>NC_088887.1:33250373-35876899 GCF_037157495.1 Lathamus discolor
AAGAGCAGTTGCATGTATGCTCCTTCCCATCTCTACCCCTCCCACCCCCCCCCCCATTTCCTCCCGTTGTTCTTTTTCAGATCACTTGAAGGTTTTTTCCTGTTTATTATCCGGACGTGCTGCGCACTGTCTGTTGATTTGACTGTCACATAAGGAATCTCCTACTGGGATCATTGATGCATTCCTTTCTTTTATATATATACATATATATAGATGGCACTGGCTTCTAGGCTATGGAAGAGAAATGTTGGTGATTAAAACAAAATTAGAATGAGCTGCAGGTGTTAATGGGAGTTGAGTTTAATTACCCTTTCCCAGAAAACCAGCAACAGTGTGATGGGTATAGTCATAAACAAAAATTCTCCTTAATTGACATAACAGGAAAAGTACTTCAGTGAGCAATTATGCTGATGTCCTGGATTGGCACATGTGTGTACCACAAATATATCTTGTACTTCCTGCAAAATTCTTTTAAGTCGCTATAAGGAAGACATTCCCCCCCCCCTTTTTTTTTTCCAGTGGTTCATGAAAACGAATCACTTGCTTAAGGCTCTTTTTTGAGGAAAACAATGGAACAAAACAATGCTTTTTGTGCAACCTGCCAAAGCACAAAGGATGCATGGGATTTTTTTTTCTTTGTTGTTTTTGTCAGCAGGAAGTTTTGTTGTTGGAAACGACTATAACATGTACTGTCCTTGCTCTACGTAATCACTGTCTGATCCTGCAAGCTGGGTCCTGTTACTTGCCTCATCAAACTGGCAGAGGCACCGTTCTACTTCACTCCGTGGGCTTTGTTCAGTCCTGAGTGTCCGCACACTTAGTCTCCATCCGGACTGATGCACAGTAAACAAACTTCAGGAATCGGGTGGTCCAATGATTGCTGGGTTTGTGCAGGTCAGGGCCCATGGCTAGAATGCTGACTTTGTGAATTGCCTCTTTTTTTTTTTTTTTCTTTAGACAGCTTAAGACAGTATTTTGCACTGTACAGTGCAAACAGCTTCAAAGCGTTTTCAGGTGTAAATATTCCTTTCCAAAACTCAACTTTGATATGTTCAGGTCTGCTTTGTTTCCCTCTAGGTTAGTTGTAGGTTTGTAACAAAGAGCCAGATCCGACTGAGTAAATCACTTGTGGAAGTTAATTGTTCACAGTGAAAGCTGGTCTGGCTCATTTTGCCTCCGTCGCAGGAAGAGACAGAGGTGGTGTGCTGGATCTGCGTTCTAAACCAAGCATTGACGCGACTTTAATTTTGATCAGATGTCTCTCTTCAGGGCATTAAAGAAAACCTGCTCAGTAATCAAAAAGAGACTCTTCTCCAGAGAAATGTAAGAAAAAAATTTAATTCATTTTACAGAAATAAAGTACTAATATAAAATTTCAACTTTGTCAAATTTCCTTTGCAGACTATCATAAAAGAAACCTATTTCTCTGTTTTTGGCAGTCACCAGAATCAAAGATGGATTTCTTTTTTTCCTGGAAAAAAGAATATAAAATTATTTGTAATGTCAGATATTGTATGATAGTAGCTTCATATTCCAGCTGTTTTTATTCATTGCTGCTGTGTTTAGATAATGTTTGTGCCTTCTCTCCATTGACATTTTCAAATGCTTTTCAGAATGAGTTATGTGCTTTGGTTTCAGTAAGTAACAATTTTCTTTTATTCTCTCCTTAGGACTGAAGCAGTGAGAATGGAAACCACAAAGATTAATATGTCCCGTGTCCCACTGGTTAATGGAGGCATTGATACTGCCATGCTCAAAGCGCACAAACCCCGTGTGATGTCCAAAAGCGGTCATAGCAACGTGCGGATAGACAAAGTCGATGGCATTTACCTACTCTACCTTCAGGATTTGTGGACTACAGTTATAGACATGAAGTGGAGGTACAAACTCACCTTATTTGCTGCTACTTTTGTTATGACCTGGTTCCTCTTTGGAGTTATCTACTATGCTATTGCATTCCTTCATGGTGATTTAGAAATAAACAAGTTCACGCCAAAGCATGAGCCATGTGTCAAGAATGTAGACTCTCTAACTGGGGCATTCCTCTTCTCCCTGGAGTCACAGACAACCATTGGCTATGGATTTCGTTTCATTACAGAGGAATGTCCTCATGCCATTTTCTTACTTGTAGCCCAACTGGTCATCACTACCTTGATAGAAATCTTCATCACAGGTACCTTTCTGGCCAAAATTGCAAGACCTAAAAAAAGGGCAGAGACTATTAAATTCAGCCACTGCGCCGTCATCACTAAACACAATGGAGAACTTTGCCTGGTGATCAGAGTAGCAAATATGAGGAAGAGCCTTCTGATACAGTGTCAGCTGTCTGGGAAGCTTCTTCAGACATATGAAACCAAAGAAGGGGAACGGATCCTGCTGAATCAAGCCAGTGTCAAGTTCAATGTTGACTCCTCTTCAGAGAGTCCATTTCTCATTTTGCCTTTAACCTTCTACCATATTTTGGATGAAAGCAGTCCTCTGAGAGATCTCACACCTCAAAATCTCAAGGATAAGGACTTTGAGCTTGTGGTGCTCCTCAATGCCACGGTGGAATCTACCAGTGCTGTCTGCCAAAGCAGAACTTCGTATATCCCCGAGGAGATCCACTGGGGCTACGAGTTCGTGCCTGTGGTTTCTCTCTCTCCAAATGGAAAGTATGTTGCGGATTTCAGTCAGTTTGAGAAGATTAGGAGAAGCACAGATTCCACTTTTTATAGTATGGACTCTGAAAAACAAAAACTAGAGGAGAAATACAGACAGGAAGATCAAAGAGAGAGGCAACTGAGAACAATGTTGTTACAGCAGAGCAATGTTTGATTGAATAGACAAACTATTCTGATTAATCCTTCTTGCAAACTGAAAATACATACTCTCTGTGCTGTATGTCTGTTATGAAACCAGCAGTGATGTCCTTTTCAGCCAACAGCTTTGGTGTATAGTAAACCTATCTCTTTGTTTGGTCCAGTTATAAATCATGTATTTTGTAATTAGCCAGGATTTCTTTGTTCATGATTGTGACTTGGCAAAGTTGGATTTGCATTATGTCTCTGCCTTATACCACCACTATAAGCAGACACACCACTTTCCCTTTGGAAGGTGAAACTGGATGCACTGTGCCGATTCATTCAAATATTTATTTGACATGGTTTTACTGTGAACATGCATTCGCAGAGGCAGCACACAGTACTGCTAGAAGAAAATATGCTCCTTTGAAATATGTATATTTAAAATGTATATTCTTGTACCAGGTATTGCCTTCACAGGGATTACCTGGAAAATAAGTTGATCAGAGAGACAAATGGTTGGATGCGGGAAAAGCCTGCAGGAAGTTGATAAACTTGTTAAATCTTGAAGGAGGGTGACAGAGTAGTTGTGCTGGGTGTTGAGGAAGAGAGCTTATTCTCTCTCTTGCTACCCAGAGCTTGCTTTGTGATTACTCATTCTTTTAACCTTGTTAATATCTGATTTATATAGAATAGCAAAAAGAGAAGATGAGGGCAAGATACACAGAATCATTAAGAGTAATCAAGTAAGGTTAAAGCTGGCTTTGAGACACCTGTTTTTCATCCAATGTAAATAGTTTGTAATAGCAGCATAACAATACATTTCTACAGATTGCTTGTTTTGCTATGGACCGTATTTAATTTTGGATAAAGAAAGCTGTATAATGTCTGTAGACAGTATTTACTTTTACTGGCAACAATAAAGAACAAGCATTCCTTTCATCCATTTCATTTCTGGTCAATCAAAACCATTCCATTAATAAAGGAATTTAATTTGAGCAGCTTCTGATCTCTTTGTGGCATGGAAGAGGGTGGGATACATCTGAGATAAAGAGCCAGGTGCTTAGTGTAGGCAGTTGCATCCAGCACACAACCTAGGGACTCAACAGACCACAAAAGCAGTCAGATTGTGGATGGCAAACCAGGTAGCAGTGGTGTCCATGCAGCATGCTTATTATATATACATCAGCTTTTCTAAAGCGTCTTGGAAATCATTTCTGACTTACATAACTTTTGCAGCTTTCTGAGTTCTAGAGATTTTGCTCCTCTAAAGCTCTGGCAAAGAAAAGCTGCATTAAGTACAAATTTGGGGCTTGTGTGAAATGTCTTGGTCTGAGAGCCCCCAAGGTCTGCAGTGAGGAAACGACTTCTGGTGTCCTTATGCTTACTGTTACTGTCCTTAGCTTCCCTGCACCATGTGGCCTAGTGAATACAGCTCTGGAGTCTGCCTGCAATATTTTATACAATAAATGAATTTAGCTTTGTGCCTAAAGAAGCACAGAACAAATTGATCAGAAATGCCTGTGTAACCAAGAATCAATGTCCAGAAGAAGGGAGGGCACACTATAGGGGGTGATAACAAGGGGAAGAGGGTCATGAGAGGCTTAAACTGGCTCATTTCTATAAATGGTTAGCTCTTCCATGTGAGAAATCACAGATCCAAGGTTTTGTCTAAAGAGAGAGACTTAACTTCATCCAAGAAGGTTCCCTAGCCACTGCATTGTAAAAATTTCTTCCTCACGTCCAGCCTGAATCTTCCCTCTTTTAGTCTGAAACCATTGACACTCGTCCTACTGCAACAGGTCCCGCTAAAATGTCTCTCCCCATCTTTCTTAAGGCCCTTTTTAAGAACTGAAAGACTGCAATAAGGTCTCCCCAGGCTGAACAACCCCAACTCTTTCAGCCTTTCCTCATAGGATGGAGAACCAGAAAACAAAAATTCCATGGCTATCCATCCCAAATCTGCTTTACCCATGAGCAGGGACTGCTCTGCTCACACGGTGCTGGACGGTGTGAGAGCCTTCTTGTCTGCCAGCTATTTGTCCTGAGAGTTTCAGGACAGAGCATTCACAGCTCCAGCAGGTCAGGTTGCTACACAGCCAACAGAAGCATCTTCTCACTCCTCTCCCTACCTCACAAGTGGAAGATACCATTTTGGGTACCACTGAATTGGATGACTAAACTTGTCTCTAAGATGTACTAACTTTATGAATAAATGTAAATTAAATTTATATCTAAAATTTCAGGGACTAAAGAAAATGGTAGAGCCCCATGTCCCTGCATGCACTAAGTGCGTGAGTATGTTTGTTGAATAAATCCTCCATTCCAATCACTAGATCATTCATAATAAAAAAGTCACAGTAAATTAAAATTTACTTTTAAAAACATAATGAGGAATAAGACATATTCATCTTTCTTTCAATTGTGAGCTACGAGTGAGCAGAACATTTTTAGGGTCTTTTTAATTATTTGGACTTGTACAGCTGAATGGGAACTTATTTCAGCTCAGACTGTTTCTGAGCTATTTGCTTTGGCTTTTGGCTTCAATACATCATTGCTCATTTTTTTCCCCCTCTTTTTTGACTTCTTTTCTGTGGAGGTAGGTGACTGAAAAAACACAGTTTCACTTCTCTTGCTTCCTTGCCATGGCTGAGGAAGGGAAGAAATGAACCCCCAAGACTGCAGGCTGACTGTGCCAAAGTCAGATCCACCACCCTTCACAAATGTTTCACTTCATCTTCCAAACTGATGACAATATTTGTGGAAAGCCAAGAATTTGCCAGGGGAGCATAGTGGTCTCCAGAAAAATGTGGTTCTCTAATTTTCTGAATAGAGGTAGGAAGGCAAATAGCCATTAGGTCTAAAAGATACTGGGGGAGGTTTTGCAGCATGGAAAAACAGAGAGAAAAAAACCACCTAATCCTGCACACTCATATTCATCCACATGACTGAACATTTGCCACTTCTATAGGATGCCAGGCTAAAAAAAAGCCTACAACTCTCAGATTTGCTGAGGTGACTCAAAGGACTGGGAAAAGTGAACGCAAGTTCCTGGTGACTTCCAAATGTGTTTGTTCAGTGTTAGTCTGATGACAGCCTGACCTTGAAAGAGAACAGGTAAGACTGTGATGATACTGTCATATCCATGAAGGAGAGAAGCTTAAAAAAGTATAGTGTAGCTCTAGTTCTTGCTTATTCATTGCTAATACATTGTTTGGCTGTAAAACAGTCACGTCCTGGTCGCCTTTATGTTGTTGGGATTACATGAATAAAGAAATGCTACCCTGACGTGCGTGCTCAGCCTTCAGCAGACACTTTCTGCAAATATTAGATTACCATAACAGAGCCCTTTAAATGCAGTAGGTACTGGTTGAACATCCTGTATCTAAATGGCTTAAAAGAACTTTTGGGGCATTTCCAGGACATCAAATATTCCCTTGGCAGGGACCATTGAGTTGCCTGTCCTGCATTAGCACATAATATACACAGCAAAACAGCTTGATTCCACAAGTAGCACAACATACATATGCTTTTTGCATCTCCTCTTAACAATAAATTCATAATGGTCACTGTGAACCTCACCATATCGCATGACTGTTAAATTAATTCCTTCTTTACTATCCCTGTAAATGTTTACCCAGGCAAAATTTGATGCTATGACTGACATTAGTGATACTGAAAGGAGAAAACTGTTTAAGGACATGGGATTTATGGCTTTGACAGACATGTTGGCTTGAATCTTTCACAAGAGACTAAGACTTTACCTGCCTGCTCCTCTCCTTTGCCCAAGATCAGCACTCTCAGGACCAACAGCAGAATGAAGTACTGCCTGGCAGTACTGAGGCTCCTGCTGAGATTCAAATGTATGGCAACATGGATAAAATCAAAACCAGCTCATAGAGGTAAGTTGGTGCCAAGATTCTGCAATGTGGAGGTGAAAGACTTGTGTTTTGCTCTGCTGACTTTCATGCAGAGCAGAAGTGTCCAATGGGTACAGCAACTTAAGCTGTCTTCAAGACATCCTTACTGTATGTTCGCTCTCTCTTGGAAACATGACAGCTTCAAATAGGCTCTAAAGTGAGTCTGAGTACCTATACATTAAAAAGGGCTGAGGTGTCTGAGAAAAAGACTTAACAAAGGTCATATGGCTCTAGTACTCATTAATGGATTTTGCAGTACAAATTGTTCACCTCCCATAGACCTATTTCAACATCTTTTCCCTCCTACTGCTCATGTTAAGTAGGCATCTAATTATCTAATATGGTTAGGATCATTATTTATCTTTCCTTTGCAACAAAGATATATACTTGAATCATAAGCAGAGTAAGATTTCACTTAACAGCAGTGGTTAAACAACAATTTTCGAGTTAGGGAATTGTTATTCATTCTTTACCCAATGAAACTGGTAAAACGGTCCATGAAATGTACCCTTCACTGTGCTTCAAAATAAGAAATATCTCAAAATAAATATCAAAGTCCAAGGTCTGGAACGAATTAGGTGATTCATGCTAAATGGCCAATCTTACTAGTTATCAGGAAAAAACAGATTGTTATTTTCAGAGATAAAGTATCATAAATGCTACCCTGATGGTAGACAAAATTTGGGAAGAACAGTATATGCAGTAGTAGCCTATGGAAGATGCTTATTGTAAGAATGGACTTTGAAAGATGCTTCGTTGTAAAGGCGAAGACATATAGCTGCTTTCCTCTGAGAAACCAAGATTTAAATTATGTTTATTTCTCAAAGTGTGTCCAACTGATATCTCATAGAATCATAGAATCATAGAATAGTTAGGGTTGGAAAGGACCTCAAGATCATCTAGTTCCAACCCCCCTGCCATGGGCAGAGACGCCTCACACTAAACTATGTCACCCAAGAGTCCCTCCAGCCTGGCCTTGAACACTGACAGGGATAAGGCAACCTATTCCAGTGCCTCACCCCCCTAACAAGAAAGAATTTCCTCCTTATATCAAATCTAAACTTCCCCCGTTTAAGTTTGAACCCATTACCCCTTGTCCTATCACTACAGTTCCTAATGAAGAGTCCCTCCCCAGCATCCCTATAGGCCCCCTTCAGATACTGGAAGGCTGCTATGAGGTCTCCAAGCAGCCTTCTCTTTTCCAGGCTGAACAGCCCCAACTTTCTCAGCCTGTCTTCATACGGGAGGTGCTCCAGTCCCCTGATCATCCTCATGGCCCTTCTCTGGACTTGTTCCAAGAGTTCCATGTCCTTTTTATGTTGAGGACACCAGAACTGCACACAATACTCCAGGTGAGGTCTCACAAGAGCAGAGTAGAGGCGCAGGATCACCCCCTTCAACTGCTGGTCACGCTCCTTTTGATGCAGCCCAGGATACGGCTGGCTTTCTGGGCTGCGAGCGCACACTGAAGCCGGCTCATGTTCAATTTCTCATCGACCAACACCCCCAAGTCTTTCTCTGCAGGGCCGCTCTGAATCTCTTCTCTGCCCAACCTGTAGCTGTGCCTGGGATTGCTCCGACCCAGGTGTAGGACCTTGCACTTGTCATGGTTGAACTTCATGAGTTTGGCATCAGCCCACCTCACAAGCGTGTCGAGGTCCCTCTGGATGGCATCCCTTCCCTCTAGCATATCAACCGAACCACACAGCTTGGTGTCATCAGCAAACTTGCTGAGGGTGCACTCAATCCCACTGTCCATGTCAGCGACGAAGATGTCAAGCAAGACCGGTCCCAACACCGATCCCTGAGGGACACCACTCGTTACTGGTCTCCAGCCGGACATTGAGCCATTGACCACAACTCTTTGCGTGGGGCCATCCAGCCAGTTCTTTATCCACTGAGTGGTCCATCCATCAAATTGATGTCTCTCCAATATAGAGAAAAGCATGTTGTGTGGGACAGTGTCGAATGCTTTGCACAACTCCATGTAGATGACATCAACTGCTCCACCCCTGTCCATCAGTTCCATAGCCCCATCATAGAAGGCCACCAAATTGGTCAGGCAGGATTTTCCCTTAGTGAAGCCATGCTGGCTGTCACCAAGCACCTTGTTGTTTTTCATGTGCCTTAGCATGGCTTCCAGTAGAATGTGCTCCAAGATTTTGCCAGGCACAGAGGTGAGACTGACTGGTCTGTAATTCCCTGGGTCTTCCATTTTCCCCTTCTTGAAAATGGGGGTTATATTTCCCTTTTTCCAGTCATCGGGAACTTCACCTGACTGCCATGATTTTTCAAATACGATGGCCAGTGGCTTAGCAACTTCATTCGCCAGCTCCTTCAGGACCCACAGATGGATTTTATCAGGTCCTATGGACTTGTGCATGTTCAGATTTTTAAGATGGTCTCGACAGAATCACTCCAGTCTCAGTGCAGTGCCATCAGGTGCCCGGGGAAGGTCAGAATCGAGGTTAAGCATAATTCCCAATGAGATCCCCATGCTTTTCCTCCTTTCCTTTCTCCTCTGCTCTCTTCCATGAGTTCATTTTGAGAGGATCTGCAAGTACCCTGAGAGAGCAGTGAATAACAGATGGTACCCCTACAAGTTCTGTACGAACATTCTGTGAGAATCATTAAAAGATGCTGACTTGGGCATATATTATGACAGTTTATGGCTGGCAAAAAAATAGGGAAAATGTTTACCAAAAGAGAGACAAGAAAAAACTGAACAGATAAATAGCTTCTCTAAGTGTGTAGCATTTCAGAACTGACTTGGTTTCCTCTTCAAATAAGTATAAGGCAAGTTATTTGGTTATTTGGGGTTTTTTTTCCACAAAATTGCCATAAACCCATATTTTTACTTATATCTGGGTGAATATGATAGCAGATCTCTTTTTCTTTCAAACAAAGTGCTTGAAAAATAGAAGAGACATTCGAAATTCATGTTTTAAAAACATGAATGGTTGAGTCTTCCAGCTGATATGTTGAAAAAGTTTACTCAGATGTGAATTGTCTATTAATGGAACAATGTTTGCTTTACCCTGGTAATTTTATTTATACTAACCTCACAAACCTGGGCAGAACCTTTTGTTCTGAGGAAATAAGCAAGCTGAATTTATCCCCTGATAGACTTCTGCAGTTCCCCACTTCTACACAAAAAATGAGAGTTTGTCTGCATATGGAGTTATTCCAGTGCAAACATTTAACAACTCCAAGCAATTCAGTCTGGAGTGATAGTACACGTGGACACTGAGACTGGAATGCGGGTGTCTTTCCCTGTATTTACTTCACTAACTTTCATAACCAATTCTAGCAGAAATAAAAAGAAATAATCACATTGCCACATGACTTACTGCATTTTACCACTCTCCGACTTTAAATTTACAGCTTCTCTTGTTCCAGATGCATTTATTCACATGTGCAGACAAGCCCCAGACTGCAAGGAATGGCTCCAGTTTCGCTCATGGAAGTGGTCCTTCCCAGGAATTCTTTCTGGGTGTTAATGTTACTGAAATCCAGAGGCCAAATTCTTGGCTCCACGGATCCCCTTTCTGCCGCAGCCTGGCATTATGAAGAGGCTGTAACGCTGATCCAAGAAGCCAGCTGAACCTTTTCTCTGGCACAGAGAGAAGCATCATCAAGACCAGGCTATTTCCACTGGAAAAATGAGCCTTATTCTGCTCAAGAAATGAATGTGCTGTAATGAAATTTTACAACCTTCATAATAAGCCCATTATCGAGATCGTGACAAAACATGAAAAGGCTTTCAACTTTCAGTAGTTTCGTGCTAACCCAGAAGAATTTTAGCCAGCTCTAAGCCTGTTTTGTGATGATCAGTTGGTGTCAGATACAGGTTTGTTTAAACATTATATTTTACAACCATAAATTTGGCTTTTTAGCTGGAATTTGAACTTAGACTTTATTGCTAATCCACAGTCAGTGATTGAACTTGTATTTCACAAGTTCCTCTGTGGACTTTCATATTCTGAAAGTGTCTATTTTAGACCTGCAATCTAATATCACTATCCCATTACTAAATATCCATCTCACACCTGAATACATGACTGCTAAATAACAGTACATCTGCCTGTTTTGTTTTTGCTTCTCTTTAGAGCAGGAGATTCTTTAGTGCCTTATTAAAGCAGTCATTGTGTTTTACTATCAATCCTCTTCATAGCTGGGAAACTGAGAATCTGTGGCACAGAACAGCAAAACAGCAAGGGTAACCCAGCAGGAGGTGTCAATACCAGGTGTCATAGTGGGAAACTTGAGTTTTAGTTCAGTGAGTTTGCAATTAGGTCACATTAGGCATGTAAACATTTTTAATACATTTGATGCTACCTTAGAAGTGGTATGTGTCAGGTATTCTATTGCAACCTCCTGTCATCCAGGAGATAGTTCAAATTCAAGTTCATTATCCATCAAGATAAATGCCAGTGTTACTGGGACAATTTTTGTTCTCTTCCTTAGTTCTCTTGGTCAGCTCATGCTGCCATTCCTTCCTGTTAGGACAGACTCTCTCATTATTTTTCTGTAGAGTATGTACTTTTGTTTCCTCTCTCCTTGGCTTCCTTCTCTCATAAGTTTTTGTTGTGCTGAGATGCACAAGGGACAATCCATTTACTTCCTCAGCCTGTCAATAGGAAAGGTGGATTGCTACTGCTGAGACCTGTGGCTTCATCTCCAGGCCCAGGATGGACAGAACACAGGTCTAACTGAGAGCCACCCAGGTGATGCATCCTGAACCTGTCCAGAGATACCATCTGAGGTACCCCACCAAGTCACTGAGAAGCATGTTTCATTGGACTTTCTCTGCATTTCTTAGTTACGTGGTGACTGGAGTCACTGCATTACTTGCATGTACCTTCTTTACCCAGATCGGACAGTATTTGACAAGAGCAAGCTCTGCAACTTAACACTCCTAGCTGGTGATTAAAATGCACGATCTTGCTTTCTGTCATCCTTTCCTTACCTAACTTCTGACAGAAATCTTTCTTGGGGAAATAATTTTCACAGCTAGGTTTAGAGAACAGACAGCTGGTGCAGGGCAAGAATGTTAGTTTATAACCACATCTTTTCCAATGAAGCTTCATCTAAAATAGCTTCAATTTTCAGGCAGCTACTGAGTGATTTGAGGGGGTGATGGAATAACATGCTAGAAGGAATTAAATTCCAAACAGAGGGGCTGGGCACTAAGTGGAAATGTTCTAAATGTGAAGAGACCATCTCCAAATGCAGACTTGGGTTACAGAAATAGAGTATTTGCTGCCAGGGATGCATTTCCAGTCCCACTCCTGGGTCAGTATGTGTCATGACACTAAATATGTATATACGTGGTGGTCTGCAGTATAACTAATTCAGCTACTGTCAGAACACCTGGTACACCAGACATGGCCCAAAGTCCCTTGAAGTCAAGGGCCCTTTCCATTGACTTCAAAGGACTCTAGATCCATGCTGTAGGAATGGCAAGCCAAGCTCATTGCTGGAGCAAATGATGACAGCTCCATGGAAAATAGTGTAATTGTTTGCTGTGCCAGCAGTGAATCTGGCCTAAAAACTTTGTTCGGCAGCGATCAGAGGCTGCATAGTTTATTCAGTGGTTCAGAAGGTAAATAAATTTTCATGGCCACCAGTGTATCAGCCATGTTATGCACCCAATTACATTTTGACTGTATGAAATAGTTCCTTTCTTCAATCATTCATTTAAATGCTCTTTATTTGTTGTTGTTGAAACAGTCACCAATTGCTTACTCTCCTTATCTAAAATGCTGCTTAATATTTGAAGCTTTACTTTTCACACAGTAGCAATGTAATAAAATTGATTGAATGATTATGAGTCTGGTTTTCATTTGCTAGAGTATTGATAGAGGAGAAATGAAATCACTCCACTTGTAAAAGAGCAGAGCGGAAATAACTCTGGGCATTACTAGCTCCAGTAAATGTAGCAGTAATTCTGAGCTGGCTCAGTGCTGGCCATTTCAATTCAGGCATTTGAATTCAGAGGAGACCTTCAAAGCATTGCATTTTGTCTTCTCTTTACTAGAAGGTCTTGGTGATAAATCCCTTGCTCAGTAATACATGCAAGAAAGTCTTGTAGACTGTACTAGAAACATTTATGATTACAAGACCACACAGACAAAAATAATGGATAGGAAAGTGTTATGGAGGATGGCCTGGTATTTCTTCCCCTTGTTGATGTTTTATTGAAGTCCATAGTCTGATTGCTTGTTCTGTTGGATTTGTTCATATCAGCAACCTGACAAATGAGCATTACATGTGGATTATGGCAAATTAAATGCTCCATAGATTTCCATCCCTTTTTTGGCCAGCAGAATAAATAGCCTTAATCCAGATAGCAGATGTCAAGGGGGGTATAGCTTTTTAGGAACACATAAAACATACAGGAAAAAAACCCACATTACATGTTGGCAATGAGAGGCAGTGAATGTGATAAGGGCCCCAAAAGCACTTAGAAGCCTTATGTTAATATCAGTCCGGGCAGGAGGAGTTTTATGGTAATGCAGAAAAATTTAATTTATGGGGAAGCAAAGGAATATTGCAGTATTTCATTCTTGTTTCTCCATTTGTCCTTATAAGCATCATCAGTGATCAATGAGGAGGAAAAACACTATTAAAAAGGATTATTTCACCTGCCTCCTTCTTCAGTTTGGAGATTTCTCCCCCTTCAGGCAGACAGCAGCCCCGTAAATAGTTAATCTGGCACTTGGCACCTCTAAGAGGTCTGTGGTGGAGGAAGGAACAAGTTAGTGATGGGTGGAAATCTCTGATAATGCCAAAAAGAAGGTAGCCCAATTACTTTTCGTAAACGCAATCATCAGTAAACTGGTAACAATTTAACAGCTGTATAAGGAGCTGTGCTAGAGTGATTAGGTTTAATTAATACAGAGTCGTTTATCAGAAAGAAATGATTCAGCCGGGTAAGTTCTCATTCATGTCTTCATGAAGGGGAAGGTACACACTCCATCATGGCTTTGCATCATTTCCTCTGCTTCCCATTGTTTGCGCAGTAGCAGGGGCTTGATTGTGTCCTGGGTATTGTACTGCCTGGAACTGAGCTTGCTGGAACATCAGAATGCTAATGCTTATCTTTCAAAAATGAAAAAAATGAAAGCCTATTAAGAGTCTTCACAATTGCTTTTGTAGTAATATCAGTCTATCCTGGAAAGGTTTTACATCCGGGAGGTTCATAATTTAGGGTAAAACCTGTCTCACATTTCACGTATGCAGTGAACTGTGCTGTCAACATTCCTGTCACCCATGAGGTAGGCAACTGCATGGATAATCTACTATGAAGTACGTTTTGTGTGATGGTCACTTCTTCAGCAGCGTAAAGCACGGGATCAAATGGCTGAGGGTGGTTCTGACACTGTACTGAAATTCATATGTAAGCGTGGTAGTAAAGGTGGACACTGACTCCCCCTGACTATAGGTCGGGATAGCAGTGACATAGAATCATAGAATCATAGAATAGTTATAATCCTGCCTGCAGTCTTCTGCTGGTTGACATCATATGGCTTGCAGGGCTTGTGACATAAGCCCTAAAATCACTTTTTGGCCAGAGTGACCTGCTGGCTAGGTGCGTATGTGGGCTTTTGCTTCTGGACCCTCCATTTCTCAACCCTGTAATGACATTAAGCAGCCAGCTCAAGCCTGTGCATTTTCAACCTCAGTCAGTTCTCCGCTAGTCATTATTTTGCTCCAAGGGCAAGCGTTAGATCACACGGGCTTTGACAACAGCAGTAATCAGGTTTTGGGATAAATGCAGCTCTCACAAGCCTTTCTAACCTCAGGTTGATAAGACTACTGAAGTCTCTTCTGGTTAAGAAAGGCCCCCCGAGCATAGAGGGGCGTTGGGAAATATTTTTCGTGCCTGTGACGAGTCAGTTGGAATTTCTAATCTGCAGCTTCCCCACAGCTGCAGGCACCCCTCCAAAATGGGTCTGTCTTGAGGTATTTATAACGTGTCTGTCACCAGGGTAGCCAAGCACCACATGGAAACCCGGCACCCAGGTTTGCAGCTGATGCAGCTCATCATCGTTTTGTCTCTCTCCCAGGTTACCCCCTGGCACGCTTCCCATGGCGTTTGCTCCAAAAGAAAGCTTCCTCATGGGAACAGAGGGCAAGCCTGGCACCTGCTTCCCTGCAATGTGGCATCCTCTCCACAGAAAAGGCATTTAGACAGGGCTTTAATTTTTCCGTTCAAGAGTTTGGGCTAGCATGCAACAGACTTCAGGTGCTACAATTAACAGCCACAAGTAGAGCATTGCACTTGGTCCCACAAAGCCATGAACTATTTTCCCCTCTAATCTCCTTTCCAACTGATTCTGAGGGTACTTCAACCTGAACTATCTAACAGCCTGATCAGCCATTTCCTTTCCATTTTGTCTGCAGTTTTCATCCCTTCCTTGTGCTCTTCCCGATATTTACTCATAGGAGAGTAATCTTATCTGAAAGATGAAGTTTTTGCTCTTCAAAGTAAATATGCAGCTTGGACTGCTAGTAAATTATCTGCAAAGTAGCTGATAAAGGAAAATCACTCCCAAGCAGTTCTGGTCTGATCCAGCTCTGAAGCCAAGGTAAAGACCTGGGACTCCAGAAAGCAGCCAAGGAATTTGAATATTTATGCTGCCTAACTGGAATATATGTCTGAAACAGTTGCTAGGCAAACTTACCCAGTGTTTCCTAAACCAACTGCACCACTGGGTTTCCTACACACTTGCATGTCTGAAGTTCAACAGTTTTGCAAAGTATATTCAGGAAAAAACACTTGAAGTGGCATCTAAGTTACAAACAGCTGAGAATTCACAGGCTAACAGGCATTCCTGGGCAATGAGGCAGCCCTGTGCCCACTCAACCAGTAACTCAGACCACCTAGTAGGGTTCAACTACAGGTACCTGCTGAGTTTGAGTGGATGGGTAAGCCTTTTGTGTAAGCCCTCTAAACAGGGCATAGTTTTTACCTACTTTGAATAGTTTGATCCACTTTAGTGGATGTTCACAGGGCAAATTCTCCTAGAGGTGGGCAATCCAAAGGATGGAAATCTCAGACAGAAATTGCTAACATTCCCTTTCTTTTTTCCTACTAAGGTTTCAAACCTGGAGAAAACAGGTCTGCAGTTGGCTAGAAGCAGCTCCCTAGTGCTCCTCACCACTTGTAGCCCCTGTACGTTTCCTGAACATTATAGTTACAGAAGTTTACAGATACAGAGCCAGATTCTGCCATTGATTTTTCCATGTTTTCCCCAAAGAGCTTCCTTGTTTACTTCCAAGGTATTACCCACAAAGCAAACAACTGCTTCCACTCATCTGGCCCTCAATAGCCATGTTACGTACTTGCTGCCCACACGCTGCTCCAAAGAGACTATCACAAACCATGGAAAATTCAAAAATTTGCCTTTGGAATTCCTGCGTGTTTTGAACAGGGGAAGGGTCTGTGTCTGCATCCAGATTAAGTTTAGATTTGGTTTGTGGCTCAAAGCTGACCCAGGGCTAGAGTTTATATTCATAACTGAGGAGTGGAAAACTTATGGATTTGTCTGATGAAGATTCTTACCAAAATAGCTGCTGTCACTGGATTTGGAGCACATATGAAGCAGAGCAGGATACAGAATATCCCCTCAGCATTCACTCATTTCCATGCTATAACCAAATGATCTTTCAGTCAACCCCTAAAACCAGATTACGTGACTCTTATATTCTTCTAATTCTTGTGGTGAACAGTGTCTACTGAAGCAGGTTTGCTTGTGGGTTTCAAAGCCCTGGATGTTCAAAAGATATTGTGACTTTTAGCTTCCATGTGATACCTATACTGTGCCTAGGGCTGGGCTTTGTCCTAATCTAGCTGGAGGGAGTGCACTTCCACTGTTGTAGCTTATAGAAGTGAGCATGCTTGCTACACTGGCCAGAGCACTGAGATTAGCCCAAGAGACTTGTGCCAGCTGGCATATTTGTACCATTGAGATGCATTGTTGCTTACTCTTTGAACTTGATTCTGCAGTAGTAGAGCTAAGTGGAGGATGCTTATCATTAGAGCTCTTTATTTACTGCTGAGAGATCTCCTTTCCCAACATCTTACAACACTACGTCCTACAACACACTCAGTCTGGGGTCTTCAAAACTGTTGAGGGTCTTAGCTTCTAGAGGAAACACACTTTTTGGCAGGAGCAACACAACAAGTCTGCAGACCTGCATAGTCAGATGAAATATGCATCACGTCCTCCCAGCTGATGTGCTCCAGCATCGCTAGAAACAAATCTGTTTGCTCTTTTATCAGTGCAGCACACAGCACCAGTTTTCCATTCATTCCATTGTTGATCCAAAAGGGAAAAAAGCCAAACCTTTCACTTTTCCACTGTTGTTAAAGCACAAGCATTTTATTTGGAGACTCTGAGAACATAATTGCTTCAAGTCTTAAATGAGATTTCTGTGCTGCCAAAGATAATCCATTCAGAAACCACAAATCAGGCCACTAGACATCTTAAGACTGGCATAAACACCACGAGACCTTAAAAAACAAGGAATGGGTTCCTTCTTTCTATCTATATGTGTCCCTCTTTCTTTCTCTTTTTCTTTCTCGTCTCCCCATTTTTCTCTTGTTCTCCACCTTTCCCTCTTCTTCCAGGATATTTCAAAGCTTTTCTCTGGACCATTTTAAGTAGAGAAAATTGGTTTTCAGTGGAAGCTGAGACTCAGCTGTACCCACCCGACTCTAGGACATGATTTTTTTCAGAAAAACTCCAAAACTGGGAGACTTTTAGTGCCATTACAAGAACCTGCTACATTGACCTGTCATAGGAGCTCTGCATTGCCAAGAGAACTAGCAAAGTTTCCACTGGCAAAGAAGCTCAGCTACATGCTTATGTCAGTTCTTTTTAGTTCATATCTGGTGACAGCAACATCATGGCTACTTTTATTACTATTTGTTGTCTATATTAGAGTTACACCGACAGACTCTGACCAAACTTCGGGTACTGCACAAGCTATGAGAAACAGCCGTTAAACTCAGAAGCTACAGTCTTAAAGGACGAGATGAACAAAGAGAGGAAGAAATGAGAGATTTTCTCTCCCTCTCCCCTTCACAGACAGACACTGTGCAGCACAATGAGGTGGAGTGACTTTCACACGCTATCATCTCAGGATGTCCACGGCAGAGCTCAAAACTGAACCTAGATGCTGATATCGAGCGGACTGCCATATTTGCAAAGCCTTCCTTTTAGCTAAAAGCCAAAGAAATGAGAGCAGTAACACTCAGACAGCAACCTGAGGTGACCTGCCACCAGGTAAGCTTTCATCAGGCTCTGCTCTGCCCCCACCCCCAGCCACCCCTGCCTGTGCAGGGGAGATACCCAGGTTGGTCAGAGTTCCTGTTGGGGAAAGGGGGTGTCCCTGGGCATCAAAGGGCATGATTCTTGCAGCAGACACCATGACAGGTGAACTGTGACCTGAGGGTGACTTGAGGACTTGTCCTGCTACACAGCACAGAGAGGCACCCCTGGTGTCAATGCACAGCGTGAACTGCAGTGCTCAGTCACCCCCATCGTCCTAAGGGCTCCCTGCACCATCCAGCGTGATGGTTGGCTGATGGCTCTCAGGTGGTTTGTTTTGGTCTAAGAGGAAAGAAAAACTTTAATAACTTCACTTACTGTAGCATGACGAGAACAAAGGAACAAAGTACACAATTCTTGAAAGTCAACATATTACGGAGAAATAGAGCTGGCAGCAATATTACTTTGATTAAAAAACATAATGATTTGCCAGTAAGCTTCCTGTATTTTAAGGAATCCATCTGACCTTATCACAACACAGGCTGGGGGTGCTGATTTGCCTTTCGCATACTTGGAAAACTATCTAATGTAAATACATTTTATGACTTCCAACTATATATTATTAGGTAATAAACATAATGACTTTATGAAGGTTATTAAAAGAAACTGTATAAACTGTGTAAGGATCCAGGAATAGATACTGTATGTTTTAATCTCAATGAGTCTGTGGGAAACAAACAGGGAAGTAACCCACCAGTTTTCTGGATAAGGTGCTTTAATGTTATATGAAAAGATAACCAGCAGTGCTCTTGAGTTGCGAGGTCTTGTCTCCAGTGCATTGAAAACTATATATTGGTGGAGCTTGGGATCAAAAGGAGATTATAGAAATAAAAACTCTTTCTGGTGTGAGGTAAGAGGTAAGCACATGCAAGAGACAGGTTTGCTTTTGCAAAGGAAGAGGAAGGGACGGGCCTCCCACAGGAGAAGGGACCAGTCAAACCTCAGTAAGGGGCTAGAGTCAGGTTTTCTCTTTTTCATTTTCTCTGGAGTGGATTTGATTTAAGTAAAAGTCACTGTCTCTGCTGGTTGTGCCTGCTACTGAACAGCATTGTCACTGCCCTGGTGGGTCTGAAGTTAGAGCAGCTGACATCAACAAGCCCAGCTGGCTGGGGTGATGTGGGCAATGCAGAAAGTGCTTTGAACTGCAGCTGGCAGTGCTGAGGACCAGGGGGACCTGGGGGCACTGGGGAGGCCTTGGAGATGTCTCCCCCCAGCACACAGAGGGCTGGGTTTCAGGGTGAGGGACAGGGATTCAGAGAACATGTGGGTATCTCTGGGTCAGAGAGTTCCTTTGCTAATGCTGGCAGTGGTCAGGCTGTATACTGGAAAACAGTCCTCTAAGAGTTGCATCTCATGAGCCAAAGTGTGCTCCCTGTTGCCCTGTGCCCCGACTTGGACCTGCGCTTGCCATAGCAGCTCTGGGTCTATGCTGCTCCCTGTCAACTTGGCAGCCACAGCTGGGCCTTCGCAGCCACACAGATTTACCTGCTACACCTCTCCTCATCCCCATCCCAGCCATGAGCTGCTGCCATCACTGGTCACACAGCTCCGTGTCTTGAAGAGAGGTTTGCTGTTTACTTTGGAAGGCATTTGCATCCCTTTTGTTATTGCAGATCACACACAAAGGACAAGTCTTTGTCAGTTTTTCTCTGATCCCTACTCAGTTATTTTTCCAGGGCTGATACCAATCTTGCTGGCTGTAAATGCAGGTACCCTTTCCTTCCTGCTCTTCTCTCTCCCATGGTTACTCAAGTAAAATAAATTACTTACAACAGACTTTGTCTTTGCAGTATTGTTCAATTTAGTACAAGGGCTCCTGTTTAAAGGCCAAATCATGCTGCTCTATGGACATCCTCTCTGGATTTTGATAGGAGCTACACCAATGTAATCTGTTTTTACTGTGTAAACGGGCAGATACTTCAAAAGCCTGCTTTGATTCTCCTAGAAAGCCTCTGTAGAAGTCAGCATAGGGCAGGTGATAGAGAGCAACACATCTTGTATGCACACACGAAGAAAAAGGTCTCTGATCCAGGGCACCCTGAGCCTCATCTGAGATGTACACAGCTCATGGGTGAGCTGCCCATTGACTGTGCTGGGTAGTAGTTCAGCTCCATACAAGGCTATAATGCACAGGCTGCTTTCATGGGCTTTTTTTAACTGTGATGCACCTTCAGTTTGAGGACTGGGTGCACAACACACACTATCCCAGTCTGAGCTTAGTGGTCACCACATCTGTGTTGTTTCATGGGTTTCAAAGACTGGGATGGCCCAGGAAAAAATGAAACACAAGTGTATCTATCTGCAACAGTGTGATGATGCATCCTAGGCCTTCAGTATCATAGGGGCTTTATCATTCTGGTTCCCTATTTAACAGGAGGGTAATTACACCCCATACACCTACCCTTACCCTTTCTGTCCTCACAGAGCGTTGACATTTCCCAGAGGGGAATTAGGCCGTCAAAAGATGCCATATCGCTGTCTGTCTTTAACATTTACATTTTATTTAACAGGTGTCCCAATGACGGGTAAGCATTGCTGTTCTTCAGACCAGATGGGCAGGTATAACCAGGGAAAAGCACAGTTTTTGACTCAGAGCCAAAGTAGAGGGTGAAGACATTGTTGTTTGGCCAAGGGCAGCAGCTGGAAGTGCTTGCAGCTCTACTGCAGCCGCTGAGGGATCTGCTTCAGAACTGTAGCAGAACCATTTAGCCTGCAGCCTGGATCCTCCCCGTGTGTTAAGTAATGCATGATGGTATAATTAAACAACACTTCTGTTCAAATCCCATTGTCTAGGAACTGACATGACCATTTGCGTTCACTCAGCTTCCTCACTTACCGTGTAGCCCACAGCAAGACCATGAAGCCGTCAGCCCATGGGAACAGTAACTGCAAGAGAAAGCTGCG
Organism: Lathamus discolor; assembly: GCF_037157495.1. Taxonomy (NCBI): domain Eukaryota; kingdom Metazoa; phylum Chordata; class Aves; order Psittaciformes; family Psittacidae; genus Lathamus; species Lathamus discolor. Next base: position 33,271,323 of record NC_088887.1, read on the forward strand.
GCTTCCCTGCTTTGCAATACCGGCTGCCACAGACATGCCAAAGGTCTGAACCCAGCAGTTTGAAAAAACTGCCTCAGTTTTGAGGCGCAGAAGGACCTCACCGCCGCCAGTAACTTCCTCCCATAAATTTAATATTCCTCTGTACAGGAGAAAAGGTTGTTTTGGAAGTGGTCCTGGACCATGGAATCACCTACCCACAGAAATCGTGGGCTATCTCAGCCCTGGTCATCCTCTAATACACACATACAGAGGGATAAGGATATTAAAAAAAAAGTGCATCCTAAAAATCCTGAAAGCCCTAAAGCAAAACACAAGGGTGCACAAGTAATTTTTCCTCTGGGAAAAGAGAACCAAACCGCGTGCACCATATACTAATCATGCGATATAATGTACTCCTGAAATCATGTAAAGCTTCTGGGAAGATAAAAGCAGCATGATTTTAAATAACCCAACACAAACTGCAGGTAGTAGAACAGCCTGAACATCACTGTTGACTAAATTCAGAGAGCCATTTCTATTAAGCTGAAGTAGGGGATGGGTGAGATGAATAGAGAGGTATTTCTGGTGGGTTTATGTTGTTTGTTTTTTTTTTTCTCCAGAGTGGAATCAAACCTTCGGTCAACAGGAAAAGCTAAATAAGAGGGCTGCAGAGGGCATGGATGAGAAGCAAATCTCACATATACACAAGGACACACACAGAGAAAAGCACGTGGTCTTTGAAAGAGAGGATAACATAAAAAATCCCACGGGGCTCATGAGCCCCCTGAGGCTCAGTGTAGCGTGGGCACCGGCAGGATGGAGGGCTCAGGGTTGATAGCTTCCTGCTCCACCAAGGCAACAGGATGAGAGTCCTAGCGCAGCCCTGTGTATGCCCCGTGTTCAAATAATGTCACTGCTGCAGGCGCTGAGCCCTCCCATTTCCTTTGGTGAATAAACACCTCTGCTTCCTCTTGATTCTCTCAACAGATATTTGGCTACTGAGCTTCTTAATTTCCTCATGAGAGATGAAGAAAAGTCTAGGTTTTTCCCAGTTGCGCAAATCGCCCCAATTATAACCTTGGCATGCATCAATAAATGATGTCCTCTTTCATCAGTGATACCTTTGCACAAGCCTCTCCCGGCTTCTGAGCTGGCAGGAAAGACACCATTGCATTAACCTTTGCTCAAGATAGGGCAAAACCAGCTGCAGCCCAAAGCAGCCTCATCAGTGACTAAACGTGAGCAGCAGGAGGACAGTTCTCAGCATTTATGCCATTCAAAGCCTTGATGGCTCAAAAGCAATTTGTTGCAGCCCACCTTCAGTCACCTCTTCTCCCTTCTCCAAAAGGGTTGGACAGCAGAGACATAGCCAATGCCTGTGCCATACCAAACCTGGAGAGCCATGCCAGTAAAGCTGCTTGCACACTACAGGGCAAGTGTGATTATTTTTCTGAAGGTAGGCAAGGAAATGGTGGCAATCTGCTAGTAGAAATCATTATAACCCATCAGCACCTCTCTTCACTTCAGCTTAGCAGATTGTGCAGTCGTTGTGCAAGGAAATACTTCAGCATCCCATTTCCCTCTCTTTCCAGGCAGTGACAGGCATGTCAGCTCTCTAACTGTTGCTCTGTTTTCAGTGTGCTCACCTTTGGTATAGGACCAAACCTTTAGGGATGTGACTCTGCTATTACAACAGTGTACCGGGTCAGGCACCTGTGGTTTTCTCTTTGGCTCCTCACTGCCACAGAGTGAGAGAAATACTCCACTTTATGAAGAGTGAGAACAGGATGCTGTGCAGTTTTTAGCCTTTTGTGTGTTGAATCCATGCTCTGCACAATGACATGTTTCAGAGCTAGCAGTTCCTCAGGAGGAAAGCACACCGGAGGAAGCATTTCCTGCTGAGGGCAGTTGACAGCTGGTGTTGAAAAAGCCTTCTCAAGTGATGGAGAGGAGGCTATTCTGGGGAAGTTTTGGTAACATTATTTTACTCTTCTTGTCAACAATGTCAGTGGTTACCAAAACACAAGTACACTGACAGATCAAAGGGAAAATACGATCATAGTTAGTGGCCTCAGGTCAGTATGTCTGTCCCACCATGCAAACACAAGTATCTACACAGCTCTTGTCATCCCCAGATAGGGCCAGCTGTCCCTTACCTGACAATCATGTTTTCTGGGCAAGGCTGGAGATTACGAGTACAGAGATGTCACAAATCCTCATGGATATAATGGCATTCATGGAATAAGTCTCTGAAAAGCTGTGATAGCAGTGACAATGCAGAAGAAAGAGTAGGGGGTGAAGTCAGTGTTCAGTCAAATATTAACCAAACAGGGATTTCACGGGCAGTATTTTCTGCAAGAAGACAAGTGGGAATATAAGGGTTAATATGAGGATGATTCTGGTGAAGTTCTGTTTCAGCAGGTAGTGGGGGTCTGAGATAAAGAAACGAAGTAGGGGGCAAGGAAACTCAGCTGCTGAGCTCTGAGGCCAGCAGAATTGCAGTAGCCATGGTCACAGGGGCCAGTTAGCTGGGAAGCCTGATAGACGTAAAAAGAAATACTAATTTCTTAATACTGGTAGTAAAATGTTTCATTACACTGAGAAAACAAAAAAAAAAAAAGAATGCATCTAGTGCAATTACATGTTTCTAGCCAGTCACTAGCTCCACAAATCCCATGGCACAGCTTAGCTTGGCAGTATATCACTGGTTTAGGGAGAAGAAACTTGAAATACAGTTGGTATAAATAAAAATAAACAAAAAAAAAATCAGTTTGGGCATTCATACAGTTTCCATGGGTGGGACTGGATGAAACCATTTTTAACAAAATGGTTTAAATCAGAGAAATACTTATTTTAATTGACCAAATGTTTTGGTGAATTCCAATCAAATTTGTTGAACTAAGTCAACCAGGAAGGACTGAGCAGACAATGGTTAACAAACAAAATATTCAAGATTTCAAAGAAGAAATACTTGATTTTCCACTTTGAAAGTGAGTGTAGCTTTCCAAAATAAAACTCAGTATAAATATATCTTTAAGATTGAGGCAGGTGGACAAGTGTTTCTCTCTGAAGTAATTTACTTGCTGTTCGGGGCAGCTTTTCTGGAGATGCAAAAGGAGGTTGCAGAGCTGCTGCTCAAACCGCTTGGCATGTCACGCACCACATATTACTGGACAGCTGCACAGTCTTCTTTTGTCCATTCCTCCCCTGGCATCGTGACTGTCATCACTTCTCATAGCTCCAGCTGACACAATGAACTTGATAACACAGATGAGTTTGTCTTTTGTGTTGCTGCTTGCTCTCATTCATGACTACTCCAGTATGTCCCTCATGTTGGACTACCATTTCTCATGTACATCCATAGCACTACTGCTGAAGAAAGGCTGGTTGTCTTTTCTCCTTGTCTTCATAACACTTCCTTTATTATAAAAGGACTGTGCAGCTTTGGGGGAAATAAAAAGAAAGGCAGCAAGCTGAATGTTTACTTAATTGTTGGTCAAGAGTTGGCTCCTGTGGAGATGTTGGCTGAAGGCAATGCTGTAAAGCACACTCCCTCCTACAAGTGTGCCAGAAAACCAAGGGGCAGGTGGTAGTTCTTGAACAATGGTCAATTACACTTTTTAGGCAAATACTTGCTCATGTGTCCAGACAATAATGTCTTGTGGAAATGTGTTTGCACAATGTCCTTGACAAAGGCTCGTCTGTTAACCTGGACACAATCGGGTGCAGCTCTGGAACAGTATTTAACACAGGAGCTTCTCAGTTCAAGCAACAACAAAACATCACGAATCCAACTCTGAACAAAACATTCACCCCAAATTACCTTCATGTGGTGGGGAGACAAAAAGCCTCTTGAAGAGGATTTGCTTTTAACCTATAAAAGCATCCAACGCAAATGTGTGTCCTGGGATCTGTGTCTCAGTTCCTATAATTTCAGTGTTCTTCCAGTATAGCCTTGGCCAAGTCACTCAAGAATGGAGATTCAAAAGCCCCTGCAGGGTGCCTGCGTTGTTCCGTGCTGTGCCAAGCTGTCACAAGTGACCTTTGCCGGTGCTCAGTGCTGCTGGGGGCCCAGTGGTTGTCTCAACATGACACTACCTCTAAGCTCACACACTGAGACCCCGGTGAGTAGCTGGATCTGCTTGGCACCATGATGACCACATGCACGCAGCTTCCGCCTGCCCCATATCCTGGTAGTGGATGAGTCTGCCTGAGAGCTATGGAAGATCATCCTTGTTTCTCCTTAACTTCAATATGGGTGGACACTCTGAAGAAGGAAGCCCATCACACTTCTGCAGTATCTTCCACTGGGGAGACAGTGTCATGAATTTCAGACCTCTCCTGAGGAAGGCAGGGACAACAGAGACCCATTTTCAGTCCACAAAGGGAGTTTTGAGTGGCATATGGTATATGACAGTGTGCTAGTTCTTACAGGAGTAAGCAAATAATAATTTAGCCCAACTGTACCTAAACTTGGAGTGGGGACTGCTGAGGAGCGAGGGGTTGTGGGCTATAGCTAGACAAAGTTCATCTGAACTTCCTATATTTCTCTCTGGTTTTGGGGTCACACAAAATGAATTGTCTGTAATGGGGATGAGGGCCAGAGGCATTTAGGAATTGTTAGTTTAGCCCTTTGGGTAAATAAACATTCACAAGCTGCTCCTCTCCCCCTCCTGTGAATTCCTTAATGTGTAGCAGTGTTTTCTGAATGTTTTGGCTGAAAACATTCCAGCCTCTGCTTTGCACACCACATGTTCACCTCATCTTAATGGTGATTCAGTATCCACGAGGTGTGTGAGTCACCTCAGGGATGTGGGATTGTTTCTTATTCCCTGACTGACGTGTGGGCACTTCTACAGGAGAGAACATAATATTTGTTATAGACAGTAAACAAATAAAGGAACTAAAAAGCAACAGACAGAAGTGGCTGAAGGTTTGGCAGAAACACACATTTGTGCTAAAACTGGTGAAAGTGACAGAATTCCTGTAGTTTTTCCTGGATATCAATGAAAAATTAGCACCTTTTTTCCCTAGTGTCAAATTCATTGTGGGACTTCTTCTAATGAAGGATATCAGGCAGGATAAGAAACTGGTGCTTGCTGATCTCAGAACTGAACCCAGGAGTCACAGCAAACTGCACGTGCTTTCTTTGTTCATAAAAAAATATTCCTGAGCCAATTTTTTAGGTTTTGTCCCTCTTGATGAATGACAAAAATTCTCAAATTCCTGCTGTAGCATTCGTAACAGTGACATCATGCTCGTAACCGTTTTATGGTGATGGTTATCTTATAGCTCTTTCCCTCACAAAACTTATTATTTTCCTTTATTATTTCAATGCTTACTTTTCTGTAGGTTTTAAATGCTTAAGCTTTGGAAACCTCCTTCATGTGTTAAAAGAAACGTCATTCTTCTGGGAAGCTAAGCTCAGGTTTTCATTTCAAGGACCACAGAAAGAGACACTTACTGAAGGAACAAAAGTTATGATGGATTGTGCTGAAAGCCTCAGTTATTATGATGAATTACATTTTCTTCCTTTTCAGTTCTTCGTGAGATATAAAGCAATACCTCAACTGGAGGCACCTTTTGCTTTCTTATGATGCCCCAGTTTTGACCACTAATGCATGTAACCGATGAAAGGTCTAATAAGTAGGTAAGTATCAAGCACCAGGACAGGCCTAAATTGCATTCAGAATATTTCTTGAGGTAATGGCAGGGTGACCAAAACTACTGAAGTGTCTCAAGACCAAAGAGTTCAGCACAGGTCAGTCAGATTTCATGCTCCTAATCCATGGTGTCACAAAGCAAATCATACCAGAAGTCGTTGCTCTGACCCCCAGTATGCTGCCGGTACGTGTGCTGATGCAAAGCAAATCGCCTATTCAGAAAAGGGAAAAAAAGTGCACCTTGAACAACCTTACTCAATGGTTTCTGAAGAAGTAACTAAAACATATCCTCTGTTAATAACCACTCTCCAGAAAACACATTTAACAGCATGATTAAAAAAATCAGGGCATATACAAAGGGAAAAAATATTCATTCCTCTGGGCCAAAAGCTGCTTTCAGTTACACCCAGGAAACCACATTAAAGCCTCCTGCCTTCGAGGTGCCAAGCCATCCTCAAAGCACTGAATCCCATTTGCTGCCGTTGACATCAGAGAGTGCTGCAGGCACCCACGGCTCCCTATGGCAGCTCAGCACTTGCCAGATGAAGTGCAGATGCCCTGGTACAGCCACGCACACACACACGTGCTGACTTCTGCACCCCTGGCCAGCCCTGCCAGCGCTGGTATGAGCTGGACTTGTGCTTACAGGCTGCAGCGAAATAGTCCCTGCAGCAGAGCTAGACTCGATTCAGTGCCTGTTTGGCTTCTGTCATCTTGGGGATGATTAATTTCAGCAATTAGCTTTGCTTTTTCTGTAATTTCTGGGCAATGATGCTCTAAAAGAAAGTGTGTGAAAAAGAAGTGGAACTGGAGTCGGAATGGGCTGGCACAGCTGCAAGCAGCTGAGCACCTCTCTGTGTCCTGACCCAAAACCACGCGGCTCCTTCAGACCCTGGGGCCTCTTGAGCAGAGGCTGACAAACATGCAAAGTCCTGCCAAGCCCCAGGACTGGCCTGGAATGTGCTCCTAACAGGGTCTCCAGCAAAGAGGGCATTGCTCTAACCCACCACACCATCTAGTGTCAGGACATTTTAAAGCACCCAGGTCCCCGCATGCCCGTGCATAGTGTTCCAAAGCATTCTTTCAACAAGGGCGTGCAGTGATCGGACAAGGGGGAATGGCTTTAAACTGGAAGAGGGTAGATTTAGATTAGCTACTAAGAGGAAGTTCTTCACTGTGAGGGTGGTGGGGCACTGGAACAGGTTGCCTAAAGAAGGATGCGTATCTGTGGGAATTTTCAAGGCCAGGCTGGACTGGGCTTTGAGCAAGCCTGTGTAGTGGAAGGTGTTCCTGCCTGTTACAGGGGGACTGGAACTAGATGAGCTTTAAGGTCCCTTCCAACCCAAACTGTTCTATGATTATGATTCTGTGATTCTATGATCCTAGATGTATACTCTTTACATAGTGCATTTCCACAATAAGGGCTGCTTTGTAGTCTTTTTGCTGTTGTTGTTATTGGGTTTTGTTTGTTTTCTTTCTGAGGTCTCCTGAGTTTATGAAAGGCAGCAAACTGCTGCCCTCCAGAAGGGCTATGGGTGAATCCAGGCGAGAGCAGTCCTCTTTCTGTGCGGCTGCCACTTCACTATTTCATGCGTAGTTGTGCTGTAAAGGTGCATGACAATTTGTAAACCACTGAAAAGAACATTGTCCTGCTCAAAGACATGAGTAGCAAAAGTGTACTGCTAAGCACAACAAAAAGAGTGCGCAATGCAGTAAGCGGGACATACAGATTATACTTTGCACTGTTTAAATAGGGTAATGCTCAGAGATGGCAACATGCTCAACAGATACTTCCAAGCTTATGTACTTAGAAGAACATCTGCATTGCAAGATGTGGGGTCTTCAGTTCTGGGTAAGCACAGTCTTCAGATTGCCTCTCACATTCGCATTTTTAATCTTGTTTTAGTGACAGTAACATGCAGAGGAAAAAAACATCTTTCTGGCTGCTAGCAATGGGAATGACTGTATGTTAACTTCTGGTCCAGAAAAATTGGAAGCACATGGGAATCAGACATCTATCTTTCAGGAGACACCTGCATTTGTAAAGTAAAAGACCTTCTTGGAAGAAATGTGGGTGCTGAACTTGTAACGCTAAAGAATACTATTTGCTTGGGAAACTGTGGGACCCAACAGTCCTTGAGGCTGATGAGCTACCCTGGAAGGTGAGTCACTTGGACAAGGCACACTCTTCATTTTGAAAAGCACTACGGATGCACCTTCAGCCTTGGAGTTCTGCTCTCTTTAGGAAACCTTCATCTGCACACTCTAACTTCTTCCCATTTGTAGAGCTATGATCCTATAATTTTTTAAAATGAAAATAAAAATTCCAGCTATTCAGGTGATAGCTCTATTAGAGATGTTAATGAATACAAAAAGTCCATTATCTTGGAATGGGGATTGTATTTCAGGCGAAAAAAACCAATTTGTTCACTGACAGACAAAAAGCTTTCTTCAATATGATATAAAAACTGCAAGGAAAAACAATCTCACCAGAAGTTATTTTCATTAGTTTTATTCTTTTAATCATGAAAATATTTCTATAATTATCATTATGTAGAAACATTTGCACTCAAAAAAATCTTGAAATGTGGCCTAAATTACCAGACAGATTCCCTATTCATAGCTTTATGGGCTGTGTTGCATCAAATGAAAAAATAATTAACTTCTCAGTAAAAATCCTAATGATGTCAATTTTGCTACAGCAGATAATGTCAGCATATAAAAAGATTAATTCCAATATTGCATATTTGTTTTTTTCATTGCCTTAGAAATAAACCAGAGGATGTATGGAGGGGGGGAGAGTATTTTCATCCTCCAAAAGACATCCCCTCCTGCTACATACTCTCAGCCCAGGTGGCAACCAGTTTTGCACTCTCTTCTTGTGGCCCATAAGCTAGAGCCCCATTAGGGTCTGTCCTGGGGAGGTAGTGTCTCCATGCTGTGGAGGGGCCGTCCCTTGGTTAGTGGGAGCAAGGAGTGGATGCTGTAGTGGAAGGTCCTGCTGGCATTTTTCACAGATGTAAAAATGCTCAGGGTGCCGAGTGATTCACTTTTGGTGAATCCTAGTGCCATCTTTTGGGGGAAATAGGAATATGCCTTGACCAGCAAATATGTCCTGACACACTTGAGCAGCTGTGGTTGTTCTGCTGCTGGCATCTGGCTCCCAGGGGAGCAGAGGGTCACTGGGGCTGATGTGCACACAAGACAGGGATGGAGGTGCAGGGTCTCCTGGGTCCCTTGCCATTGTGACCTTGAGGAGACTAACCAGGGCTGGCTTTCATAAGCAGGACTGCATCCTAGGCCAAGTAAGACAGTGTGGCATCCAACTGTGGCTACTGCTCAGGGCGTGAGCATTGGGCTGGTGTCCGCTTGTCCCTGGGGTGAACACACTGATCACCCACACCACAGAGACCTGCTGAGGGGTTGGGAATCATGCAGGCATGCTCACAGATGCCCAGTCCTCCCTCCATGGTTGTAGAGAAAGCTGTGACAGGCAGAAAGCACACACTGCTGCTGGGCAGATCACTGCCTGCAAAAGCCCAGCCCCACAGTTTATGCCCCAAGATGAACCCCACAGCAGGAGGTGCACAGTGGTCATGCAGGGTAACAAAGCAGGGGCTTTTGCCTTGGTGTCCCTCTGCACCAGTGCTCCTTGGCACAGCGCACTGGCACCCTGTGAAGATTTTGTCCACAGCACAGAGATCCTGAATGCCAGGGTTGCTGACCTGGCCATGGCACTGGGCTTGTTCCCAGCCTAGCATCCCACCTTGCCCAATGCTTGGCAGCAGCACAGCCAAATGAGCCCAGCTCCAGTGGTCCAGCCTGGGCACACTGCCACCGGTAACACAGGATTCAAATTCATTTGCCAGTTCTTGTTTAAAACAGAATTTTTGTTTTCTTGCTTAAGGGAAAAATGCCCTGTGCCTTGCACCCCCACAGCTCTATGAGCATCCTTGCCTGTAGGAGCTGATCAGTTGGGTGTCCAGCTGACACTGGAGCTGTGGCTTTTGGGTATCAAAGCCTGAGCTCAGCGACAGGGAAAATTTCAGGAGCTGAATCAGTCAGTCACTGTGTAACATGACAGAAGCTTAAAGGGGAGGCATGAAGCATTTGAAGGCTAAGCCCAGCATGCACTCCTGTACTAGGTCTCATAAAACATGTTCAGGTCACCTCTTTCTATGTGCAGGTGCAGGGGACTAAGCCTGAGAGTCTCCAGGAGCACCATTATAAGGATAATTGTATAAGCCATGCATGGCTCAGCAGGTGTATGGGAGTTCTGCTTCTTCCCTGGAGGTCTGTCAATTCTCCATATGGTTCACAATCAGTCACAACCCTGCCCAGATCACTTGATGGTGAGGCAATGCCATAAGCACCCAGACCTTCCTTAGTGTCTCATACTACATTATGGTTCAGGAAACTCTTAGCACCTTCACAGTCTTTGAGTGCTTCTCCCCACCAATGCTCAGTAGCCTTGAAATGGGCAACTGCCCAGATGCATGTTTGCTGCTACTACCCTGAAGACCATAAGAGGCCCCAACAGCTCCATAGAATGGGTTAGAAAACACATGGGCATTTTTTGTTTAGGTCCACAAGCCCCAAGGCCTCTATTTCCATCTGTGTGGGAGAACTTGTCTGGGGAGAGGTCACATTTGCACATCAACATGAAAGTGTCAGACCTAGACTAGAATTCACAGCCAAGGGTACTCGAATACAATCCCAAATCTACATTGTTGTCTGACTCTTTTTTTTTTTGGAAGCTCACTACAAACCCCACCATGGGGAAATAAAGCTATCAATCACAGTTTTGAAAAGTGCTTTGGTGAGCTATTTTTTCTTTAACTGCAAGCATTTTGTATGGTGGCATTTTACCTCCTGATGGCTGCCTTTGCTGGAGGGTGGGTCACCCCCCAGGGCCCTGCACTCAGCTTAAGTCCTTCCAAACAAATGTGACTTTGTTAAATGACAAAGGGAAGGACTTCTGGAACTTTTGAGGGACTGAGAGACCCAAAGCCCATCACAAATCTCTGGGATTTGAGAGCCTAAGCTACTCTGGGTCATTTGGAAGTTACCATCAGTCAACTAACTACATTTTGCCAGGTATTCTGACTAAATAAAGCTGTTCTACCTCTTCCAATTTACATTTTATTGTGCCAAAAAAAGAAGAAAAAAGGCATGTTAGGCCCAACTGACTCTCTATAATGTAATTATAATTGCAGTAAAGCCCAGGAGACATTTTTGACAAATAGATGACTGAGCCACAAACCAAACGTCTCAGCTTTTAGCCAAAGTAACAATGCAACAGTAACTACGAGCATCTACCATGTCTCAGCTCAAGAGGTATTCCAGTAGTTAAGATTGGAACACCAAAAACATTAAAGTAATGACTGCTTTCCCACCTCATAGACTGCTGTGCTAAAACCTTTCACTGGGATCTGCATCTAGTAGGAAAAGCAGAGCATATTAGATTTGGCACATAGCTGGAGACACACACTGTATGCAAGAAACTTTACTGGGGTTTGTTATGCAATTAAAATAACAAGAGTGAACAAAGCCGTTTACAGAGTGCTAAGCCAGCATATTATACAGCCTATGACAAAACAACAGAGATGTATCGTCTCATGCTTTTGTGCAGTCTGGAATGATTTATTATGTACTATACATTTAGCGTTGCAATACATTTAATTGTTGAGGTAAGTGGTTAAAGAAATGAAAAATGCTGGTTAGCTCATTTTGCACAGCACTCATCAGTGATTGGAACTGGATATTACATTCCCGGTGCAAATTACCAGCATTGGCAAGGCTATTTTACAGCTGTTCAGTGTGCAGTCTACATTGTAATGAAGTCTTGACATGAAATGTTTGTGGAAATTGTGATGAAATGTTAGCTGAAAATATACTGAAGTGGTAAATATAGAAAGAGAAATGAAGTATAACATTTACAAACTTCACTGTCTCCTCAGCTCAGGCGGTTTCAGCTTTTACTTTAGCCCAGATGTGCTAACCTGCCTCCTCCTACCAAATTGTACATCACAGTTGCTCTCCAGCATCTCTTTTTGGACCAGCACTTTGAATTAAACCTGACCTTATCTTCTGTTTAAGCCTCTTCTGGTTCTCTACATTCCCTAGGACCTATGGTCTCCTTTTTCTCCACTCTCACCTCTCTTTCTGTTTACCCCTTGATATCCATTTGCTGTTTTCTTTGCCACGTTCTTCAGATCCATCTTTCACTTTCCATGCTTATACAGGAAAATAACCTGCTTGGGTTTCCCCATCTATTGAAGCCTCCCTGGAATCCTCTGACCACATGCAATTCCCATTTCCCTAAGGAGCATTGGAGACTGAGCTAAGTCAACCTCCTTGATTACTGCCTGGACATCCTCAGTCCATATTTTGGTCCTCTTGTTGGCTATCTGTTACTGACAACTCAGATCTGATCGCATGTCACCATCACTTAGCACTGAGTAATCCTTGTACGAATATCCTAAATGTACACTTACATCCCCTTCCACAAATTCCTACTGAGGGGACCAATGTCACCACACTTTGCTACCCCCTCTGACAGCACTTCGTAATTCCTTTTCTTCTTCTTTCCCTCTTGATTTTGAGCTCCTTCTCCTGTTTTCCTTCCCCTTTCCAAGCCCAACTGATAATACCTCTGTCATTTCCATGTATCCTTGGTTGCATTCCCCCGTTCCTGCAACCTCCTTCATTTCAGTCTTCCAGGAACAGACGAGGTAACAATATGTATTTTCACATCTGTTTTGAGAATCAAGCCCTGCTGTGCTCCAAAAGCTTTGTGACACTTGCTTCAGTCCTGATTTTCTGTCTTGTCCTTGGAAACTCATGGTGGGAAGTTTACAACTTGCTTACAACCATAGAGAGCTACTTACAACTTTTCCACAGTTGTACCCAGCAGTCATTCAGGGCAACAGCAGACACTTCAGTCCCTCAGGGAGTCAGGCTGTGAGCTGTCTACCTGTGTCAGGATATGATCCCATTGCAATGTCCAAGCACCTTCTACACATTTCCCGGGTTTACCCTCAGAACATGTCAGAAGAAAAAATACAATCCTACCCTCCCTCCATGAAGAAAGAGATGAAATGGAAAATGTTCAGCTAGTCTTGGAAGAAAATACAGCCCCTTCCAGCATTTATTAGTCTTGTGTATTTAAAGATATGAGCACTTCAAAGCAACATCTGTTAGTCATGATCTCTATTTACCATATCCAGCACAACAGGATCCGACTCATGGCTGGGTCATATGAATGCCATTCTCATCCCAGGAAACTCAAATATATTGATGTGTCAGACTAGTGTTTCTGGGAACCAGACAGCATGGGCTGATTTTTCAGCCATGAAACAAATGAGTATTTTGACTTTCCCCCTCTTTTTTTGTCTTCCTCTTGTATTTTGACTACAGTAACTCAGGTGAACATACCCCCCAAACTGCAAAGAGAAAAGGAATATTATTTTTCACCACCATTTCAGTTGTCAGTGCTGTCGCAGAGGCACTGGAGGGCTTCACAAGCTCTCTAACCCTCCTTCAGGAGGGTGTAGGAAGGCGGACTTTGAAGCCCTATACGATTCCTGGAAGTCCTGAATTCATGTCTCAGGTGACTACTGGTCTACACGGCTTGTTTGCTGATACAGTTAGTTTTGCAAAAATTGCATGAAAGAATTGAGTGAAAGACATATCTAAATACTTGTGTTTCATTTCCTTTCAGGGCTGCTTTGAAGCCCAAAAGTGCCATTGGAATCTTTCACTCAAGTGCCTGTGCCTGTTTTAAGAACCCTGTATCTGTTTTCTACTGAGCAGCTTTCAATTTTCCATAGTGAAGAAATCTGGAAATGCACAGGCACTGTTTTTGGCAGTATTACTCATGATTATCTAGTATTAAGAGCATCACACTACTTGGTGCTCTGTGGATGTGCATTTTCTGTCTGAATCAGCTTTCAGCCTGCCTGGGACACAGACAGAACAAGTCCAAATAAATAGTGCATATTTGGGTGAGATGAGCTGGTGGAATTAGCACAGCCAGTTCAAAACAGTAGTTTGGAAAAACCTCCCCAGTGGTGTGTTGGTGGAGAGATCTGAGGAAGGGATGGTTTTCAGGTCATGAGAAAGATGCTGCTCCAAAGGACATGGATGTCGGTTCAGAGCTGAAGAGATGAAGGGGATTTTTAGCTGCTCAAGGAAGACCTTTCAGCCAGGTAAGGCATTAGATGCTTGATTGGGGTGAGCGGCAGACTCTGGTGGGAAGGAAGTGGCAGGCAGAGAAATCGTAGATGGAGTTCGCTTAGACAGCAGGAGACATCTGGGCTGCCCATGTGCAAAGAGAAAAAAAAAAAAGAAAAAGAAAAAAGAAAAAGAAGGGCCCATTAACAATTATCAGAGAAGAGGGATAAGTTTGTGAAGTGGAATACGTCTGAGCTTGGCTAACATCCAGTCAAAAGGAGCGTGATAACAAACTACAAATATTTGGAAAGCTGTAAACATTGAGGCAGGCTGGAAACTCCAGACTGTGATGCATGGGGAGTGTAATCAGAAGAAACTGCGAAATACAAGCAGGAACACAAGCAGGAACACAAAAAAGCTTTGATGATGACATGTATTAACCTCTGTGTTCAGGGAATGGGTGGAAATACCCTAGAGTTGAGACCTTTTCAAATGAGAAGAAGGTTAAAGAAACATCAGTAACTATACAGTAGAAAATAATGCCGTAACAGTGAGGGGCACGGATGAGGTTTCTCAAGTAGCCTTCCTCACTACTTCTCTTAAGATTGTACATAGAAAACTGTTCTGTCCCTTATACTTTTATAAAATATATATGGCCCAATATTCTGGCACACAAACCAAGAAATTTTCCACGCCTTGTTTTGAGAAGTCCTCACTCCAACTCCACTGATTTAAAAGTACATCTCAGGGCAATTCCTAGCCTAAACCATCCTGTCTGTTTTCTTCAGTCTTCTTGGAAATACATGCATTTTTAAACAATGAAAGCCATTACATTTTGAAACAATTTTCCACATTCCAATTGGCTTAATATACTCATTCACCAGCTCACCCTTCTTCAACAAGGTCTCACTGGGTCATGCCTCTGATGTAATCTCAGCTGCCAGTGCCTTGAAGGAGTGGTCACAGAACCCTGAGGGCAGTGGTGGAGCAAAGCCACTTCAGAGGTTGCTGCTGAAGGCTGGAAACAAGTAGGGAGCCAGGACAGCCTTCTGAGCAGCCTCTTCTGCTTGATGAAAGTGGTGTGGCTTACCCAGACTTCATGTTTTCTCCTGCCAAATTCCTGGTGTGACCCTCTCGTGTGGTCTGCACAGGGGTCAAGACATAACCAGAGGGTGAGAGGAGTGAGGGAGTGCACAGCCAAGAGCTTCATGCCTTGACCTGTTGTGTGTATGTGCAGTCCTTATTATGGAGGGAGGGCCACAGTGCTAATTAACCAAGGAAAAGGCTTCATGGACTTTTTAGCCCTTGCCTCCCTTTGTGTAATGCCAAGTATTAGAGGGTAGCTTTCTCTGAACCCTAGGGTCTCTGAGGTCTTAGCAGAGGTCTGATGAGGAAGGGCTCTTTGAACAGCCCAGAACAATGAGGGATGTGACAATTCCAGTAAGCCCCCATGGTAGCACCTCATCTCCTTAAGTAAGGATGCAAGGGCATGCAGTTTCTGCTGTGAAGATATCCAAAAGCTCCCTCCACAGACCAGATAGGGAAGGAAGCACTTGTGTTGCATCACGAGGCAGTTAAAATTTAGGCATGAGTTACCTGAGGCACCAATCTGGCTTACTAGTGATTTAGGTAAGCAGAGACTGTTCTCAGGGCCATTCCCCTGATGTGACCAAAACTTGAAAAGATGGCACAGAAAAAGGTCACGGGATCATTAAGCATATAGCATAAGGTAGAGTGGTTTTCTTACCTTCCTTTTATGCATCTGTAAATAACAATCCTGGTTTAAGAAACAGTCCAAGCAAGAAGAGTTTGCAGAAAAAAAAAGTCCAAATCGCTGCTGATCTCCGTGTTTCTGTGGGCAGTTTAAAAAGCGTGTTTTGTTTGAGGTACCCGATCTGGAGTCTTCTGAATGTGGAAAGTGCAGGGAATGAAGGAGCTCAGTACAGCTGCTGCTTTGCTGTTCTAATCTCTGAGTCCCTTAAGACTCACAAAACAAGTCTTGTAAAATACATCTTTCAAAAGCATTTTGTGTATACTTAACAAAACCAACTTTATATCCGGGGAAATACTGAGAACAGTGAAATTTGAGCTTCCTAATTTAACTTTTAAAACTTTTCTCACCTTCGCTTCCCATGTTAGCATAGCTTCTCAGACAGATGTGTATTTCTTGGTGAAAGATAAGCACCCATGTATATCTCTAAATTTCAGGAAAAATAAAGCTTCTCCTTTCAAAGCAGTCCTCAATGTGCTGCAATAAGGTATGAGACTTATGACCAACTTGTGCAAATGTGGACTCATCAGGGCCACGTTGTCCGTCCATCCAGGTGTTTAAATGGCGAACAGATGGCATGTTCAGCTGAGTTCTTGGGGCCTGGCTGAGCATTACATGAATGTCTCTCATGGTATGAACACAAGAGTTTCTCATCTTCCTTGAGCATTTTGTCTGTACCGGGTCCATCCCTTGTCATGGTCTGCACCAGGAACCAGCCCTAAAATTCTGGCCTCACTCTGGTCTTCCTAGCATCTAGTGGCAGGGCCAGATTGGGTAGCAGGCAGAGAGCAGCAGAAACACTACCGTGGGTCCACTGCCTGTTTTACCTCTGCCAGTGCCCTGAGACACTGGGCTGGTCCTTGCCCTCCAGCAGGAAGACCCTGTGGGGTAACTGCTGCCCATGGGGTAAGGAAGGCCCTGCAAGTAGCAGAGCCACCCATTTCAATGCAGCAGCAGTAGGGTCTCTCCATCTTTCACTCTCTTCTTCATCCTTAGGGTTGCAAAATCCAGGTTTTCCAAGGCTCCTGTAAAACTGTGAGCTGGTCCTGGGGAAAGATGTAGTTCTAAGACAGGTGTCCTGGACTGGTTTGCCTGTGAACTACCCATGGGCTACTGCAGGATTTTGCTCTTCATCACAAGGGGTCTGCAACACACCATCTGCTGTGACACCATCTTGGTCCCAGGATTTGGACCCTTTCTTTTAATGCCAGGATGTTGTTCACTGCACAGGATAGCAGCCAGGCAACACAATCTGGAAATCCTGCAGTCAGCTCTGTGAGCACTGGGGATGCTTTGGAGGCCTCCAAACATGTCCTTGCCAATCTAAACAAAGATGGTTGTTTTATCTCGATGTTTAAGCATTTAATCAAAAGGCAGTTCAACAACACACTTACCGTTTTTGAGCTGGAAGTGCACATGAAGTAGGTAGCAAGCATGTGTAGAGGTATTTCCACTGAAAGGCAAACTATTATTGATAGCATTTAGGTGTGCCTGCCATAACTTTCTAAAATAGTGACTACCCTTTTCCAAGAGTTCAGTTTTTCTAACCTTTCCATAAGTTTTTATTTTTTAATAGATATAGACCCTACAGTGCTTATTTCCCAAACCATTGCAAGGCTTATGATGCCACTGCTCAGGTCTCAAACATTAGTAATATAATCCTGTGTTTATAAACTGCCACCAAGACACCCATAACACAGGAGTCTGGCAAGTAGGCTCCCATTGCACAGCACTGATTAATGCTCCACAGAATGGATATGCAGAACATTTGCAATCAAACTTGAAACCACACCCATTTTGTCTGAAAAAAGAGACAAAAGAACAGGAAAAAAGCGGGATACAGTCGGAGGTCTGATCTGTCTGGGGTCTCTGCAGTAAAATGCTGCCTGCTGTAGAGAGCCACTCATAAATGTCCCCGCTGATTTTCCAGACCAGTTCTTCAGCTAGTGTGGCAAAAAAAATGGAGTCATGCCATTAGGCACCAGGTGTAGTTTTGGGGCCCTGGGTACAGAATGGGAAGCCTCTAAATCTAGAAGAGAAAGAAAACACCCTGCCCTTTGTAAACATCAGGGCTGGACTGCAATGACAAATTAACAAGCTATCATACACTCCATTCTAAAGTGAGGAATAATGGAAGTTATTCATTATTCACTTTATTTACTAGTAATTATACAGTATGTATTAATAGCAAGGGGGCATGGTAATTGAACATATGATTCAGTATGAAAATACATCTCAGGCTGAGATTATACTGCATAATCTGATGGCAACAAAAGATGATTTCTGGGTATCAGTATTCTTCCTAGAGGCCTCCTTTAGACTTCATTTTCAAACTTGGCCATGAAATTATCAAAGAATTGGGCATGGCTGCAATCTCTGGGCAAAAGAAGCTCAGGACAGGAATGGCAAGGCACTGTTAGAGAAGGGTGGCAAGTATTTCAGCAGAACTGTCTGGAAAAGAAGATACACAGCACCTGTCCACTTTGAACTTAGGCTAAGCACTGATATTTGGTCCTACATTTTAATGATTGCCAGATTTGCTAAAACAGATTTTTAAAACAAAATGCCTAGCATATTTTAACATGTTGAATAGGAGATCCAATAGGCATGTCAGGAGCTAAAAACGGAAATGCAAATGCAAACTACAGTGTCAATCTGAATTGCCATGCTAGGCCAAGCTTATTTTATTACATACATTCTGCATTCTAAGTACTAATATGTTCATAATGTAAACATTAAGCATACAGAGTTAAAATTCAAGGCCACAATATTTTTGATTGTCCCTTTTTTGTGTCTTTGGTTGGCCGAGATCAACTCGTAGTGTATAAATGCATAAGTTATATAATAATTATATAAAAAGGAAAAAATAACATTGACTTGTATACTTCATTCTGACAAACGCACAGCGTTCGCGACTCAATAAAGAAAAACTGGCGCCCGCCTAACAAAAATACTTCGATGATTTCTGATTTTGGCAGTCAGGGGTTGTCTCTTGCTTTAACCAATAGAAAACAAACTCCCTTAATAACAATGAGGTTCTAACTGGTAACTTTTTAAATATCAGACACAATTCCAGTTTTACTTTTTTTAAAAAAGAGATGCATATTTTGATTTCTGAATTCTTCTGCTTTTCCCTTTTTCCACCTTTTTTTTTTTTTTTATTACTATAAAACCAAGTCTGTTCCTCCTGTAATACTGGGAATGGTATGATACTGAGCAATATGTTTCACAAGTCCAAACAAGTGTTTCTTCATAGTCCCAACGCTACTAAGTTTTCAGTCTTTTCAGTCTCAACTGGTAAAGAAGTTTCTTTTCTCGCATTGTCACCACCTTTGTCCTCCTCTTTCTCATTTCTGCTTCCTCTGTCAGGTGCAGGCCTCTGATCTACAATCATACACTTGCCCTTCAGCACATTCTCATTTCCAATGTTTGGCTCAGGGTTCCTGTAATACTGTCAAGGAATCTTAAAGTTTGGGTTGTCTTCACAGTTTGAGTAGCTGATAACACTCTCATGAATGGAACTCATTTTATTTTAACTAAAACAATGCCGTTATATCCCAAACCAGCTTCCACACTAAACTAATCTCTTTTGTTGATATGTTTACGTTTTTTAAATACAGGTAGGGCTTTATTCCCTTGTTTTTACCTTCCCCCTCCCTCTTTTGTAATGTTTCATATATTGTATGTTAGGTCACTATAGACTTATATTGCTGTAGTATTGTCCCAGTTTTGCACTAGCAAGATATCAAACTTTACACGTAAGCTTATCAACTTTTTAAGACCACCAGCTTTTGTAGGTTTTCCTCATCATTTCATGCTTTTACCTACAATAGTCTATTGTTGTTTGGTCCACAGAGTCGATGCCCATATACATTACATTTTAGTATCTTAATACTTCTTTAATATCTCCTTTAAATCCCTACTACAAAGAGTCTTATTTTTTTAAATGTTTTTTGTTTGGTTTTTTTTTTTCCCAGCCAAACCTTCGCTTGTCTCTTTAGGCACTTTTAATTCATGGACTCCAATAGAGTTCATTGCAATTCATCAGGGACTGGATCCCAGCAAGAAGTGTCTTTGTTTGCTTATCTGATGCTTCTTTTTTCTCCACTTAATAGTAGGTGCCAAGATGAGAAGGCATATGAGCAGCTGGCAGCCTGGTATTGGGATAGATACCTCCAGTTGGTGAATTCCAGTATGGATTAGGGGCAGCAAAAAAGCTGGACGATGTTACAGGCAAAGCAGGGGGGTGGGGAGCTACAAAGTTCATCTTCTGAGGATGTGCATGGTAAGAGCTCATGTACGGGAGGTCTGATGGGTATTTGTACATGGATGACTCTGGGGGGTGAGGCTGGAGAGCCTGAGCAATTCCGTGGAAGTCAAATTTGTAGGCGTAGCGCTTACCATGAACCTTAGTCATAATATTTTTATCATAGTAGTAGCGAAGCGCACGGCTGAGTTTGTCATAGTTCATGTTAGGCTTGCTTTTCCGCTCGCCCCAGCGCCGAGCCACTTCATCCGGGTCAGTCATCTTGAACTCCCCATTGGTGCCCTCCCAGGTGATGCAGTTGGAGTTGGAGCTGTCTGAGAGGAGCTCCAGCAGGAACTGCCACAGCTGTATCTGCCCACTCCCTGTGGGGGGGGAAACAAAAAGGAAATGTCAGGACTATTGACTAATAATGTTAATACTTCAGTTCTTCCAGGCTCTCATATAGGACCCTATTAGCAAATGCCATTCTGACTTATGCTGAAACAGTTGTCCCCTTTCTCCCAGCCCTGTCTCATGAAGTTCTGAAGAGCAGAGATAATGGTAATGTGTCATGTTTTCCCTCATGTGAGTGGCAGAATGCCATTACACGGAGATTTGATAGTTACCTAATGTCATTCCGTGTAGACAACTGATGGGGAAATAATACAGCGCTTATTTAGGAAACTAATCTCTAAAGTTCAGGACAAACAGCTTTCACTTGCGTAACATTTTGCTTGTTCTCACAGCATTATGTTGCAACTGAATGTTCTCTGCTATGGAATAAGCCTACACAAAATGGAGAAGTTTAGAGAAAGCTGGGCTCATGCCAAACCATATCATCCATTTGCAGCATTTGGGGAAATGCAGAACGGAAACTTATTAGCTTGCTGTTGCACTGCATACAACCATAGGGCAAAACATTTGCAAGAACAGTGAAAAGGTCCATAAAATACATTCCTGTCATCATTTTGTGTCAAATAAGTTTAAATTATTATTGAAGTTAAGACTTAAACCTTTTTTTTTCTCATTCTTCTGCCAATTTCATCTTAAAAAGAAGATAATTAGTCTGCTGTCAACTTTGCAGAAGTGTGTTGCCCAGAGTTATAGGAATGAAATATGACCATTTTAGGCAATTGAAAGTAGATTTCAAAGGGCCTTGCCACTGATACTCATGCTAAAAGCTTAGCATTTCTTAATAAAGAAGCACTGAAATGATGCAAAATACAGCTGAAGCAGCTTGCAAGGCAATCTGTTTCACAAGCACAATGTCAGCAGAATTTGCCAACCAGCTTGTATGTGCTAACTTCTAAGTACATCTCTGACCAGGAATAGGTCGGGTTTCTTTTTCTTTTCCAAACCAGATATGTGGGTATAATAAACAAGCTTTCCTTTAGAAAGCTTATAGTAGCGAATTATAATATCAAGCTAGAGTAGCATCTGAAATCCATTAGCAGTTTATACTTTGGTGCAACTGAAACCCATATTCTTTTAAATGATATTTATCCAAACTATCCTTAATGAATTTCTTCTGTTCCATTAACATGCATTAAGTAAACAAACAAACAAAAGAATCCATGGTATGAGCAAGGCATGCAAGTTTTAATACACAAAACATAACAAGAGGATTAGCCTTTGAAAATCAATAAACAGTTCAGCACTGGACGAAACACAACTTTTTGAATAAGCAATCCAACATATGTTCTAACATAAACACTTGCCTTCCAAATGTAATATATAGTCCTATGAAAACAAATGGTTGCTGTCAATTTCCTTTTAATGAGAGAGTAATTCCACCAATTTATAAACACAGAAAACATGTTAAAGCACAGGAATGATGAAGTGTAAGAGCTCTGTATCTAAATGTTAAAAGAGTATCCTCATTCAGATCATGCTAGTGTCTTCCACAGTAGTAAAGTCTACCAAACAGATGCTTGACAAAATTGTAAAAGCTGGGGTTTATGAACACATTAAAGGGAGGGAGGCCCCCACTTCCAGTTAAGATCAGCGTCACCTGGAAACCCACTGCCTTATGCCATTTGGAAAATTTTACTCTTAATTGCTTTCCTATGACATGCAAACTGTTAGTTTTAGCTTACAAATAAGCTGATCTAGAACTGTACTTGATATCACTTGGGAAAAAAGTGAAAGGAAATGGCTGAGTACTTTACTTTGTCAATTTCATGCCATGAGAAACCATATACAATGGTTGTAAGAAGACACATTGTTACTGGGGGTTGAGGAGACCTGCAATGTGGAACATGGAACATGGTGCCCTGTGGCTGTTAAACCAAGGCAAATAGGAAGTTGATTTACAGCATCAAGCCATTATGGCAGATTATTATGTTGATTATGGTGATGTACGGCCACAGTGTGTCCTCTGGGTTCAGAGCAGAAACAATGAAATATACACAGTTCACAACCAGCGTTATTAACTCACCAAGAAGGTCTGTCATCTTTAGCTAAAATATGCTACAAGCCCCTGTCCAGAGTGCACCCTGTTGCCTTCTTAGAGTGGGAGAATATTTTTTAAATATTTAACCCAATTATTCTTTGCGAATAGATTATGCTTTCCTGTTTTTCTTCCTATATAATTTATTAATCTCAATATTTTTTATTTGTCAAGGTCATTATGGCATTGTAGTGTGCATTAACAAAATCTGGGATACATGATGCAGACTGGTAAAAGACTCATGCCTTCTGGAGGGGTAGCTGGAGGACAGATGGGGTATCTTATGGCACTTAACAAAATCCTGATGTTTAGTCAACTGAAGTGAACTCCTATTGATATGAGAAGTTCAAATACCTCTAATGAGGTATTTGAGTGACTGAATGTAACCATCTACTTGAGAATTATTTGAATAGCTCTCTACAGAGAGCTATATTAACTATGTCTCCAATGAAGACAACGGGAAATAAGATACCTAGCTTATATGTAGACTCTTACAGTATGACACGTGACCTTCCATGTCTTAATCTGTGACCTCAGTTCCACCATTGTTTAATTTAGAAACCTAATCCTGCAACACACTGGGTATAATCGGCTTCCACTGAGTTATACAGAAGAGTGGCAAAATCTGTCACATCATCTTCCAGGTCTGGCTTAAAACTGAAGTGGAGATACTAGCAGTGAAAACAAAATCTCCTAAATCAGCAAAATCTCTTCTCACCTGGATTTGCAAGTCGGCTGCTGGTTGGTCCAAGAATCTGATATGGATCTACAAAATTGTAAAAGAAAGATTTAAAATCATGTAGCAATGATGTCAAATATTTTAGGTGATACTTCTTACTTTTTAACCTTTTAAGGGGCAGTGTATGCTGCCTGATGGGACAGCAGGTCCAACACTGGAGAAAGTGGCTCCTATCTCATTATTGCAGTATTTGCATGTTTTGCCTTGAAATTGGGTATGCAAGTGAACAATTGCAAGGGTAAACATTTTCCTTTTGTATTAGTGTGCACAAGCATACAGCCAGATGCACCAACAGGCACCCTTTGATACTATCGACCCTTGCGGTGTGCCAGGGCCCACAGGCACAGACCGGTAATGGGGTAAAAGTCTCCTCCAGAAAGGACAGTGGCCTCTCTTCTTGTGAGGTCACAGTTATTTTCTCACACCACTGATAACTCTTTCTGTGCCAAAACAACCTCAAGAAGAAGGCTGAGAGTGCATGGTGAACCCAGGCAACGTGGCTGGGTCGTTCTTTGTCACTGTAGTCCAGTAAGAGATCCCTGTATTAACTCTGCAACCAGGATTTTCAGGAGAGCCTGTGTCAGCCACACAATGCCCACAGCATCTCAATGTTTTCCTCAAACGATTCCATCCAGAAGTGAAAACTTAATTTCCTTAAGTACAACAGAACAAAAGGGGAAGCTGTGGCAGAAGTACAAAAACCAAAGTGATGGGCTGCAAGCACAGCCTGGAGGCCTCTCTGAACAACCCTGTCACTGGGTTGCCTCATCTCTGGACAGATGCTCTCAAATGGCTGCCCATTTTACAGCCAAGAAGATAATCAGGTTATATTCTTTATACATGTAAAAGGTTACATTCTTTATACATTTAAATAATCTGTGCAGTCACAGTCATTAAGTGGTCCTAAGGAATTACATAAATCATCAGTACATTTCTTGAAAGATTCTCGTGGTTGGAAGGCAAGTTTAGATAAAAAGCTATTTGGGCAAAAAGCAGTGCAATACTTCCCAGGCAGCATTCATATGAGTTACTGAGATGTAGTCATGCACACAGTCCTATTTAGATATGACAAAAAAAAAAAAATAGAATAATGATTTGAAATCCATGTGATAAAAACAGGCTCAGAGTCTTCTGAGCTAAGAATATCCTCCAAAGCTCCTTTATTTCCCACTTTTACCCTTCTGCTGTTAACAAAAGCCGTAGTTGACTCAGAATCTCTGTAGTGCTTTCTAGCTACCTGTCCAAAACACAGTCAAATTCACAATAAAGGACTAGGTCCTCCCCATGGATTAGCTGCTTTGAAAACAGAAAATGCACCCATTTTGAAGAACAGCTTAGTCTACAAACCCATAAACTTCTACTTTCTCCTCAGTTCCCAGATAAGACTGAGAATCCTTCTAATTTTCCTGTTTAATATCCCAAAGCACAGCCCAAATAAATTTCTCTGTGCTGTAATCCATTTTCATTTCTTTGCTCATGCACATTTTCCAGCTGCTAGCCTTCAGCTGCTGTAGAGTAGATGGTCTTTTGACATCCTTACCTTCTACCTTTTATAGACTCATAGAATGATTAGGGTTGGAAAGGACCTTAAGATATCTAGTTCCACCCCCCCTGCCATGGGCAGGGACGCCTCACACTAGACCATTGTACTTAGTTTAACAGTTTTTTCACTCTGCAAAGTCATCAGTGCCATTAAAAATCACTAAAAGCATCTGTCAGTGGCGATGGGAGACTTCATCTCAGATCCAGCTGTAGAGCCAACTCATACACATCTGGGTACTTAGTGGCCACCAGCTGGAGATACAACTTGTGGTCTAAATCAGACATTGCAATTTGCTTCTGGTTGGTAGATTGTAGCTGTTCTCATCTTGCTCAGCAAACTCTATCAGACCCAGGCATAATTCAAACAAAATAACACCCACCTAACTGAGGACGCTGGTCTTCTGTTTTGGGAACTGTTGAGGGTGATGGCTGAGTAGCTGAAAATGGAAAAACCATGTAGTTATTTTTCCAGTTTGGAAGTTGTTCACCAAACCTGTGACAGATCACAGGCCAGGGGATCCTGCTGCTCACCACTCAGTGATGGTCACAATAGGATTTAGCTTTATAGGGTCAGGGACTTGATGAAGCTTGAGTTCAAGGAAGAATGTGGCTGCCCCAGTGACTCTACCCAGTATTGTCTATACAGAGCCAACAGGCTTTCCAGCCAAGGCACAGGTAAAAATCCTTCAGAGCTGAATGCTGAGGTAGCTTCTATCACTTCACTTCAGAGCCTATCCAGGTTGCACCAGATGTGCATTAGGCCCACAGGCTAGATATCTGCAGATGCTTTTACCTTTTGACTGAGGACTGGGGTGGGTGTGACTCGTCCATGCTGATCTCCTGGCTTGCTCATAAGGCAAGTCTGCAAAGGAAAGATGCACTGGTTAATGTAGATGTGGAATAAAGTTTTTACGTCCATGACAGGCACATTTCTAGGGGACTCACAGGATTGAAAAAGATACTGAAATAAGAAGAATATTCCTTGTTAACAACCTTTACTGTCTTTATTGTGTCTAAAAATAACAGCATCACATTGTCCTCTGCATTGCTCTTTAGAGAAGCCCATTCTTGTTAGATGTCTGAACTGAACTGAAATAGCTGGTAAAAATACTCATAGAGTCCATAATTTCCGAAGGCTCAGAGTGCTCCCTTTGGTCCCCTTCCTCAGCCTGGAGCACCAAGGAATGACACACTCTGTACATCATGGACAATTTATGCTAGAGTCTTGCAATGAAAAGTCCCCCAAGAGGTCAGAGCTCAGATTAAGCATAAACTGTGTACCACTTCCTCCAAATATCAGCATGTAATGGTATTTTCTTCTAAGACAGATTTTAGTTTTAGAAACTAAACATGTAAAAACATCTTAAATCTTAAACATGCTTAAATGTTAAACATGTATAGGCATACATATATTTCTTCCAAAAAGTGGACCGCTTTTTCCCTGCTTCATTTATTCAAATATTCTTTTCTGCTTCTTGGGACAAGCTCCTTAACTTTACGTATCTAAATTTTTGTTTGCCTTTTTTTCATCTGCTCATTACTTCTACTTCATTTCAGTGCTTTATCACATAAAAATGAATAAACTAAAACAAAACCTGTCTTCATAAAGTATATGTAATAAATTCAAATGTTTGTTTTACCCTTTGAAATCTTCTGTAATTGCCTGTTCTTTTCTATGGCCAGCTTTAGTACATTAGCTAAAACTGCTGCCAAAATCAGAGACTTCTGTAGACTGCCCAGGATCTCAGGAAGGCAGCAGTACCCACCTGGTACTAAGTTGTTGTGGATGACTTTATTCTTAACAATGCTTGTGCTTTATTTTAGAAATGATGTCTGGAAATCAAACCACTTATGAAGCAAAGAGTCACAGACTGGCTCTGTGAAAACAGATATATCTCTGTCCATTCCCAAGTGCTATGAGCAAAAATATAAATGGAAATAAAGTGGAATGTGAAATTCACAACCAAATTGACTTTAATTTATTCCGTCTGTTTGGCTTGTGGAGCAGACTGGCACTATCAGCACTGTCGTCTCATGGAAACTTATATTTTGAAAACTTGCATTTTGCTGAGATATGCAATTTGTCTTTGCATTGCATTGGTGTAACTTGTGATCTTTTATCCCTGATTTATTGAGGACTATACCACAATCTTGTCCTTCAGAAACTTGGCAAAAATAAACTGAACTGTACAAGTGCCCATCTCTGAGCAGAATACTGGTGTGCAGGTGAATCACTGTAACATGCAGCTGTCCTGACCAGGTTGAGATCGGCACTGTTATTAACTGTTGTAGTTAGAGATAACTCATGGCCTGAGGAATTTATCTTCTGGAAAAAATAAATAGATAAATAAAAAATTCAGAATCACTCTGGTCATGTTTCCAGGGGGCTCTGAGTTCTGCCTGTATAGAGGGGTACAAGGCTCTGCTCTGGGATGCTTCCATGTGTCTTGTCCCATTCTGCCATGCCTGGCCAGTGCTCTACCTCTATGGCAGCCTTGCCAGGGAGATTCTGGTGACATAAGGAACCTATTTTCTACCACCACCCCCACCACCCCCCACCCCGAAAAGTCTCCTTTGCCCTGCTCTGCACTGTAGGTCTCCAAATTATCAGACACCTGTACATGGAGAGGGCTGTGTGATGCTGTGTGCTTGTACTTGGTGGCACTTGCAGTCTTGAAATGTATTTGGTACAAATTTAGGACTGTGAGAAAACTTTTGCCTTTCAACTCATCTTCTGGTTTTCTGACTAAACTCTCTTCACTGAAAGAAAACTCCAGCTATCAGCCTTTCCTGAAATAGCACCAAATTCCAACTTCATTCTTAGCTCAGTATTGTGTCTTGATAAACATGTTGCTATCCTAGATAAGCAGATCTGTTCTTATTCACGAGATATTAGTACAACATGTCCTTATCTTGGACAGATCTTTGATGGGAATGCTCCTGTTTGATGAGACATGTAGACAAACCCATACTAGGTCTTCCTCAGCTCCAGATAGCTTCATTGTATTACTTACAGCTTGCTGAAACCTCATGTTCTGTTGTAAAGGTGACTGAAGAAATACGCCTTTGTCATTGTAGTTGATTATGAGCCCTGCTCACTTCCTATTTTATATTGTAGTGCCTTAACAATGGCAATGCTTAAATACTTTCTCCAGAATTGCTTACCAGGATTTGGCTAATTCCCATTTAACATTATGTATTCCCACCCCTCAGTTTTGACCTTTTTCATGTCATCAAGTGATTGTCCCTGGGGTCTGCCATTGCTCTCACATGAATGGAACTTCATAATGGAAAAGCTGCCCTGCAGTCTAGTTGAAATATGACATTTAACTAAAAGGAAAGCCACCGAATAAGCCAACAAAACAGTTTCTTGAGACAAAACTCAAACTGCAAAAAAAATCTTATTTCTTTACGAATGACAATTCTGAGTTTAGAGATGTTTGTCAACTTTCAATTGTAAAAGATAAAATCATACTTTCAAAATCACATGATAGTTTGCTGTAAGAAATGTTTAGTTAGGATATACCCTTTTACGCAGAAGAATAGAGACACCCGACATCCAAACTATAACTCTTACAAGTAATTGTGTAAACACAGGAAGATGTTGACATAAAACACTTAGTTTTGTAAGTGTCACTGTAAATGTGATTTAGATAAAAATAATGAAATTAAGGAATTCACCATGTCTGATATGTGGTTTAGAAATTTTTACTTCAGAGAAAACTGCCTTAATGTTTCATGAAAATGTCTAGCTTCTTTTTGAATATCCTTTCTTCTAATACTGAGACTAAGCAGCTACTCTGTAACACACTTTATTTTGATAATTATATCCTGTTTCCTCATCCCCAGGCCCTGACTTGAACAATTCTAAACTTATTTTATCTTTCAACATGCTCAAAACATTTTCCGTATTTTCATGGCTTGCTCTAAGCACCTTCTAATTCTGCAAATGGCTTTTTTGACAAGGAATAATTCACACAGTTTTCTGTAAAAGGCCACACTGCTGATTTGTTTAATGGCAGATTTCCCACATGATCCTCCACTGTGTTTCTTCATCTGT
This sequence comes from Lathamus discolor, assembly GCF_037157495.1. Classification (NCBI taxonomy): domain Eukaryota; kingdom Metazoa; phylum Chordata; class Aves; order Psittaciformes; family Psittacidae; genus Lathamus; species Lathamus discolor. The sequence continues at coordinate 33,299,947 of NC_088887.1, forward strand.
TTGCTTTTTTTAATACTTTCTCAATCAACTACAGCAATAGCTTTCATTGTGCCACAAAGAAAGACGCCTATGTTAAGTTCTTTCTCAGGTGAAGATGGTTAATTTGAAATCAGTAAGGTAGGCAAGTAACTTGTGTCTTTTTATCAACTTGTATTTTCAGCTGTTAAGATATCGCGAGCTCCTTTCCTTATTAAAGCTTCTGGGCACCTGCACAGCAATCCTTTTAAGGAACTTCTGGTTCTAAGTAATGACAAAATCACATGACATCTCTATGTGTTATACCAAATATATTGTGTCCTTTTCCCAATTATTAATAACTACAAATCTTGGCAGAGAATGCTAAAGCACCCATGACTTAAGATGTCCATTTTTAAATCTTGGTAATGGGTTAAGTAGCCAGTTCTTCATCTTTTTCTTATGATATGCTGGTTTAACTTTTATTGTAAATAGTTGCTGGGGCACTTTGGTAAATGCCTCATGAAAAACAAATGCCAAATGTGTTCACTGGATCAGCGGTTTCTTTTTTATTCACTATTATAGACAAATAAATGTAGGAGAAGAGTTTGTTTTCCTAGAAACTAAACAGGGTGAATTTGGTCATATAATAGCCTGGTAGGTTTCCCTACCTATCTTTTTAAAATTGTCAATTAAGAAATCTACAGAGAAGTATATACAAGTGTATATAAAATAGTTCCTTATATGCATTGTCCTGGATTATACCCTAGAACATTGACAAAAGATATATATAATATTTGCTGTCCAAACCCCCCTCTGTTTTTAATGAGATAATGTACCTTTTCACAAGAGCTCAGTTAATTCAAGTGTCCTTTTAGTACATTTGGATGTATGACTCTGGCTTAGTAATTGATTTCCTTTAAATTTAGGATTTTGCTGAAAATCCTTTTGATGTCTCCCAGTACTTAGCACTTATGAATAGAAAAGTAAATGTCCACATGAGTAATTTTTCCAGCATCTTTAGAGGTGAAGAGTGATATCAAGAAAATCTTTAACTTCATAGCAATGTCCTCATCTTCTTTATTCCCTTTAGCCTTTCCAATACCAGCACACCCACGATACTTCCATGGGCTTCAAGCTTCTGAACAATAAGAATTTTCTTATGTTTTGATTTTACTTTAACCTTTTAAAGTCACAAGCAGATGTTGTGATGTTTGTTTGTGTCTAATATAAATAAAACCTAGATAGCATTTTTAGGGAACTTTTTCCCAATATACGTCAAATAACATGATAAAAGAGGGCATTCTTGCCTCAGTTTACAGACAGAGAGCTGACGCACATTGAAAAGTGACTGTGCTGGGACAGAGCTACAGTATCAGTGAATAGAAATCAGGTCTTCTGATTCTCTGGTGTTTTAAATAGTAGACAGCATTGCTTCAAATACAGAGATGATACGTAGAAGAAACAGATTTATTATATTTAATTATATCACTCTACACAATGATACATAGCCACATACATACAATATATGTATATGTGTGTGCATTCAAAATACAGTCTAATATTTATGAAAAAAAGAGCTGAATGAGAAAAAGAATGAGATAATTCAAGGGATGAAATGAGCAAGATCACAGCATACAAAAGGTGGTCATTGTTCATACCTGGCCTGGCTGTAATCCTCTGTGCTGCTTCTGGATAAACTGATGTATTTGGAAAAATAAAAGTGGCACCTCCTAAAGAGAAAGAAGATGACATAACATCTAAAGATTCATATTCACAACCCCTAAGTCAACTGATATTTTCCTTCTTGTAGTGTGTCTGAATGAAGACTATGAATGACTAATTTTTATCTTAGGACTATTATATACAAAAGTTAATTCCGATAGCTTTTGCATCTGTATAAATCCATTCAAATAACTGGATAAAAGTCTGCAAAATCCATGTTAAGGGAGGAGACAGTCAAGTTCAGGAAATCCTTTCTACCTTCATCACAATCACCTCCACCTGGGCAAGTGCATTTGTATTTTCTGAAATAAAACTCTTTCCTTCTTTTCATTAGTGCGTGCACTTCCCAAACAACTTCATATTTTCAACAGAGACTGCAGGTCTGGGCCAAAGCCTATTGGTGTCTGTGGGAATCTTCTCAAAGACTTAGGTGGACTTTGGGTCAGACCCTCAGAAATCCCATTCTCTTCACAAAGTGAAAAAAAATAAAAATATTGAGTTTGATACAAAAAATGGTATCTCATCTCACACACTGAAAGTGCTCTCACTACATCAGCAGACTTCTAATGACCATCTCTAAGAACATGAAAAGGGTCATATGGATTTGTGCAGTTACTGTTGAATTCAAGAACTTTTTCCTAACTCTTTTTGGATCCTTTGAAAACCCCACTCCAAAGATCTTATGCCAAAGGAACAACTAATTTTCATATTAGTCACACTCCCAATGAAAATTTCCAACAGAAATGCAGACAATCTCATTTTGTTGAAATGAATTTCAAATTATCATTGTCAGTGTGCACATATAGAAAAAGATAACACATAGGACTGCTGAACATCACTTGGATAATTGTATGTCGAAACTGCTTGGCAAATTAGAATCTGGAAAGCCAGAGATGGAAAAGATCATCAAGTCCATTTATTTTTTAAAAAAGAGCTTAAACCTTATTTCACACATCATCAAAGTCAATGGAAAAAAAACCCACCTTTTGTGTTTTGGTGGGGATTGCAGCAGGCCTACAACTTGCAGAAGGACTTCGTGTCAAGTGGCAAACATATGATCTCAGGGAGGGATTTTCTAATCTAGCTAATTTTGATAGGATACTCACTATTTACCACAGTGAAAAACTAAATGAAATATGAAAGAGGCATCACAGTCTAAGTTTTTTTTTTTTTTTTTTTTGTTGTTGTTGTTCTGCACTTTTGTTTGGGTTTTGTTGGGTTTTTTTGCTTGGTTTTTGTGGTTTTTTTTTTATTTTTTTTTTTTTAATTATCCTTTGTATTATCTTTTTCATTTCTAATAAAGAACTGTTATTTCTGGTCACTGTTGGTAACTAATACCCTTAGGCATGATCATGAAATATTCCGAACATCTTTAACTAGTATGTATACCATACTATGTATACAATTTCATGCCATCTTTGGTTGCACAACTGTGAGAGTAAGATCAAATGTATTCTGAATTATTTTCATAAATATTTTCAGTCATATTCTGAAAGAAAGGTGCTTTAGAGGCATGTATTGTATCACTCTCCTACCTACACTCAATACTTTCCTGGGCCAAATTAACAGAAGGGTGAATATTCAGTTCAGACTTAGTAGAGATTACAACTAACTTAGTGGAGTTTACAGCTCAAGTCCCATATAGCTGACAAAGGAGATGAGCTAACTGCCTAAATAGCAATTTTACTGAATTATACAATATACGGCACGGGAGGGAAGACAGTCACCATTCAACAGAGCCCACAACACTTAAACAAGCGCTAAAGCACTTTTGAGCTCCACAAACCTTCTATGGATTTATGGAGTAGGTCTGACAGTACAATGAGATAGAATGAGAAAAAAAGTCCTCAGAAACAAAGGCTCAAAGCCTGCAACTTATCTTGGCTCAGGGACCCCTTTATCTTGTAGAACACAAGAAAATACCAGTAAGGAGACCATTTTTGCACCATCTGGCCCTGCACATTTTTCCTGTGTGTCTGTTCATAAAACTCACACACACACATCAAGAAGAGGATATACTTGTCTCCCTCCTGATTTACCATTTCCATTTTTAGCAAGCAACCCATAAAAAGGAATTTTGTGCTTTTAAAAGATGACCTGTAGCAATGGGAGCAGTGCCAGTATTACCTGTGTTTCTAGCATGCATTAACCGTGGAGAGTTTTGTAAGGCCTTATCAACATCATCTGAAGTCAAATGTGGAAGAGGAGCTACAAAACAAAACAAAAAGCAACACCAAAATGAAAAAAAAAATTGTGAATTATCTTTTTAAACCATATTTTCCCCTGACAGGATTGTGTGAATGAGAGTCTACTGACAGTTTCAGCCTGCAGTTTGGAGGGAGGCGTGTGTGCTACAACTTAAACTAGGGCATTCATGTATTCAACATTATGAATGCATAATATTTCTGACTGATTTTGACAGCGTGCGTGTGGAGAAGACTGCACCGCACTGGTGTTGCAATGCTTGTTTTTCTTTTCTTTGAAAAACCGTATTTGCTTTAACTTTGTTAAACTGAGGCAAACCTGCAAAATTTCCTCAAGCTTAAATGAAATCCTTCAAGCCAGGAATTTGCTACCCCCTCTTTCCCTTTGAAATACTAACCATGCACTATAAGTAATTTGCACTTGGACTTCAGGGACTGTTCTTTTTTTCATGAATTTACAGAAATTTTATTAAATTCAGTGAAATCTTTCTGATCCTATTCAGAGTAGAGCAAACTGCTGTCAGTCTTTACAATCATGCCTGGAATTCACTTTATGAATCACTGTTTGCACTCTCATTTAGCATTTTCATTATTAAAGTGGAAAGAAATGAGTATGTGACCAGAAAAAACATTAGCACTGAATCCCATATGATTTTCTTCCTACAGTATGCTGGGTTTTAATTTCATTTTTCTCTGAGACGGACATAAAGAAATATTCCCTAACTGTTTTCTTCAATGAACATGAGTGAAAGTCAACTGAAATTAATGGGTCTCTTTCCATCAAACTCAAAAGGCTTTGGATCAGCATTCTTAGGAACGGCAAAATTTGCAACAGACATCTGAAAACCGAGTGGAGGGTATCCACACCATTAAATCTAAGGTTGATATCCTTAGACAACAATCCACAGACTGACTGTAGCCACTACCATAACAACAGAAAACTAGCTTACTTTCTCTGAGGTAGTGTAGGTGTGACAGGAGGATATCTGCATTATAGCTTGGGGTGAGTCTCTGGAAGTCGTCTTTGGTCATTTTACACAGCTCCTTCCCATCGATGTTCTGGAACAACAAGATGTCCACATCCGGGAGACCATACTCTTTCACTGCCCATTCCAGCCACTGGCGTACGTGGTCTGTGCTCCATAACGTAGGATCTGGTGGCATCACAAAGCATAAAATTAGGCAGAGACGGGAGAGCGCTGATGCGCTGGACCAGTACAAAATAAATGTAGACCACAGCTGAACTGGAAAGAACTTAATCCCCTGTTTACTGACTGCTGGAAATACAGGACAAATTAATTTGGTCTGTTGAGTGCAAAGGAGGATAAGTGTGTGTGAAAACCTATTAAGGAAGAGCTGTGAGCTCTGATTATTAACAACAAACCCTCTGCTGTTGAGTTCCTTCTACCATTTAGCTCTTTTGTCTTGTTATTTTTATGTCTCTATCCTCATGCAGAGAATCCTTTTTAGAAAAGTATTTAAGAAATCCCACTAACAGCACTGTAACTTGTATCTGGACAATTTTCAAAGCTCTTTGTTGAATTTTTATCTTTATTCAAGTGAAATTTCCACTCAATTCAGAAGTACTGTTCCTTGGGCACAGGCTAAGTAAGCACTCACAGATTTGGTTAGTTATTTCATAAACTAGAATGGGTCATATTAAAACATTCTGCATCTCCTTTGCTAGACTTCCAACCCAAATGACTCTGTGGTTCTGTGATAACCTGAAGACTGAGAACTAAGCACACAGAGGTCAAATGGCTATAGTCCATCATGTGAAAGTCAGTAGAAGAGCTGGGACTTGAATGACAGCCTAAATAGCTTTTCTATGATGTAACTTCAGCACCATTCCCTCTCTTTTGCCTGTCCTTCAGACTGGTCTGAAAGAGGTGGGAACCTCTTTCCATAGCCTTTTAGAGACTGTCATGCTCTTGCTCACTCCCAATCCTTCACCCAATAGTGCCTTCACCTTTCTGATGTTTCTCTTGATATTTTAAGCCCTGGGAAATCAGAATAATTATCTTCTGGAGCTTCAGAGGTCTTCTCTGTTCTCTGAAGTGTACCGAAAAACACTTAAAAGAACACCTCAATCTGGTATGAAATACGTAGCAAACTAGAGGAATGCAAGTCTGGTGGTAAACCTAGGGTCTGTATGAGATTTCCCACGCCTACAACAGAGAACTCCAACAATTACATTCAGTTTGGTTTGAAGAAAACCAGCAAACTCCAGGAATTTTAGAAAAACATTTTGACCATGCTTATAATTTTAAATTCTTCTTATTTATAATAACTAGAAAATTAGCACAGCTGGAAATGTGAATTTTGTTTTCTTTTACTGCTGAGCATTGCCACTTGAGCTGCACAGGGCTACACAGTAGTCAAAGAAAAACAAGCTATTTTTCCTGATACATTTCTTCTAGGAACCTCAAAATAGCAAGGCTGTGACTGTGACCATCTTGTTCCTTGAATGTCACACAAATCCACCTCAAAATGTGTTACTCAAATCCACCTAAAAATTGTTACTCTAGACACACCTCCAGGAATACACTGAGAGAGAAAGATCTGTGTGAGCTAACCAAGCTAAGGGTTACTAAAAGGCTAAAAAAAGGCCAAACACCAAAAAGACAAATGTTTTAGAGGAACATTCAAATGACATGAATGCCAGTGTGATCTGCTTCCAGTTGGTGATACTCCATTATTCAGTGCATCCCTCTTCTGTCTTCAGAACAGAACCGTCAATACCATTGCAGAGGATACTGCAACATATTTGTCCACACATATCTTGACAAATAACTGAAATAATCACATCTTGCAAAACGTGGCCACAGTTAGTACTCTTGCATATCTTAGCAACTGAAAAACTGTAAGAATATTAGGCAACATAGCAGTAGCAGAAATGTTTCAGATAGGCACATCTCTGTTGGAAATGAACTAGCAGCAAAACATTCCTTTCTGTTTGCAGGTTATAGGTGGTGTGTCTGTGTACAGCCAGTGGTTTATAAACTCACATAGGTCATGACGATGGTCTAATGCTCTGACTTCAGAAATAGGCATGCTAATTACTCTGCAAACCAAAGCAACAAACCATTCAGCAGAGTTTTATTTGGAGGACAAGGCACACAAGAGTGAATTCCTTCTTGTTCACTTAACTGCTGAATTCCACAACTAAGCTTGCCAAGACTAACCAAGAATTTCTCAGTTGTGCTCTTACATTGCTGAAGAGTTGTCAGCTTGCTTATTAAAATATTTTACACCACCCAAACTCAGGGGATAACCTATATAAATGCTTTTCATGCACTGTTTGATTTTACAGAAGCAATTGTGGTTTCAGCATGCTGGGGGCCTGACTGCACTTGGTATTTGCAGGAATATTGTGCAGTACAGTGAGCCTTTCTCTTCCCACGCACTTTGCACCCAGCTAGTCCATAGTGTTAGGAAGTGTAAGTGACTCTTCATTTCGCCCACTTAAGGGCTAGAGAAGTCAGATAATCTCTGAGTGCCTGTAATCTGCCAGTTAGGCTGCTGAAATGGGAGGAACAGGCTGGGGAGATGGCTTCACTATGATATTTCTCAGCTCTTTCTCTTAATAGCCCTGGGAAATTACTGCTCTTTTCTTCCTGATAACTTGTATTGCATTGCCACTGTTCTCCAAACACTCTTAAATAATGTTAGTAGACTTAGGGGAAATGTATTTTTTTACTTTGAATTTTTGTGTAGAGGGTCTAACCTGCTGGCACAATGACTCTTCGTTCATTGGTAGTCATATTTGGGGGTGGCACATGCTTCTCTTCCATGTAATTTCCGTAGTTCATCCCAACATTGTCTGAGCCGCTAACCATCTTCCCGCCTTTTGCCACGCTGCAGTCATCAGGAGAATTCCTAGAAAGAGAAGTGTGGTTCTATTATTATTCCAGTCCCCACTAATATCCTCAGCAAAGAATCACACTGAATGAAATGGAAAAAACAAGACTCAAGCACCAGGGTTGGGCTATTGCTGGAAAACTCAGCACCCACCACCCAATGGCTGCTAATTTCTTCAGTTGCTCAGAAAAAATGACCAGTCAGTGGACCATATATTTATTTTTATTTTCAAAGGATCAGGCTCTTCTATATCTCCAAACATATAAACACTAATGATTTATTTCCAGCAACCAGACGAGAATGGAGGCTTGCTCATGAGCTTGTTGAGCCTGCTGGCTGCAAGTACTTGCACTTCTCTCTCCAAACATCTCACAGACAACTCAGCAAACATAAAGATACACTTAATGCAAATTCTCTGAAGGAAAACTATTACTAGCTGTCATTGTCCAAGCCTTGGACAAGGCTTGTCCAAACCTTGCACAGCTTTTCATCTGCACTGCTGTCATTGTTTCAAGTGGGCCATGCTCAGTTGCTCTTTATGTCATGCAATGTAGACATACTTCTATGTATGGCTTACAGAAAAGGAACATTTGCCAAAGCCATGATTCAGAATACCACACGCATGACTGGAAAAACCTTTCAGCTCCTCACTAGCACAGTCTCCATGGTACTGTAGTCAAGAAATGGAAATCTGCAGAGGATCTGCAACCAGACACCTCTTTAATTTTGGCTTTGCTTTCTGAATAGAGTCTTTTGGTTTAACATCCCACAGGGGGTTCCCTAATGGCATTTTAATTGCATCACAGTTTTCTTTCTGGCAGACACAGACATATTTGTCCCTTAATTTAATGTCTACAACGTGTTTCATCAGAGAGAGAAAAATTGTTACAAAAATCAAAATAAAGAACAGAGCTACAGGGAATACCTTTAAATGCAAAGAGGCTGTTTGGCACGGGAAAGAGGGTGTTAGTTGGGTTTTGGTTTCTCTAGTGAAACTAAATTACTAACAAGTTTTCTTTTTGTCCTGCGATTTAACTCCTGAAACTGTACTGTGGTCTGACTAAACAGGCAAGCAGTCAGGTTGCAACGCTTCATTTAGGATCCTTGAAAACTGACTAATTTGCAGTCCAGAGAACGGAGACATCCTCCAAGACCCAGACTCTGGATCTATCCCCTGCCCTCCAACATGTGTTTCACCCATAGCCTCTTGCTCTCTGCAGCTCGGAAATCCCAGCTTCTGCTGCAAGCTTTGGGCAGCAGTGTCACTGCAAGTACACCAGTGGTCAGAATACAGACGCTTCCCGACAACAGTTCTGCTATTGTTTAAGGACAAAAGAGGAAAAATAACACACAGTTTGGACCACTGCTCAGCACATGTCAAAAACATGTGGCAGATATTTTATCCAATGCCCAAGTGACTCGGTTGAGTTGAATCCTCAGCACTACCATGGGTCAGGAACTAAACCAGTTATAATTCTCACATGTGTTTTAAAAAATAACGAGCACTTGGAAGGCTACGAAGATTTAGAATACGTATTAAATACTAGGAGTATATTTTATCACTTTTTTTCCACGCAGTGTTACTACTGATTTTACCATGCTGTGTTAATGCGTGTATTAAAAACAAAGTTAACTGCTGATGGCTTTCAGTTTTAAAACAAAACATATCACAGAAACCACTCAATGGGTACTGTCATCTACTTTAGAAGAAGGAGCAGGGCCTTAAATGTTGCCTGGGAAATGTTGGCTTCACATACCTTTTTCAGGTATAAAATACCTTGGGTGCTGCATAACATATGACATGTGAAATCTGCATTGTGTAAAGATCCTACAACTCCTTGTCAGACACAGGACTGAAAAATAACCACAAGAGAAGATGCAGTCACCACCTGGTCTTGCCTGTCGTTGAGTGGTGGTGAATTTAGCCTTTCTTCTCAGAACGAGAGTACGTGGGCATTATTCTCTCAGGTTTAGCTTTTCTATCCCACTACATACCCCTAAATATAATTCTGGGATGCACTTATTTCTTGTCTACACAGAGCTAAGCAAAAAAATGTAACTGTTTCTTTCAGACATAGAAAAGAGCTTTTGTGATGATTGCTTGTGACTAGAATGTTGTTTTTTTCCATTTACCCTTAACAAATACAAATGGCATGTATGTAAAAGTGAGTCTGCATACTAAATCACATATATTTGGAAACATCATCAAACTCATGACCTTACACCTATGCAGATGCTCACCCTGACTTCTAAGGTCAGTTATATTACAAAGACAAAAGAAAGAAACATTTGGCCCATTTGCTGACTTTTTAGAGATGTGTTTGGGAAACAGAGCTAGCAGGATCCTTTGGCCTAACTGGCACAGTTACTTTATTTTGTTTTTCTGTGAAAAGGAACTTGGCATGTAGGGACATGAATGTCTTGCTGCTGACATGAAATATCACATCAGTATTAGCCTTCACCACTGTTATGGGCAATTGTGCATTAAAACCATTCTTGTAAACACTGAACAGTAAATGATGTGAAAGATCCAGTAGCACACTGCTTTTGGCAATCTGACAGGGCTTCTGAGCTGGTTTTCTGATCTGAATATACACAGATGGGGGTGGGTAAGATCATAAATAAGCAATAACTTTTCATTAAAACCCAGAAGCAGATGGTCAAGGGTTTTGTCCTGTTAACTTACTGGGTGGACAAGCAAATCAGCAGTTCAGCAAATCTTCTAAGACCATGCTTAACCTCAAGCATATGTGGAAGCAGCGCCATGGCAGCTAACAGGACTACTCAGGTACTTCAAATTAAGCGTGTGCTTACGCATTCCACTGAAGCAAGGCTTAATTCAAATGGCTGGAACCAACTTCTACAGTATAGAAAGCAAAGCTGAAAATGCAGCAGACACTAGAAAATGGTAATTTTAGTGCCCAGAACAAGGGAGGGATTGTCTGCAAAGGCTTTTTTTTAGGATTTGCTGTGTGTCTGCTTTATTTCTGAACCACCAGGGGAACAGGGGCAGTGGAAAAGCAGCTTTCAGAAAATGTACCCAGCATAAAGGGTGCAGCTTTTCAGTGATTCATCCTCAGGTATGAAATGAAACCCAAGATGTTTTTCTTCACAGCTGCATGCTATTTCTACCCTTTGTAAATATACTGTATTACACCTGGAATTCACACAAAAAAGGAAAACCGCCCCCCAAAATGTGGAAATACTACAGTCGTGCTACCCAAGAGCACTTTGTCTAGTCCTGATCTGATTCTGCTCTGACTGCTGATAAATGACTGTTGAAGAAAATATTTCTCCATGGTTCCTTGGACCTAGAAGCCTTGCCTTTGTTCAGGGTTATTTAGAATCAACCTGATTTGATGGTTAAATTTAGCACTTATTCCGACTGAAGTCCACTGGAGTTTTGCCAGCCATTGCCTGTGATGAAAGCAGATGTAAGTTCATAAATAAGTGTATGAAACACATTTTTTCTTCTTCACTATGCTACTATTTTCCCCATGTGATATAAAACACCTGTGTTCTCTTAAAATGCAAGGTGTCAGAGAAACGCAGATTAGGAATCAGCAAAATTTCACATGATCTCTGTGACATTCCCATAATGTAACCCCCTCGACTTGATGTTTCTGAATTTCAGAGAGAAATATATGAGAAAAATTGTATTTTCCAAATATTTACATATCTTTATAAGTTTATGTAATAAGCACAGCTTATAAGCTTGGATAACTTCCTTATGGAGGCTACTTATAGAAAAGGGGACTCAGGAGAGTAAAGTGGTGTAAGGATATCTTTGGAGTTTTCCATGCATGGCCCCCATCCAGTCCATGGCTGGTTAGGCCAGAGGACACGCTGAGCTATCAGAACTTTTCTTCTGTGAGGCTTTGGCAAACAAAACATGATACTGTCCTAGAGGACACAGATTTCTCTCCCACTTCATAATGCAGGTGATCCGAGAAAGAGGGGAGCAAGCCTGCAATGTCCCACCTTGTCCTTATGTACAAGAGGGAGAGCTCTGCAAAGCCAGCACCTTCAGATAATTTGGGCCAAGATATGTAAATTTATATTTAACCAGAACAACATCATGTAAAGGTCAGTTCACAGTGAGCATATGGCAAAGCATACTCATGCTGATCTCCATTCACTGTAGCTACTAAAGCTGTGGTGAATTTGGTCAGCACTTCCTTCCCAGGATGGTTTGTCACTGGAAAAGTGGTCCATGAAGGAAAATATATAAACCCCCTGAGAGTTGGAGGTTTCAGCTGGAGTTGCTGTTTCCTAAAGCACACCTGACATACTTTACTCCACATATCAGTTCCAAGGGCTACACAGCTGCAGCCCTAAATTCTTTTCCCTGCCCCTCTTCACACCTCCTTCTTCATGAATGAGTGGGATTCACATCTGCTGAGACCTGCCACAGAAGCGACATGTAATGACGGGTCCTGCAGTTGCCCCTTTGGCTTCCCCCCTGGCACCAATCACTGGGGAGAGCCCAACCCTCCCCGGTGAGAAGAAGCCCAGGCTTTCCAGCTGCCACAGCAGGACTGTGGCTGCACCAGCAGCTTTGCAGGCCCCCAGGGGCTGCTTCCTTGGCACCAGTAGGGATCCCCAGGGGTGCTAAGTGAGACTCTGAAAAGCCCTTTCAGCAGTGGTATCAGAGGCCACAACACTTGCTTTGACAGAGCTCAGTTTTCACCACACACACACTCATCACCCAGCACCATAGGTGGATGTGGCTGCCCAGCTTCTTTTGTGCCTACACCAGGCCAAGCCCTGCAAGCGCATCAAGCCCCCTGCTTCTGTGCAGGCACCTGCCTTTAAATCTGCTGAGTGCACGCTACCACATTTAACCTGCTGAAAGAAAAACACAGACTTTATTTTCCCTTCCAAGGCTTCTTGTAAAAGCAGTGCAAGTGCAGAGAGGGCTTCAGCGTAACAGAGGCATTAAAATGCCAGAAAATGCACAGAGGTTGAAATATCCCTGGAGTGCTCATACAGGTTTTCATGCAACTGCTTAGCAAACTCGACTGGGAAGCTGTTTCCCTAGCAAGTACAATCACAGAATCATGAAGTATACAAATAAGTGAATAGATGGCTGGGTGGGTAAGTAACTCAGTGTTTAGCTACAACCTGAGTCATTCCCCCACCCATGTGGGGCGGCTGTGAAGGTGATGCTTGCACACAGGAAAGGGGATAGCCAGGGTGGAAGTGAGCTGGTGAGGTCTGTGGAAAGGAGGGAAGCTCCACAGGACCTGTGCCACCAGCTGAAGCTGACTTAAGTTGATGTTGAAGCCACAGTGATAGTCTGTTTATCTTTGCTGTAAGGTGAACGTCAAAAGCAGTCCTAAGAAGACAAAAGAAAAGGAAAAAAAAGGAAAACTCATGTCCTCGCTCGGCCATGCAGTCATGGAAGTGACTTCATGTGGGGTTAAACAGGGGCAACCAAAATAGTCTTCAACAGCCCCAATGGACCAGGGCTATGGAGAGGCTGGGATTGGAGCAGTCCCATGCTAATACACCCAGTAGCATCCAAAACAGGGACAGACACCACTCTGTGGGGTGCCCTGGGCTCAGTAGGTGCTCAGGGTCACACAGGGCTGTCCCAGGGGTCACTCAGATATGTTGCAGTGTGGCACTTAGAAGCCCGTCCAGTTCCTTCCTCCAGTGAAAGGAAAAAGCAAATACCACATGCCAACACATGCAACGTTGTTGGCTTTCTGTAAGCAAAATAAAAGATGCTTGTTTATTGAGTTGTATACACAGCAGCCGTTCATTTTCAATCAAACAATAACTTTCACTAATTGAAACAATCTTTTCCATTTTTTCTTTTTGTTTTTGCTGACTTTCCCTGGCTATCTCGCAGTCCGCAGCTGCTTCAAGCCTTAAGGCCAACATGGCAAATTAAGGCAGTCAGCGTCTGGCTCACTAGAGGCCAGTCAAGCTATAAATATTACCAGCCTGGCTCTTTGTGTTCACAGCGCAGGGAAACAGCTGGTTTAAGTTTGACTGCACGTTGTCATTTCTCCATTAGTGCAAACACTTCAATATTTCTTATGTGTCAGGTTAGAGTGAAGAAAGGCAAAGAAGGGAAGGGGGTCACCAAAAGCCAAAGCTAAGAAATGATGTTCTGTATATACATAATTTACAATTAGATTGCTGCCTGGGAGAAGGCTGAAGTCTGACATGGTGATAGCTAGGCCAAAGCCACAATGACTTCCCAGTTGGCCTATAACTTTCAGGACCTATTTTCTCTTGTTTTTCTTTTATTATTTTGATAGAAATTCTATTATAATGGTAATTGATTACATTTCTCAACTTGTATTTCATTTCAAGAGCTTGTAAGACTGTTGTATTTGTGGTTTCATAAAATATGAAATACCAGGAGACAGGGCCCTCCCCAAACCAGATATGCCTTCTTTTATGGGCAGGGATTATACAGAAAGTTAGCAAAGCAGAGCATGCCAGGCATAAACAAAAATGACATCTTGCATGGAAACCATAATCCCCATGTCTATGGAATGTCTGCTGAGTTTCGTGATTAGCATTACTGGGCTGTGAGGCTGATGGGTGCCAAATGGCAAAGCAAATGATGAGCCACTCTTCTTTTTCTTACACACTTTCTGCTTTGTCTTAAAATACTATTCCCAAGCTTTAAATACTGAACACTCCACTGATATCACCCTGATCAAAATAAAACTTCTAATAAAGGGGGAGAGGAGAAGACTCATCTTCAAATGTGCTGGGTTAGAGACAACCTTCCTACTGACAGTGCATGTGCCATGCTAGCCCGAGGAAATACCACAACCAATGGCTCTAAATGCTCTAGACACAGTAAATACTGTACTGGAAATAAAGTAGTAATAATAGTAATAGTCAGAAATAATGCCAGTGATAATAACTCTTGTGGGGGCCTATGTTATTATTTGGAAACTGATTTTATATTTCACTACCTATATGCAAGCTTTTGGCTGCTTAGCACTTTTGAAACTGGCTATCATCATCTCTTTCTTAAACTCTTGAAGCTAAGCACACAATTAAAGCATCAGTGGTCAATCCAAAATGTAACCATGCCAATTATGAATGAACCCGTTATCTCAGAGTGGAAAGCTTCTTAGCTGGTAGCTGCCAGTCCAGCAGCCTCAAGAAAAGCTGTAAAAAAGGTTTTTTTAGTCTCTGGCAACATGTTTGCCTCAAAAATAGAGCCAAACCATGCACACACACACAAACACATACACACATGCACTGGTGTTAAGCTGGTGTATTTTCAGAGCAAAAAGGGACTTCTTGAGGTAGTCACACATAAAACCTTGCATGGACAAGATCCTGAATTTGCAGTTTTTCCAGTTTGGTAAGTAGCCACTTCACCAACCACCCAGTCAGTGGGAAAAAAGATTATGAGTCTCAGATAACTAACATCATGGCTTTTTACCCAAGATTAATGTTACTTTATAAAGGCAGCACCAATATGTGTGTTAGGGAAGTCATCCTCTTAAGACAGATCTCCCAGCTTTGTTGAGGACTGATGCAGGGGCTGACTCAAACCCTTCTGGAGACAGAGGAGAGAGTCCCATTGATTGCAGTGGGTTTTGGACCACGCTTGTTGTTTAGTCTGAGCTGAGGTTTACCAAGAATACCAGGGCTGCATGCTGGTGGTACACCACTAGAAGTGGAAGGGATGGCACTATGCCTCAGCCGTGGGGTTGTGAGCCAGAGATGGAAAAAGCCATGCCCCTGAAAAACAAGTGATGTCAGGGTAATTACTGCAGATCAACCCTGTTTCTGCATGTGCTAGACACACACAAGGTGTGCAAATGCTCTAAGTAGTTCCACCAGTATCATACCACAGACTGAAGCATATTGCAGAGGTGCCTCATGTAGCTTAAAGCATGTCAGCCTGGATCCCAGGAGCAGGATGGCTCTGTCGTGGTGGCAATATAGAGATCCATATGAATGAATGCACTCTCCTTAGAGGCTGCACATCCACTAGCATATGTATACACCATGCAAGGTACCTCAAGTGCGACCCATTCAAATTTGCTGGTTTGTATAGCAAAAATCAGTTACCACTTAAGAGGCTTACAACAAGGGGAAAATTAAACAAAAGAAAAAAAAAGAAAGGCAAAAACTTGAGGTCACTTGGGACTCCGAAAAGTCCTCCTGTGTGTCAGAAGCACTCAACCCAGCTAGTACAGAGGCACTTTGATGAGAACTTAAAACAGTAACATGCAAAGAAAAATGGTATTTCCCAAAAGAGCCAGCACAAAAGATGTATTAAGTGGTAATTTCATTCTCAAATGGTTTTCAAGCAACAATTGGTAGCACTTAAATCAACATTTTGCACATGATTAAATCTTAATGACAACTAATTATTTCTGGCATTTCTTTAAAACTCAGTATAAGCCAAGCTGATGTTGGAAAAATTCTGCTGTGCTTTCACTGCAGCTAACTTTCAAAATGCTTTTTCAATGAAATCATCACACTGCTCAAGGCAAGCGAAATTTATCTGTGGCCTGAATAAGACTCTGTGTTCCACTTCAGCCTCCCTTAAAAAGACTGATTACCTACTAGTAAATGTAGTTCTTCCAAGCTACCTTTTTTTTAGTCCCACCCATGGGCATGATGGAGTCGCATGGGTGAGTGTATTCAGTGACCACTGAGAAATCCAAGGATTTAAATGTTGTTCAAGAAGTACCTAGGGCCTCATGAGAGTATTTTCATAGGAGTGAATTCCACTGTAACTGCATAAGATGACTTGAACTCCTTCATTGTAATAGAATTGCTCATACTTAATTTGGTAAAATATGTAAAGAACAGAAAAGTAAGTTACAGTATGACATATGCAATTTCTAGATTTATATTATAGCGCCTTACTATAACAGGGTGAATCTTTTGGTCTGACTCAAGAGCAATAAATAGCAGGAAATAATATTATTACATTCAGGTGAAAGATTGACAATATGGTGGCACAAAGGGCTCATTAGATTTATGTACCTGGAAGAAATATAATGGCTGTACCAATGTAATGGATTTAAAGAAACTCAATTTGATACCATCTGTGACAATCTGCATTATATATACAACAACAGCAAGGTAAATGACAGCTTGAATTTAAACTTTTCTTGCTTTATTTAATTTCAGGTATGCCCTTAGGCTATATTTTCTGGTGCTGTACAACAGGGTCTAGCTTTAAAAATACTGTTATTGTTAAACAAACCCATGTAGCTAATCCCTCTGCAGCCCACTGAAAATAACCCTTTAATTTCGTTCTAATGTTACTGCTTCAGTATTCACAGGAATGCCAGTTCTGAGACTGTTATGAGATTTAATGTGGGGCAATTACAGCCAAAGTGTATCTGGGGAAAGTCCTAGCAGAGTGAGTCCATTTCTGCTTTGAGTGGGTACTTAATTGTTGATGTGTAAGGGGTTCAGTAGGCTCCTAAAATTTTATACGCCTTTCCAGACAGCAGAATGTATGGCCAGGAAGTAGCCTAACACACTGAGAAGGGAGAGCTGGACAGCAAAAAATTGCAATGTTAACTATTCTCTGGTTGCTCTTTTGTGGGGTCTGTTACCCTGCTTTATATCTTTTTTACACAGACCTAGGCTCCACATAGGAAGATGATTACAGAGGATACTCTAGAGATCCTAGAGGTAGCACTTCCGTGGCTCTGCAATGTGGCTGTGGTATTTCAGACTCCTTTGGGATAACCCAGATTTTAAAATAGGTGTAAACAGATCAGGTACAGTTTTACTAAAAATGAAAAGCAGCTCTAGCTACTGCATGTGTTAACTTGTAACATATGAAGCATTTTTAAGAACTCTGCTTTTCATTCAAGGAAATAAATTTATGGACTGCAAATAAGCAAGGTGAGGAAGGCTTCTGGAGAAAAGAAAATGCAAAGTAACCTGCAGAATGGCAGGGAACCTTTAGTCTGTGTGTAGAAAGTGTGACCAATACTATGCATGTGATGAACAGCACATAATCTGTCAGGAAACCAGTGAAACACCACCATCAAATGGCAAAGACTTAGCAGGACTTGAAGACGGAATAAATGGTTTTAGATTTGTAATAGATGTATAAATTGCATTGGCCTCTAGTGACATCCATATTGACAGTACTCATCAGTATCGTATCAGAATATTTTACATGATTAAGAATAATTTATTTCTGATAAATATTTTTTTAGTGCAATGTTTGAGTCATACACAAGTTTCCTGCAACTAGCAGGAATATTACCTATTAGGAAGCCTTCCAATTCCCGAAGTATAATAACACTATACGTATTACACGCACATATGTGTGTGAGTTTTAGAAATGCCACAACATATTTACATTTGCTACTTGGTATTGTTAGTTCTCCATTAAAAGTGTAAGATCTGGATCTATTTTTTAGGCATGTGTTAGGCCTTATAAAATAATACTCCTTTGATTCAATAAATGGTGTATCTTAATTAAAAAATATGTTTTTTATTTTTATGTTATGTACAAGCATGCAATATATGCATTTTTTTTTTTATTCTGTTAATCTGTTCGTTTTTGGTAATCTGTAAGTGATTGTTTTTTAATGTTGGTTTCTTTTCAGTCTTAGGAATTATAGTGAAGTATTAATTTTCCTTGTTTTCTCCAGTTAACAACTCCGCATTGATCTATCACTAGGGGAGGCTGTGAAATCCAAGATTAATAAACAAACCTCTGCTTCTAATGCTGCAGGTTATTTTAAATTCAATGTAGAAAGAATTACATTTCTTCCCATTATATTTTCAGCCAGAACATGCCTTTTAGAAAACCAGTGTTCTGATCAAAACCATTTTGCAGTTCAGAGCAGTAACTTGTACAGACTCTTCCAGCAGCTTAGCTCATGTGCCATCTCACATGTTTGTTCATATCGGGAAAGAACGGCCACCCCTTGGCTGTTCATTTTCTAGTGATGGACACATTAAACATTTTTGAGGGACGCTGTCCAGAGAAAAATGAAGAACTTTTAGTTTTCATGTGCTGCTCAACTGAATTGCACTAAACTCCAAGTCCAAATGATGGAGTAGATAGACCTAATGCTATTTTTTTTTTTTTTTAGAGAAGAGGCATACAGAATTGCTTCTTTTCATCCCTTTACTTCTGTAATGGTGGTAGAAGTGGTCAGGATAGTGCAAAACCATGTTACTGGGGTTCCAGATGCCTTGGCAACTCTTGGGTATCACGTCTTTATAAAATTAACAGCTCTGCTAGAAAAGTAGGAATTAAAATTATGCCTCATGACTAATCAAAATAGATTGATTTAAAGACAATTCCCCAATGCTCAGATTATACATCCTTGCAAAAGTAGATGCCTGTTCTGCTAGTAACAGATAGTGTGAAGACCAGGATACCTCTGTAGGAAAGGCAGATATTTCTCTTCACAAAGGGCAATTCAGGCAGTCTAAACCAGCAGCCACTTCCCGTCTATTGACTGTGCAGGTAGCCAGAGTGTCACCCTAAGGTGATATTAATAGAAACTAGCATACACTAGTAAAAAATAGCACAAAGGAAGGAGAAATTATAGCCATTAGAAGATATGTCCAAATAGCCTGTTTAATTCAGAGCTTCTGAATGCTTACCCATCCCTGAAAAGTTCCCACATAGAAGGTGAATATATCTTAGATTGAGGAGATATGGGTGGCAAATCTCCTTCCTGGCCCCCCACATACATGACCTCATCCAGCAGGTTGTAAAACATGTTGAACACAAGCCTGCCCTGTCCTGCCTATTGAAATCAAGCTGCCAGGCAGGCAGCAAAATGCCAACTGAGGGTTCAGGTGAGAGATGGGGAGCCTAACTCCAGCCCTGCAGCTGGGATACACTGCTCTCGTGGCTCCACTGCAGCTCCTCGCTCTCCAGGTTACTTCTGTTTTTATTCAACAATGGCACAGCCCCCAGGAGAGAAGCAAAGGCCCTAAGCACAGGATCTCTTCCAGCTGCACACCCAAACACACATCTATCCACAACATCACTTTCAGGCCTCTCTAGTTAGCAAGGCAGGGCTTGTCTGAGTTCCTAAATCAGAATATAATCCTTACCAGTGTTGCTACCAAGGATTAGACAGGACACAATTTCAGCTAATAAAAGACAGAATTACTGCACACAATTTTGTCCCTAAACTGCTACAGAACTAGCCAAATACTTGTGATTCATGAACTGAGCATTAATGTTCAGGTTAGGTATGTATTTCAGGAATCCAAGACGGCAAATTCAAGATTCTGGCTGGATGATTTTAAAAATGTGATTGCAACAATTGCAAGCGAATTTGTATAATCTAGATTCTTCCTTAATACCTGGCAGTACGTCAAAATAGGAGTATGTATGTGAATGACTGACTTTAGTTATGTATAGCATTACAAATTATTACCACTAATCTCAGTAACAATTAACATTAATTATCTAGTCTCATGCATTTTATGACATTTACACTGTGAAAAACTATGATTAGTTCTCTTAAAGAAATGCCAGCACAGATACTTAGAGGTAAGCTTTAGGAAGCAGGCGAACCTGGTTTTGAATTAATACTCCATTTCTACTCTGAATAAGAAGAGTTACAAGAAGACTTCTCTAATTCTCTGTAACTTCAGATCACCATTTATTTCTTCGTATTTCAAATCTTTGACTATTCACTAGAAATTCTGATTTGACTTCAGCATAATTTCCATCCTCACTGGTGAAAAGCGTCGGTGTGATAAGCTGTCAACCACTTTGCCCTGCTTGTGGTGTGAACTTAGCACAGCAAGTGTGAACAGTAACCACAGTGCTCATGGTTGAGGTTTTTCTAAACAACTGATCCTGGGAGATGAGATCAGTAGGCAGGTGTTTGTGGCAAAGAGATGTGAAGCACAGCCTTCACTGGTACATCACCAACAATTGCGAGCAACCGACTCTTTGGACCTCTGCCCTTCAGCAACACCAAAGGAAAACTGTTTTGACAGTCAGGCATTTGAAACAGGAAAGCACTTGTTTGGATAATTTCCTTGGAAAAAAAAAATAAAAATCTTCATTGTGCTTTTCAGATGGAAGAAATCCACAGAGTGCTTCTATGCTTGGGGGAGATAGCAGTCAATATACACAACTTCACGGCATTACTTTCCACTTAACTGATTCAGTTTTCCTTCATAGAGAAATTGATAAAAAAAACGTCCCAAGATAACTATTAAAGCACTGACATGCTGTGGCTGCTGCCTGTTGAACTGAGTAATTTCTTTTCTTGTTCCTTTCTACTCCCCTGCTTGTCTCCATGCATATGCTTTTTCTTCTTAAATCCAACTCCAGGGTTATGTTTTTTGGCACTGTTTACATTAAATATAAAAGTAAAGATAGATAGTTCACTCCCTCTGCCACTACAAGAATTTACTTCCTGTGCTTCTCTGCTTGATTATATTTAGAGCAAAAGGCAACTGCCCAAGTTACTGTATTTTCAGAGCTTCCATTGAGTGTTATTTCACATACGCCACACCCTTACATGGATCAGTGCTGCTGGGCCAGATTACAGCAAACTCACATTTTGCTAACTTTAATAAATACTCTTTCACTTAGCATGCAATGCAAGTTCACATCCAAAATTATCCTCAGTAAAAAGAAACACAGTAAGGTGTTGCACAAGCTCATGAAAAGACAGTGCATGTAACACCATTTGAAACCCTCACAACACCTGAATAGGAGTGGCAGGTGTGACCCACAGTGTGCAGCAGACCTGTACTCTTAGGACAGCAGCTGGTGGCTAGATGGGGCACCTTAGGGCATCTAAAATGCTTCTAGATTCAGATTTAGACAACTGAGCTAGACCCATCTTTAGAAAAAGTAAACTTGAGCCATGCTAACACTGGCCTTGTTACCTTGACCCATTAACTTGGTTTGGGTTACACTCCATCTTGATGGTGACTCTGGCTGGGGGCTGTGATAACCAGTCTTGCTGGGGAACACGAGGACTCATCTTTGACGTCTGCCCATATTCACTGGAGGAGGAGGCCGTCATCTCTGTCTTCGCAAGGTGGGGTGATCCGTAGGCACACTCAAACAAGGACTGGTCTTCACTCACCACTGATAACGCTTCCTGCAAACCAGAGAAGAGAAGTCAGCACGACCATGTTTCAGAGTAAAGGGCTTGTCTATCTCATGAGAAGATGAACAACTCGCCATCTGCTTAAATGCTCATTACTTTTTAGGCACGCTACTGCTGTCAGTGGAGGTGAGGATTCGTGGTGCCATCAGTATATGGCAGCAAGACAACCTCTCCCCTGGGGAGACCCTTCCCAACAGTGGCTGAGAAGATGCACAAACACGCACTAACAAACGCTTAGGAATAGTGGCCCTAGGATACGAGCTGGGAGGAAGGAGAGGGCAGGACAGACAGCAAAACTGAGACCTCTGGCATCCCAGGTAGGAATGCAGAGGGCCAGATATGCCGGGGTAGCAAGCAAGCAAGCTGCCATCTCTGCATTAACTGCCCCTGCCAGGAGCGACCAAAGCCAGGCCTTGCTTACTCACTGGGAGCTCCTCTTCCTTCCTCTGGGACCCAGGCCAAGTCCCTTCTGGACAGGGAGCCAAGACAGCTGGGGCAACCTCCAGTCCAGGGACCCTGCTTTTTCTGCCAGTATCCGCTGCCAGCTTCAGCAGAGGTTCCTGCCACCAGCCCTGAAGAGATACCATGCCTGCCAGCCACCTCCCTCTCTCTCACGGCAAACCTTCCTGGCGCACCTCCTGGCTGGGCATCCCACTCTGGCACTGTGGGAAGGGCTTCCCTAGCCACCTTCCCATGGCAGCACTGCAGTTATGGCCCTCAGGGGTGGCAGGTGTCAGTGGCATGGTGGCTGCCATCATGGCTCCATGACACACAAAGAAAAGGCCACCTTCTCTCCCCACCGCCATGCATTCGCATTGGCCCCAGTTCCTTCCCCATGTTATCTGGAGCTAAGTTAAGGCAGTGAGGCAGTGCCTGGTCCTGGCTCAGACAGCCAGCCCATTGGGAAGGTACGGGAAGGGCTGATGCTGCCAAAGGGACCCTGCTGCCTGAGCCAAGGCTCCCTAGCCATGCAGCTGGTCTGGGCTCCTACCCTCTTGCTGGGTCCCAGCACAACACAGGCTCACAGGTTACCCTTCTGAAAGCAGCCTTCCAAGGAAAGCCTCCCTCTCCAGGAGGTGAACATAGGACATAGGGGGTCTAAACAGACAGTAACCCAAAAAGTGACTCCCTCCTCCCACCCTAGTGCTATGGCTTTGCCCTATGATGAAGCAGAACATGGGTGCAGCCTGACACCTCCCTCTCCACCAAATGTGGCCCCTGCCCGTACTGTGGAGCAAGCCCCAGCACCAGGCCGGTGGAAGAGGCTCGGAGTGCAGCACACCAGATGACAGCTGCCATGGAGGCGGCCAGCTGGCCATGGCTGGAGGTGCAAGGGCCAAGAATAGGGGTGCGAACCGAAGCCAGATTTGGGGTAGGATGCTTGCGAGGCTGCTTGTGTGGGCCTGTGCTGCTGCCAGCCCTGCACTGACAGCTGACGGAAGGACAATAAAACCGTGTGGCTCTGTCAGCAGAGGAGGATGCGGTGGAGAAGGGAGAGGGGAAAGAGAGTGATGGGAAGCTGGGCGGCTGCCTGCAGGCTCCTGCCTTCCTTGGCCACCAGAAAGGGATTTGCACAAGCTCCAACAGTTGCACGCTGCCCTAGAAATCAGCAGTTTTATTTATTCATTTTAAGGGGGTATGCGTTTATCATTCCTTTTACTTGCCTGGTTTTTGAGCCCTTGGGGCGCATTCTGTTAATGTGACCTATGAAGTTTTCTCTGCAACCTCTTCTTACTACTTCTGATGAAAATTGAGATCACCCCTTAACCTCTGGACATGAGGAATGGGATCCCAAGCAGCCCTTCAAATGCCACAAGACTTGTGACTGAATCACTAACACTAACGCTTCCCGCTACAGTGCAGGATGCAAAACTGAGGCAGCTATCTGCACCATTTCATTAGGGCTTTGAAGATATTGTCCAAGTGCAAAGGTCACCCACCAGGCTGTCACCATTAACTCCCCAGTTAACACCCCTGCTTTGCATGCTCTTCTGCCAGCCTGCACCCAGCTACTGAACTACTGCCTCTTGGGTCTCTGGAGGCACGAACGTGCTTTTGCAAGGCAGAAGGGATGCCAGAATAACACTTCTCCTTTTTCCCATGCCTCTCAGACTCCTGCGTGTCTCTGGCCTGCTAAAAACTGTTGCTGGTGGTGGTCTGAAGCTTTTATGATAAGCTGTTTCTGAAAAAGCCTGCAGACAGCTCTTGCTTTTCAAGGAGGAGCAGGGTGAGGTGGCTGCTGGTCCCTTGCTCCTGAAAGATTGCTCCCTGGCTAAACTGCCCTGAGACAGCAGGAGGACTTGATGTGCTTGGGTAGTAAAGTGGAATTGATCATATCACAAGAACTAAAGAAAGAAAATGTTACACTAGAAGGAAAATAGAAATTTCTTTCTTAGCAGTCCATAACTGTTTTCCCAGGTGATCACAATGCATCCCATACCTGAGACTATTTACTGCACAGTTCCCTCTTTTCTGCCCCACTGCAGAGCTAATACATGAGCCAAACACCATGAAATAAAATGTTAATTTTGGAAGAGCTAGCTCCAGTATATGCATAAAAGTGTGAATTATACAGGACAAAGTATTTTGTTGCAAATACAACAGGCAGAATGCTATTTTACTCCATAAACCATTTACGAATAGACCTTTTCAAAACAGGCTTCAATCACTATATAATGGATATTATTTCTCAGCCTCCCACATATGTGTGAAACAAAGCAAATTTATTCTGGTTCCTATTAAACTTGACTCCATCTATTGTTAAGTTAATTTATGAATATTTAAAGTAAGTATAACTGTAAACAACAAAATAAGTTTTTTCTATTTATTTGCATTACTAATGACAGTATATATTGCTTTTGCTACGGATGCCTATTATGTTGCACAAATAGGTAAAGTACACACATTTCAACTTCCTCAGGAGGACAACAAATGCTGCAAATATGACCCCAATTAATAAGGGTTATGTGAATATCTAAAGGCTATGACAAAAACAAGACAAACATAAATTAACCCAAGAGACAAACTCAGACTTCATTCACATTTCAGGGAAAAAAAAAGCATCATTATTCATGGAGAGATAAAAAAATGCTCATTTGGCTAGCTGGAGTTTTGTTCTGATTTAATAGCAAACACTCCTCTGTACTCCATCCTGCTAGTTATCAGTTAGTGCACGCTGACAGGTCTATAAAAGCTCTGTAGGAATAACTGAGTTTCTGCCAACTTTGCACACTGTTGGGTTGGTCCTTGCGTGGAAGACTTATTAATGTGTACTATAAGATAGTAAGTATCTCTGATAATTTACTCTAAGTCCTTACTGATCCTTGCTGGCCAGTGTTGAAGGACAGCAGGACATGTATCACCCCTCTGCATCACCCCTCCCTTGAGCACATTACAGAAGCTGAACTGGCCATCTAAGCTTTTGCACAATTTTGAGGAGTCAGCATAACTGAAGAACATTGTCTAAACTAGAATTAGCCTTACTTCCTCTTTAACCATCTTTCTCATATAAGAGAGATTGAGGTTTCAATGTGGGAAACATGGAAACTACGTGTAACATCTGCTCTGCTATTCATCCTGCCAGCCAGGACTCAGGCATACCAACTGTCCTGGTCTTCAAATGCAGCTCGGACCACTGATGTCAATTTACCAACAACCCCTACAGGTGATATATGTGGT
This sequence comes from Lathamus discolor, assembly GCF_037157495.1. Lineage (NCBI taxonomy): Eukaryota > Metazoa > Chordata > Aves > Psittaciformes > Psittacidae > Lathamus > Lathamus discolor. The sequence continues at coordinate 33,325,448 of NC_088887.1, forward strand.
CCTTGAATATTCAAGGAAAACATTTTCTGCAACAGACAGGTGGGAGCCGTGTGTCCATGGCTGGCAGCTGCTGCCTGTCTTCCTCATAGTGATTTTAAAAGCTGAGGATTTCTGGTCCAGGCTTTTCTGAATCCAGTGACCTTGCAAAACATGGTGAGGCTGAACCATCAGACTTCATACAACCCAATACAACCTCATGTGAAATTTGTATTGTGGAAAGCATAAAAATAGCATCAAGAAGTACAAAACATTTCTCAGCTATACAAGAATATGACATAATATGATATCCCCCAAAACAGACAGAAAATGTCCTTCAGCTTCTCCTTCCATGCATTGTTTCATCTTGTCTTTCCTTGATTTCACCTTAGTAATTAAAGCCTTCAAGCCTTAACCCTACATAAGCTATGAAAGAAAAGCAGTAACAGCAAACTACTTTACTGAACAGCTGACAGAAAGCAGTATGGGTATTTATTTCTTAAATACAGGGACTTAAAAATGTGGTTTTTCCTACAATTCTAAATGCAAGCTTTTGGACCAAATGTAATATAAATACCATCAGCATTCACCGTTATAAAGAACAGTCACATGATCTGGCCATGTATAAATGTAGACAAAACTATCAATACTGACAATTTTTTTGGCAAGGCTTTTTTACATATGGATACCAGTTCTATTTCTAGTAAATACTTTTCATTACTCATTTGCTCTTTTTTTATCATCCATATAATCCATATAATGCTGTCACTGGAGCAGTTTGGCAACATTAAGCAGTAAGTGGGCCAAAGCAAGGTAAACATTTATGAGTATTATAAAGTAGATGCTGCTTTTAATCTCACCAAGTTTTGTACCTTTATGGTAATAATTTTTGTAGTGGATGGGTGATATTGGATTTCACACGACAATAATATATTCTTATGAAAGCTCAGAAATGAAGCCTTTCATTTCTAGCAGTCAGTGTCTGGGATAATTTTATATGAACAAAGCAACACATTCAATTTACAGTGGCAGCTGGGGAAGGTCTTTCATGCAAGTCAGTAAAGTAGAGCTGTGGGTATTATCTGAGCTCAATATTGGACATGGATTTTCTTCATCTTCCTTTTTGCACATACTCTGATGACATCACCAGCAAAACATAAAAAACTTTTCCTTCATTAAGAGTTTTTTATTCTTTTCATCACTTGTACTTCTTACTTGGACTTCCCGTACTAATGATAAAAAGAACAAAATGACTTCTCTATTTGGTTTTGACCTATACTTCACTGATAAGTAAAAATGAAAGAATAACGGACTGACAATTTGTAGAACAATAGGTACAGCAACGCCTTTAAAGTAGGGATAAAGTCATGAGGACAAAGGTGTTTACTTAATCAAATGCAAGATTACTTGGCCTACAAGCATGAAATTACAGGAAATGTGACTGAAGTAGCTCCCATCAGTATATGAAAGCTGGCTTGTCTTTTAAATGCAATGTCAGGATTTAAAGGCAAAGACTTTTTTCCTAACATTTGATCAAACTTAAGGAATGATTGAAGGTGGCAATAAGGCGTGAAGTTGTCTCCCATAATTTGTTTGTGCTGATGGTTACTGAGTTAAGAATACTACAGCAGTATTTTAAAAGATTTTGGAGGCCATTCTAACCTGGAGGTGCTTTTTCTCAAGTTAATTCTGATTAGGGTACATGCCATTTTGTGCATGATATACATCTGCTTGCTGTTCCTCCATGTCATCAACCCAGCTTCCACTGTAGACATGATAGCATTTCCACTTGTTTGTACAGCAATCAAATGGAATCGTAACCCCAGGAGGTACACTCGTTGTATGTGTGTGTATATGTATATCTCAAAATATTAAGCTCTGGGTTTTGGTTTTTTTTTTTCCTCATTTCTTATAATATTTACATGGTTTACTGCTTAATCCCTGTAAAAGAAAAGGTTTAGTAGATCTTTGTTTATGCCAATTGTCTGCCCAAAATCTATCAAATTATTTGCTGCTCAAAAAAATGTTTCTAGAACTTTGACAACGAGGAGCATACTGGCCAGCACTGAAAAAATCTTAGCAGGCAAATAGCACAATAGTAGGATGAAAAATATCGACTGCAAACCAGTTGGACACTGGGCATGAACTGCACATAAAGAGGAGGATGCATGAGGAGAAACAAATAAAGCAACAACCCTCATTGTGCACTGAGAGATGATGCAGGCAGTAAAACATATTTATTACTCGTAGAGTCATCTTGTTGGAGTCAGCAATCCCACACACCAGAACAGGCCTGTTACCCTTGACTATGAGGGGCTCGCAATAACACTGGAATTGAGAAATTTTAATTAGCTTCGCCATATGGAATTGCATTTATATAATCTATATTCGTCATTGCATTTATATGTTTTGAAACACAATAGTTTTATGATATTTCTCCTCCTTAATGCAATCACCTTCTAGTTCTCTAATCTGATTTCATGATAATATATACACAAACACAAGTTTAGACCTCCACACAGCCACAATCCATTCAGATGCAGGCTGTTTCCTATCACTTTTCGGGTATCTATGGTTGGTCAGAAAAAGTAATTCTCCGTTCTGTGAAGAACTCTGATATACTGGGACTTATTTTCATTTTAAATTAGACACAAACCTGTTATATGAAAACTTTTACCAAAACATTAATTAAATGGAAGAATTGTAACACACTCGCGTGTGTTCTATAGATGTCAAAATATTCTAATAAACAGTTGTATTTGGAGAGGACCTGCACTTTCTGAAGGAAGATTGTTCTGATTAAGATCAGGCAATTAGCTCTATTAAGCATTTCCATGCTTTTTTGCACTCACTATCCCTTGTGTACTTGTTGAAACTGTGTGCGATCCAATTACATACAATCGTAACTGAAAGAAAGAACAGGCAGAAGTGTACAAGAGAGCACATGGTATGCACCTTGGTACACAGCCACTCCACACTTTAACAAGTCACTCTTCTGGCTTGCTACTCTTCTTTCTATTCTTCCCCAGACTGCATCTTCTGATGCTCTAGGAAGCTGTTATCTGGAGTGAAAGCCGAATTTCAAACAGGCCAGGAATGTCATTTCTATGCTGGGACAGAGACCATACGTGAGGGTGGACACCAGAACCTCACAGAGCAGGCAGTCTTCCAGTCTGAAACTCTGCTCATGTCTGCAACAGGCATCGCATGATAAAGCAAGCTGTAGTTGAACTGCTTAAAGAGCTTCTAGCCGAAATTTGCAGTCCTGCTTTAAAGCCAAGTCTTTAAGCCTTGGATTCATTGCATCTAGCAATAATCAGTGAAACAACAGGCAAACGATTGATGTTTCAGCCTTACTATACCTTATTAATCATGATGCTCTTACAACTCTCTTCTGACTATTCACTAAAGAAGCGGTTTTGTAAGATATTCAATATGGTGTGTGGAACATACTGGGAAAGGTTACTACTTAAAATGCAGTCACCTGAGTCAGGAATTATAGCACACATCTGGAATATGTTTTCCTTCTAAATTTCTGAGTCTTGGATTCATTAGATCAGACAAAAATCCACATATTATATTCATGAGAGAGTTCAGGAACAACAAAAAGCCTTGGCAAGTACAAGATAGGAAAGACAGATGTTGTCCTCACCTCCACCCATGAGAATCTTATTGCCAGCTCAGCTAACATCCTTCACGTATTTGCAAAGAGCACTTCGGTAGTCAGTGTTAATCCAAATGCAGGCCCAGTGCTGCCACTTATCTGATTATCTTCACCTCTTGCCGAGAAAAATACAAAGGATGTTTGGAAGCAAAGGAGAGACACTGCCACGGTCTCACTTGAAAAAAGGAATAATCAAACATCCATCAAAATGATGTTATGAAATTGCAGGCTAGATTCATTTCTGGGAAACAATAGTAGATGTTTAAGGACTGATCTTGCAGCCCTCTGTGTAAGTTATCGTCCTGGCTTCACCAGGACTAGTAATGTGAATAGAAGTCTCATGGCTGAGCCCAAAGGTTTAACATTTTGTGTCTTAATGAACAAATTCTGAAACATTATCAATTCAAATGTAGACTGTGGTGCTTTATCATCATTTCTAATATACAGCCATTACTGAAATGTCAGCAAACCCTATTTTTGCCCAAGCTATTTTAGATACCTCCTTTCATCATAGGGTAATATCTGCAGCATGAGGCATTCACTCCAGTTGCTCAAGTGCTGCATAAAATAAGAAAAAAATCATCATTCCACTAATGCAGATGTGGAACCTTTTGTAAGAATGGATAAAATTGGGTTTTTGCTTAGAAAGCATATCCCCCTCATTCCAAGCTCCACGCCATATTTGGGACTACCCTGCATCTGACACACTAAAATTATTGCACCAAGTACAGTTGATGAAACACTAACTTCCAGAGATCAGGAAGTGTCCATAAGCATCTGATCTAAAGAGCTGCCATTTCATAATTATTTCATCTGCAGTCTTTAACTAGCAATAAAATGCAAATGAACAGTTTAACCCCTAACCAAGAGTTAACAAATGGAAATAGGAAACTTTCGTATATGTCTCATGCCCTGGGCACCATCAAAGCAATGCAGTGGGCCTGTTCAAATGCAGTGGTGAAAGCCTCCACCCTGCATCTGCTTCAGTGCATGTTTAATGCCCAAGTGACTTCAAGAGGGGTATGCCTGGAAGCAGCTCTGCCGATGCACAGCCACCAAAGAACTGCACCAGGCTTCCGAGTGAAAGTGGACCTTAAAATTCACAAGACTGTATCAAAAAGCCTAGAAAATGAAGCAGACAAGCTAGTGCTACGCAGTGATGAATCTGATTCCGATTTTCCTTCTGCATGAGCAGAGTGCTGGCAAGCTACTCAAAGGCTGAGGCAACACCACGTTTTATCTGCTGCACCAGCAGCTGAATGAAGAGGGTTAGGTGGCTGTAGGGCTGGAGCAGCACAATGATTGGTTGGGCTCAGAATACATATTCCTGAATAATTACGTCAACTTTAATTCACCAGTGGTAAAAACAATACAATTGTATCCTGCAGATTGTATATTGTATGCACATTTTTAAGAAACTGTAGCTTTGTATGCTTATTTTAGCACTTCCATCTACATAAAGAGCTGTAACACTGAAGTTTGAATGACTTTTTTCAGTCAATACAATAGACTTTTTTCTCTTTTAATTTTGATAGTATTGGCAATTATGAACTTGAAGTTTTTTCCTTCTTGCCTGTTAACCTCTAGGGCTTCAAAATGCCTAGAAAACTGGGGAAACTTGGATATAAAATTCAATTTCTGCCTCAGCCTAGGGCTAGCCTGCAGCTTCTACCTTGCCTTTCTAGTACAGGACTTTATTACTCTGAAGGAACAGCTAATATTCTGCTTTGTTAAAAAAGATAAACATCTGGGGGCTTTGTCAGAAATTTTTCAAGCAAAGATCTCTTTGGCAAAACAGATGGCAGGTTTCTAAAGTGGCCAGCAGCCCAATTGGAAGTGGACTGAGGCTGCATGCCACACCTGCTATGAACTTTTGCTATTAGATCAAAATAATATTGGGAAAGAGTCTTGGGACCACATAGGCTGCCCAAAACTAGACACCGAGCCCACACTAGGCGTGCAAGCCTATCTTTTCCTTGGTTCCTCTTAAAATCTTTGGCATCATGAGCAGTTTGAATGGGATGTCTTCAAGGATTACTACGCATTTACTGGAGTTAGTAATTTGTTCAGAACTAAAGGCTTTGCTTGAACATGGTAACTGCCCTGGTACTTCGGGTTTGGAAACTTCATTGAGAAAACTCTTAACATAAAGATACCACACAATTATTTTCTGCCTCATTCAAAAGACTTGTCCAGTGTTATCACAAAAGGGTAACATTCGCAGCTCTTTTTCCTGCCATTTAGCCCAAACTGCAAGATTATACATTACATTTATACTAAGTTCAATATTTGGTAACTGTGGTGGGTTGACCCACCGCATATTTATTTCTATACAAAATTATATATGCCTATTTTGTATATATATATGCACACATAAGTGTATGTACACACACATTTTTAGATAATCCCTCCTCAATTTCTGAACAAATTTTAAAGTAAAAATAATTCAGGTATTAAAATACTTTTCTAGAAGGCATACTATGTACTAAAGATAAACTCATCAGCAGAGTGATGAGAAATGCATAGAAGGAATGAAGAGATCATTACAGCCATTGAATCGATGAAACAATTAAAGATTGGGTAAAACTGAAAAGAGCATACAAATTAGTTTCTTTTGCAGTGAACCTTTGGTTTTTACAAATGTCTAACAGCATTAAGGAAATAACAATTGGATTATGGCCATGAACTGAGCTTCTAGGTGACCCATCACTTCCCTGCAGTGCCTCTCTGTGTGTGGTGTTCCTGCACGTGCGCACACGTGTGTGCGTGTGTGTGAAGAGTCACATTCTGCTTGGAAAAACCGCAGTTACAAGGGACCTTAGCTCCAAATGTACCTTTACCTACCCCAAAGAAATAGTAGGAAAGCAAACTGGGCATGTTCTCCATTAAATCTGGCTGGTCCTCTCAAACCAGCAGCCAGGCTCAGCAATCAGCCTAGGGAGAGCAATGGGGAACCCTTTTGGGCATCTGCAGGGGTGCCTTTCCTGAAACTCAACTTCCTCTTCAGGGACTCCTGGAGCTGGAGGTCCTCTTGCCAGCTACATCAGGCTGACAAGGTCTCAGACGCTCCCCCATGTTCACCTTCACACATTTAAAATTCCTACCTTCCTATTTAAAGAACAGTTATCGCATCCAACACGTACTAATTTCTTGTTTGATAGCTTTTGCAAACTGCTTAAGCCATCTTTATTTGTACGGAAGATTTTATTTACTTCCAAGTGTATTTGTCTTGATATTTTTTGCTGACTTCTCTGCATTAGATAACTGGAATTAAAATGCAAGTTGCTATTGCTTTTTAAAAACTCACTACATTAAGGAGTTCTCTCCATTTTTGCATAATGCTAAGGGAAAGTGGTTTTGTTTACATTATTCTTCCTTTTCCTCAGCCACCTTTTACTCTGGATCTTCCATGTATACACTGAACATATACATATATAGTATTATAAGTTTCTCATGGTAATCTCCATTTTATGAACACACAGAATGTTGCTTAGATGGGCAATCTTTCTAAATTCAGAATGAACTTTCCAAGTATGCCCACTGTGTATGTAAAATATGACTTCCTGTCACGATAACCTTTACAGTGTATAGCCTCACATACCTTCCTGTAATTGTTTATAATGAATATCTTGCTTCATACTCCAGCATACGTTATTTTAGTCATTTGCCACAAAGCATGACTAATGAAATTAATATGGGGTTGAATGTCACACACAGTATTATGTCATTTCTGTGTATGCAAAGATTAACACAGGAGAGGGCTTCGTAAAATAACAATAAAGTGTGTGCTTATGCTTAAGCACATTATACCTGCTCTGCTGAACGAGTATAAGGTAAAGATATTATGTTTAGCTCAAACATTAACTGTGAGATCAGCCAAAGAGACTGGTATGGTTTTCAATATATTACAGTTAGACACGTAGCCAAACCAATGGATCAGAAGAAAAAAGTTGTTTCATACCTCTGACAGACAAAGGTTGGACTGAATGTACTTTGTTTGTCCCAAAACAAATAAAACAGAACAACCACAACAAGAAAACCTCACATACAAAGAAAAAATTGCTTTGTGACAGTAAAACCAAAATTAATCCCAAATACACCTGTGGTTTTGCTTTTAAACTTATTTCTTCATTTAAGCTATTTTAAGTAATGTCTTTCTAGACAAAATCACCAATCCAAAATCACCAAATATTAATTACCGAAGAACATTAAATGTTATCGTTTTTTTTTCCTTTTTTTTTTTAATGAGAACTACTTCACAAATTCAACTTTCATGTTTATTGTGCAACTTCAGGCTCTGCAGCCATGCTTTCTGTTTAATCTCATAAGCAGCAGAAACAGGTTGTGGCTAATTTTTAATTGTACATGTGAGGAAGAAAAGGAAAACACACATGGCAATATCTTTGATGTGGCAACAAGAAAAATGCTGCAGTTCTTCCCTGTAGCAGTATCTTTTCTTAAGTAGTGATTACCAACATTACCACTCTTATGAAAACCATGCCCTGCAGATCTGATACTGACTGCATTTTTCACTGATACCAACATTAGCTCCAGAAGAAAAAGTCCACCTGCTGCCATGGATGAAAAGTGAGCAGAGAAATCGATTAAATTAAGACAATCTCAAGTCCAGAACCCTGAAAGATGCATTCACTACAGCAGCAGAAAATGTTAAGATGTTTTTCTCCATACCTCGATAGTAAGACCAAGTGTCTAATAAGCATTACTATATGAAGTGAAGCTGTGTGAATGCAAAACTTAAGGTATGCTAAAAGATTTTGATTTATTTTTCTTTGGTCTTCATTAAAAAATTACCCTCAAAATGCCTTTATATGCTGTATGCTATGCCTTCAAACATACAGGAGAGGTATGCAGGCTGTTTGTCTTTTATTGTTTCCCCAAACAAACTCATTTCCTATAAGCTATTCCCGTATCTTTCGTGCCACATCCAGCTTCCAGAAAAACAGCAGGAAAACAAAGTGTGAACTCAAAACAACCCATTTCCACAGAACAATGTGCCATATCAAGGAGAGAGAGAGCTAGAATGGGGAGGGCTGAGGAGAGGGGTTTCTCTCTCTGAAGAGAGAGAGGGAGAGATGTTTTGATGCTGCCAAAGGACTTGAAGGAGAAAGGAAGGAGGAACTTTTAAAAGTCACACAGAGGAAGAGTTGTGTAACTGTAAATATGCAACAGGCAAGCTGCCAACTATTTCAAAGGATTTGAGGTTTCAAAATCATCGAGAAGACTAACTGATTTGCACTCTGGGTTTTGAGCTTCCAGGAACACCTTTATATGTCTGAGAGCCAGAAACTACCATATCTTTTTATAGACTGCTCAAGCCATACTTGGTCATAATTTCAAGTTGAATCAGTAAGGAATGTAAACAGACACTGTTTATGCTTCTCTGCAATCTAATAAAATGAAAGCATGGACTAAATAAAGCAAAATTATACATGTAGTTCTGTAAGAAGGGAAAACCAGAAGATCATGTTGATTTAGTTGCTGTCTGACCTGAGCAATCTCCAAAGTTCCCAGTATTCAGTAAACCAAGCAAACCCACACACTAAACTCCCACAGGTGTAGTGCGTAACGCGCATTGAAACACACAGGGTAGAAGTCAATGATAAATGTCACTATACCATTTTAAAATCCTGCTTCCATATTGGGCTTGTCAAGGATACAAAAGCAGAAAGAAGGAATAAAAGTAAGACAGGAATAAATTATTTCAGCTTTGCTGTCCATGACAATTACGCAGGTAGGAAAGAAATATTGTACACAAGCTCTTACACAAGTAAGAAAGAACCAATAAAACAACTAGAATGCATTTCCCAAAATCCAGAATCTGCCAGCTTTGAAATCTTTGGGTAGGGAGATACTGATTTTGCAGTGAAAAAAAAAAAAAGTAGTTAATTTCTTTTTTCTGTTGGTAAAAGATGCAAAACCACAGACTTTGCAGTCATTTGTAATTAAAACCCACAGTCCAAAACACTATAATGTGTCAGAAAGACCTGGCATTACTATGAAAGGTGTACACTACAGAGAAGTAGATATGGGGCAACACTCATGTCATGGTATAATGACTTCCTACAGTGGGCTTATAAACTGCCATGGTACTGCAGCAAAAAGGATCTTTCAAAGGCCTCAATAGTATTTAGTAACCATGACTGTTACGCAGTGCTAGCTGCAAGAAATAAATGAACTGGTATCTTAGGCACAGAACTAAGGCAAAGAAGTAGTTAGAGTTTGTCACAAAACACTTGCAGCTAACACAGAAGGGACACAAGTTGAGAGCAATAGATACAAAGCACAAGTTAAGTGCATGGTGTGACCAGTGTGACTGTCATAGTTGTGCCAGAAGTTATTTTTCAATTAGAATGAGCTATACAGAAGATATAAAGAAATGAAAGGCTACTATGCATGTCAGGCAAGAAGTGGATTCGAGGTGAAGAGACTGAGGAATGGGGAGGGAAAAGCAAAGAGCTATTCAGTCTGAAGGAAGCCCAGCTAAAACCATACAAACAACTTATACTTGCCCTCCCTCTCTCTGCAGCTGTTTTCTCTGGCTCCACTCTAGCTGATCTCCCTCTCTGTGCCAACATCATGGTGGCAAAGGGGGAACTGGATGGATCTCTCCATGTTTAAATGCCTTCCGATGGCCCAGAACCACCTCTGGACCTCACAGTGGAGAGAACACGCAGGAGTGCAATATGCAATGTGCAATAGTGATGGCACCCTTCTGTCTGCTCTCCCCTGTCAGCTGCAAACCCTCCCTGCTATAGATACCTGTACAGGGTGGGAGGGAATATCTCTGCAGGCTCCTGCTGCGGCAAATTCCCTAATGCACCACATCCCACCAAAGGGAAGATGGATCTCATCCCTCTTGTGCAGAATCCTCCTGCCTTACTGCCGCACTGGGGCTTGGCTTTTGGTAATGTCAGGAGCTGCCAACAGCTGAGGTAAGCCAAAGGCAACAGTAAGCTGGTAACAGCACATGACATGAGCACAGGGAGGTGGGCTTTTATTCCGTATTTTCCCTCTGAGATCCTGACAGACTGAAGATTGGAATTTGAGCAAGGAAATTCTTATATATTTTCTTATATATTCTTAAGATATCATTCAATTCACCCGGAACACATCCAGTTAATGAGGCTTTTGTAGTGATGGGTGTTCAATACATTGGCAAGTCAAGCAAATAATTACACACGTAAGCGCCCAGCCTCAAGCATCCATGTTTGCGCTAGGCATCTGTTCAAAGCATGAATTTCTGAAGATTTTAATTCTGCAGCCAGCCAAATACAAACTGATTGCTGAGGATTTCAAACATTAATTTTACCAAACAAAATTATTATTCAAGGCAAAGTAATTTTGTTCCATCAGGGTTAACAGAAACACATAATTGGTTTTAGTAAGAACTCTGGCTCTTCTGAATGTCTTATAAATACACAAAATCTTTCTTATAAGACACTTCCAGAAAGACAAAAATCTAAACCAGATCTTCAGAAACCAATTCTCTTGTAAGGATATGGAAAACAGATCTAAGGCTTCAGGAAGATTTTTGCTTCCTCACGTTGAGTATTTCATCACTGACCTGGCATGTTTTAAAGCTGTTTATTACCCTCTGAAGCTTCAGGCTTCAGTCACGACTATAGAAAAAATGTTTGCTAGAAACAGCTAAAATTCCCGCTGCATCTTTTTGTATTCTATTTTTTTCTACATATAGGCTTTGTACGTTAAGTACACTAAATATTACATTTGGCACATGCACAAATAATTTTTAATCAGTTATTTTAAAATGCAGTTCTTATTTATGCAGTTCTCAAAGTCCAGAGTTTCTGATTCATTATTTCTAGTAAGATCCCTGAGGTTATTTTTCTCTTACAATACTTCTTAGGTTTCAGCGAAATTGCCAATTCTTGCACTGAAAACTACAATTCTTGTACTGAAAACTGTTAGCTAAAAAATTTTGCATTCCACATTGATCTTTAATACGAGCACTTCCATTAACATAAATAGAACTATTTGCAAGTAAGTGCTAATAGCCTTTAATTTATAGGCGCTCCTCTGAGCACTAGAATAACTTCAGCATTAACTGAGCTTTGTGGCAGCCTATGAAATTCGAGCAACTGGGTAATATAATGTCCTATTTCATGCCAGATTAAAAGTGCAGAGAGGTTAGTAATGACACCAATTCTGTAGGAATCAGGAAAGCTCTGAAAATCACAGCGAAAGTGTCTCAGATGGGAACCTGAAAAAAAGCAGCTGTTTCTGAAAATAGCAATTTTTTCAAGGTATACTGTGGATTATTGAATATAACTGAAAAGCCTCCTTTCTAGTGCTCTGCCCAAGTCATTAACAATAGGATCATGCATGGACAAAACTTGCTGTGATTCATTGGTGGTACATAACTTTCTGTTCCCACTGGGCTTACAACATAAGAATTAAAAAAGGTAAAATGCCCTGTACTTAGCCAGCAAGAACAGGAGTAATTAGCAGATTACTGATTATTATCATTATTTAGAGGGAAAGATACTCCCATACAAGCAAGCTACTTTTACAGGCATTTCAACAAGACCTAAATTTGCAGAGTCAGGTAACTGTGTTTCTGATAAAAAGGGGTGTAAGATCTGTGAAGATCACATCGGTGTGAAACCAGTGCTGTCCTTCAGAAACGTGTGTTTAGAAGTTGAAGGCAACTGAGGATTACATAAAGCAGAGAAACTGCAACCTGAGTGAAAAAGAAAAGAGAGGAAGAGATGGAGTATTACTAAGGGAGATCAAAGAAATCTAGAGAAGGAAAGAATATGGATGATTAAAAAAAGTCTGAAGTCTGTGAGACTGGAGGATTCTGCTGTTGGCTGGAGTACAACAAAGTCAACCAGAGAAACTGCGAAAGTCAGTCAGTCAAGGTAATGGTCATGAGGACTTTGGTGTGCTGAAGATATCCACAGTGGTTACCATTTTTATGAGAGAGCATCCATCACTAAAGACTTCAATCTATGGAGACAAATGAGGTGTGATTTTTTTGGAGCAGTGTACAAAACTAACTTTAAAAAAAAATAATTTTTAGTTCAGAGATATGTTTTGACATGATCAGCAAGCCCACAGGTTGTAGGAAGCTTAGAAAGTGAATCAGAAAGGAATACTAAAAGAGAAAGGAGAAATAAAAAGATATTGAAGGTCTGGGAACTGAACACTTTTATTGCAAGCTTCTGCATTAAATTTCCTGTGTCACCTAAAAGAAGATAGATAGAATCAGAGTTTGTTATTTAGGGGACATGTTGGGAAACAGACTGGAATACAAAGGATGGGTATTAGCACATTCATACTACAGCAAATACAGAAGATACAGCTTAGGAAAACACAGCAGCTGGTTGAACACATTATTCATGCCAGCTCTGCTGGGTCTCTTTAGGAGTAGCACAAACCAGGGAATCACAATGGTTTCTTTCTGAGCCAGCTGAGTTTACAAATAGTCTTACATAAATCTCTGACATGTTATCTAAGCCTTTTGCAAAATGACCTCCCTGTAAACAATACGTGTGATAAGGAGAATGCATTCACATGTATCAGCTGAGGCCTACTTGTGTGTTATTTCCATGGTTGTGCTAGGACCACCACAGGCATCACATCCTTAGGACAGGGAGATTACTTGCTTTGCCATTTGCTAATGACAAGGCAGGTAGGGAAGTGCTTGCCTTTATCCTGACACAATGAGCCTGGGAATTAAAGCATTTCCTCGTTGCAGAGGGCAGCACCGCTGGCAGTGGTGATCTCCTCTGCACAGTGTCTGTGGCTGAAGACTGCAATAGAGCTCTCTGCTTCAGCTCCAGCATATTAAGTAAGAGAAGGTTAGAGTCTTTGCACAAAAAAGTCTTCTGTAACAGCCACCTGTTTGCACCAAATGCAAATTTATAGCTTTACTTTGGGCTTTAGATTCTCTGTGCATTTGCCTGTGTTTTTCTTTGCTTGGCCACATTCTCATTTATTTATACAAGTCTGGTGCTTGGAAATGGTCTCTGAAGTACTGGAGATTACAGTTTATACTTGCCATCATGAAAATTCAGAGTATAACGACTCTTTTTTCTGCTAGTGTCCCTTGTATACTAAGTTGATAGTTTCAATAAGCCTAAAACTTTGTTTCCTTAGGATACTTCATGATGCAAAGTACTTCCTTGACAGGTTTTGTTTTCCCACTTTTCACTTTGCTTTCTTCAGCACTGACTGGCACTGACTATTATTGCTCCAGTTGCGTATGCTGTAGTTTGTAAATTGTTTTGAAGCCAATTGCATTGTTCCTGCTTCTGCTCAGCTTCCAGTTTTAGTGTCATTATCAGACTTAGAAGTTTCATTTACAGCATCATTCCAATCCTATTTACACTATCTTATGTAACTAAGATTTTAAGAGAGTTAATTCTAAGGATTTATCAAGCTTCCTTTTCAACAACAGTAGCTGCCAGCTTTCATGATCTTACTGAACCTTAGTTCTTTTTGACCTAAATTCTAGAGTCAGCTGAAAATCTAAGGCTGTTATCATTATAGCTAAAAAAAAAAATTGTGAATTTCATGGTTTGGAAGGTAGATAAGACAAGCAATATAAAATACATTATTCCCTGAAATTCCTGAAATTATTTTTAAGCTATCATCTCATGAATTCTGAATATTTTTAATGAAAAAAAACCCCACAAAACATTCCTTATTGTCACCTTCATTTCACTATCATGCCCTTCTTCTCTCTACCTCCACCTTGAAACTTTCATATAGAACCTTTTGTAATATTTTGTCTTCTTATTGAACCTTCTGAATTTCTCTGAGTCTTCCTCTTTTCACTAAAGAAAGGAACAGAAGAGCAGCCAGGGGAAAAAAAATGAAAGCAATGCCTTGGGGCTCACAGACACCCCATGTAACACTGACCTTTCTCAAACAACCTACCAGCCTCCTTAATTGATCCTTTGCAGTGCTATAAAAGCCTTCAAGCTGCCTAAACTGCAATATTTGGAGAGAAAATTGCTACTAAGATATATAGATGTGCATTTTCACTTGTGGTATTATAAACACTGGATATTTTCATATTTAAAAAAATGAGCTGAGGCTTTTGTCAGATACAGAAAATACATTTCTCACTTTTATTTCTGTACAGCTTCAGGATTAAGACTTAATATTGGACATCTGATGACAAGAATCCATCTGAATCCCAGCTTACAAACCAGAAACGTGTAGATGAGGCCCTCAGTGATACGGCTTAGTGGTGGTCTTGGAAGTCCTGCGGTAATGGTTGGACTTATCTTAAAAAGGTCTTTTCCAACCTAGTTGATTCTACAAATCTATGACAGGAATGTATTGATACATTATTTTTATTAATTAAAAAGTACACCCTAAAATGACAAGTTACTGACTGTTTATCTTCATCAGACCCTTTGGCAAGGTGCTCATTTTGTGACATCTACTTCTGCACACAGGATGAGGTCAAGACCTAAGTGTTACTAACAGGACATACAGGCCCTTAAGAAGCATGTAAGCAGTGTCCAGGCAGCATGTGTAGTTCTGCAGGGTCTCTCTACCTTGTGCTGAGTTAAGCCCTATTACATAAAAAGTTCCAAGTCTTTAAGTCAGGCCTCAGAAATAGAGAGCATTTAAAAGCAGTGCACTTTGGATCTGCCTCCTGGATTTTAAGCCTTTAGTGTAGATTCTTTAGTACTAGAGAGTCTTTTGTCAATGAAAACTGAAGTCCTCATGCATTCACATAATTTAAATTGAAACTGCCCTTTAAGAAAACTGCTAAATATCATGAGATTCCTGATAAAAATTGTGAGAGTTGGCAAGAACTGTATCCTCCAAAAAGCAGCTGAGACTGACAGATATTGAGGCCAAACAAAAGAAAGGAAAGAGGAAAACAGCCCTGTGAAAGCCCAAGCTTAGAAGGCAAACATTCTTCAGACTGAATTTGGTCTCATCGGGCTTCTAAAATGTTAGATTAAGTATGTGATGAAGATGTGGGAGAAAAAGGGGAATCTGAAGACAGATAAGATTTAACATTCATATTAATTGGAAAGGACCTGAGCACCATTACGAAGAAAGCATTTATGCAAAATGAGTTAAAAGTGAATAATTTACACATACATTTTGTAGACTGTGCTTTACTTCAACAGATTTGTGACATCTATTTTAATGCACTTTCCAAATAGGTTTTACAGTTGTAAGTCTGCAACACATTTGTCCACCAAGCAGTTTTGCATTCATTGTTCACCAGTATCCCATTTTTGAATGCTTGGAGCTAAAGCTTCCCATTCTAAGCAAGCAAACAAAATGCAAAAGCATTGCATGAGTGTAGCAATAGTTATAGACAATTTTTTGTCCAAAAGGATGTCATCGATAAACATGTAAATAAAAACCTAACACAACATCATCAAACAAAAGTTCTGAAGAGTTTAAAAGGGAACAGTTGCTACTTTGCAAAACAAAACCAACCCTTGTTTTGTATATTAAAGGTGGGAGGGAAAATAAAGAAGAGGTTTTGCAAAACTGAAGTTTTCTACCATTTCAGCTGGCCAAAACTACAGGTTGGGAGAAGTAACAAGAAATATAAGTACAGCAAATCCACCTAGCCCAAATTCATCTCCTGACTGTATTCAACTTTCATTATATTATTTTACTAAACAAACACTTTTCCTAAGGAAAAGAAATATCCAACCACTTTAAATTTTCCTTAATTTTCTAGAAAGGTAGCATTGACAAGTAGCTTTTTTTTTTTTTTTTTTTTTTTTTCAAATCAGATCCATCCAAAGTCTCTGTTTTCTTTCAGCAGAAACAGTGGGAGCTCTCAAGTTGATCAGCACCTTGGAAAATCAAGATCTTTATTCAGGGCTCTAAACAGAGATTTAACAACCTACTTTAGGTACTTTCCCGGGCTCCCCCCTCCCCTCCCGCCCTGTAAATTTCAACCTGGTCCACATAAAGACTTTCTGCTAAACTTGCCTCCTTTGGCATAAAGCACTAATGATTTAGTTGGGATTGTAAAGATTTACTATGCACTTTTCCTATCTTATTAGAACCAGTAATTGAATCCACTTACTTGAGTCTCTTTGGCTCTGAATGCATACTGCTGAAGAGTATGACATCCAGAGGTTACATTCCTGTCTATCTTTCATTTCAGCTTTATAACTGTAGTGAGTACATTTCCTTAAAACCTGTGGATTCTAAATCAAAGGAGAATCTATTTTTAGTCTCACCAGTATTCAAAAACCCCTAAGAATTCAGTAGTAAGGTTATTAGACTACTTTGATGAATAAAAGAAAACAAAAGAGAAAATTAAGAAATTCTCAGAAGCTTGTAGGTGACAGACATTTTCTAACAAAACCCATTTCTTATATAACTTGTTAGTTTTGTAAAATGTTTATAAAGCAGAAATTAAAAAATAAACAGTTTCAGTTAAGTCCGTCACTGAAATATTTTCAGGAGAATAACTGTTTCCTGACCAATATTGTAAATGCAAACTTATTCATTATGTAGGAGCCCCATGCATGGGAACAATGACAATTTTTTAGCTGTGCATTTATCAGATAAAGGTGATGATCTCCCTCTTTGTATCTTTTTCCTATATTCTCATTATAAAGCCAGAAGAAATAATATGATTTTCTAGTGTCTCCTTAGACAAAAATCTCCTCACTACTTAACCTGTCTAATGCTGTACACGTTTGTCCTTACAGGTGTATGAAATGTGCTGGATTTGTATCATTAGTTCATCAAAAATAAAGTGGCTGACATTACCTCGCCATTGCAGAGCCCAGCACAATAAGGCACATTTGCACACTCTTAATCTAAAACATCAGTGGAACAGCTCAGACACTTTCAGTTTAGCAAGCGTTTTTGCAGTTTGATGGATCACATCTACAACGACCATTCAGTGAATACTGTGCTGCCTGCGACCCTCCACAGAGCTTTATTTTTTGGCTGAGGCAACCCAGCCTGATTCAAAGTTCACTGAAGTCAATGGAGAGACTCAGCACCATCAACAGAATTGTGCTGATCCAAAGCCAGGACAGGAAACTCTGAGGAAACATAAGAGCTACCCTGTTTGTTGCCTTGAATATTTGTTTAGTGTTTTGGAATTTACTGACTAAAGCTGCATGGAAGAAACCTGGCAGCCAGAGACTTCTGCCAAATTGTGTTATTTTGGTTGTATCAGAACTCCTGAAATAAACCCAGAACTCCAGTGAGACATTTGTGTTCATGCTGTAGCTTCCTTGAACTCAGTCCATCCAGCCATTCAGGATCAGGATAGACCAGACTGGCAGATTTGCTTCAATCTTGACTAGCAAGGCAATATTATGCTAAGAACATTATATGCCTGGTTCTCCTCTCAGTTTACATCCATCTTATACCTCTGTAGCCCATTGCATATAGTGGATTGAGTTCTGATTTACTCCAGCTTAGAGAAAGAGGAAATTTCAACAGGTTTACTATAGAGTCCAAAACTCCCAAAGTTTGAGATTTCTTCAAGTGTTCACCATGATATATTTCCTCTCACTGAAAAAAGCGTTAACCGAAGTGGCCATATCCATCAGTTAATCAACTGGAGAGAAGTGTCCTGGATTCCATGTTCACAAGTGGCTATTTTTTCAACAGAAATTATACCTTTGGAACTAAAAAAATACAGCCTTTAGAAGAGAATGAGCATGAAAAATAAGCCTGCAGATGGCTAGCTGGAGTTTGTGTTCATTAAGAGGGTTAATACAAATGTTCCTGATTGTTTCTTCTTGTTTATGAATCTCGACCTTCAGAACAGCACTGAAATGTGCTGTCTCCTAAAGATGTTCCCTACCGATATGACACACACTTTGTATTGTTTCACTGCACATAAGCATTAATATCCCAGAGGTAACCCACCCTTCTTTTAACGGCTGGTGACAGGTCCAATGGCTGAGCAAAAATCAGTTGAAGGAAAGGGAAGTCTTGTCGGAAATGAGATTAATCTTGTAACGAGTGTTCAGCCCTGATAACCCATCTGTGCAGAGAACTGCTTTAACTGGAGAGCAATTAACCTTCACCTGACAAGCTCTGTCCAACCGTTATAAACAACATTAAAGGCACAGGATCCCCCTCTTTTTTCCCTCTTTATGTAGACTAAACAATCAGATTCTGAATTCCATGAAAATGGTACGTGTAACGGTGTCTTGATGACAAATTGCAGGAAAATTTTTTAAAAGGTAGTGGCTATATGGAAATAATGTGAAAAATGTCTCTGGCCACCACTTTAGTGAGTTGATCTGATTAATAAAAAGCAACAAGTTTGAGCACTTCCAAGGGAATACCTTACGCATGAGGGAAGCTGATGTGAATAAGCCAAAGACTAACAATAATAAAAATGTATGCAAGTAGATAAGAGCTGACTAACCACGTCCGAGGAACATTGCTTTCAGAACAAAGTGTATGTTTCCCCAACACTTCTGTGAACCCAAAGCCAAGGGGCTACTTCCTAGAGCTTCTTCATCCGTGGCCTTGTGGAAGTTACTTGTCAAAACTAATGTCAACTTGCAGAAACAATCTGCAGTAACTGGCTTTTGGGTCCAGTCCCCACCTGACCTGCTCTCCCATTTGACAGCCAGTGCTCCAAGTGATGTATTCACCGCTGTCTCTGGAAGGGTCTGTAAATCCAACCTCAGATTCCCAGCCTGTAGTAACACAACTGTGGCACAGTAGTCTGGGAAGATAACTGAACATGGGTCTCTTCTTCAAATATGAAAAAGTGCAACATATATGAAGCCAGAATAGCAAAGGACTACTCAACCGTACGCAGAAGGGCCAAGATAGCAGTCTCAGTCACGGTGGCAGAAAACTGGAATGGCTCCAAAGGAATCAGTGGCAGAACAACACACAAAATTTGGGAGAAACTCCTGAATAACTTGGGTGAAAGCCTGGCTCCAGTCAGGCCATTGGCCAAATACTTTAAACTTCATTTTGGCCAGTTTCACTTCAGGTTTTGTAAATTCTCATTTGTTCTATTCATGTGCCTGAAAGCAATTACCCTGAAGTTAAGATTAGCAATGGAGGCTTTCTGTCTTTGTTTACTTTCCTCTTGCTCTAGGTTTCTCTTTTTCCTAGCAGAAGTTCAAACACACAGGTTAGTCATGGTTTTATTTCCCTGTAGAGCGAGGCAAAATTTCCATTTCAGTCATTTTGGTTGAATATACATGTCACTATGGATTGCAAGAGATGGCTGTGGCTCTTAAATATATCTAGAATATGCTCTCAACTATTTGTTGGAGTAGTCTTCCTCAAGCACTAGTGAAACATGTATTTTCTTTGGTGATGCATACAGATAAGGAAAGGATGCAGACAACAAGGATTTGGAGGGAGGTTGCTTGCTTTTCATCTGACAGAATGACGATGTATTCTGAAGCATCCTGATCTGCAGTAGTGGAAAATGTGACAAAAAAACCCCAACCTGGCTATTTCATAGTCCAATGTAACAGCTTCGGCTGTAAAGTTTTACATCAACAGAAGCGTTGTACTGTGGCTGTTTAATGTTTAAATAGTAACAGGTAGAACACTACCTTTATATCAAACAAGAAGGGCTTAGATCTTTTCAGTGAATTAGATATTAACAGATAGGAAGTTCCTATTGAAAGCATTTCCTGTATTGGTAGTCCCTGATTTTGGCGACTTATCTGGGCAGGAAATGAACACAGGAAGTATCTGTCTACAGACTCTTTATCATCAAGGTAATTGCTGTGGCAGCATTTTACTGTTTATCAAGGTAATAAACATAAAGTCTAAAAAAAGATGTTTTTCAACTCTAAAGAATGAGGTTTAAAAAAATCTTACAGACTCTCATTACAGTTATGCAAAATCTTTCATGTAGAATTAATCCACTGCTACTCTTTTCTGTCAGCATAACTGTAATTAGGGATTTGTCAAACAAAACATTTCCAGTTTCCTGTGGCTTTTTTCTTAGCCACAGCACTGTTTCTCTGTACCTTGCTTTCTCATCTCTCTTCAGGCAGGTAGGTCATTTTAAAGTTCTGCCACTTCCCATAAGCAGTGAACCACCCCTTCCTGCAGGTATTTGCATATACCCCGGCCTTGTAAATTGTTGCATTTCCTTCCCGTCTATCAGGCACTGCTTAACCTGGCTACACACACAATTAACTAAGCAAGTCAGACCTTTTCCTAGTGTGAAAAGGTTACGCCAGCTAGTGGCACCATTTCCCACACATCAGCTGAGATATACAGTCCAAATAAATACACATGGCAGGTGAAGGGAGACATATCACATGCATTCCTTCCACTCATTCATTTCCAAAATCCACCATTCCAAAAGACCATTGGCCTAGTCCACTGTGTGTGGGCAACTGCTTGGTGTGTCCTTCAGCCTAGCCTTAAAAATTTGCTGCTAGTCATGATTCTTTTTTAGCTTTTAATATTCAATGATACTTTTTATAACAATAATTGCAATTTTACTCCTTTTATTTTGCAGCAAATTTGATTTATGACAGAGTAATTACCAGAAGTGGCAATCACTGGTTTGTACACAGTAGTTAGTAAAACCTGTTACTAATACTACTTGTGTATTAGCCACTAACATCACTTTCCTGAAAGCAATGTCTAACCTTTCTAATAGGATGACCATATGCATAGTAAAAATTAACAACCCAGTGCCTAAGGATGCATGCCAAGGAGAGAGGTAACTTCCCTGTGATACAGGCTTGCAACCTGAATCTCACCAGATTTCCTGACACAACTGCTCCCTCTATTCACTGTGGCAGACCTTCTTTTAGGGGGAGCTGCGAGGGGAGAAATGACCTAAGGGACACAGTACTACCCAGCCTCAGGCAGGCTTGGTTACAACATTTAAAATAAACCCCTTTGACCATAAAAACACATCCACCTTTTAAAGAAACGATTAATACTATTTTCATATGAGTGCTTCAAAGTTTGCATTTTGCTGTTGTATTTTGAACACAGTCAACATTTCTTCTGTAATACTCAAATATATGCTAAGGACAGCAAGACAACTCACAGAACACATGCCATTTTGTCCAACCATTGTTTTTTTTATTACTGACAATTTGAAAAGCTGCTAGTATTTCTCTACTGTATTATTGATTATCTATCAAAATGAATTATTTATAACTAATGCATAGTTAATGACAAGTCTCATAGAAACCACACTGCAGTCAGTGAAAAGATTTTTGTCAATATGACATGGTTTGGCACTGCCTGTGATATTTTCTACGGGATCACCTTTACTTTGTTAAAATTGGTAATACAAGCGGTACAAGCCCTATTTTTCTTTTTCTTTTCTCTACTTTGCTGATTTTCAAAATAATTGTCTTGGCTTGACTTAGAAACTTGCATTATGAAGCCTCCGTTTTTTTTTTGAGTGAACAGCATTATATATTGTCACTGGATTCTAAATTGTCATTTGGAAAAATAAATATCTTCTTTTGGCACCCACATTTCTCAAAACTACTTCTGTATTTATCTTTCAGCAAGTCATTCTCCAAGAGCACTTGATTCTTTAAACATTATTTCTGAAAGGCCTTTTGTAACTCATGGAACTTGCTGAAAAACATTTTGTTAAGAGATAATACAGTTCTTGTTAAGAAAAAACAAACAAACAAAACCGACTCAGACAGTCAAACATATGCATTTTCCAGCTGTTGTTCCTTGCCTGGGGACTTAATTCTAGAAAGCAAAATCCTTATATTTGACTTCATTTTGGCATATGTAGCCACAAACCAGATTGAGTTAAATGGCTGCTGATTAAAAGCAAAAGAAAACACCACAAAAATCACTCAAATGTCTTCTGTTCTTATATGACTATTTCTTCCTTGAAATTGTGCGTTTGTATTTGAGTCAGAAATACTATTTTACCTGGAAATAATTATAGGTCTGATAATGCTGCCTTTACTGGAACAAGATCTTCATGAAATTGCTGGAAACTTTGAATTACGGAGTGCAAGATCAGGCTAAGTGGTTTAAGGCACTCTTGCTGTTCTTGCTTCTGATTCAACGGAGCACTCAGGTGTGTGCTTAGCTTTAAGAGGCTTGTGTCATATCACTAAAGCCAATGGAAGCATTTACAGGCTTAAAGTTAAATACACCAGTGGATCATTTGCTAACTAAGATGAGAACAAAAAGAGAATAATCTTTATGATATTTTTAATGCAAGGAACAGAATTACAAATTACTGTATTAGTTCTGTTGGATTCAGTGCAGATGCAGCCCTCTAAACAAAGACTTAAACATTTCCATATGCCAAGAACAGATTTTTTTAACTGTCTCCAGCTTTCCTTGGCTTTAGAAGTATTGAGTGAGTGCTCAGATTTTCTAAAAGAAAGTGAGAGGAAAGTAATACTGTAGAGAGAAGCACAGACTAAGATTCTTCACAGAAGAAAAATATCTTGCCACTATACACAGCTTTAATCAGTACATCCATACTATTTCAAACCTCAGAAACCACAAGGATTCGCCCATCCTTTATCAAATACATAGACTTTTTCTCACAGAAATAATGGCTTTCATGCGAACAGCACTTTAGAAAACAATAATAAAAAGTGGACATGCATATATTTAGAAGTAAATTAGAGTAAAAGAAATAACAACAAGTGTAATCAATAAGCCATTGTAAAGTCAAGATAACTTAAGAGCTTTTCTAAGGAGAAGTGTAATTGCATTCACAGGCAGGGAGAGAAATGTAACAAGGCTTGCTACATGCCAAGGAAGTATGATTCTAGTTGTGTTTTTCTATTTAATGTTATTTCCTCCAATATAGGATAATGGGAAAACAAACAAAATGACCTTCAGGATAAGTATTTTTACTTCATCCCAAGGTAACACTTAAGTAATTTTTTCTCCATTCGATTAAAAAAACCCCAGCAACCAAAAACCAACACAAAAAAGACAGATGCTTAATTCAGATGCTTTTGATATTTTCTAAAATTGTATTTACAGTAAATAGTGGGATGCTTATAATTAGCAGTGCTGTTTTGATTTGATATTTTCAGCTTCAGTGCTCTGCACCATTGTGCTACTGCATATAGCTGTCAGATATTACTTGTCAGTAGTAGTCACCTTAGAGCTGAAATCCTGACTGTGAGGAGACTTTTTCCACTAGAAAGTAACATTTTATCCTTCAAACACCCCAAAACATAGCAGGGAGGTCAGCCTGGTGCATACCAGGTAAAGAGAAGTGAATGCATTAGAAGCATCAGATGACTGACTGCATACCAAAACCAAAATTCTGACTGTGGAGGCACACACCTTCTCCCACCACTCTCACCAGTTTCTTATGCTGCCTTCCACAGCAGCCAGCCCTGCTCCTGGTCAGAGGGAGAGGTCCCTGGCCTGAGTGAGGGGGGCCTCTCTTACAGCATGAAGGTCAGAATTAAAGTAAGCCATTCATGTTAGAGCCTAGGAAAAAGGCACTGCTGTGTCCTTCTTAGGAAAAACCTTCCACTGCAGTGCTTTCCTCAGCATGGGGAAAAAAGGGGGGAAAGGGGCAGAAGAAGGAGGGAATGGGACAAGAAGAGGCATATCTTCCAGTAAAGCCACATTTGTGGTGTCAAACCCAGCAGCATAAAACTTACTTACATAAATCCCTTCATAGTTATCAATTATCCCCAGTTAAACCAGCCTGGTTTCTCATGACCCCAGAGTCCCATGGGTCTGTCTGCAGGTTTGCAAGAGGAAAATGTATGAATCAAATAGTCGTACTGTACGTAAACTTATACCTTTGCATGACTGTAAGTTTAGAGCAATTACTGCCTGGTTATCAACAGATATATAGCCATTTGCAACCCAATTTTGACATTCTATGACTCCAGAGTTTCCCTAAAGAAGAAAGTGAATTCCTGGCACATAGACACTAGATAAGGCTCTCCACCTTCCTTGGCTAGTGCCTCTTGTCACCTGCATTGGGATAGCTAGGCTATCCATGGCCAGCAGACAACACAGACCATTATACTGAAATCGTAAAAATACATTTGCTGAATGCAAATGTTTAGCAAAAGCACAAACACCCCTTTGGCCTTCAAATGCAATTTCTTTATTTCAGTAACCTCCAGATTAAATGACTTCCTTATATACTCATTATAGAAGAGGAATTGAACCTCTTTGGACTAGCTTAGCTTCATGTAGGAGCACATTTTCTGCATCTAGAGTACAAAGCACCTGTCATTTCTTTCCAGTTATTTCACATTTTGCACTTGCATAAATAAAATCCTTCCTTCAGCATATAAAGCCTTCCCAGCACCTTGGGCACCAAAATCCTCAATATTTTGGGGTGCCTATTCCTCCGTGCAAGTTTTACACTCCCAGATAAGGAGACAATAATGTACATTTTTCCACTTCGGAGGCTTTGCTGGCCTTCTCCCTTTGCTGACTGCATTACATCGCCGGGCTGTACAATACACAGCTGCACACAGTCTCTTCTCACCTTTGTAAGCGTAAGGTGGAGGTATAATAATAACAATGATAAGGTATTGTCTACAATCATTTTCCCTATTACAATTCAGTAAATAACACTAAAAAATAAGAGCTACTCAAAATGCATGCAACATCTAATGTCATTGTACCATCATTTCTGGGGAAAAAAATCCCATCAATAGTTCATTCCCATCAATAAAGACAAGAACCAGCGTTACTATCAGCACATAGCCCTTCTTTTAGCAATGCAAAACTTGACTCCCTGAACCTCAAGATTTTCATAGAACGCCTGTCATATCCTGCGTGCTCTGAAATGGGCGGCAAAACCAAGGGGAATTCAGCTATTTCAGGAGCTACTTAGGATGTAATACATACTGGTCAGCAATGCAGATGCAATTGAGATCTTTGTCTATAGATAGCCTTTAGAAAGCATCAAAAAGAGAAGGTCCATTAGTCTTTTTAATACCATTGTTTTCAGGTAAGACTTTCAGATTCCGAAAACCGTAACAAAAAGCATCAAATGATCCTTCAAATGTAAACAGTTAAGCAGAAGTTACTGAGAAATCAAACTGCAACTCCACTTAGCTAATGGCCAGGCACTGCTGTTATTCCATATCTCTTACTAAATCTCTGGCATAATTAGAAAAGTACAGAAATACACAATACCATGAAGAAAACAAATACCTTGATCCCAAATCTGGTAATACAATGCCGCAGAGTCCTCACTGTACATGCTGTTTTGCTCTTTATGTAAAATTAGTTTCACTCTCACAAAGTGTTTAGTTACAGTTATACTTCTGCAATTAATCACAGCTATTGCTATATCTGTAACTGCTATCTATTGCAACATACAGTGAAGCAAAAACTAGACAGATAGACATATAGATTTATTCAACATTCTAAGTGACACAACCTGAAAAACTCTGCAAAGCCATTCTTGAATAAAACAAACCATGCACTGAGATCAATTTATAAGCCAGTAAGAGAATTTTATTGTCCGAAAAATTAAAGCAAAAAAGAACACACCCATGAGATCTTGCCGCCACCATTAAAATAACATTCGGAAAGGTCTCGAGTATAAGGAGAAGAGTTTATAGAAAAGCACATAATTAACACCTGTACAAAAGAGAAACAAGAGCTGGTGCCTCTCAGTCCCGCTTGCTAGTATTTGTGTCCCCATCAGCAAGAGAAACGTTTAAAAGTATCCAAAAGGTTAGTGCTCTTAGGAACCGGGTTTTTTCCTTCCAGTGCACACCCTCTCCCCTTATGGCAGTCCACAAACACATCCAAGTTGTCAGAATGATACCTACAAGAAATTTCAGAAGCTCTCATAAAGGGCTTCGCATATGCAATCCACAGCACTGAACAGTGAATTTAAAAAACCCAATTTTTTTTCCGAGTTTGAAGTTTTTAAGCCTTGCGGATGGTTGGAGTAGGAAAAAGGAAATTTACTAGGCAGTACAAAGGAAATCTTGTTGTCCTCTATTGTGGCAGTGGGGGTGTTGCCCAATTCTAACTTATCTAGGTTGATAAAGGAAACCAAAGAACACGCCACTGAAAAAAAATTCCAACAAAAAAGGTACCCCTTTCTTACCTTAATAGTGCTTGCCATAATGTGATCAAGATTATTGATCGCTAATAATTGCTAATAATAATTATTGCTTCGCTCTGACCAGAAAGAAGTTTTGATGAGGTTGTTTAGAGCGGATGAGATTGTGCTAACTCTGGGAAATGAAGTCAGCCAATGGCAGGAAGAGGTTTCTATTGGTCCTGGCCACTGCAGCTCGAAGAAACAGGATATTTGGGAGTGAAGAGATAAGGGTCCTAAAACAATGTTGTTTTTCTTGATGATATGTGACTAATTTTTTTTTTTTTTTTTTTTAACAAAAAAGTCAATTGCCTGTGACTGCCTGGGCAGGTGTGATCTGATGTGCAGTAAGTGTGACATGCCACTTCGAGGCAGGATGCAGATGTCAGATGAAATGGGCCAAAATCGGCACTAGTTTCATGCAGTCTATTCCCTGGGGAACTGCTGATTCAGGGCTGAAGCCAGACTTGGTATAAGCGGGTGTAACTCCAAATATGTTAATGAAGCCTAGCCCCTCTTGTACCACATCTATATTTGTCTACTAACCTCATTCCTGAATTCTTGAGCTATTGACACTTTCTCGCCTATGGGATCTAGCACATTTTTTTTCTTAGAGAAGAAGCAAGTGGATTTGGGATAATAATTTCTTCTTGATGCCTCTTTCTTACTGAGGAAAGGAAGTCACAAAAAAACACAAATTTCAAAAGCAAATGCCTGAACACCATAAAGAGTCTTAAATTTTCCACACTATTCCTTTACTTCACAGCTCTATCCATGCATAAAAATGAGATGGTTTCACTGGCAATTCCCCTCCTGGCTGGAGTGTGCTAGTCATTTTTTATTCAGTGTTATATTTTTATTTGTCCTTTTGTAGCACTTGGCAGTCACAGGGCACCCCAAAACTACCAGCTGTGCAAACAAAATACCGTCCCTGTCCCAGCCCCTTGCTTAGGAGTGCTGAACTAAAAAAAATCCCAAAGGATGGGAATAAGAAAGGCAGTTTTTCCACAGTATCAGCCAGTATAAAAATCCATATGTAAAGAACCACTCAGGATCCAATGCTGGCAAAACCCTCTCGCTCTTCTGAGTCTCACAACGTTTTATTTTTTTGTGAAATACATAGTTCTTTGTGTCAAGAGATTCTGAGCTATTAGCTAGAAGAGAATAACTTGAAAACAGGACCTCCAAAAACTGAAGGAAAAACTAAAAGAAGTCAGAATGCATTAATTTTTTAAAAGCCTTATAATTACAGTTGATTTCTCAATGCTTCCTATAACAATATCAAACCACGGACATGTTGCTTGAAAGCACTGCAGCACTGGGTAGATAATTCCCACTCTAATAAGGCCCTGCTCTCTGACCAGGGACTCTAGTACGATAAAAAGAACAAGAAATAGTGATGGCTTGTTGTAGCATTATTTAGTGGAAGCAGATGACCTCACCCTCTCCTAATGCCTTCCTCTCCTGCTCCTTAGGAAAAGAAAGGAAATTGAGCACTGTTCTGTAACTGGTGATGACTGCTGGCATTTGGCATGCATTTTTTTCCAAATGGTACACAATGACAGCAGTAAGTCCCAGTTCACTCTACCCCTCCTACCCTGACCCAAAGAAGGTGAAAAGTGGCCACGCACTTTTCCAGCGGTGCACCCTGCGGCATTCGTCCTGTAGGCGCTCATCTATTTCACCCAAGGCAGAGTAGAGGAAAGGGTCACCCACCCGTCCCTGCTCACATGAATGGCTCTGCCATCCACTAGGTTCTGCCAAATCCTTATTTCAAAGTTCCCCACGGGGATTTCAGAGCTGGAAATACCCGGACACAACAGAACAACACAGAACAAGTGCAATCGGGATCCAATAGAGATGCCCCTGGGAAGACCCTGTTTCAAGTTTGGTGGTGTGTCACTGAGCTGAACCTATGTCTCGACTAATATCCAGCTGCTTCACAAGCAGATCACACACTGGGAAGGGCAGAGAAAACACTCTACTTTTCCTCCCTGCTCTGGATTCTAAAGTGCTACAGGATCAACTCCCTGTACAAATTTAGCTTGATTCTTATAGTTCATTTTAAGGACATCTGGTTTCTTCCACTGTAAAGATGACTTCTGGACACTTCAGGGCAATCCAGAGCCAGCACTGCTGTACAATAGTTTATATCATCCATTGGTTCATTTAGAAATCTGGTGTTCCACTGGTGAATGTCTTGTTGCAGTCTGCATCCACCAAATTACTGTGCTTCTGCAGAGCAGGTAACTTCTGGTAACTTTCCTATTTTCATTACAAACTGTATGAAAAGAAAGCGATTTACAGTAATTGTATTTCATGGGGATGTTGATTTCCTCCCTTTTCATCTCCAAACAATGAGCAAGACAGCCAAAAGATTAGAACCTTTTTCTTGAAATTTCAAAGCATTGTATAATGTTTCAGCTGGGTGACTTCCACTCCAGTTAAGCCCATGATATTTTGGTTTTTTTTTTTTTATCTCAAATATATTGAGAGGCTCAAAAGTATCAGTTCCAGCTCTCAGGTGGATGGGATCTAACAAATTCATTCACAAGCAGGTTTTAGTAATGATTCTTCACCAGCCTACCTCCATACAGACATGCCTCCTCTTGATTTATACCAGGCTTTTGGAAGCATAAGGCAGGTGGTATCAGACTCTGCTGAGCTCTGTTATCATTATTATATAAGTCTTACAGAGCCTACAGCCCAGTAAGGGTTTTGCCATTTTAAACTGGCACATATTCTGTGCCAAAGAATTCAATGAAGTTTATTTGACTTTCAAACTAATACCCACAGGCAGATTTCTGAGCGCTTATGCTTCTGTTGCTCCAATTCCAAGACAGAGACTTAGTATTGTAAGGAAAGGAAAATATTGGGTTATCAAATCACCATCATCCAGTTGCAAAAGAAAAATAGTACAAACACTTCTACTATTTTTCTCTTTTTTGCATTTTATTAAGGTTAAATAGAAAGAAAATAAGTTTTTGTTATGTTAGGCACCTATGTGCTATTGTCTGAAATAATGGTGTGTGAGCTTGAAAAAAATGTGGCTTGGTCAAAAAACAGGATGAAAACACAAAAAAATATTAAAAATCTACACAAGTCACCTAACACTCCCTTTCCCCTTAATTTCTCTCTCAAGCTTGTAACCCCACTTTGTCTAGGCTCCTTTCTGTTGGAATTTTCTTTACATTCAAGCCTGCATCTTGAAATAACAGAGTGACAGAACACTACCAAGTGTGTTAAATTTACACATGGGCTGAAGTTTCTTGATGAAAACAGGGGGTTTACACATGCTTTAGAATTACAGCTGTGCTTAAGTTCTTTCCTGAATACAGACAGGCTTAAACATTGTTTTAAGTGCCTTCTACCTTTGGGACTAAAGAGCTCTCTCTTTAGAAAAGAGCCTTCTAAACTGGAGAGGAGGATCCAATCTATGCTGATCTAAGCCTGCTTAAACCAATGGGGCCCTGTACAGACCTAAAGATTTGGTCTGACCATGCAAAAGAAGTGCTTAGACTAGGTCCTAAACAAAAAAGATGAACTGCCAAAGCTGTTTTGCTTGTTGCACCCTTTCTAGGATGTACTAGAAATATTTCCAAAGAGACCATTTCTCATGCTATTTGAAACACCACTACTAACTCTAAAAAGCAACCCTGTCCTCACATATTTCATATCATATCCACTAGGGTGTTAGGCTGTAGGAAATATTTTGCAATATTCCCCCTGTAAACAGATCTGCAATCCATCTCGCTGTCTGCAAAGCAAACCAAGAGCACTGCTCTCAGCCTAAACTGACCAGGAGACTAGAGGTGCATTTTGCTATCCTCACTAGTGCCACTATGTCTTTCACAATGCTTGTTCAGCAGTCTGCTTGGATAGCTTCTTTCTTTTTTGCTTTCAAATTTTGACAGTATTGCAAATAATGTGGCCTTCACCCCTTTAACTGTACAAATTTCTTTACATTATAAATAACTCCGAATAAATAATTTGGGAAGTTGGAGACACATTCACCTTCTGTGTTTTGCTTAGTATGTGTACATACAGTGTTTGAATATGAGGGTATTAAAAGAAAAGAAGAGAGATGAGAAAAGGTGAGCTCTGTTCCTTTTATCCTCTATCCTTTATCCTCTATCCTTTCATCCTCTGTTCCTTTTATTGCAGGTAAAAAGGAGGTTCTCCTCCAGGTAGAACTAGGCTACAAGTCAAAGAACTTGAGTACAATATAAGACTTTACATGGCAGTTTTTGGAAGCAGATTTTAAGAAATTCAGGCAAATTAAGGCAGCTTCCTGGAACATGAAGATACATGTGTAAAGGTCTTAATCATCGAAGAAAGATGCAGCATTTACCTTCAATATAACTCCAAACATCAGTTTGGCCATGCTTGGCTCAGTGTGAGGGCCAAAGACACTCTTACAAGTTGTCAGCAAGCCCTTCAGCAGGACTTCCTCCCTTTAATTCACAGCTTTCAGCTGGCTCTGACGAAAACATCAGTAAATCTGCTCACAGAAAGGGAAACTCTCCCCTCACCACAAAGCAAGCTCTCAAAAATAGGCTTTTAGAGTGGAACCAATGGGCATGCTCAGAAAAGAATGGAGTTTCACAACCGGGCCCAAGGGGCTGTGAGGCCAGCAGCTCAGGCGCTGCCTCTGGGATGAGGGACTCTTACTACCCAACCCCAGGACTGTTGGGCATTCAGAGCTGCTGAAGGGACCTCTTCCTTCCACACCTGAGTGGGTATGACACCGCCCCAGGTCTGAGGGGCACAGGACAGATTCCATCCTGGGAAAAATGGGGTCCAATTCTGGGATTGGCTCTGCCCATTGACCCATGGCTGCAAATGCGGGAGTAAGGTGCTGCTCTCAGTGACATGGAGCATTTGCTGTTGTCAAACTCCAGTTACTATATCAAAGCAAGCAGCCCATGTAAAGCAGCATAATTAATACTTATTATCACTACCTGGCCACTGGCACAGCACAGCATGCATCTCATGAAAGGCACCCTTTCCTCCAGCACTGTTTCCAAGCTTTTGTGATTCTTTTATCCCTTACTACCAGGTCTTGCACCACAGTGGCTGTAGCAGGACCATGTCCTCATCCCTTTGACGTTCCCCAGTTGGTGCGGAGCACTGGGAGCATCCCTGGGAGCCAGGGGCACCTTGGCACCAGTGGTCACTAGAGGGTGCTCCGTGCACCTATAAAAAAGAGCTGCTGGCTCGCGGGGACGCACTGTTTCCTCCAACACGATGCAATGAACCGCTCATTCCAAAAACAGAAATTACTTATTTTCATAAAAAAAGTACTTTAACAGAAGCAGATAAGAGATTTCCTCCTGCTGCGGTGGCACTCACCGTCGGCTTTGCCCTCAGGGCTGGTTATGTCGTCCCACTCTCCCATCTTTGCTTTCTTTCAACCACCCCGCACGCTATTTTCAGCTGCTCCAAGCCATTTGGCCAGTTAGTCTCTGCATCTCTTTCCCCTATCCCCACCTTCCTTCCTGTCATAGCAATGAATTCATTTCACTTGCTAACAGAGCTGAAAAGTTGGGAGAGGGCCTGATTCATTGGCAACACTTTTTTATTTAAACTTTATTTCACAGAACAACAGCAATCAAGAATGGATTGTTTCCCAACGGACAAAGTTTTACGGAAATGTTGGAAATTTTCAAAGTGAAAGTCAAAGGATTTAATTTACTGACTTTGAGTTCCCGTTATTCAAGCTATTTAAGCTTTTATCAGCAAAAATATTTTTGGTGACTGCCACTGTTTCCCCATCTTTTCTGTTCTGATCATCTTTGGAGACCAGCTATACTCTCTACATAAACAAAATACCACAGAAATTGGAAATTAAATGAGAGCTCTGTTGCCATGAATTACACTGGCACAGTCACAATTCTATTGACAGTGGATTTATTTGCAATAGTCAGTAACAGGGAAGTGCTGACACACTTACTTGCAGACAGGGAACTGAATCACCATCTGCTGAAGTAGGATTCACTTATTAGGCTTCAACGGTTTTGAATGTGTGTGTCAAGACTAAGCTAATTCTTCAAGACTTTTTCTGCAGTTCAAAATACAACTATCTTCATCATGTGAATCAGTCTCACTTATAACAGCTACTTACAAGAGGTGAGATAAATTGCACCTTTAAAGTACTTCACTCTATTACCTACAATGGGAACCTGTACAGTTACCTGACATACCCAGCTTTTAGATTAACTCCACTTGTGTCAGATGAATCTCACCTAAACATTCCTTTCATTCTTCCTTAGTTTTACCATCTGCAACACATTAACAGTAGTACCACCAAGAAGAAGTGCTGCATGGACTAATAATTAAAGTGAACCAAAACCTTTTGCTGAAAGTTGCCAATGATATGTCAGCAATTTGTTTTAAATTTGATGCTAATATAAAGATGGGAAGTGACAATGAAACCACAGGACACAAAAAACACCCCAACCCAACCCAACAAAACAACCAAAACCAAAATCCAAAACAACAAAGCAAAACACTTCAAATAAGCAACTTCTCTGCAAGGAAAAAATAAGTAACTGTGAAGGAAAAAGCCAACATTTTTCATCACTTTTTTCCAAATGTCTTAGGTAATTTTAACTGAACTACATAACAGTTTGAACTGGTTATTACAGAACACTATCCTTCAAGATCCTACCATCCCTAGATTGATGGCCATTGCACACAGCAAGTACGTCTGGTATATTGGATTTCTACACCATATTAGTGAGGCTGTTTCAAGATTTTCATCAAGAATGGAACCTATTAAAGTGTCTCTCACACTCTTTTGGCTTTTATAGCATGCTCTGGAGGACTGCACGGTCATTTTTCCCCTCCATGACCAGGAAGTCTATAGAAAATGCTTTCAACTGTTTTATTTGACCTTTCACCTCTGGGCTTGTGCCTAATCTGCAAATTTGAATAAGAGGTATAGCTGTGCCTTTTTTTTCCCCCCTCTCTTTAAGTAACTAGCTGAATTCCTTAAGGGACCAGACATCTAAAACTGGGACTCTTCTGGTATTGTACCTCTTTGTTAGTGGCTGTGAACAAGAAACAGATGTGAAATATCTGTGTTTGAAACTTACTGACCCAGAAAGACCAGGGCTAATCCAGATCATTCTTAATAACTGAAATCTGCCACCCCTTGACCACCTTGAGATACATGCACACACTCAGAAATATCCCCCCTAGCAGACAGACAGACACAAATGGAAACACTCACTACTTTTCTACATCTTTATGATAATTATGTACACGGATGTAGTTCAAGATTTGAACAAAAAAAGGATCTCCCATTGATCATTTCCCTAGTATCAATCAGCCTCCTTCCATTTAGATAGCTATCTTCCACTGAAGGTGACTTCTTCAGCACTAGGGAAGAGAGGAAATATGAAAGAAATTATAGATTTACAAACAAAACTTTGGTCTACTCAGTTCACCTCAATTCATGTCAGGTATTTCACAGTATCTAATGTTAAAACTGAAAAAATTGCCCTGTCTGGAGTAGGCAACAGTTGCCTACTCCAGACACCCTTGGCTGTGTGTGACAGGGCACAGTCAGAAGAGCAGTGGGGTGGGGGTTGATGGAGCAATGCACTACTTAGACTTCTCCAAGAACGCTCTTCTTTTGTCAATTATGAAGAAGAAATTCAGGCTGCAGGAGATGTCATTTCTGTCATTGTTTCCATATACTAAATGCACACTGCATACATATATAGTAAAAGCAAACTACTTCCGCAGGTAACTTGCTTTTCTTTTCTTTTCTTCTCTTCTTTTTTGTCCAGGACAGAAGAATAAATTTAGCTGTTCCTTTTAAATACTTAAAACATTAAAAGAATAATAAGTGAAAAAATATTTTGCAATAAGATTAAAAAAAATACTAGAAATCAAACACTTGGAAAATGTGATAGCACACCTTGCAAGAGTACTCCAAAGGCTAGGCTGTGTGGTCCAAAAAGGGTAAGATTCACACATTTCTGTAATTGTCTGATATTTCTGTCTATCTCTAAGACCCAGCAATACCATAAGCCTTGTGAGGAAAAAAAATAAATTGAAAAATCACTGTTAACTAACACTGGTCTTGAATCTCAGCTATACAATTAAGCAAAAAAATATCACCTTTTTGAAGAGCAGAACGAATAGGTTGAGAGGAAATAATTACCAAAAATGCCTGTAGAGACTGCAGTTTTCTTGTGGCTTTCTGAAGAGCAGAGAGGGTAAGTCTCAAATCACAGCATGATGATGTGCTACAGATAGCTCACTTATTTCTCAGGCAGTGAAACCACTCATTCCTCTCTTCTGCTAAATCCCATGTCTGGGAGCTTTATCTGCAGTGCTGGTCATGCAGGATTGTCTGAGTAGGAGAAAGTACCTTTGTTTGGAAACCAGGCGATCCCACGAACTCCCTACTGGCAACTCTCTACCTTTGGCATTATTCAAGCAGTTTATAAACTAAATTTTTACTACCAGAATGAAACGTGCCTGAGAACTCTTCTAAAAAGTATCAGTGTACCTTGGATCTCTAAAGCTTGATGACAAATGGCAAGTATTTCCAACACCCAAGAAATGCCAAGTTGATAAAGTCCTACCTTATCCGATTTCCTTTTGACCACATTTCTAAAGCTCAGTACATTTAGAGAAATGCATTTCCACCAACATACCAGAAAATTAGATTATTATCTTTAAAGTACTACAGTGAAATCACAGGACTTGGCAATGATAAACCAAATATTTTCTCTCGGGGACTAAACACACTGGCAAGAAAGAAAGCAAAGGAGTTCTCAACTACTTTAATGGATAAAAACTGCAGGCATAAAATGCTTACCACATTGGAAAAAAGCTTTGAATGTAATTAATTGCCATTATAATTCTAACTCAGATTTTTTACAAACCTGGAATTTGCCATCACCATCACCACCACAATCTTTTTACCAGTATCTAAAAGCATTTTGTAGGTTTCACAGTGTTTTAAGAAAAATAAAGAATGTCCTGTTTCTACCAAAATGGATGGCAAAACTCATTTTTCTTCAATGGGACTAAGGTTTCAACCCATTGAGAATTAAACGAAATTACACATTATCACAGTTTCCTGCAGACTGGAAATTCTGAGTTTCAAAGGGCCCTAAGTAGGTCGTATTACAAGTCACAAAAATTACTGTCCAATAACAAAAAATCAGCAGAAGTGGAAACAGGGAAGGAACCAATAATTGGTAGGATTTAATGCACGATTTAAGGTCCAGGAAAGAATCCCTAAACCCTTTCCCTACTATGAAGGGCTTGCCAGACATGTGTGAAAAACTTGCTAAAACATGTGTGCTGCATTACCTTGGTGGCATGTGACTTATCCAACAACCATTCACAATTAGCTGGAATCCAGTAAAACAGAAATTAAGTTTTGTATGCAACAGTAGTCTGGTAGTACGGGGCACTTATTTTAAGATTAGCTGTATTTTGGGCTCAGCCCTAGAAGATGCCAGACTTTTCCAGTTCATGGCACTCAACTGCATGAGATGTCTACTTCATCTCTATCTTCTCAAAAGACTGTGTCAACTGAAAGATAAATATTTAAACTATCCCTTTTTCTATTGGGCTGGATCTGACTTTGAGTGACTTGATCTTGCTCTAGAATTAGCCTGGTATTTCCCACAGCGTACTGTGACTAGTCAACAGAAGCTCCTTGTTAAAACACTTGTATGTAAGAAATGCTACTGCATTTCTCAAAAAGGAGCTGTGGGATTAAGGCAGTTTGGTTTCCTTTTCATCTTAGAATCATAGAATAGTTAGGTTTGGAAAGGGCCTTAAGATCATCTATTTCCAACCCCCCTGCCATGGGCAGGGACACCTCACACTAAACAATCTCACCCTAGAGTGCCTCCAGCCTGGCCTTGAACACTGCCAGGGACAGAGCATTCACAACTTTCTGGGGCAACCCATTCCAGTGCCTCACCACCCTTACAGGAAAGAACTTCCTTGTATCTTACCTGAACTTCCCTGATTTAAGTTTGAACCTGCTACACCTTTTCTTGTTGCTACAGTCCCTAGTGAAGAGTGCTCTCCAGCATCCTGTAGGCCCCCTTCAGATACTGGAAGGCTGCTATGAGGTCTCCAAGCAGCCTTCTCTTCTCCAGGCTGAACAGCCCCAACTTCCTCAGCCTGTCTTCATACGGGAGGTGCTCCAGTTCCCTGATCATCCTCGTGGCCCTCCTCTGGACTTGTTCCAAGAGTTCCATGTCCTTTTGATGTTGAGGACACCAGAACTGCACACAATGCTCCAAGTGAGATCTCATGAGAGCAGAGCAGAGGGGCAGGATCACCTCCTTCGACCTGCTGGTCACGCTCCTTTTGATGCAGCCCAGGATACGGTTGGCTTTCTGGGCTGCGAGCGCACACTGAGGCCGGCTCATGTTTTCTCATCAACCAACACCCCCAAATCCTTCTCCACAGGGCTGCTCTGAATCTCTTTTCTGCCCAAACTGTAGCTGTGCTTGAGAATGCTCTGACCAAGGTATAGGAGCTTGCACTTGGCTTGGTTGAACTTCATGAGGTTGGCATCAGCCCACCTCACAAGCATGTCAAGGTCCCTCTGGATGGCATTCCTTCCCTCCAGCATGTCAACCGAACCACACAGCTTGGTGTCATCAGCAAACTTGCTGAGGGTGCACTCAATCCCACTGTCCATGTTGCTGACAAAGATGTTGAACAAGATCAGTCCCAACTCTGATCCCCAAGAGACACCACTCATTATTGGTCTCCAGCTGGACATTGAGCCATTGACCACAACACTTTGCATGCAGCCATCCAGCCAGTTCTTTATCCACCGAGTAGTCCACCTATCAAATTGATGTCTCTCCAATTTAGAGAGAAGGATGTTGTGTGGGACAGTGTCGAATGCTTTGCACAAGTCCAGGTAGATGACACCAACTGCTCTACCCCTGTCCATCAGTTCTGTAGCCCCATCATAGAAGGCCACCAAATTGGTCAGGCAGGATTTCCCCTTAGTGAAGCCATGCTGGCTGTCACCAAACACCTTGTTGTTTTTCATGTGCCTTAGCATGCCTTCCAGGAGAATGTGTTCCAAGATTTTGCCAGGCACAGAGGTGAGACTGACTGGTCTGTAATTCCCTGGGTCATCCGTTTTCTACTTCTTGAAAATAGGGGTTATATTTCCCTTTTTCCAGTTGGGAAATTCACCTGACTGTCATGATTTTTCATGTATGTGACAGTGGCTTAGCAACTTCATTTGCCAGCTCCTTCAGGACTCATGGATGGATTTCATCAGGTCCCACAGACTTGTACACACGCTGGTTCTTAAGATGATCTCGAACCAGATCCTCTCTTACAGCAGGCCTAAGGTCTTCATTCTCACACTCCCTGTATCTGCCTTCCAAGACTTGGGCGGTGTGGTCAGAGCCTTTGTGAGTGAAGACATAGGCTAAGAAGTCATTGAGAGCCTCAGCCTTTCCCAAATCCAGGGTTGTTGTCACTTAGCATCTAGAGCTGTTGAATTTCTTTAAATGATCTCATTTTGGGTTTAAACCATAGATGTGAACTTCAGTCCTGCAAAGACTTATATATATATGAGCTGATCTTTACACAGTTGAACCCTGCATTCTCACTGACTTCAACGAAGACTACATAAAATATAAGAAACAAATTTATGAATGGTGGTTTTGCAGGCTTGAGACTTCATTTTTTTCATTTTTACTTTTTCTGAGAAGTTTAATTCTATCTGTAACTATGCCTTTATTCATGCCTTCACATACTGTAGGTACAGAATCACAGAATCACAGAATCCCAAGGGTTGGAAGGGACCTCAAAAGATCATCTAGTCCAACCCCCCCACAAGAGCAGGGTAACCTACAGTACATCACACAGGAACTTGTCCAGGCGGGCCTTGAATATCTCCAGTGTAGGAGACTCCACAACCCCCCTGGGCAACCTGTTCCAGTGCTCTGTCACTCTTACAGTAAAGAAGTTCTTCCTGATGTTAACGTGGAACTTCCTATGCTCCAGTTTACACCCATTGCCCCTTGTCCTATCACTGGATATCACTGAAAAAAGCCTAGCTCCATCATCCTGACACCTACCCTTTACATATTTGTAAACATTGATGAGGTCACCCCTCAGTCTCCTCTTCTCCAAGCTAAAGAGACCCAGCTCCCTCAGCCTCTCCTCATAAGGGAGATGTTCCACTCCCTTAATCATCTTTGTGGCTCTGCGCTGGACTCCTTCAAGCAATTCCCTGTCCTTCTTGAACAGAGGGGCCCAGAACTGGACGCAATATTCCAGATGCGGCCTCACCAAGGCTGAGTAGAGGGGGAGGAGAACCTCTCTTGACCTACTAACCACTCCCTTTCTAATGCACCCTAAGATGCCATTTGCCTTCTTGGCCGCAAGAGCACATTGCTGGCTCATGGTCATCCTCCTATCCACCAGGACCCCCAGGTCCCTTTCCCCTTCGCTACTTTCCAGCAGGTCACCCCCCAACCTGTACTGGTACATGGGGTTGTTCTTCCCCAGATGCAAGACTCTACACTTGCCCTTGTTAAATTTCATCAAGTTTCTCCCCGCCCAACTCTCCAGCCTGTCCAGGTCTCGCTGAATGGCAGCACAGTCCTCTGGTGTGTCAGCCACTCCTCCCAGTTTTGTGTCATCAGCAAACTTGCTGAGGGTGCACTCAGTTCCCTCATCCAGGTCATTGATGAAAATATTAAACAGCACCGGTCCCAGCACCGACCCCTGAGGAACTCCACTAGTCACAGACCTCCAGCTAGATTCTGCGCCATTGACCACAACTCTCTGCCTTCTTCCTTTCAACCAGTTCTCGATCCACCTCACTACTTGATCGTCAAGCCCACACTTCTTTAGCTTATCTATGAGGATGCTGTGGGAGACAGTATCAAATGCCTTACTGAAATCGAGAAAAACAAATGCTTGAAGCCACTGGTGTGTATGTACAATGTAGGTCAGTCAACTGCAAGACTTACCAGTGTAGTCAAATATCCAGCGTTTTAGGAGACCTAAGCAGCAGGTGAAAAAAATGCAGGCAATTTTCAGAAAACCTGGACTTTCTTGTCTGATGTGGAAAATAGTTTTCAACAGATTACTTATAGACACGATGTTGATAATGGTCTTACCAAGAATACAGAAAAATGTTACTTGAAGAACAATCCTGTATAGATGGATTGACCTTCCCACTGAGAGTGGGAGCAGCTGACACTCCTATTGGTGCCAGTACCCCATAAGGAGTTACTTAGCATATCAACCTACTTCACCACCTAACCAGCGGTACCTAAGACAGCCAAGTGGTTTAATACCCTAGCACTCAAGCACAGGGCTTGTTCCCCTGCAAGGCGAAGCTGCAGTTCCAGTCTTGGAAAGATCTCTTACCATATGCTTAATTTCTATCACAGTTTGGTGAAACTGTAGTTATTTATGGGCAATGCAGCTTTTTGCCAAAGAATGTGGTTGGGGGACAGCTGAAGCCATTTGCTACTTCAGGACAAACTTGCTGAGTAGTTTTGGCCTGAACAAAAAAAAGTAGCAGGCTTTGAAAACATTGGACATTCCCTTGAACAGGTATTTCAAGTAGTTTCAATGTTTTGCTTCCAGGGCACTTCCATGTCATGAAAGCAAAGGAAGGAAAAAGCACAGTTCTTGATATTTTCGAGGGAAAGCCCTCCCTCTTTTCTCCACGGGAGCCCAGCACGTGCCCAGACACAGAACTCAGATCACCTCCATCCCTCACCAGTGGGATTTGCTATTTGCCAAGGCAGCCACTTCATCATTCAGTCACTCATTCCCCAGCTCAGCCCCTTGCCTGCTCTTTAATTGTCCTGTGTAAAGTGGGACAGAAGTAATTACAAGCAACTGAACTGCGATATAGCACTTGGTCAGATGCTTTCTTGGACCAGGACCTTCAATCATAAACCCCTCCCAGGTCCTGCACAATAGCAGTCCCATATCTGTGGGTTGGGGAAGCTTTGTTTGCTATTGGAGTACAACTAACACATAAGAATAATGTTAGAAAAGAATGCATTTCTCTCAAAGTTATGTTTGTGTAGGCTTTGTTCAAGCCAAGCATATGCAGAATGAAAGCTGTGTATCTGCCAATATCACAAGTATGATCCAAGCAAGTCCATCAAGATACTGCCAGCCACGCAGCTCCCTCCATGAGGAAAGAATTTGGAATGTATTATTTAACACAGGACCATATAATCGCAGTATCAAAAATTATAGTAAATGGTTCTAATCAACTGCCAAGAAGTGGGATATTTTTCTGGCTTGAGCTTCTAATAGAAATGCAAATGTTACAGCAAGTCTTATGTTACGAAGATGTCATTCTAGAAATAGTCCTTTGAAACAAAATTAATAACAAATAAAATGATACGTTAGTTGAAGTAAGATTGGAAAACAAGCAGATTGCTTTTGCAAGCTTCCTATACCAAACAAAGGAACTTTGTGCAGCATGGATAGCCAGGCTCATACATGGTAAATTATGTTATTAATTTTAAAGACTGTACAACAGAAGTCAAAACAGTTGACTTTTCAATTACAATGGCAATTTTTGTGTGTTCAGCTCTAATAAAATATTTTTAGTTCATTCAGCTCTGAACAAAATACTCAGCTGCTATGGCTGAGGTTTCATTCAAGGGGTTTTATTTTAATTGTGGTTTTGTTGTTTTTCTGGGTTTTTTACAGTTATTTTTTTGTTTGTGGGGTGTTTGGTTTGGTTTTTTATTTTTTTTTTTATATTTTAAGCTATGCTGCCATTTTCAAGCTGGAACACCTAGAGGTTAAAATAAATCTCATGCATTAAAGTATACTATTTTGGGCTTCAATCTCATTCATTGCATGGTGATTCACTGGGCAAGACATGGAAACAACCCTCTTCTCCAAATATTTAGATGTACTAAGGAAATGCAAAGGATACAGTAGGATGATAACCATGCTTGTGAACTAGATAAAAAGCGAAGTAAAGCAGATAGCTAGGGAGTAGGACTTTACTGTGTTAATATTGTTTGAGGAGAACTGAAAACATCTCATAATGGGAATATTGTTCCCACATTTTGGGGAGAAGTGAACAATATATCCTTTATAAAATACAATTCTGAGCCATCTGGAATATTTGCACATTTGCATTTAATTCCATTAATTGCTTTGGATTATTAATTACAAAAGGGGGAAAATTAGGAAAAGTCAAAATATTGCACATTTCTAAACCAGAATGATTTTATATGGTCAGAAAGCTGCATCCCATTTACAATAATGTGCCACAAGCAAAAATAACAGCGCATATCTCCCATATTACATTTATATGGTGCTGTGCTGTGTACTGACACTGTATTTCTTCTCTTTTTGAAGTTTGCAGTGTGTTGCTTGCCCAAGGAAGAAGAGTCATGGGAATGTATGTGTCCCTTGCCCTTCTTGTCCTCTTTCTCTTTTACAGTATTTGTGGTTTACTGTCTTGTGCCTATTTCTTGAGTCTTGGGGTTTTGGGCTTCAGCTGACAACTTCCACTTTCAAAAAGCTAGCACACAAGCCCAGCCTGTATTCACAAAGGGGGTTATCTGCATGGAGTCGCACCAGCTTCTTATGTGTGAGCAATTGGGTAGATCTCTTACCTATACAACCAAAAGACTATGAAAAAAAGACGCAAATGCTCTTGCAGCACAAGCAGCTGACCAACAATATCAAAGCAGCAGACTGAAAGTGAAGGAAACTTGTGGTTTCTTTATGACTCTGAGATGAATTCTTTCATCAGATTAACCACTTCTGAAAACATCCGGCATGTCTAACATACTCGAGGGGCAGCCAGGATCTATTCTAAGGCAATGTATGCAGGGTCTGACTCAGGGGAACATCCTTCTTCAGGAAGGACGTTCAATTTTAGGTTTCACTTTAAGCACATGCTTAAATCCCATTAAAATCAGAAAAAATTAAATTTATCCTCAAAGTTAAGCATGCACTTAGGCAATTTCCTGAATCCAAGGTCAGTAGGCAAATACAGGTAGAAATACAGGTTGCTACTGGTAAATGAAGAAACTAGTGGAAGAAAAAAAACAACAGCTCAGATGGGGAACTAATAAAATGTCAGTTATTAATAAGAAAGCTTCTAAAAAACAAGAAAGAAAACCCAAGTAAGCAGGACTGAAAGGAAAGTGGTCTCCTACTCAAAGTCACAGATATCATGTGATATTCACATGCCATTAAAAGAACAGCAGAACAGAGATGTACTGTGCTGCCACAAGCTGATTTGTAGGAGATATCTGATCACACCCATCAATCAGCTGGTGCTTATTGCCTCTTTCACCTTCGAGCAGAGATAAAAGTGCTGTCATGGTGCAGGCTTAGTTCCAAGCTGTGCTGAGAATGCAGTCTCTGAAATTGGGGTGTATCCTGAGGCCTCAGCACCTCTCTAGGTCTGACCATGAGAGAGTTATAGCTGGAGGCCTTGACAAATGAAAAGTACATTTCTTCTTTATAAAAGTTAGGCTTATATATATGAACATTTTGCTGGAAAATGCTCAGATCTGAGACAGGCTTGGACATTCTCCAGTGCTTACAGAACAACAAATCAGGTATCAAATGCATGTAAGTCAGGAGAAAAACAGCTTTGCCAAACTCTGACCATACCAGATTTGGTGACCAACATTAAAGTTATAAACTCAGAGAAGCATTCAGGTAAGTAGACAAATTCACCAAAAAATGTCTGGGTATGAAAAGAGTCAAATTATTTTGGTATCATTAAAAAATTAATTATTTTGGGAAACTGTTGTTTATCTGGTTGTGCTAAAGAAGCAATGCTGATCATGCTAAAGTATAGCACTATGTCTTGAGAAGAAAGGTTCCCATTTGAAACATTCTTAGCTAAGCACGACCTCATGTAACTGATCAGGGCCCTGTGCTGCCTATGTGTGAGAGCAGCTGAAAGAACCAGTCCTGAGCATTGCTGTCAAGTTCTAGATTCAGGCTGTCCAGCCTTCTAAGATGGA
Source organism: Lathamus discolor (assembly GCF_037157495.1). Lineage (NCBI taxonomy): Eukaryota > Metazoa > Chordata > Aves > Psittaciformes > Psittacidae > Lathamus > Lathamus discolor. The sequence continues at coordinate 33,369,105 of NC_088887.1, forward strand.
GGGGGCTTTTATGTTCTTCTGGAGACCAACTATAACTCTATTTTCAATCCCACGGGTTGAAAAACCTGGTTTAATTGCAGATCTTGAATGTTTTTCTGGGCAATAGACAAGCAAATACAGCCAGTAACTTGCCAACAAGGAAGCATCTCATAGGCAAATTAAGTAACTGAAAACAAAATAACACAGTGTGAATGTGCACTGTTATTAAACAGTGTGAAACTATACACTTGAGGCAGCAGCATGCGGTCAGCCCAGCAGCGCTACGCATATGCTCCCTGCATGTCTTGGGGTCGCATGTGGCTCTCGGGAGTGCTGCTCCACAAGCAAGATTTCCACCCAGACCTTCCTAAGCCGACAACTGATGCAACCTGGAAACCAAGACAGAGCCATTAAACTCTCTGGCTAAAATTATTTCCCTGCAGTACACTGAAGGAGGGTGCTGCCCCTTGGGTCTGCCCTAGTGGTGCACTCCTATTAGCTGCAGATGTTTGCACGGGGATTTCAGAAAAGGTACCACAGGCTAAAGGTGGAAGAAGGGACTACTTCATGTTTCAGGGCAGCAGAGCTATTATAATGGAAATAATATAAGCTAATATTTCCATTAGCAATTTTCATACCCTCTGTGGATAGAGGAGGAGATATTGTCTTGTAAGAGAAAGCGAGTTGCTGTCACCTTACACCCTAAAGAATTTTATTGTCTCCTGTGAGGAGCACAGGATTGCTCACCAGCATTTTAGAATTGCAGCACAATCTAACATGTGATGCAAAAGGGATGGGAGAAATGTTATCAGAACATTGTCTTCTTAACTGATTTATATCAGAATTGCTTTAATTCTTATGGCTCCAATATTGTGGAAAGTATGCTGGGAAAAACAGTAGACTGTTTCCTAAAGTATATGGCAAAAACTTGTTTTCTGTTCTAAAATAATCTTTGCATTATAAGTATATTGACAAACTGTCAGACCCTAGTCAGGTCATTCATAATGTATCAGATAGGCACAGTCCAAAAAAACCCCAACCTTACAGGGTTCACTAAAGATTTCTTTTGCTGTAGAAGACAACTTGGATTGCTGAGAATCAGCGTCCACCCCAGACAGAATGAGAAGAAATTCTGAGAACACTTCAAGCTATGCCAGGGCTGTCTGTAGGTTGTCCCACACCCAAGTGAAAATGAGGACACTCAGGTGAGCAGGAAAGCAATCTTATTCCTCCATCAGCTCTGCACAGTAGCTGTTACTGTCTGTGCCTTTTGGTGAAATTTATGATGGCTTTGTAGGAAGCCTAATCTAATAACAGGCTATCACACAAGTTGCTGGTCTCTTTGTGGGACTCAGTTTTCATTAACATCAACTGGTGGAGAGGATGTTACATGCTGTTCTCAGCTTCAGTGGGTTCCCAGAGCTGTGCTTCACGGAATAATAAGGTGCAAAGGTATTTTCCAGGATAAGATGATACCACTTTTTTATCAAGTGAAATCAACACAGAATATTTTTTTAAGTGATCACACTCATTCTTCTCCACTTCAGAGGGAAAATATCACCAGTCTGCCAAGTGGGAAGAGATGCAATTAGCTGAGGGAAAAAGATTTTGATGAAGCACACCACAGTATGACCACAATAACGACCAAGTTTGCAAGAGTAAACAGCAGCCAGTAGTCTTATCTGGCAAGGAATGGAAATTGGTGGTTAGCGAGCCATTTGGGGAATTAATTGTGGAAATGACTAAAATTTATTAAAAGGATTTAGTAATGGAAAATATATTACTGTTCTGCCACAAGGATAAGAATATTTGTGAAAAAGTTAGGGTAAAGTTAACGGAGGAGAGCTTAGAGTAAATATTTTGAAGAAAACCCTGTTTGGAGGAGGCAGCTTTTTGTATTACAATCTTCATTTCATTCAACCTCCAGGAAAGGTCATTGATTTAATCAAAAGCTTTTTTCCTTTGGTTAGACCCCTAAATGTACATACCATCAAGATCTGGTGCACAGAAATAATTTGAAGCAAATCTTCTAAAAAAGGTTTTGAAGATGCTTGCCAGTAGAACATTGTGCCTCACAGCTATAATATCAGAAAAAGCCATTCAATTTAAATTAATATATTTGGCCAGACAGCTATATTAAAATTCTTGTTGTTTTTTCTGTTATAATGGTAGCCTGTGGTATGACTAGCCCTCTTCAAAAATCTGTATAGTTATTGCCTTTCTTTTGCCTAGGGTGCATCATATGTTTTTGATTTTGATGAGCTGCATTGCACTACCTCATTAAAACAAACACTTATGCAAAACAAAAGGCTGTGTATCGCAGCACAGGGCATGTAAGCCAGCTTTGAAGGCTGCAGTGTTTCAAAAGCATGTTTCAAAGGAGAACTTCCGTCGACCCAGCTACACTTGTGTTTAACATTTGTGGATGATGTCAGACACATTCAGTACTTTCTTAGCCCCTGCAAACAAGGAGGCTTCAAAAGCAATGTTGGCTGCAGCTGTAAAGCACGCAAGTGCAGTGCTCACTTGCTGGTGGAAAGGAAAGGTAGGACTTTCTCCCCATGTGTCTGTCTTCTCCAAAGCTCAGTGTGCAGTGCTGGCATTGCTGGACAGCTCCACATCTCTGGGGACATGGGCCAGAGGACAACCCTTCCCTCCTCCCAAAAGCCTCCACCTTTTGCAGATGTCTCCTCTTTCAGTAAGACAATATTCTAGAGCATCTTGTGGGAATCAGGAGGAGTGTAATCCATATGAATATTTTTCTGTTTAATTTTCAGCAACTGCTTTCAGCTGAGATTATTTTTGCCTGTAAAAATGGCTGGTTCCCTCCCACTGAAGAGTAAAGGGAGCTTAAATGCAGACATACAAATGGCTGAGGTTAGGTGAGATGAAGCACATCAAAAAAGCTGAAATACTTAATTTTGCTGTGTATACTTTTTTTGGTGGCTTTTTCGAAATACTCAAGTGCCAACATTGATGCTTTTCATCCAAACCTCTTAATCTGTTTACAAGGCAAATTACATCAGCGCTACTACTAGCTTAAAGTTTACATCAGTTAGATTTTGAAAGGTCATCAAGATGTCATAGAACCTCAGTGATTATTGTGGTTTTGTATAATGTGTTCCTCATGCTAATGCTTTCTTCATTACGTGTCAAAATACTTAGATTAATGCAAGCATTGATGCAAATATTTGCATACTTCTGAAAATGTTCACTGTTTGGCATTTCTGACACACCACAACCTCATTTGTAATCACTTCTCTTTGAGATTCAGTAACAACTGCTAGTATAATTCAACAGGATTTTCTATTAACTCCCTTAAAATGTAGCACCATTAGTTATTGTAGCTGTAACTCAACACAGTAAAGGAATTACCCAGCTGTGTGCTACATCAGCCTTCCAAAATACCTATTGCTAATCCATATATTCTACAGTTGTGAAGTTGTAAAGTTACTGACATGAAATTATGACAAGACTGTGGTGCTTTGTAAGCTAAGGATACAAGTGTCTTTCCAATGTGCATTCCTGAAGGTTCTGTACTGAAGGATGGGTGCAGTGAAAGACAACTGAGCATTGCCAGATTTGTTCCTGGCCCTGCAGCTGAGACAGTTTTGATTATCCATTCAGAAAATGTACTACAGGAAATGCATGGAGCAGACTGGTCATACAGTTCCAGTATAGGTTTTTAAATCAACATAGTAAATTCGGAGCTTGTGAGCAAGCCACAGTCCGAGTGCATTAATACAATGTGTGAATTGCTTCAAAGGGCATGCAAATGCATGGAAAACAATTCTATGCTCATGGACAGCTATCAAAGAGAAAAAAAAAAAACACACAAAAAGTACCCCACACCAAAACCCAAGCCCCAAATAGTATTTTGAATTTGAATAGTTTGTTAAAAAACTCGAAAGCTTTGCCTTATGGAAAACTCTACTTAATGGTGCCATTTCCCTCTGGATGGCTCTACTGTCCCCCGTTTCTAATACCTCAATACAGCAATTTTTTAAAACAGACTAATTTTCTATAAAAGTCAGTATTCAATTTCATTTTACAAAGCTAGCAACTTCAAAAAATACATACTATCATTAAGCATTAGAATCCGGCAAAATAAAATAGCAAAAAATCATACATTTCATAACCAATACAAGTATATACAAGTATATACATATAGCTTAAAAAATGGGGGGGGGGGGGGGGGGAAAGGTGAGGGTTAAATCTTGTCTCCATTGAAGCCAGGGGAGTTTTGTCACTGTCTTCCTTAGAGCCTGCACTTCGTCCTAGCTACTCATAACACTTTTCATATTTGATAGGGAACAATTTAAAGTGATAAATTGCAGCCAAAATGCGTGTGTGTGTGAGAGGGGAGAGATTTAAAAAAGCCTCAGTGCTGAAAGTAAACTTCTGGCAGTCTTGAGATTTTTTTGGCCTACCAGGCTAAATCTACATTTAAGTAGGGGATACATTTCTGCTTATGCTAGCTATCCGAAAGCTCTAGGCTAGTCAGACTGGCTCCCTCTGAAGACAGTGAAGTCCCTCTGGAATAATCTTCTAAGATGTTAAGTTCAGGCTGCCCAGATGTAAAAAAAAATGACAAGTGCCACCAAGCCACATAAGAGACCTTCACTGAGAAAATGATTTCTATTTCTGTGCATATATACTGTTAAAGATCTAGTTTCACATGATTCTGAAAAAACTTGACACCACAAACCAGAAACTTTTTCCTCATTTCCTATTGGTAGAAACTTTACTGGGATGTCCTGAACCTGTAGCCACATCCACAATGACTGTATCTCTGTGAGATCTGGCTGCAAAACTTTATCTTTGAGACCTAGTACCCACTGATGTTGATCATTGCCACAACATGCAGTGAGAATGGTTAAATCATAGAATCATAGAATAGTTAGGGTTGGAAAGGACCTTACGATCATCTAGTTCCAACCCCCTGCTATGGGCAGGGACACCTCACACTAGACTATGTCACCCAAGGCTCTGTCCAACCTGGCCCTGAACATTGCCAGGGATAAACCCTGCATGAGAGGGGGGGCTCAACCTCACTGGGAAGGAAAGCATTTCTCCTGCTACCCTGCCTTCCTCTCCACCACATCCTAAGCTTTCCTGTGACGCTGTGGTTTGAACAATATTCTGGGGAGGGTAACAGACATCATTTAAATGCCCTCATGTTAAAGAAGGACAAGCAATCCAGGCCTGCTGGGAGAATACTTTTCCCACCCTGAAATAGTATGAGAGAGCAGGACCTGTTTAAGGTTAGGCAACTTCTCCCAGAAGAAACATTTCTGCTTTAGACTAACCTGGGTGCAGAGTCCTCTGCTCTGGAATGGGGCAGCACTCCTATCTCCTTCCCCCCAGTGCCACTGCTTCCCTGCTCTTCTGCAACGGGACTGTTGCATGCCCAGCTCCACTTTTGCATGTTAGATCTTTGCACCCAAGAGGGCGGCCTTTGGAGTTAAAAGTCTTTGGTCAGAGGCAATCTTGGGATGGCTTCTCTGTGCTGTGGCCACACAATATGCTCCGAGACATATTAGCGCTGAGCTCCCCTGTGGGTGCATGGAGGTGATGCTTATGTGGATTGCACCTCATCAGCAACCCTGCTCATTACCTAGGGCAGGTGCAGGCTTGGCAGCCTCTCCAGGGTTCCTCTGTTCTGGTTTTTGCCATTTTGTGGTTGCATCTCGGAAGTATAAAGCCAGTGTGTAAGAAAGACAGAAGACTGCGTGTATTACAGTAGACTGCATGTGACTGTGTTTTCTTGTGAAATGTCTTAAATTAAGAACTGTGAAGTTATTTTGCATCTTTTTTTATTTTCTTGATAGGCTTCCAAGGTATTTCTTCTACATTACTGCAGTTTTATTCTGTTCAGACAGCAGAACTCCCCAAAGCAAGGAAGTATAACATTTTGTATTGCTCTCCTGTGTTCAATGTGTTCAGTGATATATAGCTTAAAATGGCAATATTCATATACTCCGTTTCTTCCAAATTATATGCAATTTTTTTCTTAAAAAAAACACCAAACCCCATCAAAAGCCCCAAACCACAAAACCCCAACCCTAATGTAAAGATATTTCTTACAGGGTTTTGTTTCCAAATGTAAATACAAATGGACACAGAAACATTTTAATGCTTCAGAGTAATGCAGGCAACAGACTAGTTGAAAATGGATTGTTGATTTGCTACCTGAATATGAAAATCATTAAAAATGGATGTAAGCAAAAAATTACATAATGAAAGTTATGTAATTACAGATTCCTTCCTCTCTTCTAAGCAGCAATCCTTACAAAATAAAAGTTTCTCATGCTCCTGTCAGTGAAATATTTCAGGAAACTCCCTCACAACTTTTCTCTGGAAGAGGGAGGAATGTGATGTGCAGTAAGTTATGCCTACATGTGCGAAGCTGATCTTTGTCTCCCCCATCCAAGTCAATTTTAAACCCAAATTGTTTGCCTGTCACAGAGGAAATAATGGTTTCAAGTTATAGCCACATGCAGAGCAAGACAGATAGAAGAGATGCTACCCCCTCTCAAGCCTGTCAGATGTCTGGCTCTAGAAACACTTTTCCTGTGTCGGCCATGCCAAAACCAGTAATATTAACAGTGCTGCTATTACAGCCAGCACTTCCAAAACTGCCTTCTCATTAAAGTCTATCTCATTCAAAACAATAAAAATGTTCTTTATCTAAACCACATGAGAGTATGTAACAGTGGGGGTAGGCGTTATCTGAACCTCACCAGCAGAAAGGCAGCCTGGTTTGCTCATCAAGATCACCAGCCATACCTAGTAACGTGTCTGAAATCACAAGCCCACTGCCCAGTTCCCTGGAAAAAACACTGTCAGACACATGTTTTCTCCCACACAACTCCACCCATAACGTCATGGCCCCCCATTTTTATTGTATTTTTCAGAAAAGACCAGCTGATGCCATGGGAAGTCCTGCACTACCAGATCCCAGGGTTCACATTAAACCTGTCTTGGAGAGCATCTAGTTAAGGCATCTACTCTTAAGATCACAAGAATCTGCCCATCTTAAAGCCAAAACCCGCTATTTCAGAGCTACTCTTTCATTTCTTCAGTGTGAGATTTCCCTTTGACAAAGCCTGTTGCACTTGCAAGGGCCATGCATGCTAGGACAGATCCTATGGCTCTGACTGAAGCAAGCACGCCACAGATTTTAAGAGGAGCTTTTGACTGCATGAGAAGATAGTTTCCTTTCAAAACCTCTTATAGAGGAAATCTCTAATTTTATTTGTCTGAAGTGATGGCAGAAAGCTACCATATCTAGCTTTAGGCATCTGAGATGGACTTGTATTGTTTACCTCAGGAATTTTACCTGGTGTTTGCTTGGTTTTAACTTACGTATTCACCTTGCGGCTCTTTGCCTGTGTTATTTCATTAATTTACCCTCATTACGGATGAGTGAAGTGGGAAAATACTGCTGCCTCCTTTGTTGCTAGTGCGATGCTATCTTCTCACTGCAGAGCAGGAGACTGAAGCAGAGGGAGACTTCATGCTACCCTTAGGATTGAGCAAGCAACTGGCAGAACTGCTGCAGCTATCAGAAGACCAACAAACACAGGCCAGTTAGGTGGTTACCTCCTCCTGGTGCTGGCTATAAGGATAAACCAAGGATAAGGCTGTTTTTACTTGCCACCACCCTGAAGTGAGAAGGGTGCAGGGCACCTAATCCCTTCGCTCTGCAAAAGGGATTAGGGAGGTCAGCGAGCAGCAGGAGCATGGAAGGGCAGTGCTGGTGTGCCCTCTGGATGATGCTGGACACTTCCTCTGACAGCTGCTGCTTCAAGATTTAGAAAGTGGGAAATCACACAAAAGTGGCTTTTGTATAATCAGGGCTTCAGAGAGTGAAAAGTGCACAGACAGGGCCAGGTTTGCCATGGGTAGAAATCGTGGCAACTCCGCAAACACCAGCAAAGCCAAAACATTAATTTTTGTACTGAGGACCTGGTCTCCCATGACCAACGTCATAAAAAATACTGACATTTTGCAAAACGGTCCCCAGTTTTTCACAGGCACTGCGGTGGTAACTCCGGTTACCACTGAATGGTTGCTGTGTTTTACCCCAGCAGTGGCTCCACCTCACTGATGAGTGAAGTGACTCCTACAAAAATCGTTTGAAAAGCGCACAGGACTCCTTCATGCTAGAAGCTGCAGGTTGGATTAGATGACCTCCTGTGGTCCCTTCCAGCCTCAAAGCATTCTGTGGTTCTCAAGCATTTTGTGATTTACCATATGGTGCAGATAGCCAGGAATGCTGTGCTTCCTTGTCAGTGAAAGCGAAAATCTGCCAGAGGCACAGGGGTCCTAGCTAGGAATGATAGCATCAACTAGGGTAATAGGGTCGTGTCATGGCTTAAGCCCAGTCGGCAACTCAGCCATGCAGTCACTCACTCACTCCCCCCTCCTTCCTCCCCCCGGCTCCCAGAGGGATGGGGAGGAGAATGGAAAGAATGTAACTCCCACGGGTAGAGATAAGAACAGTCCAGTAACTAAGGTATAACACAAACCACTGCTGCTACCGCCAATGATAATAATGATAAGGGAAATAACAAGGGAAGAGAATACAACCGTTCATCACCTGCCAACCAATACCCAGCCTGACCTGAGCAGTGATCTAGCCCTTCCGGGTAACTGCCCCCAGTTTATACAGTGGGCATGACGTGCTGTGGTATGGAATACCCCTTTGGTTAGTTTGGGTCAGGTGTCCTGTCTCTGCTTCCTCCCAGCTTCCCCTCCTCCCTGGCAGAGCACGAGGCTCACAAAGTCCTTGGTCAGAGTAAACATTACTGGGCAACAACTAAAAACATCGGTGTTATCAGCGTTGTTCCCAGGCTGAAAGTCAAAAACACAGCACTGCAGCAGCTACTAAGAAGGAGAAAAATGACTGCTACTGCTGAACCCAGGACATGTAGTCAGTCTAAACCTGTTTTAAAAGAACCTCTTACTGAGGCAGGGAAAAATAAAGATTAGCATGTGTTTAAGTTTTAGGCAAAGCCAAGCAGACACAAAGCAATCAGGCAAAATATTTCACCATACTCCTAAAGAGATAGGATTAAATATACTTTTTTAAATTACATGCAATCCTGTGAAACAAAATCTAACATACAAAAATGAATTATGAAACTTCCAAAAAGTCACAATCTTACAAGGCCATGAACAGCTTTTGCCCTCCCACCCCCAAAAAACCCATAAAAAAATCTAAATTGCTAATCCCTGTACCTCTGATGCCTTTAACTGGGTACTAGAACTACCCACGATAGCAGTTTGAAACATATTTGGTAGAACTTTTTTTCATCTGATCCATTATTATAAAGTCGGTGCATGATTTTTATTTTAAGTTTGAGGAGACTTTTCAAGCCTGTGAATGCACCATTTCACTGCAGAATCAAAAAGCAGTGATGTATGCAAATCCTTTAGCAAGATTACTTTACACTACCTACCCAAAAGTTTGACATCTAGACTAAATATTTGCCAAGGCTCCTTTGAAATCTGTTTTAAAATGGGATGAAATATCCTTAGGATATGCCTCTATTTTCATTAGCTCTGAAGAAAGGTTTAGCTTTCAGACAAGTAAAGTTAGGTGAGATGAATTTTGACCCTAGTGACATAAAGTAATGAAGACATGGTATGTACATCAGAGGAGGATTTCATAGACTATACATACAGGACATCAGGAAGATAGAAATAATGGAAGATGGTAAGGCAGAAACACTTCCTGCAGAATGCATTGTACTGGGCAAACAGTGCCAGCCACACCAGCTGCCTGATCTAAGGCAACTCGAAGAGCACCGGGATCTCACTGACATAAGCGAGAACTGGACTTGGCATGCTTTGCACAAACTGATACTAATGGAAACTCTGAAAGAGGTATGTGGCGACTGCTTTATGTAGTTTGCCAAGTCAAGATATGTCTGGGAGCATGGGAGAGCTAAGGAAACTGTAAATAGAAACTGGGTCATCCACATTTCCATCTTAAACCCAGCTCAGCTCAGCAACAACCAGAAGTCGTCACTACCAGACAGGTGGTTATTTAGTGGTGGTTTTAATCCAGGTCCCAAAAAATAAGACATTGGCCACACCTTAGGTTACACCCATGCATGGCTATTAACCTTGGCAGTCTCCTCTGGAAAGCAGAAGGCTTCCTGAAGGACAGAGACCAAATTATTCTCTCATTTTGCAAGTGACTATTTGATGCCATGTTTGAAGGGCATGATGGGGAGGATGCTCACCCAGCTTCCTCCTGCTCTGTACTGTTCTCCTGGGCAAAAGAGGCCACGAGCCATCGGGACCCACAGTCCCTTTACAGTGCCTAATCCTCACACAAATGCAGACATGGTGCCTAAGTAGAAACTTCACAGGATAATGCAACATCTTTAAGGGGCCACAGACAACCTTGAGACTCACTAAAAGCATTTTCCCGAGGACATCACTCAACAATATCGCTAGGGGCCTCAGAACAAGTGGGATTTCCTTGGCCAGGGAAGACTTAATAGAGTGGGTTTCTAGTATGTCACTGAGCACCAACTCTTCTGTATTTCTTTTTCATATTCCATTTCTCTATTCCTGAAATCACTGAATTTCTCTCATTTCTTTTAATGGCAGTTGAAAAATTAACATTTTATTCTTCAAGAGACAGTAAATATAAGCCAGCTACAAATGCTTTATACAGGTATCGTAAAAAAATTACAGATACCAAATTCTCTACCAAACCCAACAGCAGCAGCACTAAGGACGATTCTGTGGAGAAGCAGTACCAGGACACATGTTAATCCTGTATCAACCCCAGCCACCATGCTCAGTCACAAGAGCAGAGGCCCATCATAGCAGCATCAACAGCTGATTATGGTATTAATTACTGTCATTGGCATTTGTCAGCCACTGCACCACATGGATTACTTGTTAGTCCAGACGGAATACAAATGTACCAGAGCTCAGGACCTTCTGCAGAATCACTTTAAGAAAGTTATCAAAGAGTAACAGTTGTCATAGGATGCAGGTTCATATTTCAGCATAAATTAGAAACTGATAAGCAAAGAGTAGGAGGCCAGTTTTCAGCATGGAAGAGGATTAATGCAGTGTGTCTCAAAAGTGGTAATCAGTATATTTAATCACAGTGCTAGTCAATGGCATATGTTTTTTCCTACCTACGTTACTTTTTCATACGCATTTTCATATTGATTTGTCATAGCACAGTATTTTCCACTTGGCTTGGTGAAACATTCCATATTTCCTTAGGCTTGTCTTGAATAACCTAAAAAACACACGAACATAAATATCATCTCTAATCTGATTGAGGCCTCACTTCCTGTTTACCAGCTCATTACTAAATGTATTAAACAATGCCAGATTTAGGGTGCGTTTTGAGACAGACACCCTGCTGCTGATCTGGGGTGTCAGGTTGAAAACTGAATATTTACTATTATTTTCTTACTTCCTCTTTCCTATCCATTTTTAATGGGTGACTGAACGTCACTTCTTCCCTTTTTTAATTAACCCATTCTTCCAAATCTGCTTTTTTTTGCGCATTCTAAAAATTATGGTACAATGGCGACTTCTAATTTTCCTTTAGAAAATACATCCCACTTCATCTCTTTCATATCACTGATGTAGGAGGTGTATTTGTAACTTTGCCATTGTTTGTTATTGCAACTAGGTAGGTGTTGCTTTTGCCCCGCAGTAAAGCTTGGAGGTGCTTCCCAGCACTGCTCTCATGTTTGTTTTCAAAAGTACAAAAGCTGTCACTCCTAAGTTCCCTGCTTCCCCTGAGTTCCTACTTTTCTCTTGTGAGCAGCTCAGGCACATCATTCTTCAGGCCCTTCACAATTTCTGGATTAATACCATCAGGTCTGGGTAACTTGTTGCTATTTAATTTATCAGTTTGTTCCAGCACCTTGTCTGTTGATCCTGGAATAGAAGCAAAATGCTTTAAGGGCTCCTCTAGAGCAGATATCTAAAGCACACATCCCTTAAAAAAGCATCACTGCAGCAGCCAGAATTACAGATTACATCCTGGTTCATGGACACAAGCCACACCAGACCAAATGGAGAATTCAAATAACCTGGTCTTTATGCTGCTGAGCATATGGTACCACAGCAAACCTCTTTATAATTAGCACAATCTAAAAGAGAATATCCCCCCACCACCAACACTTTATCAAACCTCTTTATAATTAGCACAATCTAAAAGAGAATATCCTCCCACCACCAACACTTTATTCAGCTAAGGTGGCTGCTGGTATGCTCCCAGCTGTGTGTGTGAGCTCTGTCTGTGTGCACACATAGAATCATAGAATAGTTAGGGTTGGAAAGGACCTTAAGATCATCTAGTTCCAACCCCCCTGCCATGGGCAGGGACACCTCACACTAAACCATCCCACACAAGGCTTCATCCAACCTGGCCTTGCAGACGAACCTGACCCACAATGCAGATGAACACTTGGTGACATCATTACTGTCACTGTGTATAATCCCAAAAGTGCCTACCTACCTCAGGTAACACACACATTAATTCAACCACAGTGGAACGCAGACCAGCTAGCTATGAATGCCACTTCCTTGCCCGAAAACCACTCCAGTGAGAGCAAACTGAGCCACCAGCCATGCTTGGGCACCTCTCTGTTTACACGAAGAGCTGCCTGGAGACAGATGAACCCAGGGGAGCTGACCTGCTGGCAGCCCCGTCGCCCTTTTCCCCCCACCCGAGTGTTATTAGGGCTGCAATGGGTTCCATGTGTGAATGCTGGCCGGCCCACATGTGCACGCGCTTCCTGCGCTCCCAGCCCTGCCGGGGCTGGGGTTTAAAATGACAGCATTATATTTATATATCTGCCGCCAGAGGCCCGCAGCGGCTGGGCTAATTCTGGACACCTGCAAGGTCCATGAAGCGGGTGGCCTCCTGACACCAGGGCAAGCAGCAGCTCCAGGGACGAAAAGTGTCGGGAGGAGGGAAGAGCAGCGCCAGCCCCAGGACCCAAGTGCTTTGGAGCACACCCTGATGTTTTCCAAGACCAGACCCAAACCTCATTAAATCTGGAGTCTGAGTTAGCCATGGCTGCATGAACAGGTCCTCTCTCCTGCTGCGGGGGGCTGCGGGTCACCCCAGCGCAAGGCAGAGCCCAGGCACACAACCTGGTGTTAGTGACCAGGCTGTACAAAAGCTCTGGGCTTTGGCTCCCTTCCACCTTGAGCACATTAAACCAACCACAGCCAAACAAAGGTTGGGGGAGGATCAAATCTGTGCTGAGCAAACAAACAAAAATGCTTTCTCCAAAGCCCGCCTCATAGATTTAATATGACTGGTTTTTGAAGGCTATATGTCACTTTTGTTTGGCATTAATATAAATCAAATAATCCCTTGATCCCAGTAAGGCACTGAGGAGACGCAGTCAAACCTCCAAAAGGGATGTGCTCCTTAACTTGGAAAGTTGGCAGATGATTTAATTTTGTTAGCAAATTTGACAGTGCCATAGGAATTTTCCAAAATCAAAGAGCCCTTTCATAGGCTTCTCTACCCAGTACTCAATCCAGTGTCTAAGAATAACATTCAGCCCTCATTAATTAATGATATCAGTCCGAATAATGTCAGATTGCCTCAGAGACCTTGCTGGGATGGATGAATCACACCCTGCCGTCTCCAAGGCTCTCACTCTGACAAACTGCAGTGTGCAATGACAGGCTGCTTAGCCTGGAAAACTCTCACCCACGGAGCCCCAGCAGCTCTCAACCCACCCTGTCTGAGGCAAGCGCCCAATGTCAGGGCAGACTGTGAGGTTAATGGGTGTCTGAGATAACACTCGGCTCCTCAAGGACCTACAGGGCAGGGGCTGGAAGCCATGGGCCCCTTCTTCCCCTGTCCCAGGGCAAGAGGGGTTGCTGAATGCAGAGTGTGACTGCCAAGCAGGGTGAGCTAGCAAGCTGGCAGCATCGCAACAGTGTGCCTCTGCTGTGGGCAGCACCACAGCTGGCCCATCCTTGCCTGGCTTGGTTATCTCTGCTGGGCACTCAGAGCTACACCCTGCCTCTATCAGGAAGGAAAATATTATTTCTTTTCACCCTGGTAAAGTGGTGCTGCACCTCCCCATGCACTTTGTGTGACAGATGCAAGAATGAACTGCAGAAGTCCGCTAACTTTTGAGATTCACAGCAGAGTCAAGATACTATCCAATGGTGAAATGCCACAAAGAAATCTACATCTGTGAGTCTGGCTTTTACCAAAACTACAAACTGAGATTTCTCACAAGACCTACTCAGCTGATACTACTCCAACATGGGAAAAGACACACCAGCTGTCTCCATAAATTTACTATTTCACTGAACCTATAATTATGTATGAAAACATTCAGACTGCTTCCAAAGTGCACTGTACTAATATTGATACAAAATTGCCTTGTTTCTAACATAATCACAAATCCACGCTTCAAGTTTTCACATATCCACATTCTGCTTTCTGTGACAGCTGAAAAAAGTGACTCGTTATCAGTCATGAATATGAGGTTTAGTAACATTTGCATATCACCATCTTTTTATGTAAATGTTGCACTCCTGAGGCTTCATGAAACATTTCCAAGGAAGAACAACAACCGCATTGTTTAAAACATTCAAATAAATGTTTGTTCACAGATGCTCTGCCTTTCCCCTTGTGAGGACCATGGCTGGTCAGGCATGTACATTGCCTTCTATCACTGCACCCCAGTCTCTCATCGGACACCCTGATCCTGCCATGTATAGGCAAGATCAGCACAGGGCTGAGCCGAGCCCAACGTAAACACGAGCTCAGCAGAAACACACATGTGGCGCTCATTGTGGGATCCCGGTCACAGAGGCAAAGTGTCAGAAAGACAAAGCTGGGACTTGTCTTTTTGTGCAGTGTTTGTTTATATGCTGCACACGTTATGCCCAGTAACATGAAGCCATCAGTTTCAAGTTACAAATATACCATAAATGCCATAAGTAATTTATTTTTCTGCTGTGCCTAGGAAAGTAAATTTGGGATTTTTAAAAATTCTTATTTGATGCTGATGTATTCTGATTGCCACTGCAAATATATATGCTTTCATTATGCACAAGCACAATTCTGATGTGATTTCTAAAGATCTCTCGGGGTTTGATGCGAAAGAGTGATGCCTTCAGAAAGTCCCCACTGGACTTCCGGAACCCCTCCACAAACAATTTTCAGCTCAGTAGGACTGGTTTAAGAACAATTTTAATGTGCTATTTAAGGCATCTTGGTTCTAAAAGCAGTTGACAAGTTTTGCACACGTATGCTTGTGTGTGGAAGAGGCGCTGCCAAAGAAGCCTGTAAAAAGCATTACATCTAGAGCTTGTTATTTTACTAAAGCATTCTGAAAAATTACACTAGTGATTGCATTTGAAAAAATCTGGTAACGTTAATTTCACCACTGAAATATGATTTCTTTTAAAAGCCTTCTCCTTCATGGTCCCTGCCATAGGATCAACCCCAACATCTGGATAACAGAATCCAGGCTGACAGACTAATGCACATGTGGAGGAGTGTGTCTGCTACTTTGCTGCTTCTCAGGACAGACACATTGTCTCCCTCTCCTTCTGTCTGTCCCCTCCTTTTCTTTTCCTTTCTTATTTCTTTTTTTTTCTTCCTTTAATAAGACTGCACATGTCTTCCAGCTCTCTGCTGAGAATGTGACTAGTATGCGAAATTGCCTTGCACCAACACAGAACGTCTGGCTTAGGTGATACCAAGTGGTTACTGCCCTGGCTTCGAATGCTTGCTAGGTTATTAACCAGTACATCTGGCTCTCTCCCTAGGAGGGTGAGTTCTGCAGTGCCCCAGGAATTTCTTTCATACACCACTTTTATTAGCTTTTCAAAAGAATACAGATTACCACTGGAAAGGCCATTTGCAAGCATATCGGTCCCCAACCTGTTTACCATGCTTAAAAAGCAACAATAACCAAAACCCATTATTTGATATTCAGAATTAAGCTCTCCTCATTTTAGCACAGTCCTATTGTTCTTGTATTTGAAAGGTCTGCTTTACTGCAAAAAAGGTGGCTGGTGATTTGTTATCAAATTAAAAAAAAAGAAAAGTTTCAGAAAGGCAAAAAAAAAAAAAAAATAGTTTAGAAATAAAGCTCCCAAACCATTAATTGCTAATTCTGCTCATCCTGCAGACTTCAGTCCATCAGCACAGGGAGGGGAGAGAAAAGTTTTTCAGGCTTAACCAAAAGAAAGAAGCGCATGTGTAGCTCCAGAGAGCAAATTTATCTCCTTTGCCCACACATGGAAGTTACACAGGACGTGAAGTTTGAATGCAAGAATTGTATTACTATAATTTCCCATCTGGACATCCCTATTTCAGTAATGTCAGAGTGGCCTTTTCTGGTTTTGTTTATGTCACTTCCAAAGCAGTTTAAGAGAAATGGGAAAACTGCTTTTGGTTTCTTACCGAAAAAAGATCCAAGCGGAGGAGTTCCAGAGGTAGCTCTCCAGGGCTTTCCTTCTACCTGCCTAGCAAAGTTCAACACTCCAGGCCAAAGCTCTCCTGAAGCAAACCTGGCAAAAAGCTGCCTGCCCACCTCGCTACCTGCCTACCTACTGACCCACCTGGAACTCTACCTTCCCAGGAGGAGCCTTCCTCTTACAGCATCACCTGCAACTGCTGAGAACACTTCAAATGCAGATAATATTCTCCATGCAGAGCTAAGCAAGAACAGAAAAAACACACAGTTTGCTAGACTTGCTAATCAATCTCTTTTGAAGCTGTGTGAGGCCAGATTTTCAGAAGCTGTCAGCATGCCCCGGCTTCCATTGTTCTAAGTGGGAGTTGTTTGGCACTCACAACTTTTGAAGGGCCGATATTTCATGTAGGTGTCTAAGTGGGAGCTCTTCACTAACCTTTTGCAATTGCTTTTGGCTAGACTGATCATCCAGAAATATCACACTGCAAAAAGCAATGCAAGCACTCACAGAAAGCGTATTTTAAAACTATGTATAAATAACCCATACTCCTCCAGCCAGGAAAAAAAAACAGCATTCTGTGATTTCCCCAAACAAGGGAGACAGCCAAGCAAAAAGTTCACAAACTTCAGTAAGTTCATACAATGAAAACAAAACCAACACAAAAGTTCCTAATTATGTAAATGAAAACAGTGAATGTTTTCAAGAATGTCACACTTTTACTTGGAGACTTCTGCCAAGCAGAACAAGAGTTTAAGTCGGTCAGATAAAATCCTGATTCCTTTAGTTCAATATCAAAATAAATATCAAAACAAAAGGGGTGTCTAGTCAAACCTCTAAGCCATACATCCATACACAATAATATCAAATAAATTACAGCCAACAGAACATAAAGATCTTCTCACCTCCTCAGGACTGAATCTTCTGAAAAGCCCACCTTGGCAGCATTAGACTTGGCATTATTCAGTCAGCTCCAGTCTTAAAAATAACCACGAGTCATTTGGTCCACTAAAGATCATGGAAATCCTTACAGGGGTTTTTGTTGTAGTTGCCTATAAACTGCATTGTCTCCTTAAGGCTTCCTGGCCTGCAAACAGAGGCACTAGCACAGAGATTCAACTGAGATTGTTTTCCCCCTCTTCTGCTGCTTTTATTTAACAAAAAAAAAAAAAAAAAAAAAAAAAAAAAAGAGAGAGAGAACTGGTAGAAGTTCCTTACAGGAGTTGGAAGAGGACATCTGCAGGCAATTTAACATGAGGGCTTGTTTCTGTGTCAGCTGGCAACCCCTGGATAACTCTGTCATGTAACTTATATGCTAAAACATGATGTAGGACAACCAGTGAGATTGGGTAAATATGGCAGCACATCAGTTTTATTTGATTAAGATTTACACTTTTTCAAAGGGATCAGCCCTGCCCTAAACTATGGAAACAAATACAGCCCCGCCATCGAGAGAATGTCCCACCCTGCCCCAGCAGCACTGAGCTTCCTCAAACCCACCTTCTGCTGCAGTCCAGGACAGTCTCTCCCTTCCTTCCCATGCAATTTGAAGAGCAACAGAAAACAGGGCTTTTTTAGATGATGACAGGAATCTCTCCATTCCTTCACAGTGGCCCTCTCTTGATTCAATAAGGACCCAGCTTACCCTCCTTTTCAGGCAACAGCAGCAGAACGTGGAAGGGCTCATGCAAGCATGAGGCCGAGCCTGCAATCTGTGCCTCAGTTCACTGCTTCCTGTGGACTCTGAAAGGCTGTTCAGGAACATGGACTGGTATCTAAAGGGAGCTCTGGAGATAACCCAGCTCAGAAACTTTCCCTGCTCCATGTGTTTAACTTCCTCTCAATTAGAAGAATCTGGTCAAGTGAGGAATGCTCATCCATTCTGGTTCCACTTCTGTTCTTGCATGAGATCTTACGTGATTTGACATTTATAGCTACGCATTTGAACTGAGGCACTGATTAGATTCAATTGTTACAATTACCTTTCTCCCCCTTCCTTTTTCTGTGCATGCTTTGGTTTGAATTATTAGCAATTTAAAAATCAATCTTGCAGTTAAATGCTTAATGATATAATTGCTTCTGTTGCCTAAATTTGTTTAGTTTGTACTTTTTTAGTATGTAATAACTGAAAGTATATTTTCCTCTGTCCAAGTTAATAACTTCTCTGCAATGGCTGACATGCTCTTAGCCGACTGGCTGCTGGTCTGGGACAACTCAGACAGAATTGGAAAGATTTTCTGAACCTATAACTAGGAATAAGTGGCTTCCCTTAACTGAATGAATCTGAGTTCTCAGATGGCCTCCACTTAAGTTTTAAACCTTTTTTTGTTCATTCTGTGCTCATTCTGAGGGCCTCTTAGTCTAAGTGTTGGGCAGAAAATCTCTGCTGTCCCACACCTGGACACATGTGCCAGCTGGGTCTGTGCCATGCAGCACGCAGTGCTCTGTAGCCCCAAGTGTCTTCAGACATCACCCGCGGTCCTGACACACAAATCTCTGTCCCACCCTGCCATCCAGAGATATCAACCCAGGTTTGGGGCATGGCTGCTCCTGCATGGCCTGCCATCTGCTCCCTACATTCCAAAGGATTACTACACTTGTGTAAAATGTCATCTTGATCTGATTATATTCCTTTTGGATTTGGAGCTGGCTTATTTTGAAAAGCCTGGGTGTAGCCCTAGTCCTCTGTTACATATTGAAGATACGGCACGTAGGTGGAATTCAGCCCGTATAATGAAGAGCTACCTACCAAGTCCCCCTGAGCTTAATGTACTCTGAGTCCCCATGTAAGCAGTGGAAAGATACTGGTGCTCACCAAGGACAATTCGCCCCTTCCCAATATAGGTCTCCCCTATTTTTTAAACAGGGGACCCAGAAACTGATTAAACTAAATACCAACCAAAAAGCATGTAAAGTTAGGTGAGTGTTTCATCCAGCATACCCTCAGGCTCTCCCATTAAAATCTTCCGTTTTAATGTTATCCCGCCTTATCCTATTTTTCCTCCCCATATGTCATGAAGCAAGTGTTACCATTCGTAATGCCAGGCGCCATGGCAGAGCAGAAAACATAAGAAAACAGAGGTCAAAAGGGTTGCACAAAGCTCTCTTTCCTATTCCCAGCTGTTCTCTTAAGGACAGCAGCAACAACGTTTGATGCATGTTCGTATTTCTCCTGCAGTGAGACTGCCATTGATTTCAGCCAACATACCGCACTGCTCCTTCTGACACCTACCCAAGAAGCGCAGGCAGCGCGCGGCCCATGGGCTGGCCATGCTGGACACAGGATTTCTCACGTTTGCAGGATTCCTCCTGCATTATTCACAGCCCTGACATGCCAGGTTTCTGGGTTCTTGGAAAATCTCTATATGTGACCAAGGCAGTATGGACAAATAATTATGTCAGCTCACCCTGGAAGGCTCACAGCACATTGCAGACTTATCTACCTCCTTTCGAATGCTACTTTGCTGAATTTGAAGTAGCAGGTTACAGTATCCTACCAAACCTTTACTGCTCTGCAAGGATGTGATAATGACTGCAATCAAGTTTCTATTTGGTAGGTAATCACATATATATATGGAATATACAATGCATATGCCAAACACTCTTTGCAGGCCTCAGCAGCAGAATAAATTGATCCCTTTCATGTCACCAAAAAAGCATTAGAAGCAACAGAAGTACTGGCCTAGGGATGTAGGGGATGTAATACAGTAAAACTCAACCACACTGAATTCAGCCACCTGGTAAATATGTAAGTAACACTTGGGTTTTTGCAGGCTATTAGGCAGCAAAAATCCTGTATTTCGGAGAATGACCTGCTAGTGAATGGAGCACACTGTAGAGCCTGTTGGGAACAGAGCTTGCTAGTAAGTCAGATGTGGGACTGTAGGGGAACAGCAGTCATCCTGTCATCCTTTCTGTTCTTCTAGGGCAAAAAAGGACAGGATGAACTTTCTGATAAACAAAATTGCACCAAGAACATACATATGGTATAGGGTCAGTTTCCTTTTCTAATGAAACATGCCGGGATGTACCCAAATATTAGCTACCGACTTGAGCCAAAGAAGTCACAACAGGAGCTGGAATTGTCTTGGGAAAGAAGACTAAGAGTCTGAAAATGTCCTACAGAATAATGGGCAAAGACTTACAGCATATGATAAAACAGCAAGTTCGTGGAAAGTATCCAATCAAATGCCCATAACTTCACGAGGTAACGTCTGTATTAAAAATCTAAAGAAGGGGATTAAACAACACATCAGCAAAAGATGTCAACTTTGAGACACCAACGGGATTGGTGAAATAATCCAAAAGGGACTTGAGGAGACTAGAACATGGGCTGGAAATGATGAAATAAGATTTCAGATTTAAGGAGCTAGGTTGTCAGTACAAGTATTTGATATGAGATTTTTAAGGGGGGGAGAGGAAGGGGGTAGGCAAGGGAGGAAGAGTAAGAGAGGTAAGAGATCCCTTTTGGAGCAGACGAAACACACACCAAGCCCAGGAGAAGCCTCTCTCCCTGTCTGTAGTCTACTGGAACAAGAGCCCCTGGAGTATGCCCTTTAGCTCTAGAAGGCATTATCAGAAGGATAACAATGTGGTGATTCGTGACCAGCCAACAAGTACAGCTGGAGGCAGGGCTGAATGCAGCTACAGTGCTGAGGTGGGGAAGGCTGCCTGGCCCCCATCACCTGAAACAGGCTGTGACCAGAACTAATGAGGACAGGCTGTAGGATGCTTGGCAACCTCCTGTGAGCACTCTCTATAAATCTCCCTCTTCAGGAAGGTGAGGAGGAACAAAAGTACTGTGAAATTAAGGAGTTTGGATCTGTGCAGAGCAGATACAAAAAAGCTGGTTAAAGAGGGGAGCAGGGTGGCTGAATATGAAAAGATTCTTCACAATAATGAGTCATGGGGAGTAATGTCTCAAGAAAGGTTAAACATGACCCATTGTTTGGGATATTTGTAACCAGACCTAGGGAAAATGAAAATGTACATTAAACAGTAATCTCTGACTGACTGGGAGATAATCTCTACACTTCTTTAGCATTTGCACTAGGATATTCCTGGGCAGGTTGTTTCTGTAACCACTTGTCAAAGAAGGAGGAGACTGCCATTACAGCCTCTCAGAGTCCCAAGGCTGCCCAAGTACCACACTGGTGGAGCTCCCAAGGCAGACTTTCTTGCACCGCTTCCCTTCATCACTCTCACTGTGGCCACATGCAAAAGGCAGGGCCTTGGAGGCATGTAGTCCTGCATGGACGCAGGCATGTGGAGTTGCTGGCCCTGTCTATTGGGATATCCAGGAGCTAAGGACCACCTACTTTGGTAGTGGCTTGAGAGAGATTTACAGGCAGCAAAACAAGCCTGAGACGTGGGAGCCCTCAGTCCCAACCCAGACTCTTTAGCAGAGGAAGAAGTGGAGGAATCTTATTTTGAAGTTTCTCTGAAGCCTAACTCATTGTTCTGTACCTGTCTGTCTTGCCTGTTCTTCCCAACTTCTTGCAACTTCTCCCCACCCTCATCTTGCCACTCTGGCTCTAGTTTCCATGACCACCAATTTTTTGATTTCTACCCATCAGTAGTAGTAATGTCCAGACTTTTAATGATCTGGCAAGCTGCAGAAATGAGATTTAAACACATCTGACTCCACATAACAAAGAGTTAGCATAAAGCATATACATCAGCCGAAGCATTGAAAATGCATTTGGTACTCTTTAGTTTGCTCTTTCCTGCTTATGGAAAAAGATAATTTTTGTTTAAAAATGGCTTCACTTAAGGAATTATCCGTGCCATTAGTCCCCAGAACAATAGAGATTAAAGTCTCTAAACCATCCCCTATCAAAACAACATACTTTTCTTTGAACATGTCATTAACACTGTTTTCCATCTGGCTGTTGGCAGCAATCTTGGATTTGCTCCGAAATCCTGAAAGTTCATTAATTATAGCACACAGAAGCCATTATCTCTCTTTTCCTTTAGCAAGGAGGTATTTGCTCAGGCAGAGAGAAGAGGTAAAGTTCAAGAGAAAAGGAAAAAAAACACCTTTACTCATATAAATTCTATGACAATCATTTGGTTGCAGGCCAGAATTATAAATTTCTGAAAAGTAAATCACAAATTCTGCTTATCAGGAGATTCTATCATTCAAATACAGTAGTGATTCTGGCATTGTTACAGGTACCTGATGTATGCTGACAGGAGATGGAAATAATGCATCAGATTTTTAAGCCTGCTGGTTTGGGGCCGTGCTGAATGAGTGCTAGCGTGGAGGAGTGTCAGCCACATTCACGATAAACTCAGTTTCTTTATTTTATGAGGAACCCAGAGTAAACCATAGCTATCATTCAAACAAGACTTAGCAACTATGATCCAGCTAGCATAATTAGTAAGAAATTGAAACAGTGGTGTTACCCTGTCAGTACAAAAGGAGAGGAAGAGCTTTTAAAGTTTTACCAGAATAATGAATGAAGTACGCAGTGAGGGGTAAGCAAAGGGGATGGGACTTACAGCTACTCAGCTTTGGGGACTGCTGATACTGATGCTTTTCACATCTGTCACCAAGGGACATTTGTAACCCATGAGATGACAGCCTGCATGCAGCAGTTATACCAGAGCAGCTGTCAGGCAGCAAGTTTGCAGCCCAGATAACTCACAGTAGCTTGTTCACCTCTGTGCACTGGCGCTAAAGGCACTTTCTCATGCCTAAAGGCCTTTGCAGGCAATACGTCCATGGGGTGATCACCAGTTCTTAGCTGTAGGAGGTTTGGCTCATTAGCCAACAACTATCAGGAGGAGTTATTCCATATTTTTTTGGAGGGGATGGAAGTATGTTATCAAATTGACTCCAGTGGTGACATACAGTGATACAGTAGCATTACATACTCCATATGGATTGCCTACTAAACTATGCTGCAATGTGTCTGCCATTAGCTTACTTCACATGTGACTTCGGGCAAAGCCCTTTGCATCTTTGGCTTAGATTTCCATGCTCTCACTCTTAGCTGAGCTGCCCAAATATAATTTTATAAGCAATGAAAAAAGTGCTTTAGCAATGCAAAGAATCCACAAAGACTAGGCTCCTAGCTTAGTCGAGACTCTAAAAAGAGGTGGGAGGAAAAGCCTGGCTTTATCCTCCTTATCCTAGAGGATAATAGTAATTCTATCCTCCTTCCCTTCTTGTCCCCCTTGCCTATTCAGGCAGAGACTGTATTGTGCATACAAAATTCACAGCATAATGAAGTCTTGGATCCTATTTAGAGGCTCTACAATTCCAGGAAAAATAACAGATTATATCAGACCCAGACTATGCTCCTTAATGAATAATACCAGTTAAAAAAAAACCCCAAACCAAACCAAACCAAATCAAAACAAAAAACAAACAGATTTAACTATAACACAACAGATTAGGTCCATCCAGCAGCATCTTTAAACTGCCACAATTTGAAATCCAACATACTCTTTGGCCAACAAAGGAGCTCTAGGATCAGGTTTTGTAGTATTTCCAATGACAATATAGGATGATGTGCATGGAAACATGCATATGCCACCCAATTAATAGGCCAGGCACATAAGTGCTAAATATAGGAGTAGTTTTCAGAAACAGCTATGGAGTAATTCTTCTATTTCTTCTGAGAAACCAGGTTTTTCTTCACTGTAATATTAGGTATAGCCTTCAGATTTAGTACCCCTATTTTATAGATTCAGAGGCAACAATCTCTAGTTACATCCACAGAACAAATAAGGTTTTACAAATACAAACCAG
Source organism: Lathamus discolor (assembly GCF_037157495.1). NCBI lineage: Eukaryota > Metazoa > Chordata > Aves > Psittaciformes > Psittacidae > Lathamus > Lathamus discolor. The sequence goes on from NC_088887.1 coordinate 33,393,304, forward strand.
CAGAATTTGGCTCAAAGTGCTTGATGCCCGTTTATAAAAATTGTCCTCTTTGCTTAAGCTCTCTGGGACATAAAGTGTTCCTGTTCTTCAACTTCCAGAAGGCAAAGGCATCTATGGTATCTGCAAGCACCGCTGTTCAGCTGCTGCCATTCACCTGTCTCTTCAGTCTCCCCATATCTCAAAACCGTTACGAAGGAACAGAGAAATCGGACCATCTACATATACACAGATCAAATCTTCCAGGTTACACACCATTTCTGATAAATACAGTAATTTCTTACAAGCCATAACCACGACTCTTTTTTCCTCTCCTAGTGAGGGGCAAAGGAATAGCGGTAACTCATATTTTCCTGAGAAATGGTTCCACAAAATCCCCATACAGTGATGGCAAAAGCTAAATAAAGTCACACAAGCCTTTGATCTTTGCAAGTAAGGCTGCAGAAAGCAGATTTTAACCCTTAAAAAAATTAAAAGTCTTACTGAATAGTAAGTATTCACAAAGCATAAATCACTAAGAAAAAAAATCATGCAAAGCTCAGGTAGCATTTGCACAGTGTTTCCGTGGCTGCTGTTGTAAGAACTAGTTTGATGAGTAACAGAACAAAAATAACACATTAAAACCTGTGTAAACGACAGTCAGCCTTGCCCATACAAACGTGTATTTCTAGAAGCGACCCTTGCTGTACATAGGATAGAGATCAACTTTGGCTGTCATGAGAACAGTGTTTGAAAACTTCTGTGGTGACAAAAGGACCTTCATCCCCTGACACCATAAACAAAATTCTTATTATTATGCTTAATATTGAATTCTTTTTTAGCTCCCAATTAAAACAATAGCCCCTTTCAGTGGCATAGGCAGGGTTAGAGGTGGAGGACAGAGCTGTTTGTGAAGTCCTGCCTACAAACTCCTCCCCAGTATGCAGACTCTTTAGAGGAAACCCATTCTGGAAGAGTGAGAGAATACACAAAGCTCAGTATAAACGTGAGCATCTTGTACTCAAGCTCTTTCAACTACCAAAAACTGCCCCAAAATAATTTTTTCATTCTAATTAGGGATACTGGATAGCAAGAATTAATTTGTCTTGCTTTAAATCAAGTTAACTCTTCTTTTCTTAACAGTTTGCCAGTAATCCAAACTAATGAAACTATTTTGAGCCTTAGGAGTAGCAAATCTTACTAAACTAAGGTGCTGATCTCACAAACCACTGGGGGCACACTGAACTTTATTCATGTGAGTTGTCTTTCTTATTTCAGCCCTCTCGCAAGCACTAAATGTGTAAAACTGATCAAAAATGAGGGTCAAAATTCCCCACATTTTGCTGAACTGGAACTAAAAGTCCTTTTTTTCTCATCCACATCAAACGTTTCTTTCCTTCACACTTGCGCAAAACGTGAGACTGTGACTGAAGTGAAAACTGTACATTAGGGAGCAACAGGAACATGAGTTCATTGTATCAATTATGGATGCTTCATTCAAGCTGAAGAATGTAAAGTTTAATCTTTAGTAGCTATGGAATGAAGCTGCCCAACCGGAATGAAGACATACACATTGAGACTTCCAAAACATTTTCCCAAAATTGGACAGGATCTGCCTGGGTGTTGGAATTTGGCTCTTATCATTTCTCATTCAGGAATGGAGCACAAAACCTGTGAGTGGTTACATTTTCTTCTGGTAGTGGGAAAGGCTGTTTTCAGAATAGCACACATAAAAATTCACATAAATGCAAATGAAATCACCCTTTCTGCAAGAAAGATGTCTCTGAATATTCATTTTCCCATATTCATGTCTCTTTCACATTAATTTTCTGCACATGTTCAGGCAGAAAAACTGAAATCTTAAAATCTGTCAAATCTTAATAACAGACACTTCCTAGAAAGCAGTCTTCAATGTTACAGCTCTAAATGTGCATGAATGAGGCTGTGTCTGCTTATTTGAGCAAACAGAAGAAGCAATACCATATGACTATCCGATGCAGTACAGTTAATTAAACAAAACCATACCAAGGATGACTGTAATGAACTCAGTCTGTCCCTACTATATCACCACAGCAATGAGAGAAAGAAAAGGCTGTCACACCAAATAGTCTTTCCCACATCCCACGCACTATACTTTTTCATGTCTTATTCTTAAGACCATAGATATGTCCACTCTTAAAGCCAGAACAGAGCATCCATGGTGGCTTTCTGAAGAATGTGTTTAGACTGAAGTGGACCCTAATGACATGACATAAACAGAAATGTGAAGGATTTGATATCTAGTTGGCTAGCTTTCCTATCCCAAACACAGTATTAAAGTTATTGCCTTCTTCACACCCTTTTCAATGTAAGAGCAACTTCTGTGTGATGATCTGCTGAAAAAAGGCTTCTAAAAATTCCCTTGAACACAGCATTACAGAGATTTTTAAGAGGCTCTCGTTTACATGCTGTAATAAGATGCACTGCCCAGCTCTGCCCTCTCAAACTCTATCTCCCATGGTTAAAAACCCCAGCTACTTCAGACACCAGTTTTCGAAGAAAGCATGAAAGTGAGTTCTTCTTAATGTTATTTCTGGTACCACAGACATGCAGCATGAAGAGGTACTAAATCCCCTTCAAATTTTTGAAGTCTTACTGGTTGAAATCCAGGTGACGAGACATGTTGAAGCAAGACTGCTTATGGGGGGAGTGTGTGCGCTTTTCTGCTCTTTCCATAAAAACAACTGAGGACCAGAAGGCTGTGAAAGTGCTGGGTTTTGGAGAGAGGGAAGGCATGAGCTCTCCCACTGCTGCCAATCATCTTAGTATCTAAACACAATCCAAAAATGTTGCAGGAAGATACAGAGTGGTTCTTTCATTCACTACCCTTTCATAGGAAAAAATGAGTTGTTTAAAATAATATTTCATTTTTTTTCAGTTAAATATAAGTTGTAAAATTAAGTTTTTCTGTAGGGAGCTGGTAGATAGAAATCAACTGAAAAGAAACTCCATGAAAGAAGATGAGAAATTGGAGAAAATGTAACCTCAAGAAAAGACAGAAAGATAGAGAAAAAGGCAGTCAGAAAGAATAAAAGAAAACTTTTGACTTACAGCCCACTTAACATGGCTGATCTATTTATTTAATTACAACAATCTTGTAACACCAGCAGTATCTTCAGATGGCAAAATCCATGTGAATGAGAAGCATGCAGTTTGTATATAAGGATCAGATGGCTCTTCCCACCTAAGACATTGCTATACAAGTGTCTTTTTACTTTGCAAAATAGAATTACTGTTCTTCTCTAGAAGCAGTCAGGTAACTGTTTCCAGACAAAACCTCTAGATGATGAAATAGTGAGTCAGGAATAGTGACCCCCAAATCAGTCACTTTGCGAGGCTCAGATGTTGTTTATGTACAATACCCCAAAATGCCTTGTTTTTAGCAACACAACATTAGCTGCACCTGCTAAGGCTAGCAGGTTCCTAATCTTCACTGAAGAATGATAGGAAAAGCACAGCAACATAAGTAATAGCAACAATACCAGAAAGAACAGTATGCCGCCTTCTGAGACGCGGCAGAACAATGTGTTTTTTAAGGCAATAGCACAGCTCAATATCTGTTCTCCCATGATTTACAGAAAATCATGCACCGAATCTTTTCAATCTTTGCCTTTGAATTGTTGCATTATGCTCATTTTCGTTCTCCAATTCAAGTTAATGTTTGCCACTGGCTTCCATGGCACAGAACCGGGGACATATGAATTTAGTATTTTTCAAGTGGGTGTATTTTATCAAGCGTACTAAATATTAAAGGGACCATCGAGGGGTTTTAACTTTAGAAGAACTTATCCTTAAAATCTCCACATACTTCAGAGCATGTCAGTACAGGTGTCAGCAACAAAGTCTGCAGGACTGACTCAGACAATAACATATAAATATTGAGCAATGAAAGAGCCAATTTTGTGCAGTAGCACAATTTATAAACATGCAAGAAAATCTATGGTATGTATACATATTCTTTAATCTTATGACTCTGAGGACTCACAATAAACAGGAAACTAACCTTGATGTGAGCTGCTGGATCTGGGACAGTCTGAATCATGTCCTTTAACAGGCCAATGTGTTTACCAGGAGCTCAGATCCCAAGGCAGCTGCATAAGCAAAGAAACAGAAGTCATATGATTATATTTTAAAAGCTTATTTTCAATAGAAATCTCTTATCTTTTTATAGACTGATAAGCATCTTTGCTTCCCCAGCCCTGCTTGAGGACCACTACAGTTGAAACTCCAAGGTGTTTCTGTTTCTGTACCATCTGTTTAGCATGTATTTTATACAGGAGAAAACAGTTGGCCCTGAAATTCTCCAGGAAAATTGGTCTTTATCTGTAATTCAGGATTTTCCCAAAATAAGAACTTTGGGATGTGCTCTGCCCTGCACAGCCCCATTATTCACTCAAGATACCAGGAATTTCCACAATCCCTTCTTCCAAACTTAGAAATATACAGCAGGATTGGAACAGATCTGGAACTGATATAAATAAATATCATTTCACTGAAGTTGTGCCCATTTACAAGAGCTGCAAATCTCATCCATCCGCTCAATTAACATCACTTCAGAGCATGAATCTTCTGGGATCCCTTATCCATGTCCGGTCATAAAATACCAACGGGTTTGGGCAGGCAGGGTGCATTTGTCTGTACGTGCAAGGGTGGGTGACCATTACAACAATTTAATAACAATATGCACTATAAATAGAGTACTGCTGAGTAAACAGAACATCAAATAACTGCTACAAAACTGAGATTGACAAGTCAAGGAACTAGAAAGCATGGAAAAATGTAGGAATGTGGATATCATTTGAAGTAATCTGGCTTTTTCTGCATTCTCCCTAAAAGCCTGGAAATTCCCATTTCTCATGCAAGAGGTTTCCTTTTGCCCATGACCCTGAACTTCTTTCATGTTTTAAAGCAGTAAGCCACTATCAGAAAAAAAAATTCTTTTTCCTCAGCATTGGCTATTTTATTTCATTATCTGTCCTCACATCTACACTAGCTTACAAATCAAATTGCAGATAGCTTTTACCTGTTCACTCAGGAGAAATATTGATAAGGTGACTAACATGGAGTTGCAGCTTGCCCCAGAAGCAGTCTTCATGATACAAGGGAACCATCTATAAACTGTGGCACTACACAGTGCAATTAAAGTTAGATCTTGGTACACTTCCCCCATACTACTTAGAAAAGCCAGCTTTTTGTACCCCTGTCAAATCCATGAAAACTAAGTACTTAATTTGATGGCCTATTACAGAAACCCCAAAACAGACTAAATTCCCATTTTCCTCAGCTACCTGTGAGTATCAAATGTAATACTGATGTAATGGTTTTAATAGAAGATTTTTCTTTCCATAGACTTAAATGTCTTCAAAAGCAACAGACACTTGTTTTGGTAAAAGCAAACTTTCAACAGCAATGCTGTTCAGATTTAAGTCATATAGAAACACTAACAGCACTGACAGGCCTTTCAGTTCTTTTCCTCCCTTCTCTAGTAAATCCACGCCTGCCATGTTATTCATTGGATTTATGGGATTCGTATTTTAAGCTTTCAAAACATCATGCACAGGATCTGGAAGCTACTAAATTTCATTTAAACTGTACAGAAAAATATTTTGAACCCAGTGTTAGATCATGTTTTCACAGTTCACATACTTTCATCACTGTCTTGCCGTAACGGTACCTCACCCCCACCAAAGAAGCTCACCCAGGCAAGTGGGCACTTGTGCCTCATCAGTGTCTATTTCTGTCTCTCTAAGTCTTTGCTCAGTGTGCAAGTATGTGCTGTGTCTCTCCTCCCTACTGATGTATTTTACTCCATCAACCCAGGTCTCAGAAGAGAGGTGGGTTTAGATACAATTCAGGAAACAACTTCCCCCAACAATTAGACACAGAGCAGGGGCTCCGATGCTTCTTGCAGAGCTGGTTACCTCCACCCCTTTCTGTCCCCCCAGAATGCTGCTTGTACCCTGTCCTGAAGCCTGTCCCCTTACCAGGACCAACTACATGCCACCTCGCATTGTGGTGAAGATGGAGCATGCACGACTCCTAGCCTTCTACAGCCGCTGAGCTGGGAACACCTGACAGTGCTGCAGGGATTTCTGCCTCCCCTGAGCTCTCCCTGCCTGGGTGGTTCACCCAACAAAAGCAGGATTTTGTGCTTAGGAAGCTATTGGTGTGTAAGAGAAGTTGTTTGAGCTACGCCAGGCCCATTCTTCTCGCATCTTTTCCCCAAGAAGATGGATTCTTTATAGAAGAGAAAATGACGGACGACATTTGCAAAACAGTTGCCAACTCTACACCACATGGTATGGGAATCGAAGGCAAGCAAATGTTAGTCAATATGAGTTGGAAAGATGCATATGCAACTGTTCTGGCTACTTGACTTTTCCCCATACTGCTGTGTAGCAGCGACCCTAAAAGGGAGAATTCTGCTTTAAACACAACCTTTGGCATTCTGTTCTTTTTCACCTGGATATTCATCTATAACTACTCTAAACTAGGACATGTTCTAGTTTGCAAAAAGCATGACTTTTGCCCCTTTACTTCTGGAAATCATTGTTAAAAATGCTTTTCTTGCCTTTTCCAAGCAGAAATGTAATTTTAATTATTTCAGCTCCACCTTTACTGCCTGGAATTGGAAGCTTCCAGACATCTGGTACTAACTTGCTGAACCAGATGGTATTTATTGCCAGAACCTCCCCCACCCCCAGCCCAGATTTCATGCTGGTCATGTCTGTGCTTGACAGTTTGTCACAGGGTCTACACGTGGCTGTAGATTTTGCCATGCATCCACTGGCTAGCATGACTCTAATGTAAGAACCAAAATGACACTAAATCCTGGTTTACGGAGACATCTCTTTTCAGGAAATCGAAGCAAGGAAATGATAACACAAACTGAAAGCAAAGCACTTCATTAAGTGCCTTCCTGATTTAGGGCTTAGCCCTGGAAGGATATATTTGTAGCCATAAAGAGCAGAGAAACATCAGCAGTCCTCCTGGCAGCACCCAAAGGATGGGCCCTCCTGCTGCTCCTGCTGGTGTGTGGCCAGATGCAAGTCCATCATATGATTGAAAAGGAAACAGGCCCTGTCGCATAACAGGAAACCTGCCCACCACGTAAAACAAATAATAGGTCATTAGGTCAGTATAACCAGTGGGACTGTGCATACCTGGTCACCCAGCCGGAGCTGCAGAGCTGCTGTGGGCTGCAGAGCAGCATGGACAGGCAAGAAATGGCTTCTCGATGGAGTTGGAGTGTATGTGCACTCCCACCAAGTGAAAAGAAGCTGTGTTTTAGTTATATGTGGGGACAGAGCATGTACTGAGCATGCCCCAAGGGCGCTGGGAGAGGAGGCACCAGAGGAAAAGCAGGAGACTGCTGGGACAGTAGACCATGCTCACATGCCCTGCCAATATCCTCAAGAAGAGAGGGTAGCTGGCACATGTTGTGGACAGTACTAATTACTCACAACAGGATATGGCTTTTGGTACTGGTTTCCATCCCCTAGCCCATTGAAAGTATGATACAAGAACAACAGCAAGAGTAGCAATGTTGCTCATGAGACAGGAGACACAAAATCCTCTCCGATGTTCAGGACAGATTAAAATATCAAGATAAACCCATGTTATTTTATGAGACCAGTCAGCACTGGGGATGCCTGTGCTACCCCACACAGGAGGACACAGATAAGCAAAGGAGTCTGTTGTCTTTCTGTGCACACATGCATACAACCCAGGTTTTTGGAGTTATGTAAATACATCAAAGGGTCACAGAATTATGTACAGCTTTGGAGTTCACCAGATGTGATTACATTGTTTTTCCTTTTCATAGTTGTATCCAAAGGATTAGACTTTTTAGTGTACACATATACTGCCAAATTACTGAGAAGCTGAATATCCCCTCTATATGGGGGGGGAAGCACACACACCTCTCTCATATATTTTCACACTCATGTCACCTTGCAGACAGGTATGTAGTTCCATTTTCCATAATTTGGCATTCTATGCTCACCTAAATAAAGAAAGCAGGTTCCTCGTGATGTGTCCTACACCCTGCATTAAAGCCCTGTGAGAGAGCATGGCCGGGCACTCAGCTTTGGAAAAAGGCTCCAGGCAAAACTCGCAGCGAAGCAATGCCCACATGGAGCACAGCTTGGCTGCAGCAAATAAAGAAACATGGCCCATGCTGCTGCTCTGCCAGGGATGAATGCAGCCCGAGATACTTATACACAAAGAATGCTTTTCAAAATACACCCACAGTGTGCATCCGATACCAGAAAATGAAGGGCTGATTAATCAATGGCAAATGAGATGCCAGAATTGCTGGGTAAAACCAAGTACGATATGAAATGGTTACCCGAGCACCGGCTGCATGAGAGAGAGCAGCACCAATGTTCTGCCTTGCAGGACAGCGGCTCTCATCAAAGAGCCCTGTGTCACTACTGCTGAGACACTAAGGGCCTGCGCTTTACAAATGTGTGAATGTTAGCACGAAAAGCTATGAATGGCACACAGCACTGGAGAGTTACACACACACAGACACACACACACACACTCTGCTACAATGACTAATACAGAGTGGCATTGCAGTGAATTTCTACCAGCGTGACTTTAGGATGTTTACCATTACTCACAGGAGGTGAATCCCTGAACAGTTATGCAGACTATCCCAAGTGAGTGCCAGCAGGACTTTCAGACCCCTCATACTGTCATGCAACGGTACTTATCACATATTTTATAAGAACTGATGCTTCTCAGCTGTTGGAGAACTTCTGAGACATCCATTTCTTGATTGATTTTTCAGGAAATCTCTTTTTGTGCATCTGGGTCCTACCAGCACTGGTGATAGTGTGTAAGAGAGAGAAAGGTTGTGATAGTCAAAAGGAAGAAGGACTATAAGCCTGTGCTCAGTGCTGTGTAGAAACAGCGTAAGCTCTTACGTCTGTAGCTTAGAGCTGCACTTCTTTGGTAGATGAATGCCTCAGATGTGATTTTCAGATTTCTGTGATTTGTGGACACCTAAAATCATTCCAGTTATGGTGAGAACCCTTGTATAGCAAATTTAAGCCAAACTTAGGCTTACTGCACTTTAGAATTAATCTACAAATCTGAGGAGCCACAAGGACCATTAACTGAAAACCAGTGTGCAATAATTCATTTCCCTGGCACTGTTGCTGTTTTATTCCTATCATACGGCTTTACTGAAATTAAGTCATTAAATTATTGAGCTCCTTAAATTAAGTCTTTAACAGGACTAGGAAAAGAAGAGGTGAAATCCTCATCCACTGATTATCCACAGTTTATTAACTGGACTTTTGCCACTGTTTGAAGCAGGCCAGTAATTCATGCACCCTGCGTTAGCTGATCTGTGCAAAACTCAGGAGCAGAAGATTGTTACAAGTATGCAATTTGGACACTGCTGAACAATCAGAACAAGAGCTTCTTGCACAGCATGGACCTGTAAGCTTATGCCTCCCCTTCCATAGTACTTCCACGTTTAGAAGAAGTTACTGTAGAGGAAGCTCCTACCGGTACCCGAGCTTTGCCATGGACCTTGAGGGGAGCCCTGCCAGGAGCTGGGGCAGACCATGCCCCACTCTGCACTGCAGATGTGGGGGAAATGTCTCGAAGAGCAAAACCCAGTAGTACCCAGTGAAGAAGAACTGAAGTGCCCAGAACTGAAGTCACAGGAGTGTTTACAATTCAACATTTATAAACCAGGGCTCTCATGAGCAGACTCTGAAATAGCAACTCTTCCAACCTGGGGCCAATATGGACAGTTGGCTATTACATAGCAGAGCTGCTTGACATGGCCTTAAAGCTTTTGTGTTTAACTCGTAGTTAGGTATAACCACTTCAGGTTTTGTTTGGGGTTGGTATTTTATTTTCCTGCTTTTGTTGTAACCTTTCTGCATTTTAACAGCCTCAACAATAAAACCCTGAGGAAAGATCCTGCTGCACTCACAAAACGCTGCTTATTGCCAAGGCAGCTCACCTGAAGTCAGTGTGTATTTGCTGTTTGGTTAAAACTTCACAACTGCAGGGGGATAACATGAATAAAACAACACTAAAGCGCAAGAAAACCAAAATAGGAAAAGATGTGTCCATCCACCTCTCTACAACTTTCCATTGTCAATGAAAACTTTTTGTACTTATCCAGTTCTTGCAAGACTGAAATAAATAGGTGCGTTGTGCACCATCCAATGTGCTTAGCTGCAGGAGTGAAGTGTTGGAAAGTGGCATTGGTTGGTAGAGTAGTAAATTAGGATTAATAGATCTGGGATAGGAGAGGTTCCTAACCTGTGAATCTAGTACACTTCTGTACTTAAGAACACATTAAATAAGTGGTAACTTCTTTAGAAGCAATTTAAATAGAAGAATAACTCACTGATAATTTTCCAGTTACATCTCCTTGATAGTTTTTAATAATGTGCCATTATTTGTTTAAAAATATCAGTGGGAAAAACAACAGCTGAGTGGGGCTGGTTGGTGGATGGGTTTGAATTCTGGCAGCTAGAAATGTAAACATTTTACACTTTTCTTCTCCTGGAAATAAAGTAAACTCCACTGCCCAGCCCTCCTCCTGAAAGGCCTCCTGAGGCTCTGGTTTTATGACCAGCTCACGCTGATAAGTTCTCCCTCACACAATGTTAACACTATTTCTGTCAGTCAGATCAGAGCGCTGGTCTAACTGGCAGCAAATCACCTTTATGATGGGACTCCCTTCCAACAGCCCAGGTTCTCCAACGTAGCAAGTCATGGTGCTCTGGAGTAACACACAGCAGGAGGGAACCTGTACCAGCTCGGGGTGGTGGGTACATAAGGCTTGCCTCTGTTGGCAGTGGACATGGGCTTGGCGTGGTTCAAGCTGACCGTGAAACCACAACTTGAATAATATCAAGCAAGTCAGTAACTGAAGAATATGCCATGTTTTACCACCTGTTTGTGAAGGCACAGATGTCTGGGGCTTACAGTTAGCTCTATACTAATAGCAATACTCCAGGTCTGTGAGGGTAAATGGATGCATCTATCTTAAGATACGTCTATGCCATCTGTGTCTTTGTCTGTCTCTCCTGGAGTTCATCAAAACTGAAGCTGGAAGAAGGATATTCTTTTAAAATACGTATCTAATCTGCATTCATTTTTCTTGGAGGCATCAATCCTCCTACAGGGAAAGGACAGAAAATGTTCCCCCCCTCCTTCCCTTTGGATGCGGACCTGGTGGAGAAGGCACATTTCCCTGCTACCACCCAAAAGTATCTGTGCAGCTACTGCTTATCTCACGTTCCAGCCCATGATCTCATGGGAGGATACAGCCCTAAATTAGCTCATTTACAGTAGGAACTTTAGACTACAGCCAAAAATATTTGTTTTTATTAGTACTCCCTATATAGTACGCCTCTGAACAATAACTTTTTCAATTTATTTTTCTGGCGAATTACCATGTTCTTATTCAGAGCAATAATGAGGATTATATATCAATGTGGAATGCAGAGCAGCTATTCCTGAAACTCCCAAATGCATATAAAAGAGTTTGGAATTCCCCAAACTCTATCTCTTCAGTCCAGGCCACTTACAAATGTGGTTAACATGAATGAAGTAATATCTTCAGAAAGGAAGGAGACTTTTGAGTCACGTCTGACACATTTAACTACACCGACCGCTTTCCGTAGCTCATGGTTTTGACTGTCTTAATACCATGCAGGGGTGTTTGATAATGATTACTCCCTGATGCTTATCCTGTTACAGGATACTTATACACATGCACAGGGTAAGAAGAGGAGAGTTAATGAATGAATTCAAGACTGTGCTCTCCAAATGCAAAACCACAGAGGTCACCAGAAAAGGTCCCATATCAAGTCAAACTGCTGCTTGGTGTACTTTGCTGCCTTTTGGTTTCATGCTAGAGCTGCCTTGTTGGATTTAAGCATTTAACTATTCAAACTCAGTTCAACTCCATGCTTAACAGTACGTGTCCACCAGTCAGCTCTGCAAGAGCAAAATACATGGCCACAGAGTAACTACCACGTAATTTCTGCCTGGAGATTATAACAGTGGACCCTAGTGCTCTACAGAAATATGGCTTTCTGAAGAAAAACAGGATGACAACAGCAGAGATATATGGTGACAAATAGTAATTTCTAATTTACATTCATTCCACTGTTAAAGGCCAAGCCTCTTTCAAACATTTTAACTGATGATCCACTTAAAACTGCATCTGTGGAAAGATATGCTCACTGTTATCGAAAGAATTAATAACAAATTACTCTGAGGATGAAGTCACAAGCTAAGGAAAATTAGTATCTCCTTCTGAAAAAGAAAAGCAAATGAAAGTATCTTAGAAAGTGAAACAACAAGATCCAGTTCAATAACAGCAAATTACATATCAATCTCCCTTGGGACATGTTACCAGCTCCCTCAGCGCTTCCTTGGCCATTGCCCCTTGGACTTTAAGACCATTTGTTTGAGAAAGATTTGCGGATTACCCAGTGCTGGCATTCTACACTTAGTTCAGGTGCCTGAACTTTCTAGGTCAGAATTAGCTGTGAGAACCTTAAGGACAGATGATGTACAGGAGATTAGACTAGATGCTCTAGCTGCCCTCTAGCTGTCAAAAATGCCTCTAAGTTTGTTCACAAGAGATCTGTTTCTAGTAAGCCCATGGATTCTTGCTAGGCAAGAATCAGTGTAAGTTTTGCACCACACACAGCATTTGGGTGAGACATTCATATTTTCAAACACATGTAAGCATCTAGTACAAACTGATGGAATATACCTAATCAGCAGAAAGCAGCAGTATTTCTAAAAACTCACAAATAATTGTGTGAACCCCTCACAGATCTTTCAAGAATAACTGCTTGATTAAATTTGCATAACAGAAATTGCATGCACCATGTGCTTTCAATAATTACGGAGTACATTAGACTAATATATTATTTACTGTAGATTATCCAACAGTTCTGCCAAACCTAGAAAAGTCCTGAACTGTTACAGTTAAAAACAATATTTAAAATCTGAAGAATCTTAAATTAGATTTTTGGGGGGAAATTAAGTGTAATGCCACTTAGCTTAGAAATATACTAGCAAGAAATGAAAAATAGTTAACATTTTCTCTGTTTTCAATAAATTTCTTCGGTTGTCATACCAAGAAACATATATGCTGTTCAGGAACAGAATGTACTGGCAACAAATCTGTTGCATGCAAACGCTTACTTTGGGGATGCAAGAAATGTCTCAGTAATATGTACTGGGAAGTTGTCCTCCTTTTTCTCCCACTAGGTTTCTCGGAGGGGGCTTCTCGTTCTAATTGAGGAAAATCTTTGTTTTAATTCACATTAAAAGCATGTTAATGTGCATTTTAAACAGTAAAATGTGCATTTTAAACAGTAAAATGCACATTGTGCTGTCTTTTTCCTGTGTGTATGGACTCTTGTTGGTCCAGGGTGCTGCAAGAGGAGAGGCAACTATGTGTCCTGGGGAACTCACCCATGAGACAGCTCAATTGAATGCCCTCTTTGCAGCTATCTCCAAGCATCAGTGGGAAAAAATTGCTGTAGTTACCCAGCCGCCTCCTGTACACCCCAGTCATGACCCATCAACCTTTTTCTTTTCCTGTGGCACCTCACTGTGGGGCTCCCGGTGCCAAATTCGCTCAGCTGCCCATTGACTGCTTCCACCAATGAAGCAGGAAATGCTGCGCCTGCAGGGAGAGCAAAGATCACATCAAGCCTTAAGGTGGGCTTGATAAGAACTTTTCTGAAGAAAGACAAATCAAAAGCAGACTGTTTGAATGTAAACTACGTGGCACAGCCACTCACTGAAGTCTACTGACAATCCTTATCACAGAGAAAAAGCCCACAAAGATTTGGGCGCATCCAAGCCATTAGCTTTGTTGACCTAAGTTGTTCCAGGGAGTGTGAGATACGGTCCCATGTGTGGAAATTTTCCACAAGGAGGCCTGACCTAGCCATGGATACTCACTGAAAGTGAAACAACACTTGCCCAAATAGTCAGATGAGGCGTCTGAACTGTATTTCTTCAGCACAGCTTTGTTTTCAAAGACATTTGTGGTGCCTGCTTCGCTTCTACAGCCATGTACGGGCAACCCCTGCATCAGCAAAAAAGTGGGGATAAGCTCACGGGATGTCAGCATCAGAAAGAATGGGTAAGCGCTCTATTTAGGGATAAGCAAAACATGACAGAGAGGGTGATGGTGGATGACCATTAATAACCCCTTGCAGGATTTCTCTTGCTTTGAAACTCCACCCTAAGAATGGTAAAGGCGCTCCACGAGGAACGATATTAACCCAACCAACACGACCAGCAACACCATTTTTATCCTAGAGTATGCTTAAGACAAAGTGTAAACACATCTAGTGATCCTTCTGCAGCATATCAGTAAATTAGTAAATTCCGCCAGCCTCCAGTGGAAATGATCATTTGACTACAAAACAAAACTAAGGAGTCTTTGAAGTTCTTCTGACCAATTTTCCTTTACGCTACTAAACGCTTTTTATTCCTTTTGTATGTCCTTGGCATAAAATCCTTTTTTTCTATTGGTTTAATGTCTCTTTTTACTTGTGGCACTTTCATTTCAGATGTTGTGAAGTAAAAGAAAAAAAACAGGAACAGCTGTATAAACATGAGGTATTTAAGAAATAAAGTGACTTCCATTAAGTGTTGACTTGCCCTGCAAAAAGGGCTTCAAAAGAACATATCAGAAAGGCTGGCACTTCCACTGCAACTTGAATCTTGCTTTATCAATAACAAATGATAAAGCATTATAAAAATAGAAATACAAATTATCCTTAGCAAGAAAGTACCTTGGAAGGATATAAGTCATCTTCAATAATGCTTTGATTTGTGACCTTCACAGCTTTGTTTTTCTTTTTATTTCAAATGCATTTGAAGAATGTCTATAAATAGCTAATACTGACTGAATGTATAATTTTAGGGTCTTTTTTTCAGCATCTGGATTTGGCAGTAGTTTGCTAGATGAAACACAGACCTGTCACTTGTGAAACTATAAAGTCTAAAGTTAAGTGTTTAGAAAAATAATATTTGGTGGATCTAAATATGTTTCCTAATAGTGAGTGTAAAGCTGTAGCTTAACATTTACAGCACATTATTGAACCTGTGCTCAGCAAAGATGCAAATTTGACTTAGAAATATAAAGAAACGAATTTCACACAGAAAAGATACTCATTAAGGTCAACCAAAAACTCATAGTATGTTTTTTTCTCCATATTGCAAAGGAAATGTTTGTATTCCTCTTCACACACTATTTAAAAACAGAGTGAAGAGGCACGCATTTAGCTCATCAGTTCTGATTACACAGAGGCAAAAAGTGCAGCAAAAGTAGCACATGGGGTTTTGCACGTGGATAAATGCAAGAAACATTAACAATTATGATGTATTTTCTTTAGAGCTGGAGAACAAAAGTGATTGCGGGGTTAGGGAAGGCTTCACTAACCTGGTGTGCTTTTCCAGCAGAACCTTGGAAAGCCCCAGTGTAATTAAGAGTTACAGATGCAACCACCTCTGCACTTTGGAAGTAGTTTCACCGAAGGAAACAGCACTAGTTTTAATGTATAAAGACATGAATAGGCCTTTGCAAGGATAAGGCTGCAGTTATCTTCTTGCTTAGATTCAAAATCAGGACTTAATGCAACAAATACAGCTTATCGACCAGATTTTCCATAGATGTAATAGGAAGTTTGGGAATGGGATACAGGAGGATTTTCTTAAGCAGTGGGGCCCTTCATACTTAGTTATTCTGTAATCAGTTGGTTTTATTGACATACGGTGTACAGATGGGCTTATACATAGCTGTAGGAATACGGCCAAAGTTTATTATCTTACTACATTTATTGCCATGCCTTCTATCAAGACGTTTCACAAAAGCACACAACTAGCACAGGACTCAATTCCATTTACATTAAACAGCAAAACTATCACAGATTTCAGCCATGCAGGATCAGACTCCCACCACTATATGGGCACAAACACGTGTTTCACCCACTTCTGAAGGGGTTTGTACCAGGAAGGAAGCAGCAACTCTGATACCAGAGAATGCTGCTGCAGAAACCTGCTAATTCCCAGAACCAGCAGAAATAGATGGCAATTTTAAGAGATAGGAATATTTCAGATTGTTTCTTTAGGAAGGGAAGGCCAAATAATGCCTTGACCCTACAACACTGGTACATTTTGGATGGTATTTGAGGGCTGCTACCTTTGCATGGGAATTTAATGCACATTGCCTGCACCCCAGACTGGGCATCACTCTTTACTTTGGTTCAGCCATACATAAGATACCTTGTCACCACAGACCTAACCTGAAATGGTTTAGCTCTCAAGAAAAGGTTCTTCCAGTATTTTTGTAATCAAAGCTTTTCATTTGTTCTCTTTCTCGAAAGCAACAGATCCCATCTCAAATTCTCCTGCTAAAAAATGATGAGACAGACACGTAACAACTGTGAGACTTCATGGTGTTCAAAACCCAACTGTAGAATCCAAATTTAGAGTACATTTTACATTCCTCTACACATTTGTTTGGATTTCAGTCACTCTTCCTCAAAGGTGCAACCTTAAGCAAGACCCATCAGTATGTTTGAATACAACAGACAATCCCCTTTCTTTTTTTCCTCCTGCCCTCACCACCACTCTATACATTTCCCCAGCTCCCACAACACCTAGGAACTGCTCGCGGGTTTTTGCAGTGTTTATGTCTGAAATATTCCTAATTTCCAGGTCTCAGTCCCACTCCTATGTTCAGTGAGAGCAGACAAGTATTTCCAAAACTTATTCAACCTTTTCCAATATTTTTTTCTTCCAAATCCCCACTGACTTTTCTGTGCTTATTCTGACCAGTTCCAAAACCCATCAACAGTACTGATGGTGATGTGAGCATGTGGCTTTTGTGTCAGCTACAGAGTTGCTGTCAACAGACAGCATATCCAGTGGGACTTCAAACACAGCGCTGCCCTGAGGTCTCCGGTATGGTGAACTCCAAACCCACCACGGAGATCTAGCAAAGGAGAACTAATTTAGATGGCAGAGACTACCAAAATAACTGTGGTGTTGAACTGTGATCCTTTAAACTGCTCTCTGTTTGACACAAAGTGTAGGCTGAGTTTTACCTCTCCTTGTATCTTCTTAATATGGTCCTCCAGAAACCCTTCCTACTCCACGAGAATGGAAACTCCCCACAAGATAACACAAATGCAGAAGACAGCAAACAGTACCAAGTTCATCTCCACCTGCCAGAGCACACAAGAAAATCCCACCTCATGCTGGGAGAAGATGCTGTACTCAATTGGCAGTGCTCCCTGCAGCACCTCCATGTTCATATGGTGGAGGTAAGCTCTGGGGCAGGAGAACCACAGAACAACCACGGTTGGATGGGACATGTGCAGTCATTGGGTCCAACCTCTGCCCAAAGCAGGACCAATTACAGCAGGTTTCTCAGGAGCCTGCCTGGTTGAGCTCTGAATATGTCCCAGGCCAGAACTACACCACTGTTCTGGCCACCCATTCCAGTGCGTGGCCACCCTTCCAGCAATTATTCTTTTTTCCAGCCGCACTTTCCACTGTTGCAACTTAAACAGCAATCCTTTGGACTTTTGCTGCACACCTCTGAGCATAGTGTAGCTCCATCTTCTCTATACCTTCCCGTTACACAGCAAAGGACTGCACGTTACATAGCAAAAGACTGCAATGGTATTATTTTTTTTCTATCCTGCAAATTCTGGACCTTTTTCATCCATGCTTTTGATCACTTGCTCAGTGTTACACTGGCTTGCTACAATAGTATGGTA
Source organism: Lathamus discolor (assembly GCF_037157495.1). NCBI lineage: Eukaryota > Metazoa > Chordata > Aves > Psittaciformes > Psittacidae > Lathamus > Lathamus discolor. The sequence continues at coordinate 33,411,129 of NC_088887.1, forward strand.
CTAGGGCAGTTCTGTTCAGTGAAGCAAGAGATTTCATATCCATCCTTGTGGACGTGCCTGTAGCTGTGTGTAGTGTTACAAGTGAAGGCATTATTTCAAGGGTATATGAACCTTTATAAAGGGAAGTCAGGATCCGTTTCATTTTTGAGGGTCAAATAGGCATTGCAGGTCTCTCATACTGACTACATATCAAAATTCCTTTTGGCCATTCTCCAGTAAATTAAAAAGAATAGGCATGTAGCAGTATGTTCTTCAAACCATTGGCTTGCCATGTCACAACCAATGTATAATCATAGCTTCAGTAAATATTCAAAGCCCTGGCATGGTTCTAAAAGCTCATTTTGTGTTCTCCAAAATTATCAACCATTAGAAAAAGTCATATATGTCAGTATTAAAGAGCTGGTTTAGACATGTTAGCATGTAGATTAAGATTTATGTTTTCTGTAACATCAGTCTTGCATTTCCTTTGAACAAATGTACTCCTAAAAGAAAAATAAATAAATAAATAAAAGGCAAGCTCAAGTTCAAAGAATTTAACTGAGTGATGCAAAATATTTCCCTTAAATGTAGATCCAATTTCTTCCACCTTTTTATGTGCCAGGTGTGTATAAATATCAACTACAAGATCTATAACAGCAACAACTCTGCTTTGTCTGTAGAATTTAAAGAGTAAAGCACTATTCTTTACACCCCAAGCTTTGACTCATCTTTGCACAACCTGCTAATGACACATAGTTGGGAAGAAAAGGAAACAAATCAGCACTGTCACTTCCACTGTCTTTGATGCTTGAAGTTGCAATGTGCCATAATTTTAAACACAGCAACTGGGAAGTTTACTTTTTGTGTGTTTGCAGGACTGGTTGTATATTATTCATGTGCTTCATCTTCAAGCAGCTCATACCTTGCAGAGGAACCCCTTGGGTGGCTAACTGACTCACTTTCATATATGGACTACAAAGTTCAAAGGCCCAGATCCTGCTCAGTTCCCATTCGTGTCAGTGGGCTGCAGATTTGACCTGAGCTAATATGGAAATGACAATGAAGGAGAGAGCACTCCAAGACTGGTCAATACACAGAAATGAGGAAATCAAAAAAAGGAAACAAATTCCATTGTCACAGAAGTATGTGCACGGCAGGGAATGTTAACTAGGATGGTATTAGCAATGGGTATGATGCTCTTCCTTTATGCTATACAGAAATTGTGCACATTTCCTAAGGACTCAGTGGTTCACATGAATTTGTTCTAAAGAGCTGGGTTTTGAGTGCCAGATAACTTAAAAACTACTCAGGATTTCCCCCAGACAATGTCACAACACCTCTGATCATATAACATTAATTCTATCTGCCTCAGTTAACTGGCCCCAAAATCCTTTTTCTCCTCTCCTTGCAGAAAAGCAGGAGGAGACAAGAGCTGGAGTTTTCACAAGTGAACAGTGACTCGAAAATCTTCATCCCGCTTTGTGAGGTCTGTAGGGCAGCTGGGGACTCACATAATACCATCTCAGGGAGACCATTGTCACCACCAATGGAAAAATAATATGTTCCAAATATCTTCCCTTTTCTACTGGCCACAGATTGTAGTCCCGATGGACTTTAATGGAGACAAAACACCCTTCACAGGGGTTCTGCTTAGCTGGGACTAAGCAGGGCACTGTAGTCAGGAGGCAAGGAACAATTAGGCCTACTTTATATTTGTGAAACAATTAGTCATTAATTAGGCCAGTTTCACATTTGGAAAAGGGGAATAGCTTTAATTAGAGTGGAATTATATCCCTCAGACAGACTTCAGAGAGAACTCTAATGGCAGGATGCAAACTATAAAGTCTGCCAGGCTTTTACAGCATTTAATAGCTTATGGAGCATATTGTAAGTATACAGACCTTTCAGTATGTATAACAACCATCTGCAACAAAACCCCAGGTCTCTGCCAGGATCAGAACTACTAAATGGGGGGAAAAAAAGTATTTTAAAACAGTAACCAAATCCCCAGCTGGGATCCAGCATCTTCGTAACTACATTTGGGCAGCTTTCCTCCCTGATCTACAAACTTATTTTTTCCCATGGAATTCTTGCCACAGAATATCAAGAAAACATGAAATGCCACTTCAAGAGATAAATATTTAATGTCTAGCTACAAAGTATAGTTTTTCCTCTCAGTCATACTTTTGTTTAGCTATTAACTACAGAAAGGGTCTGCACATGAACTTGCATCTAAATAAGTAAAATGAATTTAATTGATGCCTTCTGTTACTCATACTGGGGCTGAAAATGGGTGTTGGTCTCAACATAAAAGTTCCTCTGAGCTGCAATTGTTCTGCAGCTAAGTTCCATTGACTTAGTTTAAAACCCCTTATACAGGGATAAACATCAAATCTACCATTGCAAGCTGTGGGATCACTCCGATAGAGTACAGAAAGAACTGTCTTTGAGACAGGACAATACAGTGAAATATATTTACTTAAAAATATAAGCATATTCCCATCCCAGTAGGTTCTCCTCTACCTTGTGCTACAGCCCAAACTTCGTGGGAGCACACTCCAAGGGACATGCAACGGGATAGTCAAAAGCGCAATGAGCCTTTTAACGGCTCCTTTTGGCAACATTTTTCTTTACATAAATAATTAGACATTTGCTGTAGCAAGGATTAGCATGGCTGTGTCCTACTTTCCATATGTTTCAACCATGGGGCTACAGTTTTTTTCAATCTATGCCTAAACATTTTACCCAAGAAAGGACCCACTCCTGCAGAGGGGAGGGAAACCGAACTGACAGCACCCTTTAATGCTATAACAAGGATATCCCAAACAGGAATATCCCATTTTACATATGCACTCTACTTAAATCACAGTAGGGATTTGAACTGAGGTTTGGGGGTTTCAGAAAACCCTGAAAAATGCATTTCCATGGACCAGCAAGGGAATGAAATTTGTAAACTTGTAAGGATGAAACAGGAAGAGCTTGGGGACAACGCTTCCAATAGTCAGATCCATAGCAGTGCTGAGGAAGCATGGAGAAGAAAAAACTATTATCCTAACTGCATTAAAACATGATTGTGGACACCCACCCAGTGCTGTGCAAGTCTGTGAAACAAATGAAAGGGATTTAAAAATAATAATTTGGGCTTAGGAACAAGAACTATTTACAGAGAACTTCCTGCCCCTATCAGTGCTCCCTCTTCTCATCTCAACTGTGGAAAAATGTGATACTTCTTGTAACTGAAGCTCAAATTATCCAGGACTACAGATTTAAACCAACACCTTAGGTACCAGTTACAAGCTTATTGGAAACTAACAAAGGTGATGCCCCAGCCCCCCCCCAGGCAGCAACCTCTTCCTGCAAGCACTCATACAAATTACAGGTAAACAGTGCACCCACAGTGCGTAGTTGTTATTTTCCATAATCACTGGAAAAAAAACCTCATTCTGGGGGTAATTTTATAGGCAGATTCCCTGCTCAACTAACATGCCCTCAGGATACAGGCTGCCTCTAACAGAGTCATCAGGTGAAAGGCAAATAATGGAAAAGAGTGTAACATGTACACAAAGAGCGTAACAGGAACACAGAGGCAAGTAAGAAGACAATTGGTTTCCTAAAAGAAGATGTTGCTTTCCACAGGAAAGAAGAGATAACGGCCAAGGGAGAGCAGAATAACACATTGGCCAGCTGTCATGTTTGAAGATACACGAGGATAACCAATATCCTACTTCGTACCAGTCTCCTTTTTACTATGCCCCTTAGAATAAAGTAGCAAGAGCACTCTCTCGTATATCCAGGTAGCCAAACGGTTATTATGATCACCATGACCTTTTAAATCCTCTCCTACTTTGGAAAATGACTTTCACTTTATGGCAGGCCCATAGAAAAGAAGCATAGCAGAGGGCATGACAGAAGTCACCATATAGTTCAATACAATAGAAAAGCAGCTCTGCACTACCAGCACATAGGAGGAAGTTTCCTGTAGCATTAAAACAGAGTGGACAGACAGCTATGTCCATGCAGACCCTTTGCAAGAAAATACAAAGTTGCCTCACATTTACCTACAGACACACATGTATTCAGGTTGTTTTATTATCATTTTGATCCAAATCAATTTGTTTTCATTTTTTTTTTTTTGTATTGTCATTGTATTTTTCACCCTTAGGTACAATATTCTTTATCACCATCGCCTGCATGTCTTGATGCATCATCTTCATTTGCTTGTGGAAAATGTATGATTTTGTTGAAAATACTCATATTACTGTCATTCAATTATTCAGAGTGTTCTTAATTCTCACTTTATTATTATTAAAGTTGAAAGAAATACTATAGGAGCATTCCTTAACCACCTTTAGTTTTAAAGAAAGCAATGTCTGCCTGTCGTTCCAATTCACTAGTGGCGATACTATAAGGAAAGACAAAGATAACATCAGTAGAAATATTTTCTGAGGATATTCTTTCTTCCTATGACAACAAGAAGCACAGACAACTGTTTTCCAAATAGGCTAGTGACTTTGTCAGCCCAATCCAAACAAGGAAGAGACCAGATCTTCAGAAACTGCTCAGTGTCCATCTGCTAAAAGTAAGACTCAAAAGCAAACAAGGAACACCCAAGCTCATTAATTATTTGGAATAGCTCAATTACATTTTGTGAAAGAAAAAATACTCTAATATTATTATGATCTACTTAATATTTGCCCACTTGGTTTACATAAATTTGTGTTTGAATGTAGCTGTATTTTACTTGCACTTTGCATGAAACAATCATAGAATCATGGACTGGTTTGGATTGGAAGGGACCTTAAAGATCATCTGTTTCCAAACCCTTCCTGCCACAAGCAGGACATCTTCCACTAGACCAGGTTGCTCAAAGTCCCATCTAACATGACCTTGAACACTGCCAGAATGGGGCATCCAGAATCATGAACAAATCCCAAAATAAAGTAATTTAGTAGAGAAGCACACAAACTCAGGCTGACACATACACCCTTAAACATGCAGGCTTCTTACCCATAGAGTGAACAACTTGAAAGAGCTGAAAGACTGAGAGAATATAGACCACCATCTGGTCCTAATTTCTTTCTCCAATTCGTGCTACACATTTCTTCCAGTTCTGGCTTGATACGTATACATATCAATATATATTATATATAATAATAAGGCTTATATATCAAAGTTCTTCTCTTTGATATACAAAGCAGTAAGTTCTCAACAAAATCAGTAAATTGGACATTCCTTCTGAGCCTTTTCTTTTTAATGGCCATGCTGCAACTCAATTTTCCAGGCATTCTCTCACTGTTTGGAGCATGAGGTCTTGCATTGGTGAGACCTGTCTGGATGGTTTCTGCACGGTATGAAAACAGAAAGTTCTTGTAAAGTCCAGACAAATTTATGCTGGGATGAGGAATTTTTTCCCTTGAAAGCCCTGTTCCTACATTTGCCTCTGCCTGAGACTTTATCTCTTCTGCTCATCTTGGGGAAGCCACAGGAATGAAAAAAAAAACCCAGCAGACTTTGTCAAGAGCGGGACTGGACTGTTAACCTGCAAAATATATGAACCTATAAAATTCATATAACTTTGCAGTACATAAAGTAAAACTGCTCTGGTGGTGACAGTTTAATTCTACCTACTCTGCCAAGGTTTCATTCTGCGTATGAATACACAGGTTGTCCAAAGAAGTAACATATGCCCCTTCTTTCCTGATTTTGAGACACTTCTTTCAATGGACATAGTTCAAGATAAATCAGATGTTACAAGAGATATTTATGATCTCCATAACTCAATAAACTGCATTTACACTTACAGTACCTTGGCTCTTTCTGGGCTGAAAAGACCATAAGACCTCACGTATAGTTGTATAAATAAATGAGTATATGAAATATAGTAACAGGAGCTCTTGTGACCCATAGGAGGCTTTGGAAAAATCCCCACTAATCTATTAATAATAAAGAATCTGTAATGCTAAAATTGCAAACCCTAGCACGTCCCCTCTTCATAGCATACCAGAGAGACTTTTTTTCTGGTAACAGTAGCATATTGAAGACAGCACAGGATTGACACAAGCCTAGTGCTAATCTGGAAGCCGGATACCTAGAATTAAGAGCATTCCCATGCAAGATATTGGATATTCAGCAAAATTCTCAGCTCAATGTAAAAAGCTAATATTTTTAAATGAGATAAGTATGAAAGCGCCCAGGACAATGAATCAGTGTAGAATTCCTAGCATTACTGGACTGGGTATCAAATTGTCTCCACTTCCCGCTGCTCCTAAGTTAGAAATTCACAGTACAACAAACATGCATTTAAATGCAGATGATGATGATACAGTGGGGAGCTGGAATCTGGCACAGACGAAGGTGTTGCTGGTAGTCCTGATACCAAACATTCAACTAGGACATAATTTACAGTATTGACTTTTTACACACTAGGATTAGGTTTCAGAATTATACCCCAAGGATAAATCAAGTGCTCTCTGCTTCGAAGAATTTTCTTCCCAACCTGTCTACAGATATACAGATGTGACTGAGTCAGACGGATTAAATTTCAAGGGTTCCTTTACTGGCACTTTGTCTAGGAACCTAAAGTTCTGATTGTGCAGCACAGTTTCTCCTACAAAAGGTGATTTCTGGAGCCACTTACACAACCAAGAAATTCAGCAGCAGCTCATAGAGCTCTGTACCCCAAAGGGCACACTGTCTGTCACTCTTGCACTGAACTTCAGTACAGAAAACACACGGATTGTTTCCTACTTTCTCTCTGTTCTGTTTCTGAACATCAATATGACCACCCCTTCTCATATTTCCAGGTTCCTAAATCGGACAAACAACATGACTGTAAAAATACATATAATATTACATCAACCATTAAAGGAAGAGTGCTGTGACCGGGAGGCCTAAATTCCTTTCTTCTCTTCTTTGTTAGTCTTTGTATATGTTTTATTTTTTATACAGTGCTTCAGGCATCACTCAACAAATGATAATCTCCCCACACAGAGTCACACTACAATAAACAAAGCTAGGTGGAGAAGATCCATATAGCAAGAAGACCACAGTTATTCCATTGTTAGCTTAGTTCTTTGAGCAACAAGACTTTAGATATCATACTGTGCTTGTATATTAATGTTTCTTGACTTTTTCTTCCATCAGCTTAGGAATCATTGCCTGGCTTTCCCCAAATTTAATGGGGTTAATAGCCTTGAAAATACTACGTTGCATAAAGCGTGAGGGAAGCAAACAGCTGGGTGAAGCAGGGAAATGTTAGTGCCTCCACTGAGGGGAAAGATAAAAAGGAGCAGCCTTAATTAGACTTCAGAGAACCCACACAGGACAGCACTGCCAAAGGGGGATGATTCACTTCACAGCTCACAGACTGCTGGCATCTGTGGATCGGGATCACTAAACACACGAATTTGCCCATCTGTGCCCACAGTCCTGCCTGCCAGCAAGGATGGATGCTTCCTAAGCGACGAGTTCATGCCATTGTCTGAGCACTACCAGCACATGCTATGGTTGTCACCAATAGGTTCAGCTGACGACTACTGATGCAAGCCAGCTGATGGATCATCAAAGCTGGATCTTGGAAGAAAGTCCCAGTCCGACACATGTGTCAGTCTGAGAAGAAATGCTTGCTCCTTCCACATGCCATCTCTTAGCAGCATTTTTCCCCTTTTTGCAAATGGCTGTAAGATTATATACACTCTGTTTCTTGAATTAAACTTCCTGTCACTGTACTCTGGAGATGAAAAAGCCCCTTGCCAACTGCCACGTACCTTCCTGATTTGACACAGAGCAGTTAAAATATTACCAATTAATTCAGGCAGGAAATACACTCAGAAAGACGGTGCTTTGTGGAGGTACAAGATACACTCGGGCACCTCTACAGTATCCAAATCTGTGATTTGGATGGGTCAAGAATTTTACCAGGTTAACAACAAAAACAAGAAATCTAGCAGAGAGCCAAAGAAAGCTGTACATTTCTCACAGTATTTTAGGCCCCAGTTTTTCCTTACATACACATTTTTGAATGCTACATAAATCTCAGCGACAGAAGTGCTCCATGCTGAATGTGAATACCCTTTTGCCCAAAGACCAAGGCACTTCTGCACCAATACTTACACTTTATTCACATGATAAACCCACTTTTTGTGACAACTTTATTTATTATTTGTCCTTAGTAAAGTTTATGAAGAAAAAAGCCAAGGTAGGGGTCATTTATGGTCAGAATAATATAGGAATCTTTAATGATACCGTGTGTGAAACAAATGCTTCTCCATGAGAATATGGTTAGCAGAAGCTGCCCTCAAGAAAATTAGCATTGTTTGCAGCTAAATAATGTATTTGAACAAGAAGGGGAAGAAAATATTTATATACAGATAACCTGAAATATTTTCAGCTTGCACAGAAATGTGTTAGCTCCATTTATTCAGGGGTTTTCTTTTAAACACGAATTGTATAAAACCTGACTTTAAACTATTAATGTTCTAGTGGCGGCAGACAGGTTAACATTTTTCCTAATCCATAGAGTAACAACCTTTTCTGTAACAAAAATTTGGACAAAAGAATAAACTACAGATGTCTACTTTACAGCCTTCAAAAAAAAGACCAAAAACGTTTGAGCAACTGAAAGCTCGAAAATCGCCGGAGAGAATTATGACCAAATGCCACATATTAAAAAGTTCTCCACATGTGGCACAGAAAGAAACAGTCAATTCACTGCAATTGTCTGCTTAACAGGTTGAGCCTCTATCCAACTGGTAGCAATCAGGCAGGACACTAGAGTGGGCAGGAAATCTAAAATTAGGTTTTACTACCTATAATGGAGGATTTATGGGATAATTTAATTGGCAGTCTTGGGACTGAAACCCAAGGTGGGGGAACAAAAACGCCTCTCTGGATATACTCTATGAACCCTTACTGTAGTGGGCTGAAAAATAAAAGTACTGAGGAAATAACCTAGAGATGAAATATCCCCTTTCTAGTGATAAGTAGGAGACGCATGAATACATTCGTGGGTATATGGGGGGTGGGGGTAAACCAGAGATAGTAGGAAGTCAAGCACTGATATAAACTGACTTTTCTTCTTTTTAGGAGAATGCCCTGTGAATTGCTTCTTGTAGTGAAACATGTCTCCAACTACATAAGGGATGATAAACAGTCCCGGAGTAAACAGAAGGCTGCAATTCACTCCAGTGCTCTTCTGACATCGCAGAGCATGAAAGCGCAGCACAAAGTTTATTGACTGCAGCAGATTGAACCCAGCCTTGTATTCACTCACCCCAGGACAGCCATTGACATCCACAATACTTGCTGAGCCACTTGTACTTTTATTTCCCTGTGGCACTTCTATGCTTATACAGACTTTTTTTAAAGTCAAACCTCAGTGAAGTTAAGTAGCACTTTATTGCCTTCTCCCTGTTCACCAGGAGAGCTTTGAAAGGGTTAACATTTAGTTTTCTGCTTGCTGAAAGGCTGTGCAGCTGAACAGGGGGTAACAGGATCCCCTTCTCCACCCTCATGTGTGTTCCACCCATGTTAGCACATGCTACCAATGCATTTTCCATGGCTTATTGCATTTATTAGATGGGCTTCATGCCAGCTTGTGAGGTTCAGAGGAGCACGGACACTGACCACTGCCACATAGAGAGGGGGGATGCACTCCTACATGCCACTGGCAGGTGATTCCCAGTCACTCTGCCGTAGCTACTTGTTGTAAGGTCCTCAAACAGCATGGATCCCCAACTTCATAACTGACTGGAATTCAGACACCTACAGCAGTATCGGGAAACAACACACCTACCTACCCCCTTCAGAGCACATATCCTAACTCTTTTTAATACCATGACCAAATCTGCTCACAGTTTTCAAAATTTCCTGCAGAGACTCCATTTTTTTTTTTTCCCTTTTGGCAAACCCAATACTATTTAAAAATGGCAGTCACTCATCTCTACTCCCAGCTACCAGAGCCAAGGACCACCCATTCCAACATTTTTCAGTACTGGGATCTCCATTGCAGACCTTTATGAAAACATTATAGCATTTGGCAAATGCCTTTACCTCTAAACCCCACGCACAGTCACATGTCTATTCAATGGTGACAAGTTTTGAGAGGATGACAGAACATGCCTAGCATTATTACCTCTAGTTTATCACTGGCAGTGTCAAAAGGAAATGTAAACGATCAAGTCAGCATAGAAATTCCTGGTTATTATTCTTAGAATAGCAATGACATTAAAGTTATAAGCTAACATAAATTAAAAAAAGAAAAAAAGTATTCCCATTTATTTCAGAAAGAGACGTGAAGGAATGGGCAGAAAAATTCCAAGTTGGCCTCAAAAATTTCTTTCAACACATTTCAAACTTGATTGGTATGACACAAAAAAGTCCCAGAAACAAGAGAAAATCAACCGATTCCAAAAATCAACCTTTGCAAGAGCCCTGCTGATAGGCAGTGAGTCTACAGTAAAACCAGTCAGGCCATTTGGAAACCACCCCGTTGAGAAAGGCTACAACATCTCCAAAAAAGGTGTTTATGTAGATCTAAGTGTGGCATTTCAAGTATGGGCTGATGTTTTTACCATTTGCTTTTTTTTGAACACTAACATCAATCATCCTTCATTTCTTGCTTTTTAAATTGTTCTCCTAATCTTGATTCGACAAACGTGAATGAGAAAAATCCCACTGCCACCAGCAGGGAAAAGTTTTTGCAGTTTTAAAGCCACTCCTGCTCCTCTGCCACAGCCTGACACAGACAGATTTACAGGTCATTCTTACGGCTAGGATGCTGTTGAAAGGCCATGTCAGTATTTTTCATGATACTGAATATTTCCTTTTTCATAGATCAATTTACTTTACATCTCAAATCATGTTTGAAGTTTACTTTATATTTGAAATGTCTCTTCCATAAACTTTCTTTTTTATTTTCCCCCGGCTTACATTTTCCACCTTTGGGGATAACATAGTTACACTGAAGTAAAGAAAACCTTTGTGTGTTAAATACGGCCTCTCTGTTGCCTAAACTAAAATCCCTGAAAAGTTTACAGACCTTGACAGATTCAGGGTGTGGTACATCACACTCCTTCATGCAAACACAGCCTACGTCTGCAAGTAAGTTGCCTTTTCATGGAAATACTATTCAGAGAGCATTTCCATAAAAATTCACCCTGGCACCGTTCTGTTTGTCTTGACATTCGCCCAGCTGTGTTCCTTCCTTGATTGATTTTTCATTTTGAGTAAGGCACAACAGCCATTTTCATGGGGGGAGCTGGGGAAATTTTCCATTTTTACGTAAGAGTAAATGCTGTAGTCAATGTAATAGGGCCGTATGAAGCATCAACAAAACCAGTGTAGTTATATTTACAATCAAACATAGTCTGAGAAAACACTTCAACCCCCAGCTGCCCTTACTAAAGATGAAGCTAGAATGCTATGATTTTATGATTCTAATACAGCGTGCTGAGTCCCAAACTTAACTTTCCCAGGAGAAAACACCAGGTCTACTTGAGAGTTTGAGTCAGGCGTGGCTGAGGTCAACACAAGTCATTCCACTAACCTTAGCAGGGGACAGGGTCCAGCCTAGTTTGCCCAGGGAGAAATGGGGCACAGAAGAATAGGAAGGGGCCATTTTCAAAGAAAAGAGCTGTTGGCCCAGATGGACAAATTAAAAGAGGTCATATCACCGCACTGATGCTGCTTTTCAGCCACCAAGTCCCAGTGATGCCCTGAGGCACCGAGCACCTCCCAGACACAGTATCTTATTTCCTCCACCAGCACACTGAAATTTAACCATTTCTGGAAAATTTAACTACTCTGGCAGCAGGCCGTGCCAGGGTCAATGCAGAAAGGACCCCAGGATGTCCTCACATACCCGCTGAGCCCCACACCACCACCAAGCAAAGGCAAGAAAGACTTCTCCACACAGGCAAGGATCCCAAGAGCAGGTTGGGAGGCAGAGGTTGTGTCCATACTGGTCCCATTGGGAGAATAAACCAGTGTTCTATCTATCTTGGTGCCTGGGCAAGGACACTCAGTGCTGGGCTTCCCATGCCACACCAGAGCCAGCCACAGCACTCCCCCTCAGCTGCAGCCACCTCGCCCCATATCACCGCATTCTTGTGCGTTCAAAGGGTATTTTGACCATGTTTCCCAAATACAAACAGTAAATTCTTATTTTAAATGATGGGGTTCGTATTTTCTGAAGCATTTGCCCTATGCTGAGGCTGAAAACGGACAGTCTGTGGTCTCTTTTATGACGCTGTTTTTGTCCTTTCGGAACCAAAGTGGTAAACCACTAATGGCATGAGCATTTTTCTCATTATCAGTTACAATGTTAATGACTCTTATTTAAGAAAGCAGTATTTTAAAACCTTTCAGGCTTGCATGTTCAGTTATTAGACCTCAGGCTGTTTATTGTGTCTTCTCTTAAGAAAGTTCTTTCATGGTGTTAAATGGAAGAGGCCATTTCAAGATCAGACACCAATTTGCATCAGTAAACACTTCTAGGAACTTGTTGCTCCAGTGTCTCAGATCCGACTCATTTACAAAATCTCTTGCCTGAAGGTTCAGTGCACTCCAATGCTCAGGTCTTCTTGTAAATAGCTAAATGTTCAATTAAAATTGTGGTCTAGCAGCTGAAGCAAAGTCAGACTTTAACTGCAATGCGAGTATCAAGCTCTGCTTTGTAGACTTGTGCAAATTACTCAACCCAGTCTTAGAAAACATTCACAGAAGCAAAGGGTTTCAAATTTGTTTGCCTTAGTCCTCCATCTACAGGAGTCCAAAGCTATCCAGACATCAGAGACCACAGAAGTTACTTTCACACAAGGAGCACAAGCGACTTTTGCTGGCTTCTCTTTTTCCTCAAGTCGCATCTCAACAGAGAAAAACAAATGCACCATCACAGCTACCAAATGGCACTAGGGGAGAAATGTCCAGGGTTGGAATGGGAATGAGCAAGTTTAGGAAGGGTAGAATGCCAAGCATAAAGGCTCTGACACCAGAAAAATCAAAGCACATTTGTGAAACAACAGCCCAAAACTTTGAAAAGTATGAAGCACATATTACAAAGTGGTTGCCAAAGGGTTGCTGTCATCTCCAGGAAAAGCAAGCATGCCACAGATATTTCCTGTGCACACTGATCCTGGGGGAACACTAAAAGTTGGTTATTACACAGACCTACTCTAAATGTTCTCACTTTCATAATATACATGAGTGTTTTCTCACTGCATCCATTTTTGCTCCAATCCATTGGTGGGCAGCATACCTAACTCAGCTTTTGTTTAAGTTCTTATGTTCTTCCAGGATAATTGGCCCTACGGGACTTTAATCTAAATGGAGTGTATCTTTGTAGGGACCTTGTAGAGGTATTTCTAATGTTTAATGGTCTCCTGAATTACTACTTTCCTCCCACTGTGAAGGAAATGGGCTCGCCGCCATCCGTTTCCCCGCAGCATTCATTACCTCTAGCAGCATGGATGTTGAAGCAGCATCCCTCAGCCCATCCCGTGCTTCAAAAAACACACAAAAAAAAGAGGCAAAGTATTCATCCTCCTCCAAGGAGGAAGACTTGCTCCATATCGATGTGATCAAGCAAAGGTTCTCCTCACACGCAATTACTCCAGATCCATCCATTTGGGCTCTGGCCGGGGGGCTAAGGCAATTATATCCCAGCACAGTTTGCTGACTGAGGGTGACTTGCTGACACGGGCACATACCTGCCAGCGATGTGGGAATGCAAATCGGTCTATGTGGGGCTATTTCTGCCTTTCTTGTGCAGCCATTTCTCAGACCACTTTCTAATGCCTTCCAGACCACCAGCATCCCGCAGACCATATGTGGAGTAACACCATCATAGACTAACTGGTTAATGAGTTATTCTCACAGCCTGCAATAAGGCTCCCCTTAGGAACTGGTAGACATCTCATTGCCTGCCAGCAGGCATAGTCGAGAACTGGTTCTCAGCTGCTGTCAATACCTAATTTAAAATGCTTGTAATTACAGCAGTACAACAGTAACATTTTGTTTACCTAAAAGCTAAGCTCCTCATTCATTCCCTCTGCCCCTGCCAAACAACTGCCAGACATGCACGCACAAAAAAAAAGGGGGGGTATAACTTTAAAAACTGTAGGTAGCCTTTCAGTTCATTGTGGTTACGAAATGCCAGTGTACCAAACCCCATGGCTAACCCTGGCACAGCCCCAGTTGCACCCCTCTAGGGCAGGCTGTGCTCAGAGCATAGGGACCCTCAGCACCCAAGTGCTACCTCCGAACCCAATCTGACGGCAGGTGAATGAACGTGCTTCATTACACCCTGTGTTTTGTCATGCTGCCTCTTCCTTGGGTGAGCTTCTCTTTTGTTTTTTTGTTTTAGCGCTGGTAAGAGAAAGCACGCAGGTTTTCTGAAGACAGAAAGCTTCTAAACCAGCTCTATTTCAAAACCAGGGTTTAAGGTTTCCCCGCAGTGGTCTCAGCTCCCTGCTAGACATTGCGAACGGGGCTGAGAGCCATCTTCACAGCCATTCAGTGTTTGGTTAGTGACAATCCTGTGTAACCCCCAAGCCTGCTGGGCTTCTCCTCCCCATCCCGGGCCGTTGAAATCACCTGTCTCACTGCAAGAGAAGGAGCTGATATGTAAAAGGTGATGTATTTTGGCTGTAAATGTCATCGTATCCAAAACACCTTTCAAATTTAAAACAGAAAAGATAGGATTTCCCTGCCATAAGAAGCGCCTACTGGGCGCTGTGAGGAACTAAAACAGGAGACCTTGACAGCAAATCTTCACTGGCTACTCGCTGCCAAGGGACTGGGAAGAGGTGAGAGATGGAGCAGGAGGGAGTCATAAGAGCTGCAGGTATATGACCCATGTCTCCTCCCCTGTGAAAGATGAGCCCACACAGAGGAAGTGGAAATTCTCTGAGTTCCTCCAAGGGAAATTTTGTCAAGACAAAAAGCAGTGCCTGTTTCCGATGCTAAAAAGTGCCTTTAAATGGCATAGTAACCGGGGGAATTAAGGCTCTAGGAAATCACCACAGTGAAAACACTTCCAGGGCTTTCCAGGCCCAATGGAAACATGAGGAATAAACACTTAAGCTGAAGAGCTCTGCCCTCTCAGAAGCCAATGGAGAAGCTTCAGCCACTTCAGCAAGGTCAAGATTTCATCCACTGAACAGAAACTCAGAGGTTTCAAACCCTTTCATGGGTTATTCTGGAATGGAGGAGGAAAAAGAATTTATGGGTTGGTGTTTTTTTCCATGTAAAACCAACTGAAGGTGGTAAAGATGTTAAAATGGGTTCCTTGTTTTTCTTTTCAAGAGACCTAAGGTCCAGGGGAGGACAGCAGGACTGACAAACACCCATAAGCACATGTGGTGGAGTACACCACTGGTTCTGAGTTTCTGTGCACCAGCCAAGCTCTAGCTTCCTACCAAACCATAAAAAATCCCCCAACAAAACACTCATCCCACCAGCAAGGGGGGTACTCGCCTCTCACATGAGTGTCAACACTGCCACTTCAGGATGCTGGTTGCCAGGGATGATTTGTTTCCTCACATGTCCATAAACACTCACAGCTTACGTCAGTGTGGTTTCAGGCTCATTTTTAGCTTAGACCACTCACCTCACATAGTCCAATTGGAATCCAGAGTCAACGGTCAAAAGGAGCCTCACTGTGCTTAGGACGAGTCTACTGATCTGAACTGTACTTCTGCAGGGACACGAGGATGCCAGAAATCAGCGCAGAGAGCTACCCAGAATTCATCCAACCGTTAACGGGCAGGAACTAGGAATCACACTTTTCTACTACAAATGGTAAAGCTATCCAAGTTCAAATCCCCTCCCCACACCATTCAAATGCCTCCTTTTTTTTTTTCCTGGTGTTAAACATATGTTACGTATGCCTTACAAAACTGATACACAATTAGTCCAGTTGCAAAGCCAGGGCTGAAGTGCAGAAAACATCCTTGCTCTCACTCCCATTTCTGCTTTCCAAGAGAAGTGCCAGAGAAAGTATTCTATTTTTGTAAGAGTTTAAAGGGCATGGTCAGAAAAGTGACTATGTAAAAATGGCACCTTTTCATCCAGCAGATCTGTTCCCAGTGAGTATTCTGAGTCATGTCTGCTTACTTTAGTGACCAAAAATAGACTTTTACTACTTCTCACTCCTCTTTAGTCCTGCGGAACCAACACAGCAAAGAGGGAGTTATATAAATCCTATCCTAGACCAAAACCCATCGGGGCTCATTAACTAAGTATGAGAGGCAGAAGCAAGGGCTGGATGTGCCCCTGTGAGTGGCTGAGTGACCACTGGATCCCCTGTCCCGTTCCAGGCACATCACATCACACAGGGTGGTGTTAAGTGAGAGGGAGAGGTGGAGAGTTATAATTCCCCTCACCCTGACACTTAAACCCTTCAGCAAACCGAACCTCCCATCCCATGTTACTGCTCTGCAGACCAACCACAGCCTGAGCTCCCTGGGCCCACATTTAGTTACTACTGTCTTTACTGCAAAGTGTCATGGAAATCACAAGCAAATAACAAACACAAAGCTGGCCCTTCCCTCCCTCCTGATGGCTCTTGCAGACTGCAGCCTCAGAGGTCAGCTGCACCCCTTGCAGGGACAACTTTCACGTCAAGACACCAAGCAGGGGCAAAAAACTGCTCCTGAGCCCAAAGCAAGCTTTCCACAGTTGTGCTTTGAGACCACAGATATCCGGGAGTACTGTCTATGTGGCCAGTAAAACCCTTTTATGCAGGATGAGATAGTGGACCAGTTAAAAAAAACAACTTACATTACAGTTTCCTTTATGAGCAGAACAGAATATTAACAGAAAGACAGCAGTATTAATCCATTCCTATCTTGCCCTAATGATAAAAAAAAAGATGGTTAATGTTTTCATCTTTTCATTTTTTAAATGAAGTTAAAAGAGACAGCAGTGCAGAAAGCATAAAAAGGCTTTCTGTTTCTATTCCTAATGTTTCTATTGCTGGTGATAAAACTGGACAGCTAAAAGGCAGTTTGACAGTAAAAATGAAACTATTATGTACTGGGTCAACTTTAAAATGAAAATAATAAACAACATTATTCCTTCCAAGTCAGGCTGTAAAACATTCATCTGGTCTCTCTGCTATGCTTAGTTTTTTTTCCTTTAGCTCCCTAAGATAAGCTGCAGGGGCATGGGTTGGTCCCTGGACACAGAATTCAGCGCACTCAATGCCAGCCATCTGAAAGCCACGATACCAAGTCCTGCAACCTAAAATCCTATCCAATTTGATGGTCAGAGTCTGCATTTTCAGTGACATTCCCAAACGAACATAATTGTCTCAGACTGGCAAGATAAACCTGTCTTCTGACTAGCGAGGGAACTCACACAATTACTGTAAACTAGATGCTTGATTTTTTGATGGCTACAGTTAGGTGAGGTGAATCCTACCCTCCTAAACCCATTTTTCAGTCTCATCACATAGAACTGGCATCTTCACATAGAAGAACCAAGATGTCAGGTTCAGATTTCTCCACCTTTTCTCTTCATTTCCAGAGAGTGATAAATGGCTTTGCTGACATGAAGCCTCGGTTGTGCCTACCAGGAAGGTGCTTTTTGTGGTTTCAGGATGTTGACATACATATTGGTGACAGATGATTTGGTTTGTCTTGCTTGCAAGAGATACAGAGCATGTTACAGACTGTTTGCTATAAATACATGAAAGTACTAAAGAGCTTATAAATGTAGCAAAGGAATAAAAAGCACTAGCCCAAATTCCCAACTTCCCATTCTGGGCAAACCTAATGAAATTCAAGAAAAGGCACAAGATACCCACCAGAACCAAACTAGATCTTAATTTGATGTTAAATCCTTTATCTTATATTGATATTAAATCTTTCATTTTTTTTTCCTTTTCAAACCTACCTTTAATGCCATGGACACAAGCCTGTGCAAATAAACCCCCCCCCTGAAAACTTCTCTAAGCCTTTGAAGAACAATCCATGGAACAGCGGCTCTCTGGAGAAATTATGGAGAACTTTTATCATGTCTGCTTTGCAAGCGTCCTGCAAATCAGCTGCTTTTTCAAGGTTCTGCAGTTTAGTCTACGTGCACATTGTGATGCAACCTATTAATGTTACTTTAGTAGTTTACTATAAATCCTTAGTGTATAATTTGTGAACTCTATAGAGAGCAGTCCATTTTATAAACAGAATTTTAAAACACCAGGTTTAAATTTATTGCAGGGTTTATTCAGAACTGACAAAGCCTCCTTAGAAAGCTAAGTTTTGCTTAGAAGACTTTCCTTCTGCATAGCTACTGGACTTCTTTCTTTATAAAGCCCTTTTTAGTTACACAGTAAAACGTAAACCATGAGATAAATACAATTTGTCTAAAGTGAACTGTTTGATTGCCATATTTCATTTTTTGTTCTCGTTTAATGAAAGTAATTTACAGAAAAAGATATATTATGCAATTTCCTAAATCCACATGATTTTCAGATATGCGCTTAATTGCACCAAAACAAATCACTGCATGTAGTATAGCTACTGAGTATCAAAACACATGAGACTTCTTGAAAGAGTCTGCTTCTGTCAAATCAGGTCAAATACACCATGTGCAGCCATACTTACTAAGCTAAAAATAAAGTAATAAACTCTATGCAAGGCCAGAAGGTTTGAAAAGCTCAAACTGGTAAGCCTGCATGACTTACAAATTAGAAGAAATCAATCAGATTTCGCAATCCATTTTGTTGTAAGTAGTTTATAGGGCAGAAAGCTGCTACTCCTAAGCCACCACTAAAAAAATGAAAAAGACCTGAAAACTTAATAAAGCAATGCATATTTACTAACAGCATACGACTAGCAATGAAAAAAAGACCCTTACTGACCACTTGTAGCAGACAGTAAAAAGCAGATGGAAAAGTTGCTAGTTCAGCAGGCAATATATTTGGGATGGGGAGAGGTTAAGAAGGAAGGGACCCTACTCCTGACCCCCTCACACCTGCAGAGTCTTAATCAGGCCTGCCTCTATCACCCCACTGCACCCCAGCTAGCAGCCCAGGTGCTGCAGCAATGGCTGTGACCCGCTCGCCTCTCATTAGGGACCTAGTTGTGTGTTAGTCATAGGCAGCATTCCCAGTCAAACTCCTTTACGCTGCCCCATCCAGTCTAGCACCCCGAATCGCTCTCCTGCAGCCGCCAGCTATTCAGCCGGTGCGAGCTCAATCAGAATTCTCCTGTTGCTGTTTCTTTGCGAGGTGAAAAGAAAACAAGCCTGTTTCATTACGGACCTCCTGGAGAAAGCTGAAAACTTGGGTGCCTAAATGGAGCTGATTGAAACCACATTTAAGCTCAGATTTGTTTAACTTGCCCCTTGCAGGACTGGGCCTGCCGGTGCTCATCATCTCCTACAAGCCAGCCTTTCTTTTTCAAATCAGCAGCTAATTAGGCACGTGTAGTTCAAAGCTGCAGACTACCTGACAAATTCAGAAGATCTGAAATACAACAGAAGTCAATGTTCGTTTCCATGAGCAGCATCTAAAGCGGCAGCAGCATCTTAACATCCTACCAATCCTACAGAGTGTCTAAGCATCCAGGCAGCTGCTGCCGCCTTCTTCCTGAAAGGACCAGCAAAAGCCCAGTGTCTTTTAGTGGACACCTTATTAAGCACCTGGGTATCATATCAGCTAGTGTCCACATTAAAATTAATCAGAACAGAAGACCTCAATTCAAAACCAAGATCCCAGCTTTCCAGTCACTTGTGCACAACAGCAACTTCCAAGACACAAGTGGTCACTCAGAGTTCTGCTGAACAGCTTGTGCAGCTACAGTTCGATGCCCTTAGTTTTAAGCCATCCTCTATCGAAGCCTGCTGTATCTCCAGCTCAAATGAAAACATACGTTTATCATTTTCTCTTTGGGCAGACAATTAATATTTATATGATGCATTATCAAACAAAAATAACTATGTATTTTGTTCCTGGAATATGTTTTTTCTTATTGGAATGAAGTTGTGCCAAGAAGGGATTTCATCTCATGAAAGCAGCATGCAAGGACAATCCACTTACCAGGATAGCTTTCTAAATTAAAAAGCGGCATTTCAGAATGGGTCTTGGCAAAGGTAAGTTGATGAAAACAAGCCCTGCAGTGCAGCCTCATGCTCCACGCAAGAAAAAGTGCCACAGAAGTCAGTAGGAGACACGCTTCCCACAGCAGTACGGGAAGCAGGCTTTTTGCAAATCCATTCATGCTTACTTTAGATCAAATACCACTCTTTCTCTCGTACAACATAAAAAATGTCTCGCTGCATACATTTCAGGTTCGATATATACACCGATTAACAAGGACGTGAACCACATTCACAGCAGAATACACTCTTTGGTTTTCATTGTGAAATTACTATTTCTTGAATTCAATCAAGGCCTCCAGATTACACACATACCACTAAATATAAATAGAAGAGGTTAAAATGCAGTTTAAATATAACAGATACGTCCGCAACTCCATATTTAGATATACCCTTTAATTTTTTCCTATTGCCTACTTCTTACTTACATTTAAATTTAGCAAAGTAATTTTAGACAGCCAGTTTTCTACCTACACTAGTTAACTATGCTGTGAAGGAAATACATTAGATTTTCTCCACTTATATCATTACCTTCCAAAACGCCAATGCGATACAAATTCTCGTGACTCAAACCTTCAACTGAAAGACAAAATGATGCTCGACTTTACTGAGAAACCTGCCCGCCAAGAGGTGCATGGCTCGAAATAAAAAGTATTCTAGTGGCTGTGAAAGTGGCCAGTTGTGGGTATAATAACAAACAGTGCGATGTTACTGCACAAAAGGTAATTATTTCAACCCAAGACAAACATCATTATAATTCAGGTTGAAAATATCTTACCCACATGAACATTTTTTTCTTAACAAAAGCATTTTAAACCAACTGCATAGGAAAGCTGATGTACAAAGTATAAACTAGTCCCTGGCCTTCCCAGCTGTACAGCAGAAAACCAGTAGGCACCATCAGACACTCAGGGCTAAGTCTGCACCGCTGACCTCAGCTGATATGGATCAGGCCCAAAGGGCCTTTTCTCACAATACCCCTGTCAACAACTTCCACCTCGAGTTCGGGACACCCATTTCCACAGAGCTACTTGCATGATTAAAAGTAGTACGGTTTTTCCTGAGAAAATAGTAATAAAAAAATCACTTGAAATAAAACGACAAACTTCCCGATAGTGGGGAAAACCCCAACACAATCGATATCTCAGGGAAAGGGTTAACTTCAACCCAAACATTTGATATTATTTTGTTGTTACCTGCTAGTAACTCCTGGAGCATTTAGTAAGGCAGAGACAAGGAAAGGAAGGAAACGAAACATGTAACGTTTCAGAGCTACCAGATGCCAACAGCACTGCAAAAGCTTGTCATGGTTTTTGATCCTCACTGGAGTGCACTTGACCAAGAGGAAAAAAACCGCTGTGTACACGAACCTCAGTGAAGTGGTCCAGTGCAGTATTCTGCAGAGGGAGAACCAATGATGTGAGTCTCACCTTTTGGTAGCAAAGCACTGGGGTTCTGGAGAAAGCACAATGGAGGAGGATTTGCCTCATTCAGTAGCCAGCTATTTTGCCCATGTGGCATTGTTCAAACCAACTGGATTACAACAGGTGTCCCAGGGGTTTGTATTCATTTACACAACTCCATGCACACACAGAAAATAAACTTCACGCAGAAGAGCAGGTAGCAAAGATGCATCTATATTGTGAAGGTGAAAGCACTGGCCTCAGGTGGAATCATCATTTGAATGGTAGTAACTGTGGGGTGCAGCCTGGTATTTCAGGTAGGAAAGGTCTAACCTATTAACATACAACCAAGTACACCTGAGGCAAGAGACACTACCTCCAAGGAACAATCTGTGTTTTAAGCTCACGGTTCCTATCACGGAAACTCCTCAATGGACCCATACACCCAGATTTCTTTGGTACCTGACAAAGAACTCAAATTTGCCTAAACGAAAGAGAGAGAAGCCCCAGTCACTACCACTTATAAACTACCAGAAGGAAAATATACTAAGCATATATCTATTAGAACAGATCTTTAAGAACCAAATGCAACACAAATTACAATCCAAACGCAGTAACACCTTAGGAGCAAAAAGTCTTGACTAATCACACCTAGGACTTATACTGACAGATCATTTATAAAATTCCTGTAACGTGTAACTCTATCCAGTACTATATGATTTGTTTAACTTTAGGACTAAATTGTGGGAGGTGGGGACAGATGCTGGTCAAAGCTCTAAACCCTGAAATGCTTCTGGAGGTAGTGATTTTTTCCTTTCAGTTTTTCAAAGAATCACATGGCAGGTTTGCCATCGTTTGCCTATATACGTGTATGAAAGAGAAAATAAAAACTGACTATTGGACTAATCCAATATATCATATCTTTGGTTTTACAAATGTCCTTTAAGCAATGGGTAAGATTATCAACATTAAAATAGATTTGTCCCATATGATGTACAGCTTTAGTTTATTTTTTACTATATTTATTTCTTTTTAATTAGAAAGTTGTCAAACAATCCATTTATCATCCTTGATTTTCCTACCAGTTCAGGTGTGCTTGAAATTGCATACCTGATACATACAACCTGATGAAAGTTCACATTTCATACCCTAGTGAGAAGCTGTCTTTGTCTACTTCACTTGTTTCAGTGAAACCAGGGAAGTGGTTAAAGGGTTAAACCAAAGGAATGTGACATTTCTCCATGTGCAGTTCATAGACCTATCCTGGTTTTCCTAATGGGCTCAAAATTACACGGGCAGAATGCAATTTCCAAACTATTACTTCAGAACTAAAGCACAGTGTTAATTCACAGAATGACACTCTCAGTACAAATAAAAACTTCCTCAGAGAAAGAGCCAGTTTACTTGTAGCCTGACTTCTCAGCAACGGCAGCAATGAATGGAAGTTTATGTTAGCCAGAACTTGCAACTTCAGCTTTTGTAAATATCATTACGTATACTCCAAACTCCACAGCAAAGTAACCTGGTCACCAAAACCGATCTCCGTGTATTGTATCACAGCGCTTACTCTGAAAAGTACCACAACCCCCTCTCACTCTCCTCAGATCAACTCAAGTAACTGAAGGTTTTCCTACACGCCAGAGGTAGTCAGCTTTCGTGAAGGCGATGGAGATACTAGTTAATTGAACGATGAACTGCTGAAAGAACTACAAACACACTACCGCTGCTATTACGAACCAGGGAAAAAAAAGCGAAGGCGGGGGGGTGGGGATGATGATACAGTTCCAGAGGCTGATGCCCGAAAAGACAGCAGCCATCCTGAAAGCAAACAGCGTTAATGCTTAAAAACCGTAGGAAGTCGGACAAGGCCAGTCTGGCACAAAGAGCGCCTGCAGTAGATCCGCGGCTCCAACTGCCGCCCCGCGACCCGGCCGAGCCCTCGGGGCTGTCCTGCTCCGGCCGCCGACGTGCGGCGGTGAGGGGCGCCCGCCCCGCCGCCCGCTGCCCCGCTCTCCCCGTCGCTCCAAGACCCGACGGCTGCGCCGCGCCCCCTCCGCGCCCGGCTCTCCTTTCGTCCCCCCAACGCTATCGCTGCCCCCGAGGGAAAGGACTTACCGGGCGAGGCCTGGCAATCGGGAGAGTTCGGAGTCCCTGGGGAGGCGGGGGGGGACGGGAGAGAACGGGAGGGGACGGGAGAGAACGGGAGGGGACGGGGTCGGGGCGCGGAGGGCGCCGCCGGGGGAAGGCAGCGGCCGCCGGCGGCGGGAGCGAGGGCGGGAGTGAGAGAGCGGGCGAGGGGACGGCGGCGTTGCCGACTGCAGTGAGTCACTTCAGTCGGGACGGGCTCAGCCCATCGCTCTGGCCTCGGGCTCCGTGCGCCTCTTCCTCTCGCCAATCGCCGAGCGGGGCAGCCTCCGCTCCTCAGCGCTCCCCGGCTCCCCCGCCGCCGTCGGGGAGGCCTCGCACCGCCTGCAGGGCACCGGCACCCCCCCCCCCCCCACCCCGGGGAGCACCGGACCCCCGCCCCCCCGCTTCCCGCGTCCTCCCCCGGGCACCGCCGCTCCACACGGGGAGGCGGGAGGGGCCGGGCTGAACTGGAGGTGAGCAGGACCTGCTCGGGCAGAACACGGGGCCACCGCGGGCTCGGCTCGGCGGGTCGCTTCTCCTCCCGGCGCCGGGAACAAGAACGCGCTTTAAGGGGCAGAACAAACGTGCGGTTGTTGCGAGGACCCGACGTGAAGTCAAACCCTGGCCCCCAACCAGGTGGCAGCGGGGCTCCGGAGGACAGCGAGATGAATAACGGAACGCACGGAAATCAAGGGACAGGGGAGGGTCAGGGGAGACTGGTTCGGCCGAAACGGGGGCCGAGAGCCCCATTGCCCGGCGGTGCGGGCTAAGGGAGAGAGGGGCTGTGTCCCCACCGTGACACCGGCACTCACCTCGCTCACGCTCTCCCACGTACCCGCGGGAGGCGGGCGAGCCGCGCAGGCAGGGGAGAAGCGGGCGGTGCGCCCCGTCCCGTCCGTCCCGTCCCTCCCTCCCGCGGGCTCGGGGCTCCTTACCGGGGCGCCGCTCCTGCCCGCTGCCGCCTCCGCCGCGCTGCCCCGGCCTTCCCTGGGCACGCCTCGGCCCCGCCGCACTGCCGGGCATCGCCCGCCGCTATCCTCGGCGCTTCTCAGCCCGCGGTCAGCGCTGAGAGCGAGCGTACGAAGCCGGGCAGCCAGTAGTCCCTTAATTAAAAATAATAATAATAAAATTAGAAAAAAATAATTAAAAGCGTCTCATTTTTAAAAGCAGAACTACATAATGTATTAATTGGTTGCTATTAGCATGCAGTTTTATTGAGCATAGCACACAGAAGTCTGATTGTGAGCGAGGAGTGTTTTCAATGAAAGTGGAGTTATTTTAGCTGCAGACATGTTTACATTTCTGTGGTTTAGTCTATAACTTTCTCTTTTTCTTGCTTCAGAATTCTGCTCCATGAAGCAAAGCCCTTAGCTCCCAGACATTCCAAAAAGTCTGCCAAAATAATAGGGGGGAAAAAAAGAAAAAAAGAGAAGAAATAAAAAAAAACACACACAGAGACCCCCAAGTCTGGGTCAGGCTCAGGGCTGGGTATGGGCAGAGTGAGTATACCCCCTCCTCACTCTCTCTCCAGTTAAAAAGCCTTCAGGGCTCCATTTCCTGTTTTTAAGGAAGAAATAAAGCGGGTCTAGGATGGATTTTAGACACTGCCTAGACCAGGGCTGGTGGGTGCCGAGGACCTTTAACTCTCTCGATGCCAAAGGGTACCCAGTAATGCACCGGTCCAAGCAATCACACACCTGCCTCCCTCCCTCAGAGAATGACCATAGGAGCAGGATGGCTTTTATTCCCACTATGCATTTTGGGGTGGCTAAGAACCTGAGCAACAACCTGGGGCACTTCCACCACAAATTAGCAGAGCAAAGAGACAAAAATACCCCAAAAGTGGGGTAGACCTGCCACAGCAGCACCTACCTATGGAGACCTCCTGGGGACCCCTGTGGTCCTCCCACAGGCCATGGTGCAGAGGGGGGACCCTGTTGCTGCCCACCCCACCTTCCCCGCAGCCATGGCTTCCGCTGCTGTGGATGGGCAGCGTCACTTGTTTGGACCTCATTGAGTGGGTGTGAAAACAACTGGAGCTTTTGGGCAGTCGATCCACAGCTTAGGAAAATCAAAACAGAGCACTTTGGTTAAAATTAGGAACACGCACTAGTGAATGAAGCAAGAAGTTAGTGGACACCTCCCCACAAAAATACCAACTCGAATTTTCCACTCCAAGGCTTGGTAGGTTTACGATATGAATAGAAACGGAGCGATCAGAATAAAGCACCCCTGTGATGAAGGGCTGTGTCTCCAGGGAGTTAGGGAAATGACAAGAGGAGGTGGTGGCAGAGAGGATGCTGCTGCAGCTCCGAGAGCCGCAAGAGCAGGCGCAGACCCAGCTGAGGCACCCGGCAGGGAGGGATCCCACATCCCAGTCGTGCACCTCTGCCCTGAGCAACCTGCCCCCGGACAGATGCGAAGCCTCAAGTGAGGCAGGAGGCGAAGAACCATAACTGGGTTTCTTGGCCAGGTATTTAGTCATAGCACCCCTGCCTCCCAGCACTCACCTCCCAACCTCATCCCAAGCATTTTTAGGTGTCCCACTCCCCTTTCCGCCCCTCCTTTTTGTTTTACATGCCTGATGACTCCTGTATATTTGGACCTTTTGCTTTTGAAGAAGCCAGAAAACGTTATGATTTCCTAATGCTTAAAAAAGAAAAGAAAACACCTTTCCCCCAAGATGTTTTATATTAATTTAAGTATCGGTTCCTGGTTCATGTCAGCTCCTTTCGCAATGAAATGTCCTGCGTGGGCTGTCACACCTGCTAAATATAATCCTCTCTTTCTTTTGATATTCTGCAAAGGGCCTTTAAAGGTTCACATCCTCCAGTCTGGAGATTTAATTGCTTCATCTCAAATTTTAAAAAGCCTTGTAAATTGCTGAATTTTGTCGATTTCAAAGCAGAAAGGGGGGGATGCAATAGGGATGCCAGGGCAACGGAGAGGCGACGCCGAGCTCACTGCGCTGATGCTGCCAGGCCTCGTAAAAGTTCCAACCCACTGTCCCGTCCTGCAGCTTCTGCTCTTTGGGCAGACAACTTGAGCTGGTTTTATGACTTACCAATGAGTTAAATATGAAAATAGTAGCCTATTTCACTATGGTAAATGCTCACCAGGGAGGAAATCACAGATTCAGTTTTATAGAAGGTAATGGAGTGAGATTACCCGCACTAATGTACTTAACTCTTCAGAGAACATAAATCTAGCAGGGAGACAGCCCCCAAACCAGTTTCTCCCCAAAACAAAGTATGGCCAGCAGCAGTTTTGTCCTTACAACGTGCTGGTAGCAGCAGGTTTGAGCAGCAGTGCTGTGTTGAGATGCCCCAGGCCAGGAGGAGCAGGGCAGTTAAATACCACCATAAGGAGGTGTGGGCCAAGCTGCCCCTCACCTGGGGACGGAAAACGCTTGGCAGGATGGCAGCAGACAGGGCAGTTGGGCTGCTGGGGGTCCTGCAGCCCCTATCATGTACCACTTTGCCATAGTGTACACACAGCAGCTCTCAGTAACATGTGATGGCCACAGACTGCTCTCTGAAACTTTGTAATGCCTAGTTCCTGTTAACCTGAATAGCATAAGAGAGAGGGGGATGCTGAGCATGCTGTCAGCTTCTTGCTGCACCCTGGGGAATGTGGGTGCAGGAAGAGTACCCATGGCCAGGCCCACAGTTCCTGTATCTTCCTTGAGGAGGTGCAGCATGGAGGTCATGTGCTGGTGTGGCCACATCTCTCCCACATCGCCTTCAGATGCAAAGTCCTGTGCAGTCACTCTCAGGCTTAGGGGCAGGCAGTCCCAATGCCAACAAGCCACCACCACAGAGGGCAAGACGTGATCTGGTGTGCTTCATCGTGCAAAGCTGCTCTGTGTTGTCATTTCAAGCTGCAGCTGGGGACTGAGGTCTGCCCAGTAAACCAATCTTCTGCTGATCCTTTCAACCCTACACGTGTAACCTAAAATCTTCAGCTGATGTTTCTGCAGAAAGTAAGACATTCCTTCTGCAATGGGAGCACAAGGTAGGAAAGGGACGGAGGAAGGTGCCAGCCAGGTGGGAGGCAGGAGCATCCCTTGCTGCACCACCAACTTGCATGGCAAAGGTGGCATCAAGAAACCCCCTCCTGCAGCGAGCCCCAGTTCACATTGCGCTGCAGCTATTCACTCACAATCAGCTGCTCTGTCTCAGTGGTTGTCCCCAGAGCTGGCCCTGGTGCCCTGTGCAGCGACAGGATCCTCTGCAGACCCATCCTTGGAGCTTTCTGTCATGAGGAAGGAGGAAACTTGCAGATAGCAGCACTGCTTCTCATTCAGGAGTGCCATGCGAAAAGAAAAAAGTATTCACATCATTTTCCACCTCCTTAAACACAGTTTTCAAAACACAACTTTGAAACACACCGTCAAAATTTCTAAATTCACATCTGGGAAAATGAAAAACCACCACCCATAACCAGCTTTTTTCCCATTTTTATTTCAGAGCAGTGAGACTGTGGAAATGCATTTAACATGTAGCACAGTCTCGGATAACTTGCTGTCTCTTAATAGGAGAACACCTTCTCACTGGGGACTGGACCACTTCAGGGTTGCAAAGCTTGCCAGGGTTTTAGCCTGGTTGCTGCAGGCTCTGGTGAAGGCAATGGCAAGTGCTGTGGGATTTCAGACTTGGAGGAGGGGTCCACCTAGACCTCATTTTTCACCAACATGCCTCTGTTTCCATTACTCTTGGGCATTAGCTGTGTCATTATTTGAGGTTCATGGAAATTTGAACTTTCCATTTTAAAAAACCCAGGAGGAATGATCTTTGACTTCCTGTAAATATATATGCCAAAACCCAGTGCTTTGTCCACTAGCGCTTTCAGTCTGTTAAGTCTGGGTTGCCCATACACAAACAGATGAGAGGTGTTTGCTGTGTTTAAAAGCCAGCAGGATGGGCTGTGAGCTGTAGCACAGAAAAGATGAAGCACGAAAACTGCGCTCTAGGCAGGTCACAAAGTCATGAGGGTTTGAACAAACCAGTTGCACTCTGTGGGCTACAGTTCCAGCACTTATTTATCTATCTTAGAGGTATTTCAACTCCAGTTCATGAGACAGAACTGAAGAAAGAAGGGTATTAGTGAAAAGTTTGTAACAGCTATTATCATAGTTATTATCAATGCAATAGGGTGTATCAATGATATTTATTTCTTATGACACAAAGGAGGATGAGCAGAGGGGAGGCTCTTTATCTTTTCCACTGTGTAACATTTTTGTTAAGCAAAATGCAATTCTACCACCCCATTTTCACAGAAAAATCAGAAAGGATTAACACTGTACCTATGAAAATACCATTTAAGATGAACTAGCCTAGCAACAGAAAGGGTGCATCTTTGCAAATATTACCTCTCACAGGTGTGGATGACATTCACTAATAAAGGTTCTCTTATGTAAAAATGACATTTAAACCAAGAGAGATAGGCAGTTATATAGACACATCCTACTGCCTAGATATGAACAGGCAGCTATTTTTCAAGTACTAGAAAAAATGACTTTTTAATGGCATTAATGGATTTCTTTTAGTCACTGACTGGACACCAGAAGTATTTTGTCAGTCTCTGAGAAGACCACTGGAGACCCTTCAATGAGAGAATCGCTTTTAATTAGGGAAGGACAGATCATTTCTTCCTAAAAGCTTTAAGGCACCAAAAGAAAAGATTTCATTTGGAGAGCCACTGAAATTTACCTGGTTAAATATGTGGTTAGACAAGGTATTTGGATGAGTGGGATATCAGTCATTAGGATATTCATCACCAATATTTGGAACTGCTGTATTGATCTAAAACAATCCACACTGTTTCCCAAACAACTGGCTAAAAGGAAAGGGAAATTGTTGTTTGCTCAGGTTTTTCATTTTTAGTTTTTTCTTTTTTCTTTTTTTTCTGTTTAAACTGATAGCCAGAATTAAAAACCAAACAATATGTTGGCAGGAAAGGTGCAGGGAACACTTGAGACTCCCATGAATTTCAGCAGGGATTTTAGGAGGCCACAAGTGATGACGGAAGAAATTAAAACATGTCAAAGGTCTGATCTGAGTGACGGGAGAGCCGGGATGCTTGCCTGAATCCCTCCTGATCATCATAACTCTCCAAAGTAAGGTGGAGCCCTTTTCCCTGTATTTTGGCAGGTAAGTCCCAAACTAGATAAAGCTGAAGATCAGCCTGCAAGAGAAATGGGAATAATGATGAAATAAACTGGAAATTTCCACATCGAGAGCTGAACTTCTGGTTCATTCTCAGTTTGAGGTAAGGGGCAGAATTTGGGCCTTTTCCTGTTTTATCCCCTCCCCTCTCCAAATGGGCATTTTTCTGTGTCACTGCCTAAACTCAAGGAATAATAACTCATTCAGTGAATCAACACAGAATCGCTGAGCAGCGCATCTTTGCAAGGGCTGTAAAATTCTTCAGCCCCATGGTGAAAATGACAAATAAGAAAGCTAAAAGTTGAAATGTTTTTAAAACCAGAAAGATGAAGTTAGGGTACGTGACAAAATGTCGTAAGTTCTGAAGCGTGCATTTATTTACTGGTGAAGAATTGAGCTGGCATACAGAAATGACTCGGGTCAGAATGGGAGTTTAAGTATAAAATGCTGTAGATAAAATAACTCATGAAGACAAGACCAGCCAAAGATAAAAAGCTTACACTTCCCAATAGAGAGCAATTAATAAGTTTAAATACCATAAAGTTACTTGCTTATTATTTACTCATGCCCTTACATTTTTTGTATTCCCTTTGATTATCTGGTGTGTAGTGATCTCCGAGGAGATTATTGCTTAATATAAATGTAACCAAATAGAGAATCATTATCCAGTTAAGTAAAATTTTTGTAGGATTTAAATTTGTGAACTGTCTTAATTGTTTCTCTTCTTTACATTAGTCTGCTCCTCTACTTTCTGTGTTTGTCTTGGTACCAGGAAACATCTAAATTTTGCCTTAAGGTCTGTGGAATTGGTCCTATGTTCATACACAAGTACCTGTATAGCTGTACACATGGCTTTGACTAGCAGACCTGCATACATACATGATTCCAAGAAACATGATGTTAGTATATAGATTTGGGTCTTCCTCTATACCTGTCTCTGTGCAGCTATCCTCATATATAGCCATCTCATTTTACACCTCTCTTTGATTTTGATAATTCAGTACAAGTCTTCCTTAGCATCTCTTCACTGGCTGTGTCATAGAACAGAGTAATATCTGAAATTATAGTCAGTGGCAGAAAAACAGCCTCCCCTGGAACCTGAAGCTCATCAATATACAAATACTAGATACTTGATTTTCCATAGGTACAATTATGTGCACACATAGACATGCATGGACACACACACACTTCTTTTTACACCTACCTTGTGGCTGCAGTGCAAGCAAGTTAGATGCATACCCTAGAAATGACATGTATGTAAGCTGCAGGCAGGTCAGAGCTCTCTCTGCTGAACTGCCTGGCACTGACGCAGGTGCCCAAGCAAAGGCTCCCTCTCTGCTGGCTGGAGAGGAAGGGAGAGGCTGCTGCAGAAGGTGACTCAACGCTGGATGTGACACTGAATCACCCTCTGGATGAGACAGCAAAGGGAGAGACCCACCCCCTACTTTCGGCTGCTAAAGCTACACTTCTAAAATAGCTGCTGGAGTTGGAGCAGTTGGTGATGAAGGTAACTCACCTGTGTGTGGGGATGGGCATGCCACTGCAGATGTTTCTCAGACAGCACCTTGACTGAGGTCCCCATCCCTGGCTGGTTGGTGGCACATCCCCTCTGTGTGTCCCAACACCACATCTCGCAGTGTTGTTCAGCACAAACAATTTATGTTTCACATTTCTTTCAGATGTGATCTTCTGAAATAATGAAAAATGAAGAGAATGTTTCATTCAGAACAGCCATTTGGACTGCTGGATTAAGTGAAGTCTATTTGTTCTGTCACAGACAAAAAAAAAAAATTACATGCTGGAGCCCCATCAATTTTTGACTTACAGCCTCAGAAAACTGGATTATCCCACAAAGGGACGTGATTTCCCTGATTTTGTATCAGAGCCCTTGAATTAACTAGTGAACACTGAAAGATGCTTGTAGGTCAAGAGGGGACCGGGCTCACATGCACGGTTCATTGCAAAAAGCAAAGTATTCAAAAACATATCTCACTGCTGAAATATGCTTCTGACACTGAGGTTTTAGAGCAAAATATGAGAATAGGTTCTTCAGACCAAAAACTGATTTATTTTCTCCAACTACACACATACCATAGGTGTGCTGGACATAATGATCTGTCATAATGGACATCCTAAAGGATGTCAGTTTCCAAGGGCAAAGGTGGTTTTGCATGAAGGCTGAAGAAAGCCTTTGCTGCTCACCTTACACATATATATTTGGTGACACTCGTGAGCAGAATGACAATCAGGACAAGGCCCTCCATATTCTTGAAAATATTAAGAGAAATGTCCAGAAATGTGCAACAGATAATAACAAGGCAGCGACACAAAAGAACTGTAAGAAATCCTACAGTCTTTACTACCATTCAGCAGAATAGATTATCATAATTGGTCCCATCTGGCATTAAGATTTATGAAATCAATACAGTCTAGGATAGAAACTGTAAAAAAGCTGTTACCAATGTGAAGTTGCAAACACTCACCTTAACCCCTTTGTCAAAATTCTGACCTGATTTACAGCTCAGAAAATCCCTGTTTTAGTGAAGAGAGTCCTTACTGTATGAACAGCGGCAAATGCCACATCACTACCATGTTGAAAGTAAAAGGCAAAACTGAGAGAAGACTGCTAACAGGGAGCCAGGCAGCCAGGTTCAGCAGTAGCAGCGCATATCTGCCTGGGGTGATTCTACCACAGCAGCAGCCTCTGCGTGTCACTCTGTTTCACAGGGCAGCTATACCATGGGGATCAAGAGGTACCTATTGGCCCATCCTACATCCTAAATGAAGGGCTGTTCATTGCTAAGCTTCATTTTCCCCTTTTCCCAAACACGGTAGTATTACTTAGCATTATTTCTGCAAAGCTCTCTTTGAACCAGGATGAAAACCACTTCCCATGATCATTTTAGGTGTCAGACACATGAACAAAAAAGTTTCATTTTGCTTAAAATGAAATTTAAAAAGTTTAACAATCATCAAGTTATTGCACTTACTGCTGCCATCATTTGGAATGTCACAGGAAGCTTCATTTTGAACAGGTAGTTTTTCAGTTTAGTTTTCCTTACACGTACGATAAAGTATTTGCACAATTATTTCAAACATTTCAAGCACTGCATATTTCACTGTAATGCGAAAATGGGCCAATGTATTGGAAAGTTTGCTAAAGTAGGAGGATTGTTTTTTAATGAAAAGAGCAGTTGGCTCTGCAGAAGCATGGGCATTTTTAGCAAGCACCGCATGCTTCCTTTCAGAAAGGAGTGAAACTGTTCTCATTTTTCCAGCCAATCTGCCATTTATATGAAAAGTGGACAGAAGGACATGTTTTCAACACGTCAATAGCCATCTACTTGAAAGCAAAAGGAAAACTTAAGGTGTGGTGTTACAATAGTATAGATGAAAATATAAGGTGGAGGGTTTATTAAAAATAAAAATAAAAAAAATAAATATAAAAAACCCCACCAAAAAATAGTGGAGAAAAAATTGCACAACTCTGTTTCTTGACGAAAACAAGAGCCTTTTCTGCTTTGGGTAGAAATAGCCATTGCAGTGTATGCAAAATGCAGCAAATCCCAGGACAAGGCACTAGAAACGCAAGCCAGAGAAAGCCTTTTTGCTTATATTGCACAAAAGCATCTTTCTGTGGAAGTGATCACTCTCTGATCTTTTTCATTTCTCAACGCAGAAGTAAAATAACTTGGAGTCAAATAAAAAGCTGCAAACACAATCAGCAGTCTAAAACTGTATCACACTAGATAAAATTCCCTGGAATTATCTGTGAATTCATTGAAACTGTATTTTACTTTTTTTGTTCGAGACAACCGCTTTGTTGAGGAGGTAATGTATAGATTAAGACAGTACACTTAAACTCCAAAGTCCCTGTGGAGAGTTCATTCTGGTATAAATCTGCTATCCTTTAACTTGGATTATAAACAATCTACATGATATGCACCTGGTTCTGGCAGAGTCTATATTATTTCACTCCCAAAAGCAGCTTTATAAAGAGAACACACTGCATTTCAACAGCAATATAAATAATGTTGCAGTTGGGGATCTTTTGTGCCGCTTTCATTTTTCTTTCTTTCCTTTTCATCTGAGCTGAACCACACCTCTCTAAAAATACTCACATTCTTAATGAAAACCATATTTTTGGGCATTCCCCCCCCCCCCCCCCCCCCGCATGTGCATGACCTGTTGAAATGCCTGCACAATCTTTAATGTCAGATTCAGACGACACATGTCTTATGAAAGTCTGGGACCCAGCTCTCGGCGGGGCCTCCCAGATCTGTCCCACGTCTTTATGAGAAAAAGGGACAAAACCTTCTGGTTTTGGCATTTTATATTGGAGTCTGCTTTAGGCTAGGCGAAAAAAAAAAAAAAGAAAAAGAAAAAAAAAAAGAAAAAAATAGCAACGTAGAGTCTAGACAGAAGAGATTGGGTTGAAATCTGGAAGCTATTCAGTGAGGCTACGGCACATGGCAGCTTGACTGCAGCAAGAGATCACATTACGCTGCCTAATTACACATGAAAAATGTACACATCACTTTCCTTAAATGCTTGGAAAAATAGATGTTCAGATGGCAACTGCGAACTAGAAACTGAGCCAGTCATACATAGTTGGAACTCTTCACAAATGGCATTTCAAAAGCCTGCGTTGTTTTTTTTTTTACAATGTAATTATTTTGTGTGTGTGTGTGTGTTCATAAAACAACTTCTAAAAAAGGTATTCTAAATTTAGCAGGCAGTTGCACAGTATGTAAGCATGAAGAGCAAGGGCCTAACCCTGACTCCTTGTGAGCCAAAAGGCAAACTCAACTAGGCTTCCTCGGAAGTGTGATTCGGTCTGCAGGCTCACCTGCTTCATTTTGCTTATGCATCCGGCAGCATTTACGTGGTTGCTGTAAGCAAATGGTGTGTTTTCCATCTTCAATGGGAACTGCCTCTGGGAGTAAAGATAAGCAGAGGCTTGAGTATTTGCAGGACCAATGGCCCTGAGATTGTGTGTTTATATTCTTGTGTCTATGAAACGTTTAGAATGGACAAGGCGAGGTTGAAAAAAAGAAAAAGCCGAAACAAAAAAAAAGATGTGATTTTCTGCATGGCTTGAGGAGGAAGCTCTTGACATCGTCGTCAGCTTCTCTTGAGCTTCTCTCCCCAGGCTCTACTAATGGCACCTTTTCTGCCTCACTCCTGCAGTGTGCTCACCACATTCAGTGATGGACTAAACAGTTCAGAAGGAAATTTGATGGAGTTGTTCTTTTGTTTCTGTCAGCTTGAATGACATCTGCTCTTCCTTTTATCTTAAAGACAACTGCTCCAAGGGAGAAAACAGTTTTCCAAGCTATTTCCAAAGATTTGCTATTTCAAATCCTTCGGTGCTAACAAGACATATAGAAGTGGATTTGCAGGGGAAAATGTTGTTGGTATGTCCATCTGCCTCACAGACTTTGCTTTTCATATAAGACTCCTCGAGCAAGTTCCTCCAACAGCAAGAGAGCCCAGTTCGGCACTATGGGCTGTGGTCAGTGCCACTCTGAGTGAGAACAGAGGAAAAAGCAGTCCTCAAAGCCCACTCCAGTAACAAGGCTATGTGACTGCTCCCTCCAAGTGCCTTTGAGTCCTTTACTTCTGGAGCCAGGGGCCGGTCAGACCTTGGCTGAACTGCTAATCCTGCCAGACAAAGAGGAAAGAACATCTTGTAAAGTTTTGTTGCTGTTGTTATTATTAAAACGGACTAAGCACGGAGTAACTGGCCAAGCTATCTGGCAAAGATGACCTGCAGAAAAGTCTTTTAGAACAAAAATGATCATTTCTGGATATGGGAGGAAACTTCCCCAGTTTAGGGAGATGAACTGCACTGAACCGGCCACTTTTAGTCGCAATATATGGCTTGTTGTGCTGATTATTTTACCACCGTACACCACAGAACCTTCTTTGGCTTCTCCCCTTCACCACATGGCTGCAAAAAAAAAAAGATGCTTTGCTGTTTGCACAGCTTGTGCCTGCTGAAATCCTGCATGAGAAATATCGGGCACACAAGAATTAAAGAGATGTCCGAATGCCTCAGCAGAATACAAATTTGAAAGCACTCTGCTCTTGCCAGGGGCAGCTTTTCTGCTTTCCCTACTGGGAGGGAAGGCCAGGGGCTCTGCAGCATCTACCCAAGGCAGGCAGGGCAGGAAACTCTCCCAGGGGAGCACACTGGAGCTGCCACGGAGGATTGGGATGCCTGTCAAAGTGGGAGCCATGACCGCATTAAGGCACAAGCTGTTCCCCTTCTGAACAGGCAGGAACCGTTGTGGGCAAGGGCTTCCTTCCTGAGTTAGCTTCTGCAGAGGTTTGAAGCAGATGGACAGACCTGGGCTTGAGCACTGAGCAAATGGCTTGGCCCCCACCTTCCTCCGGGTATCTCCCCACTGTATATTTTGTGTGCCGCTGCGGTCGGAGGGAGCAGCACCAAACTCTGGAAGTCCTTCAGCAAAGTAAGGCCTCATCTTCCTGAAGGTCAGGCTTGCGTGTAATTTATGAGAGTTGTGGTAGCCCTGCTACCCTCTTGCTGTTTGCGATGAATTTTAAATAAAGTGACTATTTTCCCTTCTGCTCATGTTTGGAAAGGTCACTGGTAAAGGAGAAGGAATGATTTCAGGAAACAAATCACTTCCTTTGGTCATTCCTCTCACCACAACCATGCTATTTTTAACAAATCTTATTAAAAATTATACAACACTGTCTTTTCTGGAATCTATTTTATTGAACAAGTACAAAATAAACCAAGACAGGAAAAACACACCATTTGGAGTAGCTCTTTTTGCTGCAACTGATTTAGCAAAACAAGCCACAAGGGAATGCAAATGGCTTTCTAGAACTCCTTCCTGCAGCCATCTCTCTGTCCATGTGGAAGAGAGGAGTATTTTAAGCTAACCAGCTGCATCACTTCATACAATAAATTATTCTAAGTGTTCCAATCACCAAAAAAATACACTGTCTCTGAGGTTATTCCCATTATCAATATTATATGTTTAATTCCTTGATGCAGCCAGCTTTAAACAGTGCCTTTTCAGAACGTTGTCAAACCCATAGATGTGTGTTTAGCAGAAGGAGCTAAAACTGGTCCACCAGAGTTAGGCATGTTAGACCCTCTATTTGACAGAGAGAAATTCTTCTCACAGATTATTTGCAAGGTTCCCAATCTCTTGTGTTTACTGTCTTACCATCTAGAAATAATTAATACATTTAGAAATCATATGAACAAATGTGAAAAATATATCTTCTTGCAGCGGTTTCTGTTCTGGTGGCAAGAGGTGAGGTTGATGATTAGATGGTCTTAATACAATTGTAAGCTTTCTGTTCACTTAAGCGTCTTTCAGTGTCACTGGGTTAGCACCATTCGTTATCAGCCACTACTGACTTTAATTAGGGCCAAGATGTGGCCCTACACATATAAAGACTGAATTTCATACTGAGAGATTACGTATGAATCGAGAAGACAGAGTTGCAAGCAAACAGAAGTTTGAGCCCCAAGTATTCAAAAGGTTTACATGCCCAACTTGAAAATATTTCCATGGGGATTCGGTGCCTAAAGAGCCTGATGGAGCTCTTCTGCATCAGAAGAGAAACTACAAGGTATCATTACGACAAGCAAAGTATTACTATTTGCCATGAACAGATACCCTCACTACAAGAAAAAAAAAAAGGATGTCCTTTAGACTGTAGCTCTCCCCAGCCACAAAATTTGCACAAGCACACTTAATTGAACCTACCTTTCCTAAGATATGCAAGGAAAACATCTCTGTAGCATGGACTCAGGCACTGCTCCACAGAGCAAGGGGAGTTTCGATATGCGAGTTTAGTCTGGAGGAATCTTATTATCGGTTTGGGGCAAGGAGCAGGGAATTTTCCATACGTCACCTCTACCAATAAGGGTTCATTATGGTGGTTGTTTAAGTCCTAAAGGCACTTGCCCTGTGCAACTTGTTAAGGCTTCAAGAAAATAAAATTGCCTGTCTGGAAGCTAATCTGTTATTGAACTGGATCAGATTAGTTTAGAAAGACTATATTCCTTGAGAGAGAGGTCTTGATGTACCACAGTGTTTCTCCTCTACTGTGAATACACACGTGCATTTGTGTAAAAACACGGGTCAGTGACATTTTTAAAAGTCATTGCAATTATTATAGAAGATGCCAATCATGTCGCACTGTCCTCTGAAGCCCAGAGAGTGTTCAGCTGGGGATGACTTTATACCTGTCTGTCATTCTGTGCATTGCAATTGCCATCTAGTTCTGTAGCTGGAAGCAAAAGCACTGAAATAAACACCAGAAATGAAGACCTTAAAGTAGCCAAATCCTGTCTAGCAGCTGACCCTTGTTCTGCTAACTCTACAACCTATTACATATGAATTCCTGAAGACAGATATTTTAACAGATTCTGCAAGAGTTTAGAAAATATCACTGATAATAGAATAACTGCAGAGATACATATCTCCTGATAACAAAAATATTTAGAACAACTTACTCTCACGTGTCTGTGAAGAGACACACCAGGAATCATACCATGATACCTGAACATATTTCATTCATGGGTGACAAATGCAGGAAGAAACAATCCCATATTTCTCTCTTCAGGAGAATCATGATTCTTATGGCTTTTACCGGCTAAGGCTCATTTCTTCTTTTGTTAGGGATCAGAGGACAGAGACAGCTTAGATTCTCAACCATGTATTTCATCCAGAATGATTTTTTCCTTGCTCCCCTTTCCTACAGACTGCCATAGGTCATTCACGAATATGAAACAGGCTCTTCCTCCTTCAGAGCTGTTTGCAATCTACAGTGACTTCAAGAGATAATGAGGTTTGGGTTATTAGGGTATTAAGCTTAATTATCATCTTTGTTGTTTCCAGGTCACATTCCCAGAAGATTACCTTTTCCCTAAGCCAACCCATATTGGTCCGAAATTTGCGAGTAGCCAAGCAGACAGCTTTCTTGAACGTGGCACCTAAGATGCTGCAGCTATCATTGACACTCACCTCCATGGTCCCAGCGACTATGTAACAAGGGTGTTTCCCTAGAAACAAGTACCACTGAGCTATGGGCACCAGGCTTTAGAAAAGAACTACCAACTTGTGCTCCATTCCAGGTGCACTAGCATGCTCCAGTTTCATTAATGAACCATTTGTAGCTCTGAGGGTAGTGCAAAGATGACAGTCTCCCTGTCAACACCACTAGGTAAAGGCTCTTCCCCTGAAAATGTCACTTCACATCCTGCTTCTCTGCGATTTAGAAGTTCTGTAAACAGGGATGCTGCACTAGTGATCAGTGGTTCCCCAGAACAGTGCCTACAGACTGTAAGATCCTGGATCTGAGATAAGCACCACAGATTAATCCTGAAGGAAATCCTGTAGGTCTTGAAATAAAAAGCTCCCATATGGGGACTTCCACAAAATCTGAAATGCATTTAGACACTAACAGTAAGGGGCCCAGCATCTGCTAGGAGAGATCTATCCAAAGAATAAGGAAATACTTGAATCCAGATGATCTCAAGGTCATATTTGGTTCAGAATTTTAATCCAGTTTTCTTTTTCTAGCTTCATAACAGCAATAGAGCTCTCTTCTGAAAGATCAGGAGGTAACAAGGAGAAAATACTGCCACAGAACAGCAAGAGTGCGGCTGCTCCATGCAGAAGGGATGACCCAGGGGCTGAGCACAGGTTGTGTCCTCACCAGCAGAGCACCATCCCATGGCATCTGAGCATGGCTGGCAGAGCCTTTATGAATAGGGTCCATCGACAATCTGAAAAAAGGCAAGTAACATACCAGCTTCAGGGTTCACTCAAGAGGTCAGTGAGGAGCAGCAGGAGAGGGGGCTTTCCGGACTGAGCTTAAATGGAGCTCCTGGCCAGTGGGCAGAGAGTACATCAGTGGGGGTACCAGGTGGGGGTGGTTTGAGTAATTGAGGCCTCTTTGCTATCAGGGTCCTGACACTGACCTAACAGCAGACTTAAAAAACAAGAAAGGCAAAACCCGCAGAAGTAACACCACACAGAGCTTCAAGAACGAAGCAAAAGGGAAAAGCAGGGAGCGTTTCAACAGGAAAACTAACTTAATCTCCAACTGAGTGTTAGTTAAGGATATCTGAGGGTTAAGAAGCGAACACTACCCTTAGCAGAGCACAGTGACATGTGTACAGAGAGCCCAGACCAAAGAAAGCTGTACTGCATGTGGCACACAGCCCACTGAAGTAAGTGAGCAGATCATCAGTCAAAGGAAGAGCAGCAGCAGTTTAAGGACCTAAATCCATTTGGCTGGGAAAGCTGCCTGCTGCTAGTGAAGTCAAAAGAAAGTTCAATGCTTGCGGTGACTGCCATTTGCGGATGACAGAAACCCCTGCTTAAACCTTTGCAAGCTATTCACACCAAAACTTCTCAGAAGAAAATCCCCTTTTCACTAATGCCACCTCAGAAAGTGCTCTGCGATTTGGGATGAAATTTCCCGTCCAGCCCAGAGAAGCACTGGTTTCATAGCACTTTGTTGCCAGGGTGGGCAGGGGAGACCCCTGCTCCTATTCCACTAATATTCCAGCTCCAGGATGGGGAAAACCTTTTGATAATACTTACTGGAACTGGAAGGCTTTTGCTACCTTTTTCCATGTGGGATATCACAGGAGTGCTCCATACCACACAGATGGAGTCCTAACAGGATACAGAAAAGGTAAACAGACAGAAAATGAAGAATAGATTATTTAGCTGGAACTGAAGAATGGCTGTATGTCAGAAGGAAAAACCACACAAGTTGGAATACAGACAGCTTCTCCTTCTCTTTTCCCCCTGCACTCCTGGATACCTCTCTGCAGAACCTGTGGCACCTCTGCAGCCATGGAAAAGAAAGACTGTGGACCTCTGAATTGCCATGGCACACTTCCTAAAATACATAGACGCCTGTGGGATTACATTTGTGCATCCACTGTGAGAGGTAACAGCACTGAGGTGTGAGGCAGGCTGGGGCTTGAACACAAACAGGGTCTTTCTTATGAATCCTTTCCGAAAGCTCTAAGTGAATATACCCTGAAGGAACACACAGTTTCCCCCGGCAGTAGCTATGTATGAAAGCCTAATACATTTAATTCTAGAAGGAGGTGTCTTTGGGTTCAATAAAATAAAAAACAATCCCACCTCAAAATCTTAGTTCTGGGATATCTAGAAAACTGTGTAAACCCTGCTAAAAAGTGTCACTGCATGAAGTTTCGCAGTTTGGCTTCCTTCTAATTTCTGTGTTCTTTTGTCACAATTTAAAGAAGAGAATGTTTCTCAATCCGGTATTATGCTGACATTCAACAATTCACAGTATATGTCCTCGGAATTTTTATAAAGTGCAATTTTTAAATATTATTTTTCCAAAATACTGCCCAAAGGAACCATTCTGGCTGATCAAACAGCCCTTGTAACTGCTTTAAATGCTCACGCAGCATTTCTCCAAATAAGGCCTTGTATGAAAACGAAACACCACAGGGGCACCATGAAACACCAGTTAGCACCTTTATAAAACTCTGCTTCTAAGATTAACTATGCTACATCCCTGGCAGATCACAGAATTGTAAGTCTTGTATGAGCACAGAGTGGAATTGTGTTAATTTGTCTCAGAGGATGCTATTGCAATAGTCCTTTCTCGTCTTCAGAGAAATCCAGCTCGGAGCACTGAGATGGTGCACACCAGGAGACATTTTACGGGAACATGCTTTCAGAGGGGGTTGCTTTCTTATTCACACAGCTTTCCTTATGCCCTTCAAATTGCACCGGTCTGTCTGAGGAGGAAGCAAAAAGGTTTACACTGAAATTTGCTCCGTGGGTCCAAGTGATGTTTCGTCCTTGTGTCCCATTGGGTCTTTGGCATTGCAAGATTTCTTTGCATGTTTGGGAAGACATGAGGCAAACACAGAAGGGCTGAAAAGCAATCAGTGCTGCTTCCTTCTTTTCTTGTGTTTTCTTTTGCCAGGTACACAGTATTCTTTCAGAGAAATCTGCAAGCCATCAAGTGCATCAGAGCACTTTGTGTTTGCTAGGAGCTGAGCCGAATGTTCAGCAGGAGCCCACTTCCCAGCTGGGAATGTGACCCCGTTTCAGTGCTGCACATGCAAAAAACCTCCTGCTCTTCTTGTGCCTCACAGGGCAGGTTAACACAATACTTAGACTAACCCAACAGCTCTGGGCTGTTGAAAGGAGTGATTCTACTTCAAACCTGCTCTGCTCTGGGGCCTCAACACTGTGTTGGAGAGCATGCTTCTCTTTGTCTTCAAAGCAGGATAGGCGGATCTTCATGGCAGCAAGCATGCAGTAGTTTGACCTGCTGCTCAGTGGTGACAGCCTGAAATGATCACATCATGTTTGCTTCAGAATTCACTCATTCCCTGTGATTTGTGCATTGGGTCTCTGTGCAGTGATCGCAGTCCAGCCACGGTGCACCAACAGAGTGCATGAAGGCTGAGGTAAAACAAGTAGTTGACCCCAATTTTTGAAGTGCAAAGAATGTGTCTTAACCCCTGGAGCATTTTTCTTGTTAAGAACGAAACTCTTGGCTTCACCCCATCCTCCTCTCTTTACCTTTGTGGTCCCCCACCTTTGCAGGCTTTCAGGATTTGTTTTGAAAAGGAATCACGGAGTAATTCCGGCCATTAGTAAATAACACAAAAGCTGACAAACTGTTAAAAACCCAAAGAGACCTTGCCAACAGACTTAGACGAGACATTTGTTTTTGGGAAACCCTCTGCACAGTACAGTCCACATGCACACTTAATCACGCACAGAAACATTCACTGTAGGATATATTTTTAGGCAATTTTTCAAGTGGCAAATTTCCACTGGGGTACAGCACTTGTCCTGTCATAATTGACTGTACAGAAAATATTAGTCTAGATCTGGCCTGCTTGATGGTGGAGGGAACGTGTTACGCCCAAGTTCAAGAGAGGAGCAGGGTCTCTCTCTGTGTGGGCTAATGAAGACTAAGCACATTACACACATATTTGGCCATCACCACCAAGAAAGGCCACGAGCTTCCCTCGCAGTGTATGCTTGGTCTTGGAGCTGAATAGCTTTCAGCTGTGCAGAATGCTGTTTGGCTGCTCTGAGAGATGAAAAAAAGATGTAGGAGTCAATCACTGGAGAAGGGAGGTTTGATTTAAAAGGGTATTAATGTGACAACCAGGGATCTGAAGGGTGGTGGAAAACCCAGCAGGCCCCACAGCTCCTGTCAAGCGGGTGCTTGCCAAGTCACACAGATCTGCAGTGTGACACATCTCCCATCTTGGACCTCGTGGCTGCACCAATAATTCATGCGCTCACATGGCTCTGGCTGGCTGCCACCCTCAACTCCGTGGAGGGCCATTGCTACACGCTGAGTCTTCCTGCATGGCCCCTGTCTTCTCCTTTTGCTTTAGGTGTCTGTGGGTTTTTAGAAGACCAAGGGGCAGGACTGACAGGAGGGTCGTTGAGGTGAGTCCTCCAGCACATAAGTTCTGTCCTTCAGACTTCTCTCTCTCCCCTGGCCTCATGGCTGGGGTGTCTGAGCATGCTGAATGCGCAGACAGCACTGATCACTGGTTGAATATAGGACAACCTTAAAGCACACAC
Source organism: Lathamus discolor (assembly GCF_037157495.1). Classification (NCBI taxonomy): domain Eukaryota; kingdom Metazoa; phylum Chordata; class Aves; order Psittaciformes; family Psittacidae; genus Lathamus; species Lathamus discolor. Next base: position 33,454,512 of record NC_088887.1, read on the forward strand.
TTTGAGTCAACAGTGATAGGTTTAAGTGTATACGGGAGGTCTTCGTTGAGTGAGAGTCTTAAAGAACAGGATGTCAAGTTATCCACAGTAAAATTATGTGTGTTTTGTAGGGTAATGTTGGCTTGGAAAGATCCTTCCCACACATCTTCAAGACATGGAACAGTTGAAGTAGGCATTTTAAAGGCAAACCAAATGGAAGTCAGCTTTTAAAATTTGTAATTCCTTGAAGAATTCCTGCCATTTTTTTATCTCCCTGACTAGTACATCCCTGACAGATACAGGTTTAGCACTCTTCCAGGAGCTTTACTGAGTTACTGGTGTGTCACCTGCCTGCCTCACCTACAAAAAACCAGTGTATATCTCCTATCATGTAGCCATGCTACCCAGCCACAGGAACAATACACGTAATGCAGTAGGAAGCTGAGAGAAGTTTCAAGGTGATGTCTTGACCAAACTGAGTCCATTTACATGAGAAATATTTATGGACTAGAGGATGGTGAGACCTGCTGGAACCTTCACCTTGTTCTAACCAGATATGTTCACTTTTTCTGGCTTACTTTATCTGAGGTCACATAGAAACAGACCAGGAGCAAGAAACACGTTTGTGAAATGAAAGCTGAGCTTTGACACCACTTCTCCTTCAAAATGGAGCAAGAGCCAATGAAATCCTGTCCATAAGTTTATGGTAACCCCTAATAAATAGGCAACATTTTTTTTTTGTAGGTGAATTCAGACACCTTCTGCTAATCTACAGAAAAAGTAAAATAACACTGTGAGCAAGCATGTCGGGTTCAGCCAGCCTACCTGCACAGTAATGAACTCCACCGTTGTACCCTAGCATAGAAAAGTCACTTAGCTCTGGGCTCATTTGACTCCAAACACCAAAAGATTATGCCACAGGGTGAGGATGGTGTAAAACTCCACCTTGTATAGCTAACACAAGTCTTCCTATGTCTCCAGTTTTGATCTTGAAAGGTCCTTTTGTCATAGACTTTTGTGTGTTGTAATCACACCTCAGTCCTTAGGTTAGACCATGGCTGGTCACCAGTGTGTGTCTCTTCCTGCTGCAGCAGTGTAAAGGGCTGACCCTCCTCCAGGCAGTCACTTAGAGGAGAATTGTGAGCAGCAGCTGATGACATCTGGGCTTCTCTCCTCTATCATTTTTCTATCCTCTGCTGCCCAAGCAAAAGTGTGTCTGGCTGAGGGGTTTTCTATTTTTGGGTGCTTCATAAGATTTCTTTCCTGTGCCAACTGTCTGATATCTAACATGGGATAAGCCAATGCTTAACCCTCTCCTTGAGCTGCAGCAACAACTGGGTCTCCCTTCTCTATCTGGGCACTTACTTTAGCAAAACTTGTAACAAACTTCAACAAAAGGTAGAGTTGAATCTCACTGAGAATGTACAGTAAGCTAAAAAGTTATTCTTGTGTTAATTAGATTAATTAGATTAACACAAGAACTAAAAGTAAAAATGACAAATATGCAAGTCCACTGAGGTCCCACAAACTGTATCTATCTCCATTAAAACTCAGATTAGAAGTCCATGTAACTTGTCCTTTCATTAATCTTCAGTGAGATGTGTTCAGTTGTTCAATCTTCTTTCAAGCCATAAGGCAGAACAGGCACACTGTGAAGAATGCTTAATTCATATTTTGTAAGACACTTCCCTGGCTTACTTTAATTTCTTATATTCTATGTAAAAAACTGTATGCATACAAAATACTCAGCTGGTTGTGTAAATGGCTTTACCAGGCATAAACATCTCCATATTTGATATTTTAGTCATGCTCAAGTATAAACACTCATTATCGCTTCTTCTGTATTCCTCCTCCTCAGACAAACATTGTTTGAGATGAAGTATTTTCCTTCCTTATTCTTTATATTTTTATGTTGGCTGATTATTTTTATTTTTTATTTTAACTGACTCATTAACACATTTTACAAAGATGTCGTGAAGTGTCTGAAAACCATGTAATTTACTCCACTGTGCTTCAGTTTCATTATATGTTGAACATGCTTATCAGATTTGACAGCTCCTCAGGCTGAATCTGCCTGTTGAAACCAACAAATACTCTTCATGTTTCATTTCTGACTTGCATTTTCAGTATTTTAAACACATACTACTATAATGATATTGTAGAAGAAAATAAATTAAAACCTATCAAGCTGTGTGAACCATCGAGATTTGCATAAATAGAAAATGTTTTCTAATTTGTTTAAATTACAGTGTTGAACTAAGAATAACTGTTTTAATGGGTCCATGAATAAGAATAAATCCTACACAGACAGCATATTCAGGATTACCTTCTCTAGCTGGTGTTGATGACTCTACTGAGAAATAGTAGGGGCCCTTTACTGTATTCCTAAATGTTGAGTAGCAAAACACTATCCCACTGCAGACTATTCCCATAACATTATTAGGTAGATATTAAAATAAAAATTCAGTCTGTAAAAACCTCATATGTAAAAAGATAAAATTAATAGATCAGTATTATTCTTTAATTATAGCCCTTATGAAACAATGCAAGATCCACAGTCCTGCATACCAGACCAGCTGCTGTGAGAGTATTCTATTGCAGAAAATATCCAGCATACTGAAGAAACCAAGACGAACAAATCTCCAGTTCCTGTTCTGCAAATCTATCAGATCACAAGTTGCCAGCGCAGTGAGAGAATGCAGCCTAGAATAAACCTGCGGAAAATGCCTCTTTCACCTCTGTACCCTACCAGAAAGGACTTTTGCCCAGTTTCTAGTTGTTAGATAAATGCTGCATAACTCATCACTGCCTGCCGCCCCACTTCGCAGAACTGCCATTCTAGATGTCTTGGGGATCCCTGAATGATTCTTCCAGAGCTGCCACAGAGAAGACGTAGCCAGCAGATTGAGGAGAAATTAATGAAAACTAGCATGCTGTTATGCAGCATTTGCCCTTTGTGTGCTACTTTACACAGTCACTGCACAGTCATTTGTATAGCCACACTCACTTGAGTTGTGTTACATCTAGTTTACATCTCATCTTGACTAACTAGAAATCTTGGCAACTGTAGAAGACTTCTAGCACTTCCAAGGCTAGACATCTATCTCATAACGTTTCTTGTTTCAGTTAATTTTTCTGCCTTTACTACTTCTTACACCATTAAGCCGCTAAGAAATTCCTTATCCCTTGGATTATTTAGTTTTCCATCCTTCACTGAGCCCTTGCGACAGCATGCAGGACATCAGCACTGATTCTGTCTGTGTCTGAAGTGCTCCTCTATCATACTAGGGAAGAGAATAATCACTTTACTGTAGGCATTTTTAATAGTGAAGCTATGATTTATTTTGCTTGCATTTCTTCCTGACAATTTTTCTTCTCAATGTATGATGAGGATAGGTAAGATTCTCTTTTTCCACAGTTGCTCCTATACTCTCCAATCCTGTGCCACACCCAGTCTAGACTCCACCTGATTTATGTCAGTCTTCAGAAATAACAGGACTTTTCTGGGCTGTGCTGATATCTGAGCAACTCTTTTTGGGAACAACCATGAATATTCAAGTATTAGCTAAAGGCCAAAGCACTGAATAGTTAAGGATAAGCATTCCAAAAACAGTCATGACAAATAAAATGGTCAATAATATTTAAGAGGCTTTTTAAATAATAGTTCTGAATTGTGTCACTTGAATGACTATGTTTAAATGATAAAATATTTCATATAAAAGATGCCCATAATTGCTGAGATATTTTGAAGTACCTAACTGAATACATGCCTGTAGAGCATGAAGCACAAAAGATTCACAAGTTGGCTTCAAACTTGATCCCATTTGGCTGTTCTTACATTAGACGTAAGGGTGTCTCCAAACTCATCTTGGCTCCAATAAAGAGCACAATGTAGGAAAACAAGTCCCACATTTTCCCAGTCCCTCAAATAACCAAGAAATATCCACAGAAATAGCATGCGTGCTGGGCAGCTCTCAGCTGAAAATGAGTGGGAAGCAAGAAATAGACCCAGGTGTGTTAAGTTCACAAAAACCAACACTGTGATACAGCTCAGAAATAGACGAATTCAGACAGAAGGTCCTGCCAGTATAGGGTGAAGTGTTACTGCTCCCATGTTTATATTAAGATCTCATCTTCAGTATTGCAAACATTGCTGTACAAGTGCTCCTATAAGAGTAACATCCAAATAAGAGCAGATGTGAAGAATGGCTACTAGGATGACAAAGCTAAAAGACCTGGGTTTATTTAGTCTGACAAAGTCAGATCTAAGGGGGAAAAGGCATAAGTGCTTTCTGCAAGGAAATTAGGGAGAGATTTGAGCTACTGAAGCAAATCATAGACTTGACAAAAAAGAAAATACATATGAACCGGCTGCAAATAAATTTAAACAGGGAACGAGATTTCTGACCATTAGAAGAGTGAAGTTCTCAAATGGCTTTTGGATAGAAGCAAAGTGGGTATCTGAGATGGAAATTGAGCTCGCAGTTGTCTAAGAAGGCGACTGCCCACAGCGTCAGGCAAAGCCTCATGATTCAGTCAATCCCTTTGGGCCCTGTTTCATACAGCCTGAAACCAGGTAAATAAAATGAGAAAAAAAGGTTGCAGAGCAAACTGGAAACCCAAAACATTTTGAGCAGATATTTTACTGAAGTCAAAGCACAGCGTCAGAAAAGCAAGACACTGTGAAGCGGGCTGAGGCTGCTATTGACGAGTGGGATAGGAAGAAGGGTTTCTATTTTCTACAATGAAAATCTTTATCCCCAGTAAGTAATTGTGGAAAGGAGAAAGGGAGACAGGGAACAAGCCTGACCAGGACATGGTAACTGTTCAGGCTCTACCTTAATAACAAAGAAGTCTTTAAGAATTCTTCTGCATGAATTAAGATTTCTGCACAAAATATGTTACACACTTAAACAAAGTCTCTTATTTTATACATTTTTTTTTTTTGTCTCCTGCACCTTAAAATAAATAGGGGTGGTGGTGGTGGAATCTAATCTGGATTGGATGAGAGTGTTGCATTGGGGAAAACACTGAATGTTCCCATTCTTGCAGGCTGCAATTATTAATAGATGGAGGTAATAAGAAAAAAGGAATTAGTTGCTTGATGTAGCTGCTCTGAGACTGGAAATTCTGGGACAGAAAATACCAAACACACAGAAATATTCTGTCTTTTAGCACACAAGCAAAGGCTGGGATCTCAAGTGGCTGAAGGTTAGACTGCAGGGGAAGGGGAGGAGGAAAGGTCACCAAACCCCTAATATATAGAACTGTTGCAGCTAAGGTTGCATGAAGGTATCGCATGAACTAAAGCCTGAGGGAAAGAGCATTAAAAACCAGACTACATCTGTGTATGCATTAAGAGTGATGAGCTCTGTCAGCCACGGTTTCCTGCAGGTATGTCCACTGTGGCAGGTAACAGGGAAACTTTGCTGGTGACTATATGCCTGGTGTGTGACCAAAGCACAGAAAGTGCAGAGCGTGTCCCAGTACATTGCACAGGTTCCCACCTGTGTGCCAGTAATCTACTCACAGGGGCAGAATAAGAAAAACAGTAGTGAAAAGCTTTTCCTCTCTGTTAAATGGACCTAATGGAAGAAAAGTGTTCCTTGCGAAGGTGGATGCAGTAGTCCACTGAAGGAGTCTGAGTGAAGGTAACAGTGCATCTACCCCCAGAAACCACTTGGGAGAATCTCTGTTCCCCACAGGAGTAGGGCAAGGGGAAGAGTGCCTGTCTTGCCTGGTCTCTCTGCTTCCCCTAAATAAGGAGAAGGTTTCTGTAGTGCAGGGTCCACTGCCTCAGTGAAGGCTTTCCACAGCATGGTTCTCCTCTCACTCATGTAGCCCCCAACAAGACCAAAACAGCCATACAGCACGTTCAGAGGGGACACTGCATATGTTCATCCACTGAATTCCTCACAAATTTAACCTTTGTGACCTCTAGGTACAGTATTCTCTATTAATAGTGTGAAACACAGAACCACAAGACAGCTGAGGTTGGAAGGCACTTCTGGACATTGTCAAATCCAAATCTGTGCTCAAAGCAGGGTCAGTCAGAGCAGGTCCAGTCTGAGTCTGATCATCTCCAAACAAGGAGAGTCCACAATCTCTCCCAGCAACCTGTTCCCAGTGTATTTTCATCCTAACAGTAAAAATGTTTTAAGTTGAATTCACTTTATTTCAGATTGTGCCCATTGCCTCTTGTCATTTCATTGGGCACCATTGAAAAGAGTTGGACTCCATCCTCTTTATTCTTCTTCCATCAGATATTTACACACATGGATAAGACCCACTCTGCGCTTTCCCTTCTCCAGGCTGAACGGTCCCAGCTCCCTCAGTCTATCCTTGCATGTCAGATGCCCCAAGCCCCTAATCAGGCTTGTTCACCTATTTAGTGTAAGTTTTAAAATGGGATAATAGGTATTACTTTATTTTCTACTCTGTTTAAATTAGAAGATGATATATCTTCTCATCCACTTTCCATTGTGATTATTGTTAAATATTGCAAACAGGTTTAGTACTTTGAAGAGACAGCATATATTTATGATTAAATGCTTTCTGAGTGTTAACTTGTCATTGAAGGCGTACATGTGCTTATCAATATTTGAGTTCAAAACAGATTTAAACCATTATTTTCCAGAGAAGGTTTCCCCTCCATGATCTCATACACTTGCCATTTCTTCTAACAACAACAGGGTCTACAATTAAGACATGTTAATAAATCTCTACTAAATGTAGTCTATAAAGAAACAGGGCTTTCATTCTTTGAAGTTACTTGAACAGGGTTAAGAGCATGTGTGCAGACATCACAGGGTTTGCAGATAATATGCAATAATTTCATAAAGAAGTATGCTCACATATTTGTGAATGGAATACGTCGATTTCTGCCATCTGTGGGAATGCACTTAAAGGAATCAAAGATTGCATTCTTCATGCTTCCTGAAGTAGTTTAGTGAATGTCTAAGGAAATTAGTACACAACAAAGCACAATGTTTTTGAGAGAGCAAAATTACCAGATTTTGAGGCATACTAAGCACCTACTGAGAACAGCTGATGGATTTCTCATACTTGTGAAGTCTAATCACAGCAATTAAAAGTTAGTCAGTTTAAAGAAAAAGGTGGGTTGTACAGCATGTACATTTAGGATAATAAGCCTTAGGTGGCACTATTTGAAACATCACCTTGTATTCCATGAGATTGTAGCTTGATAACTTTAAACTTCAGGGTTCGAGTCAGTGACACTGTGGTGATATAAATGGATATATAATATATATATATAATGGTATAAAAGACTGGCTGAACACCCACTGTGTCTCTCACAATCTCTCATGGCTTAGGATCCCAGGTCTGAGTGCGCTACTATAAAAAAATTGAGTCCTGGAAACCAAGACATTACTTTATATAAATGAGAATACAAAAAGAAACCCCTCTCCTTGTGAGTCAAGGTGCAGATTTCAGGGGCCTCAGCAGCTTGTGGCAGGAGGGGGATAAAAATGAAGCAGCAGGTCTTGCCCAGTGGCTCCCTGCCAGCTTGGCCCCCTTGCAGGCAGCCAGTGCCCATGTCCCAGGCAGCCCTAATAGATGTCCTGGAGAGCTCAGGGGCAATTATCACGGGGAACCCTGGCATCCAGTTTCACTCTGAGGTCACCAGTGTTACTGTGAAAGCTTACACATTTCTTCCTGATAGGCAATTCTGTATGAAAGCATCCCATCTGGCTGTGCTCCCTTCCCTTATCCTGCTTTTTTCAGCTTATTTCCACACCCAAGCAACCCCACATGGCAGTTTGAGGTAAGCATGTCTTAAATAAAGTTGAAGCTCTGTCTCAGGAGTGCTTTACTGCCAATACCTGTGCTTTAATTGCAAGGTCTGAGAATCCTGGTTGATGATCCTGGTTGATTGATAGTACTATACCACATTGTAAGAATGGTACAGCATGGTTCCATGCAAATTATTGCACTTAATGTATATAGCATATGAACAGCAGAAGGAAGTACTGCTCTTGTAAATTAAGGATTTTGAGGTGTACGCCTTTAAAGCAGACTTTAGTTGAAATAAATGGGGCAACCTAAAAGAGAATGATTAGAAAATCTGAAACTCCCCGATTAGTCAGAAGAAGTAACAGAATTTCGTGTTCAGAAGAATTCTGAGCACCTTGTCTCTGTGCTGCGGGGACTGTCACCTACCGAGAAATCTGATGAAGCGAAACCAAATAAGGTCATGTTATAAGGTGAGAAGCATGTCCTATTCAGGAAGTAGCTTATGAAAACAGAGAAGCTAAGCTTTTTCTTTTGCTGTAATTTATATGCATGGAAGTCTGATCAATATAATCACCAGCTTATTTATGAAGAGAAGCACACTTCTGTATCTTTCATGAGTGGCAATCAAAGAAATCAGGCAGTTATTATTATTCCTATAAAATGTACTTGAAAGTTTAGCCTTTTTGAACTTATATCTGGTAGCCTGATAGATAGGCAGCCTAATTTGGAATTTTATACAGTGACATCTGGAAATTAATTTTGATTTAATAAAAAGAAACCAGGAAGATTACTTTGGAAAATTAACTACTGAGTTTCTCTTGCACAAACGCACACTCACACACACTCAGATTCACTGTGACTTTGAAAAATCACATATCTGAGCAATAATGAATTAACTTCATATCCATGTAGAGTCAACATCATATTCTTCACTAAACTTGCCATAGGATATTTTAAGAAATGCCAAATAATACTGCACTTCCTGTGAAGAACTGCTGTCTGCCCACTAGTAGTTAAAACAAGACTAAGACCTTATCACTGTTAAGCAGGATACTTACTGGAATAAGTCAAGAGACCTAAGGGGGGTTTCCCTTTCTGTCACTGAGTCTATGCTCTGCAGTTCACTGATTATTGTGCTGCTGTATTCCCCACTATAACCTGTTTTCCAACATCTGTAAGGGAATTTCTTCACAATAGATGGAAATTGTGACCTGAGGGCTATGTGTTTTATTCCATGGAGTATTTCATTCTACAATAAACACCTACTGAACAGTAAGAACTAAGCTATTGCTAGTTCTGTAACTGATGTATAAAGATGAAAGCTCGATTTCCAATCCATGGAAAACTTATTAAGTAAATTATAAGGGATTGCAAACTGGCAGTGACTCTGTGGTGAAAAGTTAAACCATCAACAATTTCAAACCTAGCCTACCTTGATTTTTACTTGTCCCTTTTACTGCCAGTCTGGTAACTTGAAGAGAAATGTTATATGCTTAATGGTTCTTTCCACATATTCAGAACAATTGTTCCTTGGTGCCTTCAGTGCTGTACAATTGTACTCCCCGGCAGCCTTCTTAGTTCTGTTTCTTCTTCTGGAGAGGAAAGAAATTTGATGTTGTCCCAGCAATTACACAATTAATTATGACAATACGTCCACAAACCCCCTTATGTGTCAGGTTCCTTTATCCCTGAGTTCCTCTACCAGGAACCCCTGCAATAAACGTTAACAGGACAACAGAAAATATTTTGTCATGAATATGAAGCAGATACAGCCTCTTTCCATGAACACATGTTCTGCCTTTTCATTGCAGTACCCTCACATTTAATTTATTCAATATTTAGCAAACATACTCATTTTTATTTCCTTTCTCTGCTTTGATCACAGAATGTCTTCAAAGAATATTTCATGTGCATGGTCCACACAAGTGCCTTCGTTTAATTGCTCAGGTAATTCGCCACATGTGCTCAGCAGGCTGGGGGAGCACAAGAAGTTTTCTGGCATGAATGCTCTTGTGAATGGAAAACTGGGAAATGATGACGGAAGCATTTTCTATTGAGTTTGTGCAACCACAGACACTGTGGGCACAACCAGGAACAACACCACCACATGCAGCTTAGAAGTCTGATTTCCATAGAATTGTACCAGTGAAAATCAGTCACTCAAAAAAGTCTCCAAAAAAGCACAAAAAATGAAAAATATAAAGAAGGGGAAAACTAATTCATTTGGAAACCACAAAAGAACATAAGAGGTAACTGCTGACTTTTGTAACACCTATTCCAACATCTATTATTCTATTCAATTATGTCTATTGCCAACATTAAATATCATAATTCCTCCAGGAATCATGGCTTACCATAACATGAGCAGTGTTCAGATGATCTTAATATAGGGTTGGAAAGGAACATACTGCAATATAATGTAATAGCAGAGCTGCACTCGAGAGGCAAACTGAGAAGACTCTTCTCTGCAACTGCCCAGAACGGTTTCCAGCGTGCCATCGCTATTTAGATAACACAGTGACAGGCATTTTACAAATTACCCAGAATTTATGGGCCAGATCGTGACACCATTACTCATGCTGAAACCCAGCATATAACGGCAGCAGCCCCACTGAAGTCAGCAGACTACCAGACCTGAAGTCACGAGCATGGGTTTCACAGTCTAGCTCAACTCTGTCCCTGGGCAGATAACCTGTGGACCCACAGACATGTAGTCAGGTTTTGCAGCAAAGGTACACAGCAAATCTGTAGAAATGTTTTCCAGGAGCAAACTGGGGAAGGGGAGGAGGAGCAGGGGGAGAAGCTGAAGGCTCCTCTAATGCTTTGTTAGGCTTCCTGGCTCCAATCTTAAATAAATAAGCATCTCAGGGATCCAGGATTTTAATTCCCCTTTTCCCCGTCCCTTTTTTTAGTGCAAGATCAACCACAGTTTTCTTAAGGAACAAAAAGGATGGCAATGCTGAAGTTAAAAATATTGCCTTATCAGTCAGCTACATGCAAGTAATAGAAGAGTTGTCAAGACAATATTAAAGGTTTTAATGATATGCCTGAACTCCTTTGGGAGGGTACAGGCTCTCTAAATCTTTGTCAAATGCGATACCAAGTAATAAATTGCCCACATGTCGTTTCTGTGTTCTCCTTTATCTCTTCCCCCACTCTTCCTCTATGACTGCTACAGTGTTTGTATTTTTATTTCCTTTGTGGAGCTAAGCTGTAGTCATACTTGATCTCAGCCATACTGGCTTTTATTTTTCTAATGAAGGGGGAAGACTTTTATAACCACAGTAACAAATTTCTTTGTGACATGATTTATCTCATTCCTTTTTATGATGGCGAGGATTTTTTTCCCCTTTAATTACCCAACAGAAGCAAAGTTTCTCATCCTTTCCCCATCTTTATGTACTTTGCTTTCATCCAGTTCCAGATGACAGCGTGGAAGAAAGTCTTCCAGCTTATACGGCCGCCTTCTCCTATATATCTGGGCTAACTTGCACTGCGGAGAACAGGCTTCAGGGTTTGTACGGACCTGTTACTGTACCTTTTGCTGTAAGCACTTCTTGCAGCAATATTGCTTTTCTCCATATTAAATTGGCTCTTCCTCACAGGCCCTGTGAAGACCCCAGCCCTTCCATACCTTATCTGTGGAGTGAGGTCTCATTCTCTCAGATCTCCTCTGTTTGTCTGCTAATTTCCTTGCACACATCATTTTATCAGCTGACTCCCCTGCCCTTTAGCCCCACAGCCCTCAGGCTTGCTGAGGACTCCAGCTCTGTCCTCTGTCTTTGCCTCCCTTGGTTCTGCACTGTGGTGTCCACAAGCACATGCCTTGTAACCCAAACATCCTGGCAGCGTGCCACAGGAATACACTTTGATGAAATGGTCACAAGACAAATTCAGCCATTTCTCTTCCCTCTCCTCATGCCCCATCTTTTGATGTTTATCACTGTTTCCATGGGAATTGCCTTTCTCCATTCAAGAAAGAGGTTTAATATTCATGATTTGGAAGTGTGAAGGTTTATCTGGCAAGTAGATGGCTATAGTCACAACATGACAACAGGAAGGTCTGAGCTGGGTCACCCACAAATGAACACCCAGGTTTGCCCAAATGTGAAGTGATGACAAAGTTTGCTTTCAAGAACTTCCATGATTCCCGGGCTGTAACCATTCCTGGGGCTGCACTGGCACTGGAGTGTAAGCAGTTTGGTGTGCTCAACCGCTCTGCTGCTTTCCATCCTTGCCTTCAAGAAGCTGCTGGCCCTGCAGCTGCAGCACGCTGCCCTGCTGCCCCTCTGCATCGCTGCCAGCCCCAGCACCGCTCCTGCCTATGGCAGGGGGGTGGGAAGCCCAAGCAGCTGCCCACCTTCTGCTGGACATGGCAGCTCCCCTACAGTGCCACTGGCAGTTATGCAGTGCCCAGGAGAGGACAGTATGCACAGAGGGAGCAGTCTTGGTCTTACAGTGGAGCTCCATTTCCCTTTATTCCTTGAAGAATCATGGCCAGGGAAATCCAGGCACCCAAAAACCTCCTTAAAATCTGTAAAGGCCATGGCAGATGAACTGCAACCCCTGGTGGCACCAGCTCTGGCAGGTTTTGAGTGCTGTGACTGGTGCTTCTCCAACCCCAGCCCATGGCAGCTCTTGACTGAGGTGGGGGACTCCTGCATAAGCACAGACAGCTCTGCCAGGGGCCTGGGCAGTACCTGGGAGAACATTACTGCAGTGAATAACTGACTGACATTTAGCAGTACAAAGCCTTTTGTGCAGCTAGGACAATGTCATGTTGCCTTTTCTTTTAGAGGAAACATGTGGGCCATGCTTTTCAAATGGATATTTGCAAAGGGGAGAAGGATGATGGAAAAGAGACCTTCACTTTGTTTGCAGCAAATTGCAGCAAAACTCGACTTTTTTGGGTGAAGGCAAATATGTTAAACCACTAACATTAGGGGGGAAACCCCCTCCCTCCATGCCATTTTCACCTAGCTTGTACTGCTTTAGCAAAGCCAAAGGTTGCTAAAAAACACATGAAATGAAAAATAAAAAGCCCATAACTCTGTGAAAGTTGGAAGGGAGTTTTAGCTCATTCTTCATCTCTTTCACATGTTGTGTTGAAATATGAGGCCAAGAAGGAGGCCAAAAGACTTAAAAAGCCTATCATGAGGTAATTCAGCCACAAGCCCTGAGCAAGGGAACACAATGATAGCAGTGTGCTTGCTGTTTGCACAGAACTTGAAATATCAGAGCCCCACAGACCCTAAAATGCACAATTAAAAATGAAACAACTCCTCGGGGCCCGGAGATTACCCACATCTCCCCCTCTGAAAATGTTTCATTCAAGTATCCTATAAAATTGGTAACTGCTTATGGCACCTGCACAACGTAGCTGTTTAGAAGAAACTCATAAAAGAACTGAGATTACGCACCCATATGGAGGACCCACTGTGTCCTCTAGTTACTGTCACATGTGTCTGTGCTTTGTGCAAAGGGCAGAAGATTCAAGTGGCAGAAATAAGTGGAATTGCAAACCAGCCCAGGCTGTTAGGACACTTACTCGCAAAGAGGGCTACCTGCCCTACCAGTATTTGTTGCAGGGCTTCCACGTTAAGCCATCTGACTGAAGAGGGGAGGGTGTCACAAACACTGTATACTTTTTTGCATGCTTGATTCCATAATCATTGTTCATGTGGCATTTACAGCTGTAGGACTGGACTGCAGAAAAGCAAAAACTGGAAAGGAAAAGTAATTCTAGTTAGTAATATCACTGCCCAGCTCAACTGATTCAGTGAAGCAAAGGAAAAGAGACCCTTTTTTGAATTGCTAAATACAAACAGAAGAATTTTATATTAAATAAACATTAGAACACATACCAAATTTAAAACCTGAGAACTCCAGCTTAAATGATAGCTTTAAATATTAACAAAGATTGATATTCACAGTTTACCAAGTAGATAAATTAAGTTATTCATACCCTGTATAGATGGTGTAAGTCCCTCTCAAGTGCCAGTCATTTTAGCTGCTGTCCTCAAATTACCCTTCTCCACCACTAAAAACATCAAAACCAAAAAGCCAAGAGGAGGAAGGGGTGTTAGCGATCCCACAAGACTGGCTCGTATTGTAGTAACAGCAAAACCTTCATTTCAAGATTAGAAACCTGACCGCGCAGGCAGTGGCTGTCTCAGCCAGGTGGTGGCACTATAAGCACTTGCTATCATAAGAGCATTATAAATAGAAGAAAACCAACCCCAAACCACAACAACCCACACCAGGGAAACAACTCCAGTATCATTTTACAGCCCTGCATCTTTTAATTTATGAGACCTTCACAGATGGCTAAACATACACGAGCTGCCTGTGTTCCTGAGCCCGAACCATTACCTTAACAAACAGCAAGCTGAAAAACAGTAGCGTCTCATGACATTTTTTTAAATGCTTTCAGAAGAAAACCAAACCCTCTCTTTCCTCACTGCCCTCCTAGACCAACCTTTTCTAACCACTCTCAAATAGCAGGGAGGAATCCCAGTGGGCTGCCGGATGACCTCTCTCACCGCACCACTAGCATTAGCGCATGGATATCAAAATATATGGAACACAGAAAGTACAGGGCACTGAACTTGAAACTGCTTCTTGAGCAGATTAAGTTGCAGGGTGTACAAGACAGCAATCAGTTATCCAATACAGCAGCCACAGCAATTTGTGAAATGTTACTTGTTTGTTATGGGGTATAAGGCAGGAAGATAAAAATTCCTGGAGGAAAACCTGGCTCCTCTGGTGGCAGTGGCACTTCTGCCACTAGCTTCTGTATGGCTAGGATTAGCCCTTAAGGGTCACACCAAAATATACAGGGCCTGTCTTTTTCACAGAAGGGTGAACCCATGTGCATTAACAGAGCTGTTCCTGGTTTACAGGAGGAAGAGTGGCACGAGAATCAACAAGAAAATGTGTCTGAAAGTATAATGGATGCTCTGTCTGTTGGAGGGAAAGAAAAGCAAGAAGCCCTCCAGACATCATACTAACCAAGTTCCCCCACTAAGAATAAAGTTACTTAACATTTTTCTCCTGCTTTAATTGCATTTTCTGCTATTTCTCTAGAGGCTTGCCTTTCTTCATGCATCACTTTTATGGGATTATTTGTTTTTAAGAACTATTTATTGCTTTTCCAGGTTAATCTCTCAGCTATTGTTCTTTGTCATTCTTTCTTGTGGAAGTGGAAAATACCCATTTTCTTGGTCACTATTCCTTCTCAAACATTAATAAGTGACACATTCATATATACTGCTTTAAATTAATTGATTTCAAAGTGCTTACCAAGTGAAGCCTGCAATATCATCGATTTACAAATGGGGAAACATGCAAGAACTCAGAACTAGAACAATGATTTAGATACTGATCATGCAAACATTTGATCATATGAATAACTTTACAAGAGTATTTGATGTGGCTACTTAGATCCATCAAGTTACTTGTGGGCAAAAGTGTTTGAGGACCAAGTCCTTATTCACTAACAGCAGCCACAACTGGTTTCTTTTCTCCTTCTTCAACTGCCTTGAAAGAGATTGTGATTCTCAACTGAAAGACTGTTTTTAGCAGTAGCTCCTCAGAATGGTAAGAGGGAGGAAAGTAGTAAAACCCACAGTTGGGGTAGAACAAAATAATTCTGATTTGCAAAACAGTCCAGGTTAAAAATAAAGTGTTTTCCTTTTTAACCATGGAGAAAACATACAGCAAAATTTTCCCTGCTCTTGTTCACCTTGCAATGTCAAAAATTGTATTGCCAAAAACTTCTGAAGATTGGTAGCAGTTACAGCATGTTTGAGGTTACACAGAAGGTGTGAACACATGACATTTCAGCTGTAGAGAGATGTGGCTAATACCAGGGATTTGTCTCAACTATATAAGATATTTTGTTCATAGCAAAATCACTATTATTCACTGCATTGCAAATGAGAAACACTGTATAGCCAAACTACAGAAGGCCAACAGCCATACTGCCAAAGCAACAACCATATTTTACAGATACACAGCACACACAGGAAAAGGCTGAATGTTTCAATTCTTCTGAAGAAAGATTTTTTCCAACCTATACATTAGGATACGAAGGCAGATGACAAACAAGGGGGAGGCAACAATTTGCCAAAGCCTGATCAGTGTAAAAAATGTTCCTCTCATTCCTGGACTTCCTGCAGACAGGTCTATTGCTCCAGACCTCCTGAGACTCCATCTTCTGCGAATAGCATAGGAAATGACCCATCCCACCTACCATGGAAAATAATCAGTGCCACCTCTGAAGAGAGATTCCTTAATAGTGATAACATTGCTATGCATATTCACTGAACCAAATCCTGCTTTTAGGAGGGATCTTCCATTATTCTGATTGGCAATTTGGTCTGTCCTACCTTGCCTGGTTTTTCCACACTGGGTCAAACAAAATGTAACAACAAATGAAACAGAGCTGTACGGTTCCACAGAAGTAAAATGACTGGACAGCCTGAAGCATTCACATCATTAAACTGCCTGCACAAAGCCATTCCGAAATTAGAGAAATTTCCTCCATAAAGCTTAAATCATTTCCAAAGGGCATAACCTTCTACAAGAACCTTTTTTAGTCCTGGACTGATGAAAAAATGGGCAGTTCCCTTGCCTTACATTTACAAGAGGTTAATTATTACTTTGATCAGTTCCCTCACTGAAATGAAAACGTTCTGGATCAGAAAGAGCTATCATTCCGCAAACAGGTATCAGTCCACAAACGTAACCTGTACATATATATATATATGCGTGTGTGTATACATACACTCTCTTTTTTCTTTTTAATGTTTGTAATTTTCTTCCTAGAAGGCAAAGAAAGCGAAGGACAAGTCTCAGAGTGAGTGATCAGGCTGACTAAGCGCTTCCTTGAGGAAACAGAAAATGAGGAAATGTCACCATGATTTGCTTCTTGCTTTGCTCAGAAAAAAATTAATATATTTTTACTTCTGGCTCCCCAGTGAAAAAAAAAAACAAAAAACAAACAAACAAAAAAAAAAAACCCCAAAACAAACCAAAACCCAAACCAAACAACCAAAACCACACACACGGAGAGTATCCTCACAGGGACATGAGCTCACTTCTGCACACTCCAGCATGTTAGTCATTCCCACTTGGTTCCTTTTGTTCAATAGCTTATTCTTGCTCAACTTATGGAAAATAAATTCAATGGGACTTTATCCGGCTGCTAGAGCAGTAGGCAAATAGCTTACTTTTCCCTCTGATATTGTACTGCTCTACCAGTTGAAGACAAACCATTCAACAGAAAACCTTCAGCAGTCTTACAGGAGATCCTCAGTCACAACACTGGGGGCAAAATTGTGATAAATTAATATACAGCTCTAAACTCAATGATATCTTATGAGCCAACCTCTTCTAAGGTCTTTGTGCAGAAATGTAGTATACATAAAAGCTTTGATTTAGCATACACTTTAAGCATCCTCCTTCATGTCAGAGTCATTTCACCCACTCCTTAGTTTCTCTGCTGGATCTTTTATCCTTCCCAGCAGTGATCAGATGAAGAAAGAAGCCCAGAAGGAAGACTTACATAGGACTCTGGCCCATTTGCTTGTATTGCAACGAGGATCACTCAGTAGCAAAATTAAATCATGGTTTGCTCTGTGAGTCTAGCCTGCTCATATGTGTGTACTTTCCTGAGGGTTCAACAAGTTCTCACTGCTGGTCAGAGGCATGATCGGCACTCCTGCAAGCAGGAGCTGGATCCCATCCCAGGTGACATCACTGGCTTCAGTGGGAGGCTGTTTCATCAGGAAGAGCACCAGGTCACTCCTTTAGACCCACTTCACCTGCTAATTTTGGCATATCATTAACACAAAAAAAGTAATTTATTTTCCCGGATTTCGTCATTACCTTCCTCCTTTTACCACAATTTATAGTTCAGGATAATCCACAGTGTCATATAAAGAGGAACAACAAACTCAACAGAGTTTCCACTTACAGTGCTTCCTCTGACTTAAGATTTCAACTCTTGTCAGAGCAAGTTCTTTTCCTATGCAGAGCCCCAACCAGAGCAGATGAAGAAAACACTGTCTAGTTGTCTGCCTGATGATATATGATTTATACAGCAAGCTTGTATAAAGGGATGCTTCTCCAACACACTGCTGGGCAGGGAGCGGAGCTCCTTCTGCAGAGAGCTCAGGAGGATGGCAGAATAACCTTGCCTGGAGGCAAAGTGACCATATGAGAGTCGCCTGTCTCCTAGAAAAACAGTGTAATGCACAAGCTCCATGGGCTGATTTGTAAAACAGAGTGTCTGTAAAGCCTCAGAAAGTGCCCAGAGACAGACCCAAAATCCCTGGTGCTTCATTCCAGAGCACTGCAGACAAACACCCACCAGTAAACTGCTTCAAAATCAGGCAATCTGGGGGCTCCAGAAGTTCACAACATAAGAAGCTCAAGACATTAATTTCTTCAGGCTTTATTTCACTACCTCTGCCTGGAGTGTGGTCTTAGCACTAAATTCTGCCACTAAGTAGGGCCAAAGTTACCCTTGTGTTTCTTCAGAGAAGTACTACAATATAGAGGCGCTCAGAAAAACACTGGTTTGCTCAGCCTGAAAGAGGGTGTTCATTCAACCTCTGGTTCCAAAAGTTTTCAGCAACATCATGACTCCTGGCCTGGCTTCCTTGGGGCCAGGAACTCTTCAAATTATGGAGCTCCCTGGCTACTAGGGAGCAAGGACTCCTTGGTGGTTGATGACTCCCTAGAGCCCTTGCAATGCTGGGCAGCTTTGCCAAAGTGACATCCTTCTCGAACCGTACCAGGGTAAGAGGCATTCAACTGCATGTGGCACCTGTCTCACAAATCTATCAAAGATTTCAGGGAGGGAAGGGAGTTGATTCTGCCCACTCTAGATGCAAACCTAACTTTAGAATTTATTTATTTTTTGTGAATTGGGAAAGACAACTGGTTTTTTTTGCTAGCTTTGTACATAAATACTAAAAACTCTCTAAGCAACAGCTCTAAAACAGAACTGGGATAATTCACTGCAATCATCAACACTCAGGAAATCATACACATCTTGTAGTGGCACCTCAGACACAGAAACAGACTCTCCCTGGTGCTGTAAAACACAGAAACTGAATCTAGATTAAAAATACATACTGCTATTATGTGCTACCTTTGCCAGGCTTCAGCAGAACTAAATCATCTTTCTGCTAACAGAGAAAGCAACCTCAGCTAAAACCAACCAGGATAACTAAAGCAAAAATCAAAAGTAGTGGTACAGAATTGACTGCAGAGGGGAGACAAAAGCTGCTGACAAGAAAAAGCCAGGCTGTGACACAGTCTCTCACAATCTGGCTGCCTCATTACAGGAAAGCCTGCAAAACCAAGGCAGGCTCTCAGTGTCAACAAACTAGAAGCAAAAAATGGAAAGATAAAGCCCACTATGAAGCCAAAGGGGAACAAGTACATGTCTGTGGTGAATGAGCAGAGACTGCTCCGAAGAGCTGCTTTCTGACTGAATGCTGAAACTACGAAGGAGGCCAAGACAAAATCATTTCTTCAAGATGTCTGGGAAAAAATGACAGACCTTTAATTAAAAAGTTTGTGTGTGGCACAGCGGTATGTGGTCCTGGAAAGAGGGGGAGGCAGCAGATAAACTTCTTGCTAGATGGGCAGCCTTGTGCCAAATGAAGACTCGGGAACTGACAAGGAGACATAAAGGATGCAATCCCAGCATGAATAGATGTGCTTGAAACCCTCCTAGTGAAGTCTTGCAGCTACTCAAGGATCTCCGCCTTTTGCACTGAGGCAACACATGTAGTACTGAACCAAGCTGAACCCCTCACAGCACAGAGTGGGTCCACACAGCCTGGGGCCACAATCCTGCCTCCTCTGTAGCTTTTACAGACTACAGTGGCTCCTGAAGCCAAAAGTCTCTTTAATTGTCATGGGACATTCCCTTTTTGTTCCATATATAGGTTACCAATGTCACAGGAGGCCTGATAAGCAAGCCTGGATTTTATAATATTGTTCCAACTTGCATCTTCACTCTGATGCTGCTGATTTCAACAGCGAGACATTTCCAAAGCACCCTGATGGCCATGATATCTCCTGGAAGAGAAGAACCTTGCCCCACCACGGCAGAGAGCATTAAGGATTCACACTGCTCACATCCTAGTCTTGGAGCTTCGAGGGAAGGTTGGCACATCACATTGACAACTGAAGACATCCCAGGAAAGCCAGGGAAAAAGACGACTAGGGGCAATCCAAACTGAGGCAGGCAGAGGAAAATGCAAAGATGTTTTCCTTTGAAAAGATGAATCAAATAATGGCAATTCTTACTGCTCTTCAGAGGGAGCCTACCTCCACGGATAAAACCCCGAAAGATTACGAAAGAATGAGACTCAGCTAGGTAGAATGATAGCTGGAATGAGAAGTGATTATTTTATTCTGCACTTGTCTGACTGTGAACAGCTGTAAAAAAAAAATCTTCATTTCAAAACTTCCTGAGGCAGGACACTCACCTTCCACCAAAGATAACATCTTCCAGGTAATCCCATCAAAGCCAGATACTGCTTAGCTTGTTTGCTATACAGAGAACCACTGATTCCAAACCACTATTTCCCTCTTCAATTTGCCACCTTTCAGGAAGGAAATATTCTTCTGGAATGCACATGTGGTTATTATCCCCACACAAATCTATTTCTAAGGCATACAAGTCCCCAAGCGTTGCCCTACTACCTATGGCAGTGATTAAAACCTCATCTAATGTAATAGCAACATTGAATATTTGCAGTAAGCAACCAGCAGAAGCTCCAAGCAAGAGTAAAACTGGTGGCGTAACTTACTGACTGTCATAAAGCTCTTGTTAGCTGAGAGTGACTGAGTTAGAAAACCTCTCTGTATCACATAGGGGAGGCAGAGTTAACAGGCAAAGGTCAGGAGTAGCTGGAGTTTGCTTGCCTCCTCCACAGACTCATAACTGCTCATATAGAGATTTAGGAAGACAGTCAAACAGACCTGCTGGAAACAGCTCAAAGCCAAGGGAGACTTTCTTTAAGTATAATTCTCCCTAGGTCCTTCCTAAGCCAAGAGGAACAGTAAGACAGAAGGTAGAGGGGACAGAATTAGCATCTGTATATTAACAAGAAAAATGTATTGAGACATATGAGATGCTAAGATATTATGGGGATAGGACCATGTAACCACCTCTTAGAGGACCTGTATAAAAAGATGTGTGTGCATCATGACATCATCTGTAGCAGCACGTTGCTGTCACACACTATTGAGCAGTAGAAAGCCAGATTTGATGAGAGAGATTGATAAGGAAAATTATGGATATGGTTTGTCTAGAAGATCGCACAATAAGACATAGCAAGAATAGAGAATTCACACTTTGAAAACACCACATCAGAGCTTTGTTTATTTGTTCCTACAAGTGTGTTATATATTTCCTAAATGGCTAGCTTCCAGAACAAAGGCAGGGTTTTCACGTGACCTACCTTTACATGCCAACAGGTAAGATACCTGCACAGATAGCAAGTCACACAGAGCTCCTTTCACAGACAGTGGAGAGCAGCTAGCAGGAGGCCATTTCTCTGACCTGATTCATACATGCAGTAGAAGAAGATGAATCATACCTTACAGGTGTCTGAACCTCCCCACTGTCTGTAGGTGGAGCCTAGATGACTAACTCTGACAGAGATATTGAGGACACCTACTTTTGGTCAGATTAATCTCTTCCTATTCCCCACCACCACCTCCCAGGCACCCATGTACCTCAGTACTGAAGGTATGGTTAGTACTTTAACTCTTTTCAACAGTACAAATCACACTTGCTGGTTATGGCCCTGTAGTCCGATCCACAGACACACCTAGGTCTTTTGGTGTTCCAAAGATATCAAGGCTTTCATCTGCCTTTACCTTCCAGAGGTTAGCGCTGCCTGGTCATGCCATGTGACGTGGGGACATGACTCTATCATGCAGGTCACGTCACCCTCCCTGCTCCTAGCATCGCTGCTCAGCCCAGGACATGCTATCTCACATGGAGCTCACTGACGTGAAGGAGGCCCTGGAGAAGGCTGCCCCTTCTGGGTAGGGGAATGGGCATCCAAACAGGCAAGCTCAGTTTAAATAAAAAAAGCCTGTTGTACCTTAGTGATTCAAACTTCTCTAAAATGTCAGTCTAGTCATCAGCCTCAGAGCCAGGTTCAGCAGAGCACAAAAGTGCACGCTTAGTTTCAAGCAGACATTGGCCAAGGAAGGACTTAAAGAGGCAATCTGCTCATACGAGACCTCCACAAGGCATCAGAGCCTCTGCTCAGCTCTCCAGCTATAAATACCTGCCCCTACTGAAGTCAACGGCAGAGCTGCCACTTACTCGGCTGTGACCAGAACTTCACCTCAGTCAGTGAGTTGTTTTTGTGCACAACCAATGGGCAAATATTACAGTCTGAAGTCAGAGAATTTATTATCCTGTAAACAATATTTTGATAAGCCATCCCCTTGCCCTTCCCTGTTCTTAGTTGAAAGACTAATTTTCTTTTACTGCGCAGTAAAAATAACCCTCTCATTTCAGGTTCAATTTCTTTCTTACCTCTCCATCAGAATGTTTGCTCTTCTTTATCACTGAGATCAATATTTGTCCATGTGGGTGGAAACTGTTCTTTCTGCTCACCGCACTGTTATCACGTTAAAGTTTAACGTCACCAAAGAGGTAGTAAATGACAACTAAGCCTACATAACCAAAAAGGTTCTATTTATGTAATAAAATAACTTGTTTCACTAAGAAAGCCAACCACATTGTTCCTAGGCAGAACCCTAAACACATTTTTCACAGGAATGAGCCTCTATTGACTGCCCTTCTTTTTATAATATAACTCCACCTTTTAAAGTGCAGGGCACAATCTGATCTTGCACAATACTGGATTCACGCCACTACAGCAGGTAACTTCACAGTATTACTATGGCATAAGAAGACGTACAAGAACTGGAATGAGATCTGTTGCCTCTCTGTTTATAAAGTAGGGTTTTTTCAGCTTGATAATTCCCCAACAATTTTAAAGCAGAGGAGAATTAGTAATTTTTTTTTTCTTTCAAAGGTTTTTCTAGACTGTCTGCTGAGACAAATGTCTGCTCCAAACTCCTGGGCAAGCACAATTTAAATAAGGGATATTGCTTGTGTTTTTTTGCCAATTAAGTAATTATTGAGATTACTTTCCACTTTTAACAAGCATTCTAGTAATTATTAGCCGCTGCTAGGTAAACTCTGAAATGGCTTGGAGTTCGAGTTCAGTTCACATAAACATACAAAAGTTCAGATGCTTATCAACTGCTTGCACTTCTTGAGTCTGCAGAATATGTCTGGAAGCCTATCAGGTTCCCCATCTCCCTGCTCCCACATGCCAAGTCATGCCAAGAATGCTCCAGTTGTATTTTTTCATGGTGCTTTTGCATGTCTGGTTTTGGTCCCGTGCAGAAACAAGAAACAATGAACATGAACAAAGGATGAGGCTTTGAAGGAAGTTCTCTTCCTCAGAAAACAGCCAAAAACTGCAGGGTAAACCATCCCTTGACAAAGGACTGGCTTCAAAAAGAATTTAAGCCCACCTATAGCTTATGGCCCAGTAATACTTTCCTCCACACCTCCCCTCCCTCTCCCAGATAGGATGCCTGTCCCTCAGACTGGTCTGAATTTTCCAGGCGCCCTCTGCTTCAAGCACTACCCCACTCTGGTGCCTTTAGCTTTCACTAAAACTCCACTGGTCTCCAGACACTGTGCTTAAATCCTCTGGAGTGCTCCTCCTGCAAAGGGTGCTCAGAGCACACCTCAGACAGGCCCAGGTCCCTCACCAAAGGTACCTGCTATAGCAGGTAAAGGTGCCCAACTGAGTAGTTTCTAACAGTGCTACAGAAATGAAAGAGCTGGGAACAACAGACTACAGCCTGTGGGGAGTCAAGCACTTTCCCAAAAGCACATTAATCTGCAGGATGGGTCATCTTGGGTGAGGAACACCGTACTCTCCTGCTCACATTTTGCCCCTATGAACCCAAGAAGGTACAAGCCATCAGCGTTGAGACATGAGAGCAAATGACAGTACAGCACTCAGGGACAGAATAAAGTGGGGGCCTAGGGCCACAGCCTCCTCTAAGCTGTCAGGCCCTTCGATAACCTATTAAGAAAAAAATATACTCTAACTGCAGCAGAATTTGGGCATTTTCCAAAATGGTCCCATTCAGGCTTTCTTTACATTTTGGGTAATACTGAGGCAGAGGTAATACAAGTGTTTTAATTGCTCTTCAAAATTTTATCCTGGCTCAGTAGTGACTAGCTTGTTAGCAGTACAGGCACTGAAGACAGAAAATGGAGGGGGAAAGCAATAGTCTTTCTGTCATTTGATCAGTCATTTGAGCATCAAGCTGCATTGTGGATGGATGTTGCTAAACTGAGCACAGCATAGGCTCAGCAATGCAAGTACAACTGGATTATTCAGCCTCAGGGCAGCCCTACGCAGTTTCCCCCATGAGGTGGAGAGGCAAAGCAGCTGGAACACAGGTTGCATGCTGACTGTGATGCCCTCACCACTTCACCTGCACTATTTTGTTTATTGCACTAATTTGTCTCTGAAAAGCTCCGGATGTTTTGGGGAGAAGCTGTCACAAAGCATGCTTAGGTGTGCATTAATAGAATTATGCTTCAAAAGGCTACATAATGAAATAAGGAATTGGTCAAAATTGCTTTGTATGTATAATTAGTGTGCTCAGGTATCAGTAGCATCACTACAAAATTTGGGTTTCACCTTTATGTTTCAAAACTCAAACAGGAGCACTTGTGGTCATAATATCTTCAGGAGCAGAAAGAGCAAACATTTGAAACACATATAGGCCAATAAACCTTGCATATCTTAATGGCAACAAAGTCTTTCAGGAGGACCACATAGATAAATATGAACTGCATAGGCTAGGCACACCTGCTCTTTCAACTGCTGCAGAAACAGAGATGAACAAGAACTAGTTTAGATTAGTTTCTGGAAGGTGCTTACCCACACTAACACCCCCTCCTGCCATGCACTGAAGAGCACTGCCAATATTTGCAACCTCATTGCAGCTATGCCAGTGTTTGCTCTCTCCTCTACTTCCCTCCAAACTCCAGTTACAGATACCAAGAGACCACACGAGGATTTTCATTTTTGCGTTTCATTTTGAAGACCTGGTGTTTAGAACTCTCATGGTTTCAAAGAACAGCTTGAAAAGATAGAGCAAATTCATCCCACTGGATCTAAATGAAAACTCAAGAACCCTTAGCTTACATAAGAAAAAAAAAAATCAGAATTTTAAGCCCACCTGTACTTCTATGTAGCTATGCACTGTGTTTTCTCTTTTTTTAACATATCACAAGGCCATTTTTGTTCAAATGAATTATCACATTCACCTCTTCAAAATATGCTGAAATATTTCCCAAAAGCTGCTAAGTGAAATCTGTTCTTTTGTTACAGGGAATTGCTAGCCACAACTCCATATGGAAACAGAAGAAAATTGCTGTCTTTAAAGACCTGTTCCTGTGAGATGGTGCCTCCTTTACTCGTGGGATAGAGAGAACAGACTGTACACCTTGATGCAGGTAACTCTTCTTTCCTTCTCAGAGGCAGTGAAGCCTGTGCAAGGCTGATCAGCCTGTTTTCAAGCATGTCCCTTGCATCACATCTCATTTGACAAAGTAACTCATGTGCAGCCCTGGGATTGAACCACAGAATAGTTTGGGTTGGAAGGGACCTTAAAGACCAGGTTGCTCAAAGCCCCATCCAGCCTGGCCTTTAACACTGCCAGGGATGGGGCAGCCACAGCTTCTCTGGGCAACCTGTGCCAGTGTCTCATAAGCTCAGAATTAAATACATTTCAGAAGAAAACAAAACAAAGACCCTTAATAAATAGTTTCAGGACATGCCATATTGTTTTAGCACAACTTCTGTCTTTGCATTTAACCAGTTGGTTAAACTATTAAAATAACACAGCTCCCAGAAAAAAACAACACCTATGTCCTGACCAGAAAAGACTCCTTCTAACATGGGTGGGTTGATTTAATTATGCCAAATAATACAGCTGTGTGGTGCCTCTTGGATGAAAACGTAGCGCTGGATCTCAGTGCTGGCCTCAGCCATCTATGCTGGGGTATGCCTTGATCCACCAAAATCCATTACCAGGGTGTGCTGCTGTGAGGAGCAAGACAATTAAAACCAGGAAAAAGGAGGTGGGGGGGAAATGGGAAGATTAGTCCCATTGCATTACAACTTTTCTTATTTAGTGAAAAGGAAACACAATTAGGCGGAACATATTAAACACACCTACACAGATATCTAAACATCTCCCTGGTGCACTCAGATTCCTGCCTGTAGATGAAACAGGCAGGCGCCATTTCCTTAATCAAATTAGAAAACCAAACTTAAAATTATCCCCCTCCAGAGAGATATTTTCACCTCCAAACATATTCAGCAAAATAGAATACGAAGCTGAAAGGAAATCACTGAATTATTTATTATGGCTTTCTAATGGTCTAAGCTTACAATTTCAGACAGTAAAATGTACAGTAGAAAATGACTGATTACAGCGTACACCGGAAATTTTGGGGAATTAAAAGAAAGCTGCTTTGCATAATAACTGCACACTTCCATTTCTGGTGGAAAATTAAAAAGCCATTGCTCCTCACTAAAGATGACTATAATAGCAAATAAGGGAGTCTGGGGATGGAGAAGGGAAAGAGGAAGGATAGGAGGAGAGGAAGAACGATGGCCAAGATTCGTGATGAGTTTGTGGAGGTTAACATACTAAATTAAGTGATGAACACAGATGAAGGCAGGAGTAACAAAAATCACACTTCTCCCAAATGCGTCAGACAGTGGGCCACTGTCACTCAAGAAAGTGAGAGAGCACTTTGGTAAGCTCTTATATGACCAAGTACATCCCATGCAGTGGGCCTGTCTCGTTGTAGTCTCACGGGAGTGCTTAGCACTGCACAGCACAGACCCTGCAAGGCAGAAGGCAAACTGGGGATGGTCAGGCAAGTGCGTATCCTGCATGGGGAGAAGGACAAGGCTGCAGCGCTGTTGGCATCCCCATGAAAGCTGTCTGACATCGGACTCTCATGAGGAGATCCCTTGGACAAAGTGCCGACGAGGGCTAGGGAGCTGGACATCATGATTCCACTGCAAGGGACTCATACTGTGATGAGGGTTAAAGCTGGGGTGCGAGGAACCATTAGCTCATGCAGGGGCACAGGGAGTTTACATAAGCAACTCATGCTCCTGACGCGGAGAATTTGGGGATCAATTACATGTTCTGCTGTGCACACTGAGGACAGTTTCGCTCCCTTCTACAACAGCACAGTTTAGATGCAGTCTAAGGAGACTCAGAAAATCTCTCCTCTGGTTCACATCAGGAGCAGAAATCAATCTTTATTGTCAGTAATAATGCTTTGCAGAGATTTCTTTAAGTCTTGAAGATGAATTAGAATCATAGAATCATAGAATAGTTAGGGTTGGAAAGGACCTTAAGATCATCCAATTCCAACCCCTCTGCCATAGGCAGGGACACCTCACACTAAACCATGTCACCCAAGGCTCTGTCCAACCTGGCCTTGAACACCTCCAGGGGTGGAGCATTCACAACCTCCCTGGGCAACCCATTCCACTGCCTCACCACCCTCACAGTAAGGAACTTCCTCCTTGGATATAAGAATATAAGTATTGGTTATAAGAATATATTTATAATATATTTATAATTTTATATATATATAAATATATATCATTATATTACATATAATAATGTAATATATAAAATATAATATATAGAATTATAATTCTATATATTATTTTATATTATAGCACATTATTATATATTATTCATATTATCATGTATTAGTATATATTTATATATTATATATTACAATATATTTATATCATATATAATATATCATTATATTATATCTTACATATAATTATATAACAATATAATAATATATTATCTAAGATATAAAAATATATAATTTGTATATTAAATATTGGATATAAAAATTGGATGCAAGTATCCACTCTAAACTTCCCCTGTTAAAGTTTTAAACCATTACCTGTTGTCCTATCACTACAGTCCCTAATGAAGAGTCCCTCCTCAGAATCATTATAGGCCCCTTCAGATACTGGAAGGCTGCTATGAGGTCTCCATGCAGCCTTCTCTTCTCCAGGCTGAACAGCCCCAACTTTCTCAGCCTGTCTTCATACGGGAGGTGCTCCAGTCCCCTGATCATCCTCGTGGCCCTCCTCTGGACTTGTTCCAACAGTTCCATGTCCTTTTTATGTTGAGGACACCAGAACTGCACAGAATACTCCAGGTGAGGTCTCACAAGAGCAGAGTAGAGGGGCAGGATCACCTCCTTCGACCTGCTGGTCATGCTCCTTTTGATGGAGCCCAGGATATGGTTGGCTTTCTGGGCTGCAAACGCACACTGAAGCCAGCTCATGTTCACTTTCTCATTGTCCAGCACCCCCAAGTCCTTCTCTGCAAGGCTGCTCTGAATCTCTTCTCTGCCCAAACTGTAGCTGTGCCTGGGGTTGCCCCGACCCAGGTGTAGGACCTTGCACTTGGCATGGTTGAACTTCATGAGGTTGGCATCAGCCCACCTCACAAGCGTGTCAAGGTCCCTCTGGATGGCATTCCTTCCCTGCAGCTTATCAACCGAACCACACAGCTTGGTGTCATTGGCAAACTTGCTGAGGGTGCACTCAATCCCACTGTCCATGTCACCGACAAAGATGTTGAACAAGACCGATACCAACACCGATACACTTGTTACTGGTCTCCAGCTGGACATTGAGCCATTGACCACAACTCTTTGCATGTGGCCATCCAGCCAGTTCTCTATCCACCAAGTGGTCCACCTATCAAATTGATGTCTCTCCAATTTAGAGACAAGGATGTCATGTGGGACAGTGTCGAACACTTTGCACAAGTCCAGGTAGATGACATCAGCTGCTCTACCCCTGTCCATCAGTTCTGTAGCCCCATCATAGAAGGCCACCAAATTGGTCAGGCAGGATTTCTCCTTAGTGAAGCCATGCTGGCTGTCACCAAGCACCTGGTTGTTTTTCATGTGCCTTCCAGGAGAATGTGCTCCAAGATTTTGCCAGGCACAGAGGTGAGACTGACTGGTCTGTAGTTCCCTGGATCATCCATTTTCCCCTTCTCAAAAATGGGGGTTATATTTCCCTTTTTCCAGTCATTGGGAGCTTCACCTGACTGCCATGATTTTCCAAATATGATGGAAAATGTTTCAAATATTATGGACATTTTTCATATATGATGGACTTGAGCATTAATATGGTGGAATTAAGCATTTTCTGAATGTAATAACATCCAATATTTTTATATACCATATTTTTATATATAAATACACCTTATGCATTTAGACTTAAATATATAAGCATATGCATATAAGCACATATGTATTTTTATATATCCCTATTGCATTTGTACTATTCCTTGCATTTATACTAACAAAAATTTGTACATGCTAAACCTTTTATTGTATTTGTCTTATACACATACTCATTTCTTTCATGTTTACACAGAGCTAAAGAAAATAGCTTACTAGCTTCCATATTCTGACCACTAAGGAAATGAGGTTTACACCTTTTTGTTAGGTTAATATACCGGATATATAATCATGCCATTGTGTGCTGAAATACGTTACAACACAGTGTAGAACTTGCACCCAAAGGCTTTTTCAAATCAAATATTCCCAAGTACCAGGTAACCACTACAATTTATAGCCTGGGATTAGTCCCACACAAGCCTCTGAAACAATCAGAATAATTGCTCTCCCAGCCTTCCATCATAATATGCTTGTTCTTGGGGTTGTGACATGTCTTCGCTTAACACAAACCAAAGCTTTAAGTCTGTCTGTACAAAATATGCGCAGTGCTAGAATTTGGTGGAGTTTTAGGGTACTGTTAAGGATGGGTCACAAGTAAGCAGGTGATTCCTGGATCCCATCCCTTCTGAAGAGACTCCAGGAGAAAAGTTGAGTAATCTTTACAGAGATTTCAGCAGAATGTAGCTTATCCTGCCTGTCCCACACAGACACGCTGACTGACCCATGGATCACTTCCAGACATGTTCAGAAGCTCATGGAGATGCTGGCACACAGGTAGCTGACCACCCAGATCAAGACTGTGGTTTACAATATGTAATCTGGAAAGTTCCTCAAGACTGCCAGGCATGAAGTAAACACAAAAATAAAAAAAAAAAATAAAAAAAAAAGATAATTTCAAACCATTATTTCATATCCAACAAAGACAACACAGTGCTTTGCCCACCCGGAAATCCCCAGAAGAGCCACTGCACACATGCAGAACAAGTCAGACTTTCCCTCTGTTTTTGAAGGTGCCAACATCATCAGGTCTGGGCTATATGGAGTTCACCATCCCTAGAGCATCACTTCCTTCTGGTTTTCACAGACAGAAAGCTTGCTTGTATCAAAGCAGCAGAAGGAACTGTATTTGGCTGATACCTCGGTGGGGTTTCCAGTCCTACTGCCAAGAAAACAAAGCACCAGGGAGACCAGTCCGATCTGGGATCTGCCTGCTGTCCATGCAACCCTGTCCTACTGAGCTGTCTGCAGCACTGGCTCCCACCCAGGCCCAACAGGCAAAGAATGGAAAACCATTTTCTGCAGAGGAAGGTGAACGCACCATTTTCTCCCCTAAAATACAGGGGCAGAGCAGAGAGCAGTATAGTGGGGGGAAAGCAGAACAAGTCTCTATGGAGAGGTGGGGAAAGTCACTGGGGGACGTATTTCCAAGCAAATGAGAACTGTGACATTGATGCATTTTCTATGAGGCAACCCATACACAACTGAATGACAGTTACATAAAGATAATGTCAATTTCAGGAGCCAGAACAAAACCAAATTACACAGTAGCCATGCAGTAAGTGCCAACATAATGGGAGGTTTTCATTTTGGGGTCAGCTGGGAAATGTCAATATTTTTTTTTGCCTTTGTTCTACATCCAGTCATCCAAAAGCATGCCAGCCCAGCTTTCTGACCATAGATTATGTAAGTGACTTTCCTTGTAACTCAACAAAAGCTGTTTCTTAACTGTGGGAAAGGGATAGAAGACACTTCTTCCCCTCTGGACAAAGCACTTTCTTTCCAGAGCTTTTTTGTCTTGGCTAGCAGAAGAACTAACTCAGCACTTAAAATACAGATTCCTATCAAGCCTGCCCTGCTCTTATTCTGAGATAGTGCTTAAAGGAGCAGAGACAATCTACATTATCATGGGAAAATAATGGCACTTATGGAATCAAAGTATGGCAGCACTGAGCAGTAAGGAGCCATACAACCTAAGGTAATACAAACCAGGGTATGTTAATAAAAATGCACCTACATCTTTGATTTTGTAACAACATTAAGGAGAACTAGGGAAGTTCAGCTTCTATGCAAATTGGGTAAGAACAGCTATCAGTAGATGAGAAGTCCTTGGCTTGCACAAGAGACATATCTAGTTCAAGTGAGAGAGTGTGACAGACTGAGTGACTGGGAAGATGCAAACACGGATGCCCCTTCATCATTTCTCACACAGAAAGATACAGAGAGAAGTGGAAGTAGGTTTAAAACACATGCACATGCATGCACACACACACTTTTTCAGTAAGCACGTAGCTACACTGTGGGATTCATTACCATCGGATGTTATGGGAGCCAAAAATATAACTGGAGAGATTAGTCCAATTCATGGAAGAAAAGTCCACTGTGAGCTATTAAATGCAAAAAACACAAATACGGCCTCTGGGCCAGGAAGTCCCTGTGCAGTGACTGCCAGGAGCGGGGAGGATGCACTGGAGGAAATGTGAGCGTGTGCTTGCCCTCTTCTTGCGCCCTGCTCTGGGTTGTGTCCACTGTCCAGGAATACTCAACTGGCTAGACTTTTGGCCTCTAGAAGTGGGGCTTTTCTTCTACAGTAGACCAAATGTGGAGATCAAAACCTTCAATAACCCTGGAACTCAAGTCATATTCAACACCCAGTGGTCCCCATAGTGAAAAATTTCTGTAAGCATTTAGGAAACTTCTTTTCATTTCTATAACTTCTACCAAAAATCTTGATTTTGCTGCATTTGAGGGTGAAGAAATAAGTGGCAAAAGCTTCCTGAAGTACAGCTTTCTGGGGAAGATGGCCAGGCTGGAACTCTGATTCCCCCACTTCCATTCACCCTGTGAACACATCTGATCATCTGACCATCTCCAATATTCTGAAATATTCACATGCATCCAGAAATACAGGATCTGTGCATGTTCAGTAGCTGTTTGGGGGGATTGCCAAATGGATTTCTCCCTGAAGTTACAGTATGCTCAAGTCTGTCTCAGTCTGGGAAAAAAAAAATACTGTTTGCCCTTCCACTTTTCTTTCCGACTTAATGCTCTCTGTATCAGCCTCTTACCATCT
Organism: Lathamus discolor; assembly: GCF_037157495.1. NCBI lineage: Eukaryota > Metazoa > Chordata > Aves > Psittaciformes > Psittacidae > Lathamus > Lathamus discolor. The sequence continues at coordinate 33,486,725 of NC_088887.1, forward strand.
AATATTTATAAACACAAACTTTGAAATCTGCAGGAATGCGAATATCTGGAATTATCCAGAAGATTAGGCAACTGAAACCAATGTCTTACCATCCCACATGCAATCAACTCCATTCCTGAAGAGGCCATGGGAGTTGATTTTGTTAGCAGTTTTTATGAAATGCTTCAAATATCATTTGTTAAGTGGAAGCAGTCATTGCTTAAAAAGGAAAGAGATATGTACTTGTTATGTAACCTACTGAATCTCTTTTTCTCTTGTTTTTGCCAAGATCTCCTTGATAATGGTGTGAATTGTTTAGGCAAGCTCATGCAGCCTACAGACATATGTACATACAATCTCTAAAAGAACTTTCTGTTCCTTGTTCCCAGGTACACACCAAACCATGCTGCATATTTTAAAAACCTGCTATAGCCTGTTAATGGAGTGTGGAAATAACCCTGGAGGATAAGGCACACAGAGTTTATTACATAACTTCAGAAATTTTGGCCAGGAAAAAAATGTTGATCCCTTTAAATAGGTTTTAATGAAGTCAAGATTTAGGTGTTTTTTATGATAATATCTTCATTCCAGTTGATGTTTCAGCATGCCAAGTTCTGTATCCCATTAGCCCCTTACCAAAGAACAAACTGCTATTGGTGGACTTTATTTTTAATTTTTTATTTTTAAAGGACAGGATGAGAGGTTGCTTATGTTGGCTTTTTCTTGGTACAATTATTCCCCCCAAATCTGATTATAAAGGGAATTTCAGTGAAGCCATTAATAAATGAAACAAAAATAAGGAGCTCAGAAGGAAATACTCGGGGATTGTCCTTACTGCAAAATATATAGTCTCAGTATTGCCTTTCAGTTGAGGCTTACTTAGATGTAAAGATCTTTACTTGCATTTAGTACCTTTTAAACCAATCTTGGCTTCCTTGCACACAGTTTGAACTGCTAACAGAACAATATTGGCAACTTTGCTCTTTCGGGGTATGACTACTCATTTATGGCTACCCCCAGCTACCCTGTGTGCTGAGATAATACCCCTGTCAAAAATCATAAAACTAGTCAAATTCCTGCAGAGACCCCGCAGGATAAACCTCTCAGCAACCTTAGCACAATACATGCTTGAGTGCAGGATCAACTGCCCACATTTAATTTCATGGAGGGGCTGCTTTTATCCACACTGAAGTAACTTGGGAGGGAAAACATAAAACTAAATGAAACTATTGTTAATTACACTGAATTTAAATCAGCAGTGAAGATGTACCCCTTCTTTGACAGCAAACTGGAAAGGCCCTTAAGCCATGTCATCATTTGCAGTACAAAAAGGTTGCATTTTTGTACCGGGGAGATTTTGTTGCTTCATAGCAGAAGTTCTTGACTATTTCTTGTCTTGGTTTGAAGAAGCACACTGAGATTTCTGGTTTTTGCTGCAACTGAGTTTGAGGAAGTGTTAAAATGGAAATGCTAAATGCCTTGCATTGAAAACCTTGATTTTACATTGAAAATAGTTCACTGTATACTATGGCTGAAAACTGATTATATCTGTGTGTCGTCTAAATGTCTTCATCCTTTCCACAGTAGTTGATGAGGTACTACTTCGGTTGCGATGTTTATGCTATTTACTGGACACTCTTGATTATTAGAAAAATGGAACCATGTCTCAAACTCCTGGACACAAGTGGAGGAAATCCCCCTCTTCCTATAAATGCACCCACCCTAAACCATGTACAATGTGGATTGTGTTTTTTCTGTAGGTAGTTTGCTATACATTCCACCCACCTCGTGTGAATTAAGCTTTTCTATTTTATGCAGGAGACCCTGCCACTGGGATAGGACCCGCAGTAAGGCTAACAAATGAGTACCAAGATAGATCTCTCAGTCCCTCTACTAAAGAGTCTCTCTTCTGAAGTAAATTTCCATGAGCTGCATTAGCATGACAGAATAAGACTTCATGAAGTGAGAGGCTGAACTACTGGATGCTTGAAGTTTTTGACTTGTAAATTAACCAGATGGTAAAAGCACCGCTAGAAGAAAAGAAGTACATAAAACCCTATGCAGTCTACTAAGTTCACAAAGACCACACAGACTGCAATTCCTGTTTAATATTTTTCCCTATACCTTTTGTTTGCCATTTTGCCCTTGGATGTTCAAAAAACCAAAATGCCTGGTCATGGTCCACACAACTAAAGAAAGTATATGGAGATATGTATTTCATAGACCTCCCAAGATGGCAATACCAGTGTTAAAAAAAGAACCACAATGAATGATATAATAAACACATTTGAGACTGGATAAGGTCAATTACACACTCAACAGTGAAACTAATGTCACAGAAGGTTGAAAGAGCTCCAGGTAAGTGTCATGGGGCAGGATGCCAAGAGCTGAGAGTTTTTTAGCTAAAGAAACTCTAACCTACATTAGCTTCAAGGGAAAAAAAAGACATTAAAGGAGACAGAGCTACACTAGAGAGCTGCTGTTACATTACTAATCTCTCTGAAGTATACTGCAAAGACATATTTGCTGTAGTTGCAAGTTCTACTTCTGATTTTACTTATACTGGGAAACAGCTCCATCAAGGTCACCGGAACCGCGTTATGTGTAAAAACTGATCTCTCTGAGTCAAAAGCTGCGTACGATTTGGTTTAATGATAATTTTTCAGAGGTGGCTTTTAAAACTCATCCTTTCATATGACATTTGAGATTTTATATGTGATGGCTACTTGCACACCTCAAAGTGTTACGTTTCCAGTGTGAAATTAGCTATATTCAGAACGAAACTTCCTTCACCCATCATCACAGCAAGTGTATCAGGATATTGCTGCTACAACAACAACAAAGCCTCATATGTTCATGTGTTTTAATGTACTAAAAGAAACAGTTCCTGACCAAGAAGCTCTATCTATTGTATGTGGGGCCTAATTTTTAAGTCTAACCAAGTATGGAGACATGCAATAGGCACAACTGCATTCAATAAAGTGAACAATGGATAATGACAGGCTCTGACAATGGGCTTTGACAAACCTTGCTGGTTTGTCAAACCCATCTGCCTGGCCTGCCTTTCTGCTGGAGATGGCCACCCCACGGTGAAGGTGCCAGAAGCCATGTGTGTGTGTGTCTCAGTAGCTTGCCTGCTCCAGTTCACAGCCTGCAACTGCAAACAGGCTTGTTTTCCAGGAAAGCGGAATTATATGAAGGCTGTAAAGCAAAGCATGATCTCACATTCCCTTCTGCTGGCACCATTTTCGGAGCAGTAACCTCCATCAGAGGAGTAGGAACAAAACAGCTAGAAGAGGCAAGAACCTCTTAAACCACCACAGCTGTTTTCTTAGGGAGCATGTGTCAGTCTTTAATATAGCCTTTGTGACTTGTCATTATACTTTGGTTTCACCATGATCCTGCTGAAAACCAGCATAAACTTTGCAAACTGACTCCAGAGGGAGCAGAAGTTGGGTCTTCGCTGTGGACCACAGGAGAAAGGACAGTATAACTATTGACTTCGTGCTGTTTTCCCTGCCTTCCTTCTTACAGCTAGACAGAAGCACCCTTCATGCTTGCTTGTGACCCTAAAATGAGTAGCGGTGACCATAGGAGCTTAAGCAAGTGAGCTTAGAAAGGCTTTATGGCCAGCTTTTGAACGTCTGGTGAGTACTCACTTCAGTGCGAAAGGCAGCCAGCTGGTTCTGGGCTCTCCTAATCTGGTATTTGCAGTGCTGCTCGCTGCCAGATGACATTTTAGGCCTTGGACGGTTTCACTCCTTTTGCTTGGTTTGGTTTCAAGTTTACACACAAACAGCCACTACATAAGACGCCAACAAACTTTGACTCAGTTCCTCATCTGAAAACAATTTTGTACTCCCACACCAATCCCACAAATGCTTCTGACTCTCTAATAAAGCAGCATTAAAAAGGTGCCCCCTGACAAGTTTGGGCTAAGATGTGGTCAGGACCCGAGGACCCCTTCCGAAATGAGAGGGTACAGAAGAAGCCTGAACCACCACTCTTAAATGAAGCGCCCACTGTTGCTGCTGTCTTTCACTCGGGACGTCACTGTTTAGTAACCTTACCGGGCGGGTGAAACCTCAGTGACATGCTACTGTGATACACCTGCCATTCTGCCTTTTCCAACCCCACAAATTAATTCTTACACTAAAGGACTAGTCAGAGACCTGTGAGCATTACCACACACTTGATTGGTATAAATGTAATTATGGCTGAGGTTGAGCTGATCTAAAAATAAAGCCGAGACTTAAAACTACAGGAGATTTTGTACCAGGAAGTAACTGGTCCTGAGCACCAGGGATGAGTTCAGGCAGCTGATAATCTTCAGACCCTGGGTAACTATGATGGACAGCTTGCTGTAGGGGTACTAGATGGAGGTCCAGCCTCATTTCTCATTTCTCATTCATGTTCCATAAGGCAAACAGACAAGTTGCTTAGCCTCTTTACCTCAATTTCCCATCGAGACACAACACAGTGCTGTCTTAATTTCACAACTCTGGAGTGTTTCCCTGGCCATGTAAAGGCAGATGTGGACTTGCTCTGATGGGGCTCAGCACTGCCCTCAGTCTGGATGGTTATATCATATTATATGTGGTGACATGTGTAGTATAGTTGGGGAGCTACGGCCTTTATCTGGCTTCAATATTTAAAGCTCTGGGCAGGGTCTATTTCTCCTCATCTCTTTATGTAGCACCTAGGACATAGGAACAAAAATTTCCATTGGGACTCTCCAGGTGACAAAATTCCACAAAAACAATGTGTGCCCAAACAAGCCCAACAGGACAACCCTGAACGGAGGCATTGAGAGGCTGAGGCACAGGGATACCCAGTATGTAAATCCATCCAACGCAGCTGGTGAGGGGCTGGCTGCAGCAGCACTCCCGCACCACAGATACTGCCTGACGCAGGCAGAAGGCAGGAGGGACCATCCCTTCTCCACACCAGTGAGTTACGTCAGCTGACAGAAGAAAATGCAATCTGCCTTTCAGAGCTTATCTGCAAGATAACCCTAAGGACAATTAAGGCATAGCAGTGTCAGGTCACTGAGTTCAAGATGAAGCACGCTGAAGGTCCTGGAGAGCAAGGTAGGCTCTCCTTGAGGACCACATGAATCCAGTTCGCAAAGACCTTCTTTATGTATTGTGCAAGGCAACCTGCTCATTCTGACAACACCAGATTTTAGTGCTCCCACCCCTGCCTGAGGAACAGGTCCACCAGGAGATGTGACTAGGGATAATTCTGGATGGGGAAAGCAGTGATGAGCTCCATCTGGCAGAGGTGAAGCCAGGAGAATGCATGCATCCATAGCCCAGGCTTCAGCCAGGTGTTTAGGATTCTCATTTTCCCCACAGAATTCAAAACCTCTTAAGTCATCTTGAGCCAACCTGATTCTGATAAGCTTATTTTGCTCTGATTTTGTCTGGCTTTGTCCGAGTAGCTCTAGCTCTAGCTCAAGAAATGCAGTCACTTCTCCCGCACCTTTGAATTTTCCTGCTGCAAAGAAGCAACCCAGGTAAAACCAGCAACTGGACCTTGAAGGGAGGAGTGGGGGACTGCAAATGGACTTTCTTGTGATGCACAGAAATAATCAGAAGGATTTTTATAACCTGAGTAGTTTACTTGAGGAGAGGGGGATCAGCGATGTTCCCAAAGCCTAGTGCTCACTTCAGCAGCACACATTCCTGATTGGGAACTGAGCCTGTGATTTGCAGAAATACCAGGAATATCAAGTCTTTGTCCTCCCCATCCTCCCCTCAACCTCCAATTCCCTTTTAGCCCACAGAAATGTTCCTGACACTGTCTCTGTGCCTGGAAGGGCAATGCTGAAGCAGAAGTGCGGAGGTGGAGCAGGAGATCAGCTGCTAAATCTCCTGTGTTTTCTCCACAAGGATCAGGGAGATGGAGGCAATCAGAGAATGCCACCAAGAACAAACACCAGGAAATTTCCAGGCTGTCTTTGCATATATCGCAGACAAACAAACAAGAATGGCATTCAGACATTACCTCTTGTGTTTTACAGAGCACTTTAACAACAACACTGAGAATTCCCAGAGGCTGTCACAGGATGAAAAAACACATGAGTTTTGTCTATGATCTAAACATCAAACTGCAGATCAGACTACATCTGTGCACCTCAATAGCTAAGGTCTTTCCGGCCCAGGAAGCTGAAAAGCTCACCCTGTCCAGATGTTTCCACATGATGCTATCAGCCTTTCACAGAAACAGCCTTTACAGAAGACATCAAAATACTCAATAAGGTTTAGAGGCAGCAGGATTGCAACCCCCTCCAGCAGGCAGGGTTCCCAGCGCTGGCCTGGGAAGCACTCATACTAGCAGTTTGATACCTTGGCTTAGGAAGCAAAGAAGAATAACAGTCTAAATTGAAACCTAGGGAAGCTAGGCAGAAAACAATTATCAAAACTGGAATTTGGCCAGGACTGCCCGGATGAATAGTTCTACTCTTGCGTGCACACATAAAAAAATGGCATGAGGTAGTTATGAATGATGAGCAGTGAAGATCCAAAAGGTTTCAGAGTCTTGTTAGGGCTTTGATGGCACAGAGTTTCATTAACGGCTGAGAGAAAGAGTGTCGACTTCTTAATCACCAAACTGCTTCCTGCGGCACCCAAGGTCCCTGTGATGAAATCTCACCAATTATTGATTAGTGTTGAGATGCAGGAGCAGATAAGGTCACAGCCTGGAGTGATTCACTGGTAACCTGGAAAAAAGGCTTCATACAAGTGGCAATATTTATAAGCTACACTGCTTAATGGAAAATATGAATTTTAGAGGGAAAGAAAAAGCATTGCCAAGATTGCTGTTCTAAATCCAGTTACACAGAGAGCTAAGCATGAATGAGCACTTGCAGTTTTAAAATAGTTTCCATTTTGGAAAAAAAGAAAAAAGAAACCCATACTAAAACCTCTGTCTCAGTTTGCTTGGTAGATCTGAAAGATGTGTTCCACTAATGCAGTAACAATAGAAGATCTCCAAAGACTGCTCATACTCTTAAATAGTGTTTAACAAATTCATTCATCATGAGTACCTGTAGCAAATTTCATCATAACACGGAGGTGTTTATACAAGTCTTTCTTTCAAAAGCATTAGATACTATTTACACTGACTCATCCATCTACCTGTCCTTTTTCATTTGTGTGTTGTCTTCTGCCAGATTGCAAACAACAAAGAACAGTGACTTTGATTAGAAAATTCCCACTTTAGCCTTTATTTTCCCCCAACACAATATTCACCAGCTATCATAATAAAAAAAATTGTCTCATTGAAAGTTATTTGGTGACAATCAAAACAAGTGAAACACAAAAAAATTATGATGAACTGCCTCAGCCAGCAGTAATATAACAACATTTTAGTACAGTACAGCTTGTATGCATCCCAAAGAAGAGATATGCTAAGAATGTTTACAAATATAGAGATGTGAATGCTTGGGCTAGAGTTTATTAACATGCAGAGGAATTCTCCAGGGGTTACAGCTCTCCCGTAGCAGATGTCCTTCACTGCATCACTGGGAAAAGGGAAAGCGGCAAGGAATGTCAAAGTCTCTCAAAACAGGTAATTTTCTCCATTATGTATCACCCCCAGTCTTTGTTGGCCTGTCATCCCCAGAGCTTCGCTGTTAATAATGAAGGGATGTTGAAGCAGGCACATTGCACTGCTGGAGTGGCGGGCCCTTCCTAGTTTAAGAATAGAATCATAGACTCACAGACACGTTTGGGTTAGAAGGGGCCTTGAAGATCGTCTAGTTCCAACCCACCCATACCTAGGCACCTTGTCAGAGACTCACTTCTTGCAGGACACTATTTTCCAGCTTTCTTTCAGGAGTTGAATTCCCTCTCTGGGCAAGCTGCATATATAGAAACATCATGCTTTAAGTATTATCCTTTCTGTTGAGGCTCAATGGAGCTTTGAGGATGAATGTGGATCTCCTTGGCTGAGCAGACACATCATCCCACCACAGCATAAGTAGAACCTCAGAGCACCCTTTCTGGTGTCAGTGGCAAGGGAAACCCAATTGCTTGCTTTATCCGAGCTTCTCAACACTGTGGCAGAGAATTCCATATCCTAAGGACCACCCCCATGGTATGCTGGGAGTTTATTGAGTATCATGGCTTCTCCCTGTGCTGACCTGCAAACTGTCATACTGAACACAAAGCATATGTGGATAGCATCATGTTTTGATTGTCTTCTAAGATTTAACTCATGAAGGGGCAAGAATTTCAACTGGAAGAATATAAAGTCCTCCCTTGCTTTGTGAGTGTACGTAAGTGATGTAAAAAGACACTGGGAGAACACTGACCTAAGACAACTCTATTTGAAGAGCTGAGCACACCCTGCCCTAGGCCATCAGGACTATTAAAATGGAGAGAAAAAAAAAAAGAGCAATACATTTAGGCTTCATTCACAGTGCCAGACGGTCAGCTGGCATGGACCGGCCAAATTCAGTGCGAACAGGCCAACTGAACGGTCTTGAGTATACAATGTAGAAGCTGATGAAATCTTGCTTGAATTTTAGGCCTGTGCATTTCTGTACATTTTAGTAGCCCTGCACCCTCTGAGGCCCTATTCCCATTTGCACTGAAATGATTTATTTGTGCAGACTTGGGCTTGCTTCCTCCTTTTCTGTCACTGTGAGAAAGGCGATGCTCTCCCAGATCAGTGAGCAAGCTTGCAAAGTCCCATCCCGAAGAGAACCTCCCACCCTCATGAAAGCCAGCAGAGGAGCAGAGGGTTCTGCCTCCCTCTCTGGTTCAGCAGATGCCTATTTATGTGCCAATATTGTACATGGGAACATTTCAGCCCCAGCAAGGTGAAATTTCAGTGGGCTCTTTTGAGGTGAAGGCGCATTTCCTGTGGAAAACAATATGCCTTACAGCCCAGACAGACATACAGCCTGCCAAACAGCTACCCAGCAGTGCCGTTCTTGTCCTACCTCTAATGATAATGAAGTTGAGCTCAACTTCATGAACTGAGCCTTTGCTACAGTAATAATTACGAATAAGTGCCAACTTCTCCTTAAAAATAACAGAGAACAGCAGAGAGGCACAGATGAGTAGTGCTTTGCAAGAAACACTGTGTCACAGTGTGATGATACAGGTTTCGGAGATGCATGGCTGCATAAAAGCAGAAGCTAGAGACTCTCCCCTCTCCTTGTCTTTCCATATCTCCCACTTCTGCTAGGACCAGGGCAAAGCCTTTCTAGGGCTGGGGTTAGAGGAAGCCTGGTGTCAGCCACTGTGCAGGGAGCATGGTCAGGAGGAGGAGATGGAGGTGAGCTGCCCATGGCTGGCAGCGGGCAGCGAGGGATCCTCCTGCTCACTCTGGGAAGGATGCTTCTACACGCTGCTGGGGGCTGGCTCCCAGCCATGGCCAAAAATGGTAAGTGTTACCACCAAAAGCCATTTCTGTAAGCCATAAAGTGACCACATTGAATAGGAAGGAAGTTAAACTATTATTCCTGTTGCTTATGGCATGGGCTGACAACATCAAAAAGACAGATAATTAAAAATACAATAAGGTTTTCCCAATGTCTCTTCCACTTATTTCCTCTTCTGAGCTGCCCAAGTGTTGTTTTATGAGGAGTCATTTTATCAACTTCTAAAAATATCTCCAAATTGGTTAGGAGCCATCCCCCACAGGACACTGAATTGTTCTGTTTGCTTTAAAAGCACAAAGCCTACTTTAGCCAAGCCCTGGGTCAGAAAGGTGGGTTAGGTGTCCTGATAAGGTCCCACCAATGCTTCTTTGTGCATATGCCTGAAGTTAAGCATGCAAAACTTCCACGCAATTTGTAGAATGCTTCATTCAAATGTGATTTGAAGGGAAAAAAAAAAAAAAACCAACAAAAAGACATGGGAAAAACATAGAAAGGTGTTACTCAGGTTCTGGAAAATGCATGTGTGTTCTGAGAGCAAACTTTGGCAATATCCTCTCAACTTTCTTGGGCTATAAGCATAAAAGCTGAGTTCTCGTAATAAATTATTTAACTGAGCTTTCAGTTACATAGCAGAGCCTTTTATAGAGGTCTCCAGTTCCACAACCACAGCAGTTTTTTAAAACAGAAAACCAAAATCTGTGTAACATCAAGGCTGTTTTACAGTGAGTTCACCTTCCAACAGTGCAGCCATTGCACACCCTACCCTCTGTGCCTGACAATAGAGACAAAAATTCCCCAGTCCAAGGTGCAGCCCATCATCGGCTCAGCTACAGAGAGAAAGGAAAAGCACAAAAGGCATTAGACAGCACATGCTGGGGCAAGTGTAATACAGCTACCCATCCTCAGCGTGGACCTTCAGCTCACCCCTGAAGCCTCAAACCACAGAGACTTCCTCTGTGCCTGGGCTCATACTGTGAGAGGAGGGGCTGGTGCCACCACAGCCCTTGGAAGTCCCCAGCCCTTTCTCTGAAGAATGCCCGATTGATACTTGTCAGTATCATGACACTTTTTTTCTGCAACTGCATTGGGAAAGATGCAGATAGTATCACCCATCACTGCGTGACGACATCACTGAGTAAGACACCCAGCCGCTGCCCTGCGAGGCTGGGGGCAGGCTCTCCTCCGCCCGCTGGGGCTGGCTTGCTTGGGCACCTCCCCATGTACACCCCTCTCTGAGTCACCTGCCTTTCCCCAGGTAGAGGCAGGGTGCTACCTTCATGCTGGAAGGATGCCCTATCTAGGCCATCTACCTGGAAGCAAAGTGCCGGCAGGCTGGGCTGGGGCTGAGCGAGCCCTTTCTTCAGCCCTGACCAAAGCTGGGGAGGAGCAAGGGGAGGCTGGGTCCTGTTTCTTCACACTAGCTGATCTCCTCCTCTTGATCTCCCCCACACGTGGCGTGCTTGCTCCAGCCACAGCCTGCGAACAAGCGCGTGGTGACAGGGAGGTGAGTTTGCCAAGTGTGGGTGTTAGATTCCCTCACACCTCCCTGAAATAAATAACCAACAGGGAGCTTGCTAAGGGATGCACGGAGCCCATGGATAACCTGTCGTGCTGCAGCTTGTATGCAGGCATACAGACAAGCACCGGCAGCAGTGTCCAGAAGAGCAGGGCGTGGAAGAAGCACTGTTACTCTCTGAGTGTCATTGTCCCGACCACAAAAATTAAGGATTATAAATAAAAATGATGAAAGCCAAGAGAGGGAAATGTTTTAATAGCTTGAGGATTCATGTGGACATCCTAAATCTACCATGCCCTGAAACAATCCGTTGGGTTGCACATCATTTAACAGTTCATGCGGCCTCCGAAAAGTCAAAAAAAATAATGGAGTTCATACTTGCACCGCCTCACCTAATTCATATTTACAAAATTAAATACCAGGCTGATGTTCTGTCCATCTCTGCCTAGAAGATTAGCAATTATTCCACATTTTCAAGAAGCCGTATTACAAATAGTCAGTTCTAACTAATTGCTTTAATTATTCAACCCCTGATTTAAATGCAAGTTTTTCAGCATACTGCTGGTGACTTAATTAATTGTAATTATGTACACAGGTCACGTTCCAGATATATAATCTTTATAAATGATAGACGGATGAGTAAGGATAGGAATCCAGATCACCAAATACACGGTCAGCCCCCAATTAAAGAACCGTGTGCACCCCAAATTTAAATACTGCATAATAATTATCTCTATAAATAATAGTATCTAGAGAAGGAGCTGATGACAGAGCTGTATCCCAATAATTAGGAATGACTCCAACTTTGTTTACTATTCCCTAGACATGCATGACTATTGATTTTGGATTTAAATGGCAAGTTCATCCAAACACCTCGCAGTAGGCTATCAAATATTCCAAATATCTATCCAAGTACCCACTTCAGAATACCACCATTTCTCAGGGAAGTCATTCCCATGGCTGAAGCACTGTATTGCCCCGATAAGGGAACCAAAACTTTAGCCAATATCACAATACATTAACAGCATCTATCAGAGCTCTTCTCTTCATTATTGACTCACCAAAAGCCATTTCTGGCACGATTTTAGCTCAAAAGAGTAAAGTTAAACATGCTATATTTTTAAGTGAAACATGCAGTACGTAATTCACTAAGGTGTGTTGAGCTGATATTTAGAAGCTGTTCAGCTAGTTCAGATATTTTGCTGGTTTTATCATGTTTTTATAAGTAAACAAGTGATCACAAAATGTTTGAGGTGATAGTCTGTTTACCTTTAGTAAATTTTTATCCCCTAGCCAACTGCAGTCACATTTGGCAGAAGAAAAAGGTCTCCAATGTGTTATGTTTATACCCCTACTGAAAATGAGCGACCAAGAAGAGGAGAGAGACTTTGTTAGTGCCTCACTGAAAAAGAAACCTTGTGAAGCTTGAATTAGTCAGGAATCCATGAGGGACAGACACCAGAAAACAGGCTTCATTTAACTATTGCTAGGCTTTAAACCAGTATCCCACAAAGAAGCAATAGGAGACATAATTCTTTGAAGGTACATTTCTCTTCCTTTTGAACAGGTGCAGTCTTTTCTCCGTCTCTTCCATCTTCAACCCTTCCCCATGCAAGCCGCACTGAAAATGCTGCCGCTGAAGTCATCTTCGCAGTTTGTCACTTCAACACCTTTTCCCCCAAGGCTTTACATCACACTAGCCACAGGCTTCCAGCCCTTACCAAAGACATGATTCATGAGACTTAGTCCTTCCTACATGCCTGCTTCTGTACCTTCTCACCTGGTCCCACAGCCCCCAGTGCAATACAGATCAGAATGACTTTGCTGCTGCTTCCACCTGAAAAATGCAAAGCAGCTGGTTATCCACTGGGTTTCTTCTGGAGGGCACAAAAAATGTGTTTTAAATAAAAGAGTTCGGGAGCAAGCTGCTATCCTGTGCAAATTAATTCACTTCTCCTTCTGTAAACCTTGGCTCGAAACCTGCCACTTATGTATTATGAAGAACAAGCTATTCTTGCACTCCACTGCCTTCTTTAAACCAGATGGCAGCTCTTTGGAAAAGGAACAGATTGCTTTGCTGTACAAAACCTGACCTAACTAAAAGCCCCAGAGTCCCTGGGAGCAAAAGCAAGCACTAAAATTGAGATCCAGAGGATGAAAACAAACAGAGAGCGTAATTGGTAATTTGACCTTTCCAGCTTGTAAAGAAGATTAGGGTTAAGAGCTTTACAAAGTTTGTTCTTGAATTTACTGTTTACAAAAGATGTCAAAAAAAGATAACTGGGAAAGATTTCTTTTTTTAAACCCAAAGACAAAAGATGTGCGTGTCCCAAGTTCCACACTGCTAAGCACGCATACTTAAATGACTTGAGATCATATCACCTGGATGATTAGTACCCCAAATACCAGAAAAATGAAAGTATCTCCTACCCCACCACTACCGGATACGGCGAGTACTCTCTGTAGTGAATATATATGATATACCATCCACACTGAAATGCCAGAAACATGGCAATCTGGTAAGAATTAGGTAGAGAGCACTGAAATCCAGAAGACTACCACAGCAGGGAGAAGAGCACAGAAGGTGCTCTGCCACTCACAACCTTCCTGAAATAACATATCTGGTTCACTCTCTAGGGATGGAGACGTGTCCACTTTCAGTGCCTGCTCATTTGTTCCTGGTAAGATCTGGCAAACCCAAGTATCAATAGCAGTGGCCATTTGCCGCATAGGTTTCCAAATTAAACTGGCAACTCACTAATTAATAGAGTTTGAATAGCCTTCAAACAGTCATGACTTTCAGTCACTATTGATCTCATTTAGGCAGGAACAAGTCTATTTGGCATCAATCTGGGAAGTCTGGGAGTCAAAGCCTGGGAGTCACCCAGCCCCACCACTTGTAGGCTTGGCAGCAGATTTAAGGCTGATCCTACCAGTTCTGCTCTTCAGGAAACGCTGAAACAGGTCTCCTCTCACATCTCACCAAATATCCCAAGAGAGCTGGCTCAAACAGGGCCTACGTAGTGATGAGAAGCCACCAAGCAGAAGTGAGTATTACACTTCACCAAAGCAACAAGTCGTTCTGTGAGCTGGAGAACAAATGATGCCTGGCTTCCGTGATTTACGTCTTAGGGTGGCTTATCTCATCTCTAATAACATAAAAGCTCTTATCTCAAGCCTAGTAAGATGTGAGCTCTGATCAAAGGTTCTTGTTGATAGCACTTATTTCTTATGTGATTCTATGGAAAAAAATACAGTTGAGACCACATTTCTGCCTTTATCTCCATGGGGGCACTACCTCTGGTGTCTTTTATCTACATTGCTGCCTCTTATTTCTAAAACACGTAAGAACTTTATTTCCCTCAGATCATAAGATCCTTCCCAGATTCAGTTAAAGTTGACCGAAGGGTTCAAAAGTTGTTTGGGGGAAACAGGAAGCCAGAAATAAAAATGGCTGAGTGACTCCGTGACTCTCATTTCCGTAAGCTAAATCCAATCTAAAACACATCCCTGCAGAGAAAGCATGAACCTGTGTAACAAATACTTGATAAACAAACTTTTTCTTGAGGGACATGTTCCTTGCAATGGAAGAGAAGGGTATACATGCAGACCTTGGAGAAGGAAATATCCTAGAAAAACTAAATTTCTTTAGGCCTTTCAATATCCTTGAAAACACAAAAGGAGTGAAGTATGCTCATTTAAGAGCTATTCACATCTTTGTCAGTAACAACTCTCCACCAGACAGTATAATGACCCAGGACACAGAGACCTAAAGAGAGGGAAGATTTTAACCTCAAAATGTCTGATGGGGGAAGCAGATGAAATACAATTTATGGGACATTTTCTACACAATCCTCAACTGGTTTTTCTTGTTGGTTTCCTTTTGTTTTTTTTCTTTCTACAATAGGAGACACTGCTGCTACATAGATTCTGGCCCTTGCAGGTGAGAGCCCTCCAGCAAGTCTCTTTTGGGAGGCATCTTCACAGCACTGCCCCAAATGTGTTTGGTGTTTGATCTGGAAGCTGCCAGTGGCAAGCAGCAAAAGCTCAACCAGCCTGAGGCAGGGCTGCAAGTTGCAAAAACATGGGGAAGGGACAGAGGGTCCAAGTGCAGGGAACAGACACGCAGTGATGACTGCTGACCTTGAACCCTGGCACACACTGGGTG
Source organism: Lathamus discolor (assembly GCF_037157495.1). Taxonomy (NCBI): domain Eukaryota; kingdom Metazoa; phylum Chordata; class Aves; order Psittaciformes; family Psittacidae; genus Lathamus; species Lathamus discolor. The sequence goes on from NC_088887.1 coordinate 33,501,785, forward strand.
TGGGTTCCCAGAAACAGCAGGTTTCTGTGAAGGCGAGATCAAAATCCCTACCTTTTACAGTCTGTTCAATTTGTTTCCTGCTTGGCCAAAGCATGTGCTCCCATGACATAAGAGCTCCACACAACAGTTTGTTTCTCCTGGGTTTAGGAGCATTAAAAGCAATTCAGGTTCTTAAAGAAACCTGATGGAAATCAGCAGATCTTGTCCAAGGGAGACGCGAGAGCATATTGCTTCCAAAGTTCAGTTTCCATATGTGAACAGCATTAAAGCTGTGATGTGGGTAGCAGTCATTTGGATGACATCAATAAAAAAGCAAAAGAATTATTATTGTAAACGTCATAGTAGAATATATATGCTCATTTTAAGACTTCTGGGCAAGCATCAGCCACATTAAGAAAACCAGTTTGTATCAAGACGAAGTAGATTGCACTACAGAAAATAAGAAATTAGGCTGGCAATTTACTTCCTCCCTAATTAAAAGATTTCCAATGCTGGGAAAAGGCACAAGAGCAGCAAGTTCCTACGGCTGCTTATCTGCCCAAGGTCAGAGAGCAATCCACTTCACACCTGTGAATGAGCAGTGACTCCAGAAATCTCAGTGCTGTCAGCAGGACCAACTACTCAGCTATGGAAACACTCATCTGTATGAGGAGAAAAGCACATCTGGCCCACAGAGGGGAATTCATGCTGGTGGGGAAAAAGCTACATGGAGATTTGTGTGGAGAGGAACCGCCTACAGTGCTTTCCCACAAGATAAAGCCTTTGCTTGATGTGTCCAGAACTCCACCAAACCCCACTGTTTGTGAAAAAGGCAATTTTAAATAAAAGCATGCTAAAACCCAAAACAGCCAGGAGCAACAAGAAGGCAAGGATTTGACCAATCATGGATAGTTTTTGCTTTTGTGTAGGTTTTCTTTTTCCAAAATAAAATTCACAAAGTTTTTTTGAGACTAATTTTGTTGTTCCTGTGGGGAAAATAAAACAACAAACCAATGCCTAAGCTCCAGGAGATCCTAATGGGCTAAGAAAATCATTTTCCCCTTGTTTTGTGCCAGCCTGGCATAGGCTGTCCCACTCAGAGGGCTCGCTGGCCAGCGTTGACACAGAGGTGGCGGTTTCAGTACTGTGTGTCATCAAGCACCTGCAGAGTGCTTGCAGCATCTGGGCTTCATGCAGGGCCAGACAGCCACAGTCACACAGGATGGGGACATGCGGCCACATGAGTGGCCATGTCACAACCTGCAGGAATGTCAGTTTTGCTGGGGACATTGCTAGCAGGGCAGGAGGACCACAGTGCCCTGGGGTTTCTGCCACCAACAAAGATGCGCATGATGTGAAGCAAGACTTATGGTCTGACCCCAGTTTGACACTGGTGCAGGATATCAGCTTCCCTGATACCCTATAATCCAGTTCCTCCTGCCCCCAGCTAATTACTTCAAACTCCACATACAGAATTTGTTGACTAAGGTCGATCAGCACAACCAAGATTGCATTTTTGCTCTGCTAATAATACTCTTACAAAAAGTCTTGTTTTCAAGATCTCTGGTATATGGCATATGTCGTGCTCCCCACAAATATTAGACATACCCCCACCTGTCCCTTTGTATCTCTTCCTCATTCGCTGTTATGACAAAGATATTCTTTAATGAATCTTAATGACTCATCTCAAATGTTGTCTTTTTTGCATTCTGATAAGCACTAGATGAGATGACTAACAGACTACATGCAACACCTAGACAACGTGAGCAATTCAGTGTTTGCTTAAACCATATTACATACTGATAACAGATATAGGCATTGCACCTGCTCCATTGTAAAAAGAAAAAAAAAAGGAAAATGAAAAAGAAACCAGGAGAGATACAACAATACAGCAACTGCTTATATTTGTCTGAAGTGAATTTATCTTGTCAGTGTTCCAGAGAATATATGTTGTGGCTGTTATAAAGCTTCCCTCTCTTGTAAAAATGACTAATTTGACATTATGCCCCTGGGGAAGTAAAAGCAAAAAGACAGCCAACTTGGCTAAGACAGAGCAATTCTTCACAGAGATGTCTGTGAATCAAAGACAGGCAGTTTTCCAAGTCTACCCATGTATGCACCAGTGGACACAACAATGGACACATCCATTTACAGCTAAAGCTGGCACTGCCTTTCCTTTTCCTACTTATGTGAGATTGCGGTAGAATTCATTGAGATAGGAAGGCCTGAACAGTCTTCCAGAAGAAGAGTAAGTCAATAAAATGTGATATTGTTCTTACATAGATGTTATTTTAAGTCAAGGCTGCTCAATAGATGTTTTTTTGCTCTGGTCGCTTCAGGCTGAGATCATCAACATTGAGTGGGATGAATGATCCTGACTACAGTGGTCTACGCCTGAATTTTTGCTTAGGTCAAGAAAGAGGCCAGCAACTTCTCCCTCACTCTTAGTATGGAAAAATGCATGTCCTGTAGGTCCCAACATGTAGCACCTGCCAGGCTCTGAAGGAATTTCAAAGTATTGTGTAAATGGAGATATTCTTCTTTATTCACTGACCAGAAAAAGACTCTCCACTTCTCTTTATGTAAGGCTGTATATACACACTAAACATGCAGTAAGAGGGACACAGGGATGAAATCATAGTATTTTCCTGCCAGAAAGAAACAAGTGATTAGATAAGACTCTGCACTCACTTTTTGTGCCGTCAGTTCCACCACCACCCAGTGCTTGGCTTATACTGCTCGCTACACAAAGATAAGTCAAAGAGGTAAAAAAGCAAACTGGGAATTTGCTCTGGGAAGTAAGAGATGAGAATGAAGTAGGTTGAGAATAATAAGGCAATAGAAAGCATAAAAGATGAAATTCAATTACGCCGGGTCTTGGGCACTCACACACTCTAGGGTATGTCAGTACAAAAGAAATAATCTTAAATCACTGTTCCAAAAATATACCCAGTGCTCACACAGTTCCCACTTAACAGAAGTACAAGAGCAGCAGCAACAAGCAAGGTTTCCTGGCAATGGGCTCTTCCACTCCATGGTAAAAACATCATTATCAATACACCTAAGGCTAATGTGAATTTTTAAATCACAACTTGGCAAGTGCCAGCATGGAACTTTTACAGCCACCACAGAATGATGCAAGACTCCTATATCTTTTGGTGATGGTGGAGGAGAAGAGACGAACTATACTCATCACAAGATGAAGTACTGCCCTCACTGGTAAGAGAAGCATGCCGCTGCCCACATAGGTGGGAGAGCAAATGTGGTGATAAAGGGCATGTCACAGAGCATTGAATAGGAGTCTGTACACAAGCAAGGTAATTCTTACATGAAACCAGCAGTACATGAAATGCAGAGGATAAAAGAAAAAGCTAAAGGAAGCTCAAGTGTACTTTTTTGAACACAGTCATCCAAAAGCAATTATTAAACTCTGCTGTTTCTGAATACACTTGGCCTTAAAATATTAACATGTGCTTTTTATTTTATGCCTCAGACTGGATGAAATGAATTAAATACACCCAAAATGGTATGAGCAATCTCTTAAGCACTAGCTAGTTTAACGACTAATCTTCTGCTTTAGCATGAAAGGTAAAGGCTTAAATTTTTCAGTCATATGAGACATCATCCCACAGTTCATGTGTTAGGCATCTCTCCTGTCCGCTGGCAACATTATTTGAGGCATGCTTATAACATTTTCACTTCACTAAAAAATCAGAAGCATAAGGCTTCAAACTTTGATACTTTACAGAGCTGGCAGTTTACTTAATTTCCTTGAGTTTTATGAACATGAAATGCAGCACTTTATGGGCAAAAGGTAGCAATTTCTGAACATGCTGACAACTTTGACATAATATTTTTTTTCTCCACAGTAATTATTCATGTTGGTTTGCATGTGCTTAGAATAATGACACGCACATGAATAACTTGCTACACTTTGTGACTCACTGAGATGGCTTCACAGAAATTATCCTGGTCACACTTTGTGCACCAAACACCACGGGGAGAACATTTCAGTGGGGAAGGTCAGCAAGACTTCATTTTAACAGCAAAGAATATACATCTAAGTGAAAGGTCATTTGATACCCCCCCTTTCCTGGACCTTGTATAAATATTTTGGTTTAATTGTGTTTGAATGGCATAGTCAATGAGTTTCATCCTTTGTTTCAACCATAATAGCGTCCTGTTTGAAGTTGCTATTTCAAACCGAAATAGCTGGGCCTTTATTTTTCAAAGATGGTATTTCCTGAGACTCTTTATGCTGTGAACTTATAGACGGTCACTACTGGAGCTTCATTGTTAATTGTCTTTTAGGGGCACAAACATACAGTCTTTTCTTTCAGATTCAGGATGACTTTGTTTATTTATATCACTGAATGCACATGAACAACGAGGCGTCCCCAGTAATGCAGGGATGCGAGGAAGAGCGTGAGGAGGTGCTGGCCTATCAGCCATCCTGCACCCCTGAGTGCCCACCACACACTTATGGGGCTCCCCTCTCAAGGGCTGCTACAGAACAGCGTAGCCATGCTGCTCTCCATGGCCGCAGCAGGACAAGGAGGAGGAGGAAAACAAGTAGGAGGAGGAGGAGTGGGGACACGTGCACCCCAAACATACTCAGGTGGAGGAGCTGAGCCAACATGCAGATGAGTGCACAACACATACTTTGACACCACGACAGGGTTTTCACTCCTGTGTGTCCTCTCCTGTGGCGCAAGAGAAATTCTGGAGGAGTAAGTCATAGTGCTCTGGAGTACTGGCCGCAATGCAGCTCTTCCACATACCTGCCACCTCGCATTCCCTCTCTATGCTTTAAACCTCTACATTTTTAGGATCTTATTCCCCCTCTTTGCTGGCCACAGTGAGAACGTGATGTGCAGACACTGAGTGAAGCCCTCCCCTGGGATGCCCTGACCATCAGCTGCTGCTCTTCTCCTCCTTCTCTTTGCCAGTGAACTCAAATCAACATTGCAGCTGCTCAAATCAGAAATATGGGGCCAAACTATCACCTCAGACAACCACCCACTGCTTTCAGTGCAAATTGTCATGTCTTTACATACTTTAAAAAAAAAGTTAACAAGATCCTTTGCCTTAATTCGCTGCAAGAAGGTAACTCTCCAGCATATTTCTGAGAAAAAGAACTAAAAAAAGAGAAGCAACCACTTAGCACTCACTTGCAGCATCGGTCCTCTTTCAAAGAAGAAATAGACGAGCAAGAAGGACTGAAAAAAGTCTTATCTATCTGGACTACTACAGAACCCCAGTGCAACAACTTTGCAGCAATTAGCTCTTTAGTCTTTATCCCTGTTCTTTCCTTTTCCTTTTCTAGCCACTTCACTCTTGAGTACCACAGTTAGTGTTCCCTCACTCCTGCAAATAAACCCCAAGAAAGCACCTGTAGGTCTTCAACAACAACAAACAATCTTGAAAGTTTGCAGCATGGTGCTGATACCATGCTTATTCTTCAGCTCGTACAGAATTTCTGTCTCTCTGGCTGACAGTATGCCAACACACACGTGCATAAATGCAGAGGTAAGAGCTAAAGAAATTGTGAAGAGGATGGAGAATTCCCAAAACAGAACAAACCAGACAGGTACGCTACAGAAGGAAAACAAAACCAAACCTATTTTTTCTTTGACTCTCTAGCTTTAAGTTGCTATGTTTTGAAAATGAGCAGTGCAGAGGGACCACAAAATTATAGAGTAACTTGGGCTGAGAGGGGTGAGGCAGGCCTCTATTCCAACCTTCAGCCAGGGTTGACTGGGGCTTTGGCCAGTCCAGATCGGAGACTCTCCACAGATGAAGCTTTCCCTCGCACTGGGAACATTTATTTCCATATATCCAGCTGGCATTTCCCCTGCTGCAACTGTGCACCTCAAGAAGAGTCCAGCTCTTTCTTTGATCGAACCTCCCATTAAGTAGTTGAAAATAACGAGATTCCCCATTAGCTTGCTCTTCAAACTAATGAAACCCAGCTCCCTTGGCCCCTCCTCATCCGTCACGTGCTCCAGCCGACAAAGCATGTACCATTTCTAAGGGAACAAAAGTGTATTTGTATACTAACTATAAGTAGTATTTAATGAAATGAAATACTCTTCTGTAAGAAGAACTACTCTAAAAATAAGGACTCTTAATAGAGAAAAAACAGGCCAAGTTAATAATTTTGCTCTGGATGCCAGAACATGAATTTAATAAGAAATAAATAACTCCCAACCTTTCATCTTATCTTTTCGACAGATGTTTCCCCTATATAGAGGGTGGCATAATCGTTTTTGTCAGTGTTATAATTAAAATTGTTATGCAGCTGACATACAGTTTTTAATGGTTTCCCTTAGGATTATAACAGATGTTGCCTTATTAGATCAGGACTCTCCTGAAGTAAGAAATGTCGTTGGCATAATTAAGACACTTCTCTCAAAGTAGACCGTCACAATTTGCCCAGTAACATTTGAGCTTAAGGAATGAAATATATCCCAGTGTTCTAAAGAGAAAGCTTTCTAAAGAGTTTGAAAGAAATACTGGAGAATCTTTCTCCAGGGTAACAAGTTGCATGGTCCAGCTTTGACTGTGGCCAGAAATAGCTGAAAAAAAAACATAGAAGGAGGGAACTGTGGCTTTTTAATGGCAAAAATAATCACAGCTTAGGCACATGGTAAAGGGTCAGTTGAAATCTGGTGAGGAACTGCAAAGTGGCAGCTGCTGGGCTCCTATTACAAGAAAAGTTACAACCATATGACACAAGTGTTAATTTGAAATGGGAGTTAGTTTAAATAAAGCAAGGTGTAATGGCAAGCTTAAAGAACAGCTTTTTAAGTGCAGTTTAGGTCCCTGGTGTTCACTGAATATCTAGAGAAGTCGAGGGTGGAAGCAACAAGAAACTGCAGCTCCAGATTGTTTCCTCCTTACAGTTCGGTGACAAGGCCAGTATCTGGAACCTGCGAGGTGGGTGCTGCGGGACACAGCCATACAGCTTCCCTGAGCACCTACAGCTGAAGAGCTCCTGGACAGATGGACACACGGTAGCTTCTTCCCAACTGGAGTATGCAGCTTGATAGCTGGCAGACAGACATGTCCCACACCAAGACACTGTCAGAAACCCGCTCCAATGCGCAGCCAGGCTGGGGAGCTGGGAAGCACACATGGGTCCCCCCGGCTGGGCGCACACAGTGTTCAACAGCACATAAAAGCAGCCAGTTGGAGGCAGTGTGACGAGAGAGCCCACAAAGTCAAATGGCTCCAACGAGCTCAGAGCAGAATGAGGCAAGCAACCCATGGCTCTGGTGTGCATCCCTACCATCTCTTCAGCCTCTCAAGGGAAGCTCACTTTGACAAATACATTTACAGAAAGCTGTTTTTCATTTTGGTGGCATAGAGCTTCTTGCAGCTTTCCAAGGGCTACCAGATTTTGTCAAGGTCTGAGGAACGCCAACACTGTTTTGGAGTTGGATCTGCAATTCACAACATGAAACTGTCAGCGCAGCTTTCACATTGCATCCAGTTTATATAAAGAACTCCCCAAAATAATTGTAGAAGGTGCAACATGACATAAGTGCTGAATTTCCACAGCAGCAAGTACCACAGTTTACTTATGGAAACTGACTCTTTGTACAGATACTTGGATTTTATGGGTTCATTCTCATGACCTTATCTATCTCCAGGATGGGTGTTAATAAAAAATAAGCATGGAAAACGTTCAGCGTGATTTATCTCCTGTATAGCCAGGAAAGACCGTAATTAAATCTGTCTCTCTCAGCGAGCTGAGGCTGCCCGTTCCTGTCCTCAACCCCGCAGCACCAGCCGCGGGGGGAGCGAGCGCCAGGGTCAGCACAACGACACACTCTGCCGGTACCCAGGCCTCCAGCAGCGCAGCCGTAGCGACAGCCACGGCAACAACCAGCCCCGCGGCGGCGAGAGGGGCCGGGCCTGCGGGGAGGCGGGACCGGCAGCGGCCACCTCCCCCCGCCCGCTGAAGAGCGCCTGCGAGGGCGGGCGGCGCGGCACTGCACGGCGTAGCGCGGGGGAGCGCGGCGCGGCTCGGCTCGGCTCGGCTCGGCTCGGCTCGGCACGGGGCGGCGGCATCCGCGGCTCGGCCACCAGCGCCCACACACCCGCCGCCGGGCACCCGCCTCCCGGCCCTCCTCCCGCCCCCCTTCCTCCTCCTCCTCCTCCGGGACTCTCAGCTGGGATCAGCCCGCCGCCGCTGTTGTTGTTGGCCGGCTCCGCCGCATCGAGGATATTTTGGTTCCCTGAGAGGCAGCGGCGCCTCTCTTTCTGGACTCCCGTACGGTGCCGGTGCCGCCGCCGAGGGACGCCGAGGAGCAAGGCGAGCGCCGGGGACCAGGTGAGGTGGGGACGACAGGAAGGGGGCTCCGCCACCGGGGCATCTCGGCGGCCGCCTGGGAGAGCCGGGCACGGCCCTCGGCTCCTACCGTGAGACACGCGGCCGGGCCCCCTGAGCGGCCTCTCCCGGGGGTATGGCGAGAGCCGCGGCCGGGGAGTGGGCCGAGCCGGCGGGCTAAGACGGTGGCGGGAGCACCCGGTGAGGTTAACCCGGAGGCGGGCGGGCCGCGTCCGGAGCGGCGGCGAAACGGGATGCTGGGGTTGAGGCGGCTGCGCGGCCGGCAGGGAAGGGTTAATGGGCAGCGCGCTCTGGATTTGGTTAGTACTTTAAAGGGACTTCAAAAAAACGCTGGGCTGAATGATTTCCCCGTCTAACTTTAATGTGGGCGAGTGTGTCATATGCGCGAAAAGTCATACCGGCTATCTCGCTCATCCCTGTTCGGGGAGCCCGAGAGCTGCACGGAGGAGCAGCGCGGCTGTGTCTTATCCTATTGGTACCAAGGTGGTTTGGCTAAAAGAAAACTGCCATTTAAAAGCGAAACACCAACCAGACACCTCTCTTAAGGGTAAAAAAAACCAAGCAAACAAAAAAACTTCAACCAAAAACCAGTGGAGATGCGTTGTGGACGCTAGTGTGGTTTAGTTCTCCATGGGGATGGTTCCGATCTGAATCCAGCTGTGGGCAAGCACCTGGCTGTTGCTGAAAAGAAGTTGATCAGAATTCAGGAGTATTAGTTAATAAGTGCCTGATCCTGTTGACCCTGTTCTGGTTCACCCACTCAGCTATGCGGGGGTGTTGGAGAAGGTGTCCTGCCAGTTAAACCAATTATAGCTGGCAAGTAGCAGTCATCAGCATTAGTGGAGGAGTTGGAAGTGAGGCCCAGGCACTGCCCTAGTGTCTCTTCTGAACTGAAACAGCAGCTTTTGAAGTCCAGCAGAAAGCCGGCTTTAATCCTTTGTGTCGCAAAAAGACATAATGACATTTCAGCTCCGCTCGTCTTGTGATACTCTGTAAGGGTTTCAGATCTCGGGACTGGAAGCTCATACTTCAAATGAGGAGAGAACTGATGTATGATGAGTAAGGGCTATAGAAATACATAAAAACATGAGGGATTTGGCTGGAGGAAGGAAAAAAGGAGTGTTACAGAACATACCAAAGATCTTCATGTGTTACGAGGCTGGGGCTTGGTGTCTAGCTTTTCATAAGCTGCGTTGTGCCCAGACAAGGCCACAGAAGAGACAAGCAGCCTACCGTAGAGAAATGGTGCCTTGGGTTAATGAGCAATGTCATGTAAAGAAGACTTTGTTTGAACCTTTTGTCTTAGGACCCTAAAACACGTACAAACAAACAAAAAAGCCCAGGAAGGAGAGAATTCTAGTCCCTCTAAGCAGTGGGGAAGTCCCTAACAGGATTGGTGTAGAGGCCAGGACTGCACATGAAAGTGTCAGAAATCTTATTTGTAGCCCTCACTGGGAATCAGCTCTAAAATTACTGAAAACGCATACGATGTTTTCACAAATACCTTTTGACTGGTAAGGCTTACAGCTAGTTATCCCTAGGCATCAGAGCAGATTTCGAAGGCAAAGCAAAGGGTGTTAGAAATTGCCATGTACTTTTTTTAAAGCCCAGCCGAATGCGAGGATAAACAGCTGTTTAAACTGTGGCAAATTTAATGAAAAGATTAGGATGCTTGCTGAGTGAGACTCATGCTGTGTAAAATTCTTTGCTGCTCAATGAGATGTGTAATTTAGATCAAATATTTGTACATGCTGTTTGAGGCAAAAACCGGCTTACAGTACTTTTGGGGTAGCATTAATGAAGTGTAAGTGGAATGTTCCTTTCAGAGTCAGTTGATATTTTATTTTGATGATGAGCCCCGTACATCTGATAACAGTGAAGTTGAAATGGGCCTTTCAGGTTAAGGACTCGATTTTTTTCAAGTGGTCAGCTCTATAAGAAGATAAAGGGGTTCCTTGGCTTTGACTGTTGTATGTGTTTATTTTCCTCTTCATTTATATGGACAGCTTTTGAATGTGCTGTTACTTTAAGCTGAGCTTATTTTGTTAAGCTGGTGATTTGCCATCTTTTTCTGAGTTTAAGATTGTATTTCGGTTTCTCCTTGTGTTAACATGGCTGAGAAAACTTGTTCTTTATAAGTGATCACAGTTTTGTGGAAACATTACTGGTGTCCTATGTGACTACTTAAATAGAAACACACATTTTCAGGCAGTTTCTGTGGAGCAAGATAATTTAGCCCAGTGCTGTGAAAAGGAAGAAAAATTGTTGAGACAACTTGCCGCAGTGTAGTCTGATAAGGTATCGTTCACCAGCACCTCAATTACAGCATCATGATAAATCTGAACAGTGGCCATAAAACTGGCTTTATTCCTATGTTTGATCTCTCCCAAAGGCCAGTAAAAGGATATGAATCTTATCACTCTTTTCCTTAAGTGATATATGGGATAACAAGTTATACAGCCTTCACACAACACTGTTCTTGGTAATACAGGCAATCCAGTATAGCTTTGACTTCAATAATATGAACATATTAATGGTGGTGCCATTATCAGCAGTTTAAAAAGGATATTGTACTGAATAAGCCCTCTTCAATTAAAACTTAAGCCCTCTAAAGCTTTATAAATATGCTAATCCCATGTTTACAAAATGTGCAAGATAACGTGGTTGAGCGATGCTTTGCCTAGTAAAGGAAGGAGGTTGCTAATAGTGGGTATTGGCTTCAGTGGTTATTCATAAAAGGGTGAAAGGGTTAGTACATGAAGGTGTATCACAGTGAGCGCTCTGTCTCTTCTTCCTTCATTTGAAAGCTAAAGTCCAAAGTGAATCACGGTGTGTGAGCAGGAATATAGTAAGCAAAAATAGCACAAAACTGAATGGTTAAGATAATGGATGAAAGTTGGAAAATAGAGCAATAGATTCTTGATGGATAAAGGACTTCTGTAGGCTTTTCAGACTAACAGTAAAAAAGGTACTTAAAGCCCTCACACTGGGTATCAGAGGCTAACCATCCTCTTGTTTGCTCATTTCATAGAACTTTAACACCAGTAATGCCTGTGAAAGGTTTTCCAGTTAAAAAGCTGCGTAAGCAAGATGGGAATTGTGCCCTGTGTGGTTGGGATGTGAGCAACGAGAAGGAAAGCTTTCCCTGAATCTCGCTCTGAGAGCTGTTCTGTAGTCTGTACTGAAGCAGTCAGATACGTCTGTTAATAAGTTTGCTTCCTAGGTAGCAATATTTTTCATGTGACCTTTCTCATTTTTTCAGATGAGTGATTTTGGGATCAGGAACATGGATCAAGTAGCTCCTGTGTCTAACATGTACAGAGGAATGCTCAAGGTGAGTAATCTTGAGCTGTCTCCTTCTAAAACCAATTGGGGCATCTCCCAGCTAATGTATTTATTGTGCTCTAGTTAAGAGCATGTTCAGGTTTTATTTACTTGTAAGCTTCAATCTTCTAGAGTATTTCCACTTCCAGTAGAGATGTGAAAAGCGGAACTGAAATAGGAAGATGTAAATCTTACACCCCCAACCCTCTCCCCCAAGGAGATTTGCTCCTTCCATCCCTTAAATCTGAAAGATTTGAAAATGAGAGGTACATAGGAAATTCATTGGAGTTGGCACAGCACTTTTGCCTAAATAAAAGTTACAGGACTGGCAGTAGGGGCGGTCTTTATATATTTAACTTGATGAGAGTGGCAAAGGGCTCTCCTGATACAACTGGTTAGATCTGATTCATTTCACCGAAGAAAAAAAAAAAGTAGGTTATTCACTTACTGTATGCAACTATGTGAAATGGAATTTTAATACATTGTAGGAAAACAAAGATAGTTATTAAACATATTTATCTTTTGATAGATTGTGTCTGTTACCTTGTTTTGAAAGGAACTTACAGCTGAGAACTAATGAGAGGCAGACCATAAAGGCTCAGGTCTTTGAGGGCTTCCCTTCTCCTCATTTATACAAGTTGTTTTTGAATCTCAGTATCAATGTTTTTACATGACATTGATGAATGTAAACAAAATGAAGATTAGGAAGACACTTTCCACTCTGATTAACTTTGAGGAATGTTCGTGTTTTGAAGAATGAGTTAGTGAGACTGGTATGCTAACTTCTCTGATGCTTTACGTCCCCTCTTAGCTTATGCTCCTGCCCTCAATAACAACAAAATCCACAAGAGATCCCCAACTTAACAGCTGTGTGCTATGTAACACAGTGGTTGTTCTAAGCAGGTATTTAGTACACAGTTGTCATATAATGTAGAGGCCTGTATTCTACTGTTTTGTAGCTTTCACATTTCTTTTTTATTTTGTTCTGTAATAATTACTCTTACATATGTTGACAAGCCAAATAGTACGGTTGCAGGGCAAGTAGAATTTATTGTGTATTGGGTTTTCCCCTTTTCTAGTATTAAATTAAGAACCTGCTTAAACATTAATTTTCTCCTTTTTGAAATATGAAACTAGCACAGTATGGATTTTACTCATTCACATGCCACAGCATTTTTTCCAGTGACTCAGGATAGGGGTCAGCTATTTACACAAAAAGCAGGAGTTTCCAGATGGTGTTGAAAGAACTTGCTCTTTCTTCTAGGTACTAGTGATGAGTCAGTGCTTTTTATCTAGTAATGGGTAAAGAATCTTTTACTAGGAGGTTTGGCAATTGTTATTAAGATGTTCCCTTTAGATGTGAGCCTTTTGCGGGTTGGCTTTGACTCTAGTTGTGGGGGTATCAACTGTACACAATTTGTCTCGGTTGGACAGTGTTCAGTGGAGATTTCTGAACCCAGTTAGCTGAGGCATGGCACTGTTTATCTTCTGTGGAGAGCATGCTTTCATAATGTGTGTACTACAGCGTATTGCAGCCTGTTATAAAATACAGCCATTAAAAATACGGTTTCTTATTTCTCTACTAGAGTTGATGTAACTTGGAAAGATTGGGGAGGGGGATGACACATGGCACATAAAAGGCACCTGGTGTAAAAAGACTCCAAGCCACTTGAAATTTTGTGGTGAGATAAAAAGTAAAGGTAGGGAATAACGTCACTTGGAGTATTGTGTATGGTTCTGGTGTCCTCAACATAAAAAGGACATAGAACTGTTGGAACAAGTCCAGAGGAGGGCCACAAGGATGATCAGGGGACTGGAGCACCTCCCGTATGAAGATAGGCTGAGAAAGGTGGGGCTGTTCAGCCTGGAGAAGAGAAGGCTGCGTGGAGACCTCATAGCAGCCTTCCAGTACCTGAAGGGGGGCTATAGGGATGCTGGGGAGGGACTCTTCGTCAGGGACTGTAGTGACAGGACAAGGAGTAACGGGTTAAAACTTAAACAGGGGAAGTTTAGATTGGATATAAGGAAGAAATTCTTTCCTGTTAGGGTGGTGAGGCACTGGAATGGGCTGCCCATGGATGTTGAGAATGCTCCATCCCTGGAGGTGTTCAGGGCTAGGCTGGACGAAGCCTTGGGTGGGATGGTTTAGTGTGAAGTGTCCCTGCCCATGGCAGGGGGGTTGGAACAAGATGATCTTAAGGTCCTTTCCAACCCTAACTATTCTATGTTTCTATGATTCTATGTTAATACTCATTTGTTATTCCAGTAACATAACTCAGGTTGCTTGTGCATCGCAAATGAATACTACCCTGAAAAATCTTTGCCTTGTCCTCATCTAAATCTCCTACCTTGGCATAAGCTGGCAGACCAGTGGATGCTTAAAACAAATAAGCATTTGCAAGTTGCCTTTGTCTCCAGCTCCCTGAACTGCAGTAGCTGCTATGAACAAACTGTAGCTTTCCAGAACAATAATTCTATCCTTGGGTGCGTTTACGAATCTCAGTGGCAACTTTTATCTATCCATGCCTCTAGATACTACAAATGCAGTTTTCTTGTGACTAACAGGAAAGTTGCATAAGTTATTTTTAAATTTATTTCTTCCTCTGTTAACATTCCCTCTGTCCCCTGAAGACTAATGTGGCTGGGGAGGGGAATCTAGTAAAAGTACTAGTATTTCTAGCATACACAATTGACACAAGTCAAGTTTGAAAGAAATTAGGTTTCCAAAATATGCCAATATTTATTGAATGTTGCCAATGTATTAGTAGAATCCACTCTATCTGGAACGTTTTTATCAGTCTTGTTCATCCCTTTGTGTATAATGAAACTAGCAGTCTTTCACTGAGCACTTGAAAGGCTGCAGAATGTGGTAGCTGGCAAATGCAGTAACTCACAAGTATAAAAGTCACAGCAAAGGAGTAATATCTGTCTGCAGGTCCTGTAAAGCTGACTGTGTGGCTTCAAGTGATACGGTTCAGATTAAATTTTTCCTTTATTTAAAAAAAAAACAACAAAAACCCCAAAACAGAATAAATCCACTCAAGGTCTTGCACTGGCAATTGTTTTTGCATAATTTATTGATCCTGCCTCTGCCATCAAGTATTCATCAAGTGAATAGTCAATTTCAAGGGTTAAAGAAATAAGGATTTCTTTAAAATGTACCTAGAAATAAATAAATAAATAGCTGTATACACACATGTGCATTCCCTGTTGTTAACAGCCTGATTTGCAGGTCAACTAAGAATATCCTTACTTGGCTTTACTGCAACCTGCAGAACATGCCACCCACCTAGCACTGTGGTCTGAACATCAAGTGTTTTGTATTAATGTACAACAGGCTATGCTATCATTGTGTTTATATTTCAAGGGCACAAGTTAGCTGATGGAAGGTAGTAGTTGTGCATGATCTCCAAATCTAGGAAACCTAACCCAGCCGCTTTCCAGCAGTGAAGTTGATAGTGCTCTAGCAAAATGCTCACATTGTTTATATTTTTATTTATTGTGTTGCTTTTCAGCGTCAACCAGCATTTGACACCTTTGATAGCTCAAACTCTCTTTTTGCTGGATACTTTTTTTCACTAAATGAAGATCAAACTCTTCAGGAAGTGCCAACAGGATTTGATTCTACTTCTTACGGTAACTCTTCACTTTGTTCCTTAGTCCAGCCAGCAGATCAGAAATTTGTGGGGTCTAACTACCAATTCATGCCTATGCTCTTACATGGATTTCCCAAAATAGAAGTGGTTTAGTACACAGACTTCTGTGTACATGCTTGATTTTGCCCATGGGAGTTGTTCTGTGGATAGTTGCTATTCTTTGTACTGAAAAGGAGTGGGAACTGGGGTTCAATAGCCTAATAGACTGACTGTCCATGGAAGAAGCCTTAGTAGGTATAAAAACAGAACTAAGAGAATATTAAAAATAAATAAATAAATAATTTTATGTGTGTTGAAACTTGCAAAATCTCAACCATAATCAAAATGCAAGTACTCTGCAAGCTCCTTTCTTGAAAACTGTGGTGGTAAATCCCAGTGTGTTTCACTCAATACATTAAAAACTAGGAGTGGGGATGTTTACAGATCCTTTTTTTTTTTTTGTTGTGTCTGTGTGTAGGGCAAACCTTCCAAGAGTTCTCTACCAGTCCTTGCTTAGAATCCCTGACAAAACATGAGGGCTTATCTGAAATGTAGACATTTTACCCTATACTGCCTTTATCTCCCCTTGGGGAAGGAAAAACACCCAACCCTCAAGCCTCTGAAAAGCAGTCCTTTGTTCTAATGTGATTCTAATCAGTCACCTGCTCTGGTCAGCAAAGCAAGTCCCAGCAGATATTGAGCATGGGTGTGGTAAAAATAGAAGTTAAGCACGGGCTGGTAATGAGCTCCACTTGCTGGGTCAAGTGGAGCCTGTAGACAGTCTATGAGAATGAGAAGAGCAGCACAGCTTTATGAACTGACTTGGAATCTGCCAAGTTCATCACCTTTTTATACCCTGCCACCGTTACATGACTCTGGTGCAGCAGAGCTCCTCCAAATGCAACCTTGCGTGTGAGTTCTCAGAGGCTCTCGAATGTTCAGGGATGCAGTTGTGAATTGCTGAAGTTGTCTTCAAATTGCCCTTAGCTTAATGGTCCTGATCACAAAGTATCAGCAAAAGGCTTCCTAATCTGAAACACTGCTTTCTATTCCATTGGAATAAATAGTGCAAGCTGGTTCTTCACAAACCCACTATCAGTTACTTAGCTCTCAAACTAAATGAAGACTGTCTGCTGTTATAAGGAAGTCAGGTCAAGCTATAGATGACAAAATGGGAATAAGCAGTCTTAGATTTCCTTAAAAAAGAAAAAGTAAAGTTTCCCTGCAAGAAAGGCCCTTTATGTAAGTACTAAGAGTAAAGGAGGATCATGGAAAGCTGCAGGACTTTAATTTAGCGTGATGCAACTTCTGTCCAACTAGTAGCACAGAGATTTTAGCGTTGATATATTAAGTCAAAGAATATATCAGAAAATCATTTATTTGTTCCTGGGTTTAAAATACGTAGTTTCCAGCATCCTTTTCTTATTCTTCAGATAGTGCAGCAAAAACCCGTCACTCCTTTCACTAGCCTAAAAGTTAATGTATCTTCTTTTTTTTTCCCTCCACCCCTTTTCTTTCTTGTAGAGTCTAACAACTGTGAATTGCCTCTGTTAACCCCATGCAGTAAGGCTGTGATGAGTCAGGCCTTGAAAGATACTTTCAGTGGTTTCACAAAGGAACAGTGTCGGCTGGGTATCCCAAATAGTAAGTGTTTTCTATTTATAAGCCTTTTTTGTTTTTAATGCTGAGGAGGAGGCTGAATAGCGGCTCTTTCAAAAGAGAAAGAATGATGTCAGTAGGAAATACAAGAACGGATCCTATGTGAATCTGGCACAGCTTGACTTGGAAAGACCAGACTTGCTGGTATTAAAAATGGGTGCATGAAGAGCTCATGCTTTGGCAGCATAAGAGAGAATCAAGTAAGCTGAGGACATCTCTGATTACAAGTGAATGCAGAAGAACAATAGAGGACTGTTTTTCATTTGTTTTTTTTTTTTTTTTAATTCAGAATAGGTTCATTCTGAATTCATTCAAAACTAAGTAACTTGGGTAAACAGTTTTGTTCATTCACTGCCTTCTAATGAAGATTATTTGACAAAGGTCAGGAGTTATCTCTAAATGCTTGATACTTTGTCTTGCAGATCCCTGGTTGTGGACTGAACAGCAAGTTTGCCAATGGCTTTCTTGGGCTACTAATGAGTTTAGTTTGGTAAATGTGAACTTCCATCAGTTTCTTATGAGTGGCCAAGACTTGTGCAATCTGGGCAAGGAGCGTTTCCTGGAACTGGCACCTGACTATGTGGGTGATATTCTGTGGGAACACCTGGAACAGATGATAAAAGGTAATTATAGAGAAGCTTTTGTTTTAAGGCTCTTCTAATACAAACGCACATGTGACTCTTTCACCACTTGTTTCTCTATGAAGGGCTTTTATTACATGTGAAGACTCAAAATGAACTTTAAAACTTAGTTCTGATAGTGCTTTTATTAACCATTAATAAATTCTTGGTATGCAGAGCACATACAGATATCTGCAGAAATCTTTTTGGTATTCAGGCTGAGTACTATTGTGGTCAGGTTTTATTTGGAATAATCATTGAAATGAGATTAGGATAAGACTACTTTAATACACTATTTAAAAAGATAACCAAGAGTCGCACAAAATTTGTTCAGTTCTCATTACAAGTTTTTGGTTTTGTTCTTTAAATGTAATGTTTTGAGGTAATTGAGTGAATGAATATCAAAAAGTCAAAGACACCTGTAGGTGTCTCAGGTGAACACTGATGATATTGCTAAAACCCTACATGCAGTGCTTTGTGAAGTCCATGAGGCTTGGAGTGTAGCATTTGGTAGTTGCGTACATTAAGGGCTTGGACTTTCAAATACACTGCAGTTATGTTGTTTGTAAGTTTTATGTTAAAATTCAATTGGTATGATGGTTTTCAAGCCTGTTGGAAATTGGTTAGGTGTTTTGGTGTGGTTTTCTTTTTTTTTTTTTTTTTTTTTTCAAGAGAGAGAATGCAGTGGAGTGTGTTTGTAAAATTTACATGAATGATGACCCCAAAATACTCATGAGAGGTGGAAGCTTTTTGTGGCCCACAGGTCAGATCTAAAAAACTATAAAACCAAATTAAAGTTTGTTTTGGGTTTTTTTTCCCCTCTTCTCTCCCCAGACAGCCAAGAGAAGACACAGGATCAGTATGTGGAGAATTCTCATCTCACCTCAGTTCCTCACTGGGTCAATAATAATTCCTTAAGTAAGTATTTTATGAAATTTGACGTTTTACATCTCTGTTTACAGTAAGCATGTCGCAGATCCCAAACAAAAAAGCGCACCAGAATAGTCACTGTGCTTGGAGAGAGCACTTGACTTCAATTGCCACAGCCTTTTTCCTAGTATTGTTTAATTGTCATCTAATTCATATCAGAAGTCTTCTGAAGAGCAAAGGCTTTGAGAAAATCAAATTTCCTCTTGGTATGCCAAAGCCTACATCTGTGGAGCAGAATGACTGCTCCCACTTCTAGCAAACACAGTCAAAAACTAGCATCACTGGGGAGCAGTAAGAGCTATATTTAGGCTTTTCTGAAGACTCTGGAAGTGAAATTTACCTTTTCAAAGTGTGTGGGACGCGTGCTAGCTCCCTTTGATTAGTGTTGTATTTCATTCTACCATAGTCAATCTCCAGCTCAACCTTACTACACCACTTAATGATGAGGGCCTTACTCAAAACCGTTTAAGCTTCTTTAGCTTTCTCTGTAGCCCTGGAGTTTCCTTGAAGAACAAATAATAGACATATTTGTGTTCAGCGAGTTACAGAGGGAGACTTACAGAATCAGATTTGGCGCCCATTAGATGAGGATCTTCTTATTGACTTCAGTAGATCTGTAGCATCTATATTTCTCTTAGGTATTCATGGGTAAATTATTTCTTCGTGGCACAACTGTAGTGCAGGAGGTGTATTAGTCTGTTTAAGGGTCTTCAGGGCAAATCATCTAATTAATTCTTTTGTTTCTTTCTTCAGCTGTAAATGTAGATCAGAACTCCTATGGTATGCAAATGCCTGGATACCCTAAAGCCCTCAGTTATCCCAAACCTAGCCTCCTGACTGATGTCTGTCAGACTTCTACAGGACCGAATCTCCTTAATCCAGAACAAGAGTTTTCATTGTTCCCTAAAACCCAAGCAGATGCTGTTGGTGTCAACTACTGTGCAGTAAATCAAGATTTCCCAAGAAGCAATCTGAACTTGCTCATAGATAATTCTGGTGAGTTGTCATCTGTATAGCCGTGGGTCTGAGGCCATATTCTGTATGGCTTTTCCTCCTTTCCATAATTGATATATACAAGCTAGATTGAGTAGGATAAAAAAAACCCTAACCAAACCCAACGGTGTTTGTTTGTTTGTTTCATAAAGGTAAGCTTAGAGAACATGAATCTAGTGACAGTGGTGCGGAAAGTTATGAAAGCTCAGATTCAATGCTGCAGTCCTGGAACAGCCAGTCTTCATTAGTGGATTTACAGCGTGTGCCATCCTATGAGAGTTTTGAAGATGACTGTAGCCAGTCCTTGTGTCTGAGCAAACCTACAATGTCTTTCAAAGACTATATTCAAGAACGAAGTGATCCTGTAGAGCAAGGGAAACCAGTTATACCGGCAGCAATTCTAGCTGGCTTTACTGGTAAGTAGTGAAGCAAAATGGTCACTCCTATTCTTATGTAACATCAGTATTCTCTGTAAATATGTACTTTATTGATAGTTGTATAGTTGTAAGTTATGCCTTGCAATGTAGTCAAGAGACCACGACTCTAAGAGCTTCAGATTTAAATGTTACTGAAGAAAGTCTCATAGATCCATCCATCTAAAGCAAGGACAAGCAGGTGTGCCAGAACACTTGAAAATCAAATGCACTTTTTGATCTGTTTGAAAAAGAGGGAAACTTGGAAATAAAACTACCGTACTTGGAAGATTCTGCAGGTGTTGGCTTGCCTGTTAAGAACTTGTTCCTACAGTCCTCGCCGAAATCTGTTTTTGCTTTAGAACACTTGCCAAGCCAAGGACTGCAGGACAAGACCTGGAGCTTTGAACGCAGCTGATGGGAGGTGGGAGTGAGGATTAAGGAATCCAAATGAAAGGGAAACCCATACCTTGTGTCAAATCCTGTGTTTCCTTGGAAAAGTAGACTTTTAACATGTATAGGAGCAGATTTGTGTCACAAAGAAAAAACTTAGGTTTTTTGCTAAAAAAAAAATTAAAATAAAAAAAATCAGAGTAATTACAAGATCATATCCTGAGATAGGAGTATGGTTATATACATTGGTTATGCTGAGAGTTTGCAGAAGTATTAATTGTGGCTTCTTCCTACCCTCTCTTTCTCAATAGGCAGTGGACCTATACAGCTATGGCAATTCCTTCTGGAGCTACTGACTGACAAGTCATGTCAGTCATTCATTAGTTGGACAGGAGATGGATGGGAATTTAAACTTGCTGACCCAGATGAGGTATGTGGCTAACTGTGGTGAATACAAACATTTAAGGTCTGATCCACCATCTGTGGGCCTAGTCTTGAATATAAAGCATTTACACGATTAGACACTTGCTGAAATCTCATCTGCAATGCTGACTGCAAAAGCAGTCAGGATTGCTGTGGAATGTTCCCCCTCTCCTCTCACATTTGGTTGTAGTTAGGAGAGCATGTTTTATAGCTTGAAATTTAAAGGTAGTATACCAGGTTTGTTCTTCAGACAGTGGAATACTGTAGGTTAGTTTACTGGATGTAGTTGAATCAACAATGCCTTGGATTGCACAAAGGCATGGGGAAAATGCGTTCTGGCTATTGCTGTTCTTTTAGATACATAGTAGTGCCACTTTTGAAATATTTTGGGAACTTACAGCTTTAGTCATTAAAAGTAAACGGAATGCATTTTCATTTTCTGGTAGTCACCAGAAGGAAAGTTATTGTATCAAGAGATGTGATACAAAGGTTTTATTTAAAAAAAAGAAAAAGGAAAAAGGCCGAAATCATTGACCCCAATGAACTTAATCTCATTCTGCTTCCAGTTAAAGACCTGCCCCGTGCTTCAATAGCAACTTAACAGTTAAATGGTGTTCTCTTGAGAGAGAGGAGACTATATTTCCTGTGAACTTGATCTCCTTAAACACATTTTGACCTATCCACTAGCAATAGCTATCCTTTTCACTGATATCAGCCACTTTCTCCTGCTACTGATAATTTCCTGGGGTGTGTTCAGTTGTGGGGTCAGTCATCAGCTCTTATCTGAGTTTGGGGCATCCAAAGCAAGTAAAATGCTGTGACTGCAAAAGGGCTTTGATAACTGTTTATCAGCCACAAACTAGAAGAACATGACTTGAATAAACCCTTTGCATTTCGCTTTCTTTTCGGACTGCCAGGTGGCACGGAGGTGGGGAAGGAGAAAAAACAAGCCAAAAATGAACTATGAGAAGCTCAGCCGAGGCCTACGCTACTATTATGACAAGAACATCATCCACAAGACTTCAGGGAAACGCTATGTGTATCGCTTCGTGTGTGACCTGCAGAACCTGCTGGGGTACACAGCAGAGGAGTTGCACGCAATGCTGGGGGTGCAGCCCGACACAGAGGACTGAGCCTGACGTGATGCTGCAGGGGTGAAGATCACTCGTTGGGACTGTGTCTGGGAACCCTCTGTAGTAGTCAGTTCTTCTGGCTGTTCAGATGGCTGCAACTGTTGGGAAATAAGGACCTTGCCTGATTTTTTTTGTAACCAGGGAGAGCTGGAAGGAAGTGGCCTTATTTCATCAGTGGCTTTGGGTGTTGCCGTGTCAGGCACTTGAGCAGCAATGGAGGTCAGCACAGACCCTAGCTCTGTCATGAAGATATGGAAATGCTCTCGGGTTAAGCATTTCGACTACCTGTACTGCCGTGTAAAGTGTTTTGGCTACTTACACTGCCATGTAAAACTGGGCTGGCTTTAAAACCAAAGGTTGGATGAGAAACCAGTGATGCAGCAGAACTGTTGCTTAGATATTTTAAAATACCATCGTCCTTGCTTACGTGTAATATAATGCAATTTATAAAAAAAGAGCAACAAAAAAAAACCAACAAAGGTAATTTATTTTAAATGAGCAGTAAGGAGAATTGATATTAGTTTTGTTCTAAAGCACGTTTTATGATTATTGTTATTATTATTGCTCCTCCAGAAATGTGCTGCATAGGTACATAAACACTCTGTGTCCAAAACCAGATGTAGCAACTGTTAACAAAAGAAAAGACCCTGTAAAGAAGGGAAGGAAAATCGTACCATTTCAATATTCAGTTTGTATATATTCTGTGATTCTTTTTGAAACTCTGTAATGTTCCTATTTAACAGATACTGTATAGTGTAAATTAAACTAATTGTGTGTGTGTTTTGAAATAGGATGAATGTAAACTTATCAAATGGATTTTTTTTCATGTTTGTCTAGGATATACAACCTTCTGCAAATATTTAATTGGCCTGAGAGACAACATAAGTGCTCAGTGTGCATGCATATGGTATGCCTACGATATGAAATGGGGGGGTGGGGAGGGAGGGCTGGCTCAGTATTTTGCCAAGACTGAAGCTGGCAATTCTTTGTGCATTTTGGCATTTTTACAAGAAACTGATGTTATATTCTGGGACATAAAGGGCCTGTTTGTGGTTTCTTCTGTAACTGAAAATGAAAATATTAATATGGCTAAAATTACCTTTTTTTTCTTTATAAATGGCATCTGTTTTTCAACTTCTATGCATGTCCTCTGAAAAAAAAATTTATATACAAGCCTTATTTTTTCAGTTCACTTGTCTCTTCCTGCAGTTTATCCTGTATGATTAAAATATGAATTCTATTTTTGGAAATAACTGTGACTCCTTTTCAAAGATCAGGAGGGATTTATGTAGCAGCTATTTTTACTGCAAAAGAAAAAAAAGAAAGAAAAAATTCACTGGAAAAATGTACTTTGTAAGAAAGCTTTATTTTTTATCTGAGCTTGATGTACATTTAATTGTGTTGTACAGTGTGAGAGGTTTTAAAATGAGTCGTCATTAAAACCTCTTGAATAAGAAAATGGTGCGTGTGCTCTTTGAAACTTCCCAAATTGGAGAAGTTCCTTTTTTTTTTTGTTTATTTGTTGGTTCAACCATTGTCCACCACCCTCAATCTCTGCAGGATTAAAAAACCCCAAACAAATCCACAAACCACCACCCAAACAGCCAAACTTGCACTAGTAGGGAGCTTGATTCTGCAAAAGTGCATAGGCTGATGGTTTGGGTCGGAAGGGACCGTAAAGCTCATCCAGTTCCATCCCCTCTGCCATGGACAGGAACACCTTCCACTAGACCAGGATGTTCAAAGCCCCGTCCAGCCTGGCTTTGAACACTGCCAGGGATGGGGCAGCCACAGCTTCTGTGGGCAACCTGTGCCAGTGCCTCACCGCCCTCACAGGGAAGAACTTCCTCCTAATGTCTATTCTTAAATCTATCCTCTTTCAGTTTAAAGCCATTTCCCCCTTGTCCTCTCACTACATACCCTTGTAAGAAGTCTTGCTCCACATTTCTTGTAGGCTCCTTTAGGTACTGGAAGCTGCCATAAGGCCTCCCTTAGAGCCTTCTCCAGGCTGAACAACCCCATCTTTCTACCAGACTGTGGCTGTGTCTTGATGTTGCTTTCAGAGTAGTCACCCTGTTTAGGCAGCATGTTAAAAATTCGGAGAGAAGGGATGTGGTTTTTTTCTGAGGATGTGCCTTTCTAAATGGAGGGAGCTGAAAGAGTAGCTGTGAGTCCTGCAGCATGGCACTTGGTCTTCCCTGAACAGTTGCAGGCACTGTCCTTGAGCCTTGCTTTTCATCATCCCTGTGAAGGAAAAGAAGCTTCCCACATCATTCCTCCTTTCACATCCACCACTGCTGCAGGTCTAGATGCATCTCGGTGTTAACCCACAAACTGGTCTCACACTAAAGATCAAGAGGATGTAAAGACATAGAGAGCTGCACTCCCCTGTGCTGAGCCAGACCTTAGCACCAAGTGGAAAAAAAATCCCCTCAAACCAACAAGTTTTTCTGGGCTTTGGGTAAAGTCCTTAAAAACATAGTGCTATGTGTCACCTGCCTTTCAGCTGTGATCCTAACCAGGGGAAGATGCCTTATTTTGCAGGAAATACTGTACGGTCGGTCTGTCGCAATGAATATATTGGGTTTTTTAGCCTGTGTGTGTTTCTCATGCTGTGGCTGCAGGGCACTAATCATCCTCTCAACCTGTACAAGTTTCATTTTCAATCTGTTTTCCCTGAACACAGAACTGTTTCTTCATTTGGACTGAAAGTTTAGTTGCCTCTTGAGTTGCAACTTGAGTTGCTTCTTGATCAATGCTAGCTTCAACCTAGAGACTAAAGGGAAGTTGTTTATTTCCCCTCCTCAGCAAGAAAAGGAATTTCATGATAACAGAAGCAATGAAACATCCTGACACGCAACCCATGCTAGTGTGCCTTCCAGAGGCAAAACCTGGTATCCTGTACTGGGTCGCGCCAATGCAGTGGTCCAAGTTGTAACCCAGTGTGACCCAGAAGACAATTATTAAAGGGTATTTTGTCATAGCGCACACAGAGAGCACGACTCTGTTTTTTCAGCCACCCGGCATCAAAGAGGCTGTTGAAAGCAGTCTGGCTAAATTCTTCGGGACATGCTTCTCTGCCCTTCCAGCTGCCAGCTTTCCTCATGAGACAGCAGTCAAAATAAAGTCTTGCAGTTGGCACCTACCCATGGTTGGCATGTCACCTCTAATAACAGCGTTTGACTTCAAAGCCTTCTTTGCTCTTTTTCAAAATTTATTATTTTTTAAATTTATTATTTTTTTAAAAAGTAAAATCCCATCCTAAGTAAAACAACACCTCCGGGTTGGGAAATCTGTGAGCCACAAACACTCCATGTCGAGGAGGCTATTCTGGGAAACATCTGCCTGCTGCACCCTATGCTTACATTCGCCTTAGGTCTTAGCTTTCAGCCACCGCCAGGCACGGGTTAGGAGCATGAGAAATGGGGCAGATGTGATCCCAGTACTGTATCTCCACCAGTGGGAGGATGATTGACTAAACCTGGCCATTCTCTGCTCTTCCATTCCCCGTGTGATCCCCCAGCACCCCCACCCCCTCACCCCCAGTGTTTGGCCTGTTGGATGGGACACTCTGCCCATTTCTTTTACTACTGACTTGAGGATTTCATACCTTTTTCAACCTATAAGGAGGCCCCTTGGCCACTCTCTGCTGACTTGTCTTCAAGCACTGGAGATGAGCACCTCACGCAGGGGCTAAGGTAAAGGTACACCACGATTTTGCTCAGCAGCAAAACAAAGCTCTCAGTACCCTTCCTCTGGTACCTTACACTTTTTTGGCTTTTTGGCAGTCACTGCACATTGAGCTGATGATTTCAGAGAGCTGTCAGTGATGACTTTCAGATCCATTGCCTGGTAACTACCATTTCCTAGTTTAGCATCGCATACACTCTATTTGGGTTACATTTTCTTGGGTATATTACTTTAAATTAACCTACATTGACTCTCATCTTCCACCTTTTTGACAACTCTTAGCGCGTTGTGAAGTCCTCCTGGAGTTCCTCACCAGCACTGTGGCATTTGACTACTCAGACTATTTGGTGCAATCTGCAAACCCAGAGATCCTCTCATCAGCCTGGGATTTCTGGCCACATTAGAGCCAAGGTGGCTGTTATTATGGTAAGGACCAAGAGGACTGCTGCAGGATTCACCCCTTCTTCTGTTTTCAGTTCCCAGTTCCTCCATAGGTTTCTGGATGGCCCCAAGTAAAACATCCAAGACTGAGCCTTTCTGACAGGGCTGCTGCTATTCTAGTACAAATCTCATTCACTCACCCTTATGTATGCCACTAGCAGCACCAAGCTGGTGTTCTGCCAAATCTCTTTTGGGTTTTCCCTCTCCACAAGTAGGTTTTGGGCCAGCACTCTTGTGGTGCAGGACCATATCTGGCAATGAACAGGATCAGCAGCAGCTTGTTCAAAGTGGAGACAGAGCATCTGGCCCTCAGGAGGGTTCAGTAAAACTCTCTGAAACTATGGTACTCTATAAATGCCAACCAGATACTGGAACTTCTTGTATTTTTGCTAAAAAAGCCTCATGGAATTGAAAAGGAAGCAAGACCTAAAAACCAATTTACATGTTCACAGCACTAGTGGAAAGCCTTTTTGATGCCCTCTCCAAGGATGGTCCAAATTTTGGCAAAGAATTGCCGGATCTCAGCCATTGCAGTTTGTCTTGTTTCTCTTTTTCTCTATGTGAAGCAGAGCACTAGTTGAACCCTCTGTGTTCACACAGCCATGTGACTGCAGCAGTGCTTCATATGCTAGACACATGAACTCTCAAAACACTACAGAAGGAATAAAAGGCATCCGTGTAAGCAAGAAGAATTCAAAATCCAGGCCAGGGTGCACGATCTTTGAGGAAGACCTCCAGTATCTCGTTTGCAATGTGTGCCATGTGATGTGCAGCCCGGAACCACACAATAAGGGAAGTTATTAAAAAGAAATAAAATAGGTTGGCCAGTGACAGCATAATTTGCTCTGCGCAAACTGAGATTTTCAAGTGATAAGTCTCAGTTATGAATAGGAGAGTTTTAAGATAATTCTGCGGTTTGGGGAAGGAACATCATCAGATCTTGCCACTTTTCTCCTTTCTGCCTCTACCCCTCTTGGCATTTACAACAAAGAAGCTTAACAAAACACAGTGAATAACAAGTATAACAAGTATGATGAAATCTCTGCACATGCAAAAGGGTATGTTCTTTGGAAGATGCTCTCTAGATAATTATCAAAATGGCCAAAACTCATATGGAAATTTTGCCATAATATTCTGCATCCTGAACCAAAATGAGAGAGAAAATGGAGAAGACCTGATTCAGAAGACCTGAATCCCCTTGAAGCCTGCATATCAAAAACCTATTTGTTCATTATTTTTTTCCACTGTGAACACAACCACAAAAGAAAATAGGTTTGTCCATGCATTACTTAACATTCAGTGTTTGGGCCACAGAGGGAAATCCAGAGCCCAGAGGGAGGTGGATAAGCTGAGACTAGAGGCTGTAGTTTGGAAACAGAGGAGGCCATCACACTGAGTGGTAAACCCACTCCAGGCCATCACCACTGTGTATTGGAGCTGACTAACCCTATCTCCTAGCCACATCCCAGGTACATGCACATGGAGCTAAAGGCAACACAGACAGGGGCTAAAACCTGCAGTCCCTCTGGAAAGCTGGTGGCCATACCCTTCCTTTCTGGAAACCTGGGTATGGGCTCACCATATGGCCAGGGGGGATAATGATAGAGCGACAGCTCCCACCCTACTTCATGTACCTGTAACTCGCTCACCTCCATGGCAAGGTCTGTGGTGGGATTGCACTGCCATGGGAGAGTTTCCAGTGTCCGTCTCCTACCTTGGCCCTATTAGTGAAGTGCAGAAAAGGAGGAAAGTGTTTCCCAGTAAGTAGATACAGATTAAAACTCAGTTTCAGGTACAGAGACCAGAATTCCCCCTCTCCTTCAGCTGGATGCTTGATTATCAGACTAAAAAGACCTGTTCCCACTTACACTGCCTCTCTTTGGTTGGATGAATCTCGAATCAATCTTATCCTTTTTCCTTTTTTTTTCTATTATTTTTTTCACCCTGACAGAAGGCAAAGAGCAGCCCAGCAGATGCAGCTCTTCCATTTAGCTTCCTCCCATTTGCAGGGAATTTTTGTTCTCTCACAGGGTGCTTTTTGCCCTACAGAGGAAGATGAGCTCTTCCAAAAGAAATATAATTCCTCCTACATGCCTTTGAACAGACCTGTTTGTTTGTTTTTCCCCCTCTTGAGTGCCAGCCCCTGGGAGATGCCAAAAACCCAGGTCCCTTGCTGAAGTCAGGACGGGGTCCCAAATCTCCTGCCCCATGGGCTGCCTACCCCATAGCTCAATTGACTGCTGCTGCTGGCGACCCAGCAGGGACAGTTTCTGCGTAAGGATGAGCTGGCTTTGAACAGTTTCCCCAGTGTCCCGGGCACAACGCTCCTTTTCTTCCTCATCAGGACTCTATGTCTGCTCTGCTGGCTTCCCAACTCTTTTTTTCCTTTAAAACAAATATAGGCATTGTTGTTTATGCAGGGAAAATTCCACTTTCTCTTAAAGGGGCTTTGCCAGGTTCTAAAAGCTTGGGATACATCTTTTCCACAGGCAGCACCTCCAGAATTCACACATTCTTCCCTCTCTCTTTCATACACATGAACAATTTTCATTACACATTTTTAAGCAATCTCTAAAATCCCCAGCTAGATCCCAGTGTCGTGATTGAGTCCCAGTCCCATGACTTATGCTTGCAAGGAAAGGAGACTCCTGCCCGTGAGGAGCAGTGAGGCCAGTCCCTGCGCAGTGCTCCCCATTTCTCTGCCCACTCCAGCCTTAAACAGCTCAGGAATAGGGGATTTGTCATTTCCCTTGGAGAAGGCTTGTGCAGGCCTTACCCTTACTCAGAGAAATGCTGTTTGGTTTTATGGTGTCTGCTGCTAAGTCCCAATCACCACACTTCTCCAGCAGGTCAGTATGGCTAGTTCTCAGTGCTGGTGTTGCTATCACCTATATGTTTACCAAGCCTTGAAGACACAGTCCAAAATGACCCTTGTTAGTGGTAACCCCAGAGCCTGGGCAATTCTGGCCATAATTGTGTGACTTTACCCAGGTCAGCCATGTGCAACGACTCATTCAAAAAAGAAAACTCCATCAGTGGAGACCACAGAGGTCCATATATGCTCCATCTGCTCTTCCTAAATGAGTGAACCTTTCCACTATCTGAAGTAAGAAGACATTTACCAGAGCACTGATGGTGCTGCCAGCTCTCTGCAGAGCACAGCAACCAGAACAGCCAGCGCAAAACAGCCTCACAGGGCAGAGCTTTCCACTGCAGCATTATTGGGCCCAAGATATTCATATTTTATTGCATCCATTTTTCTCCAAGAAATATTAAAATGCTCTCACTATTTGAAGGGAGGGGGCACTAAAACGCACAAGCTGCCTAGCTACCCCTAAGCAACATATCAAATAAAGCAATAAACGATTAGCATGCAGAATGGCTTTAAAGGGACCCACAGCAGTTTCAGGCCATCAGGGGAAGAATAGGAATAGAAATGATTCTGAAAATTATTAGTAATGCCTTAACAGCAGCCCGTTAATATCTCCCACAGCATTCTCAGTCGTTTGCACAACCGAGCTGCTGCTCCATGCCAATTACTGTCCCTGCGTTTCCCTCCGCTTGAGGCGGATGTGCAGAGGATCCGGCTGATACGAGAATTTACTGAGATTCTGCTGCTCTTGCAAGTCTCTGCTGCAGCAGTAGAGGTGGTGTTAGGCGGAAGGTCTCCCAGCTCTTCCTGTAAGGCTCTCCAGAAATAGTGTTTAAGCATGGCTCAGACAAGGAACTGGCCACCGCAGCTGCGTTTTTACAGTTTCTTCGCTGCAGGGATTAACTTCTCACTAATGGAGCTGCAGGGGACCAGTGGGAGCCATCTATGTCATGCACAAAACCCAAACCCTCTAAGGTTTGCCCAGTTTGGGTTTTACCTTCTCTTTCACCCCATGCTATCACAAAGCGCCTGCAGTGTGTAACTCTATAGCAATCCTTCATTACCATCAGCAGGTTTGCCTCCTTATTGATCTAATGTAACCTCTAAACTGGCCCTGCTTTAAGTAAGACGTTGCACCAGAGGTCCCAGCCAGCCTCACTTACCTTATGTCTTGGCCCTTTGCTCGTAAAGGCCCAACTCATCCCAGGGTTATGGCACAGCAACAAGAACAGATGCTGACAGCGGCCAGCCAACTCCTGACATTGCTTTCACCCAGCTGCATAAGGAAAGTTTGCCATACTGAGACAGGGAGTCCATAAAACTTGTGCCTTGGCACCTCCTCAGTGGGTTGGAAGTGTTGAAACAAACATCTTATAGAGGGTCCTGCCCTAATCTGAGGCCTGAGATCTGACATGATGGTGGGGAGCCATGCCAGGTACTGAGGTGCTGCTTCAGCTGTGGGGGTGCTGGTCAGGAGCTGCATCTGCAGATCAGGAGAGGTCTAGTGAAGAAGTCCACACAGGAGAGCTGGTTCTCCAGTTGCTCAGAGAGGCCCTTGTTTTGCTTTGGTTTTAAGTCACCGGGCTAGCACAGACTCTTTCACCCAGCCAGCCAGCCAGAGATCTGCAAACACTAAAACAAGGCAGGGAAAAGGGGGAACATGGCTTCTGCCTTCTCACTACAGCCCAGCAAAGACTTCCCCTGCCCTGACTGCCACCACTTGACTTCTCTTTTCCCACAGTGCTTTTTTTATCCACTTCCAGACAACAGGGATGGGGCCGGGAATGTGAGTGGAAAGTGGGTCAAGATCTTTATTGTTCCTTGTTCCTGTGTGTGGGTGGTAAGAGAAACATGAGAGCTTCTCCTTCGAAGAGGCCTCTTTGGCCTGGCTATAAATCAGAGCAGCTCCAGCAGCACAATCCAGGAAACACCCAGAGTGCATTATCGTTCCCCCATCAACATCCCCTCGTCTCCTTGCCCAGCTCCAAGCTCTCTGCCTGCTCCAGCTCATTCCTGCTCATCCCTACAAGCCAGCACAAGGGGCAGGAAGGGGGGAGAGGGGAGAGGCATTGCCTTCAGCTGCTCCGTGCTCCCAGAGCTCCCTGAGGACAGTGCATGGGTCTCCTTGCAGGGGGGAGAATGGGTATCATCTCGTAAAAGATGACTTGAATGTCAAGTGGGATTTGCATTCTGGAATAATTCTGCTCCAGACTGGGATAAACCAAGCTAGAGGAAGACACAGGGGACTATTGCACTATTGGTCTTCTCATTAATTTTCCCATGTAGACAAGCCCCAGGCTGAAATAGCTCTATCTTTCCTCTTGTCTCTGGAATAGGAGCACAGGGGCAGCATGAAGACATACATAAGGTGTCATTGTGGATACTTTGCCCTGTTCTGCCTCTGCGGGACACATAAGATTTTGGCCTTGGATGCAACGACCCCCAGTGCTATGGGGAAGTGGTGGATTCCTTCGCTTTCAGGACTGGACATGCAGCCATCATCCGCTGTAGAAGAGCAGTGCTGGTCAGCTCTGTTTGCAAAAATAGAGGAACAGAAAGTTGTATCCGGATTAAGTCATGGATGATAACTATGTGAACACAGAGTTCTCCACCAAGTTACAAAACACCAGCTGAGCTGCTAGGAAAAGAGTTTTCATGTTGCAGCACAGACTGTGAGCTAAACATTGCCTCTTTACTATTGAAAACCAAGGAAGGTTGCAACACGCAACCACATTTACAAAATGTGGGAGAAAGTTACATCATTGTATTGTAAATGTCCCTACTATTTTGGCTCTGCAGGCCTGCACGTCAGGAACAAGTGCTGAGCTCTTGAGTAACCATGTGTGTCAGCATACGGAAAACATTGCTAGAGATGCAACCACATCGCAAGTAGAAGTCGCTTTCAACATTTAGAGTTTTTTAATTGTTCTAAGTTTACTTTCTCTGGCTTCTTACCTGTAGTAGCAGGCTGTGAAGTTTAGGTGGTTTTAAACGCAGCCACTCCTGGCTAGCACTCTCAGGGAAGATGCTTTTTGAGCTGAAGACCTTCCTTAGTTGATTATTTTCATCTGCCAAAAAATGTACGTACAATCCAGTTGAGATGATTCGCTCTTGTGCCAGACTTATCACTGTTTCAGCTGCAAAAAAACATGTAGGGGACAAAAATTTAGACTTACGTTCCAAAATGTTCTACTGAAAGATCTGCTTCTTCATTTCTATGGTCTTGTCCCTCCCCAGTTTTGCCTAAAATGAGAACTGAAAACAGAACATCACATACTTTATGAATGAAATGTTTAATCTGATCAGAAGTAAACTGTGTATTTGGGGGTGGGAGAAAAGACACCAGAACAAAAAGTAGTTTTAACTCTAGTGTTTTAGACAAAGTATATTAGATCTTAATCATCCTTTCTTTTTAGTTACCTAGGAGTGCATGAAAAGATAAGGAGCTGTAGATACTTCCCTTGCTGGAGATGGGGGTTTTGCGCATGCTGTGTACAAAACAGTTTAAGCCTTACATTTTAATATGACATATTTATGGAAAAAAACTACTTACATCATCATGTTTCCAGTTCTAATGCAGATTGGCTTTCATATTTATGGAAAAGACAAATAAAATCAAGGCAATGTAGCTCAACCCAATGAAAGTCCTGACAGTATATCTGTTCCTCAGCTGTATTCATCTTTCTCATTTCTCACAGTACAGTATCAGTCATTGTTACAGACTCCAAGTCTGGACAAGGCCTGAATTTCTATGGAGAAAGACAAACAAACACTGATAAACCTAATTTAGGGAAGTACTCTGTTCTTCGGTTGTTTGCTTATTTAAAAGAAAACAAGCAACTGTGTAGCAATTCACAAGAAAATGTCAACAGATGACTAGCAGAAGGATTCTAATTGTTTCTTCTTCTTAGATCTGGCGAGCACTAAATCTGCCTTTTAGCCTTGTGAATGAGGTTTGTGATTATTTTATTGCTGGTTTTGTCATATTTGAAACTTAAGGTGGAACCATGAAGAAATCCAATTTTTATCCATGACTTCAATGACAATACACAAAGCGTTGCCAACAGGAAAACCACCTGTATTTGGATGCAAAGACAAGGGCAGGTTCACAACTGCAAACCTTTTAAGTGTTTTCCAGGTTTTGGAAGTTTTTCATCTTGAAAAATATATCCCATTCCTAAAATGAAACACACCGTGACCAAACACAACTACTACTTGGAAATATTTGTGAAACTGACTTCTCCTTGCTCTGGAAGATGTTGGAAGCCAGGACTGAAGGTGTATGACAGCCACAGCAAACATCTTACCTGGGACTATGCAGAGACCTCCAGAGCTGATGACACATGTCTGTACCGAGGAAGTAAACAATGCACATGCTAGCGCTGTGGTACAGCAGCCTCCAGGGTCCTGAGGCTGAGAACATGCTGACCTACAGCTCAGAGCACATACCCTGCCTGTGGTCACACCTCTGTACCTAACACCATTACTATAACACTCAAACTTGAAACATGTTTTCCTCTACACCTCAGTTCTTGTGCGCACAGGATTCACTAACCATAAGCATTCACACATTTTCTCCTCTACCTCATCCTGTGTCCCACAGTAAACAGCCGGAGAAAGGTCCAGCTCCTGTCGTGTCCTGGTTGCTGCAGTGACACCTGCCATACTAGCAATGCTGACATCTCTTGTCTCCTTGGTTTATCCCTGGCCATGGTTAGCATCCGTACAGCATGAAGCACAATGATGTCCTAGGTTCCACTTGACTCCCTAAGTAAAGTGGCTATGTCTAAAAGAGAGGTGGTTTGGAGAATACTTCTGAGTTTGTGGGTCCTGACATGAACATTACTCATGACCAAATGCAGTGAAGATAAGGTGGTAGATGCTAGCTACCCTTTTGTTATCTGTGGACCACCACAGCTACAGATCATGGCTAAGCCCTCAGCTAGGACCAGTGGGAATGCTGTTACACTCACATGCACAGCAGCCTTGGCAGATGTAGGTGCAGCTTTTAGTACAGCAAATAAACAGAGTAATGGCAGAAAAGTGTATCAGTTCTGTCCAGCTTTCTAGAAAATACAGTAGAACTGTGATATCAGGTAAGAAAAAGAATACCCAACACTTTTACAGTAAAACAGGTATTTCCTTTGAGGAAGTTCAAGCACTCAGCCTTAACAAAAAGAAAAAGGCAGAGCCTTAGGCTGAAAAATGTATCCCTGGAAAATACAACTATGATGATAGCACAGCTAATGAAAATGCAATAAAACTCAGTGTCTCAAAATTAAAGCCAGATCTGAGTGGTCTATGGAAAATAAACACATTTTTCATAGTGGAGGGAATTAACCAATGGAAATACTATTTCATGTTGTTTACTGGATTTTTCATCTCTAGAAATGTCACCAAGACAGGAAAGGGGTTTTTCAGCTGATACGCTCAGGTTCAGATGAGAATCAGTTCAAGGAAAAGTCAGTTCAAGGAAATCCAAGAGATGACGTGAGACGTCTGAGATCAGACTCTGTGATCAGGTTGACTCCCTGATCACTTTTAGTAGGAAATCTCCATATCTCCAACTTGCACTGTGACTGTCTCTAAGCTCTAGCCTTTTATGGGGTGACAGTGATACAACCTACAACCCTTCAACACGAGCTTGTACTTCAGGAGCAATAGAAAGTGAGGAAGAAATACCTCCTCATCCTTTCTTTTTTTGCTGTTCTCTCTCCAGCCCACCACAGCTCCTTGGATCCCTCTAAATTCCCATTCTTTTGCTCAGCAAACGGAGGCTTCAGTTTGGTATGCAGTTTAATGGAGCTTTGTTTGTGCAAATGCCTGGAAAGACCTTCTATAAACTGTTCTTACCAAATATTCAAAGTAATGCCCGAACATGCAGGCAGTTTCTTGGTGTTGCTCAAGATCATTTGACGTGTCATTAAAGAGACATCTCTATTTAATCCTCATTCTTTCCATGCTTTGAAAAGAATGACATTTCAAGAAAAGGGGCAGGTTTTCTTTCTGGAAGTGGTTGTACCCTTCAGTTTCCTGTTCAGTTTCATGGCAGTCTCACCCTTAATAGGTGCAATTTTGAGACTGTATAACTATGCCTGCAGCATTGTATTTCTCTGTGCTGGGTGTGTATCACACAATTATAACTATAGCAGAACCAGTGGACATGGGAGTGCTCTTGACACTATGCCAGTGTGAGACCACAGGTGCATTAGCTCATCTTCCACACCCTGGACGCAGTGGAGTAGAACAGCTAGAGACCAGGAGCCTGATGCATGATCTAAGCCGCATGCTTTAGAATCAAACTGCACGGCTTACACTTGTAACAGAGAGCAATTTAATGTGAACAAAACTGTAAGTGGGATAATAAAAGCCACTGGTTATAAAACAAAATTGGGTTTCCCACACCTGCAGAAGGCAAAGTCAGCACTCGGTGGCTGATGTAAAGAAGCAGTTGGCGTTAATGCAGCAGGCCCTAGCCTGGCAAGCAGGTATCCCTGTGACCTCAAGGTGGATGTGGTTGCTGTGGGAGCAGTGGTGCCACTGATGGCCTCAAAGCTGCACCGAAGGATGCTGATGTGTAGAAACCCCCTTTTCCAGTTCCCTATCTCCATATCACCCCAATGAATTATTCACTTGGTAGGTGCTTGAAGGATTGGGGCTGCAGGTGCTGTAAGTAGCAGGCAGCTTGCCTGGTCTAGACACTTGGGTATCTGCCCCATTGTCCAATTCAAGACCAGCCTCACCTGGACAGGAAATAAGAAGACGATTAAGATACCTAATCAAAGATCAAGCCCTCTTTTTTTCTGATAATGGGGAGAAGAGGAGAAATACCAGCAAAGATGAAACTTACAGATGAGCACAGTTGCACATACCTTCAGCTTGGATCCACCTGAACAGGGCTGAGCAGCCAGGAAAAGCCACAACACAAATGCAGAATCACTCTGTGGTTTCATTCTTTCACCAGTTTTCCAAGCCTGGGGCAGTAAAACTTGCAGCAGGAGTATCTGTGCTGCACTTTGAATCTGAACCCTTTATCAAAAGGGTGCTGGATTATTTCTGTCGCAAAACTGAAGGATACAGCAAGGTAATATGATTCTGTGTCCTATGAAAATCTACTTTTCTCAGAAAACAAGCGTGTGTCAGCATGTCTGTCTGAATCGGGCATAGACAGCCACTGTGATTCATCATTCACGGACCCCTGCTGGCCAGGGATCCAAAAGGTTGACAAATCCCACATGATACGGAATAAATTGTAATCAGCTGTTGTTACGAAGATTAGACACACATTTATTACAGCTGTATCTGTCAGGGCAGCACACGACACGCGTCACGAGCTCTTGCAGTGCAGAAGTCGTGTTCTCCCAATGCAAAATTGAGAGGACAAGCAAATCAAAACAGCAGCTTGGGGATTGCATGGTCTGTTTCATTTCAGTTAAGGATCACCAATCAAACAGATTACCAAGTCACAAACACTTCCTACAGAGCAAAGCAAAGACAGATTTGCCTGTGCACTGAATCTCATTACAGAGCTTTATCACTGAAAATTGCTACCACTATTTGAGGGGGGCACTTTTGTGCTTTTTTCTTGGCTGCAGATCTGGATTGTCCAGAGAGAGGAACTTGACTGAAATACTGCTGAAGACAAATTACCAGTCTTTTCAAGCCCTATGAGTTAAAACATTGTTAAACAGGAGGATTTAACTATGAAACAGCAGGCAAACTAACTGCCTGTGAGCTGGGCCATAAATACGATGTCTCAAGGAAAGCAACCTCTCACAAATGGTTTGAACTAACTTTAAGTGTGTCAAGAGGAAAAAAAACCACAAAACCATACAAAAAGTCTTTAGGAAATAAACCTCTTCCCTGTCTCAGTGTCCCTCATAGTGAGTACTAATCTTCTATAACACCCACAAGGCACAATGTTCAGCCTGTAGAGGATTACAGTGGCTTTCTGTGGTATAACTCAGCAAGAACTCCTTTCTCACTGTGATATCTGAGAATGAATAAAAACCAAACGACCAACACACAAGGGACTTTTTTTGAATCCTGCCCTCAGGTGAAAGTAGGTTGTGACTCATCAGTCAGGTAGCCAGCTTAGGTGGAAGCCAAGAACAGCTGAGGTGTCAATCAGTGATCAGAAACCAAGGTCATAAAAATACCACAAACACTTTTGTCATTGAAATGAAACCAAGAATCGCCAAAACCTTTCAGAAACAACTATCTGCAAGGCTGCTTCCCAAAAGGGTCACTGGCCACTTGGTTTAGCTAGCGTCAGGCTACAGAATCCAGCCCAGATGGATCAGCCTCTCTGCCCCTCGAAGAGCTCCTTCCTCTTTCCTCCAAGCACCTCCAAGAGGCGTTGTGTGGGCACAGTGGAGGACAAAGCTGAAACTCTTCCAAGACTGCCTAAGAGAAGAAGTTCTCAGTCAAAAAAAAACCAACATTGACAAATGTCAAGCTGTGTGGAGCGCAGGCAAGGGGGAGCTAATGCTTTCTGATTTTTTCTGCATGTAATTTGCATGAATTGATGTTACTAGGAGTTGCTTCCATATAGCGTGATGTGGCCTTATGGTTAGAAATGTATGGTTTTAGAAAGCAAATGGTGCTGGGGTCTTTTTTATCAAGTAGTTACTTTAGAAGTAAAAAAATCTTACACAGCTCCAAAAAAAAAGAAAAATCTGTAAAAGTAATAAAGTTTAGAGAACAAGAAGCAGATTCTTTCCCTTGCAAACTTCACTTTACTTTCACAGACCCACGCAGAAGTGAGAAGTGTTCCTACATTTAATGCTTAGTAAATTGTGTTGACATATGAGTTAGAGGTAAAATGTGGCATGCAGTTTAACTGCAGAAGTTAGCTGTATATATAATACCAAACTGTTATGGGGCAGAGTTGAATCTCTGGTCAGGGCATCCTATTTTGCTTCTGTTTAATTTCTGCTTTGCTTTTCTGATGATGCCCATTAAACTATAGAGTCTGATAACTGAAGCAGGGTTTTTGACGGCTAAGTTCTTCCAGCAGCTTGCTATAAAGCTATTCAGTAAAAATCTTTACTTTCCCAGTTGAATTGTCTTGGTGCCAAAGCAATCCAGAAAGCAGTTCAGGGACAGATTTTTAAGCATATCATCTCTGGCTTGCCAGTAGGAACTTATGACTGGAGGTCCACAGACTACTTAGTACACATTCTCTTTCTACCATTTCAAATGATATCATTTAGGAATAATAATAGATTTAGAAACTATTCAGGGTTGGAAGGAAGTTGTCCCAGCACTCATTCTGAAAACTGTCTTTGTACCTCACTGTTTTGATAGAGCAGAAGTAGACTGTTTCCTGCCCAAATGCAGTAAAGGCAAGTTTGGATGCATTTGTTCCTGTGCCCACGCTAGCTTCCCTTCAGTCACTTAACTCCCTGCAGGGCTGAAGAGAGTATGTGCTGCCATCTGCACTGCATTCTTCTTTCTTAGACATATGTACACCCAAATGAGTCCTTTTTTTGACCTCTTGGTTTGTGAGTATGCAGCAGTATGATAGAGGAGTGAATCAGAAGCATATTCCTTTAATTTTTAGGGTCTCTTTTTCACTCATTCAACAAATACATCACGGAGATGAGCTTCTGGGAATATAATGGCTGTTAGGAAGTGGCTAACACAGAGTAGCAATTTTTTGCAGAGGTCAGGAAAAATGCGTTGTTTCATAAGGGGGCTCCAAGTAATGCCAAGTATTCATGCTGCAGTGAGAGCACTGCAAGAGATATCACTCTCAGTGAAGATCATGAAGATATGCACTAGCAACAAGTTGTCTTTCACATAAACTTTATGAACTCTGTGTGTTTCAGCTTTTCAGATGGATGAGCAAAACTCGTCGTCTAGCCATGTTAGATTTTCTGATGTGATGGTATTCTTGAGTTGGCTTTGGAAAATTGACTTAAATTCTCCATATACTGCCCATCAGCTGAAGGTTTAAGCCGTGTATCCATCAGAAGGTACAATATTATGACAAAGCCCTTAAGCATTGTCAGGCCCTGCAACACAATCATTTAGGTTGGTAAACTATAGGGATCCTTCCTGATATTGTTGCTAGCAGTATCCCTAAATAACTTTGGGGCATGATTTGGTAGGTAGAACATTTCAGGGACCATTCCCAAAAGGCGCCTTGCACAAAGCCACCTTGTTTTAGATGGTGAGCCAGGTTACCAGTTCAGACATGGACTGGTCTGTGTCTTCTGGCATCAGTGCTTGACAGTATTCCTGGTCATGTTTAATTTGCCAGTATAGATTTAGTCTATGTTGTTCCTTTGTTAAAATAGGCTTAGAAGTGAGTTCAGTTCTTCCATCCGCATGGTGCTAGTGTCAAACACAGAGTAGTCTGTGGTCTTGCAGGGAGAAGAGCAGCTGAGATGAACGCTTATGGCAACTGAGTTTGCACAGTTAATTCCCCTAGCAAAGCCAAAGTTTCACTCAACCCATTGCCAAAAAAAAAAAAAAAAATAAAATTCCATTTTAGCTAAAAAAAAAGTAATTTGGCACTGAAATCCAGCCAGCCTACAAGGACCTACAGTAAACGGGATAACTTCTTCCCATCTTTTGGGTTTTTTCTTGTAGTTGAAATCAGTCTTTCTTCATTTAGCCATTGCAGAAGGGTGTAGGAGTGATCAAACACAAGGACTGAATCTTTATCAACATTAATAAGCCTGCCTAATAGCCTTGATAACAAAAGAAGATAGATATATAGTGTGCATGTACGTATATATATATATGCACATCTTCTATATTTATGTCTGACTGTATTTTATTTTTATTTGAAATAAAACATTATACAGCTCTTTCAAATTACATTAGGATGACAAATCAAGACTTTTAGACCATGTTTCTCTTTCATAAACCAAAGTCAGTAGGAATAGCACATGTGATGCAAATGTAGACTTACACAAATAATTTCTAGAAACAACTTTATTTACGAACTTCAGTGGGTTCTCTGAGTTAACAAAAGAAGTCTGAGAGGACTTTTTGCAGGGGACTGTTATATTTCTGAAGCAACAGCACAAAGCTTCCAAAGGATGCCAGTCCCATAAACTACCATGTTTGGACAAAGCAAGCATTCACACACTTGAGAGGGCCCTTTGAAATTCAGGATGTACCTGAAGAACATCATCTATGAGGACTAAACACACACACAAAAATGTATCTGAAATAGATCAGCCTGAAGTAATTTGGAAGAAGAAATATGATGAGGTTTTGGTGGAAGAGATGCATACTCACCTGTGATTGACTCCTATTCAAAGCTGCATTAGGTGAGGTTCAGACTTGACATACAGGAAGCATTTCTTTACTAAGAGGGTGGTAAAACACTGGAACAGGTACCCTAGAGAAGTGACCAACGCCCCAAGCCCTTAATAACATGCTTTAACCTTTAGTCAGCCCTGAATTGGTCAGGCAGTTGGACTAGATGGTCGTTGTAGGTCCCTTCTGCTGAGATAGTCTAATCTAGCCTAGTCTAGTCTAGTCTAGTAGGATCTAAAAAGTCATGCAAGAAATACAACGTGAGCACCTCTACAACAGGGTGTAGGTTTACATCTAACATAAAGTTATCCCATACTGTGTGGGTTTTCAGCCTTGGGAATGATGTTTTCTTCCTAAGTCCAAGAAAAACCTCAAGATCTTTTTTTTTTTCCCCCAAAAAAATGTTCATTCTGCAACAATTTGATGATTTTATTCCTATCCTTCAAAAAAGGACACGGAGGAAACAATGGAGCTGGGCAGGCTTCTTTGGAAAGCAATCATAAAGGAAGGCACCCTGAGATCTAGCAGCTGCCATGCCATGGGGGACCAGAGGGCAGCCTGGTGCAGCCCTGCCTTGAGTGGAATTTGGGCTGGTGAGGGGCCCATGTGTGTTCTCCATGTGAACCCCGGGGTTGGCATGAGAAATACAGGCCATGTCCCTGCCATGGAATTTGAAACCTTGTTGCTCTTGTGTCCTGCAGCACAGCTGCTGATAAAAAATGTTCAGGACTTAATATTGCCGATAACCTTTTATTGTCTCCGAAGTGTTTTCAGAAAAAGCTGATTTTGAGTGAATATAATCTTTCTGGGAAAAGCAAGCTCAATCCAGTAATTATCTTCGACAGTTAAATCAGCCCTTAACTTACTTGAAAGAGTGGATGGAGGGACAAGCCTTTGCAAGCTACAGCCTTTCTGGAGCATGCGAAGCCTGTTCCTTGCCCTCTAAGAATAGCATCACTCCTAATCAGCGTTCCCTGGAGACTCAAAACATAACCTGCAGAAGCAGTGTTCGCGTGTGTGTGTAAGGAGAGGCACTGCACCTTTGCCAGCCTATCTGCTCAGCTAAGTCCCGGAAGGTCGTTAAAGCCTGACAAAACTTGTTACAGGCTGTTTATAATGTCCAGAAGTATGCTTAAATTTGCAATGGGGGAGGGGAGGCAGGAGCCTGCAAGGAAGTTGCTCAGCACTGACCTCCTGAAGTGACCCACTGCTGAGAGCTGATGTGGCAGAGGGCTGACACCCTGGGCGCCAGTGGTGGTAACCCCTCTCCTGCTGCACTGATGGCCCTGGAGCCAATCTGGCACGCTTGGGCACCAGTGTTAGCTCCAGCTGCTCCGCTCTGCAGTTATTCTCTTCCTGCCTCACCAGCAAACAGGATGGAGGGGTGCAAAACTGGAGAAGGCTTCAGTTGCCCACTGGAAGCCCTTTTTGCCAGTTCCCAGGCTGGGATTTCTGCCCTCTGAGCAACTCCCTTGATAACACCCACAGATCACGCACCAAAAAGAGGTCAGCAAGAATGAGGGTACCAGGGCAGCCTAATAAGCCTTTGCCTCCAGTTTCGGAGGCTGATCTTATGTTGGCAGCAGCTCAGCCCTCCCTGGCGATGGCTGGGGCTGGCCAGGATTTATAAAGAGGATTCACACCACCAGATCACTCCAGCTGGGCTACCCTCCCCACAGCACATTTTCCAACACGACAAAGAGAAGGTGACTAAGTGTGTTTTGGTTTGAGGAGTACAGTTAGATACTGTTTGTCCGCTGTAGAACTATTTGCCTTTCATTGACTCAGGGTTCTGCGACCCATTCAAACCTAGCCTTACGTCAGAACCTAGTTGAGCCTATTTGTAGCCTCCTCAGTCAGGACCAGCTCCTTACCGCTCATGTGATGCAGGCACAAGGGTGGTAAAGCAGAGCAACTTCTGTTGCTGACAGTGCACCGAGGAAATGCTTACAGGGTGAACAACTAAGAAGCCCATGCCAGTAGCACCCGTGCCAAGGGTAGCAGGGGACATGCAGAGGATGGCAGCTGAAGCCAGATCCCTTTATGAGGCAGCAATTACTTAAACAGCACCTACTTGTAGATGCATAAAATACAGGCAAGGGTGTGTCAGCTTTTATAATACTCCTTGGCGTTCATAAATCCATGTTATGAGTTGCCTTAGAAGTGGAGCTTAGCACC
Organism: Lathamus discolor; assembly: GCF_037157495.1. Taxonomy (NCBI): domain Eukaryota; kingdom Metazoa; phylum Chordata; class Aves; order Psittaciformes; family Psittacidae; genus Lathamus; species Lathamus discolor. The sequence continues at coordinate 33,544,101 of NC_088887.1, forward strand.
TGAGGTCCTGACCTGCGAGTAAATTCAGGACAGGGAGCAGCCTTGTCCTCTGGCTGAGGGCGGTTGGGAGCACAAAGTGTGCCGGCTTTCCATTTCTCTGTCTGAAGGAGCAAAGGTTTCAGCAGTCCAAGATGGAGCAGCCCTCATTCGTCACCTGAATCATAATGCTATCACTGTCTGCGCTCTTATCTCCAGCCAGTTGGGTGCAGCTGGCTCACTGCCCCTTTGAACTCCCTTCCTCACTATCCCTCTGGACACACCTGGGAGGACCGAGCTGTGGAAGCAGGTGCAGAGAGACTTGAGGGATGGCCACCCTGCCCTGTGTCCTAAAAGGCAGGATTTGGGCAAAGATGGGCTGGGCAGAGGGAGTGGTGTACCTGAGCTGCACGGTCTCCTGCTGCTCATGCTGGGACTTCCAGGTCAAGCACAGCAGCGTAGCAACACATTAATACCAGTAAGGTGTTGAGAACACCATGGAAAGCAGTGCAAAGGCCACCCAAGCTGGCATTTAGCTGCTGTCAGCACCTGCGTGTTGCCCGGTGGATGCTTTGTAATCAAGCATTAACAGCTATCATTAGAGCTTCAGCTTTTCTCAGTGTTTGTTTACAGGTTGGAGAAGGTTTTAAATACAATTGGAAGGATGTGGACAGGTTTCTGGCAGAGGAAAAAAGAGTAAGAATGAAATCTGGCAGCAAAATTAAACTACTTCAACGAGGAAGAGAAAGGAGATGGTGGGGGCGGGGGGGGCAGTGTGTGTGGAATAAAACCCTGCGACCCATAGGAGCCCTATGCCAGCAGAAAGCCGATTTCTTTCATCCTGGTGGGGCGGGCTCCTTGTGGGCGCAGCTCCGGGCTGGCTGCCCGGCAGCGTAGGTGGTGTGCTCTGTACAAGAGTTCAGGGCTGCCAGGTGAGCCGTATCACCTACAGGAGGAACTTTGTCCTTTCAGCCACAAACTACTCCCGCAAGCAGGGCTGTCCCGGCTGAGCCCTTACAGAGCAAAAGGAAGGAGCTGCCCGTGCAGCTCACCCTGACAGGGAGTGACGTTAATTTCCATTCCGGGTGGAGGGCAGAGGTGCCCCAAGGGCATGGGAGGGCTGGGGCAGGCTCAGGGGTGGCCAGAGGCAACAGAAAGCGACTGTAGAAGTGGGCAGATGGGGAAGTCATTTGGGAGCACAGCCCAGAGGGGTTTGCATTTGACTTAGCAACATAATGCTCACTAGTACTGCGTATAGGAAGGTCAGATACAAGGGATGATAGCCATGCCTAAGGTGGTGGGGCATAAACCATCTCAGCTCCAAGCCCTGTTTGGCTGTGCAGCTGCTCAGAGTCACACACCTTTCCCCCCCACCCCTAGCTCTCTGTCTAGGTGTATTTGCCTCAAAGCAATGATGCAGTCCAAGTGAGGGTGGCTGTCCTACGCTTGGTCTGCTGCAGCTAGGGAGGACAAGCTAAGAGCTTGTTAGCAAGGCCTCAAAGCTTCTCTTTGGTGCATTTTGTACTGTTCGTACTGATGGTGCAATACCGGCAGATCACTGTTACGTTGCACCATCCCAGTGCTGCATGTAGAAGGGTTTTTCTGAGGAAGAAATGCCCTGTCACATGTTGCAAAGAAAACTGAAAAGCTGCAAAGGAAACTGAGCTATGATCCTGCTGGCCATGCCTAAGTATACAGAAGTACCATCTACACCTTTTCTGGATTTGAAGGAGGTGAAACTGTGACCTAACATGCTCTGCACTTGTCATGGGACTGCACCAAGTCATACGGGCTGTGTCATTTCATTCATTTATCTCCTGTGATTCATTTACTCCCATGGAGGCCTACGTAAACGCTCACTGCTCTTTACACATTGCGAAAGGAAAGTGTTCTCTATGAGATGCAACACAGTATTTTCAGCTGACCAAACAATTTACATGTATAAAATCCAAGACGGAGCTATGCAAAGCAGACGCAACAGGATCATCAAACCCTTATCTGTGGGTAGGAAGGCACTGGAATGGAAAGGAGTTAAATCTTCCTGTAGCTGGCTCAGGCTGTTCACTGTGGAGACCTGGGTGGTCAACCAAAGGCTAGCTTCACACTACATACCACTATTCCTCAGTTACCTGGCAGCTCTTCCTCATGCAGCTCCTATTAGATTCATATCTCAGACACAGCCACATCCCTGGGACTAGAGTCAGAATCATAGGAACAACTAGGTTGGAAAAGGCGTTTAAGATCATCAAATCCAACCTTCACCCCAGGACTGCCGAGTCCACCGCTAAACCATGTCACTGAGGGCCTCATCTACATGGGTTTTAAACACTTTCAGGGATGGTGATTCCAACACTTCCCTGGGCAGCCTGTTCCAACGCCTGACCATCCTCTTGGTGAAGACATTTTTCCTAATATCCAGTCTAAACCTCCCTTGGAACAGCTTGAGGCTGTTACCTCTTGAAGCATCCATGATTTCTGATGCATGGGGCTGTCCATGCCAGGGGCATGGGGACAGTTTGGTTCTCTCTCCTCACAACTCTGAACTACAACATCCCATGTTTCCTTTTCCATGTCTTTGGCAGAGCGGAGCTCCAGGTCCCATGTGAAAAATATTTGCTTCATCCTGAAAATGAGCGATGCTTTAAAGTCCCCAGCATTTTCGTTTGCTGAGCACAGATTTGGTCAGGGTCAATGAAAACAAATGTATCTGCCATGAAACAAAGCTAGAATGAAAAATCCCAAACAGTTGTGCTACTCACTTATTCCACAGCCTATGACTGCAACACCAAGCACTATGCTGCTTCCCTCCCTCAGGTCACAGTGCAGCATGAGCCCATCACCCAAAACTCCTGAAAGACTGTCTCTGTACACACAAGTGAATAACAATGGCCAGCCAGATGCCTGGCAGCTCATGAAGGTGGGAAACAAAGCTCTCAGAGGAGCTACGCAAAAGCCCATGGAGGCAGCTTACAAATATAGTCCAAAGAAATAAAGGGGCTGGCACTCTCTGGACTGAAGTCACATCTCACTTGTCAGGGTCTGTTCTCCTTCAGCACATGTAGCTCAAGAGGCTGGTGAGAAGCCTCCTGCAGTTGAAGAATGCCTTCAAGTAACCTGTGGCTCAATTGCCACGCTTGTTATTTTGCTCTTTGATTTTAATTTATTTTAGATCTTTTAAAAACAGATCCTTGAAGGAAAAACAGCTGCTGCCTGAGACTCCTGCATTGCGCCTGGACACTCTGCAGCCAGGAAGAGCTATCCCTGCAGCCAGGTGTGTAGCACATAAGGGACAATGTGCTGTACAGATACTGTTTTGCTAAAGGAAGCTGGCTCTTGCAAACACATCAGAGAGGTTTTCGTGCAGGGTATACTGCTATTAGGTCAAAATAGCTGTTTCTTCAGTTTCTTCTCCTGCATACACAGGGGTAGGCTATATGCAACATTTCAATAACTGCAGTTCTGAACAGGACTTGTACATCTAAAACAGGGTAAGTAAGTACCGGTAAGTATCTAGATTTTCAAAAATGTTAACCAGAGCAGAACTCCAGCCATCTCTTTCTGCTCCTATCCAATGCTGAGTTCCTAACTCCTCAAGCTCCAGATCATCAGCCCTGGCCCTGATTTTCAAACGTGTTCATGAAAGTCCAAGGCAAGCCTGACATCTTTCAGCTGCAGGAAGCAGCTTAACAAAAGCACCCATTTGAAAAATAAAAATGCTGGCCTCTAGATCTCCACTGTCTAAAAGAGTTCACCAGCACTCCTCAGCTGCCTTCCTGGGAACATTTAATGACAGATTGCTTTGCTCTGCGTGCATGGGTAATATATAATCCTTGTGCCACTACTTGCTTTGAGCGTTCTTCATGACTGGAGGCATTTTTTTTTTCCTTCTTGCTTTTGATCTCACCGAGACTGTTATTCCTGTAGTAGCAAAGCTATTTGTCCTTTTAAGTAAGCATGTGGTAATCCACAAAACCCATGATTCATAATGAAATTGGCTTCAGTCTGCAGGAGTTAAATGGTTGTCTCAACCAAGTGCAACTGGCAATTTTGGCACGGAGCACTGCAACCCCTCCTTGAAGTAATAACATCTAAAGTCTTGGACAAACTGGGTAGTTGATGATAACCAATATAAAACATGATATATTGCATAGCTGTGGGTAAATTAGAGTGCGCTTTAATTTGAGCTTGTGCAACCATGTTTAGCAGCAGTTGGTGTTTTGACTGTGTTAGTTGTAAAATTAATATTACAATTGGACTTCAGTCTTAAAGATCAGCTTTGAATCTTTTAAGACCACCAACCATGCCATGCCCTGAATTAGACCCAGGCATACAGAAAACCCCGATGTATTTATGGTAATGCTCTTTAATTACAGAAAAAAGTTATACAAACTTATGCTGCACATGGAGCTGTAACATTTGTAAACTACCATTTTTTTCTTAGGCGATATATATATGTTTCTCTCATGTTATATGTGCCATACTACTACAATACAGTTAAGTCTTTGTATTCAAATAAAAAATCTAGGAAGATGTGCCAGTACTACAGTCCACAGAACTTAGCTTGATGCCCTTTTAGGCAAACAGGGTCCCTTCATCATGCGATTTCTGTGCTCCTAGAACTCTGTTAACTGTAAGTTTGAATTAGTTTCAGTCCACTGTCCCACAGTATTTTACTAAACCTGCCATGCAATGAAAACACCTGCTAACAATTATCTGCAACAAAGAACCTGCCCCCTGATTCAGAAACTATTACATACCATGGTTTATAAATGATAGCTGGTTGAGACATTCTTTTTACTTCTAGGAAGAAAAAATAGCCTATATCTAGCTGTTACTGAGCATATACAGTTTGCTGGGCACAGTGAGTGAAGCCGAGCCAGTCCTTTGTTTCCTTTGATCCATTAAAGTCTGAGTCTGTTTCCTTCTGTCGGAGCAACATCACAAGCAGTGGCTTTCAAAGCAATGTTTGTTTTCTTACCCCCTGTTTATGCTATGGCTTTCTCAAGGATGTTCCTGTTGGTTTGAAATTTCCCAGGATTAATTTTAGCTCATAAATCATTTTTTCTTTTCTTGGAAAGCCATAACCAGCAAGTGCTTAACAAGTACCCTTTAGCACTCTAAGAATGGGCACTGTGTCCTTTTAAAAGAAAAAAATTCCAAGTGGCCTTTGTGCTTCAGCTACTCCAGGGGAAAAATAGCCCGTCCTTAAATAAGCTTGGGTGAAATCAGAAAAAACCTGCCAGAAGGGCTAAAGAGAGGCTTGGGAGGAACACAGGAAAGACTGAGTGTTGAAAATATCCATGCGCAAAACATTTCATGTTTTGGGTGCTTGTTTACATTTTTCACAGACTCAGCTAAAGATAAAGGGAGCAAAATATTTGTCCAGCACAATATAAAGCCAGGTCATCTTGTTGCGGTTCTTATCCTGACTACTGTAAGCTCAGTTCTAATGAAAAAATGACCGTATGCATTTTCTCGAGGCTTTAAAAGCACCCACACATCTGTAAGCAAATACAAAGGTTTACCCAAACACTGCTATTCTTGGCATTTTCAGCTTCCTGCAAAACAGCTTTCATGTGAGCGGCACTGACTGGCCGGTGACTGCACTAGACTCAGGCAGCCAGCGCTCGTTTTTGTTGCCAGTTTTGAATTCACCACCCAAATTGAGAGAAACATTAGGGCTTCCAGGAGGCCCTGGGGAATCTCCCTTTACTGGGAGCAGTGTGCGCAGGTGCCCAGCACCCCAGGTCTGGCCTCTCCTGCCCATTTGGTCAGCCACAGTGAGTTACAACCCACAGCACTGCATGGGTGATGCTTTCCTTTCAGCCTTGCTTTGCAGTGTGAAGGGTTTCTTTCCCCTCTGCTGATTTTTCTAGGTAGGAATCTCTTTCTTCTCTTCAGTCACATGCACCTGGAGCACTGAACTCAAAGCAAAGCCCTGCCTTTGGGTTGCCAGGAGTGGTGCCTTATAGATGCTAAAAAGCTGGAGCAGAATATTGCTGGAATGTTGTTGATCTGGTCCTGGGGGGGCAGTGAGAGAAGCAGGTGGGCTGGAGCCACTCAGCTGGAGGATGGCTGTTGAAGAATAGACACTCCATGAATAAACATACCAGCATGCCCGCAGTCCTGGTCAAAACCCCAAAGATATGATTGTGCTATACCCTGCGTGGGCTGGGGGTTTCTTTCATTTTTATTAATTAAATTTTTGCATAAGAGCCACACTAGGATTCATGCTGTGCGAGCACTGCTGCAATTTGTAGGGACTCTGTTTGGTTTGCGTATCCATCCTCAGCCTGCACGGGTCCACCTTCCTAAAGTCCACCAAAGTGCAGGTTTGTACTTCAGGTTCCATGGCAATTCAGGTCTCCCATGAAGCTCGCCACTATTTGCCTACCTTGGGCAGCTTGCAAGTGCTCTTTGCCTTTAGTAATACATTCTAAGTGATGACAAATGAAAGTTTCAATAACAAATAAGCTAACAACAACCTCTATTACCTCCCACAATCATGCACCTGAGAGAGGACCTGAGAGGAAAAGCCTCAAGACTTTCTTGGTGGCCTGGGATCCACTGCCACCTTGACCTGTAGAACATTAAGGAAGACACTGGGATGGGAATGAATGTGGGGATGTCAGCTCTTCAGCTAGCTTGCCAAGGCAGAGATCAGTTTTTGGTGCTGAAGATTTTAGGTGCCACCCCTTTTGTTCACAGCTCAGGTGAGCAAATGTTGAAAACCACAAGAGCTGTGCCTTTCCCATCAGCTTGGATGGTGCAGCCTTCTAGCAAGGGGATGTGCTGAAAAAAATTTGAAAAGGGAAACTGCATTTCCTTTTCCAGGTGATTTCCACTATTTTCCTATGAAACCCTATTGTTCCCTCTTTTTCCCTGAGACTTGGCCCTTGTGCAGGCACTCAGACCACAGTCCAGAGAGGAGACTCCGCTGGCGAGATGCTGCTGGCTCTCCTCCAACCCTTCGCCGTGGTGGGCAGTGCTCCTGGGTGCACTGCTTTCTGCAAGGTAAGTAGAGCATTTAATTTCCAGAGATTATACATTTCAGGCATCTACGGAGGGGAGGAACTCCGCTCTCCCTACGAGCGCTCCACCCAGGACCAGTTTATCTCCATCCAGATAAGGCTGAAAAGGCACTTGAGCCATTTACAAGGGTGGGCAGATCAGATTAAAGTAATTTAATGCAGAAGGCGGCAGAATTGCCTCAGCCCATTGCCATGGCACCGGGAAAGGAAGGTCTCCTGTGCTGCTGGACGGCACCGCCGCATCTTTTGGAGATCTTTCAAAATACACTCCCAGCAAACGCTATTCAAAAATCTGGGCTAAGCAGATGATGCTGATACAACAAATATGTTATGACATAGCCTTTTTTAATTTACTTAGGAACATAAATAGCTTTGTTAATTGCCATTCCTTTCAAAACATTGGAAGATGTAAACAGTGTTTGCCAGACGAGTAGAGAAATGTGGCTGCATTTCTGTGGTGGCAAGGGAGAACATGCTTTTTTAAAAAAGACCACTCAGAAAGGGCTCTGTAGTGATCAGAGTGGACAATTATCTGGAAATGCCTTTATTTTAACAGCTTGATCTTGTTACGAGCTCCCAGACCCAGAATTTCTACCATGAAACCCCAGGTCTTAGAATTATGGGGTAGCAGAAGAATGCAAGATTATGTTTAAAACAAAAGAAGAGCACAGGGAAAAGAAAAACAAACCTGTTTCTCGGGTATCTGCGCAGATTATGTGGCCTGAGCTCACCCAAAAGCTCAGGGAACAAACATCCACAAACAAAACTGCAGCTTTCCCCAGTTTCAAGCTGACCATCACAGCTTTCTGGGACTGCCTGATGGTGACACCGAAGGATGCTGTGCACCAGTGTCCTGGGTTCAGCAGCAGCAGTCATTTTTCTCCTTCTTAGTAGCTGCTGCAGTGCTGTGTTTTTGACTTTCAGCCTGGGAACAACTCTGATAACACCCATGCTTTTAGTTGTTGCTAAGTAATGGTTACTCCAACCAAGGACTTTGTGAGTCTCGTGCTCTGCCAGGGAGGAGGGGAAGCCAGGAGGAAGCTGAGACAGAACACCTGACCCAAACTAGCCAAAGAGGTATTCCATACCACAGCACATCATGCCCACTAAATAAACTGGGGGCAGTTACCCGGAAGGGCTAGATCACTGCTCAGTCGGGCTGGGTATCTGTTGGCTGGTGGTGAGCAGTGGTATTCTCTTCCCTTGTTATTTTCCTTATCATTATTATTATTGGTGGTAGCAGCAGTGGTCTGTGTTATACCTTAGTTACTGGGCTGCTCTTATCTCAACCCATGGGAGTTACATTCTTTCCGTTCTCCTTCCCATCCCTCTGGGAGGAGGGAGGAGAGAGGGGGGACAAGATTCGACGTTTTCAGGGTGGTGTGGCTGTAGGCCCCTTTGGCTATTTTGGGTCTGGTGTTCTGTTTCTGCTTCCTTCCGGCTTCCCCTCCTCCCTGGCAGAGTGTAAGACTCAGAAAGTCCTTGGTCAGAGTAAACATTACTGAGCAACAACTAAAAACATCGGTGTTATCAGCGCTGTTCCCAGGCTGAAAGTCAAAAGCACAGCATTGCACCAGCTACTAAGAAGGAGAAAAATGACTGCTACTGCTGAACCCAGGACAACCAGCCTGTGTGGTGGGTGCTGAGGACCTCACATAGAGACCACCATAATATAATGAAACCAGATGGCACATGTAGACCTTTTCCCTCCCAGGCTACTCCTCTGGTGGGGCTGAGATGATGGGTAGGAGGACCCCAGCCCCTTCCCACAGGCCAATACCACAAAAGGGACAGACAGAGGAGGGCAGGCAGTCACCAGGGGCAGCCATGTGTGAACCAGCCAGAGGTGGGTGCTGGTCTCAGATCTGCTAGTGGTAGTGAAATGAGGTGAGCAACCAGCACAGCTGGCTGGGGATGTCTTGGAAGGGGATGTCCCCTTAAATGGTGGCTCAAAAGAGACAGACAAATACAGCTGGCATCACAGGGTTTATCCCTAATTCTGCTACACAGACTGTCTGCACATTCTTTGAGCCTGACATTACACTACAGAGCCCTGCTCCAGGGGGGAAGGCAGGGAGGAGGTTGACCAGAGGACCTCAGAGGTCCCTTCCAGTCTACATGATCGCATGCCTCTGAGTGTCAGACCTCCCAGACCTCACTGCCTCTCTGCTGCAGCAAGGGAGAGGTCCACAACACACACACCCCCCCCACACACCCCAGACACTCAGCTGCTTTCCTTGCCCCATTAGCCGTGCTCTTTCATGCCAAACCCACAACCCTTTCCCACTTAGTATGGATCTCGTGCCACTGAAATGGAAACTGCAATCCCAGGGTGCTCCTCCCTTGTGAGGCAAGGCAGCCACATGCCTCTGAGGGCGCGGTGAACTGCCTGCTGGCTTTTTCGCTCATTAAGAGCACTTTATTCATCTGTCAATGATGTTCATGAGTAAGGATGCTACTACAATTCATGGAAATTGCATACAACACCCCTCACAGATATGTATTTTTCTCTACCAGTGTACATGGTGTCATGTCTGTCTAAACACACACGTCTGGTTCGTAAGTCATTACTGAAGGCAGAGGTCATCTCCAGAGCATGCTTTAAATCCTCACTTATCTCCATCACCCATTTTTCCACCTAATTGTTTCACCTCCTTTTGCTATTGACATCATCTCCCATGTGCAAAAGGCACCAACACCTCTACAGCTGTGATCTCACTACCTGTAACATTTACCACAATATTGCCAAACCCTGGGTTTGGTGGTGGGTTTTGTTTGTTTGTTTTTCTGGCTTTGGGTTTGGTTGGGGGTCTTTTTGCTGTTGTTTTTCGTAGCAAATGAATTCAAACTTTCTGCAATCAGTAAAAGATCCAGATATGTTGTCCTGACACATAAGTCTCACTGAATTTTGCCAGCCTGAAGAAGTATCTTTATTCATTAATACATGCTTCACCTCTGCCAAATGAAGCAGTGAAGAGTAAATGGTGTTTCTAACTTGGCAATAAGAAGTTTGCCCACTTTTCCTGTACATTAAACATTTGAGCTTGAAAAACACCCCGATCCACAACATGAAAAATATTTCCAAGGAAAAGTTATTAAAATCTAAAATTCTGACAGGCTTGATTGAGTCACCACCCCTGGAGCTATTTAAAAGACTTGTGGATGTGGCACTGATGGACGTGGTTTAGTGGTGAACTTGGAAGTGTTAGCTTAATGATTGGACTTGATGATCTTAAAGGTCTTTGCCAAACTAAATGATTCTATGATTCTTTGCTCAGTTGAGCCTCTCCCTCCATCACTCACAGAAGTTTTGGTGTGTTTCTCTTATTACTGCCATCTCTTAGACATTTCACGTCTTGCACAACCCTCATGTGCTGACCAGCCCATTGCCCTGTGGCCAAAGCCACTTTATTACGCTTCTCTCATACGCCCAGTATCATAAGCATTTCTACCACTTGCATTTCTGCTTAAGCCATAAGTTTTAGAGTCACCCATATTCACATTATTTTTCTTTCTATATTCCCTGGCTTTTTAGGTCTCTCTGTCCATAGCATTATGTTGGAACTACTATTATTTTTTGTTTGCTTGCTACCACAACTGGAATCCTTATTCTATCTTACCATTTTAAACTTGCGTTATTGCAACTTTCTTCTTTATTTCTATGTTCCTACATTACTTCTGCCAAAACCTCAAGGAATCCAAACTATTCAAAGTAAAAGAGTATGTCTCATTTTTATCAATTCTCTTCCCTTTCATTCAGTCTTCTACAGGAGATGCACAGAAAAATTAGGTATGAAAACCAGCTGCTGCTTAGTCACTGATGCTACATCATGCTACAATTTGAATCTAAAGCAATCATGCTGGTCCTGTGGGTGGATAACAACCCACAAAACATAACTTTTAGAGGCGGTTGAATAAAAGTACCAAGTCATTGTAATGAATAAACAAATACACCTTGGTATTCCACTTAAGCAGACTTTCTAAGGGAAAATTCTTTTCCTGAGTCATATTTCTGACCTTCCTACTATAGACCTTGAAGACAAATAAAAACCAGGAAATCAGGTACAGTGTTCTCCCCACTGATGATGACAGAAAAGGGACCCCCATAAAAATGTACTTCAGTGTTGCTAAAGTGAAATTATCTTTCAACAGAAGGAGGTACATCCTGTGTTCATCAAAACAGTATCTCCAAACCTGACAAGACAGCTTTGGCAGATGCTTTCTGACTCCATTTCCAACTCATTTTTTACCACTGCTGGCACAAGTTGTTTAGCTAATCCGTCAAATCAAGCACACGACATTAATTCCTGCTCACCTCAGGACACTACTAATAATGCTCTCTCAGCAGAAGGCTATTTCACACCTATTGGAAAAGCTCACAGCCACGACTAAGGAGCTGCTTAGCAAGTGGTCCAGCATGATGCGGTGACAGTGCTGGTGAGCAGACCATTCCAGACACACACAGGTGACAAACGCAAAGCAGGACATGCACAGGTCCTAGGAACACAACTCAGGAGTCTCTTCTGTCACTCCCTTGGTCTTCAGAGGGACACTGCACACCAGCTTGTGGTTTCCACAGCTCCCACCCAGGTAAGGCTGGTGAGAAGAGATCCTCAGGTTGACTTGTTTCCTAGTGGCTGTAGGTGGGATTCCTCTCCCCAGACTTCAGGTGCCCACCAAGTGTGAGTCAGTGTGGAGATAAATCCCCCCTGCAGGCAGCTCCTCTGCTCTATGTGTTTGCTATTAAGATGGGGTGTACCTTGCTCGAGGAGTGTATTGTCTCCTTCCATTGCCTATGAAGTGAGCCTGGGTGAGTAGTTGAGCCGGAGACACTTACAGTGTAAGGGTCAGGCAGGACGAATCCTTCATCTTGTCCAAAACCAGGTAAGCCTAAAGTAAAAGTCTTGAATGCACGTGTTTTAGTGTTAGGTATCATTATTTCTCTGTTAGTCACATATTTGTACATTTTAGGAATGCACTACTGAAATCAAGGTCTGGTTTTTTTTTGACTGCAGAGCCAGCAGGCACCAAACCCAGCCTGAAGTTCTCTTTTTAGAGTAAATATTTTTGGCATATGGAAGGAAAGGCTGCCAAGTGAGGGGAACATTAGCTGAACTGCCTCACCGAATGGGCTGACAAATACCTACAGATCCCTCGATCCTGACCTCCTGGGGCCGGCTCTGGCAGCCTTCACTCGCCAGAGCAAGCCTGAAGCCAAGGAAACCACGTGCCCGGGTAAGGTGAGCCCAAGGTTGGCTCCGTCAATCAGAGAGGAGGGACATGGTGCCAAAAGCACTCACACAATTATCTGGCTCAGGTTTTGAAACCTCTGCTCAACAGCAATGATTCAGCAGTTGATTGCTGTTCATTTACTGGAAACTGCTTCTCGTCACTCAGAACGAAAAACAACTGGAAAAGGCCTGTATCACTCAATTTTACATTAGACAAGACCATTATGGTCAATTGCAAGCCTACAAAAAAAATCATGTACTGGAAAGCTCCAACATCAAAACATTTATTCTTCTTTCAAGAACCTTTTAATTTTCATATTAACATAATGTTCCTTCTATTTGCCTTCTGTTTTTCTGTCCTTCTGAGTGTGCACTTCCCTGTTTTCTTTGACCTCATGAAGACCAGAAACTTTACTGTATATTTAACCCACCCCCCACATACACACAAACACATATGAAATTTCTTCCTATATCTGGGACCTGAGCACTACAGGGAAAAAAGGAAAAAAGAAAAAAAGAGAAGAAAAAAGAAAAAAAATACAATTTTGCAAGATCCAAGAGAAGTCGCAACAGTTTGTTGTACCTGGCATCCCATCCAACGTGTTGAAGACTAACCCAAGACCCTCCAAAGCAAAAAGCATGGGTAGCTGGCACCTGTAGAAACAACTTTTAACTGGAGCTGCCACACACATACTGCATCTGGAATGCAGGAAGATGAAAAGTCCAGTCCCGAGCTTGACTAAGTCAATGGCCACTCTGTAATTTCAGAAGGTCACATCCTTGGGACTGCTGCTTCAACAAGCAGTAGCATCTTGTCCTGGATGTACCATACTGAAGAGCAGCAGCTTGACCTGATATCTTCACAGCACCGTTTTGATGCATCATCTGTCCACTGAAATACTGGCACCTGCTAGGGGTCTGCACTCAACATTTAAGTCAGTTTGCATTTTGGGGTTTAACCAGTGGTTAGGAACCCTGTGTGCCACAGGTACATTTTATAGGTGACCCAGATGTATCATCTTCATCAGTCACTATCACTGCAGGAATCTTCAGAGTAACACAAAGCCCATTTGTTAACTCAAATTGAAATGTATAGATATTAATCAGCAAAAAAACCTGTTGCATTAAGTATTTGCTTTCTGGCCAGCTCATCTGGGTTCAGGTACCAAACACCAGGTATAAACATCTTTCACACTAGCTGGGAAAACTTACACCAGCTACCCCACCCTCATCCACGCTTGCCCCACCACTGACACAATGACATCCTGAGCCTTCACTTGGGCCCCTGGAGGCTGACACAATGCCAAGAAAGGACCACCCCCTATAGATGTTTGAATTCGACCTTACTCTTATTTCCAAGGCAAGCATCTTCCTGAGACTGCATGCAACTTTGTTATGGCCATGCCCACCTCCCCAGGTCTAACAACTATGATTACATTTACGTAGCAAACTAAAGACTGTGTTGCTCACCACAACATCCTTTTCAACATATCGAGCGGTACTGTGGCTTCATCATATTTGACATCCCATCAGTGCTGCCTACAAGTAATGGGTGGACAGTGATTGCATCGTTTTTCCAGAGCACATGCCTACAAAACTTCCACTGCACATGTAGTCCATGTAATCTACCCCGTTCAGTGACACTTAAGGCCACGTCCTTCTACAGGCAGTGTAAGATGATTTTATCGGGTGTGTAATGACTGCTAATGAAGAACTAACTAGTGGGAGTTGTACCAAACCATCCCACTTGCATGATATCATCTTTGCAAAGGGAGGCATCCTGAAGCTCACTCACAGCAACTCTCAGTCTGTGGCTTTCAGTCCCTGTGGAACAGCTTTCTTTGCTTATATATTCACCAAGATACCAAGACAGGTAACTTCACTCAGTTCAATTCTTCTAGGACTTGATGCTATGGTTTCTTAAAGCAAGTGAAGCAGACACCCCCAGGATCCTCTGAAGCTGTAGTATTTTTATGGGTTCATTTATGGGTTCCACAACTTCAGGCCTATCTCTGGTTACCAAAGCCTCATTTACACATTTATAAAAAAAGGTTAATTCATAAGGATCTATAACATACCCCTGAGTTTTTATCCATACAATATATGATATATTCTGAAATACCGCCACATAATCAATAATTGCAATAATATCAGTGATTCGTGCCTAAATCCTCATCTTTTACATACTTTCCCCAGCGTCCTCAAAACTGCTGAACTCTCTTCTGGCCAGGTCTATCCCAAACCCACATAAATGAAATGTAATTGGCTAGGTATTCTTAAAAATACTTACCTTCTGATGGCAGTGCAGAGGAGAGTGGTCTGGGGGCTCCCCTCGCCTTTTGGGATCTGCTTCGCTGCTCATGGTTCCTTCCACCCTAGATATGCATCCCAAAAGGGAGCTCTGGGGATTCCTGTCCCTTCAAGTAAGAAATTAGCTGAAGTGATGGTGGCACAGATGAAAGAAGGATTCGACATATGCACCAGCCCACAGTCCTCAGTGATGAGGAGGGGGGCTATTTGGTCAGTTTTGTTTCACTTGTGGGCAGAACAAATAATTCCGGACTCTCGGCCCCAAACTGATAAATTTTCAACCTCTTGTAAATCTTTGTGAATCTTCTCAATGGATTCCTCCCATGCATGCTCAGGAACCAGATGGTTTCTGGGATGCAGTTAGTGAGTGTGAGCTGCCAGACTACCAGGTCCTGAAGAGGATCTTTGTTATGGGACACCTGTAAGCACCTTTGTCCTACCTGGGGAATAAATAAGTCCTGTCCAGCAGTGTCCCTCCAGCTCAACATCTCTTCTCACCCCAGAACACAGCTGGGACTTTGTCCCATCATCCCTCTCACTCAGGTTTTCCAATACCCTCTGTATCACCACTGCTACCCCCAAGTCTTGTGGTTGGATTCTTCATCAGGGGCTGTAGCGATAGGAGAAAGGGTAACAGATTTGAACTTAAACAATGGAAGTTCAAGTTAGGCATAAGGAAAAGGTTCTCTACTGTGAGTGTGTCAAGGCACCAGAGCTGATTCCTCAAAGAAGTGGTAAATGCTCCATCCCTGGCAGTGTTCAAGGCCAGGTTGGACAGAGCATTGGGCTACGTGGGCTAGTGCGAGGCATCCCTGCCCATGGCAGAGAGATTGCAACTAGATGATCTTAAGGTCCTTTTAAACCCTAAGAATTCTGTGATTCTATGATTCTCCTTCCC
This sequence comes from Lathamus discolor, assembly GCF_037157495.1. Taxonomy (NCBI): domain Eukaryota; kingdom Metazoa; phylum Chordata; class Aves; order Psittaciformes; family Psittacidae; genus Lathamus; species Lathamus discolor. The sequence goes on from NC_088887.1 coordinate 33,559,547, forward strand.
CAAAAGCCCACATCTGCCTCCCTGATGATCCTTACAGTTTAACTAGGCAAGATGCTACCTCCACTCCACCTTTCTTGGTCCAAAAACCTCCTCCTTCCTGCTGTTGCAACCTCCTTCTCCAGATGACCATCATCCTCCTGCCCACACAAAACAACCGTGGGCATTACATGACTAACTGCTGTCTGTATCAAATATGGCCTTATTCATTCCCCCTTTCCTTCTTCTCCTACACCTCTGGAGTCCAATCCCAAGGGCCTTTTGTTCAAGGAAGTCCAGCAACTTCAGATTCAGATCTTAATCTCAACTGCTGCCTCCCTCCTGTGCTATGATTTTGTATGGAATTTATCTCACCTAAATCATTTCGTCATCTAACAAGACTCTTAGTTCAGCAACCCAGACTCTCCTTAAAATCAATAGATAGTCATCTAGGACTGGTAGGATGAGCAGGTGCCTGGAGGTACCCGTTTCCCCCCATGCTTGGCAGAGGAGCTTGGTGGGGGTGGCTTACTTGGTGACTGCTGGTGTTAAGGGAAAAGAAACCCATCTGAGTAACTCAGCTCATATATGCTTGCAATCATGTCCCCTGGTGTCTGGACTTCACTTCTGCTGGACCTTCCTCCAAAATTAACTTTTCTGTCTCGTCACTACCTTGTCATTTCTTTCTTCTCGTATCCTACTTTTTTATGTCTTGCTCATCCCCAGTTGTAATTACATTACTCACGGTAGGTCAGGCAAATGTGATGTCACCAGGTTGGAAAACCGCTGGTCAAATTTGCCCCTTGCTAAGCCAGTATGATCTGATTTTTGGCCTCAACCCTATGAGCATGCACATACTTGTTTAATTGCATGCATGAGTTGTGGTGCTGCCTGCGCTGGGACTATGCCCATGTGTGAAGGAAAGCACGTGCCCACAAGCACAGAGGCTCACAGCCACAGAAAAGGAAGGGGCTGGTTAGAGTTCTTTTGATTGGGTCTGGGGCTGAAGGTCTTCTACATCCCACAAGTGGGCTCTGCAAAACAAAAAAATAAGTAGGGTCCCATGGCCCCAAAGCCACAATACAGGGCTGGCTCAGGGGACCGTCCCTTAAAGTGAGAAAGGAATGGAGAGCACAGCTGTAAACCACAGCAACCAGATGTCTCCCAGTCTCATCCTGGTGCAAAAGATGTGGTTTACACAAGGTATGGGATCAAGTTAAAAATAAATCCTAGTGCTTGTACCTGCATATTAACATTCATCCATCACCACAATTAGCTAAGACTGAGCTGTAACATTTCATGCCATTTAGGACAGACGACACTTTCTTCTGACTTAATGGTATCTCCTGTGAACTAATTTACTCAACTACAAACTATTATTATTACTTGTTATGATAAACCGTGCGTATACTGGGTTTAAGTATCAGGCAGGGAACAAAGGTTTACACACACTCTGTGAGGACAGTCGACACACTGAGACAGGGTTAGACATTGCTTAATGTAGGTATCTATTTTGGGTGCTGCTGCCTCAGTGAGGTCTGACACAGCTGAGTGAGACTGAAATGAGAGCCAAAGCATCTAATACAACCACTCACTTTCCAGTGAACACTTTTCGTCATTTCCATAGAACAGCTCTTCCCATTTCTACAGCTATAAAGAGTTTCAAATGGTTTTGCTTTGCAGAAGTTCAGTCTTGATCCAGTCTGTTGAAGTCAAAGAAAGACCTCCTTCAGATGAAGCAAACATTGGACTGAGCCCTAGGAGAAGGTATTTTTTGGAACATTTTTGTGGATACAAGCATTTTTTTTTTTTTTTTAAAGGCTACAGGAATAGCACCCCAGAGACTGTATTACCCTATTACAATGCTCCTAGAAAAGGACGCAAATTTTTATTTTGAGATAAAGATTCAGAAGATCTTCAAAAGGTAACAGTGGCTTTTCCATCAAAAAATTCATCAGATTCAGATCATTAGCAATATGCCCAAATTTTCTCATTTTTCTTCTATATTTTGTTTTCAACTGAAAGAAAGCCACGAATGCATGCCAGCCCTTTATACTCCCCCAAAATGTGATACATTCATCATTCCCAATTCTTCCAACAGCCTGAATACATCAACAAAAAGTCCCAGTCTAATGAAAAAAAAACCACTTTATTTGGAAAAAAAGAAGAAGTAAAACAAGTTTCCATATGCTTACCATAAAAGCAACCTAGACTCCACCTTGGGGTGTATAAAAATACAGACTACAGAATGTATAATTTGGCATTAGTTAAAAAATGTCTTTGTAAACATACCCTATTAAAATTTAACTGCATCTTTTATCATTTACTCAAGTAACATATGAAAGGGCTAGAACACTTACTTATCACAAAAGTAGACATTTTATCAGGGCTTAGTAATAGCAGTGATGTATTGTGCAATTTGCAGTGCATGCCTGGTTTACAAGACATTACTGGTGACTATTATCCATACACATCTGCAAAGTATCCTTTAAAGTGTATCCAGAATCATGAACACCTATTAAAAAGAAAAAAACAAAACAAAAAAAACCCCAACAACACACACCAAAAAAAAAAAAAACCAAAAAAAAAAAACCCACAAAAAAAAGCAGCTATAGGAGCAGCAGACTTTCCAAACCTGTTGAAAAGACTTCAGTTAATATACATGGTTTGTGTCCAGACTGCTGGCCAACAGAGGGACATGCAGGCAGTATTACAGTGTGAGAACAAGTTTCATTTGTATTTGTTTTTAGTGGTTACTGAGATGAAATGAGGTCAAATATCCCCAAATAGCTCTAGATTGAGATTTCGTGACACTTTTTAGACATAGTTTTTTATGGTATCAAAATAAATGTCGTAAGAGTTCATACAACTCATTGAGCTGTCAAGTCTGGGTCCTGCCCATTTGGTTTGGATTTTAATGAGCCAGAGACGCTTGAAAGACTTCAGATCTTCTTAAGAAGTAGCTTATATGACTCACTGAAGTTTGCATTACCCCAGCGATTGCCTGGCTAAGCATACATACCACCCACGGGCCAGTGGCAAAACCTCAGCATCCCTCAGTGCTGATGGCGACCCAAGATCAAGCAATAAGCTCACTTAGGCCCTGCATTTCTGCAAGAAATTCCTTTAACAGGCTTATTCTGACCTTTTCAAAGTAGTCACTGTTTCTACTACAAACAGAGCAACAAAAGAGGGAGAGTTTAAATGAAAGTTATATTAAACCGTCACAGCTACTAAAGTACAGCTGAGTAATTCCCCAGTTACTTTACCGAAGCGGCAAGAACCATTTGAGTACCATATATCATTGCTGCATCTCAGACTTGATGAGCATATGGATAATAAGGTTTGTGTTTGAGCAACACATTATGATGGCAGGAGGTGTACACAACCACGCAGTGTGGGCAAGAAGTGCTACACCACGGTGTTAACACACAGTATCATGTATTTGCATAGGAACGAGACACCAAAGGGTAGAGACACTGAGTGATTTCCTCCTTCAGCTTTTCTGAGGTTACTTTCTTGTGTTAAAGAAAGGGGTCTGCTATTTATTTTTAGGATTGAAGGCCTTCTGTATCTTAACTGCATTGCCTGGAAATTCCACATATGAAGGTCTGCGATTCACTGCAAAAACAATAAATGCTTTTTTGTCCTTTCAAGTGGGAAAGCTTTCATTATTACAAAAGAGGAGAAAGCAGGAGGAAAGTTAAGAAGATCTGCAGGTGGACAGCACAATGCCTCCTTTGAGTTGAGGGGCAAAGACAGTTGCTCAACAAACACTCTGCTGTTTATTTTTTCTTTTTTTTTTTTTTTTTGAATGTGTGTGAGATTGGGAATTCAAAGGATTATATTCAGCACAGCTTAGTCTTAGCAAAACACAAACTCCAAGACCTGCACACGTTGCCAAATGTTACAGTCCATTTCGCGAGGCTTGAATACATCACTTCTGTTGTTGTTTCTGTTGCAGGAAAAATATCCTGAATGCAGGACAGTGTTTGATTTTGTAGCAAAGCAGATACTGGCAGTGTATGGATTCACTAATTATCTCTGTTTACACAAGGAAAAGTTTGTTTTGATGTAGGATGAAAATGACTGGAAAATACAAGTCAGATATTTCATCTTTTCTTTCCCATATGCCAGGCACACGTGCTAACAATATCCCCCAACCATTCATCACACATTCTGTTTGCTGTGCCTTAACCCCATGGAAGAAGGTCACTCAGTGTGCCAAGCTGAGAATATACATTACACAAATTTGTGCACAACACATCACTGTGCTCCAGCATAGGGGTTGGGTTTTTTTTCTCTTGAAGAGAAGTTTGGAGACTGGAAAATGTGGGTATCGCGTTCATGACAGATTATTTTTGGAAGTAATTTATGTACAAATGAATATCCAGCAGGAGATACTGATGACAAACATTCAAGTGACAAAAAACTAGTCACATTTCTCAGCTATCTGATTACAGGAGAATTTCTCCAGTCAGCTCAATGTCACTGAATTGATAGCAACTCCGCCTTGCAAGGCCACTTTGGGGAAAGCCGTGCACGCATGGCCAAAACAGTGTTTGCACTTTGGCATCTGCTCTGCTTTATCAGGGCACTGCTGTTAACTGAATTGCAATGCTGCCGTGAAGTACTTCTGAACCCCAAGCCTGTTGCCTTGCAGAAAAAAATAGAGCCAGGCAGACAGAAGAAAGGGCATGGGGCTAGCATGGCAGCCTGTGGCCAGTGTGAGGGCCACCGCCTACAAAAGGGAATCCGAAACTGTCCGACTTAGTCTAAAAAGCACATAATGTAAAGTATCAACCTGCTTGTGGATGTAAGAAACAAACCTAATTGAGAACCTTAAGCAGTCCTCGGGGTTGTTTCCTCATTTTCCAGGATTTTATAGCCAAATGCAGGTGACACAGGGACCACTGGTAAGGGCATTTTGTTTGGGCACCTTTTTCACCCATTAGCAGTGACAAGTGACTTTGGAATCGGAGGCTGCTCCTGCCTGAGGAGACCTGGCCCCCAGCACTGTCTGTGGGGCTCTCTCCTCATGTTCACTGTTGGTTGCCTGTGCCTTGGCCAGCTGTGGCCTGAGCCAGCTCCTCCTGATGAGAAAAGCACTGGCCAGGGACCCTCCCAGGACACAGCAGAAACAAGGCAACTCTCTTTTGCAAGGGTGCAGGGAAGAAAGTTAGGCTGCGCAGGCAGAAGTCTTGCCCTTGGCACTCGGAAACAAGCACCGGTCCATTTTTGTTTTTGTTACTGTAGGTGTAACCTGCAGCACCAAGTCTTGCTGTGGATCTCGTTTGGGTACTGCCTTCGGGCAGTATTAGCATTTCCTCTTACACCGCTGTGCCAAAACACCAGCACCCTCAACAGGAACAGGTAATTTTGGGTTGGGTTTTGGGGTTTTTTTTTCAGTTTTGAGTTTGTTTGGTTTTGTTGGGGTTTTTTTTCTCCTTTTATTCTCTGAAAGACACTGGAAAGCATTTTGGCTCGCTTTAACGTGAGAGATACTGTAAGTTCAAGGAACAAATAACACTTTGACAAAGCACTGATGACTGCAATGAAGACCGAAGATGCCCATGCCTGCCTCTGCTCCCATTGCTACAGAGAGGACCCGCTGGCTTTGCTGGGAGCAGATAGGTCACCAGACGAGGATGACTATATATCCAGCCAGCAGCAGAAGGATGTGCTTCAGCTATGTGTTTGCACAGGTTCAGGGAAAAAGGGTGTTTTCCAGCATGGACATCAGCCTGCCTGTGGGTCCTGGCGAGGCTCCTACCCCCCAGCAAGCCATTTGTTCTCCCTGTGCTCCCTATAGCATTTCAACCCTGCTCCAGGGGGTGAGCTGCAGGGTCCCAGCCTCTGTCTCTCTGTCTGGGTTTGGATTTTTAAGCTCAGGAGTAATGCAGGTTATAAATAGGTAACAGGAGGGGAGGCAGTCACTCGTACCACAAATCTCAGAGGCTAAGTAGAGACATCAGCCAGTAGAATGGCCATTTCGCTTCAAATCTATCCAGTTCCTGTCGAAAGCCTCTGGGGTAGGTCCCCACTCACCACCATGGTAGGGCCTGGGAAGATGCAGTAATTGCTCATATCACCAGAAAGCCCATTGTCTGGTCTGCATTTGAATGGCTGAAATGAATAATTGTTAAATTATGGTGAACAAGGAAAACACCCACAACGAGCAGCCAGAGCATTAAGTGTACCATCAAATGATTCTGTGGGTGACCACAATTATTCTTTCATCTTTTCTGGAAACAAATTGTCCAGCAAAGCCACACAGCTACAGACTCGTTTGTTCCAAGGATAACACTGAACTAACACAAAATAATTCATGGAGGATATTCATTTCCCCTGCCTACTGCAACTTCATGGTGCAGCACCAAGCTTCAGGGAGACTGGAATGTCACAGCTTTAGCTGGCATGACTTACCTGGAGTAGACCAGCATGCAGCTCACCCTCCTGGTGGGCAGTGGGGCTCAGCATGGCAGCTGACATTAATCAACCCCCCTCCCAAATTGCATATGAGAGCGGTCCGCATCAGCGTCCTCCTGGTCACTGGCACCAGACGGCCCTGAAATGTTGCATTGCTGCGTCTCCGTGGCGCCGGTCCAACCACCTAATGCTGTTTCCTGCATGTCGCTTTCAAATCACAGACCATGGAAATATTCTATCTCCTGTTGCAGAATGATATCTCTGTGAATGGTATATCCTTCCTAATAAATAATTGCGATATTGCCAAGGACTTTATAAAAGGTTGGGTCCTTCTTAATCGTCTAGTTGGGCTGACATTTGCTCAAGTTTCCCTAAGTTTCATTTTGGCAAATAGCACTACTTCTCTTGTGTTTCTCAACACTTTCTGGAATAATTTAAGGTAAAGTTGTTCCACTTACAATTCTAACTTCTTTATTTCCATTCTAGGCCTATCCAAAGACAACCTGTCAATAAATTGCAGAGAAACTATACAAAAAATGCAGTGAACAGAATGAATATTGAAGAGAGGGGAGAAAACCAGTTTGCTTCAAAAACTATTAGTTAATGATTTAATATAGTTCAAATCTATTTGAAAGTAAGACTAAGAAAAAGCATGGAAGTATAATGTTTTAAAACAGAGGCTAAGATGACATTGTTTCATGTTTAATAAACTGTTTGAACTTTGCCATGCGTTTTGATAGTCTGGCATTTTCCCTGACCTGGGAAGCTGGAAACTAGAATGTGATTGTTTCTTTATTTAGGGTAATTTTTTTGATAAAGCCTATAAAAAAACAAACTAAATTAAATTAATTAACTTGGGGGGAAAAAAAGGAAAAACAAACAAACGAAAACGCCACAAACAAACCTCTATACAAAAAATGCATCACTGCTAGGCAATCTCAGGTCAGCCAAGGCTCTGTCCCCTGCCCTGCACTAGCAGCAGTTGCTGGGGATCCTCACTGACTTGGGAAGCCATGACCGCAAGGCTTGTAGCTCAGTTTTTTAGAGGTTTATTTTCTGAAGATGAGTCATATTTGTATTTTCCCCAAAAGCAAATGAAAACAGGTATGAAACCCTCACAATCTCCCCGAAATGGAAGTCTCACTCCCTTCCAGCCTTATTCACAGAGCAGTACGCTGCCATGTTGGAAACTCAACTAAGACAGGAATTGGCAACTTCTCCTGGTGTTGAAGGAACTCAGTATTTAAGTGGCATTCCGAAACAAGCAGCGGCAGATATCAGGATCCAAGTACCCTAGGTCTGGGATCAATTGGGAAAAGTGCTCAGTGATGTAACAGCCTTTTAAATCAAGCTGTTTGGTGCACAATGTCTGTAACACTCCACTATTGCTGTCAAAGCCAGGCAGGCCCACACTGCATGTAAATTAGGGCAGCATTACTGGTACCAGTGGAGGGCACAGTCTGAGGCACATGAACTCATTGCAAAAAAATGCAGAGGGAGTGAAGAGGCTGAGGGAGTTCACAAGTTTGGTTTTGTTTTTAAAGGAGGCATAAGGCTGGTCAAGGTGCACTAAACTGCAGGCTAACTGCCATCATCATCGCCACCACAGGAAACAGCTACAAACAAATCCCACAAAATGACAATGTAGGTGAATGCTGGTAAGATGGAGGTAAGTGCTGTGGAAATAGCTCAGCTATCTGTAGCTTCTCTTATGCGAAAGCTGAGTAAGCGCTCTGGCCACAAAAGAGATCATCTCACCCCCTCTGCTTTCCAAACAGCATTTCCATGCTAACAGCTTGGAGACTGCTTTGGGATATGGCAAAACATATTCTGCCTATGGGCTTGATATCAGAGGTGAATTTCTTATGGTAGCTAATTGCATGACTACTCATTGATAGGAGATGTACTCTAAAAAGACAATGAAGGTCCCTAAATTCCTTCTGAATCCTCAGCCTCCTGCTCTCTTCTCAATGAAATGAGCAACATTACCCACCTTCAAAATCATTACCCGCTTCCTCCCTCATCTAGAACTGAGCACAGTGTTCACAGTTATCTTGAAGGATGGTGGAGAAGGTAATTCAAGAGAAAATGCTCTGGCAAAGAGTGAAACTAGAATTCCTGAACCCAGAAGTTGCTATTTCTCTCAGGACAGGCTGAAATTTCACCGGGGCATGCTGTGTGAAAACACCTCAAGGAGACAACCTTCAGTTTCACCTTTTGTAAATCTCTAGTTGTAGCTTGTTGGCAACAGAGCACCTCCTAAGGCTTGGCATATGGTATCATCTGAAGCACAAAATAAAAATATTGCACCCATCTGTACTGTTACACGCTTTTGCTGGCCAATATCTACACTCATGAAAGCAGACTATTTTAATATTACATTAAAAATAATCCTTAAAGCAATGTCACAAAAGTGTTTTCAGTTTTGTGTATCTGAAATACTTCAGCAGAAGAAACACTTCCAGAGAGAATCACATTTACTCTCAGGCTGTTATCCAAGATGCTGTTAGGATGAATGGGCCTTAACATGGAATTAAATGCAATTAATGCCTATGGCAAGGTTCCTTTACATTCCTGTGAAATAAAGGAGAATTCATCACTCATGTAATAAGCCTATTCAAAATCATTAACTGCATTAGTTACTAATACTCTTAGTCCTGTAGCATCTGTCAGCTCTTTTAATGGCACAGAATCCAGACCAATTAGAGAATAAGACTGGAACAACTAGAGATAAACTTTCTTTGAAAGTCCCAGTTTCTCTCTGCTGTCGCCTTAATTTCAGAAAGTGCTTAACTGGAGCAGGCACGCAGCCAAATCCTATCTGGGGAAATTCCCCATCTCACAAGTTATCTTTTTAATTCCAATGGCACTATTTTATAATGGCCCTTCCTGCTCTTTGCTTCTCAGTCTAGATGTGCTGAAACATTGCCAGGTTTTGGGTTTTTTTTTTCCTAAACCACTGGACAACCCCCTCGCTTTGAAAACTCTGGGTTCTTTCTGGATGCGTAGGTCAACAACAACTTCTGGGGAAGGCTTATCTCACCAGCTATAAACTCTTTTCCTACCTGATTCTCTTAAGAACAAGACGTATTGGCTGCTCATAATTCACGTAAATGTTCAATGTTTCATGACAAAGAAAAACATGTTGAATTATTTTTATCCCCTCTCCCGGAATAAATCCCCACACAGTTCATTTCCAGGCATCCATCACTTCACACCAGAGGCAGGGCTTTGGTAACGAACGGAGATCTAAGCAGAGAAGCCTCCAGAGCATTAACCTGCCCTGAGTGGGACAGAAGCAAAGCAGGACTGCATTCCACCTCGAAAAGTCAAACCGTGCCACAGTACCTTTAAAGCCAAAATTTACCAACACATGCTCACACCGCCTGCTTAATTAAAAAGGGCTATAACCAACCTTGTTCTCTGCACTTGAACAGATCTGTCTGGAAGTGTTGGATACCAAGGACAGATAGGAAACATGGCACACACTGAAGAGAGCTATGGGAATAATTTGAAGCAAATATTTGAAATACAACAAATTCTGCCTTTGTCTGCTCAAGAATAGCCATGAATTTAACCACAATTTTGCTTCAAATAATCTTATTTTAATCATTTATCATTCCATCAAATGATTCTTGGTCTGTAAATTACGCAAATTCATGTAAATAAAGAAAACCCCATCTGTGCTGAAGAGCCCTTAGCAGGAAGTGATATATTGTTGTTCCAGCCCCCTGAAGTGAAAGCATAATCTCTTACAAGCTTTAATGAAGTATCGCTGTAAAACCAAGAAGTTTTTTCCATTGCTGCAGATTCAGTTATCAACGTTTGGCACCATTGTATGGGACACTTTGGTTTATCTGGTTCATCTTTTTATGGGCCATTAGCAGGAGTCAGGGAGACACAGTCAAAAATTAGCATGTATTAGGTATAAGAGATGAGAACAAGGAGCAAGACTGGAAGCAGTTTGTTGCTAAACCATGAACCATCAGAAAAATTGAAAGAAGTCATAGCAAACTGTAAACCACTCATTTCACAGAAATTGGCCATGTCAAGAGTGATTTTTTTGGCTATCAGCCCTCTTATTTCTCAAAGAACTGGAGGCAAAATTTGATAAAAAACCCCACGGAAGACAGCCTGATAAAAAGTTAATAACCCGATCAAAGGGGAAAAGCGTCTATAGCTAAAACTGTAAGTTGAATTTGGGTGGATAAAAGCATGCAATAGTGTAAGATTATAGAGGATAACACAATTCTGCCAAAAGGCCATGAGATTTTAGCTCAAGCTCAGGGTTTTTGTAAAAAGGCATTTTCTCTTGATTTTTCCAAATCCCCATGGGGAGAGACTGATTGACACAACCAGTTAGGATGTCAAAAAGCTTTCCTGAAGCTGAAATAAACACACTGATTAAGAGGGAAACCTCCCCTCTCTAAATGGTATAAGTGAAATAAAAGCAAGACAAGAGACAAAAATTAGATTAAAATTTGCCATAGTCTTTCCTGAGCTGTATTTGTACAATGCTGTGAACTGAACTACACTGATTTTTATAAAAGACTGCAACCTGCTATGCCACGCGATTCAAAACAGAGTTACCTTGGGTGCAACAGAGAACAAGTCAAATCCTTGAGCACCAGAAGAGAGTCATTGGATGTAGCTAAGATTCAAGATACTCAGTGCTGAGTCCCAGCAGAAATGCAACCCTGAGAGCCTGGGGTGCCCAAGGCCAGAGATGGTGATCCCACAGCCAGATGTGTGACTTGTCCAGCTTCCTTAAACATGGGAAGTCCTGTAGGGTCCAGGACGCAGGATTCCACACCCAGGGGCAATCAGAGGGACCAAGATCCCCACAATTTCTGCCATCACACTGAAACTCCCAACCCTAGCGAGATCCAGATATTCTTAGGGCCTGAATTTTTTTCTCCTACAGAACCTGGAAATCCTGACTTTCAAGATAAAAACAGGGTGTCAAGAGCTCCCAGGCTCCCTGCTGCATTGTGCCAGCTGGAGCCAGCACCCGCTCCAGCAGCCCATCTCCCTGCAAGCGCTGGCAACGGGTTTGCTCCCGAGCCACAGCTCCCCACTGTCCTGGCAGCTCCTTGTGAAATTGGCACTGTCCTCAGTCTCCCAGCTGTTGTTATTTATTTCATTAGCAAACATCATGCTTCGGTACTTTTAAAAAGTAAATTTCCAGTTTCTGGGAAATAGGAATAAAATTAAATTAAATCAAAACTTTCACAAGATTTCCCATGAACCAGAAACCATGCTCGCCCGCAATTTTTCATTACAGGCTTTCTGCGCTGAGCATGGACAAATGGAAGTGGATCTTGTAGTCAGTGGTTAAACTTGGAAATTCAGACTCAGGCTTGAATTTCACTCTGAATCACTCCATCTTCTTAAATATCTTAGGTAACTTTTACAAGAATGAAAAGAATGAAAAGCTTCACAGGCCATTTAGACATTTAGTGCATCTTTTTACGGCAGCACATATATATATATTTAACTTGTGTGAGTTCATCCTATCATCTGTCAGAAATACTACCTCAAATGTCTGTAGGGGACTTTGGAGGTTCAGCACAAAGAAATAGGGAGTTTATTGCCCGGGGATATTCCCTGCTCCTCAAATACAGAATTTGCAAAACCTGTGGAAATTCAAAATTAAGGAAAAAAGAAAAAAAGATTCAATTAGCACTTAGCTGGATTTTAAAGACAAGCAGTGGTCTAGGGTACCGGAACCATGAGGATCCAGCCCTGAAAGGATGGGTCTCCCTGTTGAGCACTAGGCAGGGAGAGCAGAAAGTCAGCAGGGACCAGACCAGTGAGTGATAAGGGGCGTTTAGCCAGCTGGTTGTCCTGCTTTCAGCGATCATACCTGAAAACTGAGATTGATAAGCACACTCTGTATATTAACATATTTCAGAAAGAAAGGGATAGGTTGATGAAATTCACAGGGTGGGCAAGTTCACCTTTGTGCTCAGTTTTACCGCTCAGAGGGCAATCAGGGTCTTCCAGTCAGCCTTGTAATCAGGAATACCAGAAGAGTGATGCTGAACTGAGCTTTTACTCACACATACTTACACGCCTTCTGGCACAGGTGTCCCTGCGCTGGACAAGGAGTGAAGCCACTCAGTACAAGAAAATACAGTCCCCACCCCACAAATACCTGTCAGGACAAATCTAGATCAGCTGTGCCCCTGGCATACAGCAACACCATGGCTGGAATGGCATGTGCACAAATAGAGCCATAAACACATGGCAGACCCCAGGTCAGCTGGTCCCAGGCTGCTTCGCTTCTGCCTTGTTCTGCAGGAGCAGCAGCACCACTCAGCCTGCCCTGATGCTGTGGCACAGCCTGGCTGAGCTGACAGCTGTTTTGCAGCTGGAATCACACTTTAAAACTGCAAAGGCTCTTCTGCGGGTTGCAGGCACCCTTTACCCAGTCTCCCCCAGGAATGGAGAGGGACCCAGCCCTCAGTGAACTGAAATCTGTTGATGAGCTCTTCTGCTTACCCATCTCTGTGCATCGAGGAAGGTTTTGGTAAGTGTATCACAGTTTATACTCCTCAGCCTCATGAAGCCAAGTTCAGACCTAATTTAATCTCTGACAACTTGCAATGCTGTAGTGTGATGACATTCACTTTGGCCTTGCACATGAGCTTATCATATGGAGTCTCCAGTATCACCAGTTTAAAATACTATTCTATGATCACTGCAACATTTTCTTTAAGAAGGGTGAGTGTTCATGTATCACCTTTCAAAGGAGCAGTTGAAGCCTAGTTTCTAAATGTTCTTCTGAAGAGAAAAGCACTGTGTGCTCTCACTGTCTCAGCTGGTGAGGCTTCCCTTGCTAGTTTATCTCTCTACATTAATCTGTCTGAACAGAATTTTATAGCCTTTAGACATTCAGCAGTACTTAGCCTGTTATATGTGCAGCTGCAGTTCTACCAGACAACTCGTCAAGAGAGGAAACGCAACTCCCTAACCCCAGCCCAGTATATTGACTTCTCTCATATCCCATTTTGACTTTGTTATTCAACTCACAGAGTCAAAAAGTCATGACCTCTGGAAGAAAAATATGTGTGTGAGAAAAATGATAGCATGGCATTTTGACTCTCTCCAATAGTCAGGAATATGTTTTCAGAGGCATAAAAAGAGAGAAGGAAAATCATATGAGAGCTGAAACAACAGGAGAGGTAGAAGTGCAAGAAGCAAAACAAGGAAGGGAACAGCAACATCAGTGTGTGAGGGTGAGTGAAGCCAGGCGAACCTTATCCATAGCCGCAGAGGAGCAGCTCCCTGGCCGGCAGCAAGCCTGGAAGCAAATATCCCAAGGAAAGAAAAGGAGGGAAGAGCAAACATCCCCCAGCACAAGGAGTACCACTGGGTGGAGAGCCAACAAGAGATTTTTAAATGCTGATTGTATTTCATATTGAAGCATAAAAGAAGAGCGAGTTAATGAGAAGGGCTGGCTGAGGACCCTCCCATAAATCAATTGTCTCGGGGTGGGGAGGAGAAAAGGACAAACCTCCACAAAGAAACGCAATAGCAGGAGATCAAGATTTTTCCCACACTTAATAACATTTTACACAATTACAATAAAGGATCTCCAGGGAGTGGGGCTGTGACGCCAAGACACGTACCCAAAAAGAGCAGCTAGATTAAATTGTAATAGAGCTCTGGCTTTTGCACTGTGGAAAAAAACACAAATATATGTATAGGAGAATCTTTTAAAGAAACCATTGTTTAAAGAAAGAATAAGGAAAAACAAACAGAAGGGAAATGCGCTTTCAAGCATCAATGCCAACCCACTGAGAAGGCTGCTACAGAATTAACTTGGTTTATTTACATTATTATTTGGTTCAAACAGCTTGCAGGACTTCAGCGTGACTATGCAGGGTGAATTTCATTTAGTGAAATCCATCAAATTTTATTAAAAAAGAATAAGAAAAAAGAAAAAATGAAATGACATCCGCACCCAGCCTCCTTGCATAGGCACACAGTAACTAAATACCTGCCTACCGTGGAGGGAGCGGAGAAGAAACTGTCACAATCAGATGAAACTCCAGCCTTCAGAAGTTTGTAGTAGTCCAAGCAAAGACTGAAATTTAGGACGGAAATATTAATCACAGCTCTGAGAAGCAACTGGCTTTCTTTTTGAGTTAATTAGATGTTAATGTCACAGGTGTTTAAGACAAAACTGTAATTAATGTAATGGCCTGAATTCACTAAAACTGGAGAAGGGTTTTTTTCTTTCAGTTCCTAGCTCTGACACAGACTTTTTGAGTAACCAGTATCTCAGAGGCTTGCTTTGCTTTGCTAAAATGGTGATAATAATGTTTCTTTTGTCTATTTAGCTCTCAACCTTTTTGCAAGTGCTTTCTCCATGTGACACCCTTGTGACACAAGTACTGTAAATACACAGGCTTACTATGGGGAATCCTTACGATTAATGGCAACTCATTAAATGCACTCTACCCGTGGTCTGTATTGTTATGTATGTTAAAACAGTAACCAAATAAACCAAAACACATCTTGAGACAATATGGCTTTTTGTTAAAATAAGCTATTTGCAATGGAAATTGAAAACACACTAGCCAAAATAGCAGCTCATCCCTCCCTTGCAGGCCAGTGCAGAAACAGTCATGTGACGCTCTTCTGAAAAGCCACATTCCCACCCTGTCCTGCATCTCCCAGTGCCCCACATCGGAGCAGGCCTAGGGGGCAAATGCTTTGAAGAAAGCAAGGGAGAGCTCTCAGAGCTGTCCTCAAGCAGCCTCTGTGTCAGAAGAAGCCAATGCTCAGGAGAGCTACCCCACCACCCCTCCACACCCGGATGCAAGGCATGGGGAGGAACCAGGCGATATGAACCAGGTCAACTAAGGTATTCGGATATAGGAGGCAACACTCCTTACATTTTAGTCTTCAGTATAACCGAGAAGCAAGCAGGCAATTGCAGGTGATCTTTGAGCTCCGTGTCCTATTTTGTGAAGCACAGCGTCTTACTGGCAGTGCAAACTGCTGGGTTTGAGCTCCTCTCTGTAATTGAATTTAATGGCAGAGCATCTTGCAGACACTCCAGAAGAGGGGAATTGCATCTTATTTGCATTTGTTTCTCTCCTGTAAAAGGGATTAAGAGTGACTAGTTCAGAGGAATCCTGCCTGATAAGTCTCCTGGTGCTTCGCTGTGGAAACACAGAGCACTCCCGTTCTGCATGAGAATTAGCAGGTTGTTGGGCCTGTGGGAGAGGATAATTCAAAAAACAAAACAAAACCCAAACAAACTAAACCCCACAAACCCTGCCTTACTTAGCAGTAGGATTTCGTGCCTTGCTCTCCTATTTCTAAGACATCAGTAACACACTGAGTCACAGCAGGCATGGGAAACTTTTCTGTTGGTTGCACAATGTCACCACTCTCCTGCATCGTGATCTTACGAAATTCAGAAGTATCATTAAACTGAACCAACATTGTGTTTCTGAAAGGCCATCTTCTGTTATGTAAACAGTTTTTAGTCCCAGAACAAGAGATCATTGTGTAAGATGATGCATTATCACTGCACAGTTCAGACACCACTGATCTGATGTGATGGATTTCCTGAGCATGAAGCGAAGTCCTCGTAACAGAGCTTTATTGGGAATAAAAAGGAAATCAGCCTGATTTTTATGAAGGGCGTCACTGCTGGTGGTGCCTGGGATTCCATAGCCTTTCTTAGAAGCAGGCCATGAGAAAGGGATTCAGGCTTAGATTGCTTCCCATTCTTTCAAAAGCATCTGAAGCAAGCACAGCATGGCAATGTCTGTTGGATATGAATTCCCTGGCTCTTATTTATATGTCACTGCTCTTGGCTTCTGTAAACTCCAGTCAGGTTCACCCCTAGAGGACCCAGTTTTCAGAGGGATTCTTTATTTATCCCTTAAATGGGGCACTTCTTTTCTTTCAAGTGAGCTTCTTCCCTCCAGAGTAAGCTGGAGGAAAGGAGAGAGGCGATGGCACTGATGTTCACCCCTGGCAATGAGGTGGTACCGCTTTCCTGGAGGCAGGGCTGTGGTGCAGCTGGTAGAGAAGTGCTGCAGCTTGCCCAGGCTTTCCACAGACCCATGGGCAGTGTGGAAGACCTGCCAAAGAAGTGCCACCCTCTGGGCATCACAGACAGCTCTGCACCTCTGCGGCTGGAGCACAGCTCTTAGGTGCAGCCATATAGAGGTTACTCCAGGTGCCAGGAGATTCCAGGCAATGAACCCAGTATGTACAGAGGGCTGCCTTCACCCATCAGCTGGAGGGGAACACAGCAGCCATTGAAACTTACTATAAAGAGTGTAATATTTACCCAGAAAGCCTTTATGGGCTTTTGCTCAAACACATGCACTATTCGGGCTCACGTTAACACACAGAGAGATACGGGTCTCTTGAGGAATGCACATAATTTAAATAGCTGGCTCGAATTTTTCTGTCTAAAATACAGGAGTCCCCTGATCCACCTTGGGGACAAGTAATCTAGTTTCAGTTCAAAAGGCAAAGTGTCTTTCAGTCTCCTCCAGCAGCATCTAGCACTGCTGCCAGGTGGGGAGGGGCTGGCTGTTCCCACTGGGTAAATTTCTAGTCTGGATTTCAGAGGCTGATTAGCAGCTGGAGAGGAAAGTAAAGGAGCTGTAAGGGATACATAATGGAGGAGACTGACTGCTAAGTTACAAGTCTCTATAGGCTTACTGCTGACCAGAACCCATTAATGGACAGGCCTCTCACAGTTACCTTCATCTCTGCAGGTATGAAGCTCTTCACACTGGCCCTCCTTTTCTCAGCTACTTTCACCCTCATTCCAGAGACTACATCCCCACTACTTCATCCCTCACCCTTGCTCCATTCCTGGTCCTATATCTTCTTCATCTGTTGTTACCATCACACCCTACTCCTGGCTCTGTTATCGCATTCACCCAAAGGCTGGGCACTTCACTTTGCCCTTTCCAGTCTCTTTCCCCGGATCAGAAGCTTCCCATCTGTTTCCCAGCTCCTTTATGCATCATCTTTCAATCCTTGTTTTCACACCCAGTCACTGTACGTATGTGTTTTTACAGTTTCCAACCTGTCATCACTGACTACTTTTATTTTGCTGGGACCCACTCTGAGTTCCTTCCTTTCTTAATTCAATGGCATGGCTAAGATTCTTTCACACATGCCTCCAAACCATACTCTTGCTGGCTTCTCCTTCCACTATGAGGCCTACCCTACCCACTATTAGCCCTGGCTAACATCTGACACCTCTTTCCTCTGTTCCCTTGCTCATACCACTAATGACTTGCGGAGGTCCCATGACTCTGCTTACTTCCTTCCACTATTAGACAGTCCTACCCTCCAGCTGTCCTGACAACTTCCTACCTAGGAGAACACAGCATCTCTAGCTCCAGATCCCGTACCAGAAAGCCCAGCTTTCTTCTCATCACCTCTGACTCACGACTACACTCTTCCATCTGTTTCCACTTCTCTATCTCTCTCTACAGAGAAGTGCACCAGTTTCCCATGACAGAAGATGAACAAGAAGCCCACATACCCTTCTGCCACTCTTGTTTCCACTTCTGGAACTGCACAGTGAGATGGAGTACAAGAGAGATAAGATTTATTGATCTTATCTGTATGTGGCCCCTCCTTTACATTATTTACTGATTTCCTTTGAAAACAGTCATGCCTCTACCAACATCTTTCTTTTCACATTATAAATGCACTTTAATCTTTCCACTGCTACAATTTTTTTAAACCTATCTCCCTCTCCAACTGTTGACTGGCCTCTTTTTTTCTTACATCTCCAGGTCCATTGAATTCCCCGTTTTCAGTGGTTTCTTTCTTCCAATATCATTCTAGACCCTCTTATAACAAATTTCTGCCATGGTAACTCACTGGATATAGAATCATAGAATAATAAGCTTCCCAGTCTTATTAAATGAGCTCTTCCAAGTCTTTATCCAGCCACCATTTTTTCCTATACCCCCCTTTATTTCAAGCTGTAGGTCTCTGTTGGTTCATTCCCTAGATTTTAAATTTCTTTTAGCATATGAAAGTAGGACCCCTCTCATATGTAGCCTTGTCTTTAATCCTTCTTCATCTTAATTCTTGTGAGAGACCTCATCTTCAGGAAGCAGAACCTCAAGGCTGAAAGAGACCTCAGGCAGATATCTGGTCCATCCCTGGGAACAGGGCAGGCCCAGCTATCATTTATGAAAGGCTTTTGGCAACCTCCAACAGCAGATACTGCAGAGGTTCTTCAGCCAATTTTTGCCTGATTTTGCTATTCAGACTGGTAGAAAGTTCTTTCCTGATGTCTGGCTTGAGTTATTCTTACCTCAGTTTAAGCCTGCAATTTCTTGCCCTGATGAATACAGACTAGGGGAATGAATTATTCTTTTAATCTTTGAAGCGCCCTTTTGTGTTACAATATTCTCTCTCATCCTTCTCTTCTCTAAACTAAGCAACCCCAGTTCGTACATGACCATGTTCATCTAACCCCCACCCACTGAGGTTGCTGTCCTCTGGTCTCCACTCCAGTAGCTTTTCTTTCTCAAATCACAATTCTAACACAGCTTTACTAGTGCTCACTAGAGCAAATGGATTAATTCAAATGTCCTGCAGACTGTCTTTTGATCCACATAGCCCAGTATGATGCTTGCCTTTTCCAGAATATCATGATGTTGCCTTACTTTCTTCCACTTTAACTTCCAGAGCCATTTTCTGAAGAATTACCAGAGAGCAGTGATAGCTACCTGGCTGCTTTATTCTTAGCTAAATCCAGTACTTTACACTAGATTTTGTCACATAGCATCTCATTTTTTGCCTTGTTTCTCCAACATTGTGTAATTGGGGATTTAGCCAGTATGATTACACACCCCTATAGCTTACTGAGACCTCTTGCTATGTCCAGTTTAGACAGACTATCTCATCTCTCTAAATTATGCGATCTCCAACCTATTCAGGAAGCTAAAAATGTCATCTGTGGGCTTTCAACACCTCATGTCTTTGTTCAGACAGCAACTTTTCCCTTAGCCTTAATAAATAAAAACAACTTCTACTTTCACACATCCCAGATATTGCCAGAGATGTTTTTTCTCACCAGCACTCTCACCTTGGTACACCCTGTGCATCGTAAGTTCCCCCACCTTCTCTGCCATATGAAACCATCAGCAGCTTGTCACCACCTCACACATCATCCCTCGTTCACTGCTGAGCTGCCAGCCTACTGTGTTTGGCCAGCAGTGTCCCTTCTGTCTTCAGCTTGCCACATTACGAACACGAACTCCTGGGTTTTCTCCTAAGTTCCCTTTATGCTTTAGAACAGATTTCCAGAAACAGCAAAAATCTCCCAGGAACTTCATTACCCTCTTCAAACTCTTCTTAACTTTTTCTTTGTCAGGAAGGACATAATAAATAAATGCAGAAATGAGCACAACAGTAAATGCTTGGTATGCTGAGAACACCAAATACCTCCCTGATTCACAGTGTCCTTGTGCTGCCTTATTGCCCTCTCATCTCACTCCATCACCAACTGGCTGCTGTCCTGCATTTCTGTCTCACATTTTTGGGGAACGGGACTCTCTCTCTAATATGTAGTTGTACAAGACCTAGCCCAGTGTTGTCCCAGTTTCTGACTGGTGTCCTAGGCACAATCTAACAACAAACACCCCCAAGTCATGACCAGTCATAGTGGGAAGTTAACCTTGATAGCAATTGGCTGCAAGTTGTTTGCATTTGACCACAACTTGGCACTCCCTAGTTTAGCACGGTGATGGTATCAGTTCATTTCTCAGTGAGCAAATCTGTTCAAAAGACAGTGAAAGCAGCTCTCAAAGCAAGTTTCATGGCATTTGCTGCATGACCCTGTAAAAGGAAGTCAAACGAAAACTCATTTTCTAAGGTGGCCTCTTTGGTTTAGAAATACCTGTGAAGGGGAGTGGAGAAGTCTTGTTGAAGAGATAAAGAGAAAAGTTTAGTTTTCAAAGCCATTGGAAATGGTACTGTCAAGTAGAAAGCACATAAGGAAATAAAGCAGTATATCATATTTAACCCTTTTCTGGTTTCAGCTTGAAACAGTCTGCATTGGTCAGTAACTTAAAAATTTTGGAAAGAATGAATACCTCCCCTCCTCTTGTAGGAGGTGTACTAGTCTTGCACACCTATATCTCTAAATAGAGGACAAAAACCAAACATGTTTTGGAGAAGGACATATTTCATAAGAAAAAGCCCTCTGTATCTAGCAGACAGCTCATAGCAGTAGCAGCCCTGGTGATGCTCAGAAGGGAGTGCTCTGTATTCGTGTTTACATATTGATTGTTTTGAAGCCTTTTTCAGTTCCAGGAATGGTAGACTATAAAAAATGATATATATTTGTGGTTTGGCACCCAAAGAGAGCTTCAGCTCATGCATCACTGGCGGTTGCCAACATCTGCAAATTATTACATGTTGGTTTTGTTTTGGGATCTTTTTAAGCCTCAAACTGCGAAACTAACGTCACTCGCTGGTTGCACCTACTGCCAAGTAACAGGGTGGAATTTTGGTATGGGAGTTTTGCCAATGCAGGTCACTGAGTTCACTAATAAACATGATTTTATGATAATACGTCTCCTCTCTGCTGCTGCTTTACAGAGTAAATTCTGGGTAAACAAAACTCTGAGAGAAATTCCAGTTTCTTTTCAAGAGCAACTAGTGAATAAAGAACACCGAGATATATATTTAAAACAATCTTCCACTGAAAATGTACCAGTACCATGGTATAATGACACTTGGCTTTGTCAAAGGAGGAAAATAATCTGTGCCGATGATTTTGGAACCATATGTGTGAGCAGTGGGGAACAGTCTGTCAAAGCGTAGAGTCCTCATTCTTGCTGAAATACTTGGCAATGATCTGCACATAGAAAATCCAATGCCAGAAGAGCTCACCACATGCTTACACAAGCCCAGCAGATCTCGTGACTGACACGCAGCAGTGCAGATGTGTATACGAGGAACCATCCTTAGCCAGCATCTGTCTCAGACACAAGTTAGAAAGAAAGCACCATCCTGAACAATTTAGCCACAGCTGCCAGGCAGCAGTGAATAGTCGCTCAAAATGCATCACATGGCACCAAGTCACTGGGGCAAATCATCAACTCCAGCAGTTGTAGCACCCACTTTTTTCATGCTTATAAAGGGCAAAGAAGTAGGCAAAAAGGGACATCATGACACTTACTTTTCTTCTCTTCCTGCTGATCTAGTTTCAAGACCATAACAGGAAACCCCACCACTGCATCTGTGCTTCATGGAAAAATGGTACTTCATGATACTCAGTGTTTCTTTGCAGAGAGAATGCTCAGAATGCATCTGGATAGCCAGAATTTATTCGAAGTAGAAAGGAAAATAAAAAAAGACTGGTTAATAAACTCAAGTTCAAACCCTTTATCTTAAAATGTTAAATTTGAGGCTCTTTTGTCTTCACCGTTGGTTTAGCTTTACTTCAAATTGGGTCTGTCTGCAGCATAGGAATAATGTTAGTCCAGCATGCCCATGTTGTACCCTGAAGCTCTTGTACACTCTTGTATTATAAATTCATGCACTGGTTCATTTTGTAACTGCTTTCCTGTACAAATTAACCCTAAGCCATCAACAGGCCCACAGCAATGAAGGTCATTGTTGCTGTACCGCCTGCATGCCACATGACTATGGGAAACATCTGAGCCACCACAAAAGGTCCACACAAAAAATGCGAAATGCAAGCTTGAAAAACCCCTGCTTTGTGAGCCACAGTGGAACAGCTGAATCTGCTGTGGGTGAAGATACATCTGCCAGAAACAAATATGCCTGAATGTCCATGACCTTGCCAACAGAAGCCATAAAAGGTCTAAACATCAGGACGCAGCTCTTCAGGAATATCAGTTAACTAAACCTAGACCAGGACAGTGGAGCAGTGGTCCTCACCACACTTGCTCTGCAACTGACATTTTGTCCATCTACTTCCAGCATGGATTTCTCTTTCTCTCTCACATGCAGAATGAACCACAGGTCAGCATGAACACTGTCAGGTGCCTTCAGATCTCCCAGTTTCTGACTGCTCTTTAATGCTAACACAATGATTTTGCATAATGAGCTAAGCTAGGCTTCCCAGCTCCTGCTGAAGGTGAGGCTTTTTTCTTACTCTGCCAGTTACTGTGTATATGTAAGTATGTGTATGTGCAGCTTTGCTGCACGGGGCTCTGACTGGCATGCACTGATCCCTCCACCTTCTGCCCCAGGCTAGCACCCCTGTAACAGAGTTGGCAGAGGCAAACACATGCCGTCTCTCAGCTACTACAGGTCAAAGTCCAGTTTATTATTTAATACATAAGCTTGAATGGTGAGTCATAAGCCCACATACGGGAATAGTAACTTTAGGTGAAGCAGCAAGTAACTTCCCAGACTAATGCAGTTAGACTGAATAGAGGCCTTCAAGTTTTATTATACCAGTAAGGAAATGCAGACTCACTCTGAAATCCCATGTGAGATGGATTGAGGGCAGGGTGTAATTCAAAACCATCTTCTTCTCTTCAAAAAGAAGGGAGAAAGAAATGAAAGATCTCAGACCTGTTCATGCACCTTCCTGCTCTCACATGCACGTATTTCTTAATGCGCTTGCTCATCTCCTGCAGCATTGGGTTGCCTTTCCCTTCTTTATCTGCAATCTCAGCTTTAAAAGCCACAGAAACATTTTCGCTCTTAAAATTCCCCATCATTTAAATTCTTCCTCCCACACACGGTCTCTGTAAACAGATGGTAAAATAAGTTTGCATGAGGCTGTGTACAGTAAAATTACCGCTTTGCTGCACAGCCAAAGCAGGCTCCCCCAGAGCAGCAAAGAGGATCCCCATGAAAAATCACTCATAGGCTGAAGCGTGGTGCCATGGTCCAGCCTATGCTAGTGTGGCAGGAGGGTTAGCTGGTGTCTCAGCCACTTTCTCTCACATGGCACTGGGACTCAGGGTGAGCATGTAAGGTGATGAGTGACAACTTGGAACAAAGGGGAACAGGGTGGGCAATGGGAACAGAGGAACCAGAAAGAAGCAAATGAAGGGTCAAGGCAAACCAAGCCAAACCAAACATGAACAACACCAGTCCTACATCCATCTGATACGCTATAAATCCCTTTTGCAAGTGAGCATTTTGCAAGTCTGGCCTGTCTGTGAAGAACTTTCCTGAGTCAGGAGGTCAGGCTTGCTCACATGGTGTCCATCAAAAGGAAACCCCTTGAAAACTGGGTCATTGAAGTTCCAGCCTGGAGCCTGGCCACAAGGAAGGATCCCAAATTCATGTCACTGAGCTCTGGAGCGTGCAGGCAGCCACTCACCCAGGTCACACAGCAGCACCCACACGGTGACCTGACTCCCTGACACTTAACCAAGAGCCAAGCTGTAATTTAAGCAAAGCTAGTGATTTTCTATCAGCTCCAGCAAGCTGAAGGTGTTGAACCCAAGAGCTCACATAGCTTAGCATCATCTAGTTAAGCTGACAGCACCAAATCGATGAATTCATGGTGCCCTGTGTTTCATCTACAGCAATGAAAAGCTGAAGAAATAGAAGAGCAACAGTCACTTGGGAAGGGGAGATGAGGTCAAGGTATTGGTCCTGAGCATGGCAAGGCTTCAAGGGGAGCAAAAAGTACCTGCAAGCAAGGTTTTGTTCCCTACCGTACCACTGCAATGGTGGTTACATTTTGGATCATCTTGCAGATGTGAAGTCACAGGGAAGATTGAGATGCTGAAATACAGCAAGGGAGAAGGAGCAGCAGAATGCAACATGAGAAGAACTAGCAGATGTGCAGAAAATAGGCTACATGATCCTGGATGGGAAGAAAACAGTGACTTTACAGCTCTTTTTTTATCCTTTGCTTCCTTCTTAACAAACATGTTGCTGGGATCGGGTAGAATAATCCTGCTCCTGGGTCCATTTCTGCCAGATGTGCCTGTTGACATTCTCAAGTTCAGTGCACCTCCTTTAAGCAGGCAGAAAATAAATCTTCAGGTTTCCCCCATGCCACTTTTACATGCTCACTCCATCCCGTGTTCCCCCAGAGGCATTTTCCACAGGATCTGTTCTGTTGTGAAGGCAACAGACGGTTTCCAAAAGAACCCAAACCAAAACAAACAAACAACATAGCACAAACAGCATGGATGCAGTTCATATAGTTCAGTTGTAGTGCAATGCAGTTCGTTGACCGCTCTATCATTCCCTGTCATTACCAGTAAATTATTCAATCTGTTATCAAGGAAAATGCTTTAAACGTGCAATCATCTATTGTTTATCTGGTGTTCTAAAAGTGCGTGGTCATGTCAAATATGTCCTAAATTGTTTCATTTTATCTGCCCAGTTGTACATAGATGACAGTATAAACAAATACCACATACACACACACACAAGTATTGTAAGGGCTTCAGTCTACTTCTGATGTTTCTTTCATCTTCGAGGATGACACAATCCCATCACCACCAGCATGTTCTGCTCCTGTTCTAGTGGGGATTTTCCTGAGCAATGTGGATCTGGCATGTTTTTTGGCACAGATTTACTGAGCCTACAGAGTGACCCCAGTGACCAAATGAAACTTACACACTTTAAAAAGTGAATTTGCAACTGTGAAGGTTTGCAAGGGGGCTGGAGCACCTCCCGTATGAAGACAGGCTGAGAAAGGTGGGGCTGTTCAGCCTGGAGAAGAGAAGGCTGCGTGGAGACCTCATAGCAGCCTTCCAGTATCTGAAGGGGGCCTATAGGGATGCTGGGGAGGGACTCTTCATCAGGGACTGTAGCAACAGGACAAGGGGTAACAGATTCAAACTTAAGTAGAGGAAGTTCAGGTATAAGGAAGAAGTCCTTTACTGTGAGGGAGGTGAGGCACTGGAACAGACTGCAAAAGAAGCAGTAAATGCCCCATCCCTGTCAGTGTTCAAAGCCAGGCTGGATAGGGCCTTGGGTGACATGGTCTAGGGTGAGGTGTCCCTGGCCACAGCAGGGGGGTTGGAACTAGATGATCTTAAGGTCCTTTCCAACCCTAACTATTCTATGATATGATTCTATTTGTACAACTGCATCACTAAACCAGAAAGTAAGAAGTGTGAACATCTTGGACCTGAGTGTGTGTGCCAATATCACCTCAAAACACAGAGCACACATAATGAGCAAAGTCAATAATCCAGGAATGTGCCACCAGTGCCACATGTGGAACAAATTCAGTGTCCTCTGCTCCCAATACTCCGTTCTTCATGCTGGAGACCGGGATACTTGGCTAGGAATAAAACCATGTTTCTACTGCTGTGGGAGGAGAGAGCAGGTGGCAGTAAACCCTCTTTGTGTCCAGGCTGTTTTTTTCCCTCACTGCCTGCTTTGAGCTCTAGAGAGATGTTCCCTTAAGTAGCAGGCATTGCTATCAGCTGGGAGTGTCTCCCAAACACTCCACCATTTGAAATCATCGCCTTGATTGCAAAGGTTAATAGGACAGCCCGATTTCCAAGTGGGAAGCTTTGTCCGTAAGTGGGTTAGCAAAAGGGTGGGGAGGAGTTAGGCCCTTACAAAAACAAAAATTCACTTACCCAGCAGTTGTAACTGGGCAAGGTCAGTCACAGCATGCAAGTGGTAAAGCCCAGTGTAATAGATATTTAATATAGGGAAGTGGACCAGGCCACTCATCTCCAGGGAGGAGAGTCTGCTGCTCAGACATGGTGCATGTTTTATACCAAGGAGCAGCAGCAGGAGCACTTGCCAAACAGGAGCACTCAAATGCCAGGGCTTGATTCTGTTTGATTTATGTCTGGTGTGAGTAAAGCCACCCTATCTACCTCCATTACACACTTTAGAGCACACCCCCCCAAAAAAAAAGAAATAAAAATCTCTCTCCCCGTTCACCCTCCTTTTATTCCTTCTCATTCAACTGCATCAGGTCACATGCATCAGAGCATATAGGATGGAGGAACACTGCTGTGACCTCTCTGCAGGTCCCTCGCAAGGGACAAGCACAAGGAGAAAAAGCAGCAGTTCTTGGAAAACAAGAGCTGAAACTTTTCTTTCCTGACATGGACTAGCTTGGCAGCTTGCACTATATATAAAATGAAACATAAAATGTCTTTCTCTCTTTTGACAAACACTGCTGCACATGTCTGCTCAGATCTATTTCAGGCATCAGTACTTATTCGAGGCAAATCACAGCCCTGTGTAGGTGTGTCAGGGATGATTCAGCAGAGAAGCATGCACGGCTGAAAATGTACCATGCCTATGGAAAACAGAAATGTTGTATACCCCTTTCTAGCCAGGTTACTGAAATCTCCCTTTTCATGCTTACATTAACACATAAAGTGGTTCTGCTTATTGCTGTAACAAGCTGTTCCTTCCTCTGGTGCTGGGGTCACTCGTGTAGCCTGTGTTCATTAGAAAGTACCACACAACAGCATGAAAATACTGATGTCTATGTATGTCATATTACTTTCATTGAACAGTGTCAAATATTTGTACAAAGAAGGGGGACAACAGCCGTTTGGTGACATACACGAGAGCGAATGTTTTTCCTTAGGTGTATATACATATTTACATAAAGAACATTCAATAGCCATAGGGAAATGTACTTAAGTAATGCCTTTTACACTAGGAAACCAATCTATGAGTTTAATCAATCTGTTAGCTTTTTACAGCTTGATTATTAAACCAAATTAACTCCTACTGTTACACACTGTTCTTGCCTGAGACATAGCACCCACACCCACGTATATACAAACATTTACTCTCAAGAAGAGCTGACCTCTCTTAATGTACAAATATCCTGTACTACTCCAATTTAGATTGCCACATTTTAAAAGAAGAGCCTTGGGAGAGCATACTGAAAATAGCCATTATGTCCATGAAAACATCTCATTATCCAAAATAGAGTTATGCTTAAAAGTGTCCTCTTTATTTAAAGCTCAAGTTTTAAAAATAAATTCCACATTTCTTACTCTGTTCAGATAAGTACTCAATTACTTAGTGTGCTTATGGCACTAAAATGAACACTGCTGTGTTTTGTTGTTTGTTTCATTTTGGGGTTTTTTTTTAAAGTGCTGTAATGACAACCAAATATTTAATAGCCATTTTTATTGCTGAAGTTGACCTCATAGGAAGTGATCTTGGAGAAAGACAGGCTTTTAGGAGGGCAGTGATTTAATACATTGAATCTACTGCCAGATAAATAAGCAAGAGTAACATATTTTCAAATCTCTGTACCTTGCTTATGTGAGATTTCCTTAAGAAGTATAATTAAATGGATCAAGAGGCATGCAGCTGACTTGTCACGGGGTACTGTAAGAGAAACATGCTCCCCCAGCTCAGTCCTCATTAGGAGATGTGGAGGGCTGATGCCTGCAGTTTTTGGATGGAGTTGCAAGAGAAAGTTGCTTTTGCCATTAATTTCATGGGGTCCAGATGTGAGGAGATGAGAAGCAGCCTCCTTGCCACACTGGAGATCTGGCAGAGACTTGCAGCGGACATAAAGCCTAAAAGCATGCAGTGATGTTTCTGGCATTTCAGGTCTATCACATCAGGACTCTATCAAACCCCACGGGTCTTCTGGTCGAACTGGCAAGGAAGTTATTGCCATCTTGTCTGCCAGATACTTTTGTGGAGGACTGATAGCATGACATCCCTTTATCGGGATTATAAAAGTGATTCTCCTCTCACTTAGATACTGACCTGCTACAACTATTTACCTGTGTGGAATAAAGACATAGCACCTTCCCTGAGGGGAATAGCAGAACTAAGGGTCAAATATACATATGCCAGTCTTGGCTCCAGAACAGAGCATCCTCAGAAGCAGAGAGGTATTTGATGCCTGTCATATAGACATAAGCCTAAACGTCATGACAACATCTCAGGGCAAATATGTCTACTATTAAACTTTGGGTTTTTTCAGGTACACTTAAAAAACAAGTTGTGCAAAACCAACAAAAAAAGCCTCAATGAAACCATTAACCCATAGCCTCACATTCAGGAAGTGAAATTGCCACCTTAACACAAGAGCAGCAGCCCTAAAAATTGTCTATAATTCACTGTTGTTGATAATATCACAAACAACCCTACCAGCCCCTTCGTGGGCAGCTGGCACTGAAGCAGACATAGAGACCAGCCGGTGGCCCCGGCACACACGTGTGCAGAAGATGGTGCATCAGAAGTGCCATCGCCAGCCACATTGCCAGCTGCCGGAAGAAGCAGCAAGTGAGCACAAACCATCTTGAGGCCGCCCTTCCCCTCACTTAAAATTCCACATTAATGAGCACTTCACACAGAAGGAAAAATTTTTAACTCTGACTCACAGGATTATTGCTTTTTGTTTATAAGACACACCTACTAATTCTACACTGGATGCAGGTGTTCATCATGAACCACAGGCACGTGACAAACATCGGAAGCACCAGCCTTGCACATAATGCAATTTGGTTATCGATCATACGTTTCCTCGGCACTCTCAGGGACAGACCCTTATCATGCCATTAGACTGATGCTCGAAGCTGGAGAGAAAGCACACATGAAGGTTTTCTATCAGGTCTTCAACTGATGCAGTATCTGCTGCCAGCCTGCAAGCAGGCACTACCCTCAGCCAGAGCACGTGAGCACCTCTTGCATTGGTAGGAGTCCTGTGGCAGATGGGAGCAGTTGGTGGGCCTATGGCTTTAGCTACTGCAAAAATAAACCCCAGCTGACTTTTTCTAACTAACTTTTCATCCAGCAGGATCACAGAGCACTCCGCAAGACCGCAGAAACCCCACAACACACACAGCCCCATACAGTGGGGATGGCTGCTCCTGAATCCATGCTTTGTAGAGACAAATCCTCCTTCTGATGCTCTGGCGGAGGAAAAGGACCCACAAGTGGGTGTGAAGGTTCATGCTGCTAGAGTGTAAATGAGAATCAGGCCTGACAGCCTTTAAACAGCACAGCTGCCCTGTGCAGCAGTGCAGAACCAGAGGTGAAAGTGGTCCAACTGAAATAACAAGAGATGTAGGCAACCAGAAAGTCTGAAAGCAGCGATAGGAACAGCTAGACCTGAGGTGAGGGCTAATGTTGGCAGATATGCCAGCTATGAAAATATACAGTAATACCAAAAAAATCACGACCCACAGCTCAAATCTTGAGTTTTCTAAAACTTAAGACTGTTCAGTTAATTTGGTTTATTAACTCTGCAGGCATATTCTGGTCACCAGTTTGAGCTTTCTCCTACAAAAACAGAGCAGAGGCCCCTCTGCAGTCAATTACCTGTTTGAACAAGACCAGCTACACCACAGCTCACAGGATGACCATGAGTGTTGGCCCTCTAGCCATAGGACTCTTGTGCAAAGCTGCTCCTGGGCCCCTTTATAATCCACTTGCCCATGTTGCTACCAGCAGTCAGAGGACAGACTGCCATCTAGTGAACCACTCTTCCTCCTCCTCCCCGAAGCACCCCAAGCCTCTGACCCTGCCCCGCTGCTGGGGGACCCATGGCAGCTGTACAGTGTCCCTATGAGTGTTACTGCTTTGTCAGCAGCTCCCAAATTTTCCAGCTCATGAGCCAACCTCCAGGTTTGCACCACTGCAGGGAGTCACTGCTACTTGCCCAGGAGCTGTTCACAACTCTGTGAAGTTCATTTTGGCTCAACTTGTCCAGATCACTGCTCTGTCTCCATCATACAGAGCAGGCAACCTCACCAAGCAAGGCAGACCCAGGACTCTGGCCAAGGAAGCACACACCACAGAGCAATTGAACCCCTTTAAAGTGGCATCCCCATTGATTCATAGCAGGGTTTTGGCAGAGAAGTGAATGAGAAAAAGTAGCACAGGAATGCCACTGGTATGGGGAACCTGAAGATATTTAATGGAGGGTATTCACCAGGAGAAGCAACCCCAGTGCAGAGCAGACACCATGCAGGGCTGAAGACCCTGCTGCATCACTCATAAGCTCCTCCTGTGTGGCCAGGCCTTGGGACTGCCTCACCTTTGGCACTGGCTTCTCTGTCAAGCCCAGAAAGCCCAAAGTAAGGAGGCAGCACATCAGTGCACCCAGGCCAGGTGGTGAGCAGCAGCCAGGCTGCAGCAGGCTTCTATCTCTGAGCAAATGAAGGGATGTGAGATGCTTGATGAGGCCACATCTAATGCAACCACTGCATTCTTGATATAGATTCTTGATACTAATCACGGGCTGGCTATGGTTAGAATAGGTGGTGACTGCCTGCCTTCCCCAAATCTAAATTCCTGCTGGTGATCCAAGGATCTCCCTATTTTTCTTTTCTGTTCTTTATTTTTTTCCCCAAACCCAGCATAAAGAGAACAGGTCTCACTGTATTTTATTTCTGGAATTTGTGGAGATTACTGAAGCCATCATTCACTGGGAAGAAACAAGTTCAGCCAAATTATAGGTATTCCTCCTCTCCTGAGTGTTCCAGGTATAAGAGATGCAAAAAAATGCCTCACTGAATATGCCTGAAAATAACAAACATCTATATCCTAACCAGTCGTTCACTCTTGTCCATTATGTGGCATCATAACGGAGCAAATAATAGCATACCAGGGGAAGTAAAAACACCTCTGAACACTATTTAACTCAGGGATTGGGTGTTATTCTTATGAAATATGCTGGCCAAGAGAAGAAAAGTGGCAGGGTGGAAGCTGCTTGGAAACCCAAGGGAAGCCAAAGCAATAGGTCCAGGCTCGGCCAACCTTGCTCCTGTTGTTGTAAATCACTCCTATGACTGACATGTTGCGCACTGCGTAGGTAATTACAGCCACTTAACCCTCATCTGCATTCCACACAATGCAGCCAAGGAATAAATATAATTACCTCCTTGTGCGGAGCTGCTCCTCGGGTTAACCTCCCACCAGCCAAGCAGCCACCCTGTTAAAAATATAAATATTTAAAAGCATTTAATCCATGTCTAAATCCAGGGTTTAGATCTTTGGAGCAATCCCCCCAGGGGAACCCCTGCATGCCCAGTTTTGTTGTAGAGGAGCGGCAGAACATCTCGTGTCCTAAAACAGCACCAGCAGCCAACAATAGGATCAAACCAAGAGCAAAGCAAGGCAAAATACATGGTGGATGTAAGAGAAACCTTCCTGAGGAGAAAGTAACCTATGCCTTATGCTCACTAAGAGAAAGTGAGTTTTCCACTTAACTTGGGAAAGCTTTCCAGCTCTTCCTAATTCTAGCTAGGACTGATGTACAGTGAGAGACCAGCAGGCAGGGCTGGGATAGAGATTGGGCAAACTGATGGGAACTTTCCATCCCAAGCTGCTTGTGCTGATGTAAGTCAGTGCAAGACCACTGAAGCTGGTGGAGGCTATGTCTATTTATATCACCTGAGGATCTGGATGATGAATCACTGTATTGCTGTGGCTGGAAAACACTGCCTCACCGGGAAAATCCCACTTTCAGTGACACAGAATCTGAACGGCAAGGGAAAGAGCTCTCTTCCAGTTCCAAAGCAAACTCACTTATAATTAGGTGGGGCAACATCCCCACAACAATGGGAACTCACACCAGTTCCTCAATGGCTGCTCAGCCCAGTCAAGACTGTCAAAACATTTCTTATTAGGTCTTTCCTACTGGTGTTCCTTTTCTGCTGAGATACCCTCTGCCTCGCCTTCCTCCAAGCTCTTATCTCCTTGCACATGTTCTGCCTCACGAGAGAATAACCATAACAAACCAGTGATTTATGGCCAACTTGGAAAATGCGATGACGTTCAGGGTTCCATTTGAATTCCTTCATGTTTGCAAAGTTTAGGCACTGTTCTATGCCAAAGCATTCAGAGCAGGAAGTCAGCAGAAAAAAAGGAAGATAAGGGGACTGCTGGGGCTAGGACAAATCCCTGCCATGTGTTTTGTTTTCTTGCCTTCTCATGCTTCAAAACTGAAGAAGAAAGGATCTTCCTCGGTTTCCTTTTCCCCTCTCTCTTTGCCCCAGAAAAGATACCCCAAGCAGAGCTCATTATGTTTTCCTAATGAAAGTCAGGCGAAGCGAAGGGAGGCAGCTGCTGAGCACAGACAGTTCACATTTGATACAAAGTATATTTTCTTAAGTGCTCATTAAATTTACAAATGTCTTGAGAGCCCAGGTTACGAGATGTGTCCAACCAGGCTGAAAACTCTTGGGGGTTGGGAACTACATCTTGCGAGGTGCAGAGGGGACCTGGTCCTGGTTGGGGTGGCTGCTCGGTGCCAGTCCACCTTTGACACTAGTACCTGTCACCCAAAACAGCATCATCTGTGCAAAATGCCATCCCTCCGTCCACTGGGAAAATCAGCCCTGGACACATTCCTCCCTCCCCACAGGTACAGCTGTGCAAGGGGCACCTGCACCCCACAGTTTCCCCAACCCCTTCCTCACAAGGCCAGAAGTCTTCTGCCTCAGGAACTCCAAGAAAGGGGAAGCAAAATGTCATTTTGTCACTATTTTGCACTCAAATAGTTAAAGTTTTGCCTCTGTACTCATCAGTAACTTGGTCTGGGCTATGACAAACGGGAATGACAGGATGTCCTATCCCTGGAAGTGTTTAAGGCCAGGCTGGATGGGGCTTTGAGCAACCTGGTCTAATGGAAGGTGTCCCTGCCCATGGCAAGGGGGGTGGAACTACTGGATCTTCAAGGTCCTTTCCAACCCAAACCATTCTGTGATTCTGTGATTTTGATAGTTTGGGGCAAACTTTCATTTCACCTTTGGGGGGTTAGAGTTTTTTAGGGGTTGGGTGTCTTTTTGAGAACATAGTATGTGGACACTGGGCCTTATTTTCTGTGCAAACCAAATGATAACTAGACCTGAAGCAGTCAGGTCTTTTAATGCACTTATACTGAAACACCTACATGTCCTGTGACCAGACCTGATACCACATGACCCAAAACTTTCCATGTCTACACTGCTCTTGCAGCCTGCACCAAAGCCTCCCAGCCCCATAGAGTTGCAAACCCAACAGTGCTACAGCCTCTGCCCCCTACGCCAGGGGCTCGGCAGAGCAGCAGACCCTGCTGCAGCAACCCTGAGGGCAGAGATGGCTCCAGAGACCATGTCAGGACAGTGTGCTGCTCAGGCTAAAGGCATGTCTGCAGCGGTAAGTTAAAAATAATGGATCCCACAGGGAAGCATCTTGTGACTGAGTATCAAAAACTTGTCTCAGGGGGCCAACACAGATAATTGTGTAGGCATATTACTAGGTTGCACTCACTGTCATCTACAACTTTCTGTCCTTGGCTGGCCACTTGCTACTTTGCTCAATATAAACCAGATTACTAGACAGATGTAATAGGTTTCAAGAAGTTTTCCATGACCACTTCCATTCCAAAAGTTACTAATTACAGTGTGCTATTTGGTGCAAAAAAGATTTTCTTTGGAAATAAGATTATTTGCAGAGTGATGAAAAGCATCACAAACATGCTCACAATTTGTGAATATGCATTCATACACATATTTCTAGTAATGCTCACGCAGCCCTCCTTACAGCTCTCTTGCAGGTCTGATGAATCACACCCTACAAACAACACCACTCAAGCAACAGTCATGCTGAATAGCACATGACTAACCCACAAGCAGGAGTTTATTCA
Organism: Lathamus discolor; assembly: GCF_037157495.1. Classification (NCBI taxonomy): domain Eukaryota; kingdom Metazoa; phylum Chordata; class Aves; order Psittaciformes; family Psittacidae; genus Lathamus; species Lathamus discolor. The sequence continues at coordinate 33,593,508 of NC_088887.1, forward strand.
CAAAGTGTATGCAAATAGCAAACACATCTGTAAGCAGCAGCACTTACTTCAGGATGATTTGCAAACAAGAAAAGGGGCTAAGTCTGTCACGCTGATTGCTTACAGAAAGTAGATCACTCAGCCTTAGTCATTTGCATCTCTTTCTGGATTGCAAGTCCTACTGGCACAGAATACAGCAGGCCCTTTCATTTGTTTTTCTACTCCTCGTCTTCCAGATGTTCAAGTCAGACTTGTTTGCTGCAGTACTTTTTTTTTAAGACTTCTCAGCCAGATAATGCAACCTCCTAAGGTCACTGCTTCGCACTAAGACAACTATCCAAGCTCTGAAAACTCTTAAACACACCCAGTTCAGTGTTTCCAGCCATCAATCATACAAATAGGTTTAGCTTTTCCAAAGAAGAATTTGCCCCATGAATATTCTGCTTCAGCAGCAATGCCAGGTAAATACTGGGATTCAGTGCAAACTGAAACAACAAAGCAAATGGTTTATTTCTCAGTGACAGAGGGGGAGCAGCACAACGGAACACGCTCATGCTCAGCAGGCCCAGTGACAATGCTTATGCTCAGACTTTAGAAACAAAAAAAGAAGTTGTAAACCAAATAAACTTGCAATGGGTCAGAAGAAAAGCAGAGATACCCATTCCCTCTTCTCCTTCAGTGAATAAGTGTTCAAATAGCTTACTTGATGTAATAGCGCCCAGAGCACTCCACAACTGGACACACAAATGTCAGAAACACCAGATCTAATTTAACTTCACCAACAGGCAAACTCCCAAGAACTCTTTCGTTTGAGACTGGAATGGTAACAAACAGCTTCAGTACCTCAACAAGTGATTAATTTAGGCATCAACACAGCTCATTCCTGCTGTGCTGAGCTCTTGGCTATAAAGTGCAGTAGGAGAATTTTACCTCACCTACTCCCAAGAAGGAGCAGGTGAGTAAGGAACAGACACTAAAATTGTACTAGGTGTGGGTAAAATTGATAGAGAGTTAGCAAGCTTGGAAGACTGAATGAGTTATAATTTCTTAGTAGACTCTTGGCTTCCTATTATGACTGCTTAGGTGCTATCTCTTGTTTTATAGCTTATACAATGTCTTCAAATTATGGCATATAATACCTGACTGGTAAGTATGCTAGTGTTACTGCTATATGACATCTTTTGTGGTATTTAACTTAAGCATTGACTAAAGTATAGGCTACCTTTGTGCATGCTAACCAAATGAAGTCTCCGTGTTCTCCAGTACTGGGCAGGATAATTTTTTAGGAGCAGACCTGCATGTTACTCTTTGACTAAAACCTGCACTCAGGAATATCAGTAGATAAAGGATGACTCTAAACGCTGCTGTAAATCCCATTATTTCTTTTGCAAGAAGCTGCCTCTTTCCTTAGAGTTAGAGTTACCAAGGATAAGAAGTGATCCACTTCAAACAGAAATTGCTGTGAATACCGTGTATCTCCCTTATTCCGGATTCCTCAGTGTACAATCAAAGCCTCTCAATTTGCCCAAGTTACAGATGAGTAGCTGTTAGCTTCCTTTGATACTGACTTGGTTAACAATCCTAAAATAGGATGGGATAAATAATTCCTGGCACACCTCACTCCACCCTCAGTCACAATCAAAGGACTTGGATTCACAGAGGCCAGAATCTCCAGCTGGAAGAGGACCATGGAAAGTCTGCATTTCTGATCCGTCTCATTGGATTTTACTTCAGAGATTTGGGAATAGTAGGTTAATGCTTGACAGCTACAGCCATCTGGGAGTCATTCTTGCTATAGAAAGCAGTGGTGAAACCTGCTTGTCTTCAGGACTTTGTATTTTGGGGGCTAAGTCTTTCGAGCCACCTGCCTCAGATTGTCATCTTACTTTGTCAAACACCATTGCCAACATATCATTCAAACCATAGCACTATGCTGCCTTGGCAGACCTGAGCCCATGTGCAATGCAGGTAGCTTATCTTGGCTTTTGGAACCACTGTGGTTTCCATTAGCTGACTTGCACACCTAACTTTCAGTGTGCTCTAAGAACATTATAGCTGGTGTTAGCAAGAACTGCCTCCTCGCACTGAACCTTTCCTTATTGCATCTTTAAAAATAAGCAATGGTACACAAGGGGACACTCTTTCTCCTCAAAGAAACACTCACTTTTAATTATCATCTCCTAAATAAAGTTGTTCTCACTCATTTCAGCTACCAGAAAATATACCTAATTAGATAATACACCACATACTCATAAATAACCTGTTAATGGGGACACAAGGAGAGGGAGATACCAAGCATAGGCATAGATGTATTCATTTGGAAAGGGTATTACATCCCTATGCAAGAGGTAAATGCTACTTTATGTAGTCAAAAAGTGCTAATAGAAAGACAGTATATGTACTAAATGTTTTTGTTTATGACAGATTTATAACAAACCAGCAAATTAGAAGTAACAGAAGCAGAGTGTTTATTTGCTGTCTCTCCAAAACCATAGCTGTTTGTACTCCTGTTTCATTGACATAAGCAGCTTTTCCTACTTCTCTTCATTCCTGACTGATTTGAGTAATTGGAAATTATTTTAGACTTGTACCATACGGCCAGCTAGGCCTGATGTTTTTATCCTATGTACTTCTCTGCCCTTTTTCCTAATCAAAGAGCACTCCTTCTATGTGAAGGTTTAAACAAATTACATCCCTCTTACCTGACATGAATACAGAGCAATCAGGAGTAAGTGGTGCTGAAACAAATGGTTTTGCTTCAGTTCCTTTGACTGGGGATATGTTAACCTCTTGGTGAACAGTGATTATAGGAAGAGGACATGGTGAGTGTGATTCAGCGAGCACTAATTTGGGTTGTCCGCACTGTTTGGGTATAGATCTACAAGTGAAGGATGAGCAAGGGTCCACTTGCCTTGCAGGTTACCCTGCTGTTTCTCAACCAGTCAGCAGTACAAAGCTGTGCTGCTTGCAGCCCCAGCCATCCCAGCCTGGCACCATGAGGCTGGAGTTCCCTTGCTCCTTGCAGAGAGCAGCAGGCAGCACATGTGCATAGATAAACATATGCACACAAATGCAGAGGACAACCCATCACCAACCAAGCTAACTGCACTGCTGGAAGTGCTCTGTGGGGATCAGCTTGATCCGTGGCAGGTTGGTATGATACCAAGTTTGTGAGCAGGGAGGTGAAGGCTGGCAGTGGTGCTGAGCATATAACTGCAGGGAAAGTGGTGGTCATTGCATGCTATGCCATGCCTGGATTGGCAGAGCAGTGACATGTTGCTGCCACCAAGCCTCAAGAAGATGATGATTGCTTGGAAAATGACAAGCCGCATCTCCTCACCGTTTCACTGCTAGTCAGTTTGGGGTTGGGAAGGCAATGGCCCCTCTAGCTGTGCAGGGGGTGCAAGCCCTCAGTGAATAGGGCTTGGCTGGTGCCAACTTGGGGTGATGGTGGTGGGAGGTTTGTGTGCCTGGGAACACAGCTGCTGTTGGTGTTTGCCCTGGGACATCACAGGACTTTTTGACACAGCAAATGCTTGTCTGTGCCAGAAAGTGTCAGTATAGCCAACTATGAGCCCTCAAACAAGGTAGGTTATGCCTTACATAGCTTAGACAGCCTCAGATAACTTGGGTAGGATATACCATATATACCTACTATGGCTATACTTGCATTTGCGCTGGCCTTTCTTGGCTACCACTTTAAGTGGGAGAGTGACTTTTCTCCATGCTCCTGATAGCTATGCCAATGGAGCTTTTACCCATTAACCGTAACTTTACAGTATTCATTCTTTGTAAAGGATAAAGCCATTTACAGCTTCACCAACTGGGAAGCATGAGATAAGCAGGTACCCAGACAATGGGGATGCTTCTCATACAACAGAATGACCTATAGCACTGGTGTACCAATGCCAGCCCTCTAGGGATGCCCATGGGCTGTTTTCCCTGGGCATAGTCCAAAGCCTGCAGTGCCACCATCCAGGTGACATCCCCACTCAGAGGTAGGGTTGCAACCGCCCTGTCTGACCAGGACCTCCTGCAATCCAGGGTGGTGCTACAGGGATGGGAGGGCAAGTGTAAGACTTGCTGGCTCCAAAGCCCACTTTGATCTCTGCCAGTCTGCTGTGTGCCATAGAGCTTGCTGGGGCAGTCAGGCTGGTCGTGGGGGCACTTGTGTATTTGTGTGCCCCAGGGTTTGTGCCAGCCCTGTTCTGCATCTGCTCTGACAGACAAGCAACCTGAGGCTGTCACTGAGCAACAGGGTGATGACGATAATTTAGGAAATGGCAAACCTTTTGTGTGTGTCTGCATGCTAGAAAATACATCTGGGAAAGGTTAAATCTGTCTTTGCAGCAGCATAAAACACATTGAAGCGAATATCGTGATGGGTATGCTGCCCCTGTTTGTGGCAGAAGATGCTGCAATGTAAAATCACATGCCACAAGGAGACTTGCAGTGTGCTGCTTGTTCTCTATTTCATGTTATGATGAAGACTGGGGCTGGAGGTTGGGTCTGGATCTTTTTTCTTTTGAATCAAAAGAATTCTGAAGATTCTCAGAATCTCCTCTTGATGGATTGCTTGTGACGAAAGCTGATGCAGAAATAAATCACTGCCAGATGTTACCTGAAAAACCTGCGGTGCTGTTTTCTGTGTCTTCTAGGAAACAATTGGCAGTTACTCATTTAATTGTCTCATTCCTGCTTGTTTTTAAAGACTAAAAAGTCAGCTCTCACCTGAAGTTTTCTTAGAAGACTCTCACTGATGAAGGGGAAATGGTGTGGTTTGTGAAGTTACAGGCACTAGCAAAGCACATTTTCATAGACATTGCTTAAACTGTGTTTCAGTACTTATTTTGAGTATGCCCACCTAGTCAGGGATAGAGATGTATGATTAAAAGGAAGCAAAGGAAGTCCTTTGTGAAGGACAGGGAAGGAAGTGGGAAGCTGATGCCCAAGCTGGCCCCCATCCCCCCTCCTAGGTAAAAATACACACATGTCCAGCTGTGAGCCTGCTGGACTCACCTTCTTGCAAGCAAGTCCTCTGCATCTGTTTTGGAGGGGGGAAAAATACCGTGCAGCTCAAGACATGGAGGTGGATGTGTAAGATGGAAGACAGGCTCACCATAGGATAGATTATTCTTGTCAGATCTGATGTCTGATATTCTAGATATCAGACCTGGGATAACCCTTTCCTCTCTGAGTTCTAAAAAGTCTGCAGGGCAAGGTATAAGTTTACCTGGAGAACAAGGAGGCTGAGATGAGCAAAACCCTAGCTAAAGTGGTAGGGCCTCAAGCCCTGGGGAGAACAGTCAGAGCAACAAAGGCTCCTTCCCCAGGGCTGTTCCCAACACTGATCTTAGTCAATATTTTTGTCATAACCTTGACTCAGAACATCAGGATGTGCTAATAAAATTTGCTGATGACACAAAACTGGGAAGCAACATAAATTCACAGTGTTAGGACATGTTACAGGAGGACCTCATGAACCTAGAAAGTAACAGAAAAGGGAGGAAATTCAGTAGCACAAAAAAACAAGGTCATACATTTGGAACTACTCATTTGTTGCTGTAAGCAAGGAATGCATCAGCTAGCAGCAACAAAGATTTTTCCCCTGAGCAAAGGGCAGTTATGAATGATAACTTGATGCAGCTGTGAAGAGGGAACTTCAGCTTTAAAATGCTTCCGAAGAGTTATCTCTGTTAACAGTACCTCAGGAAGTGTTATATTAATGCCACTGTACAAGGTTATGGTTAGCTCTCGTTTGCAATAGCAGATACAACTCTTGCTTCCAGTTCCCAACATAGAAACCCAAGGGACACCAAATAGGGATGAAGAATAGTTATCAGGATAACCAGAAGAAAAAAGGCTGTATTAACAGAATAATTTTGTTAAAAGCTTTGGTTTGGGAAACTAGGACAAAAACTCAGAAGAAAATCAGCTGCTGTCAAAGTGTGCTGGGCACAAACACCAGGGAAGAAGACCTGTTTAAGCACCAGGACGGTTTCATCATAAGAACATAAGAATACACACGTTTAGACTGTAAATTAAATGAAATTGGCTTGGACCACTGGGATAGCCAGAGTCTGGAAAAGGCTTTCTAGGGGATCACGGAGTCAAATAATCCACCTACTCTTAATGTGGAGTTTGAAGAGTTGAGTTAGTTAGAAAAAGGAGCATATACCTGGACTTGGGAGAGTCAACAAGCCCTTTCTAATTGCTTGTCCTATCCTAGTATGCTTCCTCAATGCTATCCTTCATAGCATAAGTGGTAAAACATAGACATGTACGGATAGCTTTGAAACTCTAACTTTATCTCAGGTTTCTAAAGATTTTGAACTGAAGGTGTTCATAAGCCACACAACATGCTCTGCTTGCAAAGTATTCCAGTAAGACAGTGTGGACTCAGGTTTTTAAGTATGAAGCAGCAATACAGAATATAAAAATGAGATTTTTAAAGATGTGTCCAAACCACTTGTTCAGAAGAAAAAAAAAAATCTGACTACATCAAGGTCTTTTAACACCCCCATTGAAAGAACTGGAAGCAGCAAAGACTGAATATTTCTATTTTCCATGCTATCTTTTGTCTTTTCCACAGCAAACAGATTTTTCCTGTTTACCAGTCCCCCTTGAAAAACTTCCAAGAGGCTCAGAAGATGCTTCCCATCTGTCCGGTCACTGCAGTTCCACAGGGACCTACAGACTCACAGCGGTGATAATAAATATATATGCCACTCGATTTTTAGGACTTTTCACAAACACGGAGGTTCTTGGGCTGGCAGGCTTGGCAGGGAAGGCACTTTTCCTTGTGCAGCATTCATTTCTTGGTGCCTACAGCACCATCCAACACGACGGAATTGCACAGCTTTTCAGGGCACGTCTTTCACAGTGTTCTATTTATAACGTGTAATCACAAAACTAATGAATTACTGTCACTTAACAACTGGGACTTCCTTCCCTAAAAGCTCTTTGTTTTTAAGTCATCACTCATCTATTAGTGAATTTTCCAGTAACCCAGTGTATTTGGAGACTACATGGAAAGGTATGACTAATGCCTCCCTGCTCATATTTTCCCACTTTCCTAGTAAATCAAAAACGAGAAGTAGGCAGAGCGTGTCCATCTGAGCATTGTCCACCTCATGGGCTCCTCTTTTCTATCACATTTTCTGCATATGGTTCTGCTTCCCTGCATCACAACCCACCCTGCCCCTCTGCAGCCTTGCAAAAGTTATACAGCAAAAGGCCAACTGGTAGGTTTCGCACTGCCCCTAGCTAAGGGCTCTTTCTGTGTGACCAGCTCAGCCACACAGCTCTTGTATCCACTCAAGTCCCATTCACAGACCTACCCTGGAAATACGCCTCCTGTTACCTACATACGACTCCCATGCAAACTGTTTCTCCTTCCAGTCATCCCTAGTCATAGGTCTCATTTTTCTTTCCCTCCCCCAAGACATACTCTTTTTCACCCTGGGCTGTCTGAGTCCAGTTCTGACACGTCATCTCAGAAGACTTTCCTACACCCATACAATAGCCTCCAGGCCCACTCTCATTAGGCTAGCAGCTTGCCAACGTTTTGGCACTCCAAGAGCTGCAGCTTTTGAATGGATACGTCAATGACTTTTTGAAACACATTCTTATTCATGCTCTTCGCTCAGCTCTCTTGGAAGTGAGCTTTTCCCTATCTCTGCAGATCTTGTTGCTAGAGACCATAGCTGAGAACAATAAACAATTAAAAAACTCCCGGGGAATACCTTAGGTGTATTTTCACATGGCTTTCATCACATCCCAGCATGCCCACACATGTTTAGGACTCCAAGTTCCAAGTGCAAAACCATGCTTTCCCAAAAGACTTAGTTCAGATTTTGGGTTTTTTGCTGCGCCCCCTGAACTTGGCATGCAACCACCACTTTGCCAATCCTGTTCATCTTACAGAGAAAAAATTTCTATGATATATGCCGAGAGCCAGGGGTTATGTGGATAGACAGAGGGATCCGTCACTTTCCAGATACTAAATCAGTTTTTCCTACTCATTCCAGTGTTCCACAGAGCTGTAAGTATGTCCTTGATGCTTTTCTCTCTCTGAAACACCCTTCTGTCTTTCCGCCACTGAGATGAAAAGAAATTTGCCACAGGTGAGACTAGCTATGAAAGCAAGAGTGCACTGCAGTGACAGTGCCAAAAGGAGCATTGTCAGAGGTGTGAAGTTGTCTCATCCTTTGTGATCCTCTGCACACAGATGGCTTTTGTGTTACGGAAACAGCACCTCACCTTTTCCTGAAATACCCTGGTGTGGGGAGGGCGGAGGGCAGATGTTTCTTGAACAGTTCTTCAGCTGGCCTCAGGAGACTAGTCTTATTATTACTTTCCTTAAATACTATGCAGTGGCAATGAAAAAAATACCTTTTATTCCACACATAGCTTCCTTCAAAGAAAGGTGGTTTGTGGAAAGAGGAAATAGCTTTTCTTAGGTTCCATAACATAGCTGGAAAACACAGGTGAGGTTTTGGGCACACAGCCCTTTTTATGGCTCCTTTCTCATATAATTGCTTTAGGATGTGTAACGGATGTACAGCACACATTAGGCAAAGAAGTTCAACGCTATTAGCATGAATGAGAGCTTGGCAGCAGGACCACCCTTTTCACTTCTGTTGAAATTAGGAACTGCTTAATTATAGCCTGCTTGAATGATGCTGGTCATTTGAACTGTGCCAAGGGGAGAGTGGGCAGGTGATCTGCCCCAGCCTGGCCTGCAGAGCAAGGGCTAATAGGCATAAGGGATGGTTTTCCCCATCCAACTGCCTCAACCTCTTTATAGACTCACTAGGTTAAAATCATTAACAAAGCATTTTCAGACATGTCTTACTATGCAAACAAATGAGCCTAGAAAGCTTCCAGAGTTGGTTCCTAATGCAAGCAGCAAAACAGAATTAGGATCTTAGCTTTCTCCTGGAATATTTCTGTCTGAAATATTCTGAAAACAAGTAAATCCATTGAATTAAGCAGAGGAAAAAATCACACTAAAGCCCTTCAAAAACACTCTGGGAAAACAATGGCACTTCCAGCGACTTTCCTCCAGCACATCAAGGAGGAGAGAACAAAGGACCGATTTATCAGGCTTGTGAAGAATGGTGCTATTATTCCTTTATTTCCTACATATACACACCCAAATAGAAATGAGCCCTTTCTCCAAACACCAGGCTGCAGACACGCTGTGGATGTCTCAGCTGATAGGTCTCTGCCATGACAGGCAGGAACGCAAAGTACTCTACAGGATTGCTTAACAAGCAGTGAGCAAGCAGCTATAACCCCTGGCAAGTACATAGTTTGGGGGTTTTTTAAAGCCAAATTTGCATATAGGTCTAAAGAAGTGGCTCTAACTTGTCTCCATGTTTGAAGTCTCATTAGTTTTTTCTGTTGATTCATTCATACCTTAGCATGTAACATACCACATGCTGAAACTTGACCTCCAAGTGTGTTACAAGCCCAGAGAAAAGTACAGACTTGATTCGCATCTCCATAAACAACAAATTTCCAGTAAGAAGAAGGATTTCTGCAAGGTGATTGTAGCAGGAGCTGGTATGACGTCCGTCACACCGCTGATGGCTGTACAAGCTTACCATCCAGCAAGGGCTCCTCTCCAGGCCAGGGCCCCAGTGGCTGCTTACTGAAGGAAGCTGTTGATCCTGTAGGAGTTTCCAGGAGAAAAATGTCAGAAGTATGATGACCACCAGCAACTGCTACTGCTTTTAGTATGGAAACGGCTGCACGCTGCCTGACACAATAGTGTCCTAACCCAAGCTTACCGGATAGGAAACCACAACTCCTGTATGCATGGATCCATCCTCTTTTCTTTGTACTATAGCCATGCCCTTCAGCCTGATGTTCAAAGCTAGTGGAAAAGTAAAAGCAATTGGAAGCAGAAAAAAGATAGCTACCTCTGAAGTAAATTCCTTTGTGGCTCTGTGAAACTCTTTCCACCAAAATACTTGGAGAATCTTTCAACAGAAAAGTCAAGTTAATAGGAGAAAGCATGGCAGCACTGTTTTCCTCACAGCTGGCCTTTGGTTGCTGAGCCACTGAATTTCTCCTTTCTTCACACTTCACACAGGGATCCGGACATGCTTTCTTGCAGTATGAGTAAAGCTAACTGCAATTGCCTTATGATTGCCCAGGCTAGGAGAGGGCACGTCACCAGCTAATGCTCAGTAACTCACTTGGGATGGCAATTCATCCGACCCACTGGAGGCACAAAGTTCGTCTGAGCTAACTCTCCCTTTACAGCCAACGGAAAAGAAGAGGAAAATCCAGAGCAATTCACCTTACTCTCAGACAGAAAGCAGAAATAGGCGAGTTGACTCATGTTCAAAACAGACCTATTTCTGCCGCTGACAGTAAAGGGAGCCTTGGGTGATGCAAGCAGCCAGGGGGTCTTTGTTTCTCAAAAAAAGCACTTCCCTCACCTCTAGGAGTTGTATGGAGAGGAGAGATGTTTCCTACCCAAGCTCTTGCTACTCATAACTGAGGCCGTCATTGCCTTTCGTATCTGAAGAGGACCTGTTTCAATGGAGGGTTTGCTGAGGTGCTCTTCGGTGCCTCCCTGCTGGCATAAAGTGCTGGGGCCCTTGAGTACCAGTCTTACCACCAGAATTTCGGGTGTACATGCTCACAGCTGCTAGCTCACACCTTCACCTCTTCAAACCGGCCATTTGGTGACCTCACTCGAGTCCAGGGGCTTGTTCTTCTCAGCTTTCAATGTCTCATGGATCAGGGCTATTACACCTAATTACTACTGCAACTGCTATTAAGGTTAACAGCAACCCTTGCACCCCAGATAAGCCAGCACAGGTGCTAAGCATCCTCTGTCCCCTGCAGCTTGGTATAGGGCAAATCAATGCCCTTCCTTCCTCCCCTCCACCATCCCTACTGCCTGCACCCAAGTTTGGTCATGGGGAGAAGTCCTCCAAGGCGCATAAGAACCAGGGATGTCCAAGATGGCACCTGGTGGCACGGAGCCACACAGGATCCCCTGCAGCCTGGTGGCTGGCAGGCTGTCTCTAGCCCTTGGAGGGATGTAGTAACCCAGGGAGGGTGCCCACACCACACCAACACGCATCCCAGCTCTGCCAGGAGGCACCTGGCAAACACGGAGGGGCTGGAGCATTACCTGTGTTTATGAAGACATGCATTCACTCAGAAGTGTGAAGCTCTTCAGTCAAATAGGTGGGACTTCAGCTAAAAGAAACGAGGGGATATCTCCCAGCAAGCAAATGCAGCACAATGAGAATTTAGCATGCAGAAGTAAAAAATAGCTGCTGCGTAGTTCGGAAATACAGAAATAGTTTGGCTGTTCCCTTACCCTTTCCTTTCAGTCATCACTCCCCGGCAGCCCCGGGGTTTGTTTGTGTCAGTTGCTATGGGGAGGCTGTGCTGCCCAGCTCATTCCTTCCGCTGAGGAACCAGCCCAGGGCTCACAGCTCTGTAATGACATTAACTCAGACTTTCTCTCTCTCCCTTTGAGCATCTGGCTTTGTGTATCTTGATGCAATAAAGCATCACCGCATCTCCCCTCCTCACAATGTGTTTTCTGCCCTTCTAAAAGAGCTGTGGTGACTGTGGAAGGCATGAACTGCCTTGGGGTCATCAATGAACTGCTGTTGGGGTGCTCCCTGCAATGAGTACCATCCACCCCATGAAGTTGCTGTTTAACACCGCATTACCCCTCACAGGAGGAAAACATCCCCTTGGCCACATGCAACCCTGGGAAACACCCTGGGCCAAATTCTGCTGTTGGGGCTGAGTGTGCTGATACACTGACCCCGCAGATCCAGCTCTGCCAGGGAAAGCAGCGCAAGGGAACAATGGCTTTCCCCTCTCTGCGCCCCTCAGGGCAGGATGGAGGCACAGCACAGCAGCCAGGGCACCCATGGGAGTACAGACATGCCTGCCCCATAGGGCATGGTGTTTGGCAGTGAAGTGGCGGCACTTCCACCACTCATCACCCTTGCAGCAACACAAATGCTTCTCGTGTGTCTGATAACAGCACTGACAAGTACCTGCAGGCAAGGGCTTGCAGCTCTCACTTTTACCGCTCTGGCTCTATTCATACGTGGCTTGTAGGAAACATCAGGCTCCTTCCGACACTCCTTCACCTCTGCCCTGCACCCTCCCAGACACTGGGTGCCCCAGATCGCTGTGCTGGCCAGGTTATCGATGTGGCAACCTGCACAGCTTAAGCCATTCACCCCTCTGTATCCACTGCCTGGGCAGCAGGCACATACTTTATGGACTGCCTGCAGTCCATCACCTCCTAATAAATGCATTTTGGCACCCTGTCTATTTGCAAGTTTAAACATTCCCGTCTGCAATAAACCTGTCTTGCTTGCCCCACAACTGTCTGAGCGCCATATTTCCCTTTCCTGCAATGTTCAAATACACTCTTTGGCACCTAAAGGTTTCACATTTTTATAACACCTTCTATGTTTGCAGCACTGTGCATACATTCATTGCCACCTCCCAACACCCTGGCGGGGTCGGTGTGCAAATATTACTCCCTTTTCTTGGGTGTGAGGACTGAAACAAAGTGAAAGCAGCTTGTCTCGGACCACACGGCTGCGCCTCCCCAGACAAACCAGGTAGCTCCCAAGCCTCCTTCCCCTTTGCGAGAGCGTTGTGCTCCACACAGCCCACAGACCTTCTCACACCAGGAGCCCTGCCCGATGGCTGGCAGAGGTGTTCGCTCTCCATCAGCTTGGCTGCCGGGGCAGAGCATCAAGTGAGCAGAGTAGGAGTAAGAAATGTTTCCTGCTGGGGAATTGAGTTAGGGCTGCTCTTTTCACATCCACGATGAGGAAACACCCAGCTCTTGAGGGCAGCCCTGACCTTCTCTGCTGGCCAGGCTAGCAGTGCTGGAGCTCAGCTTCTTAAAAAGGCGAGTGTGAAAAACGTGAGAGCACTTTACAGAGCTCATGGGTGGTTCGGCTGCCATGCAGGCACGGACAGTGAGGTTGACTTATGGGAGCAGGATGGCGGATTCACAACCTCCCTGTCTCCAGTCCTGCCTCAAAGCATTAGATCTCTCTAGTCCACAAAGCCAGGTCTCTGATTGTTATTACACAAAATAGATGGGGTTTTCCACTTTATATTTCCATCTGTACCTTTAATTCTCATTGCCGTAAGGGTCAGGTACCCCGTGACTCAATGAAACAAGAAGAAAGCCGCAGCTGCTGTCCCGCCTGTTCTTATACACTCGCATTTATTTCTCAGCTCTGTGATCTCACTGCCCAGAGGGTCAAACACTAAACACTGAGTATGGTTTCTGCAGAGCTGGGCTGATAAGGCAGGTAGCCATCAAAGCGAAGCACAGCTTCAACAGCTTTAAAAGGAGCTCCTCTGACTTTCCCTAATGGCTCACAGGTAGGGGGGGAAGGACAACTTTATTCCTTTTCTGTAGGGACCAGCGTTTACACAAGCTGGTAAAATACGAAGGCTTTTATTTCTGGCAAACTCCTTTGCCTCTGGGCTGGCGCAGGTGAGCAGGGCTTGGCTGGTGCAAGGTGTGCCATCCAGCAGCACCACCTATGGTTTTGAGTCCTGTCAGGCGGCGAACTCCAGTGGTTTACAGCTGGAAAGTCTGAATGGGACAACGACTTTCTAGGGTTTTTCCTCTTCACACGAGGTTTGACTGAGCATGCTAACTTACACTGAGTTCATTTGCGATTCAAAAGCTTGGTCTGTATGTACCAAGGAAGTGCTTAATGAGCAACAATCACCCCCTTCCTCACATCACCCCCTGCAGCACCCACCCCTGGGTCAGACGCAGGTTTTGGACGTGTTGCTGCAGCATTGCACAGCCATGTCCATTAAAATAGAATGAGAGAAAGAGGAGGGTGGGCCCAAGTGCATTAGGAAGTTTTTCAGGAGCATTTCAGGCATTTTGATGGTTCAGCAGAAATTCGGTAGCACGCCCACACCAGCGACACATTTACCTGCACTGGAGCTTAGCGTTTCAGATTCCAGGTCATATTATCTAGGCTAGGGCACTGTTTCAAGTTATTAGTTTTATAGCCTGCTTGTAACTACAGAGAGCAATTTAAATAATTACATCCTTGCCACAAAGAGCTTGAAAACCAACCCAGCTGGGCAAAAGCGAATGGGAAGGTGTGACAGCGCTGCTGGAAAAGCGATCAGCCAGGGAAGTGGGCCAGAGGGGAGTGGGAGACATCCTTGGTGGAGAACTGCTTGGGATCTCTGCTGAGCAGGCACCTCGCTTTGGCTGTGCCCACAGCAGGTATCTGAATACCTCCCCACTGATACAGGCAGGAGTCAGGCAGCCTCAGCACTGAACAGGCTCATTGATTGCACCGTCCGTGAAGAAACCCCTTATCGCACCTGGTTCCTCTTTAGGAAGAGTGCTCAGAGCTTGAAAAGGGATGGTGAGTGCTCGGGCAGGGCTGTGCCCACCCTGGGGAGGCTGAAGAGAGGAGGCTTCCCCCCTACCAAGGATGTGACTTCACAAGCATTAATCTTGCTATGTAAAACTGGACAAATAAGCAAAAGACAAAGATCTGGATGCAAGGAAAATGGAAACCACGAGGTGGATGTTGAAGGAACCTGGGGAAAATACTAGCTCAGGTGGCACAGGGGAGGGCATGAGCTCTGCAGCAGCTGCTGCCCACAGACTGTGCACAGCACATGGGGGGAGGCCCAGGAAGTCCTGCTGCCCCTTCCCCTCGCTCTCCCCTCTCTGGCAGGGAACCACTCCTGTTCTGCATCACTTGGCACCCAGAAAAAGCATGGGGGCAAAGGGGAGAAGCCATGCTGTAGCCAGCTCCAACAAGCACCAGCCACCTGAGGAGCCACTGAATGAGAGCATACCAGTAAATAATCCAAGGATACAAGTAGCTGGCATTGTAGCTCCCTGGCCAGCCATGCTGTCCTAGGGTAGGAGAGCTTTCCTCACCTGGCCATTTCTCCTGCGGTGGTAGGGATGGATGGGAGCCACCTGCCTGGCCAAGGTCACCTGCATGATGCCTCTGGGTACCTCTAGTATCATGTTTGCCAAGAGAAAAGCACTACATCCATTTAGTGGAAATGATGAGGGCTTATACTACAAAATATGTTTAGGGCAGCGTTAGTCATCTGCTGTGGGTGTGATTCAAGACCAAAGTTAGATGACCAAATTCCCTATATAGTCAAGAAAGAGACCAGGAAAGACGGGGGTGTGATCCAAAGTGCCTACGTTACGTGCCTGGAGCAAAACTGCGTCAATAGTGCCATTGTATACAGAGTGGTATTTTAGTTTCTGGCTGTACTGAATTTTCTGTGGAACCTGTGAAAGTAAACCAATCTTTTAATACTTCATCAGAGTGGTTTTCCTTTTTTCTGCCACCAGCAGGAGGTATCACACATGTTTTGCTGGTATGCACTCACCACCAATAAATGGCACCATTTTCCCTACACCTACCAGGTGTTCTTGAAGGTTTCACGCAGAACCAATCCAAAAAACACCCCAGGAGCAGCATTTCTTTCCATCACCTCCAAAGCAGGGCTGGCAAGGAGTGCTGCAGGGGAGATCACAAAGAGGAGCTTTTCAGAGGCCTTAGAAATTCAGTGCAAATACACAGAAACGGAAGAAATGGAGTGCAGACAGAGGGAAAAGCACAAGAGCTGTGTAAAAGTTCAGGTTGTGAGGGCAACCCTAGGCAGTTACGGTCACTGCACAGGTGAAGGGAGCAGGAGCCTGGGAGATAACGAGAATTAGGATTAGTGAAACACAAATGACGGAATAACTGAACCAAAAATATATCTGCAGGGACATGGGTCATTCACTGCCAGCTGTCAAGAATCTGTGTAAGGAAGAGTTACTATCTTTAGTTACCCGTCATCTGAGGAGGCAGAGAAAATGATGCAGTGATGTAGCAGAGCTGGAAAAAAGTAAACATCATTAAAAGTTCATCTATCAGGGAGGAAGGGGCAGGCCAGTTAGCTTCATACTAAGATTGTCAGAATTAAAAGCTATTCAATTTCCAAGCACTTCCAAGGTTATAAAGAGACCAGCCAAAACTCTGCTGCCAGTTTTCTTATCAGATTTCCGAATTCCCTTATTTCCTCCCAATCAATCATTTTGCCTTCACACTACGCTTCAGGTTCTGGTTCTTCTTCCCTCCAACATTAACTTTAAGCCCACTTCCCCCTAACTGAAGATGTTTGCATGTTTGTGTCAAACAGCTTACCCAGTGACACCACAATTTTCTATCTTTGGAATACCCAACAACATGTCTATTTCCATACATGCTTTCATGATTCAAAGTGATGCAATCTCCCAGTTAGCATCCATCAATTGTTCTTCAGCAGTTCCCTGGGACTGTTTGTTATTGGCAGTTAAGTTTTGTTGGTCACATAAAGCTGTGTGCCATTGTTTCCATTTCCTGACTGGACGACAAGGCAAGTCATTTCAGTGCTAACATTAACGCGGCATGATTTTCCATTTGCTTTGCAAACACTTGTACCTGCAGCTTTGAAATAATCATTCTTTGAACCACTGTGGCAGAACAGTTCAGTTGACCTAACGGTCGTGACAAGCACATGCAAATGGAAGGAAAGAATGATTAAGCAAATTTCCTTAATTATATGCACAAATATGAGTGGACTTTTGCTTTAATACTCTTTACCCAGTTCTCCATCGCAGCTGTTAGCCTGTTTTCCAATCTTTGTGTTCTCTTTCTCGGTCGTTTCCTTTTCTTCCCACATTCCTAAGATCTCCCTCTCTATTCATTCCGCTACCTAGTGAGCCTTTCTCCTTCCTGAAACGGCTTATCTTCAGCAACCCCTAAAGCAAATGTTCTCTATTACAAACTCGGGTATTACTTGAAATCTAATCTCCTCTTTAGCAAAGTTTGTTTGGGACAGGTCTTGTTTTTCCCTTGGGATTTGCTTTGCACAATTTTTAGCAAAACATTTTAAATAGTTGTGAAAGACAGCTGAAAACTCCCTCTAAAATAGGACAGCAGCCGCAATAATAAAATCAGAGATTGCAAAGAAAGAAGACTATTATTAAAGGTAACACAGCAGACCTGTTACACTGCCCGTTCTGCTTTTGCGAGGTCTGGAAGCAGGGCAGAAGGGGTATATGGTGTGTAACCAAACAATCCACACCGCCACCTGAATAATCTCTGCGCAGCCGGGCCAGCTATTTGCAGTGGACTTGACATCTGCTCTCAGCATTGCAGCAGCAGTCATGTTGCTCTTTTGATGTCATTTGTCTGATGTGTCCACATCTGTGATCACTTTGTCCTTTTCACAGGAGTCTATACTAAAGATAAGATGGGCAGATTTTCCTGGATAATTGCAGTGTGGAATCTTAAGAGTTAAACATGAGGAAACGTCTCTTTTTCTTAGGGGAGGAGGTGTGACTTGCAGAATGTATGCCTTTCAGATAAACACCAGTGTGATGAGCGATCAGTGTGCACTGCTGTTTCTTCCTGGCGGGCCCCACCCCAGCAGAATTACATTTTCTGCCCATACAACAAGTGAGAGCTTGTGGCATACTCTGCTTCATTCAAACGGGACACTCTTAAAATAAACTTAATGAGGCAAGCAAACCCCTATGCTGTGCTATCAAAAGAGAAAGATCTGCGCACACACCAGTAAAGAATTTCATTGTGAAATACTTGACGTTGACATGCAGCTAAAGAAACACACATCAACGAAATGGAAGGAAATAAAAAGTAAATTGCCCAACACTATTAATCCCCATTCATTCAGCCATGCTCCTACACAATTTTCTACCAACATATTGCAGTGAAACTCAAGACTGTAACAGGCTCTCGTTATAGTTCCTTTCTGGATTTTAGAGCTTGGTAAGGTAGATGTGTTAAAATAGGAGTCTGGTTTAAGAACAATTTTCACTTCCTTACTGTCCCAGTCACATTGAAATGGTGTCTGGAGATACAACATTACGTCTTTATATCTTTTATTATCTCTTATTACGGCAAACTCAACACACAGAAATATATAATAGACCTAATAATAGAAATCAGGAACTTAAGACAGCAATGCAAATCCTTGATCTCAGTAATATAATAAGCACTTAGAAGATGCAAATTTGCCTTTTATTCCCTCAGGCAAGCAGTCAGCCAGCGACTAGGGCGCCAGGCCAGGGTTCACAGGCCTGCATCAAGACTTCCAGTGCAACCAGAGCTTCCTGCATGACCTTACTGCAGCCGCTTAATCCTGTAGATCTGTTTACAGTTGGTAGGAGAATGCATGCTTTCCCTATCAGAGGGTGATTATGAAGGCAAAGTCCCTTAATTGCTGTAAGGATTTATAAGTTCTGAGGGCTCTGGCAACCTCTCACTGTATTTTAAACACTGATTTCACTACTGTATCTGCAGGTGCAGGACAGACTAGGAGGCTTGTGGTCAGGCAAAGCCTCCTCTCTCAGGGCATGGCTAGACACAGTTTTGGTTTGAGATGCTGTGGATTCAGAGGTGATCTTACTCCCCGGCTGCTTGTCATTGTTTTCAAACTGGGGTGGTTGTGCTGCCACAGACACTGAGGTTAAGGAGAGCAGCCTGTAGAGCTTCAGAGCCACAGCTATAAAATGTACAGTTTAATGATTAGTTAAACTGTTCTGCCATCTACGTTTAGATACGTCTTGTGTTAATCATGGGCTCAATCATCCCCGAAATGGCACAGCCAGATACTTCCCACCAAAGTTCATGTTCTCAGCCACAGCCACCGACCACCACCGTGCAGCACAGAGGGTAACACCCATGTGGGGCATCTTCCTTGTACTTCAGCTGTATTCAGACTTGTGTTAGCAAACTTGCATGTTTAGAATCATTGACACCGATTTTCATTCAGATGCCTCTACCAGCATGAGGGAAGGTCCATGAGGCTCCATGTCTGGTTATCTGCAAGAGAGAAACAATACAGCCTGGCCAATGAAGGTAAAGTTCACAATAGATTGAGGGAGCTCTGGCTGTGGCTGGCAGGAGAATCAGCTCGTCATTCCTCAAAAACCAGAGACACCCGAACGCATTTCCTTTTTTTTTACCTCAAACCTGCTCACCACCTTTTCCTCACCTGTTTCCTCACCCTTCTCACCACCTGCTTTTTAAAGCACCATGATTTCATGTTCCCTTCTCTAAAGTACCAGGCACTGCAGGGTCAGGCGTCCCTGTTTTTGAAGTCCACCTCTTTTCCTTACTGCCCCCTCTACACTGTCCTCCTCACAGATGAACTTGTGTCACTGCAATAAAGCTGTGTCAAAGACAAAGGAATCATTGCCTGTGGTGGTCTTGGCTGGGGTGGAGTTAATTCTCTTCACAGTAACTGGTATGGGGCTCTGGTTTGGATTTGTGCTGGAAACAGTGTTGATAACACAGAGATGTTTTATTTGTTGCTGAGCAGTTGCTTGCAGAGCTGAGGCCTTTCCTGCTCCTCACACCACCCCATCAGCAAGGGCTGGGGGTGCACAAGGAGCTGGGAGGAAACACAGCCAGGACAGCTGACCCCAGCTGATCCAAGGGATACCATATGGGGTCATGCTCAGCACGTAAAGCTGGAGGAAGAAGGAAGTGGGGGATGTCCAGAGTGATGGCATTTGTCTTCCCAAGTAACCATTACATGATGCTTCCCTGGAGATGGCTGAATACCTGCCTGCCCGTGGGATGTGGTGAATTAATTCCTAGTTTTGCTTTGCCTGCATGCACAATTTTTTGCTTTACCTATAAAACTGTATTTATCTCAACCCACAAGTTTTCTCACTTCCACCCTTTGGATTCTCTCCCCCTATTCTCACTGAGGGGGAGTGAGCAAGTGCCTGTGTGGGGCTTAGATGCTGGCTGGGGTTGAACCATGACACTGTGTCAGCACTGTTATGCTGTCTTTCCAATCAGATGACTGGGGAGGGGGGAAAGGGTTTTGGCAGAAGCATTTCAGATGTTTACCTCTCAGAAAAGCTTTCCACTGAGTTTTCACCCTAAAAAAGAGGAGATTTAGGTCATACTGCCTGCCAAGGCATTCTAAACGTGCACAGAGTCTCCTACAGGCATATACCACCCAAATGCCAAGGTAACTATATGAAAATACAATCGCTGAATTTGCACTTAGCAGAGTAGCTCATTGTCTCAGGCAAGAGGAGTTCTGCATACACCCCAAAGTGTTTGTAAATACCATTCATGCAACTAGCCACCATTCTGCCTTCAAATTAGCAGGCTGAGCATGAACCTGGCTCAGAATTCAGAGATTCATTTTCTTTGCCTCTGATGCTGTGTCTTCAGCACTCTCCCCTTTGCCTTGTACAGCCCCTGTGCAGTAACAGCGCCTCTTAGGAGTGCACACAAAGCTCTAGTTTACGACCATGGAAGCCATGTCCCTCGCCCTACCACCCTGCAGTGATACCCATGTGCTTTTGAGAGTAGGGACAAATGAAGAAGAAAATGTAAAGCAAATTGGCTTCAACACGCTTACTGTTACATTGTGGCTCGTTCACAACTTGGCATCCAGCACAGGCACCTCCCAGAAGAGCCAGTCAGGGCCAAAGGAACCAGTCACCCATCACTCCCATGCTTCAAGAAGAGCTCTCCTCTTCCCGTTCTCACTCTACTGGAAAATCTTTGTTTGCAAACAGCTTGATCTCACTACTTCTTCTTCGTTCTCCGCTTCCCAATGGTTAGGACAGTCATGTAAACGAACACCTACTCCCCAATCTCAGTGGTGTCTCTGTTTTACATGCAACAGCCTTTGGATAAAATCCAGAGGAAACATTTGGGTCAGCAAAGAGATGACCCAAATGCAAGCAGAAGCCACAGTGGCTGCTGTGCAGGGCATTGCCCCACTCCTTGGGCCCTGTGAATGGTGCAGAATATGTGCTTCCAGGTTGAGGCAGAAGATGATCGGACATTTGCGAGATCACAGCTTCAGACTTAGTCCTTAAATGGATCTGGGCTTGTCCTTGTGCTTGCCTCTCAGCTCTACAGGCTGCTGCCAAAGCAATGCCCCCCCAGTTGAGAGCTCAACTTGTAAACAAGGCAGCTTTTCCAAGGGAGTTTCCCAGAGGTCCTGAAAGCAGTGCGATATCCAGCCCTCTGCGGTTTTCAGCTGTGCCCATTACTCAAACGTGGTGCGTTTCAAAGCATATTTCAAAGGAGGCTATTGTCCCGGAAAGGTACTAAGTTGTTAATTATTTGACGTTGGTTGCGGGGAACGGGGAGGTTGCAATCCATTAATGACTGCAGAATCACTCAGCAGCAGCACATCCAAGGGAGCCTGGGAGATATATGAGCTGCTCATGAAAACTGTTTCATTGTGAGAAGTGTTAAAGGCGTCCTTTAAACCGCTCCTCCTTGGAAGGTTTTATTGGCAATCCATTTCTGTCACACCTCAGGTTAAGCTGCTGTAGATCTTGCAGCGATTTATTTTAAAAAACGTGGTTTTATTTAATTGGAGTCTTGAAAATTGGAGTCTTTGAATCCTGTGTGTGCCCTGCGAGCGGCTGTCTGGGCCCTCTTTCAAGTCGACCTTCACTGCAAGGCATTCAACTTAACTGTGTTTTACCTTGTGTGACTGCCATTACTAAAGGACCACTGCCACACACTGGCAAGCTTTGAAATATATATTTTCCTAAAGTCCTGCTGATGGGTTTTTTCCATCCATCATCTCTGCTTCCAAAAGGGTTTGTGTGGAAATAAAGTTTCTCTGTTTTCTTAACCAGATTTATCCCTCTGCCCAATTGTACTAGAGATGCTGCACAATCTGCGCTGCAGATGACATGAAGAGTCATCACCACAGCAGCTGTTGGTGGGAGGAGAGGGCTGGACATAGCATGGCAAACTGAGCATTTACATACAGATACTTTTGCAACACATCAGCAATGACCAGGAAAGTCATAAGGGAAATACTGTGACTGCTCTGACTTTGTGGAGGTCTTTGGGTGAGCAGTTGAGGGTCTTCCATGTCTCATCAGCTTCTCAGAGTACCTGAGGAAGTCTTGGTGCCACAGCACAAGGGCAGTTCCAGTTCAAGGGTAGCTTGCTACAGAAATCTCTTGCCTGCTTTCAGTGCTGTCTCTGCACAGCCATGCCTGGGAACACGATTAAACTTGTCTTAAAGAAAGGGACACTAACACAGTTTGGCAAGAAAAACATCACTCAGGCTTCAGGTTCAGCTTGTGCTGACACTTCTCAGGCATTAGAGAAGGACAGATCCTTCACTGATTACCGGGTCAGACAGATGGGACCATGTTTTTAGTTCAGCATCTCAGCTCCATCATTTTATTCTTCCTCCTGCTGGGCATTACCAGTGACACTGTGGTCTAAACCACAGACCTGAAAGGATAATTCTGTTTTTTTACTACCTTTGGCAAATAGCTTACAGTCATGATTACAGAAGTTTGTTTTAACTGCTTTTGATAATCTGGATTGTCCTATTTATATGCAACTCTTTTGCTTTAACAGTTTTCTAGCTGGACTTTCTTCTTCTTCCCTGAAACTAATGTCCATGACCTTTCATCTTGCTTGTAAGAGTTCCTTGGTCCTGCCTGCTGGGTGTTGCGGTCTGTAGGAAAAGCTTGCCCCATACCTAGTGAAGTTAACTGGATTGCAAACACTGATCCAGCAGCACTGATTAGAGCAGTGCCCCACGTCTGATTAAACTGCCCTTCAGATAGAAAGCATTTCTTCTGTAGCAGTACGTCAGCAGCTGTTCAAGGCTGTTACCAATGAAGAGGAAAGCTGATGGGAAGAGCAGTTTCAGAAGTTGTTATTATGCTCCAACAACTCCAGCCCAGCTAAGTCAGAGGCGGAAAAGGACCCCTCAAGCCTGTGTCTTTCTGACTCAGTACAAGATATACAATATAACAAATGCAATTAGTTCCCCAAAAAACCCAGGAGGTAAGGTTTCTGTTAATCGCTCCTAAAATCTTGCAACAGTGAAGCTCTATTTCACCTGCCTGAAAAACATCATTCCAGCTTGCTCCTTTTTTTCACGTTTCTCACGTCAATCCCTGGAGCTCTACTGCCTTGCAACTCACCTGCCACAACTCTTTTGTAAACACATCCCAGAAGTTGATGCTGAGGTTGAAAGACATTGTTTTTTAAGCTTAATGGTCACATAAAACTTTTGCCTAATTATTGTAGTCAGATATAGCTGCTGTGATTTTGTTGCTGTTGTTGTTACAACATTTTTATGACAGCAAAAGCCTTAATATAGACTCAACCCTGCCAGCATACAGAAGATTTGCTTTTGTATATCTTGCACTGGTCACCATGCCTGCAATATATATTGGCAAAGCATTTTTGCCTGTGTGCGCTGCCTGCAGCCAGAGGGCTGACCATTACTCTGGCAGAACTTTTGTGTCTAAATGGTGCCCAAACCCCTCAATTCCCATAATCACTTGATGGAGTCAAAAGAGCTCGAATGCCTGAACTCTGTAGGTGGGTGCTTTGGAAAACAGGAGGAGATCAGAAGTTTCTTTTCCCTTCTGAATTTAGTAATTTCAAGTGAATATTCAACGTTTCTCTGCAGCACATGTAAAAGACAAAGAGCACACCTTTGCTGAAGACTGTAATTTTTCCTGCTTGTTTTTCCCTTTCTTTTTTGGGGGAAAGGTGGAGGTAGAAAGCAGCAGGTTCATCTTTTCCGAAGTGTCTAGCCTTTAGGTGTTCTTGTACCGTGTCAGGCATTCATTATAGCCCTTTCAAAGGGGAGGTTCCTGCATGATTTTTCAGTACATCTTGTTTGTGCCATGATTTCTAGGGGTTCGCCCTCCTTTCGCACTGAGGGACCATATCCCTTCTTTCTTTTTAGTTGAAAGATTTCCTGTAATTTTTATGTTTGTGATTATAGGTGTTTCTGAATAGATCGGCTAATAATTAATTAGACCTGTGTGGCAATTTTATAGGGAAAGCCCATTCATCTTAGAAATCCTTTTAATCTCAAAAGCCAACAAACAGATCAGCAAGCAGTTTGTCATGGAGCATCAGTGCGATGGGACCCAACCTCCTCCAGCAGCACAAACAACATTCAGAGCAGTAGGGAATGCCATGAGAAATGCGCATAAGGACCCAAAAGGCTTTGGTCCCTAAAGCACTCTTAGCCTGACCTGTCACACAGGTCCTGGCCACAGAAATGCATTCTTTCACATGGCATCAGCACAGTTTTCTTGGCTGCATCACTTCTATGCTCAGCTCGACAACCTCCACCAGCCACGGCAATGTACAGCTGAGCATCCTTCTCCCAGTTTTTCTTGCTCAGTATCCTCGATGCACAGCAAGACATTGTAGGCACAGCTCCCTGACAGCTGTGGGTGCCAGCTTCCCTCAGTAACCATGCCACGTGGCAGGAATAATCTCCTGTTTGTTTGCACACGTGAAGAGATGATCTCCTTAGGTCCTTCACAGTATGCACGTTACTGATGCAGCCCAGCTTTCACTGCCTTGGGTTACCTGTGCCACCCTTGGAGCAAGAGCCCTCTGCCCCGTGCGTCACCTACCCACCCAGAGCACAGGGTGAGATGTGAGACAGCTGTATCCTGCCCAGCATGGGCAGTTTTCCCATGTCCTCTGCAGCACCCTGAAGCTGCTTACCCTGTTCCAGGGTTCCTTAATACCTTCACCTCTTTCCCATTTCACTCCATTTTACCATGGGGTTTCTCACTCTGTCCTTGAAAGCATCTGAAATCACTTATCAAAGGAAGGTACTGGAATAAGTGTTCTGACCTGGTATGCCCTACTGCAACAACCTTATTGAACTTACCAGTCAGTAAACCTTGCCTCATTTCTGCACTCTGCATCTGCTGTCTGCTTGCCTGCCGAGATAATTTCTAGTCCTTTTAACAGTTCCATCCTTCTTACAGCATCCACTTTTCCTGCAAAGCTCAGAAATCCCCGTCTGTCTGTGCAGAAGACGCTAAAATGCCAAGTAACAAATCGTTGTTATGCGCTATGCCAGGACCACCCTTGGCATTTCCCGAGGCATTTTTATGTCTCACTTTTAATTTACTAAACTTAAAGCTGCTTGAAGCACAAAGCACATTTGCCCTCGTTTCTCACCCTGGCAGCCAACACAGCACAAGCCCTTGGGTAACATGAGGGGCTGTGCATGGCGAGAGCGGGATTTCTCACCTCCTCTCTCGTTTGGCAGCGTGTGGCTCCCCACACCCTGCTTTCCCCATAGGTACTACCCAGCAGGCAGATGCAAGCTCAGACTTCGTTCAGAGAGACCCTCTTTCTGCCCGAGGGAGATGGTATTTACACACGACTTCTCTTTGGAGGGGACGTGTTTGTGTATAAATAAAATTGCAATGCTTTGCAAT
Source organism: Lathamus discolor (assembly GCF_037157495.1). Classification (NCBI taxonomy): domain Eukaryota; kingdom Metazoa; phylum Chordata; class Aves; order Psittaciformes; family Psittacidae; genus Lathamus; species Lathamus discolor. Next base: position 33,618,799 of record NC_088887.1, read on the forward strand.
GAGATGCAGTTTCCTGGAGGGCAAGGTGACCGCGGATCCACCTTTCATCCCGACATGCTGTTGTGCAATGTTTGGAGAAGCCTCCTGCTTTCATTGGTCTGCGCTTCGTAACTCGTCTGCAAAAGAGAGCTCTGCACAGCCAAACTCAATAGAAAATATTCCCCTGGGGAAAGCAAAGTAATCTCTGGGCTTTGTGTATGTCTACAGCAGGCATAAATTAAAAGGGTAGGTAGAGGCTCTGAGGAGTTTAAGCCAGCCAGGGTACTCACACACTGTGTACGTTTATTAAGGATAAGGTTTTTTTCACAGGGACCATTACTGCTTCACATCTGGCTTTCACAGTTGTGGTAAAACACACATTGGCACTTTAAGGTGGTGGGACCGCTGTGAAACCCCTCACTTTGAGTGGTTCCCTACTAGGAGACCTTGGCACTGGGAGACTGCAGGGAGGAAATCCTGGAACAGACTGAGAACTGAAAGAAAGTGCAGCTAAATGTCATAAGATTTAATTGCTGTGAATAGGGAGTTTGCCTCCAAAAGAGTCACACAGGCCTTTACCTGAAGGAGATAAGGTTGGAAGTGGTGAGGTTGTTTGGGGCTTTCATGCTCTTTTGCCAGCACACAGCTACTTTCTGCCTACAGACAACCCCAACGGGCTGCAGGCTGATCAATAAATAAGTGATGTCTGTCAATACCAGCACTCAGCCCTCACTGTGGCAGACTGGTGAGACCGTGCTGAGCAGCTGAGATCCCAGCACCAGGAGCCAGCTGTGCTTCCACACAGAGCCTGCAGGCGAAATGGAAACCAGACGGGAACCTCTCCAGCCCCACCGGGCTCGCCTTCCATCAGGTCTGCAATTAATTAAGACTGAAGGGGAGTTTTTGAATAACCCCTTTGTGGAACAAAATACACACAGTCTAAACCCAGCTGACAAACACAACAAAACTGACTTCATGGTTTCTTATGAGAAAACCATTAATGGCTAGAGAAATGAAGAAACACTTTGTTCAAGTCAGTGGTGTGAATGCAGCATATTCAGATTACAAAGCAGACCTGCCCTGCTATAATAAATATCATGTAACTTTACCCACGGGTAACCAGGTATATAAAAGCCAGGAATAACACATTAGGTTTTGAGTTAGCATACAGTACCTACTATTACACTTTTGCGGAGTTCACTCACAAGGAGTCAGCGCTCCAACAGCAGCCGATGCCTCCGTCGCAGCGAGCCAGCGACAGGGAAGTCATCCGATACCTGCTGCCATGGCTCTGGCTTGCTTTCAGCTCTTTGTCCGTGCCCTCCCTCGGTGTTAGCACCCAAGGGAGATGGGGCTGTACGCTAGAAGTTTTAATAAAGAAAAGTCTTCTCTACCTCAGCGGCGTGTCGCCTTCTTTTCCACAGTGGCATATGTTAGAGCCTGCTGACAAACAGTGGCAGGTTGCTCGAACAGGCAGGCAGGAAGAAGTAGGGAAAAAAGACTGCATTTGGGGAAAGCATTTAGAGTCTCCAGACCTTAGTCAGGGTGAAATTTAATGGTGTGTGTTATGTGCCAGATTAGAGCAAAGGCTGTAACAGGTTCCTTTCCCTGTACACGCTGTGAAAGTGGTATTCATCCCCTGTTTTACCACCAGCACCAAAAAGCATTTCAAAAGTGTCCAAGCCTGGCTGTTTCCCACCCCCGATGCCTCTTGCAAAGACTCTGTGTGAAGGCTGGTTAGCCTCTCTCCATTACTCTTGTGAACACATCACCCAGGGCCAACCATGACATGGGGAGTGTCGGTCCATGAAATAAATTCAGACTGACACATCGTATTTTCCTCGGGTTCTCAGAAAAACTGCACAGCGCCCTATCACCTGCATAGCTTGACAGCAGTCATAACTGACTGTCTACATTTGTCTCCATCATTCTGGAGACTTTCACACATCAAGCACGCCAGGTGGGATAACAAACAATTGGTTTACTTCCAGAACAGGAAAAGAACCCACTGAAAGATAAATGAGAAAATCCTGTTCCTACGCCTTTGCCAGTCCTCAGAAACCTGAAAGATTCCACTCACTGAGGTGGTAAGGGTGCAAGTGCAAACTCAGGAACAGTTTCTATGGGCTGTATTCCAAACACTCACTTACTCCCTCCATCGCAAGTCCAAGACTTACGACGTAGAGTGATGGCTAACATTATCCTGTTGCTACCCAACAGTTTCAAACATCACTGGTTTTGAGGTGATCAACATAAGACGCTTTAATAAAATCAGTCTCAGGAAGTAAAGAGGTGATTAGAAGTTGCCAAAAATCAGGTCTTCTGCAGTCTCAAAACCAAGATAATTTAAAATTAGTATTAGTGCATGGGTTTATCGTGGCCACTGCAACAGGCAAATTTTTAGTCAACAGCTTATTCTTCCTCTGTGTTGTGTTCTTCATCCACTGTTTCTTTTTTAGACACAAGCCCACACATGGATTTTGTCCAAAATACCACCAATAGCAGATAAATATTGTTCACTTTGCTATAAATGGAACAGTTTATTACAGCAATTTGTGTGATTGTTGCTCTGCACAAGAATGTTTTTAATGTCAAAGCAAGAAAGCTGCTGAAATCCTGCTTGAAAGCATTTTCTATTGTCCATGGAGCATAAAAAGAAAAAGCCCATGTTTCTTAGCATTTTAATGATTTGATAGAGTACTGAACCTTAGGTCTGAAAGCACAGCAAAGTACAATGACTTTGCCAATCCAAAGCCATGTAAAAGCATGGAGTCACCAACGAAATTGCTCCTGAAACCCTCACATTAAAAGAGACAAACGAGGCCGTAAAAGGGTCTGGGTCCAGCTACCCATGGCAGGCCAGTCCTTGGTCTGGAGTCTCAGCATCACACCAGGCATCCATCCAGGGACAGCATTCACTCACCTGATGTTTTATCTTGGATTAATTTTGGACAGCTGCTCTGTCCAAAACAGCTCCTCTGCAGCCACCAGCAGTCTCCAATCTACAGTGTCAAAACTCAGCTGGAGAACCGCTAGAACCATCTCGCTTCAGAGTTACCCAGCACCTCCCATATGAAGACAGGCTGAGAAAGTTGGGGCTGTTCAGCCTGGAGAAGAGAAGGCTGCGTGGAGACCTCATAGCAGCCTTCCAGTACCTGAAGGGGGGCTATAGGGATGCTGGGGAGGGACTCTTCATCAGGGACTGTGATAGGATGAGGGGCAGTGCGTTTAAAGTTAAACAGGGGAGATTTAGGTTGGATATAAGGAAGTTCTTCCCCGTGAAGGCAGTGATGCACTGGCACAGGTTGCCTCAGGAAGTTGTGAATGCTCCATCCCTGGCAGCGTTCAAGGCTAGGTTGGACAGAGCCTTGGGTGGGACGGTTTAGTGTGAGCTGTCCTTGCCCATGGCAGGGGGTTGGAACTAGATGATCTTGAGGTCCTTTCCAACCCTAACTATTCTCTGATTCTAATCTGGGATGCGGGGATAGGACTAGGGACCTCCAGAGGTCTCTTCAAAGCCAAATCTTCCCACAATTCCATGAAAAGCTTGCATTTTTTCCATTGAATCCATTTGACCCCTGTTCAAAGAAAGTTTCCATTATGCTGAGCTTTCTTTTTTTTTTTTTTTTACCCCAAATCAACCCTAGAAAATGATCTCTCAGCCCTACCTGTACAGAAGAGGAAAATAACATTTGACAATTATTTAGTTTAACCGAACACCTGCTGCCTTATTATAATGGAGAGAGAAGCATTGCAAATTACATGCAACTCTAAAAATAGGAAGTGAATGAAGAAAACCCTTAAGAAATCCTCTGTGTACAATTTCTGAGAAATACACTCATTTTCTGGCTAGAAACATTAGCTGTCAACTAAATGCAACTTGGGTACATACAGGAAAAAACAACTCAGAACATACCCCTCTGAGTATCTAAAGATGAAATTTCCACACCTTTGAGAGCTGAATCATATTGTGCTTCCTATTACAAAGCTCCTATTCACTTCAGTAGTCAAGTATGCTCAGGAGCTGCACATTTAAAAAGAAAGGAGCTTTTGCTAGACAAACAGCAGGATAAAATGCTGTCGTTTTGCTACTTGCCAGTAGAGCAGAGTGAGGTGGACTGGAGACCATAAAGAATATAGTATCAAAGGAAAGAGCAACAGAGAACTTGAATCTTCTGCCACAATCTTCTGCTTTGGTGTTTTGGTTTAGCTTTCTTTAAAAGCTTCTGCAACAGAAATACATTCAGATATGTTATTTTTACCACCGCTGGTAAATTAAGCACACTACACTCATATTTCTACTTGGATATTATGGTAGACCACATGCCAGTTTCCACCTGTCCATAATCTGCTCAATATTAAATCAAATTCATCTCATAAATACGGAAGTAAAGAATGAAATTTCTCCCACAAGGTATTAAATGTGGGTGAGTCAGCTTCGGTTTTAGCAAAACTAATCTCACAGCTTCCTCACTGGTAGGCATTCAGATTCCCTCTGAAGTGCTGATGGAAGCATCTCTTGCCAGCAGACACTGCCTCCCACTTTGCCCTGGCCTGGGTTCAGTGGCAGAACAGCAATCCTATTTCTGGGGTTTGTTTCATAACTACAGATATTGTAACAACAGTCTGCAAAAGGCTTCAGGCATAAATGCCATGGGACAGGCACGTGGTAAGATATAAGCAAGGGAAGAGGATCTCATGCCTGGAAAGCCTCTAGGCTTTTCTCCTATTATCTCTCTAATGAAAGGTATGATTTCTGGTTACCAGTATCCTTGTACCATGCCTATGGCCTTGTTAGGATGACAAGGTTATTCGTCATGTCACTATTAAAGCAGGGTGTGCTCATGCCAAGGAACTGGCAGAACAGGGTCAGGACTGAGGTGGCTCCAAAGCCATGTTCCCAGGATGCCTGCCTGTACCCCCATATCCTTGCTGGAAAGAGGGAGTAAAGCATGGGTTTTCTCTGCTAAATGCTTGTCTCTGGGTGGAGAACACTTTCAGTCACGCTGAGCAGCAGATGCTTAGAAGTCAGGTTCGAAATACAGTGTTTTCCAGATTCAAGCAAATCTGGTTTTGTAACATGCCCAGGGAGCAGGAATGACATACACTGCATCACCTGCTGCAGAGACCTTCCTTAGCAGATGAAACTAACAGACCAGATATATGTATATATTATTCAGTGCAGTTTTTCACCTACAATACCAGATGAGAATATTAATCAATTTATTAAACAGCAGTTTACATCCCTGACCATTTCTAAATGTTGGGGGTGGGGGGAAGAGAGGAAACTGCGAGTGCTGGGAGGACCGACATCCCCAGGGCTGCCACCGTGGCCAGGCTGAAACAGGGTGGACAAGGCTCCCTGACTGCCAGGCAAAACCTGCTGGTCCTTAAATACACATCATGTGTTAATTACTAGGGAATACACAGGCCCCCTGAGGAAGCTCTCGGGAGAACTGGCTACACAGGATTTGGAGAAGGCTGAGGTTCTGAATGACTTCTTTGCCTCGGTCTTCACTGGCAAAGGCTCTGACCGCACCACCCAAGTCTTGGAAGGCAGATGCAATTGGGACTGTGAGAATGAAGACCTTGGGCCCACTGTAGGAGAGTATCTGGTTCGAGACCATCTTAAAAATCTGAACGCGCACAAGTCCGTGGGACCTGATGAAATCCATCAGTGGGTCCTGAAGGAGCTGGCGAATGAAGTTGCTAAGCCACTGGCCATCGTATTTGAAAAATCATGGCAGTCAGGTGAAGTTCCCAAAGACTGGAAAAAGGGAAATATAACCCCCATCTTCAAGAAGGGGAAAATGGAAGACCCGGGGAATTACAGACCAGTCAGTCTCACCTCTGTGCCTGGCAAAATCTTGGAGCACATTCTCCTGGACAACATGCTAAGGCACATGAAAAACAACCAGGTGCTTGGTGACAGCCAGCATGGCTTCACTAAGGGGAAATCCTGCCTGACCAATTTGGTGGCCTTCTATGATGGGGCTATGGAACTGATGGACAGGGGTAGAGCAGTTGATGTCATCTACATGGAGTTGTGCAAAGCGTATGACACTGTCCCACACAACATCCTTGTCTCTAAATTGGAGAGACATCAATTTGATGGATGGACCACTCGGTGGATAAAGAACTGGCTGGATGGCCGCACACAAAGAGTTGTGGTCAATGGCTCGATGTCAGGCTGGAGACTGGTAACGAGTGGTGTCCCTCAGGGATCGGTGTTGGGACCGGTCTTGTTCAACATCATTGTCAGTGACATGGACAGTGGAATTGAGTGCACCGTCAGCAAGTTTGCCGATGACACCAAGCTGTGTGGTTCGGTTGATACGCTGGAGGGAAGGGATGCCTTCCAGAGGGACCTTGACAAGCTTGTGAAGTGGGCTGATGCCAACCTCATGAAGTTTAACCATGACAAGTGCAAGGTCCTACACCTGGGTCAGAGCAATCCCAGGCACAGCTACAGACTGGCAAAGAAGAGATTCAGAGCGGCCCTGCAGAGAAGGACTTGGGGGTGCTGGTCAATGAGAAAATGAACATGAGCCGGCTTCAGCGTGCGCTCGCAGCCCAGAAAGCCAACCGTATCCTGGGCTGCATCAAAACGAGCATGACCAGGAGGTGATCCTGCCCCTCGACTCTGCTCTTGTGAGACCTCACCTGGAGTATTGTGTGCAGTTCTGGTGTCCTCAACATAAAAAGGACATGGAACTGCTGGAACAAGTACAGAGGAGGGCCACAAGGATGATGAGGGGACTGGAGCACCTCCCGTGTGAAGACAGGCTGAGAAAGTTGGGGCTGTTCAGCCTGGAGAAGAGAAGGCTGCGTGGAGACCTCATAGCAGCCTTCCAGTACCTGAAGGGGGCCTATAGGGATGCTGGGGATGGACTCTTCATTAGGGACTGTAGTGACAGGACAAGGGGTAACGGGTGAAAACTTAAACAGGGGAAGTTTAGATTGGATATAAGGAAGAAATTCTTCCCTGTTAGGGTGGTGAGGCACTGGAATCAGTTGCCCAGGGAGGTTGTGAGTGCTCCATCCCTGGTAGTGTTCAAGACTAGGTTGGACGAAGCCTTGGGTGAGATGGTTTAGTGTGAGGTGTCCCTGCCCATGGCAGGGGGGTTGGAACTTGATGATCTTGAGGTCCTTTCCACCCCTAAGTATTCTATGATTCTATCATTCTAAAAATCAGGTGGAATGACCTCCTTATTTCTCTTAAATTTCCCACATTCTTTACCTCCCTAAAAAAAACCCAAAACACAAGCAAAAAAAAAACAAAAACCCACCAACAAACCAAAAAACAAACAAAACCAAACAAAAATATAAAAAAAAACCCAAAACCAAACCGCCACAACTATGTGAATTCTGCTAATCTGCACAAAGAAGAGGGACCCACCCTTCCCAGGTTATTTAATGGACTCCTTACCCATTTTAAACACAAATGCACCCTTCTGTAGGTACCTGCCTCTGTTTTCAGGGAGAATGATGAACAAAGACAGTTATTAAGATTTTGTTACTTGCTCCACAAACATGGGACCAGATTCCCTTGAGGAGACAGCAAACTTCCCATTGCACATCCCGCTGAGAAAATTATTACATTGACATAAAACAGGAAGACGTAAAAATGTCTCATAGAGAGATAGTTCTGATCCCACATTTGTGGGATAAAGCAACCAGTCTATCTCATCTCTTGAAAGCTGGAGATGTTGATAGCAGGCCTGTCAATGGAGAAAGATAAATAAATTGAAGCCGGTGAACCATCCCATCCTGAAGTCAGTGTCTAAAATACCTGAGATTAATCACTCCCTGGAAGTTCCTGTCTTTCTCCATTGACTAAAAAGGGGGTTTCATGTGAGGCATTATGGTAAACAACAGACTTTTGTTGCAACAACAATCCCATTCAAGACACTCCCAAAACATCCATTTACTGTATGGACTAGAGGGTTTCACCCAGTGTTGCTAGGGAAACCATGGATTTATATCATGTCTGATCCTGAAGGAGGGTTGGATGGCCCCAGTTCTGCAGGAACTGCTCCAGCTGAGTCAGAGCTGCTCCTCAAGTGGTTCCCCTACAACCTGATGGCCAGAGAGGCACTTTCCTCATCCTTTTCTGAGTATAATCTGCATTTCCCATCCCACTCTCCCTGGACCTTCCTTTCTAGGCAGGATGTGTGGCGCTCACACCACCCACAAGCTCAGTAGCAGCGCTGCCTTTGGGCGTGCAGGGAAGAGAGAGAAATGCCAACCAGAAGAGTTCCTCCACTCTTGGGTAGAAATGCTGATGGAAGCCGCTCTGCAGAAGGTTGTGCTTTGTATTCAGGGGAAAAAATGGAAGAAAAAGGCAAGCATGTTCAAATAGAAACACGTGTTTCACATAGGAACACCGAATCTCCCAGGCCATTCTTCTCACTGAATATGAGGAAGATGAAACTTGTTAGCAGGGACAGCCAGCCTTACAAAGAGCATCTGAAAACACGTTAGCCGATGTAACAGCAAGCTGTTAAGATGTTTAACAAACACATCCAGAAAGGTGCCGGTTATTTGAGATTGTGCATAAAGAAAAGAATAACATCGCTCCCGAAGCCTATAAGCTGCATCGAACTTGCTGAACACAATCCCCCACCTCCTCCACGTGCATCATGACACACTCTGTGGGGAAAGCAAAATGTTCAGCACATGGCAGTGTGCAGGAAGCCCAAACCAGTGTCTTTGGCAGGAGAGTATGGACACAGAGGCAGGTAAAGAGAGGAGACACAGAAAAAATCTCCCACATTCTCCTACCAGTTCAACCAGGAAGTAACCGCTAGCAGCACCTGGCCTGAACTTTCCCTTTTTTGCTACCCTTTCTGTTTGTTTGCTGTGCTTTTTAATGAAAGGCATTGCAGGTATGTCAGTGGAGCTCAGACTGCACCACAACCAAAGCACTGGCACCTTGGAGGGATTTCCCCAGGGCAACCATCAAACCTGGTGAGGAAGACCCCCTCCTCAGTGCAAGTGTTGGGGACCCGTTTCCCCAGCTTGCCTCTCTCTGTCACTTTAGTCCCTCACACAGTGTGATGCACATAAGGCTCCTGCCAGGCTGGTGATCCACCTTAGTCTCCTCCAGAAACTGTGCCCACACTGGTCTCTCCCCAGCCCGCAGCACATACCCCCATTGCAGGGTCCCCATAGGCAGCACTTTTTCCTCCTCAGCCTGAGCTCCCAAAGCTCCTCTGCCCACATCACAGAGGAGTTTGTCACTGCCTGCCCCAAAGAAAACATTTCCCCTGGCACACCTGTGGCCAGCTCTGCTCTGACCTCCACTATCCAGGTCTCCTTCCCAGTGACCTCTCACAGCCCATCCAGCTCCCTTGTTGTGCCTCTGCCCCCTTGGATTCCACAGAGCCTCCTTTAGGAAATGACAAAGTAGCACAGACCCTCTTCTGGGGTGCCCCAGCACAGATTCACCGTTGCTGGGACACACCTGCCTTGGATACTGAACATTCCAATGGTTCACTGGCCTGCAGAGGCACTGACCTGCAAATAACCAGTGCCAACTGCTCACCTTGCTGAGGAAAACCCTGAAGGGGGTCTACCTAGGCAGGTAATGAGATATTCCAGGATTTTTTTAAATACTTTGAGGAATGACACTGCTCTATAATCCTGACTTCCCTGCCACGCTTATTTCTGTCTTGAAATTATATTATCCATTGGGGGACTGCTCGCTGCCAGGACGACTGTCCTTAAAGGAGAAAAATGTGCAGGGAAAGAGACCAGAACAAGACCCACCTGTAAAGCAGCAGTATGCTCAGCACTTTATTAGCTTTTAAAAGCAATACGTTGCACACTGGCATCAGATGCAGACTGGGTCACCAGACTGGTGGGCGCAGAGTAAGAAGTCACACCTGAGCCCTTAAACTTCCACCAACAGCCGGAGGCTGTGCCCCTGCAGTCAGTGCTGTGTCCTGCACAATGCTCCGTGCAGAAAAGAAACCCTTTCTTTTTCCTGAAGTTTGTCCAGCTGTGTACAGCATAAAACTTTCCACGAAGACATTTGGTAGAGGGGAATACTGTAACCTCATTCACTTCATTTAAAGCCTCTGTTGCTTTCCTGTCCAAATAATACGTGTACAACTTCTTAATTAGTAAAAGGAGTTACATGGAAAAAAATAAGGAAGGAAAAACCCACCCCCAAAAACCTGGGTGAAACTTTAGCAACCCAGCTAAAACGAAGACGTGCCAGCCTCTGTTTCAAGCCATTCCAACCTGCGTCCACTGGGTTCTCTGGATTACCATAGCACCCAGATTTGTCCAGAAATGTCAGACAAGTTTACCACAGCAATTAAGCTGTCTGCCATCTGTAAAAGATCTGGGCAAGAGTTTTCCCAAGTTTTTTTCTTTCCCCGTGAAATACATTTAACTTAATTCTTTCAACGTTTTGCCTATCATTCAAGTCCATTAAGTATTGCAGAGCTGGCTAGGTTTTGAGGGCAACTTTTCCTTCTAAGGATTAGTTGTGCACTGGTGCACTGAAATTTTATATACAGAGTAACAGTCTGAATATGAATTATTTCTTGAGGAACACTGCGCCTATTCTTGGGAATGGAGAAGTAAAAAATTTACTAGGAATTTCAGCCAAGGAGCTGAGATTAACACCCTTTATTCCCCTCCCAAATGGTGAGTTATTTTCAGAATACTAGACCAGGCTCAAGCTTAATGTCTCCATCACACTGCATAAAAGTGCCCTACAAGTAAATACGTGCACTCAGCCAGTGACAATGAAAGACGTGGGTCTGGGTTCTTGAGCACATTGGAGAAAGTTTTAAGTTTTCTCAGCAACATTTAGGGTACTTTTGCGGTCCAAGTAAAACAGCAGTTAGGAAAGCTGAAGGGTATTCTTTATGTTCCTCCTCCCTCTAGCTCACATATAAACTGCTTGTTCCCAACTGCCTAACACTGGTGGGTGTTCTCACTTCTTGCTATGGAAACTATATTTTTTATGTAACTAACTCTCTAAATACAGACTGCTTATGTGACAAATAATCAACCAGTCTACAACATGTTATTTGCTCTCCCTGAGTACTTACAGGATTTTTGCAACTTTTATTCTTCCACCGCATACCCAAATCCTCATTCTCATAAAATAATCTCTGCAAAAGTCGTCCATTAACAATTAAAAGACAGGAGACTTGGGGGCACAACCTTGCTCTTATCACACAGCCATGGCGTCCCCTTTGGAGCCTAGCTGTGAGAGTTTGGACTGATTTTATGCCACTCCTGCGACTTTGCAGAAGCATTAGATAAGGTCAGGCCTTAGGAGGATTGAGAATAAGGATCGGGGTTTTAACACCACCCAGTAAATGAGTACATAACTGAGAAGAGTGGCAATTGCAAAAAGAAACAGCGCAATCCCTCAGCTGGGTTCAGTGTAGGGCCTTTGAAATTCTTCACTGACAAGATCTATCTGTAGAATATGAATGCTCCTTGGCTGTCAGAAGGACAGACTGCATTTTGGGAGGGTGATTCTGTGCGGTTACAATCCATCCCTCAACCTCAGTGATTTCCTGGCTGATGCTTCACATTCATAAAATAACGTAATAACGTAACACTCCCAGTTCTTTCTTTCAGTTTCTTATCACACGAATTTTTTAGTTTCTGTTTCTGAATTTCGTCTGAATGAAGAAGCTCTTTGGACACTCTGCCCATTTCCTAGGAAAGTACCCTAAAGTACACAAAGGGCTGATCACAGATGAGCTGTGGGTTTCATGACCAGTCCCACCACACTCACTGGGAACACTGAGGCAGCAAAACTCTATGCACGGTCCTTGAGCTGGGCCTAAAGCCCCAAGCACCATGCAGCAGCACTCACAAACCCTCCCAGCTGCAGGGCTTCTGGCCTCTCCTTCCCTGTGTCCCCACATGTGGCCATATAACATCAGCCCACACCTCGCTGCACAGCACATCCCGTCCTCCTCCTGCTCCAGGCTGCCACCTCCGCTGTCCTCCACAGCTGCAAGGCAGAGCCACCCCATCCTCCTCCTGTGCAAGGGACTTGGCTTCAGGCTGGCTGTGCTTGGCTGCAGTGGGCTGGCACAGCCGTGGCCCTGCTAGCCAGGCCAGGGTTGGGGCAGCCAACTCGCTCTCCCTTCAGAGCCATCACTCATCACGTCTCCGGCTGATTTACTGCCACTGACCCCTGTACCATGAGGTAGCGTCTCTGACTCGCAGGTTGTGTGCCACAGCGGCACAGGATGGCAAGTGTTGGGGTTTCTTTCTCCTGCCCACAGGCAGCTTTTCAACACAGAGAAGAGAGAAGCACAACTGATGTTTATTTTCGGTTGGGATGTTGAAAGCCACCCAAACAATATATCGAGCGCTATTTGGCTAAGTCTCAGTACTCGCTGTGTCAAATACACATACTTCGTGCTATGCTTGTCCTGTGCTGCGGTATTTACACCTAGGGTTGTAGCACAAATTCTGGTGGAAGAAGAGTTGACAGATGCCAGCAAGTTGCACCGATAAAGTGCAACCAGTGAAGGTTTTGCTGTTTGTTCTTCTCTATATGCAGAAAGGCAAATTTACGGCACTGAGATGTCTCCCTGCCCACTTTGCACACACTTTAAAAAACACTGCTCCTATACAAAACAGCATATGTTAGGCACTAAAAAATAACAATAATCAGCAACATGGAACACATTCTTTCCTTCAAATTTTTACAGCCCATGGACCCAGTGCTGCTCATACCAAACTGGGGACACAGAATCACAGCAAAACCATCAGAGAGGCTGTAAGCCCCTAGCAGCCCTGCAAGGACTGAAGATGAGATGGGGCAAGAGCTGCCATTCCCCAGGCCTAGTATCAGGGCTGAAAAAGACAAGGGAAAAAGGGCAGCTGTAAGGATCTGGAATAGATGGGGAACTAAGGAAGGGAATGGGGGAAAAGGTGGCCAGGAATGTCACCAAGAGGAGGCTTATACCCCAGGGCAGGCAGGGTCACGCACCCTCCTGCCCTCAGAGCCACCTCATTCCCACTGCCAAGCGCCTCTCCGCCCTCAAAAGGTACAGGGTGCACCAGTCAATGCCTGCGCTGCTGCCTCTCCCCTTCTGGGCTGAGGATGGAGGGCTGGCGATGTGTAACCTTTACAGTGCAACCAGTGTAACCTTTCCTGGGCTGGGAGTCCACCCCCTGGCTCGGATGCCTCCCCCTTGACCTGGCAGCATCCTCAAAGCTGGCAGCTGCAGGGACAAAAGCATCCCCCTGCTGCGTGCATCCTCTTGGCTCTGCCCTCTCTTCACTAAACCACATGGGTACAGACTACAAAAGCCCAAGCAATTCCTTAGCAAGCATCTCTAATGCAAAACCTTCAGCGGTAGTATTTCTGAGACAGTTTGGCCATAGCTTTCCACCAAGTCACTGCTGAAGCATTCAGTCCAGGCAGCAGTGACTGAATCGATTCACAGAGATCAGGCTCAGACCTCCGTGGCTGCAGCCGCTACTCACCCTCTTCTTTCATTCACTTATTGATGTGTTCGTTTGTTCATTCATTCCTTCGTTCAGGGAACACAGGGCTTCCTTTCCTCAGTCGCTTTTCACAAGTTACTTCTTAAAGTCATCCCACAGCTCCCTGGGGGCTCTTCGACACCAGCACACCGCTGGCAGCCTCCCCAGCAAGCCCAGCTTTGCACCCCCATCAGCCTCCTTTGGAGTCCTATGGACATTCCCTGCATCCCAGCTACTGCAGGCCTTGCAGGCGCTTGGGAAAGCAGCCAGTCATCCCCCCCTTGTTTTCAGCGGTGCCAGGGACACCCAGCCTCCGCTGCTCGCTTGTCAGTGGCATAACCGGCTGCAAAGGAGACAGACAATAAGGACCTTTGATGCGACATGAGCCTGCTAGGATCCCTTGGCGAGGTTTGTCTGTCTGCCCTAACAGCTGAACATCCTTCCAAAAACATACCAACAAAACAGATCCTTAACTGCACTTTCATTAAAGCAGCTCTGGCTCCTTCGTCACTTTAGCTTGTGTAAGGAGGTGCTGTGACCAGAAGCCACAGGAACACAACCATGTACAAAACAAAGCTTGAAAAAAAATAGTTTCAGTAGCATCTTCTCCTCATGATTTCTCCTGTCCTGGTCTCACAGGGACAAGCACAAGGTAGGTACTGAACACTAAGTCCCTCCAAGGGTGTTCAGCTCTTCTTCCCCATCAGGACAGGCTACCAAACAGCCTGGTGAGACATCCACAGACACCTTCCTCCTGGCTTCTGAAAACAGTCTGTGTTCTTAAGGATCCCCTTCGAATGCTTCCACCAAGGAGGCATGAAGAGTAACTTCCAGGATCGAGGTTTACCTTCTCTCAGGGGTGCCAGTCCACTTCAGTGCTTTCTGCAGATGCCTAAGGGACCAGGCTGAGCCCTGGTTTCCCACAACCTTTCACTCACTTGCAAATGTTAGAAGGAACAATTCAAAAACTGTGTGACTGACTCACCTATTTCTTACAGTCTGGGTTCACTAAGTGCAACTGCTACATCATGGAATGGTTTGTGTTGGAAGGGACCCTAAACATCATCCAGTTCCAACCCCCTGCCATGGGCAGGGACACCTTCCACTAGACCAGGTTGCTCCAAGCCCTGTCCAACCTGGCCTTGAACACTGCCAGGGATGGGGCAGCCACAGCTTCCCTGGGCACCCAGTGCCTCACCACCCTCACAGAGAAAAAACTTCTTCCTAATATCTAATCTAAATTTATGCTATTTCAGTTTAAAGCCATTCCCCTTTGTCCTGTCATTACACGCCCTTGTAAAAGGTCCCTCTCCAGATTTCTTGTAGGCCCCCTTTAGGCACTGGAAGGCAGCTATAAGGTCTTCCTGAAGCCTTTCCTTCTCTTCTTTTCTTTTCTCAGCTGCTCCAGCCCTCTGATCATCTTCATGGCCCTCCTCTGGACTTGGTCCAACAGCTCCATGTCCCTCTTGTGCTGGAGGCTCCAGAGCTGTACAGAGGACTGCAGGTAGGGTCTCACCAGAGCAGAGTAGAGGGGCAGCATCACCTCCTTCGACCTGCTGGTCACGCTCCTTTTGATGCAGCCCAGGATACGGTTGGCTTTCTGGGCTGTGAGCGCACACTGCTAACTCATGTTGAGCTTCTTGTTAACCACCACCCCCAAGTCTTTCTCCTCAGGGCTGCTCTCAATCCATTCTTAACCTAGCCTGCAGTTGTGCTGGGGGTTGCCCAAAACTAAGCTCAGGATCTTACACTTGGCCTTGTTGATCTTCATCCTTTTATTGAAGGACAGACAACCTGAGTCACTTTCCTTCCCTTACCCTTGTTCATTCCCATGTTAGTTGTTGCTGGCTAAGCTTTCAAAGAAAAGAGACACCTAACCTGTGCTTTACTCCAGTTTAGAGAATAAGGAAGGGCTACACAAACACACAGTGCCATCTGCCATACCTCAGATCACATCTTTTCTTGCAAAAGTCACTCCTTCAGCTCTGTGGAGCCATCTCACATCTCCACCATGGCACGGTCCAGCTCAGCAAACCATTTGTGTTTATAGCAAACAGGAGCCAGGGGAGATGGGAAGAGATGGAGGGGCCCAAGGGGAGCAGGGAACCACGGGGTTACCACAGAGCCTGTGCTCTTAAAATGAAGGACACAATCAGGAAAAAATTAAGATAAACCATCTTGTCTGAGGGTCTGTAGGAAAGGTGGTGCCTACAGCACAAGTGCCTGGTCAGCAAAGGTTGAAGCTCAGCTGCTGATCCTACCCTTTCCATTAGACATCCTTCTAGCTTGAAAAGTCCTGGCCAGAAAATCCAGCTCCTATGGATGGCTCTCCCCTGCCTCTTCTCAGCCTATCTGCACCCTGTCATTTCAATAGACTTCTGGTCTCTTTCTCTATATGAAGAGCATAAATTTCTCAATTCCCCAGACAGCCACATTCTGCCACAGCCTTCACCGATCTCTGCTAACAGCCCCTGGCACCAGGCTAGTCACTGCAAAGGTCTCCCCGCACCTGGAAAAGCAAGGACCAGAAGTCCTGAACTCAAGCAGCCTCTGGAGGTGCGAACACCCCCTCCAAGCCCAGAAGGACATCACCTGCAGGAGGAAAAAGATGGTGCTGGAAATCACCTGTGCCACTTCAACTCAGAGTCCACTCCCTGCGCCCACCACACAAAGCACTCACCAGGTGCAGGGCTGGTTTGCCTGTGTGGAGTGGAGCAGCGGTTACCTCCTCGAGCATCAAGATGCGTCCTACTGCAGCGGTGGGCTCCAAGCAGGTTCACTTGGCAGTTTTTTGTTTCTACACAGTGTGCAACTTACTTATATACTTGGAAGGCACTGAATACACTGTAAATGTTCCCCAGGTTTTACTGTAATTTTATCCCATTTGCATGTGCATTTTGCTCTGCGCCCAAATGTGTGAAACATTCAACTAAATATATCATAGACCCACCTGAAAAAGGAAAATACAGCTAAAAGCCAATGCAACCTTGAGTGCCCAGCCCCAGATCATTTGATCAAAGACAAAGATCTTACTGATTTCACCGATACCAAAAGGAATTCAAGCAGGAAGCCAGCAACAATAATTTCAAATACTGGCTTTCTGTTTCTCTTGATATGAATCATTGTAAAACTGATACTTTGCAGCAAGCAAACCCCCCCTTCCCCCCAAAATAATTCCATAAATCAGCCTAATATGCTTTATCATAATAGATATGCACAAGTAGATTTATATATGCTTGTGCACAGGCTGGAGGCCGGCTATTTGATTTCTTATATTATTTTTAGTGTGAGTTAAAATGCTGTCACTGAACAGCAGGTTATTTGTTCTCCCTCTCCTCAAATGAAGCCTCTTACAGAAGCATATAAATGAAGAAGGTCCTGGTTCTTTGTTTTCTATTTAAAACACGTTTTCTGCAGGAATTCACCAAATTCACTTTGGGCACAATCAGAAATAGTGCAGTTATGCTAGCAGCAGGTTGCTCCAAAGCGTAATCTGTAAAACCAAACACCCAATGTTGGTCTAAGCAGCATTCAGGACTACAGACAAAAGCAAACTTCGACTCGTGGCATCGTAAGCCCCGGATTCATTTCACAAAGAAACTGTCCCGGCAGGGACCCAACACTGAACTTGGAGCAGAGGAGCGGGGAGCAGACACCGGGGTTTCACTCAGCAGTGCGGTTTCCCCGACGCGGGGCTCCATCACATTAAATATCGCCGCTTAGAGGACAGCGGGGGTTTAAAGGAAAGCACCGAGTACCAGAGCACTCAAACTCATACGACGTGGCAACACTGCCCTCCTGCTTCCTAGTGATTCCTGACCTTGCATTCAACATACCTTAGAGCTGTCCCGAGCAGCTTCTGCCACCACAAAAGTGCTGAAGGACTTGACTTACTCTGTGCTTCCTTCAGTCTCTTCACATCTCCTTGTGCAGGCAGCAAAGACGCATCTCATTAGGGAAAACAGGATAATAAAAGCCTAAAACTTTAATTTCATGGTTTTCTCAGGGGGAATACAGGCAGCTATAAAAACCATCTCAAAACCCACTGTTTGATTTCTGGGTTCAGCTTCAGGCTTTATAACTGAATTATAACAAATAATAAAATTCTAATTGTTCCACCTTAGAATTGAAAATGGTTTATGTCTGTTCTTTTCATCTGGTGAAACGCAATGGAAAATGACAAAAAATGGGGGAAATAGATCATTGGGTTGGATTAGACTAATCCCGCTATTTCTGCATTCAGTGTTTGAGGGATGGCAGGAAGGGAAAGACCCAATACTCCAACCCTGGCCAGATTAAAATGAAAACAAATAATCAAATTAAAATGAAATTGAAAATATTAACCTCTGTGACCTGTTCCTGTCTGCTGCTATTGAAGCAGCTGTCCTCTAGAGACCAATGAAGCAAGCATCCTACGGAGGAAAGCAAGAGAAAGAAGAGAGGACACGTCCCGCTTCCTGATCCATCTGAGGACAGGCCCTGCAGCCATGTGCAGCCCCTGATGCTGCTCCAGGGAAGGGGCAAAGCCTGAGCACATCAACATGGTTAATGTAACTATATGAAGAAGTTAACTACTGTAAAGAAAAACAATGATGAAAACCGTATCTTTTACTCTGTACGATACTTTACGTGAGCCTCTGCATTTTTTCCTTCTACGAAGAAAAACAAGCTGGGATGTGCAAATAAAGCAAGCAAACTGGAGGGAAGGAAGGAACAGCTTGCAAGGCAATTGTGAAAAACAAATAATGAGGTAATGAGGAAGGAAAAGAAAATGCTTCACAAAGAGAGGACGTGGGTCAGGATTTAGGAAAGGTTGGAAAGACTCAAAAGGTGCAGGAAAACAAAAAGCTTGAAAGGGGATATTGAACCCAGGAGGTGAACAAGACTGAATAACAGAATAAAAGAAAGGAGATTTACAAAGAAAAGAACCCCTGTTTCCAAGTTCCTGTAGATCAGGCCATGGGTACTGCTGCTGACAAACCTGAGACCCTCATGTCCATGTGTCCCAAACTCCCCCAGCCTTCTGACCTCCTTCGAGAGTGCAAAGCTCTCCGCTCGGTTCATCACATAAACATTCACACTTGAAAGGTAAAGGTTTACCTGGTAAAGGTTGCCTGTGTGCTGTATGCCTTAGGAAGGATGTTTCCACTTCCAAGGGAAAGAAGAATACTAGAAAAAGCAGATATAGGCACTAGTTTGCCCACTCCATTGCCTCAAAGCCCTATGGTTTCTGATCTGAAGCCAAAACATTACCAATCTGTGGATCCCCAAACTATCCACTCCAGCACTTGCTCCCGTATGCCCTTTACCCTCCACCGTCATCAACCTGACCAAAGCTTTTTTGGTAATGAGCACAGTCATGAATCAACACAGCCACACTCTCTGCTGGTACGGCCCCAGTTCCCCCCAGGAGCACCATACAGACATCACCAACACCTCTCATCCCTCTGTCAGTCTCCAAATGGGAAAGCCATGTGCGTAGCACTGTGTTTTCCTTCCAGAGAGCCTGGGGAAGAGAGGCAGGCTCTGGGAGTCCTGCTTGTGCACCGCTTCCTCCACACTCACCAGCATTCTGCATCGTCAAGCACCACAGCTGAACAGTCCGACAGCTATTTTCACTCAGACATTACCACTCACTTAATTAGCATTGATCTGCACGTTTGCCTCATGCTGGCTATCACCTTCTAGGCTTTCCATACATGTCGGGTCTTCCTGACATGTGGCATTACTTTGATGCCTGGGAGCTTGACTTTGTTCTGCACTCGAAGGTCACGCAGAGTGCTTTTTCAAAGCATCCTTCAAGCCAGCTCCCTGACAATGACAAATCTTGGTTTATTGCCTTTCCTAAGGCCTCACAGTGTTTCCTAACAGACATCCTAGTGGTATTCGCAAATCCGTCACTCTTGAAGCCAGATGTAAAGTAACCACAGAAAGCTGTATACAGCCATCAAACCATATGACCAGTTTTATAACTACTGGCAACCCACTGAACATTAAATATTGGATTAACATTCAACAGCTCTGCTGGCGCTTCCTGCACTTTGGCAGAGAGCTTTCCTCACTCTGTCGCAGGCTCACGGAATGGGCTACAACTCACTTTCAGGAAAAGTCTCAAAATGGAGGGCTTCGCTTGCACTGTGCTGGACTCCCAACATGCAGCCAGAGGGAGCAACGCAACAGGACCACAGGCTGGGAGATGAGACTGCTGCTGCTCTTCAGCCTCCATGAATCCAGCCTGCGACTCTTTCTTTACTTGCATGGCTGCCACAGCCTTGTGTTCAAGCTGCCACCAACCCAAACCTACCCTCTCACATTAGTTTTGGTTCATTCTTCTCCTTGCATTCCTCTGAGAACCGCAGCCCCTTTGGGATCAGGACTGATTTTCCTGTGTGCTTGTTTGACATTTTTCTCCCTGCGCACCATAACATGAGCACTTCTCCAAGCAGGAACAATTTGCTCTGAGAGCTGGTTCCCGGTGTCTGCACTCAACTGATACAAGCACAAGACCCAACATTGCCTTGTGCCTCCTGCCTACTTTTAACCAAGTAGCTTCCTCAGCTCTGTGTCCCCCATCCTTGCGTGCTCCTGGGTCAGGTGCCTTGCCTAGGATCAAACCTGCCGCTGGTGTGAGGTGCTACAAGACCACAGGCACTAACCTGACCCTGTTACATCCATCTCTCTCCTTCATAAAGCACAGGCAGGCGACCTACAGTGAATGCCAGTGATCCTGCCAACACAGGTCATGCACTGCAGCCATCACCTGCACCTATTAACACAGACTAGGAAAATATAGACTAGAATAAACTAGACCTAGCTCAAACTCACAGGGAGAGGCCTAATCCCAGGGGATGCCAAGCAACTCTGTAGGAGAAACTACAGTTGCCTGTGCACACGCGCTCCTCCTGACATGCTGCTTCACATCCAGATGCAGGCTGCACCATTTTTAGAGGCAGGAGACTGATGGATGGACTCCAGCACACAGCCCAGCACAACATGCCAACAGACCCATGACAGGAGTAATGACCGCGTTTAAAACACCATTTAAAGAAAGGTAACCTGTCAAGTTTGCTTATGTTGTAAGGCTCAGACCCAGAGGACTCCGGCGTATTTCCAACACATTGAACGAATTGTAGTTTACATTTGTTTCACTCTCTATTAGAGGTTCTCCACTTTCCAGGAAAACTAATTTGATCTGCAGTGCTTGGCCGGCCGCAGCTTTCTGCAGGAAACCTGACCACCTCTCTGCTCTGAATGGGGCTTTGGGTACCGCCGTGATCTGTGGCATGTCACCCTGAACGCTGCTACACGCCGAGAATAGTTCCAGCTTCCTCCACCTCGCGTCGTCTGGAAATAAAACATATGGAGTTAGCACGGCCGCTGATTGGATTTTGATTGTTCTGAAACGCTGCCAAGTTTAAAGTGGAGAGTGCGGCCTGAAAGGAAATACAGTAGACAGTAGACAATTTATTTGTTTCTGAGCAGGGACCTGGCTGACAGGCCGCTTCGAAGGTGGCTAACAAGAGCAGCATGTTCCCATATGGAAACCATATGGTGAAATCGGCCGGGATCTGAAAACATGGCACAATCTATGTTATCATGGCAACAGAAAAAGCAGAGCGCTGTAAAAAAGCGGTGCCAATCACAACAGCAAATTGCTGACGGATGGCGCTGATAACTAACTAAAATAGCTGACATGCCAGCAGGGTTTAGATAAAGCGCCTCAGGACCTGGAGAGGGAAAGGGCGCACACGGGAAGAAACCGCTTGGGCACCGCCAGCCCGGTGTATGGGCACAGCCCTCGGGGCTCGACATGGAGGCGGATACCACACAGCCAAAGGCTCCTAAAACCTTGAAAACGGGGGGGAAAAACCAATCCCAAGCGGCTGTGACCTGATAAAGGCACCTATTATCGCCTTGCCTCTTGAGAGCCGACACATCAAACAGGCCGAAAGTGCAAATATTTACATGTGGGGAAACCAACTCCGGGCTCCGGAGCGACCCCGGCTCACTCAGCCCCGGCCCCGCACCGACCGCAGCTCCGCCCGCCGCCTGCCGCTGCGCCACGGCGCCCCCCTGCGGACCCGCCGCGGAGCAGCGGCAGCAGCCGCAGGCCACGCCCCCCAGAGGCCACGCCCCCACCCGAGCCAAGCCCCGCCCCAGCCCCGCTCCTCGAAGAGGGGGGCTTGGGGGAGGGGGAACAGAGAGATGCCGGGATGGAACCAAAGGGATTCCTTAAATTTAGGGCGAATTTGCTCATCGTCTTGACGGAGGAATGAGGAGGAGTTAACCCTCTCCGCACATTTGGGAATGCTGCGTACCTGTACTTTTGAGAAAAAAATTAAGCCAACTTTGTATGGATTTAATAATAATAACAATGATAATAATAACAGCAATATTAAAGAAATAAAATGGATACTTAATCTCAAAACAAATTAAACTTTCCACCAAATAACCAAAAAACCCTTTTTTTTTTTTTTTTTTTCATTTTGCTCTGAAAACAGACTTTTTTCATGCTTTTATGGACCCAAAATAACTTTGCCAAGGTTACTTTGCTTCAGTCAGTGAAGAAGAAATACCCATGTCATTTCAACTCTGAGGGCGAAAAAAAGAGAAGGAAATAGCTGAACACACCGAAGCACGGTCCGTCAGCAACCTGACTGTCACCAAGGCCACGTTTCGTACTGCTCATTAGCTGCTGAAATGTTTCTGGGACAGAAGCATCTGCGCAAAAGCAGTATCCAGGGAGCTAAAGTGCATGGCTATATATAGGTTACGCTATTGTGGTCTGTTAGGAATAAGATCTCCTGTTTTCTCATTTCAAGAACTACTGACTGGTTTTTCATTTATGATTTCAAAACTATAGGGAACAAGATCTTTTACACCTTTGTCCATGGAAAAGGCATTAGCTTTTCCGCATTAACACTTCAAGACTTACAGCTTTCCATTTTGCCAGTGACAGTTCAGGAACTGTTTTACCAGCTCTGTGTACTTCTACATGTTCAGTTCATGTCTTCAGTAATATTAAGACCAAAGCAGTGATTTTGTGTCTATTAAATTCATATTTGGTGTATGCACAAGGAAGACTGCTCCAAAGGCCACAGAAATCAACAGCATTTATGGTGACTGAAAAAAGCTCTCTTGGGAAATGAACATATTTCACTACAGCTTTGACTGGTCCCAAACACTCCGTTCACTCTTCCGGAAGACCCTTGTCGGATGACTCCTCCATGTTCCTACACTGCGTAACTTACGAAGACGGGCTGAGACAGCTGGGGAAGTCAGCTGGAGAAGAGAAAGCTCTGAGGAGATCTTAGAGCAGCTTCCAGTACCTAAAGGGGGTCTATAAGAAAGCTGGAGAGGGACTTTTCACAAGGGCATGAAGTGACAGGACAACAGGGGATGGCTTTAAACTAGAAGAGGGTAGACTGAGATTAGACATTAGGAAGAAGCTCTTTCCTGTGAGGCCGGTGAGGCACTGGCACAGGCTGCCCAGAGAAGCTGTGGCTGCCCCATCCCTGGCAGTGTTCAAGGCCAGGCTGGATGGGGCTTTGAGTGACCTGGCCTAGTGGAAGGTGTCCCTGCCCATGGCAGGCGGGTGGAACTGGATGATGTTAAGGTCCCTTCCAGCCCAAACCATTCTGTGATTCTTACTGCCAGCGCTGGGGTTGGTGCTACCTGAGATACAAAGTCCCTAATGGACACCATCGCCCTGCCTCACAGCTGTGCTGTTGGTGAGGTCCAGGCCCTGATGTCTTGGGTCCTCGATGACTGGGATACAAGCGCCTGTCCATGTCCCACTTGGAGGGTCTGAGCCTGAATGCTAAATCCAAAACCTCTGAGAAACATCGAAGGTAGAGGGATGAGAGAGATGTCCAGAGAAACACAAACATGCCACACACATCAGAGGTGGAGTAACTCCTGGTTCCTGTCTGAACCAGGCAGAAGGCGGGTCGTTCTTGATCAGGACAGGAACTGATGTTTGAATCACCCAGCTTCCTTTTTTGTCCTCTCATTTTAAAGGAATAATAGTACCACTCATCACTGTCCTTGTCTGTGTGCCATTTCCATGGACCCTTCCTTTAGTTTCCTTCCTAGTTGCTGCTTGAGCTGGTTAGCTATCACTCTGGAGGTGGGGGGAGCAGGTTATGCACAGTAGTGACTTGAAGATCATCAGCTGCATGCACATGCAAATAAATCATGCCATTACAGCTACATTTATCAGATACCAACAAGCACATTAAATGCTAAACTATAAAGCCAAGAAAACAAAATAGAGATCTCAATCGTTGCTTGTGATGATCTACCTGGTTAAATAAACTGGCGTTTGACAGGAAAATAACACTTATTTCATGCAAAAGATCGGAAGCTGTAAGTTTCTAACAGCCTGTCAATACAAGCTCAGCAACTTTAAATCCACATTTATGCTTTAAAAGTCTGTAAATGATTATGTAAGTCTATAGATACACATGCATGTTTACATTCACTATAACTGGGAACACAAAAAAGCCTTTGGGATGAATTTTAGCTTATTTCAGGACAAAGCAAAGGTTATCACATATTTCATCACCTCATGCACCACAATGCTATAGGATGATGCTCTTTTATTCCTGTCATGAGGAAAGTTTTGCACTGATTTATGGTAAAAGAGGAAAAGTTTGCCCCATCCCCATCTCCAGCTGCAAGTACTTTTTGCCTGTGTAACACCCGTGATCCATCTCCTCCAGAAACAGAAAGGTCACATCCTGGTTGACACTACACCTGCTTCAGAAAAAGCCAACCAGACCTATCTTTATGGGATCCAGCAGCAGCACTCAGGCTTTTCACTCCCCGAGACAGATTTTCAGTGGCAACCCTTAAGCACACCAGTCAGCACAGTTCACTGACTGATGCTCCTATTTTCTTTGTGAACTCAGAAAATATAGCAAAATTCCAAGTTTTAATTAGTCAAAAGCCTCTATAGTATTCCACTCTGCTCTTTAAGTGAAGCACATCAACTCTGGCCCAAGGTTGAGCACCTGCCGTTTCATTCTTCCCCTGGATGAGCAACTTGAGGTTGAAGCAGATGGGACAATCCAGTTAGACCTGTGCATGCTCTGCTTTTCCAAAAGTTATGGCCAAACTGCCTTTGGACAAATGGAGGCAAAACTGAAGACCCTGTCAGGAAATACTGGAACGACCATAGAAGGGTTTGGGTTGGAAAGGACCTTAAGACCATCTAGTTCCAACCCCTCTGCCGTGGGCAGGGATACCTCACACTAATCCCACCCAATGCTCTGTCCAACCTGGCCTTGAACAAGGCAGGGATGGAGCATCCACAACCTCCCTGGGCAACCCATTCCAGTGCCTCACCACCCTAACAGGAAAGAATTTCCTCCTTATATCCAATCTAAACTTCCCGTGTTTAAGTTTTAATCCATTACCCCTTGTCCTGTCACTACAGTCCCTGATGAAGAGTCCCTCCCCAGCATCCCTATAGGCCCCCTTCAGATACTGGAAGGCTGCTATGAGGTCCCCACGCAGCCTTCTCCAGGCTGAACAGCCCCAACTTTCTCAGCCTGTCTTCACACGGGAGGTGCTCCAGTCCCCTGATCATCCTGGTGGCCCTCCTCTGGACTTGTTCCAACAGTTCCATGTCTTTTTTTATGTTGAGGACACCAGAACTGCACACAATGCTCCAGGTGAGGTCTCACGAGAGCAGAGTAGAGGGGCAGGATCACCTCCTTCGACCTGCTGGTCACGCTCCTTTTGATGCAGCCCAGGATACGGTTGGCTTTCTGGGCTGTGAGCGGACACTGAAGCCGGCTCATGTTCATTTTCTCATTGACCAACATCCCCAAGTCCTTCTCCACAGGGCTGCTCTGAATCTCTTCTCTGCCCAACCTGTAGCTGTGCCTGGGATTGCTCCCACCCAGGTGTAGGACCTTGCACTTGTCATGGTTAAACTTCATGAGGTTCATTGGCATCAGCCCACCTCACAAGCGTGTTGAGGTCCTTCTGAATGGCATCCCTTCCCTCCAGTGTGTTAACTACAACACACAGCTTGGTGCCATTGGCAAACTTGCTGAGAGCGCACTCAATCCCACTGTCCATGTCTGCCCTGCCAGTTGCTATCAGTCTAGCATTTATTCTTTGCATTTAACAGCACCCCACCAACTTTTTCTTTCCCGAATTTGTACTTACCTGCCACTGCTGCCAGCACAAATAAATCCCGGGGAAATGCTGGGGGTCTTCTCACAAAACAGCATAGTCTGAAGGTTGCCTCTGCAACACCTGAGACTGGACAATGTCTGAAATGCAAGGATAGGAGGGGAAGAAGGGCAGCGTGAAAGGTGGACAAGAGACACAACCGGAGAAGGAAAAACGGAAGAGTGGGGCAAGTCTATGAAGTGGTATTTGTCCCAGACTGAAGAAACTGGAGGTGATGTTTCCTACAGAGAAAGAGGGAGCAGCTGAAGGAAGGGGTAGGGGCTTGTCCTCCATTTATTGCTGAGTTAGACACATTTACTGATCTCCCTACAGCCTTGGCTGCTGAAAACACACGACTTTGCCATAACCTGAACTCTCATCACAAAGAAAGAAAGGAAAAGTTCAGCCCTCATAGGGTAAAATCAGCGTCTCAGGAGGCAAATTAAACTACCACAAACCATGCTCAGATTTTAAAAGTGTCATGGCTTCTACAGCTGATTCGGTGTTTGCACACTGGGAGCTAGCTACATCAATGGACAGTGTATATACGTGTGTGTTTGCTTGTCAGCAAAGTCTTTAAAAGCAGGACTTCACTTTGCTCCTAAAGGGACTCGTTACCCAGTCACGTCAGACTGGAATGTTTGCCTCTTGCCAGCAAGCTTTCCATTTCTGCCTCTCAAGTTCTGGCCAAAAGGGTAATTTTTCAGACATCAGAGGACGAGTTGGATGCTCAGGACTTAGTGCCCCATAATTACATCTTCAAGGTCACAGAGCTGAACAGTACCAAAATAATATACTAAAAAAAGACAGCTGAACTAAAAGAACAACAGCTGAGAAAGTCACTGGAACGAAATACAAGAAAAGGCTTTTTATCTTGCAAACGCTCAACTAATTTTGTCCAACTGCAGTCCCTTTTTTCATCTCATTTTGGGCACACCTTTAAAACAAACCACAACAATGGATGAGGCTTCCTGCATCCACTTCCTGCTATGAACCTTTCTAATTCTTTGAAATAAATATGGTTTGGGTTATTTTTGAAGGGGCAATGTTTAATATCTGTCCCCCAGCGTGTAAATGTGTAGAATATACCAAAGATTTAACATCTGCTACAAATAATTTCACAGAGGATCTCAAGTTCTCTAAGATTATTAGGATATTGTACAGGTGGCCAAATTATTAAAGTATGGTTTAAATTTAACACTCATGCACTTTCGTAACATGCATTGGATTTTAAAGTCTGGAAGCCACATGTCAACACCGGGGAACACGAGGCTGGCTTGCTGGAAGTTCAAACATTAAAAGCCACTTTCAAAACATTAGACTTGCCATGCAGCATCACAGCTGGGGCAGCAGGCTGCTCTGCAGAAACACTTAGCAGCAGCCCCTGCTGCTACGGAGGTGCTGTAAAAAGTTAAGGTGAGCTCCTTTCTTTTCAGACAAGTGGCTGTTCCTACGAGCATTACAGCATTACTTTCTCTACCCCATACTGATTTAGTCAAGACCTCTACCAAACTATCTCAATTTTAGCATCTAACTTGAAGTGCGTGCTGCAAGTGTAATGCAGAGTGAAAACTGAGGCATACAAAGTCACGCAACTGCTTTTAATCCTTTTTCTTTGTTCACAACATACCGTGGAAGCTAAATGAGGGAGAGCTACATAAAATTGGTAGTAGAGACCCTACTTATTCCGAGTAAGACTCGGTAGTTATTTGTATTTTGAGAGAGTTGCTCTGTAATGAAGGAACATGAACCTCTTGCCTGATGCACTGATGCGGTGCAGAGCTCCGGGGACATGGCTCGGGAGTCCGGGTCCTGGCTGGAAGAAGCACATGATTCACACCAGCATGTGCAACATGAAAACCCACTTCTGCAGCCTGTGGTTTTACTGAGCTGCTCTGAAGACCACAGAAAGTGGGTTTTAGTGCAGGAACTTCTGCACCTTCTTTGGGGGAAGCACTAAACTGCTGTGAGGGAGAAGAGATGCTGTACGTGATTCCCTCAGTCCCATGGTGTAGAAGTGGATGTCACTACCTCAAGAAGCAGAGTACAGCACCACCTGAGCTCCTTGGGTCTGAGCTCTCAGCTAGCACATCTGCTGTTGTACATCCTAATAGCCAGCGTGTGTCTTTGCGCTTCCGAGCGATCCCTGTGAAGGCACGATCCGCAACTGGAAAAGGGAATAGCACATGTGGGAAGGGGAGCTGGGGTGATACTCAGTGAAGGGGGTGTTGAAGGCCCACCTGCTGCAAGCCGTCCTGTTCACGTTTTATCTTCCAACACACATAGTTTTGAACACACTCAGAGTAACCACATCAAGTACAGGACTCTTACTGCTTTATGTAGAATAACATCAGCTACAGCTCAGCCTGAATAAGAGCAGAGTCAAAAAACATTTCAGAACTGAGCCGATGAGAAATTCAATCTTCAGCACTGAGTTTGGGAAATATTTCCATCCAGATTTATTTTTTAAGGCCAATTACAATTTTCCTTAAAAATTGAATGAAAAATTGAATGAATTAAATGAAAAACTGAAAGAGGCGAAAGCTAAAGTTTTCATGAGCTTAGAAAGCAGCATCTCCATGAAAGAGCCCCACAGAACAGTCCGGTCAGACACAAACCAAACCATTCAAAGTTAGAGCCAACAAAAGTTTCACTGAAAATTACACTAGGCAAACCTGCACTGCATAGAACTCCTTTCCGTGCCAGCTGGGAGCCGTGGGGATTCATACTGGGGTTTTACTCAGAAGATCCCTGAAACAAGTCTTGTATGAGATGACATTCACATTCCTAGAGACAGAAAATGTGCTTACCACAGCATCTGGGTATAAGTCTGTTTATTAACCATGACATCCCCCCTGTACCTCACCACCCCCACCCCCTCCCCACAGATTGAATTGGGTTTTGCTTAAAAATAATGCTATTTTTTAATAGTTGTTAAGAATAAATACTCCCCACGTACACTCATACAGCTCCTAGAGAAGTGGAAGCACATAAAGTAAGAACTATAGGAGCCGGTGCTGAATCGTCTTTTCTGTTGAATCCACAACTGCAGAGCATCTCTTTGCACATGGCACTGCAAGGTGATCTCAGATGTGCTTGCGTCCTGACACTTGGAAGGAAGCCTCAACACCAACCACCCAACAGCCTGATGGAGCTACACTGGGGATTGTTAATTCTGGCTGAAGACATTTGCGCCAGCACTTTCTAAGTAACGAACAAAAGAGCTGCTTGTTTCTGACAGCGTCAGCAGGGTTTCTCGCAAGTGTCCTCCGGGGCTTAAGGGTGGAAATAGCCAGGCACAGTATCTGTGCTTGTTCACTGTGCTCATTCTGCACAAAAAAATACCCTTTTCAATCCAATTTGGAAGTGAATTGAGCGAAGCCGCACAAAGGCATTCTTTGTGACCTGTGAGGGTGTTACTCAGGCCAGCAGAGAACAGCTAACCCACCTTACAACCTACTTTTATTTCACAGCAGTTGGCACACATTAATTTTATAGGACGGTCAGTGCTACGGTTTTCTCGACAGCGCTCCCACCTTTCCATACTGGCTGCCTCTGTTCGCACACAACCTTCCAGCTACAACCTTCCCCCCCAACAGGGTTTTGATTTCTTTCTAAGTGAGGCTGTACATTCACCATTCATCTGTTCCGTAACCGAATTGCTGCCTTCAGTGATAGCGACTCTATTATGTTCATTCCCTGTTTTGTTAATTCCCTGTGAAGCAGCAGATTGGATTTTAAGGTCTATAGAGATAATGGGAAAAAAGATAGCTTTCATTTCAGTAGACCATGAAAAGGGTTCTGAGTCCAAATCAGACCTAAGAGAAGAATTCCAGAATCCGTTCTGAACAGAAGAAATATAATGGGTTTAGCGCATGAAAGCACACTGTAATCTTTTGATTAAAACACAGGGGAAGAACCCATGATCTCTTCAGTAAGGCTTATGTTAAGAAACTGCCCTTTGAAGGTACATTGCTATTCTTACAAAACATTTTCTACTTTAAAGCAATTACCCAGGCAAGGGCATAACATCCCACAGAAAGAACATTAAAACATTTGATAATACAATTATTTGAAAGCAAAGACTTTGGGACTGTGGCCCGCCAATCTACCTTTAGTTTACTTCCACATACGTACTATTTGGTGCCTATGGTGTTCTTCCCTCACTGAAGACATCTCAGGATATGTTGCTATCTAAGCAAAACAAGTGCTTTCCTTTTTACTGCTGCAAGTTAATGGCTTCCCACAGTATTTACTGTATGGAATTCTCAAGTACTTTTGCTCATCAACTATTCTATGACAAATCAACAGCATCTCAGTGTTTCCTATGAAGTAAGAAAGTCTTACCTCACAGCTCTGATCTCACTTGGCTAGATAGAGTGCCCATTAATGTTGGTTGCTGTTATGTGCAGCAGTGTTTTTAGTTGAAAACATTTAAAGGGGAAAAGAATGCAGACTTTACCACACTGAAAAAAAAAATACATTATTTATCTTTCATTTCATTCTTGCCTCATTTAGATTTTTCAATGCTTTAGACACAAAAAATAACATATAAAAAGTCAGAAAGGACACCTGAATTCAAAACTCTTCTTCATTACCTGCAGCGTTTCAAGCATTTTAAATTTTCACGTCATAATTCTATCCCTACTTTCAGCATCCTCATCCAGCTTTGTTCTTCCAACTCATCTCATGAGTGCTCAGCACATCAGCAAGTCAGGTTCCACATACTTCCCCTTGCTCACCCACAAAATATACAGATACCAACTCTGCATCAGATTGTCATTTACAGGGCGTGCTTAGCATTACTGAAGTAAGTCTTGCCTGAAGCTGAGGCAGAAACAAACTCCTCCTTTATAAACCTTAATGGCACTCACTTGGCTCAGTCATCACACCCTCCAACATGGAGCAGAAATGAAAACAGCGATCTCACCCTCAGATTCCTTCCTTCCCCATAGCCATAATCGAGTGCTGCCCTTCAGAAGGGTTGCTTTGTCTGGGAAGAAGCGCCTAGCATTGTGAAGATGCAAACGTCTTCAGGCATGGGGTTGGTGACCAAATTACAATTTGCAAGGCAAACTCCCAGGATTTCCCTGAATTTTGCCTACTTGACTTCCCAAGTGTTAATAGTTTTTGGCATAGAAGTTGTAAAATCATGTGTCATAAGTGAAGTTCTTCCTCTGAGGCTTTGGCAACAAAGCAGTTTGCAGGATGAAGCCCAAAATACTTGCTTCCAGTATGGGAAGGCTGGAGACAAGGAAGACTTAAATTGTTTGCTAGAGCCATGCAATGAGCTGAGGAGACCTTCACACAGGAACAGAGAAGGGACGTGCAACATGCACTGGCATCAAGGATAGACTGACAAAAGAATAAAGTGCTTTTCTGCCTCATCTCCTTAGTGCAATGGGCACACATGAATATGGTTCAGGAATCACGTTGCTCACTAGAAGGCAGGCAGCAGCCGAAAGACCTTCAGGACACAAGCGCCAAGATCCCCTGCTTTAGTGCCACAGGCAGCCTGGGGATGCCAACAGGAATATTTGGGCTCATGGTTTTATGCATGGTACCAGTGCTCCTGCTGATAGCACACAGGAAGGAGAAACTACAGGGAGGAGAACCGGTACATGTACAATCCAGAAGGAACATAATGGGATACCAAGTGCCCAGGAAGCGGAGAAGGGCATAATGTTTTCATGCTGCATTTTCAACAGACTGCAAGAGTTTCATTACTGGAGAGTCATTGTACTGTATGTGACCACAAAAACCATAGGGAAAATAAAAGCAGAACAACAAGCATCATTGCTGTTTTGGGCATTCAAATGTGTAGGGTTTGTAACAAGCTCAAATAAACCACAGATCTGGACATTACCTTCTAACTATGTCTGTTCAGTCCTGTACTTACAAACCTATGACCTGCACTGCACAGACACCAAAATGTTGCAAGCCAAAAGCTAAGGAGCCTCACCAAGGAGCAGAAGATAGTGTGGTGTTATCTGGAAACAAAAAACCCACAAAGGGCCAGAGGGTTATCATAGCAAGTGGCTTAGATGGACAACTGGAAAAAGAAAACTCTTCCAATTTAATACTGTGTCTGGTTTCAGTATTTGCAATTAGCCCAATACTTTAAAAGAAGAAATCTTGTACAATCACATTTCAGACACACAGAATGTACTTCTTTCCCCAAAGCTTTTGAAGCCATCTGCCACATTTGATGAAAGAGCTTATACACTCCTGTAAGCATAAAAGCATAACAAAATCCAGCAGCTGTTAGAAACAAAGAAAACCTTATTGCAGGCTCCTGCTAGATACTGGAGAGCATAGAAGAATTAAAACAAACCAAACCACAAACAAAACCCAACTTAGCAATGTTGATGTATGAAAAAGTCTTCAGCCAGTGCTCATATCTTTGGAGATACTTAGGCCTCATTATTTCTGATGCTTCCAGAACTATCTAAGGAAGAAATATGAGCCACTTCATACATCAAATTATGGAGAGAGACAGAAAGGAACTGTAAAGTATCTTCTTTCATTGTCCTATGATGCTTACCGTGTACTGGAAAAGGTTGGCATTTCAAACTTATACAGCACAACCCAGTTGACAATTGATGAGTCTTACTGACTATACAGTGTGTACATGCTTTCCCTGGCATATAGAGTTTCACAGCAGAGAGAACTACTACTGTGCAAAACTTGACCTCTCCTGCGATGTGGGTCACAGAAATATACCTGGATATGCAGGGTGAACCCCCTAGCTCAATAGTATCCAAAAGAAAAAGCACCACATCCTGCATTAATATTTCCTGAACACTGGAGAGCCATCACACCTTTTGAAGCAATAATCAGCCTTCAGAGCATACTGCCAATACACCAGCTTTCAGTCTTTCTAACTTCATCCTTCGAGTTGCCAGTGTTTTGTCTGCTACTTTTATTCAAGGTGTTTAAGAGTATTCTCACCCCTCAGCATAAACCCAGGCAGTGAAAACTAAATTGTACTTCAGTGAAGAACTGGCCTGAAATGTTGCAAACTGCATGGGTGATAAAACCAATACTAGAAGCCTATTTACAGCTCCTATAAGAGCCTGCATATTTATTATTAAAGATATTTCTTGTTATGTACTTTATTTGTTATGAATCAAACATGTTCAGTTTGCAAATAAGAAAATGGTGCAGGAAACATACAACTCTTTCAAAGCAACAGAATTCTTAGCTCTGATCACAAATACAAACAGTTTTTAATTCAAATGCTGCACAGAAATGGGAAAAAACCCAAGATAACCAAAGAGCAGGAACCATGTCCTGCACATCATGCTTCACTTTGTTCCAAAATACAGTACCACGTAAAGCAACAGTTGCTTATCTGTAATCATATTAACAGAATTTTAAATCAGTGTCTTAACTGATATGCAACTTGATCTCTTCAGGAACATTCTACACCCACTGAAACGGTGATACAGTGTACAGTGGGGTTACTGCGGCTTGGGGTTACTTGCTTCTGTGGATGCTGACTAAGCTGACCACTTTCAAATCTGAAGGGATGACACCTCTGTTGCAGGAATACACTGTTCAAAAATGTCCACTGGACATCTAATGTAAGTCCAAGTTAAATTTAGTAGAGAACTTTGTTACCCTTCTGCTCCAAAAGGATAAGTGACATGCAGTTTAAAGATCTCTCTGCAGTGACACCACCAGCAAACTACCTGATAGCAAGAGAAATACTCTTAACACCATTTCCTTAAGCAAAATGTTAAACAGAGGATATACATGTAAGTCAGAACTGCATGCCAATCCTAATATTTTAAATACACTGCTGAAATTGCTACCAACTTTCAGAGCACTTTTTGAGACACCTCAAAACTTCAGTTTTTGCTTTCCTGCTACATACTCTGCATGAGATCTTGTACTATTCCTACTGTTGCCAGAAATACGGACTTTTAAAGTGGACAGATTAAATCAGTTTGCCCTGGCAAGTCCGCCTGAAGCAGCTTGCAAGCCTACCAGCCTGCTTCACCATGAGAGATTCCCAGCACTCAGAGAGATCTAACAGCAGGGAATGCTCCAGTGCCTCTACAGCTCCTGTTCAAGGTCTGAGGCTGAAGCTGCCAACAAGGCTCTCAGTAAGGCTCTCCAGATGGGAGCTACAGCATCTGAATGTGGGCACATCTCTCTGCCTGCCAGAGCTGCAGGAAGCAGAAGCATTCACACCAGTGATGATCTACTCAGTGAATCCAAGTACCACGAAGTTCAAAACAGCTCCACATTCCTGCCTCCTAACTTGAGAAGCAAGCTTACTTTCCATTAGTAAGTTTTTTAAAGGCATTTACCATACTTAATTTTATATCAACACACGTATTAAAAAAAACCATGTGCACACACATATATGTATCATACATATACACAAAATCACATATATAGATGTATGTAAAAAGATGCAGTGTGTTGCAGAGTTTCATCACAGACAAGCCTCTAAAGAGGATCAAAGATTAGTAAAATTTTTGTGTCTCAAATTAAAAAAAAAAAAATAAAAAAATAAAATAGGTGTTCTCATTAGACCTGGACAGAATTCCTTAAATGCATTTCCTCTTTTATATTTAAAAGGTATACAATTGGACAAGACAGCCCCTTCAGGAGGAGAGAAAGAAGCTGTTTTCATATTCAAGGTATCTTTCCTAAGACTGCTCCAGAAGAAAGTCTCCCAAGCATGCAAAAGAAATGCGTGTGTTCGTAGTGATGAATTTGGAAGTAACAAAAATGAGTGCAGAAGTAAAAAAATCTACTGGAATTTATTCCACTTTTAAGGAAACAGCTACAATTCCAAAATGTTCTTCTGTAGACAGAAGAAACTGGAGCTGATGAAAGTGCAGTCTGCATCATAAATATCCTCTTTAGATATAGATATTATTGTGACTTTCACTGGTTATCAGTAGCTTCTTCAAGATCTTCGTGCTTTCAGATACATCCTAGGAAAAGGAAGAGATGATCAGCATTAGCTACACTGCTGGTAACAAAACAAAACAAAGCCTCACTGTCCTCCATTTCAATTTTTATTACTCTGAACACCAGTTTTATTAAAATGCTAACTCTGAGCAAAATTCAGGTCTTCTGAATGAAGGTTTTCAGCGACCTGCTAAAGGCTTCAAAGGAATCTGCAGTTCAACCACAGAAAGGGATTGATTTGTTGTTTTGCATTCCTCCTTGCTTGTGTATGAGAGGAAGAGTCAGCAGATTTGCTATTTTCCATCAGAGTTTAAACATTTATGTACTGCTCTATTAGTCCATCTAGCAGACCAGTAAAAGCTATAATGAAAAGCATGCAGGAACTGAAAGTTAAAATAATTACTTTGGTACCCGTAAATCTCTTCTGGTGTTTAGATGCAAGTTCAACTGGCAAAACTGAGGAGAGTTTTGAAACAACTATACTTCAATTAAAAACATTTCAGGAAGAAGCAAAATGTTCAATTTAGTAGCTATAATGCCATGATTTCACAGCTGCTTGATTAGTGCAAAATTCTTAAGAATCATCTTTAGAAATTCAGTCTTTTAAGAAGTTACAGGCCAAAATAATTTTTTTAAGAAGCTGGCATGTGTGGTTAAGACAGGAGACAAAGAGCTAGGAAAGAGACATTGTGCATATGAATGTGAATGTAAAAAATATAATATGCTTTAAAAGTTTTAACATGAGACACCTCCAAAGGAAACTGCAGCTTAAATGATCACAAGAAATCACTCCCCGATATATAAGAGCCTGAAAAGTCAAAATGAAGTTCTGACAGAGGATACAGATTCATTATTTCTAAGCAACTTCCAAACAGCTGTTAGAGGAGGGACTGTACCAGAAATCACTGTCCTCTGTCATTAAAATCCGTATTTTACTGCCTTTTTAGGTGGAATCCTCACAGGAGTACATCAACAGCAGAACACAAGAGATGACAGACAAAAATACACAAAACCTCCCATTAATTTTTAAAGATGAAATTTTACCTTGACTAAACTCTTCAGGACTTCAGAAGAAAGCAGAGGCCTGAACGCTTCAATTGTAACAGTGTCCAGTTTGATGATATCAGTGTAACACTGATACAACACTGCAGGAATCTGCCACACTTGACAATAGCTCAAAACTAAATACAAGTCAAAAGAAAACGTGTGTTACATTCAGCAGACAAAGAATCTACATTCTGTGTTATAGTATTACATTTGTTCTGGCCAGAACTTCAAAAGCATAAAAGCATAGAATCACAGAATGGTTTGGATTAAAAGGGACCTTAAAGATTATCTGGTTCAAACCACCCTGCTATGGGCAGGGATACCTTCCACTAGACCACGTTGCTCAAAGCCCCATCCAACCTGGCCTTGAACACTGCCGGGAGACAGGGCAGCCACAGGTTCTCCAGGCAACCTGCTCCAGTGTCTCATCATCCTCACAGTGAAGAATTTCTTACTAATATCTAATCTGAATCCACCTTCTTCTAGTTTAAAGCCATTGCCCCTTATCCTGTTACTACACGCCCTTGTAAAAAGTCCCTCTCCAGCTTTCTTGTAGGCCCCCTTTAGGTACTGGAAGGTTGCTATCTATATATTCCATTTATTTTTGCTTGAAAGTTTATAAACTAACTACTCAGGATCTTAACTGCTGGACCAGCTATTCTTCATTCCCCAGGTACATGAGAAAATAACCCACCCAAATTTAGTAAAACATTGCTGGTACTTCTTTCTGGCAAATACCGTAGCTGGAAACCGTATTACTGGTAAGCAAAAATAATACGAGATTCTGTAAAACAAACAAAGCAATAAACAAACCCCAACCCCCCGAACAACTCAAAAGTGTGAACAAGATAAACATTTTCTAGACAAATCATCCACTTTGAGCTCCTGCCAGAAAGCTTTTCATCATGATGCTACCACTAATTTGTTCCCATATAATGAAAAGCCTGGGCAGGTTTATGACATTACATAATAAGAGAATCTAACTTTCACACGAGGTCGAGCAGTAGCACTGTGAAATCTGTTACCTGTAATTTCCAGACAGAACCTTATGAACCTCAGTTTGGGTGTTCAGATGAAACCAACTCTTACTAAAACATACTTAGCTCATGAGCAAAATGCCCCCCAAAGCCCTTACAAAGCATGCAATACGCTTTGTGAGGCTATGCAGAAGCATTTGCTAGTACTTATACCCCACACAAAGGGTAAAAGGATTTGAGGGTGGTTTTGAAATTTGTCCTTATTTCACAAGGCAATATGTAAGATGTGAAACTTGTATGAATTATTCTTCAAAAAGCTAACTTGTCAGCCGGTTTACACAATTAAGCATAAATTCTAATCACATTGGGACACTCTTCAAAACGAATTTTGTGTCACCACCAGCAGCAATTGTTATTATTGGAAGTGCAAAATACCAGCAGCAGGAAGATCTCGCACAATGTTGGGTTGTTCCAGCAGTGGGCAGCAGACCTGCTCTTTGAATTCTTTTGTCTTCAGTGCTTTCAGAAAGGGAGATGGAAGTGTTAAAGTGGATTCCTGAGTTTTGTAATCAGCTACAGGACACGTTGAAAGAACGGTTACTTGCAAGCCCTCCTTTCGCATACAACCAAAAACCTGAAATAAAAATGTTAACAGATAAGCAACATTTATCTTCTCACAGTAACAGAATAAACCCAGAAAGATTTATTTCAACTTCAATGGAGATAGCAAATGGCAGCTTAATTCAGGTTCCCTGGACTAAAATTCGAATTGCAGCCTTCGGGTAGAGATTTCACATGCACTGATCTTGGGATAGAGATAAAAACCCTCAAAAGAACTGCTAACGTATTTACCAAGCCTAGTGATTTTCTTGAGAGGCTTTAGGTTTTCAGCATTTCTGTTCACCTGCAAATATATTAAGCCTTACTATTTTTACTAATGGTGATTGGAGAAAGAAAAAGGACTCCGAATAAAACCAGGCTGCTTATGACAGGAGAGCAGCTTGCTATGCTGCAAGACATTTGAAATTGAAATTGTGCTCCCCACATGTTCTACAGTACTTAAGAAGAGTCTTCATTTTAAATACTCAGATTTTATTTGATTATATTCAAGCTGAACTGAAGGAAGAGAACCTTCATTTTTTCACAGTCCTCCCCAAATTCAAAGCAAACAGTTTCAAAAACATTGTACAAAGCACACTTTTGGATCCACTGCATGCCACCACAAAACACCAACACACTGCACAGTCTCCCATTGTTTTCAAAGAACAATGTCAAATATGACAATGTCATACGTCAGAATGAGCAGAAGCATGATAAACCTGCACCTTCCCTTCACACTATCCTCTTCAGATTTATGACCAATAACGAAATATGGAATTTGGTAAACATTACAGAAACTTGCCTGCTGCTGTACACGATACCAATCACGGAAGGGAAGCCGACTGTTCCCTCAGATCAGTGCGTTACCACTGTAATATAAAACTGAACTAACTTTTCAGAAGCACATATATTTTCAATTTACTTTGTTGGAAACGCTGCCTGGTATGCATTACTGCAAAACTTCAGCCTGTGAGTGCTCATTTTATACTGAGAAAATACACAGAAAAGTAAAAATCTGACTAAATGAGACTGTAAAGATGCTCAGCACATCAGGATTTATGAAGCATACAGAACAGGTCTGTAACACAAACAAAAAGCAAAAGATTACCAGCACAGTGCTTCTGCTGTACATTAAAAATACCAGTAACTATGAAGTCTAAAAATACTCAAGAACACTGACTGGGTAAAACCGCACGCTCCTACTGCTCATGAACACCCACATCTGAAGTAACACATATGAGCAAACTGCTGGAAAAACACAAATGGGAAGACAGCAAACCCACCATCATCTTTCTTTTTGTAATCCCAGTTTAAATGATGTGCAAGAATGTATGGAATACAGCAAACCCCAAATGGTTTAGGTCTTCAGGCTTCTAAGTTTCAAAGAGAACCATTACCCCCACCAAAATGAATGAAGCTCTTCAACAAACAAGGAACCACAAGAGTCTAGTTTTCCAAACTTGGATGTGAAACCCCTGTATCATTCAGTGAAGTTACCCCAGTTTTCCATCCTCTTTGCGTTCCTGTAACCTCTCTGGCCACTCACACCAAGCTGCTTGTACAGCTCTCCCCTGCAACCAAGTAGTCCTTTTCACACGCCAGCTGGGCCAGCCGGCAGCTGGACTGAGCAGGTACCACCCAGCTTAGGCTGACGACTTGCTCTCAGTGGATGCACTGCTTTTTACCTCACTCTCTGTATCTCTACCAAAGCCCTACCCAGCTTCAGCATAATGTAACAGCTTCAGAATCTCTGCTTGAACAACGAGCAGAGATTTAAAGGAAGGTAGGTTAGCAGACAGATAGCAATGCAAAATAAGCTATACTTCCTAAAGGGTAAGCAGTGACCCAAATCCATAAAGAAAAGCAACAGCCAGAACATACTCCCCTGGCTTCATCTTATTAAAATCAACAGGATGATATCTGGAGGGACCTGAATGACCCAGCAGCGTTCATGTACCGAACACATCCATTTGTCAAGGTATCATCCATCCTAAGTTTCACAACAGGTTTGTCTGGTGAGTCTTTGGCAGATGCACAAATACAGTTATGTTACTGTTTTTTAAAGAAGGATTCTCCAGAGCTGAAGTAAGCCACAGGAAATTTAACCCAAACAGGAAAAAGGCTTGGAAAGTAGTTAAGGGTAACAAAATTGAAACTCTCCAAAAGAATTAACTGCACAAAGTTGGTAAATAACAATGGGCAGCATCTAGAAAGGAATTTCACAGAATCTGCCAATAGTAAATCTGTAGGGTATTTAAGAGAGGCACAGGGAAACCAGTTATTTACAATGCTGTCATGTTGAGAATATGAGAGAGAAAGAGGCACTTGCATCAAGCTGAAGATCCCCACCCCTAAGGTTTCATTACTCAATCTGTTGTCTTGCCAGTTTTACCTTTTCAAGCCACTGGAACTGCTGATCCTCAGCCACGTAACAACTGCACTGGCACAACCAAACCTTAAAAAAAAAAAAAAAAACAAACAATCAAAGAAGTTGTGTAAGCAAGTAGTTTAAAGGGCACAGAACAGCTTATAATCACGTGTAGAGATAACGTGACTGCAGCAAACAACTTGATGGCTTTCTTGGGCTTCTTCAATTCCATTCTGACAAGAGTTTTTCCTTTACAACTGATGTGAAGCAACTGCGCTGTCAAATGTCTTCTTTGTACTGAACTTCACACACTAGAACTTGAAATCATTCTAATAAGCTTAATGACCCTTCAGATTTTTTATTACATTAATCCAAAATACCACAGTTCCAGTGCTTGCTTTGCCCTGCGCAGGGTAAGGGGTGGATGAAGTTGCTCTCTTTTACAGAAAGCTAAAATACAGAGGAATTCATGCATAAGCCACTTACTGTTGGATCTGATATTAAGCGGTAAAACAAACAGAAAGAATCTGTTGGGAGGACATTTGTTGTGCTCGATGTTCGACACCACTCATTCCACAGCTTCACAGCTCCAACTACTTCCCAACATACAGAATCCAGGATAAAAGAAGACAAGAAAGCTGCAAGGAAGAATAAATGCTGTTAATTCATCAAGAAAAAAAATTTCTGTTCTACAAATACCCGAACTGAGTTAGATTATTTCTTTGCAATCTCAAGTTAAAAAGAAAAATATAGTAATTAATTTTTAATAAGCACTTATTGACCAAATCCAGAAAACATCAAGAATGTGAGTAAACTTACCGTATCAAGATTTCAAAGGTAAAGAGCAGTTCTAAATATAGAGATTCCTAACATCAAAACCGTATATGCTCAGGAATTACATAACAACGGTCAACTTTGATTCCTTTAGTATTTACACTAAGAATGCAAATACTAAAATCACAGAATGCTTGGATTAGAGGGGACCTTAAGAGATCATCTGGTTTGAACCCCCCCTGCAGTGGGCAAGGACACCACCCACCAGACCAGGCTGCTGAAAGCCCCATCCAATCTGGCCTTGAGCACTATTAAGTGTCTAGTACTTCTTAAGTCTCTAATACCTATTAAGTCTCTAATACTTCTTGACAAACCAGATATAACAGATCTCTAACAAATAAATAAATAATAAAAATCATGTAATCAGAAAGGCAGAACTATTACACTGGCTCTGGGAAGCAGAGAAAAGAGAATGCATGACTTAGTGGCTAAAAGGGATCCTAAATCAAGTGTTCATAAATCGAATTCCTGTCAAAAGTCACCCTTAAACAGAAGGGTGATCTAAAATACCTATAACTGGTTTTCAAGGAAAAACCTGAACAAAGGGAAAACAAGCTAACTTAGATATCATCTAAGTGTCATCTACATGTGGCCTAAACGTAAGGAAGACTTAAAAGTATACTTACAGGGAAACAGCTATTAACACACTCAAAACCTTGTTCAGCACGTGTGGGAAAGGGTGAAGGTGTTTCAAGACCATAGGCCTAATGAGTAAATAGCCATCTCAAATGAGGACATTTTGAACAAGCGAGGAATTAGAATGTGGAAAAGGGACTGGCCAAGAAAAAAAGTAAAATAATTGTTGATTGGAAATTAAAGCTTACTTGATGCACAATTTTACATATTTGACAGACCCCTACTTAAAACACTAAACTGCACTGAGCAGCTTGCTATTAGAAGACAACTCTCACCTGTTAACAGGAGAGTCTACCAAAGTCAGATGAAGGAACAGGGGGGTTGTCCCTAAAATCCAAAGTCAAACCATACTTTGCTTCAGCCCTTCTACTGAAGATACATCATTTTACCATGATCTGACCGGAGAAATAGTAAGCTGTAACAAAAACTGCGTTTTGTGTTTTACGCTTACACGCTAACTGGACAGCTCAGCTGCCTCAGGGTTTAAACTCCACTCCCTAAACCAAAAGATGGAAACCCTTAAGGACCATCCTCACAGCAGAGACCAACATTAAATATGTCAAAGGGAGCGTCCTGGCACATTTAAAGCTTTCTTCCAGTCTCCCACCTCCTCAAATTTAGCCACCGAAGGGCAACAGGATCTGAGAGTCTCAGACGGTTTGCTTCTGCAGCCTGCACCACTTACCTGCAGCATTATGTCCTATTGCAAGTACAAGTTTAGAGCAGACAAACAGCTCGTCGGCAGAGCTTTCCGTAGGCACGCCCGACTTCAATGTCCAGCGGACGTCGATCTCCCTGGCAAAAGATGCGGTGCAAGTGGCGCACGGCCCCCCCCTGCCCTGCCCCAGGCCCCCGGCCACCCCTGGAGGACCATCCCGGGGGAGGCCGCACCACCGCGGCCGCGGTGCCCCAGGGCAGCGCCCGCCCCTTGCCCGCTACCTTTTCTTCTCCAGCTCCCTGCGGATCTCCCGGTCCTCGGGCGTCTCCTCGCAACCCTCCTCCGCCGACTCCTCGTCGTCCACGCCGGCGCGGGACGGCGCCACTACCACCTCCCCGAAGAAGGTCGCCATAGTTGCGCCTCTTGGAGGACAGCGCGCCTGCGCGGCACCACCGAGTTCCGCTCCGCCCGTTCTGGCCCCGCGGAACATGGAGAAGCGGTGGGAGCGTTCCAACGTTCTGCCGGACGGGGACGCTTGTCCCTTCGGGCCCCTGGGGGAGGCTGCAGCCGCGGCTCCAGAGCACGGCTCGGCCCCGTCCCTCTTGCGAAGCCGCCATGCCAGCCACCGGAAGCCCACCTCCTCAGCAACCTGCCCCCGGACGGGAGCCCCGGCCGGCCAGCGGGCTGCTACACAGGGGCAGGAGCCCAGCTACAGCCAGGTTAAACGTGCCAGTCGTGGGCAAATAAGGGTACAGTTGCCGGTACAATGTACAGCTTTACTTTGGTCCGCTTCTACAGGTACAAAGTATTTGAGGAACTCGATTCTCTGACGCTGCAGTCCTGGACTTTTAATGTTTTCCTATGCCTGTTGTCACTGCTCTATATTCAGGTCCAAGCAAACACCCCCCACCCAAAAGAAACACACTAAAAAAAACCCAAACAAAACAAG
This sequence comes from Lathamus discolor, assembly GCF_037157495.1. Classification (NCBI taxonomy): domain Eukaryota; kingdom Metazoa; phylum Chordata; class Aves; order Psittaciformes; family Psittacidae; genus Lathamus; species Lathamus discolor. Next base: position 33,661,446 of record NC_088887.1, read on the forward strand.
AAAAAAGCCAAAACAGACAAACAAAACCACCAAAAACACCCCCACAAATCCATTGCATGAACCAGCATAAAGACACTACTTTGCATGACTACTCCCCGATTTTACTTCCCTGAGTGCAGCTAAAGCAAATAAAGAAAGCTGTTTAAAGTTACCAGGAAGATGAAAGAACTTTCTTAAAGGCTTAGAACAGCCAGTTCTGAGGCTAAGCACGCACATTTAAATAAATAATTAAAAAACCCACCCAAAATCCAAAAATACCCCACAAAACACCATACATCAAATTCCCAAGAGGGCAAAAGAGCAAAAGTCCTGTCCCAGTTTAATCATACCTCCTCCTCCTGTAATTCCCTCTTGGATACGGAAATACTGAGGCCAGACCCTTCTCCTCGCCTTCAGGGCCACCATGAACATGCAGTGCCCACGTGCGGTGTGACAGGGAACACAGCAACTATACTCGGTGAGAAGAAACCATCTATCTGAGCCCGACCTGGAAACACAAACCTACCAGCCCCATTTTAAATTTAAGATTAATAAACACTCTGAGGTTCACTTAAGAGCTATTACACCAGTATTTATTCCTGCACTGGAGGTTATACTCCATACGTAGAACATGGATCATAAACAGCTGCTGAACAATGCATTTGGTTTATGGAGAATATAAAAATACCAGTTGACCTACTCTCTTTTAACAAAGCTGCCCCTAAAAGGTCAGATACACAAAACCACCTTCAAGTTTCATCACTAAACACAACTGTGTTCATATTTTAGAAACCAACTGAATGAATTCAGATAAACATCTATCTTGAATTTACAAAACTCTGCTGTATCACAGTAAGGACTATGCTCTGAATAAAATTCCTAGGGTGAGAATGATAAAAAAATAGGTTGTTTTTGGAGTTCATATAGAAGCTTTAAGGGGGGAAAAAATTCTCTCTATACTTAATAACATTTTAGATAGCAATAAATAACCTTTTGGCACATAACACCAGCAATTATGTCGGAGAGAAGTGGTTCTCACCACATGCTGGTAAATTGGCGGTGGGCCTCCCTTTTCCATCACTCTCATTTGCACAAGCATTAATGGCACTCACTGTCTGTGATTGTGCAGCTGCACTAGCTCCCGCACCCCCCAACACTCCCCACCCTTCCAAAAGTTACATCAGTCCAATCCACTGGAAAACCAGTTCACAAACTTGCTATTTCAGTTAAAATGAACTGGGTGAGGATAAACCTAATACTCTTAAACACATCTACTGAGAGATGACCTCAGAAATGACTAGGTATTGTTGAGTGTGAGCAAGGGAGCCACTGGAGCAGAGGGAGGAAACCCACAGTGGGGAGTGGGATCACTAAGGGCCTGATGCTGAGCAGCAGATTGGGAGTTCCACCAGCACAACTCCAGGAAAAAGCGAGGCATGCAGACGTGCCATGTGTTCGTGTAGTCAGTACGTGGCCAACCAAGAATTGGTGCATTTTCCCTGGAGAAATCTCCTGCCCTCTACACAGGAATTGTTTCTTATCAACAACAGCCACCTCAAACATTTAAAAAATAGGAGATGTATTATCATAATTATTAATAATCAGAAACTGGTACGGTTTAATCAGTGAGAAGTCTAACATTAAAGCACCTAGAAGTTTTAATCTGGAAGAACAACAGAAACGTAGCAAAAAGGTCTGGAATGTAAGAATCCTGCACCTCCAGTTTTTCCATGCATAAAGAAAACAGAACAAGTGTTTGTTTGTTTTTCTATTTTATAAAGAAAACACACAAAACCCCTTAGGCCCAAGAGTTCACCTGCATTTCATATTCTTAAGTTTACAGTATAGAAGTCACATTGATGATGATAGTACTACCTGTCAGCAGAAACCCCTCTCTTCACCAGTGCCAATAATATGCCTCTGCAACAGGCAACTATGCTTTTTCACTGGTAACTGGTTCTGGTTGCAGTTACCAATAATGCACGTACAGAACATCTAACGTCTGTACTAACACAAGGTGTAAAGTTACTAACCTAGTGACCGTTCGTTACTCTTTAGATACAATGCCAGCATCCACTAGATTTTATAGTGTATAGCATTATGTATAAGCCTGTTCCTATTGTATATGATTTCATACAGCATTAGAGATGTTTGAAATCTGTTCTTGAATGTTGCATGACCTAGGTAGTATTCCATTGCAGCACCCATAACAATAATACTCAACATACTGCTATAAACCTGTTGCGCAGTGTTTTAACTTTTTTCCTATTTTTTTTAAATTCTTGTTATATGTAATAAAATACCAGTAAAGACAAAAAAATTGCCCCTATAATGAGGCACATTTTGGCATCTGTGCTAAATGCTGCTACATGGGCAGGCAAGTGCAAGTCAAAATATGAAAAGGAGAAAGTCATCATCTAATCACATTCATAACTTTTTCATAGAAAAATATAAATATATTCCCTGAAATGTAGGACAAAGAAGAGCCAGCATCCATCATGAGTTCTAGTGCTATTACCAAAAAAAAAAGAAAAAAAAAAGGAAAAAAAGGAAAAAAAAAAAAAGAAAAAGGTGGGCTGGCTTTTCCTTTTAAGGTTACGTTTCACAATCTACATCATCTAAACCTCTGTCATCATCATCGTCATCACAATCGTTGTATCTCACAGTCCGTCTACCTCCATTCCGAGTTCTTATCTTAGAGCGCCGATTAGCTCTTCTATATTTGGTGTAATCCAGATCTTCAGAGTCATTTTCTTTGTTAGGTTTCCAACGTTTCCTTCGCTGGGGTCTTCTGGAAGGCTTCAGTGAGTTGGAACTAGTAATTTCTTTTCTAATCCCTTCCAATTTCCTTTTCCTCTTTTTTGTTTCTGTGGCATCACCGTAGATACTGTTATCAGTTCCAGAATCCGAATCAGAAGAACAATTGAAACTGGCTTTTGAAATCCCTGCAGTCCCAGGTGCTTCCACATTTTCTGATGCTGAGCTTTTTTCATCTTTCTTCCCCCCTGTTTCAGATTCTGATGATTCTTTGAAGTCATCCAACAATTTTGATCGTTTGAAGGAAGCTCCAGATTTTTTATTTGATCCTTCGATATTTTTAGTTTCGTGTTTAGCTAAGTCAGCATCTACCTCCTCTTCAGAATTGCTTGTACAATGGTTGTGGGCTGAAGCTGACTGACTAGAACTTCTCCAGTTTCTCCCATTTTCCATCTTGTGGTTTACGGAACTGCCCTCTGAAGAGCCGAATTCAAGATTTTTAAGAGCTACAGCACAGACAATTTTGCATGCCTTCTTGCAGTTATCATTCTGGTGCCGAGTTACTGTTATCTCTGCTTCAGATTCTGTTTTTTCATTCTCAGACTCACTAATGTATTTTCTTTTAGGAGCAGATGATTCAGGGCAGGAAAGTTTTTTTCTGCCAGAAAGCTGCTCTTTTTCATTTTCAGACTTTAAGCAACCATCTGCCTCTGAGCTGCTGATCACCTTCTTTCTGGATGCTGTAGACACACTGCCATGAGGCTGCATTTTGTTCTTTTTTACTGTGCAAACACTTTCTGAGCTTGATAATTCCTCCTTTGTATCACTCATTATCTTAATCTTATTAGCTGCCAAAGTGGCACATCTGCGTGGATTCTTCTTCTCATTAGACAGCTTTATGTGCTTCTTGTAGTTAATGATACATGTCCTGCTCCTGAGCACTTTCGCACTTTGTCCGGTCTCCTCAGATACCGATTCTGCAAAATAAAGATTTAAAAGTTTTTAGTGATTTGCATTCCTGAAATAAATTGTTTACTAAGCACAACACTACCACCTCTTATAAAATACACAAAACCTTTTTCTTTTTTACTTCAGCTGTTACATACAATTTGCCTTGAGCCTTTACTAAAAAAACAGTCAGCTGGTCACAGTCTGACTGTATTTTTAACTTATTCTTAACTCTCAGGATTACTCTTTGAGTTAATGAACATTAGCATTCAATCTAGTAATTACCTTAGAAATTTCAAATTACCTAACTTCGCAAACAAATGCTGTCATATTACTAATACTTCTGTCATTAAAAGCGATCATTTTCTTCCTAGAATGAACTCTTAAAATTAACTATTTCAAATTTTAAGCCTTCTTATTCTAAAAAGAGAGATTATAATATTTTATGTAGACACAAGCTCGGGATGGATTTCACAGTTGTTTCACATACACAGAGAACATTTAAACCCTTCAGTTCCTCGGTGACTTGAATTCCAGAAAGGCAGTTTGGAAAGGTGGAAAAGACTGCCCAGCCTTAATCCCAAGTGCTAACTTAATCCCCTCTGGCTATCTGAAGAAAAGAATGCTTAAAACTTAAAGACAACATCTGGAACTATTCCAAGAAAGGCAGTTTGAAAAAACCAAACCAAACCAAGGAGTAAGTATGCACACAATGCTTTTAGCCAGGTTTTCACAGACAGGTGCTTAGTTGTGTGTTTTGATAAAAAAAAAAAATCCTTTATCATAATAAAGACATTATGTGTATTTTCAAAATTTCATAATCAATAAGATTAAATGCCAGACTATATGATAAAGGAGTCCAGCTTTTCTGGAACACACTACTAGAATATTAAATCTATACTTCGTATACAGAACCTTAAAATAGGTGCAAATTTGTGTAAAACTCATCTTTTTGTTTTTAATTAAAGATTTAATTAAAACTTAATAAACTATGCAATGAACATCCTAAACTGAGTTCTCCAAAAAGTACAAATAAACTGCATAGGCAGGAAGAAGGAAGACTGAACAAACTCCACCACCTACAAAAACTGGGAGAGCATTTAGAAGAAAGGCAGTAAGATATAGAGACATTGTTCATCAAGTTTACCATTGTGACAAGCTTCCCACTGTGACAAGCTTCCCTAGAGCTCATGCCATCATGCCTGGAAGTCCCTGCTGCAACTGTGGGTAGGCATATCCAGCCATACCTCCAGTCAGGTAATCTGGAGTGTACTACTTTCCACAAAGTATTTACCATCCCCTACTAGCAGGCTACACAGCTTTTTAAATCTATACAGAAGCATGCTATACACTATATATTTGTCACATATATTTCATAAAATAGAATATACACCATAGTACTATATATGCTATGATTTACATAGTAAAGCATACTATATTTTACATGTAGTGCATATATATTATATATATTAAAAAATAACCAAGGCAAAGTTCTCACATAAAATGCTTACCTGGTTAATTGTGTAGTAGATATGTAGTTATATAGAGTATATATTTACTTGAAAATGAATGTTATGTAAATACATAAATACACATTAATATATGTATCTCTATGCATATATTTATATAGAAGCATGCACATACTCCAGCAGTACTTAATGATAAAAGCCAGATTTTGCATCTATTGACTGCTGAGGAGAAAAATGAGCCAGAAAGGGCATCTGCTAATTTAGCAATAGTTATGTGACCATATAATGGTCATATAATTTGGTAATATCCCAAATTAGCTTAAAGATTAAGAAACTGAAATGGAAAATAAGGACAAGGGGAAATGGCTTTAAACTGAAAAAAGGGAGATTGAAATCAGCTATTAGGAAAAAATTCTTCATTATGAGGCTGGTGAGGCACTGGCACAGGTTGCCCGGAGAAGCTGTGGCTGACCCATCCCTGGCAGTGTTCAAGGCCAGGTTGGACAGGCCTTTGAGCAACCTATTCTAGTGAAGGTGTCCCTGCCCATGGCAGGGGGACTGGAATTAGATGCTCTTTAAGGAACATTCCAACCCAAGCCATTCTGTTATTCTCAGTAACTACTGTCCAAAGTTACCTGTCATTTCATTTCAACAAAACATCGGGGGAGTAACTCACAATATAAAGAAAACAAAATGCCTCAAAGTTACTTGCCTTTAAGGAACACTGTATAGGACAATGGTATATTCCCCTTTCATGTGAATGAAAGAAGTCTCAGACTTGGCCTTATGTCTTTAACCATCCTGGTTCTGGACATACTGGAAATTTAGTATTAAGTTTTTTTTTACTGAGTTAACAGTATACTGAGCCCTCTTGGCAAGTGACTTTGCAATGAGACCCAAATGATGCAAGTATTCACTACTGTATTTCTTCCTTAGTGACTTTTAAAGAATATTTCATGGCCTTGTAGAAATGTACTGATACTTGAGCTTTCTCCGTACTTAAGAGTTTCCTTTATATGGGGTCTCTTCATTTGAATTAAGTGTTTTAAAAGGGCACCAGCTTAAAAATTTTGGTAAAACAGGAAAATGGCATTCTGCTGTGCACAGGAGTTTTGACATACGAAGCACATTCATGTAAAATTTTCAATTCTAGAAAGCTATCAGAAGATTTTCCTCAGTTTTCCTGAGTTTTAGAAAGTGACTATGGCAACATAGTTCTGACAAATCTAGAGCTCAATAGCCAATTACAGAAAGCTCAAAACAAGGAGCAGGCCAAAGAAAGAGAAGGTCCTGCTCCTTTTGAGATTTTCTGCTACCTTGAGCTGCATGCCATAGAACTTGTTCACAGCACCCTTTAGAACATTGCTTAGTTTCATGCCAACAACCTGAAAGCCAGTGTTTCTCAAATTTAACTGTCACAACACACACACACACAGAGGAGTCTTACTTCAGGACAGACACACTACATAGCTAAGCAAATTCAAGTTAAATGTGGAAAGAACGATCATGATTTAATGACAGGGTTTTCATGGAGAAACATACTGCCTGAAATGTAGAAGAATGGCCAGCACAAGAATTGCACAGGAATTCTAAATACCACACAGCTACACCAAAGAGTTAATAGTTTTCTCTCTGTACTGTGTTTGGTAACCTCCCAGTTCCAAACATGTCGACTTCTATACACTGTTGTCAACATCATACCTTACAGTTCTCCTTCCCACATAAATAGTTATTTTAAAACAAGGAACACTACTACACTTTGTGTAGTCCAAATCCTCCCAATCATCCAGTCATTAATCTTGTTATCCCCTTCATCTAGTGAATATCAAGAGTTAGATCTATTAACTTCAAAAATTTTACCTTTTCTAATTATTTTTGTTTTTCCTTTTCTCTTCCTTTTTCTTGTTTTTGAAGAAGTTTCACAATAATTACTATTTTTGGAATCTGTCTCAGATTCTGTACCAGAAACGTGATTGAAGCTGGCAGAAGCTCCAGATTTTGAACTCCTTGCAATTCTACTTGGCACAAAGCTCTCAGAGACAAAACTTCTCCTGTCCTCTCTGTCTTCTGTTTCAGATTCTGCTGTGTCCTCTAAGTCACTCAAGACTTTTGCTTTTTTTAAAGGAGCAATAAACTGCAGACCAGTTGCTGTTTTGCCATTCCATCTATCCAATTCAGAATCCACTTCATCCTCAGAGTTGCTCACTGCAGGCTTATTATGTGTGGATGTTGACTGGTCAGAAACTTTCTGACTGCTCTCATCCTCTGAATTATGGCTTTTAGAGTCATCCTCCGAAAAGTCTAGGGTGGGACTTTTCATTCTGGGAGATACAGAATGGACTGTCCCACGTAACTGTTTATGACCATTGCTCTGCCAGTTTTTCTGCTTCATCTGTACGTCTGCCTCAGAATCTGAAGTTCCATTATCAGATTCACTAACAAATCTTCTTCGTGGAGCTGATGAACCAGGTTGAGAAAGGCTTTTCTTCTTAGTAAGCTGCTCTTCTATTTCTTTCTCACTTTCAGACTTTAGGCCTACATCATCCTCAGACCCCTCCAGTAACATTCGCCTGGCTGCAGCCGAGGCATTTCGGTGAGGCAGTTTTCTGTTTTTGCACCCTATGCCAATACTTTCTGAGCTTGAAACCTCTTCCTCCACATCACTCATTAGCCTTAACTTATTAGCAGCCACAGCAGCACTTCTGCGTGGAGTTTTTCTATGTCTACCAGTATTGTTACTGAGTGACTTGGATGTCACCACTGCAGTATTTTCAGAGTCACTTCCATATAACCTTTTTCTTACAGTTTTCCTTGTATTCCCATTCTCCTGAAGAGGTGCTCCTGTAAAGAAAAGGAGATATTAATACCATAAATATAAAAATAGCAGCTTCTTAAGTCTTGTCAAATCTGGAACAGGTACAGCCCACACACAACAAATGCGAAACACTCCTGGTGAGTTATATGCTTTTGTTGTCTGCCACAAGAAATTACTTAGCTATGTCATAAATTTCAGATTCATTCTAGTTTAGTGACAATTAGAACTTCTTTATGAATTACTGCTTTTACTTCATTAAGATATAGACTGTTGTGAGACATTCCCTTTCACCAGGCTCTTGCTTTCTACTCTCCTCCCCTAAGTACTGATAAAAACGTATCTTTTTAAAAGCTGAGTGTAGTATTTCAAGAGTTTCAGAACTACCAAAAATCAAATAGTAGCTGACACAAACAATTAAAAAAAAAATACTAATTACACTTAGTTACATATATATACACTCTTGTGTCACTTGCCATTCATGAGAAGACTACTCAACTCTTACCTGTTTGCTTTCTCTGAGCAGCTCGATTTCTAGTTATTCTACGATTGCTGTTCTTTCTTCTACATACACCATTGTGTAGAGGAGGTGACACAAGAGCTGCGGAGCTTTCTTTGCTATCTTCTGAGCTACTTGTAGAAGATGAAGAGGAAGTAGATGAAGAAGCCAAAGAACCTTCTATTTCACTTTCTGTTAGAAATAAAATAACAGTCAATTAGAATTCTATCCATATGGTTAGCTTCAAGTTAAGAGTGACATTTTGCTGACCTAGGAGATCTTCAAAATTGCCTCATGATATTATCTTACAATACCCTATCGGGCCTTAATATCTTACATGTATGCAACTGATAGCTCTACAAAATCTACCACTCCATACTGATACAGTGTTCAGTGATAGGAAGCTTCTTTAACCTGTGTGTAAGTTTGAAGTAAAATAACTCAGCTGTTTCCAAATAGCAGAACTGAGAAAAGCATGTTAAAAAGCAACAAACAGATCTGACACTTCACAGGACTAATATTTCTTGCTGTTTTTTTGCCAAGCTGAGGTGTAGGGGCAGAAGGAAAAGATAGGCAAGCTTTTACGTCTTGTGGAACTTATGTCATTTGCTAACTTTGAATGACAATTCTTATGTAACATACATGGGTGTATAACCTGTACTTCATATAGGACCATTTATCAAACACACTACACCTTCCTCTACATCCATTCACTACAACCACCTTCCTAGAAGAGCTGCTTGAAATTAAGAAATTTTATTATTCTGATTGATGAAACTTAACAGCATCAAGTAACCATGTGGTTAGCAGATCAACTTTTTCTTATCTTACTCAGTTCAGCTTTGCTGTGAATCCCCATATAAAAGCTGAAAACAAACCAAATAAAAAAACCCACCAAGGAACTGCAACCAAACATAACCACCCATTTGACTGCAAAATGGATATACAACCAAGACAGCTCTGCCTCCAAGAAGCAAGCTATCCGACTGACAGATTTCCAATTAGGTGCAAACTTTTCCATTAACAGAAGTTATATAAGCTTACTGCATTCTATGGGATTTTAAAGCAGAAATTTCTGTGTTTAGTATACAGATTTTTTATAACATTTAATAACATAGCAAGTGTCCACAATTAATTAAAATACACAAAATTCTGTATTGCCCAGAAAACACTGCACAGGAACCTTGTTTAAAAAAATTTCATGTTACAAATGCAAACCTCACAACATTTAGAAGGCAACTGCAAATTATGGAAATTACAAAGGAAACATTTGTAGACAATTCATTGGTAAGACCAAGATGAAAATCCCCATCTGAAACAGATGCCGTTTCTGACCTGATGATAATGCAGAACAATTTATTAGTGTTGTGGATCTAGCTTTTCCATTCCTTTCAAAGGATGCCAGGCATGCAGAATCGGAGGATTCACCAGAAGAACTATGGTTGTAATTGCCACCATTTGTTTTATGGCTTGCAACACAGGCAGCTCTGCTTGAGGTAGGCTGAGTAGAAGAATCTTCCTGCTCAGATTCATTTTTTGCCTGAGACTTTAATGGTTTCTGCTTCAGGTTTCTAATGAAAGAGGAAAGAAGTAAAAGCAACACAAGTTGTTAAACTATGAGAAATAATGACAATTACGTACTTTAACAATACTTCTCTCTGAAAGCTTAACTAACTGTATGCCATACGATTTTAGATTTATGAAAGGGTAGTTACATTTGTGAGCCAAAATGATGTTTGACAATTTTAACTTTGACAAGGATATGCTTCAAGTACTTTAAGTAAAATAATAGTCTACACTCCTTGTGCTGTTATGTGAGAGAAGACGTCCTTTCTCTGCTCTGAGAAAGAAAGGAGCTAATAATGCGTTCTAGACAGCAATGTCCTTTTATTGTTTACCAGGAAGTTGTAACAGCAGCCTCAATTTCTCTTGAATTCCCAGTCTCTTGTTAATTGCACAAAAGCCTCTAAGTGCAAACATTATTCCACAACAAACTGAGTTTCAAAGACACAAAGAAGGTGTATCTTTAGAGAAAATTTACTGTCTAAAATAGTGTTTGTAGAGAAACTCACTGATTGGAGTCTTCCTTACTGTTCATGTTAAAAGTGCAACATGCAGTTCTGGAAAATCACTTGTTTTCACATTCAGAAGTGCTCCCTTTACATTCACGGGTTTTCATATGTTCATCGAAGTTCACAACTTGTATATGCTCTTTTTGCTATCGAAGCACTCTCACAAATAGTCCCATACCTCAGCCCTACTAAGCACCACTGACTTGTAAACAAGTTATATACAATTCCTCAGGTAAGAGCAGAAGTGTTGTTTCAAAGGAAAAATTCTATCCTGATGTGTGCGTTTATTCCTCTGGGAAGAAGCAGGAACTCAAGGAATACTCCCAGGAAAGCTTAAAGCTCATTGCTGGGTATGCCTGTGGCATAACCCAACATGCATGGGTACATTTGAAAACGTACAAACATGGCAAAGAAATGTTTTTTTTTTTTTCGTTTGGGTTTTTTTTTTTTCCTTCTCCCTTAAAACTCTGATTTCTGTCCTTCCACTGCCAGAGAAGAAAGGCTGGACAGTAGCAGAAAGGTTCAAACACAGTTTCAACAGTTAAGCTTTTTTTTTTTTTTGCTTATTTAGCTTTCATCTCATATGCAAATTAAGAATGCAGAGTTAATAATATCAACCACTACTTGTATCAAAAGGTAGTTTTCCTTCAGAAAAGAAAAGACATTATTTACCTACCCAAAGAATGCTACAATAAGTACAAATTTCTATGAATTCCATAGAACTTTTTCCTGTGCGTGATAAAACACAGTGCACGCAGCTTTGCAATCTTTTTAACATATACAGCAAGTAAATCTTTGTTTCATTCCTCATTATTTCAGTCAAATTAAATATTGAATTCCTGACTGAAATATTAAAAAAATAAAATATAATTAAAATGCCAACACAGAAAACCCCACAAATACAAGAAACCCAATCTTTTTCTACTCTTCGGTCCCTTCGCTCTTTCACAGTTCTTTCTAAACTACAAGAAGTATACCACTGCAAGGAAAGGAGTTATAAAAAGTCTCACTTTTTGAGCTAACCATTTAATAAACCATTATTATTTTCTTCATAGACTAAATATGACAGTCAGTATGAATATTTATCAGCTGTGATGTATCTCTACATCTTCATAATTTGGTTACCTGAGCATCTTGGTAGGTTGCTGCACTGAGCTTTGATTATGCAATCGTCTAGTATACCTCTGGTTTCTTCGTAGCTTTTCATTCTGTTTTTGACCATTTTTGAAATCTGAAACAATTCTTCTTATTTTCTCTTCAAATAGTGCTGACAATCTCAAGGTCATGCTATAAATCTAGATAAGAAAGTGGCTTATATTAAAACCAGAACCTTTCATCAAAAAGAACACTTGCAAATTTAGAAACCCTACAGAAAGGAAATAGAGAAAGCATGCACATAATCTCATGTAATGCTACATAAAGTGAACATATCTAATAGTTTATCATACTTCTCCCACCATTTATTCAGCCAGCAGCTTTATCAAAAATACTGCTACACAAACCAATTCCAAAATAATTTCATTAAGACAGGCATAGCCCCCCCCAGTATTAACAGATACCTTTGACTTTTTGTTTGGAGTATAAGATTTTGCATTACTAAATATTAGCCTTATATCTTTGCACAGTTCCATTGGAGTGTCATAATTTCCAGCTTCCAGAGTTTCTTTCACTGTACCAAAGTCCATTGGAGTGTCTATAATATGTCTGTAATCCTAGAAAAAAAATATGAAAAAAAAAAAAAAAGATTCAAGAAGGTACAACAGAAAAATAACACTTTCAAATTTTATTTCTATAATTTCAGGGTAATTAAAATGACCACAAATTATCTTAAACATCAGCTTTTGTTTTCAGAAGCAACGCTTTTGCTGACTAGCTGTTTAAAGTCTCAACTACATTATCTCATATAAACTCTTGCTCATTTACAAGGCAATCTTCAGAATTCCCAAAAGTTCATGAGCTGATACAATGTCACAAGCTTGCACATGCTGATGTCCAGTTTCAATTCTCCTGAGTTTCCTCAATCAAAACTACTCAGTAACAATAACACGCAAGTCAATGTTTTTATTGTTACTCAAAATGAGAAATCAGATTGCTATAAATTGTCATGTAATCCTCTCCTTGGTGCATTTTACTATAAGAAAAACTGGTCTGGCTTAAAAAGCAAAACAAAACAACCCCAAACCAACAAAACAAAAAACCCAAAGCAAATCAAAACACCTTTCTCTCCTGTTAATGAGTTTTAGAGATCCTCAAGATGTTTTTAAAACCTGAAGACCCAAACTCAAGCTGTGAAGTCCACAGAAGAACAGCTGCATGCTTGTTGAGTTTTTTCTCTTTGAAAGTCTTTTGGGTTTTTAGACAATAAGGGACCAAACTGTTAACAAGAACACTACGTAAACTAAGATAAAGAGAAGGAATAAATCAGGTTCACAGCTCAGGCTCAGCAAACAGGTTTTGTAGATAGTTCCTCAAGAAGCTACTTTTAATTAAGAACATACAGATTAATATAAAATCCTTTATTTCCCTGTAAGGGACAGCAGGAAAACAAGCAAAAAAAATATTTGTAGACACCACCACTGTTCTTGTTTTGTGTTCTGTGTCAGCATTTTGATGGATGTTATTTTAATGCAGTAGACTACAAAGGTGCTAGTTCTAAGCACAGAGCAAATTTCTTTCAGTGGTTTGGGATAAAAGCCACGAAGAGAACAAATAGCACCAAGAGCAATATGCAGATTTTATTACAGTACCAAATGTTAGAAGGAACACCCCCACCTCCACCTCTAAAAAACCCCAATAAAACCCAAATAATACTTACACCTTACAAGGTTAATAAGAACAACTTACAGGGTACTGATCCAAATCAACTGGCTGTCTGAAAGGTTCAGAATCTTCACACTGGAAAATTAAATTCAGCAGCTCCATACACTGCTTCTTCCAGCAGGTTTCATCATAGCCAGTTTTCACGCTTTTTCCTTTTTTAAAGCCCCGGCCCTGGAGAAAAAAAATGTCAGAAGAAAACATTACTGAAATGTAGCAAGAAAAAGTAAACCTGATGATCTCCCTGGGATTATTTCTGTAGCAGAAAAACACATTTCCAGTCATACTGGTTTATAACAAAAAGGGCATTACTAGCAGGTTTTTTTCTTAATATTAATAAACTCTGACAAATTATACAATTTTCTTTTACTGTCTTTCAAGGTATTGATTTTTGACACTAAGTCACAAAAAATACACTTTTTGATACCAATTTATTCTCAAAAGATTTGAGTAATATCCATCACACAAAGTATTTTTTTCCAAGCATCTCAGCTGAATAATGCTTTTATTTCCACATCATACAGGCAAGTGAAAACTGTTACACTAAACAGCACTGGTATCGAACTTGTAAGAAGGATTTTCCTATGCAACCACACAGAACAAGTGTGGAAGCATTAACACAGCAAACACCTATTTAAGCAAACCTTGCATTTAACATCAGAAAAATCCTGTTCTATGAGTGTTTTAAACCCAAGCATCATTCCCACAGAATTTCAATACAGTCCCATTAACCAGTTTTTCCTGCCAGACTCGATTTACGTATACATGGTAAAGATTAGCCAACTCACTTTTCTTCTTCTGTATGATGTTCTCGGAAGACATTTTTCATCATCCTGCACAAAATAAAATCAATCGTCTTAAAAATTATGTATGAAAAAACAGCTAATGGGTGCTCAAAGTGTCATTAAGTTTGATACTGTGGTAAAAATACATTTTTATTCTAATTTCTCCCAATAAGACAGAAGGTGAGCATATTAAAAAAATATAACATAACATTTGAAAGATTTGGAAAGCAAGATCCTAGCTATGACCCACTGAAGATTCTCAACTCCAACTCTTATCCTTCATACAAAGGAAAAACCACTGCCAGAAATTGCAACGAGACGACACACATCAGCTTTGGGCCTCAATGACTAAAGATTATCAGTAATTCAATTCACTGGTAATAGATGTCATAAAATTTTAATTTTTGTTTGTCCTGAGTTTAGGAAACGACATCTTATGATTGAGTTACTTTTGGTAAAAAAAAAAAAAAAAAAAACCAAAACAAAAAAAAACAAAAACCAACAAAACTTACAACATGGAAGTACTACGGCAATGCTGTAGTAGCGAGATAAAGAACCAAATGACTCAATATAATTTGTTCACTACATATTAATCTGCAAGGGAGAGCAACTACTTTGCAACTTTACAAAGTCTTATTAGTAAATGCCAAATTAGAAGTCAAAATACGAAAAAAGACATCAGTTTGGGCAGCTTTGGATACACTATTAATAAGCATACAGCACTGCAGATAACAGTCATTGTGTAACAATTCTGCATATTTACCTTTATGAAATTCAAGAAAAATGCATGCTATTAAATTCTCAATGAAGCATGGAAATCTGATGCACAATTCATATTGTGGTATAGAGAGAAACTGAGAGCCAAAGCATCACTGCTTTGTTAAGTTATACAACTTTCAGCTTTTAGCATTTATGACTATATGAATGATAGTTTTTATTTTAGAAATAACCAGATGCATATAATTAAAACCACAATGAAAACAGCTATTCATATACGCTCGAAATATTTTTATCATGTTTCTGCACATTAACATGCTTCAGAAATACAGTGCCACTCACAAAACACAGAATTGCTTTAGTCGATACTTCTTAAAACTGACAACTCAAAATTACTTTAATAAACCGTCTCCTCACATCATTCCCCACATTCATAATTTAATCCACATTTAACTATATAAATGGATAAATACAAACATCTCTGTAAAAACAACTGAACAGTTTTACCAAAAATATTTGAAGGCTAGTGGCATTTTCTTGCCACCATACATTACTGGAATCATCCACAAAAAAGCTTACCAGATCAGCATCAAGACAATCTTGTTCATCATCTGTTGTGCTACATAGTTCAAAAATGTTTGTACAGTTCTGATCACTGTAATGCAATTAAATCTCTGTTACTGGAATAGCAAAAAACATAGCTATCATTTCCTAGATTAAACCCAGCCACAATCAAAAGTTATACTTCTACTAGAAGACAGTAACTAAGAATTAAATTAAAAACAAAACTCAAGATGATTATAATGTTACATCTGAAAAACTGCTATACTGTGCATTGCAGAAGTAGTGAGGGGAGGAGGGTGAAATTAGCATTAGCAATTTGAAAGGGGCCTTCACGTCTACCTGCAGGAAGACTGCCTATGCTAACTTCTTTCAAAATCATCCTCTCGAATGAACTGAATCAGACAGGCTACTACAATTTCTATACATGTGCTTGACAGCACAGAACTTAACTTTATAGGTTGAGCTACTTTCATGTCAAGCAACACTTCGATACTATCAATACCAGTGAATACTACTAAGGGAAGAAGTTAAAATGTCTCTATGCTGAATCACAGAATCACAGAATCACAGAATCACAGAATCCCAAGGGTTGGAAGGGACCTAAAAAGATCATCTAGTCCAACCCCCCTGCAAGAGCAGGGTAACCTACAGTACATCACACAGGAACTTGTCCAGGCGGGCCTTGAATATCTCCAGTGTAGGAGACTCCACAACCCCCCTGAATGTTTAAGCATTTTTCTGGTTAAGATAATACTCAGAATTATTCACTTGTCCTGCAGGGCACTGAAGAATAGTAAGAAAATAAAAGAAGCAGCATTCACAACAAAGTGATGTTAAGATATTCTCCCACCATTTCAGAGCACAAGTATTCAAACAATAAATAGATTAAAATGCCACTTACTTGATAAACTTTAAGAGCTGGGTAGTGATCTTTTTTGCAGCTCTAGCAATAGCACTCCCAGGTTCATTGAAGGTCCTAGCATTACTTTCAATGTATCTGACTTCCCAAACCAATGCAGAGATTCTCCTTAAAATTAAAAAATATTGCACCTTTAATACTAAGCTAAAAAGCTTCAAAACTGCAAAAAACTTAGCAATTTTCTGTCCAGTTTAAGATAGACTTCTTCTGTTTTAAATCTCATTAGACCAGCAGAAAATGCTACAAATTGAAGTTGCAACATCATAGAGCTAGCACAACTATGTAATTTCATTTATAACATTAATTTTTCCAGTTCCTTATAATTGTGAAGCAGTAATACCCCAAGTTTGCAGCTCTTTGCCTGCAGAACTTCAAACTATTTCCAAAGACATTATTTCAGTCTTATGAAGGAGGAAAACAACTACTAATGACTCTTTGCTGTATTTAGACAAGATGAATGCAAGTCCAGATGAAGAACACCCTTGAAGTTTCTTTTAGAACTATATCCAGCACATTCAGCAAATCATAACTCCATCATCACTATATTTCAGTTTCTTCCCTCTTTCTCTACCATAAGTCTTTGTCATTTAAAAAGCTGCTGTTAATATTTAACATGTCATCTCTGTGTTTAAGCCTATTTCTGAAAGTAATACGTGCTTAAGATCTTAACCCTCTTCAAGTTCAAAGCAACTGAAGCACAGCACTTCAAAATCTGATTTAAGCCCTCAGCACTGACATAACTTTACAGTTTGTTTTATTAAAAACATTTACTGATTTACAAATTTCTCAGAGAGTGTCAGTGTTCAGATAACTCTGTCAGTGCGACTGTGGAAACAGTGCCAGTGTAGGCCGAAATCAATTTCCTTAGGAACAAGGAAAATTACTAAAATTGAATACATAATTTATCAAAATTATTCATTAAAAATGAACACAACATTGCAGTTATACCAACCATCGGAGCCCTGCTACAAAGCACCAGTAATTGAATTCAGGTACTGGACTACTAGTTTTCAGAATGTTTGTAAAAAGAACAATTGCTCTTACTAAAAAAGCTTAATCTTCCCCACAACAGAAACTTAGGGCCACATTTGCCCTTGTTTCTACTGCTAGTACTGACCTGTAGAATCTGTTAGCCAGTCTTGTCCGGATGGTGTTCAGGTCTGTTGGATAAGCAATCACGGTACAGTACTTGGGATACGTACACAGGTCAACTGGAGCCGCAAAAGCTGCCGAAATGTCTGTTAAGAAACAGCAAGATTAATTTAAGTATTTCAAGGCTTGCATGCATGTGACAATCAAGCCAGGTGTTGAACTGCTTCTTGATAAAACTAATGATGTATAAAAATACAAAAATCTCAGTACAAAGAACTGCACATAATGTATGAATATTTCTAGTACTTTGTCATAGAGAATTTTTAAAGGATGCCGTGGATATTCTAGGGTGGATATTCTATTTATAAATGTAACATTAGGAGAAAACTACATAACGTTTAGATGACATGCTTACCAAGAGTCATAAGCTGATCAATACCACTGATAATCCGTTCACATGCTTCATCACGAGATCTCATCCCCCACTCCCCTTCTTGTGGTTTGTATAGTAGCTTCTCCACCTCTTCAAATGTCACGGAAACACTAGCTCCTAATTCTTCAGGCTGATCGACTGAAGAGTGATAGCAAACAGGAGAGGGTAAGGAGTGAGAACACAAACCAAGATAAATTGTTAAGCACTTGCACATATTAAATACTCACATGCTCAAAACTGACAAAAAAATTGCCTTAGAATTTGAAGCCAAGACTAAAGGGAAAAGAAGTACACAAAAGGCATATAAAAGCAAAGATATCCCTTATTCACCTTTTCTGCAGTTCTGAATTTCCAGAAATCCCTTTCCTCTCTATCTAAGCACTGGACTTAAAAGAGCTGTTCATATGCTTTTTTTTTTTTAAATGCATACCCTAACCTTCACAGGATTTTACCTTAATGAGTTAAATTTGCGCCCTGACCATAACCACACGCAAGACAGGCAATATACTTTGTGACATTCTTCCTGGTATTAACAAGAGTGATCATTTGGACATTTAATAAAATATTTGTTTTGAACACGGCAGATTAATCATTTCAAGGCAGTAAGAACTAGTAGGAGTATCAAGCTGTAACGTATGGTTCCGTGGAAAGAGTCCACTTCCAAAGACTAATGCAATCTGGCCAATGCAGAATGATTGAGTAGATAATGTGTCATCCCTGGTTATCTTTCCTTATTAACTCCACAGATTTTTTTACTAGATCTGCAGTTTCTGCACTTTCATTGTTTTTGAAAAGCTAAGTTCCTCATTTCATTTGAGCGCTTGAAGAGGAACAAACATTTGATGGTTCCTATCAGACACCGTGGGTAGGCAACAGCATTTCTTTGTACTGATTAGGACAACTGGAATTAGCAGATAAATTCTTTTTATTAGCAGATAAATCCAACAGTATAAAGCATGCAGGCTAACAGTAAGTACTTCCATTAGCATCTGAGAGTCTGTCCACATTAAAAATGAAAGCAAGAAAAGAGAATAGAGTCCTTTTCAGTATTACAATGACTGTAACCCATGAATATGTTACATACAAATTCTAAAATACATTTCGGCTACAAATACTGTAGCAAGAAAAAAAAAACAACAAAAAACACCAGCCCAAAAAACTAAACCAACTAAAAAAAAAAACCCCAAGTTTTAGTGGGGAATCTTCTAAGTTTATGAAAAGGACTATTTTTTCCTTCAGCTGAATAGGGTTAGTCTTAATAACCCCTGTTCAATATTACATTAATGGAGGCCTAAGTATTTGTTATCCACTGAAACAGAATTAGAGATGAAGCAGTTCTTCAAGAAAAAAAAGGATAAAATACAAAAAGGTGCTAGGAAAAGCTGAAGGGACAGAGGTGACTCACTTAGATGATCCTTCTAACTCATCTTCAAGCTAAAACAAATTCTGCAACCAAGCTTCCTGAAGACAACACTAAGAGAAAGCAGCGATTAATGCTTCTACACTTACATAGGGTTGTGTCAAGAAGAACTCAACATGGTATCTGGCACTCCATTGCATAAGCGCTCAAGAGGGATTTTCTCCTGCAGGAGTAACAACTAAAGCAGAATGACAGACTAAAACAAACAAGACTGTCCTTCTCAACCAGCACAAATATCTCTGCTTCGCGTTCTTTGCAGCGCCCTGGTACCTGTGTCACAGAAGACTTGTCACAACTCCTGGCATTTTATGTATATTTTCATAGTTTGACCATATGGCCTAATCTAATCGAGTAAACGGGTCACAAATCTGCACCCCCAGAAGGAGGGCTGCAGTACTTACAGTACTGATACTGACAGTTAACATACACAACAGCCAGTTCACACCAATACTGGACTACTAAGCAGGCTGCTGAAAACTGAATTTTCAGGTCCATATGCACCAGCTTTTCCTCATCTTGACAGCATTGTCTGTGACAAGAGTCTGACACCTAATACTGTATCTTCATAATCATAAGACAAAACTCATGTTTACAAGACACAAAAGGTAACAAATTAAAGTTGTGACCTGCTAGTTAGTCCAACCTCAGTGCTATTCTTCTCCCATACATCTATCTTTGTAAAGTGAATAAAAAAAAAATACCTTTGAGAGAAGAGTGGCAAACATGAGGTACAATTTTAGTTTGATCTGCAAGGCATTCAGTTGAAGAAAGAAAGAAAATGCAAAGGAGAGCTAACCCCTGTTTTATACTTTACTGTTAACATAATAATGCTTTCCATAAATGCCCAAAACCTCTCTGCAAGAAGCTTTACTTCCCTACAGTGCCATTTTCCAGCAAAAATAAGGAGTTACGAATTGTCTTCAAGCAATTTTTGTTATTCCTCTAGCTTAGTGGCTGCTGTGGTACTTATCCTTGACCTGTTCAGAGGATGTTCTTCTCAATTCTTTGACCTTGTCAACAAAAGACACGCTAGCTTTTAGAGCTGTGGTTTGGGGTTGTTTCTTTTTGTTTGTTTGTTTGGTTTTTTTGTTGTTTTTTTTTTTTTTGTTTGGTTGGTTTTTTGTTGGGGTGGGTGTGTGTATGTGGTTTTGGGTTTTTTTTGTTGGTTTTTCTTTTGGTGTATGTGTGTGCCCCCACTTTTTGCACGGTAAAGTCACAGCTCCTCAGATCGATCAAACCTTAAGCTCTTAACATAAAGTAGCAACTTACTAGACCAAAGAAAGAAGTTAAAATTTCTCTGATATAGCCAGTAAAGGATGGCTTACAAATTTAATATTAGATTAGCATCTGTAGGATGTCCGTCATTACATTGCCAGCATAGCAATTTCAAGAATCCTAGTTCTTCATGCTATCAAATGTAAGTGGTTAAGAACACTACTCTTTACATTTCGATCCTTAGGAGGAAGAACTGATATAAACAGCAACTTCAACCATAGCTAGTACACAGTGCTCACAAGAAATGGATACAATTTGTCCTGCTAGCAAAATAAATCCTGACTTAATTTCATACATAAGGTTTCTGAGCCTCTAGTAATATGACAGTCACTCAGTGACATATATGGGAAGCATTAATCAGTTCACAATGAATAAGAAAAGCTTCTGTATGTTGGGAGGAGACAGATGTTGGTAATGAGAAAATGGACTGTTTCAATTAAATGTGTGTGCATGTGTGTGTGTGTGTAAAACCAAAACCCTGCTGATTGTCTTCTATAAATTAAAATGTAAAACAATTTCAATATAACATTTTGATTTAAGACTTTTGCAGAATTTGCCATCGCAAGATATGACTGAAGCAGCCATCTAACACTTTGAAGATTAGACAGGTGGCTCCGAAGAACATCCACATGTATGCAATATACTCATATTTAAGAAATAAAAAAATAGTGTAAGCCTCTCTGGTGTCTGGGAAACAAGCCAACTCCTAGCAAAGATTATTAAGAAAATTAGTATCTTTGACAGCTTATTCAGTAACTACTCACTGCTTCACAAACTTTCCCTCCTCCACCCAGCTGGTACCAACAAGCACTGGAAAACTGAGTTGAATAAGACAAACCAGGAACGCAACTGTTTCATTTACGGTTAATTTGGATTTGACCAGCAAACTTTATAAATTTCTGGGTTCAAACTACATGCAGGAAGGACTGGCTGACAGGAAATTATTTTATACATTCTTTTTATGAATTCTTCCCCCACCCCCTTATACCATAATGTATGACAAACCAGGTTTTTTGAAACTTAAGATGTATTTGAAACTTGACATTTGGAAGTAGCAGGTTTTGCATTAAGATAGAGCTACACATTTAAACTATTTCCTTCAAAATTGCTCTAGAACGTGTAAAAGTGAAAATATTAAAATAAGTAGGTATAAAGGTACTTCAGCAAATCTGAAGCAAGACTACCTTCAAGAACTTTCTTGCCTGAATGCACAAAAACACCCTGTTGACATTCTCTGTAATTTAAAGGATAACTATTACCTCATCAGTTCTACCTTTTAAGTAGATATGCACTGTATTTGGATGACTTAGTGGCAAGAGTCACAAGAAAGATAGGTACCACCTAAGGTCCACTACCTGCATGGAATGAAGGAACTAGAAAGAGGAAGAAACACATTAAATTGTTTTACTGAGTTTCTACCTACCATTATCAGGAACTGGTTCCATGTCCCATGGGCTAAGTTTTTCAATTTCACCATTGTCCCATCTGATGGTCACCAAGTTGGAAAAAAAAAAAATAAATATGTTAAGGTTATCTTGACTCAGAGGTATTCCTCCAAGCAGATTTAAATCACAGCTATATTTAGATATTAATACAAATATACTGTATAAACATGCATATAAACAAAAACATTAGCTAGCCATCAGCTGTCACAGTGCAAAAAGGAAACATCCTTCATAATGAATTTCAAATTAAAATTTGGCTTAATGTTCCTATGCTCCTGATTTGGCTGTACGCAACTTGATACAGAAATCGATGTTACAAAGGACATATAAGGAAATTACAGAAAACAAATAAGCCGTACACTTGGAAAAATAACATCATCGAGGGAATGATATAATAAAAGCACACAGGGGAAAGGATTTTTCTTTCTGCTAACCACAACAGTAGTTGTGCAAGTCTGTGGAATGTTTCAGAGAGAGAACAGTAAGTGATTTATTTGGTATATTAATATTTCATAAGGCACATCAGGTTATGACAAAAAAAGATTAAATATAAAATGAGGAAACTGAAGTTCAGTAACAACCAAGAGGAAGCAAAGGCAAATAGAACTGATATTGACAGTGCACTTATCTATTACTTATGAATATAATTTTGAGATATCTCCAAATCCTACTACATGGCAGATTTTTACATGTTTTTAACACAAAACATATCAATGAATTTTGGTATTTCAAAGATACTAAATACCTGATTGAGTCAGCTTAACGCCCTACTGGTCCAGCTAGACAAGTAATGTGTTTTTGAAACTATTACTGGGAGATGCTATTTACAGAGACCATAAGATCCTGGTACAAGGCAATTCTACTCATACTTCAGCATTCATGACCATTGTATTCCTCTAGGCATGTTTGTGAACACACCCCAGCCTATTTCCATTAGTACATGTTTACTCCTGTCTAATACATTTTTGACCCTGCTAAAACACTCTTTCTACAGCTTCCTGTGTAAAATATATGTCCAAAGTTCACTAGCCCCAATGCTACACAATTAAAAAAAAAAAAAAAAGCCCACAACAAAAAACCAAACCCAAACTCCTGTAAACAAGTCCTCTACAGATATCAACATGCACCTCTAGTTCTGTCATTACAGAATCCAGTGACTAATTCTTCTCTATTCAGTATGCCTGTCACCTTTATGACTTCGTGAACTATGAACACACCCCTTTCACCATCACTTCCATCTGAAGAGACAACTTTTTTGGGGTCTTTACCCACAAAATATCTGGTACACAGAATCATAGAATAGTTAAGGTTGAAAGGCATCTTAAGATCATCTAGTTCCAACTCCCCTGCCACCGGCAAGGACACGTGACACTAAACCATGTCACCCAAGGCTCTGTCCAACCTGGCCTTGAACACCGCGAGGGATGGAGCATTCACGACTTTCTTGGGCAACCCATTCCAGTGCCTCACCACCCTCACTGTAAAGAACTTCTTCCTTATATCCAAACTTCCCCTGTTTAACTTTGAACCCGTTACCCCTTGTCCTGTCACTACAGTCCCTAATGAAGAGTCCATCCCCAGCATCCCTGTAGGCCCCCTTCAGGTACTGGAAGGCTGCTATTAGGTCCCCACGCAGCCTTCTCTTCTCCAGGCTCAACAGCCCCACCTTTCTCAGCCTGTCTTCATACGGGAGGTGCTCCAGTCCCCTGATCATCCTTGTGGCCCTCCTCTGGACTTGTTCCAACAGTTCCATGTCCTTTTTATGTTGAGGACACCAGAACTGCACACAATACTCCAGGTGAGGTCTCAGAAGAGCAGAGCAGAGGGGCAGGATCACCTCCTTCGACCTGCTGGTCATGCTCCTTTTGATGCAGCCCAGGATACGGTTGGCTTTCTGGGCTGCGAGTGCACACTGCAGCCGGCTCATACTCATTTTCTCATCGACCAGCACCCCCAAGTCCTTCTGTGCAGGGCTGCTCTGAGTCTCTTCTCTGCCCAACCTGTAGCTGTGCCTGGGATTGCTGAGATCCAGGTGGAGGCCCTTGCACTTGTTATGGTTAAACTTCATAAGGCTGGCACCAGCCTACCTCACAAGCGTATCAAGCATATCAAATACATGCTGCCTACTGTCCACTTTATTCATATGCTTACCAACAGAGCCTCAGAAATTCAAAAGGGGTAGAGCTGGAACTTCCCTCTATACATGGAGTGCCGGCTCTTTCCTACAGCAGGGTTTATCCTTATGCTCAGTAGCATTAGTCTTTATTATAGGCACATTCCAGAAACTGAAGTGAAATATATCAGTTTACAGCTCACCAATTTTCCTCCAGAGCCTTCCCTGTTGACAGGAGCTACAATAGCAATCTGACAGTCCTCTAGTACAGGGTCCAACTGTAGGACAGTTTACAACTCTGCCAGGAGTTTCATATCAGAGTTCTTCAAATGCCTGGTTGAGTGCCATCTACTTCTTATGACTTAATAAACTTAGGTATTTGATCTAATACCTCCTGTGTATTTACTTCAAACAAACTGAAAATTGAGATGATCATTCTTATTTTATTACTAAAACTCTGCTCAGGCAAGAGCACCTCTCAATTATACTGGATTACCCATTGCCCCTGAGGGAAAAAAAAATAAAGAAAAAAATAGATCCAGCCACATTCAGCCTGTTTGACATTTATGAACTAACAGGGTTCTGAAGGTTCATCTGTTTGGTTCTCCTCCCCAGTTAATATATGTACAATACTTCAAAAGTTGTTAGTATTCATAAACATATATACTAGTTCATAATACTGTATGAAAGATTTTAACAGTACAGCTTAGTAAAGTATAAGACCCATTTAGTTTCTCTGAAGCTCCATTCATCCACACAACTTAAGTAACAGTAACACCAACTTGATATATAAAACTGCTTCTACTACACAAATACCTATTTTTGTCTGGACAACAATATAGCAAAACACTCCACTCATACATCATCTATTTATTTATTATCTATACAACAGTGTTGTTGATAATTTGAGATGATTCCCAAGCATGACAACCTGGTTACTGGTAAGACTTGAGTTACATGACTATTACTCCCCTTCATTTTATTCAAATGTGGTTTTCCCACACTCTCTATCACTGAGTTTTGAAGCCAGCTTTCAAAGGTTGCTTCTGGTGTAATATAAAAGCCCTTCTATTCCAATAAAGGTCTTTATCTCAGAAGTGGCAAAGAACAATTGCAGATGGTCCAACTGAGCTGCATTAGCAGAATTCCACCATCTAAAGAAGCACAGTAACTTAAATCCTGATTGAAGAAAACAGCCAGCACATTGCAGTTTTGCCAAGAAAGAGTCACAACCATTTATGTTTACTTTTCCCCATTTAAATAAATGTAAAACTTGTTTTTAAAAATTTGTATTTAAAAGTATCTTTGTATGCCATGTATACAGTATATGAATGCATATTATGAAGCTACTGCTGCTGAACCACATGCAAATTCTTGGGTAGACAAGACTTTAGATTCTTGAACAAAGGCCTGTACTTAAAAGAAGAGTGAAGCACCCAGCCAAGTTGTAAAACTTAACCATACCCTGCAAAACACTTAGAAGATTTTCATATACATATTTTAGGAATCTTCTCTAGAGGAGTTGTTTGTGAGTCAAGGTAGAGCAAAGTCACATTCTCTACAAAAGCAGCGCAAATCTTTAAAGAGCTCTCTTTTGAAAGTGGTCTTTAAAGAGCACTGCATTCCTTACCTATTCAATTATTAAGCTAACTTCACAGCAGTTCTAGACTTTACCCTGGTAAAGGCTGGTGTATTAAAATGCTGAAACACCCTTTAGAGTTCACAGAAGGAAGGAGTCTAAGAAAGTGACTACAGGCTCTTTTTCATAACTGGAATCCTGATTTTTAATTGGCCAAGAAAACAACTAATAGCCCCATCTAAACTTACTCTGAGGGAACAACTGTGGTAACATAACGAAACATATGAAAAGTATAACATTCAGAAGGTAACATATATTCTTCATGGTTTGAGATACTTAACTGATAAAATTTAATATACTTTGAAATAAGATTCAGTTGTATTTTCACACTGGTATCTGGACTCAGTGGACTTTTACTCTGATCATCATTTTACAAAACAAGGGAAAATATACTAGCCAGTAACTTGAATAATTTACCCCTACATCACCTGCAGGAGATATGCACTCCTGTGTATCCATCCTGGGGCATGGATAAGATGTCAGTAAGCATCAGTACCATTTTAGTTTGTCAAGATACTCTCTTTGGGTAAGACAAAAGTCCAAAGTAGAATGAAATCAATGTACAAATAGTCTGGATTTCAGGTTTTTGTCTGTATGTACTTTCTCATCATGTGTGAGTAAGCAACTGTCAGAAAGACAGTGGGGGCTAGGGAAGGCCCTCTAACAATGCAGCTCTGAATATCAAATATACTGTAAAAGACATGAGAAGAACCCCTGGTCATGACAGAAATAGGAATATTACGTACTCAGTGATTATTCTCCTGGCAATCCTCCCTTGCTGGTAGAATCCAAAGCAAGCAAGATCCCAAAACCATTCCAGACAACATGGAAAGTGTCTTAAACTCTATCCCAGCTGAAATTATTTTCTTCATAGTTACTGGTACAGTGCTGTTGACAATATTCTGACTCTGAGCACTGAGGGCCAAAGTTACCTTTGCTCACATTTCTTCTACTTTGTGTGAAGAAGGTCCCTTGTCAATATAAAGAAGGTGCATAGGAACACCTCTGATATCAACCTGTTATGGGGGGGATAGTACGAAGTAGTTTTTCAGAACCCACCATGGTAAAGAAGGTAATGGTTCATCTATCTTGTTACTAGTTTGACTCAGATGTTCTTGGCCTTCGCTTAAATGGGTTTTTTTCTACTCCAATATCCTTTACTTAATTAATATTCCATGCTTTGAACAATGCACTTGATACTATATGCCTTCCTCCAGGTGGTATTATCTCCTGACAAGTACGCTGGTCAAAGGAACTTGCCTGTTACAGGGTCACATTATCTGCCAGTTACCTAGCTAAATATCACCCAAAGAAGAAATCAAAAGGTGAAATTGCAAGTGGGATCTGCAAAATAGGGAATATGGCAGAACACCACTAGGCAGTGAAGAGATTAAAGTTCTGTCAAGACAGAACATTCTTCTGTCTGACAACATTCATGTGTCAAGCATTACTAGAACAACATTTGGAAACATCCTCTACAGGAGTCTCAAATGATAGTATGAGATCAAGCAGGTCAACCCCCAACCTGTACTGGTACATGGGGCTGTTCTTCCCCAGATGCAAGACTCTACACTTGCCCTTGTTAAATTTCATCAAGTTTCTCCCCGCCCAACTCTCCAGCCTGTCCAGGTCTCGCTGAATGGCAGCACAGTCCTCTGGTGTGTCAGCCACTCCTCCCAGTTTTGTGTCATCAGCAAACTTGCTGAGGGTGCACTCAGTTCCCTCATCCAGGTCATTGATGAAAATATTAAACAGCATCGGTCCCAGCACCGACCCCTGAGGAACTCCACTAGTCACAGACCTCCAGCTAGATTCTGCGCCATTGACCACAACTCTCTGCCTTCTTCCTTTCAACCAGTTCTCGATCCACCTCACTACTTGATCGTCAAGCCCACACTTCTTTAGCTTATCTATGAGGATGCTGTGGGAGACAGTATCAAATGCCTTACTGAAATCAAGAAAAACTACATCTACCGCAGAGCCACAAAGATGATTAAGGGAGTGGAACATCTCCCTTATGAGGAGAGGCTGAGGGAGCTGGGTCTCTTTAGCTTGGAGAAGAGGAGACTGAGGGGTGACCTCATCAATGTTTACAAATATGTGAAGGGTAGGTGTCAGGATGATGGAGCTAGGCTTTTTTCAGTGATATCCAGTGATAGGACAAGGGGCAATGGGTGTAAACTGGAACATAGGAAGTTCCACGTTAACATCAGGAAGAACTTCTTTACTGTAAGAGTGACAGAGCACTGGAACAGGTTGCCCAGGGGGGTTGTGGAGTCTCCTACACTGGAGATATTCAAGGCCCGCCTGGACAAGTTCCTGTGTGATGTACTGTAGGTTACCCTGCTCTTGCAGGGGGGTTGGACTAGATGATCTTTTTAGGTCCCTTCCAACCCTTGGGATTCTGTGATTCTGTGTGATCAACTTACTTACTCATGTGGACTACAGCGTGAAAGACAGAAGTGCAAGAACTTGAAGCATAATGAATATATCAGTAACAGATTCAGAATGCCCCATCCAAAACCAATTATAATTAACATACACAGAAAATTGCACTGCTTGCTTTGTGACAGAGATCAACCACTAGGCATTACAGAAAATGATTTACAAATGTGAAAGATATCAATAACTTCTTACTATATTATTCACTGAAAATTTGCCAGAAGTTATTACCTATTCACACTGTTAGATTAGCAACTTGAAACCACTAAGAATTGATAACCGCTAGAAACCACTAAGAACTGATAATCACTTGAAATCACTAAGAAGTGATAATATGACCAGTGAAATCATTTGAACAATACATTCTCATACCAAATGAACCAGCTATCTAAGAGGCAATCCACACTACTCACATTAGAAGCGCAAAATCTTTTCATACTTACTTAACACTGTAACACTGAAAATGACTATCTGGATATTGAGGCTGATATGGTTCTTGACCCAGCACCGTTCCAAACCACCATGCATCATCAATAATGGATCGGAACCTATCAGCTAGTGGAAAAAAAAAAAAGTCTGCTCAGATATTTTACTAAGGAAAGTTATTTAACTATGCTTCTATATGCAATTAGAAAAACTTTTGATTGATGTTTTTCAGTTTGAAGTTCTAAATCCACTGATATTCAATGAAAGATGAAACGATTATTATGCCAAAAAAATGTCGGTGCTATAATCTGAGTAAGTTTGCTCCTAGCTGTAAGTTAAGAAAAGGGGGACACTAAGGCCTCGATATATGTATTGAAGACTGTAGCTTAGATCTACACTAATCCCTCCAAAAGGCTCAATACAGCAATTAGGCTCATATTTCTAAGGGGCAGAGAGACCCTACACACCAGAGAGCCCTCTGAAGTTAGAAGCAAGTAGCATTTAGCATGTTTAGCAATTAGCCAAGGATAAATTTTTGATTTCAAAATCATATGGTAAAATGTTTAGTACACACACTTACAAGCTTGCCAGTTCCTCTGCCGTGCTTCATCATAGAACTGACGTAATATAAGGAAATCGATAACATCTGGCATATCGTGGTATCTAGATTAAAAACAAAAGAAAACAAACAAACAAACAAACAAACAAAACCCACCACTATTTCATGTGTGCAACTTAGGGCTTTAGGAAGCAGCTTAAAAAGAAATGCAGTTTTAAATACTGTTCAGAAAAATAGAGATGCTCATACCTGATGGAAAATGATTTGTCTGTATGTTTTCCAGTGGCATGATCTATAAAAGCAAGCTTGAGGCAACACAATGTGGGAGGCCCAACTTCATATCTAATTCCAACAATTTTTACTAATTCCTGATCCTACAGGTGAGAACAAACAGTTTCAGCAAGTTCTACTTTCTGGAATATGCACAGAACTATCAATTTAACATTAGTTAACCAAGCACATGAATTGTACCCCCATGCAAAAAGCCAAAACCGTTGAAACTGTGTAGGAGTTCACAGTTTCACAGGAGTAGACAGTCCATCAGGCTTGGCAATTTTAACACAGGTTATTTGGGCTTTCCACAGATAACTCTGGTAATTGAAGTCACTTTCCTGTATTGTTTCCATAAGGAAACATTGTAAGAAACAGCATAATGTCACAAATCAATGTTTTGTGAACCATGTAACACAACTCTTCTTTCACATACTACTAGTATTGAACCCATTGTATCTTCAATGAAAACCTACCCTGAGGACTACTTTTCTCCATGGCTCCTTGTGTGGATTCAGTTCATAAATGTTATTTCTTCTAACTGCTTCAATGTAAGCTTCATGTCCTTGTCGGAAATATATTACCTGAGAAAAAAAACAAACCCCAAACGGTAAACGTTTTCCTATATTAAGAAATTATGTTAGGTAACACAACCATTTAAAGATTTCTATCAATATTCCTACCTCATCACCCATCTGAGGGACAAAAGGGGATCTTCGAAGAGCTGTGTCTGTTATCCAAACAGGAGGATGCAAATCGTATGACAATTCCAAGTTTACTGGTTGTGTTTCAGCATTTGCCTTCACATTAAATAGAGAGCAAAATTAGGCATAATGGACATATTCCTGACATGAAATCAAAACAACTTATTCCATTTTAATTTGTAGATAAAAACCTTAACTTATAACAAGACTAAAGTACTCGTCCAGAAAGTATTAGCAGAAAACTCCTAGGCTTTCATTGAGTTGTAACTGTATTTGTAGTACTAATACTAAGCATTCTTTCCTTTTATGAAGATTTAAGTGAACAAGATTATTATTATAGTTTCTTACAGCCTAATAGATTATCTGAAGATTAAAAGCTATGAGATATCACATAGTAAATATTCATATTAAACCAGTTCCAAAATTGTCATTTTGAGAATACTTGGAAGAAAGCAAAACAACTGAGAGAAAAACATACCAAAATTACCCCAAGTATTAAAAATCTGTATTTGTCCCTTTTTGGTAGAAAACAGCAAATCACAGCTACTGTAATTTAAAAAATGATAATTATTTAAATTAACTTGAAAATTTTCATAAAGAAAAGTAAGTATTGTAACTTACAAAAAAATTAAGTTCAATAATAAAAACCCAAACATAAGAATACAGTGACTATATCACTTAAGTTTTCAAAAAGATGTTACTTAAATAATTCTACAGATAATTAGATTAAAACCCTGTTAAAAACCTGGCTTAATTTATTTAACTCTGCTTTTAATTATCACATTTCCCCTTTGATACCAGCAACCTTGAGAACCCTTTTTATTTGACAAGTGAGAATGACTTCACTTGGAATGTATATTTGTCCATACAAATCTGCAGATACTTTGCACTTGGAATAGTCTCAATTTAATTAAAAAGTACAATGTACGTAGTGATACCAATATCCTTGTCCAATGGCAATAAGAATTACTTTAACAGGTTCCAGTGAAGAGGTCTGAAAACCTAAGACAGCAATTTATTAAAGAGTGACTAGAAGAAATTATACCTCCTCCTGCTTTTTTGGTTTAGGTTTTTTTCTCCTTTTTCTTCTTCTTCTCTTTGGAGGAGATGATTTCTCTGCTGATACTTCCTCTTCCGAAGTACTGCAATACCTGATAGCTTTCCGTCGAGAAGTCCGTACTGGAGGTTGCAAATTAATTCCTGCATCAGCTATCCAGTCGGAATATCTACTTGAAGAATCACTGTCCATAGCAGATGGAGTCAGGGAAAATACAAACACAGAACCAAGCTGTCAGCATTTCAGAATGCTAAATTCTTTTAGACAAATAACTGCAGATGCAGATTGCTGTTGAAAGCTCTATCAGAAGAACTAAAATTACTTTGACCTGTTATAACAATTGCTTAAGTTGATGCTTACCATAAATTTTGGGGAACACCATACTTAAAAGCATGGGGTTTTTTAAGAAATCAAGGCTGGTGAATTCCAAAATAAGTAATTTATTCAAGAAAGTTGTGCAACGAAATTCAGGACTAGTTGGGAACCCTCCCTAAAGACACTAGTCAAAAACTACCTAAATTCTTTAAAGACAGTTAAATAAATCACAGGGATACACATTTGCCTTTTTTATACCTCTCTTTCTTTGTTCTACTACTATAGAGTTCTAGAAAGAATATCTAAAAAAGTCACAGCAGAGGGATTAAAAAGTTACCTATAACTTCAGTTCTACACAGAATTACAGCCTTATCAAAATAATCTTTTCCAACCAACCATTTTGTAACAGCAACTGGCAGTTGCTGCATTGTTAACAAAACATCCCCCCAACCAAACAAAACCCCAAACCCCTCAAAAACCCAACAGAACAAAACACACTATAAAAAACATTCCAAGACCATCACCTTTCTCCTTGCCATCTAGCAAAACAGTAAAAGTATTTGAAACTATATAAAAAGACAATGTTTTGGTGAAATGGAACACTAAATAAAAATACAATGTCTCCATGTAGTACCCTCCAAAATATTATTACATATGAAGCATGACAGAACTTCCATACAACTTTTCTAAAACTTGTTACAGTTCAAGCCAGGATTTGTTCACTTTTACCTAGAACTATTACTGTTGCTTTTCTTGTCACTTCTCCACTCTTCCTCTTCATCAGATGAGCCAGAGCCCTCACTTTCTTCAGCTTCCTGATTTTAAAAATATGCAGAGTCAATCCAGAGCTTTCTCACACCACATGTTTTAAGGGTTCGAAACATAAAACACATTCTCTATTCATGTCTACATATTAATAAGTTAGCAAGAAATCTGGTAAAATGAGTTGCTGAAATGGAAATGAAAGTAGTTCTTTTTTGGAGCAGATTTCAACTTAGCCTATTAACCCCAGCAGTGCACTATTAATCAATAACTTCTGTATGTTCACTCACATTGTATTAGCCATGTGGGTCCACCTGCTGTATTCACTCTTTGCAAAGCAATACTCCTATCCCCCTACCATATGACAGTTCTAGTTTTTCTAGTCTAATAATAAATTTAGATCATTCATCAGGACAAAGTGGAAGGTGATTTTGATTCCTTCAAATTCCAGACACATGATGCTGTAATTAGGTCATGTAAAGTACACAGTAAAATCTAGCTCACTAGAATGCAAAGGAAGAATTTAAAGACTGCAAAAGGCATAAGACAAGAAAGCAATCACATCTCCCATTTGGACACAACATAGCTTTTATCTTGTTATAGGAGTAGTATTTTTTATTAGTTATGCAAGCTAAAATCATGTGATTTTTCTGATTTTAGTATCAACTGATTGACAAGTACTAACTGGGTGTTGTCACGCATATATTAAGATGCTAAACTAAACAGTCAAGATACAGCAAAATATATTACAACCTAAGTAGTTTCCTGATTGTTGTTCAACAGTTTATTTGCATTATCATGTTTTACTTGTTTTCCATAACTGAAATTACCAAGTATAATACATTTCTCATGTCTCAAGTTACATACTGTCAAACAAAGAAATCAAACAAACAAAAAAACCCCAAGATTTAACTTGCAACTTTCAGTTCGATACTGTTTCAGTTAGTCCAACCGATTGTTATTTTCAGAGTAACAATGTTAAGTCTTTCCTCTAAGACCTGCTCACACAGTGTACAGGATGAACAATACTGAGTTATTTCTTCCTTTCATCCTACCATTTGTAGGATTAAAACACCAAAAAAACCCCAACAAAAATAAAACCATCTACATCAAAGCTCAGCTTCTTATAGTGTTATTAATTTAAGTATTATTAGATCTAACATCACTTCAAAAATATTTCAGTATATGTAGTATCTACAGGACAGTGTTCATAACCCTATTGTGCTTTGTGTACTTTGAATTTGTGAAGTTCCAAAAGTCTCCTGCAACTCCCCTTCCACCCTATTCCCAAAATAAGGAAAACATGAACTTTTCATTAAGGTGATTTTTTGTGTTTAAAAAACATCAGAATTCTTTATTATGAGGCTAGGAGACGAGAGTCTATTTCCAAAGAATATCATTCTTAATCTTACTTTAAAAATTCTCTTATCTCCCAAATATAGCCCATTCTGTTCACAATTCTTCCTTAAGAAAGCAGCTGGTCCAACAAGTCCAACCTTCTCTACTCCTTCCACTACTTCCCCCTTTCCCAGTTTGAGACTATTTCCTTGTGTGCAAGTCAAGACAACTGTAATCCAAGCAGTCCTACCACTGATTTACAGCATTTGATAACACAACAATCAAAAGCTCCTGCTACCTATGGCAAAGTCCTGTTTCACCCCAAGCCAGGACTCAGCAGGATAATCATACTGTGGAAGAATCCCATTACCTGGTGAAACAATGCTTTCTGAAAAACCTTCAAAATTGCCAGTTTTAGGTGTGTGCACAAATTTGGAAGGTTTTTGTAGAGAAACAGCAAAACATCTAAAATCCAAACTTGACTAAGCCAAGCTTGGCATTTTATATTGTTTTCTCCCTTGGGTTGTGGATTTGGTTTAGAAGATTCTCAGCAAAACCAGTTCAGCTGTTTATAAAATGAAGGAAATACAGCCATTATTAAAGCAAGAAACCTAGGTCTGAGAAGTGCTAACAATAATGATACTACAGCAACACTTTCCCTGGTAAAAGATTTTATTTCTTCTACTTGCTTATTTGTTTTAAGAAAGAAAACACACATTTACATGGAACTTCACTTATTGGGGTACTTAAGTTCAAAATACCTAACTCAGAAGAGAAGTTACCTGGTCCATCAAGCCAAAGCAGTTATCTCTTTCTTCATCAGAAGACTCCAGCTGGTCAATGTTATTCCGTGTTCGGTAACTGGGATATTTCCTTCTATGTAGTCTACGCTTAGATTGTATTAATGAAGACTCAGAGTCACTCTATATAGGAAGTAAAAAAAGAGGTTACATACAAGTATGTACGTCGCAAACTTACAGGGGTGAAAGGGTGGGTAAAAGCTGAATGTAAACACAGAAACAGCCTCATCACATCCCAGCCTGATGTCAAGACTCCTTTTCACCAGAAGTAATCTTCCTGTAAGCCAATAGTTTTAAATTTGCTATTCTCGATTCCAGATTTAGTAGCCATCCTAAGCAATTGTTCTTTATAAGCTACTGTGATAGGTCCATTCAAATTACTTGATAAATATATTAACAGAATCAAGACATTAACTGCCTACAAACATGCAATTCTTAGAGGACCAGAAATCTGCAACTCCCCCGGTTAGGGGGAGGGTGCAGTAGAATTCTTGCATTAAATTGTTTTGTACTGCAAGACACAGCGAATCAGGCCACTACAGTACGAAAGTTTTACAATAAACAATTTTTCCTTCCTACTGATCTTTTCCGGAAAATGGCTAGTCAAAAAAAATATTAAAAACTGAGCAAGTCTGAAAAAGTTGCCCCCCCCCAAAAAAAAAACATTGCCATCTGAAGTGACAAGGGAATAGCAATATAGCCTACAGTTCTTCAAATATGGCACCTTGAACTCTTTCATTTGCACCTCAGTGCTTTAGCATGGACCTGCAAGAGCTGTCTTTGAAACTTTAACTACAGTAAAACCAGAATGGGCTGAAATCAAACCTACCTTTAAGATTAACTTAGAGGGAACAGGAAAGATTGAAAGAAAAAAGAATCCTATGCATTCATAAAAATAAATCCAGCCTTGTCCTGCAATAAGCAGAAGTTGAACCAGCAGGAACACCTTTGAAGACCACACCTTCAGAAATACCCGCTTTCATTTTTTAAACCATGATTTATCCCTGGGCACAGAATGTCCATTTTCCTGGAAGCTGCCACGTACCTTTTCCAGTGACTCAAATGACTTTTTCTTTTCTGTTGCATAGAGATCTCTCTCCTCTTCCCCTTTAGCAATTCGATATCCTTCCTGCTTCCTAAAAGAAAGCAATGAAAATCTAATTCTACATCTGTTCTGGCAATATTAAAAGAAGTAAAATTATCTGTTCTCTTTAAAGGACTCAAACACCTATACCATATTCTCATTTCCAGATAAAAGAGAATGGATATTAAGAAAGTCTTCCTTGAAAATACCAGAATGTAATAAACTCTTTCAACTGCATTTTCAGTCCACATTTTTCCCTTCAATTATTCTACCTCCCAACACCAAGACAGCTTTTTAGATGCTTCAGAGATGTGGCAGCACATATGGCTGTACTGTTAAAAAGAATTATTTAGCTATCAATATTAATTCTCCTTTTCACAGACGCATACTGCAAACACATTTGAAAGCAGCTAACTGCTTTAGCATTTCAAGTGCTCAGTGCTGGTTGTTAACACATCACCCCTACAAGCCTCACAAAAGCACAATTCTTCAGGATACACTTTCATCTAAATGGATTTAACCTATATCACTTCACTTTGGCAAGAATCAAAGTAATCTAGCCATCCTCGAGATGACTTAAAACATTGAAATATGGGAGAATAATTCTCTATTAAACTAGAGAATCCTCCATCTATTATTGTTGAACGGACTGCACAATGAAAAAGTTCTTAAGCACAGCTGACCATAACACTGAACTATTTCAATTTGTACCATGTATCTTTGTTAGCTTAAGTCTAGATTTAGAAAGAACGTGATGTGTTCTCTCTAGTCACATCTGCAGCACTGTAAGCTGCCTACAGACCTGAGTAAGCTTGGTGGTATTTCTGGTACAACAACTCTTCGTCTCCAAGCCTGAAGGTCTCGCTCAGTAGCCATCTGACTTCGTGGAGCATTCTGATGCATCTGACGCACACCTTCAACTTGCCCACTACGTCGCAGGCCAATATTGGGAGGAGACTGGATGTCTAAACTTGGTCTTCTAAAAGCTAAAATATAAAAAAAAAAACCCCAAACAAACAGCATTTTTTTTTTCCAGACTACAGAGAATTAGAACCTCGTTTCTTCCTTCTACAAGATAAAAATTTCACACTTTACATACTTTTAGCTCCATAATCCTAAGTATAGGACTGATTACCATCTTTAGAAAATTACCATGAGATTACATACATACTTTTAAAACGGTTATTTCTACTACTATTTTAATACAGTGAAAGGAAGTATAATATGACAAAGGTGTTTTTCTGTATTATTTCAGGCAGCTCTGAGGTTAGCGAAGTTTTTAAGGAGCACTTTTTCTGGAGATAAGCTTACATAATTAAAACTACAAAGACAAAGATCAGAAGAGTGTCTGGTTTAAATCTGTAAAGAAGGGAGAGGGGAATCCAGTTTGAATACCATACCGTATTATTACAGAATAATACAGTAAAATATTTATTCTGCAAACTTTAGAGGAGAATAAATGTAGCTCCTATAAATGTTATTCGCATTCTTTAAAAATACGCATGAGGCACTTTATAAGGAATACAATTAAAAGGGAAAACTCTTTAAAAGGAAAAGCTAAGCAGCTTTGTTTTGTGATTTCATCTCAGGAGCAGCAACGTTTTAATGAATAAAAAGATCTTAATCAGCTATCACTACGTTAAGGGAATCTTAGTCCAGGATACAAAGTTAAAACCCATCTGAAATATTTCACACAGCATAACAAAGATACGAAAGTTACCGAAGAATTTACCAGCCAGTACTAACCTCTTCTAGGTGTTCCTTCCCCATTCTGTGGAACATTTGAAGCAGATTCTTGATCTGCACCAATTCTTTGATCTTGTTGTAGTTGCAATTGTCTAATCATGCCATCAAGAATGCTGGGTTCCAAGCCTTGCTCATCTTGATCAACTGTCTGTTGGCCTATAACTTGTTCAACCACTTCTCCGTCACCTTGTGAGTGTAATACAAATCAAATGAATGGGTACAATTAACTGACTCCTGTAAACAATTTAATCTCACTGTTCACATCACCATGAGACATGTTCTACAGCTAAACACAATGAAAACCATTCCTGAAATTATTCCAATTGCTTATTCCAGATAAGACATTTACAGAGCTTACAACTTAAACACAGTTTGTGCATGTCAGTGCCTGCAGACAGAATTAAGACATCCATTCAAACAATCAATTATTTTTTTTTTTTCTGCTTGTTTAAAATCATACTCACTGTGAGACCTTTCAGCATCTTTAGTGAACATGATAGATAGCATATGGGAAAATTAAGGCATTTATAGATCATTCATGTCATATCTACTCAGTTTCCATTGAGAATTATTACAGTAGCTCCCACTCCCAGATTTAAGTCATCAGTGATACTGTTCTTACTTGTTGCTACATAACCAAGTTGAGGAATCAAATGTTCATCTGCACAGTTCTCTCTTCCTGGCACCAATCTTTGATATTTTGTTGGATGAGGGTTTCCATCCACATCTACCAAGAAGGGAGGGGGCATGAGATGAGGAGCCTGTTGAGTCTGCTCATCTAGAACATAGTTGTTAGAGTCTCGAATAAGCGGCCGATAGTCAGTGTGGAAGAACATCTGATCAGGAATCTAGAAAGAAATTAAGTTTCATGTTATCAATTTGAAAAAGAGTATGCTAAAGAACAGAGAAGAATAAGTGACAGTAAAATATCCAGAATCTCCTTAAAAGAAAGGGCAAGTTCACAATATGAAGAGCTATGCAGAGCTACAATTAACCTGTATGTGTGTTGCAGTACTCTCATTTTTTGCTAGTGCTTTGGCAGGCAGCAAAATGCTTTTAGAAAACAACAAACTAAGGTAACTGAAAGCAAAAGCACTGCTTTACACTTAAATATTTTACATCTCATTCTATTTTTTAAAGCCCCATACAAAGAAAAAGTTTCCCTGGTTTCCACGCAAGAAAATCATTGTCTGAAGTTCATCATAAACTCTCAAAATAAAGTTCTTTCTTAATTATGCAATGTCCACCAGTAATTTTTTGCTGTAACTGAAACAGTCTGTTAAATTCATGCAGCTGAAAGAAAATGGTTACATACGTATTAGATCATAGTATCTTTCCTCCAGCAGTGATGAGCAAGATGAAAAGAGCAAGTTTCAATTTCACCATAGAATGGTTTGGGTTGGAAGGGACCTTAAGGATCATCTAGTTCCAGCCCCCTGCCACAGGCAGGCACACTTTCCATTAGACCAGGTTGTTCAAAGCCCCGTTCAACCTGGCTTTTTTCAAAATAATTCAGCAAAGAATACAGAGCAAAAAAAAAAAAAAAATCTTTAAAATGCCAAACATGGAATTACTGTTGCAACTTAGGA
Organism: Lathamus discolor; assembly: GCF_037157495.1. Lineage (NCBI taxonomy): Eukaryota > Metazoa > Chordata > Aves > Psittaciformes > Psittacidae > Lathamus > Lathamus discolor. Next base: position 33,700,293 of record NC_088887.1, read on the forward strand.
GAGAAGTGAAGAAAAGCATAGGTCAGAACTGCACTTTTAAGAGCCATTTCAAAAAAAAACCAAACGTATTTATCAAAACAAAAATGAAACATACTGAAAAAAGCGCAACATTTAAAAAAGTTCAAAAAAGCGCAACATTTATGCCATGAACATTTTTCTAACATTTCAAAATCCACAGCGTTGGAAGAATATTTATTTTTGCTTATTTTTATCAAACTACTGCAACAAATTTGGGTTTGAACAAGGAAAGGCCTAAATAAACTGTAAATTCTACTAACTGAAGTAAACCAGCAAATTATTCTTAACATACAACCAGCATGCTGTTTTGCCAATTAGGTAGTAGTGCTCACCATCCACCGACCGATACCCAGCCCAACACAAGCAGCGATCTGGCCCTTCCGGGTAACTGCCCCCAGTTTATATACTACGCATGACGCGCTGTGGTATGGAATACTCCTTTGGCTACATTGGGTCAGGTGTCCTGTCTCTGCTTCCTCCCATCTTCCCCTCCTCCCTGGCAGATCATGAGACCCAGAAAGCTCTTGATCGGGGTAAACATTATTCAGCAACAACTAAAAACATCGTTGTGTTATCAGCACTGTTCTCAGACTAAGGTCAAAAACACAGCGCTGCACCAGCTACTAAGAAGGAGAAAAATGTCTGCTACTGCTGAACCCAGGACAGTGATACATTCCAATCTTTAAACATCAAACTATTTTCAGAAAATAGAAATAAAAGTAATTTTGAGGCTGAATAATTAACATGCAATTAGCTGGCTGGAAGATGTATTCCAGAAAAGTTCTTGGGAGCTACTCCCAAGGGAATGTTAAGACACTGGTTGTTTCTGCGGTGCCAGGACCATACATACAAGAGAACTCAGTCATCAAGGAACCTGTTATATTTTAATCCCATACCCATACAAAACCCTTTTTTTACATATGATGTTTTAAAGGAACAGATTTACCTAATCTAATTTCAGTTAGAAGCTTGAATAAACAATTCCAATAAAAAGCTAAACTTACCTTTTCATAAGGCCTGCTACAGCCAAAACCAAATATCAGTAGATGCCCATGAGAATCTGTACATGCAAAATGCTGCCCATCAGGTGAAAATTTACAGTCAAAAACAGCACCATGTCCCTGGCCTTCAATCTAGATTGAAGGAAAGAAACTCAAGATTATTTGACCATTTTCTTTCTGAACAAATGATTGTGCAACATCAAAAATTAATTACTTTGTCAAAAGCAGTCATGCACCTCTTAAATATCTCCATTAAAATACAAATTATCTCATTACTTCAGTTTATTTCTTTTCCCCTTGACACAAGCTCCTAAGTCATAGTTTTAAAAATATGCATTCAATTTTAAAAAATGCACTAAAAGGCATGGAAACCTAGTATTATGAAAGAAAAAAAAAAAAAAAAGAGGCTTTTGGAGGCTTTTTAGCTGTTAGTATACTGTATAAAAATAAACTACAGCTAATGTATACTGATTTTGCTAAACCACTTTCAAGAAAAGCAAAAGGAATCTTAAAGCTAAAGAAAAAAAATCACTTCACTATTGACTGTAACCAGAAAGAAACAAAAAATTAATATGAACACTGGTTCATAACTTAAGTCTCAAGGAAAATAACCTTTCTAAAGTGTTAATCATGAGTTGTCAAATTGAGCAAATGTCATGGGAGCTCTCAAGAAGAACTGCACCAATCCACTAATGCTTATGGTAATAATATTATAATTTTTAAGGCTGTTGAGAATGCAAATATTTGCCCATAAGACACTTGAAAGGATGGCCTAAACCAAGACCTTTCGCTCTTTTAGATGACATCTCAATTAAGGGGAACAACTACTGTGAGTGAGGTGCACAAAGATCTTCAGTAACAAAGAGCAGAAAGGCTCACCACACCTCACAGACCAAAGGACAAATCTGAGAAACTCAGATGTTGACTGCGACAAAAGTAAAGTCCTGTTCTGCTCCCCTACACCTCACAATCCTCACACCTAATGGCAAATTCTTACAATTCATCTTCCTTGGCTCAGAAGCTTATTAAGACCTTCCTGACCAAATTCAACTTGGAAACCCTACAGGAAAGCAGCAGTGGAAGGAGGTGAGGAATACTTTTGAAGTGAACAGGCTCAGGTTAGTGTAAGGTTCAGTGAGAGGCACTTGATTCAAGGTAGAGAACAGAAGCGGCCAGCTGAGAGCAGAGAAGGGAGGCAATGTTGGCCTTTTTCTGCCACACTAAAACTGTTAAAACTGGCTCCTGATCACTTTGCACCTACAGTTACAGTAACCAAGAACAACTGGTAAAAGCTCCAGGGAAAAAAATCATAAATTATGCTGGATTGGTTTGGATTTTTTTGGATAGTTGTTTTTGGTGTCTTTTTGACAAAACAGAGCAGTGGGTGTGTGTGATGGGTTCAATTCTTTAAATATGCGAGCACACTAATGCGCGCCGAGAAACAAAATGGCACTTATAAAAGGTCTTACCATGTTAAAATAATGCTTTGTTTTTGTGCCTCTGGTAATGTCCCATATAAAGATGTTGCCGTCATGACCTGCAGACAGCATTATCCTGGAATCAAAAGGATGGGTCTCCAAGACAAATACTTCATCCGCATGCCCCTAGAATTTAAAATTGCGTATCATATGCAAACACGAGGACATAAATTCACATCAACAGCGTATTTACAGTAGAGCCCAAAGCACTGCACTGTCCTCTTCTGACACTCAGACTTTTGGAAAATTAAAACCCTACATGCTGCCCCCAAAAATATACAGACTTTTCCAAATTCATATTCCATCTATCTCAACTGCTACCTGTGGCACCTAAGTAGAGCAAACCTCCAAGCAGTCAGAAAGACTATATCTGAAATGTACTCATTTTCTAGATTCAAGCAGGAACTTTAGAAATATGGATATTTTGACAAAGGACAGCGAACTATTCAATGGACAAGTATGTTACTGCATAAAAAACTTATTTATTCCATTCGAGAAGCAACTTCAACACAGCAGCTAAGAAAATGACTGCTCAAATCCAGGAGTAAGCAGCTAGTTTTGGTTATATAAAAAAAGTAAAATTAAATAATCTAACAAACACTGTGCCTACTTTATCATTCATACAAAGCTTTGAAGACAAATCAGATCTAGTTACAAACTCGGTGTGCACGTATCATTGCAATTCTAGACCATTTAGTTCAAAAAGCAAGTAAAATTACATACCACCAAGTCATGAAGCAATTGCCCTGTACAGGAATTCCAAACTTTAAGCAGATGGTTATTCACAGCCGTAACAACATAGTTATCATTTTGGTTCCAAGCTATCATGGTTACTTTAGGCTTCATAAATTTGTCTTCCTCTGAACATGCGTCACTATTTTAAAGAATTAAAGAGGATGAGATATTTTTAATTTGCCCATTTCAATCTCAAAGCACAGGAAAATAACCTGTTTTCCCATATTAATAATCAGACAAGAATAGGGAAGTTAAGAATTAATTTTGAAACTCTTGCCCATAAACTTCATTTTTTTTTGGAGCAATCAGCTATAAAGCAGATGTGGATTTCTAGCATACATGTTTCACAGGTCATGCTAACCTCTTTCCCATTTCAGATGCAAGGAAAAAAGGCTTTTTTTTGGGCCTTGTCTCTTTTACAATCAAAAGTGCTAACATAATTTCTTTAAAAAGATGGACTTTCTACCATCAAGCGCTTTGAAACTCTTTCAGAAGCTAACCTCTACAATAAAACATTGTCCTGGGTTCAGCAGTAGCAGCCATTTTTCTCCTCCTTAGTAGCTGGTGCAGTGCAGTGGTTGTGACTTTCCTCCTGGGAACACCACTGACAACACTGATGTTTTTAATTGTTACTCAGTAATGTTTACTCTGATCAAGGATTTCTCAGTCTCATGCTCTGCCAGGGAGGAGGGGAAGTCAGGAGGAAGCAGAGACAGGACACCTGACCCAAACTAGCCAAAGGGGTATTCCATACCACAGCATGGTATGCCCAGTATATAAACTGGGGGCAGTTACCCAGAAGGGCTAGATCACTGTTTGGGTCGGGCTGGGTATCGGTTGGCGGGTGGTAAGCAGTTGTATTCTCTTCCCTTGTTTTTTCCCTTATCATTATTATTACTGGTGGTAGCAGCAGTGATTTGTGTTATACCTTAGTTACTGGGCTGTTCTTATCTCAACCTGTGAGAGTAACATTCTTCTGATTTTCCTCCCCATCCCTCCAGGAGTGGGGGGAAGAAGGGGGGGCAGGGGAGCGAGTGGCTGCGTGGTTCTGAGTTACTGGCTGGACTTAAACCACGACATAACATAATTTCTTTAAAAAGTTGGGACTTTTTACCAACAAGAGCTTTAAAACTGCTTCAGAAGCTAATTTCTACAATAAAACATTTTTTCTGACTCCCAACGTATATATGTTAAAGATAATACTTTCCATTAACGTCAATCTATCTCCTCATTTCTCTCCCCAAAATACATTTATAGGATGCATAACACTCCCTCTCAGCATTAGTCAGCTGAAAGAACAAACTTTCTTTGAAACACAGCTTCACACAGTATTATCTATATTCCACATCAACCAGTAGCCTGTTTTAAAAAAGACACTCTCTAAAACTACAAACAACTACAACTTTGCATATTAATCCAGAAAGATGCCAGTAAGATCTCACATATTAATACCATTTAGTAAAACCACTTTACCACTTCATTATTTTTTTCATAGCTGCATCACAAGAAGGGCTTACAACCACCCTCCAATCACCTCATATACCCAAGGGTTTTTTGTGTTAGTTCCCCCCTCTCATTTAATCACCTACAAATTAATTTCAGGTTACTGTCTACAAAAGCTGACTGAGCATTCTGTACTACTGTAAGTCAACCATCCTTCACATTTATCCAGTGCCACACAATATTCTGATCTTAATTTGGAGTAACACTTTTCAAACTGTGTGCCACCAGCGTATTTCATTAATACACATTTTAAAAAGTACAAAAGAATCAATTAGAATAGTCAGCAAAATCAGTTCTTGATAAAATCCACCTATTATCCATCATGACCTCTCCAGAAAGAGTTTATGATCTACTTGATTTTTACTAATCTTAAACATGTTTCTCCAGTCAGGTGTCTGACTGAAATCCAGATAGAGATTTATTGCACTTTCTAGTAACATTTTTTCCCCATAAAAAGGGAAATACGATTAATTTGGCACAATGTACATTTGAAAGCTATAAATATTTATGCATTTAGTCAAGCACAGACTGAAATTAGACTTTGCACAGACTTAGCAAATTGTTAAATGACCAGAACACTCATCTCATCCCCACCAAAGACCACACTACTTCATCTTAATATTGATGAGTTTTTCAAACTTTCTGCCTTAGTACAACAGATGAAAATGAAAAAAAAAAAAAAAGCAACTCTTCACATACCCTGGTAATCGATCAGACATATCCAACAATATACTCCTCCATTCTGCTTGCTCAAAATGCCAGATTCGAGCTGTTCCATCTCTACTGCCACTTAAGAACCTTGAAGAAGTTTTAAAAGACTGTTAATTCATCTTCATATGAATTTGCTTTTAAGCATATTTAATTACACACCACCACAATTTAAAACATTACAGTGGAAGACTGTTAGAATTGAAATCTTCGATTTCTGTGCAAGAGAATTCTTTACTGTCACCAGCCCATTAACTTTCTTTCCAGTAGCCTAGGAAAGAGTTTTTCTGAACTGTAGTGTTCTTGGTAACAGTTATCTGGCTTTCAAGAAGAGAAAAATCCCAATAAAAAAAAACCCAAAAAAAAAAAACCAAGCTGCAACTTAGGGTTACAAGTGTAAGTCTGCCCTGAAGGCTAAAATCCACATCTTCCTTAGTGATAGACAAATCAGAGATCAATTTTGATTCTATTCTGTGCTGGAAAAACCGGTGAAGTTTTACAAATGAAATTTATACATTTCACCCTTACCCCCGTTTTCTCGCCCCCCCAAAACAGTTGTAAAACTCTGTTAAATCAATTTTCTTAAAAATTAATAGAAGGCTAGGAAAAAACGATTAAAACTGATTTTAGATCATTTACACTGCATTGTTCCATTTCCTATTTTGGCTCAATACTGAAAGAAAGGGGAAGATGTTTATGAAGCCACAAGTATATTGGGTATGTTACAAAGTACTCCTCTAGGTAAATAAAACCCTATTGGCACAAAATCCCATCTGACATTGTCAAATAAAGACTAATAGAAAGCTAAGAAAGCTGAAAATTGTCTTCTCCTGGATTAGTCCAAATTTCCCCTCTAAGTTTCAAGTAGAATTTTCTTATTGGAAAACTGCAGGTGAGAATAATAATAAATTTTTAATTCCAAATAATGTATTGTTTGTTCACATTTGAGCATCTTTCAACATACCTATCACCACTGTTAGAAAACTGAATGCTGTCAACTTTATCCTGTAAGAAAAAAATACAGTTTGTTAGAAATTCTCTTTTTAAACAGAAAATTATTTCATATTTTTTCATATTCACAAATCTCAGTTTACCAAAATCTAAAACAATGAAAAAAATTGCAGATTGTATAATTTCTAAATTTTAACTGCAAGGTGAAACAAGTCCAACAAATACCAGAATTCACTGTTAATGCATTTAAAATGCAAGTTTTTTTAAAAAGTCCCAATTAAATATGAATGACTGACAGATGAAGTAACTGTCCATTAATAACCTGGCAGCCAATTAACTGATATTTGAGTATAAATTGCCAATATCTTAAGCCAACTAAGAGGAATCTGTTGTTCCCACTCCTACTTATATACTCCTTAAGAAATATACAATTAATTAGTTTTTTTTTTAAATCACAATATGAACTACAGGAAAAGTAAATGGCACATTCAGGTATCTTCAGATCTGAAAGTCTTCTCTACATCAAAAATACATATTGATTAAGCCTTACTAGTGTAACATAAATGGTTAAAGTCAGATTCAGTACTAGAGAAAACATATTAAGGCAAAAAAATTAAGACGGGTATTTTAAGAGCTGCCCTTGAAAGACCTGTAAGGGTTTAACAAAATCTAAGTTCTCCACAGTAAAACTAAAGAGTCTTTGTGTATCTAATGATGAAAAAAAATGACCCATCCTTCAGCACACAAACATAAGTAAAGTTTCCCTTAGACTCCACAGCAGGGAAAGTCTGAGGTACACAAGACTAAGGTACACAAATAAAAAATAAGAGCATTTTATCTAAGAAGTTATTTCCCTAACAGGTATCAGTTGTATCAAGAAAGCAAGTAAAGACAGACAATACACACTACATAAAGCACATGGCAAAATAATGCTAAACCAGCAAGCTGACTTATTATGTAGGAAGCATAAAGTAGCTTGCACAGCCACTGAAAACTTGAGTAAAGGTCAAGATGAACTCAAGCAAAATTATAGAAACTCAATCCCATTTAAACATTTGATACAAAAGGTTTCAGATAATAATAACCTGCGTAATGAAAACCACATTCTCAGCCTATCTACTTCCTGTATACAGCATATAATATATAGGTGGCTAAGTACACTTGCATTGGAGGGAAGCAACAGAACCACCCAGTTTAGAATTAGATAAATGTATGACATCCAGTTGGAAAGACAGAATTCTAAGTATCATCTTGATACATTCCAGCCTTTTAAATGGTCATCACATTGACATGACTGGCTGAAATTCTGCATAAGCTCTAAAAATACTCAATAAAAGAACATTACTACGAACCCACTAACAACATCAGTTGGCTGGGCAGGGCCTTGAACAACCTGGTCTAGTGGAAGCTGTCCCTGCTGATGGCAGGCAGGTTGGACCCAGATGATCTTTTAGGTCTCTTCCAACCAAAACCATTCTGTGATTAACTTGCAACTTCAATACTGCTTGAAATAACTGATTATTAGATTTAACAATCTTACTTACAGCATGACTTTCCAATTCAGCTATTTTCTCAGGTGTTTCAGAGCCAAAAAAGTACATCCTGATGACATGGTCAGTGCTACCAGTTGCTAAAAACATACCACCTGTAAAAAAAAAAAAAATCAATAATTAAGCAACAGTATAAGAAATTAAACATATCACCAACATTTTTCAGATGCTTGGTTTAACAAAAGTAAACTGAAGAGTTTAAAAAAAATAAAATCTTAAGAGTGTCACATTTTTAATGTTCCTCCACTGAGATACAGATACAGAAGGAAGTCCCCCTCTGCTCCAGAAAGCACTCTCTTATCATAGTAAAGAAGTCACAGTCAGTGTTACAAAGTTTTAACAATATGTATCTAGAAGAATGTTGAAACATTTAACACCTCTAACTGCACACAGGAGCCATTGGTTATGGGCAATATTTCTAGTCACCAACATAACAACCTAGCTTACTCTTTCACTGTAACATGTCTCTCATTTGGGGCATATAATTTGCTTCAAAACTGGGCAGGAGCATAAGTAAACCAGTCTAAGTACACTGGTATTTAGCCATGGGGGCAACAATACTACGAGGTGCCTCCTGGCGTTTGAAAGTGCTGTCAAAAACAACCCAAAGAAAACCTCAAAACCCCCCAAACCCATACAAACCCATGGCTATTCCCTGACAACACTAACTAGCTACAGTTTGATTTCTATCTTATTTCTACAATTGCCAAGTTTATTCTAATGTTCCTAGTGTCCAGTACCAGTAAGCCTTCCCACAAGCCACCCAAATGATTAGAAAGAAAGAAGACCACAAGCCAGGAGTGAAGCACATTTATAAGTATTTTTGTGGATTCTTAAGAATGGATCTTTATGAACATCCCTGCATACAAATGACACAGAATCAGGATCTCCTGCTACTGGCAGTAACCACTTCCACTGCTGTTCATTGTGGTATCTTACAGAACTAATTTTGCCCCTGACACTATACTAAGGGTTTAAAAAAAAAAAAAACCCAAAAAAAACCACAACACCCAAAAAACCCAAACCAAAACATCACACCCAAACCCAGTAAAGATGAATGCAAAGTAATCAAGCACCAGGTGACTTCTGTAAAATCACCAATGGCAAAAGGGAAATCACTAAGTTCAACAGCCTTCAACCGTTGGCTAAGGCAAGCCACACTATTTAATGTCACAGGCTAACAGTACACATATATACAATTGCTTACTACACAGCTGCTGGTTTTCTGTATTTTAAAGCTGTCACCACCAGAGTATTACAACTGCTTATGGGGAAAGACGAGAAATCACAATGCTAAACTCAAACTGTACGTGACTTACCTACACTGAATGAAGAGCAAAGCATCTGAACACCCGGTCTAGGTTTCTCTGTGAATTTCACTGGCCGATTGCTTAAAAAGAAAAGATGTTTGAAACAGGACAAAATAAAGGTATGCTTCTTTAAACATCTACGTAACAGGTACTTCTTAAATACATGCAATAACTTCCATAAGTCTTGTGCAGTAGGATAAGCAATAAGGTTTACTTTTCAAAACTACTGTACACACATACACAAACAGTATTTGAAGTCCACACAGCTTATGACGTTTTCTGCAAGATGCTATTACCTTGCAAGGATAACATGACATGCCAAAGGTTTATTCTCACTCATCCTTTGGCAAGTATGATTTACACCCTGCACAACACATCCATGAAGTACTGAACTCTTGACCTCAAGTTACAATCAACCAACAGTAGATTAAATAAGGCCTCCCAAATAGCATAACTGCAGAACGCTGTACATAATCATAACGTCTTATAAAAGTAAATAAAAGTTTTCAGCAAAGCGCACACGATGACTTAAAATAATGGTTTCTTGTTCTGCAAGTCACATACAAACTCTTCCAGTTGACATGGCCATAATCTCACAGAAAATAGATAATAAGAACTACATTGAGGAGAAATCCAGCAAACTATGCCACTTACAAACATTTTATGTTTCTACTCATTATTCTACTGCTTTTCTGTTCGAGTGTTTTCTGTTTATCAAAGGAAATGTTGACACCTTCAGTAAAAGAAGATTTCTTTGTTTCAATGATACACAGTACAGAGATTCAAATCCTAAGAATTCTTCTTCGAGACTTAGCAATGCTAAATTCAATTTAAGTCCACGCTTAAACTATTTTAAACAATGTTTACATCTCTTACAGGCCTCTAGATTAATTTTAGGAGAATAATTAAGGATCCAGTTTAAATACACTCCTCCTACAACTTACAGCCCTAAAAGGTTCTTCATATGAAGCTATGCCTTTAATAGTTTTTGCTGCAATTCGTCTACCTTAAGATCACAAGTAGGAATTAAAAGGCAAAACAACCATCTGCTTTCTAAAGTACTGATTATTTTTTATAGCTGCTTTAATGTAAAAATGGATAATTTTATACCAACTACCATCATATGGCATAATACTAGATACACACTGATCATCCCAGATCTCTCTTTTCAGGTAATATTCTAATTGTTTATTTGTACAAATAAACAGCAATCACATACAGAGAATTAAAACCTACCTTGAACATACTCTGCATGCAAGTTCTTTAAGAGACATCCTAAAACTACAGGACTGTTGAAACCTCAACACAAACAAAAAGCTTTATTATGCTGTCCCAACATATTTATGTTTGCAGCAATTCTAGTTGTCCTATATCTATATATACTTTCAGTGTAGCAAGAAATTTATTTCCCAGCTAACCTCCAAGGACAACAGAATAACATAAATTTGTATAGTTAGCAATGGTGCTTTAAAATAATTACATAATAGATTGCTTTCACAACATCTTTATTATCACAACAAAAACTACTTTTTAGCTAGTTAAACACAACTGACTTAAGAGAATATAGCATGGAACAGATTTAATCAGCAACCCATTTACATACTTGAATTTCATTGAATCTGTATCCCACTGCCAAAAGCAAACAGTTCCATCTGCACCCGTAGAGACCATGTATCGCATGGAGCCTTTCACCATTGGACTAAACTAAAGAGAAGAAAGTAAAGTCAGACACATACAAAAAAAGAGGTATCTAAACACCGTTCATAAGCTTCTAAAAACCTTAATGTAAAACCATGATTTACATACAATTTTCCACTAAAACTGCTAAAGCAACTGTTGATAACTTATTTTAAATGCTTACAAAAGAACATCTCCTATATTTTAAAATAAGTTGTGGTCTATGTTTAAATTATTGCATTATATAAAACCAATTTATTCACCACTTTGAGGTCTTAACCAACCACATTTGTTCACTAAAACTTTTGTCGATGACTGAAATAATGAGCAGAGCAGACTGGAAATAAAGAAAAAAAAAAAGGTAGTTTCACTAGACAAGCTTATTTTTTTTAACTCCATAATAAAGCAGAGCTTCAGTTGTGAGACAGTCCAAGTAAGTGTAACTCAGCATCACAAATGAATTTATAGCACATCCTCACACATACTTATTTAAGACATGGATTTATCAGTATGCATAGAACTACCCTTCACAGAACTTGAAGTTTAAAGAACTCAAGTTACACAAGTCAATTTAAATTGTTCATCCGTTACTACTGCTACCGTTGGAAAGTGACATATAAATTGTATATATTGCAATTACAGTACTGGGACATCTAATGTAGGTCATGCTTTGCCAAGAAAGTTGGACTACATGAGCCTTGAGGTCCCTTCCAACCTTGGACTCTATGACAAGATGCTTAAATGGAAGAAATCCATTACACTACAATAAAATAAACACCATGAGTGAGTTCTTTCCCATTAAAAAAAAAACCAAAGAAACAGGAAAAAAATGCAATAAATGCCATGGAAATTCTGCAAATACAAAAATTACCTTGAGAGGCAGCATTTTTGAGAAAACAGCAAAATTATTTTCTGCACTGAACTTCCTAAGTTGGCAGGCAGCACTTCACCCCTCAACATCAGCCTATTTGTCTCACTGGATAACACAACAAATCTGGATAATGAGCTGCTTATGTGTTTATGTGTTAAATAAGGAATTACAAAGGCCAAACCAAGACTGAATCCAAAGGACTACCAATAGCTCATAAAGTATCATAACACCTTCAAATTAACACAAAATACTACACTGAACATCTTTGCACTTTTGAAATAACTCACATTTTTGAGATTAGAAGAAATACCCATATCACAGAAGTTGTAAGAATCACATACTGGGTCTGAACACTCACCCACATAAACCAGTATACCACATCTCCAGCAACAGACACAAGGAAGACACAGTATTTCCCAGAAATTCTCTTTAGTTCCAACAGCTCAAATATTAGAGGCAGTGACCTTTTTTAACTGAAGAAGGATTCCTGTCATTATTTTCAGTTTAGTACTCAGGAATTCCAGGGGGTAGGGAACGGGGTTTTTTTGTGTAGGTTTTGACTGATTTTTGACATTAGTATTTAAATGTTCCCATTTTAATATTCCCCAAGAAATAATTTCAGTCACGTGAAAACCATAGTGACAGGCACAGTGAAAGATCATTGCACTTTGACGTGAAGAAGTAAGATGGACACTTGGCAAGTTACTTCTCCACGTAGTAAAAGCAATCACAAAGTACTTTTCTCAACAAAATGAGGCACTAATCTTTCTTTACAAGAAGTTGTAAAACAAATATGGAAGGTTCTGTTGGTGGAGAGCATTCCTGTAACTATGTTTCTGAATTGCAATAAGCAACCAAGGAAACTGGTTATTTCTAACCAACATGACAGCTACCTAACCATAGGGTGTCCCATTAATCTAAATCCTACTACTAAAGCAGACTCTTAACTTTTCAAATCAGGTGCAACAGCATTTTCCTCCCCTCCCCCCCAAATTATTCCTCATCATCTACTATTTAACTAAAATACCTTTAAACTTTCCAGACCATGCTGTCACGTGAAATTTATCCGAGTTTCGTGGACTGGCTGCTTCTTACAATCCATTTACATTATTCATGCTCCAATATGTAAACATACCTAGAAAAACACCAGAACCTACCTGTAATGAGGTAATGGACCCTGTGTGCCCATGGAGGACCGCAACTGGTGCACAAGTTCTCAGACACCACACTCTGATCATTTTATCACAGCTTCCAGCTGCAATCATAGTGTTTTCATAATTGACAGCCATATCAGAAATCTCTGCTGAATGTCCTCGTAAAGTGGCAAATAACCTGCCATTATGAGTTGACCAAATCTTCACCAAACAGTCATCTGAGCCCTAGAAAGAAACAGTTATTACACTCAGCAAGGATTTTCAAAGACACTAAGGATAAAAGTTTTAGGTTTCCCTTAATGAGCCTAACTATGTTTTTCCACACCTTGGTAAATTACACTTCTTTGTAAAACTATGTATGAGCTTAAAAAAATAACGTCAAAAAGCTCACTTATGTTTCAGAATTACAGTGCAATCACCACAGATCTACACCATATAATGCAAAAAGTCTGGAATAAGTTTGAGGGAATTCCTTACACTAAGGGGCCAATAAAAGTACCATTCTGCAAAATCCATCTCTCCTCTGCCACTTCATAAAAAACACGAAACACGCTTAACATTGACCTACATCACTGAATAAAGCTCCTTCATCAATGTCAACACCTGACCAGATATTACATACCCCATTTCTTACATGCTTTCAACCTTACAATTTTCATCTAATTACATCAAATTGTTCTACTTAAGCACAGCAGTGGAGCTCATCAGCTACATTTTAGCACTCCTGATACTCACCTCCATAAGTTTTAGCATAACATGCATTTCAAAATTCTTTTCCTTGAATCTATCTAGAGCTATAATCAGATTTGGATCTACTTCATAAACTTACAGTAAATATTCTATGTCCAGTCCTATCGAACGCAACACAATATACAGAAGAGAGATGGCCAAGAATCCGTCTGTGCATCTTGACATGCTGATACATACTTCCTGGAAATGAAGTACTGAATTTTGCATATCCAGTTAATTGTTTTGCTCGATGTACTTCCACTAGAACACAAAGAATCAAAGAATGAATGTACTGATATTTAAAACAGGTCTGTTCTAAAACAGGATTTTATTTGACTTGCACTACTACTTAGCAACTTACTAGAAGTGACTTTCAGAATTTAGAAAAAAATGTTACTTTATATTTGCAATTTTTTCCTATGTATAAAACCAAGATTGTATTTTAAACTTGTTCCAATCAAAAAAGTAAAATCAAAATAGTCCCTAAAAAAGAAGCGCTAAGTGTTACCTTTATTTTCCTACAGCTCTCTATGGCCTCCATACCTTAAACCATACAAGAGTTCTTCTATCCAAAGAAGGACTTCTGTCTCCTGTAGGTTTAGCTACCTAATACAGGGGCTTTAAAAAAAAAAAGTCATCTAGAGGCCATAGTCTGACTAGTGCTGTGAGCCGAGGTTTGTACCCAATACGTAACTCCAGTGAAGTCACAGAAAGTTCTCCTGATGAGCCTCCAGATCCAGCCCTGAGGTGCAGTTTCCAGCATCACAGCAAGGCCAGTCTCAAGACACACACTGTGTGTTCACAGCAGCAGTGGTGTTGCAGAGAGCTTACCGAGATTTGGTGGTGTGCCATAGTTCACAGGAAATTCAGGAGGTCTTCCTCTATGAAGAGCAGCAAATGCAGAGCCCTTCCAAACTGTGTTCCTGCAATCTTTAAAACCAATTGTACATGTTTAAAACAATAACATAACTACATGTTTAAATGCCAAAAGACAGTAAAGAACATACCTATAGGTGGTCTCAAACACAGTACTAAAACAACTGAAAAACCAGGAACACCAAATGCCCCAAAACTTTTTACAAACGGTGTAGCATCAGAGAAAATTCCACTCAGGATGGTAACAGAGGGAAAAAAAACCAACACAACCAACCACCAATCTCTGAAACCACTCCTAAGCGGAGATGCCCCTGCAGTTCATATAACACAAAGCTAACCTTTAAAAGGAATTTTTCCTACTCATCCCCAGTGCAAAGCATTTAAGATTGACATTTTAATGCATATTTGTTCATAAGTGTTTATTGAACATTTATTAGTATGAAATTATTTAACTAGATGAACTCAAGAGCTCCCTTCTATCTGACAGTTCTGTGATTCTTAAAAAAAATACCCACACTGACAAATACTTTGATACCCTCACACTGAAATAATTGTTCTATCCTGATTTTCAGGATAGAGGAGTCACTGTCATTCAGTGTGCATCCTTTAAAGCAGTTAGGACAGTTAACTGAAAGTGCAACAGTACCCCACAAATCAGTGCCACATCACAGCATCTAGCTACCCAGTAGAACTTCAGACAAACACATGAACTTGATAGAAACAAGGAGGTAAGTCTAAAGCTAAAATCTACTTTATCAACATTTGTGCTTATGCACTGCCAACCATTCCCTTTAAGTTACAGGTGAGGACTTTCTTCCTCCTTATCTAGAGAATTCACAAATACTAATTTTGATGCTATTTGCATTAACCACAAAAACTTTCCGAAAGCTGGTGTTAACTGTCTTACATTTGCACTGAACTGAATACAATAGCTGCTGCATTCAGAACCATCACGGGCCAATATACTACTGAGAATATGTTACAGAAACAGCATCTGTGTCCTGATGATTCATTTATTGCAGTAACACTGAAAACTAGCCATGTTCCGCAGGCTCAGCACTCAGAGTAACAATAATTCTTATGATGCAACTTAAAACCATCACTTTGTAACAGCCAATATATAGCTTATACGTAAAATCCTGGTGTTTAAACACAGTACTGAAATGCGGGGCCAATTCTGGTGAAAGCTCTCACCTTTTAAAAATTCCAAGTCTTCACCATATACTTATGAAAATGTATCATACCCATATCAAATAACAAACAGAC
This sequence comes from Lathamus discolor, assembly GCF_037157495.1. NCBI lineage: Eukaryota > Metazoa > Chordata > Aves > Psittaciformes > Psittacidae > Lathamus > Lathamus discolor. The sequence goes on from NC_088887.1 coordinate 33,716,120, forward strand.
CATACCTTTCGCTGTACGTAACAATGACTGTCTCCCTGCACCAAGCAAGGAATTCACTCTAGAAATGCTGGGTGGTATTTCCTTATCCAATATAGGGCCAATACGCTTGCAAATTTGTAACAAATGGTCTGGAGCCACATGTTTGTTGGACAGCACCTGGCAGAAATAAAAGTTAAAACATACATATGTGCGTGTGTATATATATATATATATAAATATATATACGGTACATCCAGAACAGATGACTCTAAAAGCTTCAATATTAGTATAATAAATATTGTTTAACTTGCAAAACAAAATCAATTCTGCTAAGCTCTGATCTAGTAAATTCTCCAAGAATGGGAGAGCTATAGTAAAAATAATTGCAGTAAATTCACTTACTGCTTTTTAGTACTTCTACTGAAAGCTTGCCATATTCACAAGTACGGCACCCATTCATGCAGCACCGCACAGTAAGTGTCTTTGCCCCATTCACCCAAATCTTAAAATATAAAAAATAAAATTCAAACCCTCATAACTCAAGATCACGGAAAATTTTTTAGTAATCAAGAATGAGAATTTATGCAACTAGTACTTCAGTCACACAGTACTTGTACAGTAAACTGCAACCCAGTAGGCTTGAGTACAATCTCTCTGGAAATAGTCTCCTTGAAGAGACAGTACTACACAGTCTAAGACTGCCCTACTTCCTTAAGCCAAAAGGATCAAAACAGTCATACATCCATACAGGAAGGAACTCATACTACCTACATCTAACAGTTGGAAAAAGTACATACACACTCTGATGTTTGTCAAGAACAGATATAAGTGGGTTTTCATTTTTCCCTTTACATTCTGGGAATTCAGTGAAAAATAATCCTTATCTAACTACAAAGTCAATCACAGTACTGCAAAAGTTAAATATGCGAAGTAGCTTTTACACAGACTTGAGTAAACCAAACAATCAGAATCATAAATTTAAGCTACTGGGGAGGCCTGAATCAGCAGGCAGAAACTGCCCCATGTTTACTCCACTCTCTGATCTTGCCACGTCAAAATCAGTTGGACCCAGAAGCCACACTGCTACTTCAGCAGCCAGACTACTCCCAGCCAATACATCCAAGAAAGGCAGCAGGCCACACCAACACAGGTATGTGGCCTCTTGCCCATGTAGCTCAGAACACAAGCAGAACTAGCTCGTGCTTATGATGCTATTCCCTTAACCTAACAACAGAACTTGGATAAAGGAAATCCTGACAAGGCTGATCTTGTCATCAGAACAGTGGGAATAAAAATACCACATGCTGTCATGTAACAAAAAGTTGCTCAAATGCACACCGAGTATGGAGAAAGTACAATTTAAGCCACAGCCTATTATTTGCTTTGATATTAAAAATCCAAGTAAGGTATAAAGTCTCTGGGGGTACTGGATATATTGATGGGGGAGTGGGGAGGTGGCAATATCAGTAAAATAGTTAACATTACCATACAGCTCAGCAGATATTTGGTTGATTATGAGAAATACATTTGGCAGTCCAAAAGATTACAAAATACACTTTTTCATCATATGTTTATAATTTTTGCCTCTTGAATTGGTACAGAGTAGCACCAGCCACAACATTCAGGACAGAAAGCTCAGCATACTTTATGCCAAGCAGTATAAACCATTTTGTTTGCACGCCATTATCAGGAACTATATATTCCAAAAGCAATCCCTGATTGAAGCATGCATACAAAACCTTGCAATTCATTTCCTTTTAAAGTAGTTTTCCTCAGATTTTGGAAGTACCAGGCATTTTGAAGTCCTGCTCCAATTCCATGATGAACAAAGAGGAAAATAAATAATTGCACCATATGACTGCATTTGTCTGTGGTCTCTGCAAATTCAGAGTGAGACAAGTGAGGCAACAAGCGATGCCCAAAGACCCTCAAAAGCAGAAACTAAAACCTTCACAAAATTAATTTGATATTGTGAAATACTATTATCCTGTGTAGAGATTTATTTTAAATTTTGTAGGGAAAAAAGGTAGAAGAAGCATTAGTATCTTTAACATATTAAAGAATTAATGTGACAACTGTATATGCATAACAAACATTGTTAAAAAAACCTTTAGCGAAGTCAGAAGAATCCACATCATCTCCCAACACCACTACTTTTTTTGCCAAAAGAAATACAACTAACAAACATAAAACCATCGAAACAATCCTTTTTAAACTTAATAGTACTTTTAATGTTTGCTAAATTCAAGTCAGAGCTTGAAAGTATTCCTGTTTAGCAAGACTAGGCTTTTCAGTGACTTAAAGCATTAATCTAAAACCTCATTTGCTCAACTGACCATACTGACAAGTAGAAGAAGCAGAACCCAGTTTATCATTTTAAGCAGCATTTAAATAATTAAATGCTTTAAGCGAAATTTTCTTTCTTCCGTATGCAAACGTGATTCTGAGATGCTCAAGAGCTACATAAAAGGAACAAGGGGATTTACCTATAACATTACACAAGCTGATGGTAAGGGGGAAGTCAGTCAATCAGCCTGGAATGCCTGAATCTTAAGGGGAAAAAGGCGAGAATAAGCATCTGTTTCAAGGAAACAAGATCAACTCCAATAAAGCAGAATAAAGCTACACTGGGCAGGCATCATCAGGCCATCACTTCGCAAGATTCAACTACCAAATATACTCTGCCACTTAAGAACCAGCATAATAAAACACCAAGAGAAAGACAGCTTTCCATTCTGAAACAGATATAAGTTAAAACACTTGGAGCAAACATCAGCCATAGAAGGCATAAAGTACATGCTGTTGAGAGATCACTCGCATCTTCCTAGCATTAACAAACAAAGCTATGACCAGTGAGTAGGCAGAGATAAAGAGCATACTCATAGGCACCAGAGCTGCCTACCCTTAATTTCTGAACAGAGATTTCGTTTCCTAATCTGTTGAAGGGGACTGCTGAAGCCAAACAGAAAATAAATACCATCAAATCAAAACGCACTTAACAAACTCACTGGTGAAGCTCTGAAATGAAACCTTGCTTCAGATTGGTTCTTCCCTGTATGTAGGCAGTGGCATGTACCAAAGCACAACGCCAAGCTCCACCTCTGCTATGTAAACAATATCCCCAATTTAAACCACCACTTGTGTTTTTGTTAGTCTAATGTAAAGAAATTAAAGGCCCTTTTAAAAATATTTATAATGTCTTAGCAGAGCCTGAATGAAACTGGAACGTAAAGTTTTCGGCCTACTTTTAAAGCAAAAGGGTCTAACACCAACGTTATCACCCTAAATAAAAGTTTTAAAAGAAAAAAAATCTCACCAATTCTTCATAACTTCTATAATGCTCATTTCCTTGCCAATCCAACCTTTTAGGAAGCAACTAAATGGAGGAGGGGGAGAAAAAAGAAAAAAAAGTGAGTGGTTAAAAGGGAAGAAGGGAGGTATCACATCCAAAACAATACGTGCTGAGGCGGAAAAGTTGAGACAGTAGAGTGGAAGAAACTTGAATGACTCGTAAAGTAAGGGAAACTTTTGACTACAGTGAGAGAGATTATTTCATCAGAGCCCACACAGACCTGGTGCTGCTCCAGCTCCTGCACCAGCACCTGCAGAAAAAGGGGAAAAAAACACTGATTTAGGGACGAGCAAGCCTCCGGCTTCTCAAGGACTGAGGAGGGGGAGCGGGGGGGGGGGGGGAGGATCTGTTCACAGCTCCCTTTCGATGCGCCCTGCGGCAGCGAGCGGCCGCGGGGTCCGAGCCCGTGAGCCCTGGTGAGTGTGCGGCACCCCTGTACTCACCTTCAGCGCCCTCCTGCAGGGCCCGGTGGTCAGGAAACGAGCTATGAGGAAATAGAGCTCTGCAAAAGACACGGGGAAAGACGGGGGGTGAGGCCGGCGCTGGAGGGGAGGGGGGGGGGGGGGGGGGAGGGGGGAGCCCCCGGGGTGACTGTAATTCATAATCACGGTCAGGAAGATGGCGGCAGGGAGCGGCGGCACCGGTAGTAGCTCTCTCCCTGGCCTGCGGCCGCTCGCGCCCCGCCGGTTTTACCTGATTCAATGAGCGGCAGGGACACGCCGCCGCCGCCGCCGCCGCCGGAGTTAGAAGAGGCCGGGGGTTCGGCCATGGCGGTTCCGGCCCCGGCGGCTGCCGCACGCTTGCTCTGTACAGTCGCTGCTGGCGGCGGCCGTTGCTGCCCGGGCAGGGCTTAGGGCTCAGTCAGCGCCTGGCGCGGGCAGGGCCCGGCTCGGCATAGCCCTGTCAGCGCCGCCCCTCCCCCACCGCCAGCCGCCCCCCCCCCCCCCCCCCTCCTCTGTGCTCTCTCCCCTCCCCTCCGCGCGCGGGAGTGAGCCTCCCCCGCCCCCCGCCGGACGCCGCGCTCGCGCTCCGGCTGCTCTCCCCTCCCCGCCCCCCCTCCTTAGTACAGCTTCTGCGCCGCCGCCATCGCTGCCGCGCAACCAGCACGCCGCCGCCGACACCTGCGCCCGGCACGCCCGGGGGAGGGGGAAAAAGAAAAAGTAGTCCCTGTCCCGGGAGCGCGGGGAGCGGCGCGCGGCTGGGCGGGGCGCGGCGCGTGTGTGCGCGGAACACGTGCGGGGGGGGAGCGGCGCGGGGAGAGGACGGCAGAGGCAGCCCCGTGAGGGAACGAGAGGCGCGGGCGCGGAAGGATTGCGCGAGGAAGGCGGATGGCGGAGGAGGGCGGGGCTGCTGTGCGCGCGGAGCGGCGGTTGGGCTGCGGCTGAGGGCTGCGAGCGTGCGGCCGCTGTGGGGAGGCGGTGGCCGAGCCGCCGCCGCTGCTGCCGGTTCTGGCGGGGACCGGCCGCATCCGCACCGGCAGAGACAGGCTGCGGCCCGCTTCGGGGCCCAGATCTCCGCCTGAAAGCCCGTTACCGTGCTCATTCCCGGGCAGAGAGCTGGGCACAGCGGTGTGCGCCTCCCGGCTCGGGCAGCGGGCAATACGAGCGCGTTTGCAACCACCGCATCGCCGAATGTTTGTACGCGGCATCGGTTGTGTTTTGGCTCCTGTCCGCTCCTTGAGGCGGATCTCCTGACTCCACATGCCTGTCTCACTGGAGCTCCGGGGGTGCTATGCTCGGGGGCACCGCGGCTCTCCTAAACCTCGCTTCAGTGCCTCCCGGAGAAGGGATCGTGTCCCTGCCGTCCCCTTTCCGAAACCAGCAGCTTTGCCTCTCCCCAACCCCGACTATGCAAACTGGTGCCAGCAGCGCCTCCCCCCCACCCTGGCTTTGGAAGCCTATTTATAGGGCTCTTTTTCACTTCTTACAGTTGCTTCTCACCTCTGCCCAGCGTGAATTCTAATGTAAATGTAGCACTAGCTGTGCTCTTGCTGCGTTTTACATCCAAACCCCTTTGTTTTTCCCATTCCGCACCTGTGGGGGCTTCGTATGCACCTTTGGAACCCTTGAAGTATTTTTATGGATCATTGTAGAAATAGGTGTGTATTTTATTAATCTCTCAACCTTCGATGTGCTTTCAGCTTCAGACAAAGAGCTTTTGTGCACCTGAGGAGCAGGCCCAGCAGTGGGCAGTTGTCCCAGAGGCATCCCAGAAGGCAGAGTCCTGCCCTGCTTCCTGGTGAGTTAGTGCACAGGTCAGGTGCAACCAAACAAACAAAAAGCCCACCGAAAAAAACCAGCATTCTGTCCTTTTAAAACCTTTCTTTAAACGAGATCCATAGTTTTCTGCTTCCAGTATTGTTGCAAGCTTCAGCCACATCATTCTTAAAGACCGCCTGTGTTCCTGTAGATCTCACTGCCAGATAAATGCGTGTTCATCAGCTAAATTTGGATGCACTTAAGCATCCTGGCTGTGTTTGTGTTTTAAGGAGCTGCAATCTAGTTGACTCTAGAAAATTAATTCCAGAGTGGTGCAGTGTAACCACATATAACATGGCACACTGAACCAGAACAACTAGTAGCAGTGTGCAAATACCATCAAGGAACTTTAAGGAAACATATTTTGCTCTCTTCACATTGTATTTAGAAGTGGAGGTTCTCTGTTACATATGTATTCCACAGTGCTGTATGTAAATCTGCATTAGCTGCCACTCTGTCCCTTAGCTGCTGTTGTGGTTTAGACCCAGCTGGTAACTCAGCACCATGCAGCCATTTGCTCACTCCCTCACCTCCTCCAGGCAAGATGGGGAGAATTGAAAGAATGTAGACCCCACGGGTTGAGATAAAAACAAGCCAATAAAGTAAAATATAGTGATAATAGAAGGAATACCAATAATAATGGGAAACGAGAAGAAATGAAAGCTCAGAAAACATAAGCGGTACACAATACAATTGCCCGCCACCAACTGACCAATACTCAACCTGTTTATATCAGCGATCATCCCTTCTGGGTAATTCTTCTCAGTTTATGTACTGGTCATGATGTGCTGCAGTATGGAATACCTCTTTGGCTACTCTGGCTCAGGTGTCCTGTCTGTGCCCCTCCTCACTGGCAGAGCACGAGAAGCTGCAAAGACCTTGATCTGGATAAGTGCAACTTAGCAACAACTAAAACATGGCTGGTTTAGAACAGCGTTGTTCCCAGACTAAAGCCAAAACACAGCGCTGCACCAGCTACTAGGAAGGAGAAAAGTGTTGCAGCTGAAACCAGGACAGTTGCTCTGAGCAAATGTATCTGGCATCAGTCAGGAAATAATGCCTTTTTTAGAGCATGCCTGTGGAAATTACTGTCTTCCACTCCAATTCTCCACAAGCAGAACTGACACCTAGTGTTGATGTATGCAATTCCTCATTTTCCCAATAGCCAAACTGGTGGGGTTTTTATGGTTACATGCTGGCCTTTCATGCTACAGTATGTCTACTGCAAAATTAATAGCTGATTCACGCACATATTTACTAGGCATGCTTTATGCAATTAGGAAAGCCTGTTTCATTCTTGACCCCATCAAGTGGATTGTGCTGCCCAGAATAGATGTAGGGCTTCTGTGCTCCTTATGGAACTATGTCTGTTCTACCCTTCTTCCAGCATGAAAATGCCTCTGTCCTCAGAGCAAGTGTCACTGATTTACCCTTGCTAAGCCCTTTCACTTCTATAATAAAGTAAGAAGTAACTTTTTGTCCCTAAAAGGACAAAAAATAGGAAGCAGTTACAATAGATACGCAGATACAAAGATAAAAAGGACAGTGGATCACATATGTCTGAGAGAAGCTGTTGAAAGTCAACAGGATCTCGACATCAGACTCAAAACATGAGAATCGGGCACACTGTAAAATGAAGTAAGGGGTTATTTCAGGGTATTTACCTGCAAGTTTATTAGTCATTTAACTGGGGTTTTTCAGTTGCTAAAAACAGAAAGTAATGTCATGTAGCTGTGTTATGCTACTACTAAATTAAACCAACAAATAAGATAACTGGAGGGGTTGGGGAGAAGGGCAAGTGATTAGAAAAAGTGCCATAAAGTTTTTTGAATATCCAAGAACTCAAAGCCACTGCCAAAGCCAGGTGCCCTCTGCTAGGAACACAGCTGTGCTGGAAATGGACCAGAAATGTACTGGGGTCCAGTGCTAAAGAAAAGTGGAACATTGCTTAAACATTCAAGGGTAGAAAGGGTAAAATGCTTTCTTGAATTTAAGCATGGTTTAAGAAAACAAGTGAAGAGGTAAAACTAGTGTTTTTTAGAAGTAACTGTATGAGAATTTGAAAAATGGCACAAAAAAATGGAAAGGAAGCAAATAACTGTGCTTGCAGGTGTTGCTTAAGAGCATAAACAAGTTCTCAGTCAAGGGGAAAAAAAAGAAACAGTTATTTTTTGATCTTGACTCCTCCCAAGATAAGGCTGGCAGCTGTCTGACTGATATTAAATAAACTGGTAAGATAAAAACATGCTACTACCTGCTGCAACTCAGCAAAATAACAGAAGTGGGAAAAATACAAAAACCAAAACAAAACAACAACAAAAAACCACCAAAAACCAAACAAACAAAAAAAAAAACACCAAAAAAAAAAAAAAAAGCAACTCTTAACAAACTAGTCCCACACTCCACGCACGGGAGAACTGAAGTAATGCTGTACTAGATTTGAGTTTTTAAGTAATGTATACTAAATCCTACAGAATCACAGAATGGCTTGGGTTGGAAAGGACCTAAATGTCATCTAGTTGCAACCCCCTTGCCATGACTAGACCGTGTCTCCCAAGACTCTGTCCAGCCTGGCCTTGAACACTGCCAGGGGTGGAGCATTTTCCACTTCTTTGGGCAACCTGTTCCAGTGCCTCACCACCCTCACAGTAAAGAACTTCTTCCTTGTATCTAACCTGAACTTCCCCTGGTTTGGTGTGAACCCATTTCCTTCTGTCCTATGCCCCCTTCTGATGACAGAACATCTTCAACAAAATTGATACATTTTCTTCAAATACAGCAAGGAAGAATCAGGCCAGTTTTGTTACTACGTGAATTAGTTACATATGAAACAAGGCTTTGCCAACCTGTGGCCTTAAATAGCCGGTAACAGCTGTTGAGTTCCAATTTTTGTATTTTTTTTAGGTAACAGAAGCAGTACTAGGCTTTCAAAGCAGAACTCCCCATTAAGCCTGCAAATACTGTTTCGTACTTGCTACTCCCTCCCTACATTACCACCTACCTCTTGAAAAGTACATTTATAATAATAGTTAAGAACACAGCTAAAAATCAAAAACTACACCACTTACACTGGGAGTTGCCATAGTCAACGCAAGAGCTACAGAAACATCCTTTCATAATCAAGATTTATTTGGCTTTTGTTTGGTGATCACAGACACACTGAACAGTTTCACAATTGTTTTTATTCACGTAGTTTTTTTTAAATCTAAAAACTGTAATTCTGTTTGTTGGGGATTTTTTTAACCCAAGGACTACACGTATTCTTCAATTTATCTTTGTAGACAAGATGTTCTTTAAAACTGGATATGAAGTTCCAGTATCTCGAATACTGACATAACAGGTTATGTCTGCCAAGCAGCAACTTCTACTTAGTCAGTATTTAAAGATATAATAAGAGTTTCCAATCTTTCTCATCATAGCTACAAAGTTGTTGGAAAAAATAAAGCTGCAACTACCAAAAATAACTTTGTCACAGATATACATCACTCAGCGAGAAATCCAACACTAGGGAGCAGTTTCATTAGATAAGCAATTCTACTGATGGTACAACCATGATAAAGATAAGTAACTAAAATTCTAAGACATTCTCAATATACCGTTATGAATTCCAAAGTCTGATCCATGTTATTCTTCATTTAATAGGATAGAAAAACTGTCCCTCTCAGTCTACGGAACATGAAGCCTAATTGAGGCTTCAAAGCCCTCTCCTTAATGTAACATCCCATTTATTTCTGGTTTCATAGAAAACAGACAACCAGTACATGATTTTACCACTTAAAAAAAGCATTTACACTTATCTAAATATGTAAAAAAATGGATTGAGTTGGGATTCTCTCCTTTTTAAAAACATGTTTTCTAGAACTACTAAAAAACTTGCATTTACAAAATAGTTGATAAAAATATTCCTCTGAATTGTACAAGAAGAAAGGTATAAGGACCACCAATTAAAGACCTGGCACCAGATGTTACTCAGCCTTTGCTTCTTTCTCTGCTGCTGCGTCAGATGCTGGGGTCTGAAAAGAAGACAAAGAAACAAAACACTTGCAGTATTTTTAACGCACAAGTTCGCTAACCTGACAGGCAGAACAACCATAACTTGGTTCTACAGACCACATGCTGTGCCAATCTGCTTATTTCTCTTGCATAATGACTGACTGAAAACAAACTGTCTTGAAAAGGCTTCTATTTCCTCAGATGCATCAGGCTGAATTTCAGAATGTTGCTGCTGTTATTACTTAATACACACTGCAAAGGACTTTTAATTTTTTTTTTGAAAGAAAAAAGCCCATTACTGCCTTTATGACAGGAAGATGGGGCTTTTTAACCTACCAAGCTACAATTCCTGCATATAGAGTGTCTAGGAAAGACACTACAGGTACACTTCATGAATTTAAACTTCAGTGCAGCACTGTTAACATCTTCTCGAAGTCCTGCAGTAACTTAGTCAGACTTCGAAACACAGTACTGTATTAAACCTAATTTTGTAGAAATACATTCAGTGAAACTGAATGGTAGCAGCAGAGCTATACTATTTTTGAAATTCTGTATGCTGTATATCTCAGCTTCAGAACAAATTTATACCATCTTAACTGACTGAAACTGTGAACGCCATTTAGATCAGAAAACTCATTGCATTTGCAATGTAGATTAAGAAAATGAATGTGACACATCTATTAACATAAAAATTATATTTAATTATTCCAAAGCTTTGCAGCACCACCAGGAGAATAAATCACTGTAGCACCCAAACAGGAACCCCAACACCCGCTCAGCCTTTACTGCCACCTGGGGGAAGCTTCTGAAGGACGAAGTACAGAAGCCATCTCCATTTGCAGGGCCAGGTTTCAGTGAATGTCACCAGAAGTCCTCATGGGCCTTTCACCAGCCCGCGTGTATCAACAATGGCATATCTGACACCTTTGTCTCAACTGAAAACAGTAATGTCCAACAGGACATGGTACACTTCTGCCTCTTATAGACTTCAATATTCTATTAAACCTGGAATTTTAGGTAGCATGACCAACCTGAGACCAGCAGGAAGATGGGCTCCAGAAGCCATCACCCACTCCTTGCAAATTTATATAATCTCTGCACTAGTGTACTAAACAGACCCCAGCAATTTAAGTCACTGGTATTGCTGAAACACTACATGCACAAATCTGAAGACCAAATTACATGATAGTAATACAGAGCCAGAGCTGTGCAGAAGGGTAAGCCAACTACAGAATTCATAGCTACAGCACAACTTTTTCACAAAGATCACACTGGAAGCTTGCAAGTGAAAGACTGTTACCCCAAACTAAGTATCTTGTATGCTCGAGTACCATCCTGTACCTTCCTCATCCACCAAACCACACCACCTTCCTAAAAAGCAAATACTCTTTTCCTCTACTTGAAGATTGAGCTGTGCACTGGTAAGACAGAATTCAGATAGACTTTTTTCTATCTTAGAAAAAAATAATTACTTCCCAGTGCAACAAACTGACAGGAAGCACAAATCACACCTTTACATTAAAAAATAAAAAAAAATCATCTGACTATCTGACCAGCAAACTCCACTGAAATCATTAAAATGAGTGAGGCATTCAGTATTGCAGAAATATGACTTATTCTAGGCTTACTGCCACATGAAAACTTGTGTTTCATCCAGCTGTTAACAGCTGTCCTAGTAGGAGGCACTGCTTCTCCCTACAGATCTTGTCCTACATTTAAAACTAAATTAAATGTCCACATTCCAGAAAAAGAATAGTGTGGAGGATGCTTTCAGTTACTTGATCAGTGACTCCACAAACTTCAGCAACACAGCCATTTTAGCACAGTATTACAGCCAAGACTGATTTGGCATGTTCATTTCTCCAGCAACAACTATTAATGTTTCTTGCACTTTTCTCTTCCATCCCTGCACAAACCAGTCCCTTCTACCAGCAGTGTCTGTATCTAGGACTCCTATAAATGTTAATTCAACTTTGATTAAATAATTTAAACTTTGGGTTTTCAATGAAAAATCCTTCCAGTCCCAAGAAAATGAATACTGCATTGGTCAAAAAAACTTCTGTATCAAGAAGGAACCTGTCGTCCAGTATCAGCAAAGGCTGTTGGTTACAACCCAAACCAAACCCAACCCTGTGAAGACAGACAACACACACGAACAGAGCAGTACACCCTCCATGCACCCTGTATGTATTACTTTGGCAATACTTTCCTGCAGGCAAAGCAGCCCCTTTCTGAAGGACATTATCCTGTGGTAAAATTCTCACCTTTTTTCTCAATTTCTGGGACTGTTACCACATTACAGCAACTTTTTGGGGGGCAACTAGAATTTTTCAGGTGTATCTACTAATGTTTCAATAGCCTACTTTCTTTTTTTGTGTTTTTTTTTTGGGGGGGGGGGGTTTGTTGGGGTTTTTTTTCAGAAATAGATTCTGAGAACTGTGTATGTTTCTGATAGATATCTGGATAAACCAGTACAGGAAGTTATCCAGCTGCTTTGCAGCAAAGAATCCAGACAACTTTACCTCCTCGGTTTTAGCTTCTCCATTTTCTGCAGGCAGGTTGTCCTTTGTCTGTTCTTGGTTTGTCTCTTCTGTCTGTTTTCCTTTAGGCCCCTTTTTCCCCTTTGTTTGAACCTTCTTGTCCTCAGATTTATCCTGCAATGAAATAAATTTCCAGTACCTAAATTCCTATGACCTACTAGGTAACGTTTGGAAATAATAAAAACCTACACAAAACCAAGACCGACTTGCTAAGCAGAGGGAGCTACTACCAAAAACCAATGAGTGAATACGTAGTTCAACTGTCAAAAAAGTTTTTCAGACTACATACAAACAATCACAGTTCCAGACAGTAAAATTACGAGAATCAAACTGGGATGAGAAGATGATCAGATTTTAGCAGCTAGACAGATTTGTAAGATATGATTTAGCCTTGTGGCACATAAAAAATAACAATGTGGTCCTTCTGCTCTGTAAATAAAAAGCACTTCAAACACTTTTTCCCTCTAATATCCACAGGGCAATTTCCATAACCTAATCTAAAAAATGCATCGCCTAGAAGTATCATTTCCAGTGCTCTTTTGTCACTGTTTCAGTCACATCCTCTGTACCCACATGACTGTTGTTACATGAGTAGGTAAAAAGTATTTATGCAAGAGCTACTTTCATATAAATACATAATACATCATATCCCAGATGTTCTCTATAGCAAAATTTTTCAAGAAATGGCAAATTGTAAAACTTTTTCTGGAAGATACAATGTCAGTAAGTGGCAAGAGAACATAACCTCTAAGCAGAAGACCACTACACTTAAAATGTGTCTGATCTTGTTAAAAATATTGTGTGCATTTCACGAGTATTTTCTCCAAATTATGTCCTAATTTGTTGCCTCTGACCTAAAATTCACTCCAAGAAATAACGTTCTTATTTATGCATATTTTAAGTAATGTAGACGTATCTCAGATTACTACTAGAAACCACTTGGTCACAACATTCTGTCCTATCTTCACTCCAAGCGTTCTCCCCTACAAGACCCATACAACTTTCTTACTTCACACATGCAACTTTCTAATAGCTATCTGAGTACACTTCCAATTGTACATGAATGCTCATGTAAAATTCTGTCTTCATAAAAATACGGTTTTGCCAATGAATTGCAACTACTGAGCAAAAGTTCTATGTGTTTTTACACCACTGGATAAAAACATGCAGTAAGTTACATTACATATACAAGAGATAGCAAAGTGAGAACAGTCAGTGCTGAAGCATCTTACTCAAGGTAACTAAATTGTCAATGTCCACAAAACTTTAGAAATACTTTGCTCCTATTTTTAGGAACAATAGTTTCTGAAATCAAAGAGCACAGCGAACACAGTTGTAACATGCTAATGGAAAAAAGAAAATACTAAAAAAGTTAAAGGTTAAGCTCAGTATTACAAATTCAGGTAACAGACAGTTTCATAACATGAAGACTTCTGTAGTTTGATTGTCAAAATATATTTTTCTCCATTGCTATTTATTTTTTTTAAAAACTCACCAAGTAACTCTGTATGAGCAAACTTCTTCAACCACAAAAATACTGTCAGGGAAGTTTTTAAAAGTTACAAAGTTGATGTAAAGAAACATCTTTTTATGGATCAAATACAGAAAAAAACCCATAATTTAAAACTTAAAAATCTATCATTTCACTGGTAAGTGAAATATTTCTGCAACCATTTGAAGAAAAATCCAGAGATAGCTAAAATATGAAAGTATTGAAGCTGAAGAAGTAAACTACAAAGAGATTGAAAAGCACAAAGATTTTTACATTGACAATAAGAAAGTTTCCAAACAGCAAGAGTTAAGTGACAGCACAAGTTCTAGAACAGAGGATCACATGTAAAACAAGTTACACATCTATTTGATTTGCCAATAGCAACAGCAGTTTAAAAAAGGAAAAAAAAAAAAAAAGGACATATTCACATTACAGCAGCATTCCAAGGGGGCCTCATGCAATGTGTTCTACTTGATATTCTAAGATGACAACTGTTTGTGATGTACTTGGTTTGCATGAGTATGCTCCCTGCTATGAACTGCAGAAATATTTCTTTCTACAAGTGGTTACAAGCAGGAAGCCATACCATGCATATCAGTCAGCACCAAACAGCAGCATTAAGAATTAGATGCACCACACAAGACACTGAAAAGAAAGAGAATCAGAACTGAAGTAAAATTGGAAAACTTCCCCAAATTCTTTAGGCTTACAACTTTGGAAATAGGAATGCACTGATATTCAAATCATTGGAATGAAGGTGCATTACTAAGTAACTGTTCAGTAGGATTAATGAGAACATCAAAAAGCCTGCAGAGTTCTGTGTTAGTGCATTTGAAATTATCTTAATCCATACGTTAAGAGAAGCTTATAATCACAAAGGAACACTTCAAACCACATATACCAACAAGCCAACAGACATACAACCTCTTTTATTTCTCCCACAAAACAAAGTACTCTGCGCCTGTTATTGGCAGTGTGAAGGCTATATTGGAAAACCAAAAGATCATGCTAACCCAACCCTTGTTTATGCACACAAATATCTGAAAGCTAGACTACATGAGTGAAACTCAGATCTTTTTCAGTAGCTACCTGAGTAATTCAAGTATTTTTTCTTGTCCTAACACACTGCCTTAAATTTTAAATGTATTTTAACCCTTTTTGTTACAGTGATGAAACACAATCCTATGTACAGTTGCTTTGACGCTCCAGTTGTTCTGCTCAGTACCAAATTACCACCCAGGAACTGGTGTCCATATTTCTATGCAACACTGTGAGTGCTTAGCAAGATCTACTTGAACAGTGGCCGAATGTACCAGTGGATACTGGCAGAAGCACCTGAAAAACGATGTTTCAGAGAAGTGCGCGTTCACACAAGTAACGTGTGAAGAAACTGTGGGACACCGAGCAGCACCAGCCCGAAACGGGATGCCACTGGGCACTTGCCCAAGCACTCAACCACCTCCCCTCCCTGCTCTCCCTTCCCCTGCCACTCTCACCTTTGCCGCCGGCTTTTTTGGTTTCGGCTCTGCTTTGGCAGGAGCAGGTTTCTGCGGAGAAAGCACAGGTAAGGTCGAGATTCACCTCTCAGCAATCCCCTTTTCGGTACAGGAAAGCGCGCAACCCTCGCACCCCCCGCTCCCGTACTCACAGCGGACAGCCGCGCCGATCGCCTCTTCGGCTATGAACCGGGAAAAGAGAGAAGACAAACACCGTAAGCAGGGGGCTGGGCGGCAGCGCCCCGGGCCTGCTGCGGCCCGCCGCGACCGCTGCACCTACCTCCTCGGGGGCCTCCCCGTCCGCCGCCGCCACCTGCCAACGCAAACACCGCGAGTAAGGCGGGGCAGCAGGGAGGGCGGCCCGGCGCGTGACGCCGCCGCTCGCCCGCCCCTGCCCGCCGCTTTCGGAGTTCGAGTCCCTGAGCGGAGAGGCGGCCGGCAGCACCCCGCCGACCCTCCTACACACCAGCGCCGCCATCCCCAGCGCGGCGCCCCCAAAAGGGTGGCAAAGGGAAGGCGCCGGCCACAGACAGCGAGCGCTGGAGGCCGCCGCGCCTGCGACCGCAGGGCGCCCGTCTCTCTCCGGGCGCCGTCCCCGCGCTGCCAGACCGCCCTCCCCTTACCCCCTCACACACACGCACACATGCACCCCACACCGGCCCGGCCCCTGTGGCGCGGTGCCGCCCCGGGCAGCGCTTTTCCCCGTCATCGGCTCCGCTCTCTTCACCTTTCTCTTCGGCATGGCAGCGAGGCTGCGCGGCAGCGGCTCCCGGCCGCGACCCCCGGAGCTGCTGCTGCGGCTGTGGCTGCTGCTGCGGCTGCGGCTGCTGCTGCTGCTCCCGCCCGGCTGCTGCGCGCGCGAGGCGCCTCACGGCTGAGCGGCTGCCTGCGAGACGGGCTCGCTGCGCAGGGAAACCGCCCCCCCACCCCCCATCCATCCCGGCAGCGCCAGCGGCGCCGCAACAGGATCCAGCCGGATTGGGCGGGGGGGGGCGCCCCCAGGCCACGCCCCCTCCTCTGCTCTCACCTATCGCCCGCCCCGCCTCGCCGGGAAAGGAGGGAGAGAGGCTAGGCGGCCTCCTGATTGGTTATCCGCCGTCACGTGATCGCCCATGTCCCAGTTTCCCCTCGCGCAGGGGGCCGCTGCCGCCCTATGTGAGCGGCGGCGTTTGTCCGAGCGGCGCGCTAGCGGTGGGGGGGAAGGAAGGGCGGGCGGCATGGCGGAGAGCGGCGCCTGGCTGCTGGTGCTCAGCTCCGTTTTCGTCTGCAACGCGCTCAAGATCCTCCTGCCGTCCTGCTCCTCCGTCGTAAGTGACGTCATTGCCCCGCCCCGGCGGGCGTTGCTAAATGGGGGCTGTGGCGAGCGCTTGTGTTCCCCTTCCCCTCTATCCTGGTGGTGGGGCTGCGGGCTGGCCCTCGCCTCGGAGCGGCGGGTGTGGGGCGCCGGGTGCTCAGGTGGATGGGGTGGGTGTGAGGTCGCGGGTCCCAGGGCTGTACGGAGTGCCCGGTGTTTTTTGTGATGGTGCCGCACCCCCCTGAGGGCTGAGGTAAAGTGGGAGGTGGCGAGGGGCGGCGGAGGGCTCCAGGTGCTCGGCGGGGCCGCATCGCGTCCTCGCTGTGTGCAGCTCGGCCTGGCGCTGCTCCTCGCCTAGGGAGAGGAGAAGGTGGAGGGAGTGGTGCCGGGAAGAGCTGGAGGTGGCGAAGCCCATCAGCGTGGCCATGGGACACTTCAGTAGCCCCAGTTAAGCAGGTCTTTGAAGCGAGTCTCTTAAGTGATGAGTTATTAGCGTTCTAAAGGATGCTCCCGGAGCTACAGCTCTTGGGGCATGTCTTGGGACTTAAATGACTGCAAAGCTCAGTCAGTGTTTTCAGTAGATGGACATCTTCGTGTTGAGAAAAGAGATGGGTGGGTACAGGGATTAAGGAATTAGACATCATAGGAGAAAACTTTGGGTTACAGTCATGAATCAGAGCCCCCTGCTCTGATCTTAAGCATTTCTGTGGAAGTGTGGATAACAGAGTTATGGACCAATGGATTCCGTGACCTACAGATAAACTGATGTGTGAGCAGGCATGCTGAAATACCAATTCTTCTGCTCTTTCTTGTACACAACTTCAGTGGCACACAGATTGGTGCACACTGGTCAACAATGGACAGAAATCCTTTAAAACATGAATTACTCTTACAAATGTGGGAAATTGAACTTGGTGTTGCTATAGAAGACAAAAGTCTCTGCTCAACTTTCTGCTGTGATCATGATAGAAACCAGTGTCATGGTCTCATTGCAGTCCTGCAAGCAGCATTTGTGGTGGAAAAATTGCACGTCTTATTAGAATCATAGAACGGTTGGGATTGGAAGGGACCTTAACGATCATCCAGTTCCAACCCCCTGCCAGGGGCAGGGACACCTTCCACAAGACCAGGTAGCTCAAAGCCCCGTCCAGCCTGGCCTTGAACACTGCCAGGGATGGGGCAGCCACAGCTTCTCTGGGCAACCTGTGCCAGCGCCTCACCGCCCTCACAGGGAAGAATTTTTCTTGAGGAAAGCTAGAAAGATTTAGTAAGGAACAGCGAGAAAAAGATTTTAAATCCTTTGTACCTTCATTTCTAAGGTAAAAGGAGTTGATGATGCAACAGGCAGGTGGTGCCTCATGAAAAGGAAGTAGGAAAATAAAAGTAGATATGAAAATGCTGGCTAACACAAAATGAGGTTACGTTTTTACATTTCTGTCAGCAGGAAATCATTTTAGCCAAGAAAATAGTAAGAAGTTGTAAAAAAAACCCCAAACCTCTTAAACACACAAATAAGACATAAGGAAAGTAATGAAAATTTATGTTTCTGTTTTTGAGGCGGTGGTGAGATACTGCACTAAGTGGATCCCAACTCTCAGCCAGTGTGGCAGTTTGTGTGCTTCTAACGGCTCAGACCCCAATCTGTAATCTAGAGGAGAGATTCCCAATTTGTGAGCTATGCATTATTAGGGAAGTCTAAAACTGGGCTGTTTGGACCCTTCCTGAGGCTGCTGGAGCTGGAAATGGGAATGAAGAATGAGTAAGGGGAGTTGCTGGAGCTGGAAGGGGTGGGGATGAAAAGCAGCACTTTTCTGCCTCTTCCTCTCCTGCACGTGTCAGGTGCTGTTCATCCCGGCAGTGCCGGATGGGAATTGCAAGCAGGGAGGGCAACAGATCAGCCCAGGATGTAGCAACAGCAGGGTCTGAGAGGTATTGAGGCAGCAGCATTGAGGGTGAGGAAATTAGATGAAAGCAGAAATCAAGAAGGAAAAAGCAGTTAGCCATAGGTGGAAGAGTTGAAAATCACTGCCCTGCAGGGATGGTAAAACCCTTTTCGGTTTGCTTCTGTCAGAACAAGAGAGTAAAGCTTCCTTGGCTTTCAGAATACATTGTGATGTTAAGACAAGGTTTTCCTGTGTCTTGATGAAAGGGCCTTTTTTTTTAATGGGAGGCTTTTGAGTATGTAAGCAGAAGATAATACTTCACATATGTTAAAGGAAATCAATGGAACTCTGGGTGAATAACTGATACTATTTCTTTACTTCTTAGATATCCAGATTGTTACAAAAGGATGCAGAGCAGGAATCCCAAATGAGAGCTGAAATTCAGAACATGAAGCAGGAACTGTCAACCATTAGTATGATGGATGAGTTTGCTAGATACGCCCGTCTGGAAAGAAGGATTAACAAAATGACTGACAAGCTTAAAACTCATGGTAGAGTTGCAATGTTTACTTCTAGCTTCTGAAAAGCATTTTGTCAAATGTTTTCAATTTTAAGTATATGTCTTCAACTTTTTTTTCTGCTCCTTTTAGCCATTTCCAGTGTTCCCTTCTTTCTTTCTTTCTTTCATTCTCTTTTGGGTTTTTTAAAACTTTTTGGAGACCTTGCTTTTGTCTTTCAGTTGTGCATAATTCTGCATATTCCCTTTACATTCTGTAACGGAGTAATTTAGAATCATGTCACAGGACGGTTTGGGTTTGAAAGGAACTTAAAAATCACCTAGTTCCAACCCCCTGCCATGGCCAGGGTCACCTTCCACTAGACCAGGTTGCTCAAAGCCCCGTCAAACCTGACCTTGAATGCTGCCAGGAATGGGGCAGCCACAGCTTCTCTGGGCAACCTGTGCCAGTGCCTCACCACTTTTTCTTAAAGGAATTTTCCTGTGCTTCAGTGTGCAGTTCTTTACTCTTTCTCCATGATGCTCATCACTGAATCATGTTTCGAATAAGTCAAGGGAGTCCTCTGCTGCGTATATTCATACAAAATGGTGTATTGCTTGGTTGGGGCTATTTGGTTACTGTACTACAAAATGCTAGAGAGAAAGCATTGATCTATAGAGCAACCAGAGGAGATATTTCCTGTCACTTTGTGACCCTGTTTGATTTTATGCAGCAGCTTTGTGATAAAGCTCTAGTGATTTGCGTCCACTAGGATTTTGTAGTAGTATAGTTCACCATCTCATGGTAAAGAGTACACATAAACCTTTGGCACCAGAGCTTTTGCTCTTGTCTTTGCCCAAACTCACTAACTGATCCTAACAGGATTGGAGACTACTTGATTTGTCTGCCTCCTGGATGTTTATAGGCTCCTTACTTGGAGAAAGAACAGTATTTATAACTGGCAGTCTGGATTACTCTCAGTAGTATCATTCTTAACCTGATAATTTCAATTAATTAGATTTGAGTAGTTTATTTAGCAACCAACAATGTAGTTTTGGACAACTTAAGGCCACTTAGTTTGAAGATGTGCTGTCTTCACTGGGCTTCCTTATACTGGCCTGAGGTACTGTAATAGGAGAAAAATAACCACAGTAAGTTTTAATACTGAACCTGACCAAAATTGATTCACAGTGAAGGAATAGGCTTACCTGTGATGAAACAAGGCAAAAAGTGCATCTACTGAAGCCAGCATTCTCCTCTTGACTAAAAGGGAAAAATTTACTTTATGCCTCATCTTAAATTAGTAACCGCAGTGGCTGTTATTATTCTCATTTGGGAATACTTATTCTCATTTGGGAATAGTATTCTTGATTGCATGCAACATATCTCTGTCTAGGATATTGGTGTTTTGCAACTTTTCATAGTAGGATTAATAAGAAACTACAGCATGATATGGACCAAGCACTTTATTGCAGAAGGATACCTTCAATACAGCTGTGAGTCATTTGAAAAGAGATTTTTAAACAGTGTCATATCCTGAGAGTGAAATATTGATAAATTACAAGTTTTATCTAAGTATAATTCACTGTTATAAGTAATATAGAGTAATATTTTCTCTTTTAACAGTGAAAGCACGAACTGCCCAGTTAGCCAAAATAAAGTGGGTTATAAATATTGTATTCTACGTCTTACAAGTAAGTAACTACTTTATTATGAACACAGATGACTAAACTGAATCCTCAATAGTGTTACAATTCTCTCTTGCAGTTACTGACTGATATTAGTCACACAGGTGTTTGACATTCCAGTGCCACAGTGCATGCCAAACTGGAAGAGTTTCTTGAAACAGAGTGGAGAGATGTTGCTGATAAGGTCTGGTAGTCGTGGATAGAAGGAGGTTTGAGTTTCACTGTAGCTCTGTGTTTCTGGTTTTGAGATGACATGATAGGAGTTTGTCTTAGCTCTTTAATCACTGGGTTTTGGGGTTTTTGGTTTGTTTGTTGTTTTGGTTTTTTTTTCCACTTCTATGTGGCACTGGACCCAGACAAGTTCCAATACATGCAAATATATTACTTCTGTTATTGAAAACAAAATATGTTTTTGCTGAGGATGCAAATCTCACTAACAGCTGCCACACATTTTCCCACTATGACTCATCAGATTGTCCTTGTAGTTCAGACTTGATGCCAAGGAGTTGTTTGGTAATAAGGATGACAGTGGTCAACCTGGAGATGTCCTTAGGGTAATATTAAAGTGAGTTGAGTTCCTGGCAGGCATGGGTTATGGCTCAAAACAGTCATCAGAATTTAACAACTGCTGGGTTTGTCTGTGTTAGATTAGAGCCAGGCTCTCGAGAGAAGTGGTATTGTCCAGTGTCTCACTGCTAGCTCTTAATATTGTGTGTGACTTTCAGGTCATATGGAGTTTAAACATATTTTGAACTTGCTTAAGAACAATGTAAAATAACAAAGGAACTGTTCCCTTTAATTAGAATTTGCCATTTACTGTTTCAGAGTAGAGGTGGAAATGTACTTCAGTGTGTGGTGTTATCCAAGCTAATAACAATTTCAATTCTAGGCTACCTTGATGGTCTCTCTGATTTGGAGGTACTATGCTGAGCCAGTTACAGTGCTGCCGGGCAAATGGCTTGCTCCGCTGGAGCGCTTGGTAGCCTTTCCTACAGGGGTGACAGGTAAGGGCTGCATACTGAAAACACACACATTTCCCAAGCCCACGTGGATGCTAACGTGCAGACCAAGAGCATACGCAGATTGGAAGCACTTCCGTACAGTTCTTCTGACTCCCTTGAAACAGGGAGGAGTTTTAAACATTCGTAGCTGTTTCTTATGTATTCCAGTAGTGTCAGTTTAACTGACAATCAAATGGGCTCTTTGTCATTTTTATTTCTTCTCAGTCAGAGCAGCTTTGTCTGCATCTGGATGGAATTGACCCAGGAGAAGATTTGAAATCAGAAATATTTTTATATTAAGGATCCACTGGAATTAAGTAGAGTTGCATTTAAAAATGGGCAAATACTTCATAGGTCTGTATTGTTTGAGTATTTCTTACAATTGCTGGGTTTCATGCTAGTGTAACTCCAGGGTGATTTAGGCATCCTCTCTTGGCCTTTTGCCATGCCTGTTCCCACCCTTTTTCCTGTCACACTTTGCTGCATTTTTGCCTACTTAAATCCTTTTCTTTTGGGCAGTCTAACAAATGAATAATCAGAATGATGCCACAAATTGCAGGCACCTGTTCCTGAGAGAAAAGTGTGCTGACTTCATGCTAGTGGGATAAGTACATAGGACAGTGACAGGACGATATAGTGCGGAAATTTACTGTCAAGCTAAAATGCTGCTGGTGAATCTTCATATTAGGTTTGTAAGCCCTAACTGCCGCAGAAGGAATTCCAAAATGCATTGTTGGAATTTTATGTTGTAATATTTTTAATAGCTGTCTAGAGAACAGTTTGTATCCAGCATGCTTTCTGGACAAGCAAAGAGTCTGCTGCAGTGTGGGGTAGGGGCATAGTCCTTGGAAGACATTTATTCGAACAGCATTTGAAGGGATTTGAAGTTCACACCCATGTCTGCATTCAAATCTCCTTTTTTGTCCTGGCTGATAATCACACTGAAGAGATCACTTTTGAGTTCTAGGTGATAAACACAAAATCGTCTAAAAATGCCCCAAAAGGTAGTTTCTTTGTGTGCGCTATGCATAGCACACATATGAATTCTGTGATGCTGTGTAGTTTAGTTCCATGTTGTCAGCAGTATGGATATGCTGTGCATTAGAGTCAAGGCACACCCTCTTTTCCACCACACCAATACAAATTCCTGTGCTGCCGGTTGGAATGACCGGACCCTTTCAAACAGCAGTAGTAAAGGTCTCTGTAGTACTTTTCTACATAGCTGTATGAGGAGGCAGGGGAAAGGAGTACAGATTTAATACTTGTTAAAAAACTGATTTTAGTTTCAGAAGAAATGGATTTATTTTTTTTTACCTCTCAAGGTCTGAATTTAGGTCTAGCAAAATATTCTGTTACTGGCCAAGCCTTTAACTTCAGCACCTGAGACTTTTTCTGTTGGCAGATGTTTTTAGCTGTGGGTTGTATATACCAGACCTCAGCTCTTACTTGTGTTATTTGGTACTCTTTTCTGCAGACAATATTCAGGGGTTCTCAGGACCAGCATGGAGATAGCTGCCATTCCCTGTAGAGAGACATTTGTATATAAAAAGATGTTTCATTCCTGTTCACCTTATAACTCTTTAAGTTTCAGGTTTTTATGCATCCAAAGCTATTTTTCAAAAGCCTGAGTGCTTCATAGTTATTGACATGACTTAAATCATGTTTTATGTCTTTCAGGTGGTGTTGGAATTACATGTTGGCTTGTGGTTTGTAATAAAGTTGTAGCTATTTTGCTACACCCTTTCAGCTGAAGAAATCCCAGTAATCCATGGAGTCCTCAACTACACTTTCATTATCACTGTTTTGAATGAGACTAGGTCTGAGATAATCTTTGTTACTTCATTTGGATGTCAGTCAGTATACCTTTCGATGTATTTTATCTTCCCTTAGTTTGCTTTTCCATTTGGTGGTCAGTTTTCAAAGAATAGCATTGCTGTTTAGAAAGCCTCATTTTGTGGCTGCTTTGACAAGTGTGAACACTGATTCATGGCAGAACTGTAAGACTTTGTCATGGCATATACTCACCAAAACCTGAAAGTGATGGACTTGTATATTTTAAGTTGGAAATGCACTGGCACTAGGAGTTAATTTGGGAGCTTTGCTACTGCTTTGCTGTTTGACATGGTAGTTTAACCCAGAGATGGGACTGTGTTTGATGACAAAGTGGTACTAGAAGATACAGAGGAAGGTGGTTTGGTTGGCTTAGGGATAAAATGGAGTTAGTTTCCTCCTTGTTATTTTTTTACACTAGAATTGGTGTATTCTTGGGTTGTCTTGGAAAATACGTTACTGATACGTGTGCAGAATCAACTTTTTTATCTCTCAAGAGACTCAGTTGCCCAGTACAGGATAGCTGGATACTTTTTTCCTCCCTGACTTTTGAAGTTCATTGAACACTTGTTTTTTTTCTTACTTTTATTGATAACTGACTTTTCCTTCCTTGGTATTTTTTTTCTGCTTCCAAAGATTATCACTGAAACTATTTTCTTCCATGTCTGGGGGGGAAAGGTCTGGTCAGCCTGCTCTCAAGCTCCATGTTAATGAAAAGAAAGTAGACGAGTGTGCTGTTCCTTCAGAGGGCTGTGTTTCTAAGGGCTTTAGCATACATTAATGACAGTCCAGGATAGCCCAAAACAGCTATGTAAATGTAAAAAGGCACACTGGTGATTTAAATGTGTAAAGTGGTAGCAGGCCAGAGGAGGAGGGAAAACAATTTTCTGTTTCAGAGTAAAACTTCCGTGTGGTATTTAGGTACAGGAAACAGCCACAACATTTTGAATTTAAGGGAGGACAGAATTATTCCAGTACTGTGCCTGTAGAACAGTGGCAAAGTTGTGCAACCCTGTCACTGCTGCCCTGCAAGACAAACGGGTGGGTTTATAAAGTTGTTCCACGCCTCTTTGGTTTTTGACATGAGCCTGAACAGAGCCCTTGGGGCACCTTCCTTTTCTCCTCTGGGCTTTGGTGATTCTGGTTCAGCTTCCTGCTCTGCACAGTGGAATGCATCTGTTCTGTTATTCCAGGCCTTTTGCCTAGGGCCCCTCCATAATTAGCACAGCATTGAGAAATCAGTTCAAAAGGTCATGATACATTCCGTGTATATATGCATGAAATGTTTGTGAGGCTTTGGTTTTGTTTGGGTTTGGTTTTGTTTTTAGGCGGTAATTTAAAAAAAGGAAAAGGTTTTACATTAGGGTTACATACAGCCAAGGTGAAAGTAGATGCATTAAGTAGCAAGGAAAAAAAAATGTTGTGGTTGAATGTTATGGATAATTGTGGTTTTATTAACAAAATAAAGCTTTTTGATCTGTCTGAGGTTTTCCAATCCATTTTTCAGTGTTAACTACGGTTTTCCTAAAACAAAAAACCCCCATACCTAAACCAGCAACACCCCCAATACATACACACTTTTTGGACAAGGAGAGAACTATTGGAATCAATAGGACTAATTTATTTATTATTTTTCTAAAGTATTTGGGACAGATTATTTAACTGTGACATTGACCTATTTCTGAGTCTAAAGATGTGGCCAATGGTATTTCCACTTGGCTTGTTACACAGTTTAGCACAGCGAAATCAAGGAAAGTAGCACCACTGAAAACCTTCACAGTGGCAATTGGTGTTTATCCATGCATAGCACAGGGTCACCCAATGCTCTGTTTGTTGGCAGTTCCAGTCAAACATTTGGGTGAGTGAGGGCAAAAAGGCCTTCGGTCACCTGCTCAGCACAGAGGAGTGTTGGATTATGTTAGCTTGTCTGCTCTTGGCTTTGGGACAGCAGTGAAGGCACTGGATCTGGTAAGAGTTCATAGAGGAGAAACAAGCTCCTTTTCAGACACCAGCAGCTGTGCTTTGAAACCTGCCCCCTGTACAGCTGCAGCACCGCTTCAAGAAGAGCTTTCCGAAGTTTGAAAAATACACTGCAAGTAAGTTCCAATCTGAATGTCTCAATCACTGAGCAGCTTTTGCAGTATCATTTTGAAGGGGGTTTTTAAGTGCTTTTTAAAGCTAATAGAATACACATAATTTTCCATAACTTCACATCATTTTAGGAAGAGCTTCATGAATTACTGTGAGGAACAAAACATAATCCTCCTACCCTTGCTTACATAACCTTAAACACAGGATTTTTAAAGGCTTTGGAGAACTGGATACGCCTGATTTCTCCAAAACAATGGTTTACTCTTGCACATTCATCTTTGGATGTCAGCTGTGGAAGTTACCAGGCAAACTGCTTTGGTAAGTTCCAACAGTGGAAAAGAATGAAGCTTTAGAGCTTTATAATGGTAGTGAAAACACAGCAATAGCAAATTATTTTTATTGTGTGTGAATTCTGGAAGCTGTTTCAGGAGTGAAGAAAATAAAAACTTACTTTCTTTTACAGCATTGTTGGTACTTACCCAACAATGAACCTTACAAAAGCAGATTGCTCACTTTGGCTGCCTGACGAATAATCTGCTTCAAAATTCAAACTGCAGAGAGAATGCAAAAACCTGAAAGTTGCAAAACAAGGGCTAACTTGGATTCCTGGTAACAGGTAAAAATGTGTGTGCATTGTGAGGCTCTCTCTGTAAGGTGAATACGCATGCATGCGTGCACACGAACCAGGAGCAGGAGAGTGTTCTTTTGTGACAACTGACGTGACTTACTATTACGGAAAAATCATTCAAGGACATTGTCAGTATTTATATGATTTAATATGCATTTAATGAAGGTAAAAACATTGCCTTTTAAAAAAAGTTGTTAAGGATCCCTATTTCTAGAGTAAAGTTGATGTATGTAACTAAATAGCAAATAAAATAGTTTGTATATTCTCATGAGGTTATTCGTAACAATTGGTGCTAGATGCTTTACGTGATGAACTAGCAATGGTGGTTTGAAACCTGGCTTATGTAATGCTGCATCCTTTCACTTCTCCATTCTTCCCTTGTTAGAACTGGAAGGGTTGTATATTCAAAACCAGCCTGGTCCAAAGTCATTTCTTAAGATGGTTTCCTTTCAGCAAATGTCATATGAGCACAGCCTCTGCTTCAGTAGAACTGTCCTTCTGCCTTCTTTGGGTGCCCTTACCAGGAGATGGTTCATACAGCCCAAAGGAATTTTTCACTTTTGATTCAGCTGTTCCACTGCAGTCCTGCCTGTGCTTGCAGAGCCTGCTGTGTTTTGGTCTTGTACCTGATGTAAGAAGCCCACGATGCAAATTCTCAGTGGCTTCTGAGAATATGTATTTTTTGTTCAGCCTAATGGTTTTGTTTCTTGGACCTGAAATTACACAGTTACCCCCTGGCTGCTCACTGTTACTTAGCTCTTTGTCTGGCTTGTTTTCTTCTTTCTCATGTTCTTCCACTGCATCTTCCTCTTGATTGTTCTCCTTCATACTGTCACTTAGAGGAGTTTGTTCAGTTTTCATCACTTCTTTCAGCTCCTGTTTAAGCAAATCTGTCTCTTTTTCTTCTTTCATAAATCCCAAGCAAATGTGTTCTTCCATCAGTAGTCTGCCCTCCTGTAAATAGTCTAAAATGAAATATGGAGGTGTTTAAGGTAAGTTTCCTAGGAACATAAAGAGTCATGAAGCATTAATGAAAGTTTCACTTCCTTATTTCTTAAGTTTCACTTCCTTATTGCTTAAGTTGTTAATGGTATTTCAGTCCTGAGGACTATGACAATGCTATTTACTAACAAATATAACAGGATGTGGCAAGATTTAAACAAGACTAAAACAAGATTACTATGCCGTTAAATCCAGGTAAATATATTTCTCTTTTTCATTATGTTCAATATTAGGAAATGAACAATCATGCAAACATGATCAGTAATGGCTAAATATAGGGCCAGAAAAGTCACGTACAGTGCAAGAGAGAAACCACATGACATCTGAACTCCTTACTTGTAATTTTCTTGCTTTTAAATGGAATTTCAATATATTTATGGTTTTCTTTCCCTTAACTGTCAACACAGTTGCTTGTTGCATGGAGCAGGATATATGGCAAGTCTCTCACCTATAAATGAGTTGCGTTCACTTTCTAGTAGGAAAATGTATGTGTGTATTGAATGCCTACAGCAAATACACTTGTCTGCTGCAGGGGACAAATTCTAATAGGTTCTGTGCTTTGGAGAGACTCAAAGAGTACCTCTAGACTGAGGTTAAAGGAGAAGTGTATAGAGTTGCAATAACAAATGGCTTAATAATCTAATACTGGCAGTGAGTGAAAACTGGAGGAATCCGGCAAACAGTAAGGAGAGGCATTCACATGCAGAATCAGAAGATCGGTGTTTTCTGTAAGGGGGTTTTCAAAGACAGTGGTGACTGGGGTTATCTGGTGGAGTCTTGGAAGGCTGCAACTGAAGCAGAGTACAAACCACAGGGGTTAACACGTTCCAGATTACCAGCTGTGTTACTGATCTAGTAAGTGACCTCAACAACCCTGTTTCACCTTTGTGACTGCGTGACCTTTAGGTCATGTAATGTCTCCTACCGTAAGTGCACGATGGCGTTCCGATCTCGGTTCTTTCTACAAGCCTTACTGTAATGAACGTAACATGAGTATTTTTAGAAAGAAAAACTCAGGTAAAGGAATAGATGCACTGGCTCCTTCTTTCTTTTCTTCTACAGAATTTCTTCAGAATAAAGGTGTTTGTAGATGAGTCCCTTGCACATAAGTTTTATATGAGAACACAGTCAATGGCTAAGAATTACATAAAATCTATTTATGCACTTCAGTGAGGAGATACTCCCAGCCCTGGAAGAAGTCCTTTTTCTTTCTCAGCAATAGTTCCTGAGCCAGAAATACATGCTGACATCAGCTATGATGAAGATTCACAACCAAAAATTTGAGTTCTGTATTTGATCAGTGTGGAATTAACAAACTAATAACTAAAGTATGCTTTTACCAATAAAGCACTGACTTTTTACCACTGTGACCAACAACTACATTTAGAATCATAGAATGGTTTGGTTTGGAAGGGATCTTAAAGATCTAGTTCTACTGCCCTGCCAGCGGCAGGGACACCTTTCACTGGACCAGGTTGCTCCAAGCCCCATCCAACCTGACCTTGAGCACTGCTAGGGATGGGTCAGCCACAACTTCTCTGGGCAACCCAAGTAGTACAGGAATATGAAGATACCTTATACCATGAGGCTGCTCTGCTGTCAGGGCAGCACCACCAGCACACAGATTTCACTGACCTTTTGTATGTTATTCTGTTGAACTAGTTCCTGTCAGTCAAACAACAGCTAATGGCTGTTAGACCCAAGTAACCTACCAATACCATCGGTTCATTCATCTTTTGAAGAGATCAAATGAGTTTCTGAGAAAAATGATAAAATGTACCTCTGTGTGTCCTATTAAAGGTTTCTGGCTCTGGTATTTTCTTGGTTGATTGTTTTTCTGTTCTACATTGAGCATCTGTATTTACTTCAGCTTTTTGAATTCTATCTTCTGGAGATGTTTCCTCCTACAGTTGGCAATTAAAGGTAAAAATAAGTGAATACTTGTTTAGCGACTCTTAAAAGTACACAGTCATGCAATAATTATAAAAAGTTGTAATTCCTATTACTATCATATTCTTATTTTGTATCATTACCTTGTGCTATATGTTTAATATAATTACGTTCACACAAAATCCACATGCTAGAAAATGAAGAAGATGGATGAGCCGATTCAGGCATGTTACTGAAACATATGGAGTAACAAACAGCTGAGAGTTTAAACGTGGGATTGGATCCAGATCATTCATACCTTTGTTAGCTGAAAAGGGCTGGTTTCTGTTTCCTGAGCTTCATACTCTGACAGCAGCAGTGGTCTAAAAATGTCTTTATCTGCTTGTACTGATCTGTGTATACTGGAGCCTATTGAAAAGGACAATCATTAGTAATACAGTAGTTTCTGGAATTATATGGTTGATATAAACAAAAAATCTCTTTGATGACTGATAATACTGGTATGTATGTGGCCTAGGACTTAAACCTTTTTGTGCTGCATGTCTTAATGCCCTTTAAGAAAGTAATTCTTTGTTCTGCCTGATCTATAAATACTCAAACTGGAACACATACCTGGACTTTTGAGGGTTTTCATTTGTCCATCATAAATATACTTCAGGTTTAGATCTACAAAGTCCTGTTCAGATAGAACATGCTAAGTCAGACAAATGCATCTGTGTCCTAGAACCCACATGGGCTTCATTTGCCTGGTAACATTCCAATGAAAGTTTAAGAGATCTGGTATAAGGCCTCACCTTTCAGGTTCCTAAATTCAGACCTTAAAAGAGTATAATAAACATGCTTGCTTCAATGCCTTCTGATTTGTTTACTCACCTTTCTCAAGTTAATGGAACCAAATTCTCCAGAGGAAATGCTTAACACTGAAATATCTATGGTCTTTGAAAAGGGATTCAAAGGGAATGACTGAGACATTTTGAAAAAGCAGCTGAATGGAGATGGGATGGGGAAGGTATGCTCTGCTTTTGTTCTATTTTTAGAATAATTTTGATGTAAGTACAGTAGATGAGAAAGTTACTGGCACAGCAGCAAACATGTGATCTTTCCTCCATCACCATTTGACCTTGTTCCCAGTTTTGATCTCTGAAACCAGAGGAGGACACTCTGTAAAAACGATGGTTTTCAAACGTTTGCTGTTTGGTGGTAAAACGGCTGTTGAGGATTACTCTTGAAGGTATGGCTCCGATGATGTGGAGATCATTAGTTTTCCCTTTGGAAAGGCAACCAGCAAGCAGTTACCAGCTGCTTCAGCAGAAATCAGCGGAGCGTTCCTCAGATTCAGAACTAGGGGGAGCTGTACCTCTAGATCAGCTGGTGTGACCTTCCCACAACTGAGCAAGCTGTTCTTATCAATAGCTCATGAAATGAACGGCTTAATTCGATAAATCAGTTTTATGTAGGTGCACAGAGCTTTCTGATAACCTAAGCCAGCCTACCTTCAGCTGCTCATCAGGAGAGTAAAAAAATGCAAGCCTGCATTTCTTCTTTCCCTCTGGGTGAAAATTTTTGCAAACACAGAATAAAAATAATTACTTGAATAATTACTATAAAAATAATAACTTATTACTTAAAATAATTATTTTTATTACTTGAAGTAATAAAAACTATTACTGGAATAATTACTACTTGAAGAAGTAGCTCTTTCTAAATCTGCTATAGGAAAAATCAAGACAACAGTGAAAAGGAAAAAAATTGTCAGTAATTCCAGTTCTAGATTTCTAAATCATCTGTTTCCATTCACTGATAGAGAATGAAACCTTTATTGGCCAAAAATATCAAAAGATCACATAACTTTGCTTAGAAACTTTTCATTGCAAAATATCAGGTCTCTCTCCAGCCAAGCCCCCTTATCTTGCTTAAAGAAAAGAACTTAAATCATAAACAGTGAGTTAAGTACTGTAATTTAAAAGACAATACCGTACAAGTACATAGGTTACTAAAATGACAAAAAATCACATCTGGTTCTGTGGAGTAACTAAACCTGGAATTCAGAGCTTCATAAAATCTGTGTCTGACTTGGAATGAGAAGTAGGAATTTGTGTTTCTTAATTTTACAGCTTGAATTACCAACCTTTTCCCTGCATTTCACTTGCAGTTAAGGCAGAGTAATAAATTTGCAAAGGCAAAGAAGGGGAAAGACATAAGCAACTATGATAAGATTTTGTACCAATACCATAATTTGAAGAATTCTGTGGGCAATATTTCCAGCAGATACATTTGCTATCATGCAAGTTTTAAGTGCTCCTCTGTACCCATATGAAGAAAGCTCCAATCCCTTCTTCCACTGAGGAGCAGGAATATCTGACCAGTATTTTAAAGAGGGCTTAACCCAAGGAAGTCGTGTTCAGATCATGATCCAAAATTAAGGGTGTAAGTTGGTTGAGCAGGAAGCTCTCCTTCAGGGTATTGACAGCATGTTTATGATCCTGAGTAGGAGGCAAAATATCACTTTCAGTGTGGGGGAAGTACTTGAAATCTGTTTATTAGTTTCTGTATAAAAAACATTTATTAATAAATTCTAGATACAACTCCTAAAGAATATGACAATTAGAAATTTGTAAGTGCTTAATCAGTGTCTCCTTCAACATTTTTGTCCCTGATGAATACAGTGAGCACAGGCAGCTAAGTTCTTGGCTTCTATGATTTGTAGCTGGTTTTAGGTGTTGCTCACTCAGTTCAAGGGATGGGATCCACTTGTCTGAACACAGGCGCCTCATGCTATTTGAGATGCCCTCAAGTATTCAGGATATCTACATAAGGCTGGCTGATACTACATAGGACCAATGGAACGCCTGTGTCCTTCTGGAACAGCAACTACAGGGCCTGGGAGAATGTACTAGAACATCTCAAATGGCACTGGATGCCTATAATTAAGTAGTTGAATCCCACACAAGGGGGATTCCCACTCTTGGAATGTTTGATAGACAAGACCGTATACGATAGATATTTCTCTCCAATACCTGAGCACCCATGTGAAAAAAACACTCTACTAAAGAGCTCTTTCTTCCTTGATGGAATTAACTTTCCATTGTTCTTTTCTATCATTCTACTGTATTATTTTAAATAACATCAAGTCTGTAGAACCAGTTGAAAGGATAGACAATAACTGGGTTATTGCCCATTTAAATGTACTTATGCTATAAACCCAAATAGCTACTAAGGATAAACATTCTCTTCTCTCAGATAAGCTGACCGTGTGATCATCACAGTGGCTATTAAACCTCCTAAACCTTGTATCTGAAAATTCCTCCTCTTCTTACACTCCAACAAATTGCAGGTTGCTGGAGCTTAAATAATGGACATTGAAGCATCTGTGCTAGAAGTAACACGGCGTAAGGATTTTAAAGATGAGAAAACAGTTTTTAAAGACCTCATTAAATTCATTAATTTCGCTTGTATGAAAGCACTTTGAAAGTCTGTACTGTAAGTAGGAACTTGATACAGAATGGTTGGTTGTGAGGTGCTTTGACTTAGTGAACCAGGTGGCAGGAATTCTAGGTCCAAGGTAGCCACTTCTCCAGGCCAAGTCAAAGGGAACAGCCTGAACAAAACTGCAAAAGCTTTGGGGACTGATATCTTCACCTTGTTAAAAAACAAATAGGCAAACAGCTCTTGATGCAAATATGCACTTAAAATAGCAGCACTACTTCAGTGTCACTGTTAGTATACTCAGATTATGCATGCTAAACACTATTCATGATGAAAATTGGGTTAAATATTAAAAACAAGTCATGTATTTGTATTCATAGAATAAACGAGCAAAAAAAAACCAAGCACTTCTCTTCAAATTACATGTAACAGAATATTTTTAGCCCATATAAAAGTACTATATTAGCTTTTATTTTGGAACGTATGTCCAAGCTATAAAGCAAATTAAGTTTCACGCAACTAAACCAAAAAAGGAAAAAGAATGTACACGTACTTTTTCCATGAGGTACTGAATCACTTTTGCCTTTTGGGATTTTAGGCATCCAATTTGCATAGATATTTTTAATAAAAAGTTGACGATCTTTTTCCTAAGAAGAAATAAACGCCATTAAACTTCTAATATGCATTAAGAATTACTTGTTACCAACTTAATTTTCCCGTGTTGGGAGAAAACTGTCAATGTTTTTGCATTGTGCCAGGCCATGTGGTGACTTTGTCATTTGCATAAATAGGAATCTGTCCTTTGCTTTCATGAGCCGAATCAAAATTCTCCCTAGGAACACCTATACACCTACGTGATCCTTCTTTTTTATGACACCATGTTC
The DNA here is from genome assembly GCF_037157495.1 of Lathamus discolor. Lineage (NCBI taxonomy): Eukaryota > Metazoa > Chordata > Aves > Psittaciformes > Psittacidae > Lathamus > Lathamus discolor. The sequence continues at coordinate 33,749,344 of NC_088887.1, forward strand.
AGCAGATGAAGTCTTCCATAATGACTTCTTCATTTGTTGTTCTGAGTTATTTTTTTTCAGACTAAGCGATTTTTGCCTTTACTTCCTTCTTTTAATAAAAATTCTTTACTCAGTGCCCTTGGTTAGAACATGCTCAGTTCTATTTTATAAAATACTGCCTGGGAAACGACACAAACTTCAGAGCACACTTTAACATTTCTTTAGCAACAGTCCTCTTGCCTTACTGAAATTCATCTGAAACACAGAGGAGAGATTTCAGTAACTCTCACTGTATTGGGTTTCAGCGTGAAAAATAGGAGCTGCATTTACTTTGGAGATATAAGTTGTCCTGATGGCGTGTCCGAATACCTTCAATGCTCTGAATGAACCAGGTGCCCAAAACTATGAATGTGGAAGCCAAAACTCTGTTCTGGCACAGAAATAAAGTTAAAAAGCATGTCTGGTCTTGTTTGCAGTAAAACAATGGAAGGTTTCTGAATTTAAATAGAATATTGGGAGAACTGGACACACATAAAAAACTGTGTGGAAAACAAATGAAACAAATATTTTGGAGAAGCTCTAGGGTGAAAACTGTACTTCCAAATAATTTACATTTTGGAACAGTTTTATGTTAGTGTTCTCGGGACTGAACTATTCCTGTCTCCTGGATCTGCACATATAGGAGGAGGTCAGACTCTTGCAGAGAAATAGCACTGCAGGTCCAGGAAAAGCACTGTACAGCTTCTGCTGTGGCAGCCTGGCTGCTGCCAAGTAACAGGAGGAACATTTCTGCACCTGATACAAACAGCGAATGCCCTTGTACAGAAACACAAAGCTCCATGAATCTTCAGGAGTCACCAGTTCTGCCCTTCACAATGTCTGGGAAAGCTCCCCATAACAACACCTTTCACATTTAGTATGATTCCATTTAGAAGGAGGATGCTCCCTAGCAGGGCCAATGGGTGATCAGTCACTTTACACAGAAATTAAAAAGTGTGTTTTAACTGTGTAACAAACACTTTAAATTACTAAAAAGCCAGAAGGGTTTGTGTGTTTTCTGGAATATGTACTGGTTTTTCCTGTTTACAACTCATGACATACCATTCATGGCAGTTTTGTTTCTACTTCTATTATGTGTCACTTCTAGGTTTTTCTGTATGTTTGGTTTACAGACATTACAGTAAGTGTTGAACTGGACATACTTGTCCCAAAAATATTTGCCTAAAAACCAAGCTGGAATTTAAACAAACTAGTGAAACATTTATATATGACTTTTTGTTAAAGTATAGTTTTTCAGATTGTAACATTTGGCTAATTTTAATTTGAAAGTGGTTCTGTAAGGGAGCTCACTTTAAGTTAGTAGGTAAATATATTGACCCAGATATATCAAAATGGTAGCAAATTGGTGTGGCTTATTTGTTCAAACTGTAATGCATTCATCTCTGTTTAGAATATTTATTGATTTACTTTGAACTTGTGACAAATAGACCCTACAATAATGTCATCATTTGATATTTGACCTTTTTTTTCATAGACTCAATTAGGAAACAAAAATTCCATTACTAAATAATATAAAAGAGGCAAAAGGAATAGGTAACATTTAATACTTGAATTTTCTCATAGGAGCAGGAATCTCTTTAAAATTTTGAATACCTTAATTTTTTGGTGAAGAGAGTTAATTTCCATTTGCAAGGTCTTTGTAATTATTCCAGCTTCCAGAGCTTTTCTGTTCTCATTTGCCAGCTGACGACTAAAGCTGCTATTGTTCAACTTCAGCTGCTTTTCCAGGCTCTTAAAAAAATTACGTATTTTAATATAAGAATGTGCTCAGTGTGACTGCTGAAAAATTACAGTTCTTACCAGAGCTGAAAAAGAAGTATGATCATGTAATGGAAAGTAAGCTTCTAATAATTATAGTCTATTGTGCACAATGCATGAAATTATGAAGTATCTGAAAAATTACTTTTAAAATGAGCAAAACCTGGTATAAAATCTAATTTTAATGAACATCGAAAAAGCATATTTGGCAGTCAAACATAAAAAATAAAGCTCTACATTACCTGTCTGGTGGGTTAATGAATACAGTCATCACTGAGAAATGTTAAGACAACATGTCTGTTCACACTGAGATCTACTAACTGCAGTACCATAAGGAGGCTTAGTGTAAATGAAAACTAGGTAATTTATGGAGTACCTTATTAAGTACTTTATCATTAGAAGCCAGTGCCCTGCACTGAAATTATAATTACTAAAACTGTAATATGGACACCCAACCCTGCATGCTTTTTATAGCTTCTCACTAGGACTTCTGTGAATAGAAAGTCTTCAAAACCCCATCTGAGTTCAGCTGTTCATATTTTCATTTTCTTTCATGTAATAAATGTATTTCAGCCCTAGCTGTTCAGATGATGAAATGGCTCTAAGATTACCTGGCTTTTTATTGATTCTATATATAATATAACCTAAGGAATACAGAAATTAATGAAATAGAAATTTCACTCTTCCAGTTTTGTATTAAAAACTGTATTCTTGCCTTTTTGTTTGGAAAAAAAAAAAGAAAAGAAGCACAAGATATTAAAAGGAGCTGAATTACCTCCTCTTAAACTTTCACCAGGCTTTTACTACAGTTGCACGCTAAACTGACAGCAGAACCAAGCCTAAAACCTAGGACACCTGACTATTGTCCAGTTCAGCAGCTGCCCTACAGACAGCTACAGTGAGTGACAGTAATTAGTAAATAAGAGGTATAGGTATGTCCATACTGTCTACCAGCACAGTGCAAAGTAACAGGGCAGCCTGGTTGTCTCCATGTATGACTAACCCTGTACTTTGCCAAGGTAAATTAGGGTCTGTCCTCTTGTGACTCAGAGGCCCAAGCAAGCATAGGTGCCCCATGCTGCTGGCAGGGAGCAGAGTAGACACTGCTGAAGATTGCCCTCCAGCTATAAGCTATGCTTCTCACCTAACAGGGTTAAGGCATACAAGTTAAAATAATTCCTAAAATATCTTTATTGCCAAACACAACCTACTTCTACTTTTCTGCCAGATTTTAAAATACTGGAAGGGGGCACTACTGCCATTTTTAGTATCTTATATTCAGGACTGCACTGGATTAAAAAGAATGTTCAATGTTACAGGGCTGTATCAGAATGATTAATGTGACAAAAACTCCACTATTGCACAAAAAACTTTCCTATTATTGTTCCATAAATACAATGCTATGCAGGTATTACCTGTATTCTCTTATCATTCACTTCGATTTTTTCTGTAAGGACTGACAATCTGTGATCAAGTTCCTCTCTCTCTCCAAGAGTTTTGTCTCCTGAAAGCATATGGAAGGTCTGCAAAGCACCTTTAGCTTTTACCAGCGATGCTTCAACTTCTCTGAGCTTCCTGGATGAATTTCGCTCGTCCTCCTGAGACATCCTCAGGCTCTTCCTTAAAGTTCTCACCTCATTATAATGACTTGCTAAGAGATCCTGCAAGTTACTTCCTAAATTTTCGTATCTATCTATTGCTTTCAAGTGTCGATACTGAAGCTCTTTCAAAATGTGGTTTTCTAAGCTTGATGCTTCTAATTTGCATTGTAAGTCAAATATTTCATTCTTCAGCTCTTTGATTTTGTGAACTTTTGCTGACAATATTCGCTGAGCCACTGTGGTTTTTTTCTGGGAAATCATACTACTCTGCAGGCTTAAAGATGACGAATTTTGATGTGGTATCTTCTCAGCTGGCAATTTTGTTCCTCCTGCATTCAGACCAAAGTAAACTGGCATTGATATATAGCAATCGTTTTAGACAGCAAAATCACCGTATGTCTTTACTGCTCACGTAAGTGCATATACTGCTCATCCAAGCTACTTAACTGTGTATTTGACAAAAAGCCCAAGATCTATACTAAGACTACAATGTTCAAGTATTTCACAGATAAATCCGTTAAAGATTTTATATCTCTGTGTGTGCAGTTATTTTTCTGCACTAGATCGATAGGAGGTCAAGGTTCCCTCCTTTCATTCTTTGAAGCCATTTTCATTCCAAACAGCCATCATGCTCACTTTTCATTAATAAAGGTAACTATACCAGTGTCTTCTAGGGCAAACAGCACTAAAACTGGGAATAATTTAGTAAAGTATGTTTATGTTAACACAGTACTGCAGTGTCAATGGAAATCAGTTTTCTCTCTGCAAATCATGCAGCTCACTGTAGGCATGATCTGGGAACTGATTCCCAAGAGGGGGGACATAGAAATGTGTCGTGGTTTAAACCCAGCTGGTAACTAGGAAAAAAAACTTACTGTTACAGCTGAAACCAGGAAAGATGTGCCAGAAAAACCCTCAACATAGTAATGCAAGATCTCAAAAACCAAGGTGATCACAACAGCACATGGTGAAATTTCTCTGCAGTTAGGATTTTTAAACAGCTTTCTAGAATTCTCGAGTCAGCTTTGAACTACATTTTTAAACCATAGACGCTTATTAGTATAGAACAGTTACGTAGCTGTGTCCACTGTTTCAATGGACCAATTGAAAAAGATCTTTACGGGCTAGCATTCTAAGTGTATTACTGCCATTTGCCCTTCTTTATGGCCAGCATTCTGAGTGAATTACACTCATTTCCCTTTCCTGAAATATAATTAGGATTTGAAAATGGTCAAGACTGTAAATCTGAGTGTGTTCCCCCTTTTCAGGCATATATTCAATTTCACTATGGCTCTCAAGACATTTCAGGCAGCATTTTGCTAGAGGTTTATTATAATTATTTATAGATCACATAATATTTTATGGATAAAATAGGCAAGGTACTAACCTAAGAAACACCAGAGGAAAAGGACAGATCTTTTCAAGCACTTCTGTTGAATCTAATGCGTGTTTCGCACACAAACTCTTACAGGAGAAGGCCCCAACCAGAACACCCCATCGCAGATGGGAAGCAACAGTGAACCAGTGGCAGGAAAAGTAAAGAAGGATGCTGCTTAGGGCACCACCACGGCATGGCTTTTCTTCTCCCACAGCGTATGCCAGAATAGTGGAAAGCTATGGCAAGTGTTATCTGGAAAGACAGTGGCTTCAGCAGGGGAATGGGCTATTCCCTGCAGCAGCAGAACCCACTGCTCTCTCCCTCCTTCCCTGAGGGCAGCAGCTTCCCCAGCTCTCCACAGCTTCAGCCCAGCTCTGCTCCTCCCTTTCCTGAAGCAGCGCATGGAGTCAGGCCCATCCCTGGCAGGCATATGCGTGATGTGCAAGGCAGCAAGTCAGAGGAAAGAATGAAGAGGGTGATGTATACAGTTCTGAGTCCTTTGCTATTATTCCTAAAATACCTGATACACTCCACTGTTTCAGGATACAAATCAGATGGTCTTTGTTCTGATGGTCCTGCTGGTGGAGGAGAGAAAGTAGGAGGAAGGAAAGAAGGCAAGTTGGTAGGACTCACTCATACAGAACCACGTAGGAAGAACAGACTACCAAATTGAATGTGATAGCAAAATGATAGGATAGAAAGAATTAGATTAGGAATCAGAAGGAGGAGAGATTGTGATTTGGTCAGTGCTCTGATTTTTTTTTACATATGTTTTAACTGGATTAAGAAGGACTGTTGCCCTATTGGGCAATCTCAGGCACAGCTCCATCCTTGGCAGCTTTCAAGGCCAGGCTGGACAGGGCCTTGGGTGAGATGGTTTAATGTGAGGTGTCCCTGCCCACAGCAGGGGATTGGAACTGGATGATCATAAGGTCCTTTCCAACCCTAACTATTCTATGATTCTATGATTGTGAAGGTTCAAGTAAATAGAGAAGAAACTGTAGGAGCCAGTTGAGGTTGAACACATTCAAGACCTTCTGCAGTGAACACATTAACCAGCACTGTGAAAAACCCACCCAAAGTAAAACCCAAATCAAATGGAAAGTACACAGGATCACACGCGTAAGTTCTCTGTAATAGGATTCCACTGCAGAAAGACTATGACATAGAATCATAGAACAGTTTGGCTTGGAAAGGACCTTAAGATCATCCAGTTCCAATCCCCCTGCCATAGGCAGGGACACCTTCGACTAGAGCAGGTTGCTCAAAACCCCATCCAGCCTGGCCTTGAACACTGTCAGGGGTGGAGCATTCACAACTTTTTGGGCAGCCTGTTCCAGTGCCTCACCATCCTCTCAGTAAAGAAAATCAGAACAACCATTACATTACTATTTTTTTTCCCCCCAAGAATGGAACAGAATGATGTAAAAGAAATGGGAAAATACCTTCCTGCAAAAGGTGACAAAAATACTCTAAAAACTATACATGTCTATACAGGGTGAAAACGTAAGTTATAATCATGTTCCTGGGAAACTGATCATTCCAAATAGCCGTGAACAAGCAAAAAATACCACTTACAATATCCAACACAGGTAGTAGCTAATAACGATTCTTCTGCTAAATTGATTTGAAAAAATGTGGCTATTCTTTCTGGTCCTGCTAGTTTCACACCAAGATGACTTCTTGATAGCAGCATGTAACTTAGATGATAGAAGAGGTAATCAGTTGTTCTCTCTCTCTTTTTTTGGTTGATTTGTACCTTACAGATTTGGTAGATCTAGATGAAATTTTGAAGCTCAGCAGGAAAAGGGTCAGTTTTTGACATGTCATGCTGGGATTTAAGAAAGCATGGGTGTAGATATGAAAATCTGCAGACACGAAAAAGATTCTTTGCTGTTAGCATTTATGTAAAAGTAATATTTTTGTGTAATATGGTCATGCCACTGAAACACAGACTTAATTTTACAACATACGCCATGACTACGCTGGCCAAAACATAGCGCTTTTTCTGTCAAAACTGACACTTTTATGCAGACATATAATTTTTGAGCAACTTCCCTCAGGAAGGGCTTTTTCAGACTCATTGTGTGATGCATGGTCAAAACCAGAAATTACAGGAAATGTGTGAGAGTTTCCAAGCCCTCAGATTAGGTTTGTAAAGGTGCTCCCACGTCTCTGGTGATTATCCTCTCTTGGATCATGAGCACTGTGGGATAACACAATGGGGAATCTCTATCTCTCTTCCCTCCCCTTCCGAGTGTTTGAAACATAATCTGTTCCTTTTCTTCACCGAAAAACTGTTTCCCCTGTCTAACTAGTTACTGAAAAAAAAAATAAAAAGGCAAAGAAAGGGAACAGCTGTACTTCTCAAGAGTCTCATTTTCTGCTTCCAGAAAACAAAGTACCTTTTCTACCATCTCGGGGGAAGATACAGCGTCTTTTCTTCTTCTTTTCCTTTTCCTCTGTTTTCTTCTCTTCAGTTCCTGGTATTTCTAAATGTTTGCTGCTTCTGGGTGTTTCAGAGCACATCACTGGCAAAGCCTTCAGCATAGTCAGTGTGAGAATTTTCACTTCTGTATTCACACTTCTGTATTCTCTACTGCGTTGCTTACAATCGTTATCTCTGTTACAGCTGCTGCTTCTAATACTTCTAGGCTTTGGGGAATCTATAGTATTCCTGCTTTTGGGCCATGTTCTGACTTATTATCTTCTGCCACTAGAATATGGAAGACACAATCCTCTGAGTTCACCACTGTGTAATAGTAGAAGACTTAAAAGTAGACCTCCATAACCTATCAGATATCTGAAGGTTACTGAGTTGTTTGCAGTTGACATAAAAATACTAATCAGGGTTCAACTATATTAAATGATGTTAAGAAACACTGAATTACCTTTAAAAAAAATCCAGACATTATTCTTTAATGCATAAAATATTTGTGTGGTCTGAAGGAAGTCATAAGTTTGTTTCTAGGATGAACTGCAATATGAAATATACTAGTTTGTGTCTCAGAATTTCCCATGACACTGGCATGCATTTTCTAAAGATTTACTACTGTTTAAATAGAAATAGATACCATTGTTTGTTTCCTGTAATGTACACATTTTCTCCAGGACTAATGTAATTTAAAAGAAGTTTAATTGTATTTATGCTAAACACCTACAAAGTGCTTTCCTAAATTAATAATTGTTCAAGTCTCTAAAATGTGGACATTTCTAACTGTGTTTTTATGATATTTTTAGCCTTCCAGTCATGTCATAAAAGTATCAGTCATATTTTTCAATAATTAGATCACAAATCAAATAACAAAATTAGCATAAAACAAAATTAAGTAAAATGAAATTAAATGAAATTAAATCAAATCAAAACAAATCTTAGCTGCTATATTACTATTACAGGTAGAGGATATAGCAGCACCTAAAGCTGCACAACAGAGCATATGACTTTGAGACTGAAACAAAGGTTTTCTTAAGCTTTTGGGAAGTATTTTATTTTACTTATTCTCAAATCAGATTGTGAAAAAAACAGGCTTGCACATAAAAACTCACAATGTAGTCAAAATGTCTCTGCACAATTTCAGAAGAAACATTAGGGAGGATTTCAGAGTGTTATTTTAAATGAAAACAATTTCTTCATCGCCTAAATGTACTTAATACGTTTGCTTTTGAAAATGCAGCAAGACACTTATCTCCATGTCTACGCACCCATACAGCTTGGAAAAATATCACCTCTAATGCACTGTTGTTGTCAGAAATGTGGTTCTCTGATGAGATGATGATCTCATTTTGTTTGATTGAGTTTGAAGTAACATTGTTGCTTCCTCTGGAATTGTCTTTCCTCAAAAGCCCGATTTTCAAACAAAATGTACTCTCCTAAGTGTTTGGCTTTCAAAATCATATATTTAGCATAAAATACAGAATGATGACTAATTTTCTATGTCTTTGTTAATACCTGTTACACCTCAATTTTTTTCTCAACTGACGCAGCTGGAGAGTAGAAGAACAGATTAGTTCATACTTCTGGCAGCATTGTTTAAACACTGTGGCTCTGGTAAAAATTATTTCTTGGGATATGACTCAAGCTGCTTCATTTTCTTAATATCACATGAAGACTATTTAGACCACTACTCAGACCAGAGCTTTATAGATGCATAATTCTACCCAGTATTGGGATAAGTTGTCTGTCTGGGGGGCTGGGGTGGTGTGTGAAAGGGGCATAGCAATTATCTAAAAGAAATCTGAGGGAGATTAAAATGGTATTTTAGTTCAGATGAATTTTAACAAGTAGCCTTTACTAAAAAATGAGAAGGTATTTTTAGAACATACTAAATCCTTTGTTGGCGTTTTTGCTTTGTGGTGGCATTTGATTTTTAATTGTCTTTTTAAATGGGAGAGGGGAATCACATAACTCCCAAAGAAGATTAAAAAGTGTAATTTAGGATCACACAAAATGTTCGAAGTTGAATCAAAATGGTTTCATTACTCTTCATTCCTTTACATGAATAACATTTCCCTGTGGAAGACTAAGGAATGCCCAGGGTCCTGCTAAATTTGAGCCACTGCAATAATCCCTTAAGAGATGAGAACTCATTTTTAAAGATGATGATAAGGCAAAGGCCATCTTGGTGCACAGATTTGTATTTCTGTTTAAATCTGATTTGGCACTGGCCAAATTGTCTTTTAAATCAAATTAGCTTAAATTAAACTTAGAACTACTGCTTTAATTTGTTTTGATGAGAAGCATGGGCTGAATCCCACTATCCAGCTTCAAGAGCAGATGTTGAGAAGAAAATGAAATGGAAATGGAGAAGACAGAAAAACAAAAGGTGAAGGACAAGAAACAAGAAAAATTAAATGAGAGATTACTACAGAAATTAAGGGGGGGGGGGGGGGGGGGAAGCAGTAGCTGAAGGGGAACTGAAATGGCCAAACAGCAGGAAAATGCATGTTGGACAAAGGGATGCAGACAAAAGTAATTCGGGCCTAATCTACCTGTCAGAGATGAAAATATAATGTCAAGCATCTAGAAACTGCAGAAGTGTCACGGGGAAGAATTAATAGTAGCCTGTGTACAAAACCTAAGTAAATCCAGGCGGGAGAACACTGTCCGACTTCCAAGAGCAGCACGGTGCAGCAGCCTGCTCCGCCTCGCAGCTGACCCCCGAGCTCCAGGGGAGCCAAAACAGGCGCCAGAGCCCAGCTGCTCAGGCAGGCAGGGTGAGGGTGTATGCTGGGCCCCCAGACCTGCCGCTGGGCTCCTTCAAGGGCCACCGGCAGCTCCCTGGGGTGCTCAACGCAACCAACAGCAACCCCACCACCTCCACGGCGCAGGGCTCCCATGGAGCTGGTGGGGTCCCACCGCCACCCCACTCTCCCCAACCACCTCAGAGGCTTCAAAGGCAGCACCCAACCCTGACAGCCAACTCAGCACCTCAACACCCACCCCTAGGCTCTGACAGCCACTTCGAGTTGCCCCACACCCTGCCACCCAGCCTGACAACGTCCTGTTCTGCTCTCTCTGCCCAGAGCGAGAGCGCAGCCCCTTGCTGCTGCGCACCCCAAGGCAGGACATCCCACCTTCCCCTCTCATGAAACCTCCATCTTTCTCCAACCGGCCCTAACCCACCGGGCGTTGCCCGCGCCGCCGCCATTACCGGCCTCCTCGGGGTGAGGACGCGTCGCCGTTGCCATGGGGACAGGCGGTGGCCGCGGGGCACCCCGGGAGCTGTAGTCCCAGCCGGTGCGGCAGCCTCGGCCCCTTTCTCCCCCCGAGCCCTGCAGTGGTGTCTGCGAAAGGGGTTTCTATGTACCTCTTATAGATGTACCCCACCGGGGTGTTAATGGGAATTTGACATTTTAGCGTGCAGGCAGTGGGTCCCTCTGCGCTATAAGGCTGCCGAGGCACCTCATGTTGTGTGTAGCCTGCTGTGTTGTGTGGAGATGTGTGATGTGGTGCAGCGTGGTGAATGTCCTGAGAGCACGCGTGCTAAACGCAACAGGCTCCAACTCACCCCGTGGGGTTTACACAAAACATTCCTACCATGAAAAGAGAGAAAAAAGTCCCATGAGAATGGGATGAAAGGGAAGGTGTGGGTGCACCATCCCTGGCAGTGTTCAAGGCCAGGTTGGATGGGACCTTGAGTGACCTGGTCTAGTGGGAGGTGTCCCTGCCCATGGCAGGGGGGTGGAACCTTTCCAAACCAAAGCATTCTATGATTCTATGAAAGCATCTGGAGCAATGGGAATCGTGCCCTGAAGTCCCGACCTGCCAAGCCCTGAGTGGGCAGAGGCTTTGGTTATATCCCACTTTTGCCCTGCGTAGTTCAGTGTCAGTTTCAGGGGTGATGTCAAATGGGAGAGAGTGTTAACTGACACTTTGTCTCAGTCCTGACAGTGGACATTTGATCAAGCAAATATTTCCTGCTTTGAGAATATTAACTATTAGCATTGCAAAGCTTATCGGTATGTTTTGAAGCCAATAACCACTGCCTCTATTGTTTGGCTGATATATTCCAAGTGGCCAGCCATTTCCATTGAATTTGCTTATATACAGAATCTCCTGAAAAACAAGTATGTGTAATAACTTCTGGCAATAATTTCTGGGTTTGCACTAAGGGGGTTTTATATATTTGTTTTACAGGCAAATACTCTGAAAATACCCGATTCTATTAGGCTTTTCTTTTTCCTGGGCCTCCTATTGCTTCTCAGAAGAAGAAAGAAAAGACAGATGGTGAGCTGCAGTAAACAGTGCACACCATCTACTGTTATTTTTAGGTTTTGTGAGGTTTTTCAGGATCCCTGTTCCATACATGAAATACTCCCATTTCCAGCTTCGCATAATGATTTACTTTCAAAAACATTTCCTATTGAGCATTTGGTCCTACCTAATCCTGGAAAGAAAGTATTCTATTTTTTTATCCAGACTGGACACTGTTATATTCATTTTTAACATTTGAACTGTGCGTAAGCACTTTCTAAAACCTAGGCCAGCTTCACCTCTGACATAAGGTCAGCTTTACTGAGCTTGGTGACATGTTGCTGACCTAGAGCAGAGACAAACTTGGACCTCAAAACCTGAAAGTAATCTGTTACCATTTAACATTCTTAAAATACCTCTCATGCTCAGAGATCTCCTTAAGCAAATACACACAGGCAGCCACTGAACTTTGACCATCTCTGGGGCAGAAGGCAACAACTAAGTGCAAAAAGAGCATCCTGGATCACACAGTAGAAAGGTATACTTTCCACACAGGACCTCGTCTTAGCAGCTTATGCCCTGGCAATTTTCACTGGTGATGCAAAAAAGAAGAAAATGCAGCAACAGGCTCTGGATACACAGAACCAGCCAAATCACCCTCCTCAGTATTATGAAGTGTACTGACACGTATTTCTTTCAGAGAAGTCCCTGAGCCCTGCAGTGTGGATGATGATCTGAATTCTTTAAAGCTGAGAGCATTTGTAACTGAGGCTTATATCAATATGATCTCTGCTATAATTACTCCTGCATCTATGTTCCCCTTGCTCCCCCCTTTCTCCTTCCCCTTTTAATATGTAAAATTCGAAGCTACAACTCTGAAGCCTCCTTGCTGTGGTGAGGGAGAGGGCACAAGCCATTTCATGCAGGAGCTAGCTGTGACAGTGCCCATGCAACATTAAACGTTAAACCCAGCAGCTTTGTGATCGTCCCCAGCACTAAGTTGCCTGCTCCCTGTCCTTTCTCCCTTCTCACTTGTCCCTTCCCCCTCTCCCAAATATTTCTCCAGCCCTGTCTCATTGGTGCTCTACTTTGCTTTGCCTTTTTTGGACTGCCACCCTGTCAATCTAATGCAATAAGGCCAGGGGCAGGTGCAAACCTCTTGCTATGGCTCCTCTTACTAACCAATCCTCTATTGGTCTCTCATCCCAAAATACATAAGAGCCAATAGGGTGGGAAAACCCAGGACCTGAGGGAGAGGCCAAAGCTGCTGGATTGCTGGGGGGGCATCCATTTAGGGCTCAGGTTAGTCCAGGAGCTGCTGAACAAACGCCTGGATTCCTCTTGGGACTGTGGTGACTTGTGGATAGCGAGCGTGCTCTGCTGATTCATTTCCCTCACTGTTAACATGGTGATCAAAGTCTTTGTAGCCACATCTTCCGGGTCTACAGCGGTAGGTGTCTCATTTTTAACATACTCTTTCTGCTGGGATCAGGTTGGTAAATTAGCCTAGAATATCCCAGGACAGCCTGAGTTTGCTGGGTTTCTTCTAGTCCACACTGGACACCTTATTCTTGAAAGCTACGCAAGATGTAGAGAATTCCTGTTAACGTAGGACTGCTTGCATGCAAGGTTTTACTACAGTTATAACATTTGCATATAAATTATCAAATAGATTTACTTCTGTTTGAAAAAGTATATGCAATATATATTCACCGAAGAAGGGAAAAGTGGGTATTTTATTTGCACAAAAGCTAAGGTGGATTGTTTGCAGTAGAAAGTAATGTATTTCTTTTTAAAAGAGACTTTAGGACACTGCTCCTCCAAAATGGGAACTCTGTCTAAGACAGAACCCAGAGGCAAAGTAAGCTGAATGAAGATACACGGAAAAAAATCGTTCCTCCCTTTCCCTAGGTTGGTTGGTTGTTGGGGTTTTCTGGTGTGCATGTATTTTGGGGATTTTTCCCTTGTGGGTTGTTTGTGTGAGTGTCTTGAAATGCTACACTGATGATTTTTAGTATTGAGATATACTGCTGTAGCTGTCAGCATAGTGTATCATCTGAAGGGAAGGGCATGTGAATAGTAGTGAGGTTGGAAGTCCGTGGGAGGTGGGAACCAGGAAAGGACTGTTTCCTTTTATATCCAGTTCCCAGATGAGCTCAGATTGCAGCTTTCCTTTGGCAGTCACTCACTCCCAGTGACATGGCTAAACAAACAGGCTGGTGCTTGCTCATAGCTGTAACTACATCTCTGTCTGACACCAGCTCCGTGTCTTTAAGAAGCTTCCAGAGTAGAACAGCTCCAAAACCCACACCCTGTTCATGGGGCCGTCACCTCTAGAAAATGAACTGGGGGTCATTCATTACAATTCAAATTGGAATTGCTGAGGAATTTTGCAGTTCTCTCATCAGCTTATCTCATCAGCCTATCGCTAAGCCTGATGCTCTAAATTTATTACTGACATTTTAGCGTTCCTCTTTTAATAAGAAACCTCAGATACAAGGGCAAAAAAGAAGAGGGGCTTGGACACTGCAGGTTTGGTAATTTGTAATATCGCAGTTAATGCTCAAGTAGCTTTACAGATTGCCCCACACTGTGCTATGCTCCTCTTTGGTCTTCTGTATTTTGGTCTCCTTTGGTTGACCAAGGAAGAGTTGGTAAGGATACTCCTTTACCACTCATCCATTTTCTGGCAAAAGTTGTGACCATGACTGTAATCACACTACTGACATTCTATACGTGTGTGTTGAGGCCATCATTGTCTTGTGTGCCTCAGGCACAAACTGTTGCCACTCTGGCCATGGGACTGGGGCTGTAGTCAACAAGGCAATTGCACGAATGCTTTGATTCAGCAATGATATTCAGAGATCACTTATGCAATTAAAACTAAACATATCATATATTTAGCACTAGCTGAACTAGCTGAACCCCTGCTATACACATTCCTTGCAAATTCTCCCAGCTAGTAGCTTTAACTAAGTCCTTTCCTCTTGGACTGCAGTGAAGGGCTGGGTGGCTATGCACCACTGGACACTAACATGCAAGCTTTATCCAGTCATTTTGAGCTGTTAAGCATTGCTACCATGGTGTACTACTCCTAAGAAAGATAGCTAATGCCAGTGAACTGTAATAGATTTTAAGCTTATTAATGCCAGTCTCCCCTGAAAGTTAGAAGCTCACAAAAGCTGTTAGTGATATCCCAGACATATATTGGAAGGAAGGGTATGGCATCTTTGAATGGCAATATGTTTCTGTATTTCCTCCTTTCTGGCATGTTGGGTGTATGTGTAGCTGTAGCAATCTCAGAAGACAGAATGTGTTCAGATTACTGATACATAATTTCAATGCCAAGTGAAAACAATGTTCAGTTGGAGTAATTTTACAGATTTGCTGATTAAAATTGAAGGTATCCTTTCAAAGACCCTTTGATGAGTGTGGTATATATGAAATAAAACTCATTCATGCAAGGAGCCAGCATGAACCTCAATATATCACTAAAATTCTATTAAAAACAAATTTTGTATCAGCCTTGTACAGCTTTTCCTAAGAAGAATGAATTTAATCCCTAAAGAGCTTAAATCAGAAGACTAAATTGTCCTAGTAGCACTGGTGCTCTCTTCAATGTGGCTGATCTCCATCAGATACGTGGTGTTCATTTTGAATTTCAAACTAAGTTGGGCTCAGCCTCACTGATTTACACCAGAGGATATTTGGTAAAGAACGAAAACCATCTCTATTCTATGTACCACACAATCACACTACTAATTGCAACTGGTTATCATGCTAATAAGTACTTTTAAAAAGTGAATGCAGTGGAATACACAGTAACGTCCTGGTGCTCTGTATCAGATGCTTGAATGATATAATTCACTGTGGCTCTAGAGCAGATCTGAAGTCTGTATTTTTCCCCTCATGGATTAATAAATTAATTTTAAATAACTTGATTATCTTTTTTCTCCCAACTTAGCTGATACTGAACTATTCATTAAGGCAAGCAGAAGTGGAGGCATATATAGTGCTAAAAAGTACTAAATTCTTGGCTTGAAGCAAACAGTAAAAAAACCAATCTAGCTACAGAGGTGTTTAGAAATGGGTAATATCCTGCAAGGTTCTAAGGTATCATGAATCACAGGAGAAAGGGGGAGTTTTGTCTTACACAGAGGAAGTCTTCCAAAGCCTTGCTTACTGCTGCTTATGGTTAGGGCACTTCTAAAATCCTTTTATTCCCAGTGGTTTTGGTGACATTGTACGAACTTTGAATCTGCAGGTCTCAGGACTGAGAAAAATGCAGACTATTTGAATTATGTCCTCTACAATGCAGCATAGGTTTATCACCCGTGACTGTGAATCTAGTCATAGAGAAAGAGCTCAAATTGCAAATAGATTTCAAGTCAAATCAGAGGCAAAAGCGTGATCAATAATTATCAGGAGGAGGTTGTCCACGCAGTAGTAGAACCAGAAGCTGCAGCAATTCTGTCTACCAACATTAATGTTCGTCTTGCTCTAAGCTGTTGACTATGTAGCACTTGCTTCTCCATGGGCAGCTGGTCAGTGCGAATGCTCAGGGTCATAAGGATATAGATGATAATATTTAATTACTCGTCAGGTGAAACTAGTATTATCTGTAGCTCTTACACTCTAGCTAGATGATATTTATTCAGAACTATTTTAAGGGACTAGCAGCTAGGTATGGTGGAACTCAGGCTTTGCTGAAAGGGAAAATTACATTATAAAAGAATATCTTGCTCACTACCACTTTACAGGGAATCTGTGCCCAAGTAGTGTGAATTCTTGCCATTCCACCAGACACATGTGAGGCCACAAACAAGCTCCTCTAATCTCATATCTTCTGGGAAAACCTTTGCATGTCCCCTGTGTTGTTATGCCCTGGAAGACTTCTCTCTCTCAGTACTGTTTGCTGGAGAGATTCTTTTGGTTGCCCAGCTACTTGGTGCCAGCCACAGCAGAGTCTTGCTTTATGGTTTCATACTTAGAATGTGTCCCAAGTCTTTTGCTCTGCCTAAACCTTAATAATTGTAAACGTTAAGGCATAGTACATTTTCATCATAGTTTTGTTGTTGTTCTCATAAACATCTTGCCTTTTCCTTATACAGGCATAATTGCATGTAACTTTTTATTTTTCCTCAGCATTCATTTTTCACACAACCCTCTCCTAACTTTTACTTTCAGTCCTGCTGCCTCCACAATACCAATCTGAGCCTCCTTGGTATTGTGAGCCTCAAGCTGAAGAAATATTGTTTATCCAGGTTTAACTCTAAAAGTTATAGCTACAGTCATAAGCAAGGGAGCACAGAATCTATAGCTCAGTTTCCATTATCTCCTCAGAGGCATTATCTGTCCCGGGCACTAGCTATTCCAGGAGCCATATCTACGGTGTCCGAAGAGACAAGCTGATGCTGAAATTGCAGCTGACAGCATTTGAGTACACTGGCTTTCAGAGCATGTGATGAAACTCTTAGCACTGGCTCATGCAGATTTTATTAACCATTTATGCAAACATTATCCTGTCACTTCCTGCAATGAAGTGTCTCTCAAGCAATCCTTTCTGCCCCCCGAATATGTTCTGCAAGTAACTGTGCAGCTCAATAGCCATTAAGAAAATTACCTCTGTTTACAAAGTGAAAATAAGAATATAAATAAGCACCTTTGAGATCTGTCAACTGCATGGCTTTTGAACACTTTGGATGAGTGTTTCCATTCAAAGTGATGCATTTTTTCAAGCTCACCATAAACCTCTGTTGCTGCCATAAAAATGTACAGTATTTTATGTTATTTTTTATAATCAAGCATAGATGTATAGATAGATACTTCTTTATTTAAGCAAATAAATAAAAACAGTTTAATCCTTAGTAATGAAAATTCATACTTCCAATGTAATATGCTATCATTCTACTTCAGCTTTCAGGTTTATTAGATTATAAAAATACACAGTCCAGGAATTATTTAGTCTGTCTCAGACTGATTTACGCTAGCTTGGTGTCATTTTAAATTCAGTTATTCATATATCTGATTTGTGAAGGTGCAGTTTCAAATCAAATGATGGCTTGTATGTAAAACTTACCTTGATACATCATTCTAGCTACTGTTTATATAGAACACTATCTTGCTGCATGGAGTAGCATAACTGGGAGGAGAAGAAAGTCATGTCTGAAGTGTGATTGTGCTAGATAGTAATTTAGTTGTCTGTGACTGAAGAGCACCTTGAGAGAATTTGGACAGATCAGCGCAAACAGTGCTTGCTTCAAATGCTGCAGTACTTGTAGGGCTAAAGTTTGGCCTTGCCGCTCCTACATGAGATAAAGAATTACAGAATAGTTAAGGTTTGAAATGACCTTAAGATCATCTAGTTCCAACTCCCCTGCCACGGGCAGGGACACCTCGCACTAAACCATGTAGCCCAAGGCTCCGTCCAGCCTGGACTTGAATACCACCAGGGATGGAGCACTCACGACTTCCTTGGGCAACTTCTTCCAGTGCCTCACCACCCTCACAGTAAAGAACTTCTTCCTTATATCTAATCTAAGCTTCCCCTGTTTAACTTTGAACCCATTACCCCCTGTCCTATCCCTACAGTCCCTAATGCAGAGTCCCTCCCCAGCACCACTGTAGGCCCCCTTCAGATACTGGAAGGCTGCTATGAGGTCTCCACGCAGCCTTCTCTTCTCCAGGCTGAACAGCCCCAACTTCCTCTGCCTGTCTTCATACGGGAGGTGCTCCAGTCCCCTGATCATCCTCGTGGCCCTCCTCTGGACTTGTTCCAGCAGTTCCATGTCCTTTTTATGTTGAGGACACCAGAACTGCACACAATGCTCCAGGTGAGGTCTCACAAGAGCAGAGTCGAGGGGCAGGATCACCTCCTTCGACCTGCTGGTCACGCTCCTTTTGATGCAGCCCAGGATATGGTTGGCTTTCTGGGCTACAAGCACACACTGCCGGCTCATGTTCATTTTCTCATCAACCAACACCAGGGCTGCTCTGAATCTCTTCTCTGCCCAACCTGTAGCTGTGCCTGGGATTGCTCCCACCCAGGTGTAGGACCTTGCACTTGTCATGGTTAAACTTCATGAGGTTCATTGGCATCAGCCCACCTCACATGTGTGTCAAGGTCCCTCTGGATGGCATCCCTTCCCTCCAGCGTTATCAACCAAACCACACAGCTTGGTGTCATTGGCAAACTTGCTGAGGGTGCACTCAATCCCACTGCCCATGTCAGCGATGAAGATGTTAAACAAGACCGGTCCCAACACCGATCCCTGAGGGACACCACTTGTTACCGGTCTCCAGCCTGACATCGAGCCATTGACCACAACTCTTTCTGTGCGGCCATGCAGCCAGTTCTTTATCCACTGAGTGGTCCATCCATCAAATTGATATCTCTCCAATTTAGAGAGAAGGATGTCGTGTGGGACAGTGTCAAACGCTTTGCACAAGTCCAGGTAGATGACATCAACTGCTTTACCCTTATCCATCAATTCTGTAGCCCCATCATAGAAGGCCACCAAATGGGTCAGGCAGGATTTCCCCTTAGTGAAGCCATGCTGGCTGTCAGCAAGCACCTTGTTGTTCTTCATGTGCCTTAGCATGTTGTCCAGGAGAATGTGCTCCAAGATTTTGCCAGGCACAGAGGTGAGACTGACTGGTCTGTAGTTCCCTGGATCATCCATTTTCCCCTTCTCGAAAATGGGGGTTATATTTCCCTTCTTCCGGTCATCGGGAACTTCACCTGACTGCCATGATTTTTCAAATGATGGCCAGTGGCTTAGCAACTTCATTCGCCAGCTCCTTCAGGACCCGCGGATGGATTTCATCAGGTCCCATGGACCTGTGCACATTCAGGTTAAGATGATCTTGAACCTGATGGTCTCCTACAGTGGGCCTAGGGTCTTCATTCTCACAGTCTGCCTTCCAAGACTTGGACATTGTGGTCAGAGCATTTGCCAGTGAACAGTGAGGCAAAGGAGCCATTGAGAACCTCAGCCTCCTCCAAATCCAGGGTAACCAGTTCTCCTGTTAACTCCTGGAGAGGGCTCACATTACCCCTCATCTGTCTTTTGTTACTTCATACCTATAGAAGCCCTTCCTGTTATCTTTCACATCCCTTGCCAGATTTAATTCTAACTGTGCCTTAGAATCTTTTAGCCTACTGACAGTGTCCCGCAGCTCAGCCCCTGCTGCAGGAGGACCTCCACCAGAGCACACCGAGTGCAGCCTTTCCCATTGCGCACCCCTGCCTCAAGACACAAGTGGAGGCACTTTCTACACTCCAAGGTCTGTGCTGTAGCCTCCCCTCTCATGGGTTCTGTCTGGGTGTCTGGTGTGTTTCCAGGAGGTGATTAAGCTCACTTTCTACCAGAACTGGGCAGAGGCAGTAGCATTTTATACTACTGTGTGTGAAAAACATGGGTGTATTGCCTAAAAGAACAGTTTGCTCAGGCAGACACAGAAGTTTCCTCATTTCAGATAGGAACCCAGCTGGGGCTGTCTTCTGCAGCCTACACCAGCATCTCCGATAACAAACTTGGTGACTTTCCGCCCTGACAGACCACTCAAGAAGTAAGCCTGTAGGAGAGAGACAGTGGTCATTCTGCATTTCAGGGATTCTAACAAATGTGCTGGGGGGATTTGTTGACAATCTCTAAATCTCTGCCCTCTATACAGTACTCTTATGTGATACTTAGCTGAGGGTTTTAAAACTGTTCTACACAATTGGGTCAGTTACTTGTTTTTCCTGAGTGTTGTAGGGAAAAGCTGCTCAGTCCACATGGTTTAAACCAAACTGGGATCAAAACACTTCATTGAACTATCAGTGAAGTGTTGCATTCAAGTAGTAATACAAGAGATAAACCCCCAAATTAGACACATGAATATTAATAAACACAAGCAAGTATCTAAACATCCTGTGTAACAAACACAGAAGAGATTTCTTCAATTCTTCTTTCCAAGAAGAAGACCTCACCATAAGCAGCACAGTAGCAAATACCACTTGGTGTATTGGTATGGAATGGTGAGAAAATCCTGCATGCTCTCCACTTTTCTGCAAAGTTCATGTAGAGGGAACCAAAACCCCTTTCTTTCACCTCTGGGATCGCCGCAGTCCAACAACTGTGCAGGGTATAAAAGCTTTTATTGACACATCTGAATATAAGAGATTAATGTACACAGATACCCCGCAGCAGTGCCCAGTGTTTGGCTGCCATGGGCAGGGAAATCCCCATGGGCCTCCTGGGCACAGGCACTACCTCAGGCCAGCTCCCCAAAGGCCTTTCTGCAAGGGATGCTGGGCAAAAGGGCAGCGGCAGCAGGGCTGCAGTGGGCAGGGCTGTGGGGGCCCCGTCACCACCGTGTCATAGTGCCACTACCCACCAACACAGCATCACAATGCTCTGGGGCAGTATAAGGCAGCGTCCTCCCGAGTCCCACTGCCAGAGTGCCCAGCGCTGCCACCAGGACAGAGCTGGCAGCCTGAAGGCACCCAAGAGGAAGTCCTTGAGGCACCGGTGGAATTACTTGGAGGGGCAGAGGGGGGAAGACTGCCCGAAGCTGTGGGAGGTTCTCTGCTGCAGTTCCAGCTCCTGGAGGGGCCATGCTCACAGCTCATCTGATGGATGGAAATCCTGCTTCAGTCTTTGGGGAGCTTGCTGCCCTCATCTTCTTCTGGGGAGACAGTGGCAGTAGCCATAAGAAATAGGATCCACAGATGGCCAACTGCTTTGGAGCTCCAACTGCCAGGCACAGGAAGGATTCTTGCCCCCAGGGTTGATCAGGCCAGCGGCATTTTGCTGTTCTTGGGAGCCCCTCAGATGGCTCCAGGTGGAGGCAGAAAAGGCAGAGCCAGTGTCCCCTTAGAGGCATAACCAGCCCGTGGACCAGGAGCAGGTCTTGCTCACATGCTCAGGGAGTAGCCGATCGCCAGTGCTGGGGTCAGGAAGGAATTTTCCCCCGGGGCAGATTGGCACCGGTCCCCGGGGGTTTTTTGCCTTCCTCTGAGCACTGAGCATGACCACTTGTCAGGGCTCCTCTGGTCCTGGTGCTCCGGGTTATCGCCTGGTGCTCATGCACCACGAAGGTGGCCCCTCGTGTCCTGCAGCTGGGGGGGGAAGGCTTTTTTGCCCCCAGGGTGGACTAGCAAGTGTCCCCGGGTTTTTTTGCCTCCTCCGCAGCCGAGCACAGCCCCTTCATGGGGCTCCTTTGGGCCATTGTGGCCCAAAGGCAGCTGCTCGTGCTCCACGCAGGTGGCCCTCGTGCCCCGCATCCGGGGGGAGGCAGCGTTCAGCACTCCCAGGGTGGCCCCAACGTGGCCCCGGGACTCCCAGGGTGGCCCCAGCGTGGCCCCGGGACTTGCTGCTGTCCTCTGTAGCACTGAGCACCACCCCAGTCAGGTCTTCCCTGGCCCTTTCTGGCCGGGTTCTTGCGCTCCTCTTGCACCACCACAGCACCGCTCCTGCCCCGGCTTTCCTTTGTCAGGCTGCAAGGGATGCGGCAGCCTGCTGCTGGCTGCGCGTGTGCATCGTGTTAATGCTTGTGAGCATCAGCTCTGAGCGATTTAGAAAAAGAAAATATGATCTAAACTAGACTAAAATTAACTAAAATAAGATAAATAACTTTATTTATAAATAAATGAAATACTCTTTCCATCCATAACCTTTCTGATTTGTGTCTTTGAATGGGGTTTTGGTGCTGAAAACCCCTTGACTTCCTAATGTCTACATTAAACCTCTCCGGGCACAGCTCTGAACCATTCCCACATGTCCTACCAATGGATCCCAGGGAGAAGAGACCAGCACCTCCCTCTCCATTTCTCCTCTTTGGGAAGAGCTGTAGAGAGCAATGAGGCCTCCCCTCAGCCTCCTTTTCTCCGAACCAGACAATCGCGGTGTCCTCAGCAGCTGCTCACAGGACCCGCCTTCCAGCCCTGTCACCAGCTTTGTTGCCCTCCTGGATGCATTCAGGGACCTTCATGTTCTTAAATGGTGGCACCTAGCACTGCACCCAGTGCTCCAGGTGAGCCTGCACCAGCACTGATTACAGCAGGACAATCCCCTCTTCCTCCTTTGTTTGTTACTAGCTCCCCGCTCCCTGGGTTACTGCCCTCCTCCTTTTCTGTATGCGCTGTGATGGACGCCTGGGGCCCCTGCACAGCTCGGGCCCGGAGCAGGCAGCCCAGCTCCTTCCCAGCTTCCCCGACACCTTCCAGCCACTGACAGCGCCCCGCGGCTCAGCCCCTGCTGCAGGAGGGCCTCCCCCAGGGCACCGAGCGCAGCCCTGCCCGTGGCGCGCCCTCCCCTCACGACCCCGGTGCAGGCGCTCTCTGCCCCCGAGCTCCGCGCTGCAGCCTCCCCTCCCATCGGCTCTGCCTGGGGCCGACGCTGCCTCCGCCGGGGCAGCCGGGGCAGAGCTCCCGGAGCGGGCCCTGGCCCCAAGGCCAGCGCTCCCCATCCCGCCCGCTGCCCGCCCTCGCAACCGACCCCAACCGCCGCGCCACGCACTGCGCCCGCGCTCCCTGGGGCGGGGCCGTCCCTCCTGGCTCCGCCCCCTGCTCGCCGCGGCGGGGCTGCGGCTGCTGGGCACGGCCTCGGGGGCTCGCGGCTCCGAGCTGAGGCTCCGGGACGCGGGGTTTCCCCTCGCTGCGGTGCTGAAGGCTCCTCTCTGGAGCCGCTCACCTCGGGAAATGAGTGTATACGGATACAAGATGGGAAATGCTTTAAACGTTGCTTAGGAGTAGCATCCCTTTAGGAGAGATGCGTAGTAGTATGTCTTCAGGGTAAAAGGGTAGGTTATAAGCTTGATGCTTAGCGCAGGAGTTAAGCAGTGCTGGGTTTTCATTGAGCTTTCACTCATACGTAATTACGCCTACTGTTAAAGAACAGGTACAAAGAGAAGTATATGGCTCACAGAAAGCTAAATGTCATACGTAATGAGTAGGAAAAATGAGAGTGTTACATATTGAGGAGAATATGTACATTCTCAGGCCTGTACTGACTTCAGGCAGGATTATTTTAGGTATCTGTACGCCACACTCACAGATCTGGGAACAGAGTAGG
Organism: Lathamus discolor; assembly: GCF_037157495.1. Lineage (NCBI taxonomy): Eukaryota > Metazoa > Chordata > Aves > Psittaciformes > Psittacidae > Lathamus > Lathamus discolor. Next base: position 33,772,873 of record NC_088887.1, read on the forward strand.
AGGCTTCCTGCTGAGCCTCATTTCTTAAATGGAAATATCACTGCTTCCAGGGAGGAAAGAGAGAAACCGGTGTGGCGGGAGAGGAGGAAGTAATAGCAAAATAGCAGTGCTCTGTGTGCTGAGCAGCAGTGTTGAATATCGGCTTCAAAAAGTTTGGGGGCTACTGGAGTAGTGGATCCAACTTGACATATTTGCATTAGTTCTTCTTCTAACAGCAGTTTCTTTTAGAAAAAAACCCATCTTCTTTTTAAAGAAGGAATTCTGGTTTTCCTCTTTCCTAACCAGATCAAAAAGAAACAACAAGAAGTAGTGGGCTTTTTAGAAGCCAACAAGATTGATTTTCAGCAAATGGACATAGCAGGTGATGAAGACAACAGGAAATGGATGAGAGAGAATGTCCCTGGCGAAAAAAAGCCTCAAAATGGAATTCCCCTCCCTCCACAGATCTTCAATGAGGAGCGGTACTGTGGGGTAAGAAGCTGTTTGGAAATTTAAATACCTTCAGAAAGTCTTCTTTCACAGAAAGTTGCTCTTTTCGATTAGTAGGAAGTGTCAAACAAACTCCTTAAGGCAATTTGAGATTCACTTTGAGAGAATAATTATTCAAAAGCAGTTTTTAGGAACAGAAAAGCAATGAAATAAAAGATTATTCCTTTTGAAGAGAAAAATATACATGGAGGGTAAACTGACTAGTGAAACTCTGCTTAACAGAGTGTATGGATTATCCCCTGGAGACCCAGACCCTATGCAGGGGACAGAGCTCACTGCAAGGCATGGAGTTTGCTATCTATGAGGAGCTCTGTATTTTTCTCTCACATTCTCCTGCCTCCTGCTGGATAGCTTACTCACAGTTGTCCTGCTATTGGCTCTCTGCCTGAACTCTCACTCCTAAGACCAAAGGCAATACTGCCTAGGTGAGGCTATGGCTTCTTCACACAGTTATGTCAGGATAACCAAATGTAGACTATGAGGACAGTGCAGCTGCTCTTCCAGTAGTAAATGCTCCATAATCTGATTTGAGAATACCAAGCTACTCAAGACTAGTGGGATATATAGCAAAGCTGATCTGCTGTCTCCAGCTTTAGGTTAATTTTTTGCTTCTTGAACTTTAATTTTACATGGGGAGTGTTTATATTGTTTGTTTGGCACAGACTCATCTCGGCTGCTAGAAAGTCAAGTAGATATCTGATATACCAGGAGCTGTGAACAGGAATCTTTCTTTTCCATTATATTATATAAATAAATAGGAATTATAGTTGACTGGAATAGTTCTAGCATGTTTGAATTATTGAAATTATATTGATTATTCAACATCCAGCCCTTTGTAACAGACACTGTAATGCTCATCAGATGCTTTTATATTTTCATATATGCTTGTAAAAGGTTACTTCTCTTGAGTTTGTTCAAAGCAGTGATAGATGATACTGTACCAGCATGAATATTACGATCGTGAATCAAGAGAGATATCTGAGACAGTTTTTTTCTCATAGTCTGGATGGAAATACACAGCCGGGAGAGTACTCTGATATGATTGCTGAAATGAACTTGCAAAGTACTCTGAAACGCAGATCACATAGTGAGCCCAGTTTTAAGTTACTCCACAAATCCAGTGTGAACTACTGCAAAGGTTGTTTTGAGAGAGAAGGGATTTACATGCCACTGAGTTTTCAGAATTAACTTCAGTGCTCTCAGAGCAGAATTTGATAGTATGAATAATGGAGTGCAACCGTTTCCTCATTTTCTCATAGGAATCTTAAAAGAGAACTTCGTAGGTTAGAGTTCATGTGCATTTTAATAGCCAATCTACATCAATAACAAATATAATTTGATACATCTTTCTGTGGATTTTGCGACAGCCAATGTTGCAATAAATATTTCTGGTATGCCCTGGAGATGTTACATAGTGAATTAAAGAATAATTGCCTTACAAAGTGTTGCAGGTGGTCAGTCTTGCCAGTAAATTATAAATATACAGTTTTTTTTCCCTGTATGAAGCTAGTTCAGGATGCCAACTAATCTACATGTTTAAATCAATTTAAGCTTAAGAGTCCTTTGCAAAGACACCTCCATGTGGAAAGGGATCCAGAAAGCAGTTGCAGCTATTGATTTAAAAACTAAATCAAATTTATAGTTAGTCTAGAAGTCTCCAGAATTCCCATGTACATGGCTTTCAAAGCTCAAAGCTAATGATCCCAGTGAGCACATAACATAAAGATCAATTTATAGCATCATTATTTCCAAATAAATAAATAAGGTAAGGAGATCCATATCAGTACATGAGCCTCATCCTTCTCCTCAGGGAAAAGTGCCTTAAGGGAGCTGCACAGTGTGAAGTGGTATTATGTGGGCTGATTGAGAACATGGAGAGGGGCTGGCAGATTGGTGCAAAATTCCTCAAACTGACACTATGCCTTCTGCAACATGTCTACAGTATAAAGCTGGGACTTGCATTCTGCTCCTCTTCATAACCTTTGCATGTCCAACAGAAATCCAGAATTGTTTTATGCTGTTTAATGTTTAAATGATTTATCTTAACTCTTCCCCTGTGCCTCACATCCTTTGTCCTCAGCCACTTTATTAAAAATAGGGTTGAGAATTGCAAAGGCCTGTCTGAGTCAGGGATACCAGTCCAGTATCCCGAATTCATGAAGGTCCCTTTAAAATACGTTTCTCTTGTTAGTTACAGTCTTCAAAGCCACACTAGATGCCACACTCTGTCTTGTGACATCTAGAAACCTTTTAATTTGTAGCCTGGGCATATGCAGCCAGTTGATGCCAAAATCTTTAGTTTGAACAGCTCTAGTCCACTGTAGTCCATAGTTCTCCTTCCTACTGATTTTTTAATTTCTTCATTCCCAGGTAGTCCTCTGTTTTCAGGTCAAACTTACTACGTTTCATTTCTGCTTATTCTCCTTTCAGAGATCACTGTTTTCCTTCACTTCCCTTCCAATCAATTTTCCTGTATGTTTGGTTCCCATTCAAACATGTGCATGCTGGCCAGGGACCACTGGCCTTGTGAGATGAAAATTCCCAAGAAAAGATTTCCATCCTCACTTTGAGAAAGAGGAATTAGGAGAAAGTCATGACAATCTTCAAATATTTTAAGGGCTGAAAAGGAATTAATTATTGGTCTGAATAAAGTATTTTTTCAGACCCCGCTTTGAGCGGGAAGTTGAACTAGATGGTCTCCTGAAGCCTGTTCCCACCTGAGACTTACCCTGTGGTTCTGGGATTTTGTAAAATATGTTCTGCTCCACCCTCACAGGCATTGAGACAAGATGTAATGAACAAAAAGTTCAGCAAAGAAAGTTTAAGTCAGACATCAGAAAAAAATCAAATGTAGTTTTTAGGGGATTGACTCATTATCTCATTAAAGGTGATTATCAATGGATTGCAGAAACACCTATCAGGAATAGCATAGTGGTTCTTGCTTTGGAGAAAAAGCCCTTTAAGATCTTCTCCAATACCTTTTCTGCAGTTCAGTGAAATTTTGGGGTGGGGGTAAGGAAAGTGGGGATAGCGGGGACATGTGAGGCTTCCTTTTTGTGCTGATATATGACATATGATATATGACCGGCATAATGAGCAAGTAAACATAGTGCTGTGCTAACCTGCTTTTCTGCCAGTAACATGATAGTATCTGCATCTTTTGGCCAACCCTGAATAGCTGCTTCACTTCCTAATTTGTACTTCAAATGGAGGTTTCTTACAGATTCATGGAAATACACCAACTGTGAGCAACTTTTCCTTGAGGTCAGAGAAGCTTAAGACTGTCTTATAAAATAGCTTGAATCTTATTTTTCTTTCAGATCTTTGGTACTGCCACTTGAAGAAAGAGATTTGTATGCCTTGCTGTAGCATAAATTTCAAGTATCCATTCTGAGCCATCATTGTTGGCAATTATGTTCTTATTTGATTTTTTTCTTAAGCTGCTTTTTTCTCATGTCTAGACAGGCGTCTGCATCTGTGTCACTTTCTAAATATATTGAGCACTCTGTTGCTCTTGTCTTTGTTTTTGCTTAACAAAAAAACCTAGAAAATTAGGAAAGAAATGGAATGGTTTTCTCTGCAAGCTGTGGTCTCTGCTTTTCTCTGTAAACTGCAATCTGCAGAATATAAAATACCCATGTACATAAGTTTTAAAAGAATCTCTGAATTATTAGGTAAGACTTTTGCTTCATATACCTGCTAAAGTAAAATATATGAAAATCATAGGGACCTACGGAGGTCTGTGGTCCAGCCTGCTGCTTAAAGCAGGCATAGCTTTAAGGTTAGCTTATGTTGCTGGGGGCTTTTTCCATCTGAGTTTCAAAAGGCTCTAAGGATGGTGTTTCCATGCCCTCTCTGTGTTCTGTGACCTGGTGTCGTACCACTTATATGGGTAAGAACTTTCCACTGATGCTTAGCTTTGCTGTTCTGCTGACTGTCATTTCCACAGTGGTTATACAAAAGATGGTAGTGTAGAGTGTATATGTGCATATGCACTCATATCATAAGGAAAAACTCATTCTTTTTCTTTTAAATACATTTCACTATATTTTTTGAAGACTAGTTCGAAAGGCAAATGACACCACTGTCCTCTGCCTAGACCCTTCACGTCTTCTCATACAGATACAGTTTTATTGCTTACTTGAAATAAATTGTTACTGCTCATTTTTCTTACTGCCTGCTTGGTAACAGTTGTCTTTCGTCATTCAGTGAAATAAAATACCAAGTTCACTTCATGGCCTTTCCTCTTTACAGTCTTTGTTTCCCAGCTATTGACATATTGTGCTGTAGTTTGCTTAGGCTGTTTTGTGAGAGTGTGGTATGCAGGAGGACACAAGCTTCCTGTGTTTTGTATGGCTTCTCAAAAGCCCATGTCAAATTTTAGCCCTTTGAATTGCATAAAATCTTCATGGTTTTGTTTGCTATATTGCTCCTAAGTTTGTGGGTTAGACTTGAGACACTGTCTTTCTTAAATACTGATGGCAGACCTGGGTTAGATAAGAAGGAGAAACCCAGAGCAACATGAAAACAGCAAAGAGCTGATTTGAGAAGCGCATGGCCTGGAGCACCAGCAGGCAGTCTGCCTGGGCAGGGCAAAATGTGCCTGGGGCCCCTGTCTCCCAGACCGGACAGTTCGCACCTCCTATAGCCAGGTGTGTGTGAAAGCCGACCTGTCCCTTAGATAAATCAGCAAAATGGCCTGTCATGTATCCTGTCTGTTAAACTATGTTACCTCTTCCAAACTGGACTGAAATGTCATGGCTTCCAGTCTTGCTGACATTACACTGACTTCTAAACCATCACTCCAGCCTTCTATTTTTGGAGTTATTTTGGATGAGTGGAAGAATGAGCAAGGGGTGAGGTCAAGGCAGTTGCCTAGGACCCAGCGGACATGTCCCCCGCACTACACAGAGCTGCTGTGTGGTTGTGGGCCTGTAATTTATGACCAGAGTTTCTGCTGAAATCTTAAGTATATGTTAATTTTTACTTGTGTAAGATCACAGAATCATAGAATGGTTTGGGTTGGAAGGGACTTTAAAGATCATTTGTTTCCAACCCCCCTGCCGTGGGCAGGGACACCTTCCATTAGACAAGGTTGCTGAAAGCCCTGTACAACCTGGTCTTGAACACTTCAGAGATGGCGCATGAACAAGTTCTCTGGACAACCTGCTCCAGTCCCCCTATCCACCACCTTCAGAGTGAAGAATATTTTCCTAATATCTAACCTAAATCTACCTTCTTTCTGCTTGATGCAATTCCCCTTTGTCCTGGCACTACATGTCCTTGTAAAAAGTCCTCTCCAGACTTTTTTTTGGCCCTTCAAGCACTGGCAGGCTGCTATGAGGTCTTCCCAGAGCCTTCTCTTCTTGAGGCTGAACAAGCCCAACTCTCTCAGCCTGTCTCCATAGCAGAGATGCTCCAGCTCTCTGATCACCTTCATGGTCTCCTCTGGGCTTGCTCCAATGGCTCCACCTCCCTCTTGTGTTGGGAGCGCCAGAGCTGGATGCAGTACTGCAGGTGGGGTCTCATGAGAGCAGAGTACAGAGGGAGGCCCACCTCCCTTGACCTGCTGGTCACACATGTGATACGAGTCATGAACTTGTCAGTAACAAGCTAGTGATAGGAGAGCTTCCTTAATTGATAGGAAAGTTGTACAGGTGAATACTGTAAAGACCATCCAAGTTCTAGGTGGTAGGATGAAAGCCATCCCTAAAGATTTTTCAGTTATATTAATATATATAATGTATTCAGTTACATATTTCAGTTATAATATTCAGTTATATATAATATATATCTCATATATATATATATATATGAAGAGAGAGCATTTAACGTTATTTAACTTCAGTTCATGTGTGGACAAGACATTTTGGTTGGTACATATATGTCAGAAGGACCAACACAATCCTTTGCTAAGTTTGTCTGAAAACTAACTGCATTTTCTAACCAGAGTGACTTTCTTTAAAATAAAGTTTCCTCATTATCATTATAATTGTGCTTTTATGTTGACAGTTGCCTTTTATATGACATAAAGCTGTCCAGGCTCTTGAGGGCTTGTTTTGTGTTCTTTCTCACTGCAAGTTTTATTTTAACATTTAAATGGTAATAGCTTTGCTTTGGTGTGTACAGCTGAGGCACATTAAAATGAAATGCTTAATTTTATCTGATTCTGACATAGATGTGATATAATTAAAGTGTAAATCTCTGGAGAGATTTGCCCATTGTTCATTTTGCCAGCCAGTATGAAACTCCCTTTATCTGAGTTTTCTTCCTGAGGCTTAGATAATGCAGGTGCATGTACAAATGCATAGTCATTCTCATTAATATAAGAAAGATTTGCCTGGGCTATTCTCTTCCTCCTGTGCTTTTTGTTTGATTTTTGTTACCAATTCTCTGTTTGTTCATTCCTTTTTAGGATTTTGAATCCTTTTTCTCTGCTAAAGAAGAAAATATTATTTATTCATTCCTGGGTCTTGCTCCTCCTCCAGGCACAAAGGTATGAGCTGCTGTACTTCCAGGGGGGTGCATTTATTTGATTTTAATAAAAGATGAAGGGAGGCAGTGACTCAGCATGTCAAATAAGGGGCAGTGACAAAGCATTATATTAGATGCTTGTCCAGCAAGATGTTCTTAAGGGGAAAAAAAGAAGTGGTTGGTTCAGTAAATACTAGAAAATACTTATCTCTTCCCTTCTTTCACTGCAGACTTGTTACCATGCCTCCAGCTGATGATTTTTTGTTTTTTTGGTAGATGTTGTTTACACAAAGGAGAATTCTATCATGTTTAGCTTTTAAATTATGCAGAATTTCCTAGTGCATTTTATAGGTTGAATTAATTACAAGACACCTTCACTTCCCCCAGATTGCATCAAGCCTTGAACAAACAGGGTTTGTGTGGGCCACCAACAGAGCGGCTGGGGTGTGGACCCAGCCCATCCTCTATGTGTACACACAGACTGGCACTATGGGGTGTGCTCTCTCTGCCTTGAGGAGATAAAGTCTAATTAGAAGTTTGATAACTGAGACTGTTACAGCTGTCTTATCCTGAGAACATGTTAGATCATAATAAAATGTTGCCATCTTTAACGTGGGTGGTTCAACTAAAGAAATGAATCGAGAGCGATGAGCCAGAGTGACAGAACTCTGCTGCATTGCTGTGACGTGGCTGAAGAACTGCCCTGGAGCATGAGATCTGCTTTCTGGTCCAACTGCTGCCAGCTGCGTAGCAACTCTGAGTGAGACGCTGTTATACATGTCTCTGTTTTTCCTCTTCTGTAAAGGTAGAGATAAAAAGGAGGCTTTACTAAGTGCTTTAAGAGCTAGAGATGAAGAGATACCCAGGGGAGAGCCACAGTTGCTATGAATATCTTTGAGTCTCTGTGTGATAGAGACCAAGTGATTTAAACTCTCTGCTCTAGCTGTGCCATCTCCCAACAAGGGAAATAAAAATTAGTTGCCTGCCTCACAAGGGTCTGTGAGAATTCATTTAATTAACATCCACAAAGCCATGAAAGGCTTAAAGAACTGCAGGTATTAAGTATTATAATAATTATAAAAGATACATGGAAAATCAATGAGATAAAGAAAATTGCATTTTTCCGTCCTTCCACTTCATATATTATCTGCTCTTTCATGCAGGGTTCTGTTAGATAGCATGTCTGTGAAGTAACAGAACAGAATTCATTAATTTCCAGCTGTAGCAGAGGCTATTGCAGTTTCTGCTGTGACAACTTTGTAAATATTGAAAATAGTACGTTCTGTACATTCTGCTGGGCAGATTAGTGTTAGTGCCATTAGTAGCAAGCAAGTACTGTGTAGGCCAATTAGCTGCTGCATTGGTGGAGGTGGTGAATGTTTCAGCCCGGAAAGTGGAAATAACTGAGAGTGTTTTTTAAAAATCCATGTAAAGACTGGAAGTATAATTACATTGTCACCCTGGTAGAATCTGTTCCTGAATTTGAAAGAGACGTATACAAGTGTTTTAGCATTTGTTGCAGGGGTTAATTTCTCAGCATCTTCACTGCATGACAGTCTGGCTGTGCTTTGTCATACAAATAACCTTGCTGCACTGCTTCTGCTTTCCTTTCATTAGGCTATCAATACAACCTTAGCATGAATTACAGTGGATGGCTTGTGACATTGATTTCCAGCAGTGTGAAACTGGAATAATAAGTCGTGTGGAAGAGATGGTGATGATGACACATATGACAGGGTTTCCTACTAATTCCTTCTTAAATAATTGTGGGTTTGGTTTTTTTTTTTTGTTTGTTTTGTTTTGTTTGTTTATTTGTTTCTTGTGGTTTGTTTTTTGTTTGTTTTCTGGAATATGGTGATAATTTACAAAGAATGCAAATGCCATGAAACAGTCAGTAAGCATTTATTTTCTAGGGATTTTTACCTCACCGAGACATTGCAAAGATTAATATAAAGCCAATACACGTATTATACACTTGCCCCAGAAGGTGTCTTTTCCATCCATCTTTTGTCTCACATTGAATCAGAAGTAGAGAAGCTCTTTAATGGCCATGATTCTGTTTCATAGCACAGCCTGCTAGGACCCTGATCTAGGACTGTTTTGAGACTATTTTCTAGAGCAAGCAGAGGAACTTTTTGCTACTCCCTCAACAAATTATATCTTCCCAATAAAATCCTGTAGTTAAATCCGTTGCCTCCATTGCCACATCAACCTGCTGAGTGCAAAATACATGTTTCAGTTCTGCAGATTCTTGTTTTTGTAGGCCTGACCTCTCTGTGTTAGGTGGCTACAATTTTCCACCAGACCTATTTGTTCATTATTTACATTGAACTGTTACTGGTAGGTATTGGAGCTCTGATGGTGCCAGAGCCTAATGTGCAAGCTGATCTACATTTACAGGCTGAGTCTGGTATGTCCAAAAGTCCAGAGAGCCTGTAGCTTGCAGCAAGATCACCTAGGTTTGCAATTGCTCTGTGAACTTGGGGAAGCTCATTTACTTGAGCTGAAGGTCTGTTTTCAAATCTGGTATATACTTAAATCCTTAATCTCAGTATTATTGCTCTTAATATCCATAATCATGACAACCTGAAATCTGTAGATACTTGAGCTTTAGTCTTTTAGTTGAAGAAGACTTCTACTAAGACTGCTTTGAATTACAAATCTACAGTATGTGCCTTTTATTTAAAGAGAAAATTACCTGTCAGCCAATCTTCATAAATGGTACATCATTTTAAATTAGTGAAAAATTAAATTTTCTGTTTCTATGGAGAGCTAGCATAATGATGATATTCCAAGCATCACAGTTCTCCATATAATTAACAAGAACTCTGTGTGTGTGTGTGTGTTTGTGTGTGTGTGTTCTGGCTGATAACATGCTGCTTCTAGAGTTTAGTTCTTTCAGCTACAACTTTTATTTGCCTTATGTTCTGAGTAGGTGTATGATTCATCTGAGAGAGTTTTACACAATAGGTTAATTTTAATTAGAATGCCGTCTTCAGTCTTTATGTATTTTATATATCTCCCAAAAATATTGAATACATAGATTTTAAAATGACATGTTAATATACATGCTGAAAATAAATATATAACCAATTTAGTTTTCCTTAACACTATCCTTTTCATTTTAGAAACTGCTACAAAGAATGTATCTGTAAGGAAGTTATCACTTGCTTGAGAAAACAATGTATTGACAGTGTTGCACAAGAGATGTCAATATATGCTGTGTTGCTACCTATTTTATTCTTCAAATATTTTGTTAGCTTGTGGGGGAAAAGTACATGATAAATTAAGCCAAACAAATGTCTCTGTAGATTTGTTTTTAATAACAGTGATATTAACAATCAATCACAATTTTTAATAACAATGCCACCAGCATGAGAGTGCAGTGTGCCCACAGTTTTATGTGTACTTGAGATGAGACAATACTGCCAGAAGAAGAAATAAGTCTTTTCTCCTTCCTCCTTCTTCTAGCTTCTTCTGCTTACTCCCAGCTGCTCATTCCTCTCCTCAAGCATTCCCCACGTGCTGGCTAAAACATTCATGCAGCTGTTTAACAGAGCGCACAAAGTGTGTGTGAGAGAAATGTTTTACTTATTCAAGCGTTACTCTTGATCAGCCTTCTGTTCAGGTTCACCATGCAGCCCTGGAAAGGCTTTTGCTGCCAGGAGGGCAAGGGCAGCGCAGCACTCGGAAGAACTGCAGGGAGGGCAAGGCTTGCTGCTGATAGTTTTTCTGCTGTTGTTTTTCTCTGCAGACAGGAAGGGGAATTTAGGAGCTTGTGTACCTACTCTCTTGTCATTGCAAGCTCCTTAGATGTAAAACATATTTTCCATGATTCAGGAGCAAATTGCCAGAAAGGCACCAAAACTTACACAGTGAAGTTTCAGGAAAAGGATGAAACTACAGAATTATTTAGTCTATTTTGACTTTGTCTTGATAACCTGCTTTACAAATGTTCCTAACCACTCTTCTATAACTTTCTTGCCCATCCAGCAGAGCATCTCAGCAGGAAGGCACATCATGGGACAATGATCCCTAAATCAGCACTCCCCCAAGTCTGCCCTGGGGCTAAAAGCTATGCTTATGTCATGCTTCTGCAGGCTAAGTACACTGGCTGAAGAAACCATATATGGATGAGGACACTGGAGGAAGACTTCTGAAGCTTAAAGGGCAGGAGGTCATGACAGGGGCTTTTGTTTAACTGTAGCAATAAATGAACATGTGGAAAAGCATAAAAACCCAAACCAACCAGCTAGATGAGTTGTAAGGGCTTGGTGGCAGAGATGAGAAAAGAGCTGGTTGTCTATTGGGGCATGCTGCTCTGCCCAAAGCGTGTAGAATTTAGGATGACAAAGGACAGGACCTTTCCTGATCCCAATTCTCTCTTGCTGGAGGCAACCACAGTAGATAAGACCTCTAAGTGGTCAAATTCCCTTTTAACATATTAGGTCCTTTGCCTCTGCTTCTCTGCTAGGAAGCTCTTCCAAAATTCCATACTACTGCTGATTAGAATTTTTATTTACAGCCAGTTTGTACTCATTTTGCATCTATCTCAGTGTTCTTCCTTATCCTACCACTCCCTAATGTTTACTCTGATCTATTTTTAGAGAGCCATCATATCCCCTCACAGCATTACTTTCAACAGATTAAAGTAATGAATCTTTTTTTGTCACCCTTCCATAAGACAGGCTCTCCACTCCCTCAGATATTCCCAAAGCCCTCCTCTGCACCTGCTCCAGTCTGAATTTCTCTTTCTTGAGCCTGAGTAACTGGAACAGTACAGAGCAATCCAGAGGAGGTTGCACCTTGGCCTTTTACAATGACATTAATATTTGCTTTCAGTTCCACCAGCTATACCTCACTTCATACATGTGAGGATGACATTTATTACCTCTTTCACTACTATATCATATTCATGGCTCAGTTATTCTGTGATTATTTAAATACATCCATCTTTCTCTTCTTTGATGATTATCAGCTAACAAGCTCCTGAAGTACAGTAGAAACATCTGTTTCTAAGCTCTGTCCCAGAACTGTCTGTCCCAAAGAGTGGGACTTTGCACTTCATGTTATTAAATTTAATCCTATTTTTCTTATTCTAGTTGAGGTCATACAGTTCTTCTTTTATCTGACACAGCGTGTGATTCAGTGTGACCTTTCACAGCTACCTAGCTGAAAGTACCACAGGACTTAAAAAAGAGCTTTCTAGGAGGTGCTTGTTCATGGTGCTGGAATAAATAGATTTGATAGATCAGTGTGTGAACTGAGGAACAGTTTCTCTGATGATTTTAAATGAGAAAGTTAAGTGACTATATATGAAATCATTACTTCTGTTTTTCTGTAGCTTCTTGATGTAGTTTAATTGGAATGCGTGCTGGAGAAAAGGCTTTTTTTTTTTTTTTTTTCCCTGAATCTAGAATGTTCCATCAGGGTGAGCACCAGTTTCTATTAGACTTTCCACAGAAAAGTGAGAGACTCTGCTGTGAAGAGGGAGAAGTGCTTGAATTCATGTTTTCCCTACACAAGCACCATGTTTTTACCAAAAGATTAACATGCCAACAAGTGTTCCTTTCACAGGAAAATGTCCAGAAGGGTATATTTTCATTTGTGTACTGAAGTAAAATTAGAAAAGCACCTCCCAAAGCTGTAAAGTCAAGTTTTAGAAATTGTTTTGTGCCACAAAACTAACAATGTTGTCTTTGTTGCCAGGAGACTGAAAAGTCTGATGCCACGGATGGAACTGAGGCACAAACAGAAGACAAGGCAGACGAAGGGGCTCATGATGAGGTTCAGTCTGCTCAGTCAGAATCAGAAGATCAACAGGTAATTTTTCCTTTTTCCCTTTGTGATATGAGGGTTTTACCTGTGCCAAGTGCATGAAGCATAAACGCACAGGCCTTCCTATTGTGCCTCAGGATGGAAAAACTGATAGCAGAGTGGTCCTGTTTTTCTTTTGGATGCATTTTCTTTGACATCATGGTGATATGAAACCTAGATAAAACTCTGGGGAACTTGCTCTGAATCTTGAGTGACAGTGCTTGTCTTTATTGGAGTTTCCTTTTACACATTCTTACCATAAGTTCTTGGGTTTTAATGCTCATTTTGAACCAGACCCTGCTTATGGAGAATAATTTGGGACTAGACATCTGAGTCCTGTTTGTGTAGAAAAAAATGCTGCTATCAATGGCCAGTGTCTGCAGGACTCATAAATCTAGTTGTTAATGGTTGTTGTCATGTACCAGTATTGACTGCTGTTGCAGCAAACCATATCTGACAGTGTCTTCTTCAGGCCAGGCAGAAACCCCTGGGCAATGCAGAAATTGAGACTTTTGTTATCCTTTTGCTGCATCATGGTTTGATGTTGCAGTCACATGGACAGATCTCAAGCTACAGCACTAAAGGTTCTTGGCCACCTGAGTTCCTTCAATTCCGTAGGATAATATCCTGCTGTTAGCTAACATCAGTAAAGTACTTGTGGTTGAAAGTAGATGGATCCTGCAAAAAGGGACCATTCTGCTGTGTGCTATCTTCCTCAGGGGGGTGTGCATATTACTGGCCAGGTTCTAGACCCAGTGGAAGACTAAGAAGAAATGGATCCTGTGTCTGAAGATAGGGATCAGGCTCCTTCAGTTCTCCTGCTGCTCTGACAGTTTGGCATTTAAGGATGGGTTTATTTTGATGTTGCAGTGTCAAGTGACTCTCATCCCAAAGAGGCAGGCCTACTGCTGGATCAAGCACTTGCTGGGTTTTTTGTGGTTTGGAAATCAGATGATCCCAGTGGAATATCTGTCACAAATGCATCATGTTTTTCACTAAAGAGGAAAACAAATATGTTTTCATTGTTTCGTTGTTTACCATCTAGCTGCAATGTTTTTCAGAGGAAGCACCTCCCTGTAAGCCTTTCCCCATTACCCTTTCTAGCAATGGCTGTAGTCATTGTTAGGCTGGAAAAGCACCCTTTTACATAGCCTCATGCAAGTCTCAGGTGCTGGGAAGTCCCATTTAAAATTTCAAAATGGCAATGAGGAGAGACAGTTCTCAGTGGGAACTGAAATTTCACATTAAATTCTGTCCAAACACTTCTCATGTCTCAGAATTTCAGCTGGCGCGTGAGTGCCATCAAATACCATTTTCCTTGGCTCTTAAGACCAGCATAAAACTGCAGTGCATCCCCTGGCTGGCTTAGGTTACCTTGCCATTCTGGCTGGTAGAGTACTCTAATATTTTTTAAATGCAGAATGCTGGAACATGTCTGCAAATGTGTCAAGCAGCTGTGTATGAGAGGTTTTGTAATGACATAATGCAATACCAGTCCTGTATAACAAGCACCTTGCTCCTTTTCTCACAGGATGGACTGGAGCTGTAAATGGAAAATATATTCTCCTTTAGCTTTTCTGGGAGGGGAGTGGCAGAGGAGCGAGCACAAGGCAAGATAGTGTGTTTGAACAGATTGTTCTGTGGTTGTAAGGGTATAAAATATGGTTAGTTTTACAAACCCCCCCCTTTCACCTGCACAGTCTTGGCAGTGTTGAAATGGTCTTACATAAGAAGTAAGAGTCTTCCTGAAATCGTCCAACTCTGATACCCACCTTCATCATGCCAGGTGTATATTAGAATCATAGAATAGTTAGGGTTGGAAAGGACCTCAAGATCATCTAGTTCCAACCCCCCTGCCATGGGCAGGGACGCCTCACACTAAACCATCTCACCCAAGGCTCTGTCCAACCTGGCCTTGAACATCGCCAGGGATGGAGCATTCACAACTTCCCTGGGCAACCCATTCCAGTGCCTCACCACCCTTACAGTAAAGAACTTCTTCCTTATATCCAATCTAAACTTCCCCTGTTTAAGTTTTAACCCATTACCCCTTGTCACTACAGTTGCTAATGAAGAGTCCCTCTCCAGCATCCTTACAGGCCCCCTTCAGATACTGGAAGGCTCATAGGGGAAGTAAAAAAAGCACTGTTTCTGTTCCTGTCTCACTTTTATATAGGGTACTTCCCACTGCAAGCAGCAAGGTGCCAATGTCTCCTGCCAGGGCTGCACAAAACCTATTTCTCACCCTGTTCCACCGCCCACTTCCCTTGTCACCTAGGACAAATCACTTTGGTGATGTGGCATCTGTCTCTCTTGCCACAGTTTATCCCAATTATCACTTCTGTTGGGATGGCATGAATAATTCTGTAGAAATTCTGTTATTCTCATTCACAACAAACAGCACACAGAGGATGAATAACTTTGAGGCAGGTCCAGTGAGACGAATTCCACTTTATGTTTCTGTATGCCAATTCGTCTTTGAAAAAGAAAGCTTGAATAACATTTCATTACCTGGTCAGGTGTTTATGAAGTTAAATACATTTGAAGACTGTCAGATTGCCATTGTAGTATCTCCCGTGGGTGTTAGGTCCTGAAGGGTACATGTAGTATCAGCACAGTATTTTCAGTATTCCCCTTTCTTCCTCTCATTCTGCAGCCCAGCACATCTTGTTTGACTGCTTTCCAGACTGAATAGATGTTTTCTGTGTGCTCTCCCCACCCATGTGTTTTTTTTTTCCCTGTCTAGCTTAGTAAGAGCTGGTCTCTGTATACTGAGTTCTGAAAGGGTGACCTTTGTATCAGTGACCCACCTTGTTTTGCAGCTGAACAGTTGCATCTTTTGAACAGTAGTCATGTCCCTTTTGGAGTGTCAACTTACTCTTTTGACAGACCCTCAAACCAAAATACAATAACGTAAGCACCACAGTTTTATGTTCTATTTCTGAATTAATATACCAGTAGGAATCGAGTATTGGCATTTTGGCCATGTTTAGCAGTCAGTTTCATACCAGCTTAAAAATTGCTCTCTCATGCGGGGTGTAACCCAGCTGGCTTTTCTCCAGTGACTCTGCAGGAGAAACGCCAGTGCTATGGAAAAATTCTGGAAGAGTCTGGGCAAGATAAAGATATCTCAGTCTTTGCCAATGAGCATATGACAGGTAACAAAATAAACTGTGACTGTCTCAGTTGTGGAGCTGCATAAAGGCTCCCAGATTTCAGAAGGGTCTTTAATGCCTCAGTAGCAAGGATGGCATCTGATGGTCAATATGGGTACTTGTGGAGGCTGCAGCCCTCCTCTACTTCTTTTGCCCTTGCTGGGGGATGCAGGAGTCCAGAAGCTCCAGCTTTTTGTCTCAGGCTGGTGTGAGCCTGAGGAAACCAGTGAGAGACCCCAACCCTCTGAAAAACAAAACTCTTAAGTCAGCAGCTGCTTCCTGAAAGTAGGTATAAGTGGCAGTGCAAAAGGTTGTTCTTCATACACCTCACATTAGACTGCCTAGGCTTCAACACCTGCAGCCCCTCATTCAAACAAACAAACAGGAAACCTTGGAGCAGATGTTGAAAGAGAAAGGCTCTTACACAGATGCAGTAGTAATTAACAGAACAGTTTTCAGCCTGGTCACCAAGGAACAGCTATGCTAAGATTTCTTTAGATTATGATTTTTTTTTCACCTTAAACCTGTTGCATACTTTCCTTCCCTAATAACTTCGTCAGGCTTATCTCATAATTTTTTTCAATTCCTAATCCCTATCCTCTAAGGTTGAGGAACCATTTTCTTGGGGTATAGTGTCCCTTTTTCTTGCTTTGTCTGTCCCTTTGTTTTTGTGCTTTTTGAGGGAAAGGACTGTGACCTTCTCTGCATATGGGAAAGCAAGGTCTCTGCTGGTCACTAGATATGATGGTAATATTTTTTCTTTATTTTACTACCTGATTTTAACTTCAGATTTTAGCTTGGGGGTTAGAATATTTTTAAGTGGTGTCCCAGTTAAATCAGTTTGCAGTACAGATTAGGCTCACTTCAGGGCAGAATTATTTTAGAAACATGTTCAAAAATCATATTATAATGCAAGTCTGTATCCTGTCTCAGCAATTCCCCAGACCACATATAAACGCTGGCACTGCAGTCCAGTTCCTTATCTCAATTCATTCTATGCAAACTCATATCGACCACTCATGCTTTCTGCATGGTACTATTCCATATGCCTTTTCTCTTTGGGATTTTGCGTAAGATTAGCTCTTCTCTCCAATAACCAGCTTGGTTTCTAACATTAAATTTCTATTCACTGTACATTTATATCATTTTCTCTTTTATCTCTCTTCATCACTTTTGCTTGATCTATGGTCTAAACCCATCTTGTATTATTTCTTGTTCCCCAGTACTGCTGAGCCAAGGCATCTGTTCCAGCCTACAACAGTTAACAGAAGTGCAAGCCAGATTCTGAGCGGTGATGTGTAACATAGATAAGACTCTGCATAATTCTGATCTAACTTTCATTTTGCAGACCGCCTAATTAAAAAGAAAAAAAAAGAAAAGAAAGCCGCAACAAGCATCAAACCTCCAAACCCCACCTGGAAAAGCAAACAAACCCCTCCAATGCTTTGCTCATCAATGAAGCAGATTTAATTTGAAATAACTGAGAAAAAGGGACCTGTATTTAATGGTTTTATAGCCCTTTTTCAAAGTAAAGGTTTAGGATAAATGTGCATTGTGAGTTAATCTGAAAGCCATTATCTCAAAATAAGTCCACTGAATTCCACATAATGTTCCTAAATCCAGCATTTAATTTCTGCTGTTTCACCTGCATGACCTCTGATATTCTTTCTTTGATCTATCTTTTAAACATGTTCTTTTGTATCTGTTATGTAGGAAAGCAAGGAAGAACATGCAACAACAGGGGTATAGTATATTTTGCCTCCATCCTTTGTTTGCATGCATTTAATTCCTTTTCAGTCTCATTGCTTCACTCAAAAGTCAGTAAATTCTTATTCATGAAACTAAAAATACTAGTGTTATGTTCAGCCAGAGAAAATTATCAGTCATATCATAGTCTTATTGTTTGGGAACAAAGATAGGCCTCTAATAATTAAAAAATGCAGATGGAAGAGAAATTGTCTTTTACAGATTCTTTAATAAAATGTGCCAAGGATTTCCAAGACAACTCTATCTTTGACAATTGCTAACTGACATCACGCTGATTGCATTTTCAGTGTTGTGAGTGTGAAAGAGCCATTCTGATAGTTTAGACAGTTTTGCCTGTAAAGGAAATATTTTCCTTGCCAGAATTTGAAAGACGCAGGTGCAAATTCTTATGCAGTTTTCTCCTTTTCCTGGCATTTCAAGTTTATGCCTTGAATATTTCTTCAGTATTGGAGCCCTCATAGCAGCCTTCCAGTATCTGAAGCGGGACTATAAGGGTGCTGGGGAGGGACTCTTCATTGGGGACTGTAGTGATAGGGCAAGGGGTAACGGGTTAAAACTTAAACAGGAGAAGTTTAGATTGGATATAAGGAAGAAGTTCTTTACTGTGAGGGGTGGTGAGGCACTGGAATGGGTTGCCCAGGGAAGTTGTGAGTGCTCCATCCCTGGCGGTGTTCAGGGCCAGGTTGGACAGAGCCTTGGGTGAGATGGTTTAGTGTGAGGTGTCCCTGCCCATGGCAGGGGAGTTGGAACTAGATGACCTTAAGGTCCTTTCCTACCCTAACTATTCTATGACTCTACGATTCCCAGGAAAACTAACGATTACTTTAGGCTATTTTCCACTACAGGCTAGCAATTAGTAAGAGAACACATTCACATCTTCCCACTTCCAAACTGCAATATATATATATATATATATGCATATATACATGTGAACACATACACATGCCTGCTGTCAGTTATGCAGTATGGACCCAGCAGCTGGAATGGAGTTCCATGGGCAAAGTAGGGGGGCTCCTGGTGAGGCTGGCGAGGGTTGTTAAGGCTGCTTAGTGCACCCTGGCACCACTAGCTAATGCTTCAAGCAAGCAAAATACCATTTTTTTCTGTAAGAGGTAATTTACTTGAATTTTGAACTGAAGTTGTTAGTATCTGAAAGATGTTGCTTGTCTGTGGGTTTACCTGGCTGTGTTTCAAAAACTGCTAATGAAAGACCCCTTTCCTGAGGGGCAGTGCTGAAAGAGGCAATATTCCTTTGCCACAAGAACTTCTAATCCAGCTGGCCTGTGTGGACATTCATATTACCTTCCTGGTTTTGCAGGGAGGATCCCTTAGTGCAATAATTTTTCTCTGAAAAATGATTCAAACCAAGAATCTGCTTACAACAGGTCCATTCCCCAGCACATATTTAAGCTGGATTTTACTTCAATGGCTCAGATGTGGCTCTTGTACAAACAGTATGTGTCAGAGAGAAAAAACAAAGGGGTGTGCTACTCATACTACCTCCAGTCCTGACTGAATACTAATTATATATTCTTGGATTGACTGTTTGATTATGCCAGGAAGAAACGACCATAATTTTTGTAGTCTAGGTAGTGTATGAAGTTATGACATTTTGAGCTAAAGCTTGTTTATACACACAGAAAGAACGCCTTTGAACAAGAATTTGCTGGAAGAGAAGGAACAGAGAAGCTTACAATGCAATTTTGAGTTCTTTTTCAGAGTAGGACTACACTTCAAAGCTTCATTTACTAGCTCTTAAAAGACAATAAGCGCAGATTGTTGTCTGTCTTACATAAATGCTAGCTTTCAGATAACTGTTCATTTGGTTGACTGAAGAAAAGGGCTATTGTCTTTAAATTGTGCCGTTTCTTCTTTATAAAAGAGAGAAATAAAAACTTCTGAAACAGAGACAAGGCTGTATTATCTGATTCTGAATGATTTTTTGATTATTCCGGAGCCTAGTTCACGTGCCATGAATCTTGACTTGTTTACTTCTCCAAGAAAGTGTATTATTAAAAATACTAAACTTGTTTCATATTTGCATATATTTCATGTCCTCCTTTTGATCTTGAATATTTTTTTACAACTTAACCATGTGCCATATTCTAGCCTCTCTAAGAAGGTTCTTATATTCCAGCACTTGCCTATTAACTCCAGAAAGCTACAGCTCTGGCATGATAAGATTAAAAGCTCTATGCATTACTTCTTTGTTCTATTTTTTTTTTAAAGCTCAAATAATACCACATTTACTAGAAACAGAAAAGTTGCAAAAGCAGAGCTCTGCATTTCAAGACTGTTTATTTTCTCTTCAGTTCCTACATGATAATTAGAACTGTTTTCTATAAAAAAGGAGGAAGAAGAAAAGCAGGAAGAGGGAGAAGAAAAGGAAGATGGAGAAGAAAAGGACAAGGTGGAGGAGCAAGAAGAGTCTTAGTACACTGTGACACATTCTTTCTTGAGCAGGTTTTCAGGTAACCATTAAGATGTCCAGCACAGTTTCTAAATGTTCTTAAAGTAACACAAACTTGAAAAATTTGTATGTATTGTTGTTATATGCAATGACAAGAACGGAAGGTATGTACCAAAACCAAGAAAGTTTACATTTGAAGCATAACGGTTAGTAAGAACTATTGCCTTTATTGTGCCCATTAGTTTTCCCATTTCTCTGGCATCAATGAATCTGACTTTCCTGCACAGCTGTCTCTGTCATCCCTAATATCCACCATATTTTGCAGGCTCTTCCATCCATTCCCCATCGCTCTTACAACATTCACTTCTCTGCCAGGCTTCTGATAGCTGCTTTGGGCATATTCCTTAGCATCTTCCTGTGCTGTGTCCCCTAAGTATGAGCAATGCAGAGAGCAGCATGCTCTCCGAATGGGCCAGGGCTCTCCTGGCATGGGCCAGCACAGTGATCTGTACCCTGTACTCTGCACTGATGAGGCAGCATCTCGAATACTGTGTTCAGTTCTGGGCACCTCACTACAAGAAGAACGTGGAGGTGCTGGAGTGTGTCCAGAAAAGGGCAACAAAGCTGGTGAAGGGTATGGAGCCAAAGTCTTATGAGGAGCAGCTGAGGGAACTGGGGTTGTTTAGTCTAGAGAAGAGAAGACTCAGGGGAACCTTGTCGCTCTCTACAACTGCCTGAAAAGAGGCTGTAGTGAGGTGGGGATCAGTCGCTTCTCCAAAGTGATAGAACAAAAGGAAATGGCTTCAAGCTGCGCTAGGGGAGGTTTAGGTTGGGTATTAGGAAAAATTTCTTCACAGAGAGGGTGCTCAGTGTTCAGACATGTAAAATCACAAAAGGAGTACTAAATTCTAATCTAATTTTCCTTATTTTTGTTCAGGAAGCACAAGCTGGAGTAGCCCTGACAAAGAAAATAAAACTGATCTCTTGAGCAAATCATCACTACCTTTCATGCCTGTATGCTTATGAACATATAAATGCATAACAGAACAAGATAGCACTCTGTACTATGTGTTGCCTTTATATATATATTTGGTATTCCATTTGCTTGTTAGAATGGGTCTTCTTATATCTGACTGATGATATTTCAGTTGATTGTTATATGTTGGAATAGTATTGTCTATGTCACGTTCTAGACTGTAAGCTCCTCAGGGCAGGAACCGCGTCTTTTTCCATGTTTATGTACTGCCAAACACATTGCTGCCACTTAGCAGATAACTGCACTCACACAAGTGACCTATTTAGAGAAAAAGCAGCTCGGTGTTGAAAACTGCAAAGAGGCTTCCTGTGTGCAAGCTGCGTGAGTCACTTCTCCCTCAGCTGGCTTTTGAAAATGATTGAGATTTCCATTGTATAGCAGTTTAAATAAATGCATTTTCTGTCATATCTCTTCTTTGTCTTCAAAAGCATTAATTCAACCCTAGATCTATAAAGTTTTCTCAATTTCCATCGTCTCCATCGTTACAGGGGCTGTACAAAGTCCTTTTCCTTGCCTTATGTTCCTGCTGATGTTTCTGCATTAAAGATGATGATCTTCATTGAAGGAAAGAGATGTCCCAGTTCCTTCTGCTGAAGCCTTTTCAGCCTTCATGGATATATACATATTCACTGGGCCAGGAAAGTGGAGAAAACTAATCCGCATTCACACTGTAACTGTTGGTTAGAATTTCACTGAGGAGGAAGGAGCTTGGATTTCAGTCGCTTATAAAAACTCTTGTAGAGGAAGGGCAGGGATAAGAAATGCTTATTGCAAAAGTAGCCCATAGCTTCATAAACTAAACAATCTCCAAAGCAACTACAAGTTTATGTTCAACTCTGATCGGGAAGAGGTTGGCTTTTCAAGCTGAGATCTCCTACACCACGAGTGCTTGAACAGTGGCTGAACAGATAAAGTGGACAAGAAATTTATGGAGGCTTCTGGAATGCCCTGGGTAGGTACATCTGAAGTTGCAGTTGTTGGGAGGGAATGGATGGGGAAGCAGGGCTATCTGTGCTGTTCTTACCTCGTAGGTGATGCTGGTCCAGCTAGGGGAAGAACCTTGGAGTCCTCACTCACAGCTCACATGCAGACCCAGGAAAATGCTGGGCACCGTCAGGACTTTACTACCATGTAAAGCCTTGCTGAGGTGATATCTTGAGCACTTTGTTCAGTCCGGTCTTTGCATCTTGGGGAAGACTTAGTGGCATAAGGATAGGTAAAGAGAAAACAATGGTCAGAGAGGATGAAGCAGCTGCTCCATGAGACTGAAAAGACTCTTTGATTTGGAGAGGAAGCAAAGGCATTTACAAAGGTCATAAAGGCAGTGAATAGGATGAATGCAGAGCTGTTGATCAAAAAATCCCACAATAGTATAATGAAAATTAGTATACACAGTTAGTATACACAATGAAATTAGTAGAGCAGATTAACAGAGGTAAAAGAGAGTACTTGTTTTATATGTTAAGTTGGGAACCTCTCGAATTTGTTGTCACAGGATGTTATGGAGACTGATGATGTTAACAGGGCCAAGCAGGTATGAGGCAATGTCAGGAATGGAAGGCTTGTAAGTGGATACTATGGCCTGGGATGTGTCTACCGATATCCCTAATCCAAATATTGTGGGTGCAGAAAATTTGACTGGGAACAGAAAAATTGAATAGAGAGGACTTACTGTCCCTGAAGATCATTGACCACTTCCACTTGCAGACTGAGTGCCAGGTTAGGTGAGCCAGTGATCTGACCATTGCTTATGTCCCTGCCGGTGATTTCCTGGGGAAAATGTTCCCCATCTCACCAGCAGCTGAACTGGGGTGTCAATCATTGCGGCAGTAGTTCTGAGCAAAAGGCTGGACTTGGGAGTATGGTAACCAAAATGAAAACAGAACTGTTAATTACTCTGGAAATGCGGTAAATCCAGGGCAGTGAGTATGTGTTGTGCAACAGCTGGCATGTTTATGGTAACCTTGACTTATTCCTGGGCTGCCACGGCCTTGGATGGCTGATGAGCCACAGGCTCCACTTTTCCCTCTGCTGATGTACAGAGCAAAGGGCCTGAGTGTACTCAGTACATCAGGCAGGGCCACAGGCTTTGGATTTGAGACAAAATCACCACACCTTGTGTATTCAGGTATTATTCATTAAGGCAGAAATATGGCAACCATCTTCTCGAGAGGGTATAATCTGGAAAGCCTGTCAGGGAATGTGAGGAATGCTAAGCCTCCTGTACTGGGGTGACACACTCCCCTGGTCTTCAGCTGGTGACTGAGTTACACTCAGTGTGTAGTGAAAAAGTAAATGGGATGGTGGATGGTCATCCTCACAACACAGCTTTTCGGTGCGTTCCTTGGGATAATGCTCTTTTAGCATGTGCCAATCATCATCTCTGCCAGACCAAAAGGAGGATGTGAGTATGCAAAGGATAAACTGAAAGCTGACGGCAGCTTGGTGGTTTTAACCATAATGCTAATTCTGCTTACATAAGCTTAATACTTTCTGCAGTAATTTAGCGCAACTAGGCAAAGCCTTTTTGGATTACAGCTGAATGAAAATCGGTAACAGATATGTGAGCTATTGACTTAAATTTGTTTGAAATCATACTGTCTACATTTTTATATCATTCATATTTTAGTGGGACAGAGTATCTGCAAGTTGTTAAACATGGTGTGCCTGGTACACGGTGTTTCATAGCTTCAGGAAGCTGTGGATGCAAAATCATTCTGTTGCACCAGCATGTTGCTTTCTGTGACACTCTGGTATGTGAAGTATTTTCCTTGGGTGACTGATGCTAGAAACTTCTACTATACTGACACAAGCCAAAAATAGAAAGGCTTGAAACTGTGCTTCTTACAGATCCATGTATGTCATAGGATGGTGGATGTTTGCACTTTTAAAGTGATTGATTGCCAAGTTGAACAGACTGCTGACGTGTAAAAGAAGCAACTAAGTAGATAAGGCTAGGCAATGCTTTGTCTTCTAGGAAAATAAATACTAGAGATTCATTCAGTTGCTACTAATACAGGGGTAAGGCCACTTGGGCCATGCTGTCTCATACATAAGAGCATGTCTGAGCTAAAAAATTGTATAAGAGGGTTTCTCCTAAGAAAGCTCTAAGGGAAATTAATTGAGAGAAGTTAAACTGTTCTGTAGTTTTGCCAGTAAAGCACTAGCCTCCAGTCCGTGTTCCTGGTCACCTTTCCAGCCACCGCATCTGTTCACCTGCCTTTCAAATAATAAAACTTGCTAATAGTCTTCTGTTGACTGCAAGAATATCAGTGTTAAAGGAGACAAAACTATTTACCTGTGTCCTCTGACAACTTCAGAAGGCTGGAAATACGCTTGATGAAAGATCTGGGAAGCTGAAAATTCAAGACAGTAATTTCGTTGGGAGGCAGATTGGAAGTTTGTGGTTTGATGTCAAATATCCTGACGGATGCTTTCTGTTCCTCCAGTTGCAAAGTCACTGCCATGCATAAAGCGAATAGAGGAAACAACAACTCTCAGCTGAGATTCATTCTCAATGTGTTACTGTCTCCATGTTTTGCATGGGGAGATAAGGTGCAGAGGCTGGATGACATGCTTAATACCAACCAAGGGCACCTAGAGTCCAGATTAGATGTGGGCTACCTGCTGTGCATTCCTCTGCTTCAGAACATACCAACCATGGGTTTGCCTGTGGTAATGACTTTATATCAATGAATATTTTGAATTGCTCAGGTTGGAAAAGACCCTTAAGATCATCAAGTCCAACCATAAACCTAACACTGCCAACTCCACCACTAAACCATGTCCCCAAGCACCATGTCTACAGAAGCAGAAAATAATGCAAGAACCTAGAAGAACTGGGGTTTTTTTGTGTTTTTTTTAATTAACCACTTAGCACCTGAGTGGGCAGAGAGAAACCTCGCTTGGGAGGGTGGGCTCATTGTCAGCCCACTGCATAGAATCACAGACTGGTTTGGGTTGGAAAGGTCATTAAGATCATCCAGTTCTGCTCCCTGCCCCCTGCCCCCAAAGGGCAGGGACTCCTTCCACTAGACCAGGTTGCGCAAAGCCCAATCCAGCCTTGCCTTGAACACTGTCAGAGATGGGGTCTGCAGATGCTCAGTGACAGAGGGTCACATGGAGCTTTCTTGTTGCACAGCCAGAGCAGCATGCTGAGCGATGATGAACCCTGCTATTGCCAGCCTTAGCCTTCAAGATCCCATCAGCCTGATAAAGTTAGCAGCCCCAGGGCTTGCCAGGCAGCACAAAGCACATAAGCTGCCTTCTTTCTTGCTGCCCAGCCTATATTTAATTTCCCTTCCCTTCCCTTCCCTTCCCTTCCCTGCCCTGCCCTGCCCTGCCCTGCCATCTCTGCAGTGGCAGCCCTGGGTGATGTGCTAGGCACAGCAAGTCGCAGGCAGCAGGGCTGTGCATGGGATGCAGCTGGAAAGGGCTGGGATGCTGAGGGGTGCTTCTCCTGGGCTCCCCAACAAGGGGTGTGTTCCAGCCCTTCCAGCCAACTTAGCAGCAGCATATCAGGTGTGAAAACTTGGCACTAACTCGCTGGTTCCTTACCCAAGCTGGAGAGAAGGGAAAGAAAAGCAAGAAAAGTGAGAAAGTGGGGGCAAAAATCCCCTTTAGGCCAGGAAGCATCTTCTGATGATTGCACATGAGCATTTCTCAGCAGTCAGTGATGGAGTATAGTGTGTTAAGAGAAGTTTTGGCTTTCCGTGTGCTCCAGTACTTTTCCATAAGGATTATAGCATTGCTGGATTTTAATAATGTAGCTTACTGCATTAATATTGGCTACATCCAGCTTAAATGGATCTGTTACTGGCATCCATGTGCTCCTAATCAGATTCTGATGAAAGCTACAGGCAATAATAGAAAATTACGTTGGGTTTCTGGCCAGCCTTGGGCTGGTTTCAGCGCAGCTGCTGGTGTAGCCCATTGCAGACAGTGCAGGAGACAGAGGAATGGGCTCTGGTGACAGAAATCTGGACTGGGAGACACCAGCCACGCTGACTGTGGCGGTGGGTGAGGTATTGGCTGGCTGTCTCTGGAGGTGGTGAGGACACCTCCACCTGATGCCCAGCACTGGGAGAGGAGAAGGCAGTGAGGAAAGAGACACAGCGCTGGCAGGGATGTGCCCAAGAAGTAGCAGTGAAGTAGTGAAGACCTCCAAGGATGGGTCCTGGGGACCATGTTTAACCAGTGGCCCCAGCACAGGATGCATGTGCTGATGAAGTTCTGCACTGGCAAAGAGCTGGGGCACATTTCCAGTGTGGAGGAGAATGGTATGGTGTCCCAGAAAAAAAGCGAAAGACCCAAAACGCGGAAGTGAGGTAAAATTTGGTGCATGGAGTAACAGCATCATGTGCTTTGGCAACAGATGAGGATTTCTGTTCGAGCTTGGAGCCCATCCCCCTAGGAATGGCACAGGGGAGAAAGGCTTGTGTGCACAGGTTTGCCTCCAAGCCACGGGGAGCTGTAATGTGATGCACTGGTAGCAAAGAGACATGTGATGAGTAGATGCGCTAAGGAGCTATTTTCAGAAGTGAAGGGAATACCAAGCAACATTGCAAGGCACTGCAGTGGCACCTCCTTTGGGGCAGGTACTGTGTAATGTTTGAACCCCTGGTCAAAAGGACACGTTCACACTGAGATATTGTGGAAATATTCCAGGTATCAAGGTCTTGCACTGTTCAATTTACAAAAGGAAGTGACAGGACCTTGGTTGGTGTAGGCCAGCAAAATTTCCAAACTTGAAATCCCCCAAAATTGAAAGCTATTTTGTACTCAAGAATAGAGAAAACACAAAGCTGGAGAAGGAAGTTAGTCCAGAGGAAGGGGAAATAATGTCTCTTCAGCAGATGGCACACTGCACGTTTTACATTATGTGCCATGAGGAACTGCGTGGAAAATAAAGCAAGGAGAGACCATGACTGTATGACAGCATATATTGAACGTACAGGACAGGCTGCTGAGCACACTGAGAAACAGGATGACAGCAGGAATATTTCCAGGATCTGGGAAGGTCTCTCACCTGGAGAGAGGAAGCAGACGGAGTGGCAGGTCCCCTTCACACTCCTGTGAGGCTTTTCCCTGTGATGACACAGCTGAGAGTTTGCAGAACTTCACAAGGAAGTTGGGAACTTCCCTTTGAGAAACTGGCTGCTGTTAGCAACCGGGGCTTCACTGGTGGAAATTGCTATCTAGGGATGCCTGTAGTAGATTAGATAGATGAAGAGAGTGAATTCAGCCAGTGCTATATATCTTCAGCAAAGAATTGTGCATTCCTGTTCTTCACAGTATGTTTTAATCTGAAGTGATCTTTGACTGTTAACTATTCCTCAGGCCAGCATCAACATCTTCTTTCAAGTGAGTAATGCTACAAACACAGGTGTTTTGGTGCGCGGTGTCCTAGGGGTGCTTGTTGAAGTCTTGTCCACTACTATTCAAACATCACAAGAGCCTGGCAGACATCTGATTCCCATCTGCGTCAGTGGGCAGGACTCAGAAATGTGCTGAGATAATCCCCTGGGAGGTGACGAAGCCTCTTTGGGCTGCAGACAGGCCCACCCAACAGTTACCGCTGGGCTGCATCCAAGTCCCAACAGCTGGCAGCAAGGCTTATCGACATGCTGCAGGTGAAGGTCAGAGACTTCTACAGGGTGTCCTGTCAGGCTCTATTTTTCACTTCCAAATTAGATGTGACGCCGATGGCTTTCTCAGCCTCTTGTGCCGAAACAGCAGCAAGTACCTCTGTGAGCATAAAGGCATCTTCTGCTCACTAGCAAGAAGTCAACAGTAAAATAAGCCAAGGTTTTATACTTGGTTTTGTCTATTTTATTCACTGAGAGGTCATGGGGTGGAATGGGGAGGAAGCTCATTTGTCACCTGTTGAAATTAGGCTCTGTTGCAGACATAAGCATCGAAGGAAACATCCTTGGATATATTGGCGCAACACAGCATGAGGACATGACTTACCAGACAGATGGCTTCACTTATCCCTTTGGGTAAGCCTTTGCCAAGCAAACACCTTTTGGAGGGTGAGACAAGGGCCTTGTGACTGCTTGCTTGCTTTCGCATGATACTTGAAGGTGGCAGGGCAGGGCTGCCCTCTCCAAGGCCTCATCCATCATGTGCTGACACTGAGGGTGTGCGGTTGCTAATGCCCCAAACTGAGATAACAGAAAATCACTCTCAAACTGTGTGTCACCCAGTAAACTGTCCCTGACCTCGCTGAGACCAGTAAAGAGAAAAGTTCAGTAAGACGCTGTACTCATTGAGATAAAACACCGCATCCCGCTGGTGTGCGGGTTAGGTTGGGATGGAAGATGGCAGGGCACTGGAGAGCAAGAGCCTGGCAGAAGGAATTACCTGTAACTGGCATACCCAGAGGAGCAGGGGGAGGCTTTTGTCTCTTGGTGACATGGCTCGCTTTTAGATAAAAACCCACCAGCTGCCTATGGAGCAAAAATAATGACTCCAGCAATTCTGTCCCACGAGTTGGGTGAATTTTTTTGTATGAGTCATTTCCTCTAAAGCAGTTTGATTAAAAAAACCAAACGTTCCCCAAAAGCGAAGCTCGGTGACTTCCTCAAATCTTGCCTGAAATTTTGTTGAACTGGACAGTTTCCTCTCCTTCCTTTGTGGGCAGGAACCTGGATACACCCGCTGCTTGAAAAAGGAGTAATAGAACCAGCTAGGTTGGAAAAGACCTCTAAGCTCATCAAGTCCAACTGTTACCCCAGGACTGCCAAGTCCACCACTAAACCATGTCACTGAGGGCCTCATCTGCACGGGTTTTGAACACTTCCAGAGATGGCGATTCCACCACTGCCCTGGGCAGCCTGTTCCAACACCTGAGTGTGCTCTCGGTGAAGAAATTGTTCCTAATATCTGATCTAAACCTTCCCTGGTGCAGCTTGAGGCCCTTTCCTCTTGTCTTATCACTTGTTACCTGGGAGAAATTACTTGGGAACTTCTAACCCTAAATGTATTGTGGGGTGGGTTTTGTTCTGTGGGGTGTTTTGGGCCACCTGTGCAGCCAGGATAGCAGTCGAGCAGGGCTGGGAGTGCGAGCTGCCGAATGTGGCCCCATGGCACTTCTGGAGTTCAGCAGTGGAAGAGGACTGTCTGTCAGGGAATTTGGGATTCCCTGAGCCCGTTGGCTGCTCTGAACCTTGAGAGCTGCCCTGCCCCAAACCACGAGAGCTGCCCTGCTCTGCCTTGCTTGGTGCCCACCTGCCTCCCCCTTGTACATCTTTGTGCTCCTGAATGCAAAGTTTAACCCAGAGTTGGTGAATTACTGGGTTTGTTGTTGTTTCAGCCGGGATAATAATGCTGCTGATCTACGTTTGTCACGGTACCATTATTAGAGACAGATTATCTGTGAGACTGTTGGTCTGGAGCCTGTTGCTGTACCCTGATCCTGTAACTCACTGGGGCTGCCCTGGGACCTTGTTCTGTCTGTCTTGATTTTGCGGCTGACTGTAATGCTGTGAAAGCTTGCTGCCTATGAATTTTTTGGTGGAAACCAAGGGAAATAAGAAAGCAAGATGGACGGCTGTGTTTTGAATAGGGTAAGCATGGACAGTGAAACAGCTGCCTTGCAGAGTGGGGTGGAAAGTGACAGATGGTCCTAAAAAGTCACTTCATATTAATGTGCTGTGTATTAAGTACATTGCAGAGGATATGGGTTAGCATTCAAACTATAGCAGAAAAGTGCAGTACGTACCTATTTAAAGCTGCTGAGCTGTCTATTTTTGAAATGTTCGGTCATTAAAAATCTCCTTAGACATCTAAGAAAGTGCGTCAGGACGTGACACACAAGTCAGCCCTGGCTGCGGAGAGACCCGGCTGCCACCGGCCAGAGCCAAGCTGCTTCTGCTGAGAGGACAGAGGACAAAGATGAAGCCTTTTTCAGCTTGGATTTTGAGCAGAGTCTGCTCCCTGTCCCAACAGCTACTTATATTTTTAGTGACTCTTAAATACACTCAGGAAGGCCCTTATCAGAGGTGAGACTGTGAGTGCCAGCCTAGCCTACACCAATAAGGGAGGTCCCACCTCAGCCAGTCAGACTGGGGGCACCCACTGGCTTCGGGGGATTCAGGAGGATGCAAGGGGGTCCCAGGGGAGCTGCTTCCCCCCAGTGGGAGCAGGGACCCGCAAATCCTGCTCTAGAGGGGGGGTCCTCATCCGTGAGTTCCCTGTCTCACGTGTGGGACAAGCCCTCAAGCAACAAAGAGAAGTTGGAAGCTGTCGATATAGGAGATGTCACGTGTGAATTAGGTAGCCAGGAAATCATGGGGAAGATGGACTTCTGGTTACCAATATTCACTGCCATTCACCTGGAAAAAAGCCCAACAAACCCACCCCAAAACCCAACAGGGAAAAAACCCTGTACATTTTTAAAAGTATAAATACATCAAAGGCATTGACAAATATTGTTGGAGTCAGTGGTTTTGCTCAATTTACTAAATCACTGCAAATAATACTTTTAGGTAACAGGAAGTCATGTAGTAAAGCAGGGTTGCAGGCAGGGGAATGGAGGACTGTACTGATAAACAAGGTTTCCCTGGGAAGAAAAAGAAGTAGAGTAAAGTAGTTATTTCAGATGCCCACATGGCAATGTGTTATACAGAAATTCAAGGTCTTTAACGAAATAAATGTTCACTGATTGTCCTTTCTTTAGTGAAAAACGTGTCACTTCCTGGAATTCATCTTGAAACCGAGTGGAAACGTTTCAAAGAGAAAGGATGTAAAAATTGTTTCACTTCTGTATTTCTGTTGAGCTTTCAGGAGAACTTTTTGACTTTTCGATCTATTTGTAGGTAATATCACATCAGATTTCCTCTGCATCCCATTTTATACCCACGCTGTGCCCAACAGCAGATGCTCTTGCTGTGTTCAGCTGGATTTGGAGTACATCTGCTCAAGAAGAGAACAGTGTAGGAGCTGTTCCTCCTGCTGGTGTTGTAGTGCTGAAAATGCTTCTTAAAAACCAGGGCTAAGAGCTACTGCCACAGCCTGTATCAGCCACAATACACTTGTAGTGATGCAGCTCTGGTTTTCATTTCCGTTGCACTGGTGCAATTCTGCTCGCAGATGTGGTCTCACGTAGGCTGGTGAAATCGGGCCATCCATCATCACCGCAGTGAGCAGCCCCAGGCTTGAGCCAAAGCTGTCTGCTGAGGTGCACGTTACCCATCAAGGTGAGTGTTTAACAACACACTGGGTGTATCAGTGAACTTTAGGTTTGTCTAACAATGTTATATGACTTTGCTGGCTCCACACAGGACTTTGCAGGACGTGTGCTGGGCAGCGCTGGCAATTGCCCACAAGGTAAGACCTGTCTGGCCCCCCGGGCTGGCACTGAGGGCTGTGTTTGCAAGATGGACCTCCCATTGCTCCTGAGGGTGCATCTGCCAGCCTGGGCCCCACCGAGGCAGGGTGAAGCCCTGCTGCAGGCGCACGCTGCCACGCAGGGCCCCGCATCGCCGTCCCTTACCCTGGTCCTCACTGGCCTTGTGGAGGTGACCTTGGGCTGAGTGCTCTCTGGAGAATCTGGGTACGTGTCTCCAGATCTCTCCTTTGCTGATGCTCTGAGGGAAAGCATTCTACAGGCTTTCTGTAAATGTGCTAGAACTGTTTTGGGAACTGTTTTCTCTCTAAGAAATATTGGTGTTTCTTCAAAAGAGTGGGTCCAGAACCAGTGGCTGAGCCATAAACCCTGGTGCAGGATGAAAGCAAACCCTCTGTGTCTACCCCATCCTTCTCCCAGGTCAGGCTGTTGAGCTAGGGAGCAGAAAACCCTTCTTGAAGCTAAATGAAGGCGTATGAGCAGGGCACACGCTTTACAGCTTTGCAGCCATTGTGGCCTAGGGCCCTGCACAGAATTGCAAGTGCTTTTTCTTTTTCTCTTTTTCTTTTTTCTCTTTTTCTTTTTCTTTCTTTTTCTTTTTCTTTTTTTCTTTTTCTTTCTTTTTTCTTTTTCTTTCTTCAAAATGGGGGACAAGGGAAAGAGACACAAACAAACGAAAAGCTTCCACATACTTCCAGTTAATTGTGCAGTGGGCAGGGGCCAAGACCTCTGTTTTCCTTATTCCTGCCGACTGAAGCCTTGAAGCATGTGATTTGATTATCATCATTATCAAAATGCTGTGCTCAGTGCCTGCTGTGAGAAAGGACATTTCAGGGCAGCTCAGGGGGTCACTGGTCCCTGCAGCAGACATGGTGACCCCCCGCTGTGCCCATCACTCCCCCCCCCAGCCTCTTCCCCATGGAGGTGTGCTGTAGGCTCCTTCTAGGAGAGATGCAAAATGCCACAGGCAGTGAGACGGAGGCTGTGCTGTACCTTCCTGATGGCTCCTGTGTTCCATAGCCTGCACTATTTATTTAAACAAGACACCATCTTAGTTAAAGCCTCAATGGCTCAAAGTCCAGCCTCCAGATGGTGTGCCAGGAGGGATGTGGGAAGGTCCAGTGACAATTGGGAGCACCAGGGTTATGCTTTTGTCCGGGGTACTCTGTTGGATGATGGTGTCATGCTTGAAGAGGGATGTGGAAGTGATGGGAAGAGCCAATGGGACCCAGACCCTGGAAAATAGCCTGGAAAATAGGGATATAATCAGCTCAGGTCACTCAGCCTAGCAAGAGGGCGACTAAGGAGCAAGCTGCTGTGCTATGTAGGTCACCTTTGTAGGCCAAACCTTCAAGTCCCAGCCAGCCATGAGACCGGTGGGGATGAGGATGACCAGTGGCCAAAACCTGCAGTGCTGCTCCTACGTTCAGAGGACAGGGAGGGCTGAGAGCCAGGTGGATTCAGGGGTCACCTCGCTCTTGCAGCAGTGAGACAGCTTCATCGTCCTCATGGGTGGGTTTGAAGGAGCCCAGGAGAGAAATGCAGCATGGTGTTAATGGGTGTTTCAGCTAACGAGTCCTTGTGGCAGCAGCAAGGAAACTTCATGTGCCCAAACCCCCCACACTGTGGTCAGCATCAGCCTCATCTGCTGTGCCAGTGCAGAAGGCATGAAGTCCTCATCTTCACCTGCTCACAATTTAAGATGACTTTGGGGAAATTTTGGGGCAACTCATTCAAAATTCAGGACAGCTCAATGGCAGTCTGTGTCTGCTGATGGAGTGACAAGGCAGCTCCACTGGGCAGGAAGCAAGCCCCAGCCAGCAAAAGCACAACAAGAACTAAAGCAAAACACTCCTACAGTTTGGATGGTAAGCACTTTGGGCAGCTTATCAGTCAAAGCAAGAGTTTTGTGTTGCTCACGGGCCCTAAGTCAAGCTGAGGCTCCTTTCTGAAAGATAGTCTGTCATTCAGCCAGACCTCACCGACTGCTGTGAGGTGATGCCTGCGGGCACATGCTGGCCAGGAGATGGATGATGGCCAGAGCTGGTCTGCCCTGCTGGCTGTGGGTCTGAGTGCCCCCAGTGAAACACAGGGTGTACCCCTAGCCCAGTCATGTCTGCATTGCTTCCCACAAATGCCAGCTATGACTAGGGCTGTGGGTTCATACCAGCTCTGCCATCCACTATGCGCAGCCAGCATCCACCCAGCCCACAGCATCAACTTTCCAAGGAAGAAGCAAACCAGGAGCCTGTTGCTATGAGCACCGTTCTGCTCCCATCCTTAGGAGACTGCACTGTAAGGTGAAGCATTGGCTTTTCTCAGCAGATAGAATGCTCCAGGCTCCACTAGTAATTAGCATTGGAAATAATAATGACTGGGATGAGAAAAGGCTGAGGACAGCTTGAAGGTTTTATACAGGATGAAATGGAAAGTCATGGTGCATACATCTCAGGTCTTGTGCTGACTTAGTGCTGCTGTGATTTGTTAAGGAATACATTCGCAGCTTCAGCAGGAGGTGGAGACACTCCTGGGCTCACTGTAGTTCTTCACAGTTTGCAAGGCCTATTCATAGCCCCAGACAAAAATAGTAGGCATACGTACTATATACATACTATACTACAATTGTATGTATACAGAAACTATGAGAGTTTGGCTTAGCTAGCAAAAAATCATTAGCAATGTACCTGAAAGAAAATCAGAACACTTTGAAAACTCTGAATAAAATTTTATTCATGTATTACTTACGTGGTTTCTTACCAATGAAGGGTAGAAGATGGTGTTTGGCATGCATAAACAAAACTAATATTAAGAACTCCATATCCTTTGTGAAGATCAATTAAGGAAACTTAAAGCCAGATGGGTGCATTTAAGTGGTTCCATTAACTGACTTTTATGTCCTTTTACTGATTGGCTTTATTCAGGTTGCAAAGTTAGGGTGTGAACAGCTATGGGCAGCTTGAGACTTTTCCCTCCACATGAAATTCTTATGGGAAACTGTTTGCCAAAGAGGTTTTTTTTCATGACCATTTTGTCTCCAGCATTTTCATAAATGGCTTTTTGCTGGGAGGTAGTGAGCTACAGCTGAGGTTCACCTCACCATTCTGCGAAGAAGAATATGAAGCAACCGAATGAGTATAACAGAGTCACATTACCAGCATGCATGTGTTTTTCCAGTGGGAGCATTGCTTTCCATAAACTTCCTTTAAAATGCAGTTAATATGTTTTGGTCTCAGTGGTGTGCAGTAGACTGGTGATGCAGCTGCTGTTGTAGCACTAAACCCAACCCTGCCAAGAGAGGGAACAGTCTCCTCCCTCGCTAACCCCATCCCTGTCCTTGTCCCAACCCTCTGCATGTGGCCCCATGCATGACTGTACCCCAGGGCAGTGGCACCCTTCAGCATGCTGTGCAAATGGAAGCAGGGTACAAAGACAGGCAAATTCATCTTCCTTTGCTCTTTAAGCCATGGTTAAAAAAGTATATCTAGATTAAAAAACTGTTAATAATTTTACCCACATATGGCTTAAAACCCCACCTGCTGATTCATTTAACAACAGAGAAATGTATAGGGTAGGGTAGGGTAGGGTAGGGAGGAAACACAGGACACAGGGTGTGTGAAGGTCAGCAGGAGAATCCCTCCTGTGCTCCGAGAAATTAAAATAGGGCAAGATGCTGCCCTGAGAGTTCTGACAAGTACAGGAGTCAGCTGTGGGGAATAGCACACAGCACCGGCTTCCTGTTAGCTGCTGATGCCAAGAGGTTTTTAAGCCTTGTTTGCGCAGGTTATTGTAGAGCTTCATATAGAATCATCGAATCAGCTAGGTTGGAACAGACCTTTAAGATCATGAAGTCCAACCTTTACCCAGGACTGCCAAGATCACCACTAAACCATGTCACTGAGGGCCTCATCTACACGGTTTATGAACGCTTGCAGGGATGGTGATTCCAGCCTGTTCCAACGCCTGAGCACCCTCTCAGTGAAGAAATTTTTCCTAATATCCAACCTAAACCTCCCCTGGTGCAGCTTGAGGCCGTTGCCTCTTGTCCTATCACTTGTTACTTGAGAAAAGAGATCAGCCACTTCCCCTCTCCATCCTCCTTACAGGCTGTTGTAGAGAGCGATAAGGTCCCCCCTGAGCCTTCCCTTCTCCAGATTAAACAACTCCACGTCCCTCAGACTTTCCTCATAAGACTTGGGCTCTAGGTCCTTAACCAGCTTTGTTGCCCTTCTCTGGGGCATATTTTAATACAATTCAGTGATCACTATTCCCACTTTCTCCCTAGCAGGGATGCTGTTATGTAGATAAAGCTTCACGCGTAGCAAGGTATCTGGTGTGCCTACTTTACCAACAGAGCTTGCACTGTCTACCAAAGATACATTTTTGCATCATCAGAATTACAATACTGTAAATCTGAAGGTAGAAACCATTTTCCTACTATACAAGTAGGTTTTACTAGTGACAGTTTTCCTCATATTAGATTAACCTGTGTGGCTATTACTGTCTTTATAGCATAAACCGTGCTTATTGAAGGGATGATACTGTTATTTCAACAAAAGTCCTTCTCCTGACTGAAATAAATCAGTGTAGATTCACTGTAGAAATATCTTGAAAACTTGCGTATGAAAGTTGGATTTAATTTTGTATTAAAATGAATAGCCTTGAAACTTCCAATGCAGTCAGGTAAAGAACCTGTTAAAACATCCTATATGCACATTAAGCATACAGCTTGAGAATCACTTACCCTCTTCAGCTGCAAGTACTTCTCTGCCTCCCCCCACAGCTGTCTTATCAGCACAAGCGTTCAGAAAAGCCCAAGGACAGAGCTCCTGTTCACATTTTTCATATTGCTACAAAACAAAAAGCAGCAAACCCAAACCCAAACCCAACAATGGCATCTTTTGATGGGTGTTTGAAGTCTGACCTCATCTGCCTGCCTTATGCTTGAACAAGCTCTCATGTGGAAATATTAACTGTCACTTAGCGAGGCCACGTCCAACTGATGTTACTTGTCAGGGGAAATGACAGTACAGAGCCACCAACTCAATCGGTGTTTTGAGCTGCCAGTTTCCTGCTTGAAGGAGAAAGGAACGGTGTGGATGGGGGATGCTGAGTATGGGGGTGATTCTGGTTCAGAAAGCAGAAATACCCCTTGGTTCAAGCTGAATATCTTGCTTTGTGAACCCCACCTCCTCCGCAGCCAGCTGAGCAGCTTCGATTAGTTTATCTAGCCTCTTTTGATGACTAAGGGAACAGGAAGATTATAGTTTAAGTATATAATTTTCATTTGATGTGACAGGTTAAAGCTATGTGCATTTAGAGAAGGCTTAGATTATTTTAGTTCAATTACAACACTGATTTAGGCCCTGACTCACTCTTTGAGGCCTGACTTCATGTAGAAATATGTTGACTTAAATTTACTGCTAATGAAATATAGGCATATGTTTACATTACTCTGCTTAAATGTTTTGCTGGTGTAGGGGTGGGCTTACGCTGCAAGCACAATCCTGAATCGGAGGTA
Source organism: Lathamus discolor (assembly GCF_037157495.1). Taxonomy (NCBI): domain Eukaryota; kingdom Metazoa; phylum Chordata; class Aves; order Psittaciformes; family Psittacidae; genus Lathamus; species Lathamus discolor. The sequence goes on from NC_088887.1 coordinate 33,809,890, forward strand.
TCAAGAAGTAGATTTTGCCTGGGTTTTTTTTTTTGTTGGTTAGTTGGTTGGGGTGTTTTTCAGGACAAAGGCTAGATATTCCAGAGTCTTATTTTCTTCCTCTTGTGCCCCTCCCAGACATTAGCCTGTGTAATCTCTGAGCACAGTATGTGCATTTCAGTGTGCCGAATACTCCCAGGTCTCCCTGGCTTTAATAATAGCTGGGCAGTCTAAGAGCTTGGAAGAAGCAAACTGCTAAAACCCACAGAGCAAGCTGGGAGCAGTAACCTCTTGCTGCCATGGCTGAAGGGAGTGGAAATAGATTTTATATGATTGCCTTAGCAATCCCATTTCAGTATACTCCTTGGCTAGGAATGCCCAGAGGGCAGTGGGTAAGTGATGGGATGTGCAGCAGCTGTTTGAAGCAGTCCTCTGCAGCAAATCTGGAAGTGGATCTGAACCTCTCTTCTCACTTGTATTTCTCCTGCAAAGTCGAACAAGCAAACAACATCTTGTATGTCTCCTTAACTACACCTATCCATCTCTAGCCTTTGCGTGGAGGGGGAGGAGGAAGTGAGTTGCCAGCAGCCCATAGTGATTGATTCAGCTCTTGTTTTTTATGCTGCACTAGAACAACCTGTTTCAAAAATGACAATCACAAATCAAAGCAAATACTTCGTGCTAGAAATTAAAACTCGGTGAATATTTAATGGGTATTTTGCTATTAAATGAGCTGCTTTATCCGTAACATTGATTCTGAAATGTTCTTTTTTGCTTGAGCTTGAAGTCCTTAGGAGAGAAATGTATTTCCCTGAAGACATTTGCTTCAATAATTGTTGTCATGTGAAACCCTCATTGGTTGCTATCCCCAGGGGACAGCTAGCGTATATACAAAAGTAAAAATGCCGCACTTCTCCACTTGCACCAAGAAGTACTGGAAGTGGCCCTGGAAAGGGATCAAACGTCTTGCCTGGGCTCAAACAGACCTAGAGCGAAGTCTTGAGTGCTGTCCTGAACACAGGCTGGTGCCCAAACAGCAGTGTCAGTGTTCAAGCAAACAGGGGGATATGAGGAGAGGGGCAATGAAGAGGTGGAGCAGAAAGAGGAGACTGAGGACTGATGGGGGGACACAGAGAGTGGTGTTTGCTCCCCTTTGCCCTTTTCACCAGGTTGTCATTCCTCATCAGGGAAAATCCTGTGACTCCCAGGGTGCCTCAACGCAGCCTTTTTAACAGAGGGAGATTTCTCTCCCACTGTGCAAATCAAGGCAGTGTCACTCGTAATTGGGAGTGCAGAACTGAACTTTCCCAGCACTGGGAAGGGGTGGCTCTGCTCTGACACGATTTCCAGCTCCGAGAGCACCACTCCTGCGCCTGGGAGGCTGTTGCCTCCCCCCCCCCCCCCCCATCCAAAATACCCAAAATAAATACACTTGCAGACAGCTCCTAACCTACCCTTCTCTGCCGATGCAGCCGCAGCAGTACGGTTGGTCTGTTACTTACGGGAGAGAGGGAGGGAGGCAAGCAGAAGGAGGAAGAGCGGGAGGGAGGAGGGAGATAAGGAAGAGACAGGCGGGGAGTTCGGGTTGCCGCTGCTGCATCGCTGCCTTCCCTCGCTTCTCGCTCTGGGGACGCAGACGATCATGCACCGCCTCGCTCGGGATGTCTGGGCTGTGGGGGGATCAGAGGAGCCTTCACAAACAGTAGCCGGTGCCCCCCAGTAGGAAGAGCAGCCCCCCCGTTGCAGCTCCCGCTCAACACGGCCAGAGCCGCTGAGGACGCACTGCAGCGCCTGAGGTGAGGAGGTGCCCGCTTCTTTCCCTAAGTCCAGCTGCAGGTATGGCTGTGGGCAGGGGAGTCCTTTCCCCGAGCGGCGTGCCCCGGCACCCACAGCACCGACTTTCTGAAACTCGCTGACTGCCGCAGCTGGGTTGGAGGAATCGGATATGAAGGGGACAGCAGCTGTGGACACTGTCAAAGACCAGGATCAGAGTCCGGACCTCCCTATCCAGGGAAGTGGCTTCCCTGAGCTGAGCAGCATGCGGCCCCATGGCACATGGGGTTCGGCTGAGGGATCCAGACTGCAGCGCCCATCCTCTGGTAAAATGGGTGATGGGGTGCGCATCATGCTAATTGGCATGAGGGGTGGACTGATTTGATAGTAAGAAGGTAGTAATAAGTAATCTCGTTTGCCAGAGGATTTAGTTTGTGTTTTAATGTGGGGAAACATTTTGGCAGCCTGTAAGCTGGGACAGGTTCAGAGATAAAGAACAGGATCGATTAGGTCAAATACAGGGTTTTCCTCACTGTCCTGGGCGTTTGCTGAGACCTTGGATAAAACTCTCAAACAGAAGAGCCATGAGGTGCAGGTAAGTAACTAAAAAAGCAGCTGTTGGGCCTGATCCTCCAATTGTGAGTATAACCAGCACTTTTAAAGCCAAGCAGTTATTTACGAAGGATTTGCCAGCATGAGGCCCCCATGGTGGGATTTCTCTTCCCCTTCTTTCTTCCTTAGCCCTGCTAATCAAGAGAGAAGTTGGACACTGTCCCCCAGTTAGCATTGGCGCAGGGCTGGGTGCTGAGGGGAGCCTGGGTGGCTGTCGTTGGGCTTTCTCTGCCCTGGGTAGAAACTAGATGATGCCTAGGAATGTTATCCTCCAAAACTACCAGACTGCTTCTTGAGTGAACATGTACATGCAAACACTTAGTTCAGCTGTTTATTAAAGATTTAAGTGTGACATTAGAATGTCTTTATTGGTGACTTTTTCCCGTTCTCAACATGTTTTGTACAGTCTGCATACCCATCTCTTCTCTACAGTGCTCCCTTTCTTCTTTCTTCATGTATCTTGAGATTGCTTCTGAAGGGAGAAGAGCAAGAGCCTCATCCTCTCTGAAACACCATTTTCAGGTTTATTTTTCTTTTTTTCATTAATCCAATTGAAAAATCCAGTGCGTAGCAGTGTTTGTAAATGAGAACCATAGAATCATAGAATCACAGAACGGTTTGGGTTGGAAGGGACCTTAAAGGTCAACCAGTTCCTGCCATGGGCAGGGACAGATAATTTGGTTTGGTGGACACAGTCACATACGTACAATTTCTAAGAATGATTTTTCCCTAGCTCAGAGAACCGGGCTTTTGGAGTCCCAGCATTGACAGCAAGAGCTTAAAGAAGAATTTTTCTCATTGCTTTATTTGTTTATGAAGATAAGAGGGTGGCTGTGAGTTGAATTTTGTTCCTATTCAGCACAACGAACCACATGGGTTTATACAAGGTAAGGTTGCTATGATTCATCCCATTGTGGACAATTGCTTATTGTTAGTGAGATCTGGAGTTTTGAGTATAGCAAGTAACAGAGTAATTGTAGTCAAACTGCTGATCCACAAGGCGATTTTTCAAAAGTTAAGTATGTCCATTAGCATCAGTGATAAACGGAAAATGGGGGTATTGTAGGAATAGAGAGAGCATTAGAAGATGTGAATCTATTGGCATTGACGAGAAACCTGGAAAGGGACTCTTGTGCACAGTGGGGAAGGGAAGACAAAGACAGAAGGAGAAGACTTTTAGGCTGAATAACTGGAAAATGTGACTACCAAGACAATAAGAGGTCCTTTTTGGGAGGAGAAGAAGGGAGTGCCCCAGAGGCAGATGTCTCTTTGCTGGTTGTCTGCTAGCTGTGATTGGAAACCTGTGGAAATGGGTTAAGTCAAAACTGTCCGAATATACTCCTAGAAAGGACAAAAAAACATGTGCACCGAGGGCTGTCCTCTGTCCTGTTCAGTTTGTCTGTGCTGATAGTCTGAGCTTCACAACAAAGTGCCTGACAGCCCATATTGCACCCTCACTGCAACAACTTTCTCCTTCCTGGAAAAGGGGTCTGGCCTAACTAAATATCCAAGCTGACATTGTGGTGGGCTTTTTTAGGGCCAGGACTCATTCAGAGAATTTCGCAGGCAGCTTGGAAAAGCAAACCGGTGTTTTAAGGTAGAAGTAAGTTTTCTTGGCTGGGCTAAAGTCCCTGGAAGTACATTTCTTTTTGACTCTTCAGGTGCAGTACTTCTGTGACATTATGGGAGCAGCTCCACCTCCTGCCGAACTTTCTGCTGGTTTCGAGAGCAAAACTGTATTGTGGTCTAAGGTTGCTGTTTGGCTTTTCCAAGCGAATGTCATGAGCAAGTGGTCATGTTTGGGTGGATGAAAAAAAACCCCAAAAATAAAAAAAAGGGAAAAAAAAAAAAAAAGAAAGAAAAGAAAAGGGGGAAGGTTTTGCTGTAAATAAAGTGCCTAGCAACTCAATGTTTTAAGTGATAGGAACTGGTATGCGTGAAGCTGAGGAACAATGTCTTGCTTTGACTCGCTGATGGACTGATAAGAAGAGACAATTCTGATAGCAGAGGCTGATGAGATGTAGCAGAGGGAAAAAGATTTTCTATGGTCTAACAGTAAGGACAGCAGAAAAATATTTATCCTTGTCCTGTATCCTTTTCCAATTTCCATCTTTCTTGCCTGCTAGTCTTGACGTTTGGTTTGGGCAAGGCATTGTTAATACACATCGCCATACAAAGTGAAAAGTGGCATTTTAAAGTGCCAGGAAGGGGCATTTAGCCTCATCACCCCAATGGCTGTTCATGTGCAGTTCTTTCAGCTGGAAGAGCACCACGGGTACAGGAGGCTCTGTGGGACTCTGCAACCAAGCAGACCAAGCATACAATGCAGAGTGAGCCACTCAGTGCTCTCGGGGACGAGGCAGGGTAAGGCTGTCCCTGTGCAACACTTCATTTTGAGTAGTTCACCATCACTGTTTTTGGTAGTCCTGCATGGGACTTTGTGGGCTCTGCTGTTCCTGACAAGGTCTGGTAGGTGCTGGGCATTGTCCTGCTCCAGGAGTGGGGCAACAGGAGAAAGCTTTGGGGCTCCAAGCTGGCCCCTGCTCGTCTGAAATGCTTGCATTTAGGAGAAAATAATTGCTTCCTGCTGTACTTGACATTTTCTTGTTATCTATGCATGTTTAATCTCTCTTCGTATCCTGCCGAGCTTCTGAGAAAGCAATCTAGAGGCTTTATTGTGAGGAAATCAAAAGTTAGCAGGTATTACTAGAACTTTTACTAGGGCTCATGTTACTTTCGATTATTGAGCAAGGAAAATGGTAATATCACTGCCAACTTTAACTGTGTGGTATTTGAGGTTGTAACTCCTGTTTCCACACTTAAATGGTTCCTCTGTTTTTGGGTCTGCCATGTGGCAGCTGCTTTGTCTCTGTTTACAGAAGCAGGGTGCTCAAAAGCACTTCTGTCACTTGTGGTTCAGGTTGTTCCCTGGCTGATGTGTGCAACCTCAATGCAAAGCCAGCGCTGATCGTCCACTGAACTCAGTGCCATGACTGTAGCTTTGCCCCAGAAAAACTAAGGAAACTTTATTTCTTTAAATTGATATCTTGAATCTGTTTCTCAGGGGGACTCTAGACCTACTTACCTCTCTCCGCCTCAGGCCAGATTGCTTTTCCTGATCTATGTGGCATATAGTCTTGATCTCTTGGTGCTTTTTAGATAATTATACTCATTAACAGGATTAAAGGAGGTGTCGGATTAATTTTGATGAAATAAATAGGCTTCATCACAGGAGGTACCATGGCCCTGTCACTGTGCAGCAAGAAGGAGTTACACAAGGGCCAGTGGTGTGAGCAGAGAGACCCTGGAGCCAATCTGCTTACTGTGTCAGGGCGCAGGGGAAAGTTCATGCCTGTGGTGGAAATAGGAACTTGCAAAGTAGAGGGCTGCAGTGTGACTGATTTGAATCACAGACCTCAACTCCCTTCTTGTTCTCTTCATGTGTTCATTTCAGGCATATGAAAGAGGAGCACTGGGCTGCCAGCACCTGTAGCCCACATTGCTTGGGTCCCAGGATTTCATGCAAACCCCGTTTGGATCTGCAGGGAGCCATGAAACACCGCGCCATCCAGTTTAAACAAGCTGCTCTCTAGGACATAAAGAAGGTAACTTTTTGGTAATGCCCTACCTGAAACATTTCGCAGTTGGAATAATAGGAGATGGAAAAAGTTTTGAGATAATGACAAACTGTCGTTTCTGACTCAGGTCAGAGAGAAAAATCAAGTATAACATCATGCAAAAGGGTTCTCTATAAACCCAGAAAGATTTTTTTTGACGCAAAACCCCTGTATGCTGTTCAAAATGACCTCTAGAAAAGAGATTGTTGCTAGTTAAGTCTCCATTACTTTCTGGACCACCTCACATAGACTTATTGTTCCCTTCATATTAACATCTCCAGGACTGTTCCATGGAGATATATGCATGCAGGCTGGAAATCTTGAATCACAGACTGTATTGTTTTTCAGATGGAAGCAAATGAGGAAAGATATAGTAACAAGTAATTTAGAAACCACAGGCCTTTTCACACCTAACCTATGCGTGTATCTCTGTTGTAGAGAAAGATACTTTAGGCTGGATGGCGATGGTTTTGCTAAATGCAGTCCTAGCCATGTTGCCCTACTGAAACTTGAAAGACGCCATTGTTTTCCAGACGTTCTTCACTTATAGCAGTTCTCCCAAGCAGTGGGGGAGACAGATTGTTTGCTTCACCCAGGAATCTGAACCTGCTGTTGTTTGCAGCTAGGATGAAGGATGGGAAAGGTGCTCAGCATCCCAAAGGTAAGGAGCCAATAATTTAATTCTCTGATACGGTAACTAAATTAGTTGTTGTATCCAACCTGCCCATGTTAATGTAAAATATTTTTAACTTTCACAGTTTTCCCTATTCACCTGAAATCAAGAATTAAATTGATGATTTTAAAAGAAAAATGAACTAAGTGAGAGGAAGCTGGTTGTCTCTCTGTCACCTTTTTCTTTGTGTTCTTTCAGTAAATGCCAGCCCTGTAATATATTGCTAAGTTTGGGTCCTTAGGACACCAAGGCTGTACCTGTTCAACAGACCTGCACCAGTCACACCACAGGCTCCTGCTGGCCACAGGGACATATGGGGCAACTCTTCACTTCTTGAGCTCCAAGGGGAGACATTAAAGGCAGGCCCATCAGGACAGACACCTGTGTTCACCCATGCATTTTCTGGGTTTGCCTGGAGAGGGGAGCTTGGGGAACTGGGGCTCTTCATCAGAGACTGCAGTGACAGGACAAGGGGTAATAAGTTTAAACTTAAACACAGGAAGTTCAGGTTAGATACAAGGAAGAAGTTCTTTACTGTGAGGGTGGTGAGGCACTTGAATGGGTTGCCCAAGGAAGTTGTGAATGCTCAATCCCTGGCAGTGTTCAAGGCCAGGCTTTACAGAGCCTTGAGTAACATGGTCTAGTGTGCTGTGTCCCTGCGTTGGAACTAGATGATCTTTAAGGTCCTTTCCAACCCAAGCCATTTTATGGTTCTATGATTCTGTATTGAGGAAAACTATTCCAGACGTGAAATAGGGAAGAAACAGTATTGCAACAGCAGATGGGGCACAGTCCTGTATGGACAGGGAGCCTGAGATTTCTCCACTGCACGTGGTCTGGGGCTTGCGTGGCTCTGCAGGGCTGGGGTCATGGTGAGGAGCTGCAGCTGGGAGAGCCCCCTGAGTGAGGTGCAGCAGCTGATGTTTTAATTCAGGCATGTTTTAATTACTGCTTTACTTATCCGAATGCTCCCTCCTACATGTGGCTGCGGAGGCAGAGAGAGCTGAGACACCAAACTGGGGAGGCCCAAGGTGCTATGGTGTGATCTGAGTCCTCGCAAGCCCTCTCTCCCAATCCCCTCTGCAAATACCTCTGTGGGTAATTGCAAATGTTTCATCTGAGAAAAAAAGAACACTATTCCTACCAGTTCTAGATAAGCCCAAATTTGCCTCTGGTGATTAAACTGATGACATAAGCTAGTATTTTCGAGCTTTCGCATGGCAAGAACCACATAAGATTCCACTCTGGGAAATGAGCATTTCTTAACAAGGCCACTGCCTACCCATTGATGGCAGGCAGGGACCTGCTGTGAAATGAGGCATGTACATATGTGTGATTTACAAAATCTAGAAAATGTGTTTAACAGTTTACATAAATTTACAAACATTTGCATTGTGTGTGTGTGATTATATACCTATGTAAGTTTTGATGCTGCATTCATAGACTGAAAAAGGAAGACACTCTGGCTCTGGATAGGCAGTATGGTAAATACATGCCTGAACATACACTGGGAGGCTGCTCTCCCAGCTGTCCAGAACAGGGACCTTTTAAATTTTTCTTAGATCTGTTACCAGTGCCTAAACCTGGAAACAAGTAAGAGGTAAATATGGTCAAGTCTCATTGGTATGATTCTACTGAAATCTGGTAAAATTAGTATGCTATGGTTCTTGCTCTCAAGTATTTCTGAATAAGTTGTAATGGGTTTTAACAGAAAATTGCTCTCATTTACTTTCTTAGTTCAGTATTTGAAGGACTTTTGCTGGTACATATGTCCTGGTTTAACCCCAGCTCACAGCTAAGCCTCACACAGCCTCTCACTCACCCCCCACTGAGAGAAGAGAGAGAGAATCTGGAGGGTAGAAGTGAGAACACTGGTGGGTTGAGATAAAGACAGTTTAATAGGTAAAGCAAAAGCTGCACATGCAGTCAGAGCAAAACAAGGAATTCATTCACCATGTTCCGTGGCCAGGCAGGTGTTCAGCCATTACCAGGAAAACAGGGCTCCACTACACGTAACAATTACTTGGGAAAGCAAACTCTTAATGTCCCTCCATTCCTTCTTCTTCCCCCTGCTTCACAGTCTGAGCATGACCCCATATGACATGGGATATCCCTCCTTGGGTCAGTTGGATTCAGCTGTTCCAACTGTGTCCCCTCCCAACTCGTTGTGCACCCTCAGCCCTTGCTGGTGGTGTGAAGAAGAAAAGGTCTTTGCTCTGTGTAAGCAACTGCTCAGCAATAGCTAAAACATCCCTGAATTATCACTGCTGTTTCCAGCTCAAACCCAAAACACATCCTGGCACCAGCTACTATGAAAAGCATTAACTCTACCCCATGCAAAACCAACACCCCATGATACTGGAATTCATGTGACAGAGAAAAGTCAGACCCTCAAACAGTCTTGTGAGAGCTGGCGACAGGAGCAAACCTCTTCTGCAGCTCTGTTGTCGACTCCAGAACATCATCCGTTCCCGAAAACACTATTTTCAGGGTATTCATGTGCTTCCACCCAGGCCACTGAAGATGAACAGATGCACAGCAGATTTTGTATAATCCTTTTTTTGTGTGCGTGTGTATATATATATATACATATATATATGTATGCATATGTATATTATCACACAACTTTACTTACGTATTTAATTAAAGCAATTTTAAAGTTAACCACAAGACTACTATGAGGTATACATTCAATAAAAAATAGATCTGAGGAATACTGTATTTAAAGATAAGGTTAATTTAAAGGAGAAATGTGAACTTTAGAAATATTTTCAAAAGTCATTAATCACTGCAAAAATGCATTCAATTGGGAGGAATTTCAGTAAGCCAGGACTCCAATTTTGTTTGTTTCATGCATTTGAGAACACCAGCTGAAGTTAATGGGACTATTCTTATGGGTAAAATGAGCTGAATTTGGTTCCAGGAACCTGCAATGCAGGTTAAGCCTGCAACTCAAAAGCTTTTCATTGCTTGGAAAGTGGAATTTGAGCAAAAAGAGGGCTCTAACATGGTTTTAGGGAGTCTAGGCAGAACATTACTGGTCAGAAGGCACAGATTTTCCATGAAATCTACAGATCTGGGGATTGTAAAGTTGGTTTTCTCTATTTTTAGATAAGAAGTCAGATCCAGTTCTTCATGAAAAAGGGGAGAAGCAGGAATGAATGCTTTTTCCCCTGGTAAAATTCCCCCCCCCCCCCCCCCCCCAGTGCTCTAAAACAGTAGTTGGTGGGCCTGTGGGTTAATGGAAGGGGTAACTGAAGCATTATATTTTTCTCACCAGGTTAATTTATGGAGATGTGTATGGTTTTTTGTCTCTTTTTGGATTTGCTTTGATAATTTTTCTCTCTCTGAAAATTTATTTGTAACCAGATACACAGCACTTTAATCTGTTACAAGGATGAATGAATGCACATCATTGTTACAGTCTGAATCCCTTTCATGCAGAGAGGAGAGGTGAGTACGGACAACCCCTTCTCAACTCAGCACCACCACGTGTGTCACCTAAACTCTGCAAAAGGTGAAACATCCAAATAATCCGACCCACTGCTGTGTTTTTTTTTTCTGAGCAGCTGATCTAACTTCAAATATGTGACTCATGGCTCCTCCAGCAAAAAGATCAGGAGCAGTTTCTGGGTCAGTGCAAGAGCTCCACAGGATGTGAAGAAGATGACGATGGGAGGAACCTGGCTGGGTCTACCAGCTGGACAGCACTTGCTTGCTCTGGGACACAAGCACTTTTCAAACACATGGAGAAACATGGTATTTAAAAAAATCTCCAACTATTGCTGTTATTCTCTCCAGTCTGGCATGGGCATGTATCTGCTGCTTCTCCACCCTCTGGCTTGTGAGAGCCCTGGTGGATCTAAGTCGTGGTCTGTAAGATGCTGGAAACGGGGAGGAGGTCTGAAGTGTCAGCCAGGCTAATCTGCTGCCAGTGGCCATGGTTTTGTGGATTTCTGAGGATATGCTGGCTTGAAGGGCAGATTCAAGTAAGCAAGAGTGTGAATTTGATCTCTGGCAGAACATCTTGTGGGAATGATACGAAGAGAAACGTATGTGGGTGAATGCCCTGAAATAGGTAAGATTTAAATTAGATAAGACCTGGCTTCGAATCCCTATGCAGACAGTTTGGTAGGCAGCACTGAAAAGAACTAGGTATTACTTTTTCTTTCTTTCTTTTTTTTTTTCTTTTTTTAATGTGCTTTTCCTTCTTGTTTCTTTCAGATGTATTTCAGAAAATTCAGGCTGATTGTTTGCCTTATAGGGCTCAGCTGTGCTGGCCTCTGGGTTTTTTACGATTTGACTGAATTCTGTATATTCTGTGAAAACAGCCAAGATTACATATTCCCCATAGAGACTTTCAGGAGAATCGAAGGAAACTTCTCACAGCTCCCAGATGTAGATTGCCAGAAGAACCCACCTTTCCTTGTCCTGCTTGTGACATCCTCGTACCACCACATTGATGCCAGGATGGCCATCCGGCAAACCTGGGGGAAGGAGAGAACAGTCGCTGGCAAGCGCCTGGTGACATATTTCCTCCTGGGAAGCACTGTGAATCTGAGGCAGCAGGCTGATATCACTGCTGAAAGCCAAAAGTACAAAGACATTATTCAAAAGAATTTTACAGACACGTATTACAATTTGACTTTGAAGACCATGATGGGAATTGAATGGATTCACAGATTTTGTAACCAGTCCAGCTTTGTGATGAAAACCGACACAGATGTGTTTGTCAATGTTTTTTACCTCACTGAGCTTCTTCTAAGGAAAAAGAGGACCACTAGATTCTTCACAGGCTTTTTAAAACTGCATGAGTTCCCCATACGAAGAAGAAGGAGTAAGTGGTATGTGAGTAAAGAGGAGTATCCGAGAAAGACCTACCCGCCGTTTTGTTCTGGGACTGGCTATGTTTTATCCACTGATGTTGCTAGTCAGATCTATAATGTTTCAGAGAGCATTTCGTTCATTAAACTGGAGGATGTATTCATAGGACTGTGCCTTGCCAAACTAAAAATTCACCTGGAGGAGCTTCATTCAGAGCAGACGTTTTTCCCAGAGAGGATTACGTTCTCTGTTCCTCGCTTTAAGAAAATTGTGATGTGCCATGAAGTAGAACCATCTGAGCAATTGAGCTACTGGAATCACTTAGTGACAGAAACCCATGGATGAGTGCTCTAGCACCTTCCCTGCTCAAACTAAGAAACTGAAATGCTCCGCTTTTACAGGGCTGCTCTTGAGTCCAGCAAAACTCCCAATTAACTCTAGATCCATCATGTTACAGACTTTTTTAATGGCTATTTTAACCTCCATTTCTGCCCAACAAACATGCAAAACTCTCAGCTCCCATTCACATCCACCTCTTTGCATCCCTTCTCTACAGAAGTTACAGTTACTGTTATTTTCTGAAAGATGCAGGCCTGCAAACCTGCCCTCAAATGTTGCTGCTACAGGGCTGAGGGCAATTCTGCAGCGCCAAACTAAAAGTCAAAGTACTTCTGTTCAGAGAAGAAAATCTGCATCCTCTTCCTGGCCCCCCTTGATAGATTCCTGCATTTGCACCTAGCTGCGCATGCATTGAAGAAAAGGTGTTTGTAGCTGTCAGGACGTTCCCCTCCTGGCATAGGGAACTGCAGCCCTGCCTTTGCAGCCAGCTCCGAGTGGGCAGGACTGCATAGTGGCACAGATCTCTTCTTCACTCTACACTGTTTTTTTTTTTTTGCAGAAATGGAACAATATGACACACAGGACAACCTTAGGTACTGCAGGTCACTCAGTGAATGTGTAAGGCAACTGCATCTGTTTCCCTATACATACCTCGTGCTGAAAATTATATGTTGTAGAGCTGGATCCATGCTCAGTGGAGAGTATCCTGGTCTTTCTATTAAAATAGACACTGGAGACATCTTTTACATTTGTGTTTCATTCTGATTGCTTGAAAGCTACTTTAATGGTTTGGCAAGGCTAAATTGGAGTTGCTCACAGTGAGCCAAGCAGTGCATCTGATTTAGACATTTTTCCCCATGAGGAACTGAATGCGTAAGGGAGAAGATAGGAGAATTTTTCTCTTTTAAACAAGACCTAATGGAAAAATGTGCCTGAGTAGTCATTCAGGCTGGGAGCCTTATTGCTTATTGCATTACCAAGCAAAGACTCATGAAATCACTAGGATGTTTGGAGATTTCAGAGGTAAGGAATTGAGTCTTTACAGTAGATGCTGCAAAAAATACATTTGAGCTACGGGGAGGGAAAAGGAGTTCTTCAAATCATGCCTGATGCAATACTCCTGTTTGATTTACTTTAATTCAAAGAAAAAGTCAGGTTTACCAGGAAAGAGTTATCGAATGTCTACACTATGTGTGAAATGTTTTTTTTCCAGAATGCAATGAATGTGGGGCTGCTCCCTAGGAAAAGGTGAGCTGGGAGCTGAGGGAATCCGACAGCCACCAGTGCTCAGCCCCACACACCCATGTGAGCTAGCAGGGCAGACCCACGGATGGTGGCCAGGTCCAACCAAGTGTCCTGATCTTAAGGCAGTATCATGATGATGAGGTAGGTCTGAGGTCAAGCTTGTGATAACTGGGCCCTGGTCATGAGAGGTGGAGATCCAGGTCAGTCCCAGTGCAGGGAATCAGGGCCAGACACTGCCTGGGATGGCAGAGCAGCAGGGCTTTGGGGATGGGGACGTATACTGAATGTGGTAAAAAACATGGAGGAAAGACAGGGAAAGATATTTTATTACTTTGGGGTTCTTCATTTTTATTGTTTCTTTTCTTTTTATTAAGTTTGTGAGGACTGTCGAAGTGTCTCTTTTTACTTGCCTGTATCTGAAGAGCAGCATAAGTACTTTCAGCAGGAATATGCCACATCCTGAAAAGTGTTTAATAATGGTAATAATATATTACTTTCTTCTGATGTGGAGTAACCTCAGCTCCTGCACTTATTTTTGACAACTGATGATGAAAGAATATTTGTTTTGTTGAAGAATAATCTTCTTTAAGTTTCCTATTCAGAAAATAGCTGCATATATGGTGTTTGAAGGGATATGGCTATCCATGTGCTCAGGTGGGTGTTTACCTTTTCCCAGTGCACAGTCTGCCAGAGGGTGAGCAGCCCAGCTTTGGGTTGAACAGGATCTCTCCACCTCCCACCACAACTTTGCAGATGTATCTGCCCTTGGCTCAAAGCCCTGCTGTAGCACGTCTACTTTTGCTTCTGCCTTTAGTGGGTGCAGTGGGTCAGACTGATAAAGCCTAGCAACAGTATTTTAATCACAATTCTCTCCACGTAACCCGCAGAAATTCTTTTTGCCATTCATTGCTATAGTACCCAAGGTGCAAGCTGGCTATTGGTTTGATTTATGGAAAATGTTGAGCATAAGGGAATGCTTCCTGGCTTCTCCTAGCTCCCTATCTCATACGGTAGAGGGTCTGTGAGATGGGACAGCGTAATGCAGCCTAATGTTCATCCTGGACTCTTCTTGTTCTCAGAGAAATAATCCTGAAATCCTTTGTGGGTCTCACTTTCACCTCTGTGCCTGCTGCCAGCCTTATCCCAGCTGGCAGGACCAGTTCAACCATGCAGTCCCAGGAAACCTGTATCTCAGCAGAATAGCTATTAATTTACATACAGATGTGTTGACTTGTTCATCTCTGGGTGTTGAGATACAAGAAGTATGGTGGTACCTGGCTTCTGGGTCAGTGCAGCTGCTAGTCTTCTGTCAGGATGACTTGATAGCCAAAGGGTGAAGTCTCCCATTAGGAGACAGTATACTGGGTTGTTTCCCTGAACGATGGCTGCGAGTGAGTGTCATTAAAATATGTCTTGCTTGAGCTGTTTGTGGTTTTGAATTATCATAAAAAAAAGTTACCCTTCATGGTCATTTTTGCCATACTTCTTGATTGTGGCTTTTATTTTAGTTCAGGAGTGTTCCTAATTACTTGAATATAGCTACCAAGTAGGAAGATGGTGATATACTCTGTTAATCACATTTGCTACCACTATTTTGAGGGCTAAATTTGTAGCTGCTGTGCCATTGGGAATAAGATCCTCGGGCATGTTTTAATAAAACATACCATTCTGGATATTGTTTCCAGGGGGTCTTGTCTGCAATTTCAAGTGACCCATGCATGATGCCTCTTTTTATTACTGTGTTTGAAATATTTTGTCCCAACTGAATATATGTTGTTAAACACCTAATGGCCTGCCTACCTGAAGCATTTGGCTTGTTGCTGCTAGCTCTCTGATGAGGAGCAAATGAGTACAGGTTGAAATGTTACGGATTCAGATAGCCCATTCCTCTTCTTTTTGCAAAGTAGCTTCCCAAGTGAATGCTCTAAGTTGCTGCACAGTATTTTCTTCAACATATGATTTTCTTTGTGTTTGAATAAGTTATAAGATGATTTCATAATTCTCTCAATTCGGTAGGCTGTTTTGAATAAGAAAATAGTAAATGAATAATTCACTCTTTAAAATATAAGGTTATCCTGCTGGAAAAGGTCATTTAAGAAAAGTGGATGATTGCATGAGGCAAATTCATTCATTTAAAGAAAACCACTGTGCTAGCCATATGTATCAGCTGAATGAAATTAGGTTTCGCAGCTTAGGCCTCAGATCAGGGCTTTTAACACAATCAAAACAGTATTAGTGGTCTTTTGCCAAAAAAGAAGAAAAAGAAATTATATTTTCCTATGAAAAACCATTACAAAAAGATCATAAATACAGCTAGAACTGTAAACACCATACTGCTGTATATGTATACTTATTGTTAAAATTTTGTATTAACTAACTAAAGAATTTCAGCAATTTGGGGGCAATTAATGTGTAAAAGTGGTGTACGATCCCAACATTTTTATGCTTTCTGGGTCAGTTGATCATTAAACCAGTTTTTGTGAATAGATTTGAAAAGTTACTCTGAAAAGTTACTCCCTTGTGTCTCATTTAGTAGGAAAGAGTGTAAAAAGCAGAAGAGCTGGTAGTGTCTTAGAGTCGGTTAGAGTTGTGCATTTCAGCATACTCATTTTTTTTCAACACAAGATCAGTTCTGAGTACAGAAAAATGAATACATTTTCCACAGCTCTTAACTCCTCAATGTATTCTTTTTTTAGGTTAGGATTTTAAAAAATGTCCCTGAAGGATCTGGTCACACATCTTATCTGATTTAATAGTACTGAGAAGGTGTAACTCTTCTTGCCACTTTTGGGAACACAGAGTACATTTTCATAATGAAACATTTGCCTTACGTAAAAGCTGAATGGAACAAAAGGGCTAACTGTTACGGATCTGACAGGAATGCTGCTCTTCTTGGATTTGTGCAGTTACTATATAATGTTAATATAAAATGCGTGACAGTATTTGCATTATTTGCATAAAACATGAGACTGTTGAGATAACTATTCAGTGCATGATATTTTAGTAAAGTATTTTGTTACCATAGTTTTGTATGTTCGCTTCTTGTTGGTTGAGAAGGTATTAAAATCTTGGGATGTAGACAAGTTAGGAGGCTTGTTATTTTTCCAGTTAAAATTAATAGAATCATAGAATCATAAGATCATTGTGTCCAAGCATTAACCCAGCACTGCCAAGTCCACTACTAAACCATGTCCCTAAGTGCCACATCCTTTAAATATCTCCAGAGATAGTGACTGTACCCCTAAGCTGGGTAGCCTGTTCCAATGCTTGACAACCCTTTCAATGAATAATTTTCTCCTAATATCCAATCCAGACCTCCCCGTACACAACTTGAGGCCATTTCTTCTCATCCTATCACTTGTTACTTGGAAGAAGAGACTGACACGCGCCTCATTAAAACTTCCTTTCAGGCAGTTGTAGAGAACGATAAGGTCCCCCCTTGAGCCTCCTTTTCTCCAGACTAAACAAGCCCAGTTCCCTCAGTCACTCCACAGAGGATTTGTGCTCTAGACCCTTCACCAGCTTCGTTGTACTTCTCTGGACACACTCCACCACCTCCACATCTTTCTTGGAGTGAGGGTCCCAGAACTGAACACAGTATTCAAGGTGCGACCTCACCAGTGCTGAGTACAGGGGACAATCATTTCCCTGCCCCTGCTGGCCGCGCTGTTTCTGATACAAGCCAGGCTGCTATTGGCATTCTTGGCCACCTGGGCATGCTGCTGGCTCATATTCAGCCAGCTGTCAACCAACACTCCCAGGTCCTTTTCTGCCAGGCAACTTTCCAGCCACTCTTCCCCAAGCCTGTATTGTTACATGGGGCTGTTGTGACCCAAGAGCAGGACCCAGAAATAAGCCTTGTTGAATCTGAATCTCTTAGATTTTCTTATCTTCTCTAAAATGCCTTAGTTTGTACATCCGAAAATGACTAGTTGGTTTCTCTTCCCAAGGCAGATACATAATTCCCATAAAAAAGAAAGACATCAAGAATGGGATTGTTTTCCCAAGTATTAAGCATGCAGTCCTGCCACATTTGCCACTCTTGCCATTAATGGTCTACACGTGGTATACCTTCAAGTTGAAGGCACCTTAAAACAAAACCTTATAAACAAGCTGTGTTTTGAATTCAGAACGTTTTTTTCCAAATGACAAGAGTGTCAAGTGAAAGATTGCTAAAACTATAGCAAGGGAATTGACAGAAGACAACTTTAACCACAGCTGATACCTTTCAGAAGATCAAGCTGCAATCTGAAATGGTTTTGTCTGTGTCACCACAGGCAGCACCATTCGACTGTGATTAAATGACCTTGGGACCTGGAAGCACAGAGCTGTTCCCCTGCCACTTAAAAGGGAAATGTCAAATAACTGAAGGCCATCAGATTGTTTGCCAAATGCAAGCAGTTAGGTATTAAAAACTGTAACTAGGAAAGGTCCTTCTTGCTACATTTATCTTTGTTTTACTGTTTTCCCTCCCTTATCTTTCTGATGTATTGTTTGATTGCAGCTGGGCTTAAATTCATTAGCTTATTCCTGAAAAAAAACAGACTTGAATTTGCACATGTTCTGTCTGAGCAGATAGAGATTTTTTTTTCAAAGCCTAGTAACACAGTGGTTTAAGGCTATCCTTCCAAAAAGTTCGCTTAAGTATGTTTTCACTGAAAAACACAATCAGATAATTTCAGTTGAGCAATAACCTTGTCCTTGCCTTACATTTCACAAATTCAAAAACACATAACTGAGTGCAGGGAAGGGAGTAAAAAATCATGAAATCATAGAATGGTTTGGGTTGGAAGAGACTTTATGATCACCTACTTCCACCCCCCCCGCTATGGGCAGGGACACCTCACACTAGAAAACTCAAAACTCTGTCCAACCTGGTCTTGAACACTGCCAGGGATGGAGCATTCACAACTTCCTTAGACAACCTGTTCCAGTGCCTCACCACCCTCACAGTAAAGAACTTCTTCCTTATAACTAATCTAAACTCTCCTGTTTAAGTTTGAAATCTAAGTTCCTTCTCAGAATCTCTCCAACTGAACCATGTACACAACATCCCCTGCATCCAGCTACTGACCTAACCTGACCTCATCTTATTTACAAATTTGGGTGCAGGGATAGAGGCCTGTGTAATCCTGTGTTTCCTGGTCTTCTGCTTCCAAAAGCACTTAGAAATCACAGCCGCCCTTACACTTAGAAGCTGTCAGTATACAGCTGTGGGTGCAGAATTTCATGAATTAGTTATGTGGTGTGATTTACACCTCCATCTTGTAGATCTTCTAGGCAACTCTACTCCCTTCATGTTTAATTTAATTATTACTGCTGGAACAGCAGTTGTAAGTAAATGTTTGACTCCAGTACATAAAGGGACCTGCAGCTTTTACATGTGCTTCTGCTAGTAAAGGTTCAATGAGGGGAATTAAAAAGACAAGTGAGTTGAGCTGTAAGGCAGGAGTGGGAGTGAGCCATGGTGCATGTGAGTAATGCAGCTTGCTCCTGCCAGGGGTGAGGAGGCAGCAGAGTAGCAGCACTTGTTGCTGGTGGGGAGATCTCAGTGCTGAGGGCGAGGGTGTGTGATGCACCTCAGTACTACCCCACTGCTGCAGGCCATTTTAGTGATCCCATCCCCTTATGCTGAGGCCAAACCCTGCATGCCTTGCAGGTGTAACTCAAGGGGCAGGAGGTTTGCTGCTATAACCGAGTGCTAATGTCTTCTCCAATTTTGCTGAGGAAAGTGCTGCATAGGATAGGGGAGAAGAGCAGACTGGAAACTTTACCCTATAAACATATTGGTCTTTACTATATCTTGAGGTCTTTCCATACTCACGAGCTCCCTAAGCTTTTAAGGAATCTCATTTTCAATACAAGTGTTGCAAAGGAAATAAATAGCCAAATATAAAGTTCACTGTTCCTTTATAAGAGGAAGCCAAAATACAGCACTGATCAAGAGCACTTCCATTACTCTGCCACATAAACAGAAATTGAATATCTGATACCATCTCTGCCAGGGACTTGTGTTCTCTTACTGCAAAAGGGCAGCTTTCAGTCACAGACTCCATATCACAGATACAGTGCATAGGAGACATTTATTTCTAAGAAAAAATCCTGCCATTTCTATTTAGTGATCTTAACTGAATGCCCGAAGGGAGCAGCAAGGTGTCAATCATATGATGTATTTCATGAAAATGCAAAAAAGGCACAGGTCTTCCAACATAATTCCTCCTTTTATGGTGAAAATGTGCTCCCTTATTGTTGCAGTGTCACTTTGGATCATGCCTGCAGGTCACCTAGGGAATATTCATTAATATTCTATTTTTAGAGGTGTGAGTATTAATGTTTCTCTTAACTGGCAACCTTGCAAAATCATCAGGAAAGAAAGAAAAGGGGTATAATTTCATAGCCTCATGGTAGTTTTCCTGGCTTTATCAGGGAAGTCCTCTGGGATTTGGAACCTTGGGTATAGTGCTTGTGTGTGCCTATCACTGACAAGGCTTGTGCACTGTTCATCTGACATGTGACTTCCCATGCACTGGCTGATGGATGTTGAGCACTTGAGTTTTGAAGGAGCTATGATAGATTTGCACTTTGCCTGAACTCCTTGAAGAATCTGGCTCTGCATATAAAGCTCAAGAGGGAGTCTAAAATCATGACCTTAAGCAGTAATGAAAACTGTAATAGTGATTATAATGAGTGTAGAGAGCGATGTTTACATTTTCTTGGCACACTATCACATGTTGAAAAGTTCCTTAGAATAAACTGAATGATAACCACAGCAATTAAGCTTTTTGGACTAGAGACAAAATCATTTCTAAAGCTAAAGTAAATGTTGCCAGGGGAACTGATGTATTAGAGAGCACTAAAAATTTCCTTCTCAGATTAACACTCTTCCTAACAGCACCAAAGCTGCATCTTCTTTCATTCCGTGATAAACTTCTTACTTAGCCTGGACTCCATGATGAACGTCTTCATCTCTGTTCCCTGAGTTGTGGCATTTTCATTTTACCAGCTACAGCTCATCACCAATTTCAGTGCTGGAGAGGAGGAACACACCTGGCAAACAGAAAACGTGGAATGCAGTTCAGAAGGAGTGCTGGAAGGAAAATACTTGAGAACTGCATTCCAGTTGTGCAGATTTATTAAGGCCAAATAAAAAGTGCAGGGATATTCATGTAAATAAAGTATTTAATCCTGTGGCCTCCTGTGTATGAAAGTTTGGAAGAAGATCATATCCAAAGCTTTCCTCATAGAAGTCCCACAGCAATTTTTCACAGTATTATTATGGTTTTATACTAATTAGCAGGAAAGAAACTAAATAAAATATCAGATTAATTATATTGGTGTTATAAGATTTTGAGAATTTACCCAGGCCTAGATCTGTGGTAGCACCACTTCATGAATCTGTAGGTCAAGGCAAAGACCTGCCTTCCTAAGAAAGAGGTAAACCAGGATTTCTCAGATCAAGGGGAAGCACCTTCTGTTGGTGGGATTGGTCTCAGCTAACTTTTACAGCCTAAACTAGCATACCCGGTCAGACCCAGTCTTTCAGACTACTGAGTAGGCAAAATGAGGCAGACCTCACCAAAGGATGATATATCTTTTTTGCCTTAGACTCCTGTATCAGAATGAAGGAAGCATCATTTGGTAAGGCTTTTATAACTTTTATGACTACAGAGAAAAAATCCTTGATAAACAGCTTAAGATAGATGCCTGAGCTTTAACTGGCTAGCAGTAGGTGAAGAGGGTGTCCTGTGCATAAGGTATTCATAAGGATTGTAGCTCCTCTGGAAGGGCTACCACAGACCCACTTTGTATCACATCAGCTATTCAATGGGGATGTCACAAGAAACAGTCAGTGTCTTTCAGATAATCAATGTATCTGTCCAGTAATTCTTGTTTATACAACAATCTTTTGCAAACTAAGGTTTCATTGAAAATGGAGACAAATGTTACAACATTGTGCAATAGAGGGATGGGACATTTGAAGTGTCCTAATTTTTCACATAAATATATATGCAGTAGACAGCAAGGATTCATCTTGTACTGAGCTTTTGAGGTGCTTGATGTTGAAAGCAGAAAAGGGTTTCCAGAGCTCTCATACCCCACAAAGCAGAAACAATGTGGAGGAAAATTGTACCTTAACATTATTTAGGTAATGCAGAGAGGAAGTGGTATGGCCCCATTATTTCTGGAGCTTTTCCTCTAATGTTCTAACTAAGGCAAAATGTGTATCAAAGTTTAAAATTGTGCTGAGTCTTCAATATATTAACAGATTAGTTAAAAGACTTTTAAAAATGAAAACTTGTGAGAGGAAGGGTCTGTGTCTCACACTTTTATAGCTAACGCTAATAACATCTGTTTTGAATGATAAGTATGCATTTCAGAGCACCAAATAATTTGGCAAACAGTAGAGGAAAAGATTAAGAACATAGAAAGAAGGAAAAATAAAGAAGCAGATTTGGAAAATTTATAGTTTAGCATCTCTTTGGTGTCATTGATTATGACAAAGAAACATCCTGTAGTCATCAAGATAGAAATGGATAATTCAATCACTAGGTCAGCTTGCCTCCTGCCTTAGACTTTTCTAGGTATTTCAATTCTCCTCTTCTTTTGCTAGAGAAAAGAACATTCTTTTTTAATTGGGAGACATTTCACAAAATCTTTGTAGTGTTCAAGCTCCTTTTCAAGCCAGTTTTCATGAAGAAATGAAGAATTTTATTCCTGTTTCTAGCACTGACCTTAAATCAGCTTTAATGTATCTGTAAATGCCTCTTCCCTGCTATTTTAACACTCATGTTATCTTACCATATTGCCTTGACCCAGCTAAACAAGCTAACATACAGCATGGAAGTGTAGGGACTGGTGATTTCCCCTGCTGCATTCTTGCCCATTAGGAGTAATTCACAAATGAAAGTGTCTAAATGCTCTTTGTTTTCCATCATGACAATTTGTCCAGTTCTCCTGGGAGGGAAAAAAAATAGTCTTACATCCACAATGACAGTGACAGAAGGCTTCACTAAGCAACTCTCAGAAAGTCCATTTCATTTGGAGCTTCTTGCGTGGGTTTGAACAGCAAGCTGTATAGACATATGTTTCACAGTAACACGCCCTAGAACAAAAAATGATGAGGGCTGCTCCAGCAGTTTACACAATCTGCACACCACACATAGGACATTATATGGTGTGCCAAAAAGTTTGGAAGGGTTAAGAAAAAAAGGGGGGGAGCAAAAATCCTCCTACTCACAGGCAGAAGGAAAAGGAAGAACTGGAAAGAAATGTCTAGGAAAACTGGAGTGGGAGGTAGGAATCTGCTTTCTATGCAGGCAGATGATTCACAAAATGATTTTCCATTAGCATCAGACGGGCAAACTTAGGACCTGATCTTTTGAACAGTAATGAGCATGGGCAGCCTTGTACATGCACGTTGTTCTGAGCGTTTGGGGATTCAAATACTTTACCATGCTGTGTAACATCTTATCCCACACACATCTTAAACGATGACAAAGGTTGTATTCATCATGATATCATGGTTCATTAAGAAAGTCAAAGTGAGGAAGGAACTAACATAATTAAATAATTAAATATTAAATGTGTTGATTGCCTAAGCAGCCCCAGGGAGCAGAAAGGACATTTGAATCCAGTCACCGTGCACCAGATTCACCCAGGAGGATTTCAGCTGATGAAACCAAGCCAGTGAGCGTGTGGGTGCAGGTGACAGATGCTTTCCTGATGAATCCCACTGGGGTCAAATCCAGAGCAGGACGTAAACATGGTGGATGCTCTAGGCCATGACGCATCCAGTTCCCACTCGGGCTTCAACCTGTCCTCTCTGTGCTGAGGGCATGGGAATGAAATGCCTGTGATGGGGGCCAGCAGAATGGTGTAGGCATCTTTATGTGCGTACATGTTTAAAGATATGGCTGATCTTCAGACCATGACAGACTGCAATGTGATGAAGTGACAGCTGATTACAAGCTGTGGTTAGCTTGTGTTATACAACAGTAGCACAGATGTAGCAACATGACATCCAAAGAGAACTTGATAAGTTTGAGGACCGGGCAAACAGAAACATCATGAAATCCAGCGTGAGGCAGCGCAGAGTTATGCACATCAGGTGCAAGAACCTAGAGGTTCAGGCTGCAGTGGCACCATGAAGGGACAGGGGGTAGAAATCTTGATAAGGAGACCTGTCTGAAATGAACACCAGAGTGAATACAAGCCAGCAATGCCTTCTCATGGCAAACCATGTACTAGGAAACATTCAGAGAAGCATTGCCAGCAAATTCAGAGAGACTATTATTCTCTACTAGACACATCTGGAAATCTGTGTGTGTTTTTGTGCCCCTCGGTTCAAGCAGGACGTAGAAAAGCCAGAGAGGGTCCACTGGCAGGACATCAAATGGACAAGGGTCTAAAGCACAGCACTGATGAGGAGATGCTGAGTGATCAGGACTTTACTCTTGCAAAGAAAAGGTTAAAGGGTGATTTAACAGCGCTTAAATCTACCTGAAGAGCAATTACAAAAATGACAGAGCCAATTTCTTCTCAGTAGAGCCAAATGGTGGTTTTGTAAAAGTTTTAAAAGCAGCTATTATCCTTTCCAAAGCATTTTTGTGAAGAGTTATCTTTATTAATTCAAGCTGAAAATCCAGTCAATTCATTTTTAACCTTCTGCACTTTTTCTAATTGGGAACCAGAGAGGGGATCTGCCTCTTAAATGTTATTCCTTTTCTTCTTTATTTGGACATAGCTATACAAAGTGTTTCAAGTATACTGTTATGAAAGTAGGGGTGTTGGTGGAACGAAAGTGTCAGATTTTACACTTACAAAAAAAAAAAAAAAGTATTTATAAAATGAAGGAAGCAAAAAGAAATAATTATGACTGGCCAAAAATAACCTTCTGCAGATTTCATAGTTTTTTCTTTTTAACAAGTAGGGGTGATATTTTTTTCTAATAATGCAAAGTTTTTGAAATCTAATTTTGGAAAATTGATTGAAATTTTGTGATTTTTATTTTCCTTTGCTGAACTGAACCTTTCAAGTCACTGCGGCATTAATTTCTACTTGCTAGAACTGTCAGTGTGCTTAGTATGAAATATAGTTCAGGAAAGTTGTATGTCCTTTGTTTACAATTTAAGCTTCCCAGCAGATGGGCTAATCATAAAAATCTCCCAATGTGTCACATCAGTTCAATGCACTGACCAACAATAGCATAATGTGAAGGATGCAGTTCAGCTCTCAGAGGAAGGTGAAGGCTGCAGCCATTGAAGAAGCGTCTCTCATGAGGCAGCATGGCAGCTTTGGTGAACAAACATAGCTGTCAAAGTGGCAGGAAAAGATGTGATTTAAATGAGCAAACAAACAAAAAAAAAAGTATTACAGAATTAAATGAAGTATTTTAATGAAAATTTTCTTGATGTAACGTAAAAAATTCCTCAAAATATAAACTGAAAGGAGACAAGGAATATGAAAATACAAAATGAAAAAAAAACATCAGTTGGAGACAGTGTTTTCCATTAAAAGATAGACAAGCAATTCAGCTTTCTCACCGGCTGCAACTCTATAGAGTTGCGTTTCATAACAGCAAGGGCACATTGTCTCGAAGCCTTGAGGGCATCGGGGGCCCTGACTGCATCTTGGCATCTCCTTGGGGCTCCTCCATGTGCCCATGGTCCAGGGCCCTATATGAGCTGAGGTTATCAGTCCCTGCCCTAGCAATGCCACAGCCTGCTTCATCTCTGCCCCACCGCTATGCCTCGGCACCACTTCATGGCCTTGTTGCCAGCCCGGTTCTCCACCCATCTCCTTCAGCTCCTGACTGGACCTCTGGGTGGTTCCTGACTCTCTCTCAGCCCCTAGCCCTGTTGAGGGCTGTCAATAGACCCTGCCACCCCTGGGCTGTGGGTGACAGCCCCATTGGTGAGGTCATGGCTGGCACAGGGCCCACCAGTGGGCACCTCTGCTCTCTGCCACGTTGCCTGCAGCACTGTGACAGTGGGTTGAGCTCGGCACCAGGCACCAAGAAGCTCACCTAGGCAGTTATCAACCGGGATAAAATAAACCCCACGCCTCCCATTGTGCGCAGTGTCACATCCTGGCAAGGTGGCGTGGCCGTCTCCTGCCAACGTCAAGCGGCAGCGCCCATCCAGCTTTCGGGGTTGGCACCGCATGAAGTTTGCTCCTGTGTGTGTGTCACCGGCTGCGCCTGCCTTCCTCCTGCAGGGCTGGTTAAATATTAACACCGCGCCAGGCGTATTTGGGCGGGAAGAAGGGGAGAGGCAATCCTTACCTCACGGCGCCCCGGGGACAATGTCAGGGCAGGCGTGTGCCCTGTGGCCCCGCGGCTGAGAGCCGGCAGAGGCCGGTGCTCCCACCCCGTGGAGCCCCGGGGCAGCTGCACGCCGCCTCAGGGAGGCTTTCTTGGGGCCGGGAGGCGAGGGCTGGCCCCGGTCTGCTCGCTTGGAACAGCACTAGCCTCCTCCTGCCTCCCCAGGGAGGAGGGTGAGAGCGGGCCGTCGTCAAAGAGGAAGCTGTGGGAGACACCCTCTCGGCTCTCAGGGAAGTGACCCCGGTAATCCTGATCCAGGTAAACCCTCTAGAGCTTTTATTTGCTTCCCGGCACAAGGAACTGTCAGCTGAGAGATAATTTAACCCTCTCCCCTGCTTCTGCCTCAGCAGGGAAGCCTGCCCTGAGCTGGTAACAGTAGAGTGAGCCGAGGTATTCTGTGACCCCCATCTCTTGCTGTGCTCCCCAGCCGTCAGGGCAGGTGTTCTCCACATCGCTTTGTGTCACGCAAAGCATTCGAGCCCCAGCCTGTGCCAGGCGGGATCCAGCTGCTGCTCCTTTAGGGTGATATTATCAGTATTATCCCCTCGCCCCTGACACGGATGCAGGAGGGAGTAGGCTAAAAGCTGTGCCTGTCAGTGCTGGCAATGCATCACCACAGGCACCTGCGGAGAAGGTGAAAAACAGCTCAGGCCAAGGTATTTAATTCATCACTGTCCAAAATATCCTGTTTCATCTGTGGAATTGGTAATATTTCTGGGCTCTTTAAAAGTCCATTTTGAAACAAAGTAAAACAATGTGTTATAAATCCTTTCCCATCTCATTTTTCTTCACCACAAGCTGTTCAGTGATTTTGCATGAATTTGGGCATAAGATCCTAGCAAGTTCCCTTCTCCATAAAGGGAGACATATGCCCTTCCCCATAAAACTTCTCTCACTTCAGCTTGTGTTGGTGCAGCCAGATTCTAAGTGGAGGCATGAAGGCTGCTGCCCTGTCTGATGGGTTCTCTCCAGGCCTGTAGAACACAGATTCCTGGAAAAGTACACAGGCTTGCCTTTTGGATTTGTTTTCTGGTGTTTTAGCTGTCTCATTTCATATGACAGGTAATACCCTTAAAGAATCTACTGATTGATTTGTGTATGTGCTGAGAGCTATCACAGTGATAGAGCAACGAGAAATCTCTCTGAGCTGTGCACAGTGACGCTGCTGTCCTGGCTGCCTGCTGGGGACTCCTATGCGTATGAAACATGGAAGTGAGAACAAATCAAAACCTTTCAAAATGCACAGGGCAAACCCAAACCAGCCTACAAACTAGCCCCTCTCCCCACACTCCAGTGAAGAAATCAGCCCACAGGTTCAGCTTAAAGTGTTAGTAAGTTGACAGGGCTGTCCCTTAAGCTCGCAAGGTAAACTGAAAACTTGGAAAAGGGGAAACCATAGAGGAAGCTGCCAGCTGAGCCAGTCAGGTGGCAACCGCTACACTAAACACAGCAAGACCCCCTGCTTAAAGCAACGAGCAGCGAACAGAGCCCCTGTATAGCTTGATGCTACAGCTGAACATGTTTGGAAAAACAGCAAAAATGTGTTTTGTTGGTTGCAGTGAGCAACAGGCAGGGAAGGTCTGGGAGAGGGGCATTCCTTCCACATGGGCACCCTGTGAGAGGCCCTGCCATACACTCGTGTGCCATCCCACCACCACGGCTTTCACAGAAGCCCTGCTGGATAATAATGCAGGGTTTTCACATGAAACTGTGAAATTAACTCCTTGCTTAAGGGCAGCAAAAGAGCTGGGCCAGAGCTTTTGGGTTTTGTGCCTTGGTGTGCTTTTGGTTTTAGCAAAAGGGCATTTGAAAAAGTATGCTTGTTACAGGAAACTCATGGTGTCTCTGTGGTGACACTCATATTTATTCATTGCACAGCACTGCCACAAAGAACACCCCTGAAATCAAAAACCACTTTCCTGACAAGAAATTTGGGCTGGCCACAAAATCACATCTTCTGGTCTGTGTCCCTTTCATGAAGACAATCTTCAGCTTCCCAGCTGAGAAGTTTGTAAACCAAGCAGCGTGGTCAGACTCTCTCCCACTTATTTTGAGGGAGAGGAGAACAATATCACGCAAGTGAATTACAAACACTGAAAAAACAGAAAATGCAGAAGCAAGGTGATGGTTCCCACCCAGGCTCTGTATCTTATCTCTGACCACAGTGAATATCTGGTAGTGTTTTGGTTTGGGGTGTAAGAGGCGCTCTCATGTTCAGAGAAATAATTATGGAGATTTTTTTTGCACTAGCAGCCCCTCTGAGTACTCATTCTGGGCAGCTGGGAGGAGATTTGGTGTTTCTCATCCTTGCCCCAAGGCAGGTGGGATGGAGAGACCAGTATGGCAGGAGCTGTTTCTCCCAGCTGAGTGGCCCCTTGAGTGGTGAAGGCATGAAGGGACTGCAACAGCAATGATGGTACCAGGGTCTCCCTGGAAATGTATGAATAGGAATCCTACTTTTGGAGTAAAGCACACAGAAAAAACCCAAGGAAAACTTTCTGGGTGTAGCGGTGCATTAGGGTATATTCTCATTTCCTTCCCTGAAGGCTACCTAGCACAGGAGGCATCAGTTTCCTGAGGAGTGGGAATAGCCCTTCTGAACAGAGTTCTGTGCCCCTCTGACCCCAATGGAGTGGCTGGCGCCCTACACAGTTGCCCTGCATGACAGTAAGTGATGGAGCACAGGATTCATTAGTCTGCCAGGATGCCACCGGCAGCCCAGATGGTGCACCCACAATGCACACAAAATTGCGGGCAGCTTAGAGAACTATTTTTGCCAGCTGCTCATGATTAACTTTAATGGTGCAGTTGAAGCTCCCATGACACAGTCAATCCTGAAGCAGTAGTGTTATAGCCAGGAGGGACTAAGGGCATGAGAGCTGCAAGATATGTAGGGGGAGGTTTCTCTGCTGAAGGAAGCTCCTCTACTTCTTTTTAAACAGTTGTTTTGAGAAAAGATACTGCTCTTCTTCCAAACCCTCTCTCATTTAATCTTGTCTACTTGTTGGTAATACAGGTCACATAAAGTCACATTTTATCACAGGACACAAAAGCATCACCTCATTACCAAGCTGCTTCTCAAGTACGCGGTGACTGCTGGTGGCTGTCTGCCTTAAGCACCGGGAGAGAATGCTCCAATGGAGAGGTTCCAGAAATTCATTTTACTTCCTCTCATCTTAACTGCCTCACTACCAGGTAGGACCCATTCATAACCCAAGAAATGAGCCACCATGGACAAAATGTATGAACTAATTTTAAAAGAGTGTAAACAGGAGTTACTGGTGATACCAGATTGAGCAGTTGGCCCCAGAGGGGGATTATTTAAACTGCTTGAAATGGTTAATTTACACTTCAAGCCTGAATGATCTGATGTCTTAGAATGGGCTTCACTGTGCAGGAATGAGGAGTGTATGGGGTGGGGAGGAGATGGGGAAGCTGCCCTCTCTCACGTTCAGTGAGCTGGGATGTTCCACTTATTTCTCCTTCACCTTGCATTCATCTTTCACCTGTCTGTTTATGACTGCTTTTGAGGGGCATCTGTAGAGAAGTCAATATTGGCAGCTTATTTTGCTTCCAGAAATCTGTGCAAGTTACAATTATGCTAGTTTACCTCCAGTTTGCATTTTATATGATTGAATTTCAAAATGAATTCAGATAAAAGGTATCTTTGCGGTAGAGCTCTAAAGAAAATGTGAATATGAAGTGATTAGTTGAGTAACAGAGACAAGGCTGTTTTTTCTTTTTAATTATTGTCTAGCTGGGATTTTAACAGGCTCTGAAAGGAGCAATCTGCAATGGGATGAGTGGGAAGTTATTGTCATGGCTTAGTAATTGATGAAAGGAAACACAGTGCAGGAATAAACGTTGACTCTTCTGAGCAGAGTGGTGTTCCCAGAGATCTTAAACAACCTGGTGAAGAGGAGTGAACTGCGAGGTGGCAGACTTTGCAGGTGGTGCAGAATTATTTAGGGGCAGCCAAATCCAAAGAGAGACTAGGAAGATTTGCCAGAAAATGTCATGATGCCAAGTGAATAAGTAATAAGGAGCAGAAAACATTGAATGCAAAGCATCTCTTAAGTGAAGATGTCTAGTGGGGGAAAAAGGTAGATACCTTGGAAAGAGAGTATATGTCTGAAAAAGCAAGAAAATTTCACCACGTATTTTCGTCAGTAAGGGAAATACACTGAAACCTGATATTATGTAAATCCACAGAAATCTTATCTTTTTCAAAGGCTAACAAAACTGGAGGTCTTGTTAGCCTTTGAGAGATATAAGTTTTTGACAGACATTTTGTTAGCCATTCCATTTCAGAAAGGGCATATTAGGTCTGGGAAATGTATAGAATGTGACAGAGGTGGTCAAAGGTATGAGGAGGCCTTCATTAGGATGTCATATTTTTCTGCTTATGAAAAAGAAGAAATAGTTAAAATTTACTAAGATAATTATATGGAAGTGAAATGTGAAATGGTTATTCACAATTTCTCATAACAAAAAGAAACAATGGCAACCAGTAAATTACCAGAAAGAAGGTTATAAGGCAAACCAAAGAATGTACTTTTCCTCACTGTGTGTAAATAGTAAAGCTTGTAGTCACTGGATATGGGGGTACCAAACTTTAAATAGGCTGAAAAAAATCTAGAAACAAATATAATGGAGAGTATGTAGGTGCAGATGCAATCATTGACTCGGGAAGTCCCTAGATCTCTTATTCTTGGACACTGAGAAGTCATAACAAGGAAGCCGCAGTTTTTATTTGTTCTGTTTCTTGCACTGTCTTCCTAAGCATCCAGAGCAGAGTAATATAAGTTTTAGAGGACTTCTGTTACCCTTCACTAATGCTTTTAGTTAAGCACACATGCAATGGATGTTTTATTGCCCCACTTGAAAGACATACTGGGGTGGCAGGCATTGCCCACAGTGCAGCCATGGGAGCAACACCCCGAAGCAGAGAGGAAAAGCATATTGCAGAGAGACAAGTGTTGCTCTTGAAAGAAGTATTGCTGCTCTTAGGATGCCAGGATTCAGAAGGCTGGGCAGTGTGGCTAGGCTGCCGAGATGACAGCATGGCATAACTGGTTTGAGCATCCTCTTGGGTGGCATTGCATACCATTTGGCAGCAATAGCATTGCAGACCACCAGCCTGACATGTAGTGCAGGGTCTCAGCCTGCTGCCAGCATATTGGTGGTGGTGCTGTGGTGCTCTCAGTCTGGGGACTCTCACCACTGGAGGCAAGAGACAGAAGGAGAGGAGTAGTCCAGCAGCAGAGCCAAGAGACAGCTGTCAGTAAGAGAAGGGATGGGAAGACACACTTGGAGAAGTTTGTGTGCAGCGGGTGGAAATACATGTTGCTGAGTAGCAGTAGACCAGTATTACTTGGCTGAAACATCCTATAAGCATTTAAAAAGTCTTGTTAACATAAGCTAGTAAACAAGCTAGTCCTTCTCTGCAAGCTTTGACAAGCTCTAACCTATTTTGATTTTCAAAAAGCTCAGCTGCAGGGCTGTTGGTTTTTGAAATAAACTTGGGATGTGCTGAAGTTTAGGATTCAGATGTGCTGAAGAAAAATCTTACCAAATCTAAAACAATATATTGCAGAGCTGTTGCTTCAGCAGTGGGCCAGCGATGAGGCAGGGAAGGAGGAAGTCAAGGTGGGTGAGCAAGAGACTAAAGAAAGAATGAAAAGAAAAAGGCATTTAAAACAGACTGGAAAGAAAAAAACTGTAGAAATTCAAACAGAAATAGCAGAGTAGGAAGGGAGGAAGAAAGAGTCTAAATGCAAAAACTGAAAGATAAAAGGCAGCATTTATGGAAGAGCAGTGTGGCTGTAGAGGGGGAGATTATTTTGAAATATCATAATGTAGCTGGGGGAAAAAAGGAATCATTGTGGCAAAAGGATAAGCCCATCCTGTCCTTTACTGTGCTGCATCTAGATAGGTCACATAGAAAAGAGAAAAGACAGATTCAGCAGAGGAGAGGAAGGAAGGAAATGAAGGTAGCCACATCTCAGTGTCCATGTTGCTGAAACCTTCAGCATGAGGAAGTGGTCCTTTAGAGTAATTTGAAGCATGGAAGAAAAAACATTGGTGGTGAAGGGCAAGGACAGTTTTTTGGCAAATGAAGTTCCCTCGGTGCAGGCATCATCCAGGGAACGAGATGCATTTTTGTTTCGTCAAAACCCACAGTTAATTTGTGTGACAGAGTTCATAAGCAGTTAATGTATACTCTGCAAGCTGTTGGAAGGACTGAGCAACTGGGTTACCATAAAAAACTTACCAGTTTAAGCAAACTTTCACCAATGGTAACTGCTTCGTAAACATTTAGTGATGTGCCTCAAAGAAGGTGTCCTAACTCAGCTTTCTTCTTCAAAAAGCAGGGGGTAATGCAGTGTCACAAAGGCAGCCTAACATTTCCCTATTGTAAAGATGATACTTGCCTGGGTGGGATTTCTGGGGAAGGAGAGCAGATGCTAAAACATCTGTTAAGAGCTGAACACATAATTCCTGTAAAGTACAATGACAGTCTAGCCTGAGGCCTTCATTTGTCTAAAAGCAACCATCTGCAAAATATTTTTTAAGCAATATGTAGATGAAACTAGCTCTAAAATTTTCTCTTTAGCGCAAATAGCAAGGTCCATCAAAAGGACTTACAACGGTGGCTCAAGGTGCTGGTAACTGTGTTTAGATCCCATTTCTGTCATGAATGTCCTCTTTGACCTTACACAAGTTACTGTATCAATGTTTGTACATGGGTTGGACAATGAAACACACTGTTGGTTCAGGACTACATGTGCTATTGCAGTCTAAACATGCAAAAGCAAAAAGATAAAGAGGCAAAGTTAAAACCACTGGAAATGTTTTGGCAGCAGGTGGGGAAGGCTCAGAAGTTCTTTTTTGGTTGTGCTGGGGCTTTATGGAGACCTAAATGGAGGCAAGGTTGAGCTATGTCTTGCTCCTCAGTCCTTCTGCCACCTATATGATCACCCCACAGGGCTTATGGACCTGTTCCCTAGCTCACAGAAGTTGGTGAAAGACCAACTCTGCTCCAGCAGAGATGGTTGGTGGAAGAATCTGTAAATCCTACTATACCTATGGACAGATAAAAAAACAAAATTATAGAATCATAGAATAGTTTGGGTTGGAAGGGACCTTTAAAGGTCACCTAGTCCAACCCCCCTGCAATAAGCAGGGACATCTTCCAACTAGATCAGGTATTATATTAGATAAATGAAGTAATGACTCATACCTACCTGCCTATCTGCCTACCTTCAGACTGTCTCGACTGTCTGAACAAAACAAAAGCAGTATTAGCCATGTAATTTTAGAACTGATGATCACTGATTATTCATATTTAGGGATAAATTTCAAGACTCTAATGGAACCCACAGACATGATCTCATAGCAAATAATTACTTAACAGCTAGCAGTGAACTGAAAGTCACATCATTTATTCAGAGCCATGGCAAAACATGGCTCCTTAAAAAAGCAAAGTGTTTGCACAGGGATGGAAATAAGTCACAAATGCACTGAGATCAGTTTGCATTAAGAGAAGCAGTGTGGATAAGTATTGCAGCTCCTGTTTCATGAGCAGCTAAATACATTTTGGTATTAACTCTGAGAAAGTTTGCTCATGCTATGTGTATCATCGTGGTAGCTGTTTATGTTCACTTCAACCAGTCAGGAAGAATTCAAACAAAGTGTTAAAATAAAAAAAAATCAGCACATAAGTATGTTGTAGGCACCAGAGATGCACAAGGAGTAGTATTGTAAAGGCTGGCTACAATATGAGTCAGGACTAGATAGGTAATTCAAAGACACATTTGCACTTAGGACAATGTCTCAACCCTAGTAATGAAAGTTATGATAGAAATCATGACAACTGGATGTTGAGGATCAGAAAGAGGGCCATATCATGTGACAAATGGTCACACTGAAATGCACTTCATCAGTGCACGCTCATTAGAAAGCCTGTAGTCCTGTAAATGATGCCATCCACAGACATCTGGCCAATCCCTAACATTCAGAAGGAGACAAATAGAAAAAGAGAGGAAATGGCTTTCAGGCATTTTATTAGCTGTTTGTAAAGCAATATATTAAGTTATGCACATAGATCTGATTGATGAGTTCATCCTCAGGGTGTTTCATGTGTTAAAGCATTTCAGTTCACGTCTACAAGTCTGAAGGGAGCTTTGAATAAATGCCACTGGAAAAAATGAGACATTTAAGTTGAACAGAAATATGTTTTGTTGTATCTTATCTGGCTTTATTAACTATCAGGGGAAGTGAAGTTTGCTTTTCATTTAATGTTTATTGCTCACACAGAGATATACTTTGGAGAATAAGGTGCGTGGCAGAGGTAGCATAACACAGGAAGGTGGAAAATTTTTGTAAAGGTTTTTGTAAACACAAGAGAACTCAGAGTCAATCATACGAAAAAACAGGGAAAGCTAGGTTTGCATAATCCTGCAAAACAAAGAATACAAAGGCTTTTGTCTGTAAATACATGCAGAAGGTGGGAGGAAAGAGGGGAGCTAATTATATTAAAGAGCAATTCTTGGCACAAACCTGGTTAGATATACAGTGCCTAGGATTAAATGTGATCTGGGAATTAGAAAAGTATGTTGACATTGCAGCAATGACATTACAGACCCTGTGTCCTGAGTGCATTCACCAAGGCTCTGGTTGCAGTGTTGTAACTGAGTTCCATTTATACAACTATCAAGCATCTCTTTTGTGTGAAAAATTACAACATATTCTTCTTTACTCATGTCATCTACTGACTGAATGAAAAATGAAATTTTCAATAATTCATAATGAATCCATCAGTGAATAAAGCACCTAAGATGTAAAAACCCTGAGCTGAATGAAACCTTTAAAATTGACTTCATTGTCCTGAATACTCTTAGCAAAGGAGTAATGGCCATTACAGACTTTCTTTTGCCTGAAAAACAGTTGAACACTTAGGCCAAATATGCAATCATGGGGTTTTAATTAAACTGCTATGGACAGTAGTATCTAATTGCTGTAATTATGCAGCTAAAGACAGAATCGTTAGACCTAGCACTGGCAGTCCTGGTGCTTCCTCAGCATGAGTGTTTCACAGTAAGTGATGAAAATCTCACCAGTGAGGTAAATCTGCTTGATTTGCAGGGAGCTTGTGAAAACTCCGTTTTTGGAGATACACAGAATTTGATGGGACAAGGTCCTGTGTAAATGTCCTAGCTGTGAGGTCTCTGCTTGGAGCAGAGGGTTGGGCTAGAGATTTCCTGAGGTCCCTTGCCACCGAAGCCTTTCAATGTCCCCAACAAAGAGAAGCTCTGTCACAGAGAGGTGCAGGTGAGCACTAGTACAAAAGGGAGCAGACCTGAGCTTACAGGCAGGTGAAGAGATTATAGTATCTCTGGGGGATGAGGAAGAACTGTGCCCAGTGTGATGCATGAGGAGCACAGGCAGTCCCCTGAGATAAACCTCAGTGACAGCAAGGTCTGCAATGGCAGCACTTTCCTTCCTTCACTCTACCTGCAGCCAACAGGGCTGGTGGTCGCAATGACTTAGTAAAGGGACTGGGTATGAGAGCACACCATTTTGGGCTCCCAATACAGGAAAGACTGGTGAGCTGCTCTTTCAAGTCCTGTTCCCTAAGACACCAGTCAAATAATCTGGGACGTTCTTACAGTGTGAAGGTTTGTCCCTCAGGAAGACTAGGGTATACAATGTTCTCTCTCTGAGCTCTAACGTTTGCCCACCTTCAGAATGGCACAATTTCCTCTGGCTAATTCAGGGACTGAAGTCACAGCTGCTGCTTTGAAAGATAGGGTCTCAGTCTTGCTCTTCCTTTACTTTTGGCTTGGTAGAAGTGAGTGCTTCTGCCTGTCCATGCACAGGAGATCTGCCATCTGCCTGGGCAACAGCTGCACCATCATTCCTTTGAGAATAATGGGAGGCCCTGGGTCTGTTGAGGAGGAAATGAAAATAAAATGCCTTCATTAGAAGGGAGCATTAAGTTCTGAAAAATGGTAGTGAAAATTCATACTACCTTTTAAGAGAGAGAACACATGAATTGCAGCAGCTCTAGTTAATAGCCTGAAAACGTGGGTATGTATGTGGTGCATGCATGAGAAATAAGGAAGAGGCAGATGAATAGGGGAAAGAGCATAGAAGGATATATGATGTGGCTGCAAAAAATCAGTGGCAATCTGAGGTATGGATAAGGGATTAGTTACATACTTCTTTGTTTATTTTTATTGAATATTAGACTTTATTGAAGTCTAGAGAAGTCATGTATTTTCCTGTTTAAAAGTGGAACCATTTCTTTCAGCAAAATGATGTCAGGCTTCTAGTGAATCACTGAAAAGAGGTGATTTTGGAGTTGGAAGAGGAGAGACAGAAAAACAAATGCATCTTTAAAGAAAACCATTTAATCTGAGCTGGAGCTGAAAAATCCAACTCAACTGGTTAAGATCTTTTAAACTATATAAACATGAATTTAGGTTTGTAATGACTGGCTTAAGGGTCCATTATAACAAAATAGCATTTGACAACTGCTTACTGCTGTGGGATTAATATTACTTAGTTGCAATTTCAATTCACTGTGCATATCTTTAACTACTTACTGACAGGCATTATAGAAAATGAGATAAAAATCTTTTCCTGAAAGCACCAGGTACTGACAACTGTCAGAGGTGAAGTGCCAGCTCAGCTGAATCAACAGCCTTTCCTGATAGAAGCATGACTAAGTGCTTAATACCCCAGTGCTCCTTGTGAATAATGCTTCTTGAACCAGGATGCCTGGCTTTTTGACCTTAAATTACTGGCAGTAAAAATTAAGTCAAAGGCCTGTGGTTGTGATGTCGTATATGTATTTACAGACTATGTCTTTTTCTTCGTATCAGGTCTTGGCTTTTGTTACTCTATTATACGTGGCCCTAGTAATGCAACAGTTCTTGCTGGTTTGGAAGCGCGGTTTAATTGCACAGTATCGGAAGGATGGGTAATTCTCATTTGGCTGTCCAACGGAAACCCTATCCTCACTGTCATCAATTCTCAAGGAGCTGTTGAAACATCAGACCGCTTCACCTCTCAAAATTATACCAGTAGCAATGGGTTTACCTCGGAGCTGATCATCCACAAAACCCAGCTGAATGACTCTGGAAAAATCGAATGCAGCATCCAGCAAACTAGTGAGAATGGCTTTGCATTTCTTTCTGTTCAAGGTGCGTATGGCCACCAATAGAAAGCTATTTTATGGCAGCGGGTTTGGAACTAGATGATCTTAAGGTCCTTTCCGACCCTAACTATTCTATGATTCTATGATTATACTGCACTTAAAGGAATCCTCTGATGAATTGCTCGAATTATCCCTGTGAAGGAGTACATGCTCTCATTACCATCCTTTACCTCCTGTCCTCATCTTAATTTTACTCCCAATGCTGGTTTCAGACTCACATTCAGAGTGCCATTAACAGAGGTTATAACTGCCCTTTTTTTTCCCCTGTTGCATCTCTTTCTTACTTTTTTATTGGATTGCGTTAAAGTCTCTGAAGGCAGTCAGTCAAAACTTACCTTTTTGTCTAGAAACAGTATCAAGGCCAGGCTGGACAGAGCCTTGAGTGACATGGGCTAGTGTGAGGTGTCCCTGCCTATGGCAGGGTTGTTGGAACTAGCTGATCTTAAGGTCCTTCCAACCCTATGATTCTATGGCATGCATTACCCCTATGCATATCTTTGTGCATGAACCATCTGCTGTCTTTAGGGCAGATCTGCCTTCTGCTTTCTGACTCAGGATTCAGTCTGTATCCAGCTTATCCGAGTTTGATTTAATGGTGTTTAGAAGTACAGCCCTTGAGACACAAAGTGATATTTTTCATATGATTGCTGCTGCAAGCTAACATTTCCAAGGAATAAAAAGTTCCTATGTATCAAGCTCCTGCATATGAGACCCTTCGTCCTCTGAAGCATCACTAGTGACACAGTGCAGCCAGTAAAGCAAGCTCTAACCACCAGACACTGTCCATTTGTCAAAGAAGTACTTCATGCAATGGCAACATCTCATCATCTACTCATAAACCTTCCCTGATAAAAACTGAGCATACTTAGAGAGAAACACTGTTATTTCATTATGTTGTCCTTCAGCTGGAAATATATCAGGATGGCTAAAAAGTATAATTTCCTGCCTTTTATTGGAAAGGTACTGAAAACTAAGCCTTGTGCTTTAGACACACTGGACAATCTGTCCATGAAGTTGCAATTTTATCTGCATGTCTATATCATGCATATGGTATATCTGTGTTAGTAATGTTTGGTTTTGACTTCATATCTGAAGGCATAGCTATTTGTAGGTAGCAAGATAAGATTTAAAACTATCAGCAGGAAAACAATGCAGTTAAATATTCTGAAGGAACAAAACATCTTTTCTCTCCTACAGTTAATGGATCTTTATTCATCAAAAATAGCACCTTAACAGTAAAAGAGAACAAAACAGTTGAAATTGTTTGTGAAGCCATAGGATGGGCTCCAGCTCCAGACATTACCTGGATGACAAATGACTCCTTCATTGATAAGTCGAGTTATGCTACCCAGCAAAGTCAAGGATCTAATGGCCTCCACAATGCCCTGAGCACCCTAACTTTGACTCCGATGGACACAGAGATTTTGACTTGTTTAGCTGACATAGAAGCACTTCCTAACCCTCAGAATGCATCTGTAACTATTATTTTTGACAATTCTACTTTAGGTAAGTGAATGTTTGTTGTACTTTGCCAATACAGTAGTGCCCGTATTGTACTGCCTATTCTATATTCAGAACTGTGCTTTTTGTTTTGCTTTGTTTTATTTTGAAGTCTTTTATTTGCAAATTAAATACTATGAGATGTGCAAAAGTAATAGAATTAAGACCCAGTAGTCACAACCTGATACATAGGTAGGGTTAAATTCACATCTGTGAGAGGATGGTACAAGTCTAACAAACCACAGTGTCCGATTTAGGACTGAGCAAGACAAATGAAGCAGTACATCTGTCGCTGACTGGAGTCACTGCTAAGAAAACCAACCTTTGCTCGTTGACCAAGTAAATGCCTAATGAATTTAGATCTTAAATATTCTTGATTAGGCCATGTCTGCTATATATGAACATAATTTGTTAGACCTCATTTACACAAAGCCAGATCCTCAGGCGAAATTCTTCTTCATGATATTCAATACAAGTTTTACCACTGACTTTGAAAAAACCCTGGATTTTACTCCCAGTGTCTGCACACAACCCAGAGCAGATTTTGTACTAGAACTTCAGGTGCAAATAGAAAATTCTGCATATGAGCAATGACTGGATATGATGGAGCTGTTGTAGTATGGTGATAATGTTCCCAGGGCTGCACTGAGGCTGGCACCTAATTGCAGATGGTAGCATTTATATGTAGGAACTTCTATGCTGTATACCTATCACCAAACTACTATAGGAAAGTCTTTGTATGTGGTGTGTTCACCCCTTAAAGAAAAAGAATCAGAAGAAGCTGCATATTTTTGGGCCTTATCCCAAAGACTGCTTAGATCAAAAAGCCATTGGGTCTGCTTTCCTTTTCCTGGCATAGTCTCTTTCACATCTTAGAGAAAGGTAAAAAAATTCCTGCAGCAACATATGTGGAATTCTTTGGATGGTGCACTTGGTTACTTTAAATTGCCTTTTATTTAAGAAAATTCAAGGATGCTTTAATCCAAGCTTTTTTGTTGGACAAATATCTCAAGAACAGTTAGCAAGACCTTTGATAACCCTAAATATTTTCACTAAGGTTGTCAGCATTTTCTGTAATGCTGCTGATCTTTGACCTCACTGACATCCTATGAAAATAAAATTCTGTAATGTAAAACACTGACAGT
This sequence comes from Lathamus discolor, assembly GCF_037157495.1. Taxonomy (NCBI): domain Eukaryota; kingdom Metazoa; phylum Chordata; class Aves; order Psittaciformes; family Psittacidae; genus Lathamus; species Lathamus discolor. The sequence continues at coordinate 33,849,143 of NC_088887.1, forward strand.
GCTTGGAGGTTCATCAGGAAAAGGGTGATTTCATTTTATCTGTGCAGCCAGTGTGGAACAAGGCAAGTGGGACTATCACTACAAATCTACCTCACAATTTAACAGAATCCTATGAAAAATGCTTTTCTTTGCCAAACTGTAACACAAGAAGAGCAAGTCTTTGTGGGTTAGCAGTGTTTAATGCGGACGAGGAAGACAATACCAAATCATCCTTAGGAGCTTTTCTCTGTTGTGACTAGCCAAATGTCTCTACTGTCAGGTGGAGGAATCTCAAGGCAAACTAAAACTTAAGCACTAATTGTACGGCAGAGAGCTGAGGCTACTGGGTACAGGCACACTGTCTCCTATGGTGATGTAGTCCACACTTCTATTAGCCTTATCCTGTGGAACAGGAAATGCATAGATTATAGGGAGGTTTTTTTGCAACGGGTCTGCAAATCTCCAGGTTTCTTCTGGTCAGAGTAGGTACTCCAATCCATGTTTCTTTTTATGATGTGGTGGGCAGCGTGAACTTCTATAATCATGCTGACATCTTCTCTTGATGAACTGATTCTTCTCCTGTAATGGGTGAACATGGCACATACAAAGACATTCTTATAGTGGATTGATGAGGGGTTTGGTATAGAAGTTTTGACATATAAACAAGTGAGGAGGTTGGGTAACTGTCTTTATTTTAAGTATGAGTCATTATTAAAAAGCCTTTTTCATAAGTACTTGCTTTGCAATGCAATTCAAAAAGTCGTTTTACCATTCTTAATATGACTTTTTTGTAGTCCCAATTACTAAGCAAAATAGAACTATCCTGAGGAAATTAATAAATTCCCCTGCCTACTCACTGCGAAATACTGAGGTATCCACCCTCAGTTTCCATAGCTACTCACTGTAAATCAAAAGAGGAGAAAAACAGATGTCATGAAGCACAATTAATGTATAATTAAGGGATTGTATACGACCCTCTTTGATTTCTCTTTGCAAAAATCATTATGCAGCAGCAGTCACTCAAAATTTGTCAGGATATGAGAATATGAAGTCATGGCATTTATGACAGAGGAAGCTATATAATGTATATATCACACTTGAAATCTCAGAGCTTGTCTGACTTTTCATATACAGACTCAGCCTTAGTTAGCTGTTGTCAGGAGGGAATATGAGTAGCTTCAAACATCTAAGGAGTCCTTCCCAAGACTACTGTAATATAAATTTCAGCCTTCACTTAAATGCTTGAGGAATCAAATTCCTCCATGGTCCTCACAAGAAATACTCATCCATTCACAGACCATTGCAACGAAAAGTCAGCCCTCCTGAGCCAGCCATCTTGTCAATGTATGTCCTACCTTCCTGCACCTCTAGACCAGTCTTAATCTCAGACCTTTTGACTGTTCCATGCAAGATCATGCATTTTTATGTCAGTCGCTCCTCCTCCAGAGTTACCATACTCACAGTGGTGTTCAGCTGACCCCCAAATTTGGGAACTTCTATGGAATTGCCCCAGCAGATGCATTCGCAGAGCTGTTATTGGGAAATGGGGTCCATGGCAGAGTCCCTTAGGGGGGCTCAAGCTCTTTGGCTTCACTGTTGACTTCATGTGGACTTTGACCTGTAGGAGATAGGGAATATGCCATGAACCTGATCTTGCTTTGTTTTTTAAGGTAGCCAGAAAGCTCCAAGGTATCAAAGAAATGATGTGCAGCCTTTTTTGGTTTCTCATTTCTCTTTGGTCACCAGCATGTGCCAGTGAAAATCCTCTTTTCTGAAGATACTTAGCCTGAGTAAATTTTTGGGCAGCTTTGGGAGGGTCCACAGGTCTGGTAGCAGCAGAAGATGGGCCCTACAGAATGAGAAAGAGTCTTTGTCCACACTAAGAACCTCATGTAATTTAGTATGGATTTTCTAATGGGGATAAAAAGGGTTTAATGCCCTCATTCTTTATTGCCCCTCTCTTGCAACCCTACTTCTGTGTTGAGCTGGCAGCTCCTGCATTCATGTCTGTTGGTCCCAGGTCCAGTTTCTTTCTGGATCCTCTAAACCTGGGGAAAAACTACAGTGCTGAAGTGCTGGGAGTGTTTGTGTTGTATACTATCCTTGCTTCAGCTCGGTAGATCCTCTCGTGACATGTAACCTGAACCTGTCAGGGAGCAAAATACCTTGGTGTGGCAGCCAGCCTGGAGGTATGGGCCAGTACAGGTGTGTTTAGCTCTTCCCTTCACACTAAGATTAAGCTTTCCCCAATAGCAAAGTAGCTGTCTTTCATATTTAAGGCAGCTTGAAATCCCAGTGGCATGCTTTGTGGAACAAAATATGATAAAATATACATATTTGTTTCAGCATTTCTAGATAAAAATATTCTGAATGAGTTTATCATCAATTGTCATCAGAATTGATAGCAGCCTACAGAATTAACTGCTTTGCAAGGGAAATTTTGTAAGGGAATAGACCCAACACTGTGTAGTCATTCATCACCTAGATTGCTGCAGTACTTTTTCCAGAGGCTGTCAACTAAATATGGCTATGCAGTCATTAACTGGGACCTTTAATGAGGAAATAACAAACATAAACCCAGTGTGAGAGAATGGGCTTTGTCAAGTTTGGATGTGTCTCACACCTATAATTTGGATTGGAAGCTTGTTTCTAAACAACTGTCAAGATTATTTTGGGGCTGCTTTTCAAAAGGTAGCCAAATTAGGGGTGCTTCTGAAATACTTGGTCAAAACAGAAGGGCAGGATGATGTGACAATCCCAAGATGGAATTCTTCAGAAAATCATATCTACAGGCTAGAGTTCTCCATCTGTACTAATTACCTAAGACTATTGCTGTGGTGTATGGGGAGAAATAGACACTTCAGAGCTGTTCATCTTACTTAAAGGGGCATATACACAGCTGACCAAATTAATTGTAACCCAAAGTACCCATTTTCTCTCCACTGCCAAGAGCAGCTAGGCAAGACACTTGGTATCTGCAGTATAGGCGTCTAAATGGAACCTTAAACCCTCTGCCCAACCCCAAATGTCTCCAAGGGATGCTGGGAGGCCCAGCATATCTACAAAACAAAGTCTAGGTTGGAAGATTGCAACCCTGTGTTTTTCAGCAAAAAAGTAGCAGTGAGAAAAGCTGCAATTGCAATAAAGAATTTGCATTTAGAAACGTTTTAAATTCTTGGGCACAATCCATAAATACAGAGGCCATCATTTGGAGAACACAGACTCCTTGTTAAACAATCAACAAGCAGTTAATAGCTGATCACAGAAAATGTAAATATGCTGAAAAGGCTATTTTGAGGCTGTGAGAGTATAATGTTTCTCCATTTAATTTAACAGAAAATTATTACAGTGAAGACAACAGAAGCACATGGGTTATTGTACTTGCAATTGTGCTTTCATTTCTTGGTATTGTTCTTCTGATCATTATTATCGTGGTGGTTGTACGCTGCTGCTGTGTAAAGAAGAAAGGTAAGTGGTCTGTGTATTATATACATCTTCATAGTTGGTCTATACATTAAAAAGTACCTTGAATTATATATAGATCTCCTACTTGTGTCAGCTCTGGTGCTGTATGAAGACCTGTAAGCAGAAGTGTGAACAGACAGATCCTGCTCTTAATCACGACCTGGTTAAGATGTTCCTTACTTTCATAGAATCATCATAGAATTGTAGAATGGTTTGGGTTGGAAAAGATGTTAAAGCTCATCCAGTTCCAACCCCCTACCCACCTTTCACTAGACCAGGTTGCTCAAAGCCCCATCCAACCTGGCCTCCAACCTTTCCAGGCACTGGGCAGACACAGCTTCTTCAGGCAAACTTCTCCTGTGCCTCACCATCCTCACAATGAAGAATTTATTCCTAATATCTAATCTAAATATCCCCTCTTTCGATCTAAAGCCATTCCACCTTGTCCTGTCACCTTATGCCCTTGTAAAAATCCCTCTCCAGCTTTCTTGTAGCCCCCCCTTTAGGTAGGGGGCCTACAAGTTTAGGCCGCTAAAAGGTCTCCCTGGAGCCTTCACTTCTCAAGGCTGAGCAAGCCCAACTCTCCAAAGCTCCAAAGTAATCAATGTCAGCCATTCATATTAACTAGAAGGGGGATGTGTTTTTCAGGAGTACTTTAACTTTCAATGACGTTTAGTTCCTCTGCTGAGGTTCTTTGTTGATGCAGACCTTCAGTGCTGTGTGCCTAATTTCCAGTTTCTGCATGAGCTGTTCTACAGGGGCATTGCAGTCTTGTAAAGAGGGGAGAGATGCTGCTGTGGTAGCTGGAACACAGTGCACGCTCTAAGAGGAGCTCTGCAGTAGGTCACAGTTTAGTTTCCTGAATTTTAAACACTTTGTTTTTCTTTTCTCAGGTTCTACATATCAAAATGAAATCAGGTAAGCTGGATGATGCAGGAGAATGTTTCCTTTCACTGAACTCTTTCAGGCTGTCACAGGACGGTGAGAGGGATGTATCAGTTTCCATGCCCCACTGTCCAGCACTCCCTGAACGCTCGGGTGCTGTCCTGCTGAATGACCTTGCCCATTCGTGTATGCACAGAAGGGGAAAGAGTGGGGGACAAGTATGCAGGGAAAAGGACTGCCTTTAGGGGAGAAAATTGAGGGCCACAGCTCGCAGCAGGTTGCAAACTCTGTGTGAAAAGAATCAAACTCATGGAAACAAAGGCTGCCTCTCCGATTCAGCAAGCACAGAAATTACAAACAAAACACACTCCTACCGGTGCTGATGGATAAAGCAAATTCTTAAAGATCGGCTATGTCCCCAGGTGCGGGGCAGGCGGAGTGTCCTCCCCGGCGGAGGGCAGGGAGTGAGCTCTGACTGCATCGCGCTGCTGCCTGCACCCGGCTGCTGCCTGCGCCGTGCTGCTGCCTGCTCCGTGCTGCTGCCTTCAGCGATCCGACGATTGCCGGCGCCGCCACAGGAGGTCACTGCGGGCCCGGCAGCTCTGCTGGGCGGCCGCGGCGAAGAAGGGGGGGAATCCATCACCTTGCAGTCAGAAGCCTTGCTGCAAACTCGTTGGGGGAGACTGGCAGGCAAATTAGACCTTCCCTCTGTTCCTTTTGTTAGGGTTAGACTGATAAACATTAAACAAAGCTGCCCCGATTATGAGAGTCAACGCTTAATCAAGTGGTTATCAGACACACTGCTGGTACATTATTGCGTTGAGTTGGAAAACCTCAGAAATCATGTGCTGATGGTTATCAGCATTAAGATCCTGTTTATTGGCGCCAGTGTGGCTGTGGCAGCAATGTCAGTGGGGTTATTTGAAATTATTTTTTCTAAGCTTCTAGGGACAATTGTAAATTCATATGCTGCCTACACTTGTGGGGCTTTAACTCACTGTCTCTTAATGAATTTACAAAACCTTTCACCATGTTGCCTTGTACTGCAGGAATACCTAGCTTCATTAACAGCCTTTTGCAGGGAAATTTTAGGAAGGTCTGTTGACAGATTTCCATTTATAGAGCACTTTATTGATACAAAACAAAGTAAGGAGATTAGGGAAACACTATTTTCTCCTGAGGAAATCATGCAAATTATGCCATGCCATACTAATAAACTTCTACATGATTTCTTAGTTTGTAATGCTAAACTGACCATTTTACTAAGTGCAGTTATATGAATAGGGCAGGTCTAAACCATCAGGGAATGGTAGGCCAGAAACAGGTACAACTTGCATAAGAGTTTTGCTATGAATAAAATCCCACGAAGCCTTTAATGCTGGGATTCTGACTTGGTTCTGCCAAAAGCAGAAGTGTTATCCCTGCTAATGCAAAAATCAATTGAATATGCAGGGAAGTATCTGCCCCACAGTGGGGACTAGTATGACTGGGTCTTTGTCCTTCCCAGAACCCTACCTCATTGATGTGTGTCTGCACAGTGCTTTCTTTCAGGCAACCTGAAAAGTTCCTATTTTCCCATTAATTTTAACCATGAGTTGTTGTACTGACTTCATAAATGTTGCTTACACTTTGAAAGTTAAGCAAATGCTTAACCAAATACAAAAGCACTGGGGTGAGTCCAGGCTCTATAGCTCAGCTCGGACTTAGAAACTCAGTGTTGACAGTTCTGCAAAGTTTTAGCATGTGTAAATAATGACACTGAAACCACAGCAATTATTTACAATAAGTTACAGATTTTGTAGGTTAGGTGTTTGTGGTTACATTTTTCTTGGGGATAACTTATCTGCAGTAGAATTATGATTGTCTCCATTTTGGAAGCTGTGTAGTAGTAATGAAGAAGTGGTGAGACTAAAGAACATTGTTTTACTTCCAACATTTATTTTTGACTTGGCTGGCTATCTTTCTGTACCTCCTACACTTTTTTCTTGTAGCTGTTTTCGATTTGGTTACTACACTGAGTTTGTTGAGATCTAAGGATCAGATAAAATAGACAGTACAGTATCATGTAGCATGTGGAGATGATATTTCTAAACAACTGCTCTTGTCTTCTAGCAACCATGACAGGTTTCTTAGTGGTATCTAACACGTTTATCTCCTAAAAAAGCCACTAATGAACCTGGCTCATCAGATCCACATGTGCATCAGTAATGCTTATCTGAAAATCTATGGGCCTGCAAATTCCTACTAAACATAAGAAAGCAAATGCAGCAGTTTCCACAAATATTGCTAACCAAGAATATTTTCTGCTTCCCCTACAAATCCCTGGGTTGTCAGAATCATGTGTCATTTTGTGCTTGCCACACCAGAAACTGCCACAGCAGAGAGGGACCTGGGACTATCCTGAAGAGAAGTCCGTGGTCAGAACAGATTAATAGTACATCTCTTCTAGCATATAAGTTTTGAGTAAAAAGACACTTTTTTTTCTCACTGTGCAGCTATGCAGGTAAAGATTAACTTTGGAGTGTACAGATGAATCACTTAGGAGCTAACTGTGGTGATGTGAGATAACATGCTTTGTTTTGGCAACTGAGGGGAACTCAAATCACAGAAATGATGAGCTGTCACAGGTGACCTAGCTGATGTTCCATTATTGAGCCACTGAATATCCTGTAATTTAGAATTAGAAATCAGAATTAATTTTCTACAAAACCTATGATTTGGAACAGAGTCTTCAGTCTTTGAAGATTGCTCACATTATTTTCCTGCTTTCTGATAATTATGGAACTTTCTAAATGGAATTTCACAATAAGGTAATATTTATATGGGACAGGATTTGTACTAGCTAATTACTTGGAAGGCCCAGGTATACTTTGCACCTATTTTTCCTGAAGTAAAACATATGCTTTTTTCTCTGTAACCTAGTACCCTAGAGTTCTGGTATCATAATGAAGTTCTAATCACAGGCCTTTTTGTTTCTAGAAAAGTTTCAGCTGAGAAGAACAAAGGTGGTGATTTGCAAAACAGGCAAAGGCATGGTAGTGAAAATCAGGGATATATTCCAGAAGAACTGTGGAACACAGAACAAAGCCCAGGTGAGCATAAGCTGGTGAATCACATATTGTCAAACTGCTTCTCAGTATAGGCATTTTGGACAACTCGTCAAGCAATTACAAGATTCCATCACACTTTGTGAAAGACTTGTGCTTGGTCTGAATGTTTCAGATTTTCTAGAGTATGGTCCTTCAAAATTATTGAGAAAATATGAAAGTTCATTGCAGTTGAGTTTAGTTTTAGTTCTGGGTTTGTTTTTTAAATGTCTTTATTCTTCAAAATATCTTCTGGGGATAGAGGTAGGAGTACTGGATTCCCATACGGAAGTAAATTTAGGCAGTATTTTGTAGTTGGGCTCTAAAAACAAAAAATTCACCACCGCAAACAAAGAACACAAACAAAAGAACCCCACCCTCCCCCCCCACCCCCCAAAAAAGAAGGAACTGAAAAAAGGCGGTTAGTGAACTATGATTTTACTGATAAATGACTAAGGCATTATAAATTCTAGTCCTTAAGTACAGAGTCTTCAAAAGCAAATGTAAATCTGCACTAAATTGTTACCCACCCCTTGCCTTTATAACCACGCTATTATCAAAACGTTTAATCAAACACTTAATGACATAAAATTATTGTGCAGAGTCTATAATCCAGGCATACATCCTTTTCTCTCTGGCAAATAAATTGTGAAGAAGTGAGTGCAGTGAAAAGATTTCAGGAGCATGTAGTGTTGTAAAATGTAACAGTTATGAAAAATATTAAAGGAAAACTAAATAAACCTGGACAAACTGATTCCACTGGGTCCTAGGTGGGCTCCTTTCATAATCATTAGCGTGCTGGGTTGACCTTGGCTGGCTACCAAGTGCTCAACAAGTTTCTCTATCAGTCCACCTTCCCAGCAGGACAGGGGAATAAAACAGGATAGAAAAGTCAAGATAAGGACGGGGAGACAACTCGCCAATTACTGTCACAGGCAAAATAGACTCCAGGAAGGTTAATTTAATTTATTGCCAACTAATAATAAAGTAGGACAGTGAGAAAGAAAAACAAACCTAAAAACACCTCCCCCACTCCCACTTCTTCCAAGGCTCAACTTCCCTCCTACCTCATTTACCTCCTCTCCACAAGCAGTGCAGGAGGACAGGGACTGGGGGCTGTGGTCAGTCCAAAGCACACCATCTCTGCTGCTTGTTCCTCCTCACACTCCTTCACTGCTCCAGCATGAGCTCTTCCCACAGATTGAAGTCCTTCACAAACTTGTCCAGTGTGGATCCTTACCCCACAGGCTGCAGTTCTTCAAGAACTTCGCCAGCATGGGTCCTTTACGTGGTACAGTCCTTCAGGAATGGAGTGCTTGGGCATGGGTCCCCCATAGGGTCATAATTCCTGACAGAAGATGTGTTCCTGCTTCTCTTCACAGACCACAGCTCCTGCCAGGAGCCTGCTCCAGCGTGGGCTCTCCACATGCTTTAGCTTCGCCCATGGCAGGTACACCTGCTCAGGCATGGGGTCCTCCACAGACTGCAGGTGGTTATCTTGGACCTCTATGGTCTGCAGGGTGACAGCCTGCCTCACCGTGGTCTTCTCCGCAGGCTGCAGGAGAATCTTTGCTTTGGTACCTGGAACATGTCCTCTTCACTGACTTGTCTGCAGGGCTGTATCTGTCACATTTTCTCACTCTCTTCTTTCACACCTCCTGTTGCACAGTGTTTTTTTTACCTGTTCTTAAATACGTTATCACAGAGGTGCCACCAGTGTTGATGATGGGCTCATCTTTGGCCAGCAGCAGGGCCATCTTGGAGCCAGTTGGAACTTGCTCTGTCAGACAGGGGGACAGCTTCTGGTGTCTTCTCACAGAAGTCTCCCTTACAAGCTCTCCACCACTACACAAAACTTCCTATGTTAGTCCAACAAGTTAGTTAGAGTTTGGCTCACAGTATTTAATTACATTTAGCTGTATTTGTGAATGGCTTGTGTTTCATGCCGTGATGGACACGGAATAATAATAATCTTGTATATATCCTTGTTACAGGAGTTGCCTCTCTTCCCCCAGCATCTTCAAAGTTCACTGTCCCTGCTGCAGATTTACATATCAGTTCTTCACAAAAGGTAATTATAATGCTGATCTCTTGAACTTTTTTCTTTTTCAAACTGTGTATTATACAATCCAAACAGATTTTGGGTGAAGGTAGACATTTATAAGGCAGTTGAAGATTCAATTGGATAAGTGGAGTATCTGTTCAGCATTCCTGAATGTTCAGTTTGTAAGTGCCCTGGGTATTAGCCTCAGATTTAGATTGAATTTTGGGAAACATGGGAGGTGAGAGAGAAACAGCCTTGACATTCAGAGTAACTCTGGCTTGGTTTTTGAGAATTCACATCTTGTGTATACTATACATTAAACCATTATAATGTGGAGGTTTGCTTTGCTCTGAGCAGGTAGTAATTCTAGACGGCTTTTATGTAAGTGCCTTTGCCGAAGTGGAGATCTATAGTGTTTTTGTTGTTCTCCCCAGTTGCCAGACTGGAGGAGATGTAGGTATAAGATGGAGGCACTGTTGAAGGTGAGGTTTGAGGTTCCTTTGCAAACAAAATCCAGTGCAGATACAGTAAATAAATACAGATTTTCTCTGGATCATTTCTTGATTGCATTTTCCGATTACACTTCCACATTGCAGAAGTTGATTCACTCAGGAACTTTACACTGACCTTAGAAACCTTTGGTATCTCAGAAGTAAATGATGGAAAGGAGAACCTCCTTAGTCCACCCTAGAGCTTTGCTCCCTTTCCACATGGCTAATGGGTAAAGAAGTAGAGCTCAGTGCTTATTCCTCTGCTTGTTCTCTTCTCAGCTACCTCTGTTCTGAAGGATGGTGCTGGGTTCACTTAGCTTCTAGCATAACAGCAATAAAGATCTTAATTTATGCCATATATTTGTAAAATACTTGTAGCACCTTCATGGTGGTTTTTGCCAATTTTCTCTTGGAAAGTGGCAATGATGTGGTACTGAGTTCACTCCTCAACACAGTGATAACTCATTTATATTTGAAGAGCTGTTTCAACATGTACAATGCAGAAATCTGTCTTGGGGTGACATGGCATATAAATCATAGCAGAGCGTGTCTAGTTCTTTTGGCACACAATGAAATTTAGGAAGTACTCAGTCAATGATTAAAACAATGATCAAAATAATAACAGTAACAATAATAGCAATGATACTGATGTATTTGTGGCTGGTGGTTATTATATTTGACACTAATTACCTGTCAAAAAATACTATTAAAGCAAAGCTGAAAAGCATGTACAGAAGAGTTTCAGTGTGGATCTGTAATGCTGAGCAATAGTTTGAGACAATGTTTGGTGTGCTTATGAACAGGATTATAAGGCACTAGCTATGTTTACATGTGCAAGGCATATGGCACATTATGGTCTGCTCTGAGAAACAAAAGAGCTTTTGCTGAGGACCCTATACACCCTAGGGTATACCTATAGGTATCCACCCTATACACCTTTCAGGTAGAGGCAATAACTTTAGTTAGCCTTACCTGTTTCCCAGTGACTGGGTGCTCATTGGTGGTTGATGTGCACTGGCTGTGAATTAAGCTATCTGGTGTCATCTGAAAGGTAGCCAAAGTGAGTGCTCTCAGACAGCTTCACAGTGAGAACTGTAGTGTTGTGAGTCAGGACCAACAGGAGACTGTGTTCATAAGCATTGAGTTAATGCTCCTGATTCAAGCTGAAACATGAATTGCAGCACTCTATGTCAAATACTAGTTTAGATGGCCTAGGAGGTCTCTTGCAACCCAATGGCTAGGGAAAACATAGAAATCCACCACAGGCACAAAGCATAAAGTTTCTGTTAAACCAGCTATCCCTGGTAGTGTTCAAGGTCAGGCTTTTTGGGGCTTTGAGCACCCTCGTCCAGTGGAAGGTGTCCCTGCCTGTGGCAGGGGGGTTGGAACTAGATGATCTTTAAGATCCCTTCCAAACAAAACCATGCTATGAGTCTATGATAATACTTGGTATAATTAAGTCTGTCGTGGTGGCTTCTAGCTGCATCACTAACTGCATACACATTTTTGAAAAGAGATAATCTAGAGGTGAACATTATTTATAACTGTTTTCCATACATTGGAGGAATATTTAGCAATGCACAAATGGCTTGTGAAGGCAACCCATTTCTCAGTTTGAACAGGACTTTGTAGTATATTGTGATGGCCCCATCTTGTGTATGCAGAAGCTGATAAAATTTGATGAATTACATTAAATTGTGAATTTGCAGTCCATAATTTATATTTATAGCATTACATACAAACATAGTAAAACATTTCCCAGACAAACTTTCATAATCTTCCATGTTAATAATAATAAAGGTTTTCTGACAAAAAGTATTACTGGATGCATTCTAATAAAGTTTAATCACCACTTTTGCCAATATACTGCATACTAAACATTATGGTGCCCTTTTGTTATAAAATATTTCTTGTCAAGTAGGAGAAATCAAACGGCAAGCCATTTAACTGTTTGCTGATTAATGCTGAATCAATTATTTGAAGAAATTATTTGAAGAAATTATTTAATTTCTTCAGAAACCACCTGCCTTCCTGCCACTGCATTTTCTAAATATAAAGAGTTGTGTTTCTCAGTTGACTTTCCTTGTGTGGAGACTGGAAATGTTCCCAAAGGTTTTCCATATTTACTTTTCTGGACTTTTTAATGAGAAATAGGGGGTACAAAACAGGAGGAGAAGTTAGAGAGAAGAGAATTATGTTTTTTTCCATAGTGAAGGAGGTCATAAAGGGGTAGACTCCAGCAAATTGCCTCTCTCTCCCTGGATAATCATAAAAACCGAGCAAATGTCCTTGCAGTGCTTCTATGGAGGTCAAGAAGAAGGAGTGAAGAATCCAAGTCCTCCCTCAGGAGCATGGGGGAAGGGACAAGAAACCCATCTACTGATGGAAAGAGTCACAGAGACTGGAGACCTAAAGCCTTGGCTCTCCACCTGCAAAGTGAAAAAAATCTAATATTTCTGTAGCTGACTTCCCTGTCACCTTATGGGATCAGGGTTAACCACAACAGCAAGGCCAGAAAATAGGTTTATATGGGCAAAGTCTGAATGGACAGTTCTAAAATGAAAAGAAGCTCATAGAATTGGAGATGAGATGAAAAGCAGGGCAATCAAAGTGAATCAGGTTAGTATTTTGACTGAACAGAGGTGATCATACCTGCTGCACAGCCCATTTCTCCCACCCCCAAGAGAAAACTGGGTGGAAAATTTCAGCACAAGTCAGAGGCATTAGGCATTCTCCCTGAGTCTCTGAAGGCATCAGCTTCAAATTTTATCTTTTCTGTCCTGTATATAAAAAGTTATATTTTCAAATGATCTCAGAGATTAACGGAGACTTGGTGTCACAGTGTTTGTTTCCTGTACCTGGATACAACCAGGTATAGAGCTGAAAAACCTGGTGGGTGTCACTGTAAAAGGTGACAATAGAAAATTGCTTAGGTCAGCTACTGGCCTTTCACACTCTTTGAATCAGAAACTAATAGAAAATGTTCATGGAAGATAAATGTTCCCCAGCAATTGCACTGATCAATTCACAATGTGAACAAAAGATTTGGCAAATAATCTTAGGGAAAAGTAATAGCTGAGTGAAGAAGAAGGGAGAAAAAAAGAGGTATGTGACACATTTAAAAAATGATGATTATCGAACTAAATTATTGAGCTGAGGAAAAAATTACCAGCCACTAGAAGAGGAGGCCAGGAGCATCAGTCAGGGGTGCTGGAAGGTCTTCATTCTGATTACATTAGCCAAGAAAAGGTCAAATGGAAAGTAGAATTACAGGCTTCTGTTTAATTGCATATTTTGTTACTGTCAGCGATGGGAGGAGTGATCCTTGCTTCTACTCCCAGGGCTGAGCTGTAGGCCAAGCAGGTATTAGGGACCAAGGTCTCATCCAAGAGCCCATTTTTCATTCATTGACCCAGTGCACAGAGCTAATTCCACAACCTAAGCGCAATGGTGGGGATCCCTTACCTTGTCTCTAGAAGGTTTTGGGGCAGTCCCACAGACAGTTTAGCCTGAACAAGGGCCATAGGGTCAGTTCTGCCAGGTCCTGAGTAACATCTCCGAGGAATAGCATTTTTTCAAGTCCCACTGGTACAAAAAGAGCTGTAAGGACTGGACAGTCTCCCGTACAAGCTTCATAATTATTCCATTTAATATGCCATAAATGTCTCTGAGATAGATCAGAAAATCATTTCATAAAAGGGAGTGAGTGCTCCCTTATAGTAGGCCACATTCATCCCTGGTGAAATTCAGCTGACTTCAGCAGAGCTACAGGAGGCTTGCACTTGCCACCACAGCTGCACTCCTCCTCTCCAGTCCAGAGTGAGTCATGGCTCTGTTGATGGGGAAGGATCTATTTTTCTTCTTAAATACTCCAAATGACACTCTATAAACTGGAAATATTATTTAGTGGTGGTTGTGGTTTTATACTGGGCAGGAAATGAATGATGAATTGCAGCTCCATTTATTGCACTGAATATAACTGCTCTGACTCTGAGGATTGTTTGAAAAGAAAAATTAAGCAATCAAAATCGAATTAAAAGGTCAATAAATAGAAATATAAACCAATGATGGCAAATAATTTTACCTCTACTGGTGAAATGTACTATAGAGCATGTCATGTTACGGTATTCATTGGTCAACATATCTTGATTAAGAGAGTAATAAATATTGATGATATAGAAAAGAAAGGTGTAGTTTATAGTGTAATTTTCCCAAGTGTCTGAAAGAAGGGGAGGAGTGAAGTTATGTGGGTGGGATTAACCCATGAAAAACGGAGAAGGAATTTCCAGGCTGTATGTCTATTGATGGACAGGGAAATGTGCTGAGTGTACAAAAAGTTGACAGGATGGAACTGGTTTGCTATTTGAAGTGATAGTGTATCCAAATTATTTTGAGGGTATCCAGGACTTTTGGATGGGTGTTTTCCTGTAAATGAAGTAAATTTGGAATGAGAATTAAAAGCTGAGAGCAGGGGGGAAAAATAACCTTCAGAAACAGGAAGCTGTACCTCCCTGATTTTTGTTCTAACAGTTAGGCAAATGTGTGATGCACGCAGACATTTTTGGAAGTACTCCTACCACATCATTTTCTGCAATTTGTTTTAACGTAGTTAGGCTTGGAGGTTTGTTGTGTTTTTTTTTTTGGCTGGCTAATAGCAGGCAAATCCTTCAGTTTATCACACATTTCCACAGCGTCAGCGTCTGAGGAGCTGCCATCTGCCAAATTAATGTAAAGATCAGAGCCCTGTTTCATAATGCCAGATGTGTGTTCATCATTCATATCACTGATATCATATGGACTGCAGAAATGACTACAACATACTTGTAATAGCAGAAGTCCTTTCATTGACTGAAGACTGAAGTGTATTCAAAATATCACTGAAGGATTCAACTCTGAAATCAGCTGATACACACACTCATTTTACCTTCTGATTCATCCATATGTGGCTAGCTGTCTGGCTGAACAGCTGGAAGAGGTGGAAAGATTTGGGCAGCTGTTTAATCAACCAAACCAACAAAGTGTGCAAAGCTTTTCCCATTATAATAGTCCTTTTATAGTAATCCCTATGAAAAGTGATGGTAAGTCAACAGGCAGGCTTTGAAACCTGTGACTGCCAAATAGCCATGGTTAACTAGATGCCAGGCTGACAGTACAAAGAGACTTAAAACCATGTAAAAGAAATGCTGATGATACTGCCTACTTACTGGTAGAAGGGACCACCTTAGGAACTCGCTCCTGTAACACTGGGCTGTGCAGCTAACCACTAGAGCTGTCATTTTTTCTGTTCAATGTGTAGGATGTAATGATTAATGAAACCATTTTTTCTCAGACTGGGACTGACAGGACTAATAGAGCACTGAATTCATATGAAGAAGAAACAATTTTGAAAGCAAAACCAAGCAGAGGCTCTAGCAGTTGTGGCATATCAGGTTCTAAATATGAAATGGTTCTTGAGGTCCTACTCCTCTGCATTTTGTATTTATAATGTGTTGTATGAGAACTTCTACAGCACCAGAAAATGAGTTTTAGGTCACTGAGCAGCAGCCAGCAGGCTCCATTTCAGTGAAGTTATATCCAGTGAACTTAAACCTCAGTGAGGCTATGCTGTTTCAAAGAAAGCTCCACTGAAAATGGGCCAGTACACAGCATGAGTTGACTGAAATTCATGAAATTATTCATTAATCGATATCAGAGCACAGCAAGAATAAAATATAAGTAACCTATAGTTTTTGCTCTAGAGCAAGTAACAGCAGGGCAAAGGCAAACCATCATGGGCACAGTCCCTAGCCCAGGAGCAAACCTGCTGTTTGGTTCCTGCTTCTGTGGTGAGGAGAAATGACAAGGCAAGGCAGGGGCTGGGTGGCTGACTCTTGCAGATGAGTTTTCAAGCAAAAGAGGCATGCTTGGGTTACATTTTCCCCAGTGCTCTCAGGGCAGCCTAGATCCAGCTGCTGAAAGTCCTCTGACTCCCTCCTATTCAAAATCACATGCAAACCAAAAGTTTCTGCTCTACTGCCTACTAATGGCCATAGCCCCTGCCTCTTTTGATATTACTTGAACCTCCTGATTAATATCTTTGTTTTTTTAGCAAATCTGGGTGCAGTACAGTATTTTCATGCAACAAGTTCTGGGAAATATTCCCACCCCAGTAGTTTGCTAAACGTGGGATTCAAATAATGAACTATTTCAGGAAGTTTCAGAAACAGAGCTCAGTGAGGTGCTCTTGGACCCCCTCTGAAACTTTCTGGTTACTCAGTATGCTAGCTAGTTCAGTATACTTTATACTGAAAGGGCAGTCCACAGCATCTGAGAACACTTGTTTTCCACAAACATAATGCTTGCCTTCAGCATTGTTCAGATTGTTTTTTCCTTCCATTCTACCTGTAGGTTTGGTATTTTTCAGGGGGGGAGCAGGAGTAGAGAGCTTCTCAAATCTTTGTCCTAGTGAGAAAGCCTGGCATAACAGACCTGTAATTGAAAGATCATGAAATTCCAAATAACTGTTCTGCCATAATGGAGTAAATCTTATCACATATTAATCTCTGGGGTAACTCGGAGCAGAGGAAACTTCTGATGTGTACTGGAAATGAATGAGAGATGTCTCTGTTGAGCACCAATAAGGTCTTTGGGCTGAACTGCAAGAAATTAAGTGCAGCAGAGAGACCTTGAAAAAGGTCTCTTGAGCACAAACAGGCAATCCTGTTACTTCCCAGAGCCTCTCTTCTCTGCAGAAATAAACAGTAAAGAAGGGTAAATTTAGAAAACAGCAGTATGTTCTAGCAATAAAAAGAGATGGGGGAGGGGGAGAGTTGTATTTAAAACAGAAGGCAGCTGTCTTATGGAATGTTTCTAGGATAGTTATATTTATCCCATGCTTTTCCTTGAGGTGCTGGAACTCATTAAATACCAGAGACATGTTGTTCACATTTGTTATCTAACATTTTCCTCTATGGCTCATTCAATAATGTATATGTACCAAATGCATTATTTAAGATGTTTAATGCTGGAAGAAGACCAAGGCAATACAGACTGTGCATGATTAATGCTTGAGAAACAAACCACAGGAAGATTGGTCAATAGTTAGGAACCAGATTGGGCTTGATAAAAAATTCCACTGGGAAGATCTGAAATTTCCGTTCACTTCCAAGGCCTCGAGACCAAGTGCGGAAGTTGCAAGGAACAGTAGCCAGCAGATGATAACATCTACTTGGAGGCAGATAAAACCAACACTGGGGCTGGCCACAGCAAACCCTTTGGCTATAACGGTTCATTTAGGAAGCTATGTGAAGAGACTTCTTTAGAACTTTGGAAGAAATTTCCATCCCTTAGGGCTACTTTGTAATTATCTCTGTGAAGTCCCACTACTACATTTAAATATCCAAAAGGTACGTTTCTCGGATGCATTTGAGAATGAATTTTTCTTGGTCTTTTCCCTTGCAATGATATTTCATAAAAGCACATAAGCAATTAGGACTGGAAATCCACTGCACTGGTTGCAAATGAGGATAGTGATTTCAAAACTGCTAAGCATTTGCCCTGCGCTGATCCCACTGAGGTCAATTTGCAAACAAGCTGCTGTCGGTGGAAGTGGAATCATGCCAGTCATGGAAACTTTAAAAAAAGCTTGCCTTGAAAAAACACTGGTGTGCTGGCAGAGGTCTTTCAGATACATGAAATACTGGTGTGCTTATTGTTGCGATTTCTAATGCATTTGGAAAGCCATGTCAAATGTTAAGTATTTCTTACAGCTTAACGGGTAGTTTCTTTAAGAGAACTGGAGGAGAAATGTCCGTCATATTTTGCTTAAAAGAATACAGACTGCAAAGTCCACAAGAAGTTTTCAGCAAAAGACCAGTTAATGAATTCCCAGAACTGCCAGCCGTGTGTTGCATGTGAAGCTTTTGTTCCGCTGTTCATCCTTTCCTTTGTATTTAGATTTTGAGTGAGCTGATGCTGATAGATTTCATTTTGGTATAATATTTTGGAGTGAGGGTTTGGCAGGTGATCTCCTGAGGACCTTTGTGGGACTGCTTTTCTAGGATTTCTTCAACTTCTATAACTGCTTTTACTCTCCCATAGGTGGGACCTCAAAGACGCGCTGATTATCTGATCAGCCCAAAGAAAATTAGAAACATGACACTTGTTTAGGATGTACCTCTCCAGGAAACTTCTCCATCACTTTTATTTTGCATGGTTGGATGGCTTCCTGCAACAAAGAAAGGTTAACACTACTTCTCTCAGTTTAAGCTATAAGTTATTTTTTCTATTTTTTCCTTGTATAATGAAATAAAATTGCAACCTTTATAATGTAGCATATGATATCTCAACAAAATAATGGACATAAATGACAGCCTTAACTTCAGACAATAATGGGACTGTACAAGAACAAGAATCTGTGCTTTGGGTCCCAAGGAAATCCGCAAAACTCCTATCAGACAGAAATGTTTGGTTATCCACAGCAAGATCAAGGACTGGAACTGCAAGACATTTCTTAGTTCAGAAGAACTGGTTAATAATAATACTGATTACTACAATATGTACTGCTTTTTTAATGTACTTTATGTACAGCTGATCATCTTGAGCTTATAGATCAACAATATTTTTTAATTTCAGCTCTGTAATAAAATCAAGGGAAGTTTCATGAGAGCTGCTTCAAAATTTATAACAAAAATATCTTTGGATCAGAAATTAAATTTTTCCATTTCAATATGTTATTTTATTAAAGGCATTTGTCTTAAATCCAATGTTCTATTTTTAAATAAAAAACAATTATCTATGTGTCAAAAAAATCCTGTTCTGATTGAAATGCAGTATCTTAAGCTGAAAAATGTGGATTTGAAAATCCTGACTTTTAATATTTGTTGCTTGAATGTTTTATGTCTCTGTTCTACTTGTGGGATGAGCTTGGCAGCCAAGTAGCTTGGTGGCTGCTGGACCATATTGTTTCATCAGGGACAGAGCTGATAATGACCATGGGAAATGCACTTCAGCTAGGCAACCTTCTCAGTAGAACAGATCTGGCACATGGACCCGGTATGTTCCTTCCCAATCTAAAAATGTTTTGTCTGAAATTTTATATTTCATCATAAAAAAGTTCAAGCTTATGGGTTTTTTACAAAAAGGCAAACTTCTTCCAGAAAAACAAGCTCTTTTCAGTATGCTCAGCTTTCTACCCACTCAAAGCATTCTGAATTATTCAGTGTTCTGCATGTTAATCTTTTGTATGAACCAGTGCAGGTGCTCTTTGAGTGCTGGAAGAAGACAGTACATAGAATTACTTTCAGTGATAATCTGTGCAGGAAAAAGGAAAAAAACTGAAACTTAATCTCAGGAAGAAGAGCTTGTTTTGCATGTTTAGCATTTGGCATCTCATTAAACTGTAACAGATTTTGCACTGCTAGTTGCGTTTTCAGTCAGTTTGTCAGAGCAAGTGCTGAGACCCATTCATAGTCTCCCATTTGCAATTGTATACAAAGCTGTTACAGATTCTGACTATCTACGCTCTTTCTGTCTTTTTTGGTTAAGTAGGAGCTTTGAAATGCATTCCTATTGAATTCCGTTATACTACCAGCACTATATGTAAGTAGCTATATGTTACACAGAGAAAATATAAGCAATTCACATTGTGGATTATCTGTGGGATTTCCTTGAAATAACAGCGCATTGAGAGAAACATCTACCTCATTCTGATACAAGTATTGCTACTGCTGTTATTTCCTAGTTACTACTGTAGCTTAATGCAGCCTAAGCACAAACAAAAATCCACTTTATTAGAGGAATGCCCACTGCATGAGAGAGATGGGTCCAGGGTAACACCAGTCAGTGACTCGGGCATAAAAACCATAGACCTTTGGCTTTCTGTGCATGAGTGTAGTGAGAAAGCCTTCTGGTTGTCAGAAAACAACCCTGCAAAAATGAAAAGTGCATGGAGGCAGTATAGCTCTCCAGCAGAAAATGTTAGTTCACTGGAATGTATTTTGAAAAGGAATTCAACTACATGTGCTGTTCTGTTGATCTCAAAGCCATTGATTTCAAGCTTAACTTTCATATTATTTGGTATTATTAAAGCAGCCAACCTAGAACAGAAGAAAACCTTTTCTCCAATGAATCTATATCCTTCTACATCAATCAAAAACATTGTTGTGTTGAGGCCATGGGCAAGAGGACACATGCTCTGAGCTAAGAGGCAGACTCTTCTGTCAGCAACATGGTGCCTTCCATGCTGGGAAGTCCCTACTGAGATTTCCACACTATGCTACCTGATGCTTGAGGCTCCTCAGAGGACACTGGCAGTGCTTCCCAAATCACCTTTCAGGCTGTGTCTGGGCAAAAAGCACCTCCTGGTGCTGCTGGTGAATGGATGAGCTGATGTGAGGCCCCCTCTCTGGTAACTCTGTGAGAACCTCTTGCCTGCTAACAGCTCCAAGCTGTCAGTCCGATATCAGGGACATGCAGCCAGGTCACCCTCCAGGTGTGCGTCTCACCTGTGAGCTGGAAAGTGCTCCAGCATGCCATGCTTACCCAGGAGCCACTTGCCAGGAGATGATTGCCAGCAGACAGCACACAGCAGCAATAGGAATGTGCACTGACTGCACATCCCACTGCCTGGAACAAAGGTTTTTTGCACAGGTAGGTACCACAACCATGGAAACACACACATTTGCCAGAGTCTGAAGCTATTTTTCTTCCTGCCAACTACAAGAATACATCCCACACAGCTATGGTATACTCTTAACAGCATTAGCATGAGGTTAAAATTCTTATGATGTCCTTGAAATTTATACTTGTGGGCATTTGTATGCTTCTTGATTTGTTTTCTTCAGGCATGTTATACAGCCTGTGTATCATCGCCAGTACTAGCTGTTACTTATGTTTGCAAATAGTGTTTCACAAATAACAGTACATAAAATACAGAGACAACTTTTAGCACAAGGGGAATATAAAATATGCAGGCACTTTCAGAAGGCACAGTAGACTTAAGAATATTGAATTTCAGGCACTTTATGGAGACACCAATCTTTTGTGCACATGCATATTGATTTATAATTATGACTTGAGAGACATTTTAGTAGTCTAGAAGTATCTAGTTTTTTACTGCTCACAGACTCTGCACAGTTGGATAGTACAAAACCCTTCCACGCTTCCTTACAAAATGTTCTGATTTGGATTCCGTACATGTATATGTGGAAATAAATGCATTAGAGGTAAGCAGTATTTCATTCTACTGTAAGGTTTCCTAAAGTTGTCTCAGCAGTTTAATATTTCATAGAAAATTCAGGCTACCTTTAGTACAACGCCGCTTAAAAATAACACTCTCTTTGTATGGAGGTTTCTTTTTTGCAATAAAAAAGCACCTTAGGTTTGTGTGGGCTGAGCAGAATCAACAGATGAACTCTCACCAAAGAGTACTCACAATATTGACTAAACATTTGGTTTCTTACAGATCTGATTGAGCGGAGCTGCTGTTTTCAATACGTATTTGGTAGAATATATAATATGTGGTGTTGCTAACCTACAATACACCATTCTTGAGTATTTGGGCCTCCCAGCGACAGAGATCTGAACTGTTTGGTTACTGGCCTCACTATCTCTTTCCTCAAAAGGATCTTGCAGGAGGCAGGAAGGACACAGCTTCCTACAAGCTTCCCCACCAGAAGCTCCCAGAAAACCAGAGGATGGACCCCTCAAAATGTTGCAGATAACTCATTACCCTTCCCTCTCCACCCAAATAGATCTTACCCACCTAAGTTGGGGCCCACCCCCAGCAATCCCTTCCTGAATTTGTCTAAGTTCCACACCCACATTCCCAGAAGTACAATAAAATTAATCCGGTGGCCTCATGGTAACTGGGTAAGTAAAATTAAGCAATCAATCAGTCTAGACAGGAATGGTCCCAGGTGGTCAAGCTGTAATAAAAAAAACACCCCTAGCTACCAAAAGAGCACTGCTCCAAACCTCCTTCTAAAGATGAGGTTGAGAATTGAAATTCATAGAGCCACTTGATATGGAGGAGCACGCTCTCGGTAAATGTGACTTTTATGATTAGACTCTCCTCCTACTCACCATGATCGACTCTTGTTCTCCAACCTATAAACTACCTGTCTCTTCTTCCCTCTGGGTGACAAGCAGCTTCATTTAACTTTAACTTTCAAGTCTCTCACTTTCCTCCCTCTTTACCATCTTTTCTTCTCCACTTCTACCAAATATCTTTTCTTTAAACAAAGGCCTAATTGGTACATACATAATTAAGATCTGAGCATTTGTTCTCAGCTTGTATTTAGCTCTGAAAATTGCTGCTGCTATTTCAGACCTGAATGAGGGCTTGCATACCTGAAGGTGTATATAATTTCCAGCAATACCAGCTGATCCAATAAAACACACTGCCTCTACCTGCAAACTTTCTCTGGCTTATGTACACCCACTGATGGCTGTGTATTTCCATCACCCCATCCATTGGAACTTCAGGAGCATACTGTGCAAACCTCAACTGACCTTCCTGAACTGTTGTTGGGGGAAATCGGAGAAAGAAAGAGAAATCAAATCAGATCCATACTAATGTATCTGCACCAAACCTCCTCAGCCAGTGGAAGAGTTAGCCATGCTGTTGTGAAGGTGGCATTTGAGAGGAGTACTCTGTGTTGCTGCAGTGTGTTGTGCTAAATGAGGTTCCTGCCCTTTTGCCCTGGGGAATTCAGTTTTCTCTTACCCATTCCTTACCCAGCTGTCTGTTCTTTAGGAGATGTAAGTTGGTAAGAATGCCTTTACATTATCCTGGAAATCATGGATTATTTATGCTAGATAAGCACGGATAGTTATTTAAATGAATATGGATATTTGCTGGCACAGAAGAATGTTGCAATAGTCAATTCCTTTTCAGCTTAGAGAATTAATGTCTTGGATCTTCAATTGTCATTCACATTATCTCTCGTAGCAGAACTCACGTCACACAGATGTTATTTATATTGTTTATTTTCTACTGTGGTATGATCACTCCCTCAACTGAAGCTTATACTAAGTGCTTTTTAAAAAAATCATGTTCCAGTAAAACATTCTGTTTGTTTTTGTTATGTAGAAAGAACGCCAAAATCCAGGGAAAACAATACTGAGATGTTTGTATTAGACAAGCCAACCAGATCCATCCCAGCTCTGCCTCCAGCTCATTAGCTTCCCATCACAAAAAGCCCAGGGACTGCTCTGACCTTGGATCAGCTCATCTGTACTATTGATCCCCTTAGTCCAAATGACTTTTCAGTCTGTGGTCTCAGCTCCACTTGCTTGACCATGTGTTCATGCACCCCAGGCCACTTTCCTGCAGCATTGCTACCACCCCTTTAGACATACTGTGAAAGAACAAAGGGAGACCTAAAGGTTCAGATCTCCTGCCCCGTAGTCTTTCAGAGATGGTGACAGACTGTATTTTTAATTCCCAGCATAAGGTGCTATGAGCTACCAGATGCTGGGACTGTTCCATACCACCCATCAGAGACACGGTTTAATTTAGATGTTACCCTACTGTCCTTCCAAAGGACAGGCAACAAATGGCCCTTGATGAGGTGATACATTTAATTGGTTTTACTACAGAGCCATAAAATTTGTTAAAATTAACATTATGCACTTTAGGTCTGTCTCAGTGCTTCTCTTGCATGTTGCAGCACCTGCGCATAAGCCAATAATCTTCATGATGATTGCTGGTCCACATCAAAAGAGTGGTAAGGCAGCAATTCCTTCTTGCGTATTAGCCTCATGTACTCTGGATTGCACTATTTTTTGTTATAGAGCAGTCAGGTACACTTGAATCATGCAAAATAGACACTGTCTGTTAAAATGCAAGCAAATTTAGCAGCCATTTTTGTGGACATACATGCCTTGGAAATTTGCAGGGCTGCTGCCTGACCTCTGAAGACATCCTCATTAACATCTACATCATCAGCCAAGCCCTTTGATGCTGCCTATGAGGAGGTGGTACCTCAGCCGGAACTCAGAAAAGGCTTCAAATTTGATCACTGCTTCTCAAGTCTCCATTTGTGAAATGAACAGCTTGAAGAGGACAAAGAGATGCAGTATCTATGCCCTGCCATCAAAATACACTGGGGTGGGGGCATCTGAGCCGGCAGAGGAACAGTTACTTTCCCCTACTGCTTTTATTCATTGCCAGAGCAGGGGGCAAACAGAAGAGTGACAAGGATGGGACTGCTGATCACCAGGAGTCCACACAGCCATGGTGGGGCAGTGTGATGCTCCCTAAGTGGAATAGAACAATATGCTTTGAAGAATAGCTGTAACTGCAACACAGGTTAATATAAAATTAACCCTTTTCCCCCTAAAATTATATATGATAGTTACACTATGGATTCTGTCATAGTGGGCTATAGCTGAATTATGCAATGCTTTAAAGAATGAGATAAGGTTTTACTATGGCTTTGTGCTTCTGCAGCAGGGTGTCATAGTGTTTTGGCAAAGAAACATCACCTGGGCATAATGTACTGGAATATCAGCAGTACGAACATAAGACCTAATTACTGATTACTTTTCATCTTAAGTTTCTGAAAAGAATTGTGACATTCTATATTGTATTGTGCAACCAAATTTGAGGAAATTTTGTAACTTTGTATTAAATCACAAGTCAAGAATCTGTTCCTTTTGTTCATGAAAAGTCTTTGCTGATTTCAGTGGGCTAAGCCTATTTTAAAATTAAAAGACCGTTGTTACTCAGTAGGACTGTCTAGAGTTACAAATAAACCTACTCCTTCCAAGGCTTCCATATTTTACATCCTTTTTTCAACATGTAAAGATTAGCTGTGTGTATTAAATGTGTTTACAAGATGCATGTACTAAAGAGGATAGAACAATGGGAGGTGCAAGGGCTAGAAAGTACAAGGTAAAGAAGAAGGAGGCCTTAGCACATATATATTTCCACTGCTCTGAGCTGAAACCTAATACCTGAGGTCTTGGGAGACCTAATGAGATGACTTAGCTTTCATACGCAGTTTCGATAGCATTGATAAGAAACTTGTCAGGGCCCCACGTACGCCAACAGCCTTCATAGCCATCTTTCTCTATATCCTCCTCTTCAAGCTTCAATTACGCTTGTGTGAAAACAGCTAAGCTTTAAGAAAGAGCAGTGAGAAGCCTCATCCACAGCCTCTGCTCTTGCACCCTGAGCTCCTGGCCTGGGAGCTCAGTCACCCACCCTTCTAATCCCTTTTGATAGGGCAGAGGTAGATAAAATTAATATTAGATGATTATGTAGTCATTAATGGTGCTCTGAAATGGAAACTGTAAGAAGAGCCGTGAGCTATGATTACCAATGTTACTTACTACTGAAGTCACTCATTTAATTGTATTTGTTAAATTTGCTGCTGTGTAAGGTTTGTCTAGTAGATACCTGTGCCCTCTGTGCCCTTTGTAGCTGCTTAATGATGGAAGTTCACAGTGGGCAAGTGAGTGCCAATGCACACCATCTCTCATTTTCTGTGTCTGTCTTCCGGGGAAGTGCTGCCTTCAGACACATTCGTGGGTCATTGGCCAAGTTAATTCAAAACATCAACTAAACAGCCAGTAATTGCAATGATTTACATGTAAGTGCTATGCTGAAACTATGCTGTTATTCCTACTGCAGGCGCACAATGCAGAGGATTCACCTCACGCTGCTTGAGCTGATGTTATGCTGGAGACCTCATAGGTAAGAGTTCACTGAACTCAGTTTGCTCCATTTGCTCTGTTTTTGCTTTGCAAACATAGTTGTCAAATGAATATAATTGCTAGCACAGGGTCATTGGGTATTTCTCATCAAGGAGCAAGAGGACTTTACAAAGGCTTACAGATCTAACTAAAAGGTCAATTGGCATAATCAAAAATGTAAGTAATAAATCTATTATCACACTTTCAATTTCATTACCCAATTAATGATTCCTTCCCCTGGGTTAGAATTGGCATTTCAGTGTGCAAAGAATGACAATTCTCAACAATCAGGTACATTTTTTAATGTACTTTATGGCCAAGATAATTTATGACACAAAAACTCCGAAGGACATAATGGTTACTTTGTTCTCTAAGCATCAGTCATATACTCTTTTAATTTAGAAATGTGTGTAATAGAACAAGGGAATAAACATCTAATACAGAAATGGACTTGAATTGGGATGTTTATGTGCTTGTACAACTTTTTGCATGATTTGAATTGAAACTAGCAAGAAACACTTTGGCAATGTTTCATTCAGACGTTCTGGTCTCAGTCCAAAATAGTTCCCCCTCTTTTGCAGCAGTGAGGGAGGAAGAAGAGGGACAGGGAGGGAAAAACACATTTCAGCAGTAGAAAGCAGAAAGAAGCTGACTACCACGTCTTCTCTGCTGTTGTAAACCAAACCTCATTCATTTGAAATGATTTTGTTTAAAGACACGGCATTGAAGATCCTCTGGAGTGACAGAGGCAAAATACTGGCCTATGCTGCTAACAACTCTCTCAAGAGTCAAGTCATGCATTATACCAGTTTTATACTGATCATAATTACCTTTTCCCACTGAACCCCATGTATTGCTGATATATGCGTAGGGTAGTGACAGTATTTTGTCACTGCTTTTTAATACTGAATTTAAATGTGTCTAAGCAGATAAATAGCAAACTGTTTACAGATGCAGTGCTGACAATGTAATTAACCATCCTACTTAATGAAGTGTCACTGAGTATCACCAAAGAGCTTAAGGATATGTACACAGTATGGTATACAATATGCTTTTACCTACTTCTCAGTCCTCGCCCTGTTCAGTGCCTCATCAAACTGAGCTCTCAAGAGCAAACAACAGAAAATCCCACCAAGAAGTAAAGCTTCAGAATACATTAAAGATCCTGAGTCATCCAAATAGGCTAGCGCAGGACTGTCAGGGTTTTCCTTTACTACTGCACCAGAGTAAGAGATGTCCAACATTAGGGAGCCCTTGCCCTTAGTCCCTGGATTGAAAGGTTTTCTGCTTCCCAGAAAATTTGGGCATACTTCAGACCCCAAGAAATGTGCCCTTTAGAGATACATCACTAAGAGGCATGTACAGGGGGCGACTGACACTGCTCTGTTCTGATGTAACTGCACAACCAAATAAGTACATAGGCTGGTTCTCCACTCGGAACAACTTGAGACCAGATGGCAGCAGGAAACCTGGTAGTGTGTATTAGGACTGGAGAGATATCCCTGCAAATACAGAAAATGTGCTAGAGATAGGAACTGCAGTGAGTTTATTGTGCACACAGAAGCCCTCTTTATTCATGTGAAATTTGCACGAATATATTTTCACTTATCTAATTCCATGCCACCAGGCAATACCACAGTGCATTACTGACAAAACTATATGCACACAAACAAGCAAAAACTTTCCATGCTCTAGGTCAGACCCCCTCGCACGTGGTGTCCAGAAGTTTATATCATATGGTTGCCCTACGTTTCCTTATGTGGGCTGTATTTCATAGCTGTTCCTGGAGCAACATAAGGATCTCACTGATGCTGGCCTTGCATTGAGCTGGGGAATCTGTTGACCTCCAGAGATCCTTTTTGACCTAAGCTATCCCGGAATTCTATGAATCTGTTTGAAACATGAAACAAGGTAAATAAATGCTCAACAAAATGGCAGCATCCTCTGTAAAAGAAGCCCTAGCAAGTTTTTGTCCTTTCCTGGATAAGAGGGATGTTATTTAATACCCTTCCTCAATATCAGGTGAACACATCTGTTCACAGTTGCATAACATCATTAAAGTTTCAGCTTCTGAAATTTCGAGTAATTTATATAAATGGGCCTACTTATTATTCATAAACCCCAAATGCCTGAAAAAATTAATCCAGGACTACTACTAAATTTTGCAGCTGAGATCAGAGCTAGGTGGTCCGTTAGGGCCATAGCCAGTGCTCCATCACAGTGCCATATCCACAGTAGTGCCTGAACTGCTTCGAATTGACTGATGATTTCCCCTCTGATCGTTTAAGGGAGTAAACACTGGACTTTTGTTTCGATCAAATCAGAGAGTACCAGGGTAAAATGCTAGACCTGCCTATGCTTCATTGCACTAGAGCTGCACAGGGAGAAACCAGCTACACAAGAATGCATTAAATCGAACTGAACGTTGTTTTTTTTTCTAGTCCTAAGTAGCACGATGCAGCTATTTTTAATTTCTCTGCAGCATGAAGTGTTAGACAAGCTACATGTGACCTAGCTTGCATTTTGAAGAGGGAAGATAAGAAGAAAAAAGTGCAGAAGCTGCACAGTGCCAGGCACACAGCTTGTGAGGTTGGAACTGGGGGATCCTCAGGCTTGGCCTCGTTCTCAGCCTCTCCTCTTGCCAGCTACATAAGATTTTAATCTTTTAGGGGAAGGATTTCTGTGCCAGACCATAGAGGTAGATACACAATGACTGAAAAAATAGCTTCAGGTACTTCCCTTTCCCTCATTTAGCTAGAAAGTTAAAGGAGAGAGAGGGAGAAGGAAATGCTCTGCCAGGACACAAATCAGGGTGGGCAGTTATGTCGTGAAATTCCCTCAGGGGAAACTTGTCCTTTTATGAACTGCAGAGAGATCCTTGAGAGTCCAACTCTTCCAAGCTTGCCTTCTGATTGTGCTTTGATAATACCACCAAGGAAAACTCTGTGCTGAATAAAATGGCACTGCAGTGAGTCAGGACAGAGAACCATGTCTCTTTTTTGTTCATGAATCTATTTTAGAGTTATGCTGACCTTTACAAGAACCTTTCCTTAATAACACCTCAATTAAAGATACTGGGTCAGAGAGACAGCACTTTCTAGCAAGGATAGAAGGTAGACAAGGCCTTCTGAAAACTCATCAGCCATTAAACTGAAATGTCACTGTTAGCCCATAGGAAACAGCTAAAAGTATTATCATTAGGAGCACAAACGTTGTAGAAGAAAGATGAACGAAACAGAAAGAAGCTCTTCTCTATGTTTAAAGTGAGGTGTGTTTAGTGAGGGGCTATCTATTCCCATCAGTCAGCTTCTTATCACTTCTTAAGATAAAAAATGCAAATAGTTTCATTAAAAAAAGATTCAGCCAATTAGTTATACCTATTCATCACTCTAGATCTTTAGATGCTGAACATGATTAACTGAATTTTTTTCTCGCATGCTTTATGTCTCCCTTCCGTGGCTCATATTCCTCCCGGCAAACTAACCGTTGCTAAAAGAAGAGATCTAACTCAGTGGCACAGAACAGGCTGTGTTAAAGTGCCTGGTTTTGGGTCTCTGGGCATACCCATTACTAAATGGGTATTTCTAGAAGCAGCACAATCTGTCTCAGTCTGTTGCTATGCTTTACGTCTCAGAAATCAAAAAGTGCTGATCTTACCTTTTCCTTGACCAGCTCGATTTCTGAATGTTAAGTAAATATCTTTACCTTGATAAGTGGAAGAGATCCCATTTTATGTATAAAACAAATGTAGGAAATAGGCCTAGAAGAGATCTCTTGGTTTATCAAGCCCATATTGTGCTTCCTACCTCCAGCCAACATCATATGTAATGTTAATTATAACTAGATCCATCTAGAAAAAAAAGGTATGTAAGGGTCAAAAGGCCCCAGAAGCTGGGGTAAGAACCCCAAAGCTTCACATATTAACCCATGTATACAATTTCAAGAAGATATTTGGAGACAAATATTCATTTTTATTGACTTTCCTGTGTGTGAGTGTTAGTATTCATAATACTAGGACTCTCCAGCTAACTGCTTGGTCTTGATCCATACCCTAACTGGGTCCACCCTGCACAACAGAGGAAGGCTCCTGCCCTCTGAGAAAGTGAAGAACCCCAACATCTATTTGCATGAGGGATGAGCAGAGATGAAGTATGTTTGCATTTGTATCTTCTTTTAGACAGCCATTAATTGTGGATCACTTGACCTTATAACTTCAACTTTCTTTTACTGGAATATAATATCTGTAATTACTATTAATGCAGCACTAAAAAGGTTTCTGGGGTAAGTGGAACGAAAGGTTTTGAATGTCTTGACTGTTTATTTTTTCCTGTAAAATGTCTGGCAAAATTCGGGGGTGGTATGACACAAGATCAGAGGTTTTTTTGAAGCCTTTGCTCTGTCTAAAGATGAAAAGCAAATGGGACAGAAACTCTTCTCAATTTCAGCTTTATGCTGACATAGAGACCAAGAAAAAAATAATCCAGCAGCTCCAGCAGTCACAGCAGCACTGCTGAGTGTTGCACAGTGGAAGGGGTTTTCTAGCACTGCCTTTCATTTTTAGTCAAACCAGCTTTCTACAGCTGGAGTAGGGGAGAAGACTGTGATCCCTATGTTTCATATGGAGGTTAACACTGGCTATGATGTCAGCTTTGGGCTACACTTCAGCTGTTTTGAAGCTGGGAGCCTTCTAGATCCATTCTCAGAGCTGAATAAGATTTAGGGAGCCCACAAAGTGGGAAAAGCTTCCTGAACACCTGACACTCTCCTAGAAGTCTTATTTCACCCTGGCATATGCAGCATACATACACACATATGTACATACTTACATATGCAGTACTCAATGCTCTCAGCTTGTCCTGGAAAAAAAAAAAAAAATCTTTATTTCTGTAAGATGCCATTAAGAATTTTTTGGGGAAAAGTTTTATTTTTCCTTTGTTTAATCCAAAGAGTTGCTGAGCACAGAGAATTTGCCCTTAACCTGAATTTCCTCAAAGGTGCTGAAGTAAAGTAAGGGAAGAAGTATACTTTAAACTCCCTTATCTCTCCATCCTGCAAGTTATAATTGTTGTGGATCTTTTTAATCACATTAATTCCTTTGTCTGCACAGAGATTGAAAATTATTAACTGATAATTATTATGTCTTTTTACGTTTTAATTGAAAAGTTAACTGCCATGGGTAAGTGCCAAGTACCATCTGAATGCTATACACTTTCACATCCCCTGGCTTACGCAAAACAAAGCCAATCAAAGAGTCAAAACTCACAACATTCTTCAGACTTCGAAAGGTTTAGGGAAGTCGGTTTAATCTGAGAATGCTGTTCGTTTTTTTTGCACCAGAGTTAAGGACACATCTTTCAAACGTCTTCAGCCGGACCGAAGAATCGACACTTATATTTGGGTGGGTTGGGTTTTTTTTGTAGGACAGATGACTCACACTGCACAAGAAGTCATGTCATGTAACTCTCATGAGAAAAAACTCTGTTTTTCCAAATTATATTGGTTATTTTTGTTGCACTGGCAGCTATAGGATTTTGTTGGAATCACTGACTCATTCCTCTTGCATGGGAACAAAGGTTAGATTGTAACAAAGGCCCTAAGGCCCAGATCTCCAAAGGTATTTTGTCTCTTAACTACCAAAACCTATTAGCTTCTTCATTAGAAAGTAGAAAGGCATACTAATGGGAGTTCAGCCTGTGGAAACTGTCTTTTTTCTGCATTTTACATGTTTTACTTGGGCAAATTGGCTGATATGTATCGTATGACCAGACATACATCCTACAGTGTCTAGGGCTATGCTTGTTAAATCTATTACTATCAAAGAGCAAACCAAAGGCTATAATTACAGCATATTTTCTGTAATTTAGGTCATGTTCCACATCCCCTTCTATTTTCCAGCATTCAAAGGCGCGGGTCTTTCTGAAATGAAAGCTTCCTGTTTGAAATCCACATTGTTTATTTCAGCTGCAATGCAGGCTTCTTTTTCTCCCTTTTTTTTTTTTTTTTTTCCAGAAGCTTATGTGAAATTGTTCCTTCTCTTTAAAAATTCATAGAGTGCAAAGCCAGCAAGAGGCATAAGTTTCATTTCTCTTCGGCGAACCGATCTCAAGTGCTGGGAAATTTCAGTTTTTGCAGTGACAGTCAAAATTAAAATATATTTGACGAAAGGGGGTGGCTCTGCCCTGATGGAATATGGAACACCTTTCAAGACAACCGTGTTTTCATTTTGTTCTTTTTCAGTTTGATTTGATTAGAGTTAAATTTTGACTGAAAAATATAACCACCTAAGCAGTCATCTTCCTCTGCATTCCGCATTACCGTGTCTTCTGGAGGGATTCTGCTGCTAACCGTACTTTTAACAAAGCCACTTCACTTCATGGACACCTGCAATAGAGCGATCTAAAGTAAAGCAAGACCATGCACTTGTGTGTTATTGCCGGTTACAAAGGGTGATCATACAAATAGCTCTTTCATTACATAAGTGCAACACATGGTTCTTCAATTAATGGACTACATAGTCTTGCAGAGCAGAGCTGTCTTCAGTCCCTTTAGATGGATGAAACTCTTTGGAAGCCTGTGAACCTTTCTGCTTCAGTATCCAGCTCAGATGCTCTCTCCTCTCTGCTAAGTCTTTCAGTTAAGTGGGAGTAAAAGGCAGTAAAATTGCAGTCATATGCCAGCAGACAAGATTGAACACATACTGAGTGCAGACATGATGAATAAGGAGGTGGTATTTTAATAGTCAATTTTCAAGATATAACAGCTCTTGAAAATAGATTAGCTTAGAACATTTTCTCTATTTAGAAGTGTCACTACTTATCTGTGCACTTAAGTAAAATTGAGCTTTGAGGCACCTAAAGGATAGGTCAGAAAGGCTGCCAGTGAAGGGATACCTCAAAACTAAAACCTGGTGCTACGAGACAGCATAAATGACACGCTGTAAATATAATAAATATCAATAAGATCTTTCTGAAAATTCAAGTTACTGTTGCATTTACAGAACTCAAGATATGTGAAGTTAAGCTGGCTCATAAATGGAAACATCAGAGCTCAGGTTTCACCCAAGATGAGGACATATCTATGCATCTCTGTGTGTATACATTCAAGAGATAGTAAATTCAGTAGGTCCACTCAGAGAAGTGGGTGAAGCAGATAGCATTTCAGCCCACAGCTGATATCTAGATTGTTTTGGTTGGCTATGGAATCTTTCTCCAGTTTATGATATGCAAACCTGGGAGGGAGCTGATAAGACTGGTTCTGAAGGAAAGAGAGAGAAAGAACAGATGTATCTCTGCAGGTCAAGGGCTTTCACTGGGGAGAGAGGAGTCGGTGCTCACTCAGGAGCCTGTCTGAGGGCAGCTTACGTGGCTTATACTGCTACTGCAGGCTACAATATATGCAAGTTGTCCTCAGAGTAGAAAGTCATTACATGGAGGGCACTGCCATTGCCATGAGCACTATTGCTCTGGAAGAAGAGATCATGCCTGGTGCTGTATTTGAAAAGGGTGGCAACCTGGCTATGAACTCAAATTTAACATAGGACCTGGAGAAGGGAGGGATTTCCACCATCCTCTTTTCCCACTAGGTGGGAATTCCAGCTCATTCCTCAAAAATGCCAGCTCACATAAATCATACCTACAGGTACTGAACTGGGACCACAGGGATGTCATGCAGTGGGTGATACTGAGGACATGGGACTAAATGGCAGTGGACTCTGGGCTTCGCCAGACACAGCTCAGTCTGCTTTCTAGTGTGCCTGTCTTGAAAGCTATGAACTCCTCAAAACAGGTCAGAAAAGAAGAACACTGTATGTTCCCCTGCTGAATCTAGTGCAAAGAGCCTTCACTGCCAACATGCTTCTCTGTGCACAGTGGCATGCACAGGCTGAATTATCACCATGTGAGTTTCTTCTTGAATTTGACACATTTATTTTGATAAGGAAGAGCGAGCCCAATACGACTCCTATCAGTGTCAGTGGGAACGGAAAAGATTTTCTCAGCTGTCTGTATTGTTTACCATATGATTATAGGGCCTTTAGTCAGAAATACCCCTTTAATGATTTGTGTTAGCATTGTGCTTTGTATCCATAAGCTGACACACTGTTGCACTCCTGTCAGAATAAAAATCTTAGTTCATTGTACCCATAATTACTTTTCACTGGAAAAAGTTGTCATATAATACATAGCTTCTTCAGGGGCTAAACTCCATCATAGTCACTTTGGACCCTTGCACTGTATTGTCCTGAAGCTACTCGCACAGTGAACTCTTACCATGCCTATTGCCCATTTGGTTCACTCACAAAAGAGCTGGGATAATGAGTATCTCTTTTAAAAATGCCAGATGCTGGTGGAGGTCCTGGGAATAATAGCATGATGAAAGACTACCAAAGATGGCGTTTTAAATGAGGTTTTCTCCCTCCTTTGTTATCACTAGTAACCTGGAGAAGTCTCAGAAAAGCCCCAAAGTGGGGTGTGGGGAGAACCTTGTTCAGACTTCAAACATTCATAACAACTAGAGTCCCTGCAATGTCGAGATCCCCATTTGTGAATGTCAGGACTCATACTTAACCTATACCTATTAATCACACAACCAGGCAATCCATGTGTTTAGTGGGATGATTCTTCTTTAGCCACCTCATGTTGTGAACTCATTTTTAAAGAAACTATTTGTATCTGCAAATGTGGCACTAGCTCAGGTTAAAGAAGATAAAATACTAGTCACATAATGTCACAAACTGCAAATATGACGCTGTATTTAATAGGGCAAAAGAAAGTCCTCTGCTTGCTGCTGAAACAATGCTGCGTGGGTTCACACAATGCAGCCACCCCTCCGCTTCCTTGCAAGACTGGCATCCCAGATATCCTTACTCAAAATCAAGACCATGAAAGTTACAGTGGCTAATTTAGACTAGTAATCACATCAGTGTCTGAGAAGAACTGCTGCACTGACTTTTACCTTGTCAGGAACCAGCAAATTTCCCCAGAACAAGGATAAATCATGATTTAGCATTTTACTCTTGCCCAGAAGCCAGGGCAACAAGTTTCTGAGCTGATACAATAACGTGTTTATCAGTTCAAGCAGAAGGGTATGAATGGATTTACAAAGGTAGGAAGGTCAGCTCTTGCCAACCTGGGAGCCCAGAAGAGATAAAAGGCAGGGCTCTTCCTTTTTCCTCAGATAAGTAGTGAATCAACTGCACCACTCTGCTTAGTGTCACCTGCAAACTTCCTGAAGGTGCCGTCAATCCCACTGTCTAGGTTGTTAATGAAGATATTAGATAGTATTGGTCCCAGTACAGAAACCTGAAGGATACCACTCTTTACTGGCTTCCACCTGGACATCAAGACATTGACTGTTACTCTTCCGATGTGGCTGTCCAGCCAATTTCTTATGCAACAGTCCATCTGCCAAACCTATATTTCTCTGATTTAACCGCAGTAATAATATGGGGGACCATATAAAAGGCCTTTCATAAGTCCAGGTAGATGACATGTGTAGCTCTTCCCTTGCCCATTGATGAAGCCACTCCATTGTAGAAGGCCACTAGATTAGTCAGGCATGATTTGCCCTGGTGAAGCCATGTTGGCTGTCTCTAATCACCTTCCCTGTGTTTTGACATATCTTCCAGGAGGATCTGTTCCATGATCTTACTGGACACTGAGGTGAGGCTGATCCTGGGTCTGTAGTTCCCAGCATCCTCCTTTTTACCCTTTTGAATCATGTGTGTGATATTTCTTATTCTCCAGTCACAGGGGACTTTGCCTGACTGCCAATTGCCTCAGTACCCTGGGATGCACCTTGTCAGGCGCCATGAACTTGTCTGTTCAGGTTCTTCAGGTGGTCTCTCACCTGAACTTTATTTTCAACATGAGAGACTTCATTCCCCCAGTCTCTGCATTGAGGTTCAGGGGTTTGACAGATGTGGGAAAAGAAATGAAACTAACGCAAGAGAACCATTGAAAACTGATGAAAACGTGTTGAGTAGCTCAGCCTTCTCCATGTTGGTTGTCACCAGCTTTCCTGTTTTGTTTACCAGACGCATAAATTTTCTTTTATCTATTTTTTGGCCAATGTACCTGTGGAAGCCCTTCTTACTATTCTTCACATCCCTTGCCAAATTCAGTTCCAGCTGTGCCTCAGGTTCTTCAGCCCCATCTCTACCTATCTGGGCAGCATCCCTATATTCTTCCCAGGACACATATCCCTGGTTCCACTGCCTGTGGAGCCTCCTTATCCTCAGGTGGAGGACCCCGGCCCAGGCCTTCTGGTGATAAGCGCCGGAAGGAGCATGGCCCAGGCATTCAGGCAGGAGCAGACTGAAAGCTGTGGCGGTGGTGACTGCAATGGGAGAGGTCCATGTGCTCCTCTGTTACTGAGCATCTGCAGGACCCATCCCTGGCAGTGTTCAAGGCCAGGTTTGGATGAGGCTTTGAGCAACCTAGACCAATGGAAGGTGTCCCTGCCCATGGCAGGGGTTGGAACTGGATGATCTTTAAGTTCCATTCCAATCCCAACCACGGTGGTAGGGGAAGGTGGTAGGGGAAGATGAAGCTGCAGTGACTGTGCCTCTGTGACGCAGAGGGGAAAGGCAGTTTCCAGAAAAGCCTCACAAAATTTATTTCACTGTCTCTGCTAAGATTGGCCCTGAATATAGATTTTGTTGAAGAGAAGAGGCTGCTGCAAGGTAGTCTCTGGAAGCGGAAGGGTTTGGCAAGCTTCTTGGGCTCTCCAAAATAATGCGTTAACTTTTTTATTGATTCGAGAAAAATTTGAGGAAGTTAAATGCATTCCCAGACCAAATTGAATCTATATTTCTTCACGGATAACATGAGTCAGAGCATCTGAATTTGTACTGCCCAATATAGTAACCGTGCTCCATCAAAAGAGGGATGCTGGAGTAGAACAGTGCACTTTCCAAAGTTCTGTTTTAATTACTCTCTCAGAAAAATGATCAAAAAGAAAGACTCTTTCCTGTATATCTGTGACAGCAGATGGATGAAGAACAGAAGAGGCAGTGAGACTTGTGTGACAACCTGCTGAGCCCTCAGCAACACCGAGCAGCCCCAGGTGGTAAAGACAGCTGTGGAACTTTGACAATTTAACCTAACGCACTGGAGGGAAGGGATGCCATCCATAGGGACTTGGACACACTTCAGAGATGGGCCAGTGACCCCATGAAGTTCAACAAGGAACTTTGAGCATCCAGGTTTAGTGGGAGGTGTCCCTGCCCATGGCAGGGGGGTTGGAACCAGATGATGTTTAAGGTCCCTTCCAACCCAAACCAGCCTATGATCCTGTGACTCTAAGATTCTATGATCCACACGCATTAAGTCGCGCTTTCAAGCCCCCTCCAGCACACAGTTTGAAGGGTGCCTAAGCTGACAGCCGAGCTCCTGGTCTGTCTGTCCCAGGGACGGCTGCTCTCCCCTCCACCCCCCGAGGGGAGCGCTGTTGGTGCCGGCCTCCCGGGAAAAGCGCCGGTCCCTCTCCTTGTAACCGCTGTGTTCTGAGGTCGAGACGGGTAAAGCGGCGGCGGGGTCCGCGCTGTGCGGGGTAGGGAGCGCCGGGGCCCGGGTACCCGCTGCCGCCCGCAGGGAGCCGCCGCCGCCGCCAGGGGGCGCGGCGCTCTCTCGGATGGGGGAGCCGGGGCGGGGTGGTGGCGAGGGGACGCGTCGCGGGCGCGTCGCTGATTGGCTGGCGCGGGCCAGGCTGGTCGCGGGGCGCCGGTTCTTAACGCTCGGTGCGGGGCGGCGGGAGCGCTTTGCCGGTTGGGCTGTTGCGAGCCGGGCTGCCGCCGCCGCCGCTGCTGCGCGACATGAGCGAGGTGAGCCCCGCGGAGGGACCGGGGGTGCCTGTGGGGAGCGCTCGGCAGTGAGCGTCACCTTCCCTTTGGGAGAGCCCCTCGGGACGCGCTGCCCGGGCTGGGGGCCGGGTGAGCATCTGCTGTGCCTCACACGGGTCCCGGGCTGGGTGGGGAGTCGGAAACGTGTAGCTTCCGTTGAACCCTGCCCTCTGATAAGCATCCCTCCCCAGGTGCGTATGCCCCTTCAGAGCATAAAGCGAGGGGGTGTTTTGCCTTTTGAAGGACCATATGCACCAGTGCAGAATAATTAACCCCCCCTGCCAATTAATAATCTAAAGATGCTTTTAATGCTTTCCTGTGCAGAAGGAAGGATTTAATAAGTTGTGTTAAAGTTATCTGCTAGAGCTCATGGAAAAAAAATGCCCTGTTTGTAGTTAGATGCTGATGTAAACTTTATAAATAGTGTTCTGGGAAGGATTACAATTAAGGAAAAAATGTAAATAGTGCCAGCCATGTAAGGATCACTCATACTCTCATAAAGGAATAAGCTGAGAACTTTCACTTGTGCTCTGTGGGTTGTTTCTTCTTTCTTTCTTTCTTTTTTTTTCCCTGTGGAGAAGTTATGTGGGGCACCGCAGAATTCTTGTGAACAGTGTTGTCATGCATGATGGCTACCTGACAGCACGGTCAATCAGCTGCCAGGCAGGTTCAGCTGGTAGATCTCACAATCTCCAGTGCGTCTCTTCCGTTAGGAATCAGTAGAGATGCCTGTAACTGTGCCTTACCCAGCACCTGTTATTCAGAGGCTACTTTCTCTTATAAAAGGCCTGCTACTTCATTAATGAATGGGTATCCCTTTCTTAGCAGCAAGAGTAAAATTAAGAGCAACACCAAAGAAGCTCTAACTAGCTGTTGTGCTGGTGTTAAGATCAGCTGTATTTTTAGATGGGGTGTAAACTTGGATAAAAAGCAGTGTATGGGGATTTATGAGGACAAGCTTGCATCCTGGCTTGCAGGTCAGGCCAGATGGGGAGAGAAGAGGAAATCATCATTGTGTTTTTTTTTTTGGTGCTTGAGGGGATCAGGCTGTCTAGGTGTAGTGCATCAGGCTGTCCGTGACCTCTCCTTGGCTGCTGCCTGTATTTACATCAACTGGATAGAGTGCATGCATTGTGGGGTTGTTTTTTGCAGTCTCTGCCCCCTTGGCTTCCAGGCTAGCTGAAGTATTGTGTGAGATGAAATACTGCTGTTCTACTTCTTAAGATAGCATTCAGGGAAAAATCTTCTAGTGAGGAGTAGTGAATAGGTGATATAGATATACTTACTATAACTGTGCAGAGCACTTTTTTGTTACAGCCTTGTACTGGGTTGGATTTACTCAGCAAGTACCCCTTAATGGTTTGAATTGGGTTGCTTGCCTTTTGGGTTTTATAAGTCTCAATGAACATCAAGGTCATCCCTAATACCAGCATAGAGGTTCTCTATTTGCAATATGTTTCCCTTTGGCTCAGAGCACTATACCTAGCAAACCCTCGGAGCTGGAAAATGTCTCTTTCTCTGGCATAGCACTAAGCCCTGCATGTATGACACTTAGCACTGCACTTGGTGTCTTCAGTGCTGCTGTCATTCAACTGATGATATCGGAGAGTGTATCTCTCACAGCTCCAATGAAGAAAAGCTTTCTTGCTGTTACTTTGCCTGTCAGCGATGCTCAAAAGACTGTTCTTTTTCCAAAAGGCAGATTAAAGCAAGTGGACCACCCCAAGCCACCTCACTGTAAAAGACTGTCAAAAAAGGAGGAAAAAAAAAAGATTAGCAGAATGCAAGCTCCTTAAATATCTGTTTGTAATATTTGGATGGGTATCTTGGTGTATTTCACATGTAATGCTGTAACTGAAAAATATTTGTTTTCTTTGTTTTATTCTGCTGGAAAATATGAGGGCAGAGTGATTGACAAGAGGCTCAACTACAGCCATTAAAAGATTATCCCAATAGAATGGTGTTGGGAGGGTGAGGAGGTTTTTTGCTGTATGTTAACGCTTGTCAGGATTTGAGTGGAGCTTGAAATGTTGCACAAATCTCTGAAGAGAGCTTTCATGTCCCTCAAGTTATTTGCTGAGACTTTGCATGGATTCTTAGTTTGCTGCTCCAAGCAAAATTAACTTATTTCCTGTTTATGGGCAGTGATTACCAGTCTGGTGATGGAGAAAGCTGAACAGAAGCAGCTGTTATTCTGACTGTAATACTTTTATATTTTGTAGCAGCTAACTTATTTTTTCATCAGGAAGGATAAAGACATTTTCTACAGAAAACCTTTACGCTTCTTCCCCTGCAATATTTGCCTTAGAATGTGTTTAAGATGCCCTGTCTCTGGGCAAAAGTCTGGCCCTGTAACTAGTCACAGGGAGCTTGTGGTATAAGACTTTACCTAATACCACTGTGAAACATGATTAGCGCTTTCTGCAGCTTGGTTTCAGTGCAGGTAGATCTCTTAGCTGTATGGGGATCTTCTCCATAAAGTCACTGTATGCCAAAATGAAATTCTAGGTGTCAAAGTAGCTTTGAAAAATCTGTCCTCAAATAACTAAGGAGCCTTTTCTTTAGGTCTTTAGGTGGTTTTGGTTATTTTAATGAGTCTACAGAGAAGAGCCGCACTGAAAAATATCAGCTACTACCACAGTGAGCACCCATGAGATGCACTCCTTCCGTTGAAGATCTCTGGTCACATAGGGTAAACTGGGAGAAGTAGTGTTGGTTAATGGGCTCACAGACCAATGCCAAATCGCTGCTCACAGTCAGTTTAGCTCTAGACCTGCAACTGGCATAAACTTGATACACCACAGGGAATCCTGTCATCAGTCATTTAAGTATGTGATGTTGCAGATGATGTCGGGTCATGGTGACAGTAGGGCACAAAGGTTCACAGGAAATGTTTTGGCACACAAACATTTTTACAACATTCACTGCCCCTCTTGCCTCCTGTGTTGAATGATTCTGGCTGTCATCAGGAAACAATATGGTGTTGCACCCCTGGTTCAGGGATGAAGCACAGGTGTCAGGAGTTGGACCTTAAAATAGCATTAGCATCGGTTGCCTTGTTGGATGCATTTATTTACTTTTGGTCTTAAGGATCAGAGCGGTACCGCTGGCATAGGGAAGGAGCTGAGCTTTAACAGGTGCCTGATTTTGAGAGAGCCACCGGCCCACGTGCCTGATGCACCTGTGACTTAAGAGCTTGCGTTGGAAGAGCATTACGCAGAGTGAAGTGCTGTGCTGATTGCCAGGGTGCTGATGTGCACCACTTAAGGCAGAGTTTGAGCCAGCAGCTTTGTATATTTGAAGAGCAGCCTAGGTACCAGACGGTAGCAAGAATATTCTATCTTTCATCTAAAATAGGTGTCAAGCAACCAGGCATGTGGAATTTGTAAGACGGGAGAGAGCTGTTAGGGCTTGATTCCATAGTGTGCTTAGGTCTCTTAGCTGGTGACTTAATCTCTGTCTGAATGCAGGGTTTTGGTCAGGCTTTGAATAAAGAACACCAGGTCTTGTTTCCTGGGGCTGCAGCAAGCTTTCCCTTTGCCATATATTGTTTCCGGGCTCTTGGATCCTGCCGCAATTGCTGCGTTGTGTCCACCTTCTGAAGGATCATGAAGCTTGTTCGTTTGCCCTGTAATAGTGGTGCACAGAGCACACGTCATGTGCTCATCCAGTTAGCTCTCCACTGCAGCCTGGAGTACTGAATCTTTGTCCTGGAGCTGAGATCAGCTTCAGTGGGAGATACTTAGCTAGTCAACTTGGTGAAGATGGAAGCTTCACTGGAAAGCTGACATAATATAACAAAGGCGTCTTTCTGAAAATTGAGCTTCACCAGTCCTTGAGGTGTGTGTGCAAGATACCAATCATCAAGGCAGTCTCTGCTGTGGCTGTTCTCGAAACCAGTAGTACCACCTGGCCTTTTCATTTGGGCATGCCCCTAAGCTAGAAGAGTAACCGTGAGTGTCCTCTTCCTTCAAGATTGAGGGAAGAACCTGGAACATGCCTCTATGACTCTGGGCATGTGTGCCCAACGGGAGCCTGTTGGAGAAGGAGAGGCACATGTTAGAGCATGTAACATTAGATATATGTAGAGGCTTCTGTCTGAAACTGTAGCTGCTTTAGGTAGTTAAATAGGAAAACTGGTGCTCTTTCATGAGCTGCTCTCCTGAGTTCAGTTGGAACCATACCACTGGAACTGTATTTCAGGTTTTAGAACCAGATGTATCTAAACACTGAAGGGAGGATTGTACACCGATAATCCTGGTAGCACTAAACCAACTGGTGTTTGCTGGGGAAACACATGCTCTGTTTGCTTGGAGGAGCTCCTG
The DNA here is from genome assembly GCF_037157495.1 of Lathamus discolor. NCBI lineage: Eukaryota > Metazoa > Chordata > Aves > Psittaciformes > Psittacidae > Lathamus > Lathamus discolor. The sequence goes on from NC_088887.1 coordinate 33,890,938, forward strand.
TTCTCCTGTGTCGTGCTTGCAGCTCTGGGGGTGTGTCTGAGTCAGCCAGTCATCTTGAGTGGTGGAGGGGCCCTTCTGGATGCACTTTTCAGGTACTGCTGTGGTCCCCAACTGTTAGTTATTGGCCTCACAGAGGCTGTACCCACAATAAGCTCAAAACTGTACAGATCTAAGAAGTGCAGCAAGAACATGGCAGGGTGGAGGAGGAAATTTTGCAGCTGTTACAGGATGGGGGTGGGACAGCTAAGGCACATGAACATCAATTTTTAATTTTAGCCCACATCTATTTATTAGCTGAGTGGTAAATTGCAGCTCAAAACAGAAGGAGAAAAGGAGAATAATAAGTTTTAAATTGGTCACTTTGCCTACTCCTTTCAACAGTGTGGTTTCAGTGGGATCAAGCATCTTCTAAAACAGCATTTAGAAGTGATGCTGGAAATTGATTTTCATTTGGTGAAACTGGCAGATGTGCCTTTTAGAAGTGCATGGGCTTTCTTGCAATGTTTAGAATGCCAGAAGATTCAAACACCACGACACTTTAATAAAAGATGGTTAGTTTTAATTGTATGCTGCAGATGTCATGCTTCCCTGCAAAAGAGTAACTTAAAGCAAAATATCTGCATTTGTAAAATGGGAAACTTCCATCCTTCCTACTGCTGCACTTGATAATAGGATATCATTTCAGGTTGTAAAAGTGTATTATTTTCTAGTCCTGTTGGTGAGCTTATAAGAGTTATTTTCCAAGAGTTTCTACATTAACTAGGTCATGTTAATGATGAAATTTGGTGTATGGTAGCAATTAACTTCAACAGGAACAGTGGTGGCCTGTAATGGGTCATCAAATGTTGCTGGGTGTTTTTTATTAATTTGACTAAAATATTTGATTTCCTGGCCACTCTTTGCTATTGTCTTCCTTGCTTTTTTTCCTAGGGATGACTTGGGAAATGTCTTGGTGCTCACGTTTTACCTCTTTACTGTAACTTTGCCACAGAAAGTAATAGAGTGCCTAGGGCTGGATGCCGTGTACGTAAATCATGAGACACCTGCTTCTTGGCCAAAGAGGCTTGGGAGAAGGAGGCTGCATGCATCAGAGGAAAGCTATGCTTTTCTTTATCCTGTCAGTTGCAGGAGCCTTAAATTCACTGAGCTGTGTAATGCTTTCTTCTCTGCAAGGCAGAGGATCTTCTGATGAAGATGAATAACATACATTCTAACTCTTAAGAGGTGTTCTGTTTCATTTTCTTTGGTTGTTTGGACATTTGGTTTCTAAATAAAGAAATCCCATGGTAGATAGGTAGAAACTAGATTTAACAATAACTAAAAAGTCCTTTTCCCCCTTCTTCCTCTACTTTTAATCAAGAAAAGTAAGTTTTAATTTCTGTTATGGAAGGAGATGGAAGAGACGGACTATATAGGCTACCTTTCTGTTAATAGGAAAATAAATGACAATCTTGACAGAATAAGCTTGGAGCAGGCAAATTGCAGAAGAGTTGCAGTTGTGAAACTTATGAGTAATGACAGGATTTGAGGTCACAATTTAACTCCACTCTCCATGTCTGCTCTGATACCAGACTAGCCTGCTTACAGGGAAACTGGGAAAGTGTCACATACGCCAGATCTTTGCTGTTCTCTCATCTGATCAATTTATACAAAGGGGGATATAGCCCTATTTTATGCACTAACATGGAATCTGGAAGAAGCACAAGTTTAGTCAGAGAAGAAATTGTCTGCCTACATGCCTTGAATATTAGTTACAGCTGAACTGCCTTTTCTGTTAAAGGGAAAAGTATCATTTTACAGCCAGTGAATGTTCTTACATTACACAGTGAGTACTGTGACAGTAGACAGACTGATGGTAGAGATCTCTTATTAAGGCTGGAAGTAAGAAACAAAAGGGAAGGGTGGGAGGGAGAACCCCCTGCAACTATGAAAGGTTGTGCCCTTCTGTCTGATTTTGGAGACTTCAAGGATACTTGGACAGAGATGAAAAGCTAGTGAGAAGGGTGGCACCAGATACGAGGGCTTCAGATATACTAGTGTGTGAAGAGACAGAGAACTAGCTGTTACACTGTATGCGAGTGTATATTTATTGTGTTTAACATGGAGTCTTAGTGTCGAAATGCCTGACAAAATGGTGGCTGCATGGTCACTAGCCATATTTGCAGTTCCTTTGATGGCAGGTTTCATTCTAGCTGTGCTCTGGAGCCAGCTGTGGGATAGTGCTAGCAGGACTAGAAAGTAGTTAGTAGGTCTAGTTGAACCAGACGGTAGGACTGGAGAAACCTGAATCAAATGTTCAGGTTATAACTGTTTCAACTCGGAAGGTCATGTTGAATCACAGCACAATGCACATCTCCTAAAAATGAAGGAGAAGAGGGGAGACCTGTAAGGATCCTTGTTAGCTGTACAGACTGGTCAAGATGAGTTTGTAGAGACTTTAAGTGCACCTTTTCTGGGAATGATGGAGCATTGTTTAGAAATGTCCAAGCTAGCACTGGCTAGGGCTATCCCTGGAAATAGGACAGTGTTATGCTAAAGCTTGTTAAGCTTGACAGGAGTTAGCAGGCTCTTCTGGAGTGAGTCACCGAGACATCTGGAGCAGTCCTGTCAAGTCATCGTCTCCTATAGAAACTACTAGGAATTGCACATGAGAAGCAGTTTTTCCACAGAAAGAGCCTCAGTTTTGTAGGGGGTGGAGGAGAACTTTCAAGGAAACTAAGGACCTACTCAGCTTCAAAATCACTGGGCAGAGTGCTGGAAAGCAGACAGTACCCATTGCTAATGCCTAGGTGACTTGCATCTCCATGAGTCCTCTGTGACCTGAAAAATAAGCCTTGCTATCCAGCTGATATCACTAGTCTGGGTGCCTGGCTGTCCATTTGCCTTGGTGATGCTTTGTTCTTTACGAATCTGACACTAGAGGGATAGGAAGATATTGAAATTGTAGTTGGCAGCACTCTGACTAGAGAAGATACATTTCAAGGGAAAGGGTATCAAGATCATGAAAACTCCTAAGTCAGTGCAAGAGTGTAAGCAAGCAGATGAGGCAGAAATTAATATATCTGAGGACATCTTTGATTTTTTGAGGGTTTTGGTGATGCTTGACCTTTTCCTAGTAACACTCATGATAAGAAGGAAGATCAGTGATTTGTGAGAATGCTTTTATAGGCACCACCGCACTTTCACACAAAAGGTTTGGCTTTAATGAATTGGTATTTCTGTTCCAGATTTGGTCAACTGATCCATCCCAGGCGGGTGCCACTATGCACACACTAGTGTATCTTTGTTCCTCTGCTGAAGAGCTGTGTGTGATTCAGCAAAGCCCTCAGAAAGTGGTAGGGTGAGGTTAGGTTTGATCAGGGGAAAGAGTGCTCCCTTCTACTAGGGCACGAGAGAGTTGAGCTTTTCAAGTACCAGGTGGACTTCCCTGTAAAAGAGACCAAACAATGTGAGTACAAACTTCATCAGGTAGGTCCAATGTAATCTGGTGATGGAGAGAAGCCTGCCTGAGATGAACGGGAGTGTAATGCCCAGCTAAATGCGAAAACACATTTGAAAACGCTAAAGTCCAAGGTTGGACTTTAAGGTTGGACAAGGTCGGGTGGGGCAGTAAGGGAGAGGTACAGAGGCAGAAAAATAATTCTCGTGAAAAATCACAAGTTTGTCTTTGATTTGAATTTTAGGACTTTTCATTCTTGAGCTTGAATGTTTCCAGTGATGGGATTCTTGCTGTCTCTTTCTCTTGTAAAAAATATGCTGCTTTCAAATTCCCAGGGTTAAACTATTTTTTGTTTTAAAATACCGAGTACTCTGGATGCTGACTCTCAAGCATATAATTTTTACACTAATTTAGATACTCTGAAGAGTGACTTCTATATGAAATTAAGAGATAGTATGTGGTGTTCAAGAAAGAAATCTGAATGATGTTCAACTCTGGTTCCTTGAATTCCAAACGCGTACAATGTGAAGTAAAGCAAGAGGGGAATACAAACTGCTACAAATTAGAAGTGTTAACTTGATAGGGAAGGAGGAGGAAGAGCATACTAAGTAATAGGGGATGCCTAGACAGGCAGCCTTCTGCAGATAACATGGTTGAAAAAGAAGACATGCGACTTCTTAACTGCCTCATATGTACCCCTGCTCCACTGTGATCTGATGGATATACATTCACCACTGGAAAAGAGAGCAAACACATTGTTGGCCTGACACACTTTAAAATGCTTGTGCCAGCAACACATATGTGCTGCAATTTAAGCAGGACAGCCAAATGCCTAAGGCAGGCCAGCTTCATGCCAATTTTAATTTGCCAGTCACACTTGGCTAGCTATCACTTCTTTCCTTCAGCATATTTTGCAAGCTACTGGACAGAACTAACACCCAAGCCAAGCTGAAAGAACCTCTGAAGTTAGATTACAGGAGATCCTCTATTTCACAGGGCTCTTATAGAGCAGTACTTTGCTTGGACTAACAGCTTGGTGCATTTCTATCCTGGAGTTGGACTAATGTGATGGATCTTCAGGTAAACAGTGGTAGCAAAAGATTTAGCATTAATTTTGTAAAGAACAAAAAAACCCCACCACAAAACAAACAAAAAAACCCACACAAAAACCCACACAAAAGCCCCCCAAAATCCCCAAACCACAGAAAAAAACAAACAAACGAATATAAAAAGCCGACAAAAACCCCCAAACAACCAAGTTGCAGATTATCTGAATTCCAGCAATATTTTGTGGTCATGCCATGTAAGTCTTTAATAGATGTTTTTGTCTAGCTGCAATGTGTCAGGCAGTACTCAGCTGGATCTAAGTGGCTCTGCTTTCTGCATGGAACTTCTAAAGAATCTATTTTCTCTCTAGTTACAGGATGGGTATGTTAGAGTATTAACAAAATGAATGCATGACTTTTCTGGAGGAGCACATTATACTTTTCTTAAATGGCATTGCATGATGGCTTGCCCTGTTCATGTGAATAAGTTACATATGTGAGGCACATAAAGCAGAATGGAGCCTGATACATAATAGACAGAAGAACTGACTGATGACTACTTGGAGTGGAGAAACTTGCAAGCTTTCACTGAATTCAAATTGAAAAACAGATCTGTGGAGGGAAAGTGTTTGAAACAACGGAGGGGAGCTCTTGCTGAATCTGCTTGACCACATTTCCCTGGACTTGTTCTACAGCTAGGGCACTGCAGGAACTGTAGAGCGTTTAGTCTTAGGCCAGGTAACCTTGTGGGTCTGTCCCAGGGCCGAGGACCCTGGGAGATACAGACAGCTGCTCAGTGCAGACTGCTTTCTTATCTTCTATGCCACTATTAACAGTGAAAACTGATAGTGGCATTGATTTTGACTGGCATCTACAAGGTCCTGGGAGCTTCTGACTTGCAGAAATCTCTGTGTTTTGGGGGCTAGCTCTTTGACAGAGCTAGTGACCTGGCTTTTCTTCTGCTTGCTGTGTGTGAGTGTATTTGATTGCTGTCCCTCATTTGTGGTAATCAAGGTGACCTTGTGCATCACCCTGTCCATCTTCCTTTTTAGTATGGCATGGTTGTTTCTGATTGCTTGGCTGCTGTTTGCACTCCTAGTGCCAGGTCAGCTTTGCACTGAACTGCATCACACTTCAAAGAAAGCAGCTCCCCTAAAGTCTCAGGGGGTGATTTCTGATAGAGGTTTGAACTATACAGCGCAAATCCTCTGTCAAGCAAGGCCCCATTTCGAGGCAGCTTCAGCAGCGGATTCAGGGTTTTCCTTGCATGAATCTCCTTATGGCACAGAGCCAGGGATAACAGGTTTGAGTCATCCCTCTGTGCAGTCCCTGGGCAGGATGTGTTGCCAAAGCTGCAGCATGCAGTCAGTCCAGTGATTCCCCTGCTACTGGAATAGCCCTAAAGAACCTGTCATAACGACAGATGACTGGGGGGCTGCCCAGTGTTGCTCTCTGTGACCAGACTGTCTGCCCAGGGGTCTGAGTCATAGAATAGCTGATGCATAAACATCCTTGCCACTCAGTCTTTCTCTTGTCTTGAAAATCAGATGCTTTGCCCTAGGGTGAAGGCAGAAAGTTTCTTTGCATAGCAACTTGAAACTGCTATAATTAATACCTTTTAGAAACCTAGCTGTCCAGTGCAGCTTAACAGACTGCAATAACATCTGTTATCTGCTGAAGTATGTAGGGAAATAAGAAGAAAATGAGAACAATTTTTTTAAATTGTATAACTGGAAATAAACAAAAACACCAATGAAAAGAGTGGCAGAATTTTTGCAATCTGGGAAGAAGCAGTCTGTTTTAATAATGACAGCAAATATGATCAGATATGCAGCAATTTGTCAGTGCAGACTTTTGCCATTAATAACCCAAGCTGTCCCTTGAAGACAGCCTCTAACTCAATTACAGCTGGGTTTATAGCTCAGCAAATTAAATTACCCTAAACTTCAGAAGGGTTTGGAAGAATGAAATAAAATTTTTGTTACAAAAACACTATCTGTAATCTGCCACATTCTGTCTAGGCAAGGATCCTGACCTCCTGATTGGCTGAGGGAACTCTTCCTATCAGGGGATGTTAATATTGAAGAATACCCAAGATACTGTCTGAATTCAGATGCTTTTCCCAGATCCCCAGGGTTCTGATTTGCTCCTAATAGAATCCCTGGCAGCATTCAAGGCCAGGCTGGACAGAGCCTTGAATGATGTGGTCTAGTGTGTGGCCCCCCTGCCCATGGCAGGGGGGTTGGAACTAGATGATCTTAAGGTCCTTTCCACCCCTAACTATTCTATGATTCTATGATTAACTGTCTTTATTGCCTTTACAAGTGGCCATGGCTTATAATCCACCCCTAACTATTCTATGATTCTATGATTAACTGCCTTTATTGCCTTTACAAGTGGCCATGGCTTATAATTTAGGCGGCATGGATGTACCTGTGTTGCTTCACATTTTGCTCTCTTGCAGAGTAAATATTGCTTAAAGGCAATCACACAACACCAAGAGTTACCTCATGGTAGGAAGCACTGACTTGCTCTGATTTTTCAGTTCCCATAACAAAATTGCAGGGCATCCTCTCCATGGTAGTCTGTTGATTGTTCCTTTGTCCTGGTATGACTGTGGATCAGAGACATCAAATGTGTTACTGATATGATCAACAGAAACAATTAAACTACGTATCTCTTTTTAGCTGGATCATTTCAATGTTTTCAACACAGCTCTGTTGAAGGGTTATTTTTAACTTGAATAATTTTAGTGCTCGTATTTTTTGCATGACCTTGCGAACAATTGTATCCAAACAAATGAGGCCTTGGGGATGGAAAGGTGTGGCTGGATTGGGCTAGGCTGGGAAGTAGGAGTTCTTAGGGCTGATTTCCTGCCTAAAAATGCCCTTTCTGAAATGATAGTGCCAAGTCTGATGCTACCAATAGATAAGAAATAATAGGAGAAAAAAGGAAGAGACCAGCTTAACCTCAGTCATTTTTCATTTATGAAATCTAGCTTAATCAATTTTTATGTAATTGAATTATTCCTTTTGGGTTACCTTGATAATTCCTTTTATCAATTTTCAGTGTAATTAAGATATGGGCTATATCGCTCATCTCCAAAGGAGAGCTGAGGTAATTTTTTGGCAAGTGGTGTGAGAAGGCTTATTCTGTAGTTCATCTTACCCTCTTTGCCCTTTGCTATGCAAAACCTAACATGCAGTTTAAAGAAATTTGAGCACCATACTGAGGTTCCAACTCTGCTCATAAGAGTGATTCTGCTGAATTGAAGACAGCTACTTGTCCACATATGAGTTACCCAGTAAATAAGCCTTGCAGGATCAAATCCTCCATTTCCTGTGGAAAGAGGGATTACTTCTCATGGCTGGCATGGTAATTAACAGGATTTGGGAAATACATTCTTGCAGCTGCTTTCAAAATTAACTTCAAAGATTCCATTAATCCCTGCCTTGAAAAAAAAAAAGTAATTACAATGTCTTTGGAGAAATATCTGCTTAATAATGTTTTAATTCAAAATATGCTAATAACCTAAATATTAAGCAAGCTACTGTTTGTGCTAATTACGTTGATTACGTTTGGTGCTGGTGTAAATATTCTGTTTAGAACATTATATTGGATCTGAGCACAAAATCAGCAGGTTCTCACTGTTGAATTTATAAATTACAGCCCATCATTGGTGAAAGTGGGACACTGGGAAAGCTCTTCTCTGTACTATTAGAATATATAAAAACAGCACTGTAAGTGGGTTCTTGCATCTCAGGTAGTGATTCTCTGCCCATTTGCATTAGGTGCCTCCTGATTTAACTTTAAAGTGTGCTGGGTGCTGAAGCTTGCTCTGTGTACACTCAGAAGTGCCTATTGTGAGGACTTTCCTCAAGCCAAAAGCTCTGTCTGGATGAAAGTGAGCAAATTGCACCTCCTGAGTTGAAGCAAATACCCTATTTCTGTGATCAATCCTCTTAAGGCATTCTGCCCATGGGGTGTAGTATGCATTGTTTTTATAGACACATAAATGCGTTTTACATGGACAATGACCACATTGCAAACAAAATAACCTAGAAGCAGGGACTGCAGTGCTGTCTGTCTTTCAACTACTCTGAGAAGCCCCAGCTACAATGTTACTCCTTCCATTTCCATTGCTTTTTCTGTGCCTGGTTGTCCAGTGGATCAACAGGAGGGCCATGGCCTTCTACCAGCATGCCTTCCTCTACTGTCTTATGGGAGTTCTGAGTTCACCCTGTGTAAACAATATCTAAACCTTCATGCCCTCCTTCCTGGGGAAGTGCAGCAACCAGTACATAAGCAGTCAACCTCGTAAACAGTCTGCTTTTCACACAGTCTGCAACGTGTATGGACAGCTATACGTTGAATATAGTGCTTTCCTTCTGTGTGAAAGTAATGTTTGAGATTTAATTTGCACCATGTAATTTGCACAGTGTAAATGACTGTCAAAGATGCAAGGATATGAATGCTGAGGTTCAGCTTCTATCCTTTATAGAAACATGAAAGGATGTTGTAAAGATACTGGATCTTGCCCATACCATTGCAACAGCAAGAGCCAGACACTGATCCACAGTGTCTAGAAGCAAAATCTTCCGTAGTTGTTCACAGCCTTGATAATTTCTGATAAATATTATGTGGTTTCTAGGACGATAGTGTGTATGTGTGTACATACTTAATATGCCTTCAGCAACTACAAAAGCCATAGAAAAACAGTGTTGGTCACTGCCAACTTTTAGCCACTTCAGTCTGAATCCTATCATTTCATCTCAGTCCACCTGCGGAGTTTTAATTTATTAAAATAGCTATAGCAGAGCCATAATGAAATTAAGTAGAATCGAGAGCTAATGAAGTAGAACACTGATTGACCCATGAAGATAATTATAGACATTGTCAAAATGCCAGAGATTGTTTCATTTTGACAGCCAGTATTGGAAGGTGGATCCTGGCACTCTTGCTCTGGCAATATTATGCTGCCTGGCAATGCAGGATAGGCAGAAAACTGCCTGTATAAAGGAGCATGCAGAGAAGGTGCTACATAGATGAGAGTAGAGGCCGTATTCTAAAAAAAAGTGAGATTCTAGGGTGAGAGCAGCCGGGGAAAAGTGGTGTTCTCCAGAAAGCTACTTCTACCAGAAATGTAAGCTTAGCCGTAACCAGGAGTGTACTCGTTTGTACTGAAATATATGTTGATAAATGTATCTGGATGTCACAGAAGTTGGTATGGGATTTGCCATCTGGCTGTATTGCAGACCAGTTCTAAGACAACTTATAATAGGAGGGAATGAGTGAAACAGCAGAACCTGTGTGTGGCTCTTCAGCAGTACACTTTTTTCTTTCAGCTGTTCGTCTTCATGCTTTTTGCTGTATAATACCAAAAAACATAGTGGTGCTAAAACTGAGGCCAGGTATCCCTGCAGCATCAGTAAACAGAAGTCTTTCTGTCATAGCAGCGTACCTTCTCCTGCTCTTTATCTTAAACATTATAATATATTTTATATGTCCTATTACCAGGTTATCTACTGTGTTGTGGTTAAGAGTAATGTTTTCTGTACTTAACTATGTGAAATGACGAATGCTGTTGTTTCAAGTCAATACATAACATTGGCAAGAGGTTGTCAAACATAAAGAAACAGAAATCTCTAGTAAAGAAGAGTTTAACCTAGTTGGTCAAGTTGAAATCATGAGTTCTACAGAGACTATCCATTCATTCCAAGTCACACAGCTGCCTGGTTCTTGCTCCTACTGATAGTTTGGATCTTCATTTACTTTCTGACATACAGCTTTTGTTCTTTGCTAGACTGTGAAAGAAAGGCAATTGCAAAATTCCCATTGATTTCAGTTTGCTCACGATATCACCTCATTGCATAACTAATGTCAAGTGGCATGTACGCATAAGGTACTGGGCTACTGGCAGTAGCTGATGGTTTCTTCAGTACCCACTGCTTGTCTATAAAGTGTTATATAAATCTTGAGGCTTTTTCATGGCTTGCTTCATTTTTTTTTTTTTTTTGTGGTTTGTTTGAACAGAAAGTTTACACCTAGTGTCTAAAAAAAAAAAAAAAAAGGCATGGAAAAATCTGGGTTCTTAGAACCAATAAATTTGATTATAATATGCCTGGACAGGAGGTATACAGGAAAGGAGGCTGTGTGAAGTATATAGTCCTGCATTTCATAGAATCATAGAATAGTTAAGGTTGGAAAGGACCTTATGATCATCTAGTTCCAACCCCCCTGCCATGGGCAGGAACACTTCACACTAAACCATCTCACCCAAGGCTCTGTCCAACCTGGCCTTCAACATCGCCAGGGACGGAGCATTCACAACTTCCCTGGGCAATCGATTCCAGTGCCTCACCACCCTTACAGTAAAGAACTTCTTCCTTATATCCAATCTAAACTTCCCCTGTTTAACTCTGAACCCATTACCCCTTGTCCTGTCACTACAGTCCCTGATGAAAAGTCCCTCCCCAGCATCGCTATAGCAGCCTCCTTTCAGATACTGAAAGGCTGCTATGAGGTCTCCACGCAGCCTTCTCTTCTCCAGGCTGAACAGCCCCAACTTCCTCAGCCTATCTTCATACGGGAGGTGCTCCAGTCCCCTGATCATCCTCATGGCCCTCCTCTGGACTTGTTCCAACAGTTCCATGTCCTTTTTCTGTTGAGGACACCAGAACTGCACACAATACTCCAGGTGAGGTCTCACAAGAGCAGAGCAGAGATCACCTCCTTCGACCTGCTGGTCATGCTCCTTTTAATGCAGCCCAGGATACAGAGCTCCTGTAAGTCTCAGGACTCCTTTAAGTCTGTCCTCTTTCATAAGTCTTCTGTGTTTTTAATCTTTAGCTTACAGGAAGTGTGCATGCTAATGTAATTCCTCAAAATTCCACTATAGATAAACTAAATATGCAATGAGTATTGAAGCAGTAATGGTTATATGCTAAGTATGCTTTTGGATACACCTATGCCTGTAGTCCAATGAACCTCATTGTAATAAGTAAAGGCTGGCCTGCAAGAAGTTTTTCTTATGTTGTTCCTGGATATAGTCAACCTTAATTGTCCTTATTTGAGGAACTCTGCAAGAAGAATTTAGTGCTAAAAAGCAGCAGAAATTGCTGGTTTGCCTGCTGTTGACTAGGAAGCTTTCCTTACATGGAAAATATGGAAAGTCCTTAAGCAGGTATTTACAATGGCATTTTTATCTGCAGAGAGCTTACAAGTTTCTAAAATGTAGTTCTTGGTACATTTTTCATTTTAAGGCTAAAGCAGCTAAACTCTTAAAGCAAAAGACTATGAAAAAATAAGGTGCTTATGAAACAGTTTAGTTTGAGTCAATTCACATCTCTTATGGAGAAAATTTTGTATAGAGAGCAGATGGTGGTGCAGAATAAAGGTTTGTTTGGCACACAGCTGGCTGACCCACAGCCATTTTTGTGCTGCATAGTACCAATGTATATTTCCTTTTGTCAAAGCCTAGGGATGGACCTAGTAGCAAAACAAGGCTTAAGAAAAGCTTAGGATATGTACAGACTTCACTGCTGTTCCTCTTGTCAGTGAGTACAGAACATCCTAATAACGTTTCAAATGTGTCAGTTAAATTATTTTTTCATCCTGAGTCAAGTCTACACTGACTGTCTGCTGTTCACTTCACGAAAACTTTCACTGTTTCTATGCTTTTAATTCTGCTCTTGGATATTCTTTCTTTCTTTGATGTAGAAACAATATGCTTTTGAAAATCTGCAGCTGCTGCTTTACTGAGATACAGCCCCGCTGTACATTGTTAGCCCTGCACTGAGATGAAGCAGCAGAATAATGTTATTACTGTAAGGGCCTGTTTGTCAAAGAACTTTCTGGCAGTTTCATGTCCCTCATCTTGGGCTTTCTGTGGCTCACTGGAAGAACAAAACAACCCCTGTGCCCCTGAAAATTCTGTAATCACCATGTAGCTACAATCCTGAACACTGAGGTGCTAATTGGAAGCATAACTGAAAAGGTCAGGCTATTTCAAGACAAGAATATAAGATTAAAGGCAAAAATCAGGCTTGGGGGTGAAGGAGGGGCTAGAAGAGTCGCTAGAAAAGCTGGTGCAGTGCTTTAACATTCTTCTTGAAAAGTCCTCTGAGCTACAAAGTCACTTTTGACCTTAGTTTTTATACCTAGGGGACTAACTTGTTATAGTTTTCATACCATGTTAACTAGCTGCTGTGTATAGCACTGAGAATTTAACAGAAAAAATAAACCTCTTTTCTTACTGGGATTTTGGGCATATAGCAGTAGCCCTTTTTCCTTCCTCTTCTGACAAATTGGGAGCAATGGATTTTTGGAGATGTTTTCAATGATGTGCCTTTGGTGTTCTGTAAAACCACAGAGTATAAAAAAATTAATATAGCCCCAAGCAGTCATAAACTGTTTGCTTTTATGCAACATAGCAACAAAGCTGTTTATCCTGTTTTATTGTATAATCATTATGGTTTTGCACTCATGCTCATTTTGGCTCTGGTGTTTGTTCCTTGATGTCTAGTGGAAGGTTTATTCAATGGTGCTTTCATAGTGCTTGCCTTACAAAACACTAGGGAATTTTAGAAGCAATCTTTTGAATAAGGGAAGCTAGCTGCAAGTTACAGGAACCAGAGTTAGACTGCTTTCATATTTTAAACTATTGTCAATAACTTGGAGACTTTACCAGGTTTTTGGAGGGCTGTCCACCTCTGCTTGAAAATGCTCCTAGTAAATCCTCCTCATGTTTAGACCTCTTGTTCTCTCAATGTTAGAAAGCTAACATTTTTTTTGCAGTCTGTGGTAGCGTCTTGAAAGTTGGCGAAAGAAGCAAGAGGTTCCAGCTTCTAATAATACCGGTGTCTTTAAAAAATAGCTTTAAAATGTAGCTCCACTGAATACGCTGAAATAAAAGACTAAATCCTTTGCAGGTGGATGATCGCATTGTACATGGCGTTTTCATAAGCTTCAGTATGTTATTAATGAGAAACTGATCGTCACTTTCAAATCTACAGCACACACTTGGAAAGACAGCAGAGTGTTTATAGATCAGAATATGTATATAGCTGAAGGAAAGGCTATCAGAAGCTTGTTTGGCAGATTTTCAGGATTTAGTCTGTGTATGCCACTGATCAAATGAATGGCTGTAGAATACTTAGTCTGATTTCAGACTTAAAGAAAGAAAATTTGACCTTATGAATAGAAAAACCTTCATTGATCAAAGCCAAGTTTTCTATTAGCTTTCTTTGATAACTTTCTCCTCTCCCTGAGGGGAGATCATGAGACAAGAAATAAATGTGTGGATTCATATTCCAGCTCTTCATCAATAGTAGACCAAACCTGACAGGTATAGCCTAGGGAGGAAAGAGAAGCTTTCATAAAGGCTAAGTAGCACAGCCTGAAAGACTCAAGAAATAAGATGACTTGAAAAGCACTTAAAAATAAACAGAGAAGGAAAAAGCAATATAGTTACTATTTTTATAGACGAGAAAATTCCAGTATTTTGGGGCTTTTTGGGGAAGCCCCAGTAAATTAACCCTAAAATCTATTTTCAAATGTGGATTGAAATTTAAATACAGAAATATTAACTAAATTTTATTGATTTCTGGCTGTTGGAAAGTTATGCTTTTGTAAAAGTTGTTCATCCCTTTAGAATCCCTATCTTTGTTATCGACCAAGTTTTCTCTTCTGTCATAAGTCTGAGGTTTCAGGGAGAAACAAAATATATTTCCATTGTATGGGGGGATTGCAGTTGTAGTTATAGACTCAGAGCTGTTTTCTCCAGGGATGCTCTGTCTCATTGCACAAAGTGAGAGATGAGGCAGAGCTGGTAGAGAGAGATGCACTGAAGCTTGCCACAGAGAAGATGAAAAACCCACCACTGGCATGTGGATGCACTATAGACCATACGTGGCTCTTTTGTATTCTCCTGAGAGGTTTGAAGAGCTTTCTCTTCCCCTCTGATTTCTATAATAAGAGCTAAGAATACACATGAAGGTTTCGTACTTACATCATTATTGGCTCCATACACAAAGTGCCCTGAAAATACCACTGCTGTGAGAGATGATGGACAGAAATCCCAGCAGTAGAGAAGATTTCAACTGTGGTTTGCAGTGCTACTGTAGCTTTTAAGTTTCCTGATGTATGAGGATGTGCTGCTGCTGGCTGAATGCAGCTGGGTTTATTCACTGCATTTAATAATCCTAGTTTTTTCACATGTACAACCCTAGATGATTTATTCTTTAGTCTTTCAGTAATACATACCTATATGATTTTTTTTTTTTTTTGCGTAAGAAATGTGGTTTGCCGTACTTAAAGTACCTTGCTTCCAACAGTGAGGTGACTTCTCTGGAGGATGCAGCATGGTTTGTATAAAGTGATGATTCCTAAGGTAGAAAGTTACCTAGTAGCTGAACTACATTTATACAACCCTAATGCTGTGAATAGTTACTTGGACTGCACTGGAGTAGCCATATGTTACTTACAGTGACTTAAATCAGTTTTTCATGGAAAATCATGAGGCTATTCCTTGGACAGAGTGAACTGAAATGGCAAAGTTCTACCTCCACTTTTGGCTAAAATGAAAAGATGAGTCATCTGGCCAGAGTCAGGTCAGGAGAATCATGGAAATAGAGGCATAGCAGGGACCTGAAGAGATGTCCTGCTGTAGCACATACTTTCACAGTGCTGGAAACCTGGTTAAGCACATCCCATCATTGGCATGTGATAATTATATACAGTTGCAGGCATGGTTATACAACTCTAAGTATTACTAAGCATTTCTATTCTGACTGGTAGTGTTTCAAAGCAACATTGCATGACTGTCCAAGGTATTGAAGAGAAATCAGGCTGTAACTGCTCATAACTCCAAGGGGAAAAATGCACATTCAAGTTTGTTCTAATCACTTGTTTGCTTTTTTTTTTCCCCCTACAACAGAGACAAGGAACCGGAGCTACAAATGGAAAAGAGAAGACATCTGCTGAGAATGGTGAGGGTAGACTGTATTTCTTGATGGTGACTATTAAGTTAAATTGGCAAAAATTAGTCTTTAATGTAACAATAGACATTAGGTAGCAATGGCCTTGGGTTTTTTTTTTTTTTTGTCTTTTGAATGTGTTTGAAAAACTAGAAGGGCTTCAGTGGGATTATTTTCTTTATATTTGTATGTTCAAATCATCTACTAAAGCAGAGGCCAGATTCTAAGCGTGTACTGTAGTAAACCAAAGGACTCCGCAGAAGTCAGTGCACATACGAATGAGGCTAGAACAAGATAATGTTAGGAACAAAGAACACCAAAATACTAGGTTAAGTATTATTAACAGTTGCTATAATGAATGTGAAAGGTGAACAAAAGTAAACTAATTACAATTAATTACTGAAAAGCAGGAAGAATGTAAGCCTCTTCTCTGAAACCCAAGGGTTTTCCAAGAGGGGAGATTTGAGCAGTTATTTTGGCCTTTACACGTTGGTCTGAACGGAATTTTGGGGCTCTTTGAGGCAACTTATCTTAAAACATTAAGAAGCTTCTTTATGCCTAGTTTTTCCTAATATGGAGAGGTGACTTTCCCATAAGGGCTGTTTGCATAACGCTACAGTAAATGAAATCTGTAGATGTTGTTCCCAGTATGATAAAACACAAATTAGAGTGGGAAAAAAAGAAATAAATATTTTGGCTTGTTATAGTGTCTTGAATTAGTGGGAACAAATGTACCCTGACAGCAAAGTCATTTGCGTTCTCAAGTTAACAGGAAAGGAAAGCAAGCAAAATTATGTCAGCCATTTGGGTAGCAGGGGAAGCATGTTTTTCTCTTTGCTGTTTGAGCACATTATGAACTGAGCTCATTTGCCTTGAATTTCTTCCCAAATAAAATTGTCCTGTTGTCAAGTTTAGCTTAGATTTACTGATCCTGCAGCATTCTTAAATTTTTTTTTTATTTTTTTATTTTCTTAATGGGAATTTTGAGTGAGAAAGGGATGCATCATTAATTCAGAAATATATACGATTCTAGTTGTAGCATAGTTTTAGGTATCATATGAACAGGCAGATGTGCAGTTAATCTTGGACAACTAGATGCCAATTATTTTTAGTAATGAAATTATAACAACAAACCTGTCACCTATGTATAATAGAGGAGCAGTAGGGGAGATGGAATAGTGTCCTCTGATCTCCCCAGTCCCTATGCTTGCATGAAAATAGAGCAGAATCAGAACTTTGAACCAGAGATTGAATTCTAGATCAAAGAAGCAGAAATGTATAGTCTTTTATTTCCTTATTAGCTTTGTGCAGTTAGAACTCAAGCAGGAGTGATTTATTCCTCTGAAAACTGGGGTGTTCTGTAAACCGACATACACAATATAAGTCCTGTTACATGGTTGGTTTTTTGGTTTTGTTTTTTTTTTGGCTAGAGGTCTGCAACATGTCCATGCCTTAAATTTTCCTTGTGGCTTTCCTGTCCTATCAGCTGCCTCATTAGGTATTTGTTTCCCTGTCAAAAGAAACTTTCCTTCCTGTTAAAATGGGGAGAGGAGGAAGAAATGACAACCCTTTTCATCTTTAAAAAAAAAAAAATCATGCTGTGAAAACATTTGCAGAGGCAAGGCAATCTGGTCATTGTCCTTGCTCTTGATTAAAAGATGAAGAAAAAATACTGAAAAACAGCTGAGCATCTTTGCTGTTAAGACTAATTTCAGAGTGTTTTTAATTCACACAGTGGAGATGCTGCTATGGGTCAAGTTCTGGTGTTTTGGGTTTTTTTTTTCTTTCTTTGGATAGAAAATGAATTTTGAGCCTGTCTCTAGGCTAGTTCAAAACAGGAGAAAATAGAACTAACCGTAGCAGTCGGCATTCTCCCTCTTTGAAGACATGCACGGTGTTGCTGTCACTGCAAAGCATTTGGGGAACTTCAGTCTCTGAAGATTCCTTTTATAGTAGTGATAGTTTTGGTAGACACTTATGAATGCATGTTCTTGTTTGACCTTCATTAGATAGTAGCATGATGTCCTTAGTTGCATTTAGTTCCTACTGCCACAGCTGTGGTTTCTCTTAGCTGGCTTTCCTTGTAGTGGAGGATTTTATCACACACAAAATTCAGGCTCGGTCCCAATGCCTACTGCCTTGTTCTAGCACCCTTGCTTTTTGGCTCAGGGGGATGAGCTGTGGAAAAGAATGAGCTTCAGAAAAGCCAGTAGTGTGGAGCAGCGATGTGCTGCAGTGTAGGAGTTTGTGATCATAGGAGAAGAAAATCTCATACACAAGCTGTACTGGTTGTCATGTTGATGAATGGACTGTTGTACCTACATGGAACTTCATTCATCAACAGTTGTCTTTCCTCAGCTGCCTTCTTGAATAGATTTCCAGACTGCTAGGTGGTAAGGTGTAGGGGACAAAGCTGCCTCTTCTCTTTCAGAGCACTGGTCATTAACAGACAGGATTGCTCTCCACTATGTTTTGTACAATATATACCACTGTATCTTCTTGGGGTTTTATGCAGCAGCAGGCCTGGTAGTTCTTGAAGCTGTATCAGTATTATAAATACTGTATGCCAACAAAAATATTATTGGGACTAAATTACATAAGCTAGTTTTCCTGGGTGAAAGGACTAGTTTTAAAGAAACACAATCCTAATAATTAGCAGTAATACTGTGCATACAGAAACACCTATCTAAAAACAAGTTGTATGTAGGAGCCATGTAACTGTAGCTGCCATGACCTCATTGGGTCTTGGAGAACCTCAGTCTACCTGAAAGCTGAGCCATGTTTATTTGTGTATGCGATAACAAACTTAACTTGTAAACTCTATTATATAATACTGTTCTCTGCTGTAGAAAATCCAAAGGGAAGACAGAAGAACTATCCCCATGCACATCCTCCTATATGTATCTGACTTGGTCTAATAGAGTCAGTGGGATAAGAAGCTGTAATTTCCTTTTTACTTACTTTTTTTTAATCAAGTCTATTGTGCTTGCAAGTGCATCCTAAATGAAAACAGGATGTTCCTACCTTACTGTTCTTATTACCTTGGCAATGTCACAAGGTTCCTTTGTAGGTTAACACTTGTCACTTCTCATTTTGTTTCACATTACCCTGTGTTGTTTTCTTTTTCTATGTAATTTGCAAGCTGGTATCATACAATCTACTCTTTATAGACTAGCACAACTGGCAGGGAAATAATTGCACGAGAACCAATTATTTCTATCTTCAAATTTAGAATCGCTCTTTTCCTATTAATAGATCTCTCCCTTTCTTCTGAAAGTACGTAAGGCATGTGATTATTAATTGATATTTGTTAATAATTTTCTTGTAATAGCAGATTTATCTTTTAGCAATATGAATATTTATAATACCAAAATACATGCTTTCATGTGATGAATTTTTTAACTTCCTGGGTATGAGTGAAATGAAAATGAATAGGTTTGCATGAATTTACATATCATGGTGGATTAGGCATACACAGTCACAGCAAGATGGCCAGTTGTACTGGAGGTGAAACAATTTTCAGTTTCTACTTATTCGTAAGCATTTGTCTTGTCAGTGGTTTCTGCTTTGGGGTGATCTAAAAACAATAAGTAAATGCTCTGCATTTTCTTCTCTCTGTACAGTATGCCATGGGATGCCTCTACATAAGGATAAAAATAGTAGAGTTAAATTCTTATCCTTACACCTAAAATGGAGTAACCTAAAGTCACTTAAATCAGAATGCTTTTTGAAAGCACCGACTGTAATGGTAAAGAACTGTAAAACAATCATGCATGGTAGAATAGAGATACCTCTCTAGTAAGCTTTCCCAGTAGAGGGATATGCATCTTGCAGTGTTATCAACAGTTCATTTACCCATCTCATCTACTCAAGGAATTTGTGAAATTCTGCACTCTGTGCACACTGCACTCAGGAATAAAGAATCTTGCTTGGTCTGACAGTGAATGATCATCTTAATAGTTATTTGTGTAGAGTGCTTAGCTTAATAGAGCTTTAATTCCTGGCAAGAGGCCAGGATCATTATTGTAAGATGGTCTAATATAAATATCTGTTTAAGAACTTGAAATGAATTTTCCACTAATATTCTCCAAGACTAGGTAAAAATATACTGGGTTTGGGAGCAGCCCAACAAATAAACTTGTGGAAAAAAATTTTGGAAAGGGAGGGAACACATGAGGCCAACTTGTATAAATACTCAAAAGATCTCATGGAACATGATTTGCTGTATCTGCCCAGGTCTAGAGGTCATTTTCCTTAGTTACAGGAAAGGGCAGTGACTGAGCTATAGCAATGCAATGCCTCGTGTTTTGTCTTTTGCCACATAAGCAATGTTTTGTGGTAAAGATAAAATAGGTCTTGCAAACAACTGCTGAATCAATATAAAACCAACAACAACAACAAAAAAAATCCCAAACACAGACAGCCACCCCCAAAGCAAACACAAAACCCACCCTTTCAGACTGCTTCTCTCTGATACTGGATCCATACTGCACTAATCAGAAGTTAGAATGGGGAGTACTATGGGAAACTACTCAACACTGAGTTTTCCTGGGTAGTAGATTGTGTTGGGAGGAAATTTACTTGTCCTCTTGTTTCTTTTCATTGTGGTGTTTGCTAAAATTCTCATGTTCCTTGAAAGTGGTATTTCACAGAACACAGTCTCCAAGTCAGTAATGCAGTGTGTCTCTCCTCTTCTTCCAGTCTATATCCAGTGCCAAATTGTGTCCTATCTCAAACAATGACTCTAGTACTAGTGGGGATTTAAGAGTAAGATGAGAATTTTTGCTTTATCTCATTCCCTATCTCTTAAAATAGGAAGTCTGTCTCAGCAATGTTCCTAGATGTAACCATCAAATAACACTTTCACAAAGCCAAAGTACAAAAGTGTTTGAACCTACAGCATAGTTACCTAAGTTGTATTTGCTCATATATAGATCGCTCAGGTGTAAAAGAAAGAAGGTGTAAAAAAATCCTTTGTGAGCTCAACACCATGATCTGTAATTGAATGTTTCAGATGAGAGACAGGGGAAAAATTCTAAGTAAAGAGTTCTAGACAAACACCATCTTAAGGCATAGCTCTACATGGCAAAAACAGTACAGGCAGCCTTATCTGCTGAGTTTTGTTTCAGGCACTTTCTTGGGGACAACCACACATAAACGCATAACCAACACAAGTATATCTCAGGTTCTCTCCTGGCCTGTATCCCTTCCTTGGCCCAGGCTGGCCTGTTTGTCAGGGTGTCTGTTCATATCTTCAGGCTGCAAGCATGTCTCAGCAAAAGACAGATCTAGCCTTTAATAATAAGGCTCTCCGATTGTTCACAGATGTTCCTTAGAGACGATACTGAAAGGAAGAGAGGGGAGTTATACATGAACTTCATTTCTTCTCCCAGGTGAATTTCCATTTCTTGGGGCCAGAGGATAAGTTCTCTCCAGAGGAATAATGTATGCTTATTTATTTAGGGCAGTGATGACAATGAAGGATTGCTCCAAAAAACTTTGTATTAACAGCTTTTGATGTTTATCCAGCAACAAAAACTTCTAAAGCAATAATTTTTGCATGTTTGGGATAGACACCTTCTGCACTGAAACTTCACCTTCCCCCACGTGTCTGTACGCATGCAGTAGCAATCTGGTTTCGTGGAGAAGATCCTCTGGTAGAGTTTAAAGTAATGAATATACCTAATCTAAATTGAAGTCATAGTTGTAAGAGAGCAGATGCTGTTCTTATTTTTGTTACCTGACAAGTCTGGTTTGATACTGTGCATTACTGCTGCACTTCATCTGGTACTGAGAATTGTAAATGCTTAGGCAGAAGCATCTCTACTAAAAAAAAAAGAAAACCAAACCCCACAACCCAGCACTGTATTAAAAGCTTCATCAATTAGCAGAGCCAGTAGTGCTCATGTAGTCTGGCTAATGTCCTGTCTTTGGAATTCCCCACAAGTTTTCATTTTGTGTATCATTTATAACTACTCTCAACACTACCAAATAAGTCCATCTACTGACAGGGTATAGCATTATGCTCATGAAGGATGTCTGTGTATGTTGATATAATGTCAATTAATCAGCTTTTTCTCACATGTTGTTTCACTTTTTGTTTTGCGGTTGTTTTCCTCCCTGAGACTGCTCTGGAGAGGGAAAGAGAGGTTTCCTATCTGATGAAAAAGTACCAGAAGAGCAAATTAAATGCAGAAGTCCCATAGGGTAAAAGAAAACGAGGGCAGCACAGCCATAGAATAATGATGTCAGCTTTTAAAATTCACTTTTTAAGGACCTAAATATGAAATTATTTCAAAATATATTTAGCCCTTAGAAGAAAAGGTACCAAAACTATCTGGCATCTTTGAGATGGAGAAGCCTTCACACTTAACACTCCTGCTACAAGTGAATCTGCCTAGGTACTTATATGGTCCTCACCACCATAGTAACTGAGTGTCTTCCAAGTATTTAAAAATAGAGATCACAATAACAATTTTTTCCCCAACGCATCTCTTTCCAGGTTGCTACAGGAATAACTTGATTAATTTATGCATCTTTGTTTTGCACACAGTGCCTGCATGCAACTTGGGAAACTTGTCTGCTGGCAAAAGATTACTGTATTGTCAGGAAAACCAGGTTCAGTGAGAACAAAGAGACTGAGTGAAATTGCCTGGAAGAATGGAGTCTGTAAAATTAAAGGTAGAAAGAGCACTGCTGAAGTCTTGACACCCGAGCTTCTTCAGGATACCCACAAGGATCCTGACTTACTCCTTTGTCCTTGTTTTTTAATATGTATATTAATGTGTATATATATTATACCTATAATACATATAATATATGTATTAATGCATATATTTGCATTGATTGTGGCTTGTATAATTTATTACCAGTCAGAGTAGGATGATGAGAAATAAAACCAAATCTTAAAAGTGCACCCTCCCCCATCTCCCTTCTTCCCCAGCTCAATTCTACTCCTGAATTTTCTACCTCCTTCTCACCAAGAGTACAGGGTGATGGGGAATGAGGGCTGTAGTCTGTTCTTCACGTACTGTCTCTGCTGCTCTTTCCTCCTGGAGCACCACCTTCTCCTTCTTCACTGACCTTGGTGTCTGCAGAGATTTTCCCTCTCACATATTCTCGCTTCCCTCCAGATTCACTCGCTGTCTCACAGCTTCCCACCCTCCCCCCCACTCCTAAGTCTGTTATCCCAGAGGTGCAACCACTGTTGGTGCTGGGCTTAGCCTTGGCCAATGGCAGGTCTGTCTTAGAGTTAGCTGGCATTGGCTCTATTGGATACAGGGGAAGCTTCAAGAAGCCACTTCTGTAGGCTCCTAGCTACCAGAAACTTGCCATGCAATCCCGATATGGAGTCCTAATAATTTTTGAGAAGCTGGTCTGTAACGATCAGGCTAGGTCATTGGGGGGGTGGAAGAGTCAGTTGTAAATTAAGAAAATAATAATAAAGCTCTGGCGATACTGGTGGGTTTTTTTCTTTTTGATGACTCATATCTATGCTGGTGCTCCCATCAAGTGTTAATGAGGAAAGGCAGAACTGAAATTATGCCTTTGACAAGTGCCATCTTTTTTTTGGAAATCAGTCTAATTATCAGTGTGCTGCCTAACTATGCACCAGGGAGAACGAGACTTCTTTCCATGGCACATAGCTGACATGCACTGGCTCACTTCCACAAATGTGCACTCGTTTGAAAATGTGCTGTCATCAATACTCTGGGAAAGAGGAATGTTTAGTTCTGCTTTCCTGCTGGTAGGAACCCAAATGAAGGACCCAGGTCAAGCCAGTCCCCAGATAATGCTGATAAACCCAATGTCACCTTTCAAATGAATCCATCCCTATGTTATCAAGGATGGTTTGGGTCTGTATCAGGAGTAGATTCAGTGGCATATGTAAGCTAGTGTAGTTACACTGGAAGTCCGTGGAGCTGGACTGACTTGCACAAGTTGCAGATCTTTCTCTACATGTTTCTGGACACTAACAGTAGATAATTAAAAGGCTACAAGAGGTAGGTGTAGCTCAGCAGCATCTTTTTTAATTTAGTAAAAATGAAAAATGAACGGGGAGCACAATCAATGCACAGCAGTGGTTACCAGGGTTTACTGTTGTGGAAACATGACTTTTCTTTTTGACTCTACACGCTATCTGCTTTACTTCATGCGGTAGACTGCTGTTATTTTTCTTTTCCGGAAGACTTGGTTTTGCAAACAAAATGAAAATACTTTTCCACTTAAAAGTTCCTTGTCTGTTAGCAATTTGTTAAATGATTAATCATTTTTTTTCTGAAGTTTTTAAGATTTTAATTTCTAATACACAGCTGTCTTAATGCACTTAGCTTGATGCTCCAAAATTAGCTTGTAATTTGATGTTATCAAGCTCCCTTGTGTAAGCAGGCACCAGAATTTAGAACAGCGGGAGCGTTACAGACGTGATTAAAATTTGGTCCTTAGCCAAACTAGTGACCAGTTAAAGCTTCAAAAAAAGAATTAGATGCTACAGCATGAACCAGCACAACACCACACTTTCAGTCCCAGTGCTCAGAGCTTATTTCACAACCTTATGTAACGTGCCTACGTCGGCCATGCAATGTAAGAAAAGGGCGTCTCAAAGTGGGACTTTGGCCCATGTGTGTCTCAAGTTCCTATGATGAACAGGAGCTATTAGGATTAATAAGAGTAAATTCTGTCCCTGTCTATCGATTAGGGGTAAAATTCTTCTTGCTTGGCTATATCGGTGTACATCTTCGTGAGATACCTAAAGCTTTGCTTCTTGTCAACAGAGAGAAATGTATTCTCTTGTGACATACTTATCAGAATGAGCCTCTTTGGAGTGCCTGGTCTTTATAGACCCTAATCTGATGTTGGCATAAAATGACTTCTGATTTGCTTGTCTCTATCAAGGCTGAGGAATTTGTGGGTAATACTAAAATAAAAGGTATACAATATAAAATAAAAGGTATGCAATATCAAAAATATACAGAGCCTGTATATCTATAATTAAATGGATGCTCAACAGGATTTTTCAGAATTTCATTTTTGGACCTGAGCATTTAATTTCTCCTTAATCCAAATCTCAAGAAACTGTATCCTTATTTAGATTGGTATGATCCTGGACACCTCATGTCAGCTCTTCCAGTGATACTTCTCTATGGAAATCTGAATGTGAAAATATCCAGATAGTTGCTGGCTTGAGGTCTTCATTAGCTACGATAATGGATGTGACAAAAGCATTTGCTTTGGTCCAGCACGCTTAGTTCATTTTTTCCCCAGCCTACAGTGGGTTACAAATAAGAATGACTGAGAAAAATACATATTTTCCAAGGAGGAATTCTCAAGAAAAGAAGAAACTTGGATAGCACTGGATATGGAAAAAGCTTTTCAAGAGTCACAGTGGAAATAAGGGCAGGGTGCTCTGGCAGCTCCTGGTCATTTTGTGGGTAGCCCAGAGACTGGAACTTGGCTCTCAGCACTTCTCTAGGGTCTCACAGTAACATTAGTTAATCATGGTTGATGAATGAGTACTCTAACTGTATTCTGAGTATCTCATCTTTCATTCTAATTTATACCTAAAGCCCTCTGAGACTGCTGTTGACTCAGGTTGGGGGAAGAATTAATTATATGTTAGTTTTTAGTGAAACATGGGCACTCCTCAGTGACCAATTTTCTAGCTCCTCTAGGAGCTGCCAACAAAAAATGGACATGTACAAATTCATTCATTAGCACAAACTAATTAAAATCCAGGCTAATAGCCAGGAAAAATAATACATTATTGCTGGGATGCTGGAATTCATTGTGTGTGTACTAACCTAACACTAACTATCCTTACTCCACAGTTTCTAATCTAAGTTACACATTTCATACTGATAGGTAGACAGCTAAGAGTTGGCCTTTGGATTGCTAATGGCATTTTCACTCTATGTCTTTTCTACTGGCATAGGGTCCCCAGAAGTGCTATTTTTTGAGAATGTGTTGCAACGACTCTTTCGAACACAATGTGTAGGACAGAGTACCTCACCTGTATATCTTTAGTTTCATTGTATGGTGGTGGTGCATTAACTTCCAATGCGTTGTGACTTGAGCATTCTGTAGTTTGAAGCTTAGATTAGCCTTCATCAGTTATTTCTTTTTCTTTTGTAGGTTTTTCTTAAGGGCTTGTTCTCTTCATTCTACCTGCTTTATATAGGCACTGTTTTCTCTAGCCAAACCATGCTGCACTGTTGTATGTAAATGTTTTTTACTAATAATTTTCTATTTCAGTGTTCATAAAATAATTTTATTAACATTAGAATCGGTAGCACCTTATGAATGTGGGGCTGAGGTCCCTATAGACACTGCAGAGAGCTTCTGACCCAAGTTTCTGAGAGGAAGCAAGAATTAGCTATAGAGAAAATTCTGGTCTGGATTCTCTGATTTGTTGCAGACATAGTGCAGCTAAACAGAAGGGTAGGAGGGAAGAGATTAAAAAAGCTTGAAGATATGTTTATTTTTCTGGCCTCGGACTGATTTTACTGAGTTGAATGTGGGTTATCAGGTGTGGTACCTTTAAGAAAAGATGTTGATGCACATGTAATACCAGACCTTGGTTACATTTAGGCCTCATCTTGGGGTATGATGGGAGTGCATACACCCTCATCCTGGCTTATACAAATGGCTGTTTATCAGCACAGATTGGAATCAGTTACTCCCCTTCTTTTTTTACTTCAAACAACCAGGGTTCAGAACCCACAAAGAGAAGGCTGTCTAGACAGAGCTGAGGCAGCTGGATTCAAGGCTGTTCGGCATCCTGAAGCAACTACCTCTTGGTCTAGCAGCGGGCAGACTAATTACTAGCAGACAGTGCAAAGCACAGCTGTATTATCATCTCATCTAATGATTTTGTTCATAAAGCAGACAGCTGTATTTTTCACTAGCAAAAATTTATCAGTGGCTTTTACAATCAACTATTCATAACTAAACTCTGTATCTCTGGTGAGGTCTGCCTCTGGGAGGCAAACACACATTGTATCACCTAGGAGAAGCTGGGGAAACAATCATTCCAGGTTTCTTTCAGCCAAGAAGGTAAGAAACAAATGTAAGATATAAGGTTTTGGAACTTTTTGTCAATGTGTCATAGATGCTGTCAGCAGAGGGCACAGACCCAGGCTTTGACAATCAGTCATGACTCATCATTCAGTCCACCAGCACCACTTTGTCTCATTTCAGACAAACTTAAGAGTTCAGTTTAAGTTCCTTTCTCTGTAAATTCAAGAGAAAGAAATATCTCTGTTAGATTCCAGTGGAAAGAAATCTGGATATTAAGGATCCATATACAACATATGGGTCCATATACAATATATGGATCCTGCATATGCTTAGCACACTGACAAGTAGGCCCAGTTACTGTGCCAGGAGCAAGACTTGGAGTTGTTCTGCCCATGTCCAGGAGGTTTGATGGACTTAGTCTGCAGTGACTGTTGGATCTCTTTGGAACTGTGACCCTATGCCAGAGAAAAGTGTCCCAACTGTTGTTTAAGTATTTATGGTTTTTAAATGAGGGACCACATAAATAACAAACAGAAGACTGAGTCATGAGATGGAGGAGATCTCTCAGCTAAAAGCAATTCCATTATGGAAGAATATCAAAAAGAAACTTTAATTTTTAGCTATTATCTCCATTCCTCCCATGCCACGGGCAGACCTTGTGAAGAATGCACTCTAGAGGCTATTCTCAGATGCAGCAGTCTTTATTCATCATAAGAATATTACTGTTGCTAACAGCATGTTCTTTATTATGTAGTGGACTGGTTGAGGCTCAGAATGATTTGGAATTAGAATACTTACATTTTTCCTTTTATTAGTTCTTTTTTCTTGCAGTAGAAGATGCTGCACACACACACAATCGGTGAAGAAAGCTCCATCAAGGTATACTAGTGCTTGTTTGTAGTTTCTACCCCATCTATCTGTGGGAGCTTGTAACTCCCACTCCATTTGGTTCTAAGTTTCAGGTTTTAATGAACCTAAATGTAAGCGCATCCACAACTGCCATTGTTTTTGGAGATGCAAAGATCCTCAGGAAGTTGTTTTCCTCTGCAAAGTATAAATAAATCCAAATTTACTTGGAACTTGTCATGGAAAGGTTTTACGACTGCCGTAAATCTGAGCCTTGTTTCAAACTTCATGCAACTCAGGTTATCACAATAATTTTCTATGCCTGTAAGTAGTTTTCTCCAGGATTATGTGGTACCACAAAGCATATTTAGGGATGCATCTCTTGATTGAACTTGCAGAATAGAAACTAGCATCTAATTAACCTAAGCTAAAATAGAGAGCAGCTCCTTCTGTTCTGCTGTGTGTTTGTGAGGTTTTGTGCGTAGCAGCAAAAGGCTGAGTCCAACTTCCACTTTTGTTCATCACAGCTTAACATTTCAGTATAATTGCTGAGATAGTGAGTGATCCAGCTTAGAACTGCCAGCCTTTTCTTCCAGTGTCAGGGATACCATTTGTTGCTGTAAGTGATGCTGTCTGGATGTGACAAAACACTTTACAAGCTTGACCAAGTGTGCCACAAAAGAAAACAAAAAGCAATGTTGACTTTCAGTTCAGGCAGTTCCAAAAAAGATGTTCCATCCCCCCAGTGGCTTGTTTCAGGAGCAAGTCTGATTGATTTGCTAAAAAAAAAAAAAAAATGTTCTGGTTGTTGCTAGTCAGAAGAGGTTGCACAGATTGAGGTAAACAGCAGAAAACAGAGACTCAGATCCTCAGTTTGTGCAAATTGCCATAGCTGTTCTGCCAGTGATTTCTGCTGGTTTACGCAAGGCCAAAGAAGCTTTTAACAAGTCATTGTATAGGTAAACAGTTTTCTGCAAGTGAGACCCCTTACTCTCACAGGCAGCGAGTGTCCCCATGAGAGTGGGCTGAAGCACATGATACAGTGGGATGCTCTGTAGTGATTTGAAGCTACTGGTCCTCTCTGCCAGGCAGGCCAGGCTGCTACAATGGGTCAGGTTTGTTATTCCTTACTTTCTTCCGATCTTCATAAAAACTGATGTTTTCCTTTCATTTTTCCACAAGCAGTTTCTTTTCTGACTTGCTTTCTGTCTCCTGCATGCTGTGTTTCTGTCTCACTTTTTATTCTTTCTCCTCCCCCAGAGAATTTCATGTCTCTTCAGCACAGCTAAGTCAAGCGCTACTTCTCCCTCTAACTGCCTGATTTTGTCTCCTCTTATTTTCCCAGGCAAAGTTCCAGTCTAGGATTTTAGTAAAGAATATGCATTCACCAAAAGAAAGTTACTGATTAATGCTCTGATCTGTAGTCATGGTTGACCCTCACCTAAAGTCTCTCATTTCTCTCCAGTTTCACAAAATGTTTATTGTTCCCCAGACTAGATTAAAGCAAGGTCCAAGTGAGTAGGGAGCAAATAAATATCTGGAGGGAGAGCACCACATCTAAGAAAGAGACAAAACAATCTTTAAAATAGCGTGATTGGAAACAAGTAGGCTTAATTGTTCCCTCTGCCTTATTAGCCTGGGACAGAAGGAAGAAGTAAATATTGTATTTCCTAAGTAAAAGAGAAGAAAAAATATTTAATTGGTTCTGCTTACATTCAGGTCTAAAATTTGAGCAGTGAAGAAAATGAGGTGGATTTTAATGCAGCAGGGACTAGTGCTGAGGGGTGCGGTATACTGCCCATTCTGCATATGCCAACGCTTGTGATGTCAGTTAGGGGTTTCAATCCTAACTTAAATCCTTCATTGCACTAACCCAGCTTGTATTTCCTGATGCAGAGGAAAAACATTAAATTTCTAGTCCTTCTTCTAAGATGCTAACCCTGAAAGCTCATGGGGCTTTTTAATCCTCAGTAATAGGGGAAGGAAAAATTAATCTATCTCGATTAGAAAACATGGGCTGGAAAAAATCATCTGAGGTTGGTCAACCATGTGTGTCATCTAAGATGCTGTTTCTCATCAGCTTTATTGACAATCTAACATGTCTGTAAATCCAAACAGAACTTAAGTTCCTGTCAAAGCTTAAGTTCACACAGGGGAAAATGTTTCCTAGAGAAGTTTTAAATGCTCAGCAGGATTAAGTGCTAGAGAAACGCTCAAACACAGAATGTGTAAGGGAGAGTTTTGATTAATTTTTGTCCTCCATGTAATCATTATAAATGACTCAACTATTATTTTTTTCTGAAGTTAAACTTCAGGAAATCATTGACAAATCTCAAAACAACAGCAAAGGAATAGTCACAGTCTGGTTTGGACCCCTTTTAAAGATTTTTCAGCTATCCATAACTTTTATTTCATTTAGTTTACATTCTTTTACTTATATAAACTTATTTTATTTATTACTATCTGGACTGGTGGCAAGACCAACTAACAGAGCTGCTGAACTCCGCTGGGAAAAGCTCCCTTTTAGGTTGTACACAGGCTTGCCAAAATCCAATTGCTTAGGCTCAAATTTGTCATGTTGATTGCTTGCCTCAAGCAGAATTATTTTGGAAGGGTTCAGCAAAGTCATTCCAGTATGAGGCTTGAACAAAATGCTAGCATGTCTAGCAATTAAAAATAATTTCTGGTGGCCTTGGTTTTGACTGTTTTGAGCTTTTGTCATTTTCAACAGAAACGTAAGATTTGCCATCTGGAATTTGACTTTTCTATCTTCAAAATTGGCCAAGTTATAAATGTTTAGAAAGACAAGTCTTATGTTTGCATGTGTTCAGTGTAGCAGTTAATTATTTTTTTTTAATAAAAACTCAACATCACTGAGCCAAATGGTAAGCACTCAACTAAACCAACACTGTTTTTGCAAGACTTAAGGAAATTATAGTTTTCATTAATTGCTGTTACATGCTTCTGTAACCTATGCTTTTGGATGGGAACTGAAGCTAGGCGCATGGTAGTGCCCTTCCTGTGTTCCTAGAACATCTCAATTGTAGGAGGAAATGTGCCTCCTTCCTTAGAAACAGATGGTCACAGAAACTGGAGCAGGGAGGTCGAAGGATGGAACGACAAAGCAGTTCAGTAAGTCTCATCAGGAAACTAGATGCCCAGAGTATTAGGGAGGGCTTGATAAATTTGAATGGGAACTGGGACTGGGAGTATGAACTGGGATGTGAGAATTGGAGAAGGCAGCTAGTTTGGTCAAGGGCTAGGGTGGAATTCTGAGGCTAGGGGGATGTCCTGGTACAGTTTTGAGGACTAGAACTAGCCAAATAAGGAAACAGAATTGTTAAGGTCTACTGGGAACCATGATGAGGATCTAGGCTGGGGAAGAGATGGTGCTGGCCCAGAGTTCATACAGATGAGGTGGAACAGAAATAGCCACCACATCTGAAGGCATCAATGAGCAATCAAGGTCCCCAGCCTGCAGGTCCATACCTTTCATTGTTTCATTGTTTCTTTCCTGTCAGCCATATGAAACCCACTAACAAAATATGCAACTCATCCCATTTTCTGCTGATTCAAGTAGAGGACAGCAGCCTACTATCACTATCAGTTACTTCATTAAAACACGATGTCTATGTGGTGGATCTAACAGTTCCAAGCAGTCGTGCTGAGGACCCATGTGGTTATCCATATGTTTCAGCAGAATGTAATTTTTTTCTTTAAATCAAGGACACAGTGTGCTCCTAAGACTATGAAAGTTGCACTGTCAAGAATTTGAAACAGGGGTTTCTGGAATTAAAGATGTCTGTGCAAAATTATCTGAATTGATTGCAAGTTGGTATCACTGTAAGTTTCTCATGTGCTAACTTATTCATGCTCGACTTGGCAACATTAATATTTTTTTTTTAAGATAGTTTATGTGTGAAATAAACATACAACTGAAGAGGGAGGGAAACCTTTATTCCCTGGCCTCACTTGGATTTTCATGTCAATTAGACTATCTGGCACTGGGCTTAATAACTCCCTAATTGCAATTGCAGCACTTAGCTAAATCAATGCCCACTCTTCCTGATAAAATTGTTTTTAAATAGCTATTGTTAAAAAGCACCAGGTGAAAACTTAGTGAGGTGAAAACAAAGATAGAATTAATAGGAGCCCTTCTTTTCTTCCAGACAACCTCACATTAATAAAGCTTTTTGTTGTTTTGTTTGTTTTAAAGAGTTTTTACATTTTTTGCATTTAAACTATTTCATATTTAAAAGCAAACCACTCACAACATCTTTGAGTTTCAGGGAGATATTGTAAATTTGCAAGGGTACAAAACATTTACTATCAATTTGTAGCAAAGAATTTATTTTAGAATCTTGCTGAGCTTTACTGCACTAGCACTTCCTGGTTCATTGCCTGGAAGCTGTATGGTGGTTTTATTGTAATTGTGCTTGAGATGAAGGATCAACACCTACTCCTAATTTTTTAATTAAAAAACCCCAAACAAACAAAAAACTAGCGAACAAATGAATGAACATGTGTAGTGACCACCTGTCAAAATCCCTGCGCAGCTTTATGCCATTTCTCTGTTTCACTGTCTCTGTAAGTCTTTCCACCACAAGGCAGAGATCTATGGAGAGACAAAGCCAGTCACAGACTTCCAGGACAACATATTGTATATGGATCACCACTGCTTTCCTGTTCTCTTATTCCTCTGTCTCGAGGCCATGTATATTGCAAAGGTGAACGGGGCTGCACTAAGAATGGGGTGGTCATGCATGAACGCTATTAGGTGGGATTACTAAGCCAAGGAGGTGATCCTGGACCAGGATGGAGGGTGAGAAAAAAGAGGACAGTCTCTTCCAGAGAAGGAGGAGGTCAGGAATGCTCCAGGTGGCAAAAGTAATTTGTTACAGCTCTGAGGGCTGGAAGGCAGCTTGAGTGGTGGGCTGGTGCAATACTTCATAGCCACCACTTCCATTGGCAACTCAGAAATGCACCACACTTCAAGGATGAGCAACCTTTCTTTGTGTCCTCAGTGTACTACTGTGTGGGTCTGTTAAGTACACCATCTGTCAGGGTAATGAGACCATTTTCCCTTCCCTGCTCCATAACCTCCTGATAAAAAGCTAGGAATATGGGCCTGCTTTTTCCTCCCTTCACTAGGACTTTTTTTGAAAACTATGCTTGTTTTTTGTCAACATCCAAGAAAAAAAAAAAAAAAAAAAATAAAAGATGTGTAGGTGGGATTAATCAATACATATAAAAAGGTGGATGCTCCTTCTCCTTGCTGCACACTTGAGAATAAACCAAATACAGCCCAGCCTTAATGATCTACACTTTAATCAGATGCTTGTCAGAACGTATAAATGCATTCTTATGGGAGAGCAGCATCTCCATCATTTATGTGAAATAGTATCAAGTTCAAACGAGGATGTTGCTGAGTCAGTGCCTGGAACCTAGAAGATTTGGAATTTTATTTTTTTATGAGATGGGGAAAAGGAAAAAAAAAACATAGTAGAAGCAGGATCTTAAGTACTGTCTAGTGCCTTTGGTGCCTGACCTTGCTCATTAATCTCTGCTACTTTGAAAAGACTTGGAAAATTACATTAACCTATACCATCAGTCCTCACTCAATAAATACAGAAACTGAAGTCAGGGACAAGAAATCCCACAGAGCCTTGGTATTGACTTGTTAGAATTCCAGGCTTTAGCTTCACAGTACAGTAACTGTCTATAAGTAATGAACAAACTGCTGAGAAGGACACTTTGCCCTTCTGGATTCATTCCCCACTCTTTTAAAGAGAATCTATTCATTACAACTTTTTACTCTCTTATGCTAAACAGTAAATTGTCCTATGTGCCAATAAGCTCCTTCCTATTACTCCATGAGAGGAAATTTGTGGAAGAGCAAAGCTATATTCACATGCTGTCTCAGAGCCAATACTTGTATTAATCTTAGCTTCAGTTTCTACAGTAGGAGAGGGGAAAGGAAGAAAAAGAAGTCAGGGATGGATGGGGAAGGGTGTTGTATTTCTTCCAGTAACGAATGCTGAAGCAGTAACTTGTGTGCTTTGGCATTTAAAGAACACGTGTGTACACTTGTCCTGCAAAATCAGAATTTTCTATTGAGTGCGCATCAACTAAGATTTCAGTGTAGAAGCCATGTCTTCTCCTTAACCACAGGTGCTGCACAGGACTCAGGAAGGAAGAAGAGGGGACTCATGTTGGGAGCTGTACTAGGAGAAAAAAATGATGTTTTTCTGTGCAGTTCATGCAGATTGTAATCTCATGTCAATGATTCTTGCTTTGGATCAGCAGTGAGAAGCACGGTTAACAATACCTTTTAAAACGTACTTGCCTTGTCCAGCACGGGCAGTACATCTGACTCACCCATTTTATTTTTTCTCCTTCATGAAGTCTCAGTCCTACCATCAAGTAATGGGTGCCTTTGACACATGCTAGGTACAGCAAGGTTCTTTTGAACATCTCCACTCTTCAGCAGAATGGTAGCAGCCATCACCTGGCTCCTTACTGCTAAATAGCAGAGCAGAGACTTGGTGTTTCCAGTAGTTTACAAATTTAGTTATAGTTTTCTCAGCAGCTGTCATTTGTCTGCTGGTTCATATATTGATAATGGTTTCTGTGGTGTTAACTGTAATTTCTTATTAGGGAAATATAAGAAATATTACTGATGTACACTTAAAAAAAAAAAAAAAATAGGCTTCTGAGCATGAAATCATCTCGCCATAGCATGCAGACACACATACATGCACAAAAATTCACTATCCTTGAAATAAATTGAAAGGATGCTAAGAGGTGCTGATACAGATTTTTTGTCTGTTCAGCCATATATCTATAAAAAGAAAAATGTATGCAGACTGTTCAGTCAGCTCCTGAGGGAGCATGAGAGGATCCAGATCAGCTGCACAACTGGCAGCTTCACTGGCAACCTCAGCAGAGGGAGCGAATGTTAGTTTTGATCCTCTGTTGGAGGTGTTCTCTCCTTGCTAGCAATGGGATGGAAGCACACAAATGGAATAGTGTAAGAAGGTATGTCTCTATTTTATTTTCTTCCTTCCTGAAGCAAATAAGATATTCTAGCTGCTACCATGTCAATATAGTACCTTTCATAAGGGCTAAATAACTGATTTGATGAAAAAGAATTTAACATGAAATAGCAGGTGTGTTCATATGAAATTCTACAATGTGTACTTTAGGCATCACTCAGGCTCAGGGGACGTTATTCATTTGGATATGTATCAATATCATTGACAGTGGGATAGAATGCACCCTCAGCAAGTTTGGAGACACCAAGCTTTGTGGTGTGGTTGACATGCTGGAAGGAATAGATACCATCCAGACATTGACAGATGCCTTGAGAGATAGGCCAGTGCAAACCTCATGAAGTTCAACAAGGCCAAGTGCAAGGTCCTGCACATGGGTCAGGGCAATCCCAAGCACAGATAGAGGGTGAACGCCCCATCCCTGGAAGTTTCCAAGGCCAGGTTGGATGGGAGTGGAAGGTGTCCCTGCCCATGGCAGAGGGGTTGGAACTAGATGAGCTTTAAGGTCTCTTCCAACACAAACCATTCTATGATTCTGTGATCTACATCTGAAGTAGTCACCCTGACCTCCCTTTATAGCTAATAGAGAGCTAGCTTGTATAGGAAAGGGATTCTAGGGTGAGATTCATGTTATCCTAAAATGTCTGCCTAAAGTAGGTCAGATGAATTGCATCTCCTCAGAGTGTCTATTTTTCTCCATTGATTTCTTTCTAAAGAGAGCTGCTGATGAGCTCTGATGCAAACACATGCTGGTAATTTTCTTTTTGCTGTTGGACTTGATGATCTTAAAGATCGTTGTCAACCTAAGTGATTCTATGATTCTGTGATTCTCAGGTTAAATGAATTTGTCTCAGGAATTTTTTTTTTCCTAGAGTCCAGTTTTTAAATGTTCAGCCTAATGAGCATCTGCACAACATGTAACATGGCTTTCCAAATGGCTGTTGGGCAAGACAGCCTGGAATACACTAACACCCTCAAGCACATTATTCCTTCTCATCCTCTTTCAGAGCCATATTGCCACAGGATCTTCATTTGTCTCCCTCCTTACTGCTATTTCAGTGCTAGCATGCATTCTCCTGAGGTGCTCCTCTCTTCCTAATAAAGTCAGGCAAACCAGCCTGCAGGGGAAATAAATGTATCATGTGGCTTTTTGTGTTCAATGGAGGCATGGTAAACTCAAATTAATGATTCTGTTCGGATAACTGCCCAAGCATGTTTGAATAACAGCCCAAACAAAGGAAAACAGAGGAAATTTCCTAGAACCCTCCTGCAATAGAATTTCTTTGCTTTATGAGGGAAATCTCCATCTGCTTTTAGGAGTCAGAGACATGAAAATTTTGTACCTTTTGTGAGAAAATTTCTCTATAAAGAGCATACAGTAAGACTACTGGCCAGACTGCATCAATCCAGCACTGCGTCTGGTTGCATTTGTGGATGCTGATGCACAAGTTATAAAGCAAATTGATGCAGGAGCACGTAAGATCTTCTGGGGGGCTAAGTCTCAGTATGTGATGTCCATCAGATTATGCTGGTCTCTGCTCAGACTGTGACTGAACTACCTTGGAGCTGCTCTAGAAGCCTAGGTTTTATATCCATCACATCTCTGGGGCTCAGCTGATGGGATTTGTTTGGTTTTGTGGAGGGGCGGCAAACTTCCTTTTGCCAAATACACTTCCAGAAGAATTTCTTAGAACACAATTGTTCATGTCAGCCTGTGGGCTGGATCAGGTATCCTGTGGCAATTTTATTATGTCTCCAAAGGACTCCAGATGCTTCCTTGAGCATTTTTAACCTTACAAACTCCAATTCTGTCTGTAAGGCTTTGAGAATCGTCTCCACAAGCACACCCAAATTGGCATGTATTGCAAGATATTAAAAAAACATGATATATATCTGTATTAAAGCACTGCTTTTTTCATGGAGGTATTGTGCCAAAGTAATTAACCTATTACCAGCACAGAACAGTGACTATTTTCATGCAAATAAAGGTTGCAGTGTTTGAATATAAGAAGTTGTTTGTTTCTTGCATTTATGCTGTAAAGTAAATGCTTCTTACAGAGAACTTTCTTGGATGCCATGGGATAAGGCATAGAAGATGCTGAAAATACAAGCGCTTTGCTTCAGAGTGTAATGTTGAATGGCAAAGGTCAGTGCATGTACCTTATACTGTCCGCTGCCATGAGTGTGGTTAAATACTTTGCAATTAGAACCTGGTGGTGGATTTTGCAAGAGGAGACTCTCTCCTCACTGTGAAGCTTTCCAAGCTCTCATATAGCAGTTTTTATTAAAGTTACTGTGAAAACTTAAAATAGCGTTCTCATTAGTTGCTAACAGACCTCTGCTGGTATACAATGACGTCTAGAAACTGCACTTATTTTCCACTTTGAAGATGAGCAAGGCAGTATCTCACTCTTCATTTTCTTCATTTTGTGTGTGAAGAGAAACACCTTCTGACTCCATACCACAATTCTTTTGATTGACTTCTCTCCTTTTTTTGATTGACAGGTTTTCCTCTGTAACCTATGCCACCTTCTCCAGCTCATCTCACTTTAGCAGTGCGTGGATTTGAGCCCACTTTTCTGCTTCTTCTGTGTGGCATATTGTGATCACTGCCATTTATCTGGGCTTATTCCCTAGCTACTCTTATAAATTGCAAAGGGTGGGGTGGGGGTGGGGGGGAGCATTCTTGGAAAGCGAGGCCCGTTATGCAGCACAAAAGGGAGGCAATACCACAATGGAAGATGAGCACCTCTTTTTTGTGTTTTCCTTACAGGGGCTCTCAGGTACTGTTGGTTGTCACACAATTAGAGCAAATGCCAACTCATTTTCAGTCAGTTTCCTAGCAGTCTAGGGCTATGAAGAGTTTTGAAGTGCTAGAGGCTACATCTCTATTAGAAATGGCTTGAATCAATTAGTCTAAAAGCTCTTTCATGCAAAAACCTAGGGTTTTCTCATCCACTCTGCCTGCAAGGTAGGTCCTGGCCAGGCTATGCAACCACAACAGCGAGGCAGTACCTGGCAGAGGGCTAGCCAGAGCAGTCCCAGCCATGACAGCATCTGTGCTGACTATTACATGCTCCAGAGAAGCTGTGGATGGTGCCTGAGGTATACGGTGGCCTTGGGTAGTGTGCTGGTGTAGCCGCAGCCCAGGAGGTAGCCTTGAGGAAGTTCTGTAGTTATTTTAAACTGTATTGCTGAAGTCACTTTTGCAAGGGTCATAGTACTGAGGGGCAGTGGAGGGGGAGAATTTATTGTTCTGCATTTGTAACCGCATTAGGGTTCCCAGCTATGACTTGGAGCGCCTGAATGCTACCATAATAGGAAAGCAACTGATCATATATTAATCAAGCAGTTGACTAGCAAGTCAAGAGGGCGGCTTGCTTCGTGCACTGTTGAAATGCAGTTCTTTCCACAGTAGAACAGCAAAGCTGTTTAAAGGCACAGTATTTACCGAGGAAGTGAGAACTGGAAATTGTACAGGAAATTAAAAACACATCGTAACAATTCTCATTTAAAACTTGGCTGGGACATTGGGGTTCGTAGGCTTGCAGCTGCAGAAAGACTCCCATAACTTTGGAATGAATTTGTGAGGATCATGGCACTCTGTCTCGGAGCAGAGGACTTAATGCTGTGTGTTAGCCCTGCTGGTGTGGTATCATTCTACAGTAACTGAGGGACATGATGTGCCAGCACTTGATCCCAAACACCATTTTCTTTTAGCTCCCAGAAGCTTCCATTGCATTTGCCAGTCAGCCTATCACTCTTCAGATGCAGCTTTTTAGCTATTATGAGATGAGATGGTAAAGCTAAGATGGTCATTTTAATTTCTTGTGTTCCCAGTTAAACTTCCGCAAAGTTTGATCTCCACCTGGGGATGTGAATTATCACAAGAAGCCTCTAGTTTCATGCCCAGAACACCTCATAGATCCTAATAAGCAATTAGGTACCTATCTATGCATCAGTTATGCATTTGTGAACCATTTAGAAGTCTGTGTTATATTAATAATTTTGAAGATGGGGAATGGTTGCTTAAATAATATTAGCATTTTAAGGAAAAGCAGTATTTGTATTAATTGTTGAACAAAATCAATCCGTTTGTAGTTAGATACAAATTATTTGAAAATACAATTTTTGCAAAGCGAATTTTTTTACTGTTCCTTCCAGTTTCATTGTTACCCCACACATGATTTTGTGCTACTTTATTTGTCTAGTATTAGAAATAGTATTGCTGTTCTCCAGCATTATTACAACCGGGAAAAAAATGATTAATCTGTCACTTCAAATGCCTCATGCTGCAATAACATTTTTAAAATCATACAAAACAACCACTATTTTCTACAGCAAAACTAATGTTTTAAATTCGAGATAAGCCCACTGCATTGCAAAGGTAAAGGTCAATTTGAAGAAGAAAGGATTCTTGTTGCCTAATGAAGTCTTCTTCTTTATACCAAATTGCAATTTACAGTTGGATTGAAAGATGCTAATTCTTTTCTGGCTTGCTTTGAGTGATATTAAGGGGCCAGTTGGTGCAGTTCAGATGAAAACAGCTGTTACATTTAATCTGATCACTAATGATAACCTTTATTTCCCTTCACGCTGTGCTTTTGAAGTTACAGGAGACTGCTGAGCTCCAGGGTTTGCTCTTCAGCTTCAGAGATGGTTGCTGTGTGGACTTTAGAACTTCTTCAGTGCCTACCACCTTCAAATAACTGACCATGGCAAATGAGCACCCTTGTATAAACCCATAACCTCCCACAGTACTGGATGCCTGCCTACTAACACTCAAACACAACAGTCAGCCTTTGACTTTGGAAGGTGGCCCTTTAATGTCTGAGTTCATTATGGAGTAAAGAAGCAAGAACAAATGTACTGATGTAGTCCTTGTTACAAAATAAGTATCATCTCACCCTGCAGCATTTTTAATGAGAAACTATTTTGTTGTTCATAAACTAATTAGAGAAAAATTCTGTCCTTAAAGTAGCTAAACATTTCAGTTGGATAAAACAGTCAGATAGTGATACCCCATTGTGCAGGTATGGATAGGAAAGACTAAAAGACAGTATTTCTGTCTTGCACAGTCCCTTGGTTACTGCTAAGAAGACTGAAGGGATTGTGCCTCTTGTGTTTGAGGAGATGATGCAGTCACAAGACTGTCACATTGAGGTAATTCCAGAAAGGCCCGGTACTGCATTAGCATTATGCTAGCATGTTGGTAAACCAAGTAATTACAAGACTCTCAAGAATTCAGGTCTTTTGCAGATGGCCATCAAACTGAGATTAGCCAGTAATAGCACAAGAACTAGTGGTTTTAAATTACTCTTACTAATCTTGGAAGGTTAGACCAAAATTTCATGGAGTTTTGTGTTGTGACATCAGAAACATGCATATGAGAAAAGCAATGCCCAGGACATTTGTGCCTAGACACTAACTCAGGAAACAGACAGAACTAACAGAAAGGCCAATAATATCTTGATACAGTAAAGTCATTCTAGCGAATGGGAATATTGCATCACACCAGCAGTATCACACAGGTCTGTCCCTCAACATGGATAGGTACCAAGAAGTTTTCGTCAGTCCACTGTGCTATAACAGGCTCCTCAAACAACTGATTCTCTTGGATCATTCCATCCCTGGAAGGGTGCCGAGGCAAAGTCCTCAGAGCAGCCTGTCTCCCCAGACCACAGCTGCAAACTGGTGTATACTAAGATAGTAAGGTTGCAAAACCAGGGCAATGCTCAGGGCTCTCGTGGTGCTTGGTCCTGATACCACAGAAAGCAATAAACTGTGGGTGCTGAACTGGTGATCTCAGAGAAGCCTCTACTCGACATTTTATTCAGCAGAAAAAAAGTCTATGAAACAAATAAAAGGAGGCAAGGTCAGGTTAAGGCTATCTTCTGCATGCCAATACTACCTTCCTTTCTTCTCCTGGGTTTAGGCAATGCCCGCTCCCCCAATATTGCCATCTTTTAAGCTGCCTTGTGAAGTGAGAATCTGCTGGGGAGTGGCAGAGTGACTAAAAGAAAGGCTCAGAGCCACCCTGCTGACTAATATGGCCTTGGCAGTGACTGAAGAGTTTTTATTGAGAAGTAGACTGCCTCCTTTCTTCAGCCATAAGGTCAGTCATGGTGTTATTTTCTCTCACCTTGCACAGCAGAAGTCTGAATTGACTTCCCTAGAGGAAGATGAGACCCTGTCTTTTACTTGCTCAGCCCTCACTTAAATACAGAGGGGGGAAGAACGACCACTTCAGGTCTCGGCTTTCAAAATTGGTACTTACTTGTAAGGAGTTAAATCTGGCCTCCATACATCTAAGCACCCATATGTTTTGTCTAGATGGCTGGCTGCTTTGTGGAGTCTAGTCAGACTAAATGACTCTTCCTGTCAGATAAAGATTAAGATAATGCTCCACATGAATGTCAACATCCATGAAATTCCTGCCCATTTTGGTCCTCTTTAATTAGGGACCGTTCTGCCTCATTGGACAGACTGGTGTAATAGCTTAGGATCAGAGTAGCATGAAGATTGTCACAGCTTGAATAATCATTTGAACAGTGGGAGGTAATGATCCTGCCTGAGGCAAAATACTGCTTCTGGCACGTTATGGGGCACTGTGATTCTGTCCCAAACTTACTTTAGTCATTTTCCAAATGCTGCAGTTTAGCCCCTGAAAACTGCAGTATTTTCACGAGTATATTCCTTCTCCAGTACAGTCCTGTAATTCCTGTTGGATGTGGGCCAAGTCAGCAGGGGTGGAAGATAGCACTTAAGACAAGAAATGCCAGTTAGAGGCTCCATTCATGCTGAATGTTTTTCCAGAAGGTGACAAGCAGTCTCTGTATCATCTAGAGGATGGAGACATTCTGAGAATAAAGCATGAGTCCTCTTTTCCCCCATGTCCATCCCACCAGCTTTTGCCCTTCCTAGGACACTTTTAGGAAAGACTAGTCTGTTTAGCCTGTGTTTGAAGGTCACAAAAAAAGCCTTAGGCTTTTGGCCCATTGGAATAAGCAGTGCTTTCTTTTTTTCAGTGTTGTCACAGTTCATTTTACTTTATAGTTGAAAAGTAAATGAAAGAAATAGCTGAAGGCATATTTGTGGATAATTACATTTGCACCACATTTCTTGAGAGTTTGCTGGGTAGATTGGTGTGTAAGATTTGATTGTTTTCTTTGTAACAAGCAGCTTAGTTATCCATCCAGTGTTTGCAATGGATTATGAGGCACTGTAGCAGGTTATGGAGACAGCATTCTAATGTTTCTTCTGGAAATGGAATAAATAGATCTTTTTCAATTTCAAGGATGTGAAATGTGCTTTCAGGATATTAGATGTGCAAAGCAGATAATTAGATGCTGTTTCAGGCTCTCCTGCTAGGAAGGCTATTGCATATACTGAAGTAAAATCTGCAACCTGCAAGTTGTCTCAGTCTTTAGTCCTGCAAAGTAGTCTGTAGCATCAAGACCGATGCTGGGTCATGGGTGCTCCTTATGATGGTGGGACTCATCAAGCAGTTGCTGTTGTGGTCCAAGGAGTTTGATCCACCACAACTCAGAATTGCTTGAATTGGCACACGACCAGAGTCAATCCACATTAAACATGTGATTTTGAAAAACTCACAGAACGGCAGAATTGTTACAGGGTTGTAAGAGACCTCTGGGGATCATCTGGTCCAACCCCTCTGCCAAGGAAGGGCCACCCAGAGCAGGTTACACAGGAATGTGTGCACAAGGGTTCTGATTGTCTCCAGAAAGGGAGACTCCACCACCCTCCTGGTCAGCCTGTAAACTCATCAGATCCTAAACTTCTTGTGGCCAGCCCGTGACTGTTGGTGTTGAATTGTTCTAGTTACCTCTTCTGCTAGTCGTGATCAGAACCCAGCAGGGACAGGTATTGACTCCCTTGGCTTGTCATGGCATGTTTGGAAGAGTGGGAGTCACTTTCTAGGAGAGGGAATTTGGACTAAGTATGAAGGAGTCTTTCAGGGAAAGCCTTGAAACAGCTAAGCGTAGTGAAAAAGATTAGGGGGTTTATTTTTTATGGTGCTAATGAAACAAAATCCTCACAGAAAGTGGAGAGTGCAGGCCAGTGCTTATCAACCCTTTTTGATTTCTGAATCCCTCAATATCACAAGTAGCTTATGAATTGAAGTTTGCTGCCAACATTCTTCTTCCTACTCGTTTCCTCATGCAGGTCTGTGGTACTCAAGGAATCCTGAGATACACATATGGAAGAAGTCTGCACATTAGAAAGCACAGATACCAACAAAAGCGTGTGTGTGTGACTGAGGATGGGGAAAGAATCCAGATCTACTTTTATTGCTATATAAAGGTAGTTTAGAAGAAGGTAGCTTATTATCAGACATAATGGTTGGCCTCCACCAGTAGGAATGAAAAAAGCAAGTCCAAGAGTAAGGCCTGTGTGAGTGTTTGTCTATGCTCTGGCCTGCTGAGAGTGAAAATTTCCTGGATTTTCAGATTGCTT
Source organism: Lathamus discolor (assembly GCF_037157495.1). Taxonomy (NCBI): domain Eukaryota; kingdom Metazoa; phylum Chordata; class Aves; order Psittaciformes; family Psittacidae; genus Lathamus; species Lathamus discolor. The sequence goes on from NC_088887.1 coordinate 33,933,791, forward strand.
CCAAGCTAGCGATCCCTTGTGAAAAGAGAGCTGGAAGTGAGAGACAGTGAATGAAAGAGGGACATTTCTATAGACTTGCTTTCAGTTCTCTGTGTAACTTTCATTATTTGAGCATTCAAACTTAAAGCTTGCATATTTGAAATATACAAATGACTACTGACAGGTAAAAGCTTGCATGGCGTAGGTGCATATAAAGTAGGAAGGGTGCAAAAGACTTTCAATGTTGGTGTAGTGAGGGCATATCTAGTCTGTGCTGGTCCTGAACACTGACTGGGTTTTCACTGTAATTAACTGGGTCAAATCTTAATTCACAGAATTATAGTATCATAGAATGGTTTAGTTTGAAAGGGACATTAAAGATCACTTAGTTCCAACACCCCTGCCATGGGGGATAGGAACTCGTGCTCTTCATTCTAACTAACCAGTAAAACAAAACAGTGTAGTCAACAGGGTGTAATCTATTTTAAATCATTAGGCTATTTTTAGTAAAGCAACTCAAGGTAAAAGCTGAAATCTTTCTCCCTTTGCATAGACAAAGCCAAAGAAGGCACACTACTTAATTCTCTCTCCAGACTGACAATCCATCTTTTAAAGTATGTGTGTTATGACAGTTGTGACATCAACAGAAAATGTTTTGGGGAGAACTCTGAGAAAATCCACTCCCAAAATTTAGGAAATACCCTATCCAACTCTTTTCAGTTAAATACAGGACTTACTTAAAGTCTTTAAGCAAATATGTCTGTGTATTTCTATATATGTATTTATAAATATTCTCTCTATATATTCCAATTTGGATATTCTGTACATATATATCAAGAGAAAGAAAACACAGGTATGTCATATATATACATGATATACATATTGTTTTATAATGCACATTATGCATATATGTGTAATTATATATATATTTCTATACCAACTATAAGCTAATAATGAATTCCTTTATTGCCCATGTAAATGTTACGGCCTATCTGAGCACTTCTGATTTCTTAATCTACAAGTCTGAATCATGGCTGAAAACTTCTCATCCTACCATTTCTCCTTAGTGATGGGAAAAAGAGAGATACAGAAAGAGCTCATAAGGAATTTTAGTTTTGGTTTCTACAAAAATGCATTGAAAATAAAAGGAAGTCAGATCTTAAGATACTGTAAATTATTGTAGTAGAATTGATTTTAAGGCAGTGATGATGATTCAAATCAACCAAAGATTAATTGGCCTGGAAATTTTGGAGAAAAATTATACTAAATACTGGGTTTTCTTAAGTCTCTAAAATCTTAATGTAAGATTGCTGAGTCACTACTGCAAGTTAACACACTGCTAATACCTGGCTGTAATAGGAAATGAGTTGCACAAGCCAGATTTCAGGAGGTATGAAACGAATTGTGTCCACTCATTCATTCATCAGTTTTTCCTTATTGGCATTTCCAAGGGACAGTGACTTATATACTGAAAAGCTAGTATGGATGTTGTTTTCTACTGTTAAGACTGACAGCTGTGTCTAGTGAGTGGCTAGGGAGGAACCTAAAACTCAGAATGTTACAACAAAAATGAAAATCATCAAACAATGAGAAGACATTTGCCTCATCAATTTCAAAGCTGATTAAATGCTTATTATTAATATAGACATTTGAATGAAATATTTCTCCATAAGAAATAATGGTGTTTCTCCATAAGTGATGCTCTTCTCTTTAGAATAAATGAATAGGACCCTATTAATAGAGGAGAGATCCTGACATATGGACAAGGGAAACAGGTTGTATTTTCTTATTACTGATACCACAAAGTGGTTGCTATTAGAGCTGGCTGATCAAGCTGTTGATTTTTTTTTTTTTCACTCAGATATTTCAAATCAAAAGTCTATATTTACATAGAATTTTCTGACTGAAAAATTTTATCTTTTTTTTTGCAGAACGATTTGTTCCCTTTAACCCATAAATACCAAATCAAAATCAGCCCCACAAAGTACCAACCAAATGGTACTAAGTGATTTTGAAAATTATAATTCTTTTTGAAATTTGATTAAGAAAATAATCTGTTTCTTTGCTGTGTGCGCAGCAATGTGGAGAAGGTGGTATCTGGCCTTAGGAAAATTTTCATAAAGCCTTGTGTTATAGCTATTATTTAGGAGCTGGTACAGAAATTTCTGTTTCTTTAACAAGTCACTCAAAGTTTCAGTAGATAACAAAGGCTTTAGTGGGAGATTTTCTGAAACTCAGAAATTCAGTTTTCTGCTTGTCTGTGTCAACAACTTGTAGTATAAGGAAGTAATTTTCAACCTTCACCTCCCTTTCCCCATAAAAATTAAAGCAGTAATTTTATTACTGTAATTAAGGTGGTTGTTGTTGCTTGAATAGTTAACACAAGCTGCGCAGATTCTAGGATTTAATGGCTGTGGAAGTGGATGTAATGTTGGTACAATTCATTTTCTTCCATAAAATCTTTGCTTTGATAACCTACCTTTTCTTTACACTGCATAGTCAAAGTTCTGGTAAGCTTGCAAGCTGTTCTTTACCTCCAGACTGTCTCTTTCTTCTTACATTTTCATCTTTCTTCTTAAGTGTTCTTCTAAGTAAAATATTCAGTGAGCTTTTAATTTATGTTAACATAGCTGCATCTATTTCGTTATTGTATTTAAAATAAAATCAGTATAAAATATGCCAAAACCTTCCCTTTAAGTATTTGCCTAGTTTAAAATGGATTCTGGTCATGCAAAATGGACACAAAAATCAAGTTCTGAATAAATTCTGGGTTAAAACTTAAACAGGCAAAGTTTAGACTGGATATAAGGAGGAAATTCTTTCCTGTCAGGGTGGTGAGGGACTGGAATGGGTTGCCCAGGGAGGTTGTGAATGCTCCATCCGTGGCTGTGTTCAAGGCCAGGTTGGACGAAGCCTTGGGTGAGATGGTTTATTGTGAGGTGTCCCTGCCCATGGCAGGGGGGTTGGAACTAGATGATCTTGAGGTCCTTTCCAACCCTAACTATTCTATGATTCTAACAAGAACAAGTAAAGGCAAGAAATATTGCAAGATTCATAATAAGCTCATGTAATGGTGTCTGTGCTTTCTAGTGGAAAGGAAAGGGTGACTGGGGACAAAGTTTATTTGCACTTTAAAATACATTGAAAGCATTTCCCTTGATTTACATTAACAGTACTTGGGGAGGAGCATCCCAGAGGTAGTAATCTCAAGAAAAAAAAGCAAAGTGGTTCAAAATGGGTGAATGCCCTCAGCTGTTTTAAGCAGAGCTGTCTGCACACTCCTGGCATGATGTTAATGACAAGAATTATGTAAGTGACTTTAACAAACAAGATTCTAGAGGACAGAAACTCAGCGGTATGACGAGGTCAGTGGAGTAAATATGTGTTCTGACTTCATTAGTCCAGGTAGATTAAGGTTATCTTTGCAATGAGGCAGGAGTTTTCCCAGGCCTGCACTTTTAACACAAAAGTGGGTGAAGTAAATTCAGCAAAGTCAGCTGGGTTGTCAGTGTGGAGACTGAATGCAGTTGAATGAAAAGATGAGGACTTCTACTAAAGGAGGGCAAAAAGCCAAGGATTGAGGATGAAGGGCTACAACAGAACCTGGAGAGATGTGAGAGAAGCAGCACAGCGATGGAGAGATTGGACGTAAATGATTCAAAGAGGAAGTGGTATGTGTTGAAAGGAATGAGGCAGGAAATAAGTGCAAGGATGGATATTTGCCTTCGCAAGTATTATCTCTTCCTCTAATGCAGGAGGATTGATAGGAACAGGGTCTTAATCCCTATTTTAAAAAATTTTAAGGTGCCTTTTGGAGTAAATAGAAAAATATGAATAGCTTCCACCACAGGAGGGTTACTCTGTTTGCTCCCTGGGCACGAGAGGATTTGCTTGGACATCAGGGTGGTGCATATGTTCCACATCATCATGGCTGTGTCAGTGAAGGAGAGAGGGGCAGGGTTTTTCACTTGTGCTAGCGAGTGATAATCACTGTTTGAAAAAACTGTTGATGTTTCCTTTTGTTTTCTTTGAGCAGATGGGCAGAAGAAGGTTCAAGAGGAATTTGACATAGACATGGACGCGCCAGAGACAGAGCGGGCGGCTGTGGCGATACAGTCCCAGTTCAGAAAGTTCCAGAAGAAAAAAGCGGGGTCCCAGTCTTAGTAGCTACCTCACAGCTTAAAACAAAGTAATCTGAAATGATTTATCAAGAAAATCAGAAATAACACAAAGATGCATGTACAGAAATTATCAATATTTAAACCCCCATTGGCAGATAACAAACCGTAAACTTGTGTGTGACTTCATCCCAGATGTTTCACGCCCATTATCCTCTGTAACTCACCACTTTACTTGATGTTGTAATAAAAAGTTAGGGTGAAGTAATGAAAGTGTCTGCCTCCATCTGTCTATTCGTATTAATCCCACAACCACAGCGTTACAAATGAGCCCAGCCCAGATGCCTGTTTTCCTCTTCACGTAAAGCTTGGAGACATAAGCAACACCGTATGTTACAAGGTTTTTGCTGACGGATGAGAGCATGCATCTCAGCCCAGCTTACCTCGTTTGGAGAATTCCAGCTGCCAGCCAAATGTGACAATGAAATTACTTCCTCGTAATGAGCTGAAAGTAAAAAGTTGCAGACAGAAGCTGGCATGAGGGGAAGAGGTGTAGGAAGCACTGAGCAGTCTATTTTTGTCTAGTGGTTACGCCAGTAAAGTGGCTTAAGTGGGGAAATTGTCCCTGTCCTTCTTCTTTGCATGGTAACGTTCAGAATTACCCAGCTTGGACCATATTGACTGTTACGGAAAACCAGAAATCAGACACAAAATACAAAACCCAATGCCAGAAACCTTCGGAAAGTTGTGGGTTTTTTTTGTTTTGTTTTGTGGTTTTTTTTTGTTTGTTTTTTAACTTGTAAAAATAGAAATTGACCCTCCAAATGCTGACACAGCTTTTCACTGTCTACATAATCAACAGCTATTTCTATGCCATCTCTTCATCTTATTTTCAGTTTTTGATGAGTAAATCATAACAGACTCCCTGTATCCATTTGTTCTGGATTCAACATTATATGAGCCCTCATTTTATCACTGTATTAGCCCAGTTTCTAATTAACAAAATGCATCAACAACAATGTCTTTCTTATATTGGGAAGCATTTCTATTTTCTCCCTGTTTTAAAACAGGAACAGACCACTTTCAGACTAAATCTAAGTAAAGATCTTGCCTGGCTTCAGACCTGATTGGGAATTAGCTGCTTGTATAGTGCATGAGGAAGGTTTAAACAACTACTTTATACTCAGAAAAAGGAGCTATTTAGATTGAGCAAGCAGGACACCCACTACACAGAGATGTATCAAAACCATCTCATCCTCTTCTTGGCTTCATCAGAAGATTTAGGGGTTTCAGTAGGTCTCTAAGGAAATCAGAGAGAGAAGCATTTTCTGAAGACTGCTGTTTGCAGTGATTGTTCAAGAAGTGAGTGTGAGCCTCACCTCCAGGCTGACAGATGCGTGCATGCTGAGTAGGGACAGCCTGCCTGCCTGCCTGCCTGCCTTTAACTGGGCAGCCTGGAGCTGGGGCTCCTTCAAGTGTGAGAGATGCAGGTATTCCCAGCTTTGCCTAGAGGGATTCATTTTTTCCTCTCCCACCTTCCACAGAAGTATTCTGATCACCAGGGCAAAGGACACATGTATTGTTAGTGCCCCTGTGTAAAACAGAAAGCTGCAACCAAGGGGTAATAATAGAGGGAAGGAAGAGTCTCACCCTGGTGGTGGTCGCTTCCCATGAGAGCCCACCATAGCAGCGATACTGAAGGGGTGTAGAGCTGTGAGGGCAACAGGGCTACAGAGGGAAGGCCCTCAGCCTTACATGGGTGCTGGGAAACAATTTAGTGAGGAGCCAAAACCTGATGGTGGTGATAGGAGCTCTGGGGCGGTGCTGGTTAGGAAGAGCCCTCAGGGATGTTGAGCAGAGGAAACATTATGGATCCTGCGGGTGATGCAGAAAGCCAGTGCAGAGACCTGTGTGGTGCTTAATAAGCGCAGCAAGACTGGGTGAGAATGGGCAGGGCTCTTTAGACCTTAGTTTGGGGATAAATATCTAAATGCTGCCCAGGCCCTGCCTTAGGCACCTGTGGCTGGGGCAGGTCCCGGTCCTATGGATATCATACCCCCACATCATCTGCAAAGTCAGAATTCTCCAAGCTGCTGCTCAGTGCTTTCCCTCTAGGAGCACATCTTAGCAGCACTGTTTCTGTGCGTTTAGGAATTTCACAAATAAACCTCAAATAACACTGCTGCTGTGCTCCAAGTGTGGTTTATGGAGGCCATGGATTCCCTGCTTGCCTTTCACAGAGACTGCCCACCATATAATAATTACCTTGGCATAATAATTTAAAAATTGTAATGGGTTTGGACTGTGTTGGTGCCGTTTTGTTTAGATGAGCATATATCTGTAATAAAGGACTGCATTTGTGTTCTGCATTATGTCATTTGAAATAGCATGAGCTCTGTAATGGCTACTTAATTGAATAAAAACTATGGGTAAGCACTAGGCTTTTATATTTGATCTGACATTCCTTGGTCTTCAATTTCCTACACAACGGGAATAATCATATGCTTGGGACACAGAGAAAACAATTACATTATTGAAGCACAGCAACAAGGGCTGTTAGTAAATGAATTATGGTTCTTTCAGCAGCAGGGCTATTCTTTAATGTGGGGTTCAGAGTGCACCTTTTACACACACAGCCTTAATATACAGTGAAACATAATGAGGAAACAGTGAACTGGCATGGAATTTAGATTAATTGTGCCTGCCCCTTGTCAGAAAATTTCCTTTGTATGAAAGTGGGTTTGCATCACAGATTCATGTTCCCGGGAGAGGAGAGCTTTCTCCATCCTGAGTTGTTTTTTATTGATCCTTTGTTCATATCCAAGGTGGCAGGTTTTAATTTCCTTCCTCACCACTAATTCATGCTTTTCAAACGCCTGTCTGGATGCTACCAAGGTGAGGAAGAGTTTGATTCAAACAGGAACTTCATTATGATGTGCAAAAGGGGACACTTAAACATTCTAGGTGTTATATATCGGCCTTTTAAATTCCAGACACTCACTGAACCCTGTAGTTAACTGGTACTCCCAGCTGGCACCAAGCCATAGAAGGAAACATTTAAGTTAGGTTGATATTTGTGCTGATAAACCAAAAGTTCCCATAGGTGACATGAGCAGTTGATTTTGCAGAGAAGAGTGTTATCGCTCGCCCACACCCTCCCCAGACACATCCATACTGCTTCTGCTCCAAATTACTGTCAGATTATCCCAGAAGAGAATAACCTACAGTTGAATGATCAGAACAATTGCCCGAGTCTTAGAAATCCTTTTTTCACATCATTGCCCGGACCGTAAAATATCCTGTAGAAGTAAACAGCAAAGGAGACTATTAGGAGTAAAGAAACAACATCAGAATGCGCAAGAATACCTAAATGAGGAAAGCAGTAAAGGAAGTGAATTCTATCAAGTTAAACAGACAAAGACAAGCCAAAGCCAACCTGTGGTTTGATGAAAGTACCGTTATAAATGAAACTCACTCCTCAGACTGGTAGCCTACTGAAGAACTGTGGGGATGTGGGAAGCAAAGGTCTTGCAGAAAGTAAAATTAAATCTTGTGTTAATGCCCAGAGCAGGGTCTTTTTTGCAATACGTCAGCCTGAGGAATTCATTGCCAAACTTAAATATCAGCAGGAGAGAATAGAGTAACCTGGCAAAATTAGTAACAGCAGATCGCCAGGACTGGATCACCCATGTATTGTAGAGGATCTCAGATACCCAGTGGCCACCCTGTTCAACCCATTGCTTGTGGTGGCCTAAATTCTAGGGGAATAGGGCAGATCAGTAACATATTTTAGAAAATGCTCTGTGAGTATTCTGAGATTTACAAAGACTGTCTTCATCAGGTAGCTACAGAGAATCTATGATATGACATAGCACAACCGTAATACATCAATGCCAGCCTGACAGCAGCTGTGATTCACAAATCTGACAGCAGTTGCTAATGGAGTAAACAAGTGGGTAATGGTAACCCAGGTGTATCTGGATTTTTAAGGATTTTTGACAGGACTCTTTTGAATGGCTCTTAGAGAATTTAAACAGTCAGGGAACAAATGGTCAGGTCCTCTTGCAGAAAAACACCTAGTTACGGGACAGTAGCCAGAAGGGTAGGAATGGCATATCTGGTTCTTGCAGGAGCAGGGTGTCACCAGTGGGACTCCAATGGCATTTATGTTGTGCAACATTATTAAAAAGCACCTGAAAAGAGCGAAGATGAAATATCAGGTGACAAATTGCTATATGGGCGCTTTCTACATAAAAAACCTTTGTTTTACAGAAGGGAACTCTCCCTCTGCATGTCCCAGTGACCATCCCAGGGAGGAGAGAGGGATGCAGATAGTTTCTGGTCATGTGTGTGAAGGCCAGAGGACTCATGGAAACAAGTGGCATTTCCCTCCCCTGGCTTATTTGCCCTCAGTCACCCGAGCTGGAATACAACACAGCTCAGTGCTGCCCCAGGGAACTGGTGGATTCCCAATGCTGGATGCTTTTAAGATTCGCCTGGACAGGATGCTAGGATATCTGGTCTAAGTCATGTTTTGCCTTGAAAGGTTGGACTAGAAGATCCTTGAGGTCTTCCAGTCTGGTGTTCTATGATTCTATGATTCAATGCTGTGCTTTGAGTCCAAGAAATTGGCAGGATTCCCCAGCTGGATCCAGGGTGAGTGCAGCAGGGTTCCTGTGGGATTTCCTTATGGCAGAGTGTGCTCATTGGGCTGCTCACTGGAACTGGTGTCAGCAGCAGCTCTGTCATCTGCTGCAGTCCTGGTGCAATGCTTCATCTTGCAGCTTGCTTGAAGTTGCTCCAAAGCACCCTGACTGAGCACAGCAACCCAAATACGTCAGTGAAGGCATCTGCCTGAGCACACAGTAGAGGTGGATGGCTGGAAGGGGATCCTCTCAGCAGCAGAGGAGCACAGCTGGGAAGTGAAAGTGCTGCTGAAACTTACTGAGCCACCCAAAGGAGATTTCTCTTCAGCTCAGGTAACTGACTCCTGGCAGCTGACCTGTTTCAGGGCTCATGCCTCAAACAAGCACAGGCTGTCTGGCATGAAACTTGTCACTGCCAGGAGGTGCTTATGCAGCCCAGTGAATCCTATCTGTCACCCAGCACTTCCCAGACACCGGTCCAAAACCCACTGGATCCTGAAGATAGGCGCAGCAGAGCTGGGGCATTGCCAGCTGCCACAGTTCCTGTTCCTCTGCCTCAGAAGGCCAGATGGAGCATGTCATGATTCCACCTTCATGAAAACCAAAGCTTGAGGGGTGTGTGGAAGAGCAAGGACATGACACCACGGTGGTATAACAGCCTGTGTTTGGGACACGGCTGCGGCACACATCTAGCCCTCAGTGGCGGTGCTCTGATGTAGGAGTAACTAGAGGCCTCTGAGTCTGAGAAGTGTCTTAGGTGCCCTCTGCTACCCTCAGTCATTACCTGTCAGCTCCCGTTTTAGACCTGGCAGCTGACTCTGGAAACTTCCAAAATAAAGAGCCAGCAGTTTGGCTGGGATTTTATTTTGAAGGCCAATGTGGAGTAGAGAGCTTGATGTTTCTTTAAGACCCACAGGCTAGCAGATGTCTTGCAGCAAGCAGAAGCTTCCTAAGGTGTCTACTGACAGTCAGCAGTTTGCTGTGATGCTGCAAGAGATGATCTGATTCTTGTATCATCTCAGTGCCATAATGTATGGCACTGCAGAAATGCCTTTATATCCATTACTGACCATTTACCATTCACCTCATTTTTGACCTGACCTTAAATCTTTTTGAATGCGGTTATCGCAAGCTTGAGATCACTGGACAGGCCTGGACTGACTGATTATTTACTTCAAAATAGTATGGCAAACCTCGGATTTTAATTATGGTTTAACCTAAATTAAATAGTCTTTGTTTTTCAGTATCAGCTCTGTACACATATTCAAAACCTGATGACAAAAAAAATAAAATTGAGTGTATTACTGGATTAAATTAATACTTAGACATTTATCTCCTGTACATATTTAAATGCAGATACTCTTCCCAGTCTGAAATCAGCAGGCTTGTGTTGATCTACCTAATCAAGACAATCTTCACAGTGAAAAGATCAAGGAACTTACCTTACAAAAAGATGCCAAGCCACTTCTAGTCCATTAAAGTCTAGTCAGGAATGGGTTATTTAGCTCAACTCTTTAAATGTGGCAGTGCTTTTTGCTTATTTTTTTAATCCCTAAACTCTCCCTGACAGATGGTCTCCTGCCTTTTAGTATCTCTAGTGATGGTGAGGCTAAAACCTTCCTTGGCAGCTTGCTCTATGGCTGAACTTTTCTTAAAGCTGTAAAGGTTGGTTTGTACTTAACCTAAATCCTCCCTTCTGCCATTTAGATTAATTTGTTCCAGATCAGCTATACCCAGTTTCCCTGATCTTATCTTGTAGGTCTCCTTTTCCAACCCCTTTCATCATTTTTTGTTATTCTCCTTTGAACTCTGCCAATTTATCTGTTGCCTGAAATGAAATGTAGCCATCCAGATGAAACGTAACCAGTGCCTAGCACAGCAGCATAATTATCTTGACTGTTTTACAAGTGAAGATCTCCTTACCACAAATTTACATGACTTTTGGCATTTTTTGTGACAGCATTATTTTGTTGGCTCAGAGTCAGAACATAATTTTTCCATGAATATGGAGCCTCTCTCTCTCTAGCCAGCAATTCCCCCTTCTTTTCTACAAGAGACTATGTTGGCTGTAAAACACCTTTCTTAATTTTATAGTCCCACTGCACCTCTGCAATATTGGGATGATAGAGAAATCCAGATAAATGTCTTTATCTGCAGTTTTTGGACTCCAAATTGAGCAGGAGCTGTATTTGGTTCAGATTTTTTTGTGTGTGACTTCCCCTTTCCTATTTCTAAATTATTACAGTCAGGTGCAGAGGTTTCAAAGATCTCTAAATCAACCTTTTTTTGGAAGCTCGGAAAAGATTTCAACGATTTTATTTGCAAAAGTTATCTTGCCTTTACTTGTGATGATTAATTATTTGTTAAGAAAAGCCTGAATATCCATACCTAAAAATAGCTCTTGAAATAAGCCTGAGGACTCTTGCCTCTTTTCAGTGCGTTGTGATTTAATGGTCTTCACAAAGGCCAAACCGATACTATTACTTACATTCAGTAGTAGTTTCCACCATAAATATTCCCGCTGAAGTCTTCAGGACTAATGTGACAGAAGGAGGGTATGTGAGGGGATGATCTCTTGGCCTCATGAAGTACACAAAGAATAGTTACTTTCTGCACTTAGTTTAGAGCTTTTGGCAATATGATATCGCTATTTTTCTTTAACCAGTGTAATTTCTTCTTGGAAACCAAGTCCACATTTAATATAGTGAATGACAAAAAAAAAAAAAACAAAACCCAAACAAAAAACCACAAGATGGTGGTAATGATCAATAGCAACAACAACAACTACTACAGCAAGGGGAAAATTGCAAAAGACTGGCATTTCTCCCAAACACATAAAAATAGCTCAGATCACATACACAAGCCACAGTGACACAGCTCTTTGTGTGGCAGGGGAATACCTATAATCCTCTTCCTGGTGTGGCTGAACTCAGTTGTGGTGACAGCAAATGGCAGTTCTCAGCAGCAGGGACCTTGCTGGTCACATCCCTGTTTTGCTCTGTCCCTGCCCAGGATTGGTGCCATCCCACTTTCCACACTCCTGCACAGGTGATGCGGTGCTGCTTGCAAGCCAGACGTGGGAAATGTGTCTGGTCCCCACTTTAATATCACATGGAATTATATGGGTCCCCTTTGCAGGACTGTAGTTTTGTTTGGTTTAAACCTCTGATTATCACAGTATGACAAAACTCATCCTGGTCCTGCACAGCCTTGAGGTGAGACTTGCTTGCAGTGTATAATTTGTTAGCTGATGGAAACACACATCTGCTGGCCTGTTGGGGCAGCTGACTGGCCTGAACAGGCAAACCTGATTTCCAAAACACCAGGTAGCCCAAAAATAAGCAGTAGCATTAGACCTTTTAGTTGATAAAACACAGGTGGAGGAGTCAACATACTCCCCTAAAGCTTGGGGTGATCCCAGCACTGGATATGCTTGTCAGGCCCCAGCAAGTGGGGAAGAGGACAAAGTGGACACACTGGTGGGAGATGGTACCAGGGCATGGGAGAAAAGGAAAGTGAAGGTGATTGATGTAGTGGAAAGGGAAGGGTTAGGGGAAAGGTGAGGGGACACACGTAATGATAGTGTGCTAAGGAGGAGGCATAGGGTGTGGGTAGAGAATTACAGTAAGAAGGGTGGGTGGAGGGGGAGCAGTGGCAGGGAAGGGAGGTGATTGCCTGATGCTGAAGAGCTGGAGCATTTCATTTCCCACTCACTCTTTTTCTGATATAACGAATTACTTAGATATTTCCCATTCAGTTATGTAAAACTAAACACTATAACATTGTCTTTAGGGGATACCTGGGCAACATTGCAAGCGCGGAGGCATTGCAATGTGTTCAAGTTACGCAAGGCAATTGGCAGGCATTTAGGGATCACAGCTGTGCTGTGTAAACTCTGTCTTGGAGTTCAAAATAAAAATGTCAGTATTTGATCAGTCTTCCTGTAGTTTGCCCTCTAGACTTTCCTCTGACATATGGTAACTACAGTCCCTGGAGAACGCACAAAACATCTCCTGTATCTAGGGCTTAAGAAGTGAATTGGGAGACATCATATTTGGGGAATTTAAAATCACTTTTAAAAGGCAAAGCAATTTTATTCCAGTAGAATTATTCTGCCATCAGTATTCTTCTGACCATGGAGGGTTTTCTTTACAAAGGATAAGTTAAGGCAATCAATTGTTTTAATCTGGTAAATTAAAATGGACAAAATACAATTTGGAAGTAGGTAATCACAGCAGTCATTTTCCACCCTGCATTAGCTCACATCTCAATGGATATTAGGCCTGCATTTATTGAAAGATAGTTTATTGCCTGGGACATTGGGATTTTAATAGAATGCAATACAAACTCCAGTTTATTGACATCTGCTGCATAGGAAAAAAGATGAATGATTAGCTTCTCTATTTCTGCTCTTTTTCATATTGCTGTGTGGATGCATGCAAGGGAAAGGCATGCATTATGCATCATATTCTATATACTTTTATACAAAAGAAGTGGTTGTTGCATAGTTAAGGAAGCACTTTCCATTAATGTAAGCTTTTTTTGCCATTAGAGTTACCTGCATTTATTCTGTACGAGTTAGTACCCATCATCTGAATTAAAAGTCCATTATCTTAATTCTGTGCTACACATTGAAATTGCAGTCCTGCAAGCTATGTAGACTTATTTAAATAAGCAATTTTCAATATTATTTATAGTTTATAGCTGCCAAAGCTTCAAGGACTAGCAACAAAGAACAAAGTAACAGTGTAAAAGTAAAAAGAATAAAGGAAATCCACTGAGAAGGGGAATTCTCTTGGCATTTTTGCCTGCATGGAAGCAGACCATTCTTTTCTGAGGAAGCAAGCACAAAATGATAAACATTCCTTTTTCATCTCCACAGCATCCCTTCAGTGCCAGTGCACGGTCAGAGCTCTGGCTCACACCGGTGATGTGCAGCTGCTACACAGGAAAGCAGGCACTGAAGAACAGGCCTGCCTGCACCAACACTTTGTTTCTGCCCTTGAATTGTATTTGCATCTCGTACCACCTCACTGCGCAAGCAGCCCAGCAGTGTGGAGCAGGAGGCTGGGCTGCAGGACTGCAGTGCAAGGGAGGATGTGCTGCAGAAAGGTGAGAAAAAACTCTTGGATCTGCTTCCCCACTGCTGGTACTGAAAGTTATAACCTGAAAATTTATCAGTCTACGTCTGTCCGACAGTCTTCTAAAACAGCCTTCCCACAGCCTGCTCTTGCTGGTGGATGCAGGCGTGAGTGGGCAGCCCATGGGCAGCTTTGGTGAGGTATATTGTACTCCCACACAAGAAGACCTAAGGGATAACAAAAAGGGTCTCAAAGTGTGTGTCTGGGGGGAAGCACTGCTTCATTTAAAAAGATATTCATCAGACAAACTTGAAGACATCACCCAGTGCCCTTTGCAATTCCCAATGCTGCAGAGCAGCAGCTCTCTCGCTGATTTTGAAGTGTCCTCGCTCTCTGCCATGGAACTAGCTAATGATATGTAGGAGGTGGATGTAAGACTTGCAAAACACCACTGAAAAATTATTTGCATCTCAGGAATACAAAATCAGATGGCCGAGGAAGATGCGTTTACGCAGCAAGTTGATTTCTCGGCTGCTGTGAGTGTTTCAGGGAGTGCCTTAGCTGTTGTGGCATGAACTGGCACATGCTTGTGTTGCTTTCACTCTGCCCTAGCAACCAAATTTCACTCTCCTGACTTTCCTGCTGCTTCTTGCTAAAACACTCCCAGATGAATAGCTTTTCTGTTGATACACTACAGATAAGGCTTGGTTGGGTTGCTAGAGTCAACACTATTATTTTTAGACAATAGGCTGAGGCCTCTGATGCAAATCAACTTTAAAAGGTTACTTCTGTTTGTGCACTTTAGGCTATGTTATTCCCTTTTGTCAATCCATTTTCACATGCTCTGTCAGCAGCAATATTCTTTAGGGGAGACGATTATCAAGGCCAGTTGATTCCCTTTTCTTGTCTCTTCTCTGGCATAAAATAGCCTGTTGATTTCCACTGAAAATTATCTTATCTCTTGGCACTTAGAAACACTTGCATTAATGAGCCTATGAGTTAAGTATTACAAAGGCTACTTTCCAGTCTGATAATTTCTGAAAAAGCAATCAGTTTTGTTCTTTCCCTACCAGTTAAATTACAACAAAAACAAGACTTGCCAAGCTTATGTAAAGATGGATCACACTTCAGATTGTATTTTTGTGCCTTCTTAGGTTTACTGAAGTCCCAGAGGATGAAATTTGCAAAAGCAAGTACCATTTAAAGTCATTGGCACTTATGCACTTTAATCTCCTGGGTGCTTTTGCAAATCCTTCACAGCCTGTGTAAATGTGCTATATTCAACTGCAGCAGTTCCATGATGGATGAGATTTCTGCCAAGCAGGGAGGTTTAGCAACATCTCTCTTCATAGTGAATCTCACTGTTATTAACAAGCTCTCACCTAAAGCAAAATAAATCTGACTTAATTTGCACCCGCTTCCGGTTATTAGCCATCCATTTACAAACACAGCTGCAGTGACATCTGATTGTTTCCTGTTATGTCTGTTGCATCAAAAATAAAAACAAATTCTGTCTTGTTACATATCTGCATCTATTAGTGATTGTACAAGATTTGGCTTCAAGGAGAGTTTTAAGAAAGAACCAGTCTTATGGAACAGGTATTTTCCTCACTGCTGTTAGACTTAATCTGAAACCTGCTCTGTTTCTTGCAAACTGAGAGCAGTGGTGCCTGTAATTCCTGTCAGGTGTAATAGTATTGCTGAGCTACAGCTACTACAGACATCTTTCTGGGGCTGCAAAGTGCAAGATGCGTGTCAGGTGTCTGAATTCATCAGGTGAAGAGTACAGCAGCCTGGTCATCTTCATGCCTGTGAATGTGCTCTTGTGAGCTTCTTGTTGCCATCTCTGCTGTATTAGAAATGGCTGAACTTGAGAAGGGAGCACATCCTTTCCAGCTTCTACAGTTACATGGGACATATCTGTTCAGTAGAGTCCAGCTTTAATTCAGAGGAACAGGACCTTTTCTGGTGCAGAATTTCCCTTTACTGGAGGGCAAACCAAGCCAACTTATTGGCTATTTAGGTCTTGACATAAGCTTTAAAGGCTGCAGCAAGCCACCTTCGAACACATCCTTGAAAGTATCCAGCCTCTTTCTCCTATCAAAAGAGATCCTGCTTGAGAGAGAGAGGAGTTTATCCCTTTTTCTACTACAGTACTTATGTTAGAAATACTTATGTGATATCAGATGTAAATAGTTAATAGACTGGAAAGTCACAGTCAATGGAGACTTGGAAACACATCTAATAAATCCTTCAGCAATGGAGGCCAGGCCTCCAGTTTTTACCAAACTTGGAAAAAGTTGGGAAATTAGTAAACTATATTGAAGATATAACTTTAAATGAGGATGTGAGGCTGTTAATTGTATAACCTAGGATATTTGTGACTTCCCCTCATGGTAGTGTAGGGCTTTTCATTCTACAGTCAAAAATCTATTGGAAATTGTCAGTAGGAAGCTAATAATTCTTATATAATCTTTTTTCCTCTGACCTGAAAAGAAAGAAAATAATAAAAGAGCTCATTGCTACAGTCTGACACTAGCTTCTCTCATTAACAGGGCCAAATATTTTAGAGAAATCTCTTTCTTGCCTACATACAATCAACCAAGTTAACTGATCAAAGAGAGACTCTTTCTAAACACCCTGTTCAGCAGAATAACCATGTTGTTTCCCATTTAGTGCAACATGAAAGGCTCTGTGTTCAGCCGACATTTTAGAAAAGTGTACTGCATCTCTTCTACCTACCTTGGTAACAGCTGCACTGCTGAAATAAGAAGTAAATCTCAGTCTCTGTGGTTAAAAGTTCTCTCTTTTTTCTTTTATTATTATTTTTCATTTTATATTTTTATTTTTTTACTTTAGGTTGTATTTTGTTTTGGGGTGGTTTCTTTTATGTGTGTGTGTTTGCCTGTTTGGGGGTTTAGTTGTTTTTTTTAAGCGTAGTTTCCAGAGTCATGTAGAAGGCACTATTTCTCCTGGAACAAATAAGCCGCTACCTTTTAAAACTTTGTTGACATGTTGATGGATGATTGTCTTTGTACTTCAGTAATGGAACAATTTCAGTAGTTGGGATTTTTTTCTGGGTGCTGGGCTATAACAGTTCTCTTTTCTTTTCAAACTGTTATATTTTATGAGTTTAGAGTGAGGAGAAAACCAAGTGTAGTACCTTAACTATGGTATTTAACTTCAGACCTTACAGGATTATCTAGTTAAGTTCATTAACTAAACTGTCAGTCAGGGAACAGGTTATTTTCAGCTCTTTTCTGCTGACAAAAGATCAATATAAATAGGTGCTAGATGTTTCTGGCCAGTGCATCCAACTGTTTAGCTATACATATTGGGGCTGTTGAAATTCAGGCTGTTCAGCCTGGAGAGCAAAAAGCTGTGTGGAGACCTCATAGCAGCCTTCCAGTACCTGAAGGAGGCCTGCAAGGATAACTAGAATCATAGAATGGTTTGGGTTGGGAACAGGTTGCACAAAGAAGTTATGGATGTCCCATCACTGGAAGTGTTCAAGGCCAGGCTGGACAGAGCCTTAGGCAACATGGGCTAGTGGAAGGTTTCCCTGCACACATTGGGGCAGTTGGAACTGGGTGATCTCAAGGTCCCTTCCAACTGAAACTGTTCAATGACAGCCCATGTGGGTAAAAACACATGCACATTGTAAAAATTCTGGAAGACAAAAACATTTAGATCCAACATTTTGATGTGTACAAAATCTGCATTTCATGTAAGAGCTCTACGAATCCCTTGTGTGCAGGTGTTTGGTTCTTTCAAAAGTGTGTGCATGACCTTTAAAAGAAATTGCTCTATGGAGAACCTTCTTGAGTGGGTTATTTCTGCCTTACAAATGAAGCTTAGTTCAAGGTCCAGGGGAAACTAATGGGAAGTATATTCACCAAGCAGTCATTTTCTCTAATTGAATTCCTGGAAAGGAATAGCTAGAGGAACTGGCGGCTGATCTGTTTGCCTTGGAATCTTGCTAGGGAGAAATGAGTGACAGAGTTCTTTGGTAAAACAGGTGCTGCCATTCTTGGGTGAAAATAAGGGACAGCATAAATAATCAGCAACCCTTTGGAGAAGCATGCTTCTCTTAGCTTTCCAGGATTTCTTTTTTTTTTTTTCTTTTTCTGAATTTTCCTTTGGCTGTGACATAAAATTCAGTTATTAAGAACTTTACTTTCTTGTTTAAGATATTATGTAAGTTCAGTGTAACTGTAATGCGTATTTGTATTTCATAATCATTTCTTGAAACTTCTTTGCCTGTGTGAGCGAAGCCTAAGCCTTAAGGGATTTAATAGTTAGCATATTTCTGCAATCTGGCAAGGTTGTCTTTCTGCTGATATATTTGAGTTAGGAATTTACGCAGCAAATGCCATAACTATTAAGAGTGAGAGAAAGCTAGAATTCTGAAAAATTAAGATGTTTAAAAATAGAGCCTGACCTTCTCTAATGCAGTATTCCTGATGCCCTCTGCAACATACATACACCCTTCACTTAATATTTCAGTTCCCATCATACGTGGTACAAACAAACATAAATCTATCAGAAGTTTCCACCTTTTGCAAGCGTCTACAGTTTTCAAAGTCATCTTTTTCCTTCCTTCAGAAAGTGTAGTTCCAACAGTGACTAAAAATTTTCTTCTCAGAAACCAGAACGTGGATTCAGCTATTTGAGAACAAATGTGCAGCAGTGAATTAAATAATTTTGCATATTTATTTTAAAGAATAGTTACTGTTATGAACAAGCAGTCTATCATCTGTTCTTTGTTGTAATTTAACTTTCAGGTAATGAATGATATCAAACCAGCACATACAGGAGAAGATTGTTCTAATTTTAAGATTGTCATAGTTTTTAGCATTGAAAATGCCGCATTCATCCATCTACCTCTTCACCATCTCTAAGAAGCTCAAGAATTACAACTTAGCAAATATAAACTAATACTAAAATGTCATCTGTTATATCTGCAGAACATCTTCAGTTTCTTTGTGCTTTCCTGCGCAGAGCTAAGTACTCTGTGCCTCAAAAATTCCCAGTTGTCAAGGCTGACATGAGCAATCTGCTAGCAGAGAGGGAAATGTGATGGAAACCTCCTGTCCTATAGGCTTTAGAGTTAAACTGATATCTTAGGGGGAGCATGTTTGCTGTTAATGCAGTATATGAGCATTCAGCATTCAGTAATTCTCTTTTCTATTACTTTGAAGGCAGAATGATTGCTTCAAAAGTCAATTTTAGTGTCACCAGCTGCACATCATGATGTTGACCAACTACAGACAGTTTTATGATAGTATACTGCATACATTTACAAACATTGCAAATGATTCACTTCAATCTTGAATATATTTATGCAGAGCTGTTCCCCTTTCAACTAATTGTACACCAGGAGACAAACTTTAGAAGCATTTTGGTACTGCTTTAGCGTAAGTCATCAGTGGCCACAGAAAAACAAGTTCCACTTCTTTCAACAGGTCTTTGCTAACTTCTGCAGCTGAAAAAGGAGCTGATATTTTGCTAATAATGAGTGAAATGCACTTGCTATCAAGATCTATCTTTTTAACATTTGAAAAGTCTTGGAAAAAAACCTTTTGTCATTGATGACAACAAGCATAGACGATACGATGCTGGATTTTTATGCTACAACAGACATAATGCCTTCTGTAATCCCACATTTCTAAACAATAAAAATGGTTTTTAAATCATTCTCAGAAGCGATGCTAGATCTATAACGATGAAACACTCTGGAGGCTGCCTTGCAATCAGCCGTTATGTTTCAGTACCTTGCTAAGAAACTGGAAATGGCTTCAGCTGAAGCTGTACTAAATCTCACGCCTGTTCTCCCCTCTGCCTTGCAAAATCATCCACGTACTCATTGCAGAAAGTGCAATGACTTTTCTTTTTTTTGGAGGTGCTGTTTGCCTTATTGATAGGCATTTACTACCACAGTGACTTTTATAGTCACAGTGCATGAACGAATGCAGTTTGACCAGCTGATATAAATAAATCCTAATTTCAAAATTAAACCATGGCTCTGCTGACTGTTCTGCTCCCCTTGTGTGTTGGACTAACAAATGGCTCCAGATGCTTTACCACATACAGCTACTATTTATTGCCTGAAAAAAAAAATAATCATGGAACAAACTGATCATCAGACACTAAGCTGCAGTAAAACACCAGAGCAATCCTCACCTAGCCTGCCAAGATGAAGCTAGGTATTAAGTAAACTGCAGAGTTCTGGAAGAGAATTAACATTTTTGCTCTTTGGAGTTGCAGTTCTCCTGGTGGCTGAAGGCACATTTATATGAATGACATGAAAAACTGAAGACCCTTTGGTGATAAAGTGCAAACTTTTGTTGATAACATTTTAGCATTTGCTTTCATGTAAACTTTTGTTGATAACATTTTAGGATTTGCTCTCAAACACCAACATCATCTGGGGAAGCAAAGCAGCATGTGGTAGCCAGTTCAGCCACTCAGGAGCTGGTGGCAGGCAGAGGAAGTTCTCACCATCACTCCCTGGATAGTCCTAGGTCTTTGGCTTTGCCCCTCTATAGCTGCTCTCCCAGTCTTTCATCAACTACAGCCTCAGCAGTAGGGTACGAAAGAGGCCCCTGCAGCTTGGTCTCTGCTCTTTGAGATTGTGGAACCTGGGTGTCATTTTGCTGAGCTCTGGACTGGAATTTGCTGAGGAGCCCACCAGAAGAATGATGCCATGGATAAAAGCCCGGGTCGTGGAATGTAGTATAGGCAAAACTCTTGCAACAAAGCATTTGTGGTTGATTTAGCTCCTTACCCTTTGCTCAGATGGCATAGGAATAAAATAAAGCCTGGTACTTTAAAACAAGGTGGTATAGTCACTCCATACAGTGCTGGTGGAAAGGATTCAGATTTCAAATGTCTCTTTCAATAATTATTATTTTGAGGAACTTGGTGTTTTCCCACCTTGGAAAATGTTTTTCTCTTGTCAAATATGCCACCCACAGGCAACAGAAAGCCATAAACCTCACAACTCCTGTCACCTGCTCCCTTCTGCTAGAGCATTTCTTGTCAGAGACAAGCTACTCCCTTCTGAAATCAAATCCAGGGTAGGATATCAACTTCAACTGGGGCAGAAGGCAGCTCCCTTCCTTCATTACACCAGTTTGGGGCTCCAATACATGACTGCTAAGGAAGCACAAAGTTCACCTTTTTAAATAATCAAATTTTGAACTTTCATCCTGCTAAGTATCGCCTTAGTTCGGATACTCGAAGGAATGCATGTTCCTCAAAGAGAGAGAAAAAAAAGAGAAGACAATTTGATACAAAATGCCAGCAATTCAACACACTTCGGATTTCCAGCAAAGTGGGAATTTTCTCTTCCTCCCCTTTGTCCTCGTCAGACCCCATCTCAGCTCAGCTTTTGGCACCATTTTGTCCTACCAGAGCAGCTTCTTCATCACTTCTGTGCCTGCTGCCAGCTCTGCACCACCCCTTTCTTTCCTGTGCCGTCACTTAATAGAGTCACAGCATGAGTTGCTGGGCAAAATCTTGTTTCTCTCCATGATGGATCATTTCTGAAAGAACTACTTTCAATCAGTACCAGATAGTTTTCCATAGGATTGCTGGGTGCTCAGCACTTCTGAAAGCACTTATGTCCCTGGCTGTCTATGGCAGTAGGAAACCAGCTTGAGGCAGTGGTTAAAATAACACTTCAGCTTTATTTTATATGTGCAGCTCCAGGTACTTAAAGGCATTTTTGTTTCCAGCAGTGGTGGGAAGAGTAGGATGATACTAGAAAACACAGGTACCTCTTCTGAACTGCATCAGAAATCTTAACAGAGATTGCCTTGCTCTCCCTACAGCCTGTGTTTCACATGAGCTGTTTTTTGGAGAATGACCATAGGGAAAAACCTTTAATCGCAACCCACACCAGCTGGTTTTCAGTCAGCAAACCTCTGTCACTTCAATCAGTAACCTAGGAGGGAGAGCTGCTGTACCCCCAGCTATTGAGCTACTCCTTCCATCAGCTTGTTCAAAACAAAGTTTTCTTTGGTGTCCATCCCCCATTTTACCTTTCTTTGTCCTATTTCCCACCTTTAACCCTCTCTTGGAGAACAAGACACCTTATGACCATG
The DNA here is from genome assembly GCF_037157495.1 of Lathamus discolor. Classification (NCBI taxonomy): domain Eukaryota; kingdom Metazoa; phylum Chordata; class Aves; order Psittaciformes; family Psittacidae; genus Lathamus; species Lathamus discolor. The sequence goes on from NC_088887.1 coordinate 33,955,723, forward strand.
GTTACAGTTCTCAAAACTGTCAGAAAAGGCAAGTGACGGTGTCTTGAGGAGAAGAGGCAATCAGCCTTCAGCCGTCAAACACCCTTCTCTCCACATAAGCAGGAAACTTTTCACAATTCAAGTTTGCTTATTTCCTGAGCTAGCTAAAGGCCATGAAATGCTAATGTTAACGCTGCAAGCACATTACTGCCTCTTTAATTTATTTCAGCTAACTTCTGTTGATGGCATTTGGGTAAGCTAAACTGCCAGTTGAACTGAATTTGTTGTTCAGTTTGAAGTAAAAACAAGGCTGGAAATAGATCTGTATTCAGAGGCATCTAATTAAGAAAACATCATGATAGTCAATGCAAATGTTTTCCAAGGCACTGCATCTGTGCACCATGCATCAATTGCATACTGAGATTGCAATATCCATTTTCCAAGTAAAAAAAGCCATTTTATGAGAAAAACATGCACTTTCAGTCTGACTGTATGAAAGAAATAGCAGCCTTCAGGTTTTGGTTCTTAAGCCCCTGTGTGTAAATTTCCTCAATGAAATAAAATTAGAAGGAAAAAAACAAAGAAGGAAAATTTGCAGGGCATTATGTACCATAAATCTGTGCAATGCTTGTTTGCTGAGAGTTGTGGTTTAGAAGTGCCTGCTCCTATAGCATTAGGCTTCATTCAAACACTGCTTGATGTGGAAGGTGTCAACCCAAATGGATCATTTTTGCAGGCCCAAACATTATGAACTGCTCTGAGCATGCTGACCTGTGCCCTTCCTTTTCATCTCTTGTTTTAACAAGTGCTTACGTATTTTACTCCAATTGCATGTGTGTTTATATGTATGCATACAGGTATGTGTACTTACATATACCAAGAAAGTAATGCTCCTTCCTGAGCAGTATGAAGGAATCAAGGGCTTGGGGTTCAGCTTGTAGATAGACTAAAAGTAAGACCGATAATGGACCAGATTCTCCATTCTTACATTAGTCTTTCTCACAAATCCATGGTCCAACCATTCTTTTTGTTTTCTTTTTTTTTTTTTTCCTTCTTCACTGTAGAGAAAAAATTGATGCATTTACTTCACTGGGCGTACTTCCAGATGTGAGATGAGTTTCTTTGTGATCTGAGCTCTTAGACCTGGTACGAGTTACACATAAGACAGGCTGATCATCATAGGAGTATGAGGGAGAGTCTCTCCTATACATAAAATTACTTAGTCCATTATACATTCACTGTCTTTCTGCATTTGATGGAAATAAACTTTCTACAAAAGATGAAAAAAATGAATAGGAACATCATTAGCCGTTAAAAGCCTTATTAAAAAAAAAAAAGAAAACAAAACAAAAAAGGAAAAATACTATTGAAAAACCTGCTAAACTATTTTGTAATGTATAAAAATGAAGTAGCTGTATTTCACTAACAACTGGGGTAAAATGCAAGTGTTAATGTTCTTATGCGTATATTGCTAGTGAGATTTTGTGGAGTTTTTCATTAAAGCATTTAAAATACTTTGAAAGCATCAGAAGTGCTGGGGAGTGTTTTTCCTGTGATTCTAAAGTGTTATAAAAATCCTTAAGTATCTGTACAAACTCTCACTAAGGAAAAAAAGAACTTGCTTCTAGTGACTAAACCCGACTAAAAATAACTAGTCCATCAAACTGAAAAGAACAAGCAATTTTATTCAAGTTCATTTTGGGATTTGATTATTCTTTTGAAAACGGTAGAAAACAGCACTCCTGAAAATCCAGGCAGAAAAACAGATTGATCTCCTAGGTCTGTTTAGTTACTGCCCTTTAAGAAAACAGATAGCTCTCCTCTTTTCTTGGAGTAAGAACATAATTTCTGGCCTCTCACATCTGTAGAAATCTGCTTTTCAGGAAGAACTTATTCAGCAAGCAAGTCATTACAGTTCTATTTGTAGAACAAATGGATCTTTAATGGTTCACAGTCTTATTTGAATATTCATGCTAATGTGCATTTTTTCCTGTTAAGAAATAATCATGTGGTAACCAAGAACTCCGATTAGCTGCAACATGCAGTTCTTTTACGAAACTAATTTACACAGATTCTTGATGAGATTGAGGAAACTGCCATGTTAATTAAGGAAATTAAAACTACCATATGTTTTCTACCTGTCCCAGCTCTAGTATATACAATATACCATTTACAGCTTCAGTGTTTCCTAAGGATCTGACTGCTTATAAACATTAAAAATCCTGACTGCATCCTGAACATAGAAACAAAGCAATCACTGCAGATCTCAGTTCTGACTGCTATGCAAAATAAATAAAGCTATGAAGAAAACTGAGGACGAAAAGAAATGAAAATTGAGAATTTAAGCAGGTATTCTCACTTGACTCGTATGGTGTCATAATTCATACAAGCTCAGCACCTTTTTCATAACTAGACTCAATGAAGTCAACTGTTTATGTTGAAGAAGGATGTTCTTACCAATACCCTTGGTTACAGGTACTTGTGCACATGCCCACTAAATACCTCATTGTGCTATCTTCCGAAGCTCTTCTAAACCAAAATTACCAGCAATTTCACATTCCCAAATTCTGCAATTACACAGCTCAGCCCAGTGCCAACACTGACAGACAGTTTTCCACAGACAGCTTTTTAAATGTCCTACTGGAAAATAAAAGGAAAAAAAAGTCTAACTAATGTTTGTAGTAATAGTTTTTGACAGAGCCTTATAAATCTGTAGTCAAGTAGGAGCTGATTATGGTTCTTTGCAAATTTTACTGACTTCATAAAAGTACCAGTAATGCAAAACATATTGGAAATGTCTTCAGGGACTCTCTTTTTTCTTTTTTTTTTTTAATTCTGTTTATTAAACAGTACAGTTACAAAGTATATTTACAGTTTTTTTTCTCTAATTGTCTTAGAACTATTATTTTCTGTCATATATTAAAGAATGTAAGAAGGGAAAGAGGAACTCCAAAGCATTTCTATATCATTACCCATTTATTAAAGCACTTGAGAGTGTGTACTACCCACACATTTTTATGTGAGATCCATTACAAAAAGTACTAGCCCTACTGATCTGATGGAAGCTTTGCCTTGGGGACTGAACTTCATAGCCTGAGCTTTAGGCATACCATTGTTTAACTGGTGATCGGGGACCTGTGGCTGCAAAACTAGAAGTTAAAAGCCTTGCTGACAGAGCTAATAAGGTTGTGAGAAATTGAATTACACAGCATTGCACAGAGAAACATTTGAGGAAGATTAAACTTTTTCTAGAAGAACTGAGAAAAATTGGTGCAACATTTACAGGACTGGTATGTTAACTTCTGCTGTCTGTCTTTGCTGTGCTCTCCTATTTTCACTTGTTGTCTTTTTAGCTTGCTACGTAAAGAAAATAATTGTATGTGTTTCCTTTAGTCTTTAAGTAAGCGATTGACAAATACTCAAAATCTTGGATAACCTTTAAAGGTCCCTTCCAACCCAAACTATTCTATGATTCTATGAACTCCATGATGCACGTTATTGCACAGTCCACTCTAAAAATGAAATATTACTCATTGAAACACTGATTGGGGCAGAAGGAGGACAAGGAGAGGGCGAATTACCTCTCCTGACTTTTGAGTGCAGACATGATTTATGGCAGTTGACAATACACACACACCTATATTGTCACATTCACACATTTTTATCTTACATATAAAACATATCCATGACCCTAGATGCAGACCCTTATGCTCCACAGACATTAGTATATCACAGAACTGTCAGAGCACATTTTTCTTTATTAAATCACTTAAAACTAAAGAATTGCTATTTATATATTTATTTTGCACTAGGAGTTCCAGTTAAGTATTTTCATTTTTTGCTGACAAACTCACATTTTTGTCCTCTAATAGGACACTCTAGGAAAGTCAATAAGATTTGGGAAACCACTTCATCATGTCTGAACTTAAGCCAGATCACAGTGATATTAAATTAACTCCTTTTAACAATTCATTGCATCAGAATATGGTTTACTTTTAGCTAGCTCTTACAGAAGAAAAAAGGCATTTGTCTTCTGAGCTTCATCTTGCAGAGCTGATGAATTGCTCCCAGGCTGCTGTCCAGATGGTCCTCCAAGCTGGGCTGCCAGAGAAAATCCACTACATCTTCCCTCTCTTTTTCCTCCCAGCACCCAGAGTACAATACCTCCATGCCTTGTGCCAGCAGCAGCCCTGATACAAAAGGTGACAAATCGAAGAGGCAATCACCTGCATATCTTCCCGTTTTCATAAGAAAAGGGAAACCTTTCACCTACTGATGGACAGATTTAATTAAGCCTTCTCTCCTCAGTTGCCACAGACAGTAGCATATCTCAAGCCCCTGTGTACTCCCTGAACAGAGGAGCTGTTATGCATTGCAATGCTTGGGATCGTGACAGGACAAACAACTCAAGCACAGTGCAAAAAAACAACAGTGTTTTTCCACAGATAGATAGGAAGCAGGGGCTGTTTTGGGCTTGGGTATCGCGATGTGTCCATGAGAAAGTCGCAGTTTGTGTTCAGCTAACGCTAGTCCTGTTGTAGCTGGGGTTGACCAACTCTACTAGGTGAAGCAAGGTTTGCAGAGAAATACACAATTATTTGTTAGCACAGCTGGTATACAAAAGGGAAGAAAGACAAATTTGGGGTACATGAGCCCTGAAAATAACCTGAAAAAGAACTCATCTGCCTGAACACATGTGGGTTTTTTTCCCAGTCATTGGTCTAATAAAAGTTATTCCCCATACACTTTACTTCACTTGAGTTTACCTAAAAGCTAATACATTACCTCATACCTGTATGTGAATTGAAGACATACTGGCTATATTACAAGCATACATTAATTTAAACTTGTGTGCATGCACAGGTGCCTGTAATTCAAACTGTGTGTGTTATATGTAGAGATACAAAACCATGTCTTCATCTGTAGAAAGACACTGTTCCTCCCTGACAAAAGAGAAAGGAAAAGAAAAAGGAAAAGAAAAAGAGAAAGAAAAAGGGAAAGAAAAAGAAAAGGAAAAGGAAAAGAAAAAGAAAAGGAAAAGAAAGAAAAAGTAAAAGAAAAAAACAAAAAAAAGAAAAGAAGAAAAGAAAAGAAAAGAGAAAAGAAAAGAAAAGAAAAGAAAAGAAAAGAAAAGAAAAGAAAAGAAAAGAAAAGAAAAGAAAAGAAAAGAAAAGAAAAGAAAAGAAAAGAAAAGAAAAGAAAAGAAAAGAAAAAGAGACCTATTTTATTAGTAGTACAATTCAGTGTAATATCAGCTGGGTAAGAGTGATATTCAATTTTACTAGCTGCGGATGTGGCCTGTAGCATGAGTTCCCATTATATGGGACCCAGGGAAGGGAAGCAGCGATCTCTCTGCTGGAGCTGTTTGGTGAAAGCCTTCTTGCAGAAGTTGCAGCTTCTTTGAAGGTTAACTTCAGGACAGCAAAGCTGTGAAAATCACCCCCCAAAGTGTAATGACAATTAAAAAATGTTTCATAAAACATGGAAATTAGTGTCAATTAGGATTAGTCTCATGGGATATTCTCTCATGGTATGTGATCAAATTACTTTAAAAGCTGTACCTAGCACCCTTATTTTATATATATATATATATATTATATCTATATTATATATAGAGTCCTACTGCTCTTTTATTTGTCAGGCAGGAGCTGTTTTTTGCCATCTGACAGATGCTGTCTGGGTTGACTGGGGTCAAATTTAGCATTCAGAAGCACTTATGAGCAGCCACATGAGCACTGCCCAGGTCCCAGAGGTAGCCAAGAAGAGAAAACAGAGGGCTTTGGTAAACAGTTCTTTGGATTACACTTTGGATTCAATTTGTCAGATGCACCACCAGCAGCAAGAATAGAGAAACTAAAATGTCACAAAAGATTGTAACCTTTAAAAAGCCTGCTCCATTTTGAAAAGAGACTGCAAAGTCTTGCACAAACCCATGTCCACATACCAGCCTGCAGCAGTGTTTTCAGCCTTCAATGACTTCAGTATTCCAGCCCTCAGTTGTGCTGGTCTGCAGTGGTACCTGACCTTGGGAGCCTGCAAGGTGGCATAAGTCACTGCCCTGGCAGTGTCCCCAGACGGGACCATCGGGTGCCACCAGGAGCCTGATTATCCCACTGGTCTGGCCTCTGTCTCTGGAAAGCAGTACACAGGGAAACCCATCACAGCCCACCCCAAACCTGTCAGCTAAGCAACACGGCCATGCCATCAATTTTTAATGATAGAAGTGCATCATTGTGCATCATAAACACAGCTTTGGTTTTGCAACTGAAAGGCATTTTGGTTGCACATGTCAAAGAAATTTTGGTGGTTTTCCTTTGAATCTCCTTTTAAAGGGATTGCTCAACTGTTTGAAGAATTAAAATTGTACCTAACATATTCCAGTGTGACCAGTACTCCTTGTGAAAATCCTAGGATGTTTTCTGTGAATGTGAAAATGGTATTTTGAGAATGAAGAGTCTGGGAATAAAGGTGTCTTGAAGTAAAAAACTACTAATGTCATTGGCATTTAGACAGCATAAGAAACTATCTGTTTAAGGAAAATTATGTCTGTAGAAATCATGTAGTAAATACTAAAGTAGAAGAAGAGACAAATAGCAACTTTTTGCTAAAAGTACTGGAAATACTTTAATTTTTTGTAAATCTGTCAACTTTGCAAGTTTTTCTATGGATTAAACATACTTTGTTATAAACATTTTGGTTTTAATTTTCTTCTTTAATTTTCTTTTTTTTTATATATGTATATATTTTTATGTATTGATTCAACAGATATTTTCAAGCACTTTGGGAAATTTTAAGATGTAATTGACATCCTTCACTGTTTCTTAAAAATTGACACTTCTTAAAACAGAATATATTCAAGTTTGGACCCAGGAGTACCCTGCTGGTTCAAAACATCAGCTATAAAAGTTATCTGAAAGTCATTAAAATACCATAGATGCTCTTTTTAAACAAGGTCACTGGTTAACAAAACATCAGAAAGGTTCTGCACACTATGAAGCACATCAAAAATAACTAGGTTGCAAAGCCAACCATGTGAAGTTGAGAAATGCCAGAATTAGATACCCCTGCAGTACTAATGGTACTTGCTCTTCTGTGATGAAATGTGTTATGACACAGGGTTCGACTTCATAAACTTATATCCTCCCCCTCTCCCCCAGCCCACTCTTATTTCTATGCATGGGGAATTACTCCTAATTTTCTTTTATGCTACCTGCATTTTATTTAGAGTTCACTGTTCAGAGGCTGAACTGCACATAAACTTATTCATTGGCTCCCTGGAAATTTCACGATCCTAATTTCATGAACTCTGTCACAAGTGTCCAAGTGCTCAACAAATACTTCTGAGTTTCCCTGCATGAAATCATGGTGAGATGAAGTAGCGACTGCCTGCACCCTTTAGCACAAGAAACTAAGGTATAGGGAGATGGAGAGCAAACTTTCACTTGGTGTTTGGGACCCCACATTATGACTATATTTAAAAAATATTTATAGCATTGTATGTATGCCAGGCTGAGGTGAAACTTGGTAGGTGGTTGCACAGTAGCACGTGTTAAACTGAAAGCCAGAAGTTTCCCCATGACCCTCAGAAGGGTGTAAAATCAGAAAACCAGGGAAAAGGGATTCTTTTCCAAATATGGAAGTATTTGCCTCCTTCCTAAGGATCAGGAGGGGAAAACTTCAGTGTTCTACTGTCAACAACAAGGAGGAAAGCAGGCCCTTTCAACTGAGAAATTCCAAGTGTAAGTCTGCTTCCATGGGAAATTCTGTTTTTTTAAATGGCAGAGTAATTTGGTCCAAAAAAGACCTCCAGGATTATCCCTCCCCTGCTCAGAGCAGGGTCAGAAAAGCTCTGGTCACTCAGGGCTTGCTCACTCGAATTTGGAGTACCTCCAAAGGCGGAAACCCTGCAACTTCTTCAGGCAACTTGCCACTGAGCTTGGTTGAGCAGACTCAAGCCCTGCATGAAAACCAATGAGGGCTGAGGTCTTGTGTCTTCAGAATGACCTTGAAGAAATCATCTGATTCCTGCAGCCTTCGCTTTCTCATAGGTATAATGAGGGGCTGTGTGTGTGTGTGTATATAAAGCTTTCAGGCTTCGGAGTTACTCAGTTACACTCCTGAAATGTGCTAACCATGACATAGCCAACAGAAGACTGTACCAGCAGATTTCACCCTATGAGATATACAGCTCCTGAGTCTTTAGAACAAGAAATGTTGCTGTACGCTATTCAGAGGGGGGAGTCCTATCTTAGTGTGAATAAGAATGAATGAAAAGCTCAGAGACATCTGACCTTAATATTCTGCTATCTTTGAGGCGACAGCATGTCACTGTCAGAGACACAATAGCATTTGACATTGCCACCATTACTAAATGCTGAAGTTTTCAATTTTGATTAAAACTGCAAAAAGTAGAAACTGCACAGTTAACTGTCATCTTGATGCAGACATCAGCTGTGCATAACTTTGTCTACATGGCAAGATCTCGTAAATTTAAAGTTGTGGCAAATTTTCCCAATGTCTTAACTCTTGTTCTGCTATTTTTCTTTATTATACCATTTACTGTCTTTGTTACACACCCACCTGCCTGCTTCTCTTATCCTAAACCCCTACTAAACTCTTTGGGACTTCAGTGACTTCAGTAAAAATAGGAAGGATTTTGTCCTCTCAGACCTAACTATGTATTTTACTGGGACTATGTAGACTTTGAAGATGAATTTCTGTTCTCAAACTATGTAAGAAATAAGTCAATATGTTGGCAGGTAAATGGGGAAGACTTGCTCTTTTCTCATGGCATCCAGACTAACGTTTTTTATTGAGTGCTAAAGGCTGCTTTAGAGCTCACTTGTTGGAAGTTGTTTTATCCTTATACAGGTAACGTGCTAATTTCCTTCAGGAACTGTGTTTTTTGTTAGTGTGTTTGGAAGTTGCTGAAGGGGCTGAGATGTACCCGAATTTCCATAGATCTTGAGCTCTCTGATAAGTTCAAACATGTCAGCACCAGCTGATTGCTCTGCTGGTTCAGTTGCCTGGTCAGTTGAGCAATCAGTAATTTACATGGCAAAGTGTCAAGCTTCTTTCAGGCCCAGCACACACTGGTAGAGAAGTGCTGCATGGGAACCCTCACTGAAGTGCTAGGCAAGTTGTTTTTAACCTGGGCTCAGTATCGGCTAATTTCATCAAGCCTGCTGAGACCCAGACTTGTCCTGGCTGCCCCTTTTTTCAGAGAGCACAGCCTGGAGTAAACAAATCAATGTGCTAACCATTGGATGTGGCCAAAAATGTTTTCTGGTATTCATATAATGAGAGCACTGGAAATGATTTCATTTGCCTCCCAGGGCAGAGAAGAGACGTGTGTAGCTTGCCAGGAAAATGGAAATACTGAAAGTTGCCTTTATTTATTTTAGAAGGAAAAAAAACCCTAACATCTAAATGTTTCCTTCACCTGGACCTGAGCATTTTCCCTGAGAAGTCTCTGATGTGTGTTCTTGCATTAAATGGATTAAGAAGCTCAACTTCTTGTTATAAAGAGTAAAGATTAAAATATGAAGTCAAAAAAGGAGGCATCTCCTGAATAGACATTTTTTTGCCAAAGGTTGGGCCATAAAATGCTAAGATCTGCCTATGCACCCACACACATCTAAGACAAACCCTTGAGAGTAATATGACTGAAAGTGGCTGATCACTGTGATTTCATGGTGCTCTAGCATCTTTCCTGCTTCCATCTACCAAGTGCAATGCAGTGGTAGTGAAAGGGTGGTGATGATTAACTTGCACATTGATCTTGGCATTCTCTGTGCAGGTAGCAAAGAGCGTGTGTGTGTGTGTGTATGGGTATGCACGTGTATGTCTGCATGCCGTAATCACAGATAAGCTACTCACAGTGCAGGTGGCAGCTGGCTCTGTAATGCCAGATTGACCTGAAGTAACCTGCAATCCCACCTGTTCCCAGCGCACAAAATCCCTCTGATCTGGCAAACCATGTTCAGCTATGCTGTACTCCTGCTACAGGCCAGTGAAGAGCAGCCTAGATCCCAATGCTGCAAACCACTCATGGGAGCAAATGCACAAACAGATGGTCACATCTACTTTTTCCTCTAGCTCCTAAATCCCAAGTCTTCCTCAAACACTAGCTTTGCCCTCTCTCTAGATTGTGTCTTGGCTCTCTTAGAAATGATGGGAAAACTGCAGAGTTATTTTTAACAGCACCTCATCAATTCTGTGTTGCCTATTGCTTTGGTTCACGGCTTCTCCACCTGTGGTGATTCTGCTTATAAATACTGTAAAGGGTTCACCTTCAAGGATGACGATTTAATTAGAAGTGCAAAGAGCTATGGCCCAACATGTCAGAGACTAATGAAGGAGCTTTTGTTGGTGGTGGAGAGCAGCTTGCCAAGGTATCCACTCATTTCTGTGCATATAAGTTGAAATGCAACTGAAGCTGTTGTCCTTCTAAAAGAAAATTTTTATTAGAGTCTGGGCAGAGACATCAGGATAAAATAAATGGCTTTTGGTGCTTCATCTGTTTGTATGTGGGTTCAGGTGTGATTATGTAGTCTGCTATCAACTTTAATTAAGCTTTCCCTTTGCTCCAACCTTGAGGATTAAATATAATTTATACCATAGGAAAGACAGGTGTTACAAGCTCAGTGTTTCGAAGTTCAAACTGATTTAGGTTACATTTAATTTTAATTTCCTTATGGAAGCATATAATTTTACTATTACTGATGTTGGAGCAATTACACAGAGGTGAAAAAACTGGTACAGAGCGGAGCCTTACAGCCCTTTAATGCTTTTCTTCATGAACAAAAGTATCCCTGCCTTGTGCTTTTAATGTAATTTTATTTAAATCCAATTCCAGTGAGCTCCCACTTTCCTGTGCACCTCTGGCTGCCCAGATAGACAGGAGATGACAGTCAGACATCAGTCATCAGAACACTGCTGTGCAAATGCACAGATGGGCTCTAGCAAACTTGTCCCTACCTGGGAGCAAAGATGAGGTTCTTAATGCTACCAGCCTATTTATCTTCTCTGATACAACAGGAGCTCTTTTCTTGGCATGGGAGCAATGTGAGGCTCCTGGGAGGGCTGGGAGTAGCAGCTCCTGGTAAGGCAGGCACTCTGGGCACCATAGTCAGGACAGCCCCTGGACAGAGCCTTATCTGTCAGAATTGACCTTTTCATCCTGAGGCTCTGAGGTGTTTGGGAATGGTGTGCACTGAGACTTGCCTTTTGCACAGGGGACCCCCTGATCCCAGTTTTCTGGTTTTACAGAAGGAGGGTGGTGGCCACCACATGAAGTGGCATAAGCCACAGGAGTGCAAGAGCTCAGGGTGGGGCAGCAGTGGTGGCTGGGGCAGTGTGGGAGAAGCAGCATGAGAAGCACCAGGAGATGCTGATAATGCTGTCAGCAGAGAAGATGGGAAGATGTTGCCTAAGATCCAGAACAGATGTACTGAGTTTCTGTCATCTCAAAAGCCTTGGAAAATTGAGGGCAAGCTAGAATGGTAGGAAAAGATGAGGCCTGCAGGAGGATGGGAGGAGAGAAGATTTTTCAAACCCTCCATGAACTTGGTATGTTTTCTGTATGGAAAAGCTGTAGGATCACCCATAGCCAGTCTCTAGCTGGTGGAAGATCTATCACAATGCATGCTTCCTTTGCTTGGTATTTCCAGTCCCTGATTGAAATGCGCCCTTTTCTCCCATGCTATCTAAGGCCTCTATCGCATTACAAATAGCACTGAAACCACTGCTTTCTCTATCAAACTGTTAAATCAGGTTGATTTTGTTATCCCACTGGGACTGGAACTGTTAAAGAAAGCATGCTGGGAAAACTTTAGGTGCAAATATTATATAACTTAACTCAACTGAATAACTTAACAGCATGTTACAGTTTTGATGACAAATTTCCCTTAATGATGGCATTTCTCCAGGTTTTCCACCTTGTTTTCCCATTGTGTTGTGGATTTCTCTACTATCTCACCATTATATGATATCTTTTTATGAGACATCTATCTTACTCTCAACTAAATATAAGAGTGTGGGGGTTTCTTTTATGCTTTCTGACAGACTCAGAGAATGAAAACTTGGCAGTTTCAGTGTAAACCAGTAACTTCCACAATTTATCTCAAATCAGTTTTTCTTTTTTGGGTACTCTGAGAAACTGGTTTGGGCATTACTCTTCCATGGGCAAGGATAAGGATCGGTTTCTTTCACACTCAGTCCCAGATATTTTGAAATCTTTTTTGTATCTGTATTTCCTACTTAAAAAGATAAAAATCACTGGCTAGGAATTCTGTATGTTTCTAGTCCAGCAGCACCAGGGCACATACCTGCAGCAGCCTTCTTCCTGACAAGCACATTCCAGAGAGATGGGTTTTCATTTTATGCTCAAACAATTGCTCCAACAGGGAGGAAATTTGTCTCCCTCACTCCCCCCAAGCTGTGGCTCTGTTCAGTCAGTTCTGCGCTCAGGGTCATCCCTGATGCTTGTCCCCTTGTCTGCCATAAGGCCTGAAAAAATACCAAACACAACTTCAGTGGGTGCCTGTGGAGGGGAAAGTCATTGACCTCAGAGGACAAAGGCACTTAAAACGGAACCAGGAGGAAGTTGCTGCAGGGTGGGCAGCCAGCATACTAAATGCTGAAGACCTGCTGGGAAGTTTACAGGGTCCTTGCCAACCCTGAAAATAGTTACAGATCCTTTTGCTGTCAATTCTAACACCTTTCTGCCCTGAAATTCTGAAACAAAGGAATGTGACATTCATTGTGAAGAAAGAAGGAATAGTACAGGCAGTACAAAAATATCCAGGGAAGAGCACTGTATGACCCTCCAGCAGTGTTAGCGGTGTCTGCTGGGCTGGTGCACTTCCTACAGAGGCATATTGCTTCTGGAAAGGTGGTGAGGTTCCCCTTGGGAGGTGTAGGCAAGCCCAGAGAAAATTAGTGGTGGAAAGTACTCTCTTTTTCCTGCTGGAATGTCTCATAGTCGACCACGAGAGCCCATTAAGGAGGTGTAGTGACCTAAAATAACCTGACTAATGCTAAAACTATGAACAGGCCATCCAAACTCCATGTTGTTTTTTCTTTTACCTTTCCTTTCTTTTAAAAGAGAGCTCCCTTCTCTGGGAGAGCTTTACAGCCTACTCAGGAAAATGGTGTACTGGCAGAGCTTGCTATTCCAGATGCCCCCTTTATCCCATGCCTTTGCTGTTCATGTCTTCAGAAAAATAAAGGACAACCCCTCAAAACCCTCCAAGCCCAACTAACCAAAAGAACCCCTCTTCATACATACCTGGCTGTGCAGGCAAATGATATTGGGTATCAAAGTCTGAAGACATTTACCCCAAATTATTTAATGCAAGCAATCAGGTGGAGACCTAATGCCATTCACCCACCTGCAAGCCAGGGATGGGTATCACTCTCCAGCTGCTAGGGAAAGTGGGAAACCTGGTTGCACAAAGCTCTGTTTGTCCCACATTGTAGCCAGGGTTGCTTTTGTTTCATTTTCAACTATGTTATTTGATGCAGTAATACCTCACCTTGCTCATAACTCCTAACTCCACTCGGCTACGGTAACACGGCTATGGAGCTCACCTGGTTAAAAAAATAATTGACCAAAAGACCAACTTTTAAATGAGCAAAATTTCTTTGGTTCTCAATAGGAAAAGCATGCTTCAACCTAAAACAAAGGAGAGGGAAAAACTGAACCAAGTATAACATAATTGTGTTAATCAGGCAATTTAAGTGAAACAGTAATGGAATAATGAAGGCTAAAAAGGCTCTTATAAAAATGAGGGAGTTACTAATTCATTTGAGACTAAAAGGGAGAGTTAACTACTATCTGTGAATCTTTAAAGGGTTAGTTGAGTTTGCAGCATAGGGAAAAATATAATGTGCAAAATAATGAGTTTGAGGAGGAATGATTTTTAGTAGACAGAAGAATTCTAGTTCTTAAGATTCATCTTTTGAATTAAAGTCTCCTATCACTCTCAGGACTAAGTTGGAGTGACAGTGCTGTGCAAGATGTACTTGCATTGATACCTTGATGTTCTGGCACTTCAGGGCTTGTCATTTAAGATCTCATGCTGATGCCAAGTGTTGTTTTCAGTTAAATGAACATTTTCCATGAAGCATATCACATACCAGGATGCAGACATATAGGATCCATGGGTTTGGATGGTTCTCTTATAGGGAAGTGTTTGAAATGGTGCTGGTAGAGACACATCAGAACGTTTTCTTTCAACTTGGTCCTGTGAAATAGCGCATCATGCAGGAACTTGACTGCTCCCAGCTGTACTGATGTGAGAAAAGAGATTGCTTCTACCTCCAGAGCTTGAATAGATGACAGGACAGACAATTCCTTAAAGCTTCTGTTACATGTTTAACTAGCTCTACCACTCCAGTGAGGCTTGGAAAATGAAAAGCTAATAAAACCCCCAAGCTGAGGGACTGTACCCACGTTTACACTCATGCATACTAAAGAGCTGGCTAGATCCAGGGTATGGAGCCAGGCACCCCGCAGGTCTGAGCCTCCACGTATTAAGCAACAGCCCAGTTCCACTCTGATTTTAACCAGCAGGAGACTTGCCATGTATTTCTTTGAATATAGGGCCTCCAACAACATTTTCACTTCATAAGGAAGATGAATGTTACCAGGCGTATTGAATACAGATAAGGAAGAAGTCTTAAGTCAAGGACAGTTGTCACTTTCCAGACTGTCAGCCAAATGTAGATTCAGGGAGATATTGGAATATTTCCACTATCAGCAGTCATCAGGAGTTTAAAATGTGAATATTTCCTTCCTCCATCATATGCTTATTCTTTTCTGTCACTGGGGGAAAGTTTTGGTGGGGAATGCTGCCACAGGACCTTTGCTTGAGGGCAGCCGAGAGCCAGGGAAACAAATGGATCAAGCCTCAAATTTGCCCCAAAGTCTTTCAACTTTTTTCAGAGGACAAGAGGGAAACTTGAATGGAATATGAAAGTGGCCTGGGACTCAGAAGTCCTGAATGCTACCAGAAAATAAACTTCTATTTGTAAATGCAGTACTAAGGCCCCATCCAGCTCAAGCTGAATGCACCAGAAAGGCTCTTGTGGGAATCAAAAAGAACTGAATTGCCCCAAAATTGCTCTTTTAATAAAATTTTAGTTTTCTGTGGAGTTTATTTTTCAAAAAAAACCCCACCCAGCCCAGCACAACAAACCAAAACGAATGGATAAACCTTTTTTCTAAGACAGTTTTTTCATTCTGTTTGAAAATACTTCATGGATAATTCCTAATTTCTTACTTTTTTTATTTTTTAGGGTGGCAAAAATTGGTTTGATTGATTTTGTTTGTTTGTTTGTTGTTGTTGTTTGGGCTTTTTATGGTGTTTTGTTTGTTTGTTTGCTTGTTTGGGGTTTGTTTGATTATTTGCTTTATCATGGGCAGACTAGATGGGAAATGGTTCCTTATCCGAGTGACATCTCAGCATTTCTCTGTAGGTCTGTAGGAAGTACATACCTCAAGGACGTCTTCATTTTGCTTCTTCTGTAGGACTTTCCAGAACGTTAGCACTTGGGCTTGACAGAGCTGAGGATGCAAGTGCAACTTAATTCAAGACACTTAAGTATTTTGCTAAATTAGTGCCCTTATAACAGTATAATTACATTATTAATAATAATGAAACGGTTATACATAACTGCATTTTTCTATTTTAAAATAACTTGAATTGAGCATGGTGCATAAATGTTTGAATTAGCAGTGCCCACACTGCCACCAGCCAGGGAAATTGCAGGAGGCTCTCAGCCTCCTCAAGCATACTGAGTTTGTTGTTGCTTTCAGACCCCAGTTAGTATTTCCAGCCAGTGCTGAACAGCTTGTTCATGTTAGCACTAATCTGGGGTGCTGTGCACCATGTTCTCTCACTCAGGGCACAAAAAGATAGCCAGAATACCCACGTGGGGCACTTAGCAAGGTGGCTCAAATGTTGTTGTGTTAAACCCACCAACTGTAGTATTAAATCATTTATGCTTTGCATAAAACAAGCAATATTACTTCTCATGTAGTCAAAAGATGCAACAAACTAATATGAACTGACAGCTCCCCTGTAAAAAAGATTTTTTCCTCTAAAGAAAGCCATTTTGATCTTAGACCTGTAATAACTTTTTCTTCCTCTTTCTCCTATTAGAGAAAAAGCTGTTTTTCTTCCTTCAGTCCTTACGTAAGTGACTAATTTCTGTGAGCACTGTTCCAAAATGGACTAAAGATGCGTTCCTATGGAGTAAGTAAAGTAACATCAACACACTTCTTCGGACCCAAAAAAATAATGAATCTGAACAAAAGCCTCCTGGCGGCAGACGAAGCAGATGCAGGGAGTCCTGGGTGGCCAATTCAGAGCACTCAGGACTTGCCCTGTTCTGGCTCTGCTCCATGATAGAAAAAAGCTGTAGGTAAGTGGACCTCAGTTTTTATCCAAAGGTATAACCCTATGATCCCCCACTTTTCCTTTCTGCCCAAGGTACAAGAAGACATTGTTCAGAGTACAGTACTGACATGGTTATTACACTTAGAGAAAATCAAATAAAGCGAAGGCAACGGAAGCAGACATCGCAAATAAAGGCAGAAGACCCTTTTATTTCGCATAGACAAAATGCAAAGAGTGTCTCATTAAATTAATATTAAAAAAAACCCAAAATCAATGCCCTCACTCCACTGACATCACTCATCCTAATTAACAACAAAAAACCCCGAAACAAACAACAATCAAGGACCCATTTTCTAATAAAAAAAAAAAAAAAAAGTGCAAACATGACAAAAGACTTTTTGTTTTTCCAAATCAATGTTCCTGCTGAATTCACAAATAGGGTGATTTTTTGTGTGTGTGTGTGATTTTTTTCCCTTTTAAATCTTGTCTGATGGAATTTCCAGTTAAAATGTTTTAGTTAAGTCTTCATGCACTTCGTAGAAAATCAGTAAAAACACAAACGCTTGTGAAGATCAGAAAACTGGACTCTTTTACCCAAAAATTCAGATGTCCAGTCAGATGAAGCTCACACTCAGACAGAAAAAAAGCAAGAGAGTCTTTGCACTGTCTGTCGTTCATATTATTATTAATTTTTCTGTCAAATATTTTGGCAATCTTCTTCTTTAATTATAAATATTGGAATTCAATAAAAAAAAGGTAGCTTTCATTGGATTATTTTTCAGTGTAAATATTTACAGCCACTGTCCAGCCATGCTCTTTTCGTTATACCAGGGTGTAAGATTTTGCGTAGGGATTGTTTCCTTTCAAGTGGCCCCGGGAGTCCAGCAGGGATTCTTGGGAGCTGCTGATTTTTGCTGCCTGTCCTAGCTCAGCTCCTTCTCGCTGAGGTAACGTTGCCACAGCACCAGGTTGCCATGACTGTACTTCTCTTGTGGAGGATGTCTCCATGGGTATCGGCTCCAGGACAGTGGGGCGCTTCAAGGTTCGGCTTTTCTGCGGCTCCAAGCAGGCTTGCCCCAAACCCAGGTCTCTGCTAGTGCCCTGCGCACCACGGTTCAATAAGAAGTCCATCCTAAGGTAGGGTGGCAGATGCATGAGATCACCTAGGGAGGCAAAAGGGAAAAAGAAGTCTTTACTCATGGTCATGCATATGCCA
Organism: Lathamus discolor; assembly: GCF_037157495.1. NCBI lineage: Eukaryota > Metazoa > Chordata > Aves > Psittaciformes > Psittacidae > Lathamus > Lathamus discolor. Next base: position 33,973,324 of record NC_088887.1, read on the forward strand.
CGCTTACCTGTTGGTTGAGGGAGTCAAGCTGACGGATTTGGCCACCAAAGCAGAGTATCCATAGTCAGTCCAGCTTCAGCGCTTATAATTGATATATTATTTGTCAGCCATTTACTATGGTATGATTTTACAGAATCAAGGGTCAGCAAAGTCCTTTTAGTCAAATCCATATGAATTCACTATTAATATTTGTTTTTGTAATAAAATGATTATAACGCAAAGTGTGATGTGCTTATCTTCTTCACGCACTCACAGCATGAAGAAGATAAAACTGAAAACTGAAGGAAGTTTTTCTTAAATCCTGAAAGAAAAATGTGAAGGTTCTGTAGATTTCCATTTCAAATTAAAACCTTCACAATTACAAGTAATGACCCCTAATCTAGAGTAGAATGACTAAATTACCTACAATGGATTCATGAGTGTTAAGGCTACAGTTTCAAAGGGATTTTTGAATAAGTAGAAAAGCATTCTTGTCCTAATATAACATTTACCTGCCATACATCATCACCGTGTTTAAATCACTAATGATTTTTTATCACTATGGCCATCAATGTGCTGCTGTTCATGGCAACAAAATGCATCGGGGCTGGCACCTCAGCTCCTGCGTCATCTTTCCCTTCTGTTCTGTATTGTCAAGGAAACCTCTTGTTATTTCCCCTGATTTCTGGGCATTTCTATGTGAGCCTGCTGTTGGCAGCCTACTCAGTCCAGAGTATTTGCCATTGTAAAACTACTGAGTTCAATCAGGTGCCTTGGACCTGCTGTGTAGAATTAAGCAGGCGTGAGTGTTACCTTCCTCATATTTGTATGTGTATTAGACCTATAGAAATCAGATTGTCTTTACTGTAGCCCTGCCTGTTAGGTATTCTTAAAATTGCTTCAAGGAAAAGAGGAGAGAGGCAATCAGGCACATGATAACATTCCCTTCTAAAAATATTTGATGATGTAATCTCGTGTATATAAGAAAAAAAGCAGTTACAGGTGTATCCAAGAACAGCATTTCCCCTTTACAGATCTCTGCAGGTATATAGCTTCTATTTTATATTAAAACTCTAGTCTCATCTACAGATGGGATGCATCCTGAAGATTTAAAGTAGACGACTGTTGGCACTACTACACATGTGTCTACATATTTTCAGCAGTAGAAAATCAGGCTGACCTGTGCCAGTGGCATAAACAATAGACCAGGAAAGCACTTCTTTGTAATAAACCAGTGTCTAACAATTTCATTTTTCCTAACCAAGCTAAAAGCTGTCCAATGATCTAAAATAAAACAGGTCTTTCGCTTTCTGGTATAATTCAAGGCACTGCAAATCTTACCTAAAAGACTAACAGCATCTGCTCTATCCATAATTTCAGTTCACAGGCAGAGAGGACTGCTGAGAAGCTACATTTGGACAGAATCACTGTTTATTCCTATAGGAATCCCCCCAGCACTCTGACACCATATGTTTTATTCTAGCTGTATCTCCAACAAAGATGCATGCTACACAGTATTTAAACCCTGTAGAGTAAGATGCATGTATCTCAAGATTAAGCTGATATACCACAGCAACATTTATGTAAGGTTGGAGAGGCAGCAGGGGGTTTGTGCTTAAAATCATACTGATTGCCACTTGAAGACTGAGTTGTGGTAACACTAATTGGTTTTACTCACTTTATTTTCCTACAGTACCTTCCATGCCAAACACATTCTGCTTATAAGAACTATTGCAACTGAGACAGCAATTAATCTGCCATGGGGGTAAAGATCAGAATATAGACACAAGAACTAGCAGGTGCCAACTCACTCGACTTAACTACCAGCATTGAATTGAGCTGCTTGTGGGTACGCTCGTGCTGCCCAACAGCTTCGCTGCCCCATTGGCACCCAGACCCTGATCCTCTGGCCACCCACATTGGACCCCAGTTGTTTTGCTTCTGGGTTCCCTTTTGGTCTGAAATGAGCCCAAAACACAGCTGTGGGGGCAGTTTGCTCCAAAGAGCATTGCCTGGGGGTTCAGAGAGGAGACAGCCTGGGTCGGAAACACTTGTTGAGGGAAAATTGCTCCCTCTTGGCTATATCTTTTGCAGCATTGTGGTATCCTAAAAAAGGAATCTTATCACTACCCGCTCCTCCCCAGTGGGGGAGAGAGACAAGTGTAGGCATGAATGATGCTGCCCCCCCCTCCATACCTGCCTCTGTCTGCTAACGAAGGTGGTGAGGGCTTTCATGTGGCTTTCATCAGGCGTGGGTTATGGCTGTCAGGGCCCCAGTGAAGACAAGCTGCAAAGCACACTTTTGAGATGGCAATAGTAGGCGTGAAAACTTTGTGACTAACTATAACACCAAGGTAATGCTTTCCCTCTTGTCAGGGACTTTTAAAAACTGCTAGGGTCAAAAAGTGAGTTTCTTTTGCACTGCCATTGTTGCTCCCCATGCAAAATAGAGACCACTCAGCCCCAGTAGAAGAGGACCAATTTTCTGTGCTGAAACCCCATCCCTATTTCCTTGCAACAGCAGGCCTTTTCCCAAAGATGTCTGTCACCCTAATCTGCTGCCAGGTGGCACAATGCATGCTGCTTTATTAAGACCAGCCAGGTCATTTCACATGCATTCCCTCTTACTACTGCTTTTTCTGTTTTGTGTTGACTTCTCCAAGAAGGAGGCGATGCAGAGCAGAAGCTGGAGCATGGATCACTGGCAGACCCCCATGGTTGCTTCAGAGAGCTGCTGTATGGCTTCTTCTTGAGAGCAATGGGTACACATGGACTATAAAAAAGTTGAGTATTGAACCTTACAGAGATGAAGTTTGTTTTTCAAACTGTTGTCTAGACACTTCTCATGTGTATTTAAGAGCTTCAGGCTATGTAAAAAAGACCTTTTTTCCCTCCCTAAATCTACATGAGAAAGCATAGTCAATTATCTGTGTAAACAATATGCGGTCATTTTATTATAATTTTCTAAATGTCTGGAGGTGAAGTTCCAACAGGATTGCACTAATGAGAAACCAAAGAGTGTAACTTGTTCTCCAAAGCTAGATACACAATGCACGATCTCTGACATGGCTCACACAGGGCATTCATTATTTGATGTGATGTACATGTTTTCCTGTCATAAAATGTTTCAGTGCTGCTTCTTATCTACAAGGAGCATCTTTCCTTGTAACTGCTTACAAAACAAAGCATATTATTAAAATCATTGGAAAAGAAAAATTTTGAGAATGGAATGATTTCTTCTTTGCTGGATTGAAAACATCCTGTAAGAATTGAAACTTACAGGATGAAAAAAGTCTTTGATTTGTAACAAGTGATGTGTTTCTAACTTAAAAATGAAGTCTTTGAAATCTAACCACAGGGACTCACTTTTGCCATTCCTACATCAACTCTGAAGGTAATTTTAAGCAGATGAAAAGCCTTTTGCCGTATCTATGGAGTTACTTTGAAAGACCTTTGTTCTCATCCTTCTGGCCACAACAGCGTAGACAGGTTTTTTGTTTCTTGCTATTCAGCTGAATGATGATTTTTTTCAGTCAAAGCATTACGAAGTTTCAGGATGGTTCATTGCCTTTGATGCTCTAATTACCTCTTTTCAGCTGTGTGTGTGCCTTATTAGTAATGAAAGCAAACCTTTCAAGTGCATGGGCACTGCCAATGAGCATGCTTAATAATTCATGCATTCTGGCTTAATTAGTTCAAAAGACATTCCAAAACTATAGTTTTCTGATGCATTTTTAAAAAGGCGAAATTTGCTGTGTTTAGAAACACTGAGTTTTTATGCAAATAATAAACACCCGGTCAAATCTGAATGTGGCAATTTAAGCCAGTTATCTCTGTATTTCTTTTTCTGAGTGGCCAACCCTCTAATGAATTATTTAGCATAGTACATTTAAGAAAATGTTAGCTTCAACAAATATTTGTAAACAAATGCTACAAGTCACTTACTATCACATTTACCATAAACAACATGTTCTACCAAAAAGGGAGTATTTTCTGAGTTAATGCATCACTAAGCAAAAAGCATTTGCCCTTATTTCAGTACAATTAAGCTGATATAAAACATTTTTCAAAAATAATAATTATTTTTATCCCTCTTCTGAAGGTCTGCTTCAGGTAGGGGAAGGGTTAGGATGAATTTGATAGGCTACATGGAAGGGAAAATATCATTGCTCAACTTTGGGTGGATTTTATTCAACATAGATATCTTGTTTGCAGAACTAAACCATGCTGAGATGCACTCCTTTCTCTCAGAAGACTTACTCCATACCTTTTTCAAATGCCAAAGAACTTGCATGTGTTTTTGCTTTCCTCTGCTCTAGAAAAATCTAAGGATTTGTGCTGTATTCAATACAAGGTAACCACAGACTGCAAAAAAGATACTCTTATCAAGTTGTCACGTGATAGCTATATGCATTTTCTCAGGAATCATACCTTCCACTAAAGCAAAAGCAATTTGTCTTCACAATGCTCCAACACAGATACCTTCAGTGACAATGACTGCCTGATGATTTTCAAGTTTTGGTTGCCATGCGAAGGAAATTCCATGCTATTTGAGATTACTTTAGAAAAGCTTTTGAAGTAGGACTGGAGATTATGACAGGATATTTTATTTTAACAAAGGTAAGAATAAGACTGGGTGAATAGGACATTCACACAGCTTAATCAGTAGGCAAATGGGTAAAAAAGACTCTTGAAGTTCTCTCTGGAATGATCTCCGATCCCATATAGATCATGCCAGAATTGCAACCATACAGTTCTGTTAGCATTGGGAAGGTGTCTTGTTGATGTAGTTATGTTGATTTGGGACCCAAATCTATGACTCTTCCTGACATTGTGCGGTGCTGGGCGGTGTAAAAACCCTGCTACTACACTGGGCATCTCTCGGCTTGTCGAGTTTGGAAGCAGAAGCACTGGTGAGATACTGTGTTTTCCTTTGAAAAGAAGCAAGGGAGACAGAGCTGCTAACAGTTCAGGTTTGTGCTGATTAAAAACTTTAGTGGGGTCTTCCAGCTTACTAGCACAGTAAATAAATCAGTGAAGCCTTTGCTCACAGGCTGTTTATCAGGAAAAAGGCTGTCTATAGGAAAAGCTCTTATTAGAAATGAGGAAAGGGTGGAAGGTTTGAAAGGCCAAGGTGAGAGGTTTGATGAAAAAAAGAGCACAAATAATGTTCAGATGTCTTTGTCACTTCAAAAACTGACAGACCATTAAAGCAGCAGGCAAAGGCTTCTTGGACAGCAGCTGTTTGATCTGAAGACAGACTAATAGCAATAACATTTCTTACAATTGCTTCTGTCAGTGTTTGAAACCTGCTGGTGCTCCCTCACTGCCCATCTTCTGTCCATATATCATGCACTAAACCTGCAGAACAGTCTGCACTATGCTGCAATTATTCCCACACCAACAGGCTAAGAGTCAGACCCACAATGCTTGCAGCACATCAGATATAAATATACTTAATGAGCAGTAAAGCCAGCTGTTTGGTTACCTTGATCCTGTGCCCTCCTCAGCCAAGCAGGGGGGTAAAAAGGATCAGTCCTGCACCTCCTTGCTTGGCTGACAGAGGTCTCAGCCTGATGGTGCCTTCGTGAAGAGCTCAGCTCCATCTCTACCCTCCTGCCTTGTTAGCCAGGGAAGAAAGGGGATCCTTTCCAGATGCAGTCATTCCTGCCCTGAAGTGGGAAGGTGAGCACTTGCTCCCAGCGCCCCACTGAGCTTTGTGGTGGCTCCCTTGACTCAGCATCCTGTCAAAGGGTCAGGTGGATACTTGCTGGAAACTTGGAGGATAATGAAATGAAGAGAACCAAAACAGGTTTTAATTTATGCCTGTGTTTTCTGTTTTTATTTTGTTGTTTTGTTTTTGTATTTTTCTCCCCTGGAACTTCTGGATCTGGTCAGGGTGCACCTGCCTTCCCAGTGCTCTGTTTAATAATATTTTCTTGTAAACGTTGCAGTAAATTGCCACAAATGAGCAAGAAAAAAATTCTTAAGGATGCTTTGAATAACAGGGCTCTGCTTTCTAGAGCCAGTATTGATCAGTAACAGAGGTGAAATCTCCCCATGCAAATTACTGGCCGTTTGAAGGAATGGAAACCTCAGCTGACTCTTGGTCAACAGAAGCACAAAATCGGCAAGTTCGGGAGCTCATATCTGAGCCCACATCTGAGCCCACTTTTTCAATACGAAACCTGGATTTAGTAATTCTCAAAGGTGACCCAGAACAAAAGGCAAAAGGTCCAAGTACTCCCTTAAATTACATTTTTAGCAAGCAGCTAAGCGGGAGAAGGGGAAAGAAAGGAGGTGAGATGCAGGGTACAGCTTTCTTGTTAGCAAAATAGCTGCTTTGAGAGGAAGAACACGCTCTTCCTTTCTTCAGAGTAGCTTCAACCTTTGCTTAGCTGCCCCCGAAAAATGTTCAAACACTCAATGTTTGGGGGACACTTAAACCAACTGAATACATAACATTGAACAAGGCCAGCGAGTTGTCTGGATGCATTTCAGCTGCTAACCTGCCCTCTGTGGCTTTGAGACTCATAGAATCATAGAATAGTTAGGGTTGGAAAGGACCGTAAGATCATCAAGTTCCAACCACTCTGCCATGGGCAGGGACACCTCACACTAAACCATCTCACCCAAGGCTTCATCCAACCTGGCCTTGAACACCGCCAGGGATGGAGCATTCACAACCTCCCTGGGCAACCCATTCCAGTGCCTCACCACCCTTACAGTAAAGAATTTCTTCCTTATATCCCATAACATCTTTTAAGCTCCTCACAGTGTTTCAGAAGATGACATAAAATCACACCTTTCACTGTTCATGTTTGTGATCACATAGATAAGAAACAGCCAAAATACTTTAGAAAAAGATACCAAGTTTCCCATTTCTAGACAGAGAAATCAGAATTCCCTGTCATTCCTGCAGGCCTGTACTTTATAAAGGACAAGTTTCATTTTTCTTCCTCCATGAGAACTGCACCCTCACAGATAATTTGAAGATCTGAAACACCTAATTAAATGTTACATGTTGCAGTCTGCTAAAACCGACATTTTCATAAAAGCATTGAAAATGCCAGCTATGTTTCACACAGCAAAATAAAACCAACAGTTGCTGTTGACAGCAATTGCTGGAGTTATCTCTTAAGAAACATCACGGTACCAGTAAAGCTGTAGTTCCGGAGCCAAATTTGCTACTGGTATAAATCAGAGTACCTATATTGATTTCAGCAAGACTATAAATTGATTTATATTCACTGGACATTAGGTTTAAGTGACTGAAAATGAGGATTCCAAGTAATGTTAATTTTATTAAAAATGATTAATTTTGTTATTCAGATTTAAGCCTTCTAATGCTAAGAAAAGTCCTTAATCAACATGTCTCAAAGCAAAAGCACGGCTCCTATAGTTTAACTGAGATCACACATCCGTACTATATCAATGTAACACACTGTGCATCTGCCTAGCTGAATGCCAGAGACTGTTCACATTGTTGCCTCCTCTTGAAAGGTCTAATGAACACTAATTGAAGCTCGTTTTTTATTTCTATTTCTGTAGTCAGATCTCTGGTCTCTCATACACTGCTGCACTTCTGAAAGACCTGTCAGGTGTTTTGTACCTTTCAGAAGTAACTTTAAGAAGAATTAACATATTTTAAAGGACTTTCTGCAGTTGAGCTGGTGGTCTAAGGAAGGAAACTCCAGAGGCTACATAGATTTAGACCCTACAGAGATACCAAATGGATGTTCAGCCTCACAGGGTCAGTGCACTTGAGCTCTTCCTTAGTTCTAAGGTCGAAGTTATAAACATCTAAGTTATAAAAACTTGTAAAAGGGACCTCACCATGTAAATCAATATGCACTCCAAAACTAAAGTCAGAAAAATTGTCAATAAATAATGAAATGATGATAGAAAAGTAAAGTATGAGAGCTCTCTTTTTCTCTCTTCACCTTGTCACGCAAACTGCTTCATACATTTTTAAGGATGCTCAGAGACAACATTTTCCTGCCCACTGGCTGAGCTAGGAAAACTGTGATGAAGCCCTTGCTCAGGAGCCTCCAGTTAGCAGCGCTGGAGTTTTAAGACTCTTTTACTGATCCAGGCTGCAGTGAACAGAAACTGTTCAATTATACATCACTTCAGTTGAGGGTTAAATCGATTGTGACTCCATGGAAACTGGCATCCTTCACAGGTTTATTACTAGGATATCTTGGGAGCCTATATTCAGCACAGAGACTTGGAAGGTGAGGACTTTGAACTACATTACAGTTCATTGAAATCAGTGGGAGCCACTCCGCTGACCTCAATGGGCTCTGCCCCATATCCTTTGAATTCATGGCTAAACCTGACCGCGCCAAAGTGATGGGTGAGCATAACACTCTGCTAATAGTTACAGGGATGTCAGGTTGCAATGAGGAAACCAATATCATCACTGCCCTGCTGCTCTGTTGACGATATATTCATGGATGAATTACTGTAACTAGGTCTCCACATGTCCCTCAGCTTGATTCACCTCATTGCATTTTGTTAATTAATCCACGGGGACTAGAAGTTTAGCTCTCACATTTAAATTAAGGATGATGGCATGAAAAGGTGAACAATACTGAAACACATCCAAATGTACATACAGCTATGCTTTAAAGGTCAGCATATAAAGAAGCTCTTAAATGGATAGCAAAGACTATTCGTCAGGGACTGTAGTGACAGGACAAGGGGTAACAGGTTAAAACTTAAACAGGGGAAGTTTAGATTGGATATAAGTTGGAAATTCTTTCCTGTTAGGGTGGTGAGGCACTGGAATGGGTTGCCCAGGGAGGTTGTGAGTGCTGCACCCCTGGCAGTGTTCAAGGCCAGGTTGGATGAAGCCTTGGGTGGGATGGTTTAGTGTGAGGTGTCCCTGCCCATGGCAGGGGGATTGGAACTAGATGATCTTGAGGTCCTTTCCAACCCTAACTATTCTACGATTCTATAAGACTACCACTACAGTCAGATTAAAAATGTACTGTTAAAACAAAAGTTTGTTTGGCTAGTGATAACAGTTTCAGCTTTATTTTTAAAAAATAGCACAAGCATGGCCTTTCTTGAAGGTAAGATTCAGTTTATGTTTTCAGATGCCATAGCCTCAGTTCTCCTATAGATCTCAGATTACATTAAGGTCCTCTTGGCACAGAGGAAATTAGCAGAGCCTTCTGTGTGTGATGTCAGTTAAAGCAGTAACAGCTGTATATGAGCGCAGAGACGTTAAAGCAAGGCTATATCAAGTCTTGACTGTATGGAAACAACTGCTTCTGGTTACCTTGGGCTGACTGAAAGCCCACAGAAAAATCACACACACTGTGCCTCAACACTATCAAAGTGAAACGAATTGACATTTTCAAAATTAAAATGGCACAAGCAGACAAAATCTAGTTTTTGCAGAAGTGAGGTTTAAGATAGAGACTCTTAACAGAAATACTCTAAAAATCAATTATTTTCATTGAAGTGGGCACAGCATCTTTGATTTGGAACATTAGCTGGTAGTTTCAGAAATTCAACATTGCAGTTATGACTGTAAGAACATGAAAGTAGCTAACAATTTACTGATAAATGTGATCGTTTCTTTAGGCATAAAACTCTCCACTAACTGAAGTTGAATTCCATGCCTCCAAAGTTACAGAAAACATAGCCAATTTTGAATAGTTGCAGCTTATGAAAAGAAAAAGTATTCCAAACCAAAATAACCCCCATGAAGCAAATAATCAGCTTTAGAAAAAATTAAATTATATTAAAGTTTTAAAAAAAATATCTCACTTTTAATAAGAAAGATCTTATTGGTAATAAAAAGGTAGGAAATGGCAGTTTCCCTTAACATGCAACTTTATCCTAGAAGAAAATAAAAACCCCAATAGTATTACAAACCAGCAGTTTCGGATATTGTATTTTTCCAAAGTCACAGTTAATTTTCAAATCAAAATAAGAAATAAATTAGACAGATAGCAACAGAAAAAGACAATTGTGCTGCTACATACTCCTCGTGGAGTCCTTGAAGAAATGGTACCAGTTGTTTCTCTCCTCTAATAAAAAAAAAATAATAATAAAAATATCTTCCTAACACCAGCATCACTGATTTATAGATGACAACTGTAAAAATACTTTAAATTTAAAATAATTTTATCATCAATAGCTTGAATTTAGCTTCCAGACATCTTATACACTATCTAAAATGGAATTGCACAGAAACTTTGTCTTTGTAACTGAACGGCTACCCTATCTAAATTCATGATTCACACTGATATAGTTTCCCTTTGTGATCTCATAATATTTTCGCTTTTGATATGAACCTTTTTACGTTCATTTTTGTTGTACTGGCAAGGTTAAAAAACTTGCAGTATGAGCCTTCCTCTGTAAATCCACCAGAAAAATAATGCAAGCCAATGATTTCAAGTATGTAGTCATGTCACATTAAATGTGGAATTAAATGGTTTTCATCCATGCAGAACATTTAGCTTTTGAGAGAAGGAGAAAAAGCTCCTGACAATTCACAGAAATAAAGCCTGAGACAGATAAAGGCAATTTGGTCTCTTCACCAATGTGCTATTTCTATGATAAGAAGCCAATGGCACAGTCTGTCTCTTTGTGACATATTCCTAGTTTTCCACAAGAGCAATAGAAAATAAAAAGAAGGTGTTCTAGGCACAGGAGAATTTAATATGGAAACATCAGAGATGCACATCTAGGCGCACAATTTCAGAATATGTCACATGTGTAAGAAAATATACATACAAGTAAGTCAATATACAAGTGAAGAGTATTTACTACAGTCAACAGCGTAGCGAAAAGCTTCTCCACTTACAACTGTTTTGCCTGTCTTGCAGTTTTCCCCCCAGCGTATTTTGGTTTGTCTCCTTATGTAGTTTTCTCATAACTGGACATTTGTCTCCAGTTGTGGAGTTACGATGGTAATTTCTTTGTTCTACATACACACTATATATGATATGTGTATACACATATATATTTTTATATATGTATCCTATTTTATTTGAAACCAAACGGAGCAGTTTAGAACTAAAAAAAGACAACAATCTATATGTTAGCTTTCTCATGCTTTGCTGTGGGATTTCTGAAAGAAAAAGGTCAAATGAAGATTCCCCCACATCTTCAAGAAATTCAGTTTAGGATCTGGAAATTGTAGAACTATACAATTGTATTTTTAGCTAATGCAGAAGAATATAATAGGCATGTGGAAAGGAGGCAAAAGGTGAGCTGGAAGCCCTAAGTCAAGAGTCCCAGCCATTACTGAATCCCCAGTGGCCGAAACTGTATTGGATTCAGTTACTGCTGCAGCTTACAGAGCACTGTCAGCAACTTTTCAATAGAAAGCAAGTCTCTAAATAGACTCCATCACTATGTCTCACTTGCCTGCATCAAGTAGAAGAGGGAAATAATTCCTTCACCCTTGAACTCATAGATGAGTGGAAAAGAGTTCACACCTCTTTATCTCAGGTTACAGGGCTGCAGTGGAAATATACTGTGCTTTCTATTACTGCCTGGTTCATATTTTTCTTATTGTGCTAAGCAGCTTATTTTTAGCTGTAGTGACTGAATACTGGAAAAGAAGATTTGTTTCTTGACTTGAGTGTTTAAAGCAGCACTTATGCATTGCAGGTTATGTCCAGACTGTATTTTAAGGGACCCTTGTAAATGGTTATTTAATAAACTACTTGGATTCTCTAGCTTAAGGCTTGTCTGCCAGCTAAGACTTTGCTGTTCAAATCGAGAGGATTAATCAAAGCAGCAAGAAACTTGTAAACTGGGTCAAGAATGCTAATTAAGGAATCTTAAAATACTGAAAAGACTTGATCATTCAGCAAAGCTGGAGAGGTTGGAAATCTTTTCTAGTAAATACGCAGTAGGCTTAGAGCCGGACTCAGGCTGCTTGACTCAGGTGCCCATCTGTAAAAACCCAGCCCAAAGAAGTATCCACACTTGCTTACAGAGAGCCCCGCTAAAGGCAGGTGTGTTCTGTCCTCAGGCTGCTGTGAGAAGACCGTGGCTGCTGACCAGATCTCCTCCTCTGGGATGGAGAGGCTGAGTGGGATGGCTGACAGACAGTGAATGGAGCTCTGCCCTCTCACAGAAACCAACAGCACAAGGGCAGCAGGAGGAAAATGCCTCTGCATTTTCTCCCTATCCACCATCCAAACTGGTTCTTTTCATCATCAGGAAAGTTTTAGAGGATGTTCTGAGATTCAGTATCTTGTGATGTTTTAAACGGATTTAAAAATCTCCTGGTCTGATATACCCAGTGAATGATAACTCTTCTCTGGAAGTGTATCTGAAAGGCTGCTAGTCCAGAGTTTACGTATTAAAGTGACCGCCTAACAGGCAAGGAATAGGGATTGTCAAATTGAGCTTACATTTGTTTTGTAACATCAGGTATACAAGTTTCTGCCTGGTCCAAGTCAAGCTAACACTTAAGGATAATGTCGTATATTTCAAGAGGTTCTTTTTGTGTTGATTAGCATCACAGAAAAATATAATCTGGTGGTTCTGCATTTTGCAGTACTCCTGTGAAAGGGAAGTTTCTGCAAATAGCAAGAGACCTGATGAAAACTTTCTGGATATTTCCTATTCAAGCACTGGTCAGACATTATTTCTTGCAAGCATGAACTTCATTGCCGAAGGGTGCAAGTAAGTGGTCTGTCCACAAAAGGTAAAACAAAACAACACATAAAAAAAACCCCAGATGTAAATAGCACTTGGGAAGCACAGAAATATCGAAATATTTCCTAGTTAATAGCTGTTCTTTTCTCTAGCATGATAATTTAGGAGTAAAGAGAGGAAAAAACTCAAGAGGCTTCTTCACTGAGGCTATTAGAGAGATTTAAAATTATGATAACAGAAATCTATTTTTAATAAACTATTACTGCAATGTTTATTGCAGTTAAGAATAATTGTTCTGATAACTCAATTTGTGGTTAATTTGTAAAAAAACCCAAACAGAAAAGAGAAACACTATTATGAAACTTTTTCAACCTCTACAAATATTTTCCATTTTTTTTACATTAGAGACTTTGATGACACAGTGGGATGTAGGAAGAGAATATATATCTTTCCAATTTCTGTCCCACCCAGTTTCTCAATGCAAGAATTGACTGACAGCTTCGGAGGATGAAGGAATGACTCATTTGTCAACCTCTGAAATAAACTTTGAGTAACAACTGTTGAATTTCTGAATATGAATATGAAAAAGTGTCTCAGTTTTGATATGGAAGGACCTAGTATACTTTTGAGATAATTTCCCAGTATACCTATTCCTTGAAGACCTGGTCTTGCTAAACAGACTTCTAGTTAGTGACAACTATGGGGAGGAGAACAATAATCATAACCCCAAACTTCTGGGAGTTTTGATGGCAAGAAAGATGCAGTGCTAACAATGTGTTGGCATAATTTTTACACCATGAAGAATATTAACAGTGCACAGAATTTAGGAATTGAAGACCCACTTTTCTAAAGGGTGGATTTATCCCATGTGTTTAAAATACTGCTGTGCTACCTCTACTGCTTCAATTTTCCCTTTAAATGTGTCTCCTGGGAGACATGACTACTCTGATGGCTTACAGAGGAATGTCACCATCTGGAACGGGTGAGCTTCAAGGCCTGAGCAGATTAGGTCTGCCAGCTCTGTGAAGTCCACAAAGTCCCATGTGAAGGTCTGCATCCATTCTTTCATTTTTTTGAAAGCTATGAATTAGCTGTTGTTACGCATCAATTTCAATTTGCTTAGTGCTTTATAATATGTTATTATAAAAGGGAAAATAATTATTTTTGATGCCGAAGCAAAACCTACGTATGATCTTACCTTTTTCCAAAAATCTGTCTATGGAGGTATAAAGATCAGAATGCAAGGATACATAAGAGATGCTTTCAAAACACAGAATATAGGGATTAATGAAAAAAATATTTATTCCTTGTTCTTTTTCATGTAGCTATGACTTTTGAAAAGTTTAAGAAAAATGCAACTCCTAAAATACCTTTTACTGTAAACTCTTTAATAACACTGTCTCTATATACTTGAAAGTTTTGGCCTGACGTCAGGACAGTGCTGCAGAAAACACCTACAACTGCTTGTATAGTCAATTAGAAGTAGCATCATGTCTAAGAAAGTTGATTGATATTCAAGGAAAAAATCCTCCAAGGTCAGTGAGCAGAAGCTCAGGCAAAAATGCCAGGATGATAGCACTTTTCAGCTAGCTTGTTCATCTGCATAGATGAACAAGGAGCTCCCAGCAAAACTCAGCGATAAAGTGAGGCACAGGTAATCTGCAGGGAATATAGAGACACTGTCCAAGCATGTGGAAATGTAGTTAGTTAAGTCAAAGTCCAACGGGAATTGAATCTGGCCAGGGATGTCAGAGAAAACAAGAAACACTTCTATAAATATATATGTGACAAAAGGAAGGCCAGGGAAAATGTGGTCCCACTGTTGAATGGAGCAGGGAACCAGATAACAGCATGTGGAAAAGGCTAATGTGCTGAATGCCTTATTTGCCTCAGCCTTTACCAGCAAGACCAACCTTCAGGAACCCCAGATCCAAGAGATCAGTGGAAGAGGCTGAAACAAGGAAGACATACCCTTGGTGGTAAAGGATCAGGTCAGGGAATACTTGACATATGGAAATGGAATATTTGACATATGGACATATATAAATCTATGTGCCTTGATGGAATGAACTTAAAATTGTTGAGATAACTGGAAGATGTCATTGTGAGGCCACTCTCATTAATCTTTGATTGATCATGGTGGTTGGAAGAAGTGTCTGAAGACTTGAAGAAAGCAAATGTCACTCCTATCTTCAAAAAGGAGAATAAAGAGGACACAGGAACCTATAAACCACTCAGCCTCATCACGATCCCTGGGAAGGTGAGGGAGTAGCTAATCCTGGAAACCATTTTCAGGCACATGAATAACAAGATGGTGATCAGGAGTAGTCAGCACGGATTCACCAAGGGAAAGTCATGCCGGACTGACCTGATAACCTGCTGTGATGAAATAAACGGCTTGGTAGGTCAGTGGAAGTTAGTGAACATTGTCTACCTTGATCTCAGCAAGGGCTTCAGCACTGTCTCCTGTAAGATCCTCATGAAGAATCTGATAAATTATGGGGTGGATTAGCAGACAGTGACGTGGATTGAAAACTGGTTGAAGAGCTAATCTAGGGGATGTTCAGCGGAAAAAAGTCTAGTTGGAGGCCAGTAACTGGTGGTGTATACCAGGGGTCAATATTGAGTCCAATCCTGTTCAAGACCTTCAATAATGATGTGGATGATGGGACAGATCACACCTTCAGCAAGCTTGCTGATGAGATAAAATTGGGAGGCATGGCTGATATGCCAGAGGGTTGTGCTGCTGTCCAGAGGAACCTTGCCAGGCTGGAGTAACAGGCCAGCACAAACCTCATGCATATCAAGAAGAGGAAGTGCAAAATTCCTATGGAGGAACAACCCCATGCAGCAGTACACGCTGGGGGCCACCCAGCCTGAAAGCAGCTTTGCAGAAAAGGCCCTTGGGTCCTGTTGGACATCAAGTTGAACATGAAGGCTGGGTTGGACAGAGCCTTGGGTGACACGGTCTAGTGTGAGGTATCCCTGCCCATGGCAGGGGGTTGGAAGTAGATGATCTTAAGGTCTTTTCCAACCCTAAATATTCTATGATTATATGAAGCAGTGATGAGCCATTATGACAAAGAAGGACAGTTGTAACCTGGGTTACAACAGGACTGTTGCCAGCAGGTCAAGGGAGGTGATGTTTTCCTCAGCATTGGTGAGGCCACACCTGGAGTATGGTGTCTAGCACTGTGCTCAACAGTACATGAAAGATACGGAAAGAGTCCATCTAAGGGCCACTAAGTTGATTAAGGAACTGGAGCATCTCTCATATGGGGGAAGGCTGAGAAAGCTGTGACTGTTCAACCTGGAGAAGAAAAGGCTTGGAGGGGTGTCTCATCAATGTATATAAATACCTTATGGGAGGGTGCAAAAAAGATGGAACCAGACTTTTCTCAGCGGTGCCCAGTGACAGGACGAGAGGCAATGGGCAAAACCTGAAGCACAGGACGCTCTGTCTGAACATCAGGAAACATTTATTTGCTGTGAGGGTGAATGAGCACAGGTGCCCAGCGAGGTTGTGGAGCTTGCACCCGTGGAGATACTCAAAACCCATTTGGACATGGTCCTGAACAAACTACCATAGGTAACTCTGCTTGAGCAGGGCGAGTTAGACCGAAGGACCTCCAGAGGTCTCTTCTAACCTCAACTGTTCTGAGATCCTGTGATGGAATAACTTCAGCTGAAATGTAGAGATGTGTACTACAGCATAATGCATTTGGCAGTCTGAATTATAAAAGAATAACAATGACAAATATCCAAATCATTCAGAAGTCCCAGTGCATGTCTCAGATTCAGTATGCCAAAATTACTTGGTTTCCTTATTTACTATTCACAGTGACATTAGGTATGATTATGATTCCACAATTTTTCATTACAAAGTTAGTTATTGCTTCTGGCAAAATCCCTGTATTTTTAGCTTCTAGGTCTGAGCTGACTTCATAAAGCTGATCCTTATTTCTTTAAAGTAAATGTCAGGAAAAAGGTGTATAAATCCAGAAATCAGAAGCAGTTCTGCCGGCTGATGTGCATGTGCATCTGCGGTGCCAGCTGACTGCAAGGTAAAAAAGTCTATTAGAAGACTTACAGTGGGCTAGAATATAAGGCAATCAGCTATTACACATTGCTAATTACAGAGTTAGAGTTGTACGTAATGTGTAGAAGTTTCTGAAAAGATGGTCATAATTCATAGCTCTAGTGCTAGAAATGATCAATTACTAAGCTTGCCCAGACGTCTGATGAGCCATCCAAATATAATTCAAGCTGATGGGGTGATCAAATATTTTTATTCAATTTCTGAATTAAAATGGCATGGAAGTTGGGAATGTCACAGCACGTTGGTGTCAGCCCCCAGAGTACAAGTCATTGAATCCTGATCACTCCTTTTTCCTCCTTCAACCAAAAAGTGTTCAGGTTCCCTACTCCTAATCATTAACCATCTCAGTCTGGAGCAATCCTGAGGTCTCAGACCTGTTGGATATAGCAGATGGGTTTGACGAGCAGGCAGATGGTTTCACTATATAGCTACAAAAAATCCTATGAGATGAGTGTAAAGCAAGAGAACAATCAGTGACATGAGTTGGGATGCCTTCAGAAACTCACAGGAAGTTCTTCTAAAGCCAAGCCTCAGGAGGTCTAATATTTTACTTCCTCATATCAACACTTACGGTAGCAACAAGCTAAGAAATAGGTACATAATAACTTAGTCAGTTATGGCTAACAAAATCTTCACCTAAACTATTGTTATCTTTCTTCAGTAAAGTTGTAGATTTGCCATTGGGTAGATTGGTTTTAAACTCTCCCATTTATAATTTTTTCTTACAGTCTTACTGAGATGGTCTTATAATCGTTGGGGATTGTTCTGAAAAACAAATACTACTTATTGCAGACTCTTAAACCTTTATTGCAACAATAAAAGTTGCAATAGGTAGCGTTAAAGGCAGTTTGAAAAGTGAGATCAGAAGTTAGGATGGAGGAGTCGTAATTTCTTGTACAATATCACTTTCAATAAAGAGATCAAGTTAGGGCAGAAGAAAAGCAAAGCATCATGAAAACAAGTAAAAGTTATCTTGAAAGAAAAGGAGGAATAAAGATGTGCTAAAGAAGCACAGTCACTGTTTCACTCAAATGTTTTCATCTACTTAATCTAAATACCTTAACTTTTCATTTCTTCTCCATATTCCCAAATGTAGAATTTCTTTGATTAATTTCATTTGAATTATTAATTACTTCCACAGATTTTCTGAAATGGTGGGTGGAAGAAGAAAGATGCCCAGTAAGTCTTTCTTTACTGATTTGAACACTAAAAATGTCTGCTGCTATTACTGAAAATTCCTTCTATACATATGTTTTGTTTATAGCCCTTCATAAAGTAACCTTTAACAACATATCACTCAATATTTATGATCCAGCATTCAAGCTGCTCCATTGGAACACTCAATTTTTTTCAAGGTATTGAAGCTAAATATTAATTTCACGATATATTTTATTTTTTGACTGTAAAAGAAAGCTAAAGTTAATCAAAAAAAGCAGGCAATAATTCAAGCCATTTAAACTGAGATGAAAACAGCTACCAGTCTGTAATTCACTAGAGGGGCACATAGGATGCTCCAACATGGGAAGCTTTTAACACAATCACAGACACCAAAATTTGGTGTTGTATACCCTCAAGAAAATAATCTCTATATGGAATATATTAGAATATTTCCAAATACTAAATAAGCATAAATAATGTATTTGGAACATGAAAGAAAGAGAGTAAGCTATTAGTTAAAGAAATGATAAAAAATGCTTGTTGACTGACTGGAAAATGAGGGCTGCAATTTTCCATGTAGCTGAGAATACAGATGCTTCCCTTTGGCAGAGCAAGGGCAAATATTTATCTTATTTTTTTTGAGTCAGAAATGAAAAGTATTTCTATCTTTATCTATTTCTACAGCTCCTGGGTTTATGGTTCTACTCTATGACTACATAGAAATCAGTGATTTCTCTCACTATTTTATTTCCTACTTATTTTCCCTCTTACCTATCTGTATGACACACTAATTTCCTGCCTTGTGTGTTATAACTTTCTACCTCTGCTTGGTCTTTTTCTTCCCATGTTCTTCTAGCCTTCTCTAGCAAAATCCTTTATTATTTCTTTTCAGTGTCAGGTCCTGCTTTTGAATGACTTTTCTGATACCACTGTCCGTCTTCCATTCCTCTGCCCTCCATTTATGGTGTATATTAAGCAAAAGACTATAGTTTATTCACTACTCTTTTTTACATATATAAACGCTACTGATTACTTTCTGTGTATATAAATAGCTCCATCCACACTAGTAAACTTACATACTAAGAAAAGAAAAAAAGAAGAAAAAACCCAAAAAACCCCCTAAACTAAACTAAAAGAATATAAAATAAATAATGTTTGAAAAAAGCACACAAATATAATTATGCATTTTTCCCATTTGAATCTTCCTTCACAGTATCACATCATGTATTCTGTAGCAAAGACTGACAAGTCTTCTGAGAAGATTTTATAACGTATTTGATCTCAGAGTACCACAGATAATCTACCTATGCTATTCTGCACTAGGATATCACTAGAAGCAGCATTATTTGTGAACTAACAATTTGATTGAGCCCAGTAGATGGATGTCCTTCAGGCACCTTCTGTCACTAAGAAGTTGGAGTGGGTTTAAATTTGTCTGAAGGTAGAAGGCTCCATATCCCCTGAGCTATTGCACTGTCTCAATTTTCTCTATTTTTTATTCTCCCCCCCTTTAGATAATCCTAGCTTGATATTAGAAGTCAAAGGAAGAGCATAACAGCTCAAGAGCTGAAGGGTTATTACATCTTTGACAAGCTACAAGGCAGAAGGGATAGTACATCTTCTACAATTTGTCTTTGTGAACTATTCCGATAATAAACCTTTGCTCTCAAGAGCAAAGTACAGTATTGCTGTAAGACACTTTTTATTGGTGGGTGGTTTGAGTTGAAGATGGGCATATGTACCCACATATGGTCTTATTTATCCCAGAATGGTCTATTGCCTGATGGCTACAGCAGTAAAAGAGTGGATTTGATGGCCTAGACAGTCCCCTTCTGTTCCTAAATTCCAAGTTCCTAATTTTTCTGTATGTGGGAAAATATATGCATACCTTATATTAGCTGGGATAAAAAGCGGTTATCTCTGCAAGTAGTTACGGGATATATTGTACACTTTCTTTCTTCATTATACCCGCTCCTGTTAACCAGCCTAGGCATGGGGTGAAATGGTCACCCCAAGACCCAAAATGTTACCTCTAATGCCTCACCTGGTCGATGTGCCTTTGGAACGGCCATGTTCATCACTCGCCCTCCATCCTGAGGTTTGGGAGGGGATGCGGTAAACCTGCAAATCCCCGACTCTGACGGTGTGCTTGAGGTCAGGCTGTCTGTGTAGTCATTAGTCCCTGCCGTGAGCTGCTCCGATGATGTGTCTGATATGAAGCATTCTGTAATAGTGAACTTGGCATGTCTCAGCTGTTCTTCCATTTTTGCGTGCTCATATGCTCTTGCTAGCTCTTCGTAGGTAGAGGAGGCACTTTCTGTGGAGACCATGCTGCTTCTTGCTCGATCTAAGCATCAGAAATATACATAATGGGAGAAAGAAAACATCTGCACAATCCTTTTTGGAAGAAAAGCTATGAAAATGATGTTTTTTCTTAATAAAATGCAGAGACCTTGAAATTATCAAGGTGATTTAAATGAGTCTGCTTCACTATAAATGTCTGCACAATTTTTAGTTTAGTTAGTTACTTGATAATTACAAATACTCTAAAGTGAAGTTTAGTCTGCTAGCGGTATTATGAAGCTTAGCATTCAATGCATGGTTTGGAAGATACAACCTTTAATACATGAAAAGGGTTATTTTTTTAAAAAACAAGAAATAATTTCTCAAAAAAAAAAAGTTAGAAACCCACAAAACAGATATAGCAATATAAGGAACAACTTCTTTACATTATCTTTTTAATGCATCTCAGATACATTTCTGTGAGGGGATGTGTAGGTGAGAAAGGATGGTCATTCTGTACCTTTTTCAATCTTACAGCTTTTTATTTGTGAAAGCCCTAAGGACAAATGTAAAATATAAAGGTATTGTCTCTCTAGATACCAGGTAAAATACGAACTCATTTCATTCAGAACAAAGGTCTTAAGAATGCAATACTTTCTGGTAGCTATCAGCCTGCAGTCATTCAGGTGCTTTTTTCAGTGCTGCTGAAGTTAATTGGGGCTTTATATTTGATGCACAGGCTATTATGACCTACAAGCTGTTCTTTTCTGCTGATGAGTTTCTGAGACTATCAATATTTCTTAAACAAAACTACTATTGAAAGCGTAAATGGCTACTGATACATTAAAAAGCGTTCTGTAAATGCAGCACTCATTTCAGCCGGGACAAATCACTGCTCTGTTGCACCCGTTGCACTTCTAATTCAGTGGGCTGGAAAAGCAGAGGACTTTCCGGAGTTCCTTGGCCAGAAGTCATGTTTCACCACAAGATCTGCACAATTTCCAACATTGTTGGAGATGTTCAATAAACAGACACAATGTAATAGCTAATTCATAAAAATGGGACTCCTATAGCAGCCAGAGGCAACTGTGTTGTTATTGCAAATCTTTATCTTTTTTATTATGTGCTATTGTTTTCACTGTGCACAAAGAACAACACTCCTGCCACTTGTAAATAGGACCATACATTATTTAAAATGACAGGCACTTCTATGATATACTGTAACTTGCTTAAGTTTTTGAGCTGGCCAATACTTAGACTAGGAGTTTCAGTGTTGTGGGTGTTTTTTGTTTGTTTTTTTTTTTTTTTTTTTTTTATTTTGTTTGTGGTTTTCATGTAGTTTTTTGTTCTCCTCCTTTCTTCCCTCCCCCTGCTCTCCCAGGAAACACGATTCTGCTTTCACAACTGAACTGTAAATGAGACAAAAATTACGTCTTTCAAAATTTCTGATTGCTTGGAAAGTCCTGGAAGTGCCACAGTGCCACAGAGCAGGGTCTGTAAAGATGATAATCATGCAAAGGACCTGTTTGGTCCATGAAGCTTGATACCTTCAACTTCCAATACCCCATACACTGGGGACACTCTTCCTGGAAGAATATGTTTTAACATCTACTTTAGATTTGATGAGAGCTCATCCAAACCCAGGTTGAACTTCATGAAACCTAGATTCATCAGAAAATTTCTAATGGTCTCTAGTTAGAACATTTGAACATAGTTGTTACAGCTATGAACTGCTGCAATACGTTTCTCCTAAGCTTAAAAGCTACTGCTTTGTAAACCTGGAATTGTTTTGATAAAAAGTGGTAAATTCTGCCAAACATCCACTGCATCAACTAGATTCAGAAATTTGAACTCCTTATTGGAAAAGTGATCAAATACACACATTTGTTCAATTGATGCTTGAACATACAATTTGGCTACCTCTGTTATGAAGTTTATTTGGAAATTTTAAACTTCTGAAGTACTTAGATTAAACTAACTCTATTCTTTTCCCAGAAACCAAGTGGCATAACAGAGCTACATTTTGGCTAAAGAATCATGTTCTTAAGCCTGATTTAAAGCTTGCTATCCCTTACATAAATCACTGCATGCTCAAGGGTAAACACAGAGTAGGAAAGTAGCCATGTTAAAACAGATTATAGTCTGTTTACAAAATTGCATGTAGTTTGTTTATTAAACCACATAGCTAATGAAATCTCTGTCTTTTGCCATGTGTATTGGAAAATATCCTTGTGTCACAAAACGTTGGAACACAAGAAAATGAAATATGGAATGTCTACAAAAAGTGTATAATTTTGCTGTATAGCTGTTAGAGTTGGTCCTTAAAGCCTTATGATAATTCTACCTGAAGAAATCAGGATGAAGTGTGACGGCTGGCTAGAGGTGTCTATTGAGTGCCATTGCCCTGTGGAGACATCATAGGGTCTTGTAAGTTTAAGAGGAAGAATTGTGAAACGACAAGAACTCTAACCTATAAATTAGTGGATGTAAGGTAAGTCAGATGCTCGCTATCATAGGCAGGATAAAAATAGTCATACTGTTTTGTATGGTGAAAGTCCAATCACATCTACTGCTTTTTAGTTCTAATGCAAAGCTTTTTCATGTATCATACACTTTCAACCTAAAATCAGGAGAGAAGGCAGGCAATTCCTTCTGAGGAGGGCAGAGCAGGCCTGGATTCACATCTGTCAGGCATATGTTCGAATAGTATTTTTACCTTTCTTTATATTTAACCTTTATTAGGTTTGCTTTGTGACTATTTTTCTGCTTTATCATTTGCTCATTTATTTGTCTTACATTTGTCACTTGTTCAGTATAGAGCAGAGGAAAAATCTTTTTTATTCAGCTACAATTGAATTTATATTGTGAAGACATTAAGAAGAGATGAAGACTGCAGGCAGAATATGTATTCAGTGTCTTCCTACTTATCATATAGAGGAATATAACCTATGCTGTTTCTCAGAAAGTCAGAGCTAGCTGCTGCAGTATTCAGTGATATTGTCTTGGACTCTAATTCCAGATTTTTCCCTCTCATTTTTTTTTTTTTTTCTGCTTAGAATAAATGCTGTGAACATACTACATGAATGGGAAAAGGAAAATACTAACCTCAATGTAGCTCAAACCTTAAAACCATTCCGCCTACTACTCAAGCACGTTCTTCGTTGCTAATACTGCCCCTTTCTGGTCAATGCCATTTCATGCAGCAAACTCTCCTACTTTTTCCTTTGGATACAGAAGTACATTTCAACTACAGGAAAAGATTGCCACCATTATTTTTCGAAGGACCCCAGTATGCATGTGTGGCATGAGGAACCAGAGGCACGATATCTACTGCCATTAGCAGCTACTGCCATCCCATTGTCACAGTGCAGCCCTGCAGAGAGACCCATACCTGTGTCTTGTGAGGGGCTGACGCTGTAGCTGTCGCTTTCCTTGTCCACTGACCCTGTTGGTCTGGGTGTGGGCAGCCTCCAGTCTGTGGTGAGGGTGTGAGCTGATATGGTGGGGTGAGGTCTGTTGAGGGTCCACTGACTAGCGTAGCGGTTGCGAGCTGTGGGTCCAGTTTTGGCACTCCTCCTTGTGGTAGGATCTATGATGGAGAATAGAGAGAATCTTTGCCACTAGGCTCTTGAATAGATAAGGAAACAAGCCCTGCCAGAAAGGGATGGCCACTGAAATCATGTGGGTTAAAAAAACCCTCAGAAAATTCTTTGGGGGGTGGAAAAATGAACACTGAAAGTACTCTTCATTACCAAACTGCTATTGCTTTTTTGAAATACCTGCTTTCTAATGAAATGATACATTTAAAAAAGAGTGTCACTGAAGAACTGAGAGACTCACCAATCTCCGATTGACATATTCAGTATCCCTTTACTCCAACATAAGCAGTTCTCCAATACCAAACAGACATAGGCGTGTGAAAGAGCACAAGGCAAGTAGATCTAGTTGGAGATTTCACAACACATCTCAGGCAAAGCCAAAGGTAAATTATCAGCATAGATAATGTAGAAACACCCTCAACCAGGCATCTGCTCTCAGTTTGTAAAAAACATGTCCTAAGCAATGTGGTGACATAATTTCGTATTCTGAACTTTTTACTAATACTTTTACTGTGTTACGGTATTAATCAGCTACAGATTCCCTCTTTTTTTTACTTTTTTTAACAAGCAGCCAAGACATAAAACATAACCTGTAACAGTCCCAACAAAGCTTCAAAAGGAACAGGTTGATAAAGATTTGTCTGCTTAAAATAAATACATAAATAAATAAATAAATGCGATTTCTTAAACTTTAAAAACCATCTGCTACTTGTTGAAGGTCATCAGTGTTTTATGTTGTATTTTTTATTATCCTGGAGATAAAATGGTGACCACGAGTGTAAAAGCAAACCATGTGCCAAAATTGACCTCAATTTTGTTAACAAATTGCTCTTCTGCAAAAGTGAGTCTTGCACTCCCTAACACAAGTACAATAGAAAAATCATTATGTGGCAAACAGAAAGTGACTAAATCAGCACTGAAGCATTTTATCTTCAAAGCTTCTAAAAGGATATTATTAACAATGGTGAGAAAGTGTATTAGAAATGAAAAATTCAAATCTATTAAAATGTTCTTTGACATTCAAATGGTGAAGTTGTCAGTCTTTGAGGTAAGAGACTTTAACAGAAGCAATTTAAAGAAAAAAACAATACCCAGATAATGACACTCAGCACTGCTTCTGCCTAAGCATTCCCGGTAAGTATTTTTATTCTGCTGCTTCAAAGAATCAAGGTATTTATTTATAAATACCAGCTATGGTCTGATCCTTCTCCCATTTCACATCTTCCTCCTACAGCAGTGGAAAAATATGAAGTCGGTGCCATTGATAATTGATCCTCTTGGTAGTGCAACACATAGCTGCCTCACACGGTTAATATCCAAAAACACACTTGGCATGACCTGACCTGCCTGTCAGTGTAAACCACCGCTTGTAACAGCTGTGGAAAGTTGGCACATGGCTGTCATGTATCCAAAAGTGAGACTCATGCTTGTGTCGAGGGAAGTCATGAAGGACAGAAGGAAAGTGCTGGTAGAAAAACTCTCTGCAGAGTGCTGGGGCTGGCTGCTTGGTCTTCATAAGAGAAGGATTGGAGAGATTTCATCCAGGTATATAAATACTTGAAGGTGAAGTGCAAAGAAGACAGAGCCACGCTCTTTTCAGTGGCGCCCAGGGATGAGATCAGAGACAACAGCCACAAAGCGAAATGCAGGAGCTTCCCTTTGAACATCCAGAAACACTTAACTGTGGGGGTGGCTGAGCACTGGCACAGGTTGCCCAGAGAGGTGGTGGAGTCTCCATCTTTGGAGTTATTGAAAAGTCACCTGGGTATGGCCCTAGGCAGCTGGCTCTAGCTGACCATGCTTTAGGAAGAGGTGGTGGACTAGCCAGTGCCCAGAGGTCCCTTCGAACCTCAACTGTCCTCTGATCCTGTGACTCAGTGGTTTTTTGTCAGGAATTTGAAGGAGGCGGGAGAGCACACAGGAGGTCAGTGCTTATCCTGCTGAGCATGTGCTGAGCAGTAGCTTTGCAACAGCTGTGCTGTGCTTGCATAAAAGGCCCTGTAGCACAGATGCAGCAAGCTTCAGAGCTGCCTGTGTGATAGAAAACAGAGTACATCTGATGCCCTGGTTGTTATGCCAACTCTGCTGTCATATGCTGAAACACAACTCTAGAGAGCTGAGGTGAGCAAGACAAAGGTTTAGGGAGCATACCTCTTTTATAAATAAATACAGACAAACTAGAGAACAACTTAAAAAGTTCTGCTCATAAGTGAGTGTGTGTGTGATCAGAATGGATTATCCATAACCTCTGAGGGAGCCAGCTGGTCACTTCTCCCTTCTCTACAGAGAAAGCTGTGGATCTAGACAAAATCTTGTAGTCCAGCCTCTATCAAAGCTATATTAGTGTCTTAAATCCAGACAAGACCACCTAAAAGTCTTTGAACCAGTCCTGTGCGGTGCTCCAATCAGATCTTTACTGCATAATAAAAGCGATGGTGGATTTCTACTTCCAAAGTTGGGCTGGACACAGGTTGTATTCTTAGACATGAGTTAAATCCAAGTTTAATTTGAAGGATGTCTCCCCCTGACTTCAGCAAAATGAAGCAGATAACTGCACATAGGAAAGACATTAGGTATACGGAAGGTGCTGGCGCTATAAAATGCTGTGGTATGATACAGGCATGCAATTTAGGGGGGATGACTCTTTCCTTATTAAAAAAGGCAGTGCTGGAAAACAATGGAGAGTCTGTCATTTACTCAGTCTTGATCTGCCAACCTAATAAAAATGATCTGATGATATTTTTGCTCTTGGAGAGCAGGCTAGCCAGCATGTACGTGAACCAAAGGAATGAGACAGGAGTGGTACCAGAAAGAAAACAAATATTGTATTTTCTAATTCAAATGCCATGACTCTCCATAAAATGAAAAATGGTGGTACTAATCTAGTCCTCAAGAAATAACTACCCATATGTTAAAACTGTCAGAGTCAGAAAAGCAGCAAGGGGAGGACTACAACAGAACTAGAACATTTATAACAACTGGGGTGGAAATGGAGGTGAAATGAAGATTTTTCAAATAATCTGTATTCTAACAACTGAGCTTTCAGCATTTATGTTCACTGAACTCACCAAGGAAACAAATTCTGAAATGGTCGGGGAATAGAAAAAATCCAAGAGATTTTAGAAATTGCACACTGCTAGTGAACTACACTTCGATAATACTCCTAACTCATACGTATTCCTCACTTCCATAGATATGGAACACATCTATAGGAGGAATAAGAAGACAGTCTATTAATTTATGATAGCATTTTAATCACTATAAGAATGACTCAGCATTAATGTATCTGGGAAAAGTAATTTACTATAATAACTAAAACTGGAAATACAACTTTTCAGAAAAGGAATAATGAGAAATGTATTTCTTGACTGATGGAGAGGTAAGGGGGGAAGACGTATTTTGAAATACAATAAATATTAATCACTGAGAAAAAAATTAGGTATTAAAAGCCATCAAGTTAATTTACCCCATAAATTCCAGATATGAAAATCTAGCATGCATTTGTTTTAATGAAAGCCAGGTATGAATTATTTCAAATGACACCTATATATCCTATGCATATTCAATTTTTACCATATTGAATTACAAAATGCAATTGTATAAGAAACGTTCTCTGCTGACCTAAATAGATTTCTTTCGACTTTCAGACTGAAGAAGAAACCCCATGAGGATGTAAATGCAGCAGCACAGTACTCATTTTCTTATAGCTTTCTTCTCTTCAGATAACATATTCTCTTATATGCTTACTTGTTCCTGGTCGGGCATCAGAAACATCCACTAGTGGTCCTGTAGCTTGTGACACAGACTGGTAATGTACCGTGTGGGTGACAGTCAGTGACTTCTGTTTAGACGTCTCTCCAAAGTCAGCATCAGTGAGCAGGACCGTTGATCTGTCATCTGTAAGTAAAAAAATCCCATTAGATAATGAGTAATGAATTTGGGGTTTGCCTTCATAAGAGCTTCCCAGCAAGTCTCCAGATTTATTTTCATCTCGGCGCCACCAATGACAGGTCTCTTTTCTCTGCAGGTCTCAAGACGGCTTTGAAGTGTGTACCACAGCTTGGGAGGCTCTGGGTTTAAACTCAAAGTTCATACAAAACTAAAGAATAAGTGTAATTTTCATGTCTGTTGTGATTTCACCTTAGAGATGTACAACTGAGACAGACTGTTAAGCACCCTTCCGAAAAGCTAATTTGTGTGTAATTATTTTTTGGCCCTAATTTCTTCTTTCCCATCTTCTGAACACTGCCCTCTTCATTTTCAGAGCATTCAGCTAAACCTTTCAAGAGCACATTTGTTTATTTTTATTAACATGATTAGTAATGTTCTCTGTGAAATTGCCCATGTCTTCCCAAAAAAAGGTTGTTAGGTTGCTAACTACACCTCTACTAGTCAGCTTTTTCTCCAGAGATAGAATATTGCAGAAGGGATGGCCGTGACCCAAGACAGTTCTTAGGGATCTGCTTATTTTCCGGTATGTGAGTACTGTAGTGAAAACCTTTGCTGCTGCATGGTTCTGCTGCCTATTGCTTCCCATGAAGTAAGACACATTCACCAGATTTCTGCTCCGACCTTGATCCCTGCAGAGAGCCAGTACCATATAGCACTACTATTTTTTTTCCAGTTGTGATCTCTGTATTGTATTTCTTTCATGCCAAAGAGGAAAGTGGTCCACTTGATCATAGAAGGTTTAACAGTAATAAATCTTGAACTTTGTGCTTGCAGAACACCTATTTGGATAGTATCAGACTTCCTTTTACATTCTTTACAGTCTTTTTGTCCATTCATAACAGTAATAAAAGCCACAAGAAGTTCATGTTATGCTACGCTATGCTATGCTACACTATGTATACTTTTGCAATGTGTTTCTAAGGGCAGCAGTGGGGCTTCTGTGCATTTACTAGTCAGCAGATGTTGATCCTCCTCTTCTAAGTATTTCTGGGTTTTGTTTTGTTTTTTTTTTTTTTTAACTTGGCAAGACACCATTAAGGCAAACAGTTCTGCACAATAACATAACTAGCATTTTTTACCCAAAGAAGGCCATAAACAGAATGAGCATTATGAAGTCGAATTACTCTGTCTCTGGCAAAATATGAGCTCTTATTCAGGTTAGGAATAAAGCCTCTTGGCAGTAAACTACGCCAAAGACAGCCAAAGTGCCTCCTTAGTCTGAGTGCTGTGTAGAGAGCTTGCTATTATCAGGCACTGATCACATTAACATAGTTAAGGCATTAATGGTATTTGCACTATAACCTCCTATTTTCCAGCAACTAACTCAAAAGTAAAAACTGCCTTTAGGGTGAAGCCTGGCACAAAAGACTGCATCACAGAGGCAAACTTTGTGAAGGTCAGATCAGCATTAAAAAAATATCTTTATTTCAGGTGAAGCACGGGTCTCCTTTTCAAATCTGCAGCACAAACGGAAATGTTCCCTGAGGCCACCCTCATACCGGACTGGCAGTGAATGTGATGGGGTACAGGGCTAAAGCAGCTTGTCTCTTCCCAGTGTGGGCATGGATGGGAGACGCAAAGATGCTGATCCCTGCTTGCAGAGTTTCCTCTCCAGCCACACCATCCCTGAGATTTTACATTCTCAGCCATCACAGGCTTCTTCTACACAGATTTTGATCCAAAAAAGTTAGCAGTCTAACAAGAACAGTCATTCTGAAGGGTCTTGCCACAGTGTGTACCCACACAATCATGAGATCAGGTTATATTTTAATTCTGTTGAGATTTCAGACATGCTGTGTTTAAACTATTTGGAAAAAAACCCCACCACCAGACAATTCTATTTTTTTTATGACAGTTCAGCTATGTGCCAGACACATAAGAAATCTTGTTTTTTGTTGTGAAACAGTTTAGATTTGAATTTTGCATAGATACACAAAAGTTGAAAATTGATCATAATGTTGAAACACCACCTGCTATAGCAGGTGGATACAATATGCAACATGAAAGTTTTAGAAGTTGGCTGTGGCAAGTCTTTAAATACCAACATTTTAGTTTCAGAATTTCATTTTCCTTATAAGTAATGCCAGTGATCCAACTGCCTAGTCAGAGCCAAATGGGAAATCAAAATGAAAATCATAGAACTGCCAGTCTTCATTTACATTTCCTTCAAGTGGCTTTTCCCAACAGCTTCATTTTCCTAATGTCCTGCATTATTTTAAATACTGTACTGAGATTGCTTAAAGTGCAAAATGACTCAAAGAGGAGAAAAAAAAAAATCAGTTTTCTCTTTTCGATTAGCAAATTACTTTGGAGCTCTTTTTTCTTCCTGTGTGCAGTGGGGAACATGTGTGGGTAAAGGAAGTCCACCTACAAATGCCTGTTACATTAACCATTGAAAACAATGCCAACAAGAGTTTACCAATGGTCTCCATTGTGTCCCTCTCCTCAATCAGAAGTTGTGCTCTGGGAATGTCTATGTGCATCCTCAGTGTTTGCTGCTGCTTATTAAGTGTATCTGACGTCCTGGTGTTCTTGCTAAAAACAAAAGAGAAGTAAATACATTAACATTTAGCCTAAATGATAAGATAGTTGCAAACTTCCTTATTTAAAATCAGGCCAGCTCAAACAAAAAATAATATTACTAGTGCATGGTATTAATTCATTGCACATGACAAGCAGTTAGATGAATGCACAGTGTTGAGGGATTTAGACTATTCTTTATCTCCTGAATATTTTGTATCATTTGCTTCAAGAGTTGTCATATAAAATAATTAGTAAAAACACTTTGCACGGTGGACCTTTTCTTTCATTCCTCATTAATATGAATAAAGAAACACAAATCTGCTCAAATAGGTTGGTAGGAAAAAGATGCCTTGAGTAATTTCTAATTGTTTATTCTTTCTTTTAAACTTTTCTTTTTTTTCATTCAATAGAATCCAAATATCACTAGAAGTGACAAATGAAAAAGCAAATTAATAACTAGGGATTCTATTAATAAATTGCATAAAATAAATAAAGGTTTTAGTCCCATTGATGTTCCAAGACTAAAATTGTAAGTCTTATCTACACTCATGGATTATTTGCTAATTGATTGATGCCATATTCTAAAAAAGAACATAAACCAATTATTCCATCATCATACAAATTGAAACAATTTCATTTTGAAGTTTGTGTACCAGAAAATGACTTCTTAAATAAGCTGTCTACTGAAAGCAAATGAAAATGGTTAGTAAAATTGAGTGCCACAATCATTTCTAGTACAGAGCTTGCACAAAGAAGCCTTCAGATTGCACTAAAATCCCAGGAACTTTTTGCCCTTTTAGATGCAATTACTCTTTGGAGGAGAGAAAACATTTGCAAATACTTCTTTAGGCAGGGAGGCTGAGGAAAATTAAGAAATCAGGCTGTAGTGTGATCCAAGAGCTCACACTTCAAAGAACTTTAAAATCCAAGTGGAGGCTCATTTTCTAATGTAAAATATCTGTAGATCACAGTTAACTCTCTTTTGGCAATGGATTATTTTTGTTAATGGAATCAGAAGGGGACTATTAACCTGCTTGATGAGAAGCTCACTTCTTCCCTGAGTATGAGCCTCTACATAGGAGATTAATGCGTGTGTGATTAGCCCACATCTCTAGACAATTTGCCTTAACTTTCTGTTCTATCTCCATGTGAGAAAGACATAACTTGCAGGTTTAGATTTTCCCCTAGAGTTCTTTTTAGGTGGAATTTCTGTGGTCAGTAATTCTGCTCCAAATCCAAGAGTAAGATCTTCAAGTCACACAGGTATGCATTTCTGGCTGATTCTCTTTCTGGGTTTCTGTGCTTTTGTGGTCCCCAGCATTAAGACTATCTATGTATCTCAGACTTTAACATCTCTAGTCTTTACCTGGGGGGTTAGGTGGTATCATTGCCATTGTGTACAGCTGGATAGCTGATATATATTCAAATAGCCTACAACTGGTGTTTCATTTAATCATTATGGAAGCGAAACATCAAGAGAGCAAACCAAGGGCTGGCAGATTTTTCTCCATATATAATCAGTGGAGACTAGTAGTCACAGTGGCTTACTAAGCACATGAATTTGCAAAGACATTTAGGATCCTAAAATGCAGATAAATTCCACACTGATGTTCTCAAAGACACTGCAGTCTCTGCATTGATTCAATGCCACTCTCTTATTGGTCCCCATTCAAGTTGCTGAAATGCTAAGAGAATTAGAGACTAATATATTATCTGCATGCCAAATATGCTTGAATACATGCCGTTGAAAAGTTGCACTACTTTGGGCTTGCTCAAGATCATAGAGCAAACCTGTGATTAAGTAAGAAACCGAATTTCTGAGGTCCAATTTCAATTCATAATCAATAATTCAATAGTTGCAGGCTACATGCAATCAGACACATACAGAATTTGTGCAATACATAACTGAGTCTAATAAATTCATCATTGCACTCCTCCTTTGCTCCAGGAAAACAGGAGACAAAGGGATTAATTCCTCAGAGAATGCAGATCCCAGAATCCCAGTGAGATCTAGAAGCTTTTCTGCAGTACAAATAGTATATATTCATAGTGCACAGAAAGTATTGCACAGAACATATTGTTTGAAATGTGGGGAGCAGGAGGACACTTCCCCAGTTTCCAGTTACGCTGCTCACCTGCCAAGAGAGAATTCTGAATCCCACTCTTGGCTCCAGGGATAGTTTTATGCAAAATAACGTGGAAGGTCCTTCAAGCCAGAACTGGCATACAGGCCTCTCTGTATTCATGAAAATTCACCACTATGCTCGAGAGTTGTTCCCTGTTTTGTGTGATCTCCGTCCTCTTCCTTACTGGTCTAATTAACTCTTCTGTATGCAGCACCATGGTGACATGGGGTGTCCAAAAACAGAACAGAAAACTGGCAGTAGCAAGAGGGTTGCTGCCAATTAGCACGTCATCTTTTCTGGCTCAAGGAATTTTGAATTATTTTCTGTGGAGAACCATAGCTCAACTTTTAGGTTATAAAATCCTAAAGTGCCAATAGCAATTAAGTGCCACTAGGACTTGGCAGTGAGGCAAAGATTTTTAGTATTGCAATTTTGAAGTTTGATGCCCAAGTATTTTCTAACTTGGGAAAATTCAGGCATCAAAGTATCATAACAGTCTGGTGAATGAGAAGCTGTCTTGGTTTTAGCTGTAACACTTACTTTTTTCTCCTTCTTATTAGCTGGTGCAGTGCCGTGTTTTGGCTTTAGTTTGAGAACAATGCTGATAACTCACCAACGTTTTAGTTGTTGCTAAGTAGCACTCACCCAGATCAAGGTGTTTTCAGTCTCATATGCTCTGACAGTGAGGAGGGGCACAGGAAGATGGGAGGGAGCAGAGACAGGACACCTGACCCTAACTAGCCAAAAGGGTATTCACCACAGCACATCATGCACAGTACATAAACTGGGGAGAATTACCCAGAAGGGATGGATGGCTGCTCAGGTTGGGCTGGGTATGGGTCAATGAGTGGTGAGCAATTGTATTGTGCATCACTTGTACTTATTGTTTGTTTTCTTTCCCCTTCTAGTTTTATATTGTCTCCGCTTGTTATTTCCCTTATCATTGTTATTATTATTAGTAGTAGTAGTAGTTCTATATTATAATTTACTTGAGTGAAAATTACTGTATGCACAGGACAGAGTTAAACCTATCAAGCTAGTTACGCGAAGGGATTAAATATGGTTCTCTCTTAACCCAAAGTCATTCTGGGTACTTGGCAGAGAGTCAAACCACCTCACAATTTCCCATTGTCCAAGCTGCTTATTGTAGAAACATATGGAAAACTAAATCTTGTAAGTAATCAGCCTGACAGAGGAATATCTGTGGAGAAAAGATTCCTTGTGTTGTGCTCAAAATTCGAAGTCAGTCAATTGCTATACTGATTCACAGTGAATGGTTACAAGAAGTTGGCTTGACCCACCCAGGAGAAACATAGAAAAGCTGTGATTGTATAACAGCAGACATTTTTATTTGTGAGCTTAAGGTATTGGAAACAAGTTGTGCAGCTCCCATTAAACTGCTAACTTCTGGGGCTTATCCTGTGTCTTGTTTTGACTTACACAGCCAAAGTAAGGGACTTTCAAAGCAAAGAATAAAGCTCCATTCTTAATCCACTTTACGCATGCTCATAAAAATCTCCTCAAAGGAAAAGCTCTGTCCATCTCTCACACCTTCCTACCGAGCAGGGAATCATCTTTTCTGCTCTTTGTCCAATACTTAAACAGCAAGGCACAACCCACAGCAAACCCTAATTCTTGACATTTGAATCACAGCAGATCTTTGTGAAATCAAAAAGACATAAACTATCAGGAAATTTATAATATTATTGCTTTGGAGAGAACTTACTATCCTTTGATTATTAACATGCTAAATCTTCAGGAACGTCTGGGGATTGTGGGTAGCTCAGGTTTCCATTGCAGGTGTTTCACAGATTTATCACAAGTGAGAGAACCTTTTGCCTGTAGAAAGCAGGCTCCCCAAAACAGCATCAATTTGAGAGCTCCAAATTATGACATGTCTGTAAATGCAAGCCTATATCGCCTAATTCCTCTGAAGTCTTGTTTTATTGGTCGTTTGCTTTTGTTCATACTTTTAGAAAAGAAATATAAAATATGAATATTTAATAAAAAAAGATAATTTGTTAATAAATGAGATGGGAGAAACTGACTTGATAATATTTTAATTCAGGTGAATGGAAAAGCAAAAAGAAAGGGTGGCAGATGAGATACCTAGAAAATCAGCTCTGAACTAAAGGCTGGGAAGGGACCTGACTGCTCTCCGAGTGTATTAGGTGGGAATTGGGGGTGGGGGCACAAAAGAAGTTCTTTAATTTGAAGTTTGACATTGGCAGAATAAAATATGGGTCAAAGTTAGGCACCTATGTTGGCAGTTTGATGAAGTTTTCTAAGTGTCAGAGGAGTGAGACTGAAATGGCCTTGCAGAAGCAGTGACAAGAATAGTGAATCTAGCCAGGGTTAAGGCATTTACCAGTTTTTCAGAGGTGTTATGTGTGGTTGTCACTGGGATTAATTATCTTCGTCCAGGAGTTTCGGGCAGCCTGTGCTGGGTTTCTTTAGAGAGCAGACTTGCTGTATGCTAATCTGTGCAGCTTTCTGCTACACTGAAAAATATAAAGAGCATACCTTCCTGACGTTGCTTAAACCTGCAATCTGCTGCTAGCAGGGGTTTCTAACAGGCAGATAGGAAGTGTATGACCTGACCAGCATGACCAGTCTTGTTACCATCAGTGGGACTATTCAGATGTATTTGCAGACTTTTGGTGTAGAGCTGAGTTGACCAACCTTCACTATGTCTTAGGTAAGACATATTCTTACAATAGCAGGTGAAATTAATCATGGGTGAGGAAGTTTAGAGTACAGTTCATTCAGTAAAATATCTGACATCTCAAACTTATTGCTTAAAAATAAAACCAAAACTCATTTATACTTAAAAATAATCCTTTGGTGATCCCATTTTCAAATATATGTAGAAGTTTTAAAGTTCAGACAAAATAATAAACATTGAAGATATGAAATTTCCGTCTTTGAAAGAATTGTGGTGCCAGGATAGTTAGTCTGTTGCATTTCAACAACTGAATTAGATTTCTGGATGCTGAACTGATGGAACAGAAATGAAAAATAATACAGGGATTTGCATGCTCTTCTGTACCTTTGGGTATATGCAGCAAGCAATAGTGAATTACATAAATATAACAGATGTTTAGAGGTACTCTCATCCAAGCGTTTACTGACTTTAATTAGATGATTTCTGAAAAGCAATTACTTTGGTACATATTATGAAAATGTTTTTCTGAATAGGCCAAATATCCAAATAGACCTACATCGCTTCTACAATTTAATCCACTAACACAAGGGTGCTCAGTTTTTTACCATTGTATTCGTTCACAGACACTATTCACAAATTGGGTTTTTTCTCCCATTTCTAACCATCAGTGTGTCCCAGTTTTCAGCCAACAGTCAAATAGTGTGGTTTCAAAAAGGATTTAGGAACAGAAGGTTCTCAGAAAAACTCAAACAGAAACTTCTCTGTCTCTATAATAATTTTTAAATGTAATGCCATAGTTGACAGACACTTTTCAATGAATCAATTCAAATTTTAAGAAAGCTGTTCTTACCTCATAAGCATTTCAGCCAAACTCTTTGCATCTAGAAGAAAACAGAAGAAATGTCATCAGAAGAAATGTCATCAGAAGAAACGTCATCAGAAGGGAAGATCCTTTTTACAGATTTAGTATCAGGAATTTATCTGAATCAGCTGTAAGACCACTGTTGTTTCTCAGCTCAGTGGCAAGAATTAAATCATCTCTAAAAGTCTTTACTTCTGATGAAACTGCATTTATGCCTCAGATATCCCTGTTAAATTCCTCAGTAGCACCAGAAATGCTTAGAGAAGTACAAACTACCATTAGCTTAACTAGAAAAAACTGCAGAAATGTAATAGAAGGAAGAGTTTAGCAAATAATGCGGATCTCTTATCCTTTATGCCATGGTTAGCAAGTGAACAGGTGAGGAAGGAAGAAAAGGCAAGAAAAAATTTCACATCCATCTCTAGGTAGGAGCGAAACACAAGCTGGATCAGCAGTTGGTAACCTGCCATTTCCAAACCAAACCTGACTGCACAGAGGTCTGAACAGGGTCTCCAAGAAGTGAGCTTTTTTGATTACAAGAAAGGAAATGGCATGTTCCCACATGGATCAGCCCTACAAAATGAGGTGCTGCTGTAGGAAAAATAGACCCCCTGTTCTTGTTATTGCTGCTATTATTAGCATAAAATTTTTTAGGGGTATAGGTGTTCTGGTACTTATCAGGTCCAAAGACACAGCTGAGGGCTGGTTTGCCTAGTGTTATTCAGGTAGATTTCTGTAGAACTCTATCAACATAATAAAATAATTTCTGTAGTATTATGTAGCAAAAGCAGACAGCTATGCTTTGCTCTCCTGCAGTCTGCTGCTAAACAAACTCACTTAAAAATGCTGACTCCAGAGTCCTTAAGTATATCAAACAGCAACAAAGCAGCCTTTTTGTGCAACCAAGTGAAGCAAATCCAAGAAGAAAGCAATTCCAAGTTCTAAGTCTTTAAGCAAGTCTTCTACTATGTGAAACTTTTAATTTCTTCTTTTATCTGCTGCTTGTAAATCTACCAGAACCAGCCAAGACATTTACTGGATTTGACTTTGTTCTCTCCATCTCACCTATTTTGTTCCTTAATCACCTCTTGGGTATCCTTCACCTACAACAACTTACTTGCTTGTGATCCTATTAAATATCCTGCCTTTAAAATTCAGAGGATGTGGGCATAAATAAACCACCATCTCAATACATCGCTCTGGTTACATTTGTATTTATTTTCTATTCCAAGTCATGGTGTTTTCAGTGAACTTTATGATGTTTCTCATTATTCTAGCAGGATGAGGATCATGAACAGACTACGCGCCTTTTCTCCCTCTAGAATACATAATAAGAGTGATCTAACATGTAAATATTGTTTGAATTCAGTTAGCAGCTTTTGTGATGCTATTGTTTCCTCCTTAAGTAAAGGCTATTGATACCAGTGCAAATAATTCACTACTCAAGAAGAGATGAAGGGACAAAGCTGAAAGTTAACCGGTCCAATGTTGTTCAGTTTGCTTTTTAGATTTGTTTAGCAGGATTAAACAACAAACAACCTCCCTCACGTGCTCTCAGGTGTGGCGCAGCACACGGCCATGTTCCATGCGACATCTGGAAAAAAAATGTTACCTTCCCACCATTAAAGGTATGTGGAGCATATTCAAATACTGCTTAACATATATTCATTTTTCGTCAAGAGATGCAAATGGAATTGTGCATCTTCAATCAAAAATAACATGAGGCACCATGAAAAATCATGTTACGCGCCAAAAAGCTGAACCAGGAGGTATTGTAGAAAAAATTCCATCAGCAGGGTTTAAATGTACTAATTATTCAAGCAGATTATTATAATAGTCAGCAGCATTACTGTAGTTAATGATGGCTGTACACAGGCCAGCGTAGTACTGCACCCAAAAAAACATCCGAGAAGATATCTTATGTAGCCATCAAAGCAAACCCTAAACCCAACTGAATATGGTAACAGTGTGTCCAGATCAGCTACAGGAGGAGAAATTCCAGTTTCACAAATCAACAACTATAGATTACAGATTGTAATGTGTATTTCCTACATTACACTTTTGAGCAGCAAATTGAGAGCACTTCATAAAATTAGTCAGTATCCCTGCCAGTGTATTATCTCCCAGCTTTCATGTGGGGAAAACAGGGTTTGGGGAGGCTATAAATGACATAGTGAAGGGGGTGATCTCCTGCTCTAGCCAAACGTCACCCCACGTC
The DNA here is from genome assembly GCF_037157495.1 of Lathamus discolor. Taxonomy (NCBI): domain Eukaryota; kingdom Metazoa; phylum Chordata; class Aves; order Psittaciformes; family Psittacidae; genus Lathamus; species Lathamus discolor. Next base: position 34,011,423 of record NC_088887.1, read on the forward strand.
TTAGTGAAATAGACAAACTGCTCCTCACTGTGGGTTTCACACGACTAAACTGACAGGCACTGACCCAACGACAGCCTTCACTTCCATTTGCTGGGGCAGCCGCCTTTAAAATCTTTAACACATTTGGCTTGCCACCTGGGAAATCAGGGACTGTGATACAGTATTAAATTGCATGCTGCCACTTCTGAACTATCATGCCGTGCTGCTACTTTCTGCTTGGCTTAAGGTGAGTTGGATTTAAAAACAAAGAGAAAACCATTACGGTAGTAGTGAAGCTAAGTTAATAGTAAGGACAAAGAGTGGTAAGTCATCAGGTTTCTTTTTTATAACGTATCCTGACCTGTTGAACGGCTGCATGAACTCCAGCACTTAATTGACCCTTTTGTCAATTGTCTTGTGGAGCTACTAAATTGGGCAAAAATCAGGGCTTTGATGAAAACTATGTTTTCTTTCTAAACAGATGTGCACTTCTGAAGAAATACATCATACTGGGGTGACGCAGGGAGAAGACAAAGGTTTACTTGTCCCCATATGCTAAAACAAGGAGTAAAAGGATTAAGAATGGAGAAACTGCTGTTCTTATTCTGCATTTGTTCCATGGTAACTGGAACTACAAACCCACTGTCTACAAGCATAAATACAAATGTTTGCATGTAGAACGTATAGCAAATAAATTCACAATTCCCACTCTTCTTTGTCAAGCAGGTTCAAAGAGAACACATCTCCTGGAGCCACAAAAGCAAGAATTACATCTGTAACTTGTATATATTCTTTTAGAAGGTCCCACTGTGGAAACTATTCCTTCTGATGTAGACTAGAAGAAAGTTGATGGTGAAATCGTGATTTAGGAGAAATGAGTCCTATGCTTCAAAGAAACCCCACCAGGTGATATATATCATGTAATAATGACAGGATTTCAATTTCAAAACTAATTCAGATGTAAGCTGAACACAAAAAGTACTAGAGCAAAACATTTTTTTTCAGTTAAGAGATCAGAAAAACCTGCACACAGGATTTCTTTTGCAGAGCTTAGCTCTCTAGAACGGTGATACTGATTATCAGTAAGACTTTTAGAACATGAAGTAACCTCCAGAAGAACAGAAAACAGCTAACAAGGGATCAGTTTTCAAAAAGAATGAATTACAAAAAAAATCTGAATTACTGAAGTAATTACTGAATTACTGAATTACTGAATTACAAAAAAAATCAATCTGATTTTGGCAACAGGCAAAATGACTAGAAAAAAAAAAAGAAGAAAAAAGGCTTGATGAAATCAATTAAAGGAGATGGAATAATTGAGGCCAATCAATACAGACTTGTGGTCAATCAGCCATGTCAAACAAAGCTGATTTTTTTTACAATGAGATTAAAAGTCATTGGAAATTGCTGACAATGAAAAAACTCTCACTGAGATACAATTAAATAACATTAAAACACTTGTACTTCTCTAGAGCAGTTATGGTACCTCAAAATATATTGATATCATAGTAGCATGATGCAAAAAAATAACATAGCAGCCATTTTACAAGGGTTTCAATATATTCGAACTACGATTTTAAAAGCAGAGAGTATTTATTTTCATCGTGCACCATGGGACATCACACTTGGCATTTTTATCAGTTGTCTGGAGTAAATGAATTAATATCTAATGAAAGTTTAATGCTGGCACAAGAATTAGGTAGCCAAAATATAATGAAAATGCCAGGTCACTAAGGCATGACAACCTGAATCATAAGGTAGCTTGGCCACAAGTTGGCCATGTATCTGTATTAGTATAAGGTCATACATCAGGAATACAAGCCGTAACTATAAAATGGAGAACGTCACCCTGTTGTACTGTAATCAGACAACTGTCAGATGCTCTCAATAGATAAGATGTTAAGCACAAAATTTTAAAATAATGTACTCAAAAAGGTGATCCCCGCTGATACAGAGACCATAAAGGGAAAGAAGAAAGGTTGTTACCTTTCTATGTGATACTGATATATCTGTTGGTGAAATACTGTGTTAATTTCCACCATACACAGATGAGGAATGGTACCTAAAGATTACAAAGGGACTAGATAAAATCCTTGAAACTAATAAATGACGGGAAAATTACACAGAAAAAATTGAAGAATATTCATCTGTTTCATTTATCAATGAAAACATTAAGAAATTATTTGGTTACTACCATGTATAAAGGAATATCCTCAGAGACTGAAAATATGATAGACGAAAGAACTTCAGTCCCTGTAAGCAGACAGAAGTCTAACAGGGCCAGATGGCTGGGATGTCGAGCTATAGCTCAACAGATTTAGATAAGAAGTGAGATGTAGCTTCCACAGAAATGTTAGTTAAATTATGATGTCTTTTACCAAAAGTACTGATGAAATCTTTGTCACTGCCTATGCTTAAGAGAAGCTTAGATATTTTTCTGAATTCCTACAGTCTGAGAGAAAATAATTCAGAGAACTCTTACGTTATGCAAAAGCCATGCTGGCCAACAGTCATCAGCCTTCTTTAAGGTACTGTAAGTAAAAAATCTATGAATATTTCTAAATTAATAATGAAAAACTAAATGTGCCGGCCATCTTTTCCTGGAGCCAAGGAGGTTAAAATGTCCTGCTCATTACTGAATGGAATTCCACACTATTTCCGAGAAGATAAGACAACACTTTCTTCACCCTTTAAAAACCTTTTTTTAACGAAAAAAAACCAAAAATGCACAGAGGTAAATGACAAAAGGCTTTGAATGAGAAAGCTGTTATACATTATGAAGCTAAAGCGTCCGTATGTCCTGGTTTCCGGAGCTACGTATGAACCATAAGGCTACTTGTCCTCTTTGATTAATGAATTTGCCAATGCCTAAGAGCCTTGTATCTCTGCCTTTTTTTGCAAAAACATCCAAACTATTGTTACAAAGGACAAAATGAGACCCAAAAGAGAAGTGAGTAGATGTTAAGGTGAGATCAAATACATACAGTTGGCTCTGGTTGTAATATATACTATGATCATATTTTGGTCAAAAGGTAAGTAACTGAACAATTCAGTCGCTCTTGGAAATTATTAGCTTTAATTTTGCAGACGACAAATTGTTTTAATATTTATTCAGTGTGGGATTTGAAAGGTTTTTTTCCCAGATACCTTCAGTGTAAGATCTGCTGCTGTCTGCTAGTAAAAATCCTACAAGGCTGAGTGCAGGAAGTGGATGACTGCAAGAGTCAAAGCCTGACTGAAGCTCAGACAGGGGTATTTATCAGATCTATAACATTCACATGGCAAACACCTGAATTTGAATAAGGACTAGAGAAAACATAAATCAGCAACAATGGAAGCTCACTGAAGAATAAAGTGTTGTAATAGCTGTGTTCTAATGCATCATAGGGAAAAAGATGTGGTAACAAATCTGAGAATGCCTGGTTGTGTTTTCTAGCCTATACTAACAAGCGGCTATATTCATTTTATAACTCAGTAATTGTGGTTTGCATCTGCTGGAAAACTGAAATCCCCTCATCTTCAAAACATCTGATTTCATTCTTTGAAAAAAATATTATTTTGGGTTATCAAGACCATTCACAAGAGAAACAAACAACAGAAAAAAAAAAAAAAAAAGGGAAACAATCAAACACCAATACATGACAACTATTTTCCTTTCCCTCATGCAAAATAGTAACATTGGATACATGAGTCATTTCTTAGAAACTTACTACCAAATGAGAAAGAAAAAATTTCTGTAGAAAACACAAACGCTTCGTTGCCTCATGTTGGTTACATATTGCAGGAAAATGACATCAACTGGGGACTGAACACTTTGGTCACGTGCAGCCCCACTTGCACTTTCATGTTCAGGAAGTATGCATATATAGAAGTAAGTGCCACAGATCTCATCTTACCTCGCAGCCTCTTCAGTCTCTGCTCTCTCCTCCTCCTCCGCACGATGAGCAGCATCACAAAAAGCAGCAAGACCCCAACCAAGATACAGGAAATGGTCACCAGCATCTTTAGCCCTTCGTTGGTTGCCAGTCCCTCCTCACTTTGCACAACTGACTTAATGAGTGGAGGGATTGTACCTGGAAACAGGGTCATGATATTAGATGCCTATTAATGAAGACAAAAGATTGAGTTCTCAGGGAATATGGCATTTCATGTGCTTCAGTTGCATGCAGAACATTAAGAAGAATTAATCATGTTCAGGGTGGATGCCATGTATGCATGCGTAATGGCAGTGCACACATAATCAGTCACACTGGTAACAAGGCACTGACTGCAGAGACCCATAGATTATCAGAAATCAAGAAAATCATTCATTGACAAAAGAAAACCATGCCCAGTATACAGTTAAATACTATGATTAATTTGAAGTCATATTAAATCATTATAAAGCTGCAAGAGATTGCAGAATTACTACCTATGTATATTACTCTGCTATAGGAAAATAACACCGCTGCAACATACACGTACTTTCTGATGGGTTTTTCTATGTAAGGACAATATTTGACAAAGTTCATTTTGTGCTTCATATACGAGATGAATCCTTTGCACAGAACCATTCTTATATCACCTCTTAGGGGTGCAGCAGTGATATTGATCTGAAATTCAGATAGTCAGCCTGATGCTAATTTGTCAAAGAGTGTCTGACTCATCAGTAAACCAGCAGAGTAATACTGGATAGAAACAATCAAATTTTGGTTGAAATGAAGGAAATGAATCTAAAAACTACTGGCATCAGCAGGCAGCTCACTTTTTCATTTTGGGACATATTTGCATTTTGAATATACCTGGCTTCCTGGTGACATATAATACTAGAACTTTTCAGTTCTTTTTTCTTTACTTCTAAAGGACGTGAGAAGAATGCAGCACTTTCTCTGGAATGTTGTTTAGTTATGGCAGACTTCTCACTCATTTCCTGATTACTATTAAACTGCTGAGTGCAACCACAAATGAAGCTATAAAATGCAGATTTGTTTGAAAACGGATAGAAACACGCAAGTATTGTGAACTGTGATGACTTTTGGCAGAAGCTATTCAATTTTAACCAGCTATTGAAACATGAAAGTAGCTACTTACTTCCTAAAAAGATAGGAGAGTGAGATAAAATAACAGGCACATCCTTTTTTACATTGTAATTGCTGCATTGAGTGATATAGTTATATCTCATTATGTACAATACAGTATCAGAAAAGTAAAAGTGATATGATGCAGTACAATGTGAGTACCATAACCACACTGCAAAAGTAGAATTCTAAGCCATGTTTTTTTCAGAAAAGCTATTTGAGTTGCACATGATGAGAAAAGTAGTCCCCTAAAGGGATGAAGATAAAATGAAAAGCTACAACCATGCAAACCTGTATCAGCTACTTCAGAAAATTTATTCTCTTACAATTGCATTTTGAATATTTTTCTACTGTTGCATTGCAGTTCTTCCCCATAATTTTCCTAATTTTTGTAATTTTACATTTCTTGGAATAAACACACAGCAGATTTTTCATCTTGTCTTAACTGAGATGTAGTTTTTGCACTATTTTAAAGGCAAAGAAAATGATTAGATGAAGGAATGACAAAAATGGAAAGAACTTCAAGCTCCTGACCGCAATACTAATAGCTGTCTCTAAATCCTCCTAAACCCTCCTGAATAAAAAAAGGCCAAATTTTTCTCCCAATTAAAGTCCTGCAGATCGTTGCCTAAGGATTGTTAGGTTCAAGATTTCCTAAAATTATGCCTTGCTCTCCTTAATATTTTGATGAAAATCAAATTAAGAGTGGCATTAATTTCAGTTAAATCTTCAGTGTTTAGGTGATTATAATTTTCTATACCTTTTCCAAGTAAAGTGTAGGCCTTATAATGCTATATACAGGCAGTACAAGCTTAATTAAAAAAAAAAAATACCACAAATGTATATATCTTTCACATTATCTATTTTTGGGTATTTGGTGATTTTATTAGAAATTGTGAAAAACTAAACCAGCTGTCCATTGAGTAAACACCATTTCAACATTTGTTGTCATTCTAGGTGCTGCCTAGGAGTGGAATAGTCAAAGCTTTTCTCAGGACAAAGTCCCAGACACATTGGGAGGTTTGGTTGATTTTATTATTTTTCCCATGTTAATTCACCTTCCTCCTTTGTTAGGCTGCTTTACTGGTGCTTCATAGAAGTTGCAATTATAATGTCTCAGCCTCCATTTTCCCCTATATTGCAGTTCTTCCAGCATCTTGCATTGTTCCCAGGGACTTTCGGGCCGCCAGGTGTTTTCCTGTGTCTTAACTGTTCTTCATGGTTGGTCCCTTGGTGGGCTAGAATCAATTAGTGTAGCTTAGAGCAACTAGCAAGCTAATCTGATTTAATGTCAGGGCTACTGAGTAGCTGATCTCTGAGTCAGGAAGCTCCTTTGCAGTGCTACAAGCTACAGCTGCACATTGCTAAAAATATCTTCTTAAGTATTGAGTGCAAATGTTCTGAAAAACAAGGGGCAGGAAGGTCATAAAGTCTGTAAGCAGAAAGTGGTTAGCTGAAATATCTATGAACAGAAAGCAAAAAGTCTCACGTAGATCTGTCATTAACCTTCTGACCTAATTCACCATGAAGAGATTTAAGGTAAAAGAATACTTAGCCATGGTATTTCTCCAGAGCTCTATCCCAGATAACAATCAGCTACTGCAGTCCGAGCAAAATGACTGAAACTCCAGTTTCACTTGCACAGTGAAATCCACATAACTCAAGGATTTCTACAAAGTGTACAAAGGCTTTATCTTAAGGCTGCTAAAGCTCCTAAGCTTAGGAACAAGCATTTGGTATCCTAGAACTTTCATACTTTAGATTTTTTTATCTAATCTTCAAAGTACTATCTTTGTATCTGGTTTATCCTAAGGGCAGTTGTTACCCCTAGAAGCTGGAAGGGACTAATCACACATCATAAGAAGAATCATTGGTAGAGGTAGGGTTAGCACTCAAAAGCTGAGCTGGCCAAGAAGTTCCCATTGTAATGCTTTTTGTATATGAAAGTCACTCTCTATAAAAGCAAAAATTTCCGCATGAAGTATTGATAGAAAATGTTGATTTCTGATCAGACACTGAATTTATTATCTTAATTTTAAATAATGATGATGGTACTAAATCATCACCATCATTTTAGTTCTGCATCATATGTAACAAATTCAGAAAATTTGAAACTTGAAATTTTCTTTTCCATCCACATATCCCTCTTTAACCTTGCGGTCAGTATTTGAAATCATGCTGCCTCTCTAAGGCACAATATAGTCCTGGCAAAGCATGCTTGACAAACAAAACCATCAATGTCATAAAGGAGAAATTTTCTAGCTGACCAGAAGCAGTGGCCCAGGAAAACATGAGGGGATATGCTATTCATGAAAGAGTGAGCTGTGAGGGCATGTGTCATTTATTATCTGCAAGAACTGAGGAGTACCTAGTGCAAAGACTGTGATAGCATTAGAGGATATGTAAGATGTTGAGGTTTAAACCCTGCTTGATTCTGGCTGATTCCACACTTCCGACTGCAACAGTCCCTGTTATTTGCTCTTCTCCTGGAGAGTGCTGCTTTGCGTGGGACAAAACCGTGGCAGGCAGGTGTCTTACCAACACAGAGTTAATGAATGATGAGAAATTTGGTGCTGTAACTGGACAGTTGTCGGTTCTTGTTTGAGCTTTCTCACTAGTTCTGTTGTTTAATTTAGCAGTACTGATGTTGCCAAGTGGTTGCCCAATACAGCACAATATCCCTGGCAACAGAACAGCATTTTACACTGGATGTCTCCAGAAAAGCTCTGGCAAGTCATACTACAGCAATTCAAGAGATTGCCATCTGGAGCCATCTGCACTGCTTTTTTGCCAGCCAGTTCCCACTATAGAGCCAGCAGAAGCATACATGTGCCACCATCACTTTCAATAAATATGCCAGGATAAGAGCTGGACTGACTGACAAATTGGCACTTTTGCTCTCGCCTTCTTGTCCTGGCTTTTGCAGGGTAGGCAGTAACCCTGGCAGAAGGGCAGGATACAGCAATGCCTTCATCCCCTGTGCCCTGCTGCTGGGCATGACAGACCCATCTGTCATGGACATTAGTTTCACTCTCCCCTGTCTGTAAATATGGATAATAGCATTGCTGTTGCTTTGCCCTTGGAGGATGTTGTCTGGAGGCTTTCCTGGAAGACAAGCTGGTTAGCTGCTCCGCTGTGTCACAAGGACACTGCATGGAATAGCAATGAGGCCAGTCACCCTTGTGAATGGCTCCAGGAACCAATTGTACAGGAGACGTATATTCACATATTTCATGGAAGAGATGCATGAAATGCTATCAAGTGCTTTTGTGACCACTGGAACTAGTGACACCTGGTGTCCAATGGTTATGTGTCTCACGGCTGATTGGTGCTGGAGCTTTTCCTCACTGAGGACAAATAAATAATTCCTCTTTTCTGCCTCGCAGACTGTTGCTATGAAATCAGGAGACATTTTACGCCTTTGAGGCTGTTACCCCTCTGTCAGCATGGCTAGCAGATTCAAAAGGGGTTTATGGGAGGGGGAAGAGAAACAGAAAAGAAAGAGAAGCAAAAATAATCTTTTAAGAAAACAGAGCAAAATCGGTATCTCAGACATGCAAATAAAAATACATACTTACTGCCATCGTAATTGAGTGTTGCAAATTTGGCTTGTTTTTCTGCACAGCCAGCACTGTTGCACACTCTCATTTGCAGTTCATACCAGGTTGCCTCCTGGAGGTCATAAAGTATGTAGGACTTTGACAGGGATGTCCGCTGGGCAGTTGTCCATACCGTTGTCCCAAATGGCCGGTACTCCAGGGTGAAGGAGGTGATGGGGCAACCACCATCATTCCAACCTATCAGGTTCAGCTTCACCCTCGTGGTGTTGATACTTGCAAAGAGCTCTTGTTCCTTCGAAAACTGTGGCTCTAGAATCAATGGTATATTTCAAATGAAATGTTTAACAAATATAGGACTCTCAAAAATATAGTTGAGAGTAATTTCTAAGACAATCTTTACTCTATCTTACTACCTATATATTCAACTTCTCCCCCCCCAAAAAAAAAAGCTTTGTTCACACTTTGTGCTAGCTCACATAGATTTTTAAATCCATATGCCAAATTTGTTCATAATTCTGACACATATTTGCAATGTGGAGCCACCCTCAGCAACCAGGACCAAGGGATCCATTGCTGAGTTAGAGAAGAATTCCACAAATCTTAGCTGTTTCACCTTGCAGAGCTTTTCTCTGGGTTTTTAATACTTATCCTGTTCAAAGGCTGATATTTGCATAGCTCCTGCAGTACCGGCTTGGAGCAAAAAAGGTATTGGCTCCATTTCCTTTACCCAAAAATATACTCTACACCTTCCTTCAACATCCAGACAAATAAACCCCTGAATTTTTCACAAGAGAAGAAATAAATTCCTCATGGCAATAGCAGTAGCTGGAATTGCGATAGTCTATGATATTGCAGACACCCCCTTCCCAAATATCTACCAACCCATCTTATAAATAAAAGGTTAAAGAAATAAAGATAGAAAAACTCCCAGTGTGTGCTTCAAGTCCTGCAGTGACATCCTTTTCTGTCACAGCATGAACACAATTGGAAATGTTTCCAAAGCCAATAATATTAAAATATCCAAGCCTGTCTTGTCATCAAACCAAGATTTACAGCAGAATGCAATAGCTTTAGGTGAGAAAAGGGGATGGACATCGACATACCTTTTCCAAGTGTTTTGGCCTCAATGATCTCGCTGATGCGTCCTGGCCCCACTCCATTCTGAGCAGTTAAAGTAAACTTGTACCAAGTGCCACATTTCAGCGTTTCTAAACGGTAGGACCTCTCACTAGGGCTAATGGGAAAACTACCCCACTGCTCACTGTTATCTTCTGAGTACTGCAAAATATAACCTGGACGAAAAGCACAGATGACAATGGTAAGCCAGACATCGACCACAAATTCTGCAGGTAATATGACAAGTCATTTTAAAGACCTAATAAAACTAGAAAATTCAAGTGCACAGGGAGACATACAGCTCTTCCCTGAATAATAGATACCAGGCAATACATTTTGCTTACCCTTACAACAGCTTAAATACCATTTTTATGATCATTTCAAAGGGAAAAGAAAGGGATAGACATTTCAAAATACTCTTCAATCAGCAGCAAAACCCAGATGATGAACCTGGACCCTCAAAAATGAATAGTTAAAGATTACACGTCTGGAAAATCAGAGCGAGTTACTGTCATAACAGCTGAGGGTATGCTGGAAGAAAGTGATTAAATCTGTGATTAAACTACCCAAAGAGAAATGGCAATTTACTGAAAGCTGTTATCACGATGATAGTGCACATTAAGCGCTGACAGCAATACAGATTGCTTTGTTTTTCTTTTTTTGTAGCCATTCATAATTATACACTAATCCTATCAACATATGCTAATTCAGTAAGAAGTTGCAATTAACCTGAATTATATTACCTCGGATAGAACTGCCGCCATTGTCTCCAGGTATCCAGGAAAGAGTGATAGAAGAAGATGTAGTTTTAGATACAGTGAGTCTCGGCTGGTCTGGTGGAACTACATGGAAAATAGTTCAGAATAGAAAATAGAATCAAATGATTAGACTTTATCTTAATAACTTCTAACAGCCATTTATCAAATAACTGTTTTGAGTTGCAAAAAATGCAAGTGATTTCTGTCAAAGTGTCTGTTTAGTTGACATCCTTAGTTAAGAGCAGACAAGCTTTCATTTTTTATATTTAATTTTCCACTCAATTTTGTCTTTCAGTTCTTAACCCTTGCTTTTCTCTGCATTATTTGCATCTGTCCTGTCAGATCTAAATGGCATATGAGCTACCCAGCCATTATTATTAATTATTTTTCATATCTGTTTTAGGGAGAAACAGAATTTTTAGTGGAGGGAAACAGATGTCTACTTGCAAGTGATGCCTCACTTACGCACGTGTTCACAGGCTATTATGGCAAGCGTAAATTAAACAGTGCATAACAGAGCTTTCGCCAGTACAACAGTGAGTGCTAACTAGGTAGGATTGTTAGTCCTGTGATCAGAGGCAGATCCATGTCTCTTTCAGATCACACCACGTATGCGTTGAGGCTATTGGTATAAACAAGACACAACTATCAGCAAAGGACGAACAAACCAGGAAATACTTCAGTTCTGCTGCTCCCTATAAACATTATGGCTATGTGCCTAAACTGTGGGACACAGGATCAGCACAGAGTACAGGAATAAGACAGAGGTCTCACCTCTTATCCTCTCTCTACTGTGCAGTTTCCTTTGGAGGAAAACCCAGCATGAAATGTCAGAAAAATTGCTACATCTCAATGAGTTGCCCAGGATAGGGAGAACTGGGACCAGAACCTCGGGCAGGGAACTAGGATTGGAAATGGGACTGGGAACTGGAACAGTTTAGGCTCAGTCTAAGTAACCCCAAATTGCACCAGTGTCTATGCCTAGGTTTCCAGAGTTAAGTGCTCAGGGGCAGAAAATAGCAAAGTAGCCAGCTTTCTTTTCACCTTGACAAATCTCCAGCAATAGATGATGACAGGGCAGTCACACCTGGTCCAGTCACTGTCACTGCAAGTGTGGGAAGGAGGTGCTGGTGTTGGCAATTGCTGCTGGCAGGAGCTGCCATTTCCTTGCCATAGTTACTCCTCGAAGACACCATCCAATAAGCAAGGCAGGACAGAAGCAAAAAATGTTCTGCTGTGTCCAGTAGTCTGCTGTCAGAGGACATTGCCTGCTTCGCCTGTGTTTAAGGGGTAGCTCTACCAGCAGAATGAAACTCCAGGAAAAGCTGCTTGTTTACAGCTCAAGTCAGCAAAATAATGAGTGCTGGTATGAAATGGAGGCTGCTGGTTTAGAGCTATGAACTAGTTCAAAAGGAAGTTAATTTTACTGCCCTCAAAGGGTTAAACAGTACTGAAGAACTGGCTTTATCCATGGGTAATTCCATGAAGAAAGACTGCACTCACTACACTGAAAAATTTATTGTAAAACCTTTCATCACAGCTGCACCCTATCTACAAAAGATGGTGGTCCTGTATATTATATGCCAGCCTCTATCTGTCCCTTGGGAAAATAATACTGAGTTGCTTTTAGTTATTGCAGTTCAATAACAGCAAGGATATGGAATTACAAAAGTACTTAGTGAAATATAAAGTTGCCCTACTTCCTGTTGTGGCTACGCTTCAAACATTACAGAAGAGCATCTTTAGGCTTTGTTGGATCATAGGTAAGTTAATATACACTATGTCATTTGTTTCAAGGTTTAGTGGAAGGGTTTAGCCAGAGAGAGTTTGGCTGCAGTTAAAACAATCTCATTCTGTGTTCTCATATGTTTGTACTAGAAATTTAGATTGTATATCAAGGGACAGGAATGTGACTGACCACAGCATGGCCTGTATTCCCAACTCAGTTTTTTTCTTCCTGCTGGTAGAACAATTTGCAGTCAGTTGAAGCACTCTTAGGATCTACTTTAGTATAAGTGAGCAAAACTCTTAGGATCTGCTTTAGTATAAGTGAGCAAGGAAATCTCCTGCATAGTGAATTCTTGGTATGTGAATACGCATGTTCTGCTTCACATTACTGTTACTGAATATTCTTGTGTTATCATTGCTTTTATACACAGCGACACCATAATGGATACATTATACACATTTCAACATGCATATAAAAAATAGATGGTAATATGTGCTGATGTTCCATTTTAAATACTTCCTCATATTCACCATCAGTAAGATTCTGCTCTTACATAATGAAGTTTTTGTCCAAGGTCTCAGTAGAGAGGTTGACAGCTTTTCAAAAGCTAAAGTAAAGAACTTCATCTCTTTATGAATTGTTCAGTATTTAAATGATACACGTAATATTTGTACGGAGAAGGAAGAAGTTATTTTCTGTGTCAGGAACTAGAACGTAACTGATTGCACTCAGTTGTCAATCCTACAAGAGCTTACACAGAGACTTAACTGCAAGTGTGCGAATCATTCCACCAAAGCCAAAACATTTGCTCTATCATACAGTGTTGCTGGCTGCATCAGAATGACCAGTATAATATTTTATTTCTTAATTTGGAAGAATAGAATTAGTATTAACACACAATACTACTAATATTTTACATGCATCTGCAACCAGATAAACCAATGCACTACCAGCGCTTAGCAGTCTATAGCCATAATAACAATCATGAGATAAATCCAATAGTCTTACCTTGTACCTGCAAATTCAAAATTATTTCATCAGATCCCCAGTTGTTACTGGCCACACAACTATAGTACCCAGAGTCTTCTGCTTTCACAGTACGGATGACAAAGCTGCCATTGCTAAAGATGCTTCTTCGCCCATCAATCATCACTAGACTGGGTGTCCCGTTACTACCTCACAGGAAACAAAGTGCATACATTAAAGAAGTTACAATCAAAATTACTCAGAATTGGATTTTTTTTTTTTTTTGAAGCCACTAAGAACGGGAAGAAAGAAAAAGGGGTGGGGGAGTGTCCTCTTTAACAAAGACAGCAAAGGAATATTTTCTGATGGGCAACAGCTGCCTTTTGTTTAAAGAACACAGATATCTTTGCCCCAGTTTGAGTGAAAATGGAAATTCACTCCTTCCTTAAGTATCTGCTATTTCATAAAAGTGCCAAAATAAAAGTGAAAGTAGTTCCTGGCTACAAAATGTATCCTTATGAAATAGCTATTTGGATTAATGTACAAGCTGGTTTCATAGCACTGCAGTATCACTGCTTACGCAGTGCTTGGATTAAAATTATTGTCCATGTGTGTTTCCAAATGACTCTGTCAAACTGTGAAACTAAAGAACAAAACAGAATAATGAAAACCAAGGCATGTGCAAGACATGCACACAGCACAATCCAACGCATCAGACATTTTACTTTCTCGGACTGAAACTATTTGGTGCGCCTGAAGCTAAATCAGAAAATAGTCCTAGGTTTTATTTAACATTTACTTCTTTCTTTCTAACTTTTCTTTCATTTTGACACATTCTAATAGCCACAATTAGCTTCAGTTCAAGGAATTTTTGAACTTGTTATCTACTGTCACTCTGTGCAGTTCCCCAAACCAGTCCTTCCTGACAGTCATCCAAGGTCACCTGCATTGCAACCCTCAGGATTTTAAGCAAACGGCCTTTATTTGACCTATACGTTTAGTTGCTGGTTACCTATCCTTCATCCATTTGACTGTTGGAGCTGGGTCTCCCACGGCTTTGCAAGGGAGGACAATGTCCTTCATCCAGGGAGTTGTCACTGTGCCACTAAATGTCAAAATCCTGGCAGGAGCTGAGCAAGAGAGAGCAAAAAAGAAATGAGGTGCTCATTCATACGGCTCTTGAAAGGAAAACATAGATATCCAGGATTAAATGTGGTAAATGTATCTATTTCAAACTGTGCTTTTAGGTAACTATTTCCTTTTAACTCATAATATTAGCTATTTATTCAAACACAAATATTATAGTATCTGGAAAAGAAGTAACCAAAAGAGAGATGAGGCAGGGGACTTGAAGAGTTGCTGTGGAGTAAAAGAGTAAAATCAGCTACTGATCATCTTTACTGATTTTTATATATTTAATAGTAGAAATTAAACACAAAAATCATGTCCAAGGGACGCTGCTCTCCAAAATTCCATCAGGAAGTGTCCACAATAGACAGACACCTTACAAAAGCTAAATTACTGAATCATCACTTTTACAAGAGCTATGTTATTAAACAAAACAATCCTTCACGTATGTACATGTGTCATGGTTTAACTGAAACCAGGATAACATCTTGGTACATTGCAGTTTTTCTGACATCCACATATATGAACAAACTGTTTAAGTCAGTTTAAGTTGTATCAGCTCTCACATCACCTAAATACATCAACACAAATATCACTCCTGTAGTTTCAGTTTGCAATATGCAGGAACACTAGACTTGTGTTAGAGCTGCATTGTACGTTATTACTGAGGAACTACCCTTATTAGAAATAGACTTCTTATTGAAATCTAAATACATATTTCAAAGGTACATACAGAGTACAGACACAAAAACTACTGTATTTTTAATCCTGATCTACTTCAGCCATGCACACTGAGCAGAATTTATATTTAATAATCCATTTTGCACCAATTAGAAAAACATGAAAATGAAAGCCAGCATCAAATACCACTGGAACAGTTCGTGTCAGAAAAAAAAAAAATCATGCATAAAAGAACAGGCCTTGAAGAGTTAAGGGAAATTACTTGAGTAGGCTGCAGTGGGACATGAAGTATTCATACAAAAAGATTACAAAGATTATATGATCAGTCTGGACTGTGTTGCCTATGTTCCCTTCAAACAGGTTTGAAGACTAAGCTTCTTGTGAGATTTTTCTCTGGTCAAAATTTTAACCACACCCACAAGAAGTAGCTGTAACAGACAAAATCAATGTTAGATAATAGGACAACAATTACTTTCTTAACAACCAAGCACTGAAATGTCCCATCCTGGCTAAACAGGCACTAAGGACCCCTGGCTCCCCCATTCTGGAAGATCTGTTAGCCTTGGCAGGAGGGTGCTGTGGCATGTGCTGCTCTGAGGAGGTAGTACACCAGAATGACGCAAAGACACTGCTCAGCCAGTAAGTTTCATGATATAGCCTTATTTTCCACTGTGTCAGTCTTAAGACCATATCTTCTAAGAAAGATTTACATAGGCCTATATTGCCACAAGCCATAGGATAATTAACCAAGCTAATTGAAACAGAAAAATGCTCAGTCTCTTCAGAGATACGGTGTGAAATGCTGACTCCAGTGAAGTTAGTGTTAGAAGGCTCACTGGTCCTCAGTGATGCTAGTTTTTTGCTGCGGGAGATGCCTAATGATACTCATGCCATCTTTAAGAAGCAGCAGGAGATGCTGTCAGCTGTGTCTATCTACAAAGCACATCTGAAGCATCTGGACTGCTCCTAGTAGCAGCAATGTTTTCTGAGTAGTGGTGGTTAGAAACTCGAATTGCTGTTCCATGCAAAATTCTTTCTGTAACATGAGACCTGAAAACTCATTTAAAATGAACTATTAATCTTTTTCTCTCTAGCTTTCACACCTCTCCAGTGTTTCTCAAAATATCCAGCTATTTCCAACTGCCAACAGTTACTTTAGGACAAAGTATAAGTATTGCAGGAATCCTGCTGAAGCTTTCAGTATGACAGCACCACTGTTAGCAAACTTTCTGTGATATCCATTTATATGTTATAGCTATTTCAACATGAATTCTTTCATAAGTCATAGGTTGGATATCAGATCTCAAAGTACATTTATGTGTAGCTCCTGGTTTTCAATAACCTGTGTGTCCCACTTTACTGCAATGCGTGGAAGTAACACAAACCTCACAGAAGCTTTAGTCAGTGGTAAGATGAGAAACTGTAAGTCAGAAGTGCCAATCACAAAAGCATAAAGCACTATTTCCATGAAAGTTCCCACAGCTTTCTATGGATTATCTATTCCTTTCATGTACTGAGTGCTTTTAAAAGAGATGGCAAAATAGCATGAAAAGTCTTAACTCCAATTTTCTTTACAGCTTAACTTCTAATAATGTTCTGAGACTGCTAACAGGTACACAAACAAAAGAAAAATGGAAACAAAACAAATGCCTAGTGAAATGCACCTGAAAACAATAGGTTTGAAAGGCTAACAGGCATTCATGACTCTCACAGACTCCTCCTTTTGAGACAAGGGAGCTTTATGCTGCAAGTGGGCAATTCATCTGTAGGGCTTACCTTTGCTATTGATGCTACCCACATGCCTACTGACTACCCACCAACCTGATGTTTGATGGTACTAGATTAGAACTCTGTCTGTTCCTGAAGTTTTACCAATTACCCAGTCATTAATTGAAGATAAAGGGGTACCTTCAACAAACAGTGCACTCTCATATGCTAATGAGGACTCCCAAATATTTTTTTTGTTCAAATTCTGAATCCTCTTACTGTCATAGAATAAGAAAAGGGTAGAAATTCTTTGTGAGAGGTTATAACACACTTTTGGTTTGGTATTGTTTGTCTTTTTGTCTGTTTGTGTTTTTTTCTGTTGAGAAAAAAAGTAGAGAGAGGGCACTGTAGAATCTTAAAGGCAAAACCGTATAGGGAAACTGAGCAAGGACTGTGACAGCTCACTGCAGCTTATCTTAATATGAATTAACACAAGGGCCATCAGTGAATATCCTGGGTCAGGATTTTCTTCCATTTATTTTCTCAAAGAAGAATGTCCCATGTATTCCAGGATGATGAAACAGACCAACAGGGGGTGTGTGCTATCGTGTGAGCCCTACATGTTGTTTAAAAACATTAAACACACAAACCCACATAGACTAGGTAGCAAATCTGTTCAACACTAATGCTCCAGTGGTCTGCGAGAAGAAGGGAAATAAAATGTTAAAGTCAGAGTTCTCCCCAGAGGTTGAGATTGCCATGGATGTAGATCAGTTATTGTCATATTGCTGACAAATGCTCTTCTCTATCAGCTGTGGTCAAGAAATATGAAGAACAAGGTGAATGCAAGGTTTGCTGTCTTTTAGATATATTTGATGGGCTAAATTCACAACTTTCAGTTCAGAAATGAAGTGTAATTTGAGGTGTAAGTACATAGCCTGCTTATGTGAAGAGTGCATTTTCATTGCTGTGATTATTTTCTGTTTGTTGGGGTTTGGTGCTTTTTTTTTTTTGTTGTTTTTTTTTTTTGCTTATTTTTGTCAGTTAATTACAGAGAATGACAATCTGTTCTGAGAAATGGAGACACTAAAGAAAGAAACGTTAACTTGAATTAAGCTTTCAGTTAAATTGTACTATCCCTTTCACATCAAACCCCTATCTAGACATTTTCATTATTCTCAAAGGGGTTATTAAAGGGGTTATAATTAAGTTGACATAATTCAATTCAAAGTTAACTCTCATTAGCTGTCATGATGCCATCATTACTTGGACAGTTACTGTGAAATAAGTGGAGGGAAAAAAGGAAGCAAACAGTTTCACAATAATGGCCCATAGGATGTACTTGCATTGGGGACTTGTGGTAAAATCACGACATAACTGCTCCGAACCCTGCAATGTGTTATTTGCTTCAGATGTAGTGGGGTTGAGAAAGGTGTTCAAGGTTAGCGCTGCTCACTTTTCTTCATTGTGCATCTACTGACCTTATCACCGACCATCACTTTCTCTCAGCTCTCCAAAAGGCCCAGAGGTGCATTCACACAGGTAATCTTGTACATGACACAATAATTTCTAGCTTGGCTACATCCAAAGGTCATAAAATTGCTATCTGTCAGTATCCCTAGTGTCCATCATGACCTCCACAAATGGATAATCACTTTTTCAGTCCCAAGTGCATGTAAGAGAGGCTTGTCCTGAGCATAATCTGATGCAGACTTTATATTGGGGAACCACTACTATCTCTAACATTGACTGGATACATTCTACTATCCTGCAAAATATAGTCCTGTTCACATTGACTTGTCTATATTGAAGTAATTAATTATGAAATTTTTCCTTAAAATTGCTCCTGTTTTTCATACAAGCTATTATTAAGTTCACTTATTTATCATCATGGATCATATTAAATACAGAGGGTTTGGAGGAGCAGAATTAATTCTGGTTTCTGATAAGCTTGTTCAGTTTACCAGAAGTACATGTGGGTCAATCTCTCTAATTTTGCCAAGCCGAGAGCAATCATATACTACATGTCCTCATAACTAGAGGTTACGAATCCCGGTATCTGCAAACTCTGCAGTGCTCTGCGTTCATCTTGTCTGAACACTTCCCTCTTTTTTAAGCATGTAAGACATGAAGAAAGAGAACTCCTAGTGCATTATATGCAGGGGTTCTTGCACGATCCTGGATTTGCTTGCATCCTCAATCTATTAGTATTGCAACATGCTATCTAATTGGTTTTGCTCTTATTCAAGCATTAATTTTTATGCCTATTTTTATTTCTTTTTGATTTTTTTTCACCAGAAATTTATTACACACATGTAACAATTGGCCTAAAAGGAGGAGCACACTGAAACATTTGCTCTGTTTCCCTGTGTTTTTTTTCCACAATCTTCCTTCACAGATGTCCTTTACACTCCTCATTCACCTTTTAAGATCTCAACTTTGGTCTCACTGGTGCTCATGATGTAGTATGCAGTGAACCTACAAGAAATCCCACAGTGGAAAAGCTGCAGATTTTTCAGGTCATTTTCAGACATTCTTTATGTCACTCCACTAACACTGCGTAGCTACTAAGAGAAAGGATCATCTGAAGGACTGTACAAATAATGCCAGAAAAAATCAGAAAGTGAAGGTGACTTTTCTCAGTTGACAGAAAAAAACATGCAAGCAATGGTATGGGGACCAAGCATAACTCTGCTTGTTCCAACCTAGGCCTCTTTGCCTTGCTAGACTCTTCCCACACTTACTAATGAATCTTCCATTGTGATCGACAGTAGTAACATAGTAGTTACTACAAACTTCTCACAGGAAGGCTGAAATTTCTCTATCTCCTATGATGAAAACTTTAGCCTAGAGAAGGGACAAAACCATGAAAGTTCCAGCCACAAGCCTGAAGAGCCCTGTTTACAACTTCTGTGTTCTGGGAAGCTATGCCATGTGTTGAAATAGTACCCTTCAAACACCATCAGTGCCATTCATGACAATAGCTCTGATTTATCTACCAGTATCAAACTGGCTATCTACCACACAGAAAGGTAGGAACAGCAAGCTTTCCAATGGTAATGGTATATGCTCTTCCATGCAGAAAGTGCTTTCAAGTTGGTGGCATTTATCTAAAGTTCTGCAAAACTTTGAAAGTATCTGTTACCATGAAACAGTAGACACTATTTTACATTACTACATCATTAGCCAGAGTTAGCAGGCTTGTAAAACTGCATAGTCAATCAAATGGATCTGATTTTGCAACTCTAGGTACCAGTGCAATACAACGTTTATACTGGCACATGCTGTGATGTTACAAATTTGAGTGGAGAAAAAACCAATATTCAGCCTGAAGACCCAATGTAGATATTGAGTACTGATGAGACTTTGCTTTCTAAAATATTTGGTCTCGAAGTCCAAGCTGAGATGCTGTAGTGTTGTAAGCATCAAATCTCACAGTATAGGTAAGGCAGAAATAATAGGCCCAAGCAATATCTTTTAATAGAACAACTAATACATCTGGAAAAAAATATGCAAGGTTTGAGACACATTATCCCTTCTTCACATCTAAAATAGAAGCAGCAAACTTCAAAGCTAATGCAAGCTGAGAGCAATTGTTCAGGGTTTAGATATGTTAATCAGACAGTTTTATACAGAAGCTGGTACTTGTGAAGTACACAAGAGATATTAGGAAGGAGAGGAATAATAAAGAAGTTATCTTGTATGACAAGAAAAAAAAAAAAAAAGGGAGAGGGATCAGCTGAAAACCCTCTGTACCCCACAAAAGAAGATAAAAATTACTCCAAAAAGAAATTTATTTCCTTCTAAGGTAGGTGGGATGAATTACCCCCTAGAGGAGCACGTCATTCTCTGCTGACTACAGCAAAAGCTTGGGCAATTAGTCGAGAGTTGTCACCTAACTTTTGGAAAGAACCGAAATTACTCCCTAAAAATCCCACTTCCAGTAAGCAACGAGGCATAAAGAAGCCATGTGCTGATTATAACAGTAATTAGCATTGTAAAGTTCTGGATTGCTTTAAAAAGCCCTGCCACCTTACCTTTAGCTAGAGGTTCCACAGTGATAATCTCGCTGCTGTTACCTCTTCCTGCAGCAGTCACTGCTACCACCCAGACACTGTACTGGCGATTCCGGCTCAGGTTGGGGATTCTGTAGGAAAATGAGTCGGGAGAGGCTTCAAACTCGCTGATTACCTGTGGTGGGAGAGACAAATGTTTCCAGACTAAAATAAACATCATTTGGGGAAACTCTGCTAAACTGAGTGATACAAAGCCTGTTAATTCAAGGTACTTTGAATGAGTATTAGTTGCTCCAAACAGATGACAGATCGCAATAAACAGACCAGACACAATAACCTGTTGCAATCAATTTATACTCAGTGAATTTAGGCCTATATCTTGTTTACAAATTGGGGATTTTTAGATAAGGAATTTTATGTGTTTGTTAAATTTACAGGGTTGTATAAACAATTTAAGTGAACAAGTTTGCCTGTTTTTTACCATCAATAGTTCTGCAAAACCAATTTTTTTTACACAAAACTTTCCCAACAGAAGATTCAGTCCTGAATCTGCTATGAAATCTGGAGTTTACTACTCAAGATATATCTTTGGTCACCTAGAACTGTCATGCTGGTTTTCCTTACCCCTAGGTTGGGTGGCTTACTCCTTCAGTAATGGAGTAAACCAAGAAATAAACCTGTGTTCTGTAATAAGACTGTTCAAACTTCCCCCGAGCCTAGTTTTGTTTAATGACAAAATTACTTCCATTCAATGGTTCCCAGTAGAAGGTCACCTCAGCTATTTGGCTGCATTAGTAGGGAAAGACAAGTGCTGGAAGAAATGTCAATTCAGTCTATTCTTGCACTGTCATTCAAGTACCTTGGCCATGGGCTGAAGTGAAGCTGACCAGGTGCTGCTATGCAGTACTTGATTATCGGTAAGATGCTTTGCAGTCTGCTTGAAGTGACTTGTACGAGGAAAGGTGCAGAGGAATATATAGATTCCTCCAGGGGACGTGGGCTATGTGCACCTCAGCACATCCTCCACAGAAAGCCTGTCTCCTTGGTGGAGGAGAAGGGAAACGTCGCCAGCCCTGAACAGTATTACAATGCTCAATATAGCCAGTTTTATTTCTGACATGGGCTTTGTGATTCTTGTACTTAAAAATAGAGGGGTAATGAACCATTAGAATGAATAATACCCACTTCCCTGTGTAATACTGTGTATGGTAATGGCTAACTAACACTGGGCTAAAAATACTTAGAACATTAGTGACGTAGAAAAGATTTTACTAGGAATCAGCATTAAAAATAATGCATCAGTGTAATCTAAACTTGATACAGACTGACAGAAATTGTGTAAGGAATCTCTTTGATATACAAATATCTGCTGGTGGTAAAGGCCAATTTAATTTGATTTGCATTTCAAAAGGCAGGTTGACCTGAAAGCATTGGAATATGTAGTCCTTCAAAGTGCATTACAGATAAATAAGGGATGTTTCTGAGATATCATTAAACATCTCTCCAATGTGAACTGGTAGCCAGTTTTAGCTACTGACTGGGTCACTGCATTTCTCTATTCTTAAGCTGGCATCTCCTATAACAGGAGGAAAGGGGAGTTCATCTCTTCTCATTGTTTAAATCTAGAGTGAAGACAGCTGCATCCAAGCCAGCCACCTTGACTCCCATCAGACCGTGCAAAAAACAGGTGACTTCTAAGGCAAGGTTCTTCTGGTCTTTTTGAGCCATATACATTGCAGTGGGATGAATCATGGTCTTAACATAGCTGTGTTTTCCCACCAACTATAGAAGTGTCCATATAACTAGTCCAGGTATAGTTGACTGTGCTGAAGGCATCTGAAGTGAATGTTCTTGTTAACTAAAATAATTACCTCCCTGGCTTTTACACAAATGTGTGCTTCTATTTGCTTCTACAGCAATACATTTTGTGTTCTCTGTGGAGACTAAATCTTCTGGGGAGACTGATTTCTTCCAGCTAACAGTTATCTAGTCTTAACACAAGCCCAGCTAGGGACCTTGCCAATCTCATTGCTCCTGTCAAAATGCCAAGTCAGTTTGTCTCATTTAGCAAGTGGTTGCTTGGGTTTCTACTTCTGATATGAAGAGGTCAGAGCAGGCAGATACTTCTATTATTACACGAAATATTACAGCAGGTTTTGAGAGCCATCTGTCTTGACATTTACACAAGAATATTGGACAAATGACCGTAGCTTCACAGGCTGGATCTTTGTGAGGTCATACATAAAAATTAATGTATTGATCATGGCACAAGAGGCTGAATTTTAATATTCATGAGGCAGCATTTCCTAGGGTTAATTTGAAAGTCAAACAGTCTAGGCTGTCTCTGGCACTTAGGCTCCACTCATTAATGCATCTATCTAGCACAAGCTACTTCTAAACTACCTATTAACATGGGACATGGATACAGCATTTAGGAAAAGCTAAACATTACAGATTTCCTCTTTGTCCAACTTTCATTCCAGCAAGCATCAGTCCTTGCTGGAATCCCCACTGGTTTTTTTTTTAGGATGCCCGCGTTTTATGAAGGGGACATACGGCTGCCTTTGGAAGCTACTGCTGATACTGCAGATCTCCTGCTTGAAATGCCTTGCTGCTCTCTCCCCTCTGCTGTGGCAGACTGGGACAGTTGGACAGACATACACCCTGTATGCAATTGCTAAATACAGCTCAGAGAAACCTGGTTTGAGATTTTATGTTTGAGATAAGGTGAGCAGCTAAGCACAAAAAGAAAACCTCAACCTTGAAGCTAAAATGCTAGCATTGAGGGCTCCTGCTCTGATGACCAAAGTTAAAGACAAAACTGGAAAAAAAACCCAACCCTCCAAATTCCTCTGGTTGCAATGCGGTCAGCTGGAAAAGCAGGTAATATTGTCTCAAAACAGAAGAGTTCTCTCTCCATGGAACTCCAAAGATGGAATAATCACAAAATTAGCTTTTAAAATGCCTTGTCTTCAGTTCTTTTCTTTCACCCACGAAGAACCAGCATCATTCACAAATTTGCATCTGTAGCTATTACAAATATAAATTCAATTATTCATGGAATTAATTTGTTAATTAAATCCGGTAAATGTATCTTCAATATTAATAAATTAAAACCTCATTTTCTTAAAACAAACTGCTATAGCAAAAGATTTTGGTTTCTAACTGATTAACATACATCTTTTTTTTTCCTCAGCTAACATTACCTTTTAAACACTTGGGAATGCTCTAGTGACAAAAACCTGATTTTACTTTTAACTTTTGCATGTCATTTCAATTAGACTAACATGTCAGAGACTTTCATTACACAAGAATAAAACAGAGAGCTTTGTCAGCAAAGAGAAGATTAAACAATAGAAATTAGAAATATTATAGAGGAATGTCACCTTGTCATATGTTGATCTTTGCATGTGCTGGTATGAAACATATACTGCTATTCTATACCAAAAGCAGTAACACGCTTGCTCAAGGGATTCTTTTCCTTCTGTCTATCTGGGTTCTTGTTTTGGGTTTTTTTTTATTCAGCGTACAGATGATGGGTTAATTTTTTCTTCTGTCTAAGAAGCACAGACAGGGCCAAATCTCTAAAAAGCCAGCAAGGGCAGTGAAGAATAAAATGAAATTGAAGAACTCCTTTCTGAGGGTACAGTCAATCTACTTTTCAAACAGGAGACAGCAAGAGATGCTGAGGAACAGCTACTTCTGGGAGCATCATTTTCGCCTTACGCAACTTCAGCTCTATCTGTGTGCATTGCTTTGTATGCTTTGAAGCAGTATGCCATCTCCTGGTGCTTCTAATTCCTTTATAAAGCTTAGATAGGTAATGTGAATAAACTCTGACCCCTTTGGCTGCTTTTTCCTTTCTTTATTTGTTGTGATTTTTAACCCAGCCAAGCAAAACTTCAAAAGGACACCTTAGAAGAAAAATATAACAGTTTTCCAAGGAATCAGGGAGTTTCCCAAGCAGGGAAGTAACATAACAGGTAGCATTTACTGTGGACTGGAAGATTATTCAGTCAAAAGCAAGCCTGCACCTTGCTTACAACTGCATCTACAAACTTCTGATGTAAGATAGGTGAACTGAAGATCTTTATCTGCAAGTTGCAGGAAACTTGGGAAAGCCACATGGGGACTTTAAGGACAAGAGTGAAAAGCAAAAAACATCTCAGATTTGTGGCATATGAAGTAAGAGTGTTTACAAGTTGGCTACCTGTATACTGGGTGCCTCATCTTAAAAATTAAAAATACATACATACATATATATATATATATACACACTACCTAGAGTGGCATGTGTGTCTTCACTATCAATTTGAGAATAGAATATGGCCACAGCATCATAACAGGGCTGGAAGGACCCAGATAACTCACTCAAGTCTATTCTTCTTTAAACCAAGTTCAACTACTTCTGCACAACTGTCCAACATGATTTTGAAGACTTACAGTGAACGAAGATTTTGCTATTCCCTAGTCTGCAAGACCTAGTCCATTGTTTTATAATCTTACTATTGGAAGTCTTGAAACCTAGCTTGAGTTTTCTGCTGCCGTTTCAACCTATGGATTATTTCCCACTCCATTAGGAACACGGAGAATAGATCATTACCCTCATCTTTACACCAATCTTGAATCTGCATGTTTTATCATTCCTTTCCTCACCAGTACCTTTATCTTTTTACAATTCAATAACCCTGATGCTTTCAACACTGTCTAGAAATCACATCTTGTCTAACTCTTTCTTCAATAATATCTGCGGTTATCCTTCAGACTGTCTAGCGGTGGTCCATAGCCTTCTCAAATACAATTTCCAAACCTGTATTCAACAGTCCCAGGGTATGGCATTTGGCTTTTCACAACAGGATAATAAAGTCAGCTAATTTTCATCTTGGGATGCCAAATAACCTCAAAATCCTCTTCTGAAGAGTCTAGCCAACTGCTCTCTACCCAGTACTTTTGTAGTTGGTTATTCATAGTACCCATTTTTTTTCACTTATCCAAGTTAAATTTTATCTAACATTTTCCAAAACAATTTCCCAGTTCATCGAGATCTGTCTGAATTCTAGTTCTGTCTCCAGTGCAATCCCTCCCAGCCTTATATCTCCTGCAAATTTAATAGGCACTCTTGCTATTTCATTTTCCAGGATGCTAATGGAACCACTGAACAAAAGTGGACTCAGGAGAGATACTTATGCTGCTCCCTTCAGCCCATAACATCGAACCACTGGTTTCATAGCCTCTCACAGAAGAGCAGTCAAGTTTATATTTAGCTTGAGCTTCCTAAGTGAAATCGTGTTTGTCTAGCAAGGTTTCTCTCAATAAACATTCATCCTCTGGGCTTATCTCCATTGCTAAATGGGAGAGAGCCAGGGATTGTGTAGAGCACTGAACACCGATGATCCACACCAATTTTTAACTTGATCTCTAGCTGAGTTTTGTACTACTGTAGAAAGCTGTCTTCAAAACAAACCTGCTTTAGATGAGCTAGTGCTAAGCATTGTAGACAACCATCAGTTAAAAACATACTCTTGGGGCCACGTGCTGCTCTTTGGCCTTTATTTAATCAACAGTGCAGATGAGGCCCATAATGAGCACTGAGTCTCATCAGTAATTAAAGCAAGCTTTTACTTATACAAGGTTAAAACACAAAGATCTCCATCTTTTTGCACAGACACTATCAGAGAGCTTTCTGTCCTGCTCTACCTCAGGCCTTTGTTGCTCCTGGAAATTAAGTGAAGACACAGTAACGAGCACTACAAAAAGTTGTTTTTACTTGGAAGCAAATTGGGTTAATATGAAATGAAAATGTTACTGCATTTATAGAGAATGAACATTAGGTTCTGCATCCCTGAACAGAGTAGACAGACCTTCTCAGTGAACTCCCTAAAGATGTCAAACTTGGGGTGAGGTCATGGACTACTACCTTTCTCCAGGACTGCTGGCTTTTGCCTCACTTCCTTTCACAGATAAACAAGCTGTCAGAGCTGCAAATAACCACCAATCCTGCACCACAGTTTTCAGTAAGACTCTGGATACCGCTTTGATCATAATGGCTTCTGTTCAAGTCTTGCTATTTTGGCTTATGTTTTGAAACATGGCATCTCATTTCTCACTCAGCATTGTTGAAGATAACTGTTGTAAACAGAAGCTGCGCACAAAACACAATGCAGTTTCCTTTTTCTTTTCTTTTTTCTTTTCTTAAATGCCGAACTGAAATGTTAGAAAATACAAGATGGAAATGTTGGAAAAAACAGAGGCACTTGCCTGCCTTCCCACTTGCAGGAAAATCTTGCAAACACATTTCTGGGAATTATGCTCGGAAGACAGCCCATTGCCTGGAATTCCAGGTAGCCCACATAGTCAAGGATTGTGTTCCCTGGGAGCTGGCACGCCACCTGCTTGCCCCTGTGCAGCAGCTCATAGAAAGTCCCTTGGCCTTCTGGGGCTCATGATCAGGGAAAGAGCATGTGGTGTCACAGGCTGGTGACCAACCGCAGTAAGGTCAGGAGACCACCTTGTGTGCTGCCAGAGGTTCTACTGCCTCCTTTGGTGACCTCAAGAAGTCACTAGGTTTGTTCAGAGCATTTCAGTCAACTCAAATTGTATGACACCACCTGGTCCCAAGCACTTTGTCGCCTATATGATACAGAAGGGAATGGGATGAACTCAAACCTTGTGAAACACATTGAAACTGACATAGAGGACTTATTGTTAGACTATATTGATACACCTGTATATGAGCCCAGATAGTGAGACAAAACCAGATTTCATTAAAAAATCAGTATAAAATTTGTTTTAGTAGGGCTTTGCAAGGAAACCTTTTGAAAATTAAATAAAACAGCACATGATCAGAATTAATTTATACTCTGTCACATCCTCCCTGAGACCTGCTCTGTGACAAAAAATAAGATAGGCAAAAAATGTAAAGTTGACAAAGCAATTAGAAGAATGAATGTACTGTGTTTGGGAGCTGGTAACAAAGTTGTGAAATGATTATGAAAAGCGTAAACAGTACATGTGTTATATTAAGAAAAGACATATTTTAAATATCATTCAAAATAAGTTTTAAAATAACCCCCAAATTATATACTAGTTCTATGCTATATAAAGAACAAAATCTAATAAACATAAATATCTTCATGCTGGAAAAAATACTGTATAGACATAGTGATAAATACTGTTTGTAGTACACAAATTAATGAACATGTACTTTAACTTAAACCTTACAGATTCTGGCTCTAAAAAAGCTTCCATTCAACAGTAACTTAACAAACTTTTGCCAGCTACCTCTCCCTTCTTTAAAAGAGACTTTCAGCACCTCTTTAATCACTGAAGCCTCTACAGTGTGTATCAATGAGTCACTTCTGGCTTATAATTACTCTTGCCCTATTTTCATGCCTTTTATTCAAGTCTTTAAACTGGGGTCAAAGTATGAAGGCAAGCTGCTTCACATTGAATTAGAATTTGGACAGATCCCATGCAAAATCAAGACAAAGACTTTAGTCTGCCTGAAAGAATTGTGTGCAAAATACCTGGATGCTTAGAATTATGTCAGCTAATTCTGGTTTTTTTAAAGATCTAGTTTAAGATATTTGCATATACTTTCATATTATCTAGATTAAGGTGCATATCATCTGGTTTAAGATAACCACGTATACTTTCCCTAGAATAAACAAAGAGAAGGTAATCTTTTGGCAGAAGATTCATCCAGCTGCTTCCAGACATTTAGCTTCTTTAATGAAAGGATCTCAGTACATTGAAAAGAATATCCTCCACTGGAAGATTCCACATGTGTTTGCACTGGAGAATGTATCTCAAACACATAAGAAAAAAAGGTATTTGGAGTGTTTTCCACCAGGACCATTTGAAAACTCTGTAGTAGAGTTGGGAGGCTGCAGTATACGCATTTGTGAAAGAGAGGAAGGAAACCTGGAGGGTCTATTTCATGTCACTTTTTGTGCAGGCCAAAAAACCCCAACAATCTAATACACCCTCACCAAGGAATCTGACTGCAGTTTCTCTCTCAGTATGGTGCTCTACAGATTGACAGAAAAAGGTGCAGAGAGATGTGAGAAACAGATGAACAGTCTAGTCGCTACTGCTGCTACTTCGGCTGCCGCTGGTGGTTATCCTGTCACAGGACTAAGCAGACAGAATGTGCATGGGAATGGTGTCTTGTACAGACATCATATGCCTGTTTCATTTGATAGCACATTAAACCATTTTATTTTTTTTTTTTTACTTTTAGTAGGTTTAAACCAAAAGCAAAACCCCACAAACATAGACGTCTAACAGGCCTAAGAGTATGTTTCTCACAATAAAATAAGTATACAAAAAGATCAGTAACCATCTGTCTGAAACAGCACCAGATGTTGGTCAGTTTTCAACATCAATTACATTTTCAAGTAAATTGATTGTGTTTTGGCCCAATATAAGATAATTTCCTTCTTCATCATTACTTCACATCTGTTCATCTCCCTCATTTTACAAACACAAGTATCTCACAAAAATATTTCCAGGCCAAGATGAAACTTCGCTGCGCTTTCAGCTTTTGTGTCTTTCTAAATCCTTTGAAGAAGTCCAGGACTGTAGATTACAGTTTTCAAAGATTCTTTCAGATACGTCACTGCCAGATACCTGGGGATGACTGAATGGTTTGCACTATGAAATACCTCCTGTTATTCTGTTTTGTGGTTTGGTTTTTTTTTGGTTTTGCCTTTTTTTTTTTTTTTTCCACTGGAGAATAATTTTTATTTTTCACACATATTTGTGGTTTGAAACACCCCAGGCAATATATTGTTCTTAGGACTCAAAATACTTAAACAGGAAATGTCTGCATTTTTCTTTACAGGGGCAGCAGATGTTTTAAGAGTTTCTGCCATTGCGAAGCAAAAAGAACTCTACAAAAGGCAGCAAATCTTCATCTCATAATTTGTCAGGGTCATACAACGGTTGTGTTTCATAATAAGAATATGCAGAATATTACCAACCAAGTTAATTAGTTTTCCTGTTGGTGACTTAAACACCAAAGCAGTGCTTTTGTGTAAAGGGCTGTCTCATTAGCGTAAGTGTTCAAAGTGTGCTGTATTGACTCATTCTTGGTAAACACATACTACTTGTAAACTACAGTCTGCAGACAATATTTGCAAAAGTTTATCTCTGTCACTGTCCTTTTCTCTTTCTTCTCACTGATATTTAAAAAGCGAGTCTGCCGTTCTGCTTAAATAGTAGAATTTTAGCAAAGTTATTTTGCGACCAAGGCTTTGACTGAAGGAAGAAGCCTATTCAGGGAGTTTGTATGGATATATACTTTCAACTACAGCACTTATGGTGGCAGAAGTGATGGTAAAGAAACAGGTCTTCTATTTATTTCTCTCCTCACCTTAGAAAGACCTCTTTCTTTGTCAACTACTTGTCTTTGCAAGAGTGACTCATACAAGAAATTCCTTGGGATATACAAACACTATCTCCACAGGATTGTTAGCATTCAAGTACCTCCGCAGCAGTCTTCTTTCACTGCAAATCTAGCTCTGAATAAAATAACTTTTTATTTTAATATCCCTTGAAGAGTAAAAGATAACAAAGCATTTTGTTAGAAAAAACCCTGGGGGAGTGAGTTCTATGTATCTATAAATGTGTCCTGACATCTTGCATTTATTCAAATGTGTCCAGCTTTGCTTGTGGAAACTGACTACTGAATTCTATCACTACCTCACTCACCATGTGGAACCGATATGGAAGACCTGCTCTGTGAGCCACAACTCATGCTGATTAGCAAAACACTAGAGAGGAGTGGTAAAGGGACTAATACATATAGGACACATTGTACATATAGATAGATACACATATGTGTATTTACATATCTATACGTACACGGACATATTCATCCCTTCATGTGCATGGGTACCAACAGGACAACGATCTATGTACACATTAACAACAGAAAAGACCTCCAAGAGGCTCTGTGTTGGGCTAAGGTATCCAGTGATACCCCCACGTCATAAACACCGCAAAAATACAGCCATAAAATTCAGTACAGGGCAAGACCAGCAAAGGCATTATCATTTTGTCATTGTCATTGTCCATCACTGAGGTACTCCAAAAGGTAACCATAAAATATGCAGTACTAAAAAAAGCCAACTGTACATGAGAGAACTGCACATTAAAGAAAAAACAAAATAGCTGCAGATATTTTTTTTTCCTAGTGATGTAAACATACAATTATTAGCAAAGCCTCAGGAAGAAACACTGCAGCTTTGTGCATAGTGACTAGCGAGAGACAGCAGCACCACCTGGTGTTCTCTCCAGCCCACCAGAGAAGTGCCTGGCGCCCATTCGGACCAGAGCCCTGACCAGCAAGGTCCAGTTCTGTAAACTCCAACCTCTTTAACCCAGTGTGTGCCACAGAAATGTATGAACCATGATGGTAAAGACACTGGCTATTTTACATTTAATCGGTATGCTCAAGATAGTTTGGTTTTGCAATTTTTAATGGAGTTAGAAGACAGCAGTTCCCAGACATAAATGAGGTAAAGATTTCCAATCCTTAGCTCTGGATTTGACTCATAAATCCTGCCTATGTAGGATGAATCAGTTTAGGCATAGCCATCAACAGGCTTGTGCATTTTGCCCTGTTTCCCCTTGAATACCTGCAGAATTAGTTCATTTGCTGGAAGAGTGGGTTGTGTGAGGCTGTGTCCCATTCAGACATACCCTCAGGCCGTACTCCCTCTCAGCAATCTTTGAAAAGAAGCCTGAGGCACTTTTAGAAATTTCCCTGTCAAACTCCTTCTACTTCTGGAACAATATTTTCCTTGTCTGTTTAATTAAGATCGCATTTTGCAAATTGCAATGCTAACTTTGAGGGGAAGTCCTGGTTAAAAATGCAATAAAAACCTTGGATAAAAACTAAGTAAGTATGTTTTTCAATGCACATCAAAATAAATACGCATGGGTGTTTACAAAGAGTAATTGGCCCTTGTGTTTAAAGATAGCTGGATTCCTTTGTGACTCAGAGAGTAAAAAAGATCCCTGATATTCAGTTCAGTTTTTCTCTTTTCACTTTCTCAGAAAGTAAGAGCGTGTAGACCTAGAGTGGGCAAATACTCCAGGCAGAAATAAGCTTATTCAGCAGCAAATATATTTGTTCGTAAGTCATTATGTTCTTTCACACATGAATACTCAAGCCAAAAAGGCAGGAACTCAGATGAAAACACATAAATATCTGGCTATAAAAATACATGCTTCCAGCTATAACAGGGCTCTTGCCCTGAGCTGGTCCTGTAAAAGGTAACTTAGTCATTCTAAAAAATATTTCCTTTTTATTCTAAAATAAAAAACCTTAAAAGATACTCAACTTCAATTGTGAGGTTTGAAATGACTTGTAGGTCAGAGCTCATGGGTTTTAGACAGTGCAAAATTTCGATAGGTGAGAAAAAACCAAAATCAACTTTTAGTCATCTCCAGGATCCCCCTTCACCCCCTTCACCCCCTTTACCCCCTTCACCCTTGCTTAGTGTGAAACGAAGTGGCAAGGAGAACACCAAGCACTAAGTATCTGCAACAACACAGTTTCAGCTGTGCAAGTGCTGCCAGTCTGTGGTCACCCTGTGGGACTTACTGTGGGGTAGGGGTGTGAACAGAAGACAGTGTATTTCCGAATGATGCCATTCAGCTTGAGGGGAGGGAGCCAAGAAACGAAGACGGTGGAGGCCGAAGCCGCAGCTGCTTTAACACCCGCAGGAGGACCTGGAACTGGAAAATCAAGATGTGTTAGAATGGCACTTAGTTACCTTAGCATAAGGGTAAGGGTAAAAAGGAAAAGCGGAGCATGCCACTTTGGTAACCGCACTTTGATGGACTGAGATGGACACTCTGTGTTAGGAAGCATTGTCCATGGTGCCCACACCAGGGGAGAGGGTTTGGAGGGCTGTGTCCCCATCCCTAAGAGGAGAGAGGCTCTGCTTCAGAGGTCCCCAAAGCAGAAGCTGCCACTGATGGTTAAACTTTTGTGAAGTATCACCCCCAGCCTGCATGCATGAAAATACGTTGGCTGTGGCCAGTGAAATTGCCAGACAACATATTATTACAAATTTTCAGTTTTGAGGACATAACCCATGGGAAAATATTATTCACTTTATAAATAATACATATGTGAGCAGTTTAATGGACAGACACACTAGAGATGTGAATTTAATGAAGTAGAGAGTAAATGAGCTGCAGTTCCATGCGGTTAGCACTGCCTGACATGACCCAAGTCTAGCTACTGGTGGAACATGGGAGCAGACAAACAGCCACACACTATCCATATCCCCAGCCTTGCCGTCAACAGCTCAAACCTCCCTCTGACAGTGTGTGACTATCAGCTATCTATATAAGCCATCAAAAAATGTCAGAGAAGTAGAGAGAAAAAAACCCAAAACTCTTCTCTAAAACCATGTGCAAAAAACTTTAGCCAGGAAAAGGCTAAAATCCTGGTACATAATTGCAGCCATCTATCTTTGCACTCTTGCATTTTGAGAAAGGCTTTAATTTCATGATAATGTTATTTTTCAAACGCACACTACACTGTACAATGTTCTTAAATTTTAGAAACACTGTTATGTGAAAAGAAACGTGCATGCTGGAATATCATGTTACACATAATCTTGCTCTCAAACAAAATACCAAATGCTACATTTAACATCAGAAAAAAACTGTTTTAAAGTTTCCTGAAAAAAACCCCACCTTTTGTCATTATTTAAAAACACTTTTTTAAACAATGAAAATAAGTAATTTTAAGTATATTTTAATATAGCATGTGGTGAATATTCATGTTAAATTATTAAAATAGATATGTTGTCTTGGAAATTGCTACATGTGGTATAAAGACTAAATGAAACATTTTGATGGACTCTGTTATCCACAGAACTTTTGGTTCATGAGGAATCTAATATTTTTGTCTAATTTCAAGCTGAACAACCAAAATGTTAGAATTTCTGTTAAAATTACCACTGCAATACTTGATCAGGTTTCTTTACTTTTACAGAAAACAGTTATTGTGCAATATAGATGGAAAAACCCTTGTCCAGCAAGGTGATCTTCGTAGGTGGATCCTTAATATTTTTTCTACTTCATTTAAGCAAGTAGATATTATAGTGGCACAAAATTTTGCCTATAAAGAGAAGCCAGACAGCCTGGGGTCTAAATTTCCTTAGTTTTGTGGCTAGCCAATTCAGGTTGTAAAAAGCATATACAAAAAACTTCAATTTTATATCTGTACAGGTACTGTTGGAAGATGTAAGAAGATGGACAGACAGGCACCACTCAGTGCAACATTTCTGAATATATATTTTCTCTTTATAGTGTGTAGAGAGAAAAGAGATAAATCATCAAGTCAGAATGTCATAATTATAATTGCATGTGAACCCAGCCCCTCATTGCCTTTGCAATGGGCTAATTCAGTTAGCAGTTCTACCCAATGCAGAGTAAATATTGATGTTTGACAGCATTCAACTTGTTATCTATACCCAGCTCATTAGAAATGCTATTTGCTCCCTCTGCTGAAGAGTGAAAGCTAGCTCTTCAGGGTAATTACCTAACCCATGGGAGGATTGCTTTACAGTTAGTAATGTTTTCTGGAAATCACTGCAAATATATGTATGAGGTTAAACTAATTTATTGTTAAATTAGGGTGTGATCTATAGGGACAGGTTCTGATGGTAATTGGTCATGGCTGTCAACTGTCGAGGGATTAACTCAGAATTCATCTAGCATTTTCTATTTAATATATATACGTGGAAAACACTACTTGTCATTGCATGGATGTATTGCTGTGTGGTATACAGACCAGCAGAAAGAGGGTCTAGAAAGAAAGCCAGGAACCCACATAGCTAAATTTCTAACTCAAGAGTCTCTCACCAGATTGCAGAGGAGTTGGGATAAGGCAGTGGTATCAAAATTATTCTGAATCTTCATTTATTACTTCTCATTTTGCTACAGTGTCCTTGTTTGCTATTTTGTGCATGCGGAAATGACTGCTTGGGGGAGTGTTTACATTTCCTTAGCAAGAATCCTGCTGTCATCTGATGCCTTTCAGACCACCACTGTCCTCTGTCCAGAGCATAAAGTCATTGTTCAAACTCATACCCTGGTCCTAAATAAGGTTATTATGAGTTAGCTCAGCATTAAATGAAAGATTTATTACTAAACATGGGTCCCATGAGAATCTGAAGAAGTTGAGGTAGGGAATGCAGTGCCTGCCTTATCTTAGGTAGGAAAGACCCTGGTCTTGCTATGCTAACTTAATTTTCTCTCACTGCTATTGTATACTACCATAGTTTCCTTTTCTTCACAGCCACCAGGGGTAAAATAATGGTAAGAAGCCAGAGAACAATCAGGGTTGAGCGCAGAGAAGCTGAGGGGACTGCTTCTAGCCAACTTTGCAGCATTCCAGGGAGTAGATTCGGCAAATTTTACATCAAAGATGGCCTCATTCTCCAGCTAGCAAGGATTTGAAAGGCACGGAAATAGCATGCTGCTTTCATGTGGAGGAGAACGCTTTGTATTCTTGACAGGGCAAATGAAATGCTAACGCAGAGAAGGCAATTATACTGATACGACTGGTCCGGGAAACAGCATTTAGATGTGCCAGATAATAGGGAGGAGCTCCAGGAACTTTCTCATTCCCCTTTTCATAAGCAGAGAGATTATCACCATTTTTCTTCACAGTGCTGAACAGCAGGGAGGCAAATGCACAGAGTACGGCACTTTTAAGAGCGATATCACCCATATATCAGAAAACTGAACCTTGCATGTATTTAATTCTGCACTTCACAGGACTATCCTACTGACTGTTACATTTATGAAAAACAAAATAAAATAAACTCCTGACTGCTGCTGGTAGTGCCTTTGTTCAAATAGATATCCCACCTACAATTTAAACATGTGCTTGCCAAAATACATTCACATATACTGTCCACCCCTCATTCACTCAGAACTCACACCATTTCTCTCAAATGCTGACAATTTCACAAGTGGAACAGTTGCTATTTTGTTAGTCAAAAAAGATAAAATTAGAGATCTCTGACAATAGAAAAAAATGCATTAAGGAGTCATTAACGGTAATTTTCTATCATAGCACCCAGGTGATGAGCTCACAGCCATTCTCATCTGCTGAATGAGCCCAAGAAGAGCTCTGCTCCAAAGAGCACTGAACATGCACTTGATTGGATTTATGCTTATTCATTTTAGAATAAAGCTTTGTCAGATGGATGTATCTGCATATCCACCTCTCTCATGCCAATTGCCAGGATGCTTGGTGTCCAGATTGATTAAAAAGAGGAGGAAAATCTTTCTGGATTCAGGCAGAATCTTACAGTGAGGCTGGCAAAGGACTTTAGTGTTATTTCTCTTTCCTCCCTGCAGCTAGTTCCCTGCTGCTCCCTTGCTGCAGCCTCCCTTTGCTCTGAACGCCAACGTCTCTGGCAGAGGAGAGCTGGAAGGACAGCCCTGCTGCACTAAGTAGTCTTCTGTGATATACAATCAGCTTTCTGTGCATAAAAATGCATTTTCATAAAAGAAACTGACAAGATTAAAAAACTTGCATCCTCCTGTGTCACAAGAAACCCCAGAAGCAACCTCTGCCTGACACTCAGCAAAAAGCAGCCGTACCAGGTCAAATTCCCAGTTGCAGGAAACTTTCCCTAGGAAGGGGCTATGTCTTCTGCTGGCCAGTTTTGCCCAAGGTCAGAGGTGCTGCTGCCAGCTGACTTGCTGCATTGTATGTCAGCCTTGCATGAGGAGCACATTCATTGTCTCAGCTGTAGGTTTCTCATATTGCATTTGCAGTGTAGAAAGAGAGGGAATTTGTCACACACCGCCACCTCTCCTCGTTGCTACAAAATGGAGTAGCTTTCAAAACTGTACTTTGAACTCAGTGAGGAAGAGATTTTGAAGGACTACTTAAATTTTTAATGATTTAGTAAATTAAGTCTTCAGGTGAAGAGGACAAGCAGCTTATTAGAAACTGTAAATGGAAAAAGTAGGGGACAAAACCACAATGAATTCTTGAAAAATAGACATTTCTGCTCGGCTTATTTTTCTGTCAGGAGGAACTTCAGGAAGAGGAGGGTTTTTTTTCTGAAGGCTAATGAGGGAAAAAAATGCTAGACAAAACCCATAAATATGATCACATTGAAAGCTCATTTCCTATTATTTGCTAGAGCTGTTCCCATTTCCCAAGCTGATCAGCAGCAGTGTCTGACCTCTGGTGTCTAAAATCAGTATCAAACATTACATGAAATCAAAGCATCAACTAATTTTATCCAGGCTGACTGCTTCACTCCCTGGGTCACTTTTATTTTGCCACATTGGAGATTTCAAGCCTGCTAAAGGCATTTCGGCTGGATGTTTCTAGCTGAACACCAACAGAGAAGTCACAGGAAGTCACAATCTGCCTTTCCACAGCAGCAGTGGAACATGCTGCACCATTGATTTTACAAAGAAAAGTTTCCCCTAATGCAAAAGAAATGAAAGAAGAAAAAAGAATTAATGGTGTGCTATGGCCTCTTGGTAATAACAGTGTAGAGGGCCTGGCACCAGTTAAAAATATCTCAGATTTACTGATTTTATTGAGAAGGGTGGAATGCCTCGTGTCATAATTTTAGCCAGAGAAGGTCTGGGACCAGATAAAAGGTTTCCAGATCTAAGCCCTGGTAAGATTGCAATTACTTTTATTTCACATGCTGAGAGAGAGTTCAAACTAAATTTAGGGCAGGATCTTTTAGGTGTGTTGAAAATAGTCCTACTAAATAATTCTCTGCATGAGACTTTCCCGTATAAAATTACAGATTAAATGTCCATTCCAAGAATAAGGCACATGTTCGATGCCATATACCTTCCTCAGCCTTAAGGATGTTTAGGCCCAGGTTGTTTTTATTTTTATTATCTGGCAGAATGCTCCTTATTGTCCACTGACATTGGACTGACTGGCTGATCTGACACATAGGGCAGCAGGCTCCAATATTTCTCAAAGGCATAGACCATCAAGCACATACTTGTTGTCCTCAGGAGTCTTCTGACACAAACTGTATCTCCCCAAGACCAGCATGTCCCTGAGTTCCTGGGACAGTGTAGGACGATCCCCCCTGGCTGCTGGCAGCTTAAGTCTTAGTCCCAAGGCCCCAGGGTGAGAACCTTTGTGTTCAGAGAGCATTCAGGGAAAAGTTGCCATACTGGAATCTATTTGGCAAAAAGTAACTTAAAAATGCAAAAGGTGATCTCACAGTTCTCTTATTTCTTAGTTTATTCTTCGAAATAAAACCACCTACATCCAAGCAACGGAAGTCTCAAGAGCATTTGTGTCAGGTGCTCCAAAGAAGATTTTAAAGGACTTCAGGGTGGGAGCAGAATGAAATAGCATTCAGCATATAAGACACGCAAGTCTATAGCTGAGCAAATTGTCCTTGACAGTTTCAGATGAAGTGCAGTACCTTGAGACAGCTTTAAACAGAGCCACTATTGCAATTTGATGCAGGATCTCAGCAAGACCAGGAAGACGACCTACTATAGCATTGCTATATGCCCAGATTTCCTCATATTTCTCAGCTACATGACATCCTCTTGCTTTTTTTGCCATTAATTCAACTTTAACCAAAGTAATAGAAAGTATTATGCACATGAAAATAGAACAAGGAAAAATAACTCATTTTGATAATGTAAGGGAAAATTTTAGAAAAAAGAGTAATCCAATTTTCATTTATACTGCATCACCTAGACACAGCTACAGTTGGGTCCATGTGACCTTACAATGTATGTAAATTTTAGAAAGAACCCCTTAATATTTTATTGGAAAAAATAAATAAAATTTATAAAGGATTTTTATATTTTATTAGAAAAGAACCACCAAACATTCCTCAAGTCAGTTAATTTACTCAACCTATTCAGTTGGCACTTTTGTAAATCTCATTACAGATAAAAAATTTGACAAATATATTTACACATTCATGAATGACCTGTAAACTGGATCATAAAAATCCATTGACTAATTTTCTTAAAAAAAACATTACATAACTCACAGGAGAATATACCAATCTAATATTATTCAGGTAAATTTGCTAGGACTGCTTTTTTTTTTCTGCCAAATAATTCTTGATCCAGATATTCAAAACTGTTTAGGGATCTAAGGATATATTTATACAACTCATGGAGTTTTCAAGGCACTAAACAGATTAGGGACAAAATTCCCCCTGAATTTGAAATTCTAGTCCTTGAGAAATAGATCAGTATGTGGCATCCTACTGAGGCAACCTGAAGTGACTTTCAGAGTTAAAGTTACAAGAACGTGATTATGAAAACTTGTGTGTGTGTGTGATTAAAACTTTCTTAAACTTTCAGCATTAGGACTCAAATTCTCCATGCTCTGGTCTATGAACAGAGACAAGAAATTTTTGTTCTACAATTTGCTTTTAAGGGAACAGCTGTTTGGATGGGTTTTTTCTATATATCTATTCTGAAAAAAATCTTAGAAGCATATAAGTTATATAAGATCATCCCAGAATAGTCTCTTCTCCTTTCTCCATTTTCAGTCATTTTGAAAGAATTAACTCAAACCCCCTCAAAATTC
Organism: Lathamus discolor; assembly: GCF_037157495.1. Lineage (NCBI taxonomy): Eukaryota > Metazoa > Chordata > Aves > Psittaciformes > Psittacidae > Lathamus > Lathamus discolor. The sequence goes on from NC_088887.1 coordinate 34,050,718, forward strand.
TCAAATAAGATCCTAAAGTATTTGGAAAAAAACCCAACAAAACAAACCCAACAAAACGACAAAACTGCTCAAACTTGCTCAGATCATTAGTGCATCAGTGTTGCCTACAAACTTCAGGCTCACCTGAACTGGAGTCTTGGAAACAGTCAGATTGTTTTCAAAGCTGTGAACCCATACTCCTTCCGCATCATATGCTCCTAACTCAGGACCTCCAGACAGAAATCTCACTCTGCATGTTTGTACAATATTTACACTATTTTGAGAGCCTGAGACATACGAACATTTTATGGAAGTGGGAATAGAAAATGTTTTATTCCTTACCATCCTCTTTAGTGCGGGTGAAAATTTGTTCACTTCTCACTCCATCTCCAGCTCGTGTAAAAGCCAACACTTGAATGCTGTAGTTGGTGTATTTTTCAAGGCCATCAAGCTCTAGGGATGGCTGTGTAGTGGTGACATTCTTTATCTCTCCTAGCTCTATAGAATGAAAAGGCAATCGAGTTATCGTCAAGTTGTCTTCTCCCAGTTATTGATACCTACTGTGGAAATCTTGGGGATTAACAAGTGTACCAGAGAAGTAATGTTCCATTATTATAAACCAGCAATGAATTATAATAAATTAAAATAAATCCCTCTGCATCCTGACTTCTTACCGTTCAAAGCAGACTCAGTTTTCCTTTTCAACCTTTTTTCTTTTTTTGCAAATTTTTTTTTAATACAGGGAAGAGAATTGAAAATTTCTTCAAGTAATAAGATTTTCATAAAGAATAGATAACAGGAGGAGATTATTGCAAAACATTCCCTAAAGCAAAAATGGGAAAGTCAGTTATCTTCATAAAGATTTTCTGGGTTTGAGAGAGACCATTTCTCATAAGGAAAACCAAGAAAAATTCCCCCCCTATTTTAAAATATGTAATAAGTGCTGCTTTAAAGCACTTGATAGCAGTAATACCAGCTAAGAATAGATTTAAACACAGTAAAATCAGATTTATTTGCAGAAAGATGATGCACTTCATATGAACCTTTTTTTTTTTTTTTTCAGCAAGCTAAGAAGTAAAACCCATATGGCAAAAAAGCTTTAAACATATTTGGGGCAGAAAGTAAAGATAAAAAGATGAAGAAAATCCAGTTTTAAGCACTGCATGAACATCATTTTTTGTCACATTGTAGGACATCACATAAGAGCTTGGACATACACAGATTATATTCACATAGGATCTGACCCAAAGACTACAGGTAGCACTGAAAAAAATAATTTTATGTCTGTCACGTGTACATTTCTATGTATGCTCCTCATACAATTTTTGTCTTTATTTTTAAATGTACAAATGAATTGGTGGCTTATTTCCAAATATTTTCGACCCTAACAGTACCACTGCTAACAGTGGGCCTCTGGGTTACATTTCCATTCTGAGTTCTCCTTGCCACACTAACAGAGGCCAGGATTTGCAAGACAGTGGCATATTAGTGTGAGCTATGATCTTGATGGATGAAAGGAAAAAAAGTGGGCCAGCTGGTTGTCCTAAGGCTGTGAAAATTCAGCAAGGCAAATGGGAATAAAGGCATGTGCATCTCAAATCTACAAATATTTAATTTACCAGGAAGTACCATATGTATAATTATCATCATGTGATAAATTGCAGGTTAGTAAGGTATTTCACTCCTCCTTTGATCATTTCAGTCATTCTCTGCTTAGGAGTCCCTAGGAATTGTGCTCAGAGTACAAAAACCTAAGCATAACAGAGGAGGCTGCCATGAAAATACGAAGCCTTTTCCAAAAATGTTTCCTTCTTTTACCCTCAGTTATGGAGACGAAACGCATCCTGTCAAAAAAAAAACCAATAACCTATGAAGTAGGAAACTAGCTAAGGAAACAGATAACCAGCCAAATTAAAACAAAATACAGGTTTGGGCAGGTGTCTTCTAGGTTCATATCATCACTCTTTATAAAAAGATACCTGCTGGAATTTGTAACTGAAATGAAATTTGTTCAGGTCATTTGGGGTATTATGGTAGGTCTATGAAGTGTTGCAGACCCACAGTGGAAGCCTTCTCCAGGGGAGCCTCCAGGCAGCAGCAGCCTGCTGCTCTGTTAAAGCTCTAGGGAAAATGCTTTCCTTCACAAATGGATGAAGCTTTCTCTAAACCAAAGAGAAAAGGAAGTACAGTGCCTTCGCAAAAGAGAATAAGTGATATAAAGGCCTCATACGGCTTTTTACTTGGTAACAGCTGGATTTCTCTCACCTCCATCCAAGAGATTAGCCCAGTAAATAACCCTGAATCCTTGCAGAATCCCGTTCAGAGTTTCTTTTGCCAACGTTGACCAAGAAATAGAGATAGTTTCTGGTGATGTGGCAGTGGCTTGGACGTTCCCTGGAGGGCAACTGGGCACTGGAATAAGATATTCACCATTTTTAATTCCATTAACAACCCAATGCTTGCCCTTTCAGCTCCCCTTTCAATTTTCATTGCTATCCCACCACCCATTACTTAATTAGCAGTTATACCCTGTTACCAATGCAAACCTTTATTCTTGCTACAATCTACAAATAGCAGCCCATTTTCCTGGAATGACTTTTGATGCACAGTTTTCCCACTTGCTGACTATTATTTTAATAGGCTTTTTGTCGCTTCTTTTGAAAAAGAAATATGTCCTAGTGCTGACATAAACATAATATTCTGGATGCAATTTAAGTATGGGGTTCTTTTTAAAGTTTGCAGCCAGACTGACATTTTTCTGGACAATTCTAATATCCCTTTAAAACTGGTGGGAGGGGAAAGCAGGCAGTTCTTTAAATATACTGCAAAAAATGTTAATGAATGGCCCAAATTTGAGTAATGACCAAAAAACCCCTGTTACCAGGAAAAGTAAACATGTAGGATTCTGAAAAGAAAAAATACTATTTATTATAATAAAAATATATGCATGTATGAGTGTACTGCCTTCTGAGGCCTTGCAGTGATCTGTTCAGGCCTAGAAATATTTAGAGTAAATGAAAAACACTAGTCTTTCATGAAGCATATGCTTCAAAATCTGTAGCTCTTGAGAATGTTAGATGTGTCCTACTCCATTCCTCCTGTGTAAAAAGTCAGATTCCTAGCTGTCACTGACTTCAGTATGCTGATGCTAATTTACAGCAGCTGAAAATCTGACCTACACTATCCTTTACGACTTTTTTTTCTTTTAAATGCCTGTGCGATACTAGGTCTCTTTTAGGATATGGAATAATTTTCTTTTTCCACTAGAGGACACCCTCTCATTGTTTAAGAAGTGCTTTTTATGCAGTTTGGAAAAAAAAAAATAAATTCAAACCCTATATCGTTCCTTGGATTAGACAGGTTGAATTTGGTCTGAAATCAAAATCATACTTCTCTCATTAGTTTGAATATCCTTGAAAAAAGACCCCACATCTCTCTTTAGGCTGACAAAACAAGGGATTGTGCAGTAGAAGAGCTCTAGGTTTCACAGTGGATTCATTTGAAAACAAAAGAAAGCCAACAACATTAACAATATCACTTCACCCTTCGGAGTTTTACTTCTAAGCATCTCAAAACTACATTGAGATCACAAAATTTACAAATATGTAAACACCAATGCAAAGGGCTACTTAATGAAAGCTGCAGTCTTAGTCAATATCATTCACAGCAGGATATATTATGTTAGTAGAGTTATATTTATATACCTGTATGACCTTGCATCTCTTGCAGTGAAAATTGTACATGCTCATTGGCCAGTTTCTTCCCACCCAGCTGTCTACTGCATCTAATGCCTGTAAAGTCTGGTTTTCTATTATCCCCACTATAATAATCACTCCTCAAGCAATGAATGTAAGAAGATAAAACGAAATTAAGAAATAATAGTATGTCCCATGATAGCTGTTCGCCAAGGGCCTACCATCCTCAAGAGTAGTGGTGATGATTTCCTGAGAAGAAGGTCCTATTCCAGCCCGATTACAAGCCTGGACTACCATGCCATACTGGGTGAATTTCTTCAGGTTGTTCAATGTATAGACTTCACTGTCTCCAGTGGTATCAATACTGATGATATTGAACTGGAAATTTCCACCTGCACTGTACTCCCGATAACCTATCTGGTATCCACGAATAATTCCATTTTGCAAGTGCTTCTTTGGAGCCTAAATTGAAAATGAAAGATTACACATTAAGGGTCTCCAAAGTAAAGTTGCTCCTCTTAAAATTTTTTAAATACATACAAAGTCAACATTTTTTTCCTACTGAAAACAAGTCTATTCCTGGGTAATGATTCAAAAATTTTCCCTGCACATAAAGTAATGAACATAAAGTAATAAATTTTGACCTTGATACATAAATTTCAGGCGCAGTTTGTTCTAATTTGTGCATTCCGGTGCTAAAAGAAAGACCTTTAAATGGTTCATACACAGTAGAAATAGATATGGGGATATTCTTGAGTTATAATTTGAATTCATAATGTTTTGTTCTCTTATCAGGTGAATCAAACAAGGTTGAGTTGATAAGGCTGTATTTGCATTACAGGCTTACCATTCACTATGAATTGTGGTTTTGCTACAAACCCCTACCATTTGCTCATTAAATTTTTAGTAAGGCATTTATTGATCTGTTCAAGGCAGTCACATAAGTTTATTCAGCTAGATGCATTAGGAAAATTTTACACTGTGCTTTGAAATATGCTTCTGTAGTGTGGAAAGATGATTAGATAATGAGTGCTGAAGGCAATAATGAATTGAAAAGCAGGGATTTGCATACTGAATAGCTACTAAACCAAGGTGTACAATATCTGGCATTCAAGAACATGGAGAGTACAGAATGCTTGGCCATAATTATGCACTGTATTTCTCAGTCACAGTGCAAGATTCCTGTATCTGACTAGTGGAAATAATTTCTATGCTCTGCAATATAGAATATAGTCTAGAGTAAAGGATTGACAACTCAGGTAAAAGCCTGTTATTGACAGAAATACCCATTAAAATTCCATTTAAATACTATTGGACTATTTCCAACATGTGATAATGTTCCTGTCTGATTTGCTATGTATATGAAGTATGATTAGTATAAACATTTTAAGACAGTTTGTAATCCATAGAGAAAAAGCTCTTTCAAATCCTCCAAACTTCTTTCAAATTCCCACCAGATGCTCACAAGCTCATCTGTTCCACTGACCCATGAAAAAGGTCTTTGTGACGTAGTTTATTGGCAATGAGTTAAACAAGCACAGGCAGCAATTTCTGTTGTTACTATATCCCATTAAATCTACTGAGGAATACATTCTTAAGAAGAATACTATTTTCTGTCACAGGACCTGTCTGTTTGAGTTTATAGTCCACTCTGCTGAAGTCTCACTGAAGCCAATAAAACCAGTGTGGGATTTACCTTTCATCCACTATCAACAAAACATTGCTCTGCAAAATACAGCACCCTCTCTGTATTTGAAATGTATCACTGGATGGATCTGACTGATTGAATTTTATACCTTCAAGTGCTTTCTTTGAATTTTATTTTCATATGCTCCTGCCTTCAGAAACAGAAACAAAACTTGAAACAAGGATATAATTTCCGCTGTACTACTTCAGTTCCTCTGGTGCTAACAAGCTCTCTGCAAGCATGGGGCTGTCCTTTCAGTGGTAGATGAGCAAATCAGGAGATTCACGTCTTGAGCACCTTGTAAGGCATACTGAAGGGATTAGAACTTTGTTTTTGGAATCTAGAAGTATAATTGTTTCTTGCTCTGATATTTCTGTTTTTTCTTGTAAAAAAATACAAAACAAACCAACCAAACCTCAAACAAAGAACCACTCAACTTCTTTACAAACATATAGGTCTTTTATTATCAAAACACTTTGTTTGCAAGAGCAAGTACTATTCTGGATGGCTTTATGATCAAGCAATGATTACAAAAGCTTTTTTTTTAAGATGGACTGTGGGGTGGAAACTAAGGCCAGATTATTTTTTTGTTTGCGATTCAGATATCATCATAAGGTGAAGCTGTTTTATTCCATTTTAGAAGAAAATAACTTTAGCATAGTTCTGGTGTCCTCAACATAAAAAGGACATGGAACTGTTGGAAAAAGTCCAGAGGAGGGCCACGAGGATGATCAGGGGACTGGAGCACCTCCCGTATGAAGACAGGCTGAGAAAGTTGGGGCTGTTCAGCATGGAGAAGAGAAGGCTACGTGGAGACCTCATAGCAGCCTTCCAGCATCTGAAGCGGGGCTACAGGGATGCTGGGGAGGGACTCTTCGTCAGGGACTGTAGTGACAGGACAAGGGGTAACGGGTTAAAACTTAAACAGGGGAAGTTTAGATTGGATGTAAGGAGGAAATTCTTTCCTGTTAGGGTGGTGAGGCACTGGAATGGGTTGCCCAGCGAGGTTGTGAGTGCTCCATCCCTGGCAGTGTTCAAGGCCAGGATGGATGAAGTCTTGGGTGGGATGGCTTAGTGTGAGGTGTCCCTGTCCATGGCAGGGGGGTTGGAACTGGATGATCTTGAGGTCCTTTCCAACCCTAACTATTCTATGATTCTATGATTCTATATTTAAATAATTTAAATATTTCAGGGTGAATTGTTTCATTAGTTGAAGGATTTCAAATTCTGTTATAAGCCATGATATTGTGAACAGCTCATGTATTTTTATAGGCAGTGTTGATGGGAAGGGGCAAAAAAATAAGCCAATATAATCTAAATATTTCAAATTGATTAAAGGACAAACAGTTTGGACAAAGCAGCAGACAACTCAGATGGTGTTACAAGGAGGACTGCTTTCAAACAATGTGGCAGGTCACTGTCTCTTTTCTAAATATGTATCAGAGTAGAGGCACCAGTTTAATTATACCAGGACACCAGATCTTTCCATCAGTGTTGGATGCTATCATAGCTTGTCAAATCCTCAACAGTCTACATGGAGATTTCTTGTCTCAAACATTAACATGCTCATGGTTGCACATCTCAAGATCTAAAGCCTCTCTTAGTTAAAGGCTGCAACTGGAACATTCCCATGAGTTACCACAGGTGGTTTTTGAGCAAAAGTTGTTGCCACAACACACACTGTACACTGAAATCACAAGCAACATGCTTAGAACACATACACCACATAATGCAGTGCATTTATTGTTTTCATAGAATCATAGAATGGTTAGGGTTGGAAAGGACCTCAAGATCATTCAGTTCCAACCCCCCTGCCATGGGCAGGGACACCTCACACTAAACCATCCCACCCAAGACTTCATCCAACCTGGCCTTGAACACTGCCAGGGATGGAGCACTCACAACCTCCCTGGGCAACCCATTCCAGTGCCTCACCACCCTAACAGGAAAGAATTTCCTCCTTATATCCAACCTAAACTTCCCCTGTTTAAGTTTTAACCCATTACCCCTTGTCCTGTCACTACAGTCCCTGACAAAGAGTCCCTCCCCAGCATCCCTATAGGCCCCCTTCAGGTACTGGAAGGCTGCTATGAGGTCTCCACGCAGCCTTCTCTTCTCCATGCTGAACAGCCCCAACTTTCTCAGCCTGTCTTCATACGGGAGGTGCTCCAGTCCCCTGATCATCCTCGTGGCCCTCCTCTGGACTTGTTCCAGCAGTTCCATGTCCTTTTTATGTTGAGGACACCAGAACTGCACACAATACTCCAGGTGAGGTCTCACAAGAGCAGAGTAGAGGGGCAGGATCACCCCCTTCGACCTGCTGGTCACGCTCCTTTTGATGCAACCCAGGATACGTTTGGCTTTCTGGGCTGTGAGTGCACACTGCAGCCGGCTCATGTTCATTTTCTCATCGACCAGCACCCCCAAGTCCTTCTTGTGAATGGCATACACTGCCTATTGCCAAATACAGCACACCTAAAGATCCTGTATACACTATACAAATATATTTAAATATATTTAAATCCTGTACTCTATATACCAACAGGCATGCACTGTATACCAAGAAAAAGTGAGCACAAACCTGATGGATAATAGATTACAGAAACATACAGAACATATAGTGGAACACATACATCATGCTGTAAAACATATGGAACAGAATGCTAAAACTAAACCAAACATTTACCACGCACTGTAATGTTTTCAGAGCAGGACTATAGCCAGCATAGCCTCTTCACTGGGAATTATGCAATTATACATTTTCTCATTTTGAACTGGAATAAAATGGCAAATTTTGCATTCTTCATGGAACCTCTTTATAATTGTTTTAGTTCAAGTTGGGGTTTTTTTGTTTGGTTCCCCTTCCCCCCCCCCCCCCCACTTTACAACATTCTACAATATAAAACAAGCTTAAAGTCACTTCAGAACAGTAAGTTGAAATGTTCTGCTCCACAAAGGTTCAAATATTCCTTGTTAGTACTATCTAAATGTTTCATTTTCAGATAGACTTTTTTCACAAATAAACCATATTTTCTATATACACCTTCTGGTATATATACTCATTCTTGGTAGAAAAGTCAGTAAAGCAACATCTGCCCGGGACTAAGTGTTTATGGGAAAAAATTGTTAACCTTGTCTGTAGTCATAGAACACCAGTGAAAAGTAAGTTTCAGTCCCTGATCTTACTGCTTGTGTCACAAAATCTAAGAGTTGTAAAATAGGGTATCAATGACTTTTGTAAAGTGTGACCTTTTATAGTTCTGTGCAAGCGTGTATGCATGAAGAGGGGAAGGAATATTTCCCATGCGTAAATTTAATGGGTTCATTTACCTTGTAAAGTACTAAAAAAAATAAATAAAAAAAATTAATATCTTTATGCTCTTTACTAAATGAAAATTCCTGTTCAATTCATATTCTCTCTGCACAATTTTAAACTGCTAAACAGTGCTGAGTGTTACTTAAAAATCCAGTCTAAACTCCAATGTTCTATGTGGACACATAGAAATCAGATTAAATAGATCACAGACCTATAAAACTTTGCTTAATTAGGATTTTCTGAAAGTGGGCTAAGAGAAAATTTAAAGGGCAGAGTAATGACTGTAGCAAGCTGCAGAAATAAAACTTAATACAAGATGAAAGATATTTGATGTGCTATTCTCTTCTCCTTTTGCTGTTATTGACAGTGTATTTAAACGAGGTTTGTCAACTTTATAACTATGGTTCTTAACACAATCCCTTTTGTATAATGGCCAACACTCCATATGCCTCCAAAATAAAAATGACCATATTATTACTAAGTTAAATTTCTTCCCTTTTTTTTGCCTCTATGATTGATCTCATGGCTATTTCTCTATTCTTAAATACTTTGTATTGCACTATGCAGTGAGTGACTTCTACACAGCAGTGCATCGTAGGGACCTACCCAGAAGCCAGGATTCAGAATGGGACTGAACTATATTATGTCTTTGGGACCATCCTAAAGTACTTTTTTTTTTTTTTTAATAATGAACTAAAACTGCTCTGGCTGGGAAAAAAAATGTAATAATTCAAGGGAAGCAAAAGGCTCACTCCTGGTTTGTGACTTCTTAATTAGCAGACTTCTTGATTAAGAAGCTGATTAGCTGTTGCAAATTGTCATTCAGGAAATAATTCTTCTAGTAAAGGTAGGGCTATGCAAGTAGTAACCTTTCAGGAAGGTTTTGTTTCACTTCAGGCAGCAGGTAAGCCTGTGGCTAGTGACTACATGCCTTTTGGTTTTGGAAACCATTTGATGAAAACCAACACTGATATAAATTCAAGAATCATAAAATGGTTAGAGTTGGAAGGGACCTGAAAGATCATATAGTTCCAACTACTCTGCCACAGACAGGGACACCTTCCACTAGACCAGGTTACTCAAAGCCCCATCCAGCTTGACCTTGAACACCACCAGGGATGGGGAATCCACAGCTTCTCTGGGCAACCTGTGCCAGTGTGAGACACCCACATAGTGAATTTTTTTTCCTATTGTCTAATTTAAAGCAATCCTTCTTCAGTTTGAAACCGTTCCCCCTTGTCCTGTCACTACATGCCCTTGTAAAAAGTGCCTCTCCAGACTTCTTTCAAGCCCCCTTTAGGCACTGGAAGGCTGCTATAAGAGAAGAGCCTTCTCTTCTCCAGACTGAACAAACTCAGCTCTCTCAGCATGTCTTAGTAGGAGAGGTGCTCCAGCTCTCTTTGTGGCCCTCTGGACTTTCTCAAGCAGGTCCACGTTCCTCTTATGTTAGGGGCTGCAGTGTTGAATGCACTACTCCAGGTAGGGTCTCACAAGAGCAGAGTAGAGGGGGAGAATCACCTCCTATGACCTGCTGGTCATGGTCTTTTTCATGCAACCCATTGTTATAGGTTTGCTTTCTGGGCTGCAGACACACACTGCTGGCTCATGCTGAACTTCTCATCAACCAACACCCCAACTCCTCCTCCTCAGGACTGCTTTCAATCCAGTCTTTGCCAAGCCGGTAGATGTGCTTGGGATTGCCCTGGCCCGAGTGCAGGACCTTGCACTTGGCCTTACTGAACTTCATGAGGTCTGTGCTGTCCCACCTCTCAAGCCTGTCAAGGTCTGTCTGGATGGTATCCCTTTCCTTCAGCATGTCAACTGCATCACACAGCTTGGTGTTGTCAGCAAACTTGCTGAGGGTGCACTCAATCGATCAATAAGATGTGGACAAGATCCAAAATCAGCACTGTATCTGTGACCTGCATGTAACAGGTCTGATAAAGACTACTGCTTTTGAAGTTTAATGTTGAAATTTCCCATCAAAACAGATATTTTAATGTACCATTTATAAAGCACCAATGAACTACTTAAAATGCTTGACAGCTGAGATCCCTCTGTACTAGTTAGAATATCTGTAGTTATACGTCCACCTATGCTCTACAGAGATCATGCACAGTAGAAACCTGTCTTTCCAGGAACCAGCTCAAACCTAAAACAAGATCATGCTGGTTATTTATTGTATATATAGCCTACAGTTATTTATATGGTTAATAAGTAGCAACTCATTGCTACTATTCTGACTCTCTGGATGGTCCACATAATGGGGTGAAAGACACATCATCCACATTTGCAGGAGTAATTGACATCACTATTATGCCACATCCCACTCCAGCACTTAATACTACATATTTCAGAGTTTTAAATATATGGAATTATAAATACAATTTGGAAACTGCCATTCATATTGAGATTATGTTACTGTAATTAGATAGCTTTATTCTGTCTGCTAAAAAGTACAAGGAGTATATATTACAAAACCATTTAAAGCTTGGTTTAAGTACCTCTGATATCACATCAAAAGCATTTAAAACATTCTGGCGTTGTCAAAACACTGGGTAAAATCTAGAAAAAATTAATCGAGTCATAAGACATGCCAGATTTTTAAATATCTGTTGCTGATATTTTTAAATTGGTTGCTCTGATTTATCAATTCTCATTTGGCTTCAATGGTTTGGGGAAATTTTGCCCCAGATCAAAGTGAAATTCTTTGATGCTTATTTCCAAGCATGTAGCCTTTGAAATCAGAAAGAAGCAGGAAATGTTCTAGTCATCAGTACAGGCAAGCAGCTGCTGCTACTATTAACCAATAGAAGGTTCATGCTTTTCATAATGCACCACTCTTAATGGCAAATACTTTAAGATTTGGTGGCAAAGGATCAGCAAGAACTCTCCCAAATAAAATAACTAATCCCCAGTTGTTATAATACTCCCCTCAATAAAACCTCCTTGAGTGCACCAGAATACTGTCAATATGGGTGTCAGAATACTGTCAGTATGGATGTGTGCATATTTACCTTCCAGGTGACCCTAATGCTTTGTGAAGATATAGGTTCAAGTTGAACATCCTGAGGTGGACCATCAGGAGCTGGAAAGAGAGAAGAGAGGTGCATCAAAACTGTCCCTCACAGCCACAGAATTCAGCACTTCACATAGCACGTCACCATCTTAACACACCAGCATCACAGAGATCTGGACTGAGTCAATGTCATATGGAAAACTGCAGCCACAATTTCATTGCACAAAACCAGAGCATAGCATCTTCCTATTCAGGGGTCATGTCTGACCAACAGTGAAATACAACACATGCCAAAATATAGCATGGTAAATAAAATTAGAATGAATAATAGTGACTTTTCATGTTCAGTGATACTCTCACAATGCTGGTTCTGTTTCGTAAGCAGGCAAGACGTTTTCAAGAATCAGAACCCTGGGGGTGATAGAAAGACAGCAGAACCTATTTGAAAGCAAGGCAGGAGCTCCTTGTCCAGCCTTCATGTTGCACACTTTCCAGTGGGATCTGCTTTTTTCACTAGCGACTGAGCACATTCATCCAAATATCAAATATTTTATACACAAAAAGCGGCACACTTTACCCTCTCTCTCTCTCTCCCCATTGTAAGTATTTCAGCCTGGAAATCAGACAAAAAATAACTGCCAGATACAAAAAGCGTGCCTGAGTTAGGAAGAGTTTCATTTAGTATCAATATGCTGCCAAGGGTGTGCATGATGCTTTAAAGGCAAATGAAAAAAAGAATACCCTGAGTCTAGGGAAACCTACTTGTCAGCTGGGCCGCTACAAAGCAGATCAAGAATTGGCTGGGACTGAACAGAAAGATCTGAAGTAAACTGCTTGCTCAGTGATGTAAATCATTGTAAAAGAAAGATCTGAAGAAAGGAATGGAGTCATCTTGAGCTGCTGTAGAGGGTTCCCTTGATGCAGAATATGGCCTCAGTAAAAGGTATTAAATTAAGTTTAATCGCATGACAAAGGAAGTAAAGCAATAAAAAGGGTGAGATGGGGCTGTTAGAGGTGGAGCAGCAGCAAATGACAGCTGTGGTGAAAGGAACCAGAACGTATTGCTTTAACTGGTGAAAGCACAGAGACCCAGAATACAGCCTATAATATGTTTAAGTTATTAAATATGCCCTATTCTGTGCCATACTTGACACTTCAGATGGGAAATTTCCAGAGCTTGAAAACACTTTATTTCCATTCTTCCTGCATTACTGTACAGGAAGAAGAAGAGGAAAAATTCTACTGGCAAAAATGAGATCACTCTGAATTTTTTTAACCCTGTCCCTGACCACTAGATGCCACTGATTCTGGCCCCCTGTTGACAAACACGAATGGCATTTCTCCAGGTACATTATAATGTAGTGGAATTTGAGAAAAGCATTTGAGCTCAAAAATGGGGTTTAAAATGTGCTTCTTAAAATATTGATTTTTTTCTTGAAAGACCCCAAAAGTTTTCCAGACTGGAGCAGGTAGCTGTTCCCAGCATACCATAGTGAAATGTTAAATAAGAAGTAATTTAAAAATATATATTTAATGTCATACAGATTTTGTATCAAAGACATAAAGAAAGCCAAGATATTCCAGCTTCCTATATTGATTTCAGTATTAAACGGCAGCCATGATGCTTTTTTATTCCTGATAAACATTAGTGCACGTGGGTACTTACAGTCTATTTTGCAACACAGGAGCTAACCATGGTTGCATAGAGTGAAAGAGGTGGTCTGTAAGCTTTGAAATCATGCCATTCTTGACTACCCTTTTGCCACAGAGACCCCTTACAGTTTTCTAATGGCTAATGCTGGCTGACTCAGGTCACTGTAATATGTCATATACAACCTGCACCCCCTTACTAATAGCATGGTTTGAGTTGTCCAGTTTTTATACTTTCTTGGACCTTTATTTTGCTCCCTTCTCATTACCTTCTCTCTCATTCCCTGCACCATGCTGCTCTCCATTTCCTATTGTAAAAGCTGAGAACAGAAGTAAACAGTGATCAAAGAAATGGTGCTCCTGTACATCACATACCATCTGAAATAAAAAATCCAGGAGACAAACATCATATGCTCTGCCTAAGCCTGACCTCCTCTCTTCCAATTGTTCCCTAGGTAGATCAGTGACTTTTGATCACACAGTTAGTCTCTTTCTCCAAATAGACGTCTCCTTTAAAGACAGTAACAAAAAGGACCAATTATTCTGAATCTTGGTTACAAAGAACTGAATAAAATGTGGTGTTAAGGTTCCACCCTGTTCACAGGGAAGCTGTTTTTTCATTTCAATGCCAGCTGCTGATCCTGACAACTTAATTAACAGACAGGAAAAACTCAGCAAGTAAGAAATATCCCAAGCATAGGTAAACAAGATCTACCCCTCTATTTTGATGTATATGCACAAGAAAGAATGTGCATTTTGGGGATAACAGGTGATGTGGACCAGAAAAAAGGATAGTCTGTTTTCTGTAGTGATTTCACATTTTCATTGAACAAAGGACAAGAAAAATCCTCACCAAATGATAAATATTTTGCAAACTATTCACCATTAATAAAGCTGTTCACTGAAGGATTTCCTTTCCCTGGGATGAAAAAACACCCAGTGAAAAAAACAAATGCAGCTGATGTTTGTCTCCTACTTATTTTGCTTTTCACTGTGAGCCCTTGGATCTTCTTATTCAACAAGTCCCTTGGAGACAAAAACATGTTCTCCCAACAAGGGGTATATTTTCACTGTAGTAAATTCACCCACAGAGAAAATGTGTGGGAATTACACAGCTGTATTCATAAGAGCTGAACTAAAAACTGGTCACTGAGTGTTCAAAGCTTAGACCAACAAGAATCTTGAAAAAAAAGGTAGGAATTTTCACTGCTAGAAGACTGCTACCCAGATACTTGCATTGCAGTTTTCCTCTCGAAATTCCTAAAGAAGGAAGCACTGCTGACTCAGCATAAAGTAACAGGAAAAATAAAATTAGCAAGATAAAAATGTGTTTTCAAAAACAAGTGAGCAAGCTCCTTTCTGGTCAAGATTTCAGAGTAATTCCATCTAGTTTTAGTGGGCTAAGGATGTTGGAGCTGCTTAGGTTACTCTCAACACCTTTCTACATTGTATGCAATTGGAATATGTACCTGGCAGAAGTATTCATGGCCATTCAGCGTTTTCATTCCTAATTTCTGAAATAGAGAGCTGTAGCTCTCTGGTTTTCACCCACAGGTAACAAGCCGGACCTGGGACATGGTAGCATGCACAAGGCTGTGCTGGCCTTATCCATCTGCTACTTCACCTAGCTCTGAGAAACAAAAATAAGACAGAACTGGAAAGGCAGCAATTTGAGTACATGAAAGAGTGGCTCCAGCCTCCAAAGCAAAAATGCCCACATAGCCCTCCTGGTACCGAAACCTACAACAGTGTAGAAGAATACATGGCAACAAAGAACAGGAGGATGACATTTAACTGATGACAGCCAACTGACTTATACAGCAATCAGAAAACAAAATGGCAAGTGGGTTGGGGGATGGAATAGTCAAGAAAGATTTGATTCATATAGATCAATGTTCTCAATGGGTTAGCTTAAATTAGCTACCTATATTAATATCTGAGCCTCTAAGGAAAACCACACAACCCACAGGGGAGGAACCGCCACTAAAGCCAGGATGATGTTGATTGAGTTGCCTAACTAGATATAGGTGTGCTGTTTCTGGTATACCAGGCTGAAAATTTGAACACAATGTCTTCTTTGACCACTAGATGCCACTGAACAGCTTTAATTATGGGCCTGCATTATGAAGTTGCAAAAGTCACAGTATTTTATGGGAACAATTCAGTATTTCTTTTGAAGCAGCTGCAGCAACACAAGCATCGTTTCAGGTAAAGATTCCTTATGTCAAAGAGCAATAATTCCCAGCTTGATTTAAATGCTACAAAACCAGAGCGTACCTGCTTCATCAGTAGTGATGGTGAGCTCATTGCTGGCCTCACTCTTGCCAATGCGATTCTTGGCATACATGCGAATGTTGTAAGTTGAGGAAGGGTGGAGGTCAATGATAGTGGCCTGGTTTAGCTGAGGGGAAACATCTTTGGTTCTCTGAACAGAATCCCAAGAGTCTATTTAATAAGAGATTAAAATAAAACAGAGAAATAAAAGATGATGTTAACATCACTAACATAAGCTTGCAGTTAAACTGTCTCACAGAGCGGGATACTGCCATTGCTGAATTAATCCAGAAAACACCTGCTGCTAAAAGCAAATTGACCGATCCCCTTCCTTGACAGCACTCCCAACTGCTCCTAGTGTGGTGCTGTGAACAATGGGATCTCAGCTCTGTGGTCATCAGCATATATGAGGAAATAGCTACTCATTTGCCTTTTTTTGAGGGGGTGGTTAGAGCAGCAAAGATTCCCCAGGTCTGCGCATGTACACACTGTTTTTTCACCATTGCCACATTGGAGCAACTGTAAAAAAGATGAGAGCTGCTGCACCCAAAGAGATCCTCACTCAAAGAGGTTAGCTGTGCTAGAAAAAGGGGCGAAACGGAGTTAATCAACAGGAATGCAGGGATCAGACTAGCAGGGAGATCAGGCAGAAATTTTGATCCCAAACTCTGGGAGCTCACATTGTAGGAAAACAGTGAGGGCAAGCTTAGAGTACTTAAACACAGAGCTCAGCACCCTCCAGGACTGGTGCTATTTCCCTGACTTGTGTTAGGATGCAGCAGCAGAGGAATACTCTGCATAACACAAGGGGAATGTCAAACCCTCTTACCTGTTTGCATGTATCTGTAAAAAGAGAAGCACATTTTTATTATTCATGCTTACTATTCATCTGCCTGTTATGTTTTTAATAAATTCTCCAGACATATAATAGGAAAAAGGATAGAGATTGACTGAACACAGTAACTCCTCCTTTTTATCCAAGCATTCAATTGGTGCAAACAAAATAAGAGAATGTAGCTGTTTAAAGCATCTTGATGTCTTTTATGAGTTGCTGTCCTTAATTTCTTTCTTACAGCAGGGGATGTTCTTCCTTTAACCTCTGCAGCATCCCATGGGGGATGTCACAGAAGACTACAGGAGTGTTTTACAGTGTGGGTCACTGCAGGCGGGATCAGAGAAAGCTCAGCAGATAAGAGACTACTTTAAAAATAGAAAGCTCGCAGATACAAAATATTTGCACAGACTGTGTAAATTGTTTTATATGAGCTTGCTAAAAGATGCACAAGTTGTCATGATGACATCTGCAGCTTGGCTGGCTACAGGGCCTGTTTGCTTGTCTATGTGGCTTTGTTTACCCAGTAAACATTTAGGAAGCAGACATTAAAGTGCTAACCAGATTCACTTGAATATAATTTTTCCTTGGTAACTGAGTTTGTCACAGCTTCTTCTGTAGGATACTTCCAGAAGCTCTAAAGGAGTTACCTGCAGGAAGCCCTGCCTCAACTTGGCTTCAGTTTACTACAGCTTTGCAGAATTTCTTAACCTTTAAAGAACTTTAACCAGCAGTTGCACTCCATTGTGTTAAATCTTGTACTAGCACAGGTGGAGACTCTGTTTCAGTGTACCACAGCAAACGAAATGCATTTAACAAAAGACCTCCTTGGTATGGAGAATTGTGTTAAATGTCCCTTGAGGATGATGAGAATTTATTTAAATTTAGTCTGCATATTATCAAATTGGTTAAGCTTGCACTTGGTTGTTTGAAATACCAACCTCCGAGTGGCAGGACTCCATAGTACATATTAGTTGCTGAAATCGAATAAATGAGTTTGAAAAATTCTGGTGGTTCTTAGTAGATTAAGTAATGATGCACCATGGAGAAAGAGATTTGTGAAAATGTAGGTCTCCAGTGTTTATTTACAACTCATGCATGGACTTAAGGTGTATATTTTGATACATGTGTCCCCTTCTTGAAGGGTAAAATAAACCAACAAAAGCAATCTCTCCAAACTGAACCAGCCTAGACAGAAATTAATCAATTTCTTTCCAAAACTGTTTTCAGTTTTGAATATCATAAGTGCTTATAAGAATAAAGGGGGGAAAATAATAAAGAAGTTAATTTTGTTTTCTTCTGGCAAACCCTAAAAATATTTGGTGGTGTCCACGTGGTGAGTAATTGAGTGAGGTATTCAGATTGACTGTTGGATCTTCTGGTTTTTATTGTTGTTCCAGAGAGCTCTAAAATCCATTTACTTAGAATGAAAAAGCACAGAAGACAAGCAGCAATGGCCTTTGGAAGAAAAAAAAAACCCAAGCTAAAAGTAAGAGTGGATATTTTAACTTATTTTTTATTCTACTCATAAATGTTACACCCAGGCACTACTCTGTGCTATATAAAATGCATACTGGCACACTGATCTGCGAAAAATTTATTATTTTAGGAAAACCAGCAGCTTCATACCGGTTCCCAAAAGGAAGACCTGGAACTCTGAGGTTACTGTGCTGCGACCAGAAAAGCGGCTGCAGCTCGAGCAGTGCTGGTGCTGCCGCCTCGTGGCCACTTCCGGTACTACGCTGCTCCTCCGTGGGCAGGTGTGGTAGGAGCCCCTAGTTCTGCGAAGGCGTCTGTGTCCTCTATTCACACGCGAGAACAAGAAAGAGTAAAGCACGATCCTCCCTCTTCAGGTCAGGGCTTAAGCAGAACTGATGTTAAGTTTTCCCCAGCTTTCCCTCATAACGTGAAAAATAAAAAGGATAAAGAGAAAGGCACAAAGAAGGACACACACACCTTTTCCTAGTGTCAAACATTTTTGTACACCTCCAGTGGAAATATCTGATGGCTACACATCAGTGGTTTCAGTGAGGGGTAGTACAGGTACATTTCTGTATAGAAAAGCATTGTACCTAAGTACTGAAAGAGCCTGAAAACCTGAACTCCCACTGCTCATCTTGCTCCTTCATGGCAACTGGACCTTACAGACACCACCTACCCAAACGACAGGCAACTCCATGCTCCTTCTAGAAGGTAAGCAGAGTGTCTTTTCTCACACTAAAAAGAGAAAGTACTTTTTGAGTGTAAAAAAGAGTGTCTTTTTTTGTCTAATTGCACTGCTGGGGTAAATTGGATATCTGAGGGAAGCACCATATAGTGAAGTCCATGCATGACGTGTGGTCACCAGCACATTCCCTGAAACTGAAAAGCTCTGCAATTTTCCGTTTTAAGAAGCCTAGATGTTGCATCCTGTTGTAAACCCTCTTCTGAGTCCTCAGGGTAAGCAACCTAGGTGGAAAATTCTTACTAAACACAGCTGTGCAGTTTACAGCTTTACTTTGGCCTTGGCAGGATGTTCCCTCAGCTTACCATCTGTATTGTGAATGTTTTACCTAAGTTTTGTCCCTGTAATAATCTGGAAATTGTGAGGAGCTTTCTTAATTCTCTCTCCTTTGTTCTATCTTCCTTTAACTACCCTGTACAAGTTCTTCAGTAACCAGGTTTGATGTTTCATTTTCTTGATTATTTATTTACTGACAAGAATCACGTGCAAGAATTCAAAAACCCAATCCTAGTTTCTCCAAAGATTCAGCCTTAGATTCTAAAAGATTATGTTTTTATTATTTGCAGTGAGATGAAGGAAATCTGCTCTTTTTAGGACATGAACTCCAGTGTTTGTCTCCACATACAGACAAAGAAATACTTTCTCCAACACTAATTCTCCCACTTAGTATTTTTTCTTTCTTTCATTTTTTTTAACCTTTATCACTGTTGTGTCTTGATGTTTTCATTCAGTCTGTTAGTGCCTCATTTGCTGTCTTGCTTGTGATTTATCATGCCATATTAGAGAGACATAATTTTGTAACGCAGGCTCATAGTGATTACCACTTCATGTTTGCCTGCATTCTGCATTATCACTTGAAGCATTGAACTAAATCTAACAACGATGTTTTAGAGCTCTGTAATCTTTCAGGTACCATGCTCACCTGTACATCATCAAATTCATTTACAAAGCAAATGTAAAAATGGTAACTGATGATTAAACACTAGAAAATATTTTATCTAGTAGATAGAGCATCTCAAAATTTTTGCCTAAGTGAAGCACAAAGGAAATACACAATGTAGACAAACAAAGATTAGAAAAGATAAGTAGTAGAATAGTTTTTGAAAAATCTTGGCAAATATTAGAATTTTATGAACAAGTATATTTTTCTGTCTCAGGACTAAAGGGAGAAGACTGTAAATGGACCATAGTTGCTTTGATAAACAGAACGCTTCACTGATAAGCACACAGAGCCTTCCTATTAGTGAACTATATCCCCTTTCAAATAGTTCAAAAAACTCCAACATGAAATAGTACAATATAATTTCTCAGTGTATTTTTAATAATACTTGAAATATGAAACATTGTTCCATCGCAATTTCCTTGCTTGTTCCTTCTCAAATCATGAAAGGGAGTAGACTGAGATTAAATATTAAGAAGTTCTTCACTATGAGGGTGGTGAGACACTGACACAGACTGTCCAGAGAAGTTGTGGATGACCCATCCCTGGAAGGCTTTCTTCATCTTAAAATTCTCTTAAATAAACTTTTGCACTGCTAACTTTCCAGGGAGGATGCCATGTACTTATATATTGATAGAAAACAACTTTTAAAAATCAGCACTACAGCAAAAGATAATTTGTAAAGGTGGGTGGCTTTTTCAATAGGGAAAAAATAGAACTTGAAAATTAAAAAAAAAATAATCCAAATGGATTAAAGATAAGAACAGGGACCAAGAATCAGCTATCAAAACCATACCAGCTATCAAGCTATCACCTAGAATGGCTTATTTTACAACACAATTTTCCCCCTTAATTGTAGGTTTTCTCTGGTAAAAATGAAAAGTAGCGATTGCTAAACCTAATGTCCTTGCCTCAAAAAGAAATGAAAAAGAAAAAGAAGAAAAAAGGCAACAATAAATGAAGATAAATTTTGCTGTGGAAGATTAAATAAACCATGGTAAAAATTTCCATCAGGCAGTTTCAATTTATGAATTATCTTTTACGATACAGGCTCGGTGATGAATGACTAGTGACGGGGATTACTTCAGAGGAAGATTATTTCTTACCTGACTTGTTCTTGCACTCGATGTCGTAGCCAGTGATTGGGCTGTTCCCATCAAATCCCATGGTCCATCTGAGGGCAATACTGCGCGCTCTCACTTCTCGTATTTCTATTTCAGGAGGGTCGGGGGGCTCTGAGTAAATACACACACAGTTTTAGTCAGAAGGAAGCCTGTACTCTTAATGAGGTAACATTAAAGAGTGTGGCACCGGCATAGCTTGCTGGTGGTAAGCTCTCATGGCATTTTCTCTGGTCACTCATTAGTACCCTGAGCCAGTTAATCACCTGCTGAAGAATGCTCAACAAGAGGGAGGAAAGGTCAATGTTCAACTAGGAGTCACTGATGTAATCTTGAATACTGACTTCTGTTTAACCTTCTTATATGCAACCTCGAGCTGCGTTTGCCTAAAAGTACTCCAGATTGGACTACGTATGCTAGAAAAGATTTTTGCCTTGAACCCTATGTTTCACTGATACTTCCACAGTTTTTACAGAAAAAGTGATGGTAGAAATAAGAATACTAACTTTAAAAGTGCTAAATTGGGTAGGAGGAGGGAGTAGAATTTCTATTTCATTGAGTGTGTTTAAAAGTGTTTATCTAATAGCAGAATAATTTGATAACAGTATGAAATTACACTAAAGCCTTTTTCTGCATTTAGAATTAAGGTTCTAAAGAAACAGCATTTATTCCCATTCTAATGTCCCTTTAAATTGTCATGGCAGCTTAAATGAGCAGTGGTGTAACTAAGAACCTGTCCCCAAACTCCACCTGAATTATTTGACACATCTGCCATAGGCATTCACTGAAATCTGCTGTTTCAGTGATTCGTTGAAAGCCACTGTTTCTGTTGTTTGAAATCAAGAGCGGGGAGAAAGAAATTTGCAAGTCCTAAAAATCTGTTGTGTGCATGCTCAAAGGCATACAAGCACAGGGACAAGCATTGCACAAAGAAGTAAGCAGTAGTCAGTGGCTGAGTCCTGCCCATGCTCTGCATCTCGCATACTGTATCCTCCACCACCAGGACTTGTTGCTGTCTGCCTGAATGATACCCTGAAGGAGGAGAGCCCCAACTCCAGGAAACATAGGTTCCTGGAGTTTGCAATGTGCAAACCAATTGCAATTTATTTTGACTGATTAAACTTGAAATATTTTGTTTAAAGATCCACAGTAGGTTTAGCATTTTTCTAGACATAAAGTCAGATCATTTTTGCTTTAGTTTGATCTTGGGATTTAGGTACATTTGTTCTTTAACAGCAAATGCATCCCTCTCCCTGCAAAAAGTAGCCTCCTCATATCTGCTGTCCCTACTGAAGATGATAGTCTTAAGTATCTTTAGCAGGCTGTCCGCTAGTGTATTTAAGAAAAAAATCTTACCCATTTGTACATATCTAGAATGACTGAAGCTTATCTTATGTTTTGATTTAATTTTTGATGCTGGAAAATGAAAGACTGAGCACCATAATGCAGCTCCTCCTTTCTTTGACAATGAGGAATACATTTAATTAGGAATCAGAGCCTCCCTCCCCCAACAGATTTCTGAGATGACACACACTTACTGTACTACAATAGCTGTGTTTTTTTCCTTATGTTGTCCTCTTCCTACCTTGCACAGTGAGCTGAATTATTCCACGATCCTCCCCATAAGAATTGATGGCATGGCAGGAAAAGAATCCAGAATCTTCACGCACTGTTGGCAAAATCTATGGGTGATTTGAAAAGAAGTAATTGATTGAACAGCACATAGAGAAAATAAACGAACAGCTTCTCTGTATAGTGCAAGAAAAATTGTACAAATTGCTTTACTTGACAGTAAGGAATAGATACTGTGTGTTATACACATACATACATATGCATAGTAAAATATCCAGAATACCAAGAGTTATCAAAACCAACAACACCTGGGCTGAGGAAGCAAGCTATCTGCTCTACATGTGTAGTCAGGAGTTGGAGCACCGCCTAGTCCTGTAGCTTCTCATTAGGAGTCTAGTTTCCTGTTACTCCTAAGTTCGCCATGTATTTAACAGTTCAAATTTTCCGTACAAAATGGTGCCTCCTGCTACCTCCATTTTTCCCAGTAATTTCTAAATGTAACTCAAATGGGTGAGGTCTATGTGGAGGAAATCAAGGTTCAAACATTGGTGATGAACCCTGCAGTATTAAGCATTGTGCCTCATAATAAAACTTTGAATGACCTTTCTTTCCTATGTGTGATTTAATAATGTAGAAAGTTGCATACAGTCTTTATGTACATGACCATAATGATATTTTTCTACAGGACCACTGCTTCATTCCACATACAATAGGGAGAGTGTTTTTTAAATGAGCAGATATTACAAATACCATTTTCTTCCCATTGTTCAGTGTGCTGCTCCACACTTTATTTACTGCACACAGTTCAAACTGTGCCCTGAAGACAGACTTATTCATTTTCTCATATCCTTTTTTTGTGGATTCACCTATGCAATATTCATTTCAGAAACATGAGTGAATTTATTTTGATAAACCCTGATATCATGAAAAGTATTACCACCATTTTGTATGAGGAATTAAGGAACCAGATATATGGTAATATTTGTGGCTGCTTGACAATTTGCCACGTATTAGCTGAGCCATAGTAACTCCACGTGTTCTTTATTCCTTAGCAAAACCAAGGTAATGCGAGCACAGCTCTCATTCACCACGAGTTAAGATAAATGGATTAATTTCCCACTTGCTATGAGAATGTTGGAGAGTTATCATCTGAGATGTGGTAACTTGTCAAGCTGTGTTAAGTGGCTGAGCTTTAAGACAGGAAAACAAAATTTTTCTGAGCCCAATTTGATACATCTAGGGCCTTCTTCCCCCCTGCTCAGAGTTCTTAGCAATAAATAGCTTTTCATGTGTTCATAACAGCTTCCATTGAGTTAAGCTGCAGCTATGAGGGCTTAGTACTTCTGCAAATCAGACCCCAAGGGCTCAAGGCAAGTACCTAGAAAACAAAGAACACACAATTATTGGCCACCTGTGAAAAGTTTGGTTTCAATGATCAGCCTTGCATCACACAGTGTCTTTCATTACTCAACCCTAATTCAATTCCAAAGAAAATCCAAGTCATGCCTCATTGAGGCAGGGGTCCTGCAGAAAAGATAAAAGCCAAATATACAACTAAAACTCACATCATCATGCACGCATGCAAAAACACTGAGTTAAAAGCTTCAGAGACAATGTTAATCCTGACATTTTCTACTTTTGGGGCATTTTATCTCTTAGAAGTCAAAGGTTTTGTATGTAACATACATATAGTTGTAGAATGCCACAACGCTATACAACTGCTTTGGAAGAGAATTCTCTAAGCAAGTCTCCAGCCTCACAAAAAGAAATATTGTTGTGCATCAAGGCATTATCTTATTAAAGTCAGTAGGATGATTGAGGGAGAGAAGTCTAGGGATCTATCCTATAATTAAATATTATTTGTAAGACAAATACACTAATATGAACAAAATCACACATAGAACTTATTCTTTCTTACAGAAATCAATGACAAAACTCCCTCATATAGAGTAAATCCAGATTTTTACTGGTCCATCACAATTTTTGGCTACTGAAGAAAGAGATATACTTTTAAAGTTACACTAGAATGTCACCAGACAATCACTAGAGAGATTGAAAATTATTTCCTTGAGACTGGTAAAAATGTTTTTAAGAACATGACTGAAAAATAGAAAATCAAGAATTTTGCCTGAGAATTTGTATGGTTTTATTTTTTTTAAGCTTTTTGATTGCATAAAGGCACATTTAAAAATAGAAAGGAATGGACACGCTTATGTTGCTAAATTTAAAATTTGACTGGAAAAAGCTGTACCCTGGTATGTTGGGGGCAATGTCATAACCACACCTGTTGTATATGACACCACAACAATGACTTTCCTGTGCTTCTGTGGCACTTGGGGAAACTTAAGTTCCTGAAACAGTAGGTCCACTCATGTAGCCCCTCAAACTAATCCAAGTCAGCCACTTACGAGTTAACAGAATACCATATAGTGATTCGTCATGCAAGTAGGGGTGCATGGTGCCCACACAATCAAACAGCTGCCTGACACAGAAGCAGAAGTAAAGATGCAAGACTATAACTATTTGCTAGGTAGCTTGGTGACTTCTGCTGTTGTGTACAATACCAAATACTGTCATCAGTGGGTATACTGCTTACATGCCTACACATGCCTTTTCCTTTCACCTCATTTTGAATTCGATGACTAATCTGATTTTGTATGAGTATCATAAGCCCCGAAATGTTAAAGGGGGGAAGAAAAGGTAGTTTAAAAAGACAGAATTTTTATCTCAAAACAGTTTAATGATTTTGGCAAAGGTAAGCCTGACACACATCAGAGCTATGCGTCAGATATTCACCCAGTGCTTATTAGCAGTGTTCTCAAAACTGAGCTATGCTGCCCAGGAAGAGCAGGCTAATACATGAGCCACATTGCTCCTGAGACAGAAAAGATTGGGAGCTGTGAGCCAGGCTCACTCTCTTCTTGTTTCTGGAGCATGGGAGGATGGAGACATTTTTCCAGGGGTTGGGATGAAGAGGCATCCTCTACCTCTTGCTGCTAGCTCTCCAAATGGTGCACCACAGGTGGGGCAAGTGGTGGGGCTTTGATTTTTTAGGGCAGAGGTAGCTGTGAGTCCCTATCAAAATAAAGTCAAGCAACACTCACACAAGTAGATGAGTCATGGACCACTTTGTTTTCTTACCTGCAGAGTAGAGATCACTTCATCTCCAACTTCCTTGGTGGAAACAAGGTAACGGGACATTTCAGGGTTAATGATTCGGTCTTCTTTTTCCCAGCGGACTATGATGGGTTTCTCTCCATGTGCCGTGCAGCTCATCTCCTTCTTTTGACCTTGTGTTGCCAAGGTGGTATTTGGATAGGAAGTTATCATAGCTGGAACTAAAACCAGACAAAACAAATATCGTTCTTCAGTGAGCTTAGTCTGATGATGCACGGTTGGCCCTTCAGTCTGGGTCTTGTTCAGCTTGTCCATATTTGACCAGATGGCCAAAAATGTGAGAAATTATTTTGCTTTCATTCCTGTGTTAGAGAATATTTTTAAGACCAAAGATGGGCTTCAATGGGAGCTTAGCAGAGGGGAACTGGGACTGAACACTGAGGCTGTAGAGATGAGAAGATGCAAATCCAACAAGAGCCTGACTCCATTCATTTTGCTGCTCACAGGACCGCTTGTAACATAATTAAAATATTCACAGTACACGAAAGTGCTGTAAGTATAAGCATTCAGATATGGGGCCAATTACAAACTGATAAAAATTTCCTATTTCTTCTTATGAGCTACTGTTTTATTTGCTGACATGCATATGATCTACTATTTTGTATAACAGTAATAACCTATCAAAATGAGGGCTCAATTAAAACCACGTGCTGTACAAATGTAAAAGAAAGGCTCTGTACCAAAGAGCTTAGTCCATGTATGCACTAAGTACGTAGTTAAAATGCACTAAATGTACTAAACAGAAAGTATAATTAAACTGTCAATAAACCTAGCTAGATTTGAGTTCTATTGTATTCAGAAGGTATTTGCAGAAAAGTTCGGACATAATTGTCAACTTCATTAATCATGTAGGAATTTAAAAAAAAAATATGTTGAAAAAAAAGTACTCTTTTGCTAGCAAGAATAGACTTAAACCCAAAGTATTTTCACATTTTAGAATAATTTTGTTTCTGGAAACAGGAAGTGTAAATCCTCAGAGTGTTTTAATGTAAACCCCTCAAAACATGGCATTTTTGAATCATGATAGTCTCTTTGGTGTCCTCAGTAGACTGTCCTTTCATTCCCGTATTATCTGTCCACCAATTGATAGCATCTGGGCATTTGTGAGTATCAAAGCCCATAAGCCTATCTTTCAGTTCTGGCCTGTTCCCTTCTTGGTTAAAGCTGGAAACCCCTGGACAGCACACAGAACTGCTCTCTTCTGAACAAATCTGTCCACTCCTTTCAAAGCATATGAGGTGGCAGTAGAGTCCCTTCTCTAACTCCCTTCTTCACTCCAAGGCTGCCTTCCACAATAGCCCCACTCTCCTTATTTTTATGCATGAACACTTGCCTCTTCTTATCAGAACAACTCACTCATTTCATCTGAATTTCTCTGGGTCTTTATTTTAAGATGCCATTGGCATAGGACCTTATTTGAGGCTTCCACAGTCTTTCCTTTTGCATAGATTGTATCTATTGCTACCACATAGCAAAAAGAAAAACATAATCCTTATTTGAATTAATTACTATAATAGCTATTCTGAAATGTTAATGCTTGGTGGCATGACCTTTTCATGCCAGAGCTGCTGATGTTCAGATATGACAATATGTCAGGATGCAGTTTTTTATGTTCAAAGGCTTCCTGAACCAAAACAAACCAATTTGAAAATTAACAGGCCTGTGGTTAGAGTTACAAATGGGATCTAATTACAGGAAGAACTCTTAGAAAGATTGTGTGAGACATGAGGCTCTTTAGGCACTGATATGCATTAGTGATGAAGCACGTCTTGTTTAACTGTTTGGATATTATATGTCAATTAATTTTGTCAGAGAGAAGCATTCAAAGAGAAAAAATGATGAATAATCAGAATAGAAAATTAGGACAAGTCTGATTCCATCTTCAAGAGAATGAAAATAGCTTCATTTTTATCTGGTGTCTGTCCAAGAACCCACAAGGAGGCTAAATTCAGAAATTCACTTTTTTGGTCCATCCACTTGTTGCTTCTAAACACAGAAGGCAGTATACTAGACCTACAGAGCTGCAAACCTATGGGCCCTATATTTACAGGTATGTGCACTTGAATATATTTGCTCTTATTTGCAATACCTGAAATAGACCAATATATCCTTTTATGCATTTTCTTCATTAATAAGAGACCAAATTCAAATGAGTACCATGCTGTTAAGGAGTCCAGTTTACCATCATTAGCTTTTGCCACCACCTTTCTTCCTCCCACAGGTTTCTTTCTTCATTTACTGCACATTTCCACTCCTTTCACTTTTCTCTTCAATGTAATATACTCCAGTCCCCTTCACCTTTCCCTCTCTTCTTCCTCTGTAAACTCCTTAGGTTCAAACATGCTCCCTAACACCTACAGCAACGTTCTCCTCCAACACCATTTCCCATCCCAAATTAAACTATGCTGACTTTCTACGTCACCTAAGTGATTTTTCTCTACAGCTTCAGTCCTCCTTCCCACCAGTATGTCCTACTTCAAGTTTCTCTGGTGACAGAAAGAGCATGTGCTTAGCCCACCCAGAGGCTCAGGGATGGTGTGTGCCTTCCCACGAAGTACCTGAGCTCCCTGGGTGCCCATGATCCCTGGGCAGGAGGTTTGGAGCTGTTGGGCCTTGAATTGGCAGGTCTATCCTCCTCCTGCTTCACTGGTATGAGCAAGGTGTGCACCCACAGAAAATGGGACATATGGATTTAAACTCCACAGACCTCAAGGAACCTGTCTCAGAGACTCCTTCATCACTTTCAGATCTCCTAACCAGCTGTCTACCAAGAGTACCCTGATGGGTGCCATCCAAACAAAGTGACTATCTTGCTTGCTTTTTAAATAACAAAAGCTAGCTTTTGAAACTCAATTTTTTTTTCCAACAAACTTTCTTAATAAGAGCAGCATGAAAACATGTAAAGAAAGATGACTTTATTCCTCAGATACAGCTTTATCCCTGCTTATCCTTCCCTCCTTCTCACATAATCTTCCACACGGATTTCTTATTGCCATAGCAATGCCTCACAGCTAAATATTTCCCCTTCCTCCAAAGCTGATTTTTTACTCTACACAATTTATCTCCAATGATCCTAAACTATAAGCTCTTCTTTTTATCTTCTTTAATGTCAAAAGATTTCTGGTAACAAAACCACATTCCCAAGGATATTTTAGGCAACGTATTTCTTCATCCTTAAACTATCTTTAATCACATTACTGATGCAAATAACTGAGATAAATATGCTGCCTCTTTACTGACAAAATAATCTAGAAAACTGTAAATAAGCAAACTAAATCTGTACTACATATGCATGAGATATTCTCTCAGGATGTCTTAAAAATAGAGTGAAGGCATTTAGAAATATAACAAGATGATTCAGATGCCCTATTAAGTGTGTGTATCCCTTATAGCTCTTCAAATATACATTATATACACACATATATAATGATATGTATTTATATAAGAGAATTTTGGAAGGGAAGGACACGTTGCTGTGTATGTTCAAGGAATGCACAACATCATTTTCCAGGACTTTGTAGTTGGCTTCTTTATGAGACAAATTAATCCAATTATCTCTCCTCTGGGATTCTCCAACATCTTTCTCTGAAGTGTGTGCTGGGCATTGTTAAAGGTGTATTGGTCAAAACCGGACAAAATAGAAGCTACAGTTTCTAGATTATGGCAATTTCCATTTTTAAGGGACGCATATGGCTACAAGCAGCATTAGACTTGGAGACTTCTGTTTAAAGTTGGGATTCTGTTTGGAACAATAACACTAAATATCTTTGTTACATACATAAATGATTCCAAGACCGTTAGGTTCTCTGTATGTTTAAGAACTGTGGCTATTAAAATAGTATTTTTCTAGCAAACTGGCTGTGGTGAGAAGAGAGGAATACAGCACAGCCAACACCACAATAAATGGGGAGATGCCGTGTGACATTGTAGGATATGTTCTGAGCTATACTGAAAGTCACATTGCTGATCATAGCCAAACAATGAAGATTTAAGTTGCTTTTGAGAAAGAGGATGTAAAAGATGCAGTAGATAAGCAAATCTAATGATACAGATAATGATTTGTAGATAGCTGAACATATCTAAACAGATGATCTGTGCCCTCAAAAGCCTCTTCTTTACACTGATCACTCAGGAACTTGCAATGGTTTGCTTAGTTGCAGAGATGTGCATACTAATGCTGTAATGAGGGAAGATGAATGCCATCTGGTTTTCTTGAACAGCTTCTAGAACAGAGGACTATGGTCCTTTGACGCAGTGTAAACAACCTTGGATAAAAATAACATCATAAGGATATGAGTTGTGATAAGAGAAAACTGCATTAAAGTTGAAAGGAATATATATTGAAAAAAATAAATATATTAAAATTCCATTTTAACATTTAAGCCAAATTTAGCATGCTGGTCAGCCACTCTCGTCTGTGAGAAATCTCTTCTGTCCATGACAAATGAGATTTTTCTGCCTCAAAAACAAATTTCCTCTTCCTCAGTCCACTTCTGCTCAGGCAAACGAAGCCCATGCAAGTACATTGCTTACATTTAAGGGAGCCTAGCTCTCACACTATAATTAGTTGATACCTATTTGTGAGTTTATTTTTAAATTTAGTAGACTTCCAGGAGTCAGTGTGTGCATTGCTCTAATTCTTCTCTTTGTTTTCCGTTTCATAAATGATGGTTTTGCTTAGTTAAGTAGCACCTCTCCAGAATTCAAAAGGTGTCCTGAATGTAGCAGAAAATTTAAAATCTATCGGACTGCTTAAATACTTCTATTTAAGTACGCTGTTCCTTGGTAAAACTATGTTCTCCATTCTTCATCCTCAAGAGATGCACAGGACTAGAAAAACACCTGCATATCTCAAAAGGTGAAAGAAGTAAGTTAACACACAAATAAACACCCCATTTTTATGAATACAGCAATTTTAAAAAAAATAATAGACGCAGAATTAATTACAACAGTTTTCTACCAATATTCACTAATTTTGAAAATGAAATTAATGTTTGTTACCTACTTAAGTTCATCAGAAAAATATTTTGAAAATTCAATTTAAGTTTTACAAGGAAGTGGATTTTGAAGGCAGCATTTTACTATATATATTTTTAAAGAATTTGTTGTGTAAGCAAAGCAACTTTCATAAACAATACTGGGTGAATTATGTAACTAATCAATATGGCAGGAATTTCAAATTCAAAAAGCAAATGTTTTGAAATTAATCGCTGCTGAGGTTCCAGACCAGGAAAAACTATTTCAAACATGTAAACCTGAGAAATCTGAGAAGTAAAAATTTGGTGAATTCATATGACAGACTGAATTATTTACTCAGCTTCAGTTTCAGGAATTTACAGTGTACATGAAATAAATTCAGAAAACGTATTGATAAAAATGTTCCTGAAAATATTATTAAACCAAAGCAAAACAAATCAAATTACCTTCTACCTCTAGTCTGCCTTAAAAGGAAGGCTAGTAGCTTTTTATGTGCTTCCATTTATAACTGGTAGAGGAATGGATTTCTGGACAACAGACATGAACTTCATTAGCAGTTCTATTAGCAAAAATAATTTTCTGACAAAACAGTACGAAAAACAGTACTACCATGGAAAAAGAGACTGCAGAGCAGAAACCGCGTCTTTATGTTTCCATTTAGTGAAAAGTGACATCCATGAGAATTATGATGTATAAGTAATAGAGACAAATTAAACAGAGACATGACCAGTCCATATCCCAGCTACCTAAGGTTGTGTTATAAATCCCATATCAAAATAAGAGACTCAGTGGTATGCACAAACTACATTATTAGAATATTAAGACATCAGTAGAATATTAAGACAATCTTACAAAGTAATCTTAGAAAAATATTCTGAAAATAAATGAGTGGGAATGTGACTGCACACTGTAAAATACCATTTCATCTAGCTATTCCACTGATATAAAAGGCGTTACTTTGATTAAGTATTATTCAAACACACGTTACAAAGCTAGAACAGTCCTTGTTTGATACTAAGCTTTAATAAGAATGACAATGATGTCTTGAGTACTTGGCAGCTTCACCAGCACCTCATGATTTGATTGAATATGTCAAGGCAAAGGCTGTGAACATTTAGGGTTCATACCTTATTCACTCAGAAATGGTTTCAGATCACATTATAGGAAAAAAAATGATTTATTTTGCATGACAACTAAGAATTTTAACCAAAAGACACATTAATAAAATAAAAAAGGTCTCTTCTCTCAAATCACAAGGGTAATTCTTTCCTCTTCGTGAGGTCTTTTCTTGCATTAGTTCTTTATCTGTACAGTACAAACTGCTGTCTTTAAATGATACACATGAGACAAGCAGTCTTGCTTTTTCCTTTGACATGGTTCTGAAATGAATATGACTTTTGTTTGCTTTGCTATGCAGCTTCAATTTCCATTTTGTCTAACTGTACTTCCTAATAACAAGAGAAAGAAAACGGGAAATAAGCTGATAGCTTTGTTCCCTGCAGTAAGTTATAGTAAAAGCGTGCGGAAATCTGAGACAAACTAAGATAACCTATGTAAGGCAATGGAAAATCAGTTTCATCAAAGCTTGTCTAATTGTCAAAACAAAAGTGATCAAAGACCTATAAAAAATTACATTAGCATGTATATAATTGTAATTTATGAAGACTTAGACAAAGACCCTGTTCCTACACAATGAATTAATGGACAACATTAATGTTAGCATCATCACTACTGTTGAAAATTATGGATGCCTAAAAATTAATATTAGAAACATGTCTCCATTAAATTTCTTGGGCCTCTTTCTATTCCAAATCAATTACGGTCTTTCGTCGCTCTGTATAAAAGTCAGGCTGGAAGGAGCAGGAATGTTAAATAGTTAAAACTAGCAAAATATAATTTTAGATAACTTCTCCAACGCTTTGATCTTAAATTGAATTCAGTCTGCCATCAAGATGGCATCAAGTTTTAATGTTAAACGAGAGGGCTACTGCTATTGTACTTGTAAAGTACAGCGCTCTAATTTTTTGTTACTTACTGAATGCAAATCAGTAAAAACCAGAGACTGTAGAATCACATGGGAGAGTGCGCGGCTTCTTACAAGTTGTTATGCTTTAAACTTTCTATTTGTGTCCTTTCATTAAAAATACCTGAACAGTTTGCAAGTTTAAAAGAAAAAAAAAAAAAAAGGAAAGGGGGGGTGGTGGGGGGTGGAGGGGGAGGCGCAGGAAGTCACTGGAAAACACAAGCTTTAATCAGAAAATATTTATGACCCAGCAATTCCCATAGGTCTTTTAGATTTTGGAGGCTGTGAAGTGACATGTGTAAATGTCCCTCCCAGGGGAAGAGAAGCAAGCACTAATTGAGGTATTGACAGGTTTAAATGAAGCAGAAACATGCTAAGAAACTCTGGCTACAACAAAAATAAGTATTGGTGAGCAGTGCATGCCGGGACATTAATGGTTTTCATTCACTGCTCATTCATGCAAGTAAGTATACTTTTAAGCACGGTGACTTGGGTCTATAATAGCTCAGTACTGAGTTAAAAAGCCATGAAATACTACCTACTGGTGTATAACAAAGAGAGCTTCAGTAGAACTAGTATCATCTAGCCTTTCAAAGCAAATTATATTTTTATTGTCCAGATAGATGCAGGTAGACCAATAGCACCTGATACTCTGATGATGGGAACAGAACTCAAATATATGAAAATCAGCAAGATACAGCTCTCTATACATTTTTGTAGACATTGTCTATATTAGTACATATACACAAACTATAAATACATACATTCTACATAGTAATACTTATAGAAAGGTCTTATTGCATCGTATGTATACACAAAAGCATTCACTTGTGTGTGGAGGTAGGGGACAACCATAGAACCAATGGTATTCATCTCAACCTAACTTCAAGTAGGTAAAACTTAGTCATCCAAGCCTTCAGACAGCCATATGAGGACTTCTTCCATAGCAGTCCTTGGGGGGAAACAAGAGTTTACAGAGGACCATTCGTCTTGCCTTAAAGATGAAAAATGGCTTCTTATTGATGACAGAAGGACCTCAGGGTGAGCTGCTTAGACTTTTACAACCCACCTTTATAAGTCCAGCTTAAAGTCAGGGAAATCCAATGCTAAAGGTCTAATCTTAAAGTCTACATTCTCTTAACTAAGGAGATTTAGGATGTCAGTAAATGGTGCTATCTCAGGAAAGAGGGTTCAGCTGGGGAGAATAAGATCTTGATAAAAAGCTCTGAAGACATTTTTTTTAATGGACATCAGTCTGGTTTCTCCAGTCAAAATGCTAATTTTGCACCTTGTCACAGAGAACCATTTGTGCATGGTTTGGTAACGGCCTGACTATGGAGTATTAACTCTGCTTGTTGCTGAAAAAAAGCAAACTTGATTCCTAATCTATTTGATCTTTTATTTTCCACTGTTCCCACTGTTTTCTACTTTTGCTGCTCAGCATGCCAGCAGCTTCTACAGGGGAACAGATCTCCTAAGCTGGTCAGTAAAAGGAGAAAATTTCCAGAAAAATGAGGAACCACCTTAAAGGTTACGCAGTCTAGGAAAAGCTGATAAGTAACCTGTGTGCTTAACAATGTATTTTCATACATGTCTGATGGAAAGAGAGAATAAATAATAAAGAAAAACAAAGAGGGCTTAGATAAACACAACATTTCTAAAGTAAATATATTCAGTATAATACCTTTGTGAGTTACATTTACCTGAGTGGCAGCTCTTGCAGCAGAAAATCAGAAAATTCTCACTTACTTTGATTAAATCTAAAATTAGTACCCCTTGGGGACAGTTTTCTTTCTTTTCGGTGTGTTTTACATTCATTGCTATA
The DNA here is from genome assembly GCF_037157495.1 of Lathamus discolor. Lineage (NCBI taxonomy): Eukaryota > Metazoa > Chordata > Aves > Psittaciformes > Psittacidae > Lathamus > Lathamus discolor. Next base: position 34,085,029 of record NC_088887.1, read on the forward strand.
ACGAATTTTGCAGTGTTTTGTCAAATCTAAAAGCTAGGCCTTTCTGCTGAGAATTTTGGGAGTATTACACTGAACAATTAACAAAACTTCCAGATAAAAGCAATGGCTGACAATTTGGCTCCAGTACCCAAATACTTAGGCCAGAGGAAGAGGACGTTAATTTGAACTAGCTATAATTATTTGGGCTTATTTAGAGTGGCCAGTATGCTCATTCGGCTGTGACCAAGAGAATAGCTGAAAAGCCAAATTTTACACTACTGTTCCTGATTTTGACAGTGTCCTACTATATAACTAGGGTCCTCCTATATAACTAAGGTCAAGGTTTTTGTGTGTGTGCTTGTGCTTTCATGACCAGTGCATATGCATGTGTGTGAGCAAGAAAGGGAAATAAAAAAGTAAATATTCTCCATGGACTCAAATGAACAGAATTATTTCATTGCCTGGAACAGAAGACAAAGCAACCCTCACTGACTTCTTCCCTTGACCTTCAGCTGTCCTGTGGATTTCTCTTTTCAATATGCTTTTTTAAAAAATGCTTCTATGTCTCTGGAGACCATTTTTACCCCTCAGCCAAGCAAAGGCATCATAAATACTAGTGTTTCAGGCAGGAGTAAATTATAGCCATCCATCTCATGAAGAAAGCACACGGCACAGGGCTGTAGGTCACTTGGCTCCACAGTACCTTCCCACAGTATGAATGTTATAAGGAGTTCAAAGGAATTGGTTTATTTTTTAACTTTGAATTGTGTTTTGAAGGAATAGGAATTCCCATTCGCTCTTCCACATACAGAATGAACAACCAGAAACAGAGGCCAAAATGTCAGTGGTGATAATGTAACAAATAGCAAATTAAGAAGAAAGTCATGCTTCTAAGCATGGTTTGACATATTGTATATGATGGATGTTGAATATGACAAATGAATCAGCTAGTTTCAGGGACAATATAAAAATACTTCTTTGATTACTTTTTTTAAACAGATGACAAATTTTTCTTTTTAATCATATCCTTGAAACACACACACACACACAAAATCTGTACTTAGATCCAAACTTAATACCTAAATTATTAAATTACCCTCATGCAGAGTTTGGCTTTAGGATATCCAGGAGTTTTGAATGCTGATTTGGTGATTCTGGGTTTGGGTTTGTTTTTTTTTTCTTTTTTTTAAATTATATTCCATAACAGCGAATGTAGGAGAAGACAAAATACATATTATGGTTCAGAAATTGCTAAAAAATTAGACCAGGATCCTTGCAAACATCTTTAAAATGCAAAGTTGACAGATAAAGAAAAAAAAATCCTAGGAAAACTCATTAAAATTCTCAAAACAAAATATTTTTTTTTCAGCCAAACAATGCCAGTAAAATTGCTCAAAATCATGAAGCTAAAATCACTCTAAGGGAACACAGATTTCCTGGTGATCACCTGGGAATAGATTCCTGACTATTTAATTCTATGAGGAACTGAAATAATAGTTTTGCCAAGTAAAATACAATATACAAGGTTATGGTATTATTGAATCAGAGGTAAAACATCTCTTGCTTACCATGAAGTAAAGTTAACACTAATTTCTAGCCAGCTTCTTGCTTAATGAATTTTCCCATGGATGAATTCTTCTAGGTTTCTTGCTAAAAACTGTCAGCGAGATTGATGGACAGGACAAATTCTAGTGTTTAATACCCATGCTACTTCTCCTTTGCAAAAAACTAACCAAGCTCTTTAAAGTAGCTTCTTGTAATGAAAGGTTTATCATATTACCTAAGATCCTGTAAAAAAAAGTCCTGAGATTTTATTTTGAGAAGCTCTTGCACTTCTGTTCCTGTTAACTGATGGAAAATCTGGCTGTTCTTTGAAATTTGGCATGAAAAATCCCTTGCTGTTAAAGAAGTGCTACACCATTGTCCCACACTATTTCTGAGAATTCACAGTTGAAAGATGATGAAAAATGACATGACTGTAACTTTCCTTACTAGTAAGATAAAGTAATAACAATAGCAGCATGATGCTAAACTAATAACTGAATATGAATGTTTTTAAAAGGTAGGTGCTGCCACTGTCAAAGCAGCGGCAACTACAACTTTAAATTGGGACAAACCCACCAGATTCCTACATCATCTCAACCACATATGCAAGGAAAAGAGTGATGAAAACAGATTGCTTCTCCAATTTATTTTAGTCCTTTTCCTTCTATTAAGTGGATCACTGATTACATAGGATATCTTCAGGATATCTTGTAGGTAACAGGTTTTCTCCCTGAATTCCTAGGAAAGAAAATGGGGGACTATTCAACCAGGCTGCTTTGTCCAAGCCTCCAGATCTAGCAAATGGTTCATGGAGTTTGTTCCATCTTCCATTAGCACTGAATCCTGCAACTTGAATGACAGAAGTCTATTTTGAATACTAAGTATTCAGACTCTACTGATGGCAGATTTAAAAATATAGAATCGTAGAATCATAGAATAGTTAGGGTTGGAAAGGACCTCAAGATCATCTAGTTCCAACCCCCCTGCCATGGGCAGGGACACCTCACACTAAACCATCCCACCCAAGGCTTCATCCAACTTGGCCTTGAACACTGCCAGGGATGAAGCACTCACAACCCCCCTGGGCAAAATGTATGAATTAAAGTATACACAGAACTGTAGATATCCACTCTGGATTAATCCTATATGGATTAAGGAAGGAAAAAAAAAGGTAAATAAAAGCACTCAAAATATCTATAAGTATCCGAAACTTCCCAGTACTCTCCTATTTTTTTGTGATCATGTTTGGTGAGACATTCTTTACTTACTCAAACATAGTTTTCCCACAAGATAAGGTCTTCAGAGTACACGGTGCTCAGGATTATGCAGTTGGTGATGATGCTGCTTCTTTTCCTGCCTTATTTTTTATCATGCACTTGGTTAGAATATAATAAAGGAAATTTAGCAAGAAAGAAAACTGGCTTTCTGGCTAGGCTCGATGAACGCCACACAGGCATTTTACACTATTTTCTGTGGCAAAATTAAAGTTTCCTAGAAGGTTACTTCCCTCCCTCTTTGTCAGATGTTATATTCCTTCCCTGAATTCGAGGTGTTCACGTTGCTTTGCAAAATTTCTGAACAGCCCTGAATGCAGTTGAAGTCTTCCTAAAAATACACCCTGATTAACTAGTGAATTATTGCTACAGAGAATAAGTGGCATATGTTTGCTGTCTTTTGAGGTACCTACACAGTTAGAAAAGATCCAAACTCACATTTCACAAAGGTTTCCCAAGGATAACTTCAAAACTTCTTAAAGTTGTGTGGTTCTGAAATTTTTCTGTATTTATGCTGTGTACTTGACTCAGATTTTCTGTATGAGTGACATCAACCAAGAGACAGAGTGCCTAGAACTAGCCTTACAATGCACAGCTTTTTAAGAAGCTGAACTCTAGTGAAGTGTGAATAAAAAAATAAAAATAAATGCAATCATAACTGCAGCACTGAAGAAAGGAAAAAAATTCTCATCCCTGTGCCAGTTAAATACATTTTTCATACTGCTGCTAAAAAATAACAATCCTTTGATTTTCTTTCCAGAAGCTTGCAGAGTTGCTGGCAGCTCCAGTAACTCTTCCAGTTTCTACTGTCAACTCTGCCAGTCTCTCATAAATCTCTATAGTCTCTTACACCTCTCCCCTTCAGAGCTCACCTTCCTTGCCCCAGATTTTGCTAGAATAAATCCCTGTAATGTCACACAGTTTTGCCCCTGCCTAAGTCTACCCTCCTGTCTGAGCAGGCCCCTGTTGTGTTTTTTAATTAGATGGTGGCCTTTGCAGAGAATGGGACTCTGAGGCAAAGAGGTGAAGAAAGGGTCACTGATAATTTATTGCATGTATCAGGGCTGAGCTAGCTGGTAACAGCAAGACTGTAAACCTGAATAATTAGTTTAGTAGGAAACATTGGAAGATTCGGTACTTCAATGCAGGTGAAAACAGAAAGGAATTAGAATCGTTATATTAATCTCATTGAAACCTCTCTGGAAGTGTAAAAACAAGTCATCTGTCAAGAATTATTACTGGTAAGGAAAGATATAATTCAAGAACAGCCCCTGAGAAGGTTTTCTCTTTCTGTTTTGGGATCACCTAGAACCACCGAGTACAAAAATGTGAACCGAGATGTTGCTTTAGAGACAAGTCTTTCAACTTGAAATTTTCAAAAACATTTGCATGTCAGCTATCTCGGACATGCTTCAGGGAGGCTGGTCAGCTCCTATGTATCTTTCATATAAAGCAGCATCAGCATCAGGAGCACACACTTTCTGAAATTCACTGGTTAAGGAAATATGATGGAGGGACAAAGTTTGTGTGGCACCCTTTTTCTACATTGTTACTGACAGTTATGACATGACTAAAGCAGTATTAATGTTATCATCACAGCATATTGACAACTCTTCAAGGGAGCTGTTAGCGGGTCCCACATAACCCTAGGAGGAGGCAGCATTAGAGGAGGTAAGCTGCTGGCAGCTCTGTAACAAGCAGCCTCTGCAGCCCTGGGGAAAACTGAACATTTCTGTACCTGGTGAACCCACAGCAATTGGCAATTTTGCAAAGCTTACTTCCAGAAGGGGAATAATCATGTTTCTCAGTTAGGCAAAAAAAAAAAAAAAAACAAAAAACAACAAGAAAACAAAAAATACATAGCCTAATAAATTGCCATTGTTCAGAAGGAAAACTTTAAAAGATAGTAACACTGCCAAAATCCTTAGAAAACAAAAAGAAGGAATTCAGTCTTATTGAACTAGGTTGTACAGAGACAAAGCCAGGGAGGACTTCGTAGTTAAGTGCTGTGGGACACCCACTGGCGCTGCTGCCTTGGATAATGGGAGCACTTCTGTTCCTGTGACAGTCAAGAGTAAAACCCACGTGCCAACCATGAGCTTAAAGTTGCTGCTCTATCACAAAAGGGGTGTGAGATCACCCACACTTCATAGCTTGATAGACCGCAAGGGTGAAATTCTGGTCCTCTAGGAGTCCAGAGGAGCTCTGTTACTGACTTTCACTTGACCAGGATTTTAGTTGTTAAAATAAGAGTTAGATGGGCAACTCTTAATATCTTATTATCCAGTCCTCATACAAGCTAATAGGGAGGTGCTAGAAAAGAATTAACTGTAGAATATTTAAAAAAATAATAAAATCCTTCCTGTTTGTGTTTAATAAAAACAAGAAAAAAACCTCCCAAGATCCTTAATATTGCCCATTACTATTCATATCCTCAATTCACAACTAACGCATTTTAATCCAGTCACAGGGTGTGCTTTAAACAATTCAGTTCTGCATTATGTGCTGCATTTGAGATGTTCAAGATCTTAATTGTTTGTTCTCTTCAGTATCCCCCACCCAAGAAGTTAATGAAAAATTCAGTCATGATGGTATTGTTTATGACAGACATAGCTGTGACACATGATAATTTCACAATCATTTCAAGACACCATGTGGGTTTTTTTGACGTTTTGTGACAGGCTGTGTTATCAAGCACAATTGTTTGCACAGGAAACAACTGTAGCACATGGTCCTTAGGACATTATGTTATCTCCTGATAATGATGTCATTAACATGTGTATACTATAATTAATGACTACAAGAGCGATTCATTTGAGTAAGGCTTATGAATCCATTTCATCTAAAAAGGGAAAGAAAACCTATAATCATTTGAGCTCAGATCCTGAAAGCTACTTACTTGCAACCTGCTGCAGCTACACTGAGTGACCCATTAATTGAGGCATATTAGCCAAGAAGCATTTATTTCTCAGTTATATTACAGAAGCTTGGATTAGAATCATTATCATAATGATTGTTCTCATAGAGATCAATGAGAGAAACAGGAACCTAGCAGTGCTCCAAAACCCTTTGTCACCCTATCTGCTACCAGCGGTAGCCAGGAAACAATTACAGTTCATCAGCCTGCATAGATAATATAATGAAGCTGAAGACATGTAGACAGTAAACCCACTGCCATTAATGCCATATCCTCATTCTCTTGTAAGGCTCTAAGACAGAAAAGCACACTTCTTAAATCCTTGCCTGCATGTCACATAGAAAACAAACTGTTTTAAGGCAGTTCAGACACATGAAGCTTTCTTATATAAGGTTAACAATTTCTATCCCTCTTGCTATAATGGGCATCCTGTTGACCAGGTAATATATAATTTATTTCTGCCATCAAATTTTTGCCAATGTATTTGATGGTTCAGTGTCCTGATGTTAGACACACCATGGTTTTAGTACAATGTCTAAATTATACTGAAATGTCTAATTGCTGTGTTTTTGCTACAGACTCAATTCTGCTTTTTGCTGCTTATAGCTTCCTAAAATAAACATACATATTTATTTAGACCACCTAAATTTGTTTTCAAGTCTAAATTTGTTTTCAATCCACTCTTCTCTCTTAAGACTAATAAAATGCCACAGAGAATTTTGTTTTATTCAGATTTCCAGAAGGCTTTGTTTGGGCACACAAAATATTTTTATGGTTATATTTTCATACAGAACAGCCACACCAAGATAGCTGGGAGTGAATGAAATTTCCAACCTGCCACAGATACAGTCCTCAGGAAAATTGCCTACAAGATGTCAAAAGAGATTAGAATGAGACTGGATGCCTGTGAAGATGCTTGAAAATAGACTGCTCACAGAAGTTACAAACAAGAAAGACTAGATCATGCTGAATCCTTCAGAAAGATTAAAACACAACAGGAGGGAGCTGGGGAGCTGTAAGTAGACCTGCTTCTCCCAGAAGCACACAAAGCACAAATGTTGAATGGTGTTCAAAGGCACATGAAGCACTAGAGAGGCTTTTCCAGAATGGGGGTGGTGGGGAGGGATATGTTGCTCCAAAACAAAAATAAAAAAAAAAAAAATGTTTTTTTTTTTTGAGAGACATCAGTGCCTTCTGTTGGTTCTTTCTTTCTTCCTGTGGAACTGGAGGAGAGTGTATTGGGAGACCCAAGAATACCTCTCTTGTCCAACTTTTTCATTGCTAACTATACAATGTCAGTATCTGTGACTTTTCTGTTGCCTCTTACATATTGTTTCTATAGAGTAAACATAAGAATTATATGAGTATATTGTATAATGATTTATATGCATCATTAACTTTGCTCTGAGGCTTGAAACATTAAATATGTATTTACGTAGTAGCCTTTTCTACTCTGTAACTCCAGAATAATCATCACTGTATCTACTTCGCTGTGCACTACACTTTTTAAAGTTCAAGTGAATAAAATAACAATACCTATTTTAGTGATATAAACTACAAAATATTAAAAAACTCAAGAAATACAAAATCAGAATTTCTGGAAGGGTAAATTAGAGCAGTATTATCACCAGCTGATGTGAGAGACATACTAAAGGAGTTGACATTCAGAAATCATTCTCTCTACCTCATAACAATGTTATATGTATATTTGTACATGTATGTTCCATCTTGTACGGTTGTCTTTCAAAAATGCTTGTGGTTATACTAAAAATAAGATAAGAATGACTGTTCCTCCTAAATAAAGCTCCTGATTCAGTATGAAGTGTGCTTTTTCTGCCATGCAAATCACAAAAATTGGAAAGTTCCCAGTCTTGGCCTACAGCAATCTTATATGAGTTAAAATCTACAGTTCACATACTGTCCACTCTTTAACTGCAGCATTTTTTATAATTATTGATTATAACATCCTTTATAACAGCACATTAAAAGAAAATGATGCCAAAAGGTAAATAAAATTTATACACTCATACAAAACAAGTGGAGATGTAGAAACAATCAAGGAATATATATTAAGTATTTCAATTGCAAGTAGCTCGCATGCTTAATTCTGGAAAAGCAAGAAACTAATGAAAAAGACCCCACAAAGTCAAAACAGGGATGCCAGAGTTCACTGTAAATTTAGAACCCTGACTTGAACCCAATATGACAAATATGACAAATATGTCTGCTTAAGTATCCTATCGTACTTGGCAAATGCCCCCACTAGCTTTATGGGAGGAGGCAAGAGAGAGCACATATTCCCCTAACTTAAACCAGTTAGATGGTTTATCACACTTTTTAGTGTTACTGAAAAGTAATGTTACTATTAGAATGTGTTAGAATAATTAGCAAAAGCAGAAATAATCTTGTATATGGACAAGATGCAAAGAACTTACTGGGAATTGAAGAAGGCAGCATGCACATGTATTCATATATGCTTATAAGCACATAAATATACTGTTTAATTGTAGCATGCGCAGAGCTTACTCTGTGTCAGCAGAGCCATAGTAAATGCCCAAGTCCACATTCCTGCCCCACAGCAAATGGGAGGAAATTCAACATCTTTAACCGTTGATTAATTCAACTGTCAAGCTCTTTGGATGTCCCCTGTGCCAAGCAGACTCATGGGCAACTACCACAGCTCAGCATAATGCCAAGCCACTTGCTCATCCATGCCCGCTGGATTGAACATTTAAGCCCCCCTCTTCCAGAACAGAGGCCAATTTATTCTGCTACTGTACCTTAACAGGCAAAATAACTAGACAGCAATGGTTAAAAGCAGATTACAGCCAAGGAAGAAGCCCTAGTCCTCCTAGCCAAGGTAACAGTGGGTAGCACCAGCCTTACACCTTCTGGCCAGGTCATTCTTTCTTAGTTTTTGAATACCTCTTTAAGTGTTTTGGGAGGCCTACCAGTTTCTTACTGAAAAGATTAAGAGCAAAAAGGAAGAGTGTTAGCATCACTGTGCAATGAATAATTCTGTTAGAAATTCCAAACCAAAGTAGATCCAGAAAGGCAATGGTCACTATAAACAATCAAAACACAGAAGTCCTCTTTCACATCTGCCTTCTCTGTTGAGTTACCCAAAATACAGCTGCGACACGGCATTAGCAAAATTCCTGAGGGCACCCAGTATTGCTATGCACTCCTATAATGGTCTTCTTCATCATTTAGGTGCATGCCCATTTTCCTTAAAAGCTAGGCACTTCATTTGACTATTATTTAAATCTTAGAGATGGGCATTTAGAAAATGGTAATTGGATTTTCAACAACAATATGCAACCACTTATGAAAAGTCTGTTCTCCCTTATTTCAATTTGGCAAGTCTTCACTTGAAAGTCTGATGGCAGGAGACTTTCCTTGCTGAAAGTAGGGGTTTATAGCTCTAAGTGCATGGCAAAGAGCCAACCTGTACCAGTTGTAAATGCAACAGTTATGCTGCATTGCAAAGTAAGACAAAAATAGCAGAGTACTGCTTTCTTATGGTGCTCTTACAGTAATAGGCACTCATTTGAAAAGCCAGTTTTGAGATAAGACCACAGAAGTGAAATCCTGCTGCACTAGTGTGTATGTACATGTGTGCAATTACTGAAATCAATGACTAGTAATTAAAAAGTAGGAAAAATAACTCTCTAACAGATGCTCTTTCCACTTTCTGATTTGCAAAAAAAACATATTTATGTAATAGGTCTGCTGAGGCATTCTTTTTTTCTGTCTCTTTCTCTCTCATTTTGTGGTCATAAGTTTATATAATTTATCTTTTAGAAAAGACTTTTGATCCTTTGAAAACCTTTGTGAAGAAAGAGATCGAATTAAGAGAACAGGATTGTTTCTCACTTATCTCTCAATATGACACAACAATTAGTAGAAAGATGTTCGTGTTAGGTCACTTGCAATATGATTTAGTGGCTTATTTCTAACTTACTAATACAAGCAAAGTTCAGACTGGCAAAACTAACTGAGAGAACTTGTAAAGCTGACTGAAAGCCAGACTATTTACATCAATTGCTGCATTTCCAAAGACTTACAACATTTGCTGGAGCTTAATTACATCAGCTTTCAGAGCATGGCATACAATAAATATGCAGAGTCTTCTCCTTTAAAGTATAAATCAAACCTTAGCACAACAACAACAAAACCCCAAACCAGCTCCTAGAAATATATGACAAAATTCCTTGATAGCTATCTGCTTTGCTAAGTATAATTTAGCATGTCACCGATTATGTGAAAGACAATTGCATACACACTATTTTTATAAATCAGGGCTCTGTTTTAAGGATGAAGAAATGGCTTTAGGAATATAACGCTTAGATGTCTTTTTTTTTGAGGATGTACTTAAAGAATTAAATGTAGTGGGAAAAAAACCCAAACAAACAAAAAAACAGGAATGTCACAGACAAGAAGAATTGTGTTTAATGAAAGCAGGTATCCCATCATAGCACTTTTTTTTTTTTTCCTGCTAAAAAAAATTGATGTGTAATTGCTTTTTGCTGAAAACATTTGAAATCGGTAACCTCCATCTGATGAACCAAAGATCAATCATGTTGTGTGTGTCCCTGACAGCTTCATTACAGCTAAGTAAACAGCATAAGAAATACAATCAGGAAAAACTTCTATCATCTGATCAGATCTGGGTGGGGTTTGTTCCTTTATTTGCATCCTTTCTTTTCAGCATGCATCAAAGAACATGTTTATGTGAGTGCAAACATGTTCATGCATACAGGCACAAAGAGATACTGGTAACTGAGGCCATTAATTTACATAGATCAAACAGAGAATGAGATCTTCCTGGACTTTTACAGCATAATGACATAACATGATATTTTGGAAAATGAAGTACAGAAACTTACAGCAGAAGTTTCAATCATAAAAGCTAGAAATTTAAATAACATCTTTGCCAATAACTGACAAACTAGGCTGCGTTCTTGCTTGCCTGAGAACACATCAGCTTGCATGAGGAAATGTGGCAGGATACAGACTCACAGCTGTCACAGCTAAAACAATTTAAATCACATAGACCCACCTGCACCTGCACAGGGAGTTCTGTTCTGATGTTCTGATAAATGCGTAGAGTGGGCAACTTTCAATAAACATTTAAATTCTTCATGGATACTCTTGCGTTGCTTACTCTTTTGAAAAATCAGCAGGAAGGTTTGCACATTTCCAAACAAGCTAAAAATGTTAATGGAAAATACTGTTTCACAAGTCAAGAACTGTAGTTGGAACTACAGCGTCTATTCCCTCCCTGAAGAACCTTTTCTCTTTTCTGAATTTGGTCATGTGTTCACCTTACACCCATACAGTTACACAACATTGCTTTCCCAGGGGCTACCAGGAATTTGCCAGGTAGAAGGTAAGCACTGAATAAATTATGACAGAGAAGGTAAAATTAATGTTACAAAGATGTACATACTGCCTGGACAACACAGCTCCTACATGATCAAATATTCTTTCTCAGTATGGAAAAGAAAACAAAAAGTGAATGTAAGACTAATTTTTCTGTGGCCTGATGGAGACAGTTAAAAGAAAAAAAACACAAATGATTGGGTTAGATTAATCATAAGTAATTAGGCCAACAGTAAGAGCTCATTCTTTCATTATCTCCTGGTTTGACAGACTAAATCAATTCATTCCTTAACCCTGCAGGATCCTAATAAGATTTATCTAAAAATGGAGCCATGCTTTAGTTATCTACACCATGAAGACACTCCAAAATCAATTGCTATGGCCATAAATGGACACTTCCGTTTTTTTTCCAAGAAACATAAAAGTGACAGATTAAGATATGTTCAAGCACCACATATCAAACAAATTACTGTATGAAAAATCAGAAGGCAGCTCAGACATTGATGAAGAAGATGAATTGTAATGTTTAGCAACACAGTTTAGGGGGAAGAAAACTTGCCTCCCACAAACCAAATACATCTAAATTGCTGAAAGAAAATCGGCACTTGTAAATCCTTTCTTCTGATTATCCCTGACATTCAGAGCAGGAAGAGGTATGTGAAGCAATCCCTTAAATTCTCCTGTATACAGCTTCTTCAGCTTGTAGACAGCTCTACTTCCTACCTTGTATATTCTGTTCCTTTCCTTGACCTCCCAGATTTGAATTTATTTTTTGTTTTTTTGTTGATTATCACAGAATCTATGCGCAGTATATATATTGAGTACCATTGCAGGATTTTCACAGAGGGATATGAACAAAGCTAGCATTCAATTCTTGAAAAACTATTTTAAAGAGAAAAAAAAAATAACACTTTCTTTATATTTCAAGGCAAAATCGCTTGCTTTAAAAAAAGCTTTAAATTGCACTGATGCAAGCAGTTGTAAAAGGCTGTCATTGGCTAACAGTGACATCTGATAAATTTGAAAAGAAATAAACTCTTATCCAAAGCATAAAATATGTGCATATAAACTACCTTTTTTACTTTTTCTTTTACTACAGGAGCATTATACAGAAAAATGTATGTAACTGATTTGCCATCTGTGTCAATTATCTGTGTCAAATATAGTTTATATCCCGCATATTTTGTAAGATATTGTGAAATATATGTATATATTTGTTATAACTCATTGTCTCTTTCCTTTTTTTATGCAAAACTTAGGTTTATACATCAAATTAAAGATAAAAAATCAGCCACATTAAATAAATAAATAGATACAATATAAATTTATAAAGAATCACCATGCAGGTCCCACAACAGCATTTAATAATGAAAAACAGTGAATAACCTTTTGAAACACAGGTCCTGTACTGAAAAAGATTGTGATTGGGTTATTCAAAGTACAGAAGAACCTCTGGTATGTAAGATGAAATACTGTCATTTAAGAATGTCCACTATTTTTGCTGTTCAAACAGTATTCTGCAAATCCTAAACTCATATGAGAATAATAATGGGGAGCTCTGAAATGGATAAATAGAAGAATGAATATGGATGGAAAAGGCTTTTTAAAAAAGAGGAAGTGGTGGCAGAGACGTAAGGTTGCAGAATGGCGACAGCAAGGAAGAGTAAGAAGCACCAGTGACTGTGAAGGGAAAATTATGTGAGACAAGAATACCATCCTCTCTGAGCCTGAGGCTTTGTCCTGGTGGAATATAGGTACTGTGTAAATGAGATGTACCTTAAAGCTAGCATGACTAGACACAGAGAAAAGAGATGAGGGGAAAGGAAATGGGAAAGGAAAAAGGGAAGGGAAAGCCATGGTACTATAACAGATAGCTTTCTTGAATTGGAATACTCATATATAAGACACACACAGCTAAATTAATTTATATCCCACTATTGCTTTACAATGATCTCTTGATTTAAGTTTATTTAAACTTTGTTAGCGAGATGTAGGCCCAATTCCTGATGACATTGCAAAAGTAAAAATAAGCAACAATAGATCACGCGTGCACTTCCTCCACTAGAAGCAAACATTAAACCCAGCAAACACAGTGCATACAGCTCCCACCCCACAAATGAAATAGATATATTCACAGCAGCATCTATATTGTAAGATGTTACTCAGAAAAACTACTTGGCTTAATAAAACAAACATGATAACCCAGGGAATTATATACTCTATAAGCATTAAATGCCCCTTAAGGTAAATATTAAAGAAAAAATGAGACCGTACCTACATACATGCTGCATTTGAAATCGGCTTAACTCTAGATAAACCAGCAAACATCACTACTGAACATTTGGCATGGTTAGTGTTTAGTCATTATTCTTTGGAAAAAAAGAAATAACCTAGCATTACACTGTCCTAATGCTATTTATATGAAGGCATACTTTTGTGTAGCTGACTTTGAGATTTAGAACCACTTCATAATTTCAAGAAAACGTCAGGAAAAAAAATAAATTGTTTTGTATGAGTGGTGTGTTCTGATGAGAATTTCTGAGTTATGTGTTCAAATTTAATTACCATGTCTATTCATTTCTCTCCCTATCTTCTAGTTGATACAGTCTCATATGATAGATGCCACCACGGCCTCTTAAAGCCGTCACATCCAGCTCCAGCCACTTAAGTGGTCCACAGCTGTGCTTCTGAATATGATGCTCTGAGTGTGTGCTGCAAAGCTGTTGCATCTGAAGGAGTTGGCCGAGCTACTGCGGGTCTGTCAGTGATTCGCACCCTGGGATGGTCTCTTCCCACTCTCAAACAAGGCTTAGAAACAGCACAGAGCCCAGGAGGGGCAGAGTGGCAGAGCTAGAAGCAGGGCACTCAAACTTTTTGCAGCCAGATGTGGAAAGGAAGACAACAATGAACTATTAGAGATTTGAAGATCTTCCACCTGTCCTATCAAACTAGGAGGAGGAGTAATGTTTGCTAAACTAAACCTGGTAGATGAGTAATAGGTAACTTCAAGATGAGTAATCCTGAAAATCTGTCTGTCAAGCATCCTATGCTTACCAGCACATAATTTTCTTAAAAGTTTATTGGGACATATTGTGTTTCAGAAGTATTCGTTCACATGTCACATGAAGGCAACCCTAAACCTGAATAGTTATGTTTTAAATTCTCTTTCAAGAAAATGGCCTTCTAAATTACCAGAAAGAATAATTTCCAGCATATTTCCTCCCAGATAAGAGTCTTTAAGTATTACCATTTGTTGTATTCTAGCACAGCAGGGTTTGCAGTTTTTGCCAAATACAATATACAGAAATTTGTGAGCTTACTTTCTCAATTAAGGTTATTGTGAATGGATTATCTATCTAGCCTGTATAAATCACTGCAACACTACCATCTCAATTAAAGGACAGTACAGCAGATGTTATTTTCAAGTCTTGTTTCAGCAGTGTTCGGAGACATAGGAGCTGTAATCCTTGATCTGAAATTAACTCTGCTGCTTGGAGTCTACTGACCACAGCTGGCCAAAGCTGGACACAGAGTTTACTGCAATCTGAGAGCCACATGAAACCTTCTCTGAGTAAGCTAGTAATTTAACAGCACACAAGAGGTATTGAGAAAGGAGGACAATTAAAATATCTGTGTTTTTTCTGTGTGTAAGTATTACTAATGTGTTCAGTAAAGGGAGAAAATAAAATAGCAGCTAGAGTATATACCTTGCAAATCATACCCCTTAGAAGACTTTCTAAGTAACGTGAAGATGTGAAGGCATTCAAAAGATGAAATCATCACAACTTTGTTAAACTGCTCAGTTTTTCCGTGAAAGACTCAATATTCTGCGTCTACTATGAGCACTTCAATAGAAAGAAAATTTCTGAAAATAAACCTCACTCTTGCTTCCTTTCGAATGCTGCTATTTGGGCAGCATAAAACTGAGAGATACAGCTATTCTGAAAAAGAACCCACAAACAGAAAAGGTACAGCAGAGCCTATGCGCACTTCGTTGTTAGCTAGCTAGCTAAAGAGAAATCTGTTTCACCTTCCTGCTAGAAACATTACTGTGCAAACAGCCTTGAAGAAAAGAAAAAGGGCTGCTATATTCTTTTTTTCCTTGCACCCAATTAGAAAAATACATTTTTTAAGAGAAGTCCTTACCTCTCCCCTTAAATTACAGTATTGCAAAGATTTGCATACAAAAGCACTTAAGCATTTTGTACTGCAGTACATCTGGCAATTATCTTACAAGAGAAAGCATTCGTTTTAGCCAATTGCCACAGGCTTGGCATTACTGAGGGAAGTAGAAAGCATTTGAATGTACAGAAGAAAAGGGATATTCCAGCTTTCTACCAGCTACCTTGAACATACTTCACGTTTAATTTCACCCTGTTGCCACAGGCACTGTGTTGTTATGACAGCCGATCTGCCATTGAATAGCTGTAAAGGAAAATCAACAAAGGATCGCTTCAGCGATTTTCAGTGCAATTTATTGGAGCTTGTATCTTGTGGCTGCTGCCGCCTGTTGGGGTAATGACACATGATGGGTGATTAAAGTGCAAGTCGCTAAATCAAAGCTGTGCCAATGGTCTGAAGAAGCAGAAAACAGCATTCAGACCCTGTTCATTTCTCATACTGGGAGGACCTCATCACGGGGGAAAAAAAAAAGAAAAGGCTGTTTTACTAAAAAGAGAAAGTATTTGTGTCTAGGGAGAATTCTTGTGTTTCCAAGATTTACTGTATCTTTCTTACAGCATCTTTTAGACTGTGCATTTAATGAAAATAAATAATTAAAACAGAGTGTTACAATCCACCACCACTGGATTTTAAGCTGAGCTGTACTGTAGTTCTTTGACATACTCATATTTAACATAGTTTTTGCCTTTGTTTGCCAAGAAATAGGTGGTGAAATAGAGAGCTGTCATGAGGGTAAGGGCAAAGGTAGAAAAGGGCAGCTCACAAGTTCATGGGAAAGGAGATTTTGGGATACAAGGGTACTTTCACTTCACTGCAGTTATTTTTGGTTTTCTTTCTTTTTCCCTTACTCTTTAATTCTGAGGACATATGCAAGTACTCCAACTAGACATTTCTACTGATTTTAGCCAAATTCTGTCATTGGTCAAAAATGTACTCTACCTGAAATAACTGCAAAATAAGTATGAAGAAGCAAAGAAATGAAAAATACTTTTGTTTAAAAATGGCAGAATATCAGGAAGATAAAACAATAAAGCAGTGTACACAGACCAGGGGACTTTGGTTTGTTGGTTGGTTTTAGGTTTGGGTTGTTTTTGGGGTTTTTGGTTTTTTTTTTGGGGGGGGGGTGTGGTTTTTTTCCCACAGAAAAAAATATTTACAGATCATGGAACTGTGAAAATATATGGAGCAAAGATAGTGTCCTGGTTTCAGCTGGGATGGAGCTAATTTTCTTCCTAGTAGCTGATACAGTGCTGTGGTTTTGAATTTAGTATAAGAATAATGTTAATAATATACTGACGCTTTAGTTATTGGTATGTAGCGCTTACTCTAAGTCAAGGACTTTTCAGCTTTTTGTGCTGTGCCAGTGAGGAGGGGCACAAGAAGCTGGGCAGGAGCAGACACAGGACACCTGACCCAAACTAGCCACAGAGATATTCCATACCACAGGACATCATGCTCAGCACATAAATTGGTGGGAGTTAGCTGATTGCTGATTCGAGGACAGACTGGGCATTGGTCAGCGGGTGATTAGCAATTGTATTGTGCATCACTTGTCTTTCTTGGGTTTTATTCCTCTCTTTTTGTTGTCTCCCTTTTCATTGCAATTTATTATTGTTATTACATTTTATTTCAATTATTAAAGTTTTTTATCTGAACACACAGGTTTTACCTTATTTCCAGTTCTCCTCCCCCTCTCACTGGGGGCAGTAGGGGATGGTGAGCAAGCAGCTGTACTGTACTTAGTTGCCGGCTGGGGTTAAACCACGACAGATAGATTATATTATAAATGCGATTCTTTTCATATACAAGGAAAAGTAGCAGTTGGAGAGATCTCAATTTTCCTATATTCTCAACAAGGAATAATTTTCCTAAAGTCTAAAACAAGTATCTAGAAGCACTCTGGTGAGCAGAGCACGGTAAGCTCTCCATCACAGCTCATTGGCTTTACTGCAGGTGTTGCAGCAAAGCAGACTCATCTGACTAGCCAAAGCGTGCCTTTATCTTGCCCCTATAAAGTTTCACAGAGGAAGCCATGCATAGACTTCTATGCATTTTAATATACAGATGCTGCAGTGCTTCAACCACACAGGGGAACAACTGTTAGCTAGCAGTGGAAGAAACATCTTCACTAGATTCAGAATCTTCCTTCATAAGCATGTTTTGGGTTTATTTGTGTTTATAACTATTATTATTTTTTATTTCTTTTGCTGTGATAGCCAGTTGTGTGATGGGGGCTTCTTTATTCCGTTAATTGTCTGAAGATGGAAATAAACAGATCTTGCTGGAAATAGGTTGTGGTCAACATGGACGAGAGGTCTTATAAGGGAAGCAGAGGCAGCAGACATACAGGGTGGTAAATTAACACAACCAAGACCCAGGTAGCTGCAGAAACAGGGCAGTACACTCACTTTTACACTGTGACAAAGCTTCTGTTTCCAAAGTCTTTTATGTTTTTCTAGCAGGTCTTGTCACAGATAACAATTTTTTAAAGTTAAAAAAAAAAATGGTTTAAGAAACTTAGCATTAAAAGTATGAGCTGGGATTAGTATTTTCCTTCTGAAAGAAGGTGTGGGTCTGTCTAACAGTTTTAGGCTTATATATTAGACACATATAATGCAATAGTTAAGAAGCATATTTGAGAGGTAGGTGAATGGAGCAATTCTGTTTTCTTGGCAGAAGGGATTTGTTGGAAATGTTTTGGTTATCAGACTAAATGTTCTCAGGCTCCACACTGACATGAAAATAAGTGGGAGATTTGAGAAGGGGCAGGACTAACATGACTAACTTTTACAGAGTATTTACATAGGAACATACATACCTTAATGAAACCCGCTTTTCAGCAGGGAATCTTTTTCACAATGCCATTCTATCATGTTATATATTGTCCCTAAAGTGGAATTAGGGAGTATGACATTTATTCAGATGAAGGCAGGCAGGCAGTCCATTTTAAGCAGACATCTCTTCCCTTGTGACTCCCAGGCAATCTTTAAATAATTTTAGTTCTTCCCTTCATGCTAAAGGCTCATTATCCTTTATAGAAATTCTTTAGAACTCTTCTCATCCCAAGCACCAGGAGTAATTTCTCAAGACAGCATTAGATTCCTTATTCCAGATCTCTCTCATAATTTTCTAATATTGTATGTCTTAGTGAATACAGAATTCAAGAACAACTTATCATTGGTTCAGAAGAAGAGAAAAAATCACTGATCATGATTTTTATGTCAATTTCTTGAAAAGAAAAGAAGGATAACAGCTGCTAAGTGAAGATGCTCTGCCTTCACGGCTATCATTCTAGCCCTATGGTTCCTGATTCAGCATTGACTCTGACAGCTCTTTCTTTCCACATTTCTATTAGCATTCCTGAAGCATCTTCCTTTTGCTCTCATCTTTTTGCTTTGCAGTCCCTCCTCATACAATCTCCCTTCAGCATATAAGTTGGACCAGCTTCTCTGACATGAAGGTGTCATGTAACAAACACTGAGGCTCTATGTAAATATGTATCTGAAATTACTACCATTTCTTTCTCAGCATTAAAAGTCTTGTTAATCAGGCCAAGTCAGTTTATAGCTTTAGCTGGTTGGTCAACACCAGAGGATCTGCCAACTGGGCTTGCCCAGCCCAGTCAGAAATTTTGCATACTGTAGAAGGGGATAAAGCTCCTGTGGTGCACATAAAGAATTTTCTGGGGAAGACAGTCTGTGTTGTTCCTGCTTCAGCTAAAGGCAAACCCACCCGTGGGATTGCTTTTGCTCAGGGACCCAGACATACTTGCTGGGTAATGCGGGAAGATGGGCTTCACTAAGAAAAGGTCTGTCAATTTTAGAGGTAATCTCTCCACTCCTGAACAACCAAAGCAAACATTTGTCTATCCTTTTTTGACTTCAAAGGTCAGTAGCTTTTCTGTTTAGATACAGGTGGAACTGGAAATTCTGGAAGAGTAAAGCATCCAGCCACACTTAAGAGATTTGTCACGGGATCTATGAAAGGCAAAATTTTATCCAACAATGTTACTAAAAGAGTAGGTGAAAACTTTTATCAAACACGGAGGAGAAGAATCACCTATGCACAAGGTTGGGTTTTTTTAAGTTTGCATTGATGCTATCAATGGTTAGCATCTGCATACATGAGGTATCTGTGGTACAAGGGACAGTTAAGATGTGAAGGCATTGTTGCCATGTCTTTCTTTCTGAGAGGTAGTCTAGTTTCACAATCAGTGACTATATCTAAGCCACTTTACTTTTTCATCAGATGATTTGAGTTACTGTTCACAGACAACCCATATGTAGACTGAGGGAAGGAGTGAAACCAATTTGTCACAAGGAAGTCCAAGGTCTTTATCTAGTACTAGGAACCTGAGGACTAGGGTCAAGAAACAGGCTTGTGGGAGTGAGGGTAAAAGAGTCAGAACAACTAGAGAGAAAAAGAAAAAGGCAAATGATAAGATAGAGTATCAGAGAGAATAAAGGTCCAGGCTCTCACTTTGGTGTCACTCCACCTGACATATTATGTGCTGTAATCACACTGCCAGAAGAGGGGATCCAGCTATACCTGAAGCCCACCATGGCACACTTCCCCAGACCAGCTTCTCCTTAATGTGTGCTTGATTATAAAGCTAAAGCCAACATATGCTCTTGTGTGTACACATGAACACGCTAATGGCATTTGCTCTAACATCCATGCTGGGAGCAGTACGTGTGTTAGTGTGGATGTGTGAGAGTGTATAGACATGCTTGCCTGCTATCTCAGAGCTGGAGGGGTTTTCATTAGATTGAAACAGCAACTGACTCTCCAGGGAAGCTCCTGCTCCTATTTGATAAGGGATGCTCTTTTATCACACATGAAACTGCATGCAGTGATCAGACAGACAGTGTGTGTAGCTGTCAAACAGAGGAAAGCTGTTTTCTGTAGCATATTACAGCAGTGTATTGCTACTACAGTTGAAGATTGGCCCCAGAATGGCCAGTTATGGAAACTGCAAAAGCTGGAACTTCTACTGATCAACAAAAAAAAAGTATGCAATTAATGCAGTTGCTTGAGATAATGGGATATCATGTTATTTTTCAGAAGACAAAGCTACTGTGGTATATCAGAGAGGAGAGGACATCTGAGGTACTGAGGCTTTCAAAGCCAATAAAATTAACACTGTTCCTTTCAAAGAATTTAGTTATTCATTCTCTGACATTACAACAAACAATGCCCCTAAACCTAAACTTTGATGGTCTAAAATACAGCTCACCAATGGAGAATAAGTTGGATTTTCCTTCCTTTCAAAAAAAAAAAAAAAAAGAAAAAACTTTTTACTTTCAAGAGCAAACCTTTTTCAGGCTAATTGACATCTCAAAACTTCAAAGCACTCAGTCATCTTACAAACATGAAAGTGCATGGCTTGGTGACCTCCTTCAGTACTAGTCTAACAGGTCAGCCAGGAACATTCAGAATGTTGAACTGTCAATAGCTGCTTCTTTTCTTTAGTGAGAAATTATATTATCTCTACAACTATTTCCTCTATATTCTCAGCTATGTTCATGTTTGGAGGACTTATAGCTAGCATGCACCTAAAAATCAGGTTGCTCTTGTGCCCAGAAAGTACAGATAAGTTGAGGCTGTGTATGCAATACAAATTCAACAGAACTGGATGCATTTTCTGATGTTACTTGCAGTGACTAAGTCAAAATGACTACTGTGGCTGCATCTGTAATATTTCATAGTATGTTATAGTATCTTGTGGTATCAACTGCAATTATACCTATAAAATCTACCTATGGAATTGTTTAAGGGAGTTTTAAATCCATATTTTCTTCAACTTCTGAGATTTTTAACAGTTGCTGCAGGTATTTCTCCTTTGTTATGTTTTTTTTTTTACCAAGATTTTTTTTTTTTTTGACCAAGAATTTTCTTACTTCCCCTTCATTACTCAGCTGTAGCTCATAGATATCATATAAATTTTTGAAATGAGATGTTAATCCTTTTCATCTTTAGGTCCCCTTTTCTCCCCCTACTAAACAATGTTTTTTTATTAACTGTACTAACTTCCAGGTGCTACCACATGCAGCTGAATGCCAACACTAAAAACCAACAAAACAAATTTGTCACTTCCTTCCCCACCTGCCCTCCCTCTAAACTAAGGATGCAGTAGACAAGTCTTTTTCACTCAATGGTAATCTGAGTCACAGAGAAGTGTTTTAGTTCTTACTTTTAACAGTGAGGTACATGGACTTGCTGACGTCTGCTCCCACATCATTGCTGACCTTGCAGAGGTAGTATCCACTGTCTTCTTCTAGCACATGTTTAATCAGCAAGGAGCCATTTGTGAGAAGCTGGATACGACCATTCAATGCAATCGGCTGGAACTGTGGAACCCCAGCACCTAAAGTAGGACACCCATGAAAATAGGTTAGTTAGGAATTAAAGAGGTTTTCTTTCTTTTGTTTTGTTTCTTTTTCTAATAAAAAACAAAGGCAGAAACTGTAGCTTCCTATTCCTAGATGCTTTATTCAATAAAAATATGAATGGCTTCTGACATCATCAGAACAAATGGAATGTTTCTTTGCCAAAATTGAATTCATAAAATAGAAGACAGGCTTCTGGAATGTAACTGTAGGAGTAATTTGACATGTTAAAGGTAAAGGGGCAAAAGGAGCACAAAGGTGGAAAGGAAGAACCGGAAATGGGGAGACGGAAAATGACAAATTTAAGACTGTTCATGGGTGAAAAACAACATTTGTTTCACATTTAGAGGCTGATAAATTATTGAAATTTACAGCTGAAGAGTCATATAAGTATGCAGCCGTAATGCATACACCAAATGAATTTCTTATGACTAAGAGGGGTTTCTGTTGTAGTAAACATGGTATACTCAAGAGACCTCTAGGACCTTGTTTACAAAACTTTGGGTAACATGGAAAACTGCATGTGTTGCATGTTTCCTCCTACAGCTGGCTGACTGATGACACATAAAATCTCTATTCTGCCATGTTTCTAGCCAGTATTTATTTGGATTGTTAAAAAAAAATACAGAAAAAGAAAAAGCTGAGACCACTAAGCACATATGAGATGTCAGGTTTGTCGGTAATGTAAAAATGGAAGGTCCATAAAGAGACAAGGAGCCAAAGATTCGGTATCAACTTTGGTTTCAAGAAAAAACCCACTTTTCCTTGGAAATAAGATACTGGGTGAATTAGAAATAGGGATTGGATTGCTGCCATGTTGACAACATGCCATAGAGGCCCACTGCAAGTTCAGGTTCCTCCATCATTAGGGACTCTCTAAGTATATACTAATGTACGGTTCTTGTAACAAAGGTTTTCACAACCTACTTTTGCAGCAGGAGACAGGATTTTTCAGGGAAATCATTAAGTAGTCTTCTTCAATGGAATTCTCTTTTACATCTTTCTGTACACAAAGTTAATATCTGTTAGCATTAATTACTGTTGGCAGTTGGCTGAGTCAGCCCAGGAGAAAATACGATGAATAAATATTATGGGACTGATTTAGTATAAAATAGCAAGTTATAACAACCTATGAATTGAACCTCTAGAATATTTAAAAAAGACCAGCCGTGCATACTGAGAGTCCTTCTAGTCCTAAATGTGTTTGTTTTAGTGATTTACAGTTACCCTGAAGGTCTGGTGGCCAATATTGTGAATTAAGGAATGTTAAAGAGAGAGTATTTTCATAAAAATAAATCACGACTGTTGATTTTTCAACTATTTTATTCACATGCATATCACATTTCCCCTTTTATTGTTTGGTTTGTTTTCTTTTCTTTAATAAGCCATTTTCCTTGTAATTTAGTTGGAAGCCACATTTATGGTTCACAAACTCTACCTGTCTGCAAGTGATTGGCCAAGTAGATAGATGCAAGCATTCGCTTCTTATATTTTTCTTCACATGAAAAATTCTAGGAAAAATTCTGTGTTCCCAGAAATGAAAGGGCTGATATTCCTGAGGATAGTTACAAGTGGGCAAAATTTTGCATACCAGTTTGCAAAGGTTTCTTACCCTTCACTGTTTCTTACTCTGCATTGTTCTTACTCTACACTGTTACTGCTATTACACACAAAGTCCTGCCTGAGCAGTGACAGCAGCTTATCAAACACAAATGCATGTGTGAATCTGCAAGAGGGCTCCATGCTCATGAATCAGAGAATCACAGACTGACTGAAGTTGGAAGGGACCTCTGGAGGTCATGTGGTCTAACCCTTTTTCTCAAGAAAGGCTACCAAAAGATGGTTGCCCAGGACCACGTGCAGATGGGTTTTGCATATCTCCAAAGATGAGACTCCACAGCCTCTCTGGACAACCTGTGCCAGTGCTCAGCCACCCTCACAGTACAAATGTGTTTCTTTATACTCAGAATGCTCCCGTGTTTC
Source organism: Lathamus discolor (assembly GCF_037157495.1). NCBI lineage: Eukaryota > Metazoa > Chordata > Aves > Psittaciformes > Psittacidae > Lathamus > Lathamus discolor. The sequence goes on from NC_088887.1 coordinate 34,108,683, forward strand.
AGCGTGTGCCCATTGCGTTTTTAAATCTGAAGGGCTTAAATCAACAGCTTCTTGCTGATTATGGGGTACCTATATTGACCACTGTAATTAGAGACAGCAAGTCTTTTTCCATTACCTGTCTATCCTGATGCACAAATAAATGAATCGTTTTTTTCCATTTTTCATGGACACAAAAAGCCAGTTACACAAACTTACCTGCAGGAGTACAGATGCCCTTTCTATTCTGTTGTGGTACTTACAAATGAACTATGATCCAATTGCTTTACTCCTGATGGCCTCACTTCAGTAATTATTTCAGAATTGGGCACAAACCTTGCTCACAAACTAGTTATATCATATTTCTTTTTAAAGGAAGATGTAGCATATATCCCATCAACCTGCAGAGCACCTTAGACTAGGTATTGAGATTGCAATCATCCATTAGCAAAATACAGACTTTTGTAAAAATGCTGACCTTTCCACCCAGAGTTACTTTGGGCAAAATTTTGTTAGATGGCTTTGCCTACATTACTCATACTAAAACTTTCTTTGACTTAAAAATTTCAGAGCTGTTAGTGGAAAACCTTTAAAATAGTCACTTGAGAGTAGAGCATCACCAAAATCAAACTACAGAATCACAGAATCACAGAATCCCAAGGGTTGGAAGGGACCTCAAAAGATCATCTAGTCCAACCCCCCTGCAAGAGCAGGGTAACCTACAGTACATCACACAGGAACTTGTCCAGGCGGGCCTTGAATATCTCCAGTGTAGGAGACTCCACAACCCCCCTGGGCAACCTGTTCCAGTGCTCTGTCACTCTTACAGTAAAGAAGTTCTTCCTGATGTTAACGTGGAACTTCCTATGCTCTAGTTTACACCCATTGCCCCTTGTCCTATCACTGGATATCACTGAAAAAAGCCTAGCTCCATCATCCTGACACCTACCCTTTACATATTTGTAAACATTGATGAGGTCACCCCTCAGTCTCCTCTTCTCCAAGCTAAAGAGACCCAGCTCCCTCAGCCTCTCCTCATAAGGGAGATGTTCCACTCCCTTAATCATCTTTGTGGCTCTGCGCTGGACTCCTTCAAGCAATTCCCTGTCCTTCTTGAACAGAGGGGCCCAGAACTGGACGCAATATTCTAGATGCGGCCTCACCAAGGCTGAGTAGAGGGGGAGGAGAACCTCTCTTGACCTACTAACCACTCCCTTTCTAATGCACCCTAAGATGCCATTTGCCTTCTTGGCCACAAGAGCACATTGCTGGCTCATGGTCATCCTCCTATCCACCAGGACCCCCAGGTCCCTTTCCCCTTCACTACTTTCCAGCAGGTCAACCCCCAACCTGTACTGGTACATGGGGTTGTTCTTCCCCAGATGCAATACTCTACACTTGCCCTTGTTAAATTTCATCAAGTTTCTCCCCGCCCAACTCTCCAGCCTGTCCAGGTCTCGCTGAATGGCTATCCATTTCTTCTTTACTGAGATGGGCCACTTATCTTTTCACAGTTAATTACAACCCAGCTAGCTTGGCTTGGCCTTCTCCTTCAGCATGCAACCACAACAAAACAGAATTACTTCATCGTGACCTATATTCATAATTAAAACCCCTTATACCATTGAGATTAATGGAATTTGAAGCTCTGCATCCTTCTTGCCATAAACCAGAATTTACAAATAAAAGCATAAATAGCCTTTAACGTGAACATTTCTTTTCCTTCACCTTTTTTCTGAAAATATAATGATATTATAATAAATAAAATACAACAAATATAAATGTATATCTTCAAACATAATCATATTATAGATCCCAAGGAAATAAAAAATTGCATGGAGCATTATATAAGGATTTTTTCTCAACAGCACCTACTTCTTATTTTTAAAGAGTTAACCCACTTAGACTGGATACAGTGTTCGGAGAGTTTGTTTTCTTGCTAAAATCTACCAGAAGACAACTGGCCAGAAGATGCTATCTAGAAGGCAGCGCATTTTAATTAAAAAGCAGTCAATTTCTTATGGTTACTGAGGGTCAAGTGGGGCCAGTTTTAATGCTCTGTTACATGAGAAGAAAATGTTAAAGCAGTATGTAAAGCACATAATGAATTACTGCTTATGCTAATGCTACCTGACCTTTCTTCTTTGCTGAAAAGATATGATTGGCCATGTTATCATGAATTTTGAAGGGGAAAAAAAAATACAAATCAACCAAATGCTGCTGGCGGCCCTTGTTCTGAGGGTGTTTCAATTAAAGCAGTACCTTTTTTCTCTCAGCCGTCTATTTCATCACTTGCCTGCTGAGGCCATAGCTAACCCAGGCACAAATTTACAGCTCCAGGATGTCTTCAAGGCAGACCAAAAGTCTATCTGGCTCTGCCTTGTGTCTATGACAATGGCCAGCACTAAGTGCTTAGGGAATTTATATGCAAAGAATATAAACATGACTGATATTTCCCTTACTGCATCCAGTCAGCCTCTGCAATATGAACACTAAGTCATGAACTTACACGTTGCCTGAACTGCTACTAAACCAGAATTAAGCTGTTCCCAGTGATCACTGGAGGAATCCTACCTTTTGAGTACTTCCAGACAATGGTAGGAACAGGATAACCCTCTGCAGAGCAGTTGAGAATTACAGCTTTTCCATAGATCCCGTCCTGGTCACTGGGCTGAACCACAAACCTAGGGGGCACTGTAGGAGGAAGCAAAAGGAGGCTTGAGAATTTGCACAACTTACCAGGTATCTCAACATGGCAGACCAGTCAAATATGGAGGCATAAAGTTTCATAGCAGAAAGCAAAAATTAAAACCAGCTTTTTGATGATCCAGTGTCGTAGTAAAGTTGGTTTTACATGACTATTTACTTTCTGTGCATAATATCAATGTATTTCTTGACAAGCACAACAAAAACTGTGGTCTTTGTATGATATAAAAATAAGTTAATAAAAATCTCTCTTATAGCAGAGGTTATAAAATGGACCAAGAGATAAATCATACTACTAAGGTCAAAAAATAAATGCTTTCTAAGAAAGGCAGAGGTTTGACAGATGTTTAAGAACAACTGAAGTTTTCTGTGTTTGCTTTTTATAATGGTGAGCTAGTAAGCTTTAGAACAAGAATTATTTAGTGTAAATAAACACAGAATCTTATAGAACGTTTTAGGTTGGGAGGAACCTTAAACATCATCCAGTTTCAAATCCTCTGTCATGGCAGGGACACCTTCCACTAGACCAGGTTGCTCAAAGCCCCATCCAACCTGGCCTTGGACACTTCCAGGGATGAAACATTCGCAACTTCTTTGGGTAACCTGTTCCAGTGCAACACCACCATCATGATACCTCATGTAAAGAACTCCTTCCTAATACCTAATCTAAATTTAGCCTCTTTCGATTTAAAGCCATTTCCCCTTGTAATCTTAGGAAAAAAAAAAAAAACAAAACAAAACAACACACCATTTTTAATAGCAATCAATTCACTTCATATTAAAATGAGAGTGTTTGAACCATAACTTCTGATGGGACTTTTCTTTCCAAACAGCTGTAGAAACGTTCAACACATTTTGCTTGCATTAGGTTGAAGAGGGAGGAGAAATGTTACTGGAATAGAGGCATTTGCATCAATGTCTAAGTATTATTAGATTTTTTTTGAAAGGCAGCATAAAACCACTGCATTGAGTCTTCCAGACATATGTATCTATTTATACATAAATAAGAGTTGCTTATCTCAAGGAAAAGCTCTACATCTTCCAAATATAGATACACAGCAAAGAAATCAACTTAAGACAATGCAGTTTAAAACTACAGCTTACCATGGAGGCCCAGTACTAAATGTCAAAGACTCAGTAAAACATGCAGATTTGTCAAAAGTTTTAAAGAAAAGCTGAAAATTGTGAAGAATGTTGAAAACTCCACAGAAGTTATTTAATATTAAAAGCACTTCATGGTTATATTGAAGTCAGTTAAGGTCAAGATTTTCACTGGTATCCTATTCAGTGGTTCACAACATGAATAAGTAAATACCTGAGAAAAAAGTAAATTATTTGTGTCCTTACCCCACATGTTATTCTTTCTGTCTGTGCTACAGAGAAAATGTAGTAAGGTGACTGAGCCTGGGACAGATTATTTTCCTCTCAAGTGCAGCAAAACACTCAGGTATTCCTAAGAGTTCCTTGCTTTCCTTTCCTCACCTCAGCAAATGCCCACAGAAATAAATGCAGCCTAATGGATTCACAGCTCCACAGGTCCAGCCAGTGTTGACTTTGTCTGAAACTTGGGAGAGACAGAACAGAGGGCCCAACCAGCCCTCCTTGCTTTGACCCAATCCCCAATCAGACCCCACCACCTGCCTCTCCAGAAGTGTCAGAAATTCAGAAAGGAACTATGAGAGAAGGCTGTAACATGAGGAAATGTAAAGCAGAACAGAAGTGGATCATGAGTACAATGACTGACATTGGACCAGAAACAGCTTTTAATGGCCATGAATACAGTACTGATTATACATCAGAAAAACTGTTCAGCAGAAGCACCAATGTTACAATCCATGACTTTAAAGATTTTTTCAGTATAAACGCTCATATTTTATGCAAATAGCACCTTACATTATACCAGAGAGTTTTCCTTAAGGAGAAACTTGAGCTGTCAGTGTTGGTACAGACAGGACTGCTAAAAACTGGAGGTATCTAGACGTACTGTCTCCAGACTCAGAAAACTCTCCTCACAATGGTTCAAGCCTTCCTCTCCATGCCTCCATAATCCAGACTCCACTTTAACTTTCTCTTTCCACCTTCATAGATACAAACATTCTATAAAAGATAAGAACAATATTCTGGAGAGTAAATAACCCCTTTAACTGGACTTTTCCCCTATTGAATCCTATAGCTATAATGCACAGCTGTTTCTTGCCTATGTACAAAGAAGCTCCACTGCTGTTTGGAATATGGCTAGAAGAAACAGAAGGAATGAACAGTGATAGAGGTAAGAGATACCTTTGTACTAGGAGATATTTACACTGCTGTCAAATATTTTGGCTTTCCAAATGGCTGTCACACTGACCAGCGTATATCATATGTTACATTATTCATGATAGGTAAACATCAAACATGAAATCCCAGCAACAGCACCTCTGTGCAATCACCCACCCTGTTCTAATTATCTACTCAGAGAAGACAGAAGACATTTGCTACAGTAGCTCTTTTCTCATTGTTTTGCATCCATTTTATCACAATGAAACACAAAAGGACTCCTAAGTACTTATTTTCAAAGCATGTGGAAAGTACAATTAGTTGCAAAAATAGATTGGATTTTACACAACTCAGCAAGGTGACATCAGCTTGTTTCACCTCGATAAATGCAAGTATGTATTTGTGCATTTGCATGCACAGCTTCTGAAAGATCACTGACAAGCTACTTATCCACAAAAAGGGTAGACCAAAAAAAACCACAGCAAACCTAAATCACAGAACCATCTCAGCTGTATCAGTCTTACAGGTTAATGATTACAAATGATGCAATGGAGTGACTGATAGTTACACTGAAAAGTGTGAAGAGAGAGTGCAATACCTTCTAAAATCTCATACTGTTCAAAACTTATGCAACTTCTTGATTTTATTTCCCTTCTTGAAAAACATTATATTCTTCATTTGCTATTGATGACACTAACAAGAAGTGATAATTTTTCAAGAAATAATTGATTATATTAAATGGGTAGACATATGCAGAAAGTTCTGGAGAAGTTAAGCAAGGTTGCCCAGTATGAAAAATGGCAATCAGCCTTTAAAATACTATTTGCATTAAAGTTCGCTGTAAAAATAATTTTTGATTTGTTTTGTTTAATTCTTTCGGGCACACATAGAGAAAAATGGATGGATTACAAGTATAAATTTTTGAGCATTTCTATGAAATGCATCATTCCACATTTTAATGAGCTCATTTAGCTATTCTTGATATGTTGTGCCACTAAGGCTCACAATCTCAGAACACGGCATTTTATCATATTGATTTCACTGTATTTTCATATATATAAAACTTAAGGTTTTGCTCAAATATTTTTGATATTCTCACTTCTGATCATTGTTTTCAATACAGAATGATACCGGAATGGTAACTGCGGAAATTAAATTTTGCCATATAAGCTTCAGAGCCAGATGTATGATTGGCAGTTGTATGGTTTACTTATACTGATCCATAAACAAAGCATGTTTCAACCTTGGCAAAAATCTGCCCACATACAGTAATAGAAACAATTTCTATATTCAGTAAAGCTTTGGCTTTCCTTTAGGACTACTTCTAAAAATGCCAGGTGCTGCTATGATTTTAAATATATGAACTCTTGACACTTAGTGTCAATAGAAATAAGAAAAGATGCTACAGTGAAACAAAATTACTCATTCAATGACCTTTCAGTTATTTCTGTATTGCTGTCTAGGTAAACCACAGGATTTTTCTTCTTATAGAAAAGTTTGAAAAGTAAGCAAAGGAGACTTTTACATTTATTTTTTCCTTACTGATAGTTTGCCTCTCAATTTTGTTTTAAATTAACAATTTGGTCAGTTCTATGTGTTACCATATTTTGGAAGACAGTGCATTTACTATTCGATCTAGATTTTGATACTTAGCTTTAGGTTATAAAGCTACACTCACCTTTTATTATCTTTCAGGAATTCATTAGCCCTTAAAGAAAACTTTCTTAAAATTTAACAAAGTTAATTTGTCTGATATGCTTAAGAGGAATTAGTGGAGAAAAGCAAACAATTAGTTCTCCTCCTCTCTCTTTAGCTGTAAAGGTGTGGGCCTCCTCTACCCCTTTAGAAGCGAAACATTCTTAAATAGCTCATGAATATGATTGAACAGTTCTACATTTATTATTACTCTTGTTTCAATAGCACAGTCCTTTGAGTCTGTAAAGGAAGGCATTTAAAATTCCTTTAACAGTGAATTTCTGCTAGACTTTCTCATTTCATGCAGCCCACGGATCTGTGATGAGAAATGAGCTGTTGAATTGTTTAGTGTAAGAGCAATAAGGTGACAGATACAAACTATTTAATGGCTGAACTCAAAGGACCTAAAAAGGTGTTTTCAGTCAATATTATGACTAGCAGTCCCAGGCTCTCACAAAGGAAAAACAAAGGATGAGAGCAATCAGAATAGGATATTGAAGATAACATGAATGTCACAGTGCCATTTTAGGGGAAGGAAAATGCTTTTATTAGCTCCTTGTATGAAATAATCTGAAATAATCCTGATAAGATGATAAAATATAAGATGGTACCCTATGAAGCTACTGGCTAGAAGTGCCATTGTTTGTCTCAAAGGACTTTACAAGCTTCTAACAAAAAATCAGTTTATGAGTTCATGGCTAACATTCTCTGACTTAATTTTGCTTTATGTAAATCCAAGAATCCTTTCTGACTGTGCTTTATGCCAGGGACCAGACAACAAACTTGCACACATCTTCCCGGACTTCAAATCTATGCAAGTGCTTCTGGCTCCCAAGTAGAGCGATTAGTATATCACAAGAGCAATTCTGAAGGCTCATAAGACGAGCTCCTCCGGTGGGCTACTGGAGTGAGTTAAGAAATAATCTGTGACATTGGCCCAGAACACAATGTTTCATTTTTACATGGAATATTTGTACTTTACATTTAGATCATACTGTCAAAATGATGGAAGAAATTTAATCAGCCAAAGCAATCATTGATGTATTAATGAATGAGATCATTAAACACTGTACTTTAGCAAAGATGAACAGTTATTAAATTTGGTCATTGGACCTAAGGGGTCGATTTAGCTGGTTTAGTGAAACCATTTGCTATGCAGTTCAAGAAAGATGTACTTTTGCAAAATGAGACAGCGCCTAGTGGTTTGTGTTGACCAAGTTTGTCTAATTAGAACATAAAATAGGAAGTGACACTTTCAAGAGTAACCTTCAAAGCCGCAGTGTAAGTGCCAGCAAAGAAAGTAAATGAGTTTTGACTCCAGCTGCAACCATAAATCTTCTCATCCTGTTTTTCTACCACAAGCTGCATTTGCTGCATCACACCAGCATTACCAAACATTAGAAAACAGACAGATACGTACTTCCTAATTGGAAGATTCAAGGCTTAGGGTCTCCTCATTGGGTGCCTAACAATCTAATGATATTCAACATTTCTGGCAAGTAAAAAATTAAAACACATTTACACTTAATGCACTAAATGCATTAAGAGGTGTTATTAGGTATTTACCTCATCTCAGTTTTAACTTATGATGTGTTCACTAACAAGAATTGTAAAATCATGATTTATGCACCCACTACTGTATTTGAATTCTCTTTTCTGGCAGTGTCTGAAAAAAATTAAACTCATAATACATTTATGAGCTTTTTCTTTCTGGTTACCAACTAAAATATTTTTCACTGTTTTTTATTTCATAACTACTTCATTCCCATTTTAGGAAACTCTACAGAAATGAATAACACATGATAAAGTGTATATAGATTTTTATCACTCTTTAGAAGACAGTACTAATGAGTAAAGCCTTAATTAATTCCAAATGGTGATATAAGTAGTTGACAGAGAAAATGTTTTCCTAATTTTTATGGATTGCTTCCATGACAGGATCCTATTCTTTCTTTTTTCTTATCAGCATACCTAGAAAAACAAGAGTGTGACAAGAAATAAAATAATCAAAATAATAATGACAGGTGAGTTTCTGAGAAACCCTTCTAGCTTTCAAATTTTCAATGCCTTTTCAGAGGAACTGCAGGCTGGGATCTGGCAGAGAACAAGATTTTGAGAAGGAAAGCTCCGTGTTTGCTCACCTGGATTGCCTACCTCAGTTTCTTTCATAGACCACAAAATAACAGAAACAGCAGCAAAGATTTACCATAAGGTGCTTGCAGATTTTAAGAGACCAGTGCTTAATGTTTTGGGGTTGTTTTTTGTTTTCAACCTAATACTCCTGGCAAAATGGCAGTGCAGTTTAGGTATGAAAAATTATATTTGTAAGAAGATTATAGGAAAGCTATTCAGCAAACTTAAAACCTAACAGAAAAATGTGAATGCTAAAATACAGCCGATACAAGCAATGCAACATAAAAAATACTGAGGAAAAGGTCTCAAGCTGCAAAGCTGAAAATTTATGTGGTTGCATGGATCCTACAGTAGTTGCATAGTCACTAGCACTTTAAATGTGGCAACAAGCAGTTGGCCTGTGTTTCTTCATTCATCTTAAGAATGGACTGGATTTAGATGGTATGGACTCCCACTTATTTTGGAACATGATAGCTTTCGTCATGTCCAACTACTTTTAAAATGAATACAAGGACAGTATAGATAAGGAAAAAGGAACTTTGTGGTGAACAGTCATATCTCCCTTTACTCTCCCATTCACTTTCTACTCTCATATCAAAACGTACAAACTTCACATAAATAAGATATTCCCAGAACACATCCCCTGACATTTAGGAAAGCCAACATTTAAAGTACACTGCTGAGAAGCCATCACACAATGTGCATTAGAAACAAGAGGAGTTAAAGCACTGTTTTTCTCCCTTTATTTGGAAAAAAACCACTTAGCTGGTTTAGGAAAAGAATATGTTTCAGTTAAATGGCACCCATAAACAAAAAGGTGAGGAGGGTCAGAAAGCTTGGAGAAGGAAGAGACATCAGAAAAGCAAGTCTTTAATGTATATAGGTCAGGTTGGATGCAGATGAGTAGTGACCGAAAGTGACCCTCTGATGGCTGTCTGTCTTCTATGTGGAATGACAAAGATGGAGCAGTTTCAATATAAGGAAAAGAGGTCAGTCCAGGGTTTTGGCAGAAAATACAGGTCAAACATCACATTATATTTCCCCCTCTTCCTCTGAGGAAGAACTATTATCTCAGATGAATACACAAAACTGATTAAGACATTATCATTTAAATTGACTGAGAGAGAAGAAAGGACTAAGGCTTAAAGGAGGCTGCTGCAGAGCACTGGCTGGGCAGAAAAGTAAGCAAGAGGGGAAAAATGAGGTATCCCTCACAGCTTCCTAAAAAGTTGCAGGACTAGGACTCTAGAAGTCTTCTGCAAGCCTCTGTGTAAAACAGTGAAAAGCTACCATTTAGCATGCCCAGGCATTTATAAGGACACCCTTCACTCAGATGCACCCAACAGTTGCCATCCCACCACTGGGGCACAGCCCTCACCAGGAGATGCAGTGAGAGCAGCAGCACATGAGGGCAAAACGGAGGTGTCAGCGGTATGAGAGGAGTGCAAGAGCAGGCTACCCAGCACACCTCCTTTGGAGAATGAGGGAAAACAAATTGGTGCCAAAAAAAGTCAGCAAAATGCAAACATGTTCAGGAACAGAGGTGAGGCCAGCCAGGGGCTTGCCAGAAGAGGAACTCCCCACTGACAGCAGGAGGCAGGAAAACTGCAATTCAGGCAAGGCAGGGAGAAGTTAGGGGAAAGCAGGGATTGCCCTGATCAGAGGGGCACAGAGCAGAAAACCCTACACATGGGCTCACTTGAGCTGTTACAGTGTCATGGATCTCAGTGCTGACAAAAGGATAGACAGTATTTGCAGAGAGCCAGTTTCCAGTGGTACAATCAAGATCATCATACCATTCCTGTTTTGATGACATGCCTATAGGAACTTGTACAGAGTTGCTATGGTGATTCATTTCAGCGACTTCAAGCACCGAGTGTAACTGCAGATCAAGTACAACCTCAGCTGTTATTAGATGCAACACTTCTTTGTAGGGCAGACATAGCCAGTGGACTGCCTGTTGTGATTTGTGGTTGTCAACTTTCCCTTCTCCAGCAAAAGATGAGGAAAATCTTTTATTCTTAGAATTATTAATAGGGTTAAAAGCTAACAGAACAGCTTGGGAAAAGAATAATTATATGCATGTAGTTATTTAGACTACTTCATTTAAGAACTACTAGATAGACAGGGAAAGTTATAGATATCTGTACTGAATAATACTTCAACAAGAGTAAAAACAGTAAAAATTAAAAAAACCCCACACTGTTAAAATCATATTTATATCAAAATGATTGAAAAAGCAATGGACCTATTTGCCACCAAGTCTTGAGAATACTATCATAAAAACCCATGAGCAAGCACATACTGTAAGTAGAAAACTAGGGAATAATACATTTAAGGATAGTCCTGGGACAGTGAGAAGACTGACATAAAAGGAAGAACTGTTCAGAAGATTTTGCTCCAAATGAGTTTAAGAAGGGTGGGGAAAAAAAGCCTGGAAAAGATGGCAAAAGCCTCTGACTGGTTTTAAGATTCATCTTGGTAAATTTACATAAAGGAATATAAAATGTACTGATCAGCAACAGCAGAAATAACTAGGGTTACTTGCTGGATTATGGTACATGTCCTCCTTCTCTGAGGAGTCTAATGGGTTTGCAGCAAGAAAGTGATGGTGGGAATGAAAGAGTATAATACTAATTTTTAAAATATTAAAATTGAAAACACTTTGAAATACTTTCAGAAACAAAAGGAAGCAATTTATTTTTGTTGAAGTAAATTAGAAAATCTTTCACAAGGCATAATTTCTATGTAATCTGGCTAAATTGCTATTTGAAGGGGAAAAGCTATTGAAAGCAAGGTATCTCTCTGAAAGGTCTTTTCCACATAAAACATTGCTTCACCTCATTCACATCTATTTCAAGGCAAAATGTTGTGAAGTCATCAGTCATGCTACTTACATAATAAACGCAATTAAGGAGAAGAACAACATTGTAACAGGAGAGAGTCTTTTCCCCATGAAATCAGCATCAATGCTTTGGCTTTCTACTGACATAATGTTATATGAGAGACTGAGCTAAATAAAAAATGGCGGTAATCAGAGTAAAATAATAACAGAGAGAAATTCAATACCATTTTGAAGGCTTGTTACCAATGAACAGGCTTGTGCCTCACAAAATTTTCCAGGTCAGTCTTGTAGCTCACCCATCGACCTGTGGATGGGGAAACCCACTCCAGGGTTTCTGATTAGTTTCAAGACTTTTAGATAGAAAAGTCGTACTAGTTTCTGTGTTTCATTGCTCTGTGTGCTCTCTGTGATGAAGAGAGGGATTATCATATTTTCTTCTTCTTTATACTTCCCATCAGACAGATGTCATTACAAAACTGCTGAATTCTGCTTAATTGGTGCCCTTCAAAACTAATTACATCTACTTACCTCTCACGATTAATTGGCTTTGGTGCTCCACAGCTGCTGCATCATTTCTAGCTATACAGGTATAATTTCCATTGTGCATCAGTGAAAGATTAGAAATCCTTAAGGAGCTGGTGAAGTCAATGTTGTCAATCGTCACCCCAAGACTGGCTGGGATCGGCCTGCCATCCTTCTGCCAGGTGATTGTGATGGGCAAATCCCCGGAGACCACCACACAGGGAATGAAGACCCGCTGGCCGATGGAGAACCGCGGGAACTCAAAAGGCTGAATAAAAGGCGGAACTGAAACAAAAGAGGAAAGAGAAGCTATTGCAGTTATGGTTTCATTTCTGAAAAGACTATAATGGAACAGATGCACAGTCCTGAATATGTAAAATCGACACCTTTGACAGCTATAGAGAATTGCTTAGCTAAAACAAGCTTTTACAAATACCCTTTCTTTCCTGGAGTTCCCAAAGTATAAAGCAGAGATCATAAGCAGTAAAATCCCTGCCTTCTAGGACATCAGACATTGGCAGATTCCTGCAAGTGTATTAAGTACCTCTTCAAGAAATCACACTGCCAGTTTGGGACTTTCTAGGTCTTCCAGCAGTGACACTGCTTGGACAGTCCAGGAAGAGCTCAGCAGCTTTCAAGGTCTGGTGAAAGGGCCTTGCTTAGGGTTACGGAATAAACCTGGAAAAGGGTCCAGCTTTGATTCTGTGATGTGATGGAAGGCAGTGTAAGCTTCTCTAACTGTTCCTAGCACTTATTTCTTAGTGTTTCAAGTCACAATTCTCAAGAAGATTGAGTAGAGCCATGTAGCGAAAAGCATATACTTGTACTATAGCAAACTAAGTTAAGAATGTTTCTAAACAGAGGGACAGTACATAAACACTCAAGTTGGTATTTAATTCCTGCTAAGCATTTTTGCCTGTCAATTTATTTATTTTTTCACTTATTATTCTGTGGTTGAATAAAAAGACATGAAAAAAATTGCTCTTATTTTCTGTCATGAGGAAGAATTCTGCTTCTTAAATAACATTTATTCTCCAGGTATTTTTAATAAAAGCAAAGGAAACAGTGGGTTGCAGTCAATAAACAAAACAAGAATTAATGGTGCCTTACTTGCTCCAGTTTGTGGTTGGAAGAATTCATCATTACTAACAATTTCGTAAATTGAGACTCAAATACCTACCCAGAAGAAGGAACTGAAATCTTCTGCCCTTCTCATGGGAGCACTTTAACAGCCAGGGCATTGATCTAAGATAGGTTTCTATCAATCACTCCTGAAAAGGCTATAAAACCACTTTTGCAAGCAGTACTCAAATACTCATCCATCAAAAGAGAAGGTTCCTAGAGGTCATGTACCTGAGATATAGGAGTGCATTTTCCTTTTCTTGCCTGAGAGATTGCTTACATATATTCTGTAGTACATTTGAACATCTTTAACAGGGAAGATTGAAGGATACTCACAACAGAACATTTATACTGCTCTATATTAACTAGCTTCAGAAGAAAATGGAGTTGGTGGTTTTGTCTAATTGTATTTCTTCTGTCCTTTCTCCCTTTAGCAAATCTAAGGCTGTGTTTTCCCCAGACCTGAAGCAGAAAAGCTCTTCAAAGCGACTTCAGTGTATGCTAGCTCATTGACTTCCCCAGCAGCATTTTTTCTCCTCTGCCAGTGTCCTATTTCTGGGACACAGGGACAGTTTTTTGTGACTATTACTATGTTAGCTAAAAGCATTTATTTTGATCTTTGCATATGATAGCTTTTCCTCCATCAGGAGGAACATCAGGAATAAAAAAGTTTATTACTAAGGAAACAATACCAACCCCTGAAAGATTAAGTCATTGTTCAAAGGCATGTTCAAATGCTTGCATACATCAAGTTGCAAGAGATGAATGACACAAATCAGACATTAACTCCACTGTTTCCATCATAACCATGATGCCATTTGATGAGAAGAAGTTATGACCATGTGCAGCTGACTCAGAGAGGTAACATCAGGTATAGGGTACCACAAGTCATCCTTACAGGCCTCCCTTGCCTTCTGAGAGCAGCTTGCTGTCTGTGGCTGTGAGAAGTGCCACTGCAATCAATTTTTCTCACAGGCTGTGACACCTTTTCCTTACTGCCATCTCTCAAATCGCTAAAACCTGTCCTGTTGTGTTTGGAAAATCTGGTAGATCAGGCATACAGATGAAAGGAAACACTGCATAAATTAGTGCGTTTATTTGAACTTTGAGCACTGGAAATTAACTGCTTTTTCACTTGGGGACCTAGTGTCAGGAAGTGAAGCAAAATGTCTGCCTGCCTCTTCTAATTACCTTAGCGCAGCTAACGCATTCACATATTTCAGATTCTTCTTACATCCCCAGGTAGAGGCCAAATTTCTCTTAGCATTTATTGACAAGCAGTTTATAAGTGAGAATAACAAATTTTTAAAGTAGGACTGTCAAAAGGCTTTGACATAACGTTTTTCCTTGATGACTGCAAATACCTGCTAAATGCCAACTGCCCCACTTACTGTATTGGCTAGCACATTTCTGCCCAAACCCTTTTCTTAATCTCAGACATCGTTACTGAAAGATATGCTAAAATTCACAACAGGATGGGAAATTGCTTCTATATTTTCTGCTGTGTAATAAATTTGAACAAATCTTTCATGGGCAAAATGGTATAAAAAGTCATACAACATATATCTGAAGGATATTATATTATGTACATTTTCACTCTCCATCTCCCTGATGCAGAAAACAAGGAGCAAGATGATTAGATCACATTGAAGTATTTTTCAGAAAATATTGACTTGCAAGGCTGCATTTACCAACTCTAAAATTTAAGAAGCAGCCTGCAGAACATTCAGAAATTGGCTAAAATATTTATAGACAGCACATTTTCCTTCTAATGAGCTTTTTAAGATGAAGAGGAAACCAACATTTATTTCTCCTTCATAAAATATAATGCATATTCAACCTACAGCAGCTTGCAGTCCTGACAAGTAGCTTATTTTTAAAAACAGCTTGTAATTTAAAATTAGTACTTAAAAAGTAAATAGTCTAGTGTTAGCTTTGAAGTATTGAATGTTTTTCAGCCACAGTATTTACCAGTTTTGTCTGAAAAAGGCAGTTACTGGTGACCTAACATAGCAGATCAATTTTCTTCCTGACAGTTTAAAGGATGAAACAATCACAAAACAATCACTTTTTAAAAACATAGACTAAAGCATACCTGACATCAGGCAAATAATTTCTGAAATACTGATGTTGGCATAAATATATACATCAGTCTATATACCTCTGCAGTAAAAAGTTGACATATATCCATGAGAGAAAAAAAAAGTGAAGCTTGGTTAAGTAGAGTGTGGTTTATTTTTTTCTTTCTTTTTAACTAAAGCTGTTTCATTGCCAAGCAGCTTTAAAAACACAGGAGGGATGTACACTGCTTTAACTAAGAGAGAACAGTTACAGTAGGACAGATGTATTTAAAAATGTGTTTAAAATACTCAAGGTGTGTTGAAGTATTTTCCTCCCCCATACACAGCTCTAGTTTGATCATACTTCAAAGCTTCTTTCTTTTTCTTTTTTTTTTTGTTAAATTATGCCATTTTTTATATAAGGTGTTACATGTTAACTGTATATAGAGAGGGCTGTATATGTATACTTGTGTACATATAAGGAATATTTCTTCCTCTACCCACAACAGCAAGAAGATTGAGAAATCTCTGCTTCGTGCAGTGAAGTGCAATGTCTTGGGAATGCTTTATTGATGAGTGCTTGAGTTAAGTGTCTATTTAACAAGAGGAGCATGGGCCAGCCTCATTAGTGCTAATGCAGAAAGATTTAAATTATGGTTTTGTGCCCTAGCAAGGTCTTCTGTACCTCTGGGAGATTACGGTAAAGGAGGGCAAGGAGGGCTTCCACACTGCTCTCTATTAGCAGGGGAACGTCCTTAATTTCTTGCCCTCCATTCCATGGGAGTTGTGTTGGAAACTGCAGAAAAGACTCACTAAAACTGTGTGTCCTGCAGATAGCCTGTCTCCTGCAGCAGCATCATAAATGTGGTATTCCTCTCCTGTGGCTCTGCTTAGTAGAATGAAAGTTGTCCTCTGCTTTATCATTATAAATGGCTCCCCAATGGATTTTCTTGAAACAACACTGTTGCCTGTAGTATAAAGTCCCTTTGGCAATGAATACTTACCACATTGGTCTATTGGCTGATGCAAAGTAATAACCACCAAACTACCTAGCCTCTTAAGACAGCCCTTAACCCCTTGATTTCACACTGTTGGAGTGCAAAACCCTAAACTATTTTGTCTCTTCACAAACCCTAGCCACAGGCTAGTCATATGTAAGTTTTTTCAAATATCAACTGTTTCTCCTAAACAGCCCCATTCCTTGTGGGTGATGGTCTGATCAATTGTACAGTCACTGAAGCACTGGATTTTTCTGCTTCTTTCTTGTATGTATTGAGCCTTATCAATAGGGCATGTCATTCAGCAAAAGGCATTTACTGAGATGAACTGCATACCCCACGCCCTTGTTTTATACTGATATATCCTGTCTTGAAAAGAAGGAATACTGTCATATTCTTTGGGCCTAAGTCCATGCACTGAAAAAACCCCAAAACAAAACAAAAAGCCTAACCAAACTAATTCCTGCAATGTTCCTGCTGTTGCACTACATTTCCCTCTACTTGTAGTTTCCTTAGTTATCAAGATTAACCCTGTATTCAAATATCCAAAATCTTACCACAACAAACTGTGGTATTTCATCAGGAATGTTTCCAAACGTGGCAGAGCAGATGCTGTGGTATGTATTTCTCAGGGGAGCTTATGACAGAGACTTCATCCTTCACATTTACTCTCACTCTCCTTTCCCGCAATGCAACACCGCTAGTTCACAGGCTCCCTAATACCATTCTGGGAGCTCCTTCAAAATAAGGGAGGATGCAAAATGTTGTATAGAAACCAAAAGTGTTTTTATGTTATACCTCATTCATCTATCAAACCACCTCCTTTCAGCCTCCATTGAGAGCAGAAAAGTGCATGCCCTTATCATATGAAACACCCTGCAAACCTAAGGTGGTGGAAAGTTCAGTTCCCTGCCCAAGCAGATGCATTTCTTATCTTTTAAAGGAGGAAACCTTCTTGATTTGATGTTAGCAGCTGCAAGAGTATATGACACAACAAGCAATTACCTTCATTGTTAAAGTGTCACCTGGTAAAAAGCCCACGTTTAGGCTATGTATCCAGAAGAATTTACCAATTACTTTTACTGTGCTTTCGGAATGTGATCCTCAGGTAACACTGTGAAAAGTTTAAATCAACTAAATCACTACAGCGAAAAGTTCTGCATTTAGATGAACAGAATGATTTCTTTTCCCGAAAATCATTCTTATATTTTGACTGGTTTCACACTAGCTTCCCTTTTACCTTCATCCTAGGACTGTACATAAGAGGCTGATTTTATATCACACTTCCGTTTCCACATGGTTGATACTTTTTTATTTTGCATGCTATGTATTATACACATTGATTTGAAACGAGGGAAGCATACTTCAGACCTGCACTATCATGTGCACAGATATGCAGATATGCACGTGTATGTGCTTACTATATGTAATTACACATGCAGTGCTAATAGCTCATATTAACTTGATGCAGTAAAGTGCCTAAAAATTTAAGAGCAACTGTAAAAAATGTATAAGTACTCAAAATATAATTGGCAAAATAAATAAAGAGCAAGAACATGCCTTCTTCTAAAATTAAAGTAAACAAAGCTGCATTGTAAGAGAGGGAAGAGGACTAGCTTTTGATAAACCCAAAGAGAATATACACATACTCTTGAACTACTTAGCTGAGGGTCTTATTCAAGTATTAAGGCTCATTTCACATTGCTTATGTAATTCATATATAAACACATTCATACACCAACTTCAGTTGTGTTTGAAAGGTATAAGATTATGCGCAAAGCCAGTGAGCTTTATTTTAGATTTAAGTGAAAGGTTTTATATTTGTGCATGCTAATTCCTCATCATGAAGACTAGGATAATAATGAAACAACTTTAGCACACATTTTTGTGTGACCTTTTTCTGCAATGTCAGAGGTGAAGTCCTTAGGAATACGGTATATTAGAATTGCACTGCTACAAAATATGACACTTAGCTGCAGCATCCACATGACAATTGTGAACTTTTGAAGAATGCAAATTAGCTATTTTAATTTAAGATTAATCTTGAGTTGTTGAATGGCAAAAGTATACACAGACCTGTCAAGTCTCACATATTGAATAGAGACTGGTTTAGTCTTTTCTTCAGGTACTTCTATGAGTTAAATGCTAGGGGTCTCAAATTTGAGATATCACTATCAAAGGGCACATTTCCTTATATCAGACTGCTGCTACTGCTTGGTCCCTGTAACAAGTCCTCATGCCCATTATCTGACCTGAGAATGACTGTTAAGTGGATTTTTGCAGGATCTTTTGCACAACTGCACATTCACGTCCATTCTCACCACATGGCCCTTGTGTGATTTCTGGATATGACAGCTCCAGTCACTTTGAGACATCTGAATATTTCTTCTTGAAGAAGTTGCAACAAACTTGGAGGAATCCAAAAAGATATTGCAAAAGAGAGTGAAAGGCAAAAATGGATATAAAGAAAGAATTACCTGAAGGACATGAAGGCCAGAAGTTTTTTCTGACTCAAGTTATTAGCAAGGTTCAGTTAGTGGGACAGAATGTCTTAGATACATGCAAGAAACTGAATTCAAACTTGCCATAAGCCATGCCATAGACTGAAGAATAAAACGATTAGCAATTTCTTTGATGACAGCATGCACCATGGGCCTAAGAGCTCTTGAAAGATTTCCCCTGATGTTTTTTTTCCTTTCATTTCTGTATATTTTTCACTACATAATCCAGCCCTTCCTGAACTGATCTGCCATGCAAATCTGCTAATAACATTTTAGCTATTAGAAAAAGCTAGATAATTCCTAGGGAAAATGAGGAGAATCTATTCAAATAGTTGTAACATGAAATTATTTGGAAGTAGCTCCTGTTTTATCTGCTTGTTTTCTTAAAAGAAACAGGCTGGTACTATTCTTCTATGTGGTTCACAACAGGTGAAGTGCTATCACTTTGGTATAAGGCAATAAGAAGCCTTCTAAACCAAAGGATATATATAAGATTTACAAGATCAGAAACAGTCTTTTTGAACACCACACTTTTTATTTTAATGATGCTGCACCCTTCCCTCTCAGGGGTTTCTTTTTCAATTAGTTTCTGTTGAAGAAGTGTGAATAGCAGCAGGCTGTTTACATGAGAAGTCTGTCCCATGAGACTGATGAAAAGAAAATCATCACTTACTACTGATAGCTTTTACTGTAGCTGAGAAAACTATTACTATAAATTACATAATAACCCCCCCCTGAAATAATAACTCACTCCTGTTTTTAAAATGCTTTGAGATGTATTAAAATGCTGTAGAAGAGAAGCCGCTATTATTATTATACCATCTTGCCACTTGAAGGGCTTTTTTCCACAGAAATCTAAAACTTACAGATAGGGAGTGTAATGTAACCTTTTTCTTTGTTTACCAACACTTCTCGTTATAAGACTATTTTCACTTGCTTGCAGTTTGACTTCTCTTTTGACAATATTTTTCCAGGCCAGGTGCCTGCCTCAGGCTGAGTCATTTCAGCTGGAAACATTCCGTTACAACTGTTTGGCCATATCAAGAAAAAGGGGGAAGGGTGGAAAAATAGGGATGCAGTACATATTTATGAAACAAATAAAAAAAGAAACAAAAAAGAAAAAAACAAAAGGCATTGTGAGAATCTGAGAAGTCTAACCTGCCCCATGGTTAGCAGGATGGATTTCAAGTTCAGCAGGTATTGACACTAACATCAGACATTCTTGCTGTTCCTATGAAAAGTCTTCACAAGGATGCCTAAATTTTTCAGTCTGAGCAAAAACAAGTAAATAACAGTTCTCCTGAGAAGATATTTGCCAGTGACTGATAGCTAAGAGCTCCCAGGGTTTCAACAGCACTGAACACATCCTATCACTACTCTCAGTGGATAAGTTTGTTCAAGCCATGTGGGGCAGATGAAGTCTGGTGGGATGTCAGAAATCAGAGCAGACAGATTTGTCTCTCTAGTTCTCATATGACCACCAGTGCTGGGCTGAGGAAGCATGAAAAAAATTATTTCAATGCAAAGAGAAAAGAGATGTGTGGGACAAGGGACCAAGAGCAGGGAACCAGCCTGCATTGCTGGGCATGTAGATTGTAGCAGCAAGTGTTGGATAGCAAGAAGTGTTCAGGATAACAAGAGGGAATTATATAACTGGATTTAGGGGGTGATTTCTGACTTCCCATTTTTTATGGAAGTCAGAAGTTGGAAACAGTTTTGTGGTGGGATTGCAGAAGTGATAGAGGTTGAAAAAGTGCAGTTGGGTAACTGGCTGGAGGTGCAAGATGGAAAAAGAAGCAGTGGGGCAAGGTACAGCACTGACAGTGAATGAAGACCCACATGAAGGAGAGACAGGCCTGGTGCAGATGGAGAAAGTGAAGACCAGCAGAAAGAGAGGACTGTAACTGGAGACTGGGAGGAAAGCTGGGACCTCTGAAGGGAAAGACCAGTTTTGAGTCGTGAGAACGAGGCTCTGAGGAAATGAGGACTGAGATGGGAAAGACACAGAGGACAGATTCATTCTGGAACCTAGAGCAGAAAAGTCAGGACTTGGGCAAGGATAAGCTGGAGAAGACTGAGGAAGACAGGTCATACTTAGAATGAATGAACACAAAACCTTACATCTGCTGCAGGCTATTCTTAGGATGCCCAACTTCAATACTCCTCTGATGCTCACAGATATATATCAACCCCACTGGCAAACCACTAGAGCTGAGTAAAATGCAGAGTAAGAAACTAGTGCTGTTAAGAATAGTTCTGTTCTCGGCAAGGACCCATGCAGTATCCTTAGCAAGGCTAATCTTGGCGATTGCTTCAATGCCAAAGCAAAAATCTTGAAAGGGTATTATTGCAGTTGCAAAGGGAAATGGTCAACAGGTGTAAAATACTAGAAATTAAGTATGCAAGTACAGTTGTAGCCTTCCCCCCAATAAGTATGCATTACAGGGTAGGTAGTTTGCATGGCTTTCTCTAAGAACTCACAACTGACCAATTAATTTATTCAAATATAAAAAATAATGCTAAGATAGCTTTATTTCCAAAAAGTTCCATTAGGACTCAGGCACAATTCCAATGAGCTATGCCTGCCAAGCAGAAACCTGCATATTTTCCTGCCAGCTTATCCAGTCAGCTCCCAGCAGCCAGTTCATGGGACTGCTAGCTTTCAAGATCCAGATTCTGGGACAGAGACAAGGGACAGGTGGGTGATGATGATCTTAAGGTCCTTTCCAACCCTAACTATTCTATGATTCTATGATGGGCAGGTGGCATGCCACATTTCCGTGGGACAGTTATTTGGAGTCTGCAGACCTGTGGGGGTAGGTAGCAGTGCACACAAGGGCACCAGTTATTCCTAAAAAATGGGACAAGCGATTTCATGTGGTGTCTAACTGATTCTTCTGATCAGCAATGCAAAGAAGTAGCTAGCCTAAGGTTGAATAGTACGTAAGTGCCAGGCTTTTGGCTTGCTGATGGCCTGCCAGGTAGGAAGCTGCACAGCAAGGCTCTATACAATCCACTCTTGGGTTCTCTGGCAGCCAGGATTTAATTTTGAAGTTACTGTCAAGAAACTTTATGCTGTTATCGGAGATCTTACAGTGATCTCCAAAGAATGTCCTTGACGATATTCAAAATCTTTGCTTTAATTTGGCTGTTTGTAAATCTCAAAATACTGTACAGAATGGGCAGCCCTCTTGTATTTGATTACATGCTCATGTTGTTGCATATCTTTGTGCAGATGATGCTTTTAGCAAGCTCTCATTCAAGACATGATGAGGATGCTTCATGTACTGGAGAGTTAGAAATGTGACCAGTAAATATGGCAGAGGACTGCAGACAAGAAAGGCCAGTTCTATGCATAATGCAGATAAATGTTGCCCTGTTGTCATAGTCTAAAGCCAGCCAGTAACTCAGCATCATGCAGCTGTTCACTCACACCCCTCTTTTTCTCTCCCCAGGCAGGATGGGAAGGAGATTCAAAAGAATGTAAAGCTCGAGGGTTGAGATAAGAACAGTTTAATAATTGAAATAAAAACAAAATATAATAGTACTCCTAATACTACTAATAATAAGGGCAATAACAAGCAGAGAGGTATAAAATTCAAGGGGAAAGGTTAAAAAGAAACCCACCAAAAAATAATAAACACAAGTGATGCACGGTACAATTGCTCACCACCTGCTGACTGATACCCAGCCTGACCCAAGCAGTGATCAGTCTCTTCCAGGTAACTCCCCAGTTTATATACTGTGCATGACATGCTGTGGTAAGGAATACCGTTTTGGCTATTCTGGGTCAGGTGTCCTGTCTCTGCTCCCTTCTGGCTTCTTGTGCCCCTCCTCACTGGCAGAACATGAGAGACTGAAAAGTCCTTGATCAGATCAGGGTGTTACTTAGCAACAACTAAAACACTGGTGTGTTATCAGCATTACTTTCAGACTAAAGCCAGAACACAGCACTGTACCAGCTACTAGAAAGAAAATTAACTCTCTCCCAGCCAAAGCCAGGACACCTGTAGAGCCAAATTCTGTATTCACCTTTGCCACAGATCTCAGATAATGCTAATTGATCTTAAGGTCCTTTCCAACCCCAACAATTCTATGATTCTATGATTCTATGATTCTAATTACTTAAATATGTATGTTCTAGGGGGTTTCTAAGATGGGTGATGTGACTGATGCTGAAGAAGGGGAAATAACTCTCAGAAGCAACCTCATTTCAATGTGACCTGAGCTTTTAGCATGTGGATGCTATATAACAGCAGGTGAACTGAATAAATCAAGCTGTAGGCTTCTGAAAGTGAATGTACAAAAAGTTCAGTTTGTGCTTCAGTTGCCATTTGCCAAAATACTCCTGATCACCCAAGTGGGTTTTGGAAAGAATGCATTGTTTCTAAACCACTCTGATACCGCAGAGATTATAATCTCAAAATTTCATGAGGAAATTCATAATTATGTCTTCAGAACAGAATGTGGGGGAAACAAAATTCCAAATAACAGCTCATAAGATGTTCTCTATTATGAATCACCCTTCAGGTGACCGACTTGAGGTCACCCAGAAACTTGTAGCAGAAGTGAGAACAAACCAAAGGACCCATGACGTTGAAGACTGGCAGTAATTCTGCCTCTTTCTCTGGAGAAGAAATATGTATATCAATGGTATGAGAAGCTGAACTATAAATCGGGTTATTTGGGTCTGATATTAACTCCCCTTACAATGTCATATTATAGAGTACATTTTTTAACCTCTAGTATGCAAGCTGGGCCATATTTCGTATTTCTTGGAATCAGATTTAAGTGCCTGAAAACTCATCACATTAACTTCGGAATCTATAAAACAAAAGGCAATGCAAACAATAATAATCGTTTAAACCTTCATGCCACTTTTGACTCTCCATCAATATGTCAGATGAAAATCACTATGTAGTTATAGAAGAAAACAATACATAACCATGTGAAGAAACACTTTGGCAATGCTGACCTCCAGCTACAACAGCAGAACCTTGAGAATTGTTCAGGTCTGACATACAAAGCTCACCTTTGACATTTCAGGCTTAGCATATAAGGACAGGCTATTAACCTTTTTTTAAATAACAGTGTCTTGTCAAGGCCAGGGCATGATGAACTAGCTAGGGCACTTTGGAGCCAACTTTGAAAACTCCAGATCAACAGATAAAAGCCACACTGAGACATTTACTGTGCATGTCATGAACTTCTTTTCATACTACAACTTGCACAGCTCTGACACATCTGCCTTATGGAGCAGGATGGGGCAGCATCCCAGTTGCAGTGGCAGCTCAGCTCACTGGCAGTCTCCAAAAGTGCACACATGTTTATGGAAGTTATTCAGGGTATATTCTGTCACTCTGAGATTTCTGACCAGCCAAGACCATTGTCCTGGCAGCTGAATATCCAGAAATATAGAGAATACTTTCAAGGAATCAAAATTGATAGAGATGGCAATCTGCTTTCTGGGGAGGAACTGTCAAGTTTGAAATTGTATCCTAATGGAATTAAAACCAGTATTGCACCTGAGGTATCAGCTAGCAATCTTGGTGACAAGCAATGTTTTGGTCTAAATGCCTAAGATGTAATAATAAGCTGTTTTCTGTTCTGTGTTTTGATGGGTTTTTTGGTTTGGTTTGGTTTAAGGGACTTTTTGTGGGGTTTTGGGTTCTTTTTTTTTTGGTGTTTTGGCATTGTGTTTTTTTTTTATTTGGTTGTTTGGTTGTTGGCTTTGGTTTTCTGTTGTTGTTTTTGTATGCTACATTAATTTTCGATAGTCATTTGAAGAACAGTATCATTTAAGAGACAGAATGCCCCACCAGATTTACCATGGCAAACCGTTAGTGCAGCAACCACATAATTACTAATTTGTTATTCAGTTCCTAAACTGTATCAAGAGATCTGCAATACGGCCGTAATATCTAACATACATGAAAAAAAAATGGTGACATTAGCTTTTTATGTCACAGCATGTGATCAGTGACCTGGTGGTCTCAGGTGTGTGAAATGTCATGTTTTTCAGAGTTCTAATTGCTAATGGCTTGAAGCTAATCCCCTAACCTCCTGAAATAATTAGCAATTACATCACTCCAGACTGACAACAAGAAAGGACTAAGCAGAACAGAAGAAAGAAGTTGAAAGATCAAATGTCTGTAGCAAAGTCATTTTACCTTACTGTTCCCTGTATCTTATCTGAGAACAAATACAGGAATCAACCCTCCTTCTCTCATCTCCTCTCCTCCCCAAAAGCCCAGGAAAAGTTTCTAAGAATTTCAGGAACACTGAAATTATACCTTAATTCTTCCTATAGGCTTACATGAAGTACACTACTTAGTGGCCCCATTGATCAAAACGAGGTGCTAATGCAATCAGGTTTCCTGCCTTTTGTGTCCTTGTGAATAAGTCTGAACATGCCAATAAGAACACAATGCTAAAAAATTCCTATTCTCATCTATTGCTGAAGTCTTCCAGGGCCATCTGAACATCCTTGTCTGGGACTATTTGAATAGATTTTAAGCATCCCATTAGAATTTCAAGTCGTGTTTCTTTACACCGCTAGCCTTCTAAGCATCAAGAAAACTCAGAAAAGCACATTTAATAAGAGGAAACCAAGGTTAATGCTTTTAGTTCCTGTCTCTGCTTATTGACAGAAACACAGACATTAAAATTATCATCTTATTTTTTGAAAGCTGGAAAGTTACCTGCTAATGAAAATGTGAATTTTGTCATCCAGCAGAGAAACAGTCACTAGTCAAAATTTGGTAGCAAACCATTAATCTACTGACTTAATTGTTACAGTGAAAACTGTTCATAAAAAGCTTGCTTTTGTAAGGCTTCTACTGCTAGCTGAATGAAGGAGGGTAAAAGTCAGGACAGAACAAGACACGGTGACTGATTAGCATGTATGTCATCATTAAAAATAAACACAAATCTGGATTAACATCCTAAAGTCCTCATTATCTGTCAGGACAATCCTATGTGTGCAATTCTGTAACAGACACAGCCATTAGTGTGGCTTCAGTTTTCCTGAGTTAACCTCACCTTTTACAGTCACATGCACGCTCTGGCTCGTGGAAAGCTGGGGTTGAACGAGGACATTGCATGTGTATTCACCCTCATCTACTTCCTTCTGCACATCTGAAAGCTTCAGTGTCCCATTGTTCTCAAATGCCACTTGGCGATGGTTAAATGGTAGCAGGTTCGAGTTCTTGTACCACTTGATGGAGTAATATGGGTAGCCAATCACACGGCAGTGGATGTAGGTGTCCCGTCCAGCTATTGCTGTGATGTTCTTCATTGGTCGAATGCTTGCTGGCCCTAAAAAGGTAAAAAGAAATTCTTGAAGACAATTTAAAGGCACATTTGCTTGAGGAAATATGCATATAATTTTTCTGAATATACAAATGTTAACAACATTTACAGATGCAGCTTGCACAACACTTCTTAACATTTGACAGTTTTTCTGTTTAAGAGCTACTTAAGCTGTTTCCTTAATCTTTATATGCTCTACTTTTTCCTCACCCTGCAGCACACATACTAATTAGGGGGGGTGGGGGTATATGTTTGCATTATCCAACACTTGCCTGATAAAATCTTTGCTGCATTACAAATTAAAAGGCTGAAGATGATTTAATTAACGTGAGATACTAAAGCTGATACAAAGCTAGAATCCTGTTACACATGAGAACACTGACAAAGTTAGCTTTTTTCTTTTGGACATATAGAAAGTATGATACCATGAGGATGGGTATTACACCATGTAGAGCTAGAAATGCAAGCTAAAGTACTGTATACATGAATAATTACAATGAATGTTGGACAAGTAAAGGAGAAAATAAAAAAATAAAAATAACAACAAACATGCACAGCAGGACTAAAGTAAAGAAACTGTGAATTAATAGAGATGAGTATAGGAAGAATAGACTATAGAACACAAGCCAAAGGGTTCTTCCAACATTTAACCATACCATACACTTTCTAGATGGGGCTGGAGAGGCAGGGTGAGAAAAGAGAGAGGGGAAGAAAAGGAGAGGAAAAACAGTAAGTTGGTTTTGGCATTCCAAGACTCATTTCATCACATGCAATAGTCTTTTTCTCCACTACAATGAGTTATGTGTGTTTTTTTGAGGAGCTGATTTGACAAGCACCTCTTACGTTTATTCGAGCCTGGTACAGGACGACTCCAGCAGAGTTGTTGGCAGTACAGCGATAAACTCCACCATCTCGGACCTGAGTATTAGAGATATTCAGGTAACTGACCACATTGCCTTCGGAGGTGATAATCTGGCTGACACGATGACTGCCATCCTTCACAATTGGATCTTCATCCAGGGTCCAAGTGATTGTAGGCAGAGGAGTCCCCTTCACATTGCACATAAGGGAGACTGGCTCTCCTGGACTCACCACTTTCTCACTAAAGGCAGAAATGATTTTCGGAGTTCCATCTGAAAGGGAAAGAAAGCAGAATAATAATAGTTACACAGTGTAAAGATTGTTCCTTCTATCCTATTCTATTTTTTTTTTTTTATCAGTGATGCAAACAATTGTGTTACAGAATATAATTCCAATTATTGAGAGAGGAAAACAAATTTTGGTAGCAAAGTACTTAAGTGATCCTTTGCTTACTGCAGGTTTCTTTTCATCCTCTGGGAAACATGGTATTGACTCTGCTGCAGGAAAGGCATTTGAATAGATGGGTCAGGACTCTGCACAGCTATGTGAACTGCCTGGTTCTTGCAGAGAAGCGTTAAAGGCATACACAGTGCATCACAAAAGACATACAGCAAAATCTCAATACATTTTGAATTTTTCTTCTTCTGGTAGATTTCAGCTCTTTGAAAAGCTAAGAGCAAATCCTGTTGGCAAGAGCCAGGCATAACCTGCATAGGTTAATTTCACACAGCTGTGCCAATACAGTTCAGTCATGACCCACAACAATAACCCATTTAGAAAAGTATTAAATGAAGTTTTTCTGAATACAGACAGCCAGTAACAGCAGTAATGCCAATTTCTTTCTGTGGTCATTTTGTGCTACAGAAAAATATTCCTCTGAAATGTGAACATTCAGAGGCTTTCTCTTGCAATCTGTGGCACAATTTACTCAGCCTCTATCAGAGCAAATGAATAGTAAGAGTGGATGGAGACAGAAACTTTAAGATTGTAAGTAGGGAGCAGGATTAAATATCCACCTATTTGGAGAGTTTCGTGGGATAACGTTAAAGAGTGCTGACATTCTCTGTGTATTAGGTATTGTCAGACCTCAGAAAACAAAACAGCAACAAAAATAAAGCTTTTTGTCCTGCAAGAAATCTGACCCAACACCAATAAATCTGTGAGCGTGCACACTATGTGCCTCTGCCACCCCTCCTCCTCTTTTCTTTTTTTAATTCAAGTGACAGGCTTTTATTGGAGATGAAAGCAGGCATTATTTTCCCAGTGAGACCCTAGTGTCTTTGAGATCTTTCCTGCTGCTGCTCTCTGATAGCCTGCATTCTCTCGACATCATGATAGATTATCAATATGCTCTTTAGGCTTTCTTAGTCACAGGAGATGGTTGCCGAGGTAACTCGTTCCAGGAAGGTAATCTTTTCTTTTTCTATAAAGACTCTAAAAATAGTGTCCATGCCATGTTTGCACTACAGCTTCATTAGTGAGATGATTCTATACAAGTTGATAACTTTCCTCACTTAATTATCATGTAGAACATTGTGTCAGGTAGTTAAGGTTATCTCTAAACCTTTAGCCAAAACACCCAACCAAAAAAGCCATGCCCAGATGATCTTTGGAGTTGTGTCCTGCTGAAAAACTAAGGTAAGAAGTCAGCATCACCACTACCCACTCCCTCTGCTCCTAAAAGAAAAACAATAAAATGTCGACTAGAAGGACTGCTTGGGGGGGGGGTTCTGGTTTTTTCTTTTTTTTTGGTTTGGTTTGGGGTTTTTCTTATTTTTATTTTTTTTTTTTCATTCTACGAGCTTTTACTCAGAGTGGGGCACAACAAATCCCACTGACAGTTCATGAGTACCCTCTTCTCTTGTTCAGTGTCCATTATCCCTCACCATACAACGATGGCAACAAAGACAACATATATATTATTATGGAGACCAGAATCACTAAACAGGTAGTGACTGACCTTCTAGTACCACCTGAACATAGTCTTGAGCAGACATCTTGTCCTTGCGCACGAAGCACTGGTAAGCTCCACCATCACTCTTGGCCATGCCATCCATAATAAGGTTCTCTCGATTGATGCCAGTGATCCGGACATTGTTACCAGGGTTGATGATTTCACCATTACGATACCAGGAGAGCTCCTGGTCCTCAGTTCCCGTCACACTGCAGGACAAGGACACTTGACTACCAACGCTGCTTTTTACTTTCCGTGGGCTGATTGTGGCTTTTAGTGGTTCTGAGGATTTAGATCAAAATAAGCAGGAAAAGGAAATAGAAAACATTAAGTATACACTCGCATTTGCATGCAAGTAACAAATTAAATCAAAATTAAGAAGTGCAACAAAAATCACATCCATACCCTTCTGAAAAAAAACGCAACCAACTTAACCAAACAACAAACAACTGTGTTTGCTCCATCAAGCATTTCTGTCACCAACATTGATGCCACAAAACATAGATCTATAGGGATAACCTACCCAACACAACATAATCCCATGCTTAAATGAACAGTAGGAGCAGATTTACTGAATAACAACATTGGTGCTGAGTGCCTAACAATGGCACTGCACATGTTTTGGGAGGGTAGGACATTACTGCACATTATTTCAGTGTGGACTTTGAACTGGTGAATTCCTGAAGCTCATCTGGTTTAATTTCCTGCAAAAGGAAGCAAGTTTGCATGTTCCAAATCTGCTGCCTGATGCAAACGAGTGCAATAAATGCCAGTGGTCAGGACATTAGCTTTTAAGGGTGGAAGATTCATGCTAAAATTTTAACATAGGTACACCCATAGATATCTATCCAATCTGTCCACATGGAAGTTTTTTCTTGGTGAGGCTCCTTATGGAGTAAAATTTTATATTGTAAAAGAAACCAGGATGAACAATGTTGAAAAAAATTAATAAATATAAATGTAAGTAAAACAGTCTTTATCCTGACACCTAATAGTTATCATAGAATCATAGAACATGGTTGGAAAGGATCTGATGATCATCTAGTTCCAACCCTCCTGCCCGTGGGCAGGGACACCTCATACTAGACCATGTCACTCAAGGCTCTGTCCATGCTAGCCTTGAACACTGCCAGGGATGCAGCATTTACCATTTCTTTGGCCAACCTGTTCCAGTGCCTCACCACCCTCACAGTAAACATAGATCTCACATCGTGTTCTGTATATATTACTGAAACTTCCTTAAAAAGATAAGGGACTACTATCACCACTGATAACATCTTTGATACTAAATACATACCATCATATTTTTTACCAGTTGCATACACACATACAGACACAAGTATACTCACACTTATACATAATAATTTCCTCAGTTAACTATACTATACTCAGTTAACTATACTATACTCTATATAGTTAACTATACTATACTCAGTTAACTATAAGTTGTACAGTGATTCTGAGCAATAATTATCTTTGTAGAATTTGTGAAACATTCAGTATATTCACACATGAATACTCAACTGAGGGGAGGTATGAGTATTCAATATTACTGAACAGCATGACTCATCGCAATGAGAGTTTGGCAGTTTTATTCATGAGAACATTTGCAATTTCTTTTTAAGCATCCAGTTCAAGCTTCTAAATTACATATCCTCCATGTGATAAATTATATAGTTACATAAGAAATTGCATCTCTTTGCACTTCTGATCGCTCAATTGTCCAACTAACTCATCTCCACAGAACCTACTTTCAAAGCCAACAAAGCAAGCCAACAACTTCTCTGATGCAAACCCAGACAAGAAGTGGTCTCAGGTCTTCACTCTCTCCATGACTTACGTTTTACATACAGTCGCCCTATCATCTCGGCAGTCCCATAGTTGTTCCACACCTCGCAGACGTAGTTGCCCGAGTCTGAGGGACGTGTGTTCTCTATCAGCAGACCTGTAACTGTCTGACGAAACCTGCTGTCAGGCTCCCAGGGAACATTATCCTTCAGCCAACGATACTTTGGTGCGGGGTGCCCTGATGCTTTGCAAGGCAGCTCCACTCGCTGTCCTGCCATGGCTTTACGGTGGTCAAACCCATCTAGAATAGATGGAGCTGAATTCGCTGGATCTGAAAGAATAAACAGCAGTTTTCAATGGGAGCTTTGAAATTCTTTCACTCGCTAAGCAATATGCCAGTATCTTTCTCTCCTGCATTTTTTGACTATCTAGCCTAGTGTTTTTCATACTAGTTTGCTACTATGACCCAGCAATCATTCAGTAATAGCAGTAATGGCTGGGAACCAGCAGCATGTAAAACTGAAGCACCTCATAACTACTTGAAAATTTTCTTGCTGTATTTTTTCCAGGTGGCAACCATTTCTCTGGTCATCTTTCATGTCCCCCATAAGAGGAATGGAAAGCCAGAA
Organism: Lathamus discolor; assembly: GCF_037157495.1. Taxonomy (NCBI): domain Eukaryota; kingdom Metazoa; phylum Chordata; class Aves; order Psittaciformes; family Psittacidae; genus Lathamus; species Lathamus discolor. The sequence continues at coordinate 34,140,040 of NC_088887.1, forward strand.
ATGCATGACCTTAACAATTATTACTGTTATTCCTGTACTACTTTCCTAAATGAAGCCAACATGTTTTCAGTACTTCTCTGCGGTCTAAAGGGTTTGAATTAAAGGAACAACTAGTCCCTTGTCAGGAGAGAAATAGGCAAAGACACAAGAATTTCTCTCTGCAGTCTGACTAACAGATAAACCTTTTCTTCCTTCCTGGAAAAAGAAATTAACATGACAAGACCAACTTATCACCTAATACTCCAAGTTTCTGTGCTCAACTTACTCATAAAAACAGCTCTGAGACCAATACGCTTGTGTAGCACCTGGCATATCACAGAATCATTGAATGGTTTGGATTGGAAAGGACCCTAAAGATCATTCGGTTCCAATCCCCCTGCCATGGGCAGGGACACCTTCCAGTAGACCAGGTTGATCAAAGATCCATCCAGCCTGGTCTTGAGCACTTCCAGAGATGGAGCATCCACAACTTCTCTGGGCAACCTGTTCCACTGCCTCACTACCCACGCAGTAAAGATCAAACAGTAAACATCCCTTCCCTCCAGTGCATCAACCGCACCACACAGCTTGGTGTCACTGGCAAACTTGCTGAGGGTGCACTCAATCCCACTCTCCATGTTGCTAACAAAGATGTTGAACAGTACCAGTCACAACATCAAACCCTGAGAAACACCACTTGCCACTGGTCTCCACTTGGACATCGAGATATTGAGTACAGCTCTTTGCGTATGACCATCCAGCCAATTCCTTATCCACTGAGTGGTCCATCTGTCAAACCCATGTTTCTCCAATTTAGAGACAAGGATGTGATGCAGGACAGTGTAAAATGCTTTACACAAGTCCAGGTAGATGATGTTAATTGCTCTTCCCTTATCCACCAATGCTGCAATCCATTGTAGAAGGCCACTAAATTTATCAGGCATAATTTGCCCTTAGTGAAGCCATATCGGATGTCTCCAGTCCCATGCTTACTGTCCATGTCTATGCCTTAGCAAAGGTGCATGTACCCCACCAGAAATGTACTTGGTGATTTCAGCTTTTTAGATTTGAAAACTTTTGGAGGAAGAAGCTGACATTATTTACAGTTTTGTGCAGCATGATGAAAAGCCCATTCTGGAGCTACTGCAACATAAGCACTGAACAATAAATCAACAAACATTCATCTAAGTATTTTCTCATCACATACAGCCACTTTACTGAGACTTCTGTCTCACAAAGAAATTCCACATGCTCATCAACTACTTTTATCTAACACACCTATCTCTTTGGGTATACCTACGTCATAGCTGCCTGGCTGTAGGTGTAATTGTAACTATTTTGACATTTTCAAGTGGTCTTTAACTTTGCTAGCTCAGGTGCTCCACACAGGGTAGTTGCAGAAGGTTCCTTTCAGGAGCTGAAGAGATTAAATTGCTGAATTCAAGCTATTCAAGCAATTGTGTGATCAGCGCCTGAGCATAGTTAGTTTAAATCTAGTTTAGATACATCTTCATGAACTGCAGTCACACCTGGGAGGGTACACTTGAGAGCAAATAGGTAGACACACTGTGCAAGTTCTATTACCAATCCAGAAACTAAAATTGTGATAGCAAACAAATAGGCTAAATGAATTTTGAAGTGAATATCTCAATAAAACCCTAAGTGCCAAGTTCAATGAAAGATGACCACTGAGGCTTATCTGCTCTCTAGGTTCCCTGTAAAAAGTGAAGCCATTGAAGGCACAACCATATTCAGTTTACAGAAACTTCTTGTTTGTCTCATTAGAAATGTGTCAGCCAGTAGTTAAAGAAATGATTTTGCATGCATCAGTAGCCTCAAGGTCCGTATTTGGCATCAAGATGGGTTACATTTCTGAGCTTGCCATGCTGTTTGTGTCTGGCTTAGTGAAAGCAAAATCTGCCAGGACGTTATTGGGAAGGCCAGCATCAATTTGACTAATGGATTAGCCAGCTCCTTTCTTGCCTTCTGGATCATTGGGCATGTATGTTTTCAGTGCATAAGCTCTTCTGTGCAGCCTGAGGAATGAACTCTGAAAAAACATAAGCATGCAAGAAATTATAGCTCTGGCTTTCAGGAAAGCTACACTTACATGAAATCAATTTCTTCAATTGGAAGTTATTATTAAGTAATAAAGAAGTAGAACTGACTTTTAGAGATATTGTCTGTGCATTCCTAGTCAAAACTCACAGTAGCTTTGCATCTTCTACATATGCTTTTAACTTCAAAAGATTTTGTGATGGATTTATGCGCTCCCATTTGCAAACCATTAAGTACAAAAATACAAAGTACTGCATGGATTTCAAAATGGGATGGGGCCACTGGAAAGGAATTAAAGCAATGGTGAGGAAAAGTAGTGGGTAGTAAATATCACATTATGACAGCTTCCTAGTTTGTGGCAGAGAACTGCATATGCTTCAATGTTAGGCCCAAGCAAAGTGCAAAACCACCTTGGACAACAAGCTGGTAGCAAAAGCAAATCAGCTGCGGCCCTTCTGCCCCCTTGCCTAGGCAGAAGCTCAGGAAGCCGGGCAGACTGTGCCTTAGGAGAGGGAGGCTATGGCAAGAGATGCTGTGGAAAGCACAGCTCCCTTTTTACCCATAAAGAACATCACACCAGTCCCTGGGTCACTTCGCTTCACATTTTCTCCACCTCAAAGCAGGTGTTCCATCTGCAGACCAGCTAAACTGAGATTTTCCTATGTACTTGAGAAGCCTTGAGCTGGTTCTTATAGAGAAGGTATTTAAAACAAATTCAGAGTTACTTAAAATATGATTCCAGTGACCTACTTACTTGCACTCTGTACTTACACACTTAAATGGGTGGTAGAAACATCTCTTTGGGATGTACCTGGAGCAGACACCTATTTAGAGCTCCTACACTCTATATATTCCAGTTAAGGAGGGAAAAAATAAAAGAAGAAACCCAAGAAAAAAAACCCCAAAGAAATCCCAGGGTTCATTTGCAATCATCTTCAATGAGGCAAATAGCAAAGTCTCATAAGCTGATTCCAATACACGGTACACAATCTTTTGAATTATTATTATATTATGCTTTAACCGTCAGCTGCAAATGACTACTAGCAAGGACAACAGCAGAAATAATGAGGCAAAATACTATTTTAAAATATTCTACTTTGGACCTTCTTTGAAGGACAGAGCAAGAAATGCTATCAAAATGATGATTTTCTGAAGGGTAAGGGTTTAAAAAGGTAAAAATCTTGGGAGCTGGGATTCACTGGTGGACAAAATTATTTCTGGAAAAGCACACCATAATGGGTATTAGAGGAATAGTCTGCAGCATGTTAATAACCTTGGTTTTATTTTTATTTAGGAAGGCCACATGGTTTCAAGGAGATGTTCTCACTCCAAATGAAATTTGGAACTTTGCTTTGGTCATAGGCATACTAATTATTCACATATGTATTTGCTACTACATCTATGTTACCTTTCTCACTCTTCAAAAATATAACAAAGCTTAACTAATGTTAAAAATGTGGCCAAGAGACTATGATCAATACCCACCACAAACTATCTCATCCCCAAATATTTGAGAATTGTAAAAGTAAAAAATGTAGGTTTCATGCAAGCAATCCTTTCACAACTATGTTCATGAATTCTCTGATCTCAGTTCTTAAAGGACCATTTAAAAATATACAGTAAAGAAAAAAGAAAACATGTTAGTGAAATAGTAAGAGCTCTAATGATAATTGCTGCATTTGTTCAGAAGACTAACCGGACTTGAAATCAGAGCCCACTATAGTTCTTATAGGGAATAATTAACCCCATTGAATTAAAAATGCCAATTATTACACACAGGTAAAATTTCCTATATTGATTTGGTCTGTGACAGAGAATAGACAAGGAAACTCCAGAGAGAGCACATCTTTTCGTCTGCTTGTCCTGAATTACAAAGGAGACAGAGCTTCCATTTCCCCCCTTTTGTTCAGTGAAATAACTAGAAATTTTCCTGTGGTAACCAAGATACAAGCCTGATTTTATTTATGTTACCACTGGCTCAGCCTTAGTATGATTTCATGCGGAAGCAGACCATATTATAGAGCCAGCTAGAAAGATAGGACCCTGCCTATCCTTATAAAACCAAAGCAGGCAGATTATTGTGCAAGAAAACTACTTCTTCATCTGGCTGGGAAAAGAAAAGACAAGAGTTTTACTCATAGGGGACAGATACCAAAGGAAGAAACTCCTGGATCTACCTGGTAAGTGCTTCTGACCTGAACAATCACACTGATTTTTTTTATCATTAGTATATTTAAGTATTGACTTGTGTGTTCAGAGGGCTCCAGGATCCTTCAGCAATCACCAGTTTGGTGGAGGGCAGGAAGTATGTTACTAATGTAAAACCTCGTGCCCACGTCTGCCTCCTTTAGGGCTCTCAAACAGAGGGTGAAAAGCTGAGACCTAATCACTAGATAATGGTTTGGTTTTTTTTTTCATGCCAAAAAACCCAAAACAAAAAAACAAAAAAACAACAACAACAAAAAAAAAAAAAAAGAAAAAAGTGGGAAGAAAAGGAGTCTAACTGACTGTTGGACTGTGAAGGTCACTATACTCAGACTGATCTTTAGGGTTAGGATCTTTAGGGCAACTTAGCAACAGTGAAAAGGAAAAGAAACTCAGTGGGGCTTTCAGTGGGATGCTGGGCATGTCTTCAGTAAGGCAAGGATACAGGGAAAAAGAACAGAGAGTCTGGAATATAGTCTTAGCTAACTCAATGGGTGTGGGAATGTAGTTGCAGATCTACTCATACTCAAACACAGGGTGCACTCAGAGACACTCAGCAAATGAAGGAGAGGAAGGGGAGATGGAGAAGAGCTAATCCTATACAGAGATGTTTGAGAGTGAGTTCCAAACTCAGTTCTCGGACTGTTCCTCCTTTTTACCTCTCCCACAACTGGCATCTCCCCAAGACAAAGTCGGGAGAAGGTGCTATTGGAGCAGCACTGTATGGACGGCCCTAAGTCTTTGGAGTGTGTGAAGAGGGAACCAAACAGTCCAACACACACACAACAATCAGGAAATGATTTACAATTACAAGTAAAAGTTAAAATACCCCATCTACTTTCTTGTTTATCTATATGCTGCACAAAACATTTTGCCCTGGGACTCTCAGCTCTGCCCATGAACAGCCACTGCCTGACCTCCTGTCTGCCAGCAGCACCTGGGTGGACTAGGATGGGTCACGTACCCCTTCTGGCAAAGATTCCTTCTGAAATCAGGGGAACATACTGTTTTCCCCAGGGAAGGAGTGTGATGATTGAAAAGAAAGGCGGAAATGCACCTCAGCTAACCTGAGGTTCCTGCAGTGGAAATATCTACAGCTGAGCTAAATGTCCTGAACTCCTGCTATGATTAACAGAGAAGAAATAGGCACCATGGGGCAATTCATCTCACCCCAAAGTGGGCAGCTGAAGTAGGTAAGCTACAACGGCCCTTAAAAATGTTCCTCAACTTTGGTTACAAAGGAAAGGTAAGGTGAATAGATACTTTCACAGCAGAAGTCTACTTTTAATGAGATGAATCCCATCCACAGTCCTTTTAAAAGGACTTTCATACTAAACAAATCACTGTAATAAATGCCAGTGTACTCTTACAGGCTCTCTGGAAATATCTAACAGGAGGTGAAAAACTGTCCCAGGGGGGAAGGATTTTAAAATGGGGCATTTTGCATCCAGAAATGAGAACATTCCTGGCCAGTTTAACACACTAAAGAGAAGTGTATACAATACTTGATTTAACATGGTATAAAAAGGAGCACCTGATACAAAAAGTCTTGCACTGTTGCTTTGTCGTGTTTCTCCAGTGTATCTGTGCCTTGTAATACATCGGTAGTTGTACAGTCCATCTTCATTCTGTACGTCTAAAATATACAAGGCTCCCGTGGATGTGATGAGAAATCTAGGTCCTGAAAGACACAAGAATATGCAGTGTTTAAAATATCTGCAAGTTGCTACTGTGTTCTGCTTGCTCAGAGTGAGGGATGGATGACAGAGCCTGTAGGTCCTGAAGACTTTTTTTGCCAGTCTAGAAGCTGCCAACCATAAGTTTAATAAGTACTGACCGCAAATGCATATAAAGATGTTAGTTCATGTGCACTTCTTCTAAAAATCGTAGGTCTTTGTAAGCAAAATGTGAGGAATGAAGGAAAGAAACGTCTTAGTATATATCACAACCAATAAACAACACCCAAGAGGCATCTGAAACAAAATATAGGGTAAAGAACCAATGCAGAATTTAATCTCATTTAAGTCAATATTTTACAGTGAATATGACGGAAATTCGCTGTCAGAGCTGTACGTGTTAGAAAGACAGTCTGGGATGGCATGAATAATTAAACAACTTCAGGCAAAATGGCTTTTGTTGTCCAGGTACACCAGAAAATTGAGAAAAATAGTCACAAAATGTAAAACTGAAGGGATCAGTAAAAGAAAGAGGAAACAAAAAAGGAAGGTTTTCCCCCCAAGAATATAGGACGTTTCCTGAAGGGTTCAGGCCATAAGCGCCATGTACTACACAGCCCTGCTCTACATCCTGCTTCAGTTGTGATGGGAAAATGAAGATGACAAACCCAGCCTTGATGATGCTGACCACATTGCTGACCCTAGTGAAGTTATACACACCTGCAAGATAGACAGCTCAAGTGTCAGGAAGAGTCCCATCCCATCCTGCCCATATTTCCCATGGGTTAATGCACTTCAGGCTTTCACAGTATGAGCTGAGCTTTCTGCAGCTCAGTACTTTCACAGCCAAGCTACTGGCAGAAGATGAATTAATACATTATCTGCTCTGCTAGGGACTTTTTTTTTTATTTCAATAATATTACAATCTGTGATTAGAGAAGCACAATGTAAGCAGGTTGACAGATTCCGTGTCTGAAAGAAGGGCTTAACTAAACTGGACAGGACATGTTATTTAATAGCCAAAGATGTTTTTATTTATTTATTTTTAAATTATACATCGAAGGGTTTATTTCAGGGAGAAAATTAAACCCTGCAAAGTGACTGCCCCACTAAAACTGAACAAGACTGACATGTTCGTGGTCAGCATTTTTCCCAGTGTTCATAAAATTGAAAATAATATAGTTGAAATTTACTTCAAATGCATATTTTTTTTTTATTAGCTTTATAATAGGTACATACGTACACATGCAGTTTTGATCGTTTGACAATCACAAATACCTCTATTCTGTTGTAAATGCATGTTCTAAAGCAAGACACAAAAAACCTGACACCTACATGGTACATGTTTACTCTGAGGATTTTCCCATGTTTCAGTAAATGGAAGTAACCTGGTTAGAATGCATTGCAAATTTGGGTCTCACCTGGCCACTCTTTCCATTTAAAAAATAGCACAGTCTGAGTTATGTAATGCTTTTCTAAAACTTTTACACTGGAGAAAATGTTCTTAACTCCTCTTTTTTGTGTCTCTTATTTTTTCTCTATTACTTGATAGCTCTTATAATATAAAAAACTGTATCAATGTACTATAAAATACACCCAGCTCCCAAAGTAAGAAGAAAATACACAAAGACAAAACCCATTATGAACTAATATTCAGTAACATGCAGTAAGAAATATTTCCTTTTCTTCAGAGCTCTGTCTGAGCAATGACTTTTTAATAATTAAGTGTAACCAGGGTGCCTGCTCACAAATACATCAGTGGGAAAGCAATCCAGCAGAGAAAAGACAGAAAAGAAATTATACCATTACAGAGGGCAATCTCCTTTAAACTCCAGTCTAAAATAAATAGAAACAATAATAATAATAATAAAAAAAAAAAAATCCACCCCCCCCCCCAACAACTAGTGTCCCCCCATTCCCCCTAATATTTAATGTCACAGGACATGACTGACCCTTAGAGCAGAGAATACTGAATAAAGCAAAACCAGCCCACCTCTCTCATCCTTGTATGCGTACTGCATTATAAAATAACCACACTGGTGACTTGTCTTGGCTGACCCTGTTCTCCTGAAAGTCAAGGCACATGGATGGAAGCAGGTCACAACTTTGGAAGAACATGAGCCACACTGCACATGGCCTTCTGAAGTACTTTGTTCAAATAACATGAGCCATGGTTAAGAAGTATATGAACAAAATAAATTCCCTGAAAAGAGGCTACTTTCCTGCTTCTGAAGAGGAAGAACTAGGCAAAGGAAGGCGCAAAGGAGTCAAAGCACTGGATGGCAAAGCGCTCTCCTCAGCCATGAGCAACACTATATTCCAGCCTAGGGCTGGGTTTACAGACTAGAGAGACTCCTTATACAGGTCCCATGTTGACTTCATGTGCCTCCAAAAACTTAAGTGCTTTCATACAGAAGACTTGTGTTTCAACACAGATTTCTTACAAATGTATTGTTGGGTGTATTAGAAAAAGCACCTGAGAAGATAATATTTCAGTTTCACAACCAGGTGTCTGAAATCTGACATTGAAAAAGTTACAAGAAAAAAAGCAAAGCTATCTTGCTTCTTATATTTTAATACTTCAGTTGTAGTGTTTGAAGGAAAATATATAGACAGTTAATAAGAATAAATTAAATTATATAGACAGTTAATAAGAATAAAGTTAGTAAAAGTAAGTATTAGTTTCTCAATTACTTATAAGTTATTTGCTAGTCACAAAATAGCTTGACTTGACCAAACATTCTAATGAGGTTTTCTGCAAATACCAGACAGCTACCAGCTACCTACTAGCAACCAGAAAGCATAGTCTGCAAGTATGCAGGCAATCACCTAGTGAACCCCCTTAGCAATCATAGGATTGTTCTTTAGCTGCCATCAGTCATACAGCCCAGATCCAAACCCACAGCAAGGGAAATCCTACCACCTCTTAGGAAGGCAGGTTTTTGATGATTCACACAGAAGAAGTACTTCCTGTTGGTCAGAGAATACTTTTTCTTCCCCCAGTTGATTCTCACACTGTAACTCCTAGATATGGTAGAAATGCCCTATGCTAAATATTTCTTCCTTTTTCTTTCACAGTCCCCAGTTACTGAGATATAAACACTTGTCCTGTTACATCCTATCTCTTCAACACATAGAGGTGCTCAACACCTGAACCCTTTAATAATGTTTACTTTTACCCCTAACTCCAGGTTAGGATATTTAGAATTTTGGTGTGAAAGCCATGGGCTGTTTTACTTGTGTGTCACGTGCACATTCTGCACTACTGAAATATAAAGCAAATCTATCTTTGTGAAGAAATACGTTATAAGGTCTACAGGTAATTAAAGCACAGTTGTCTTCCTTAGTTTGTAGGCAGCATAAAATGACAGCTGCAGGAGGTAGGAATCACACTTAAGGACTTCACTTACAGTATGCAGCAAAGGGAATCTATTGCTTCCCTTTCCAGCTGTGTGACCATTAACCGTCTCTGTATTTCAGACAGCACAGGCAGTTCAGATGTATGCTTGCCCAGAGCAGTGCCACTTAACTGGCAAACCTGCCAGGCTGTTGAGCCAGTGCTGCATATACCATGCAGACACGGCCTCTGCAGCCTGATCAAGACGTATATCAGATTTTTCAAGATGGGGAGTAACTCTGCTAACAAACTGTACCGGGGTAGATGTCAGCAGAAAGGCTGCTCTGCTGCTGACACATCACAGGACCGGGAACATGTATAAGTTCTGGCCATTTACATCCTGCCAATAAATCTGCATGTGCTGTTGCACTTGTGTCAAGTAAGTGGAACCTAAGCAGCTGAGCAGCAGAAATGTGTTCATTGTACCATGACTTCATGTGGCTTTCTTTTTCTGGGATCCAGATTCACCTTTGCTAAACATATGTATCTCCATTTCTACAAAGAGTCACACTGTTGGAGTCTTACTAGCATGAACAAGTTTAAGATCACACAAAATGTGCCCAAAGTTTATAAAATAATTCCTTTCTCCATGCTTTTCTAAACCTTTTCTGTTTTCATAACCCTTGCACAACTTTTAGATATGGTCTATATAAGCCATCACTAATAATTAAATTTGTGCCTTTTCTTATGATAAGCACAAAACATCTGTTACAGCAATTAAGTCAGAAGACCAAATGCAGAGTTTTCCTTAAAACTGCCAAAAGCTCACTTCCTCAGTATTTCTACCTTGCACATATTATTGCAGCTAACATTTGCCCTGGAACTGAGTCTGGGTAAACCCATGGAGTGGCTATTGACAGGCTGAAGAATATATAGATTTATGCGCTATTACAAATCCCATAGCACTGACTTATGTTTGCAAGTGAAGCCTTCCCTCCTCAGTCCTGGAGAAGAGTTTCCTCTGATGCAGTTATACATCTGGGTCAATGACAGTGGGTACACTTATTAAAAGCCTGCCACTTAATAAAAGAGGTCTGTGAAAACTGTGCAGAGCCAAGAAATTGTTTGGTGTTATCTTGCTATATTTTTTAGAGAAGTTATGAACATACTTGAGTATCTAACACTGCTTAGATCATCTTCCTGTAGGAAATTACTCAGGCAATCGCATAATAAAACCTTCACTTAACACGTTATCTAGATTTTTTTGCCTCATCCTCTTTAAAGATAACTAAAGTAAATAGTTATTGGCACCTATTAGATGTTATGCCACAGCATACTTTTCTCACCAACACACATTGTGTGTAATTGCAGGGCTAAAGCTTTTCCTTTTCCTTTTTCTTCTTAATATATTTTGCATACTTATATAATGCTTTAATAAACAGTGCCTCCTTCTACTGTAAAAATGCAAAGCAGAAAAGCTGACAGAAAAATAAAAGGGGAAATGCATGTAATTTCTGTCATCTTCTAAATGGAGAGCATTTTCATTAAAACCGACAGGCTGTCAGCTGTGACAACAGCAAAGTGTTGAGTGTTCTGCCTTCTGTACTTCAAGTGTTTAGAAATGCACTAGGATGGGAATCGACAAGCTCTTATTGCCCTGTTGATCTAGGGGAGTGCTTTCTTTTTGAGGCTCATTTAATTTAATTGCTTCTGCTTTGCTGTAACAAAGTTTAGTATTTTTGACTCACGTACTTAATATGCCAAATAAGGATTTTTTTAAATGGAACATCCTTTCACATAAACTGAAGCTTTTTGTTTGTTTGGCTTTTAGCAGGCTTCAAGTGAGGAAGACAGGGAAGCCTCCTTCACAACAATTAAAAAGAACATTGTCAAAATATAGCTCATAATTCCCATTTCTTATTCCTCCTCAGTAGTGTTTGTATTAACGCCTTGAAAACTTGATTATAATAATTTCAGCATCAGATTTTCAGACATTGAAAGCTTACATCTTTTTTGGCTGTCAACACTTGCTGCCTTTCAAAGCCTTGTCCAATATCTGTAGTATTTATTTCATTTGAAGAGTTCAAAGGGTGTTAGGAACCCTTACAACCTTTTGCCTTGGTGAGGTTGGCAAGCATAGTAACATATTACTATTTAAAATTTAAATGTTTTACAGAGAAGCTTGCTGAGGTACATTGATAAATGTACGTAAGTCAGTGGAAAACCATTGAATGGGACCCATAATTTTTTCTCCAACATCCCATGCCTCAATGTGAGGCTGAAAACAAAATGTATAGATCCAAGGACTAGAAAGACCATTAGAGTCATTTATTCTCACCTTTCATGGTTCACCCATTAACTCCTGCACCAAATCCATATCTGGAAGTTAAGCTATAACTTTTTTAAAAAGACATTAGTCATGATTAGAGATTTATTGTAAGTGGAGAGGATGTGATACCCCTGGGTAAATTATTCCAACGGTTAATTATTCTCTCTTTTGAAAGCTAGTGTATTGTTTGTGGTCTATCTGGCTTTGACCCCAGATATTGGATCTTACTGTGCCTTCGTTAAAGATTTCCTCTGCAATCAGAAATCTTCTGCCCATTTAAGTACTTACAGAACATGAGGAAATTACCTCTTGAACCATCTTTCTCCTTAATTATACAGATTGAAATTCCTAAATCATTTACTGTGAATTATTCATATCTTGAAATAATCTGGGTTTTGCCCAGAACTGTAACAACATTTTAAAGTTCTTTTTAAAATTTGGAATGTGCACATAAGTTCAGTAATGTTTATGGTAATCACAACTCAAAATGTCACCTCTCTTTCTCTATACAAATTTTGTTTCCACTTATGAATCCAGCAACTACAGTAGTCTTTTTATCAATGCTAACATGCTTCAGTTATTCATTGAAAATTGTGATCTCCTTTTCAATGTCATAGATTTAGAGAATAGATTTCCCCCATCCTGCAGATGCAATCTGTTGTCTGTTTGCCTTGACACTAGAATTGACTGTATGAAAGACTACATGTTCAAATTGGACCTCTTTATCACACAATCCAATCTTCCTGTGCAAATCACCAAGTCATACCATCATTTGCCATTACACAAACATTTGAACAGTTTGCATACTTTATCAACGTCTTCTCTTAACTAAATTTCACTCATTAATGGAAACTTTAAACTTATGTCTTCATCTGAAATACCAAACCACTTGATTTGAAGATACACATTTCAAAGTAGTAAGACACTGAAGAGAACAAACAGGGAAGAGGAGGAGGAAACTGGGTCATATCTAGGTTTGACCAACCTGAACTATGGGCCCCAAATCCCACGACATTTTAGAAACACACCCTCATTTTACTATCTGCTGACTAGTGCCCTAAATAACCTAGGGACTTCATTAAAGTTGAGCTGCATTAGCAAATCATGTGTTCATTTGTCTAAGTGAGAAGAGGTCACATTAACAATTATGAAATTGCGCTTACGTAAGATTTTTAATGCTTTCCATTAGACTGTATAATATCAGAGATTAAAATAAAATTTTACAGGTCTGAGTAATAAGTTAAAAAGATTCTGTTTAGGTTTCCTATGTGAAATCGTTCTCATGTATAATTCATAAGAACATGTGAACACTTTCCTGTCGAATTAGTGCCTAATATTCTTGTATGAAAATAAGAATATTTTAAAACTGTAGCACTAATTATTCTTTTATCGTGCCCTTTTACCCCAGCATGCTGGTAGTTTTAAATAGGGGTAATGTTATCCTCAAGATCATTAAAAATATCGTATTTGATTTTCACTTTGTTGGAAACACATCTAACAGTGTTATATTATTGCAGTCTAAATTGGCTTGACAGAAATGAAGAGAACAGATGGCTGTTCTAATAGTGTACCAAATGATAATATAGAACAAATAAACTTTTATCAGCTCTACTTATCCCTTCCTCTGGATAGAACTGCTTCTGATAAGCACATTTCTAGTGTGACCTGTGCATGGAAGGGGAGAAACCTTCCCACAGAGCAAAAGCAGAGAGTAACCTATAACTCAGTTTTATAACACTGCTAGAACATCATTCTCAAAGCAAAACAATCTGCTGCTCTGGGCATGGAAAATGTGCTACGAGCAGCCATGCTTAAACTGTGCCCTGAAGTCACAATCCTGTGAATGCTTTTGATTCTGAACCAAAGATTAGATAAGGAAAGAAAGGCATGTAGGGAGGTAAGGATTTCATTTTTCTAAGCAGCACTCACATGCTGTGCTCTACCTACCTGAGACACCTGGGGTGTTTCTCAGAGTAGGTGGTGCAGATGGTCAAAACACGATGGCACTCCTCTGAGCAGCCCAACCTGCCCCCTGGTGATGTAGCCAAATCTCACAGGCCCTGCTAGCAGACCTTAGAGAGGATGAAACTGGGTTTTTTTTTAGTTCTTCATATTCCCTCAGCTCTGTGAATTGCACTTTTGAAGAGTGTTGCTCACTACCCCCTCCATGTCTGGGACACAACCTGCAGCTGACTTCCAGGAGAACACAAGCAGGAAAAAAGTAAAGCCACACCACTGCCCTTCCTTAAGTAGGGCAATGACCTTTCTTAATCAATCACTTTCAATTAGAATGAAATTAGCCCTCCCTTGTATTATCACCTTCACCATTCAGGCAGGCCTGTTGAAGAACCAATTACTTGTTTGCATTACATGCCTGGTCTTTGTCTCTCATAGATCTGGGGTTTGATAACTAGAGAGGCCACCATGATCGTGATTCAGCGGTAAAGCTTCTCAGGTGTCACATTTGTATGATGTTACCCATGAGGAATTAAGGTCTTTGATTTTCACATTTTTTCCTGGCAGAAGGAAAGAAATAAGCATAAAAGGCATAGGAAGTGTTTCTCTGAAGCAAAAGAGGCTGCTGCAATATTTGATCTATTGTTCCATGCTCCTTAAAGCTCACAGAGATGCATCTCCATCATAAAAGTGAGCTTGCAGGTCTGAAGTTTTCTTCATTTCCACAGGAGAGAGAATTTTTCATTTTCCTTCTGGTTTTGGGGAGCAGGTGGATTTTTGGGGAGGTTTTTTCTTGTTTGTTATGGGATTTTGATGGGGATATTTTTAGGTTATTCTGTGAAGGGTTTTTTTGTTTGTTTTGTTTTTTCCCTGTTTTGTTGGTTGGTTTATTTTGTTGTTTTTTCCCAAAATGAAATTTGACAATTTAAAAACAAGCCAGCAACCTCACATGAGGTATCCTTTTATTCTATAGGCACATAATCTGTTTTGAGTTCAATTAATAGTAACTGAGGTTATCTATCTCTCTGCAAAGAATTAAACATGTTTATAAACATTTCCAGTCCTATGGCCTGACATGATGCCAGTTGTAACATAGATGGATTCTTAACTTTGCAAAATTTATATAGAACTGATAGCTCATAACTAAGATCTTTTCAGCACTCTTTAGCCCTCTCACTTAGAATCATAGACTTATAGAATCATAGCATAGTTAGGGTTGGAAAGGACCTTAAGATCATCTAGTTCCAACCTCTACTGCAATGGGCAAGGACAGCTCATAATAAACCATGTCACCCAAGACTCCATCCCACCTGTCCTTGAACACCCCCAGGGATGAAGCATTCACAACTTCCTTGGGCAGCCTGTTCCAGTTCCTCACTACCCTCACAGTAAAGAACTTCTTCCTTATACCTAACCTAAACTTCCCCTGTTTAAGTTTGAACCTACTTCCTTTACTTAACCAGGTCTCTCCTCAAGAAACATCTACTGTGGTGGAAGCTCAGTATTAAACATGACATTCAAGTAAATCTGTTACTGAGAAAAGGAGTGAGATCATGAAATAGTTTCCATTTGATCTTTATAAGTAGAAAAGTTTAAAGAGGAAAACAGTTAACATAGAACTGTTATTATTTTGGTACCTATAGCTCTAAGGAATGTTAGGGAATAACTATGTCTTTCTGCATCTCTTCAAAGAAAATGGCTTTAGAAAAAGGTAGATATTGTAGTGTTTACTTCTCCATTTTAAAATGACTTATGATCATTCATAAGTTGAGATTTTGTGAAAATATTATTTCTAGATTTCCCTTAATGTTTTGCATGCAATATTACTAGCTAAAAAAACAAATCTGGCTGTTTCTTGCATATAGAACCGTAACGTGAACAAAATTGAGAGGAGAGAGAAACAAAGAGAAAGAAAAAAGACAAAAAAAAAAAAAAAAAGAAAAAAAGAAAAAAAAAAGACAAGCAAAAAAGAGAAAGAAAGCGTAAGGGAGGAGGGAGTGAAATGAAGCTCCAGTTTTGGCTTTATAAATTGAGCTGAGGGATTATCTGCTGAGTCAGTTATAGCCTTACCATAGGAACAAATGTTGTGGTACCATATTGGGTTCACATTCAGATGAATTGAGGCCTGAAAAGAACGCTCCAAAATCAAACAGGTTCTGAAAGCTGATGGTATCTATATAACTAACCAGTTTTAGTTTCTTTAAATTCAACTGTAACATGAATGTTTCTGGTTTTTCATTTCTGTAATCGTAGAATAAGGAAAGACCTATGAGAATTAGTGCTATTATGTGTGCTGTGCTATCATTTTCTGAATAAGTTTTGATACTAGGTTAACGTTAGACTCTTAGACAAATTACACAGAACACATTTTATCACCTCCTTGGTGTTTCTGAGACTGCAAAAATGTATTTCATGCCAATTGTCCATACCAATTCCACTTACATTATGTATACAGTATTCAAGTTTTAGAAGGGAGGAATAAGCATGACTGGTTTTTTTTTTTTTTAAAGCATAAATAGATGCAGGAGCTGTGTTTATGTGTACATAGACTAGGTTATGTTAATTGTTACTACTTTATGATTGGATAGTATAAACATGACTGATCACATAATGTTTATATTTAAATGTTCACCCTCTTAATCTTTTATGAATATATTAGATATGAGAAGCTACAGTTTTCTACCCGCTGTTGTTAACTGTCAGTCCTATAGGATATTAAATAAAACTGCCATAATCTTTAATACTGCAATTTGAGATTATTTGAGTCCTTGCACACATTGCGGTAGAAGCTGATTTCCTTATTTTAGCTAGAAAGAAAGCAGATAATTTTAAATCACTAGCTAGTAGGGCTCTGATTAAAGAGGATTCAGCTTTGCCCATGATATATGGAGCTGTCTAGGGGATTAAAATTTATTCTCTCAGGCTTTTGCTGTTGAATCCCAAGTAAATAAATAGCCTAGAGCTGACCAGTGGCTTAGCACAAATAAACTTATGCTTTATACTTTACAACATCCAGGAACATAACCCATCTCTCCTTGTATCTGCATGTAAATTTAAACACAAGCTTGCTAAGTAAAGGAAGAATCTCCATCTCCTCTGGCCAGAACAGCAGTTGGTTTATGTCACTATCATCAAATGTGCACCTTGATGGTTTACAGCTTCAAAGTCATTGTGTATGTAGAATAGGTACTGTTATAGACAATATGATCAGAATAAATCACAGCCTCACATACACAGAATTACAAGTGCCACCAGCAGCAGAATTATTTAGAGAAACTGCAAATAATCAATATTAAGCTACATTAATTAGAGCAGTTGCAGCTCTGTGGCCCCACATGTTTAACCACGTTTATTATACAGGTGACTGTGGAGGTAATGAAGCATCTCAAACTGAAGGAACAGTTTTATGGGAAATTTAGAACAGTACTCACTTCCCTTCATGAAAAAATCTATTCAAATATTCACAAGACATCTAAGCATTCAGAATTTTTACTTAAGGTATAAACTGTAACTAACAGACAAAGCCTCATACGGTACATTCTAGTGCAGTATTTTCAAAAATTACTTGAGAGTATAAAATTTGGGAAATCTCAAAGATTAATTTGGTTTTAGGGTAATGTCTTAGGAAGGAGTTATTACCTTGCTCACTCAATTTGAAGAAATAAACCTATGCTGTTTGAATAAAAAAATACTCTGAATATTCACTGTGGGAAGAAGTAGCTTCACTAGGAATTAGAGCTAAATTAACTAGCTTCCCCTGGAGACTCTTGGCCAGTTCCGTGGGGAAAGAGTTCAGTTTTCAGTGAATAATTTTAAAGAAAAGAAAATTAATGATGTGCATTTCTATCTTTTTGAATGAGAAAACAGTGTTAGTCTATGGATTCACTTTTCAACAGCTCTTTAAATATCAAAACATTTTCAAAATTTCCCTTACCATTAGCTGCATACTACTTTTCCTCTAGAAACTTGTCCTCTCTCATCCACGCTGATTCCCACTCTGAATATACGCAGCTATGGAACACCATAGGAACCTACTTCTGCCTCTAGTTCACCCTTCCACACAACACAGGCGAGACACAGAGTTCTATTTTATATACTTTGTATCTTTAACTTCTTTCACTTCTGACTACCACTTGCACACCTACTGTTTTAAGAAAACAGTCTGACAAAGTAGTACCATCTTTTAGGACTCGATAGGCATTTTCCTCAGTATGGAAATGTGTGGAACCTTCATTGGGTTCCTATACAGAAGAGCACCAGAACAACTGATGAAGCAATGTTTTAAACAGAGGAGACAGAACATTAGGATGATATTAGTAAGAGCAGAAGTATGTAAAGACTGTTCCATGCTGTATAATGAAACAAAAGAATTCCTGCAGACCCTGATCCAGTGAAATTACTCTGTAAAGGAATATCAGAAAAATGGCACCTAAGTATTATACAAGATAAGTCACGTGTATAATCAACTGCTGGAAGAAAAGAAAATCACACGCTGATTTTAAATTGAAATAACTGCAAGCAGTTCCTGACAATCTGATTGCAGAATGTATTGCATTAGCATAAGGGGATTTAGTGTTTCGTGCCTGCAGACCTAATTTTTTTGTGGGTTACAAAGATTTATAATTCTTAAAGCACTTCAATGATCAGAGAAACTTGGAATGTGAGTTATAGCATAATGTTGTAAGTAGGTATGGCTGTTATGTTGTTTACTATGCTTTGTCAAGTTAGGATCTTTGCTAACGTCTTTGGCAAACTAACTTTAACAATAAAAAAAGAGTTCAGTAAATATAACTTTTCAGCATGGATTAAATTCACAGTGTGACTCTTGCTAAGCATCAGCTCAAGATTATGGGATATTTCACTACAGCTTAATTTCAAAGACATATGTGAGATAAAGCTTGGAAGGATGTGTAGTTCCAGACCTTCTCATAAAGTCTGCTTTGATTCTGTACTATTACTTTCCTTAGGATGGCAACAGAAAGGCAAATATCATTGTAAGCACAGCAAACATCATTCCTTTAGAATAAATGTAAGTATTTTAGGGGGGGTTATTGCCTTCTGTGAACTGTTCAGAGAATCATGACTTGGAAGCTTTTCCAGATATCAGGAACATTATGCAAATATGCCCAAAATACATTTATTAGGTAATTTGCCTGTTTTTATTTGATTGGAAAATTGAGGCACAGTAAAGCTAATTGTGTTGCCTAACCTTATCTTATGTGTTTGTGGCAGATTTGGGAATACTGTATCCCAGACCTGGGCTTAGAGCATAAAAGAGTTCTTTTTACTCCTCATGTTACATGCAGTGCCTGAAGACCTGCCAGATACTATTCAACCCTTTATGCAGGTACACGACAAGGATGCAGTTTGAATATGTAAAGCTCTGTGTATGAGTTAAAAATTACTACTATTCTATTGTTTCAATTGTCAGAGTGTCTGCAAGCACGCTGCCTCTGCTTTGTTTGCACTGTTGCAAATTATGGACAAAGGCCTTTGGCCAGACTAATGTTCCAGACAAGCCCGTGTTAAACAATCTTCTGTTTTTCCTTAGTTTTTCATGTACTTAATGATACAAATAGTTCTACAAATGGTGACAAGCATCTATTTTGTTAACCCTTACAGTTCTGTTTAGGGTTGCATGGTACCATTTATTAAGCAATGAGAGTCACTATTACGTGTTTTCTTGTATCTTTTAAATGATGAATATTAAGAAGACAGAGGTATTTTAAAACAAACTGTTGCAAACTCTTGTTCTAAATATTAGACTTTGGGCTGAAAGTCACACAAAACATTTTTTCCACATCTAAAACTAATTTCTGAAGCTTAGCATTAGGTTAAAAAAAAACCCCAACAAAGTAAAAATGTCAAAGCAGACAGACATCTGCATTACCTGGACTTTAAACAATGTTCTGAAGCAGTTATTCTTTCTTTCTTTATCTGCACAGGCCTTTAAAGAGCATGTCGAGTCACAGAACGACCTTGTTTGTCAGTGCCATATGACATTAACACAGATGGTCTTGATGATGCTAATAACATTTATACATGAAAATCTATATAATTGACATTTCTTGCATTCCCAGAAAATGCAAGCAGCATAAAGTTGCCTAAACAGGACTGACCTGACAGATATGCCTACACGCATACAGCAAGTTCAGTCTATGCAAGATGTGCAGAATTTCAAGTGCATACTTTGCACCAGTGATTGGTGCAGAACTATTGTAGTGCGTATGTGTAAGTCAGACACATTCATGATGTCTTGCACAACTGTAGATGTATATGGCCAACTGCATGCACAGAATCTGTCTTTAAAGGATTAGCACATTGGAATAAAATACACCTTCAAGTAGAGGAGCATTATGAAATCTGTGAACCATATATCTCATTAAAGCTATCAGAACATGGTTTCAAAGGGATTTAAAAATCACATACAAGTGATCTGTTGTTCTTGCTTGTGCATGATATTTGCCTGAAAAGAGATGTGACTCTCTGTACAGTGTTTTAAATGCATAAGGTCCAAAAGTGCTCCTTTTTAGGATAAATTCATCTAAAGCAAGGACATTCTCACAATTTGCTTCAATGTACTTATTTTTCCCGAGAAGGCACAATGCAGTTTTGAGGACTGGATGTTTTACCTGAACATTAAAAAAATGCTAGTGTTAGTTAAATAAGAACATTTCTAAATAATTATCCTTATTTTTCAAAATCAGGTACCAAAAAGGCAAGGAAGAAGAAGCTCTGAACTAAAACTGTTTTTCTTCTCTTTCCTTGATATTCAACTTTAATTTAGTTAGACTTTTTTATGCAGCAAACAACTTAGGGATGCGAACAGCCATAAATGAATCTTATAAAAAAGAAAATTAATGTAGCAAAATCTGACAGCTATATGGCATTTATTCTAAGAAATTCTGCATTGGTTCTCTTTCTTGAGCAACTGTTATTTGTGTCAACATCATTGCTTTCATAGTTCAGAAGCTCCTAGAAGAAAGACAGTTTTATTTTACTCCAATCCTCTTGGGCAAAGCCCCAAGAATTCAAATCACTGACGACAGAATTTGCATTCTACACCATGTCCAGTGGAGACACAGTATCACCCTCCCTAGAGCATTTTCATTAAAAAGGTAGAACACATATGCAACCCCTGTATATTGAGCCTTTTTAACTTTACATTCTTGCTGGAGCAAAAGGAGCATTGTACAAAGCACAGCATACTGCAAAGCAAAGAACACAGAAGATAGGAAATAAAGAAATAATAAATAGATAAATAAAATAAATAAATAAAATCCAAAAGATCCTAAAGTCAATATACCATGTTTCATTTCTTTTTCTTTCTGACAGTAACACTAGCCCCCAAGTCTAGTAAGGAGCAGTTCAATAATAATGATCTAAGGCTGGTCTTCAATAGAGACTCAACAGCTGACAGCTCTTCTGTTCAAATTGACAAGAGCACAAAGAAAGGCTTGAATAATTAATTAGAAATTGCTGGATGTGATTTGATTGTGTGACCAACCCGTTAGATTTACTTGCTTTGACCTAATCTTTCCAGATGAGATATTAAACCTGAAACTCTTCCATACAGACACTGTGGCATAATCTGCAGAGTATACCCATGAGACAATAGATGCTAAAAGAGAGATCAGATTTCACTTGAGTAGCTAGGATTCTGTACTGCAAGCCTCCCTGCTCTCTATCTAAAGTACTCATAAATTCTACCGTACAGGTGCAGTCATTGCAAGACACGGCCAATGTGAAAGAAAGTGACATTACCAAAGGTGACATCTATTAACTAATTGATTTCTTCCTATCTTAAAAAACCAAACCAAAACAAAACTCTCTATCATTGTTTTCTGACATACTTTTTAGCAAACATTTCCTGGAATAATTTCCCATTTAAATCAAAGCTGCAAACACTGCAACATTCAGAGGCAATCTATGTGATTAATGCCATTTCAAACGTAAGCTCCACTTCATATTTTTAGGGACATAACATAATAAAATAATGCTAAAATTCATTCAATATAGCATCATCTTTAAACTCAGATGCTGCTTTTTCTGCATCAACAACCCTGACATTATGCACAATAAACCTCTGTTTAACCACCATTTACCATAGTTGGGGAAGAGAAATAGCATGTACCTAATAATTTCTGATTGCTAAAGTTCATATAGACTTTTCAATATGAAGGAAATATTGAAAAAGATTGCTATTTAGGCTGCCCAAGGTCTGTGAATATGTAGTTAAATGCTGATCTTGTATGTTGAAGGAGTATTTACTACAGTTAATGGTTAAACTCTTGGTACAATGTACCTTGGGAAACTGAGTTTTTTCAGTGATAAGTAATAAATATTTTCTCTGAGACCTGAGCTTCTCTCTCTCCCCTTACTCAGATAAAATTCTCACAGTATTTTACTGTGTATGGGAAGGGTGAAAGACTGAGCGTATATTTTAAAGTTTATTTGATAGCTTGTCTTCTGAACAACAGACACTACTTAAGTGAATGAATATACATGTTCAAGACAGTCCTAATCATGTCACTGTATTCTAGTCTCAGCTTAACACTGCACCACAGCATATAGCATACAGAATTTAAATAGTCTCCAGTTAAAAAAGAAATCTCTCTCTTTAAAATATGACTTATGTTTAAGGCTAATACTACCTCTTAAGACAGTAAGTTTTGAAGAAGAAAGTAGAATATATGGAAGTAGAGCACACCTTTAATAAAAACTAAAATTTTAAATTACCTTAGCTCTTCCTCACATTTAAAAAAATATTCTGTGAGAAGGCATCACCCGCTTCTTACCAGATGGTACCCCGTGGTACCTATTAGACTTGCTGAAAATCATCTTTTCCAAAACTTTTAGGAGCAATAATTTCTTAAGCTATAACCTCAGTTAAATATTTATACATTAATCTTTAGTTTTATGTAAGGAAGTATCCCACATATGCATGTGTGCTCATGCATGTCCTCATGAAGGTAATAAGTGAAGGTCCCTCTTTACAATAAATTATAGATGAGATGTATAATATATGAACTAAAGTTAACAACAGGAAAAATCATTCATACACAAGAAGCTTGGGGCAGAATTCAGTGAAGCCCCACAACCTGCCAGAGAGAGGTGGCAAACAATTATTTTAGTTCAGAAAGATAGATCTGAAGATTTCCTAACTGTGCAGCTTTCTCTGCTCTGCTTATGAAAACATTTTCTATCAAGAAACTGGGAAAAAAAATATGAAAAAAGTAAATCTCACATCACTGAAATAATGTTGACAATTTGGCAGGATTCAGGGAAGAGCTACAAGAACAATTCAAGAACTGAAAGCGCAGTTTTACAATGGGAGCCTTAAGAACCAAAGGCCTTTCATTATGAAAAATGAGCTTATAAAGAGGCATAATAACAGCTAGACTGATGAGAGGGAAAACTTTTAAATTAGCAGGTCAAGACAAGGTAAGACTAAATTGACAGAATAGACAGAAGATGGAAAATTGAAGCAAAAAGGTATTCACAGTTCAGTCAGAAATTACAAAGTGGGCACAGGAACTCTACAGTAAATTCCAGGCAGAAACATGGAAGGTCAAAACAGTTTAAAAGATTGCTTAGAAAACAGCAGAACATTTGTCCTTCCTATGAGAATTTATATATGTGTAGGAATCAGACACTCTGCTGCGGCAGAATTAGAGCGTACTACTACTGAAACTGTCCCCACCATCTCCCTCTGAGCAACTGGCCACTTGTGTGCCTGGGACGCGCCTAGGAAGCACAGCATTATGGCTGGCTTTCTTCAGAGGCATTCGCTTCCTTCATGTAAAGTCACCTAACAGTTTGAAGACACTTGCTTCTGGTTTCTAATCTAAATTTAATGAAACCTTCATACTGGAATTACGTCTCTGCACATTGCTGGACATATCTGTCCCCTTCTGTGCTAAAAAGCCACCTAATAAACAAATTCCTGTTAATATATAGTTTATATATTCTGTATATAATATATATATAATTATATATATATATATAATAAAATAAAGTTTCTGTAACTTTATCATTGCTTCTGTGTTTCTAACCAGATTGAGTTTTTTTTATTCACACAACAATATCACAACAACATATGCTAAAACAAAGAGGCAGGGGCTTGAAAGAAGCAGCACCTTTCAAGAAATCAACAGAGCAAGTACAAAAAATTACACACAACAGCAAACTTCCTCCACAGAAAAAGAATTGATCCTAACAGGTGCTGATAGCCGGATGCAAGCATAATGTGAATGAACCATCGCTCAAATTTATTCTGACTTGGATGGGTAGGGGTGAGAAATGTATGATAATTTTAGAAGGAAGACTGAAGTCTTACTTCTAATTTCTGTAAATCCTGGTGTCGGTCTGGATTAGGGTCTAATCTATGTTAGAAAACTAGTAAAGGTACTTACGAGTTCCTACTATGCATTCTTTCAAAATTGCAAAAGTATTTATATTCTTCTCTTTTTCAGCTTATAAGTGGTTCTCACATAAACATAAAAGACATATTTTTCTCATTTTTCTTCGCATTGGTCCACTTCACATGTAATCACAGAGGTCTCTTTAAGAATGTGTATATTTAAAGAAAAAAATATCCTTGATATTTCCTATGAATATTAATTCCCTGCATTGGCTCTGGATGTCAGAAAGCTTTATTTTAATACTTATGAAGTCACTCATTTATTTTTGGTCCTTCTTATTGTGTAATAAATCTAAGAATGAAAATATTTTGGAATACATTTTCCAGCCCAGGATTTTTCTATGCTTTCAAAGATTAAAATTAGACTGAAACCAAGAAATGAGCATTGGGGTATTCAATTACACTCTCTGGGCTCGAAGTAATTTCTATTAAATTTAGGGGAGTCAGGAACAAGATTAGTTCTCATTAACGATGCGGTATGTACACCACAATCTTGTGCCCATAGTATCCACTCTATAAAAATGTTGTAATCCCAAAGGAGAGGCATTAATGTGCTACTACCTTTCTCAAATTTACTTACAGAGGATAACAGAAGAATGTACTACATGAATCTATATTTCTCCACGTTGTCTGTGTTTCTTCTGCTTGGTTTCAAGAGCAGCATTAATTTTCTGTTCAATTTGAGAAGGACAAGAACATTATTCAGGGAAACAAAGAGAATGCTGAAAATGGAGCAATTGGAGCAGGTTACTAACTGTACAATGACTTTTGCTTTTTTTTCTTTCTGAAATCAGATAGAGTTCAATTAATTGAAATGGATAGAGAAAGAAAGGAATATGGATGTACTGATGGATGATAGAACAGCTGTGAGCTACCGGTGAGATATAGCCATGAAAGAATCTAATAGGATTCTAAGATTAAACAGGAAAGGAGTTTTGATAGACACAGAGAAGCAGTAGTATTATTGAATAAGATGTGGGCAATAGCTCACTTAGGATATCATCTGTAATCCAAGTTGATTTTGTTGGCAAAGGACATCTAAAATATGAATGAAAAAAAATCAGCTATTTAAATGCTTATGTAAAAAAAGAGAAGGTATTCTTCTAGGGAAGACTTTAAAAAGTTGGCTTATTTATGTTACAAAAATTAAGGCAGTAATAAAGGTGTCAATAATAAGATTACAGCAAACAGGAAAATATATACTTTTGGGTGTATCAGGAAAAGAGAGAGAGGAATTACTCAATTTGTAGAGCATTACTGGAATGAGATTTAATGGCTTTGAATTATCCATTAATAAAACTTAGTCTAGACGTTTGAAGAAGATTAGAAGAAGATTTGGAGATGATGGAGAACCTCCCAAAGAGAGTGGTAGGAAAAACTACTTGTTTCAAGATGGAGACGGAGAGAGAGATTGAGGTGACTGTGCGCATGATCTGGGAGTTCAGAAAGTCTGTGAGGCAAAGGTTTGGGCATTAAATTCAAGAAAAGAAAAAAAAAAAGGTAGTTTTCCTCAGCATATATTGAATCACATTTTGTTGGTCCTATGATTCAGATCTTCTGATCATTAATTTTAGGGCTCAGGAACATTTCTTCTCCATACTCTTCTTTGACATACCTGTTGTTTTCTAAGCACAGAGCAGGTTGTGTTGCCTCACTTTGTAACAAGGTGATGGAGAGAAGACAACATTGTGAGGGAAGAGGCTTAGAAAAACCTGATGTGCTTGGTTGGCATTTGTTGTTTGAATGCTTACGATTAAAGACAGTCTCCTAATTTGGGAACAGTGAAGAATTATGGTACAAATTACACTGGCAAGGTCCTCTGGGTATATTTTCCCTGTGTCACTTAGAAGGGTTTTTACGAGAGAGCCATCCTGCCACTGGAGGGTTGTAGGATATCACTTTTTCACCCCTCCTTTCATTGTGTCATATTGTTTGGGTTGGGGTTGCTTTGGTTGTGTTTTTTTGTAATTTTAGATTCTGTATACCAGAAGTTCGAAGACAATTTCAAGGAGTGCTTTCTGGTTTGTATTTTTAGAGGGAGATTAGAAAAAGAAGTTCTGTGAACTCTTTGGTATTATGTATTTATGTTCATGGAACTGAACTTGATGATCCAGGTCATTCTTTTCCTAAATTCAGATGGAAGCTGCAGTTATTTTTTTACTTTTATGTCCCCATTTCAACTAAGTTTCTGACCATGGCAGGCCTCACAGCTGGGAATAAAGCAAAAGATCAGTTTTCTTTTTCTTGTAGGGTTTTTTTCCTGTTTCCAGTTCTGTGCAAGGAATTACCAGGACAAAACTCTTTCGGAAGTTGGTGGAGGAGCTTCACTTTCTTACAGAAAAAAAAGAAAAAAAAAAAGAAAGAAAGAATGTCTAATTTGACATAGTTCTTGCATTTATTTGCAGTAAGTTAAAAGTGATGCACCCTGCAAACAGAAAACTAAACCATCTGGTACTTCCTGCAAATAAGTACAAGATCTTCACATGGAGATTATGCTGTGAAGTGTATGCACAAGGAGGATTATAATGAATATCTCTATTCATGCACTATGTCATACTCTGCAAAACCACATGGTTTGTCAAGTCACTCAGTGAAAATCACCTGCACCCGGTGAAAATCTTCACTTTCTTTTCCAATTTGTATCTTGGATATGTGGCTATTTTTGTCACAGTGTCACTGGAAAAATTAGCCATCAGAATATTTCTGCTGAACAGGTACTAGGCTCAGTGTTCTTAGGGCAGTTTTCCTGATTTCCAAATACCTTTAAGGAGCACTTGAAATAAAACATACTAATTGCAAATTATGCATATGTAATGGAGAAGAAGATGCAGGTCTGTTTTTTAAGATATATAACCAATAGATAAATAAAAAAAATTGCCCTTCAAAGTGTTCCAAAAATAGAAATCTGGGGAGTAATATTACTATTTTTATATCTACCAATAAAAACATTAGCCATTAAGCTAAAGTAAATTTTCCAACTTTGAAGACCTAAGTCACATAAAATGAACATACACTCATGTGATTGGTTTACTGTTGCAAGGGACAATGAAGAAATATGGAAATTGAAAGACAAGAATTGACTATTTTGTATCACATGGTAGAAGGAAATTCTGGGCAAGTAGAGAAACAGCTAGATTCACAGGAGGCAGTAATAACATAGTGTGGGTTTTAGGGATACAACATTGTAAGAGCAACTTAAACTACCTGAAGATCAGGGAATAATTTGGTGAATGGTTATTTGTACAAGTTCGGTCAGCAAGTAAACTCTAGGGTTCTTTCTTCTCTGATTTTCATTGAAGTTCTCTTAGTATAAAATATCTCTCCAGAAAACAGTACCCAAACCACTGACTGAAGTCAATGGTCATAAAAACTTGTACATAACCATAAGACACTATGCTTCAGGCTATTAAGAAATAAAATTAAAGGAAAACAAAGCCAGTATTATTTTAAAACACTCAGTTTTACCACCAGAGAAACTTAAAATGTATTTCCAGTCTATTCACAACCCTTCTATTAACATCTCTTGACTAGTAATTAATGCCATTGCATCTGCTGGAAATGCAGGTGAACATAAGATGAAAAGACAATGCGTCTCATCACCAATGTGTAAATGTAAACGTCAGGAAAATATGAATACAACAGAACAGAGGCTTGTTCAAGATTTCTTAGCACTGCAGAAACATAAAACATGTAAAAGCAGACTGTAAACTATTCTATTTATCTAGCCAAAGCAATAACACAAAGTGTTGGCATGGATGATAGTGAAATTTCCTAAGGGATTCTTGAACAATGTTGGTTGGTTTTGTTTTGCACCTAAAAAATATTCACAATCAATTCCCTGAAAACTGAAATCTTCACTGGACCCTCCCCTTCAGCTTTTGAGAAAAAGCAATCTACTGGGGGCATTACCTTTGGAAAAAGCCACTCTTCTGCTCTCAGAATCATCAGAACAAAGCTATAAACTATGCAAAATGGATGACCATAAAAAGATTTAAACCCTATGAGGTGCTAGTCAAAATTAATATGTAATGTCCCAGTAGTCCATCAGCTGAATAAGTCTGGGACAATGATGATGCACAAAGCTAGGTCATCTCCTACTGATTTTTTAAAAAAGAAAATGGGCTCAACTGTTCACATGTCAGTGAGAAATCTACCTCATTCAGTGGCAAAAGTCCAATTTACTAATCACTGCTGCATGGAAAATTCTTTACCTTCTATATACCAGAAAGGAAAATATTGTTACATGTGGTATATAAAGCCATAGCTCCTTTGTGCTGAGAGCCTTACAGTATTATTCCCCAAACCCATTCCCTACAGGCAATAAAGAGCCCACAAGTCTTTCTAATGTTGCTCTTGGCAACAGGGAACTTATTTAGGAAGTTAAAACTAAGACTGTGAGAGCAAAGCATGCTATGAAATAGTCATAATACATACAGTTAAGCCAATCTTCTATTGAGCATTCTGACTTCTAAAAATTTTGTTTTGAGTACTACAAGTCGTCTTGAAGAAGAGATATTCAGACATCATTAATATTTTAAATATTCTTGACCTTGGATCTTCTGGGAAAGTCACTGACCTAGTTTGGTTTGGTTTTTCAGCTACACCAGTAAGTTTTGCTCAGAAAGTAACAGAATGGAAAAAGACAAAAAGCTCTTCCCAGAGCTCATGAGAGAGAATAGAGAGGGAATGTATCCTACTTTTAAGGTGTTATGGCCATCCATAAGCTCTACCATGTTGCCTCTAGAGGAAAAGAACATGAAAAATCTTGCAACATTCCATTTACAGAGAGGAAGCAGAAACTGGAGTCTATTCCTCAACACTCTCCTGCTGTGTAACACTGCTTTGGTTGTGTCTTTCTTAATATTGGTCACAAATTAGGATTTAGTAGGTTTTAAAACTTACTACAATGCAGCTATAAACAGAAATAGATTCTAGAAGAATCCACAAGTACCATCCGAATCTCAAGAGAAAATTACAATTATTCCTCGTGTATATCAAGCTCATTCCTTAAATGTGTCTTTGTTTTTCTTCTGGATACTGGGATTATCTTGATTGAGCATGCAATTCTGTACTTTCAGTTGATTTTTTTTTTCCTATGCTTTGAACTTATTGGGAGGGGAAAAGTATACTGGCATCTACAAACTGATTGACCGTGCAGCCTGATCATTCACTAAGCATTATTAAAAGCTCCCTGAAATCACCCCAGTGCATTGCCCTTTACAAGCCATCAGCCATCAATTCAGACTGTCAAATGCGATTACAAGGACTCTTCCTGAAGGTACTTCCAAGCCATTAGTCTGATCGAAAAGCTGTGTCTTTTTTTTCCCCATGTACATGTAAATCTACCATACCAGTGCTTCAGTGTTTATGTGGTGATTCGTGACACTTCTGAATAGCATTCGTGATGTTAAATCTCCAAGACAAGTTCAAAGTTGTTTAATTTTCAGAAATCATCCTTATTTAATTTTTTTTTTCAAAGATATGCTCACTTGTACATCTCTCTTCTATGTACATCCATCTATTATGTGGTAATTAAATACCATACCTATGCTCCTCCCTTTTACTCGTTCTTTGGAGTCAAAATGGCCATTATCAACACAGCTTCAAGGAAAATCAGAGCACTCTATTCTTCAAAGAGCATATTTCATTTAATCACAGAATTTCTATATATTTCAGATGCACACGTTTATCCACTTGTTAAAGCTTGTATTTCTCCATCATTCTGTTTCAAATATGACCAATGAGCAATCCTGCTGTGCTCATGGTCCAGACACAAAGATAGGTACACCTTGACCTGTGTGCTGTTATCTATCTAGATGGGGACACACAAATACATGACTTTGAAGAGTGGAGTATTACAATTACCATGGAAACTGTTTAAGCCCATCACTTCTAAAGCTATGGAGGTATGGATTTAGGTACCCAATTTGGTTACCCAGGCTTGTAAATGCCACTGGATGGCTCTAGTATGAACTGACAGACCCATTCACAAAGAAGGGGAAGGAGGAGCAAGGGGGAGACATGCTGTTGAACAGCCCCCCACCTGCTTAGCTTGTACTTGAAAACTAAATGTAGGAAACAGAACTTTTCATTAATATTGTTACAGAAATTCTCAGCCATTCTCATACAGAAATTCTAAGTTCTCAACCATTTCCTCGTATTATACAGTTGAGCCAATGACCAACTTTTCATTTATTTGCGTGGGCAATGTCTTTCATGTGTTTTTCCATTGTATAATTGGAGCATAATATGTCAAGATTACTTATCTTCACCTGGTTGAGAAAGCAGAAGAAATATTCACAAAATTAAGAGGTCCTGTAGCAACAACAGCAGAAGAAATCATTACAAATGCAAGACAGCCAGCCAAACAGGTAACTAGAAGATGCATCATTCCTGCAAATAATTTATAACGAATCATTTATTTATTCAATTTCACTGCTTTTCCTGCTCACAATGCGTTAGCAAGATCCCACACTACTAGAATTGACTTTTTACCTGAAATTATTCATGATTTTTCCTCTTTAAAGATAAAAAGCTTTCTCTTGTTTCTTTTTCAAAAATGATTTTTACCAGGTTTGTAAATTATGTAGAATTAGATTTAAACCAGGCACCTATATTTGAGCTTCACAGTGCTGAAAACTTACTTCAATCCTAATTTTGTGATATAAATATTCTTAGTATTTTTAAGATTATTTTCCAAACTATATCCTTCAGTAAATATGTAAATATTTAAGATTTATTCCACTCTGATTTTAAGAAAATCAGATATCTAAGTAGTGTATATCTCTAAGTCATAGAAAAATATTGATCAGTGCATATCTTCTATATTTGGGTCTCAATTTAAACTTGTCCTTTTATTCCTCTCTTTTCTAGTTGTTATTTTACATTTTGTCACAGATCACATCCTTGCACCTGTGGGCACAGTGGGTCACTTAGAGAGCAGTCTTTTTGACTTTACTTCCATCTGTGGTGCTTCCCTTGGGCTGGCTGAGCTCTAGATCTGGAGTACCAGAAGAACTTTCTTCCAGCGTGGTCAAAGGTATATATGAGATGCACCCTCCATTTTTAACAGCAGTTGACAAAGGTCTCACTCAAACACAAAGTTGAAAGTCGGAGACATTTTTCCCTTCTCACTAGGGCCTTTTATATCTGTTTCGACCAGAAGTATCTCTTCTTTACTGAATTCCTTTTCTACTGATAGTAACCATTGCTTCTCCATGTAAATTATTCCTTGCAAAAATGAATTCTTCTGAGAAACTGAGAAATGGGGTGTCTTTCATTCTGTTCTATAGCACAGACATTTTCCTAAAATTCAGTATTTCAAATAAGCATGAATCATTTTGGGGTACATTTGGAAGGACTGTGGACATTAGCTGCAGTCCCTGCAGTTCAATGCCGCCATTCTGACATCAGGACAAAGTGCCATGTCTGTGCAGTGCATCATAGGTGTGTGACACTGGAGCAGGTTGCCCACTTTGTAGTTGTCCCATCCCTGGAAGTGTTCAAGGACAGGCTGGATGTGGCTTTGAGCAACTTGGTCTAGTGGAAGGTGTCCATACCCATGGCAGAGGGTTGGAATGAGATGATCTTTAAGGTCACTTCCAACCCAAACCATTCTGTGATTCTATGATTCTTTTCAGCTGACTGCATGTAGAGCCACATCATTTCACCACCCATGTACTGGCAACATTCTTCAAGCTGCTTAGTGTCAGTACCTAACTTACATGTTACTAGTTACACCTCCTGAAGTAGGTGTTGGTATAACGCAGTATGAATACAGAATGTGAAATTTTTGAAATCCTGAGTATTTAAGAACTCAGTTATTTAAACACAATCCTTTGTGTGAGCAGTTATCACAGCTGGATGGTGTCTAAGGACACAAATTAGGCAATGCAGAGCCTGAAACAAAAGCATCTTACACTCTGAAGACACACAGTAAACAATGACAAAGGCTGAAGACCTTTAATAAATGCTTTATCAGTAATTCTTTTGTGAAGTCATGTTAAAAGTTGTTGCAATATTGATAATTGTAGTTCCCCAACAATAGAATAGTTTTTAATTATGCCTGCATGCTTTTAACATTTCTACTTTTCATCAGTATTAGAATGCATATTAAATGACATAAACCTCATTATATGCTGCAATATATACAAAGGGCACAAAACTATTCATATCAGCCATGTCATCCATTCAGACATAAAGGCGGCATTTTCAGAATGTTTTCCTGTGTGGTTTTTTTTTTTTAATTTATCATCAGTGCTTCCCTTTTTCTATGATATATACTAAGATGCACGTATTTTTGAAAATTCATATTTGCCAAACATAATGTCTTTCCCTCAGAAATGCTGCTCATAAAGAGAACATGCATGAAGCGCATATTAAATTGACATATGTTAACAAAGGCGAAGAAAAGAGGAAAAAACAGTATGTCGCCTGAATTTTTAAATCCGCCATACTTTTTTCATTTATTAGGCACAAAGACAGTATAAGTTTATAAATAAACTAACCATTTCTACAACAATTAAAACACACAAGGCCTACGGTTTTTAGAGCTGGTACACAAAAATTATTTTTGTGTCATCAAAGGACTGTCAAGTAGGACAACAGTTTCGAAGACCATATCCTGTAAAGCAGAAATGTAACATGACTTGCTTTTACCTTCTTCTACCAAAAATACTATTGTATTCCAAGAAAACTTACTTGCAACCACAGACTAAAAATCTCAGAAAAAACCCACAGTCTTACCCCTGCAAATAGTTAAGCAGGAATATACAAGATATGTGATACTGTAGGAATTTCAAAAGTGTAATATTAATTAGAGTAGGCTTAATTTATGTTACAGATATTTCTGAGGCAATTGCACTGGTAAGAAGACTGAAGAATTAACAGGGAGCAGCTAGATTACCTCACTATTGAGACTAAAAATCAATGAGTTAATTGATTATGTTTTGCAAAAAGATCAAGCTGGTTTTTATATTGTTTTAATACTACATGTCCATAGCAATATTGTGTTTCTATCCATTAAAGAATTTATGGGGAAACGGAAGAATTTGCTATTCCAGTGCTTAACAGCTGGAATGATCTTCCTGTGGTTTTAAAACCAAAGGCTATAGTACTTAGCTTACAGTAATTCGAAACTTTAGATATTTTCTACCATTTTGTTATATTGGCTGATATTGTCCTCCACAGCAAGTCTTCAAGCTATTAGTATGGTTCTGAAATGTTATTAAAAAGAAATTTTCTTTCATACAGAAGGATTTATATCACAGCACAGCTCAAGCTCTGCTAGGAATATGCAGTAGGAGAATGCTATTTTGCACTTCAGGGTCCTAACTGGTATTCTTTTCCAAGGTAAAAACACTGGGGGCAGGTGGAAGGTGACAATTACAGGCACTTGGGTACAACCTTGATTTGGAATCAGTGCCACCAGGACATGCACCTGAACACAGAAGCTCAGAAACACTCTTGTTATCCCATATTTTAGACATAACCTGAGAGTGTTTTCAAAAGGTAACACAGTACAGATAGCTGAATTTCAGAAATAAGCTGCAATTACAAGTCCTTATATGAGCTACAGACTAAAAGAGCTACCCTATGTGTGCCTATGCACAGCTATGAGAAGGTCTTCATGCAATACAGATGAAATGTCTACATAAAAACTCCACTAAAGCATTTAATTTCTATATAATCAGTCATTTACCTTTCAAAACTTCAACTATCTTAAGAAAAAATCTTTCTTTCTAAACTCAACTTTGGCATTACAAGGAAATGTCAGAAGAAGTTGTGATGTGTGAGATGCATAAAACCTAATCCACAAATGAGTCCTATAGCAGAGCCCACCAATAAATGGAAACAGTACGGTTCAGTTCAGAGCTGCCTAAAAAAGGAAGTGACTGGGAAAAAAGTTTTACAGCAGCCCAGATGAAGCAAGGGGAAAGCATCATGATGTGTGTGTACATGGTCTCCTGAGGGAAAGCATGGCAATCCTGAGGACTCCCTAAGGACAAAAGTATCATTTCTCCACAGCTGTGTGAAAGTGGCTCTGGTTGTTATATTTTAGTAGAGGCTTCAAAATGCCTTAAGTGTGAAAGCTTGGTCTTCAGCTGAAGATCCTGAGAAAGTCAGGAGAAATACAGGAACCAGACTGTTCATTGCTGTGAAATGGAAGGTAACTCTGGACAAGTACACAATTAAATTTAAATGTTTAGACAACTTTGTGAGTGAAAAATGAGGGATTTTACACAGGTAATATAACTACATAATCAATCAAGGCAACTTTGCTCTACTTTCATTTTAGTCACCAAAATGTCTACAAGGAAGTCATGACAAGAAAGTTTTTTGGGGTGAGGGGTATTTTTTTTTTATTATTTGTCTTACGACTTGAGAAAAATGAAACTTTCAAGCTTGAAATATACACATATAAGTTGCATGTTCCATACTTAAGGCACATCAGGTACATTTCAGAGCTGGATCTGAAACAGCAATCAACTAAATCATTTCAGGACTAGCATTCTTGCAGTCCATCTGCTTAGTCCATTGTACATGAAAGTAAGTATTACCTGTATTCTAAGATGACTGGACTTCCACTCCCTTTGAACTAGTAGCTGCATAATTTTTCTGAAGTTTTGCTGAATGCTTAAAGATTTTAAATCAGACTCAGCATATCTGAACACAATAAGTGGTTGGCTTGAGTACAAGAGCTCAATTACATGCTGCCCAAATTACAGAACAAGCAAACTCTGGACTACGTGCATGGCAGTTTAGGCAAATACATATTATTGTGTGCATACACATATATAGACTATAGATATTATATACATATATACATAAAAGGTATAGTTCTGAGTTGTTTTCTGTTCTAGCTGAGCTCCCCCTTTTCTCCAGTGTGAGTTCGAACACAGGGAGGATTTTCAGATTCACTCATTTGAAATTAAGTCATTCACTGTGTTGTAAGATACCCTAAAGAGGGCTGCATTATTAGGCCAATTATACTACTGAGTGTGTAAAACTTCATGGCCTGGTTTCTTGCACAATGCATTTTTTGTATACTTTAAGGTTAATACTACATTTCCATGATAAAAACAAGTCCTCTAAGCATGTATCAGGCTATGCAGCACTACATCTACTTAAATGTAACAATGTACATGGCATTCCCTGTAATCTTATTTGTAATTCTGGCTGACGTAAGTAGTGTCCCTAGGTTGATGTATTTCTGATTAATGAGGCATTAGTTCTGTATCAGGTAGCAATTTCAGAATAGTCCATTTCCAATGAGTTATGCATATGACTTGATTATTACCATTTGACCTACTCTTGTGTTGAGATGATTTGTGGCTGCATTTTCCCAGAGGACCGACCAAATGTCATTGCCTTGAAATACCACTGTTACGTTCTGGTAATTAAATGAAGACTTAAAAAAAAAAAAAAAAAAAAGCATGGTTGGCATGGAATCTGTGCATGGTGTTCAACAATCTGAAATACCTGCACACTTACTTACAAGAGAATTTCCCAAACACGATTGAAAATGAGCTATATAAAAATCCTGCAAGTGTTGACCTAATACAAATCACAGCTGCTTCTATCTTATAGATATTTGAAAACATCAGGTTCAATCCCTTACCCCACTTACACCAGCTTCATGGCATTTAAAAATAATGAATTCACCAGACACAGTCAACATGGGAGAGTCTTAGTTAACTAATTGGATATCTTTCTCTGATAAGGTCATCCACTTATGTGGTGAAGGGGAGGTGGTGGACGCATTTTTTCTACATTTTAGTAAGGCTTTTGATATGGCCCTCATGGCATCCCTCTGAACAAGTTTTGCAGATGGGGGGTGAGCAGGTTATATATTCTATAACAACAAAATAAACATTATTATCCCTTAAAAAGATATTCAGAATTACATAGGCTTGAAAAGCACAGAAACAGAGGTCTTGCATGATTTGGTCAATTAAAGAGCTGACCAAGCAATACTAATAATAATTTTGAATTTTTTGTACAAAGCAAAGGTGATAACATTGTGAAAAATAATAATTGCACATTCATTGTCATATGACATCTGTAAATAGAAGTAATTCTCCCTTTAAAAACAATGTCAGAAATGAAGGACATCCTTACTTAAAATTCTCTTTGCTCTGAGACTTGCTATGTAACTTGTCACACTTTGTTCAGACTCATCTTTTTCAAAATAACATCAGAATTTTCCTACAAACTTGGTTGCCACTTAACTTTCCTTTCCCCCCAGTTTACTTACTCCACAATAAAAGGCTATCCTTTTCTAAAGGCTTCTTCTACTCACTGCTTTGCTTATTCTGAAGTAGAAAGGCATCAAACTAAAACCTGCCATCCCAACTTCAGGAATAATCAAAAAGTGAACCTGAAGCTAGAAAGAAAAAAATTTCATCAAACACTACCAGACAGAGGAGGAAAACCATACTGCCAATTTAAATTCAGAAGTCTGCAGGGTCGGAGCACATCTTCAAATTTATGTGTGACAAGGGGGTCCTGATCTCCTGATCTATGTGTGAGGCTTCTTGATACCCTGCAAATCACTATCTTCATTGCATTTGACTTCCCAGTGGTTTGCAGAATGGGGAGAGCTCTGTGTGGTTAGGATCTGGTGGAGGACATACATATACATGGCACTGGCCGGCAGGTCAATGGTGGAGAGTAGTGTATAAAGTCTTTTGTTAAACCTGAAATATCAAGTAGTGCAATAAGAAGACAACTGCAGCATATGCTCTCCAATAAATGCAGTTAGCTTAACCTGAAGCTAGCCTACTTTCCACAAACACATATAAGTACTTTTTGTTGCAAGTGCCATACAGTTTCACACTCATTTATCAGTTTTGCTTCATGTGCTCTGAAGGTCTGACTCTACAATTTTTTCATATATATTGAAACACAGAACCAGATGCAGACTCCTACCTGTCACCTGTACTGTCCGTGACCCAAGCCAAATGACATTGCTTTGGGATGGGGAGGATGCCCTGAGGGCAACCAAGCACACCACCAAAAGTAGGGAACCAGGGGAAGTGATAAGCTTTGGCATGAGACAAGGCAATGAGTAAGGAGCGCTGTCATTTAATAAGGTCTGTTCTCAGTAATTACAGCAACACAATTTGATCAGCAAGGACTAAGTATCTTCATCTGAAAGGGATCGGATGAAATTAGTGCTGATGTAATAAGTACCATTTGTCACTATTAGGGAGAGAGGTGTTGACAGGTCCCTGCCGTTGCCATGGCAATGCGGCAGCCCTGTTTCTTCCAGCATGGGCTTTAACTTCAGCAAGTTACACAAGTCTGGAAGGTAGAGTGCTTCTCTGTGGTAACCCAATTACCCTCTTCCCCACACTGGATCACACAGGATCTATGTAACGCTATCAAAAGTGGGATTCCTGGGGCTCGATTTGGGGTGGTGGTTCAGACTGTGATGATCAGCTCAGGTGTGCCATTACCCAGCCTCAAGCCTGCCTTGGTTTCCCTGCTATCGGCAACCTTGAAGCTGCATCCTTAGTGATGCTCCCTCTGGACCACGCTCTCTCTGACATCTTGCCATCAGCCCTCCTGCAACCATCTTCCAAACATGTCCCATGGCAAGTGGGAAGCTCCTCCATTTTCTCATTGTTTTGATAGCATCCCTATGTGCCTGTTGGATTTTTCTCACATAACCTTAACATACGATTTAGAAGCACTGAAGGCTTTGTGTTAGCCAAACTAAATCTGAAAGGTGTCCTTTCCAGATGACCACTTTCCACCAGGCAGCCTCATGAAGGAAATTTTCATTTTAAGCAGAGGTGCGTTTCTCTCTGACAGTACATGCACTAAGATTATTCACAGGTAGATTACATATCATTGCAATATTTTCCACTGACACATTCCATGAGGTGAAATAAAAAGGAAAGATTTGCTGCCAGCAGAATAAAATACTAAGTATGAAATAACACATGAAAGAAAGAGATTCTCTTGATCAGATACTCATAATCAAGGCACATATCCAAAATGCGATCTTAATTATTGTCAGTGGGTGGAAGTTTCCTGAATGCTAAATTACCTGCAGCAATTACAAACTACAGAGTAACCTGTTTACAGCTTCCTAAAATTATCATCATATAATTTGGCAATCTGCCATATTTTATTTCATTAAAACCTTAATATACCATAACATAATAGCCATAATAAAGCTGTCAAGGGCCACTCATTGATATTTTCTTAGATCTCATCTGTTTATTATCTGTCGAAAACAACAACCAAACAGAAAGGAAACTTGGAGACTAACAGGTCACATGAGAAATGGGGAATATGAAGGGCTCCCTCTTTCTGTTCTACAGCCCCAAATCCCTATCTATCCTATTTGTCTCGCAGTCAAAATTATGCACAGAAAATGCTTAATAACCTGGTCTTGAAGACTCTAACTGCTTGCTAAAGTATGATGCATGTAGATGGGAAAAAACACAACTTCTCAGAACCCAGAAATAATTACCAGTATTTTACACTATATGTAACATTAGCAACATCAATGGATTCTATCACGGTTTACAAGCTATCATCTGGAAGAAGTGCTTCTTCTGCCAGGTTACCTTTAAAATGAAATACTGAAGCTTTTGAAGAAATTGTAGTAGCTGGAGCTGACATAAAATACAAGAATTATTGACTATAACAAAATGCAAAGCTACTAGATCACTCGTTAATCCCTTCAGTTAGGTCCCCACAGCAGCAGCCAAAATGGGGTGAGCTTGTAGCTGTGCTCTTAGCAGACAGTGCCTTGTCAGAAGTTTCATCATTCATATGGAGTGTAGGTCTAGAAACAGGTGTTTAACTCATCTATAAACTCAACTGTTCTACTTACAGCATAAGTGTTGATTTTCTTCAACAGCTACCTGCTTGGGTACTGACAGGCACCACGCCTGCTTAAGTTTTGAAGCAGATGAAGTGCTAAGAGATGCAAGCTTTTGGAAGAAACAATTACATATTGCCACGTACAGGTGTAGGTGGAACAACAGTACCAGCAACAACAGATCTGAGTAGCAACACAACAGCACTAACAGAGCTGAGATACTAACAAAAAAGCCCATACCCTCATGCTTAGTGGATTCAGTGCATTAATGTCCCCTGTG
This sequence comes from Lathamus discolor, assembly GCF_037157495.1. NCBI lineage: Eukaryota > Metazoa > Chordata > Aves > Psittaciformes > Psittacidae > Lathamus > Lathamus discolor. Next base: position 34,179,122 of record NC_088887.1, read on the forward strand.
TTACTGGCAAATCCTGAAGTAGTTTAACATATATATATTAAAAATAGACTTACTGTGTATCACATTGGTTAGCATCTTTTGCCCACTTGGGTTGTTTTGGGTTTTTTTTGGGGGGGGTAGGGAGATTACATATAGAGAAAGTAGTTAAAATTATATTTTTGTGTATCACTAAGTTATTGAAATCACAATGACAGCATTTTATTTGCAAAACATTCAATGATAATTTCACAAATGGGGCAAATAAACCAAGACACAAGTTTTCAAGTAGTAAGGGATAAATTAACACTGTTTCAGTGCTCACAGACAGCTAAAAGAAGCATTAGTTGGTATTTACGTAATTCACAGTTTTAATCTTTGAGCTTTCAAGTAAAGGGAGAACTGATGGATATACTCTCTTTACAGGCAGTATTTGTCTGAGTTTTAGATTAATGCATCAAATAGAAGACAATCAATACATATGTATGCATTGAAGAAATCTGAAGGGAACCATGTAGTAAAATAAAACCACTGCAGGGAAAAAAAAAAAAGGCAAAAAAAAAAAAAAAGGTACACTTCATTAAAACAATTCTGCTGACATCATTTTACCCCTGGGTTGAACATAACCGTAAGTATGATTTACAATAAGCATTGTCTCTGGTTGCAAGTGCTGTATAGCTACACTAGCACACATTTCCAAGGGTTAGCAGGCAAACATTTTCCTCAGTTTCAGGCTGGGATCTTGTGCCGTTCATCTTTAACATGGAATATTAGCTAAAAATGAAAAGCAGATACTAATTTGACTTTCAAATTCATATCCAGATATATCTTCTCAGACAAAATCTGTTACAACAGCTATACTAAAACCTTCATGCTATTTCACATACATCATCAGATCCACACCAGTCATTTCTTGGAACACATGTGCAGGTTCTCCCACTCTGCTTCTAGGTGTAATTGGAAAGCGCAAAGGAAGAGGGAAGAGCAGAGGCTGCTGTTGTCCTCTACTTGAAGCACCACACAGAGAGACTATATAGCTAGCAGGAGCAAAAATGAAGACTTTCAAGACCTAAACCCGAATTAAGGAACAAAATCTGAAAAGTAAACCTCACATTTTACGCTACACTAAGATGTAGTTTAAAATGAGGGTATAAGGAACATTAAATACCAGTTCTCAACCCAAGTCACTGGAGTTATTGGAAAAACCCCAGTGCAGTTCCATGGATTTGAAGTAAGAGAATTTTTCTAGTTACATTAGTGGGAACTAGGTAATGATGCTATTTTATCACAGGTGAATCTAGTTAACTACCTTACAGTTTTAACCTAAAATGCAACATGTCAAACTGGAAATTTAACTGACTTACATTAGAGGCTTGAATTCTCTCATTCCTTTTAGCTTATTCCTTCTTCTGCCTAAATGGACCCACTGTGGTCAATCTGTTGCTGCACCTGTAAGGCATATCTTTACTCATTCTTTACATCTGTTGAAAAAGATTTTCTGCTTACTATGACTGTGCATGTACCATTCAGTATTCTGCCATGTACCTGAACTCATCCAGATGTTGGAAAGAGTACTGAGCAAAAGAATGATGGTCAATTAGTCTTGGCTAAGTGCCAAGCTCAGCAGGTTATAATGTTTCCAGTATTCAGACAAGCTCACTCATCCTTACACATCACAGAACTGGGCAATGTAGAGTTCCTCTTACAAGTGATATTAGCAGTATTACTAGCAGCAGATCATCATCCAGAAAGCTGACACTGGACTCCATGTGTTTTTCCTTCATTACTTGTCCCAAAATTCTTCATGAAAAATGACTTCCTAGCTCTGTGGGAAGGCACGCAGGTCTGTAAATGCCAAGGTGCCATAAGATATACATGGAAATTGCTGCCCTGAACTTAATTTCTCTGTTTTTTATTTGTTATGGTAATGCAATGAATAACCTGAACTCCTGATAAGTTTTCAAAACACTTTTTGGAGATTTGTATTATTATTTTCAGCTAATATTGGTTTTTAACAAAGGATTTGTAACCAACTTGTTAAAATGCATCCTCAGAGACAGTTTAGCAATGATTACATCATTCCGTCCTTCATGCTGCTATCATTAGAAGGGATGTGCTATCATTACTGCCTGAAATTTCTGAAAAGGCTTTAAAAAAAAAAAAATAACTGCAAAAGCACATCACCATTTATGAACATGCTTTGGCAATAATTTCAGCTTTTACAAAAGTTTAATTTAATCTGAAACTTGTACTTAAAGGGAAAAGGCTCAAAATAGTAGCTGCTCACAGCACAGCAGATGGTCCAGACAATAAAAAAGGCAGAACTATTTGAGCAACGTGAGTTGTTCACTGATAAAGATAGAGGCAGTTAGCAACTGTGCAATGAAAGTGGTATTTCACTGGAATAAACTAATCTGCAAAACAAACTTCAGAAACTTGACATGGATTAATCTTTATTCTTTTCTTCCTCAAAAAGGGTGTTCTGAACCTGACCAAATGGATAATTTAAAAAATAAACAGAAATTCATGATTCAAAATGTTATTTAATTTTAAAACCTAAGATAACTGTGGTAATTTATTTAAAAATTGTGGGATAACACACACACAAACTGACTCAGTGTAGTTAAGATATATATCCAATAGGTGTCTCATTAGAGGATGAGAGAAGAAATTTTAAATTGTAGTTTTTCCAGGACATAAAAATGATTTCTTATTTCAAATGAATGTTTCATGTAGCCAAGGAAATGAGGAACATAATAATGGCAAAGATAAAAATACCTAATTTGAAATCACAATTAAATATTGAAGTTACCTGATTAATAACCTTGGGCTTTTTTAACATGCAAAATTATAATCAATGTCAGTAAATCCTTTAGAAAGCCAAGATGGAAACCTTTAAGTCACATCTTAAATTTGCAACAGCAGTAGAGTTTACATATTAAATAATTATATAATCTGCATTCATCAAGTTTCCAACTCTTCCTATTTCTTTAACTAGCAATTTCTATCCTGAACATTTACAATGTTCTCTCTTGCAGTTAAAATAAAGAAAATGATTTAATTAACTTAAAATACCACTGGTCACCTTAAAGTACACTTTCATTTAGTTTACACAAGAGTCCTTTAAAAATTATTCAGAAGAAAGTAGAAGTTGAAGGAACTTTCCTGTGTAAGCCACCGCTGGTCTCTGCTTTAGAAGGCAAACACAGCATACAATCTGTTTTCATAAACCAGGGAAGCACCATACAGATCTTGTTTGTGACCACACTGCTTTCTCTTGAAAGGCTGTTTCAGAAGTCTGTTTCCACTGATGCCTGGAAGCTTTCTTCCAGTTTCCAGGCTAAATGTGTTTGGGATCAATTTGAATTGATGTTTTCCTTTAGCTTAAACAGCTTTTCACCCTCACTGACATTTTCACATTACTGTCTTTAGAGAAGGCAATGGTATTTCTTTCTTCCTTGATGTATATATTCTAATTAATTAAACCAACCACACTCTTTTAGCAATGTTTCCTAAGAATTTTTCTCCATCCCTAAGTTTGTCAGTAGGCCTTCTCTACATTTGTTCCAACGTAAATTTATCTCTGTTGATGACCTGTCTGAAGAAAACACTCCAAATGAAGTAGTATTTTGCTTCGCATAACAATACTAATGCTTCCATCTCTCTTTTGGAAATACAGCCTCTACCAACTATTCTCTGTACTATGGATGGTACTCTGCTGGATACCTAGCAACCTAGGCTATCTGATGTCTGGAAGTCACAGGATTTCTGGAGTTAAAAAAAAATACATCTATTTTTACCGGAACATTCTCCTTAATGGAGCTGAATGGCCTTGTCCCATCAGAAGCCTAGAGATTGTCTTTACATCTCCTCTCTAGTGACTGCCCGCTAGTCACTGAAAAGCATTTCTACTCATTCTGTAGGTCCAAACCTGTGACACAAAAATCACTGATTTCCATGATTTCAAAGGAAACTTCAGCATTCCATGGCTCCTAAGCTTTGACTAGCAGTTAAAATACATAATATTCCTTGCTGTTAATAAGAAAGCAATCACTGGGACAAAGAACTGAAGTACTTCCACATTAACAGTTACCATTATATGCTAATCACATTTTAATTGCTAGCCAGCCCCTACTAAAAAATAACAGGCTACAAAAGCAGAAAATAAAATTCATTAAGCAGAAGTTTCAGTTTCTCTCTTCTTTTGTGTTTAATTTCCATTAGTTACTATCCGACTTGCATTGTGTGAAATACATTAGGTTACAGAAGGCTCAGAGCCCTTGGATCAGGTAATCCTGTAAGAAATTAATCTGAGAAATATTTTTCAGTGAGTCTAGGCCAGAACTTTGGATTTTCACACCCCCACTCAGGTTTGTGGTAGGTTCAAAAACTGTCTCCCAAAGTTGCTTATGTCCAACCTGTGGTTATTATCACAGCTACACCACCAAATCGATGACACATTATATTTTTCTGGATCTGAGCTGGTATGGTGAAGCAGAGGCTTTTTAACTCTGGCATGGTACCAGTGTGACAATTTCCAGCAGTAAGGTAGGTACCAGAAATTCACCTCTCTGTGCTTTGGAAAGCCAGTGAAACTCTCTCTTCCTGAGTCATCCTATAGAGGTAATAGGTTTTCAGGAGAACAAAGTAAAACAAATAATAAGATACCAATCCTGTCTTTTCTACCCAGCTGCAAATTATTTCTACCCAAATGCATATTATATGTATCAGAGCACTTAAAAGCTCCTCTGGCCCACGGAAGGCCTTAGAAAGGCTTTTCATCTCATGCACGTCCATCCTTTTAGCAAGTTCAGAAAGCTTCTTTCTGTTTAAGTGCTGAGCAAGAAATGGTGGAGAATGGCAATTAGTGGAGAAGCATGTTGGGAGCAAAGTCCTTTGGTCCCTCCAGGGAGGGAAAAAGCACTTCAGGACAAAGTAGCCTGGGGGAGGAGGCTCAGGGCAGCTGGTAGAGGGCAGAGGTTAACCTTGTGGTAGGTACAGAGAGTATGTGGCCAGTGGGTTCCTCATTGCGACTAACTTAAAGGGTAATAGAATAACTCAGATATTCTACAGGCAACAGGAACAGATTGGTAACCCTTAACTTTGTAATTTTTTATATGAATCTATTATGTATTCTTCCAACAAAAGACAGATTTTTTAAGTCTCTTTGCTTTAGTCAATACTGAGTGAAAAACTTCACTTAGATTAAAACTGTGATTTTTATTTTTTTTTATTTCAAGTTTAAAGAATTTCCAAAACCAACTGTTGCAACAGTTACTACTGTCAAAAATCACTTTCAAAGATACTTGTCTGGGGAGAGACGCTGATTGAGCTATTCACTTTTTTGCTATCTTTGTAAAAGTTCTACAATCTTCCAAAATCGAGCTGGGTAGAAAAACTGTAACTAACTCAAAAGCAAAAATACCAAAACCTGTAGTTATTTAAGATATTCTGATGTAAAAGCACATACTATAAAAATACTGATGTTTTACTATTAGCTTCTACAGCCTAACCAGCAGCAGTGGCAGTTCTTAAATAACGGCTATGAAGCATAAATACAACACCTCTGCCTTGGAACCTTCCCCTGGTAACTGTCCTCTAATGGACACCCTATTCATTAATTAGGTTGGGTTTGAATAAGCTTTCTAACTTCTACAAAAGAAAAAGGAATTTTGCCTTCAGCAACAATGCGCACATTATGACCAAGCAACAAAAATACAGAAAACAATTTATCACATGTATGGCTAGGAGAGAAACATGTATTATCAGTTATCAGGAGTCCAGCCACAGTGTAGGAGAGGATGTTTCTTTAATCTTTCATTGACAGGATGCTGTCTGCAGAAACAGCCTTACACTTGCATTTACATGTTACATTTCTATGTCATTTTCAGATTCAGTTGTGCTGGAAGAGGACATAAACAATTATTTCAGTCCTACGTTAAAGAACTAACTATTTTTCTAATTTCATTTGCAATCTGTCCATCCCTCTCTCTCTGATTCTTACTGGCATCTGTCCATCCCTCTCTCTCTGATTCTTACTGGCATCTAGTGGTACAGTACCGCTTTTGTTAAAAATGCACATTCTTTATTGGTCAAACAGGAATTGCCCTAAAATAAAATGCAGATTCTGGACTCTAGAGGGTTAAGAGAACTGGAGGTAATCTTGAGTTTATAGGTCTGATGGTGTCACTAGGCAACAAGTAACTTGCTGCAGCCAGCTCTTTTCAACCTCCTTGCTTCCTAATGAAGCCTGGTCTGCAGGCTGTTTAGAGACAATAAGAGAAAACACGTTTATTCCCTCTTCTTCCCATACCCACTTCCTCACCAAAACCTAAAACAAAACAAAACAAAACCCCAAAATTAGACAGTGATGCTGCAATTGCAGTTACACCATGTTGGGAGTGGTTAAAAAACAGATAGCTTTTGTAAGGTGGGGACAATTGTGGAGCTCCAATGCTTTAGTCATGTTTCAAGGAAAGGACTGCAGCTGTAATTCCAAGAGAATAAGAAGGGGGAGGGGGAGGATGAAAAAAAAAAAAAAGGAAAGAAAATGTCATTTAACTATTTGGAGCCAGTTTGAGCTTGTAATTACAAAAACTACTTTTTCAAAGACCCATTAAGATATAATTAGAAGCATTTCATGTTTTTTTAAATTGGAAATTTAGTTTTGTTTTTGTGGCTTGGCTGATTGTGTCTTGCATTCTTACCTGTTCTAAGGGATTAAAACATGAGCCCAATTTAAACAACTAAATCTTTACAGTTGTCTTATAGACATAATTTTCAGTAACGCAGAAATATTAAAGACACTGTAATGAAGTGAAGGAAATCACATGATAGACTGCTTTGCAAACCATTTCTTTAGCTACGAAAAACTTTCTATAAATAAGGAAAGAACAAATGACCTGCAAATTTTACAGGAATTCTGCAGATTTTGATTACAATGCAATAAAAATAAATTAGTGCTATACAATCATTTTGTTTTCTGCATTTAAACAAAATATCACATCTTTTATTTATGCAGTCCAAGAGATTATATATTCTTGCACTGAATACTTCCAGTTCTTTATCATAAATCTGAATTCTGCCATCATAAATTTTGCACTCCAGCATCTATACAACCCTAACAGTTTTGACAAGTTAAGGTTTTTATTTTAATTGAAGACAGGTCCTTGTACATTTGGAAAATTTAGTATCTCACAACAAGTACAAAAGCATGGGCATATTGTATTACATTGTCAGAACAGCAGCTCTGTACAGTTATGAATACACACGAGATGACCTGTGCCCTACTACCTTGCAATTGCAGCACATTTTGCCCAGAGGTAAAATTCAGACACACTAAAACTAATTTCTTACTTCATGTAAAACTAGTCACTGTGTTGTCCTGGCTAAAAGACAGCATGATTCCTTTTTGGTCTTTTTTTCCTTTTTTTTTTTTTTTGGGGCGGGGGTGGGGGGGTGGGGGGGTTATGCTCTGTGTTTGTGGGGTTGGGGTTGGTTTGTTTTGTTTTGTCTTTTACAAGGCATGCTACAGATTTAATTTATATGGCCTCTCTTAGAATAGAGATTGAAAGGTATTTCTACTAAGGTCTGAATTTTGCACTCTGGAGTTTCCTGCAGGTTCTGCATTTCGGAGTAAGCTCAGAACTGCTGGGTCTTTACTGCAAATAAGGTTTCATTTTTGCAGACAATAAGCCTTGTTTATTCCTCTGAAATTACTTTTTAGCTGGTCTACTTTCATGCACGTATTTCAGGTTTAAAGCCCTCCCTTCTTATGCTGCATAAGCAACGAGTTCTTAATCTTCAGCTGCTCCATGCAACAACAGGTGCCAACACACTCACTACAGCCTAGAAAAGCCATAACAAAGGAGTAAGGAAACAGCTGTCATGTTCAAGTAAGACTATGTTCTGTGCTTGTGAAGCTGACATTAATTTCAGCCACAAAGGAACAGGAATTCCCAGGCTGGTGATCTCTCTTTACAGCCAGAAAACAAGAAAGCAGGTTCACAGAGAATGAATAATTACACTGATTTAGTAATGAAGGTGTTACACACAGCTCCAATCTCTTTTTAAGATCGGGGAGAACAGCAAGTCAAATTAGTAGGTTCTAGATCAGTCATCCCCCAAGAGTCTTGGGTAGCTCCTTGAGCACCATCTAGAAATCTAAGCTTTCCTTGGAGGTGCAGTCTGTAGTCAAGGCAGCTTGCCCCATGCAAGAGGCAGGCCACTGATTTTCAGAGCAACAGAAAGCCTCTCAGTGGGCAAGAAAAATTTATGCCCAAAGGCAGCATTCGTAAACAATAAAATATGGTTACAGTATCATAAACCAGAGGTGCTAAAGCTGTGCTTTGCCAAGGAGTGGTAACAACATCACACATGCCCATGCTGGATGAAAGATAGTTGCTCTAGCAAGGAGTACTTCAAAGACCATGGAGACCCATTGTTTCAGACTCAGCTGATTCACCCAGCCTTGGACCTCCAGTTCAGATATAATTTAGAGAAACAATATAGCTAGCACCAGGGTAAGTAATTTACAGCCAAAACACCATCACCATGTCAACAGCTAAGCTCTCAGTTTTTCATCATGACAATTACCTCGTAAGAAGGAGAGATGAAACCCCTCACACCTCATATACCAACTGTACACAGCATGCAAAAGCAGTCCTGGTATGAGGAAGGAGCTAACCTTCTCAGACAGTTCATACCATATGTGTAATCTCTTATTGAACACTGGTGCTTGCACAGCAAACATTGCAGAGGAGGTTGATAGCATTTTTTAACCACCTGCAACATAAGATATCTGTGGCTGTTCTTATGTATTATTGCTAGGCTGACAACTTACCAGGTATATCTCCCTCCATGCAAAGGAAGGAAGGATGGATCAGAAGGAGTATGATACAGGCTCATTTTCCTCCCCAGCTCCATTAGGAAACAACTGTCTTCTCAGCATGTTCCTTTTATCTAGTCTTAGTTCTGAGTGATTTACCCTCTATACCCCTTCCCTTTCCCACTTCAGCACTGGCTCTGAATGCTGATGAGACACCGTGCGTCACCCTGAGTAGTTACTTAGGTGCTTCATATATGAAGATTACCTGACCCACAGACGTTTGGGGACTAGTCAAACCTGTTATCTGAAACAGCCCCAGGTGCTATGTTGATGATGCCTGGATCACAACAAAAAATCTACACACATGCACGCAAATACAACCCTTGTGCAGACAGTGGGGAGGAACAAAATCAAACCCACAGTTTTTAATAGAACAAAGACTAAGGAAAGATACTTGCTTTTGAAATGCAACATCTCTTGCTTGCTTCTCAGAAACCTACAGTAATTAAGGATAAATAGCAACTTAAATGTATTCTATTTTATTTGCAACATCGAAAGCTTCAATTTTCTTTCATCGAGGGGGAAAAATGTGTTCCTTTCCAGTAGGAAGAAAATTGTTCTGTGATTATAATGACATCATGCTGCCTCTCATAGATTATTGCAAGTCTAAAAGCTTGAGAAAGTGGAAGGGCACATGAAGTACAGTACAGCCTTTCAGCTATTTACACAAAAATTCCTATACATATGTATGCACAGAAAGTAAGAAGTGAAAGAACTTTTTTGTCTTTGACTCTGAAATCTCTTTCCCTTAGCCAAAATGTATATAAAAATTGGGACTGGAAGAAATGGATGTGATTCTTAGTTTGATTTTCTTCTGTCAAGCAGCAATAAGCCAAAACAAGAACTCAAATACCTTTGGAGGAAAATGACAATTACAATAACATTCAAAATTTACAGTGTAATTTCATTGCCATAATTTTCCACATTTTATACTAAAATATATTTGCTTACAGAGCAAGTTTTCTTATAATGAGTAAGAGCTGTTTTCATGTCACTTGTAGAATTAAAACACTTAACTGACAAAGCAAGAATTTGTTTCCAACAATTTAAGTCTGCCTGAAAATTAAAATTATTACATTCAACTATGCTTCGTTATTGAACAAGAATGTTAGTAAGGTCTATTTACATTTTAGGGTCTTTGGGACCAAGACCATAATGTTCATATATTTTGGGTCCTCTTTTGACTTAATGCAAAGACATGGCTATTCATAACATATGCTAAAGAATAACTGCTGAATGCTGCCAACCATCATATTGGGGTGTACAAGGAAACCTCTTACAAGGAAACCTCAGCAGTGTCCTCATCCTCCTTGCTCCTGCCTCCTTCCCTGCTGCAGAGAAGTCTGTTTCAGCACCCTCTGAGGTAATCTGCCCCTTCCTTAAATCACTAGTCTCTTTTTGTGATTCAAGTCCTTCATCTTTAGGTCAGCATTATTCAATTCTGGTTGCTTTACTGACATGCCTAAAACTTCCTCCAAGCTACCCCAATACACAAAGGACTGACTGCTTTGAGCTCTTTTTCCTGGGAGTCTAGCAGTCTTATGTCATTCTCAAACTTGGAGCACAGAGTTCCCTTACAAAATACTGAAGCAAAGCATCAAAGCAAAGAATTGTTGGATATTATTACTCAAAACAACACCGCAGGAATCCGTGCATTGCTTCTTTGCACATCACTGTTATTTGGGAAATACTTTTATTACAGAAAAATGGAACAGTACATATGTATTTCATGAAACTCTACTTATGCAATACCAAGAAGGTTACCTTCATGTCTGGAGTTTTAACATTTGTAAGAAAAAGAGTGCGTCAGGTAGCAGTCAAAGTACTAGCCTAACACTTGTGGCTAAAGGAAAATAGATTGCCCACACAGATTCCCCTGAGCACGGCAAGGATTTTATTGGCCAAAAAATGATTTCACAGAATTTATAATCCTGATTTCTATCACAAGTTTTACAACTGCACAGATTGTCCTAGTAGAAATCATGGACATGCTGTAAGATACTATCTGGGCTCACCTTCATTTTCTACCTCCTCCTTGTTCAAAATCAGAAATCTGCAAAGGAAAATCTGAACTTTATAGATTGTGATGCCAATATACAGGTTCAATGTTCAAACAACCAGGGAAGCTGATAAGTAGTTACTGATAATATCCTATCAGCAGTTTGCACCTCTTGAATATAAAGAGTCTAGCATGCTTCACTGAATCACAACTGAGCTTGTATCACTGGGAGAGAGCAGTAACTCCTCAAATCACTGAGAAATTAATGATTCAGCTGTGGCACATGCAAAGCTATATAATCAAGAAACAGATTGGGACTGACACAAAACCTGGAAAAACTGGCATTGCATTTTCCCCACCTGATAAATCACCAAACAAGCAGGAATCTCACCTCTGGCAGCTATTTTTGATACTGAGTCTCTTTCAAGCAAAGTACAACATCTGAGTCCTGAGGTAGCTGAGATTTAGATGAATACATAAAAGCTGAATTAGGAGGGAAAGTTGGACCTTTCCCACTGGGCACAGGTGTGAGGACACTGCTCAGGGCTGCATCTGCAACTGGTTCTTGTAAGAGCAGTCCAGGCTATAATCAAACCACGCTGTTGTGCTTCCGCACAGAAGATTATAAATACATTTTCAACACTGCTTCTGTCTGTCACAGCTATTGGGGTTGTCTGACTTAGTGTTTAGTTTGTTCAGCTTTTAAAGGCAAGTTTTCACTGAATTAGTGGTGATGAAAAACACAGGATTTATTAGGACCTGCTTTGAGGAGCAGATGAAAAGGAACAGGAAGAGGCATTGTTTGAATGTGTGAACTCATTACAAGCACTAATACAAACACAGGTATTTCTGCAGTCTGTACTACAGGTGTCCGTATTCAAAGCATGGCCATCTGCAAAGGGTGTGATAAAATAACTACCACCAGTTATTTCTCATATTCACTAAAGGACAAATCATGCCTGATATATTTGGTGGCCTTCTTCAATGAAGGCATAGCGTTAGTGGGTAAGGGAAGAGTGACTGACATCATCTACCTGGACTTGTGCAAAACATTTGACACTGTCCAGCATGACACCCTTGGAGATAAAGATTTCAGATGGGCCACTCGATGGATAAGGAATTGGCTGGATGGTTGCAGTCAAAGAGTTGCGGTCAATGGCTCAATGTCCAAATAGAGACCAGTGGTAAGTGGCATTCCTCAGGGGTCAGTATTGTGACCAGCACCGATCAACAGTCAAACAGTACAACACCTTATAGCAGCCTTCCAGTACCTAGAGGGTCCTACAAGAGTGCTGGAGAGGGACTCTTTATAACGATATGTAGTGACAGGACAAGGAGAATGGCTTTAAGATGAAAGAGGCTAGATTTAGATTAGACATAAGGAAGAAATTCTTTACTGTGAGGATGGCGAGATATTGGAACAGGTAGCACAGAGAATTTATGGATGCCCAGTCCCTGGAAGTCTTCAGGCCAGGTTGGATGGGACTTTGATTGACTTGGTCTAATGCAAGATGTCTCTGCCCCTGGAAGGGGCGATGAAACCAGATGATCTTTAAGGTGCCTCCCAACATTAACCATTCTATGATTATATGACTCTGTGATTTGCAGCTCAGATTGTAGCATTCAACGGACTGAGGTCAGCCAGTCCACTGAGACCTGCTCTCAGGATCCCAGGATATCTGTTCCTGAAATAAACATTTGAAAAGCATATCCAGCCTTCTGTGACTTCTTGCTGAGCCATTGCCAAATAATTTCAGGGTTTATGCAAATTTTTAAAAACATGATGGCTTTTCCATTTCCCTAGAGTGTACCACTGAATTCAAAATAAAACAGAATCTGTACTGAAATGCAGATATTAAAGGGAAAACACAGGAAAACAAAGTACATGTTTTAAAAACTGTATTTTGCCAAGCCTAGTCCAAATAAGGCAAATTACCCAACTCATAAAGCTACCCAAATTCTTTATATTTCTAAGTTTTTCATTATAAACTACAGTTTAAAAGTTTCAATTCCAATCAAGATCATAAAGCCTGCTCCCTTTAAAGCCTAGAAATTATTTGCTACACATACAAGGTGTTCTTTTCGGGTTTTTGGGGGTTTTTTTTTTGGTTTTTTTTTAAGCTCCTATAGTCAGTTTGCTATAATTACAGGATGAATAAGGATAAACATGTAGGAAGGCACCCCTCCTCGCAAATCAGCTGGAAGCCAGTTGTCAAGATTTAAAAACATTGCCATGCTTCTGCTCCGACAATGTTTAAGCATTTGTAAACATCCCAAAACGTATGTGGGAAGGGAAGTGATAGCAGGTACAGGAAACAGAGAATGGCAATTTCAATCAAAGAACCAGTGAAAATAAAGTGGGGGTTGGACTACACGACTTACAGGTTCCTTCCAACCCAAACCATTCTAAGATTTTATGAAAATGGCATGACTACGCTTAGGATAGATCCTTGGAAGTTTGTTAGAATTTTCACTCCCAACTTATTTGGCAGATTAAAAACTGAATGCCTTCTTCTCTTTCAAATAAAAGTTGAGGAGTTTTTAATAAAAATAACAGTAAAACTCCCCATAAATATTGTGAACATAAACCAATGCTATACAATATAGAATTAAGGTTTTGAGCTAATACTGAAAAACAATTCTATGTGTTTTGTTAGTTGCATGCTCTACTTGTATTAACAATTGCTGTGTACCAGTTTCCTCCTTTAGCATCCAAGATCATATGAGCATGACATCCACAAGCTTTAATTATGACATGTATCAGAGGCTTTTCCAAACAAAAAACCCACAGGACAAGTAGAATCAGAAGACAGATAAATTACATGCTAGCTGTACTTTAGTTTTTGTTGTTTTTTTATCCGCACCATTGGACAGGCCCGTTGAGGTACAGAGACCATGTCCAGCTCCTCTAACACTCCAGTTAACAAGCAGTTACCATTCAGATATTCCCTGCTCTCTGGGCTCCCCCTCAGCAGCCGATGCCTCTGGAAAGTGATACACAGCTCTCCCAGCCTCATTGTATGATACACAGTTGGGATGAGAATCTTCTCGCTTTTTATTCATGCCCACAGGAATGAAATTCTGCTCTGCCTCTGCCCTCAAAGGAAATGATACCTCTTCTGAGGGAAGTGTTCCTACAACTACATAATCCTTTAAGGGATTTAAGGAACATAGACTTGAACTTGAACCCTTCCAGAGGAAAGATCAAGATCTAGATTTTCAACAAGAAGTTCCTGCTGGTATTTTATATTATCTGAGGATCTGGGCTTTCTGACTTTAGTGTATGTTATACAAGAAGGAAAATATAGCCAGTATCAGAGTTGACAATTTGTTACATGAGCAGCAAAACTAATGAAAGCAGTTTTCTCACTTGTTACTTGTTTCTCTGGTGCGTAGCAGAGCATCAGGAATGACTGAAGTTCTTCCCACCATTGCGATATTCACAGCAACCATCTGCCATTCAGATCCTTGTGAGTCTAACTAAGAGTTGAACACAGTATATGCCTCCCCTCAGCAGAACACTGGGTATGGCTTCTGCCCTTGCTTGTATTTCCTCAAAACTTGTAGGGATGTATTGCATTTCTGGGTCGTTTGTATTTGTCAAATGCAGCAGACCCTGTCAATCAGCAGGTTCAAAACCTGTCGGGCCTGGGAGAGAGACCTAGGAGGACATGGGCATGGATGGAAATACCAGCAACAAAATCAGATAGCTCTTGTTTTCTTTGGAAACTAATCTTTAAAAATATTCCTTTGTTTTGTATGTGGACTGGGCTGAGTTTTCTTCTTGGTGAGAAAAAATATTTTAATAGTACAAGTCAAGTTTAGAAAACAGTAGGAAATTCCATTAAGTATGCTATCTCTGCTGTACCTATTTACAGCCAGACATTTGACAATGCAAATCTAATATGCATCTGTGCATGAATTATGAACTCTTTTTACACTAACTGAAGAACTGGTCATAATGTGGTATAGAAATCATGGTTAAAAATGACCATTTACATTTAGATGGCCTGTTACATTTAGAAGATGAAAAATCTATTATAACATTATTCATTTTAAGTGTGTTCTGCTGCACATTTGGATTGAGGTGAATTACATGAAAATTAAGTACCGAATCAAGGGTCTTCTTCATGTCACAGTTTCAGTCCTACTGTTTTAAACACAACAAAAAGATCTGAAAGATCTTCAATGGAAATTCTTATAATCTGTGTATCTGTAATCTCTTCAGTGTAAACAGTAGGACATATGAAAGCTGATTTCCACATTTTATTATAAAGTTAACCATACTGTGTGTCTTTGAAAATGAACCTGTTATTTGCACAGTCCATGTCTTCCTCTATTCTCACAGTCACCAAATGCAAACTGGAGCTGGATTTTTCATTTAGTTTACATCTGTCAGATGCACAGTGATGACTGCATAACACATCTGAGTGACATTCCAAACCAGCTCTGACATTTCAAGTTTGTTCTTGTCACCTAATGTTAAAGCACCACAACTTTCAATTTTATAGTGTTATTTCTTAAAAACAAAAAAAAAAAAAAATCCGATGCACAAGCTGTTTTGCTGTGTGACATTTGTCTTTAGAGTGGTCATTGAATCATCAAGCAATGAATATACCATACGTTCATCTTCCTGTTTAGGATGCAAGCACTTTTGAGAAGGTGAAAGGGAAACATTAGAAAAGCTTGGCTCTGCCCTGTCATGTTATCTTAGTGTGACATGAAATTCTGTGACGTGTGACATTAAAAAAGGTCACTTTGACAATCTGACTACTAGAATGTGAGAATATTTTTCCCTGTTCCTGGCAAATGAATGGCAAATTACAAAATGTCTGCAACTAACAATAAAAAAGATTTCTTCCTTTTTTTGCCTTCTATGAAGTTTTATGACCTCATGGAGCTTTAAAACATTACAGAGCTTCTCCAGCTTCTCTCCAATTTTCTCTTCCCCGTAGAATTTTATTAGTT
Organism: Lathamus discolor; assembly: GCF_037157495.1. Classification (NCBI taxonomy): domain Eukaryota; kingdom Metazoa; phylum Chordata; class Aves; order Psittaciformes; family Psittacidae; genus Lathamus; species Lathamus discolor. The sequence continues at coordinate 34,194,952 of NC_088887.1, forward strand.
GAAATGAAGCTTATTTTCTTTATTTTAAGGGGTTTAATTAATGTGTTAAAGCTTCCCTATTCTTTCTTACTATATTGGATAGAAAAAGAAGCAAAACTGTTTTAGTACTATGCTTCACATTTACAAGAGGAAGATTTCAAGAAAGAGACATAACACAGGCCCAAACCTTACCTTTGAAGAATGACCAGCAGTTCTATATATCAGCTGGGAACCTCCAGGTTCATTCTGCTGTGACAGAGGCTCTAATTGATACCTCAGCACTCAAATCCCTTGAATTTAAGTTTTAGCAATTAAAAAAGAAGGGATATTCTTAAAGACTGAAGTCAAGTTCATAACCTGCACCTAAAACCCATGGTGGAAGTGATAGGACAAGGGGCAATGGGTGTAAACTGGAACATAGGAAGTTCCACGTTAACATCAGGAAGAACTTCTTTACTGTAAGAGTGACAGAGCACTGGAACAGGTTGCCCAGGGGGGTTGTGGAGTCTCCTACACTGGAGATATTCAAGGCCCGCCTGGACAAGTTCCTGTGTGATGTACTGTAGGTTACCCTGCTCTTGCAGGGGGGTTGGACTAGATGATCTTTAGAGGTCCCTTCCAACCCTTGGGATTCTGGGATTCTGTGATTCTGTGAAGTGGAACAGGGGGTAAACTAGATGAAGCCTTATCAAAGACCAAAAGTGCCATCTATATTGCTTTAATATTTTTTTGCATAATTTCTGTAGATTAGTAATAAATGTCAAAAGAAAAAACAAAATAAAATAAAAAGGAAAATAAAATAAAAAAGAGCACTGCAGCTCATATTTATACTCTGCTTTTCCTTGTACTTATGACACCTACCCGGGTCATTGCAGTATGTGTTCTGTCAGCTTTTTATATTTTAAGCATTGTTCTCATGAGTGTATTATTTGTCTATTCTATTATACTTCACACAGTTGGGTTGCTGGCATTTTGAAATGCCTTTTCAGCCTGCCAAGTGCCTGTTTAAAATAGAAAGGCAAAAAAAAGTGAGTTTTGAATGTGGGTTTTGAATGTTGTTTTTCTCTTACAAACAAAAAGATTGAATTTGATAAAATGAGAGATAACAATTTAATGAAATGAGATAGAGACTGGTCTCCATCAATACTGTGAAAATAAAAAAGTAAGCTTTTTTTTTATTATGATTTCCCCTTGCAGTTTGGGCCTAAATAATGTAATATCTCTCAGGCATTGTATAAATATGGTGGACCAGTAATAATCTCTTCAGCCAAAGACTACCAGTCTGAAGCACTAATATACAGATGGTGTTTATTTACTGAGTTAGCTACTGATGTGAGTTTCCAGATGGTGATTTATCAGGACTTAAGAGCATAGGTAGATGTGGCATAAATTTGTCTGTTTAAATTGTTCAGATTTCTTGGAAGACCCTGTTCTTTACAACAGTTAAAACTCACTGGTTTAGAGCATTGGGCAAGTGTTTTTTACATACATAGAAAAGATTTTAACAGAGGCTAAAATCACAGAATCATAAAATAGTTAGGGTTGGAAAGGATCTTAAGATCATCTAGTTCCAACCCCCCTGCCATGGGCAGGGACACCTCACACTAAACCACCTCACCCAAGGCTCTGTCCTACCCGGCCTTGAACACCACCAAGGATAGAACATTCACAGCTTCCTTAGGCAACCCATTCCAGTGTCTCACCACCCTAACAGGAAAGAACTTTCTTCTCATATCCAATCTAAACTTCCCCTGTTTAAGTTTTAACCCATTACCCCTTGTCCTGTCACTACAGTCCCTAATGAAGAGTCTATCCCCAGCATCCTTATAGGCCTCCTTCAGATACTGGAAGGCTGCTATGAGATCTCCACGCAGCCTTCTCTTCTCCAAGCCGAACAGCCCCACCTTTCTCAGCCTGTCTTCATACGGGAGGTGCTCCAGTCCCCTGATCATCCTTGTGGCCCTCCTCTGGACTTGTTCCAACAGTTCCATGTCCTTTTTATGTTGAGGACACCAGAACTGCACACAATACTCCAAGTGAGGTCTCACAAGAGCAGAGCAGAGGGCCAGGATCACCTCCTTCGACCTGCTGGTCACAATCCTTTTGATACAGCCCAGGATACTGTTAGCTTTCTGAGGTGTGAGCGCATACTGAAGCCGGCTCATGTGTAAGTTTCTCATCAATCAACACCCCCAAGTCCTTCTCTGCAGGGCTGCTCTGAATCTCTCATCTGCCCAACCTGTAGCTGTGCCTGGGATTGCTCCAACCCAGGTGTAGGACCTTGAACTTGTCGTGGTTGAACTTCATAAGGTTGGCATCAGCCCACCTCACAAGCGTGTCAAGGTCCCTCTGGCTGGCATTCCTTCCCTCCAGCATATCAACCAAAACCACAGCTTGGTGCCATTGGCAAACTTGCTGAGGGTGCACTCAATCCCACTGTCCATGTCGCTGATAAAGATGTTGAACAAGACCAGTCCCAACACGGATCCCTGAGGGACTGTCCTGGGTTTAGCAGCAGTCATTTTTTCTCCTTCTTAGTAGCTGGTGCACTGCTGCGTTTTTGACTTTCAGCCTGGGAACAGCACTGATAACACCGATGTTTTTAGTTACTGCTCAAATGTTTAGTCTGACCAAGGACTTTGCGAGTCTCATGCTCTGCCAGGGAGCAGGGGAAGCCAGGAGGAAGCAGAGACAGGACACCTGACCCGAACTAGCCAAAGAGGTATTCAATACCACAGCACGTCATGCCCAGGATGTAACTGAGAGTTACCCAGAAGGGCTGGTTCACTCCTCGGTCAGGCTGGGTTTCGATGGGTGGTATTGTATTCTCTTCCTTGTTATTTCCCTTATCGTTATTAGTGGTAGCAGTAGTGGGTTTGTGTTATACCTTAGTTACTGGGCTGTTCTTATGTCAACCCGTGGGAGTTACATTCTTTCGATTCCCCTCCCCACCCCTCCGGGAGCTTGGGGGGGGGAAGAAAAGGGGGGAGTGAGCGAGTGGGCTGCGTGGCTGATTTACAGGCTGGGCTTAAACCACAACAGGGATACCACTCATTACTGGTCTCCAACTGGACATTGAGTCATTGACCACAAATCTTTGCGTGCAGCCAGCCAGCCAGCTCTTTATCCACCAAGGATGACACACAGGACAGTGCTGACTGTTTTGCACAAGTCCAGTAGATGACATCAACTGCCCTCGCCCTGTCCGTTAGTTCTGTGGTCCCATCATAGAAGGCCACCAAATTGGTCAGGCAGGATTTCCCCCTAGTGAAGCCATGCTGGCTGTCACCAACCACCTCATTGTTTTTCATGTGCCTTAGCATGTCTTCCGGAGAATCTGCTCCAAAATTTTGCCAGGCACAGAGGAGAGACTGACTGGTATTGAGTTGTTTAACATCTCTTGATTTAAAACTCTCAGATGAAGGTTTTTGTTAAAAAAAGTAAATCTTTTTTGTCTAAGAGCAGGCATGAGTTTTGTTCATTTTCTTTAATACTTGTATGGAACTAGACTTTGCATTTCTTTCATTTGTTTTTTGATTCCACTAAATTTGCATTATATACAAAACAGGCACTTCATAATCACGGTTGTTAACTCCTGTAAGCATACATTAAAGTTTTATACAAAAATAAATTCTGGAAAAGCATTGTTCTCTTTTTCTAATGCCATTAAAAGAGCTTCTATAGATCTACACTCCCTACTTGATCTTGAAAGATGGACAATAGGTGATAATGAATTCCCTTAGCACGTGCCAGGAAGTTTGTGTCTTACCATTAAATTCCCATATGGGGGATAACCTATATGTGGGTCCTACACCCCACAGATATAGCTGTTGATGTGACCAAGGAGGAGGCCAAGGAAATGCTAATTAACAGGACAGCACAAATCTGGCTGGGATGAGACCAGTGCATAGCTCTATGCCCACCAGTGGTGGAGCCTGGGGTAAAAAAGGACAGTATGAAGTGGGCAGTGGAAACAATCCAATTCTATCTTTGTGGACAACTTATATTTTTAAGCTAAATAGCAACACAGAACAGCAACATGTTTAAGCCTTGATCTAACTTCTTAAATTCTAAGATAAAGAAACAACAAAATCAGGGCTATATCCTCATCCTTCTTGACCTCGACCTTGCAGCTCTGGCAAAACCAATCTTCCTCCTCTTCCTGTAGCGCTGCTGTTCTTCCATTCCATACCTCCAAACTTTTCTGTCCTTCCTAGTTTTCCAATTTCACTTTCATAAACCTCCTCACCCAAATTCCAGGTTCCCATCATTTCCTATAGTAATTATTACAGTTGCTTTTCTTTGTCCTTGGCAAACATAACTTTGCCTTTCTCATGTCTAACCAGAGTGCTACTGACAGAAATCTTTTCCTTGTCTGCTGCTTTGGCTGTGTCACTTCCACTTTCTCAGTCATAACAGAAGTTTCTTGTCATTCCATCCAGGCACTTAATTTCCTATCCACATGTTCCCCAATCACCTCTCACTGCACCTTATAAGAGTAATTTTAGTATCCACTTGCCCTGCAGTGCCAACTCTCTGCACGTCTTGCGAACTCATATTTGGGAGGATTTCCTCAGCCATGTCCAAACACCAGCCTCCTTCCGCCTTCTTCCTAAGGCTCCCTTCTGCTCTGACACCCATCGAAACTTAGCAGAAGTTAGCTTCTGTTTCATGCTGCACCTGCCAGGTTGACCAGTACTGGTTCCCTGTTTCATTGTTCCCCCAGTTTATCTGCAACCCTCTGCTCTGCCTTGTCTTATGTGGCCATCATGCTACTCTGTGTTTGTACAAAGCCTCAGAGAAGCAAGGATTTTAAGGAGAGAGGGTCTATTGTTAGATCAACTGAAATAAATGGAAGAAACAGACAAGTTTGGGGTTATAAAGGAAGTGAATATACCCTTAAGTTGCAAATCCCATATAGCCAAAAAGAAAAAAATGTTTTCATACCTGAAAAAAAAAATAGTGAAGTTTGCCTCTGAGATAAAAATAAGGGTTGGAGTAAGGTGGTAACTGGTGGCTATTTTTTCCATGTTTATTTTTAAAAAAACACCTATTATGTGTGAGGTCACCTTCAGCTTCTAGATAGAGTTAGCATCATTAGGCAGGATGAACTTGGACCCTGCAATAAAACACAACAGTAACAGCTTATCCACAAAGGTAGGTCAGGATAATTTCAACAGTTCTGGTATTCAAACCTTAGGCTTCATGTTGCTGCAGATTGCATTGATGATTTGAGCATGGTACGGGGCTCACTACTGCAGGGGAATTCCCTTCGAAGTTATGGAGTTGCCACCAATATATATTTGCAGCCAGGAATGAGTTTACTGTGACATACAGAATGTACTGTCTTATAAGATTCATGAATTATTAAAGTGTTGACAAAGAGACTGAAAGCTTAGATGACCTTAGTAGCACTGAAATTAATACTGTAGCCATGGTTCACTACTTGCTTTTTGGGACTGAAAGTCAGTTTAAAAAGAAATAGGCAATTGCTAAACAGTTACTACACAAAATGAAAAATACATTTTTATGTTAGTCATAATGACAATTGTTTCTCAGTCTCCTACTAGAGTCTCTGCCAACCTGCTTATTTACTGGCTACAAGATATGTTTCTTGAGAGTTACATAAGTTAACAATTATTACTTTAATTGTACTATTGCAATTTTTCCATCAGGAAAAAAAAAATAACATAAAATTGCTACTTAACTATACCAACAGACAGCTTGTAAGAAAGGTAAACACAAAGAAGTTCTTCCTGATGTTAACGTGGAACTTCCTATGCTCTAGTTTACACCCATTGCCCCTTGTCCTATCACTGGATATCACTGAAAAAAAGCCTAGCTCCATCATCCTGACACCTACCCTTTACATATTTGTAAACATTGATGAGGTCACCCCTCAGTCTCCTCTTCTCCAAGCTAAAGAGACCCAGCTCCCTCAGCCTCTCCTCATAAGGGAGATGTTCCACTCCCTTAATCATCTTTGTGGCTCTGCGCTGGACTCCTTCAAGCAATTCCCTGTCCTTCTTGAACAGAGGGGCCCAGAACTGGACGCAATATTCCAGATGCGGCCTCACCAAGGCTGAGTAGAGGGGGAGGAGAACCTCTCTTGACCTACTAACCACTCCCTTTCTAATGCACCCTAAGATGCCATTTGCCTTCTTGGCCACAAGAGCACATTGCTGGCTCATGGTCATCCTCCTATCCACCAGGACCCCCAGGTCCCTTTCCCCTTCGCTACTTTCCAGCAGGTCAACCCCCAACCTGTACTGGTACATGGGGTTGTTCTTCCCCAGATGCAAGACTCTACACTTGCCCTTGTTAAATTTCATCAAGTTTCTCCCCGCCCAACTCTCCAGCCTGTCCAGGTCTCGCTGAATGGCAGCACAGTCCTCTGGTGTGTCAGCCACTCCTCCCAGTTTTGTGTCATCAGCAAACTTGCTGAGGGTGCACTCAGTTCCCTCATCCAGGTCATTGATGAAAATATTAAACAGCACCGGTCCCAGCACCGACCCCTGAGGAACTCCACTAGTCACAGACCTCCAGCTAGATTCTGCGCCATTGACCACAACTCTCTGCCTTCTTCCTTTCAACCAGTTCTCGATCCACCTCACTACTTGATCGTCAAGCCCACACTTCTTTAGCTTATCTATGAGGATGCTGTGGGAGACAGTATCAAATGCCTTACTGAAATCAAGAAAAACTACATCTACCGCTCTACCATCATCCCTCCACCTAGTCACTTCCTCATAGAAGGCTATAAGGTTGGTCATACATGACTTCCCCCTCATAAAACCATGTTGGCTGTTCTTAATGACCCCCTCATCCTTGATATGCCTAGTGATGGAGTCAAGAATAAGTTGTTCCATCATCTTTCCAGGGATGGAGGTAAGGCTGACCGGTCTATAATTACCCGGGTCCTCCTTCTTGCCCTTCTTATAGATTGGTGTGACCTTTGCCATCCGCCAATCCTCAGGCACCTCTCCCGTTTCCCACGACTTACCAAAGATGATGGAGAGTGGCCTAGCAATGACCTCCGCCAGCTCCCTCAGCACCCGTGGGTGCATTCCATCCGGACCCATCGATTTACAGATGTCCAGATTGCATAGCTGATCCCTAACCCAATCCTCATCTACCAAAGCAAACTCCTCATTTGTCCTGACTCCTTCTGGGGCTATAGAAATCCGGGGCCCTCAGCGAGAGTCTGCAGGAGTAAAGACAGAGGCAAAGAAGGCATTCAGCACCTCTGCCTTCTTTATATCCTCTGCCTCCAGGGTACCCACTTCGTTCTGCAGTGGGCCTATAAGAAATTCTTCCTGCAAAAGGGGGAATAAAATCTACAGATTTTCAAGTAGGAAAACAGTTATCAGCACTGTAGCACTCTACTTAGCAGGTTCTGGATTGCTATTTTATTCAATTTTTTGAAGACAGTTAGTGCCAGTAAAATAAGAGCGCAACTGCGCAATTGCATCTCTCCTGTGAAGAAAGGCTTAGAGAGTTGGTTTTGTTGAACCTGTAGAAGTCTCTGGAGAGACCTTATTGTGGCCTTTCAATATATAAAGGAGGCTTGGGACAGGACAAGTGGCAGAAGTTTTAAAATTAGACTGGGCATAAGGACGAAATTATCTATGATAAGGGTGGTGAGACACTGGAATATGCTGCTCAGAGAAGTTGTGGGTGTCCCATCAATGGAACTGCTCAAGGCCAGGCTGGCTGGGTTTTGAGCAACCTGGTCTAGTGGAAGATGTCACTGTCTATGGCAGAAAAGCTGGAATATAAGATTGTTGAAGGCACCTTCCAAAACAAACTATTCCATGATTCTACAATTCTCTGACTGGCACTGTAATTTTTACTGGAAGATCATAAACCCTGAAGGATGTAGGGTCAGGCTAAACAATAACTCTGTTCACTTTTCACACCACGAATGTATCTTAAAATTCTACACAAGCTGATTATCAGATACAAGGACAAATCAAGGATTGCATAATATTTGATGTGCTTAAAATGAAAGTATAGTTAACTGATTTACAGAGATATAAAACAGAAAACCACTGATGCTCAGCTACCATTCTGGGCAATGAATGTAACAACTTCGTTGTATCTCTTGTGTTCAGAAAGCAAACTGAGTGAAGAGTTTGTATTGAGATGTCTCCTGGAAGGGACATTTCTGACAGAATTAAGCAAAACGGCAATGCAAGCCCCAAACCGAAAAAGTGTACTGAATTCCAGAATCTGTTCTTCACATTTATATTCAGTTCAATGCACCAGAGCATTTTTTTCTATTCGTTAGACTTTCACCAAGACAATTCATAATTGTTAACATAATTGCCTAAAGCCTTTTAGGTGTAAATCAGTAAGCAATGAAGTGAGGTGGAAAAGTAGCTTCCCTGTGACAGATGTGTGCTTGAAAATGAGGTGATAATAGGTAAAATGGTATTAAGTAGACTAATGACATTCAATAACAAGCCTGTCTAATTGTGAAGATTTAATTAAAACAGAGCTGCTGTGATGCTGTTGCAATTATTAAGAGAATAGTTGGCTTTCTGTTTCAGATCAAGATGCTGTTTCAAAATAACATAATCTAGACCTTTAAAAAGGTCTAGATCTTAGCATGTCATATAAATATTTTAATCTACTTAATTACTTTGGGTTGAGAGTATATCAATAGAGTTAAGAAAAAAAATGGCATATCTGAGATGCTTCATAGGCACATTATATGTTAAGTCCTTTCCATTCAGCAAGACACTTGGTGCCTGAAATTTTTATAAACAAGATTTCATTAATGATAAAAAAGCTGGATTAATGAAAAACTGAAAAAAGTACACCAACACTTTATTATAAGGTTAGGTGGCTTGTGACAACTCTAAAGCTGCTCCCAGCTCTTTCACACTGAATTATATTTGCAACACTAACCAGGATCATATGCCATTTGGCATTAGCCAATAGCTATTACACACTAGAACCTGACTTCCAGGAGACTAATGTATAGAGCAGAAATATTCTTAGGCTCCTTGCACCATCAGTGAAAAGCTACATACTTCCCTTCAGTTAATAATTTAGAGCAGGCACCAATCTTATCTTAAGAAACCTGATCTAGAAACTGAAGTAGATAGTAAGAATTCCTGGTAAGTTCCTCCTTTCAGTCTATTCCCAATATTCAATCTTCCCTGGTGGGCCTCAAATACAAGATATATTGTTGGAAGGACACATATATGGCTGGCCTCAATCCCCAGAAATTTTTGCTTGAAAACTGCTAGCTAATTCAAATGAAGCATTTTTCTTGTATCTGATGTCACCTCAAAACCTACTGACCTGCATGACAACATCAGCACTTGCCCTTTCTCCTTTTTATTCCCTTTTCAATATCCATTTACTGCCTTGGTTTCCAGTTTGTGGCAACCTTAGTATCTGCCATGCTCAAGGAATTTCATCACCATTTCACTTTGAAAAGCATTAAAACACAAGATCCACTTGCTTTAATGTGACTCAGAAGTCCTAATATGACCCTTTCCTTTCTCTCCACTGATTTCCTTGTTCATAAAGAATAAATCTTTTGCACTGTATCTAACCTCATCAATATCTTTATGCCACGGAGGATTTTGACTGTCAATTAAATCCAGGTTTAGGTTTGTTCTGTCACCTGTTGCGCATGAATGACACAGATAGACAGTTCTGCATGTTTCTGGAATGGAAGAGCCCAAGCGTACTTCTTACCTTACCATATATCCAAAAATCTCACATCATCTGGACATATCAGTGGCAGAAAAGCAAACATACTATAGAGTAGCTACCACACAATTTTCTCTGTTTAATACTATTAAAAACTATATGCTCACCTTGAGGCTGCACTACTGATGGACTAGCAGACAACAGTATGGAAAGAAAGCAGTATCATGGAACAAAACATGTCTGTACCTATGCTCAACCTTGTAAGGTAGGGGTATCTTTGTCTTGCTTTGCAGTATTGCCACTGAGTGGGCCAAAAGCTTTAAGGACAAAATAGGGCTTAATAAAAGCGTCTCAGACCGATTTAAAGTATGCCAAATGCAGCTACTTAAGGGATAATATAAATTCCATCACTGTCCAATTCAAATTAGTCAAAATTCACCCGTGGAGCAAAAGTTTCTTTTTCCTTTTTCTGAACAAAGCAATAACAAAAATTAACAGCAGGTGGTATATGAACTATTAGTCATTTGGATAGTAATTCAAAGTCTATTTTAATCCTTTCACATGTGATATTCATTCCTTTTTCTCCCAATCACAGTTATATTTTCCTAGTTATTTCAACATTTCTAATTCTAGCTAATAACCAGAAACGAAAATGTAGCAGGGGTCCTGAATTTTACGGAAGGTTTGGTTCAGTTTTGGTGTTATGAATAATACTTATAGCCAAGGAGGGAAAGGGACAAAAAAAACATTTTACATAGGCCACAGAAATATCTTAGAAGTCTTTTCCTATCTTTACAGTTATAAGCTTGAGATGGTAGCCTACAGGCAATGGAATTCATTACTCCTAACCACTAGATTGTCCAGTGGTTCTCCTTCAAGAAACTGATAGTTTTTGTTTACTCTGTGTTTTGGATTAATTGATTCAGCACATTAGAAAGAACATCCCCCTAAGGTTTTCTCCATTTTCAGCTTGTCAAACACTGTTCTGCCTTCACACACTGTCTTTCAGACATACTCTCCTCACCCCTTCAACACTTTACACAGGACCTGTAAAACCCAATTTAATCTAATACTGTTAAGACATCTTGTTTTCAGCATCTGTAATGATAGCTCCAAGGAGAGCAGGATTTAAAGACTGCTCTTGAGCATAAAAAGTTTCATAGTCTCATAAAAACAGCAGAAAGTCTTCTTTATTATTTACAGAATTATTTTTCATCAGCTGAATTCAGTAAGAAATACAAAAATTGAGTCTTTAATTTGTTCATGTTTTACAGAAATATTATACTTGCACTACTTGGTGTCTAATAAACATGTACACTCTAAAGTTGATGAAATCTCAATGTATTCAACCCCAAAATGTCTTTCTCCACCTTTCTTACCCCCTTCGTTTGTTGTTTATGAAAAGAGGTCTGAGAGGGTTTCTTCTCAGTACATCAATTTTTAAAAAAAAAAAAAGAAACCCAGCCTCATTCCAATTCTTCCTAGCTTGTTAAAGTCATGCAAAAAATCTGTTTGTGGTAGCCTTTGAGCTCTGGTGATGGCCCTATTTTTTCCACTCGTACTGTGCCACGTTAAATGCCACCACAACTGATTGTGCATGCTTACTTCTGGAATCACCAGAAGATTAGGAACCAACATTGACAAAAAACTTTCTTAAGAAACTGGCATGATATGTCCTAGTTCAGGAAGGAAGGAAAATTGTTTCCAGAATCAGTGTTTTGAAACCTTTGAAAGGCTAGTCAACATGGGCTGAGGGCAATACCTGTTTCCTTGTTGTTCTGCCAATGACAGGAAATGGGATATCTAAGACTTGTTCTGACAGTGCCCTTGATGCTTGACACAGAGTACTGGGGTTGAGGAGAAGGAGAAATAGCTGTTTGCTCTACTGTGGTCCATAGGTGAGCTAATGAAAAAATACACTTTGTACTTTAATCTAAATACTGATTTCTTCTCCTCTAAGTACTTCTATGCTGATCAAAGACAGAATCCATATTCTTTCCAGATCAAAAATATAGCTAGAAATATCAGAAGTCATCAAGTTTCCCACAAGACACCACTGGTAAACTGTGACGCCACAAGAGTCTTTTGGATTCACAAAGACTTTACAACTCATCTAATAACAGAGGGCATCACATATTCCAGGACATCTGTAATGGAAGACAATCTCTTTCTCCCTTAAGAGTTGAGAAGGAGAGTTAGTTATGACTTGTTTAAGCAAAAGGAAAAGGGGAAACTCTTAGAAAAATTCTGGGTTTACTTCTCTTGTATTTGCAAAAGGAAGACGTCTTTTAAAAGTATTTCTCCTTCTAGGTAAAACCACAGTGGGATTTAAAATTTCATAATGAAATCAGAATGAAAAAATACATTTCTATTTCAGAAAACTGAAAAAAAAAAAGATTCCTGTCTCTTCTATTTTCTGAATGTGTTTCAAGGAAAAGGAAGAATCATTTTTGTACAGTCTGCAAAAACCTTCAACCCAGAAGCCATTAAAGAAAGCAGAACAACTATACAGCTGATGAAACAACTCTTAGGATCAGTTGCAATTTAAATAGTTTCTCTATGTAAATCTAGACATCCTATTTATCTCAGGCAACACTTCCACAGGGAAAACAGAAAGACAGTATTAGGGAGAGGGAATAAATCTGAACACAGAAAAGGAGAGCTGCAAAATAAGCTAATGGAGAAATTGCAGTTGCTTTTCTTTTTTTCTTTTTCGTTATGTGAAGCAAGCCTCTTTAAGAGAGGATAACTTGCCCAAACACAGCTTCTATATTATGTGTGATACCAAATTTGTTCCACTGTTTTCTTCATCTGTAAAACAAGTGACATAAACAGGATATGCTTGTACTGGCAAAATTACTTCTATTTTCAAGGTAAAAATACGGCCCCACTGAAATGAATGACAAAACTCCCAACAAATTTAAAAGGACAAGTCTCCATCCAAGCCTTACTGTTTCTCAATATTCAGATGTAGTTAAACTAATAGCTTGATCCTTCAAATTTTTATATGGGTGAGTATGCATATTCACTGCAAGATCTCCCACAGCTATGTAAGGGTCCCATCTGTAGTGTTAGGAAGCAGGTAGGCAAATGGCAGCTTGGGGCAACACTACTACCATCTTATTCCTTGGTATCTCTGCAATCTTAGTGTACTGGCTGATATCTGACCTGGAAGAATGCTCTGATCCAAAGGGCAACCCCAGAGGGATCTTGTGTAAAAACATTGTTATTGAGTTCACAACATGCAGCAGGAGAGAGAAACGTTTGCATACATTCACAGCTTTTGATTATGTCTCCAGGACTGAGAATCAATTGGGATCTTTGCCAAATGGCCAATCAAAGGCAAAATTCAAATATAGATTCCTGTGAAACTTACGGATCGTCCACACCCTGACAAATGCTGGGTACTGTTTAACTAGGCCATGTTAGACATAGCTCGTTAAATTATTGTTATCTACAATGCACCAGCCTTTTATCTCTATGTAACAAAAATATATTGGACTTGTTTTCCTTCTTCTAGCCTTATGGTAAATCATCTTTTTTATTCACAAGACACGACTAAGGTAAAATTTATGACTCTCATAGTCTATTAATAAACTTTACACCAGTATTTACACCAGAATTCCAGGGATGTATTATTCATTTCTGTACATTTTAAAAGAACTAGAGTCATAACAGAGAGTCCAAATGTAAGAACCCCATATTATAAAGATATCAGATGCAGTAAAGAAGGAGTTTATATAAAGTCTAGTTTTCTTCCAGAGTTGTTTTACGTACTGGTGACTATATCGTGTTACTGAATTAAATGCAGAAAATAATTTGTTGCTAATTATAAATCACTCTTAGAATTCAAGAAATTCAAACTTTATCTTCCAGAGGTGAAGCTCTTTCTTTACATGAAAGAGACCTGTGCCCTAGATTCCTGATCACCCTGGTTGCCTTCCACTAGAGAATTTTCAGCTTTTCCACATATACCTCCACAGCTGTATTCTGCTGTGACCTCACCACCACCAGCCAGAGAGGGATAATAAGTTCCCTTACTCTAAGGGCCATGATCCTCCTAACATAAATCAGTATTTTATTTTCTTTATTCACAGTGGAAGTTCAATTTGGAGTTCAAGGTGATTTTGTTAGGAAAGTACATTTCATTATGTCTGCCTTAGTAAATACTCCATGGTTAAAAAACTATGTAGCATAAAACCTTTTTTATACTTCCTTTCATTAATTTATTATTTTTCTTTTTTTCAGTACTGGAGATGATTTAGAAATGTGATTATTGCTAATGTAGTGCCACTCTGGTACAGACCCATTGTTGTGTACCATAACGCTACTTTAACAGACCCTGTGCAAACACTGAATTTTTTATGGACACTTTTAGTGTTCATAAAAGACTTCGCTCAAACTTCAGGGTTCTGCTTCATAGTATAAGTTCAGTATAAGTTACTTAAGATCTCTAATAGGACTATTCTGCTATGGGTTTGAGACAGCTAACATGAAACCATGAAAAACTGCAGTAATTTCTACATCTGGAACAATAACTCAGCTGTATAGTCACTTGATAGACTCTACTGTATGCAACACAGATGTATTTGCAGCTCCCTGTCATTAACTTTCTTTTTTTTTTCCTAATACCCCACCTGAATCTCTCGAGGTGCAACTTTCCATCTGTCCTTATTGAATTTCATAAGGTTCCTGTGGATCCTTCCCTGTACCTTGTCTGGTCCCTTTATATGGCAGTCTTGTCCTGGAGTGTATTGATCCCAGTCTGGTATCACCTACAGACAGTATCAGAGTGCACTCCATTATCACTTGCAGGTCACTGATAAAAATGGCAAACGACAGGTCCCAGCAGTGACTTCTGTGGTATTCCATTTTTCACTAGCCTTCAATTAGAGCACAAAGCATGAATTAACTACGGCTGCTTCAGCCCAGCCAGCCAACCTGTTGCAATAATTTCTGTTGCACGTATGTCCATGATGTGCTGACTTGGACACAGGAACATTTCCTCAAATACTGCTGAAAACCTTGATAAAGCTGAAGGTAAACTATGTTTGACACTCTGCCCACCCATGAATCTAGGCATTTTATCATAGAAGTCAATCAGGTTGGTCACGAAAGAATGGACTGATGAGGTGTCAGTCCATGCTGGTCATTCTTACCTGATTCTGTACCTGGATATGTGTTCTAAGAGGATTCTCTGTTTTTCTGTAATTTAATGGACTTAGACCCTATGAAGTTAGTTTTAGCATAAGCTCTTTCCTTTTAATGGCAAAGTTTATAGTGTTACTTCATTTGTATCACTAGAGTTAGAAGTACATAGAATCAGTGAAGTTACCCCTTATTTATGGAAAACAAACAAAGCAGAGTAGTGCAGCATTGAATCAGGCTGTCCAAGACGGTCTGTTTACAGATTTATTCTTTTGGAAAAGTGCCCTTAAGTTTCTTTGTTGTAAGCATCATAAATATAATTTCTCTTCTCTTATAAGTCTGTAAAATTCCCTTTTATGGCACAGAAAATCTCAATGTTCAAGAATCATTTTATACAAAAGTAATTTGCAATTATAATTTATCCCCATATTGCCATACAAGATTGCACTTAGGAAGACAAATAGAACAGAATGAACCATAAATTTCCCTCCTCATTATGAATGATCAGGATCCTGCAAAGGCATTATGCGTGATATAAATATGTGAAATAGGATCATTCACTAGTGAATTTAATAAGTTTGGTTTAATAAAAAGAGAGCTGAAAAACTCTTTGTCATCATGGAAGTTTTAAAGTCTTGTTGTAAGAGAGAAATTGGCCAAGATAGACAGAAAAAAAAAGTGAGTCACAGAACCTTATAAGAAGTACTGCTGACCACCTTGAGGCCTGAATGGACCAGAAGCAAGCCGTTCAAAGACAAATATACTTCACACTTGTTTATGTTTTTGTCTTCTCCTTTTCACTTCCCCAAATGAAGGGAAATAAAACATGCTACAAGAGCATTTACATTAACAAAATATAATTATAGCCTCTAAAACATTTTTAAATTAAGGTAATTGCTCCGTATGACCTGCTGCTAACTGTGATTCTGCTCATGCTTTGCAATATTTTACCTCTGAATTTTTTGTAACTCCATTAAGGGGTTTTGGTTCAACAAACATCAAAAATTTGAAGCGATGTGAGTGTATAAAGATTGCAGCTGGTAACCTGATAAAGTTAATGTAACATTTTGTACTCCTGGATTTTAAATTTCTTCTGTATTCTACCATTTCTCAATTCAGTGTTCCATCCCTGGCTTCATCACACTGTTTTGGAACCTCTGTTTACATTAAAAGGAATGAAAACTTCTCCTTTTCTGTAATTTAATGGATTTAGAAACTGTACTGTCAGCTTTAACATAAATTTTTTGTTTTAGATACTGAAGCCAACATTTGCCGTGCAAGTTCTCTAATCATTTGTACTGCTACAAATTCACTGACTGCAGGAAAGTCATTCCTGATTTACAGGAGTGCAAATATGGGAATCACACTGCACATAGAGTGTTAATCTATTGACTGAATCACTAAGGTTTCTTGTGCAATAGGACAACCCAGGGTACAACACTGCATAACTCAGAAGAAATGTGATATGAACATAATGTGTACTCTGTGTTTTGAAATTTATGGCTTCACTTCTCAAGATGAGACTTTTCTATAGCTGCTTTGCCAGTCAATCACAGTGGATCATTATCAAAATTAATACAAATAAAAATACATATCATATTACTAAGATTGTGCAATGCAACTAGACCATGTGTACAACACCTTGCTTATTCAGTGCTATAAAATAATTAATACCACAGCTTATTTCACCATTATTATTCCCTTCTACTGTTACTGAAGTAAAAACAATAAAAAGTTTTATCCCATTTTTATATGAAAATTGAAGCTGAGAGATTCCCATTCCCTTCCTTTGTAAAAGGATATTCCGGCAATGTTCCTTTCAAGGAGGGCTCTCTAGCGTTCGTGTATATCAATTTAACAAGAGCTTCTCTTTGGATAAACAAATGGTTTCAAAAGCAGAGTCCTTTTTTTTTTTTTTTTATAAACTCTTTTTTTATAACCTCTTTTTTTATAAATGCTCTAGTCAAAACAAATGGGATTTTGGACATATTCTAGCTAAAATAAATGGTATTTTTTTATATATAGTTATAAGAAAAAGGACAATAACCACTTTCATATATACATGGCACAGTTTTCTCACTGACAAAAAGAGTTTTAATTTTCCTGTCTCTTTCAAGTATCCCATCTGCAGACTGGGCTGTTGTACAATTCTCACTGGACTGAAATTTATGCAAGGGAGGTTTGCTACCTGTGTCAAAGTAGCTACGGTTTCATCACTGCACAATTAAAAAATAAGAATAAATTGTGAAATGAAGAAGAATTAAAAGAATAAAAAAGGATAGAGAACCTTATGTAGCATGTACCCTACGCTGCATAGGGTGTTAGGAAGCTTTATGACTACAAGGCTTTCACACACCTGCAGATGAATAAAGTCATGCAAAAGCACATGCCATGATTTTTAATTTTGCCATGTGCCATTTTTTCTCTTTCCCTGCCTTAGACAACATTAACCCTGGGCCTCGAGAAAACTGTTAGTTTTCTCCTTATCTTCCCTATGTCCAGTACAATTGCACTGTAGCCGACATTTTTATTTTTTTTTTTTAGGGGGGAGAAAAAAAGTCAGCCCACACTTATTTTTGTAAATGCTAAAAATGCAAGGAAACAGAAAACTAGTATTTATAAGAGGGTAGCTCCTAGGCATTGCAGTAGATAAGGAGGACACCATTATCATCCACATTGAATAAATATATACACAGTCTGTCACAGAGTCTTCTTCAGAGAGTTTAAATGGACAATTTAAATTGACAGGACAGTGACGGAAATAGACAGAAAACTGAATTACACAGAAGACAACCTGTCCAAGGTCACACCACAGTCTAAAGTCACTGTGTTGACACAGTGGAGCCACTACTGGCAGCACTACTATTTTTTAAGCTTTAGTGTACAGGTCTATCTGTGGCAACATGCTGCTAATAAGCTATACATTGAAAATAGCAACATCGGGTTGGTTAGCCATTGGAAGAGAAGATAGGAGTCTCATGCAATTTAAGTATCATTACTCCAGTCTGACAAGCTATGAAACAGCAAAGAGAAACAGCAAGTAGCTAGATGTTAAAATGTTAAGGAACACTATTAACATTCTAGCATTCAGATTTACAAATTCATTTATTTCAAGCAATAGGAAGAATCTCCTGGAGTTTTTGTCAACATTAACAAAGTCTCATTAATGGCCTTTTTATTTCTCATTACCCCTTCATTAATAATGGTTCTGAAGAAAGGTTCAAAAGAAAGTGTAAGAATAAAGAAAAAGTAGTATAAGTATTTTGATTTCCAATACTTAATAGTCAAAACAGTGAAACGTGTGAAACACCTCAATATGCTGCAAAAAAGCTGATGGCAATTGCAACATGAAAACAAGCTGCAGGAATGTGTAAAACTGTTTATTGTTCTATTTTTATAATCAAATGAGAGATTCAGAGCCCTGAACAAACCAGCTTTAAATGGAATATAATTTCTAGCAAAATACTCTTGCAAAAACTTGTTGAAATAACCACAATAATATGATATCAAATTGAGGACAATTAAACAGGAGAGGAATAGAAATTCTTTGCTACAACAATAAAAGAGTTACTTCAAAATAATTGTTTGCCACATATTCTACTATTTATCTAAAGAAGAAGATGGAACTGTGTATTATAAAACACAATTTGTTACCTAAAGTCTATAAAAGTTAAGAGGAAAAAAATATTAGCCCTGTGATTTTAGATAACACCATGCAATACATGCATGGGAAGCATTAATATATTGAGAAAGGGGAAAAATTTTTATCCGCTGTCTAGAAAAATTACTCCAAACAAAGATTCACATATATAACAGCAACTACATCTTAAGGAATAAGATTTTATGTTGCAAACCAACAGAATGACCAGGGATGGAAGACCCTTCATTTTATGGAAGGCAGTAGATAAGGTTCCTGTATGTGTGCTGGTTTAAGATGAAGAATCCAAACTCCTTATTGAAAGCAGTGTCCTGACTGATAAAATTAATTTCTAATAAATGTTGCATATGCTTTGCAATACTCAAATCATTAATATTATCACTCCAGTTTCTGAAAAAACTTCAATGATCCCATCTCCTCATCTGACTTGAAATCTACCATGTTTCTTTTATGCATACTATAACATGAAATGCAACTTCACATGAGAACAGAAAGTGATACGTAAAGAAAAGTGAATTTACACTAATAACTATTTGCATTTCTCTAGGCTACAAAACTTGCAGTTTAAGCCAATTTCTGTATCTGATTTTCAGAATGAATTAGAACTCAAAAATGTCCTTTCACATAAAGTTATAATTGCAAATCATAGGTAATCCAGAAGCTGCAGTCAACAGAAGTTGTTTTCTAAAGAAACATCTCTTTTCCTTGGGGAACAGCAGACCTGAATGAAGAAAACCAAAGACCCTGAGAATGTAATGCAAATGTAGAGGTAACCATTTCAACAACATATTAAAGTACTGGAAAACTACTAGTGAAAAGTTCATTTCAAACCTATGAATGGGGATAAAAGTCAAGGCCAGCAATTATTAATAATTATTAATACTGTAAAGCATCATGTTATTTAGATACCTACTCTTCCACCATAACCCAGGAAATGAGGCATTTTGAATTTTAGGTGGCTGTTTTCCTCTTTGGAACTGTGGACTAGTACTAGGTTACTGAATTCGTTGCCCTTTATATTGCTATCCAGTACTTTCTTGCTGATACTCATAAAATCTATTCGATAAAAGAGTCATGGATCCCAAAGTTCCTACTGTGTGTGTATAGTTCCCACCATTGTGTGTGCCAACCGCATGCCTTTGTTTCTTTTCCTTCATTTTCCTTTCCCCATCAACCTTCACTTCATTCCTCCCTATCAGAAGAAATGACTTTTCAGATGGGTATGGACAGATCTAAGCCCATATGTCCATGTTTCATCAGGCTGGAGCAGAATCAGTTGCAGACTTTAAAGATGAAGTTGTGTCAAAGGAGCACTTTGAAAACAGTATCTCTTCAGCTGCAAAAGGCACAGTGCTGAAACCTAGGCTAATACAAATTAAAGAACTTCTCGACAGCTCAAGAATTCACAACAGTAGAGAATCTGATCCATCCAGAGGTACGTAAATACTAGGAATTGTCATAATGCTACTCTTGATTTATATTTCTTTGAATGTGAATAAGTTTGTTACCTGTCTGTGAAAAACAAGGTACTTCAACAACAGCCATGACTCTGAATCTCAAAATGTTCAATTAAAATCATACAGGATAAATTTATCTGCAGTAACTTGTGTATCTCATAATATTCTTTATTATCTGTTCCATTAGTCATTCCAAGACCATAATATCATTCCTACCATTCATAGAACAATGGCACATAAAAAGTACTACATTGTGTCAAAAAATTTCTTATGCCATTATATGTCATCTTCTCAGTAATGAATACTTAGTGCAGTACATCTCTATTAAGATAAGATCTTAAGCATCACTTATAAGGAAATACTGATTTTGCTTCTTAATCCTATGACCATATGTAAAAGCCAGATCTTCCAAGCAGAAATTAGATCACCTGTTTTTATTTTATCCTCTTTCTACCACAGCTTAATGACTTGTTTGCATTGTTCCCTACTGCTGTGCGTTGTCTTGATTATTTCAATAACAATAATCAACACTTCTTTCCTCATCAGTGTACCAGGATGTTTTGTTTCTTTTTTCCCCAGACTAATTATTTCACATATTTCTATACTACACTGTATTTACCATCTGCTGACCCAATTACCTAAATGATCCAAATCCTCTTCAGTCTGGTTGGAGTTTCTCATTATTTGCTTCAACTTCCATTTCAGTAACATCCATAAGCCATGAGGGCTTATTTTACATTCTACATCTATGTATCAGCAGATCTTAAGACTGCAGTCTAGGTGGTCACATCCCACTGAAGAATATTCTGAATCTGATACACAGGACAATTATTTCTTCAAATGGTATAAAAGATGATACTAGCCAAAATATATACGAACCTTCTAACTTTTTCAGGTTTAGAACAAAATGTTCATTCAACTTCTCAGACTATTCCTCACTTTTAAGGATTTCAGAGATATTTTTGAAGTATGTAGCTATAACTGCAGACATCAATCATTTGCTTCTCAGCTTTGCCAGATTTGTCTAACACTAACTAACTACTAACTACCAGAAAGAAGGCCCACACATGACTGGCTCTTCATGTCCTTATGTGCTCTTGACAACATGAGTTACTTTACTGATACCTTGCAAGGATTCAACATTGCACTTTACACAGATGAAAGTGGGGTTTTGAAGTGTATCATGCATTTCATATGAGAATGGCTGCGATAACAACTCAAGATGCTACAAAAAAATTCAGTAAATGGTAGTGGCTTTGAATTTTGCAAGAGAAGATATTAATACAGCTTCTTTCTGAGAAGGAGCAGAATGGAAGAAGGTTTCTAAAAGATGATAGAAAGCCTTTTCTCAATGATTTTTAAGTAAGTGCGAGAAATCAGAAGGGAATGGTATATGCACACAGAGAGTTAAAAGGCTGGAGGGTTTTTAGGCTGAAGGGATTTGCAGTTTGTTCTAATTGCTTACTTATTCCTTCATTATGGTTGAAGAGTTCTGGTAATTCACCATTATTAAATATTCAAGAACTGGTCCGGAGGAAGCATTCTTCAGGGACTGCTCTCATCACTCCACTGCCAGTTGAAAATCCTGCTTTGTGCCTGTTCATGTGTGCAAACAAAGCTTTGCTTTTCCTTTTTTATTGACTTCCTTTACTAAAAAGGCTTCAAGCATTGTGGTAATGTGAGATTATTTAGGAAATTAACACTTGTGCATCTTTCATGGAACTTTCTGCATATCAAGAACAGTGTGTTTATCTTTTGGAAGAAGAGAGTAAAAAATGTTCCTGCCCCTAAGAAGAACCTTTATATGTCCACATTCTCTCCACTCTCATCTTGCTAATACTCCCCCCTTACCTACATTTTCTTTATCTACAGACCTCTTAGCATGAAATTCTCTTACTTCCCTTTCAAGGTGAATCAGTATAAAAGATACAATTATAAGTTATACAGTAGTTTAAATCACTTGAAGAATAAATCATCAGTTATACTGGGGAAATATTGCATTACTGGAAAGGCTCCATCAGTACCAGGGCTCTGTTATAATAAGGAGTATTTTTACATGTACAGTAATTGAGCATCCTTTCTCCAAGTCTTCAAAACAAAGAAGCACAAAATATTTTCTCCAAACAGCACCTACAAAACCTGAGGAAGGTACATGGCCATCACATAATACACTAGCATATAGGTTAGTCTCATTTCCAGGTGAGATTTTCACTGATGCGTGAGTTCTGCATTAGCAATAACAGCAAAACTCCTTCAAATGGTGCAGAGGTATCACAACTGTTATACTGTAGAAATTGGTTGCCATCAGTTGGTAGCTGTCAACCCCTTATAAGAGGGGTTGAGAGCTACCCTCAGAGTTGCCACAACATGATTCTTGCACTTCAATGTCCAGCTCTGTACGTACATGTTTGCTTTAGTCTAGCAGTTTCTAACAAGCATATGAAATATTTCCAAAGTCAACTATCATGGGTTGCTACACAGAAAATTATCAGGAAATGTTATCTTCTTTCTCAGTAGATCCTTATATATGATTCCACATCCAACTTAACTTGGTAGGGAATAACCCTGGATTGTTCTGGATTTTGTTCTGGCTAATCTTGGACAGTCAAAACAGCTATGATCAATGTCCTGGGTTATGCTGAGATTTGTACATCAAAAATTGCATTTGTCTTTCACCTGAAGCCAAATTCTGCTTTCATTTATATTTTGATAACCTAAGGCAGAACCTGAAATAAATGAAAGTTCAAAACATTGTGTTCATGCACGAGCAAGTAAAAACCCCTTAATGACCTGATGACAAATTTCAAACCATGAAATCAGTATTACAAGTCCGAACACACAATTCCTTGTTTATATCTTTGAAAATTTTAGATGCTACAGAAATTTTCTGCGTTGTTACTACAATTTTATCAGAGTTTGCCAGAACTTTGTTTTGGAATTCTTCATAGAAAACTTAGGGGAAAGCTTAGGTTTGCTCTCCAATCCTAATAAAATAAATCTGATTCTTTCACCCTGGAACCACTGAATAAAAAAATTCTAAATAGATATAAGCAAGGATTTTCTTAAAATGGTTTATCCACCAAAAAAAAAAAAAAATCCATTTAGTCAGAGTCGAGCTGTTTGCAAATCTAGCAGAAATTCACCAAAGATTGTCAACTAAACAGAAAAAAGTGCCACAGGCAGATTTTCACAAAACTATGATTTAGCGGCTTGAGCACTTTGATACACAGATGATCAATTTCTTCCCTAACTGAAGAAGCTCAACACACATATCTTCCCCTTCTTGGAGAAGATCCTAACTAACAGCTTGTTAGCATATTTGACTTTTTTCTCCACTTTGCATAACTGATTAAATGAAGGTGATAATTCTTTCACATCTGCAATAACTATCCTATCCATCTTTGTTGGGTTTTATTGTTCGTTGTTTGTGTGGTTTTTTTAAGGTGGCTCTTTCTTTCTAGTCTTGAACTATTAAAGTAGTAACTGAAGACAGAAGGAGAGGGAGGGAGTAATTCTCTGGTCTGTTAGTTTAAAAAATAATTTAGGAGGACTTAATTGTTCCAGAATTTGTACTACTGCACATTAACTTATTTACATAACACAAAAGTGTCAAGAGGAGAGACTGAGAATGAGCTTTGCTTTCCTTTGAACCTAAAAAACTTATAGCTGTGTGACTATAACGTTCCTCCTGAATAGGCAGACAATATGGGTTTGATAACATTCTGACAGGGAATGCCTTGGACCTATGTCTCCAATATGTTTTATATCTGATCTACTGCATAAAGGAGTGACATTTTTAATCAGTACTGGGAAAACAAAAAAATCATAATAAAAGCCAGACTTTTCATTAAATAAAAAGGGGGAAGGGGGTGTAATAAAGAATGTAAGAAAGCAGTAAGCATATACTGATATTTCAGCAGAATACTTCCCCATTTCCTAGCACCTCCTGAGCTTCCAATGGCATCTTTGTATTTAATGGTCCCTGATGGCATGTTTCTTGCCATGAATTTGTTCAACCACTTCTTAAATCCATGTAAATTTGTACTATCTATGACCTACTGTGAAGTAGTTTCTCAGTTATGTGAGGTATGAGGGCATACATCCTATTGCTCATTCAAATCTACCACCAAATAATGCAATGTGATAGCTTGTTATTATGGAGGGAGAAGAGAGGAGAAAGAGACTAAACATTCGCTACCACATCTTCCATGGCATCTGTGATTTTGCAGTCTTCTGTCATGTGCCTGCCTCATCTGTCTTATTCCCAGACGGAAGTCTTACACTTATAATAAGTCTTACTCTAATAATAATTCTGTATGCACAAGCTGATCCATACCAGCCAACTCTGTCAGCTTTTTCTGAATTTGTCCTGAATCCAGTGCCTCATTCCTGAGGTGGAACAAAGAAAACTGCACACAGCATTCAGGTACAGCATGGACCTGCAGACACACTGCAGATTTATGGAACAGCATAGTAACTGTTGTTTTGGAGCCTAGCTCTTTCTCAGCTCCTAAAATTTAGTTAATTTTTGACCTGAAAGAATGCTGACCTGAAAGCTACCACAAGCTCAGGTCTGACAACTGACACCAGTTAGCTCATGGCTTGCTACACTGCACATACATACACTGCTTTGCATTTATATTACTGAGTTTTGCCTGTTTTTTTGTCACACAATTACTTACCTTTTTAGAGCAAGCCCTCACCCACATTACTCAGAAATACTGCATACAGTCATCGCCTCTGTCACCTCATACTTCACACCGTTTCACACTCTTGCCAGTGACATCCCAAAGAAGTCTCTTAAAACTGTGACCTGCTTTTTAGACAAGTATTTGTATGGGTGAGGAACTATCCTTTTCTTTCTCAACAGTTCTGGTTTTCCCTTGGTGCTTTTTTTGGCACTTCTTATGCTATCTTGTTTGGGGTTTTTTAGGTACAAGTGCTTGTGAGTGTCTGGTGCTAGCAATTTGCTAACATTCGTTTTGTCTATTTGTTCCACAGACCTTCTCTTTGGCAAATGATCCATTTTTGTTCTTTTGCTGCAGTCTTATCTTCTCTTAGCAGTCCTTTCACACATTCCCAATCTATTGGACCTCTTCATACACTGGGAGAATGCCTGTTTCTGTTGTGTCTGTAAGTGGATGTATTCTTTTCTCAATACCTTTTCAAGTTGCTGCTAAAAATCTTTGTAGCCTGACATGTTATGTTTCTACACCATAAAAACTGCCAGAGGTTAAATTATTTCCTATTTCGGACATAACAACAAGTTTCTGAAGGATGCCTTCCTTCTCTTATCCTCCCTTTCCACCTTGTTTGACCACATCTGCTTTTGAAAGTCTTTCCATAGGCTTTTTAACAGATGACGTTGTCTCCAGTATGTGGCCTTTCAGCAGACATCATGTCACCTGCAAAGATTTGGGGCTTTCAGCTGCCCCTTTTGGTTTCTTTTTTTCTAAGGTGATCCCTCATTTTTCTTGATGCTCCCTTTATGCTCACACATAGAGCTCAGACAGTAGCTCTGGCTACCGTCACTCCTGCAAGGACAGTTGGAAATCTGTCCTTGCGAGGAGCACCTCTGTGTCAGCAGCACTTTGAACAGTGCTTGTGTAGCTTCAGGCGCAAGGGAAGGCTGACGTTTCCAATCCTGGGTTTCCATCCATGAATTAGTTTTTTGTGGCAGTGCAGGCAGCAGGGAAGCCTTGCTGTTGCCTTCCAGGTCTGGGATTTCAATCTCTGTTGCCTGTTGTGTCACTTACTTTAATGATGTGAATTAACACCAAGCTTTCTTTAACACTCATACCAACATGACCTATTTTGTAATACCATGCTTCAAAGGGTTCAGGAAAAGCACTGTCTCACTTTACTCTGTCTGGTACTCCATTATGTGCCCAACAGATTATTTCCTGAGTTTCATTTCAATGGAAGATTGTGGGAGATTTTCCCCCTCTTCCATTTTAAAGCCTTCAGCCAAGCAAAGAGACAACTATACCCTACCCCTAATTTCAGCAGTTCTCACAGAACAAACACTTGTTTCAGTGTTTTTCCAGTTAACAGTTATTTAGAGCTGTAAGTTAGATTTCAGTATATTTGCATATCTGCATTTAACAGCTTAGAAAATGTAAATTAAAAGTAATTACACGGAAATATAAGGGGAAACATAATTGTTATCGCAACATCAATAGTGTCAAGGATATTTCAATACTTGAGTTAAACTGTGTAGCCATCAAGATCTTTATCAAGTTATATGACTTATGCTATCCATAAGGGCAAACTAGATTATCACTTATTCCTTTTGCCTTTACTATTTCTGAAAATATATAGTCCTCTGACATATAATATCTAATATGCTTTTTCTTTTTTATCTTTTGCTGTCTTTTTTTGGCCCTGAGGGCTTACATCAGAACATCAGTAACATAACTGAGTTATTTTGACTTGATCTACCTTTGCTTTACTGCAGACACAGCAGCCTTGGCTGGGTCTATAACTTTGACAGGCAAATTCTAGTTACTTTAGTCGTCAACCATTCTAAATTACCAAAGGAAAACTAATAGCACATTTCTGACATGAAAATACTGCCTCTTGTCACTGTCATGCAATAACTAGAATAAGCAAGCAAGCAAGTGCTTATTTTCTCACAGAGTTGACATATGTCTTTAGTTTTACCCAGCTAAGCTTTGATACTTAATGTGTCACATACCTACAAGGATTATGAAATTTGAAATGGAAAACTTTTCCAAAGAAAGTTCAAGTTCAGTTTAAAACCCTATGATTTTCTCTGCTTGCAGAAATGTCATTTGAAACTTGCAGACATCTAATAAGTGAAAACTGCAGCACAAGGAACCTTTTTTGGTTGAAACTTCTTCTCCTTTACTTACAGGTCTAAAGCCTGAAGCAAATGAAAGCTTGAGACATTGCAAAGTTTGAGACAGAACAATTCAAATAAAAGCAATGTCAACAGAAGAGCTCCCCCAGTGACTTTTGCAGATACAATGGCTATGCATTTGCCTGTTTACATCTCTAGATGTAAAGTGTCATGGATGTCTGCTTTAAAACAATGAATTCTTCTTCAGCCAAATTCAAGAATTTTGACTCACTTTGGGTGAATATCAAAATTAGTGAAGGGAAAGGAAGGCAGAAGTTTATTTTTAATATGAGCATAGTCTGACTATTTTTCACTGTCTTTTTCAAATCTCCTCACCCTTGTTTTCCAAAAAGTGTCTCATTCATACAGCTACAAACTGAAAGTGTTTTCATATTACAGCAGAACTTTTTCTCTGTCATGCCCATGATTAATGTGGTAGCAACAAGTTATATATGTATGCACAGGGGTTCTCCAAATACTGTTACTGTAGATAGAGCTGATACAGTGATAGCCCTGGCTGGATATTTTTTACATCATCTGTCAACTCTAGGAAGACACCTGGAAAGAGGCCAGAGATTTCCTATTTTTGTTATTTTGAAAATACACTCTTAGAGTGATATATGTTGGTGATAAGCACAGATTTAAGTATATCACACCAGTGACTGAAACATTCAGCGTTCTTTCTGAAATTATCTTCTTTCCAAAACAAGAAAAATCACATAATCCTTAAACAAAAAAATATTGTTTCACTGGCATTGCATTTCTTTAATCTTAATAACTACATAGAAGGCTTTGGGTGGAATCAGCAAGTCAAATCCCTTAGAAACTTTCAAAAATGTTGAACTTCAATTAAAGTTTCTATGATGCATTGTGGAGCTTTTACCGCTTTAATTTTTAGAAGTTGCTTATTGTTACAATACCTTGCATAAATCCTTTGGCCTGAGAGAAGTGGCAGCTGTTTCCCGAATCTGTTAATGAATTTCACACTAAATACTTTATAGTCTTTAGAGACAAGGAACTTAGCCTAAGTTGTTTTTCCATCATGTTAAAATGTGGCAGTCTTACTGAAGGTAACATCTACTTTATACTGGTGCTCTAATTCACAACTGTAAAATCTGATTATAACAACATTGTCCTGGTTGAGTTTCCATCATTTCATACCTGCTTATAATAATCACGGAAGCCTATGCTGATAGGCTAATGTACAGATGGTGCTCAGAGAGTAACTTTCAGTTTCGAGTACTCCAATTAAACTGTTCTCCTGAGACTTCTGCTCGCAAAACAAGGTCACTTGAGGTCTACCTAGCAACAGTGACAAACAGCGCTTCTAATTAAGGAAACCCAAACCACTGTGTTATTTGCATTTTCTCAAGGACCAGTAAGAAAAATATTTTAACCTCACACATTGCTGATCATTATGAAATAAACACATAGTTATAATTAATGAGGATAAGCAACAATAAACATTTGGCCTTAATTTCATTCACATGCATGGTTACATAAGTTCATATAAATTAGGAGTACCAATGATAGTCTCTCACAGTAAATAGAAACAACCACACTTGGTGGACTTGCATTGCCACAGAGCATCTGATACAGGTTGATACAGAAACATTCATTACAATTCACCACACTCATGTTTTGTTAATACATAACCAATGTATTGAATTGCTCCATTAATCTAGATGATCGACTACTGTTAGGGCTTTGTTACAGACTTATCTACACCATCAGCATTTGTGTTCTGAGACAATAATAGCAACATTGCATTTGTGGAAGAAGAATGAACATTCCAGGTAATTAAAGATACTCAATTTTGACAGCTGATTATTTTCCACGAGCTGGTACTGTATGTTTCACTAATGGGTCATTGGAAGTACCAAATATTACTGCTAACCTAGAGATTTTTACCCTGTGAGAAAAGCAGTTAAAGATAGTATAGGACTGTGGACTTTAACCAGTTTCGTTAGCTTCTTCCTTTCAGCAAGAAACAAATTTACCGAAAGTTTAAGAAGTAAAAAGGTCAAAGGTCAAGAAAGATTAAGCTGTATAAATGCATTGCTCTGCAGAGAACTTGGTTTAATGTCAGTGGTCATATGCTTAGGCTGTTTTGGGTTTTTGTTTGTTTTTTTCTATCCTAGCTCAATTCCTGGTCAGATCAGATTAATGTGCACCTAAAATGATGGCTTCGCAAAATAGAATAAAGGAAAAGGAAAGTCTTGCAGACTGCATTTGAACTCTTGTGATAATCTTACATCATACACTTGTCTGTCTTATTCTTCATGAGTGATGTGTCAAAGCTCAGGATGAGCTGGTTAAACATCAAGTAGTTGGGTTATATTCAACTACATATAAAGTAAGCTCATAGATCCCCAAGCTATCTCTGCTAACACACTGCGACTGCAGGGAACTGGAAGCTCCAGGGAACAGGTTTTGCAGTTTGCAAGTCCAGCCTTGTTTTGTAGTGAGCAAAAGTTATCAAGCTCTCATAAACTTTTATCTAAGAGCACAAATTTTTATGTGGGATATGTGTCCACATCACATAAATGGGCTTACCATCTTGTCAACTAAGCACTTGGAAGATTTGTGGAATTGGGTCCAAGAAAGGCAGACAGCATTGTTTTAGTAAGTGGCAAATTACCAACATACATGTTTTATAAAAGAAAGTGACCTTTTCACTTTTCCTCCAGTCAAAAAGAGCAGAAAAATAGATTGCAAAGAAAAATAATTTTATGGAAATAAAGGCTATATTGGAAAGTATATTGAACAGAAACATAGCATTAAATCAGGAACAAAACCTGGTTTATTTCTATAAAGCAAATATATTACTTCAATTACTTTTTCAATACTTCCAAAAACATCTGCTTTCTGTTAGCAGTGTATGCCGTAGTACAATATGTTCTACTTCGTCTTTCCAATGACCACTCTTTCTATGTTTAAATTAAACTGTGCTCTTAATTGTTTGGGGGAATGTGTGTCATTATCATGATTTGCTATGATTATTTTATTAGACCCCAAGGGAGAAATGTGGCGTGTAAGAAGTTTAGCAGCAACTAGCTTATTCCTGGAGTAAAAAAAAAAAAAAAATCAACTTTGGAAGAAATAGCAGTTAAAATTATGTTTTCCAAGGGGAAATGAGAGTGTCAGTGGAGAATAGACTATAGAACACCAAGTACTTGGGGATCGTAAGATCAACATAATTTGATTTGCTATCACGGTTTATTAAGACAAACATATTTAAATTTTCTTTTTTTGGTTTATTTTTTATGTTAATGACATCTTTGCTGAGGCAGTTGTTCTTCATGGAACAAGATCCTGTTTTTACATCCATCCATTCTGTCTGTCTTGCATCTGACTTTGCATTAACTGTCATAAGATTATATTTTTATTTCTTGCAAAATGTACCTCACTACCCATCACTTAAGCCACATTTCTAATCCATGAATTCCATTAAAACAATTTACATGTCTAAAAGTACACTGATTTTGGATATTTATTTTCTTACTTGTATTTGGAGGAGAGAGAACAGCACAGTGGCAGAGAAACAAGGAGAGAAAAATGGCTTTGAAAAGTTGTGAGCTAAAGATTAGAGAAATTTAGACAGACATTCTGCCTCAAAGAGGATGGGATCTGCATCCTAGGGAGGGAGGATGAGGTTACAGCCTTTAAGCCATGCTATGCAGGAAGATCTACAAGAAAATCTAGGTCATTCTCTCACTAAAGATTGCAAACTACTTGGTAGTAGAGGCAATTTCTATGTGGTACTTGTGTTTGGGAGAGGCAAGAGAAGATCCTCACTTGACCCCAAGCACGGTACCAGATAAGGTGGTGGTGGGAGAACATGTGCAGGTATAGTTCTAAATTGCTATTATGAACCCTACTTCCAATTATTCCAGATGTCAACTTCTTTCTACTGGCTTATTTATTTCCTATTACTGTTGATGACAGAGAACTCTCTTTTTTGTCTTTTTTTTTTTTTTTTAATGCATTTTAATATCTGCAGTTGACTAACTTGTTTGAATTGGTTAAATATTTATAAATAAAATTAACCATTTCCAGCATGGTCCACAGCTCACTTCCTCTACTCAAAGCACTGTAAGGCTAAATACAGTGCTTAATACAGAAAATACAGTAAAGTCCCTCAAATACTATTGGTAAATAAGATAAAAACCAGGAAAGAGTTACGTTAGAAAAATACAAAGATTATGGTTTTCAGAAACTAGAAAGGGAGGCTGTAATCTTTCTGAATGACCATATGTAATGTAACCTCAGAATGTAAACTCAGAATGATCAGAAATGCATCACAATATATTGCATAATGAAAATTAGGTGAATGAATGGCCCCACTTTTTTCACTGTTATTCCTCTTTCTGTGTTTTAACGATCCGTTACTAAAATGTGAATTGCCTTCTCTGACTTTCTCCTGTACTTACAGATATCATTAAAAGCAGCCAGGTTGCACTGATATGTGTTCTAATGGCCAATGGTAGCATCTAATGATGTGAACAGGATGGGAAATACCTGATGTTCCTTTAAATGAGAGAAGAGTGCTGCATTACAGGTCATGGACAGACTGCCATCAGTAAGGATCCCCTGGAAATGTTTATGCCTTCTTTGCATATTATTCTCTCATGCCATGTTTGTGGATTTTATAAAAGTTAATCATCCTTGCCTAATGTGAAGAGTATTCCAAGACTATCTGCGTGGATTGCCCACTAGATGTCATACTAGAAGGCTTGTGTTGAATGTATCTCATATTCAGATAAAGGATATAACATACACCCTCTGCAACACAGCCACAAATAAAAGAAAAAAAATAAAACTGAAATATGGTCACTGTATACGTAGCTCTTAAAATAAGCACACAAGTATTCCTGGATACAATCCCAAGGCATATGAGAAGAGTTTCAAAAGCAGTGTTCCCAAAGAAATACATTAACTGAAAGATATTCCAGTACAGAAAATTCCCCAGATAATCTGATTTTGTTTAGGTGGCAATATTTGCACATTTCACATTGCATCTTTAAAGCAAAGTGAGGTTCCTACTATTGGCTGTTACAGGTAAAATTTAAAATAGAAATAAATAGGTCAAAAATTAAAGAAATTACATTAATCATTATTACATATGAAAAATTACATTATCAAAACCATCAAACATTGTGAAAATTAATGAGAAACTCAGAAGTTAAGGCAAGAAACCCACAGTGAATACATTACTGTTCTAAATGTCACTTGTAGTAGTTTATATACACTGTATACTAGGGTAATATCATCCACCAGCAGCGACGAATACATAAAAAAACCCAGCATGGGGCTACATATTTTTATGCTTTTTTTTCTGCAGCTGTAGAAAATTTCAGTGTTTGAATGTAACCTTCTAACTACCTGAGCATGCTCATGGCGGGCATGCTTAAAGTTTACAATGCCAGCTCAGAATGATGAATAATCTGCTAACACAGTCAGAGAGGTTTTAAAATCCTAATTCCAACATAACCTAAATCAGCCTGCTTTGTAGGCCTAAATCTAACTTACACCCAGATCTAACTCATCTGTCAAGTCAGCTACCTCCCAAAGCAGTAACCCACCGGTAAACTCAACAGGCTGGCAGGTCTGCAGAGCTTTGGAGATAAAGGCAGGCAAAATCTCTCAAGAAAATACTACCATTAATTTAAATTACTTGCTTTACAAGTTTAAATTACAAAGATTGTAACCACTTTCCTTCAGGAATCCTTTTATTTCTGCCAAGGTTTAAAAGGTAAGATGCCCACTCTTCCGTCAGCAGGAGTTGACTTTCAGTACACTGCAGTCGCTTCCCAAAACTACCATTAAAAAACACATCACACCAACTCTTTCTTGATGATGGCTTATTTGCACAGGTTTCTAAAATATCAACTCAGGATTGTCTGTCCCAGTTTTAATTAAGTTAATCAGATTTAATTACAGGTCTAAACACTGCCTATGCACTTGCCAAAAAAAGCTTCACATTTTTTTTCTGACTGCCTCATATTGAATACTCCTATGGAGTTTATACAACACCTGTTTCACATTAAGATCTGCTCAAGACAGGTAGCAGTGATATCAATTTTAGTATCATGTGGTAATATCTAATTACTGGCAGAACTTCAGCATAAAATGGTTATGGAAGTAATAATTTTATGCTTCCCTCAGAAAATACCACAATAAAGTCCAAGTCTGACTAAGATAAACTGATTTATTTCCATTAGAAGTCATTCCAAGTCACTGCCTAGTTTTGTCACTGTAACTTCAAAAAATGCTAATTATTTCTAAAGCAGAATGTATGTAATTATAATAGATTTCTGCTGGAAAACAAATTACCTAGTGCCCTTGGGGTGAATGAGACAGAAGATATTTCATATTCCTTTCAACAGCATAAATATTTTACCTTTTAGACCATAAAAATAACATGCCAACCATAAACATCCCTTTTTTTCCCTCTCAAATATTTAGAGAGACTGTTTTCTCCCTCTTAACATGAAGATACTAAACAAGTTGACAGTCTGCTTGCCAGTCAGTTTAATCTCACTCTCTCTGTGGGTTTGTGGGAAAACCGTGGCATGCCAAGTTATTTTTGGCCAAATGTTACAGTATAAAGAGCCTTCAGGAGCCTTCATTTAGTGAGTGGACTAACTGGCAGCTGATGTACCTGTTGAATGTGAATTGATGTTGCCAAGGAAATAGAATAACCTTTTTTTTTTTCTCAACTTTGAATATTTGGATTTGCCCCATACATAATTCAGTTTGGGAAGTATCTTTAAGAACCAAATGAAAGACAAGGAGGCCCTTTGGAGAGAGATCAAAAGTAATTTACATCTATTTCAGCAAACGGTCATTTATAAAGCAAACAAACAAACCAACAAAATCAACAAACACTTGAGTTTCTCTTCCTAAATGGGAAATAGATGAAAAATAAAAATCCACATTTCATCCTTGTCTGCTGTTGACTGCGATATATTTTCCCTTGCACTTCACATACTGACCAAACTTCACAAAATGTGCCTTTCCAAAAGTTCTGTTTGCTTTCTTTAACACAATCTGTATTATAAAAAAAGATATCTAATAACTACAGATAACGCTTACAAATTTGTAGTAAAAGAATTTACACTTCTGCGTATGATCCTGAGCTAGAGAGCTCTGCAAAAGACAGACTCTCCATCTACATGATAGCAGTGAAATTTATGTGCCTTGAGATGACACAGTTCCAAGAGAGACCTCCCTACCCCAGCCTGTCTCCATCTTTAAGAGAAAGTCAAGGAGATGTTTCCACCCAGTCATAAAATCATCACAGTTTTATCAGACAGTATGCTAACCTTGGACTCTTCAAATCGTTGAACTATGAAGTCACTGGAAGTGCTGCAAATCAAATTTTCAGAGGAAGGGTTTTAGAAAAGGGAAGTAGTATTGACACAGTCAGTAATGTTTAGGTTGTGTACTAGTTTAGTGGCTCCAAGAAAAAAGCAAAGAAGCTATAAACCTTAGAATTTACCTCAGTAAAGAGGCCAAGAACACATCGACAGAGTACGACTATAAACATTGCAGACACACAAACCACAATAAGAAATTTAAAATGCATGGTTTAAGTACAAGTAGTTCTCATACAACTTCTACACTAAGAGGAATACAACCTATACATGTTTTTTTCTGGAGACAGAGACGCCGGTGAGAAACAAATCCACAACAGGTTGGGATTTCCATCTAAACAGATTAGAAACACAAGCCTTACTAGAAGCCAGTAGGGTTTGTGCCCTTCATATAAGAACTTAAAAACTGATAAACACTTTTGGCACAGTATATAGGATTGGGGGATGGGGGGGCAGGGGATGGGGGGGGCGGGGGGACGGGGAGAGGAAGCTTCTTGGTCTGTTTGTTCCTTTTTTTAAGTGTAGTTGAGATCCCACTGTCTTCACCATTGTAATTTTATCTCTCATTCACATCTCAGGGGAGAGGCAACATCTTCCAGTATACTGGCTGTCAGCACTTTAAAAGCTACAAACTGATCAAGGAAGGAAAATAAGGCTTTTTCTTGTTCCTGAAGTATTCTTTAGATTTAGAAAAATCTAAGCACTGTTGCCATTCCAGGTCTTCACATTTTCTTTACTTTTCCTCATTTAGTTCCACATCTACTTTAATAAATATTTAACTACGTGCACCAGCACTTCCCATTTACTTTCTCTTTAGCTTAAAGATTAATGTAGATATCTAAGGAAACAGCTTTAAAACATGGAAATATCATTCTGTTCATGCATGCATTTAGACACAACTACGTTTATCAAATGTACTTAATGGGGTAGAAGATTTCACAACTGCGTATTAGTCTAAGAGTCAGAAAATACTGAGAGAGAGATGAGGAAAGCAGATTTCTCTGACTCATTTATGATGTTGACTGAAATCTTGTCACACTGGAATCAACAGGAAAGCAGCCAAGGTCTTCAGAAGGACAAGAATTTTGCGCCTCCTTTTGGTTACTGCTATTTTTTTTAACCCGTAAATGAGCATACTGACTTCCATAATTTTCTTTTATGGAAACTAGTGAAAAGATTTAAACCACAGTCCAATATATAAATGAGGCCTAAATTTTCTAACAGCCACATGAAGGACAAAGAAAGCACTGTACACACACTGACTCTGCATGGACTAAAGCATGACTGCAGCATGCCTAAGCATCTCTGGTTCAGCTGTAACCTGTCTAGTTGGAGCACCCGTGAAACCTTAGAAGAACCCACAAACTTATCAGACCTGCAATACTGAAGAATGAAGCTGTACGTTTAGTTCTTGAGTAACTGAAGTCAGCTCAGGTGTACGCCTAATTCAACACAAATTCAACTTATTTATTGCACTGCTGGTGGGTCTGACTGGAAGTTATACACTGATACACACAAGCGCCATGACTATTCAGTTTAGGTTTCAAATCTATGTAAGTTATCTGCACATTTTACTAGTTAAAACCAGTATTTTGAAGTCAAATGCAAATTTGAGGTTTTGCTTTCTGCAAAGGCTAGGGGGCATATTTGTAACTCAACCCAATCAGACCTTCCAGGATCCTGGGCCATTTCAGCACATTGTCTATAACAAGAAATTGCATTTATCACAGCTATGTAATATTCAGATTCTTTCAGGCCTTGACAGAAGCCATATTATCTCAGATTTATTTACCGACAAGGTCACTCTTCCCCCAGATCAGCATAAGTGTTTGCTTTGGTTCTAAAATTGTGACCTGTAAACTCAAGCTGACATTTATCAACAACCCATGTCCTTTAGACTGATTCAGGGCCAAAGTAATGTTATGGTAAATTCATCAGCTTTAGCTGACTTCCATGGTGGTGATCCAGTCTCCTTCATTTAATATGGTTTTAACATGAAGGATTAGTGAATAGGAAGAAATCTAGAAGAGTAAACTGTATTTAAATTTTCTACTTGCATTTAATGAGTTCTAGCACTGTACTTTTAAATGACACTGTATTTAGGTTGTGTTATTGCATCCATAAATATAATGTAGTGCCAATAAATATTTCCTTGTTGATGTGCAATGCAGAATTCTCATCGCAACCATACACCATGCTTTTTGTCAACCTGTCTCTTGGACTACAAGCTAATACGTCTGCCTCTGCTTGCATTTTTAACCTTAGAAAAGTCTGACTTGGGCTTTGCTTATTCTGCAGAAAATCTCTGGATCTTTATGAAAATTTTCACAAATAAAATTTTCTCTAGAGTATCTATTAATATACACATATTGAAATTAAACAGTAACTCAAAATATGCCTTTTTCTTTCTTTCTTCTGAGTTTAACAAATCCCTATCTCCATCTCCCACACCATTTTGTTGTTAGAGCTCCTGCAGCTATCAACCATGCTGCATCGAATGCTTCAACTCCTTTTGTGAAAAGGACAAAAACTATCTTGGATTAGAGCAAACCAAGTTTCAAATCTTCCTCATATATCACAAAGGAAACCATGGGTACGTGTCTCCACCTGCACATTCTGCTAATTCACTGTGGGCATGTATCTCTCATCAGAAAAGCACAAAGACACAACAACACAGTAAATGACCTTGTACTTTCAAAAGCCCTCTCCAAATTTCTCTGATTTTCATATGCTTCATCTTACAATTAATATCAAATAATTCTTCACCCACTCTGATGAGGATAATTCCCCAATCCCCTATAGCCTCACTAGCGTTTGATGCAGTCCCCTTAATAAGTTTGGCAAAATAAACAATAATTGTGACTCATACATCCTTGAAAACTATTTCTTTTGCATAAAAATAAAAGGAAAATTCCCCAAAAATTCAGAAAAAATATGTAAATGTCAATATTTTGGACTAATTTCTTGACTGATGTTCTTCCAAAAGCATCTCTTCCTTTAGGGAAGGTAGGTCATATAATCACAGTCACAGTATGTTTGAGGTTGGAAGGGACCACTGGTGATCATCTAGTCCAACCTCCTTGCTTAGGCAGGGTGACCTAGACCATATTGCTCAGCATTGTGTCCGGACAGCTCTTGAATATCTCCAGGGAAGGGGACTCCACAGTCTCTAGGCAACCTATTCCAGTGCTCAGTCACACAGTAAAGACATTCTTCCTCATGTTTAGGTGGAACTTCCTATGTTTTAGTTTGTGGCCATTACCTCTTGTCCCATCACCTGTGAAGTTCATCCAGCCTGACCCCTGAGCAAAACGGGGCCCTCACTGATCAGGTTGCTCAGAGCCTTGCTCAGTCAAGCACTGAAAATCTCTAAAGATTCTGGGAGTGTTCTAGCCAACCTGTTTCAAGCGCTTGTGGGGTTTTCTAATGTCCAATGAGAATATCCATTATTATAACTTGTGTCTGTTGCACCTCATCCACTCTACCAGCAAGTGTTTTAGTTTTAGCTTCCCATAGTTACCAAAGAAATCTGGCCTGAGTCAAAAGACTCAAAAGTCGCACATGGGGCTTGTATTATGGATGAAACTGGTGCACTGTAGAGTGCTTTGTGTGGACAGAGCCAGGGCACAGTGTAAGGTAAAACATGCCCTCAGATGTTTGCTGTAAAGAGGGCAGAGACCATGGCTATCCAATAAAGACTGAATTAGACAGAGTTCTGCTTCATAAAGAATCTCGGGACTACATTATTAGCTTGCTTCCTAAGGCAGAAGAAAAAATAGCATTTTGAAATACAGAATCATAGAATAGTTAGGTTTGGAAAGGACCCCAAGATCATCTAAATGCTTAAAGGGAATTCCTTTTTTTAACTTAGAAAGGCTGCTTCCTAAACTTACTTGATGCAATTTTTCAGCTAGCTTTTCCACCTAGTAAGGAATACCTAACACCATTCCACAGGCTTGATTCAAGGCCAGTGAAGTCACTACAGAGCCACTGTTTCTAATGACTGGAGGGCCCTCTCTTTTGCAAGTCAGAGCACTTTATTGTACAAGAAGATGCCCAGATAAGGAGAATCAAAAAGCAATCATCTCCTGCTGAGACTAGACCAGATTCCAAACTGCAGTCTTTTAAGTTTTAATGTGGCTGTGTATAGGCTTCTTAGGTGAAATGCCAAAAGCAGAGAATCTGATTGCTGTGACCTCATTATGGCTATAAAGATCCTTCAGTGGACAGTAAATATGATGAGCTGCTAAATAATTGATTATTTCAAGAACTTAATGCTGAGTGCTTTTCACGCATCAGTACAACATACTATTTTATAGGTGTTAGTGTGTCAGCAAAACTCTGAACTACTCACCTACAGTTCTCGCTGAGTATAAAAAAAGGGAAAGAAGTGGGAGTCAGAGGCAGGCCCCTTGAGGGATTAAAAATATGGTTTGACATCAGCTTCTTTAAACCCAACCTCCAGTAAAGTTTTGATTTGGCTCTTTGAACTTAAATGCACACTTCTAATATCAGTATTGCTGAGGAGGAGATGTTATCTGTTTATGGCAATAAACTAGCAAATTCTCATGTGCTTGGAAGCTTTTAATGGAAATTTTCAGCAGGTAGAGAAATATCTTTACTCCACCCACACACAGCACGTTGCTGTGCAGCAACAGCTATTGCTTCCAGCTATAGGAAATATATAATGCATCCTACCTTAATTTTCTTCTTCTGAGATGACCTTGTAGTTTGTCAGATAGATAAAGTTCAAGGGAGATGCCCAAAGTACCAGAATGATACTGATGTACAGGAGTGAGCCTGATGGAGGTCAAGGGGCTAGAGAATATGGTACAAGAAGAAAGGCTGAAAGAAGCAGGCCCATTCAGCTTGGAGAAGAGCAGGTGAAAGGAAGGATTTTTTGCTGCCTGGACCTCTCTGAGCAGAATACGTAGACAATGGAGCTACATATTTTTGGAGGTGTGCAATGACAATTTTTTTTTTTTCCATGAGGGTGCTTAATTACTGGAACAGAGAAGTTGTGAGACCTCTGTCCTTGGAGGTATTCGAGATTTGACTACTCATGGTCCTGAGAAACCTGATCTAATTAGACCTTTACTGAAAAGGATGTTGAACTGTATTAGCTTCTAGAGGACCCCTTCAACATAATTTATGATTCTGTGAGATATAAAAGGGAGGAAAAGATTTGGCATCTCTAACGTAATTTCCAAACTAATACAAAATATTACCCATTTAAAAATATATGTGTTGTGTCACTAAGAAAAAGCCTTGGCTCGAAGTTAAAAGCTGTTATGAGCATTAGGGTTTTACATACAAACCCAGATTGAAGAGTTAAACCAAATGAACAGAAATTCAAACAGAATCTGCACAGGAAAATATGGAATAAATAAGTAATCAACCTAGTTGTTGATTTTTTTTCCCCTATGCTTGGCCATATTTACTTGTATAAGATCTGAGGAAAATGTTCCCCTCCTCTGGAATAAGATTAGTTTTTTCCTAAAATGCCATCATATCTGGAAGGTGTTTAGGAACAAGCTTGACATTCTAAAACTATATGCATTCACAAGTGAAAGAGAAATATATAATAGTGACAACCAAGCTGTGAATAGCTATTAACATCTTTGGAGACTGTGATCTATTTACAGAGGAATCAGAAGGAGAATATGTTTTGTGTTTCAGTTATTTAGTTGTTCTCAGTTTTTCACAATTCTTGCAGTTTTCACACAAGCAATATCACTTGACTGAATAAAAAGTTTGTAATTTGTACCTATAGCAAAATGCATTGGTTTGGACTCCCATTAAAGCATAACATTTGAAATTAAAATCAGGCCTAAACTGGATGCATGAAGATATCCATTCAGGCTCTAATAAAAGACTTAGAGATCCAGGTGCAAAACTCAACCGTGGTGCAAGTTACTTATCAAAGTTTACATGACAGATTTTCTGAAATGAATCACTTGCCTTTTTAATGCTCCCTCCTGTCTAGTTTCTTTGACTTTCCTTCATTTGATATCCTTATTTATTTAATATGTGGGATGGCCAAAAATGATAGTTATTCTTACAACCAAACAAAATTAGAACAGCATTACATCAGCAACAAGAACAGAATGCAGGAACAAAGAGACTAAAATAGAAGTATGTAAGATTTGGCCCAACTGACTTTCTCTAATAATAATACATGCCTCTCATACAGTCTTGATAAATTTTGAAGTAGAAAATAACCCCAAGAAGCCTGAACATTTGTGCATATGCAACAAGAAAGCAAGAAAGTATTCTGCAATCTTTCTTTTCTTTTTAATCTTTCTGTGTGCTGTGTACGTGATCTTACCAATATGTAAACAAGTATGCATAAAAAGGCTGCATCAAAAAGTATGCATCAAGGGCTGCATCAAAAGGAGCATGACCAGCAGGTCCAAGGAGGTGATCCTGCCCCTCTACTCTGCTCTTGTGAGA
The DNA here is from genome assembly GCF_037157495.1 of Lathamus discolor. Taxonomy (NCBI): domain Eukaryota; kingdom Metazoa; phylum Chordata; class Aves; order Psittaciformes; family Psittacidae; genus Lathamus; species Lathamus discolor. The sequence continues at coordinate 34,235,557 of NC_088887.1, forward strand.
CTTCACCTGGAGTATTGTGTGCAGTTCTGGTGTCCTCAACATAAAAAGGACATGGAACTGTTGGAACAAGTCCAGAGGAGGGCCACGAGGATGATCAGGGGACTGGAGCAGCTCCTGTATGAAGACAGGCTGAGAAAGTTGGGGCTGTTCAGCCTGGAGAAGGGAAGGCTGCGTGGAGACCTCATAGCAGCCTTCCAGTATCTGAAAGGGGGCTATAGGGGTGCTGGGAATGGACTATTCATTAGGGACTGTAGTGATAGGACAAGGGGTAACAGGTTAAAACTTAAACAGGAGAAGTTTAGATTGGATATAAGGAAGAAATTCTTTACTGTTGGGGTGGTGAGGCACTGGAATGGGTTGCCCAGGGAGGTTGTGAGTGCTCCATCCCTGGCAGTGTTCAAGGCCAGGTTGGACAGAGCCTTGGGTGGGATGGTTTAGTGTGAGGTGTCCCTGCCCATGGCAGGGGGGTTGGAACTAGATGATCTTAAGGTCCTTTCCAACCCTAGCTATTCTATGATTTTATGTAGAAGTGGTGCTACAAGGAAACAAAATGATGGGTTTAGGACACTGAAACACGATAGCTTCTCTGCAAATAGGCAAATTTACTATGAAACAAAAAATATTTTGCAGTACAGTTACTTCTGTATTGCTATTTACAATTATCGTTTTGTCACTGAAAATAAATGTTTGCTATTCTGTACTTATACCAAAACAGATCATACCTATGGTCAATAGAAGTTAGTAGCAAAAGCCTCTAGTATTCAATCTGTACTGAATTCTGTAATCTGGAGACAAACAGAGCAGTTCCTATGACAGCTTCTCCATGGGAGCAATAGATAGAGACCCAGTCATTTCTGTAGCTGATATTCCTCTCTGCTTCTATCCCAGAGATGTGGAAGTAAAGGGAAAAACAGTTGACCTGGATACAGAGATCTGAAGAACAGAAAGATTCATAGCAGGTGGATCACCTAAAGGGCACAAGCGAAAAGAAAAAGGACAAAATGTAGCAAAACCAGAAAAGAAACAGAAATGTATGGTGCAGAAAGGTCTTTCTCTGAATTTGAATGTATCTTAGGATTTCTTTCTGAAATCATTGATACACAGGATTTTCATAATGCCTAGCTATTTGTTGAAATCCTATAAAGAAGAATACCCTTTTGCTGCTACCTTTTCCCAAATAAGTACTTCAAGGACAATGTCATTGTGCAGCTAGATGTCAAAAGTCCAACTGATAACTCAAATAAGACCTAAAATGGTGCATATGATAAAGATACTATTTAAGTATTCTTTTCTGTATAGGAAAATGTACTTCAAAATATATACTGACATTTTAGTTGGGTTAAAAAAGCAAATAGGCAACCAGAAGTTGGACAACACGAGAGATGAAATGGCTAGTGTGATCTTGTTCTTTTCCTTTTTCTCATGTCCTCAAGTTCTTCATCACTATTAAATGCTCTTACACTTAGATCCTGCTTTTGCTTTAAGCAATCTCCTTTGGATTTCATAGCAGAAATGGCACCAGCAGCTCTAGGCAAGATTGCAAACAGATATGACTGGATCTAGGAAGGACTAGCAGGAAAGCAATAGGGTATGTATTATTTCTCAGAAGGATGGTTGCCAAAGTCATAGGAAGGCCAGACATAATCAAAAAGTAAAAGCTGGGGACAATCTACAGCAAACTTGGAGCAATGTCTTACTGTGACTATAGAGTAGTTTTCTCTGACACCTCTAAAAAGTTGCAAGGAAACACCTGAGACCACTGGCTGTAGGGTGTGCCATTGCAAAGGCTTAGTGTGGCTGAGGCACATCCAGTGCAAAACAGAAGGTTCTCATTTTCTTTTAACAAGGATCTAACAAGCTCTGTGGAGTATAAAATTTACTACAAATAACAAGTTTTACAGATTACAGTTTAGCCAATTTTGATCAGCCTTTCATTAAGAAGGATACTCCGTGATCTCAGGATTATCTCCTTGCCCTGCTACAAACAACAAGATATCTTTAATAGTCAAAACACATTTAGATCTTTGTATACATGACAAAAGTTATGTCACCTTGCAACCCACTGGTGTTTTCCCAGTGACATTATAACAGGTAACTGAACTGAATACGTGTTGGGATTTATAGAAAATCACTGAGCATTACATTTCATGGAGCAATAAAAGCTCTTCAGTACTCTGTAATATTCATGTATGTCCCTCTACCACCTCCTATTTTCTGTAGCTGTTTGTGGCATTGCACATTTGGAAGAAATTGGTCTGTGCATTCTGAGAATGTATGTCTCATTTAAATGTAAAAAAGAACACATTTTACACTTTGTTTCTTTCATTTTAATTGTACTGATTGATATGACAGTGGTCTTCATGCTTTGTACTTTTATTACCTCCTATGAGCAGTGGAAGTTCTTTTGAAAAAGCTCTGAGATAAGACCATGGTAACACTGAAGAGAACATTAAAAAATATTCTCGCTTTTTAATTCAGTGCAACTACAGGTTCAGTCTAGCTCAGTTATTCCTGATAGTAATGATTATTCTGCTATATTCTATCTCTTATCAAGGTGAAACATAAAATAGGTTGACTCATTTTTATGCAGAAATTCTGGGTATTAGATAAAGCAAATAACTTCATTACTATTAAGAATAATACTAGGTATTATCAGTAAGAGTAAATAATTAACAAAATTTGAAAAGTAAGATTTTTTTCCAGAGCCATATTTAATTACCCTCTTATTTTATAGACAAACTTATGTATATGCATAATGTATAAGGCTAGAACTCTTTTATTTGACGAATTCGCTGCAAATTCAGGCGATATCTGCCAAAGTTCCAGAAAATCAGGAATTCATATACGTACGTATCAGAGATTTTATACAACATATTGCTATTGCAAAATGTTCTCTTCCCATACTTTTTATTATTTAAACTGGTTGCTTAAATCTTCTACATTTTTAGCATTTCATTTTATCTTATTATGAGGTGATCCCAAGAGATCTTGAAATTCTAATTTCAACTCTTTTAAATAATCAATGTGTACAATTAAGTCAATCTTTTAGAAGACCAATAGGCATCTATGTTTTCCAGTTGATTGCGTAGGCAAATGCTCTGAATGTCAAATACTTTACCCTGAATGAGGCAAAACAACACTTCCAGAAAAGAAGCTATGAAAATTTAGCAGGAAAATTCCTTATCCCTCTCAAAAGATAGCTGAAAACTAATCAGATTACTGCCATGCTCCAACTGCCCTTCGTAATACTGAAGACCTTTTTGCCCACAGTTGTCTACTCTATGTTTCTGCTACAGGTACTGACATTCTGCTATTGTGCAATGCGTGAAAATGCCAGGAATTAAATTGTATCTAAAGCTGCAACAGCTTAGGTACAAGGTCAAAGATCAATCTCAAGCTTAGGCTGTCTATCAGGCTTCTGTGATTAAGGTATAACAATATTTGCAGTCAATCTAACATACAGAGAAACTTTTTCAAACAAGGCTTAAAACAAGCATGAAATAAATGGTAATGTTGTTAGCAGACATGTAAATGTCAGAAATACAAAAAGATAAGATTCCATCACCAACAAAGAAAGTTAGGAAAGAAAAAGGTACTTATAGTCTCATTACTTCAATATCTTCCAGGGACCAAATGGTTTTATGGGCTTAGTATAGCAGGATTTAAAAAAAGACAGGAAGTAAATAGTGATGGAAAAAAATATTTGCTGTATAAAAAAACAAACAAACAAAAAAAAACCAAACGAACAAACCAAAGCCACAAAAAACTCACAAAACCCCACAAGCAAATGAAAAAATAAAAAAAAAAAAACCAAAAAAGCCCCCTCCCCCCAAAAAAAACAACAAAGAAACAAGAAAAAAAACACCCTGCCCACCCTAAGAAAACCCAACACACCAAAACCAAACAACAACAAACAAACAAACAAAGCAGAAACTACAAATATAAATGCTAATGGCTGATATTTAGAAGTAGAAGAGGTATCTTTACTTCCTAAAGTTTCAAGATCTCTTCCTTTAATGCCTCTTCATCCTGAAGGAACATTTGGCTTTGAAGTGCAGAACTCAGAAGTGAAAAGATATTCAAATATTTGGTTTCTTGTTCCTTCAGCTTTTTCTGACTGAATGTCATAATGCTGACTGCAAAAAATAACCCTAAAAGACAATTATTTGGTTTATATATAAATCATTACAAGTCAAAGAGTGATGGCTCTTAGAAACAAGTTCTCAAATGCAGGCAGCTACACTGGGTATATGAAATGTTTCTGTGTCCGGATTTGATAGGAATATTCTAGATACCTGTTTGAAAATATGGTCCTGACTAAAAGCTAGATGAAAACTAGCTCTATGATCTGGAAGCAGAGAATATATTAGTTATCACACCCCTGAGAAGATCCAATGCAGGACTGCTGCTCTGAAAGTTAATGGCCCAAAGCCTATTCAACTCAATGGGAGACTTTTCAGTAACTCCATTAAACTATTGGGTTGGGCTCAAAAAGCTTAATTTAAAGGTCTTTCATGACAGAATTTCACTCTAGTGACAGCATTATCCCAAATTCTGCTGTTCCCAAAAGCAACATCCCAATATTCATTTAAGCCTCTGAGTTGATGTTAACTGCCACAAATTTCAACTTCAGAATATAGGAATTGTCCCAGCTGGCAAATGCTGATTATTATATTATTCTCATCCGCAAAGTTCTATATATAGAAAGGCAAAACAGCCATTTTCACACTGATTATTGAGTCACAGTAATCACATTTCATATGGGAAGTAATTTGTATCTAATTCAGTATGTGAACAATTATGTACACCTTGCCAGTTATTAGTTAACACGTGCATCAGTTAGCATGTGTCTCTGATGTGTCACACAGTTAATACAGACACATGTAAAATGAAAAAAAATAAAATCTAACAAAAAAGTAGCCCTCTTCTGACAGTAAGAAAGATACTGAATTCCCAGCTCAACAGAAATTATCACATTTCAGCAGCTGTTAATGCTGTATACAGGTTAAAAGCTGATGCATCAATGTTCTTTACTGAACAGGTATTAACAGAAAAAAGGCTCCAGATTCTGAAATACATCACTTTGAGGTTCAAATCAAAATGACATATTTCAGTAGTCCCATTTTTTTTTATTTTTTTTTTAATTAGACTGAGCTCTTGTTTTCTGTCAGTTCAGGAAAAGGAATAGGTCTTATGGAAGCTGAAGTTTGGATCAACATTCTCAATTGCAAATCAATTCCTTGAAGATTTGCACTTCCCAGAGGTAATATAACTACTATTCTAGCAGGGTCCACATATTGCCCTGTGGAAACTGAAAACTGAGAACTGAGTTTCATTATTATTTCTTGTGCAGAGCTTTTTAATCCAGCTGTATCTGCTGTAATCTAAACACCTGTTTAAAATAAAAATAAAAATCTCTGCTGTCTTCTGAGAAATATGGTTGTCAAACAAGCCTGGCCTATGGAGATTCATTCAAGCTGTAACTCCAATAAGGCAGTGCAGAGCTAGGGAATGGTGTTTTGCTTAACTGCAAAGTATTGAAATACTTGAAACAAAGTATTTCTAGGAAAATAATATAATTTAACTGAAAATTATTTCAGCGGAACCAGTCTCAAAAGTCGAATCTGCACACAGAAAATTGGGTGTGGAGAATCCTGAGATTTGCTGACATTCCATATCTGTGATTTAGTCCAACAGTTAAGGTCTTAATCATACCTCTAGGCTGTGGCAGAGCATCCTGTACAGCTGAGAAATGCAAAAAATGAGAGAAAGCTCATCTCTGCATTTCCTCTCCTTGGGCCAGTTTGCCAGTGTAAGTTAGATCATTCTCTGGTGACAGATGGCTATAACCCCTGGAGGGCCAAGAACCCTAACAAAAGTTCACAAAGTGCACATGAAGGTTTGCACTACTTTTGGTTTGGGCTGCTAAACACTAGAGAGACACAGAAGGCGAAAGAGTTTGAAAGTAGCTTGATAGAGTTACAAGTTGCAGAATTGACATCTCAAGTGGAGATGCGAAGCACTTCCCCTGCCTCCCAAAATCCTGCCATAACATAAGCTCTAGAAATCTAGAAGAATTACAGAAAACAATGAAACGGGAAGTCTACAGACTGCCACCCTGCAACCAAGTCTGCAACTGAATCTGATATACGTCTAAGTCAGGTATATTACCAGGAGAAGCTTTCCTGCATTCTGCCTCCCATTCAGATGAATTATAGCAGTTCACAATATAAATTATTAAAAGCAGGAAAATTTAATGGCTTGAGGTAGCAGAAGTATATTGCCAAGATTTGGGACACACCTAAGATGAAACAAAACCAGACATCATGGCAGTCAGGTGAAGTTCCTGACAACTGGAAAAAGGGAAATATAACCCCCATTTTCAAGAAGGGTAAAATGGAAGACCCGGGGAATTACAGACCAGTCAGTCTCACCTCTGTCCCTGGTAAAATCATGGAGCACATTCTCCCGGATGGCATGCTAAGGCACATGAAAAACAACAAGGTGCTTGGTGACAGCCAGCATGGCTTCACTAAGGGGAAATCCTGCCTGACCAATTTGGTGGCCTTCTATGATGGGGCTACAGAACTGATGGATAAGGGTAAAGCAGTTGATGTCATCTACCTGGACTTGTGCAAAGCATTTGACACTGCCCCACACGACATCCTTGTCTCTAAATTGGAGAGATATCAATTTGATAGGTGGACCACTCAGTGGATAAAGAACTGGCTGGCTGGCTGCACACAAAGAGTTGTGGTCAATGGCTCGACGTCCGGATGGAGACCAGTAACGAGTGGTGTCCCTCAGGGATCGGTGTTGGGACCGGTCTTGTTTAACATCTTCGTCGCTGACCTGGGCAGTGGGATTGAGTGCGCCCTCAGCAAGTTTGCTGATGACACCAAGCTGTGTGGTCCGGTTGATACGTTGGAGGGAAGGGATGCCTTCCAGAGGGACCTCGACACGCTTGTAAGGTGGGCTGATGCCAACGTTATGAAGTTCAACCATGACAAGTGCAAGGTCCTACACCTGGGTTGGAGCAATCCCAGGCACAGCTACAGGTTGGGCAGAGAAGAGATTCAGAGCGGCCCTGCAGAGAAGGACTTGGGGGTGCTGGTCGATGAGAAAATGAACATGAGCTGGCTTCAGTGTGCGCTCACAGCCCAGAAAGCCAACCGTATCCTGGGCTGCATCAAAAGGAGCGTGACCAGCAGGTCCAAGGAGGTGATCCTGCCCCTCTACTCTGCTCTCGTGAGACCTCACCTGGAGTATTGTGTGCAGTTCTGGTGTCCTCAACATAAAAAGGACATGGAACTGCTGGAACAAGTCCAGAGGAGGGCCACGAGGATGATCAGGGGACTGGAGCACCTCCCGTATGAAGATAGGCTGAGAAAGTTGGGGCTGTTCAGGCTGGAGAAGAGAAGGCTGCGTGGAGACCTCATAGCAGCCTTCCAGTACCTGAAGGGGGCCTATAGGGATGCTGGGGAGGGAACCTTCGTCAGGGACTGTAGTGACAGGACAAGGGGTAACGGGTTAAAACTTAAACAGGGGAAGTTTAGATTGGATATAAGGAGGAAGTTCTTTACTGTTAGGGTGGTGAGACACTGGAATTAGTTGCCCAGGGAGGTTGTGAGTGCTCCATCCCTGGCGGTGTTCAAGGCCAGGTTGGATGAGGCCTTGTGTGGGATGGTTTAGTGTGAGGTGTCCCTGCCCATGGCAAGGGGGGTGGAACTGGATGATCTTTAGGTCCTTTCCAACCCTAACTATTCTATGATTCTATGATTCTATCTGAGAATAGGATTCATGTTAAATACCTAGTCAGTTCATTGTTTCAGAAGGCTATAGCTATTTTATTGCTACTATTTCTAGAAATTTATATCCAGTGGCAGTATTGCATATATATTATAATGTAACAATGTCACAGTTACACCTGGCAATGCTGTCTGGCCAAAATCAACATCTACACAGAAATACCCCTTAAGAAAACCCCAAATAGTCACAGTGATGGATGTAAAAATGCCATCACAGATAGTCAAGTAGGAATACCTACAACAATCATTTGGATCAACTTATTTCTTATGAGGTTCCTGCAACTGTATATCAGCTAAACTATGCAAGCCAATAACTAGATGATGCTGAGAAGAAAATACATCACTTCATGATATTAAAAGATCTGTATATCAAAAGCAGTAGCTCAACAGAATATGTAGTGTAAACCTAGTAATAGGAAATCTCCTGATGTTGAACACTTAGTGCAACACTGATATAATTCTCATTTGCTTTTTAAAATTGTACACTCATGTAAACACAGCATGTTCTCAGCCATGTATACAAGTATGTTGAAAATATAAGTCTGATTTCTTAATAAATTAGAAGAATAAGGAACTCCTTTAGGAAAAAAAAAACCAAAACCAAACATCAGAAAAAAGACCTTGCAGTCACTCTTAGATGTCAAATACCATTAAATACAACTTTGCCTGTTGCTAAAGAAGATAAAAGCTGTATTTAAAAGCCTTGCCAAAAATGTCCTTTTCAGTACTAATTAACATCAATGGTCAGAGACGCTAAAGAAGCAAAAGAGGAACAGAGAGAGGGAGAACAAGAGAAATAAGTACCATCACTGACACTAACAGGATTTTTTTAAGCTATGTCTCATGATACATTAAAGGATATTTTCCTTTTAATAAAATGTCCTAGGCTTACAAGTACTATGAGCAGATGCCTTTCTCAATCTTTCCCAAAATCAAGTCTAATAGAACACAAAAACAAAAGCCACAGCAGAAATTGCCTCTTCCTAGATTTTTTCCCAGACAATAAACTAGCAGTTCTATAGCACAAATGAAGTAGAAATATCCTTGTCATGTTTCAGATCACTTTTGGTTCCTACACTTCAGGACTGTTCAGCCCATGCCCCAAGATCACTGAGAAAAGATTGCAGTTAAAGAGCCTTGCAAAGAGAATGAGGCCTCAGGACTGTGTGGGATTTGTCTTCATGCTTACTCCAGCCACACGAGTTTTCTATATTCACAAAATGGGGAATCTTACTATGGCAGCAACCCCATTCATTGGGAATCGCAATTGATGAATTTTTGTTTGCTTGCTTTTTCCAGCATTGACTGTGCCAAACAGACCCTTATTAATAAGGGAAAACATCAGTAGAGGTCAAGAAATGCAGGTGTTTTCTTATGTTTCAGAGCGCAAAGCAGATTATCAGGTCTGTTCCACCATGTTGCCAAAAATAACTTGATCTCGTGTTTTGGAAGTGATGCCTGCCAGCCTGTGCACTTGTCTTTCTTTTCTGTGCTACCTCCAATGTACATCACACTGCTCAAAAAATAAATGAACCAAAAAAAAAAAAAAAAAAGCAAAAAACAAAAAACAAAACCAACCGAAAAGAAACCACCCCAAAAAACACCAGAAACAAAACCACCCGAAAACCTTTTTGCTCACATCATCACCTGCATGTCATTTTCATTCTTTTCCACAGTTTAATTTCCTTAAAAAATACAAAGCCTTCTAACTTCCCATTTATACAGAGTTAAGTCTGGAGCAACTGTGGAAGTGGTGCAGTTCTGTGGAAGTGGTGCAGTTCTACGGATGTAATAAGACATGAGAATTCCTACAATTCATAATTACTGCTAACTCAAAATGTGGGTCAGAGCCTAAAAACTGATTAGCCCCTTGAGGTTTTCATGTCTCTTCTTGTCATGAGTGGCGTGACAGGGGAAGAAGAATAAACAAGCCTTCCCCCTCACACTCAGCATACAGGCAGCCTAGGGCACTGAAACTCACTATGCATGGGCTAGAAAAAGCATTGGCATGATAGCTACACCAGCTTTCCAAATCTAACCTGTCATTATGTTTCAGTCCTTTTTATGAGGGGATCCTCTTTCACATTCCGTCCAGACTGACTTCATGCCCTGGTTTCTCTGAATTGGCACTAAGTGCTTGAACTGAACTTCCAAAAGATGAAAACCTTGTTTTAACTCAGCATCCTACTAGTATTTGTGATTTATTACTGAAGCAATCAACAAAAGTACAAGACGTAGCAGATCTGAGATACAGACATTGTCAGTATGGACAGGATCTCTACATGATAATTTTAGACAGCTCCCCTGGTACTGAACAGAAAGAAATGGTTTTATTCACCAGGTGAATGAGCTGGAGCAAAATCTTGGAGCAGATTCTCCTGGAAGGCACATGAAAAACAACAAGGTGGTTGATGACAGCCAGCATGCCTTCACTAAGGGGAAATCCTGCCTGATCAATTTGGTGGCCTTCTATGATGGGGCTATGGACTGATGGACAAGGGTAAGGCAGTTGATGTCATCTACCTGGACTTGTGCAAAGTATTCGGCACTGTCCCACACGACATCCTTGTCTCTAAATTGGAGAAACATCAATTTGATAGGTGGACCACTCAGTGGATAAAGAACTGGCAGGATGGCCACACACAAAGAGTTGTGGTCAATGGCTCGATGTCCAGCCGGAGACCAGTAACGAGTGATGTCCCTCAGGGATCGGTGTTGGGACCAGTCTTGTTCAACATCTTTGTCAACGACATGGACAGTGGGATTGAGTGCACCCTTAGCAAGAATGCCAATGGCTCCAAGCTGTGTGGTTCAGTTGATATGCTGGAGGGAAGGAATGCCACCCAGAGGGACCTTGACACGCTTGTGAGGTGAGCTGATGCCAACCTTATGAAGTTTAACCATGACAAGTTCAAGGTTCTACACCTGGGTTGGAGCAATCCCAGGCACAGCTACAGGTTGGGCAGATGAGAGATTCAGAGAAGCCCTGCACAGAAGGACTCGGGAGGGTTCGTTAATGAGAAAATGAACATGAGCCAGCTTCAGGGTGCGCTCGCAGCCCAGAAAGCCAACCGCATCCTGGGCTGCATCAAAAGGAGCATGACCAGCAGGTCCAAGGAGGTGATCCTGCCCCTCTACTCTGCTCTTGTGAGACCTCACTTGGAGTATTGTGTGCAGTTCTGGTGTCCTCAACATAAAAAGGACATGGAACTGTTGGAACAAGTCCAGAGGAGGGCCACGAGAATGATCAGGGGACTGGAGCACCTCCTGTATGAAGACAGGCTGAGAAAGTTGGGGCTGTTCAGCTTGGAGAAGAGAAGGCTGCGTGGAGACCTCATAGCAGTCTTCCAGTATCTGAAGGAGGGCTATACGGATGCTGGGGATGGACTATTCATTAGGGACTGTAGTGATAGGACAAGGGGTAACAGGTTAAAACTTAAACAGGGTAAGTTTAGATTGGATATAAGGAGGAAATTCTTTACTGTTAGGGTGGTGAGACACTGGAATTAGTTGCCCAGGGAGGCTGTGAATACTCCATCCCTGGCAGTGTTCAAGGCCAGGTTGGACAGAGACTTGGGTGACATGATTTAGTGTGAGTTGTCCCTGCCCATGGCAGGGGGGTTGGAACTAGATGATCTTAAAATCCTTTCCAACCCTAACTATTCTATGATTCTATTATTCCATTCCGTATCGGTCTTCTATGAGAATCAGTGAGTTAATGGTCAATGTCCAGACGTCATTGTTGAACTACTGAGTCATGCTGTGTTTGGTATTTCAACTGTATGGATGGTCACTTGAATAAAAAAAGGGATGTTCCTTGTATTCTGAAACAGAGTGTTCCAAAGGACCAAGGGACTGTTTCAGGAAATTACCTTCACTGTACGCAGTACAATAAAGCCAGTCTCTTTCCATGTACCAAAAGCTAGAAGTGACCAACTTCATTTCCACAGCAGACAAGCACAGTGAGGCACAGCATGTGAACAGGCACTAATCTGTCAGGATGCATCCAAAATAACTTGGGGTCTACACTGAGTCAAATAGCAAAAGCCACTGTTTGGACAGCTCAAGTCTATATTAAAATCTGTATACTAGCTAACAGAAAAGATGCATTTTACAATAACAGCAGCAATCCTGAATAAATAATTCCATGGCTTCACAGGCTAATTTCTAATATAACCACCAAGATATCTCTTGTGAGGAGAAGATTTAAGAGGCCCTTGCACTTTACCACATCTGTACATTCATTCAAAGAAAACCAAAATAACCTGAAAATGAAAACACTTCCACATTTTTTTCAGTTCTGAACTACAGATAGAATGCTAATCTACGATACTGAAATTTATATTAAAATGTGTTTGTGAAAAGTTTTGTGCACACTTACATGCACATACTGTACATACTAATTAAATCTTCTACTCAATACCAGATATGAAAATCAAAATGTTGAGGAAGAAAATTAGGGTTTTTTGTTATGACAGAAAAAGTGATCTTTACCTCAAAACAAAAAATTAACACTTGTACAAAAGTTTATGTTATTCTTTATGTTATTTAAGTAATTGAGCTCTGCAACTGGTATGTCAGGAGATTACATTATTGCTTGATGTTCATTTTCTGTTAATATCACTCCAGTGGGCACCCCCTCCTTGTCCCAGGAGGCGTAGCTACAAGGAATTGAAACTGCTGTTAAGCAAAGTGAATGCCCCATCCACATCTCCATGGAAATCAAGTTGGCTCATCCCTCGCTATGGGAACTGTAGCTTCAAAGTGCTGAAGGTTAGTTTGAATAAGCAAGTCCAACCCACATGGGATGAGGAGATGAAGGTCAGCAAAGAATATCCAGTTCTTTCTTTGTAAATGTGTTTTGCTTCACATCTACGGTTATGACTAGTAAGGGCTTGATGCAACACAAGAGGAGGAAATAGGAAGGGAACACAAGATTTTTCTTTCCAGCATGTTTCATGCAGTCTCAGAAATGCTTTTTGACAGCTCCTCATGTGTTGAAGAGGAATTCTTCAATGTGCAATCAGCAAGGGGGTCTCTGTAGATGCAGGTTGGCATATGGTATCTCAAATTTCTCAGTGACAAGTGGCATGTTAGCAGAGCAACAGAGTAGCAGAGAAAAAGACGTTTTGCTAATCACTCCCTGTTGCCCACACCCTCAGGCAGAATCATATTGCTTTATGCAGATGAGCTCATAACAGTTTCTTCAATTTAGCTTTTATATAAAAATGTGCCAGCTCCTAACACTATGTCAACAGGCACCCGAGGGCCTTCCACTTTACATTGCAAGTGTATTACTATTTAAAGATGAGCTTTTAGCTTAACATCATTGCTTGCCTTCAGAGTTTAATTACCGCCCTCCCCATGAGGCCCAATGAGCCATCCACTCCTCCCACGGGAGTTCTGCCTGGCAGTGATCTTTAACTAAATAAGTGAATGCCAAATAAGCACTTCTTAAAGATGCAGTGTCTTTTTTTTTGCCTGGCTTTGAAGCCTCAAGAAGCCAGTCTCTGATTTGTATCTTATGACAGCAAGCCATGTTGAATTTAGAGATCTCAGTTATAAATTTCATTTCTGATAAAAAGTAGAAAGGAGATATAAAAAATTGAAAACCTTTTTCCTTTGCTGTTTCTTGTGCTCAATTATGCTACATCATTATCATGGGGCTACAGAACTGATGGACAGGGGTAAGGCAGTTGATGTCATCTACCTGGACTTGTGCAAAGTGTTCGACACTGTCCCACATGACATCCTTGTCTCTAAATTGGAGAGATATCAATTTGATAGGTGGACCACTCAGTGGATAAAGAACTGGCAGGATGGCCACACGCAAAGAGTTGTGGTCAATGGCTCGATGTCCAGCCGGAGACCAGTAACGAGTGATGTCCCTCAGGGATCGGTGTTGGGACCAGTCTTGTTCAACATCTTTGTCAACGACATGGACAGTGGGATTGAGTGTGCCCTCAGCAAGTTTGCTGATGACACCAAGCTGTGTGGTTCAGTTGATATGCTGGAGGGAAGGAATGCCACCCAGAGGGACCTTGACACGCTTGTGAGGTGGGCTGATGCCAACCTTATGAAGTTTAACCATGACAAGTTCAAGGTTCTACACCTGGGTTGGAGCAATCCCAGGCACGGCTACAGATTGGGCAGAGAAGAGATTCAGAGCAGCCCTGCACAGAAGGACTCGGGGGTGTTCGTTAATGAGAAAATGAACATGAGCTGGCTTCAGTGTGCGCTTGCAGCCCAGAAACCCAACCGTATCCTGGGCTGCATCAAAAGGAGCATGACCAGCAGGTCAAAGGAGGTGATCCTGCCCCTCTACTCTGCTCTTGTGAGACCTCACCTGGAGTATTGTGTGCAGTTCTGGTGTCCTCAACATAAAAAGGATACGGAACTGTAGGAACAAGTCTAGAGGAGGACCACAAGGATGATCAGGGGACTGGAGCACCTCCCATATGAAGACAGTCTGAGAAGGTTGGGGCTGTTCAGCTTGGAGAAGAGAAGGCTGCGTGGAGACCTCATAGTAGCTTTTCAGTATCTGAAGGGGGGCTATAGGGATGCTGGGGATGGACTCTTCATTAGGGACTGTAGTGACAGGACAAGGGGTAATGGGTTCGAAGTTAAACAGGGTAAGTTTAGATTGGATATAAGGAAGAAATTCTTTACTGTAAGTGTGGTGAGGCACTGGAATTAGTTGCCCAGGGAGGTTGTTCAAGGCCAGGTTGGAGAAAGCCTTGTGTGGGATGGTTTAGTGTGAGGTGTCCCTGCGCATGGCAGGTGGGATGGAACTAGGTGATTTTAAGGTCCTTTCCAACCCTAACTATTCTATAATTCTATGATTCTGTGATTACCTGTAGGCAGATATATATCACTATAACAAGAGCTGCTTGTACCCAGTTACACCATCTGTCTTACACAGCTACAGCACTCTGTACAGCCTGCGTTTGGTGCAATACTCCTCCAAATTATCTTCCCTTATTTCTTTCCATCACCTCTGTCTATAATAGAATAGTAGCTTTACAAAACAATTAATTCCCTTTAATTAAATGTCCAAGACTTAAAACAGGTCAACAAATGCTTTTAATTTTGTACCAAGCCAAGCTACTGGGCAAGACACAGAGGATAACAGACTTAACAGTGTCCATAGAAACTGGAATTTAAACATACTTTTTTTTTGAAGAAGGAAATAACAAAAAAATTGTCACAACCAAATATGATTTCTGAGAGATGGCAGTATTTCAAAGCAGCTACAAACAGGAAAGTTGATCCTAGCTCTTAGAATCCTCTAGCCAAATACGCAGTGACACCAAGAACACAAAAAAAAGCCAGTGAGAGATGAGTGAACAATAATTTCTGATACAACAGGTATCTCCAAATCCCAGTCACTCAGGAAACCAAGAAACAGTGAGGAAATACAACACTACAAAACAACAGAGAGCTGTTGCAAACTGTGAAGTCATGATGTATACACTTCTTGCACCATCTACACTTCAAATCAGCATACACACAGCATACACACAGCTGTGACTGAGCTGGAAAGGAACAGACCAGGTGATCTGTTTCACCTTACTTCTTTGCTAACAGGAAAATAACTCACTTTTGGCACGTACTACCAGAGTAATAATGATGACGCTTCATTATTTCAAAAGGCTTAGGCATTAGCTGTGGTTTATATGGTACTGTTCACCACATGCTGCAAATGATATCGTGAATGTGTCTCTGGGATTTTTGCCTGGCTTCAGAAACAAAATTCAGGCTCTACTGCCACAGTGGTTTTGAAAAAGTGTGAATCTGGTCTTAAAATGAAACTGTTCAGCATATAATTATATAAACATTATGAAGTTTTTTGTAACTGTTACAAGACAGCACATTCTTTCACTGTGTTACAGAATATAAAATCTCTAATCATAATATTCTGGGCTAAATAAAAGTATTTCTATTTAAAATAGAGAACAGAAAACACTTTCTCTTTCAAGCAATGGAGTTCACAACAGATTCACCATCTTCAGAAGAAAGCAGAAAGCTAGTTTATTGCAGGCTCCCTATGAATTATGGATGTGTGGTTATTATGGTAGCAGGCCTCCAGCAACATTTTGCTACAGTGTTAATTTTCTTCATTTTTATTTTCTGTTATTTGTATTTATAAGGAAAGTTATCATGCATCAAACACCAGGAATGCCTTTAAAATAGTAACTGGCTTTCTGAAGGTGTGAACTGCAGCTGAATGAAAACCAGTTCTTACTCATCTTTAAGCTTTTATTTTTATAGTGTGTTTCTCACCAGAGTACTTCAGTGTTTTACAAACATGATCATTTCTTCAGTTTAAAACACTAACTAAAATGAAAACTAAGCACACATTTTTTTACCTATCAACTCCCGCACGTGTTGCAGGGCTTGTTTAGTTGCTGCGAGAAAGCAAAGCCAGGGAAGTGATTTGGGTTTTTTTTCTTTTTCCTTAGACAAAACCATGCATGATAATTTCAGTGGAAGGACATGGATACCTCTTTCTGCATGCAGTTTTAATTCTGAATCACCATTTGGAAATTACATAAATGCACAGGAATTACATCCAAACACAGACTCTGCCCATTCCTTTGAGAAGCCATTTCACTGACTTGACCAGATTTGGAGAATGGCATCACAATGGGTACTCTGTTGTCAGTACACATCTTTGAACAAGACCGCTAATATTGGGAAAGATATTCAGGCACTAGATCCATGACACAGATCAGGCATTGCTTCTCTTCTCTATTGCATGTAGCTTTTGCATACCGAATAAAAGTAATAATGAAAATAAAAGATTCATTGTAAGCTAGGTGTCATTTAGGGCTTCTGTTTGATAGTATTTCCAAAGAGACTAATTTGTGCAGGTGTTACCTCTGTTGGCCTGTCCGTGGCTAAATAATGTGGCACCTTCTGTTTAACCCTGTACTGTCACCACTGTAAGGGAGAAGTGTGAGAGTGAAAGGCTGGAAAAAATGCTAGACTCATGGCAAAGGTAATATTTGAAACTTGTCAGGAGTTCCCATCCTGCTTTGAAACAAAGTATTACACAGACTAAGACATACATTTCCTCATGTTTATGTTTTCAGAAGAGAAAAACAGAACTTCCTAAAAACATGTTGGCAAGTGAATAATTCTCTGAGCCTTCAGCTATTTTCTCTATATTAAATAATTACACGGAAGATTTTCCCATGTTACTCTATTTCTTCACAGTGGTATTCCAACTGTAAAATCAAAACCTCTCTTGTTTCTGAAGGCCCTTCCTGCATGGTTAAAAGAAAGTACCAAGTTATCCCACAAGTAGTACAAATTGAAGAGCTGGATGCTATTATACAGCCTTCTTACAGATTTACTCCTTCACTAAATATGATAATGGTATTATTTTATATACATGCTGTAATCACTGAAATATGTCAGCTATCTGTAAACGAGCATTAAAGATCAGATAAAACCAGATTTCTTATGTTTCAGACATGGATTACTGTTAAAATCCAACCCGGAAATTGAAGCAATCCTAAGCACCTTTATTTTTTTATTTTTTTTTTATCAGCATTACAGCTCCAAGCCATCTGTACTTAATTTTAAGACAACAAATTGTCTAAAAACAAGAGAGGATTAAAAGGACAAAGCTTCTTATGGACAGTTTATATTAGAGAAATTTAAAGACTGCTAAGATCACAGCACTTCTTCTGTACTTGTCTTATTTCAGAGTAGACTTTATGTTTATCTTCTTCAAAAATGGAAATACATACAGCATGTTGATCATTGCCACAGCTTCAGTAAGAGGTTTACCAGGGTCTTAAACTTTGATGAGAAATCCACTGCTAGCTTAAGAGCTTGCTGACTTTTACTACTAAGGTTCATGCCAGGCAAGAAGACCTACTGCTGAGCTCCAGTGCTCCACTGACTCCCAGAACTGGAGAAACTGGGCCAGTAGAGTAGGATGGAAGGCATTTTATATACCATGCTTCATGTACAGAAAATAAAATAATTTTATTTATGCAGAATGAGAAACAGAAATTTGTTTACAAAGGGATGGATGGGGAGAAATGGAGACATTGGTCACTAAATGGGTCACCCAAGCACAGATTACCTGGTGTGAATGGCATCATGTCAATCACCTCCTGATGAATACCTCAATATACTGAGCAGCTCCAAAAATCTTTCAAGTCTCATGCCTATTCATGTATACCTCCATTCTTTTTCATTTATTCTCTTTGCTAGGCATGATTTCTTTCAATAACTGGATAGAAAGTAATATCATGCAATTAAATAACAATTCATAAGATGAATAACTAACAGCTACTAGTCAAAGTCAATAGTTTGCTTACCTGCCAGCCACACTACACTTCATTGAAACATCACTTGGTATATCTTCCAAAGAAATCTATACCTGCAGAAAAGAAAAACCTGTGCATCTGCCAACAACAGTTTCCTTTTGGGTATCTTTTTTCACATCTTTAAGGTCTTTTTAAAATTCTTTTCTTCTCTTAGATCTCTATATTTAACCTTTACAAGCTATACCCTTTCCTTTACCAGATCCAGTTATCCCAACTGACCACAGTACTTATCACCCTTGCTGCTGCTGCTTATGTTCTCCTCATCCATTCTCTAATATCCTATGCAATCATTTTCACAAAAATGAAATGCTGTAAAACTGATAAATAGAGCAGGAAATGTGCTGCAACAGTCAAGACCTTTACAGAATCTTCCAAAGCTATTTCAAAGAGAACTTTTTTTTTTTTTTTGTGAGAGAGAGAATAAAATCCTTGGGTAAACCACACCATAACCTCTGAATAAGCTTTAAATGGCATGCCTCTTGGGAACTCTTATGCAGTAAATGAAATTAATTTGCTTTAAAAATAACTGGTAAAATATTTAAAGATGAGCAAGATGTTACAACTATATAATCTACTACTAAAAATTAACATACACATTTTTTATATAGTAATAAATAGTTCTGGGCCTGGCATACAGACTACTTTAAACAGTTTTCCAATCTTACAAGAGCTGTATACTACTGTCTGAGTCCAGATTGCAAGTTTGTCTTCAAAACATTTTCTTTTAAGTGTTAATTTTTTACTTAAAAAAAAAAAGAAGTCAAATATCATCTAGGACAGATAGTGAGCAACACAATCTCTAAATTTTCTCAGTTAAGAGTTATATTTAAGATTGCTTTATTTGAGTTTCATGCAAATGCTAGATAGCAACCTTTTGGGTTTTTTTACAAGCATTTAAACAAAAGGCCTTTTTCCACTACTCAAAGACTTTCATTACCAGCTGTTGTTAACATCTCAATTTTCAGTTTAGTTACATACCTTTCAGTAAATCAGCAATGGTTCTAAAAATAGAGGAGAACAATTTTTAATATTTTTTTTTAAGCAAAGGTAGCTCTAAGATCATAAATATAAATAAAACTATTTTTTCTTCTAATTTGAACAGATGACAAAAGGAAGAGTTAAAGTGATCCAGTTTCAGGTATAGTAGTTTACCTTCCCTGTGTAAAATGAAGATTATTTCAGAATTAATGCTGAGATTCAGTGCTCTGCTTCAGCCCACTGCCTTACTGGCTTGCCCAACTCAAAAGTCCAATTCAGATTTCAGACTGCATTTTAAAGGCTAAGGACTCAATATGCAAACCCACAAAGCAGCACATCCTCCAGGGCAAATGTCTGTAGACTCGTAACCTCTTTGCCTCAAAGTTGTTTAATTTTAGTTTTTAAGCTTTTTTATAGCTATACACATGTAAAACTGTTCTGTTAAATATTTTTAGGTAATTTTGTATGCATATGCTAAAAAGGTGCATTATGTCCATACCTTCTGGGCAAGACAGAGTTTCCTGAACGGGCCAGTTCAGAATAATTTTTAAAATGACCACAATCCTAAATTTGCTTTGCTCAGGGTGTATTTGAGCTGCACTGACACAGTTCAGGGTTTTGCATGCCTCTCATTTCCTTTCCAAAGCATGATCTGCAGTCCTTGATACATCTAATAGGATGAACGATGCTGGCTCATGTCAATGTCTTTCCCTCCTGCCTTATAAAAGATGATACTCAGAGAGGAAAGCTGGTCCGCAAAGACAAGCATAATACTGTGAAAGGGTTAACCTATTCTGTCAAATCTTATAATAAGTAAGTATTGTTATAATCTTATAATCTTTATAATTACTAAGTATACCAGCTAGATCCTATTCTCTTTTCTGCTATACAAAAATGCACAGGCATTCAAGGTCATAAAATGACTGATCTTGTGGTTCCAAGAAGATGAAAACACTATTTACGCATAGAAAATGTTACAGAACAGAAATAGTAAAATTTTATAAAACTATGAAGTGTGAGACAAATAGCCCAGTATTTGTTATGAGGGTTAAAATGTTACATAATAATGAAGGTTTTGCAGATACAGCTGAAGAATAATATAATAACATGAATATTTACTTAATAATTAACTTGCTTATATTGTGTACTTTCTAAGCTTCCCCCTTAGGTTCTGGCATTCAGTGCAATGGAGCCATGAAGTTGATCTTCATAAAAATTAAACAATGAGAGGTCTCTTTCTATGGCTAAAAGATATTATGGGATAATACCCACAACCCCATTCCTCACCACCCCCCCCAAAAAAGCATAAACTGCAAATCCTTTCAACAGTTGCAAAGAACAACAGTTCCAACTACCTGGTTATACTACCATACCAATGTAAACACCACCCTCAGCAGCTGTGATTACTCCTAATCTGAGTTTGCAATCACTAAATACTAGCTCAGATTTTTTCACTACTACCGACTTATTTCCTGACACCAACTGCGAACAGACAGGAAAAAAAAATAAAAATAAAAAAGGAAGCTTCACATTTATAAAAGTCATCATTATCTCCTGACTGGCTTAGAACAACACAATCAACCTAGGCATAAAGGTATCAGCCTGGAGGAAGCTATAGCCTGGACATTATGCACCTGTCCCCTGCTCTCTAAATTGGCTCCCTACTGGCTATCATGTCAAGTATAAGAGTTCAGTCTTAACTTCAAACTGCTTAATGATCAGCAGCTGGAATCTCTAAAAGACTGCCAAAAGCTTGAAGACTGGCTTTGCTTCCTTAACATCCTGGCACTAAGGAGAATCAGAGATATCCACACTAGTGGTCTTGTCTATGAAAGTTTTAACAGCAATTTCTCAAGACACTAGAATTCTGCAGTTCATGCAATGTTAATACAGATTTCAAGTTATTGTAAAATGTTGGCATTAACTGCTCTGTCAAATTAGAAAGTCACCTTTTCATTTCCTTCATTTCTTCTTTCCATTTAGTTTGTGTTTTCTTGAGCCTTCCTGCCTTTTTTAGGAAATCCTTTACCCTTTGATTAGTTTCTCCTTAATTTTGGAACTGTTATCATTGCCCATCCACTCTCATTTTCCCAAAGGTGTTTCTCCTACTTACAGCAGTTCCTTTCCTCAGTAGATCTTTCTGGTCTGTCTTACCTGTTCTCTTGCTTTTCTTTTTTCTTCCAAATCATTTTTTTCCTGTTCCTTTTGAACTCATCTACTACCACCCCTTCCCCTGCTCCCCATATTCCTGCATTTTTTTCCAAGGCACTGAATTCCTTCACTCATATATGTGTCCTCAAACTTCTGCTCCTAATGACTTTCTCTGTATCCTTGGCCCTGTCACACCAATCAAATTGTATCATATTTCCTAAATAAGATAGAGAACACTGAGCAAGCGACCAGTGTCTATTCTCCTCAAGAGCTGCTCGTTACTGAGGTGGGAAAAAAAGGGATAGTTGTTCTTCCCCATTTGTTTCCATCCACCTGCTGCGTAATTTATGTAACCAAAGGCATTGTTAATTTTCCTACTCAGGACAGAAGAAGTCTACATACTGAAGAGTGCTAGGGCGCAGACCAAATGAAGGGAATCTTGTTTACTTACTCTGACAGTTGTCCTAGGGTAATAAAAAACAGGACTGCAGGAGCTGAATATCCTAAGGAAGGGACCACCCCAACTGACCAAAACTGTGGGGAAACCGTTGCCCCATGAATGCCAGTCAAGACCAAATTGCAGACTTGGAAATCATCAGCGAAGTGGTTCAGAATATAGTCTTCCAACTGCATTCTTGTATGTAGTTACATCAGAGAAACACCTCAAAATCATGCAAATCTATAATGAGATTCACCTCATCCAACTTCGGCAGTCTGAGTTGATCAGGTGGGCACCCTCTAATAAAAGGAAAGAGTAGGACATTTCCAAAAGAGGATGTATCTTGTTCTAAGGAAGATGCCTTAACATCAAGGAGGTGAAATTACTCATCTATTTCTATAGCTCATTGGAGAGAAGAGACCAAGATTGCCAGTTTTGGTCAGATCAGTGGAGAAGGTGGACCCTTTCCACAACAGACAGCGTGCCACTTCCTGCTTTGAGACCCTACCCCTGTATAGCAAGCAGTCCAATCTTCCGATGTTCCCAAATGAAGCAGAAGATGGCCATCTAGGATGGAAAAATATATTGCAGAAAGCATTAAAAGAACTTTATATGTTGCTTGGCTGTAATAAAACCAGACAATGACAATGAGGACTTTCTAAGCTCAATTTAAACTGTGCAAGATCCTATAAGACAATGAACTTCTAAGGAGAGTCAGCCCTATCTGGCCACATTTTAACTGCATCCTTAAAAAAAGCTATGTTCTGAGTCAGAGCAATACAGTTTTATGGAATGTGAGTTGACACATTACTTAGAAAACTGATTTAGCAGCCATCATAACTTCTCCAGGAGAGCAGTTTCTCTGCTGCAATAAACCAGGTTTATTAAGTAGTTGTCCAGTAATCAGTGTGGAGTATGATTATTATTATTTACTATCACCTGACTTCACTCTTCATTTAGTAATGGTTGACAGGTGAACAAAATTGCCAAGAGATTTTCCTCCATCTTTCGTAGTGAAAATATTTTCTAAAATATTTTGAGAAGCATCGTATTTTCATGCACACACACATTTATTTATACACAAATGCACACACACACAATTTTATATTTTATTACAGAAGCCATCACAGCAGAGTGAACACTTAGATGCTAAGTCTGCTTTGGTTTAACTGTTGAAAACAGCCCTTTGTTAATTCTGATGCCTATAGTTTGTTACATAATTCACCATGTGAATGCTTGCTGGAAGTGATTTTAATACCTGATTGCTCTTGGCTCCAAGCAAAGGAACGTCCTTCATCAGGGACAACAGCATGGGGATGGTGAGAATTTATGAGCCAATGGCTAGATGTGACTACTGGGTAGAAATCACTTTTATTATGTGCATAAAATGGTGTTTGGATTAAAGGACAACTACATTTCTCAAGATGATAACCAATCCAACACCTTAGACAAGAGCATAAGGCCTGCAGTTTGGTGCTTGGTTTTAGTGACTTTTATGTAGATTTTTCACATTGACTTACCTAAGAACGTAAAGGATAACAGAAACAAAATGGTTATTAATTATTTTTTCATAAAAAGACAAATTTGACAAAAATATTTTCTGTGAAATAAATGTTGAAACCTACTTTGATACTGAAGATTTTTAAATAGAGAGAAAAGTCAGAAGTTTTCATGATGATTTCCCTTCAATCACATTTTTAATCAAGGTGGTCTCAAAGGTGTTATTATTACAGATTTTAATAAAGATACCTGATATTTTCTATCAAAGTGTGTGCTTGTAGCAGTTAATACACCTTGCTCGTAAATACAGTTTGAGACATCAGAACCTGATGACTCTATCCTAAAAAGACTCTTTTTAACTATTGTAATACTTGTATGTGCTGCCATATGAACAGAGTCACAAAGGTTTTTCTGTAATTATTTACAATATTATTGTGAAGAATAGAGAGGAAAATAACAGTGAAGACTCACAAAATAATGTTTGCAAAGAAAATTAATTTGGGGAGATTTTAAGGAAAAAGACAAACTTGCCCAGCAATAAGGGAGAAACAAGGGAAGACCTGGAAGCTTAAAATACTGACACCACCTCCTTTCTACGCATACCAAATGCCATTTTTACATTATAGCTCCTCTGTCATTAGATCCAGTTTAGAAAATCCTCCCTATCAGATGGTTTTACTCCCTTCCTGCCATGTCCGTAATGGGTTCTACTCACTATCACATCCAAAAGCAAACTGATACCAAAATATGCCTTTTTTATTGTTACTTAAAAAGGAAATTTCATATTCAGAGTTTCATCATACAAAACTGATCATGCAACAGAGCTGGTCATATTCTTCTGTAAAGTGAAAGAAGTGATCAGCTGAGAGAAGAAACCTAACCTGGGAGTTCAGCTGCAGATATTTTAAGAAATAATTTTACTCTTCAGATCTTAGCAAACACAGAAGAGAAACAGAAGTGGTGGGTAATCTCTGAAGGTGACAAGGAACAAGTCACTTAGGCAGAGTGGGAAGAAGGTTTAATGGGAAGCTCATCTGGTCTAGTTAGAGGATTAGTAACTAGACGGAAAAAGAGAATAAAGACTATGATGAGCAAGGATGGCTTATTTTGGAAAGCAGGACTGGTTCTTCCCCTAGTACCAAACTCTTGGACAGTCAATCCCACTGCAGCATGCTTCCATGGTAGTCTGCTACTATGCACAGCCTCATGCACTGAGCTAAAGCAGCTGAGACAACCCTGAAGTGAGACAGGAAACTAAGAGAATCCCAAAGAGATAACTGAACTAGAAATACCTTGCTGGCCAACTACAGTTCTCAACTACGCTGCCCTGAGCGGGTGAGTGCAGCTGTACTGCAAAATGGCACTCCAGTAACAAGCAGTCATTTGTTTAGTGGGCATGATGGCAGGATTAGTGTTTGATGACCTATGGTGGTCTGGAGCTTCTTTGTTCTTGCTTTACTACTAGTTTTGGTTGAACAGTCTTCCACCACATAGCAAATAACCTCCTTTTCCTTAAGTACCTAGTTATTCAGAGGAAATTATTTGTGTCAGGTGGAATCTGACTCAGCAAGTTTGAAGTGTAGCCTGAACCTAAATGTTTACTGAGGGCAAGAACAATAAGGTGGAGATGTACTCGGAGAAGATTAGATTTGCTGCAATTGTTTCATAGTCTTACCAGTGAGTGCTTTCCTTTCACGTATAGCTGTTTTTTACTATTCTCTGAAAAGCTGAAGGACCATACAAAAGGAGTATTTTTTTTTTCTTTTCAGAAGAAAAATCACTATTGTCTGCTCAAAGCGTTCACCCGAAAACTAACTCTGTGCTTAGAAGCAACTGGGAACAGGGGGAAGCAGTACAGAGTGTCATATTTGTCATATTTATAAAGGTATTGAGATAGGAAAGATGCAGATAAGTAAGATAGTAAAGTATTTCTGAAAATACCATTAAGTTCAAGGCATCTACACACCCACACAAATCTTTCTTATAGTCTCAGCAGTGCTAAGATTTCACTTGAGAACATTGTCTGTATGAGAGTTGCACAATCCTCCTGCCACAAGGGTATGTAATATGTGTTTTAGGCAGAAAAGTTGTAACATGACTAAGCAGTATCTGCTGGTATTTTTAACTTTATAGACGTCCTCTTTTCATTATTGCTGTTTGCAAATAGCTTCAAATAAAAAAAAAAAAAAAAATTAGTCTAGTGTAAAATGAAATGTGCCAGGGAGAACAAAATCATGCCAGCTGGTCTTTTCCTTATGTTCTTCTGCTATTAGACCTGAAGGTTTTGAACCCAAAAATTCATACCATAATTATTCAGCTGTGGTCTTGGAACAGGTTTTGTGCTGATTCCGTTTAGACACAGTCAAGAAAACATTCCTTGACTGCATTTTAGTTTAGTAAGATTCCTCATCATAGGTAATAGGCCACCTTCTGCTCCAGTAGGAGGTAATATACTTTCTTCCCTTGCTATTGCTGTTTCCCTCTTAGACTTTATTCCCCAGGAAATTAGATATCATTTAACTGCTGGTCTCAACTCAGTACTGCTATTTCTGTCTAATTAAATGAGACTGTAATTGAACATTAATATTATTATACATTTTCCTCCTTCCTCCAGTTAATAATCCTCACAGGGTAAGTGCCTCAGACAGGAAACTTCAGTAGATTTCAAGGAAAACTTTCCTTAAAAGTTCCAAAGATGCCATTTGTTTTTCTCCCTTCAGCAGATATTTTGTTTTGGAGACCCGAAGAAGAACATGAAAAGGTGAAACATGATGAGGACATATATATAACATTGGATTTACATTCCTTGCTGATTCTCAACCAGCAACACAAAGAAAACTGATAAAATCTGACCAGGAGGCTGACACGGTATGAGAACTCATCAGAGGTTCCAAACATCAGTTAAGTCTCTAATGGATTTGCTTTTTAAGATGGAAAAAAAAAAAAAAAACAGTCAGTAACTGTAAGGATTTATTGGTTTAAAGTTAGCATAAACTAGGTTGCACAGGACATTTAAGTGGAAGCTTTGTTTTAGCTTCCACATAGTAGCAAAGGTATAAAACTAAGTCAGTCAGACAGAACTGTGTGTTAGACAAAAAGGCTAAAAACATCACTCAAGTCCACTCATTTTATAGAAAAGGATGGTAAGCCTCTCTCTCTCTCTTATTACCAGAAAATTTGTTGTAACATACAATGCTATTTCAATGACCACTCAAAAAAAAAAAAAAATTAAGATTTATTTAAGATTTCAACCACTAACTTTGTAATTCCTCCTAAAATTTCTTACTGATATTAAAGAGCCTGTTATCAATATGCCTTTCCTGTTTATTGTTCAAATTACTTATGCCAGGGCTCTGACTACCTGGAACATTTTTTTGAAAGTTTTTTAACAAAAATCCAACTTAGGGTTATATAGTATAGCTTCCTCTGGCACAAACATAGAACCTCAAGCCTTAACAAGAATAATATCCTGAAATTATTTCTTAAGAAAAATAACCATATGCTGAAGTACTTGTCTGTCACCAGCATTCATTTAAATAAAAGAAAAATTGCATGAGAGTAACTAAACTACTGTATTCATTCTTCTTCCAACTTCAGATCATGCCAAAATGCATCTCATCAGTATTTTTGAAAATGAAATATCACAAAAATTCAAAAGAAAACACACAATTTAAAAAGAAAGAAGTCTAGGGGAACATATGTAGAATGATATCAGCTATTAAATTCTTATTTAAATCCCCTAGGATTAATTTGCTCAGTAAGTGTATCAAAGGTATTAATAAAACAGGAGCTCTGTGAAGCAAATATATTTTAATTCGACTTTTACAGCTCCATTCATTGGTAAACAGCTCTCAGGATTTCTACCATTTTATAAACTATGCCCAATCTACCTCTCCTTAGAAGAGTCTGCAATAATCCTGATGTTTTTTTTGGTGGTTTTTGGTTTTGTTTCGTGGGGGTTTTTTTGTCTTATTTATGGTGGTGAAGCTTTATTGAGCATATAAACACAAAGAAAAGCTCTATGTATCTTAAAGTTACAATCCACCCAGTAGTAATAATACGGCAAGCATGAATTGTTCCCCCTGCTTATCGGACTTGTGTGGCAGTTTTAATTCTCTGGCTTTATAGTGTAATAGTAATGCTGTAGATTTTTGGAAAGTAATGAGAAACTTGGGAATGCATTCCTGCAAAGACCTAACCATACCTAACAAGTAGAGAAGAGAATAGCAAAGTGTAAAACCCACAAAACAGACACAGACTTTTTCAGTTTTGCATAACTTTAGACCAAAACACAAGATACAGTTAATTCATTCTTGTTTGCATTACTCCACATGAAGATACTTCTTTAAGTACTCAATTAGCTTAAATATCTGAAATAATAAGCATTTTACCTCTTTCATTTATTAAAGAAAATACTTTCAATTTAATCTTTATTTTTTCCTGGCATGCTTGCTTATATGTTGCAATTGATTTCTATTGCTATCTATAGGATATGCTTCTGTATTTATAGATTTCTGTAATATATGGTAATTTTTCTTTGATCTTTTATTTTTCTTTTGATCTTTTTTTCCCACCAGTAAAAGCTGTTCTTCTATATACTATCTTTCCCACAGAAGACTTCCATCCCTTTAGTCACTTTTCTTTATTTCTTGCCTGCTTTATCTTTTGATTTCACAACAGCACTTGCAGTTACTTTATTACTCATTGGGGATTTTTTTATTTTTTCTTTTTTAGAAACACCAATGACTAAACCAGAGAGTGCTTTAGGTTTCTTTCTACTACACCACACATGCTCTGTATTCATTTCTGCCTCTTCAAATTCTCAAAAGCTTATACTATGCTACTGTGGTACTGTAATCAGCCTTAGTGCACTGCATTTAATGAACTTACGGGTACTGACATTAAAATTTTGCATTTCTAACAAAACATTCTATTAACAATTTGCAGGTCCAAGATGGTTCCTACCTCTGCTTGAAATCTCTGTGGTTTGGGTCATGATATAATCCTTCTCTAAGCCTAACACAAGGTCTGACTTCCCACATTTAAGTCATCCAACGAATGACCATACGTTGTAAATCCCATTTATAAGATCCTCTGTGGTTCTCTCCTAACTTTGGGTGACTTGATCTATCCCAGGGACAGGGAGAGGAAGATGGGCTCATGCAGATAGGAGTCAGGAAGCACAGCTCCTACTTGTCAAAGATAGCAGAATTATAGGGATACTATACATACAGATGAGGCAGGGAATCTGGAGTTTGCCCCCTTCACACACATCTACCCTCTTATTATAAGTCTCAATAAAAATACTTTTTAAAATTAAATAAACAATAAAGCAGGTTTTTAATTCTGAGTTTGCACTTTCTATTCTGAAATAAAAAAAAAAAAAAATTAATAATAGGGACAGAAGAGAACCCTGAGTGTCACATCTTTAGGATTTGCCATTGAGCTCCAGTCTCACGCTGAGGCAAACTGAAGCTCACTAATCATGGTGTTTTCCAGCCAAGAATAGCACTGTTATCAGCCACATGCAGGCTTTGACCTCCAACGGCTGCCTATTGTGCGGCAGGCCAGCAGCATCTTGGGCCTCCAGCAAGGACAATAGATTGACCTGCTCAGCCTTTGCAAATTGAAGCTGCCTGAAAAAAACAAAATAAGCCAAACCAAAAAACCAAACTATGTTTAATACCACTACCTAGCTGAGAAGGAAAAATAAACAACACAAAAAAGATCAGGAATCTTCAACAGTCACTGGCAGAAGCAGATACCTGCAACGAATCTGATGTAGAGAGCAGAGTGTTTCAAGACAGAACAATTGAACGTATTTAGCCAATTAAGAATGCTGAGGGTTTAGATCATGTTTTATTTTCATATAAATGGAAACATGAGACAAAAGACCACAGCAACATTGGAAAGTAACAGAGGTACTGCAATGAATATGCAGCTAAATGCAGCAAATAACAGAAAATTTTAATCACAATAGAAGAAAGAGAAAAGTATTTTAATTTTTTTAAGGTTACCAGTAGAAAAAAATAAAGGGGGGGAGGAAAAAAGCCAAAAGCATTGATCACAAGCAGATTCACTTTACACAAAGCATTTTCCTTGCAGAGATAGTATGGCTTTCTGGAATGTTTAAATCGCTAAATAGGTTAAAAGATTAGTGACACTAAGAAAACAAATTTTCGACACTGAAGCTAAATTGTTTCACCTGGGCTATGAGCTCTTTCCACATTTGCTTTGCAATAAGGTGGCTGTTTATACCTTTCTAACACAAAACCAAACCAAAACACTAATAGCACTTAGACAGCAGACTATACAAAAGGCATAAGGTAAGAGCATTAATTTAATTTCTAGCTAGCCAGAATTTCAAAGGCACATATATCTCTTCAATTTTTCATATCTAATGTACATTACATTATACTGACAAACTGGTATTTGAACCTTACTAAATTAATTCGTAAAATAAAATAAAATAAAATAAAATAAAATAAAATAAAATAAAATAAAATAAAATAAAATAAAATAAAATAAAATAAAATAAAATAAAATAATAGAAAACTCTAACATTCCTGTGTAGACGTGAATTCATCCCAACACAAGGAAAACTACAGACAGCTTCATTGCTCACTTCTCCAGTGCCTCCTGAATGTGCCAAATGCAAGTTTCTGCACCTTTTAGGCTTTGAAGACTGGCAAACTCAACTGAAAGTTCTTAGCAGAAAAATGCATATTTAGAGGACTAGTACATGAGATGCAAATGTAGGGACATTAATTGTTAACAACACTTGGGAAATTACAGCAAATACTGTTTGGTTTTAAATTATTAATCATTGTATTTAAAATGGCCTGACACAGAATTGTAGTTGGAGAGGAACCTTGCTGGCCTGTGACATATATATCATTTCTTCACCACTTTTCTTTACCACAGCAAAGTATCTTGACTAATTAGAGCAAGATTCTCAAAGTAGATATTTATTTTCTTAAACTAAAACAGCACATTCCACAGTCCTCAAGGTAATAGAAAGAAATATGCCCAAGAAATACCACAATCCAAAACATTTTTTCAAGTAAAAATGAATGCTGGTCAAAATACACAACCATTTCCAGACTCTTTGTGTCATACAGTCAGTGGCTTTGGAAAAATGGTGAGTCATGCCATATCTAAAATGCAGCCAGTCCTATGACTTTGCATTCAGTGTCCTTTTTAAACCTGATGTGAAGCATTTGCAGTTAGCAGGAAAAAAAAAATCTCTGTATAAGAACTATATTCCTGATATTGCAAAATCAACTTTCAAAAGGCCTAATTCTGTCATTTAAGCAACATCATACATTGCAGATTTCAAAGTTATACCGCATCCTATTGTTCATTCAGACAGAAATAAGATCTTTGCTGTATAACTTAAAATCCAGATCAATATTCTACCATAAACACATTGGAAAAAAATTAAAGAAAAAAATGCACAGTTCAGGTTGTTATGCTTTGTACTGATAATTACTTCATACCGATAATTATTTGTATGCTAAAATTTAGTCTTGTGCATTAATTTTCCTTTCTGGGACTCACCTGGGTAATTACATTAGAAAGTAGTCACTGTAGTTTAGAATAAGATGAGGATAAATTTTTGACAGGTCACCACTGGAGACAATTAAAAGCAGCTGCTTCTAGCAGTTGCAGCAATGCCGATATGCTAGTTTAATTCAAACTATACCATTAATCCATAACATAAATATCTTTTGAGGACTGAACTAACATTTGATTGAATGAAGTCAGCCATTTTGCTGTACAGAGTAATAAGTACTTAGAGTTATCAGACAACCACTAATTTAAAGAAAAGCAAGGACATGAGTGCAAAAGCTGAAATAAGGTGGGTAGCTGGAAGAAAAGGGTTTATCTTCAGTTCAGGTTAAATTTCCCTGTTTAGACTAAAAAGCCAAACACAGTAGATGGTAACAGAGAGAAGATGTAGTGGTACATGGCTGCACAGAGCATGGTCCCCACTGGCAGAACAGCCATGGCCTGAAAGGAAGGCAAAGGCTCAACAGCTGCCGGGCTGGCTGAAATGGTGAAGCAAAGCTGGGTTTGCAAACCTACCTACCATGCTCAAAGGAAAGGTGTTCCCTACCTCCCAATGCAGCACCCTAGCCTCCCTGCACTCCCTTCGATCTGCCACCATACCAAACTCTTCACACTGCTAATTACTCAGATGTCAAGATTATTACCTTGGCCCCCAATTTTTAAGTTTAAAGTAGTGTATGGCACAATCTTGGATATTGGTATATGAGGTTTCAACTTACATTTCACAAACATACTGCCTCTGGGGTATCTGACAGGCTGACTCTTATTTTGAGCAGGGACCTCCATACTAGCATATGAATCCTGACACTGTTGTAACACCTGTGAGAACTAAATATTCTAATTAAACAGATAGAAAAAAAGATGGTAAAGGAGGAACCTTAAAAATAAGAGCCAACAATTTAGATTCATGACTGAGGCATAACAAGAGTTTGCTCACTAAAGACAGGTTTGCAGAAGTCATTTCTGAATGCAGATCTGCAAGAGT
This sequence comes from Lathamus discolor, assembly GCF_037157495.1. Classification (NCBI taxonomy): domain Eukaryota; kingdom Metazoa; phylum Chordata; class Aves; order Psittaciformes; family Psittacidae; genus Lathamus; species Lathamus discolor. The sequence continues at coordinate 34,267,336 of NC_088887.1, forward strand.
TAAACATCACAAACCTATAGTTGTAATGGCAGAGGCCTACTTTGTGTCAGTCTATCTCAAGAAGAAAACCCCCTTTAGCTATAGAGCTTTGTGGGGGTGTGGGATGTGTAGGTAAACCAGCAAAAGAGCTTTTTTTTCTGGCTGGACCTGCATCTCTTTGGTAGGAAGTATGTGGTAGAGTCATTAGATCCACACAAAGATTTTTCCGGCCTCTGAAGGTCCGTTGGCTCAAGCCACAAATAAAGACAAATATAACCTAGCAGATGAGATCAAAAGGGCCTCTTGGGAAGGCACACAGGCTTAGAATATGTTTATTGTGGTGAGATCAAGAAGTTGGTCCATGTGCACTGTGAGCTGAGCATCCCCTGCTGCAGCCACTTCTCTGGGAGACATGCAGCGAGCATCACTGAGCAGCTGCAGACCTCAGGCTTGCTCAGAGTCCAGCTCAGCTGGGAAAGACTTCTTCTAGACAGACAAATCTTCAGCCATCCTAGGGCAAAAGTTTGACTGAAACCCCCATATGTCAGCAAATGCCTTAGATAAAGGCAAGCTTTCAGTCTTCTACACAAGTTTCTAGCACCTGTGCTGGTAACACACTGATATTTCAGAGTAAGGGCACAACTGAAAAACAGGACGCATTCACCTTCACTAATGTTTCAACACTTCCGTTAAGACAGCTGAAACTTAGCAATCAGATTTGGTCTAGATCCCTCAAACCTGTAGTTTTGGATTGCATTTATTTTTAATCCAAGCTGAATCACCTGACCTAAAACCTAGGGATTTATGTTTTGAAGAAGGGGAATATGAATGATTTGGTCAGAACTGGATATAGACTGACATGATCTGTTGTCTGCATCAGGTACATTTGGATTTACCTGTAATCTGTGCTCTTTCTTCTCTAGCAGGGAAAGATACAAGAGGTCATTCATATCTCAATACAGTTATCCAAAAAACAAATTAACCGGCTCTGGCATTTTATTTTCCACTAGGTGCTACAGCAAATTTGAGATGAGCATAAGGTAGAAGTGGCACCTTAGTGGAAATATATTTGCATCACTAAGTGTTATTACACATGTGGTTTGGATAATATATAGGTATGAGTTCTACCAAGTGCAGTTCACACATATGAGACTGTAGACTTTTGTCAACTTTGCTGACCATACAGAAAGATGAACTTCTCTGAATGTAGACATGGATATAGAAAGCCATCTTTCTTTCTTATACCTACAGATGTTTGCTTACACTTGGAGTTGATTTTGTGAAACATACAAGGAAATTTAAGTACACTGATTCATGCATCATCCTTGGCCTAAGCCTAACAGCAAATGTTTGCAGCTAGTGTTCTACCAACTCAGCAAGAACTGAATATAATCAGAAAATGTGACGGAGGGAGGAGAGAAACAAAAAAAATCCAGCCTCAGTAATATGAAAAGCATGTACAGATACACAAGGTTCAATATTCACTTGCTACCAACTGTTTAAACAATGCATTGATGAGCACATCTTAAATGTAAGAATAAATAAGACTTGTTCCTTCCATGGCTCCAAAGTATTTGTCAACAAAAATATGCGAAATGTTCAGTACCACTAAAATCAGAATTCCTCTAAAATTTCAAATATGAATGTTTATATATTAATGTTAAAAAAAAAAAACCAACAAACCAAAACAAAAACAGGAAAAGATTGTTTAATAGCTTGCATTGTAGAGGGAAACGATGAAAACTATGTGTTTTACTACATTAAAATGCTCCTACATCATACCGGCTTAATAGCAACAGCCTTCACAGAACAAAGCAGAACTTTCATTAAGGAAACATTATTTGTGTAATTTTTGTGGAGGTTTCATTGCTCTTTATATGTATGCAGTATACGACCACCTGCTCTGAGGACTAGCAGTTTTTCAGAGCCGTATTTATTTTTAGGCTGTTTGCAAAAGCTGACTGTCCAACCCCAAAAACAAAAGCATCACTTTATACAGATTCCCTTCTGTGGATACACTATAGAAGTCTTCAGTCACAGTATATTTTAAAATTCCCCATTCATCCCCCTGATTTGGTGGTTAAGGGGTCTCTCATATAGAGTCTACTGTATGTTTAGTTTAAATTCTAGTGCTGTCATCTAGGCCAAGGATCTCAGCTTTGAGATTCACTGCCCATCACCTTCAATATGCGTTACTATGGGTACTGGAAAGCCTATTACTGTACACAGAGAAGAGCCACAAGAAAGAAAAGGCACATAGATTTGTAGCACTAACAAAAAAGAAAAAAAGAAAAAAAGGCAAGGGGGAAGAGAATTCACAGCCGTCAGTAAGATATTATTTTGTACAATATCTTTCTCTTAGAAAAGCTGAAAACCTCCATGCAGTTAGAACCAAAGAAAAATTGAAGGGAAGATCAACATTTCCTACCCCGTAGTGTCACTCAGAACATATATTACATACTGTGTCTTTCCTATACTTCTCACCTCTGTTGGAATACTGTGGGAAATAAATATCATTCACATAAGAACAGCACTGTCAACAAATCTTTTTTACCGCTGAAATAATCAATGAAGAAACAGCAATCTGCCCTGCAGCCTTCTGCACTCTCTAACGTCTACAATAAGATTTCTACATGTTGGCAGTCAATACAGTTCAATTAATGTTTAATTCATGTTTTCTTCCTGAAGCAAGATGAAAAGACAGAACATTTATCAATAGCAGAACTACAGCAAAAACAAACACTTTTTGTTCCAGTACTACCATCTTTTTGAGATGCTAGGCACTAAATCCAAAAAAAGCCAAAATGTCATCTGCCATTTATTTATCCAAAATGGATTAAGTTCTTCAGATGATTAAATAAAATATTAGTGTAAAAATATAATGTGAAAGGAATTTTTCAGCCAATGCAGCAACCAAACTGAAGCAGAACTTCTCCATTTTTGTTATTTTCAGTGAAGATATTCTTGAAACTATACACAATCCCATCATATTTACATGCATGTCAGCTGAAAACTCAGTCTCACTAAAAATCTTTTCTGTCCTGCTTATTTCTGGTTATCAGCTAGATTGCTGGTCATCGAATAGAATGCTGACTGCTCCTGAGAGGCTGGCAAAGAACTCCCTGCTGAACTGCCATGATCCCTCTCTTGACAGCAAGCATCTGTCTTGCTGAAGATACTGTGTTTTATCTCTATGGCAGGTTCGACTCAAACATTCAAGGCTCTAAAAATAAGAGTTTAAAATATAATTCACATCTACGGCCCACCTAATCACTCAGCAGGCATCAGTGAATGGTTTTCATTGTTTCCTCTTTAGCTTCTTCAGCTTAACCAGCAGACACAGTTATTCACAGTGCAGTTACACATTAACCTCTTAGACCCCCAAATGAATCCAAGTCATTCACCAGGAAAGACCGGGGAAGAGAGAGCATGAGCCAAGCAGGGTTATCTTATGTAATGAACACTTTCAATATTTTGATCAGCTGTGACAGTTTCGTAGGTCTGCCTGTGTTCTTGAAACCTCTTGTATCAAAATGTTGGAAATTTCAAAGTAGCAGAATTAAAAATGGTTTGTATTGGGCGCTGGACCAGTGGAAATGGTGGAATAAAGGCAGACAACATTCTTACATACTTCTCAGAGTACAAAACAAAGTGTTTTACACAGAAGTCATCATTCTGAAGACACAGTCTATAGCACATGCCAACAGACCAAGAGCCACTGACCAAAAGCTGAGTAGAGCAACAGATACCGCATGAAGTTTTGTGTGGTTACTACCCCCTTGAAAAGAAAATGGTTTTATAGCAGCATAGCAGCAGCAGTTCTGTGCTGAGTGACACAACAAACACAAGCAACAGCATTCAGAAACCTTCCTGCAAGGATATGGAAACTGTACCAGAGACAGCTGCAGACATTATTCTTTTTCATCTCTTCCTGAGCACATATCTAAAATTGGACATGTAGAGTAAAAATTTATTAGCAAAATGCTGAGAGTATTGCCCTGGATCAACAAGTAACTAATATACTAAGCAGGACATGATGTTCTGGATGAGACTAATGAAAACACCAGAAGGTCTAGAAAATAGAACACAGAAAGAAAGGCTGAAGGAGTGGATGTTATTTAATCTAAATAAGAAAATACTTTGAAAGATAAAATAAACAGTCTCCAAGCACATTAAATGTATGAAAGGCAGGTAGAAAGCAGGAGATAAAAATTTTATTTCATCCACCATAGGCTTGACGGGCTGGATTTAGGTTCAGTTTGGAAGAACAGTTCAGTTGGGAATAAGACAAACGGTGAAGGAACAGATAACCTGAAGGCATCTCTTTCACTTTAACAAGTTGGCCCAGCATCTCTCAGAAATGGCACAAATGTCAGGTGATCCTACTTTCAGCCAGGGGGATGGACCAGGTGATCTGCCAAGATCCTTTCCAGACTACTCTGATTGTAGGATTGCACATACAATTAGCAAGAATGGATGACACTGAGTGTAGGCACCCATCCATAGATGATACCTATAGTGTACATCCTACTCAGTGGAGATCCCTCAATAATGTAGCACTTGGTGTAGGCAGAAGAGCACAAAGTTCAGTATGTTGTCTGGATAATTAAAACAAATCTACTGATAGAAGGGAAAAATTGAGGGAATTAACTGTATGTGTAAAGAGCTTGATTGCATATAACCTATTAACTAGGTGCCAGGCACATGCCGAATGACCATTTTCTGTATGGAATGTGGTGGATGACCATGCATCAACCTTTCACATGCAAAAGAATGAAGCTGGCATGCCAGGCCAGATGTTAATAATACTTGCCTCACCCTGATGGTCCTTAGGTCCTCAGACCATCAGACAGTTTGGGAAATAAGATGAGCAGGGTCACAGCCAAACATGTTTATGTGTTTTAAGAAGAATCCAATTCCAAGTAAAATGCTTGACAGGATTTTTTTTTTTTTTTTTTTGAACAGTCCATGTGCATAAATGTAGCAATGCATTGAAGACCAATATCCCCACAACAAACTGTGGGACACCTCTCATCTGGAGGGAAAAGACCAGTCAGACACAAGTTAAAAACTCCTAAGGAAATGCTTGTCTAGGCAGCTGCAAAACTGAGAGCTCAATAAGGCAGTAAAGGATACTTCTCCACATCAGGTGATGGATTTTGATTCTTTCACTTTTATCAGATTATGCTGAGTACATGAGAAAATAAAAGCAAAAAGGATGTTTCTTGTCTCATAAGCACAGTTCAGATAAGGATAAGAAGGAAAGTTGTGCTTCCCTTTCAAAAGGCAGTGGACTGAGGAGCTATTGTTATTCAGCTGCCAAGAGCTCTCTCCCTTATGTACAGAGATCAGTGTTTTCTCTGAAATATTGTCTGATATCTTAATTGGAGGCTACTTTTCACATATGCCCATAGAGAACTGAGGCACTGATTCACTTTCTTGCAGGAAGAAATACTACCATAGGCCCTAGCGGAGCTGATATTGTCTGGAAGGAAGTGCCACAACATTAATACACACAGCCTTACATGCTGATGGGCTGTGCTTCATAGAGTTTCCTTTATACTAATCTGGATCATTATGGTGTGAAACTTAGCCCCTGTTCCAAGTGAAGTCCAGTGCAACTTCCATCTGTTGGGATTTCCTAGATAAGAAGGGCTTGAACAACCTGGAGAAGTCAAACTTGCTGAAATGATGAGAGAATAAAACAAACCAAAAACAACCCCACTGAACTGTGAGCAGGCAAGTATGTCTAACTCCCCAGAAAAACATCACTCAGAAAAATAAATAAGAGGAGTCCTGTACTCATCTATTGTTGCATTTTTTTATGTTGCATCTACAATCATAGAATTATCCAGCTCTTTTTATAACAAAATAGAGAGATTTCATCTACCTCTTTCCAGGTCCGTCAGCTGAAATTACTCAAACATTTGGTTTAAAGAAGCACTGTGAGATCCCACTCCAGAGGAAAACCACTGTCATAAACCTCACTTGCACTCTGTTAGGCAGTTGTACAAGCGAGTGTGCATTTGAACCAATAGTGTTAGCATGGGATTCAGTTGATAAACTAAAATCCTGATAAATATTCCAGCGTTTTATCAATAGCTCCATAGTAGTAGTCAGGTAAAATGACCAATATCCAAATTTTTTATATATCACTTCTATTTAACTTGATTAATTACCAAGTTTAGAGTAGTTATTCTTGTGTCTCAGTCTCTCTGCTTTTTTCCTTGAAGGGTGTAAAATGACATTTGTAATTGCTGCAGATGGAGAATGAGATTTTTATAAGGAGAAAAAACGCTACAGAAAAGATGATCAAGAAAAAAAATTGCTGTTTTCTTTCATTTTTAATAAAACAAAATAATCTTATTTTCCTTCAGTCTTGACCAACCAAATGGCTGTTAAACACCTGCTAAGTGAGAGGTTTTCTCCTTCATAAGGAAAGGATTTCAAGACTTAGCTCACCAATTCAGCTAATGTTTAATTCATTTCCTTGTATGCTAGCTAGATTAAAAGAAAGAACATTAGTCAACAGGAGGGAGGCAACAAAAATCCAGCTTTGCACTCCAATTCCAATTTACAAGAGTAGCAAGTTCAAATTTCTAGATAAAAGATGTCTTAGGAGGGAGGCCGAAGTTGAGATTGCAAGCCATAAAGAAATGGCTGGGACACAGACATCACTGGTGATAAATACTTTAGGCAAACTCAAATTTACGATCTAGTTAAAATGGAATATCTTGGCATCTAATGTCATCCCAGAGCTAATGGGATATATCTGTTGCAACAAACTGCCTTCTCTGGTAAAATACATTATTTTCTTTATTTCCTTTTTCTCAGCTTGCCTCTAGTTTTATGCTAGGCAGGGAGCACTAGAAGAGCATACTGCAGGTGAGGTTTTTCCCCAGGTGCTTTGCAGTGCTTGTGCATTCAACTACCACCGTAAAATAGCATCAGTAATAAGTAACAGAAAACACAGTACTGACAAAAAATGAAGACTTACATGTTGTGCAAAGACCTAGAGAATGGGGAAGTGTAGAGGAAAACACCTTTTATTTTTCAGACATTTGTATTTCTTTCTGAGCCATAAGAAAAACAGTGATTAATCATAGCCAGGTGTCATGGAACAAGACAGTGCGATATGTATGTGGATGGCAGGCATTATCAGTGGAAATACAAATCCTACCCTTCCTAATTGGAGATGCCCTTAAAACAAAATGTAGAGTATACTGAATATGCTCATTTTAAGATCCATTATTTCTATTGTAATAATTCAGAGTTCTGACAGCACTATAAGAAGCCAAGAATTCCCAGATTCTGGTTTATTCCTCGTATGTCTACCTTTTCCAAAAATGCATTGATTTTTATAAGTACGACAAGCTGGTTTAAGTCATTGTTATGTGAAGCAACCTTTCATATCTATACATGAATACTAGAAGATGTTTTGAGAACACCAGAAAGGCTAACAAATGCAAACTGCTCTAGGCTTGCATATCTGGCAGGATGACATCTAGAAAACTGTAGAAATGCTGCAATTTCTACAATATAATGACACTACATCAGATAATATACTGCCTGATGGAAACTGTTAAAAAAACATATAAGGTAAGTATAAGGAGAGAGAGGAGGGAAAAAAATACGTTTGCAGAAATATAACTACTGACCTTACATTTGTTTTCCCCTACTTCCCCCACCCCAGCTGCTTTGATTTTAGTGTAGTGTAGTCTTTGTTGATATTGCAGCATGAAAATGACGGGAGGGATGGGGTAGGGAATTAACCCTAAGAGGAAAGATTTACAGATTTCATTTATTCCTAGTTCTTCGAACTAATCCATTTGCAAGTCAATCTTGTCAAAAAGGAGATAGGCTCCTTATTGCAATGTTCCAGGGAAAAAAAACAACTACCCTTAACCAGCTCACATTGAGCAGTCTCTATAGCCAGAGGAATTCAAATGCAGAGTGTTTTCTCTCTGCATCCCCCACAGCAGTTACTGGTTGCAGCCTGCGCACCATGCATTTCCAAAAGAACCTATTGATTCAACTAAACACTAAACACTTGAGCATTAAAGAAAAAAGAAGCTTGTGCATCTACCTAGGTTCAACCCCTAACAGAAGTATGGAAAACAAATAAAGGAGTTCTTTTTAGTCTCTTGACTATGCATCTCTTCCTATATCTCTATGCTTCCCAAAAATTAAGCATAAGCTCAAAAATATTGCATGCTCTGACCCCACACTTGCATAATTTGCTGCTGAATCTTTCCCCTACAGCAGTATAGCCTCTAAAGCTAAAGCTTCATTGTTAAATTATTTGCTAGCATGTGAACACAGCCTGGAAAATGAAATGTGCCTATAAACTCGGGCAGTGTCATCTCTGAGACTATAGCAGAATTTAGAAACAAGGCTGCAATATTGTAGATAATACCAAAAAAAATAATAATGAAATTGTAAAATCTGTATGCTAACATTAATCTTGGTCCTCTCAGCTATGTATTGCACTAATATGAATAGCCATATGACTATTTAGTCACTTCATCTTGGTGCTAAATCTAAACTGCAAAAATGATAGTGAAATGTGAGCTTTGCTAGAGCATCACTGATAACCTGTTTCCACAAAAGCAGGGCTAACGTGCTAATTCAGGTCTTCTTTGTTATTGAAATCCCTAACTTCCCTATCTCCAGATTTCTCTTGTGGTTTTACAGGAGTCAGCTATGCATTCTCAACAGACAAAAATCGTTAGAGTGTAGAGACTTGAAATTATGAAATCGTAATACCAAGACTGGAACTGAACACACAGGGTACCTCATGGGACTGCACACAAGATGCTGTTGCTCACTTTCTTATACAATTCCCCTCCACCCTCCATTTTATTTCAAGTAAAATAAACTGCTGGCAAAATTCCACAGCTGAAAATCACACAGTACAGTAATTTTTATGCAGATCTTAGGTCCAGTTCACCTTACACCAGAGAAACCGCTTTCTCTCCTTCCCTGTCAGTATGCGATGGCATTAAAGAGAATGGCTAATGGGGCTGATATTCTACTGCCACTCAAGCAGGTCTTAATTGCAGCAAGGGCAGGGACTGCCAGCTTTTCAAAACTAAGGCTTCTTCCACTAACTTCATTAAGCTTATTTTTACAGTGCATCATTCTCCTGTTTATCATCAGCTCCTCCTGTAATGAAATGCCCACCTAAATATTGGCTCAAAGAATAACATTAAGGGTATACATAAGTTGAATTTCATGGTATCGCTGATCGTTCTGAAGAATTATAAATAACAGGAGGTGCTCATGATCACCAAAAAAAATGCTTTTCTGTTGTGTTTAATTTTAGCTCTTTCTTTTTTTTTCATTTGGGAGGTAGTGATGGATATTTTTTCAAAATGTATTAATAAATAAATTCCAAACAGAAAGGCTGAGCATCTGACTAATTTACTAGTGCTTACTCATGCTGTGAAAGAGTAGTAAACTGTGGGTAACTTTTTCCCTCTAAGCTCAGGAATTTTCTTGTGTTTTGTAAACAGCAACCTTGCACCATTTTGAATGATAGCTCTTTTTGTCTCTTTTCCCCTCCAATCTAATATCTGTCACAGCCATCAGGAAACTGAGAGCCTTCTCATAGGCTTTAGTTCACCCACTGATCCATGGAAAAGTAGAATCTGAAGCCTGCAGAAGTGTTTGCTTACTGAAACCTCTATTTGCTTATAGCTTGCCTATAAAAACCTATGTTTGTGTATGTTTTGAATCCTTTACTTGCTTTACCTTTTGATGAAGTAGCAAAGTACAAGCTCAGCTGAGGTAGTTGGTTAACAACAACATCTAAATTTTAACAGTGTTGAGTGATAAAATATCCCTAGAGACTTGAGAGGGTGGGAGGGAGGACTGAAAAGCATATCAAATTAAACACCTTTGAGTCCTCAGGGGCAGAGTCAGAGGGGGAAGGGAAAACCTGTCATCTCATTTCTCCAGTCAGCACTGCCTGCAGATGCAGGTTAAGAAGCATGCCTTCTAAGGAGAGCAGGGATCCATTTGTTGAAATGCTTTTTCCCCCATATTCACCTCCCCTCGCTTTCGTAGTGCTTTTCATCAGCATTTCTTCCATTTTTGTGGGTTGGTTTTTTGTTGGGTTTTTTTTAGATATAGTCCTCTGAAATACTCATTCAGATGCGTCACTAAAAACACGGAATAACATGCTTAATTAAAAAACCCTCTTTTCATCTCTCTTTTTCTTTCCAAATCAACAACTGCATTCCACCAAAAATTAGTTAAAAATAAATTTTAAAAATAAAAGCAATAGACACATCAGAATCTATAAATAATTAAGGAATTAAATTGATCAGCTACAGGTAGCACGCGTGACAACACAGGCGTCCTATGCTAGCAATTTGTCACACTCTGATGCCTCACACCATGTGTCGGAAGGTCTGAAGGTCAAAACGTATGGGTTATGCTCCCAGTTGTGTGTCTGCGGAAAAGCTACAAGCTATAGGTCGGCTGGTTGTTAAGTGGCAAAGTGCAATTTCTGCCTTTTCCCACCTTTGTACTGGATGACCATTGTTTTTCCTCCATCTTTGGAAAGTAAAATTAGTTCCCCTGGCAAGTAACATTGTTCACCTCCTCTAGATTCTTCTCATCAACTTGATATAGTGTTCTCTGTTACAGTATGTTCAACATCCATAACTTTCACTAAAGAAATAATCACACAACTGGTTTAATCCTTTTTTTTTTTTTTAAGACACAAAATACAATAGTTTTCAGATTTTTTTAGCTGCTGTAAGCCACATTACTCTCTGCATCAATACTAGTAACACATCCTACCAAGCCACAGTGTCCGTGTCTGTAACCCTTCCTGTACAAAATGCACCACTTCAGCAATCTTCTGAGTACCCAACAGGATTACAGCAAACACATCAGGCATGATGTTATTCCTAGGGAGCCCAGCCTTGTAGAGAGAAGCATAAAGTACAACTGGGAAAAAGAAAAAGGCAGATAAAATTAATGTCCATTAATGGCTGCTCTGTTGCACGGTCTCCAACAATCCCCTGCAGCTTGCCACAGCACCGGAGCATACACTTGTGCTCACTGCAGTCAAGGGACTGGTATTAAGACACATTGGGAACAGTGGTTGTGGTAGCACCAGTGAGTAGAAGAGACAGAGAGAGAAGGGGGATGGTGAGAGCTAAAGGAGGTTTTGGTAGTCCTCAGAGGGAAGCTTCAGAGGTCGCATTTCTGATTTTTTCAATTGTGATTTTAGACCAGTGCCGGGCAATGAGCCAGTGTTTGTCACTAACAGGGTTCTGTAATGGGGAAATCTACAGCAGTGTGACAGCCTGTCACCACAAGCAAAGTAAGATGGCACTCCAGAGTTAATGAGCCAGGGAGACTGTAAACACAAAGAAACCAGAAATAAAAAGAGTAAGGAAAAATACAAAGTGATAAACAACAAAATATGCAGGGTTCGATGCACAAAAATAGCAGTTCTGCACATGGAACTGGCTTTGGGTTTTTTGTTTACAAACTTTACAACCATAGGAAAGCAGCTTTATAATGCTCTCAGCCACCAAAAAAACCCTAAATATAACCACACACAAAGACCAATGGCATGGTGCACTCACTCCTGCCTATTGCAACACTCAGAATCACAAAGTAGTTTCTGCAGCCCGCTAACAGCATGGGACATCCTACATGCTGGCTTTCTCCTGACCAGGGATGGAGAGTCTTCTGCATAGACAACAACACCCTTGCACTGTGCCTGCAGCCCATCTGGAGAGGGCTGAGATACCTTTTGGCTCCCATCACACAGGAGAAGGGCACTCTTGGCTGGCTGTTAGGTGAGCTGGCCAAAGTGTGAACAGGCAATCAAAACCTGCTCTAAAGCAGAAAATCCCAGTAGAAAGCTGTTTCTCTCTTTTTGATAAGTAAACTGTACAGTTATGGATAAGAGGAGAGAAGACAGATCACATGAATGTCAATACCGCAGGACCTTGCCATAAGTATATTACTGCAAAAGGTGAATGAGGATGCAGACTTTGGTAAGAGTTTGAAACTGAGACCTGTTCTGATAACCTGGATTTTCTGTTTCGATTGAGCTGGGCATCCCTGATGTACATCACTGACAGAAAGTGACATTAACCACATCATATGCTGCCAATACTCAATACTAATCCCAACTCAGAGGCCAGGCTGCACATGTGGTCTGCAAAAGGGCCTTAAGAGCCTTCCTCAGGTCTCCCAGAAGTGTAGTGAATACCATGTTATGTTCCTGGGTTTTATAATAGCAGAGTCCGTCACGTTCTTGGCAGGACATCACAATTTCATTATTGGTTTGCTTATTGCAGTAATGTACAATAATGTAAGAAATGGTGGAACACAGCAAATACTGAATAGAATTGTCTGAAATTTGAAACATTTTTTCCAGCATTCTGTATCTATTTAAAGGTTTAAAGATGAGTAAAAAGCCTCTATTTAATGAGTAAATCAGAATCCATTATTTGGCCCTTAGCAAAAACAGAGTTTTTGCTCACTCCTGCTCTGTTTCTTACTGATTCCTCTGCAACTAAATGCACACCCAGACTGCATATCTTCCCTCCCTTCTTTCCTCAAACTTGGCTTTTAACCCAGTAATCTCTTTTCTTCTTACTTTGGCTGCCTCCACAGCTGGATCCTTTTTAATTTTGGGCACACCCAAATTCTAGGGATGTCCAGGAAAAAATAGCCAATTAAGTCATCCAAAGCCCTGAGCATAGTTAACGTCCATTTACAGCATGAAAAGAGCAAAACACCTTCCTGTTGCTTGCCAGTTATGCAATATTCCAGCCAAATATATTCAATCATGCTAGGATGATAACTCCATAGTGTGCATTATGTTCATTTCTAAACCCTGTTAACTTAATTAACTCTGTAAAATGTGCTCTGATCTTAGACCTAAAGCATGTTTGATGAGGTATTTTTCATTAGGCAGAAAAAAGAATTTGAAATGTGCATAGCATTTGCAACAAGAGAGAAGTCTCCCTTCCTAAAGTTGTATACAACACACCCCCAATTCACAGTCAGTGAAGGTCTGTATTGTGTTTGTACTTTGTTATGCTCTTGGCTTGGAAACATCATTGGTGCAGTACTATCCTTCAAACAAAGAAGATAATATTCTGCATTGTCAGTACCTTTTAAAATGCAAGACCAAGTAATATGAGAAATTATTAAATCATCCTAATAGCAGTTGTATTTAATCTGTGTTGCCACTGCTAAATTTACAGTGAGTGGATGTTTGGTGAAGTTATTAGAGGCATAAGTCCAGATGCTCAGATCCTGTAACCAGTGGGCATACAGCCATTTCTAAAACATAAAGAAAAGCAGGGAAAGAGGCTTATCATTCTTAGCAGTGTTGTAGTATTTTTTAATGAACACAGGTCCATACTAGCAATAACTAGAACACTTCACTTGCTGGCAATAACATTGTTGCTTGCAAATCAATCATTGTCTTAGACTGCTTTGTTGTTTAGAAATAAAAAATAATAAAAAAAATCATACCTAGATGTGACATACACTAAGGCAGAGGTTACAGTTAGCAATAGGAAAGTAATCTGGCTATCTCCCAAAGCAGGTGCCATAAAAACAAATCATTATTACCAGAAGAGACAGGCATGCCTGGCTGTCAGAACAGGCAGTTAAATGGGATAACAACTCTCTGCTCAGACCTAAAACTGAAGCTGCAGAAAGTTCGCTCCCCACAGCATCCTGTGCATTGTAAGAGGCAGCTTCTAAAAATCACAGCTGGGTGAGTCTGTCCTTCCCTGTCTGCACAAAGGGAGTTGTGAAGTATATTCTAGGCCAGCTGAACAAACAAAACACAGTATTAAACTGGTGTCACTCACGCTGTGCATCCCTTCCCTACTGCTTAAAAATAAACCACAAGTGAATAGCACTCTCATATAGGCACAGAGAGTCATATGTGGCACAGAGAACGTTACACTGACATAGTATATTAGAATATTAGGGTGCGAAAGGACCTTAAGATCATCTATTTCCAATCCCCCTGCAATGGAAAGGAACAACACACACTAAACTATGTCACCCAAGACTCCATCCAACCTGGCATTCGCCACTGCCAGGGACAGAGCATTTATGCTTTTATTACTTCTTTGAGCAATCTGTTCCAGTTCCTCACCACCCTCACAGTAAAGAACTTATAAAGTTCACACAGTAAATAACCTTATATATATTCTGAACTTCCTCTTTTCAGTTTAATCCATTATCCCTTGTCCTATCACTACATTCCCTGATGAAGAGTCCCTCTCCAGCACCCTTCAGATGCTGGAAGGCTGCTATGATGTCTCCACGCACCTTCTCTTGACACACTCGAAACATATGCATACAGAGAAATCTGTAGCCATTTTTCTGTCATTAGGTATGTTAAAGCACAAGAAGAGGCAAATACCATTACAGGTCCAGAAATAACTTTACTGAGTTAAACAGTTATGGTGTGTGACTGTGGGCTATATTGCACATGGCCAGTCAGTTGCCAGCACAGTCAGATTCCTCAGCTTTTGTGAATGTTAAACTAAGAGTAAAAACTTCCCTGCCACTCTCGGAATGGAAATATTCAGACTCCAGAAGGCTATACAATCTCTTTCTTTTAGCATCTGCAAGGCCAGAAAAGCTACAAAGAGTATTTTGATTTCTGTTTCTTCTTTGGAGTTTAAGAGGTGGGCAGAGTCATGCATAAGCTCCTGTGTTTATTTCTGCCATGGTTTCATTCGATAATATGATTTGCTCCATCCCATCCCTGACTTCATCTCTGCATTCCTCACTCATAAAGCCCCTGTACACTTAGGATTTCCCATGTGCTTGAATGACCACAGCACGTTTATGCAGCAGATCCTGAATACATAGCTACTTTTTCCACACAAGCTAAAGTGCTACTTCTGCTGCTTATCCCAATTCTGCTCCTTTTGCTAACACTCTAGCTATCAACGTTCCCAGTACTCTGTAGATATATTAGAATATTTTGAATAAGCATTTAGTCATCTTCCCAAAAGTTACTCTTATTTGCTTCTTCATAAAATATACCAACATATCCTACCTTCCCTGCAACTTGGCACCAGCAGATGTTTGCTCTTTATTCATCCATTACAATTTCCATTCATATAATACACAGTACTTCAAAGTAACCCTTCGAACCTGAACAGGACTACAACCCTCATACACACAGCTTAATTCAGCTTACTAGAAGCTGCTTGGTTTAGCATGAACTTAATTTGCATATTGACAGATCTCTTCCCCTTTGTAACTATATAGAATGTTAACACATTGCTATAATAATTCAGTGTATATCAAATCTTATTTCTTGTGATGCATTTAGCCACCTATTGTCATGTTAACTCGTTTTCCTGGCACATGCAAGCACACAATTTCATGTGAAAATATTCATGTTGGCACTGAATTCAATTATTTTTTCCCTCAAAGTTGAAAACTTCAAACAGAGGTATATTTACCTCTTCAAAAGAATCAACATTTTCAAGTTAAGGAAAGCGAGAAAAAAGACCTATTCCATTTCTCCAACATTTGAGTTTGCAGCAGTTTTTCACTGATTCGGCAAAGTTAATCAGTAATTTATTTATTTTGTATTAGCATCTATTCAGCATGGGAAAAAGCACACAGCTCTTCAAAATTTACCATAGTAAGATGAAAAGGTGTGAGGCTATTTGCCAGAGCAAGGTAACACTGCTCATTCACTCCTAATAAGAAAAAATGAGAGTACAGAGTCAGGAAAAAAAAGTGGCGCTGAGGGAAAAAAAATCGTACACGAGTGCATAATGTTTATATGCTGTATTTTTCAGTCTCAAAGCAAACCTGCCACAATCCCTGTTCTTTTTAGGAAGTTAAATAGGAAATGTATATGCATCAGAACACCTATTTGACTCTTTACAAAGGTGTGTTTTCATGTTTCTGGCACTGAGTAGGTTAATTTGCCAACATCATTTTCTTTTTCCTCACAAAGTACATGGTGTGTTTGCTGGTTATTAAGTGTTGTATTTACAGTACTGTCATGCACACTGTGTTTACATCTGACATCTAAATACTTGCAGTTCCTCAATATCCCTGGTACTATCTGATGACTTCTTGGCATGAGCCATGCTTTAGTATACAGGTACATGAAATTGCATTACTACACACATAAAGGCTCTTTGTAACAGGTATCTCTTCAAAAAGATGCCACGTGTATGGTGTAGGAGTCTTCCTATTTTGCAACCTCTCTGTGCACGTATGTGCTGTGCACATACATGTATGATATGCTTTTGTGAGTCACTTGCAAGGAAAACAAACCCCATAAAACAGGAAAAGAAGAAAGGAACAAGATGTTGAGGATGCTGCCACTTAATTTCACTGACCTTTTAAGGTATTAAGCACAGAGGCTATTTCCTGCCTTTTGCAAAGTTTCTGAAATGGTACAGACACATAGATTAGAGATGAGAATTGTGTTTACCCAGATATGTTTCCAGTGATTGCAGAGCATGGTAGAAGAGTGAGCAAAGATATGACCTACCCTTTCTAATTTTGTCTTCCTACTGATGGTATCATTAAGGCTGAACCTGCAAGTAGAGAACATCATCCATGCTAACAGTGCTCAGAGGTCTGTCAGATTTGCTGTCACCGACTCACTGATTGATTTTGTTTCTCCCATTTCTGGGTCAGTGAATTCTTACATGTGGCTATTTTGCAGGCAAGTATTAACTGCAACAGAGCACTGACTATTAATCCGGTGTACTTCAGCTTGGAAAATGAAATAAAAAATAAAAAAGAAAAAAAAGGTACAGAGTCTTTGTTGTTAACATATATGTGTGCAAATGCACATGGACTCAACTTTCAAAATTTCACCTTGGATGAGAAAATATTCCCTTGGAGACAGAAAGAGTTAGGAAATACAAAACATCTCCTCATTATAATACTGACAGGTTTCTGGCCTTGAGCTCTATTTTTTATTTCCAGTGTGTCCTATGAATTTGAATGGCAGAATTAAAAAGTGTGTAATACATTTGTGTGCGAAAAGAAAATGTAAAAATGGAGTTAAAAAACAACATTGTCCCAGGATTAAACTTATTCATTAATAAAACATCTTCCCCAACAGAAAAAGTCTCTACGGGGTAATGAATTGTATCAGATTCCCTGAGTCGCTGTTTTATTTCTTGTGGGATTTGGGGGGGGGGGGGGGGGTGTCTTTAACATTTTAAATTAGGTGTTTCAGCTCCACCACTTGTCAAAACCCACGAATTTAGACAAGACTTCAAATGCCTTAAAAGAGTAATCAGAGGTATAATTGCAATCTTTTGTTCAGTACTTTTGTGACTAAAAAAGGGGCAGCAACTCCACTGCTCAGTGCGCCATTGGTTGCTCAATTCTGCTGTTTACAAAATGGGATATTTTGTCTTTCTGATTTAGTGTTTATTTCTATAAGACTAACTTCAGATGGAGAAAAAGGCTAAATGGAGGGAAAAATATTCATGTTGCTATAAGACATATTAACTGCATTTTGCAACCAGAGAACATGCTAAAATGACTGTAGGTAACACCTTTGAGTCTTAAGGTTGTTCTCCCTGAAGACATATTTATTTAGACTTCCATCCTTTCTCTAGTTCTTATCTGGCAAGGAATGACTCCATGAGGAAATAAAGCAGGAACAATGCCGTACAAATACAAATATGCTATTTGCCTGTCTGCCTCTGTGAACTGGTAGAGGCATCTCTATCAAAATGACAGCAGGTAAGCAGAGTCTGTAAATTTTACAATGCCAGTCTGATACACTCACAGATCTGCATCACTGCAGTACTTCAGGCAAGTAGAATAACAGCCCTTTTTCAGGTAGCATGTACAGCTGAGCACACTATGCTACTGCACGATGGAAACACTGGCCTTGTACGGTAGCCTTGCTACATGCTAATAGCCTTGTTACATGCTATAAGGACAGGTACCATCCAGTTGCACGAGGGAAAGCTGCCCACATGAAAGCAAACTACCCCATTCCCTGTGACAGCGCAATCTCATCCTGTCATTAGGAGCATCAGCTGCCAGTGCACAACTCTCCCAGTAACAGTCCAAGGGATTTTTCAAGAATCACTTTAGGAAGGGCCAAAATGAGCCAAGAATCATCAAATAAGCCAAAATATGCAAGCATCTCTCTACTGCAGCTCCAGCTATTGTCAAGAGGCTTAGAAAACACATCATTTTGATCATGGAATCACATACAATTACAGAACATGAAAACCAGCATCGAAATGCCAATAAAGGAAAAGCCTGCCTCCCTTCAGGCCTCTGGACAGGTCCACTATTAGAATCTCAGCACTGCTGGCATATTTATATTCAGGCAACAGGACATGGGCTGCTAAAGTATTGCTGCTGTGCTGCCCACCGGCAGTGCTCCATCTGCCCTGTGGCCATACCTAACATCTTTCCATAATCCATTTTACTATTTCGGTAATACATGACAAACAGGATTTAGTGACACAAATGTAAAATGGGATTTCTCATGTACTTTCTGAGTATTATCAGAGGTCTACCAGTCCCAATGCCATCCACATACAGGCGATGACAGGGTCAGATGGCAGGACCCATTCCCAGGGCAGTCTTGTCCATTCTACTTACTTGGGAAGTACATGATCTCCTCTGAGCACTGCAGGCCATCTGGCTGGCACCGACCAAAATCATGCCCAAGAACGTGCTAACAACCAGGCAATGTTTGCTCAACCAGGACTGGATGGTCTGGCACTGAGCTCACCCCGATACAGTTTTATTTATCAGCAGCCCTATCTATCAGCCATTAAGGTGGCTGCAATCATTTTGTTCACTCTGCTGCAGCTTTGGTTACTTTAAGCAAACTTGAAAAAAGCCAGGTGGAGTAAGAAACATTCTCACCTGTGTTTTAAGAATGAGGATTAATCTACATAAGAATATTTCATAGGAACATTATCAACATCTAACCTCAACCACCCTCACTACAGGGCACAGAAATTTTGCCTTCATGATTTCGGCATTGTCTTCACTACCTCTTAGCTGTCCCAAACTTAAATTTTAGAAGGCTACCCAAGGAGTGAAAGACAACAGAGTAGGGAAATGACCACAACACTTCACAATGTGTTCCAATGGTTATACCACCAAGGCTACCTTTGAGCTAGGAGACATTCTAAAATTTAACAAATGTAAACACTTTAATATTAAAGTCAGCAGTTTCCAGATTTTGTTGCACTTTCGTGAAATTAGCAGTTTCTCCCCTAGTATATACTCATGGTAAAATCATTCTTGATACATAGCCTTTGATAAACAAAATAGATCCTGCTCTTTAACTTGTTCACAGTAAGGTACATGTTAAGGATGTCAGATTATTTGGGAGCCTTTTTTAGAACTTTGAGCTCTAATTGCAACATCCTTTTTAGCACAAAGACTATGACACAATTTCAGCCATGATCTCACCCATGCGGCTTGCAGGGTACTGCTTTTTGCTATACCTAGGAGTCATTCAAGAAAAAGAACAGATCCTTCTATCACTGGTGTGTAATGGAAATGCACACTCAACAGAGATGAAGAAAAAAGCTTTCAACTGCAGAAGAAATCAGTAGAGAGACTTACAGATTCTCCTCAGTGGGGTGATTCTGCCCCTCTATTCCACTCTATTCCAGTAGGACCCTACCCGAAGTACTACATCCGGCTCTGGAGTCCTCAGTATGGACCTGTTGGAGTGGGTCCAGAGGTGGGCCACAAAAATTATCAGAAGAATGGAAAACCTCTCACTGTAAGGAAAGGCTGAGAGTTGGGGTCAAGTAGTATGGAGAAAAGAAGGCTCTGGGGAGACCTTATTGCAGCCTTTCAGTACTAAGGGGGTTTATAAGAAAGATAGAGACAGACTTTTTAATGGCGCCTGTGGTTCTGCCCTATAGGTTTTAATCTAAAAGAGGAGAGATTCAGACTAAAGAACAATTTTAAGAAGAGTGTGGTGAAAAAGAGGCACAGGTTGCCCAGAGTGTGATGGCAGATGCTTCATTCCTGGAGACATTCAAGGTTGGGTTGGATGGGGTCTTAACAACCTGATCTAGTTGAAGATGTCTCTCCTCATTGCAGAGGAGTTAAACTAGACGACCCAGGCTACTCTATGATACTATGATTCAGATTCTGAAAATGACAGCAAAGTCCCCAGTTAAATTATCACCATGCACTCAGTGTCATCTGACTCTTCATTCTTCCTGAGTGCTCAGAACTTTGCAACCCTTCAGATCCAAACCTTTTTGGGGCTGCAGGCTCGTTGCTGGTCATGCCACCTTCCACTTCTTAGCAGTCCTCACATGTCAGTCAGAGCAGTTAACTTTCCACTCTTCCACCACTCCCTCCCTCTCTGTCAGTTAACACATACACTTGAAACTCTATTTAGCATTCCCATTGTATTTTCAAGCCACAGCACACATTCATAAACATTCCTTGATGTTTGTAACCTGATCAGATGCATCACAATTGTCATTGTCAGAACAAAAACAACAGCAGTTTTAACAAAAACAAGATAACATGACCTTACCCCATCTTTAATTGCAATGGGAAATGCACAACGTTTCCTGCATAGCTAAAACAGTGAAGAGAATAAACCAGATGATGGACTAGGAGTAGTACAAAGTCTAAAAAGAAATAATAATAAAGAGCTAGATCATGAGTACCATTGGGCCTTGGAACGTGGTGGTCCATTCATTATATATTGGATGAGTTGGTTTCCAAAGCTAATGAACTCCCCTGCTTTGAAGTACAGGTTCAAAAACTTCTTCCCAGTGTGGGTATTACCCAGTGCGTGCAAGAGAGAGAAATTGTCTCTTGGGTCATTAATCCCAGGATCAAATACTTCCCCTTACACTCATGACACACGCGTCACAAGAAAAGCAACTGGTTATATGGAAAAATAAGACTAAAAACATTATATGCATTTAAAAATATACTCATGCATTTTTACATGCTTAATGAGGCATACCAACAGAAAGCAAAGCTTGCAACATGGGGCTGAAGCTCTGTGCAGACCACTAAGCATTCAAAAGACTCAATGGTCCAAAAAGAAATGCAGAGAAATGAGACTGACAGCTGATCAAAGTCTAAAAATATTAATTATAAAAGTGATGCTTCAGTCTTTGAAGGGTAAAAGAGTACAAACAGATCTACTGCTCAAAACATGATAGGTATGAGACATGTTTTTTAAAAGTACACCCATCAGATGAATAACTTTCTCATAAACTATGCTGGTTTACTACAAACATTCAGGAAAGTAGTTATCAAAACTGAGTATTAGTTTTGAGCTTTTTTGTTTGCTTTTTTTTTGCCTTTTTTTTTTTTAGTTTTGGGTTTTTTGTTGTTTTTTGTTTTTTTTTTTTTTTTTTTATATGAGAGTTAACTTAGAAATTACCTTGATTGCAAGATAATGAGTAAAACATTGGACCCACTTAGACAGCTGGATTTACAGTGTAAAAGAATAGGCAGCATTTTCAGCATATGTGCTTGAGAGACATTGAGACACATTTCAGTGTCTGCCAAGGGCTAAACGGAAACCAGAAAACGGAAACCAGAAACCATAGCTTTCTCTTAAAATTTTAAGGAAAATATTAAGGAATAAAAAAGTACTAAATACTTATCTCAAGATACATACCAATTTGCTAGAACTGAATTACTAGTGAGCATGTGTATGGTTAGTTTGAGTGATTTTTATCTTGTATTTGATGCCTTCGCATTTCCTAAGGCTAAGGCC
Source organism: Lathamus discolor (assembly GCF_037157495.1). Taxonomy (NCBI): domain Eukaryota; kingdom Metazoa; phylum Chordata; class Aves; order Psittaciformes; family Psittacidae; genus Lathamus; species Lathamus discolor. The sequence continues at coordinate 34,289,066 of NC_088887.1, forward strand.
TCCTTGGAACTCAATCTTGCTAGTCGGGTTAAAGACAATAGAAAGGGCTTCTTCAAATACATAGCAAATAAAACTAACACAAGAGGCAATATAAGCCCACTGCTGAACGAAGTGGGTGCCCTGGAGACAGAGGATATAAAGAAGGCAGAGGTGCTGAATGCCTTCTTTGCCTCTGTCTTTACTCCTGCAGACTCTCCCCGAGGGCCCCGGATTTCTATAGCCCCAGAAGGAGTCAGGACAAAGGAGGAGTTTGCTTTGGTAGATGAGGATTGGGTTAGGGATCAGCTATGCAAACTGGACATCTGTAAATCGATGGGTCCGGATGGAATGCACCCACGGGTGCTGAGGGAGCTGGCGGAGGTCATTGCTAGGCCACTTTCCATCATCTTTGGTAAGTCGTGGGAAACGGGAGAGGTGCCTGAGGATTGGCGGATGGCAAAGGTCACACCAATCTATAAGAAGGGCAAGAAGGAGGACCCGGGTAATTATAGACCGGTCAGCCTTACCTCCATCCCTGGAAAGGTGATGGAACAACTTATTCTTGACTCCATCACTAGGCATATCAAGGATGAGGGGGTCATTAAGAACAGCCAACATGGTTTTATGAGGGGGAAGTCATGTATGACCAACCTTATAGCCTTCTATGAGGAAGTGACTAGGTGGAGGGATGATGGTAGAGCGGTAGATGTAGTTTTTCTTGATTTCAGTAAGGCATTTGATACTGTCTCCCACAGCATCCTCATAGATAAGCTAAGGAAGTGTGGGCTTGACGATCAAGTAGTGAGGTGGATCGAGAACTGGTTGAAAGGAAGAAGGCAGAGAGTTGTGGTCAATGGCGCAGAATCTAGCTGGAGGTCTGTGACTAGTGGAGTTCCTCAGGGGTCGGTGCTGGGACCGGTGCTGTTTAATATTTTCATCAATGACCTGGATGAGGGAACTGAGTGCACCCTCAGCAAGTTTGCTGATGACACAAAACTGGGAGGAGTGGCTGACACACCAGAGGACTGTGCTGCCATTCAGCGAGACCTGGACAGGCTGGAGAGTTGGGCGGGGAGAAACTTGATGAAATTTAACAAGGGCAAGTGTAGAGTCTTGCATCTGGGGAAGAACAACCCCATGTACCAGTACAGGTTGGGGGTTGACCTGCTGGAAAGTAGCGAAGGGGAAAGGGACCTGGGGGTCCTGGTGGATAGGAGGATGACCATGAGCCAGCAATGTGCTCTTGCGGCCAAGAAGGCAAATGGCATCTTGGGGTGCATTAGAAAGGGTGTGGTTAGTAGGTCAAGAGAGGTTCTCCTCCCCCTCTACTCAGCCTTGGTGAGGCCGCATCTGGAATATTGCGTCCAGTTCTGGGCCCCTCTGTTCAAGAAGGACAGGGAATTGCTTGAAGGAGTCCAGCGCAGAGCCACAAAGATGATTAAGGGAGTGGAACATCTCCCTTATGAGGAGAGGCTGAGGGAGCTGGGTCTCTTTAGCTTGGAGAAGAGGAGACTGAGGGGTGACCTCATCAATGTTTACAAATATGTAAAGGGTAGGTGTCAGGATGATGGAACTAGGCTTTTCTCAGTGATATCCAGTGATAGGACAAGGGGCAATGGGTGTAAACTGGAGCATAGGAAGTTCCACGTTAACATCAGGAAGAACTTCTTTACTGTAAGAGTGACAGAGCACTGGAACAGGTTGCCCAGGGGGGTTGTGGAGTCTCCTACACTGGAGATATTCAAGGCCCGCCTGGACAAGTTCCTGTGTGATGTACTGTAGGTTACCCTGCTCTTGCGGGGGGGTTGGACTAGATGATCTTTTGAGGTCCCTTCCAACCCTTGGGATTCTGTGATTCTGTGATTCCTTCTCACATACTGACAAATACACGGCAGCTGTCTAAAGCATTTACCACTGCTTGCACACAAAACTCATACCCACTTTACATATGTCTCCTTTACATATCTCTTATCAAGCTAATCACATGAATAGTTGTCATCAATGGAAAGAGAGAAAAACAAAACATCATCAGTACAGGCTTTCAGTACATCAACAAAAGTACAGGCTATACACAACACACATGACTGAGTCTGTCCATTTGTTGAATAATTGCCTTCTCCATGTACTGAGGAAGTCATTTTATGCTAATCATTGGCCAAAGCAGTCAAATAAATAAATCAAGACTCAAATTCGTGTTCCATCCAAGAAAGGAATTTCATCATCTGCAGAGATCTGGAATCAGATAACAGCATGCTTTTCTGTGCTGTCCTAACACCACCAAAAGGATAAACTTTTAAGACTGACTGGAAAAAAGCCATTCTCTAGCCCAAAAGATTAATCTTATTTTTTTGTAAATGCTTTAAGATACAACTCCTGTGATCAAGGAGAAATTATATGCTGTCAAATAAAGAAGAAAATCTACCTCTTAAAATCTGTCAGAAGTCCAGAAACAAGCACATTCAGAAACAACAGGGGTTTTCTTAATTCTGTATATGCATCTAAATCTAGCTAAGTGAAGGAGCACCCTTGAAGAAAACAGATCTTAATTATTTTTAGAAGAAAGGAATAAACAACAAGAGAGAAACTGTCAGTATTTTCAGGTGAAATGCATTACTTTTCCAGTGACAAATACTGATTTTCTGGCATCTAAATGCTCTGAGATTAAATTCATCAGTCTAGACTTTCCTCAAATCAACGTGTAAATAAACAAAACAATTTTAACACTGTAAAAAATTAAAGAAGTCATTATTAATCTAAAAATTTTAATATTAAATATTTTTAAAATTAAAAAATATCAGACTCAGTCCTGTATTGCTCACCATGCATTTTCCAGAATAGAAAGCAATGTTTTATTTTCTAACTGGCTTCATTTCAATTTTGCCAGCAAAATAAAATAAAAAATCATTTGTTTAATGAGCTTTCCAGAGTGACCCTCCATCTTTTCCAAGGTCAGATACCTACTATTCATATAATTAGATTGAGAAATGGAAGATTTGTCTGCCCTGCTTTGAGCAAGGAGTTGGACCAGAAGAACTCTAAAGGTCCTTTACACCCTTAATGATTCTGGGAGTCTATGAATAAGACTCTTGCCTCTTCAGAAATTGTTCCCAGCTATCTCAGTTGGGCATATGGTATCAATTACCATAATATTCCAGTTCTTTGCAATCTTTAATATATTTATTTCCACAATCCTTTTGAGAGGCAAGAAAGTCTATTATCCTTATTTTATAGCTAGAGGAACTCAGGTACTGAAATTTAAATATTTCTATTCTATTTCTTGTGTTCATGGTTCCTTGGATGCTACATATATGTAGACATTTATGCACAAAATACTGAAAATATCCTCAAGTCCTTCTGGGTAACTTCATTTTCATAATTTCATACTTGTTAACTTGAAAAACTTCACAATACTAGAAAGCTTCAGTTTGGGTATTTTAATCTAACCACCTGAAAAATCTTAAAACTCCTGTCAAGACAGCATTTTCAGACTTGATAGCTGACCCTGTACACAGCCAAAGCTAAACACTTAAACAAGTAGGATGATCATTTGAATGGCCTGCTATATACATAGTCAAGTTGCAGATTATATTTCCTAGACAGAGACGTAAAAGCTTGCCACTAACAAAAGCATGATATTAATATGAAATACAGGTTAGCAACTTTGCTCAGAGAGAGAAAAGGAAATATAAGAGTCAAAAGACTAATTACAACAGAGCATTTAATACTCCTCAGGTTTGTGATCACAAAACGGTATTAGCAGGTTAGGAAACCAAACCAAAATTATAAAAAAGAAAGGAGGCAAGAAGAAAGTATCTTTAAACTTAATCACACAGAAATTTTGATCCACAATTCAATAACTTACTTCTAAAACTGTGATTCAAGAGATATCCAAGACCAACTGAGCCCGTAACATTTTAGTTTAACTACAGATAATCTGCATAGTTCTAGCAATTTTTATGTAGAAGCATATGTTTCGCTCTAACACTTAGAATGTCTCAAACTTTTACTGCTAATACATCATAAAAGCAACAAAGCGGAAATAGCAAATATGTATAGGTCATCAGGAAAGAATATCTTCATTAAGCCTATATAAGCTCAGTAATATTTTCTCATCTGGAGTTACTGAAATCTTAATCACAACCCTCACCATGTTTATATCCCCAGGAGCAATATTCTTTTGCTTTAGTGTGCGCTGTTCTCTTTGTGGCAGATTGTTTTAAAAATATTTTAAAGGAGACACTCAGCATGCTGCTAAGACTCTTTCTATCAAAGGTTGAACAACAGAGTTCTCCATAGAAAGGGTTCACTCCATTTCGTGTTCAATCTCCTGTGTAGTGTGAATTTATTAACCACTTTGAAGTGGTAAAAATGTGATGCATGTGTGTGTATAGATGATCCAAACAGTATAAAAACCAGCCAGGAAATCAATAAAGCAGCTTTTTAACAAATGCATTTCCAACCGATCAAAAGAATAGCCTAACGGCTACATACGGATGATCTAACACTCATTACATTATCATTTCAAGGAAACATCTTTTGCAACTGAAAGGTGAAGTCTTTTTGTAATGAGCTCCTTCTGAGTCAGCAACAAGACCCTTTTTTATAGTGCTGAGACAAAATAAATATGTGCCAAACACCGGGGAGGAATTATTCTCTGCAAACAAATGTTTTTTTTGCATGCAAGGACTCTTTCTTTGAATTGGTTTGTTTCTTAAAAGAAAGGAAATGTAGAGAGAAGGGGGTCTTTAATGTAGGACCTTTCCATTAAAATAGGAAAAATGTAACTCATCAGTGGTTGCCTCTGAGGGATGAGTAAGAGGGGGAAATTTATTCTGTCTGGCATTAGCAGATTCAAATATATGCTGAGTGCAGAATGGGATTTCAGCTGGCCCTGGAGAGGTTCTCTGATGTTTTCCACAGGTCTCACACTTGGAGGAATGCTTCCCTCACTAGCAGTATAAAAGATGAATACATTTTTCAAATTAAGGAGATGTTAAATCTGAAACAAGAGGCTTTGTTTAGATTTTAAGAGACTATAAAAGTTGCAGGTCACATCCTCAGACAGCATAAATTATCAAAGGTCTGACAAGCCACACATTACAGAAATCGATGAATTGTCCCTAACTATACTACTGTATCTTTCTGTTTATGTGCTGTTTTGTTTAGAGTAACTAGTAAGAAAGCAAGAAGCAAAAGTGGCTCTTTTCTGTAGCAGGTGTTTAGTTGGTTGACCAGAAATGTCTGGCAGCTATGACAGATTATAATTCAGGACAGTCTTTTTCTTACATCCTTTACCTAGGTGATTCTCTTACAAATAAAACCACATCCCAAAAATTACTGCTAAGAAAACAAGAAACCACTATGAAAAAACATGATGCATTACAACTTTTCTGGGAATTTGACTTCTTATTTTTTTCCTTTTGAAGTAATGATAATGGCTTGGGGCCACCACATTGCCTCATAGCTCATTCTGAAGTAGCAAGGCAACTCAGTATCCTTAAGATGTGTTAGGGTTACACAGTCAAATTACGTTTTCAAAGGAAAGTGCTGGCTCACAGTGTCATTGTCTCTATCCTCATCAGTTAAAATCATATATAGCCATTACCAAAACCTATGCAACCAGGGTAGCCTTCTGCATCTCCAAGCAAGAGTGCAGTATGGGAAATAAAACATTTGCATTTATTGAGGGACTACTGATAAACCAAGTTACTGATGTAAAACCAGGCAAGGCAAGGCAAGGCCGACTCCTCTGTTTTCCACAGTGCCTTTTTTGTCTGGAGTAATGTAGTTTGCCATATAAATCTTATTTGCATGAGTGCACATAAGGGTTCCCACAGGGACTGGAATCAGAAAATCTTGTCCCTTTATCTTCCCTCACAGTGCTTCAGAGAGAGAGTGAGGAGATCCCTTCTTTATGTGCTAACCATGACCCATCAAAACTAAAAGCAAAAATAGGATTCAGCTCCTCTAATATTATATGTCTTCACTGTTAATGTCTATGTCTGAAACCCTTCAATCCAGGCTTGCTTGAAACCAAATGAATAAAATCAGATGCATTTAGGGCATGATTTCTCTAACCAAAAAAAAATGTCTTACTCTTGAAAAGATAAATCACATCCTAGAAATTTCTGTATCTCTTGTCTTTTAATGAGATGATTATCTCAGACAGGTATTTACTCTGTAGATGTTTATATGTGATAAGCGAAATCAGTCCAGGCATCCTGCTTTGCAGACTGCTGTATTTTGGTAACATGATATTTGTGCACCAGCTCCTGCAATTCCCTGTAGAATCTAACAGCTTCAAAAGAAAAAAAAAAAAAAAAGCACCCTTCTCATGGAGTTCATAAATCAGGAGGGAAAAATAAATCTCTTTAAATCTGTTCTTTTTTGCTTTTCTTCCCTTTTCTCTGAAAATTAGCAGTTTTCCTTTATACAGTACATGGGTTTGTGCACATGCACACTTCTCTGCACCAAATTCCCTAGCTTCCAGCAGAAAATGGATACCATTTTCTACTCTAGTTGTATCAACCTCCATGATTTCATTGCCATGTTGACATGGCAGGCCAGTTCATGGGTTTATTTCTTTTTCTTATCATCACTTTTAAAACTTTCTTAGACACTCCTCTTTCTTTTTTCTATTGCTTCCTTTTTACCACCAGCCTTCAGTTACTTAAAGGATTTCAGAGGATGCTGGAGGAAGAAAACAGTAGAAAAAAGGTGGAGTGAGTTAAAGGGAGGAGAAAAAGTGACAGTTTTGTGTTGTTTCTGTCCCTAAGGCATGAGTCTGTCCATTTACCTTTCCCTAAAGATGTGGAGCATTCCTGTTTCTTTAACCAGCCGTATACTTCAAAAATAAACCAACCAAGTGAGTAGTTGGAAATTTCCTCACATTCATACTAGAAAATTAATGTTGTGGGGACAAACTGTGCATGAAGTTTGCTGTGGATCCCAACGAACAGAGATTCTTTGGCCAATAGATGTGTTTTGTGCGTGTGCGTGCGTGCGTGTGTGTGTGTGTGTGTGAAATAAAAGCATTCCTTGTGTGATCATAAGCCAAAAAGCTTTCATGTCTAATATTAACAAGAAGAACAATCACTAAGATGAAGCAGGTCCTGCCCTTTTCTTTCATCCTTTATTTCTTTTTTATTTTTTTTTTTATGTTTTTGGTAGAGGAATACGTCCCCCTTCCAAAGCCCCAGTTCAGATTATTCTAAATGAGGTTACACATCAGTACTGAAAAGTGCTACAACCTGTGTAGCTAGTAACTTGTTCCATAAAGTGGATGACGTTTCTACTACTACCCTTGTTTGCAATAAGAGCTGCTGAAATAGACTTCTTTTTTTCTTCACTTTCACGTTATATTCTTAATTGTTGCATTAATATTTTCTTTTGTCTTGCTACAAAGAAGATTGCACCTTTTAATATTTTGTCATTTATAGCATTGTCATGCAACGGCTTCATGTATATATTAGATTTTTATTCTTGACCTGTCACTGAAGCATTTGAATATGCCTCAACAGGAGTATTTACACTCATTTTCTGCTGTGGATGGTACTTAATGTTAAAATGCTAGCACCTGAGTGAAATAACCAAAACCTTTACAATTTGGCCTTCCAACTCCACCTTTCCCAAAAGCACAGCTAATTTATATGATAATTAAAAGGAAACTGGAAAATTTTGAGTTTCCCTGAAAGAATCCCTGAGGTGAAGATACCGGTTAATACAAATTTTGCAAGGACTAGAACCATGATAAACCTATTTTAAAATACCTAGTTTAGATTGCAGTAGTGCTTTCTGTGCTTTTAGTAACTTAAAATATGTGTTGAAATATTCAAGGTACAGCAATAACTTATGATAGTAAAGAAATTCTCAATATACAGATTAAGCTGCATGATTGGAAGGATAAGACAAGCCAGTGGTAAACATTGACTTACTTCTAAGTAAAAATATAAGAGCAGTATGAAGGAAATAGATCATCAGTGTGTTCTCAGCCTGGATTTTCTCCTATTATGCTGCTTTTGGCAAGGTGGACTTTTTTTTTCATTTGATGCTATAAATCAATAGTCACACAATGAGTCTCACATCTTCCCTTCCAGTCAAGTTTCCAAGACTGAAACTTCCTGAGCACATATGCTGTTGACAAGCACTAGGGAAAGTAAAGCAAACACAACTGAAAGGTCCTAGCTGCTGTTCCTGCTGCTGCTGATGCTAAGAGTGTTTGCTCTTCCCTCACTGATCACCTGCCATCTTACTTTATGCAGATGGCATCCCAGCTGCTATGTGACCATACAGAAAAGGTCAATTTACACATAGCCCAACAGGTAACATAACTACAGTAGAAAATGCAGCTTCTCCTCCTGCTCTAAAAAAAGGGTCCTCAAACTGGCTCAATATGAACTGTATGATGACAAATTTTGATAAAACCCTTTGTGTAACTCAGGATAAATTTGCCAGGCCATCAAGTTTTCTATTTCATCCTATTCATTTTCTATTCTATTTCATCCTATACTCATTTCCTATTTACTACCTTAATAAAGTACTTAAACTGAAAGCTAAAACTATTTATTCGTATGTGGCTCGCATGCACCCTCCACTTGATTTCTATATTATTATCTCACATGAAGCTGGCACTGGCAGTTGGAGTTGCTTAATGATGCAATATAGTGATCGATGTACGACCAAAATCACTCAAAGGAACAGAGGAGAGCAGAGAAGGAGAAGAACACTGTCATATTTCACTTCTGTTTGCAGGGGACACTCCCAAGCACATTTTAGTCTTTCTAATGCATGGAGGTCCTGGACAACAGAGAGATCAGTAACACATCCCTCCTCAAAGCAGAGCATCGGAGGCATGCAAATACATTCTGGTTGTGGGGGGTTTTCTTGACTTTGACTCCTTGGCAGTGAAATTTAGGAACAACCCTAGACCCTGGCCAGTTGGGGGAGTGTGGGTCAGCGGCTCCTCTGAGGGTACCAAGCTCCCAGATAGCTCTCACATCAGAAAGGGAAGGTAACTCACCCTTTCCAGGAATGCTCACCTGGCAATCCAGGCAGATAAGCCCTCCTGGCCTAGCATGATTTATTTAATAACACCATAGTGCATATTTATTATTTTCTTTCTTTTTCGAGAGGCCCAAGCACTGGCAGCAGGTGAAACTACTTCAGGGAGGTCATATGACACTACCTGAGTTTTGCAGGTATTGCAAATTGAAGAAAACCTTGCTTCACTGCTAGTTGCACTTCGGGTAACTAAATTAAACCAACAGATACTTTGCAGTGTTGGCAGAATTTCAGACCAACTGTAAAATGGATACAGACTTTGAATGTTAAGAGAAAAAACATCTTTCATATGTTCTGCAATAAGACTGCAATTTAGAAAGACAAAGGCACTTCCATCTTCATAAAATCCCTTACTAATCTTAGTTTTTTTCCATTAAAATAAGTAAAATTTGGCTGTGATGTTAAAAACTGGTACTTCAAAATACTGTTTTGTCTTATCAAATTTGTTCCTTACTATTGTACATAGCAACAATGGGAAAGTAGTTTCTGAAGGTGTTTCTAGATAGAATCATTTGAAGTTAATCAGAATAAATAATGCATATGTATTTTTCAACAATAACAGATGCCTAGAGATTTAAACACAAACAAGAAAAGTTGCAAAGTACAGATATTGTAAAGAATCTGCTAGAAGATAATATTTTTTCTCCATTTATTTCCTAGTTAAAACAGTTAATAAAGGTTAATGTTTATGTGCAGTATATTTCACGATTTTTTGCGTTACTTTGAAAAAAAAGAAAAAAAAAATCTGTTTTAAACCATGAAAAAAAAAGGGGGGGGCGGGGGGGTCATCTTTTCCAAGGGAATTTCAGAGTTTAAAAGTGAGACAGATAGAAGACAAACTATAAAAAATATGTTCTCGGAATCAAACCTATTTTATCTTACTTTAGTATAGGACGGTAAAAACTAAATACCATCAAAATATGAACCTCAAAATGATTCCACATTGTTCCAAGCCAAGGTCCCATTTGTGCATGAGTGGTGGCGCTCCCACCAACACCAGCTTATCCCTCTTTCCAATGTTAAACTCCAAGCATATGAATTACCAAAGGTAAATATTCAGTCCACACTATTTCTAAATGAGTTTTGTGCAAGTAAACTCTGTTTCTAGTACACATAGGTATAAGTGCTTGATAAATAGATACACAGGTGTCAGCAGATGCTAACTCTGTGTATACAAAGAGACCATTCTTTCAATATTCAACATTCACCTTAGCAACCAACGTAACACACCTCTGAAGCAGACATTGCCTAAAGCTGCAGTCCTCATTGTGATTTTGAATGATATACCATGTGAAGCTCATTTAACAGTATGAATTCCCCTCAGACTTGCAGCTGCTAAAGCAAGACACTTGTAATGGGGTAAGGTAAATCATATGAAGTGTCAGCTGTTTCTTCACTGTCTTCTGCCATCACTTGGGGGCTTTAGACTTATGTACTGCAGGTTTACGGCACTACGATGGGACAAATTTGGACATTGAGAGTTATGTCCTATAATTTCTTAGTAACCATGCTGCCATCATCCAGAATTTCCACTGTATCCACATAAGTCATCTTTTTTAGGTGGGAGTATCAGAGATGTTTTAAACAGTGGTTCCATCATTCAGGAGAAATTTTGGGCAGAATTATTTATTGTCCCATTATGTATGGCAAGAGGAGAAACATTTATCAGTGATGACAATGGGGAGGAGGAAGGTGGCTACATCCTCTGCCTATGACAGCATAACACCTGCACGAGGTGCACAAATCAAGCAAGATTACCATCTCAGGTGATTCTCACCACCACTTGGGCTGGAACAGTAGCCACCAAGAACATTTTATTGCCAGTAGAATGGTTCACCTCTGGCATACAAAGATATCTTTTTTCTCAGCTCTGCTTCAATGACCTATATATGGCATTTAATTCAAATACAAGCAATGATGCTCAATGGGGGAAGAAAAAGTAAATAACCTACTTTATGTACAAAACACTTAATACAAAAGAAATTATTTTCTTAAATTAAAATGAAACAAAAATAAACCTAAGTATTCATCTTCACTTTCCTCTCTCCATCCTGCTTATCAAACTATGGTCAGGTAGGAATTACTGATTTTGTCACGCTGTTTCTGATCAGTATGCAAGAAAACCCAACAGGCAGACATGCAAAAGGATTAGCTCTGCATATACAGTCCATTCTGTTCTGCAGTCAAAGACTGATTAAAATGTTATGCACAGAAGACTGTACGAAGATGTCTACTGCAACTGTTTTAAAACCTCTGACACAACAGTACACCATAATGGCCTGACACTATTCAATTCTTTTGCTCTGGGTCCCTACTGAGGCTACATATATTTTACTGAAAGCTATTCCTTACTTCATGTCCCTTATAGCATATGAAACAGCTACTCATCGGCAGCAATCCAGCTCAGAGTTTTTCTGGATTTTATGACAGCACTACTTCAGATTAACTGTGCCCTATTTTTCTATGAGCCAGTTAATCACCGTACTGCTTGTTCTATTACTGGGTAATCAAAAAATTAACAGCAATCATCCTATAATGGCAATTCTGTGCCATTACATTAGTCAACTTCCTCTGTCCCAAGCTGCTCTTACACAAATTATTCTTTTTTAAATAATTTAATCTATTTTTATACTCTGGAGTATCTCTCACATTTTGATCCTCACCTATAATGATTAGATCAGGTAAATTATTTTCACAGCTATTCACATAAAAGGAAAAAATCTTCATATATCTGAATTGGTTTCTTCTACTTAAACAATTCGATTCTCATTAAAATTTTGGTTTGGCACCCAGGTGCTCTTTTTGGTAATTTTTTTTGGTAATTAAGCATATTTACTTAAAATAGTCTCAAACACTGTAAAAACAGTGTCATGGAGGTTACCATTATAAAGCTTCTTCTGCACACGATTAACTCAGCAATGACAAACTTCCCATAGCAGACAACAGGTTTTACATCAGTATTTCTAAAAGTTGCAGCTAATTATATGGTAGGGTCCAATTAGAGCAATATGATGACCTTCTGTATATGGTAAGTAGATGTTCACAAATCTACAACTTAATTCAAACAAAAGTTAAAGTAGCCCACTGACACAAGAGTTTTTTCCCCATATGATACAGGCACACTCCACCTCCCTTGGGATGCCTCAGAAAATTCTGGCATGACATATTGCTGACATCCTTCCTTACATCTTTCTCCATGTCACCAACTGAAGTCGCATGTTATGCCAATAAGAGAGTCACAGAATTTTTTTGTAGACACCACCCAGTAGAGCAGGTCTTTCACTGGTGGCCTCATACTCTTCCACAGCACACATGAACAAAAAAGTCATGGCTTGTTTTCCCACCATCATGCAAACCACCAAAATCCAGTAGTCTAACAGCCAATTTGATGCCGCTGAAGCACTATAAAGGCCCCTGTATCAGATTAATATGAGTACTTATGGGTCTCTTCCTACTGACATAAATGATCGAAGAGAGCAGGGCAACTTCTATTGAAAAAATTCTGTTTATAGGGATTTCCGGACCATAATAGAAACACAGAGAACTAAAACTCTTCGTGCAACAACACAAGAGCCAGAAACTTTGAACACCAGAAAGGATGGACCCAAGGACACACCTTCTTGTACTAAAACCTCTTTAGTTTCCAAGTGGTGCTGAAACTCGATAGATAGAAATTCACTCTGGTTTTGAAACTCCACACTCGGCAAATGATAAGCTCAGCACCAAGCCAGAGGAATCTTGGATGACTGGTTTGCCAGTGAGTACATAGCAGCAGCATGCATAGGAAAGGCTTCAGATCCCTACAGTAGTCAAAGGTTATCCCACTGACAGGGCTCTGCTTGTGCAAGCAATGGCCTCCATACTCCAGGAGCAGCACCAGCATCACACTGGGGGTAGCAGGCTTTGCAGTGCAAAACCACACACACACAAAAAACTTTGCCCCAAAGGCAGCAGTGAATCTCCCTGTGCTGCCAGCAAGCATGGCTCAAAACTCTTCTGCTGTCCTGAAGCTTTCTCTGTGAGATAAGACAGTAGCAATCAGTACTTACCAAATATTCAGAATTAGCACTCATCAGACCAGCCAGATAAGGCCAGTGAGCTTCCACAGGGTACAGGTAATACGGAATTTCATGTCCTTCACCAGACATTAGAAAAAAATCTAATATTTTAAAGTAAACACACATGTCTGATCATCCTGTTCTTTATACTCCTTCCATTATAAAAGGAAAGGTTGAGCCTATTGCTCATTAGTGGGCAAATCAAATTCATCTATGGCAGTAAGATGTACCCCAAATGAAAGGAAGTGTCTCAGTTTGGTGCAGCATACACTAAAATCACTCATCAAGGGTCCATCTAAACACTCAAAATCTCTGCTAATCTGACCTCTAAAAATGCAAATCAATACTACCACTACAGGAGTTATAAAAAGGTACTGTTTCATCTTGTTTAGAAAGGTGTATAGTGTGTTTGTGGTTCCAAAAGTTCATTTTATCTTTTTCACTACGTTGCAAATTAAGTAATTGAAATATCCAGTCAACATGAAGTATGTTCATGTATTCATCAGCAGAAACAGAGAACAGTTGTTTAGCATGATATAGTACTGCAACTGTATATTTTAAGACACACATGTCTTGGAAACTTGGAAAAAAGAATGGACTTCAAGAAAAATGATTATACACTGCTTATTTTCACCACGATTAATATTAAACCACCATAAACTGGAACAAACATGCTTTAATTCTTGACCAAAGTCCCCGCTTTACAACTACTACTTTGTTATTAAGGCTGCAGAGTAAAGATGCAGATATGAAAGTATTTACAATTGTTCATAAAAGTGAAGCTGAATTAAAGAATGGAGGCTCCAGTGCAGAAAGGCATTTAAGCATGTATTTAATGGCCTGCAGTAGCTAGGGCTTCTTCCCTTAATCTGATTCTAGGTCTTGAATAGCAGCATTTTTGGTTTTTACTCAAAGCATGAGTACTCAGTGTAGACAGAACACAGATCCTGCTGTATACCTGTCAGCTATTTCCAAATTGCATTTAATGATATGACAACTGGTGTATATCTGTGAGAATGATTTTAAGAGTTTGCTTAGTACTTCCATTATCTTGATTAAGATTCTGTGCTAAGCATCTTTTTAAAATCTTATTTGTTTTTGGTTTTTCCTTTGTAGTTTCATTGTTCTCACTTATTCTGAATTGAATTACATCCCTTATCTTTCTGCCACAGCCTCCTATTTTATTCTGGTAATTTTGAATGTTATTGTCCCCTTGCCATTCCCAGATAAGTACATTCAGATTTCACTACTTTGTTGGATATGTTTTCCCCTAGGTCATGTTTGCATAAGAACAGATTCACTGCAGAAATAAAATGGACACATTCTAGTACTTCCAGAGTAAAAAAAAAACAAACAAAAAAAAACCCCAAACATTATTTTTTTTTAACAAAGGGGTTCGTCTATGATCAAAAATAAAATTCAGTTAAGAGGTATACTTCTAGTATTACCTTTTAAGGATAGGTTTGATCCTTCCTTCTTAAACACCCTTGGTGCTGTAACCAGGCAATGCATAGCTACGTATCATATGTATCATTGTGTACAATATTTCTGAGGAAGCACACAGGACCTTGAGAGCTTACAAGCCTGCCTCTGAAGGATCCTGACAGGAGCAGGTACATGTAGATTGCAGTACTCACATTTGCAGAAAAATCAGAATTTTAGCACAGAAGTTATTTTGGCATATGGTCAGCAGCACCTCCATACGAGCACTGTGACCTGGAAAGGGACATGACAACCTTCCTGCCTAGTGCACCAGGGATGGGATAAATGTCTTACAATTAGACAGGCACACATCTGTGAGCACAACTGCTGCCTATTCATGGCACTTTTCCCATTCTAAGGAAAGACTGGGCGGGGTGGGGGGGAAGACACACTGTTTCCAAATTACTGCCAAAATATCCCCATTCCTCAACCCTATTTCACACTTAGAAAGGAGATCCATATTCCCATTCTTGAATCTTTGTCTGTGTTCTGGGTATATTAGCTCCAGAAGGCAGGACCCATTTTAATGATTGCCCCTGGTGAGCTGCTGTAGTGATAGTGACCAGGGTGGGGAGCAGGGTGAGAACAAAAATATCAACTTGCATGACCAAAGCAGTATACCCTGAAAACCCCACTCTTACTAATGCAGAGCTATCACCACACAGCCGCAGAGAGCTTAGAAAGATGATGTTTCTAAGTTACATACAACTTCCCAAGAGTCGCTTACATTATAACCGAGTCAGCAGCAGAGATGAGGATGACCTTTTGACTATAAGCATTGCTCCCATCACAAGTAATTTCTCCAGAGCTATATTTCTCTGCTTTATCTTAGCAGATGATACTACTGCTGCTGCCAATGCTATTCTAAAATTCCTTTTATCTATTTTTTGAGCTGTTATGTGCCTAATAATTATAATGTAAATGTGCTTTCATAGCTACTGGGCAATTCTTGTTTTTCCTCTCTTCATAATAAATTACTCATATTAAATTACAAACAGCAGCCTGAGGCTATAGATTTGATACCCAGAGGCTATTAAAAACTTTCAACCTCATGTGTGACAACTGGGGAGTTAAACAAACATCCTCACATATGTTACAGTCACAATAAAAGTGATATTCTCTTTGTATTATAAAGGATGTTAACTATCCTGCAAATCTATTTTCTTAAAATTTTATGAAGAAACAAATATACATTTTATAGCTTTTATTACTGTTTTCAGTATTGTATGGCTTCTACACCACGTCACAAGCCTGAAATTACTTAATTATTTATTTTAAGTTTTGGGTTTGTTTGTTTGTTTGTTTACAGCGGCATAGAAATATTGATCACCTCTGTATTCCTCACTCCTCCTCAGTCTCCAATAGTGCTGAAAGTACTGCAATACAGCTGCAGCTGTTTTCAAGGCTTGTTTCTTGTGGATGATATCATCATAGAACTCTACTATAACTTTTATTTCTATTATTTCATACTTGTTTTATTTGAACTGCAAGAAATGTGGGGTTTATAAGTTTAAATCAGATTCATTTTGTTTTTATTCAAAGTGATTAAGAGTCACTTCAAGTTAGAATAAGAATAAACACATTTTAAATGGTCTTAAACATCAGAAAAGCCAAATGACATTAAAATGTTTGATGTTAAGATAAATGCATCTTTCTTGGGCAAACAAAACTGTAGCCTATGAATTAGGCTATAGATAAACCCTGGCAAATCAAGCAGGCACAAGAAAGCTGTAAAGCCTGTGATGAGGCTGATAAAAAACAATAAAAGCCTATTCCAATAGAGTTAAAGAAAATTGCTTTATCCTTACAAGAACTTTCTTTGCAATGCATGACCCACTCCCTGGTGCTATTTGCACCAGCTCCAGATTTCCATGTAGATGCACATGGCTGCAAAGCCATGAGATATGGAAAGCACTTAATTTGTGAAAGCAGGGTTATTTGAAAGGAGATCTATTTTGGTGGCAAATGATACTTTATGAATGGTCTAATCAGCTTTAGACATTTGGATAAGTCTTTTTAAAGCAATGAATTTAACATATATTAAAGAGCTCTTTGATTTTGAACATATAGAGATGATTAAAAGGAACCTGCCAACCCTTTTAATTCTTGCTTTCATGGGAATATACAAATATAATGCAATAACATAATGTTCAAAAGCACTAGAGTTTAAAGGTGCTCTGTGGAAAGCCATACAAAATATTTGTCTTTATCTATGATGCAGTCTTATCAATGCACCAGAAAATTGCTTGAATTCCTTTTCATTAAAAGATTTTTGTGAGCTACATCTATTTTGATTTTGCATTGGATATTTACACTGTTGTACCGGACACTCACATTGTAAATACTGTTTATTTACACCGCAAGCATAAAAATAGACCCTAAATATTAGAAAATGTGTAGTGGTTTGTGGGTTGGTGGTTTGTTGGTTTTTTTTTTCTTTTCTGAAAGAACAGCTGTTTTCTGTAGCTCTGACCCAAGAGTACACAGACATCTAAATATCTCAGAGAAAAATATCCCTCCTCTGTGACTTAATTTTCATCTAAATTGCTGGGAGGAAAGAGGGAAAGAAAAAAAAAAAAAAAGACAAATGACATGAACAGAATGATGTTTGAGATAGACAACAAAAATAAAGACCTTTGTACAAACAGTCCTTATTGTATGAAAGTAGACTAGCTAAATATAGTGGAGATTACATATCTGCATTATGTTCACGCAGTCCTGTCTTTCTTCCTGAGATTTGGCAGAGTCATGGGTATTCTCTTCTAGGTAAAACATCTCAAACCATTCAACAAAGAACAAAAGGTCATATATACCAAGTGGAAAAGAAACAAATATTTTGAAGCACAAAAACTATGGCTAAATAACTTGCTGTGAGCTCATTTGGCAAAAAGACTTAATTTTTCCCTGTGGTTCTGCAGGAGGAGAATGAACCTACAGTATTTAAAATAGGAGCTATTCTTGTGAAATAAAATATTCTTAAAATGAGTATAAAGCAGTTTAAATCTGTTAGACTAAGAGAGAAAAAACAAAATGCACATGGTCAGAAAGAAAAGGGGTTATTTTTTTCCCCTCAATATTTCTCTAATAGATATTCTAAGCACGTTAAGCTGCTTTCAAAAAATCTAAGTGACTCTAGAAAGATTATGCAAATAATTATTTCATTTCTGCTCTTTTTTGGGGTATCGCCACCATTTTTAATGTAGTGAAGTCCCAGCAGCCCCTATCTCTACCACACAGCTGGCAAGCATATCTAAAGGATTATGCATAATATGCATGTGAGCCCATGGAGCAAAAGCATTTATTCAGAACTGAAAAGAAGTAGGAAAGCTTCAGTTCTCCAGCCACAAAGCAAAAAAGTTTAAATAATTTTTTATTTCCATCCATTTCCTCAAATCCAAACCTCTTCCTACCAGCACCTCCATTCTTATGGCAAGGCTAAAGCATCACCAAAACCACACTGCTTCCTGACAAAACAATACATACTTGAAGAAGAGTGGGGGGAGGAGGTGTATTTTCTGGATGCTTTTTTTTTTTTTTTTTTTTCTTAAAAGTAGATATATGTCCAGATCTTTACTTCCCTCCTCCTTAGGTAAGCATTTGTCACCGGCTTTTGTGAGAGTTACAGATGCCCATCAAGACAAGGCTGCTGTGCATTCACATCTGCCAGTATTCAAGAGAATAATTCATTTTCCTCAAACTTATTCCCAGACAAGAAAATGTGCAAACCCAGAAACTATAGCTGCAGGAAAAAAAAAAAAAAAAAAGCTGCTGACTTTTCTATGACTGTTTATCCCAAGCAATTAATATTTTGCATCATTAATCACTACTTTAAAAATAGTAATTACCACAGCCAATATAGTCCCTTACATATAGTGCCCAAACTCCAACTTTATGATGTGCAGTTCTGCTTAAGTATTTCACTCCATTGTCAAAAGTCCTCAACGAATGTGAATGGGAGTGGGTATATCCCATCTTACAACCCTCTGTGGAAACAGATGGCTTGTTTTTAAAGTTCATGACTGAAAACTCTGCAAGGAATCCTGTATTAAGGCATGGTGACTGGTTGGATTTTGGTCATCATTGATACTGGTCATCATTGATTTCTCATCAGATTTTATCTCACACCAGCAAAAGTATTAGCTAGAGAAAAATAAGGGTTTATTTTACATGCAAATTCAAACAGGAGACTTCAGATTGAGTGGTTTGTGTGTTGATAGCAATCAGATCAAGAAGCATGAAGCCTACACACCTTCTCAGCTTCAAGAAGGGGATTTGTCATTTGCACTGAAGTACATGCTACTGCAGATAGGACATCACTAGTGTTTAAGAGGTCTAAGGACATCCTAATTACACTGCAGCTATGGGCATTCCACCAGTCCTGTTGCTGGTATGACTCAGGGCTGAGCTTCTGAAGTGGGAGATGTCCCTGCCTAAACCATATCAGCTCAGAACTCGCACAGAGAAATTGACGTTACTTGTTAACGCTTCTGCATCGGATTTTCTACTCTTTTATTTCATAATTTACACCTGTGGCTTCATCCTACTTCCCAATACCAATACCCCCAAAACACAGTAAGCAGCTAAAAGGGTTGCAGCATGAACTTATCACACCAGTTTTGAATCTTTGCCTATTTGTGAGCCCCTAAATATCACCCAGTAAAACTGCAGATCCCATGTTGTGAATTTCAGTCAACTGGCTAGTAAGTCTGCCTTGCTTTGCTGTCCTGCTAAGAACCCTCTAAGACACGGCCAGGTTGACAGTTCTGTTGCTGGGCTTTCTGAATCTTCCTCAGTCTTCTTGCTCTTCTCATTCTGTATTTTCTACCATTATCAAAATCACGCGCAATCAGAATATATCTTCAGGCTTTTGAAAATGAACAAACTGTGTCTACTCCCACATGAGCTGCCCACAGACAAAGTAAGTCAACCATCATGGACTTCAAAGCCGCTGTAGTGGGATGGATTCTGCTACCTGACAGAGGCTGAGGTAGCACATGATTGTGTGGCTACATCTCCACCAGTGCAGGCACAGCCTAGCTCTAACAGAGTTAGCCTTTGGAGAGCTGATAACAGTGGCTCAGCTATCTCAGTGCTAAAAAGCAGACTGAAGAACAGAGATGCCCTCACATCTGACCCACTTTGAGATAATCAGATAAAGAAGCGCAAAGTGAAGAAAGTATTACTGACTCATAGGTCTCATAACATTTGTTTTCTCATTGTAATTACTTAGTTGACCTACCATCCATTTCAGAGTTTTCTTTAATCTTCTCTAAAATAGAAATTAAAAGGTAGGCTCGAAAAAAGAAGAAAACAAGAGAGTGACAATTCCACTGAGAGATAAATCTTCAGCTGATATAACTAGATGTTGATTTCTGACAGCCAAGGATCTGACCTGTGAGGCCGAAACTGAAAAGATGCTCTTACTAGAGGGGTTAATTCAGACAACTCTTTTAAAATGCAAATTTTCTGCTTTTTGCTTTTTCTGATTTCAAGCACAGCAAAGCAGGGGATGTAATTAGAGAATGGGTAGTCGGCACTGTTCACCAGTTGTGCGTAAGCTTTAAACTAATAACTCAGCAATTAGAAGAAAAATGAGCAGTAATTACACACATTTTACTCACTGCTAGACAGATGGAACATTTTCTGCTCGTTATTGGCAAACTGTCACTGCGTTTATTTCATTTTTAGTGTTTACTGTTTGTTGTAGTTTGATTAGGAATAATTACAGGCTAGGAAAAATATGAAAGAAATGAACAGCCTTTTCATTTTACATCTTTAAAGCAATACAACCATTTCTTCCCCCCAGTTTCTCCAAAATGAACATACCCTCTTTTTACACCTTTATTGAAATCAGCCTGCACCTCACAAAGGTTGGCAAAATACAAGGTAAGACAGTGCAGAAAGGCCACCTTCTCCAGAGTGGCTGGCTCAAACACTGATGGGGTCACAGTCAGCCTCCCTAGTAGGCACAGCTCCATATTGCTAAGCTATCGCACAAATTGGTTTATATTTATCGCAGCTACTAGACTTTAGTCAAAAGCGGCATTTGAGCTGAATCACAGCCAGCAGGGTGGGAACTGCAGAGAACCATCAGTGCCATTACACCAGTTAAGAAGTTACGGAAAACACAAGAATCTGGAGGCAAGACCTTCCTCAAGTCAAGTTGTTGGAGCTCTCTTCCCTGCCCCTCCTATCTAATTCTGGACTTCTGAGTCTTTATGTTGCACAAATCATGCCTTACTCCTGATCTTTGGGAATAGTGTAAGGTAAACAAATGTGTGGATGCCATCTGTGGATAGAATGAACTATAGAACAAAGTATCCAGACTGGAAACCAGGATAATCTTGTAGAGAGATTTTGAAGTATTGTTATCCCTGGCACAAAGCACCTACTTCCTATTCTAATTCTGTTCATGAGAAGATTTTCTAAGACCTTAACTGAAACACATACAGAAAAACGCACTGAAGTGTTCAGGTCACAGCTCACTTGCTTTATCACACAGTTCCAGCATCACTGAGATGAGATGCATGCACAACCCTTGCCTGCCCTGACCCAGAATCACAGATCTCACTAATAAGGGTGTTTTTTTATAGAGTAACAGATAGGAAAAAGGCAATACAAATGCTTATATGAATATATCCTTCTGACATCATAGACTTAACACATCTTGTAAAAAAATACTAGGGAGTATGAGGTAGATAAAGCCTGATTTGCCTCAGAAATGCACTCAGTGATTTAATAGATCTAAAGGCCAAGGTCTAACCAACCACTTATGTGAAGACATCTTATGTTTCCCTTCAGATATTTCCAGTACAATTTTCTTCATTGGCCAATCAAAATCCACGTATAACCCTACACCAGGTGAAAGAATTATGATGCTAAGGAAATCCTACAAAAATCTGAACTAAGTCCCATTAAAAAATATGGACAACCTTATAGTTGAGAAGGCTTGCCTTTGGTCAGGTACAAAGATGCTAAGCATTGTATCTACCTCTCCCTTTTGCTACTCAGAACCAGTGGCTTTCTCAGAGCTGAGAAAGTAAATGGATTCTCTATCATGCCATAAAACTAAAAGAACAGAAACTCTGCAGTATGTGGCATCATATGAAGCATCATTTGCAAGGCCTGAAACATACAGCAATCCTGAGACAGATTTTCCCAAAGAAAGTAAGATTAGATTTGAATGTATATGATTTTTAAGTCTTTTCTGAGTAGCCATTAGTTAGATCTTCAAGAGTTTCTCCAGAGTAATGAGCACTTTACTTCTATACTGCCAGCTGAATGGCCAGAGACTCTAGAAGCCCCAAAGGCAGAGATTATAAGGGAAAATAAAAGACAACACTACAAGATTTGTAGGAGAAAGCAACAAAATAGTAATGGCGGAGAAATGGAAAGCATTAAAAATGCCTGAAAAAGCAAAGCCTGTGCAATAACAGAGGACACCAAATGATGTAGAAAGATCATAACTGGGACTTTCATGTATTAGGCAAGCGTTACATATGTAGCTATTGCAGAAGGAAAAAAAAGGGGGGGAAAAGTAACAAACGTGTAGCATAGATTTATATTTATTCAGTCTTATGATGGAAAGCTATTTTAACCAGATGGGAACTGGAAGCTAACTAACTGTCCATTATTTCTGCAGTTGGAACCAATGTGATCTAACAGACCTGAGACACTACATCAAGTCAAGCTTCTGCCCAGCAAACAGCAACTGATAATTGTTTTTGCAGTATTATTCACTATCTGAACACTTGGGAGCACACTTCTGTCAGCCACTAGGTACAACACCAAGGTATCGCTGTATTTTTATATACTACATTCATAACAACTGCAGTTTATATTTTACTTTAGCTGTCCTCTAGAGGAATAAAGTAAACTAAGAGTTTCACTTTTCTCATTTTCAATAAAATTTAGGAAAAAGCATTTTCCTCATTGTAACAGAAGAGAATTTCTGTCTAGTTGTAAAGCTTTGCTCTTGATATTTAATTACACATGCTTAATTACACCTGGCACTCTCCATCTTTGGCTCCTAAGGATTTTCCTACACAGATGATTAATGTGCGTGTAAGTGTAGAAAATTTTGAAGCTAGGGCTTTGAGATTTGCTTAACCTTAGAACTAATGTATAGAAAACTCAACCATCTGTACATCTATACAAATCTGTATCTGTATCTATATAAATTCTATGATTCTATACCGGGGCTTCATTTCTTTACTGTACTCTCTCAGCACAAAGGTATGCTGATAACATATATACATTACACAGAATGGTAAAGAGAGCTCTAATTACTTTGTGTCCTTTGACATTTGCTTCAAGTTTTTATTTTTCCCCTAATTAAGATTTTGCACCAGGAAAAGCTGAAGCATGGGTTTCAGACACTGCTCATTGGATCTACACAAGGATAGTTCAATAAAAATAACAATTGTTATAAACATGTTATAATAATTGTGTTATAATATGTTATAATAATTGTGTGAGTGCTATAAATAACATTCAATAAACCTCACTAAGACTCAGAGAAGCATGACAAACTTATTGTTAGCTGGTAGACCCCAAAGGCACTTCTCTCACCTATGTTTTCAGATTATAACCCTCTACTTCATATTCTGCTCCAATATGGAGTAGTTATGTAAATGGAGATGCTTAGAGCATCAAAACTGTGTTTCATCAGGACCTCCACAGGAGCCAGCATTACTAATTACGTGCTATATAACATTTGACTAATATTCCTGAATGGCTTTCAGAGCAATTTTTTGAATATGCCACTTATGCTCTGGAAGATAAACTTGAATATTAGAAGTCCATTAGAAGTGACCAGTTTTAACCAGAGGATTTTCGTTCTAAAAGTAGTACTAGCAGTATGGAAAACTTGAGAGAAAAAGAGGGAGAGACAAGGCAAAGTCAACAATGAGAGAGTCTTAGTAAAGATTTTGCAGCAACAGCAGTGGGACACGTAACAGGAAGTTGAAATTTTATTCTAGAGAAAAAATTTTGTTTGAAATTTGTAAGGCTCAATTCTTGTATCTTGGCTGTATAGGATAAAATGGAATTTACATTCTCATGTTGTACCCAGCCAAATAACACACTACGTTTTTATAAAGATTTTATGTGTGTTTTGAAATGAAAAGGTACCTAAAACTACTTTGTTCTTCTTCCATCCTATCTACAACTGTAACAGCAGTCACAGCATCCCCCTGTCTAGGAAAATAAATAAATAAAAAGATAAAAAAACAAATCCAGCTAACATAATCTGTTTGATAAATAAACCATCTGGGAAATAAGCAGACACTGTCTGGTTCCTTCACAAGAATTTCAAAAATGTACAATGTATTTCAGTTTATAAAAGTTAAAAACTCCTCACTTTCACTTTCATTACAAAAGCTATAGAGACACAGTTTATACCTACACCACTATAAACAGAATTACGAGTCAAACAACCTTTGAGAAACCAAATTATTCCTTGGCAAATAGATTTCAAGTCCTGGCACAGAAACTGAAACTTTATGTTATTGGGCCAAGCAAGATTTTTACGAGCACAAAAAATGTAAAAACAAAGCTAGTGCATGGATAAACTATGAATGAAAATGTACAGTTAAAAACTTGAATTACAATGAAACAGAATCCTTTGCTAGATGTTTAATGGAAGCTTACTAGAGAGCATTTCAAGATAGTTTAGTTCACCTTTTCTGATTGAAACATTTATGCAGATACAGCATTTATAAAGCCTAAATCAGGCCAAGCTAACCCAAACAATCAAAATGTGACTGCCTATCTCAATTTCACATATGTGGAAAAGTTCTTTAAATAACATGAAAACTCGAATGAATAACAGTTTGTTAGGGAAAATAACAGGACCAGAGAAAACAGGATGTCACCAACACAATAACATTCGCAAATAAGGTTAACTTCAGCAGAAGCACCGAACAGTTATTTTCCTTTCCTCTTCTAAGCAAAACCCACATGGGCTCAGGGCAAGTATTTATGAACCAGTTATTGCTGACTGTGCTAGAACACCAACTTCTTTGCTGAGCAAACTAAACATATGACTGCTCCAATATTAAAGCATATATTCTCTTTCCCTGTTCTGTCTCAGCTTTGAGTGAAATAAATTTTCCAATGATTAAAGAGATAGATGAACAATGTAATATCGCTGCCAACTTTTCTCCTTTCAAAGACTGATCCAAGGTAACACCATTAACGGTTTGTTTTATTAATGTGCTTTGTCAACTTTATTAACCCTTATCCATGAAGACTGTGTCTTAAGGGTATTCAAATTAAAGGGTATTCAAAATTTCTTCTTAAAATTAAAGTGAATGAGAAGAAAAACATCCATCAGTTACTTGTACATTCAGTAAAAAAAGGTGGTTATTAAAAACTTCTAGTACATCCAGTAAATTCAAGCTCAACTCGTTATGACTAGTTTTAACTTTCAAATTCCATTGACCACCTCAGATAAAAGCCCTAGCCCTAAGCATTTTAACACAGTTTAGAAGGTGTTGAAAGGGTTTCAACAGCTTTAAGCTTAGACTCTGCTAAACATGTGTCTGCAACAATTCTTGCACTAATATATCTAAATACATGTGTTGTATTTTAAAAGGGTGGTTAATGTCAGCAACATAGCTTGTTGGAAGCTGAAGTAAAAAGACAGTTTGGTTAAATCCTGTTTGCCACTCCAGATGGATATTTTTATTTTTTTATTTTTTCTTTCTTTTCCTGTCAAGGAAGCCAACTCATTTCATTTGAGGTGTGTATATGAGTGAAAGACACTATTAGCACAGACAGTTTCCAGGGTTCAAGCGTTGTGACCTCCTTGTGAATCAACAGCATTGTTTAACTAACAAAAAAAAGGATGGAATTATGTCCCCACTGAAGTCAAAGGACATTTACAACCCAATTCCATCTCCACGCTCAGAAAGAAAAGGCATTCACCACCCCTACTAAGCTGACATAAGTTTTTCCCCCTTACCTCCTCATAGAATTTTTTTCTCCTACAATACAGAAACACTAGGGTTTGACGATGCCCAGGGTCCCTTCCCTTGAGTACTGACCATTGCAAACCTTCACCCCAGGTGAAGAAAGAGCATGAGAGGACACTTCTAACTCCTTACACCCACTTGCTGTCTGACTAGTCATATTGAGTCCAGGTAAACTACTGCACACACCCTCATTAGTGAACTTGGACAGGCTCAAGAAGTGGGCACATGTGAACCTCATGAGGTTCAACAGAGCCAAATGAAGAGTCTTGGTACTGGCAATCCCCACTATCAATACAGGCTGGAGAATGAAGAGATTGAGAGTAACCCAGAGAAAAAGGACCTGGGGTTACTGATGGATGAAAGATTGGATATAAGCTGGCAATGTGCACTTGCAGCCCAGAAAGCCAGTCGTCTTTTCAGTTGCATCCAAAGGATAGCGGCCAGCAGGTCAAGAGGGGTGGTTCTGCCCCTCTCCTCTGCTCTGGTGAGATCCCAGCTGGAGCACTGAGACCAGGTCTGGAGCCCTCAGTACAGGAAAGATATGGACCTGTTGGAGAGGGTCAGAGAAGAGCCAGAAAAATGATTGGAGGGCGGAGCACCTCTCCTATAAGGAACGCCTGAGAAAATAGGGGTTGTTCAGCCTGGAGAAGACTTTGGGAAGACCCTGTTGCAGCCTTTCAGTTCTTAAAAGGGGCCTATGAGAAAGATGGGGAAAGACATTTTAGCAGGGCCTGTTACAATAGGACAAGGGGTAATGGTTTTAAACTAAAAAAGAGGAGACTCATGCTGGATCTAAGGAAAAACTTCTTTACAATGAGGGTGGTAAAATATATGAAGAAGTTGCCCAGAGAGATGGTGGATGCACCATCCCTGGAGACATCCAAAGCCAGGCTGGATGTGGTTCTGAGCAACCTGATCTAGTTGAAGATGTCCCTGCTCACTGCAGGGAGATTGGACTAGCTGACCTTTGAAGGTGCCTTCCAAACCAAACTCTTCTATGAGTCTATGATTCTATACTAAATTTTGAAACAGGTGCAGGTTATACTAATAGAATCATAGAATCATAGAATAGTTAGGGTTGGAAAGGACCTCAAGATCATCTAGTTCCAACCCCCCTGCCATGGACAGGGACACACAAAAAGAATGAGCAGCAGGAAACATCACTTAAAAAATAATAATAATAATTTTACTAGCAAGACAACTGGTTAAAGGTAAATGTTGAAATGAACAGATACTGTCTTGCCAACTGACTCTTGTAATAGCTGCTCTACACCAGACGCCACTATAACAGATAATATAAAGTTATTGATGTTGCTAATTGTACTGTGTCACATATTGTACCATTGTTCTGTCAGGTTCCTGAAGAAATTTCTGACAAATACAGTACTTGCACTTTTCAGCCAGCTAGTAGCATTTTAACATGCCATTCTCTGGAAAAATTGTCAAAATCTACGTTATTTTGAAAAACTTGCTTCATTATGAACTAGTCCACTGTCACACATAAGAGCATTTCATTCCCTGTCTGATATGAGAAAAGAAATAATTAGACACAGGAAAAAATGTAGAACAGAGGCATTTTTCATTTCACTTAGTAGCTAGCATATGCATGACAAGAATAGACAAAAATCCCAAAGAGAAATCAGTCACGTGGTGGGGGGGGCTAACATTTCCAGAAACATTATCCTATCTTGCACCTAGAGATACTAGCTCACAACCACCAAGGTCTTCAAAACAGCTGGAGGGCAGTTAGGCATTTGTGTCCCATTTATTTAACTGCCTACCTAAAGGTCATAGATAAAACCTGTGGAAAAGCCTGGAACAGAGCTCAGATCCTCTGAGTTGTTTTGAACCAGATGATGACTCTTTGTACATTTTCCCTGCACTCAGCATTTTGTACTGTTCACTGCTATGAAATATAGCTGAGTATTAAAGGTCATTTTATTTTTTGGTGGGATTATAAGCAGAAGTGTTCTTAGATAAACAGCTAGCTACTTTTGCCCTGGAGTACAAAAAGCAACTTGAGAGATTTCCAGCATGATTAAATAAAATAAGGTCCTTTATCAAAGACGCAGCATCTATTCTAGGAAGAGCTGAAGAAGGTTTCTGCTGATTCACTTGCTGCCTATCAAAACTGAACTATGAGCCCTGTGTCAGAAAAGAAAAAGACATTATCATCAGTTGGGTTTTTTAATGGAGATTTTTCATGAAGATATATATGACTTGGCTCATTTGCTCTTCAAGGTTAAAACAGAATTATTTTGGATGAACTTTTCCTGCCAAGTACAAACAGAATTTTAATCACACTTCCTGTCAAAAGAGTTAGAAGGCAAAGAGTTACACTCAGATTAAGATTTAATCTCTGATTCCATAGTGTCCTCCTCTAAATTGGAGTACATTGTAAATGTTCACAATCACAGCTTTTGATGGCTGACTTCACAGCTTTGTTGCCAAAACTCATCCATACAAGCACCTTATCACTGATAGACTGTCACAGGAGAGCTCCTGTGGGGGGTAATGAGGAAAACAGGGAAGGTGCTTCTACATTGGTTATGCTGCTTGAAATTGATTTGGTAAGGTTGCAGTGAAAAAAAAGAAAAAAAGAATAAAAATTATGGCAACAAAATTTGGTAGCACAGACCAGATCTAAAACAGATAAAGAAGTCAGATATCACACTTCTAGAACTAAACAGAAAAACAGAAGCAAGGTATTATTCTTGAGCCAGCAAAGCCACAAAATATCTCGCTGGTATTTCTGAATGACTCACAGCATTCTCTGTCCAATGTTGGAAAATTCATATGCTAATTAATGCTTTACCTGGTAAATATGACATGTCTGGGCATAAGCTGGTGTCATATTAGTTAGTAATGGCTAAATACAAATATGTGCCTGAAGAAACATAGTCAAGCTAAATAGTCTATTTTAAAAGGCAAAATGTATTTTACACGGGTTGTGGGTAACAAAGAGGTTGATATTAGATAAAGACGCAAAACTGGGAAGGATTCTTAGCTTCAAAGGTAATGGAATCCTGGGAAACTGAAGACACAGACTGGATTACATTGCTGAGGACTCAGCTGCTCAGTCCACAGAATTAGAAAATTGTCTTTCGATTATTGATGTACATGGCTGATTTAATAAAAAAAATCTGGATGATGCATAGAATTGGAACTTCCATGTACTCCTTTCCCAGTACAGAATAAACCAGCTTTCAAATATACTTCATAAGGAAAAAACCGAGTAAGACGGACAAGGTTAGGTGAGGGTTAAAAAAAGGCTGACTATCAGGTAAATAATGCGCACTGACTGAACTGATGGTAGAAAATAAGTGTGTTGTGGATTTATAGGTGAATTTATGTAAGTATTTGTCAATGAAAGTGAATCTGGTTGACTTCCCAGAAATACCAAAGTACAAATAGGGTATCTATCTGTTAAACTAGTCTGCTAACATTAATATCCCATCAGGAACAACTATTTCTGATACCATTATCCTAGGCACAGAAAAAGGAAAAATAGAAAGAACCTAGTACTACATATATATAGCAATGGCAAAATCACGATCTCTACAAGGCCTTCCAAAATTTTACCTGAGTCAACCCTCTTTGCACCATCCTGACATCCCTTCCCAAGAGTTCCAAACCACTCTTCACCCAGCGCACCTTACCCCCTTATGACTGCACACTAACATCGCATGACTCCAAAGCAGTCCCAGGACCCTCTCTCCCACCTACCCATTATACCTCCTGGCACCAAGGACCCCTGCCCTCCCGCCCTTGATCTCCTTCACCCTTTGCCATCTTAAGATCACTGCAGTACCAGTCCCCTGACAGCAGCAAAAGGAAGCCACATGATAACCACTACCCCACATTTCAGTGGCCTGTGACCCATTGGTCCCACCACTGCACAGCCCAGGGTGTTTGACATAATACAATTCTCCCTCCACCAGTGAAAAGTTCATTGTCTTGTATAATAAAGAACCAGCCTTATGAAGCTCTATTAGCATTAACAACTCAACATACATCAGTTATCTCTAAAAGGGTGCAAGCACTTATTACCTATAAAAAAATCAAAGGGAAGCGAAGTATATCTGAAGCAACTATAAATACTGGAAAATTTTTCAGAGGAAAGCGAAGTATACCTAAAGCAACTATAAATATGGGAAAATTTTTCACTTTCTTGTAGCAGATGCTACATGTTTATTTTGCTTAGGGAGTTGCTTTTATCCAAGCTTATTCAGGACAATCAGACCTTTTCAATCAACATCCTATCTTACGAAGAACATCGTAAGACATCAGATGTAACTATGGTTCCAGTGGTGGCTGTCTGAAAAACAGGTAAAGTTCAAATTTAAGCCAACCAATTAAATGCTACTGAACCCGCACCAGTACACATGAACTTCTGGCTTAGATTTTATATTTAAACAATGATATGAGTACATTTGTGGGCAACTCTGGGACAAAAGTTTAAATACAGCTCTATAAACAAATCTAAAGCTCATATCACCTCAGTGACCCTCATGCACTTAACTGGTAATGCAATGACAAAAATCCTTGGCACAGTGCATATAAATTGTCATTTCCAGCAAAGAATGAGGATCCATTTTGTTTAGAGACTGTGCAGCCGTTGTAGATATTTAGGGAGTAATTATGCATTCCTAACACTGAGCAGTGCAAAATGTTCTTTAATGCACTTCAGAGATTTGTCAGGGTTGTAACCAGATCATAGGAGTTATTCAATTTCAAGCACTATGGCAATGTGTTGAGAACATGTCAGTGGAGGTATGGTTAAAAATGAACTGAAAACTGCTTTCTGCTGCCTGACACTGCAGAACAGAGGTACTGCAAAATGTCTGTAAAAGTTCTCTAGTCTTGTGCACATAGATTTCAAATACATTGGCAAATTCCAGAAGAATAAGATCTCCTTTTGGTCTTTGAGGCATTCCCATCCAGTCCAAGTCTTATTTTTAGAAAAGTTAAGCTCTCTTCATGCTATATCAAGCTTGCTCATCCAACTCTTCCATTTTGATGGATGTATTTAGGTCTGTGTGACTAAACTTCGCCCCTTTCCATCCAACGAAGAAGGAAAATAACATCATTTACGTGCCCGAGGTGACACAAACTGTCACATTCTCATATCAAGTCTTGTAATAGAACTCAGTGCACATTTGCATAGCGAGTTTAATAAATAGTGTGAAACCTGGAAATTTCTGCACTTAAACTATCTTGTTGGCCTAAATCATTAGCCTGAAAAACAAAATCCCTTGAAATAATTTTATCAAAAAATTATTATTGCAATTTGTGATAATTATTTTTAAATTTAGATTCTTTTCAGGTTAAAATGTCTGCTTTCTTTAGAAACTCACCCAAAAATCCCCATGTCGGCAACATATGGAAAATATCCTTATTAAGCTGTAGGCTTGTAAGTTCAGCAGCTATGAAGTCAGCCTATTTATTTATTAGTTTTACTGCTACTCTGAACTTCATCCACAGCTACTGACTGTCTAAATCAGATCAAACTCAGGCCACTACATCATGTTCTCATGCTGTTGGTCATTTACAGCCAAAAACCAATGCTATTTCTTGTTTTAATTACTTTTGGTTTCATTGCTTCACAGGTTTAATTCTATTTGCCCTATTTATGTCCCAGTAACACCACCAGTCCGTTCAGCTCCCCAACCCACTTGATACTACTGCATTTCTGTCTATTTCCACAAAGTTACTAGACACTCCCTGGTGCTCATTGAGCAAAAAGCTATTGTCACTTATTCTATCAGTCACTGGACTGTCAAACAAGCTGAAGGTGCATTATTTTTTTAATACCTCCTCAAGCTGACAAGATTAAACTAAACTGCATTCTTATGTAGTTCAGTGCAAAAAGATGGCCTGAACAATTCCTGCAGTTTCCTACACATACTTTTTCAGAGAACAGGGTGGTTTATTTTTACAATATCACTATCATCAATTGCCTGTATCTTTCTTCCAGCATAATTGCTTCAGGAAAGCTAATTGTGATATTAAATATGGTCTTTCTGCCTGTCTGTCCTCAGGGTAAAGAAAAGTTGAGAATGAAACATAGTGTTACAATCAAGCCTGACACATGTATAGAGCATGACCTTCTCTGTGCTCTCAGACATTGTGACTTCCCTAGCCCAAAAAAGACAACAAAGTTAAAAGGCAAATATAAGCAGTATGAAATATAATTGATGTATGATCACAAATCAGCAAAAGAACCTTTTCTTACAATTTTTACTGAAAAGAACATAACTACTAGTTTCACAAGAAGGCGAAGCACATAAGGTGTAGGACTTCAGACAGCTTATATTCTGTAACAATCTGTGTTCCACCTTGCATACAGAAATTACTGTCTGAAAAGGATCTTTTCAGAAGTAGGCAGTACTTTTGAAATTCAGTTTAGAATTTCCTTTCAGAGGAGCAGAATGAGTGGAAAAGCCTCAGTTCCACCCCTCCAAGACACCAGTGCACATCATTAAAAAAACTTGTTTTTAATATAGCATTACAGATTGGGCAATCTCTTCTCTACAAAGCTTTCTTTACAGCTGACATGGATAATACATCAAAATCAGCCTTTAAGAAGTTGTGTGCTCTAGGACAGAAATAAGGCTATTATTTTGATTTTTTTTTTTTTTTTTTTGTACAATTTATGCATCCTTCCTTGTTTGGCCTATGAATAGACATATGGTTACACAGAAGCAAACATCCTAAACCATGAAGGAGGGCAGTAAGGAGAGTGGGGAAGGATGGTGGGTGTCCCACAATAAACAAAACATTCATAGAAACCAATATACTAACCAATGGGAGGGTAAAATAACTATCACCATTTCCTTTTCCATTGTGTACTTCTATATTAAACTGACGTCGTATTTTTTAGGTTTCGAACATTTTCCCATTGCAGTGCAAAGGCAACTCTCGTGTTCAGTACCTGGGACAGTGCATGGATAACACCCGGTTTCTCATTTTCCCCTAAAGAAAGAGACCCATTGGTTTGAAGAACAGAAATAATAATCTGTGTCAGCACAACTCGTAGCTACACACCACTGATTCAAGATCATAATTTGTGGTGGTACTATAGCAGATCTTTCTGCAAGTCATTCCAACCTTGAGATAAATGCTAACTGTTAAAGAGTTACTTTCATTGTGAAAACATTGCATTTATTCCTACAGTCATAACTAACTTCAGTTTTTCCATTTTTATCTTCACAGCTTTTCTAGCCATTGGCTATACTCACCAGCTGTGAAGAAATAATTTCTGTCTAGATAAACAGTAAGAAGCTGAAGAGTAAGATCCTTCAGTCTCTCATTTGGGGATAGGTTTGCCAGAACCCAGACCATTTTCTAAGCTCTCTGAAACATTTCATCATTTAGAATACAGAACTCAGCTCCATGTTTCACCAAAGCTAAAAGCAAAAATACTATCATCTCCTCAATTCAATTTAATAATCACTTAATCCCAGGGCACCTTAATTGTTTCATCACACCAGTGCAAGGCAGGTTGTATGAACACCACCCTAGTTCACCTTCAAAGTGAGACCTCATTCCAGTCTATAAGCTTGTCACACATCTTTTGTTCCTAACAGCATGATCCTGTTCAGTTTTCTTAACACAGCAAAAGCATTCAAAGAAGCTTATTTTACTGAGATGAACATAGACGCTCTGCATAATTTGAATCATCATTGACATTCTTTCTTCCAAACATGGTCAATTCAATGGCTGGTAGCTTGCAAATCCTCATTAGCTTCCATTCATCGGGCTATCACTATGGAGCAGGAAGCTGACACCTAGGTTCTGACCCTCCCTACCCGACCCTTAAGGTTGTCCTCACAGACAGATGAGTGTGGAAATACCTGTTAACCCTCATTTGGAGCTTGTGCTTTCTTCTAGGGTAATGCTTGTGTATAAGACGTCTGATGTTATCAAATGCCACCCTGTCAGAACAATATTTTCCTTCTTCAATGCCTAGCATTCAGGCCCTCAGGCTGCCTGAACAATTTGCCAAGAACCATTTCATGGGTTTTTTTCTAGCTGATAGATAAAAATATGGACAAGCACTAAGCTGAGACCCACAGAACATATAACTTTTGAGGTATGTCATGTGGTCTGGGTTTTGGTTTTTTTTTTTTGTAATCTATTTAATAAAGTTCTGTCTAGGTTTTGAATGCCGATAAATGCTTTTAATTACTTTCATGACAGTAAGTCAATTACTTAATGTTACCGTCCATTATCACAGTACTCCTCCTCCAGCATATTTTTGAATCTTAAAAAAAAATAAAAATAAAAATAAAGAGAAAGGTCAAGTTGTCTGACAAGACCTAGTTTCCATAAAACTGGAAATAATGTTGTCATCTTTCAGGGTTTGGGGTTATTTTAGTTATTTTTTTAATCCCAGATCAGCCTTTTTGTGATTCGGAATAGAATCAGCACTTGGCTAATACATTTTGAAGTAGCATGAAATTAATGTTCTGTACTATATTTTGAGGGAATAAGTAAATCTGATTAGTATGAGACCTCCCTATCGTACACTGCAATTGCACTTTGCTGAAAGCTAGAACTATATCTGGAATATAAACTAGCTGAAACTTACAAAAGTGATCAGCAAGTTATGTAGAACTATATATAATCGTCTGTTAGCTGGTTATAGCAATATTTTGAGTCAGAAATATTACTGAAGGAGAAAAAAAAGTAGGTTGGCTTGAGCATGAGGCAGGTTCCTCATTCATACTCTAATTAATTTTGGAACAATTGTTGAAGGTCGCATTTTGATGTCACTAAGCTTATCTGGAAAAGTAGAAAATAAATTTGTGCATAGTTATGCATACCTGAATTTTTAAAACACAAAATTCCTTCATTTTACATGATAGGGATTGAGAAATACTCTCAAAATATTCTTTCTTCTTACTGCTACATTTTCATTGAAAGTTTGTTAGAGAGAAAACATCTTTTCTCAGCAGGCATTTGTTTGGGGTCTGCTTCATTCCTGTTCAGAGGATAAATTTTTTGCTTAACATACTCAGAAATTTCCCAGGACCTGAATGAAGGAATCTTACTCTCAGTAAAACAAACAAAACTGACCTTTTGGTCACTCGAGTAATTTGATTTGCAAAAGCTTAAATGCCATTCTAATACATGGTCCAGGTTTCAGTCAACTTTAATGTGAGGATCATTTTCCAAAGCACCAAGTATTACAGAGCTTTCATTTTTAAGGCAGAGCTTATAATAAACGCTAAAATATTACAAGAATAATAAGTTGCAAAGCAAACAGTTGTATAGGCAAAGGAATAGAGTAAAAACCAATGATAATCCTACATTTTATCATCAACAAGAGTCCAGCAAGTCTTTAGTTGGAACTCAAAGGTCTTCAGTCAACCTGAAGCAGTGTCCTATTTGCTTAGATTTCTACTTATTCTTCTGTTGCAATCAATGAACTGATAACCATACCACCATATAGAAAACATAAAATCACTTTTACAAACTTATTTGTAATTTTTTCTGCTATAATCAGTATATGTATGATATTGCTGCCTAAAAGACAGATCAGATTGGTGTCCTTTGTACTGCATATTGTACACACAAGTAATGAAAGGTGGTACCTGCTCTGAAAATCTTATACTCTTTAAAAAAAAAAAAAAGGCAAAAAGATAGAGAGCAAGGTGGAACTAAGGCCAAAGGTGAAGAGGCCTAAAAGCCTCTCCCTAAAATAAACACACAGAAAGTCAAGGGTAGTCCTAAAAAAGTCACAAAAATTCCAGTCAATAGTTTTGTTTAGCCAACTACATCATCTGCCACTACAAGTTTTATTAAATTCCAAACTTGCAATAAATTTACAAATAAAATTACTTTGAAGTTTTTATCAACACTTTTCCTTCCTTTCTCTCCCCCAACAAACTTCTATCCTAACTCTTCAGCAAACAATCACTGCAGTCCATCTATCTAAGCTTAAAAATAAAAAATGAAAATTAGCAAGTACATAGTCTGCATTTCTTAAGAATTAATATGGTGTTACAATTTAGCAAAAGTGACAGGATGACGGGTTACAGTGAGCTAAAATAAAATCCTATTGCTAAACCTAACTGTAGGACACCATGGGAATACTACATGAATCTTCATATTCATGAAGCTTAATTATAGCAAAATAGCCAATCTGTAAAATACAGCTACATTCAAGTACTGATTTCAAGACTAAAACATGAACAAAGAGAAAATGTTTCCCAGGAGATGCCTCTACAAGATGTGCAGAGGCACAAATGTAAACAAAAATCAAAAAAGGCAGATGAACAGATACTATACATGGAAGAACCAGAGCAGCATCCAAGAAGAGAATTAACACACCTCTGGGAATTAAGAGAGTTTAAAATATAGTATAACCATATAGAATACAAAGTCTACAGAAGCTGCACTGCATGTT
The DNA here is from genome assembly GCF_037157495.1 of Lathamus discolor. Lineage (NCBI taxonomy): Eukaryota > Metazoa > Chordata > Aves > Psittaciformes > Psittacidae > Lathamus > Lathamus discolor. The sequence goes on from NC_088887.1 coordinate 34,325,035, forward strand.
ACCTGGTTATCACAAAAACCATCAAGTAAAGCATAAACCAGAAAGATTGCTAAGTGCTAGGGGTCAATGAACATGTGTTTCTTTATGAAAAGCAATAGTAAGTGGGCACATGCTTTTCATAAGTAAAATTTTCTGAAACAGTGGTCAAACAGGACATATTATGTCATTCCTAGTGATTCATCAGTTTTTGTCACTGCTTCAGGTGCTGCCAATTTTAGCCAGGACATAGAAATTAATATGCAAAGAGTCAATATGAAACTCCTAGCCCTGGTTCATAATTTCAGTCTGAAGACAGAAGAATTAAACCAGGTGTGCAAATACCTTGCCAGTATATATTATGGGAAGGTGGGAGCAGAGAGTCCATAACACTCGTTTGCTACTGAAGACCTCGTAAAGGTAGCAAAGTGTAGCTTGGAGGCTTCCAAGAAGACAGCTTTGATGTGAACCTGGGAGTGTTCAATGACTGAACAGAAAGTTCAGTCCAGGACCCAGGCACTGGATACGAAGCAAGGAGCACAGTGAAACAGAAAGTTGAGAGATAAATGGTGACATGAGAAATAAGTGTGACCAAAGGTGGCCAAACTTTGGTAGTATTGAAGAGTACATGTGAGCCTACATTTAACCCATGAAAACTTCAGTGGATAAATACAGAAAATAACCAGATATCCTGAAAACTAGTTGGAGGAAGAAGGCAGAGGAAAGAGAAAAGAGGAAGGAATGAGTAGATCCACAAGACTTCCGTTGACCCACTACTGGATGATGACCAAGAAGGACACCAAGAAAGAATGTTCCCCTGGCAACACCCTCTCTGTTTCAGGTGCAACAGAAAAACTCCATCACGATGCAAAGTGATTTAAAGGAAAAGTCCCTTGGTGAGAATTAATAGTTATCTGCAAGGGTTGGCAACTGGCCCATAGTCCAAAAGGTTTAAGATTAAGTTCTCCACAGTAACCACTAAAAATGCTATATCCAGTCCTAACTCAATGACTCACACTTCTCTGGATCTCTGGACAGCAAATGCTTCTAAGTAGTAAATACCTAAATAATCTCTTTGAGGCACTCCACGTCCTGGAAAGGAACACTGACTATATGATTTGAATCCGTATTTCATTAACCTGTGGTTAACCAACTGAATTTGTTGTTCCCCTAAGGGACTATTTCCTCCTTACTTGTTTTGAAACATGCTATTCTTTACTCACCTTCCCAGGCAAATCCTTCAGGCAGATTACCATAAAAAATGATAGACATTGCAAAGACTAAGTAGGACTATTTAGAGGTACTTTTTACTCCCATGAATATCACTCAAACCTTCTCATTTAGAATGTAACTAACAAACTATTCCTTACATTATTATAGATAAGGAAATTTCAGAAAATAATTACATAGCAGATCACACCTCTGAATGAATAAAAAAATCCCAATAAATGCCTACACATCAGAGAGACAACTTGCAAGAACTAACCATATACCCTGTAGTTCCCAAAGGGACCAGTGCTAAGTCCAGCAAGATTTCGCTGCTGGCAAGGTATTCATAAGGTACACCCTTCCACTCTCCCATTTCAAAAAGCACATCAACAGGAACAAGGGAATAGAACATTAACACAGGAGAAAAAAAAAAATGCAGAAAAAAAAAATGATCTTTCCTTGGGGACTATTTGCTTTACAAGTTTAAAATACAAAATACACATCATGTTATTACTAATTCTTAAAATATAACAGTAGCAATGCGAGAGAAAAAATAATTGGCATTGTCTCGGTGTTAGCTTTAGCATGAGTGGAAAAACGGTTCCATAAGGCAAAATGAGGGATCTCTACCTTCAGTTCAATACCGAGCAATGAGCTTTTCCATAAACCTTGCTTTCTTTCGTGCATGATGAAATTTTTCCTAACGAACCAGAATTCTTTTCAGCCTCCCTATACACATACACAAAATAAAAAAGTTGTTTTTTAGCTCCAGACAACTTTTGGTGCACAAAGAGCTTAAGAACTGATTTCACTAAAAAATCTGAGATTTAAAAGCTCAAATGTGTCTATATATTCCTCTAGTTTATATTTGCACTTAGTAGCAAACATAAGCCAGGAGCAATATTTGTTTCAATGAGCATTTCTGAAGATGATAAATTCCTCATAATTTTAACCCTCAAAACAAGTCTGTTAAATTTAAGTCTGTAAGCATGCTCCTTAGTGTCTGTACACTAAAAAGCGTACAGCTGTTTTTTGTCACCATCTCCACCAAAAGAAACAGAGCTGATATGGTTCAGCATCAGCATTTTGTTTTAGAAAGAAGTCTGCCTTAAGGTGATTCTACCATAATAGTATACTTACCCAACAATGTTGCAATTTTGAACACAGAATTTCTTAAATCAGAAGTGAGGTATTGACTAATTGCCTGCAGGTGCTAGAGTGTACAAGGGGTTTTACAAAGCATAGATAACACTGAAATTTGTGAAGGTAACAACAAAAACTTCTTTTTTTTTTTGTTGTTGAGTGCACTAAAATATCCACCTTCTAACCATCCACTCTGTGTGGGAGCACAAGCTCACCTTTTAAGATTAGAGTTAAATTACCGGTAGCCCCTTCACACCATTTATCATTTCAGTAAAATCCACAATCTAGCGCTCTCTCCATCTGGAGACCTTTTAATCCAAAAGCTCTCCAAATGCATCATTTACAGTCATGGCTGGAGTTTACCTCTTCCTGTCCTCACCCCAGATATTCTCCCTACCGCTTTCTCACCATACGTCCAACTGCACTTGCTCTGACCAGTGTCCAGCAACACTCTCATCCAAAGCTCAGAGCTAATTTTCCGACTTCAGCTTTCTTTTCTTACCAGATACCTTCAAATCAAACACCATGATCATCTTTGCAAGAGTCTTGTCCTCCCTTAGCCTTGGCAATCCTTTTTGCCCTAAACTCTGCTTCTGTGCATCCTTCAGAGACTCCTCCTTAGCCTGACACACAGATGTTCACACAGAAGTCTGCTTTGGAGATTATTTGTTTTTCTGTTGAAATCTAAACTGCATCTGCAACGCTTAAAGTGACTTATGTAAGGCAGGATGGCATCAGGTATTCACTTACACAGTGCTAAAGCTCATTCACGGTCTGAGGAAAGGCCTTCCTTCCTACCAAACATCTGTCACAATCCAGTTCTCTGAGTGTTGTCCTCAGTCATAGGAAACCAGGACTACTACAGCATACAAAGCATATATACCCATACAACTAGGAGAACTGTGAGGTTCAGAGACATTTTTTAGGTCCTGGAGGTTCCAGCTTTTACTTCCATTAATGAAACAAAATTCTGAGTTGCCACTGTTGTAATTAGTTGTTCATTTGCAACAACATAGTAGTACTACTTAAATATAAAACACCTCAGCTTTTCTGTATTTCTTATTAGCACACTAGATGCTGCCGGTTTTGAATTTATAGAAGAGTAGCTAGGTATCAGTAGCTTGCAAATGACTTTGATTAAGTAAGTAATACCAGTCAGAAAAACATTCGTCCTTGGAAATTAATTATTCTTAATTTACTCAGAAGCACTCAAATTTCTAATGTCCAACCCAATTACTTTCTTAGACTGACCTAGAGTTTGCATGTTTCTAGGTGGAATTTTGCTTGTAAGTCATTTAAGTTTTCCATTATATATATCTGGAGCTAAATTCTATTTACATTTATATGACCTCTTCAGTGGTGTATCTTCATGTTTGTTTGGATTTTTTTTTGCCAGCTGGGGGTTTTTTATCCTCACTTATGTATAAATGCATTATGTTTTTTTAAAAAATCTCCTCCAAAACCACCTACCAATAACCCCGCATACACCTATATTCCACAATTGAATTCAGCATTGCTTTTATGCTTTAGTAACATTGTGAGCAATGCAAAAGCTGTACTTTCAGCAGTTTAAACCTGAGAGTGAAAAAACATGAACTACATATGTTTTGAAATGCAGCATATTATAAAAACTATCCTTCTTTCACAAAATCTGAGTCACAAAGCCTGTGACTTCATTACACACACAGAGCAGTAATGGTTTTGAGTGCTTCTAATACTGATTTTCTAACCTTCAAGATTTTCAGTTCTGTAATTTTAGATATTGGGAAAAAAGAAAACCTCAGCTTCCCAAGCAGCAACACCTGTTATTGAAATGCTAATTTTTATTTAAATATAAAAGAAATAACATTTGCATTTAAACTGCAGCGATTAAGCTCTGGAAAGACAGATATTAAGTTACTTATCTTTTGGGGGGGATTTTATAAATCACTGACTCAAGTAGCAAGTGCTGAATGGAAACAAAACAGACTAGCTTTGGTTTTTGTTTGTTATAATTTTTACATCTGCAAAACAGAAGACCATAATATTTATGTTTAGAAACCCATTCCCACAGAAGACAGTGCTAGGTGCTCACTACAATACAAATGAACGCACATACATCTGCCTAAGTAACTTGCTACCTAGTACAGAGAAACCAGACTAGATGTATGGTTCAAATAGCATTAGGTTTCAAAATGTGTCTGAGGCAAAAGAACTAGTGCAATACTGAAGAGCATAATATCCAGTAATACATTTTGTGTCTCATATACCAAGATCAATCAGCTATGTTCAAATTTGATCCTTTGTAGTTTATTGCTTTAGCTAAAAATAAGCTTATATGGCAAACAAAGGTTTTCCTTTAGTGTGATAAATGTTTTGAATACTTTGTGAAGCTCACAGGAAGAATGCTGTTTTCTGTCCCCAAGTCAAGTGAAAAATTGGAAAAAAAAAATAACTTTATTTGGCTTTGCAGCCAAACTGAGCAGAAATTAAATTATTCATGCAGCTGCAATAAAAGGACTAGTTACAGAATTTTTTTACCTGTTACTAAAGAACCAAATCAGTCATTGCCATAGCCGGTTCTATTAAATGGCCAAGTATAAACTTCTATTCAACCTTTCTACCAAGATACAGACAAAAACCAAATCTCAGCTGTAAAAAAAAATAAAATAAAATAAAGTAAAATAATGTTACTTTAAACAATAAGATCTCAAAAAATTTCACTTATAATTGCAGACTTTTACAACACATTTGATAATAAAACCTCTCTTAAAACCAATGACACCCATTTCTGATGCAACCTTCCACAAAACTGAACACGATAGATTTTCCACACTGACAGCCTCTTGACCTGATAGGAACTGCCCAAAGAGGACTTATTATATAAGTCACTTGTTCACATCACAAACTTGACGCTATCATAAACTGCGCATCATGGCATCCTTGTTTCTAAACTGAAGAGGCATGGATTTGATGGATGGACCACTCAGTTAAAGAGGAACTCACTGGATGGTCACACTCAAAAAGTTACAGTCAACAGCTTGATGTCTAAGACCAGTAACAAGCGGTGTCCTTCAGAGGTCGGTATTGTGACCAGCACTGCTTGACATCTTTGTCAGCAACATGGACAGTAGGATCGAGTGTGCCCTCAGCAAGTCTGCCAGTGACACTAAGATGTGAGGTACAGTAGGCATGCTGGAGGGAAGGGATGCCATCCAGAGGGACTTTGAGAAGTGGGCCTGTGCGAACCTCATAAAGTTTAACAAAGCCAAGTGCAAAGCCTTGCACCTGGGTCAGGGCAATCCCAAGCACAACCACAGGCTGGGCAGAGACTGGTTTGATATCAGTCCTACGAAGAAAGACTTTGAGTTGTTGCTTGATGAGAATCAAAACATGACCAGGCAATGAGCACTCACAGCCCAGAAAGCCAGTGTTATCCTGGCCTGCATCGGAAAAAGCGTGGCCAGCAAACTGAGGGAGGTGATTCTCCCCCTCTGCTTCACTCTCATGGAACCCTACGTAGAGTACTGCATCCAGCTTTGGGGCCCCCAAGATACAAAGGACGTGGACCTGTTGGAGCGAGTCCAGAGAAGGGCCACAAATATGATCCAAGGGCTGAAGCATCTCTCATATAAAAACAGGTTGAGAAGGAATTGTTCGGCCTAGGGAAGAGAAGGCTCAGGGGAGACCTTCCAGCTGTCTTACAGCACAGGAAGAAATCTGGAGAGGGACTTTTTACAAGGGCATGTTGTGACAAAATGTGTGGTAATGGTTTTAAACTGAAAGAGATTAGACTTTAGGAAGAAACTCTTTACTATGAGGATGCTGAGACACACTGGAACAGGTTGCCCAGAGAAGTTGTGGATACTCCATCCCTGGAAATATTCAAGGCCAGGCTGGATAGCTCTTTAAGCAACCTGGTCTCATGGAAGGTGTCCCTGTCCATGGCAATGAGTTGGAACTGCATGATCTTTAAGGTCCTTTCCAACCAAAATCATTCTATGATTCCATGATCATCATACAGGAAAGTTTTTTCTTTATTTCTATTATTTATTTTTATGCCAATCAGCATGTTCAGAAGAACTATTTCGGGTCCTCCCCTGCCTATACAGCATAGGCACCCTGGACAATAACACTGAAAGCAGACTACTTTTCCAGAGCATCAGTATTGCAAATTGCTTCATTCTCAGTGTGACATAGGCTTTTTTAACAATACCTAGTGAATATACATAACGAAACATGTTTCACATATTTGTACTTTTTCTTTCAACTCACAAAGGTTGCAAGAGCTGGACCAGTGGCAATATTCTGAATGGACAGATCTTTCACTTTCCCTTTCCAGAAAGATTGCTGGATGGGTGAGTCTGGTTAGTATCTGCTGATGGAGCAAGTGACACCATGGCTGCCCAGCTGCTGCACTGGAGCCACAGCTGTGCAAGAGGTAGAATTTTATATTCTCTGGTGGCTCCGCAAATGAAGTGGTGGCTGTTTCTCCCTCTCTTCTGCCCTTGAGATGGCTGGTGGCTAGTATTTTTGGGTCATGACCCTCACAAATGTTAGGGTTATAGATCTTGGTCTTAACAATTGGGAATAACTGTTTTAACTCTAATCTGCAACAGGCAGGATCTCCAATCACAGAACCATTTTAGGTTTATTAATAATTCATTTCATCTTCAAAGCAAGGCAAAGAAAAAAAAACTTTACACTTCCCACTTTCTTCTCTTGAAGGATCAATTTCTGTCTGCTATTCATCTTCATAAAAATAACTTTTCACATATTTTCCCTCTCTCAAATCTTTAATCCCAACTGTAAATCTACTTTAACTTTCCTGAAAGACTTATTTCAGATTTCATACATAGAAATCAAACTTAATGCTTCAAGTTTAATAGTTGAAAAATATAAAATTTGGAATCTCAGAATGAAAAACTCTACTACTATATTCATTATGTATCAGAGAAGTAGACTTTTAGAAGTTACAACAAAGCCACCTCTTTATTTATCCAAATTCCAGTTACTTATATTCATACTTGTAGTGCAATGATTGGAACCAACATCACCAGAAGCACTCTATAGACAAGTACAAGCGTATAATCAATCAAAAAAGAATCAAAGGAAGTTATCAGCTGTTCTTCATATAATAAACATATTTTCTCTCTAGATCTCTTTCAAGCAAGGTAGACAACATAGCCTGTAGTAAGCAACTCCACCAAATAAATCAGGAGCATTCAAAAAGATTTATATATAAAACCAGAAAGCTTGTTTGAAAGATATTCTTCTTCTGAACACAAAAAAAAAGAAACAAAAAAAAGAAACCACAACCCAGGCAACAAGCAACATTTTTGGTGTAAAAAGACAACTCCATATTCTGCTTTCAAAAATTTAGAAATCTGTATGAACTGATTGCATGGCAATATCAGAAAGCTAGAAAACAATTTATTTTAGTAATGCACAATACTATTTCAGAACTGTATATTCTTTTTTATTCCCAATGACTCTCATTTTCATTAGGATTAGCAACACAATATGTATATTGTAAATTAATCAACAACATAGCAGCAACCATTAATCACAGGTAATCCAGACTGTAATTCTGACCCATGCCCAAATCTAGGAGAGCACTGTCAATATCTTTAAGTGCAAATAAAGGCATTTAAGCTTTTAGGATATTTTTTTAATATTAATGAGAAGAAAATTCTCACTTAGAGAACCCTCAGTAACTTAAAGCTAGAATAATACCAAAAAATAATGTTCAAGCGTTCTTAATGTTCAAATTATTTTAATTCAGTATTCTCTTCTGGGAAGTTTTCCTTGATTAGTTCTGTTGGTAGCATCTACAAACAGTGAACACAGCACATGCAATTAAAAAATTATTCCGGGTGGAAAACAAAACACCACCAAGACAAAACAAAGCAACAACTTCAGCTCCTTCATTTTAATAAAGTAGCCTGCTATTTCTCCTCTCCTCCCCCCTCCTAAAACAGACATGTCAAACTTGAATTTCTCTTGCTCTAGGCGATAGACTGATGGATGGTATAATCAGATGTCCTTTACTTATCATTACATAAGACACACATTTTCCTGACCTCCACACTGAAATATGGTCCAAATTTTGCTTGCTTTGTTTAAAAGCAAAATTCAAATAAACTATGTTATATGAAACTAGCATCTACCTTTGATATGTTCTGTCTGCATAAAACCAGCCAGTATCTCTTTTTTTAAATACGGATACATAAGGGAGAGATTTTCCATTTTTAGACAATTGCTTGGAAGGCACAACCTTCTGCTTACAAGCAGAACATGCTAGTGACAGTAAACCACAGCCAGAAGGCAATAATCCATTTACAAAGGGCAACATAAAGACCATATTGTACCCATTCATATTCTAGTGCAGTCACCTATTGCTGAAACATCTCTCCAAGTAGACTTTATGCGTCAAGAAGGAGCAATTAATAGGAACACTTTCCCATTCATCGTTCTCTCCTTTGCCCTCCCTTTATCTGTGTTTGTACACACACACATGTATGCATAAATTGCAGTCCCATGGTATTTAATCTTGTACTTACTACATGTAAGGAGTGCCAGGTAATTTTTCTCAAGGTCTGCCCAGTAGAGAGCAATACAACAGCTTCCTTCCTGAAGAGCAGGCTGAGCTGAGAAACTTAGCATGCTGTGTTTGCTCCTTAGAGGTAGGACAAAGAAATACAGGAATTGCAGAGAAACTGCAGAAGATAACATGCCTCAGACCTTGGTGGAGTTCAGAGACATTTCTTTTATGGTCCATATCCAGACTATCCTGTCGTGCAGCAACACATCCAGTGATCACTGTTACATTACGCAATAAAAAGCAAAAGTGTGCACTGCAGACCTTTGGTGCTAGATGTGATTGTGGAATGCAATACCTCCCAAGACTCACCTCTGCTGAGGGAAAACAGGGAACGCAGCCAAGGGCATTTAGGCCCTTCTAGCAGTCCCTGCCGTAGGCAGTTGCCTCATTTGCTGAAGCCTAGAGACTAACTTGTCTTATCAGGATAGTGTGGTGAATAATAATACATGCCCCCATTCTTACCACAGGAAGAAAATCCTGCTGGAATTACTTTCATTGCACAGCAAAATTATTGAGAAGCTTTTCAAAATAAGGTCACTCTGTTCATTTTTAGTCTGATTAATAACTATATTTTCAACACAAATATTAAGCACCTGAGGGGGTTTTATACATCTTTTTAGATTACACTGAACAAACCAAAAATAAGTAACTTCGCTTTTACACAGGAAAAAATGTTTGACACTTTCAATAAGAAGGAGGCTTTATGGGGCTCCTCATCAAAAATGACATTGCACTCAGGCAAGTCAGGTACTCAAATGTTCAGTATACATAATCCTATTGTTCTTTTCTGACTTCCTCTTCCCTCTTCTATAAAGCTAATAGGAATTTTGCTATCATTGTGAAGTCAGGTTGTGCACAAACCAAAATACAGGACACACTGTAAAAATGGAGAAATTCATGCATTCCTGAAAGAGGAAGCTGTAGTAGCAGCATTAAATATGGATGATTCAGTCTTTCCAACACAAAACGATTATGGAGGTCAAGTGTATCCTTTCCTTTTAAGATAGAAATTATCCATCCTTTGAGGCAAAAGAAAAGAACTGTGCTTTTGCATAAAATAGGACTTCTACAATAACTGCTTTTGTTCACAATAAGAAAGTCAGCTAGCATATTGTATAACAGCTACAATGTTTTTCCAAACTTTCATCATTTCAATTTTTTTAAACTATCATTCTGCAGAACAAGGCATGTTTTTGGAAATATATAAGAATTGAACAGATAATAGAGCAGTCAGTGGTGACAGTCCAAAGAAAAGAGAATTCCATTAAAGAGCAATTCACTTTTCAAAACATCTACAGATAGGAGAATATCGAGCTGCTTTGCATCAGCAAACTTGAATACACTTTTTCAGTGACCTTTGACACATACTGGGCTACTCACTTTCCTCTGCTTTCAGTCTTAATCAGCTCTGTCAACAGGTATTATATTACAGTGTTCTTTACAATCCTGTCCAGTCACAGTATTTTCAGAAATTAGGTGTGAAAACAAGACAACTAAATCTTTTAGATTGGGAACACTATAGATAAAAATGTCAGATTCCTTAACCGACATCAGCAGAGTTTCTCTAAAAGCTTTACCAAACAATGGTAATACGAAACCTAGTTAAGCAACTTAGTGCAACTTATGACTTTACATGAGTGTGAACTGGCAGTATTACCTGAAGAATAAGCTGTCTACTGCCCAGCTGAGGCCTACTTTTTTGAATGTGTCATTCTCTCTTCCCTATTCCACATCTTTATTTTTGTAAGGAAACAACATTCTTTCCTCGGACAGCAGACCCCTTTTTCTCGAAACACCATCCAGACAGTCAGCTTACAGTAAGGTATATAAAGAGCAAAATCCAACATAACCAGACAATTTTCTTCACCATAGCTTCCTGATCTAGGTGCTTTCCACTTGAAAGAGATGAGGTAGATTTCAGAATTTCACTTCGGAGAAGTAAGTTTCATCTGTCATCACCAGAATTTCTGAGGAAGAGACTTGGATTTGTCTCCAGAAATGCATTTTAACTTCAGTTACACAAGTATCCTCCAAAGGCTCCTTATTCTTTAATGAAGAAGCATGCTGCTTTTCCTCAAATGGGCAGAGAAACATTAAAAAAAGGAGCAACATGCCACAAAATTGGGTGGCTGTGTCATTCATTTAAAATGGGAGGGCCAATGCCAAACAGCTATAGTGGTAACTGCCATTTACTGACATATTCATTGTTAGATCTTCAACCTATAGCCAGGATTGCTCCCTATAGAATGTAACAGTTGGAAAGCTAACTAAATACCTGATATATTATCTTTATTTACAGGCTAAGGCTTTTCCAAAAGCATAGGCATCTAATAGTTTTATCTAAACTGAACGCTTAAACTATACATGTCACCTATAATACGTTACAATACTTATAAAAACAAAGGAAAAACCATCAGTATTGAATGTTTACCAATTTGCAAAATGTTTAAATCATGGCTTTCTGTTTATGCTCTAACTCTTTCAAATAGTAATGTAAAGTGATTGCTTTTATAAATCTAAGTCATCTAAGTCTCTTAAATCACGGGTGTCTGTAGTCTTTCAAAGGTCCTCCTTCTCTAAATCATAGACAACCAATAGAAAAGGTCAGTGCTGACTGAAAAAAACCCAACCTATATAAGGGAGATCTGTTACACTGCAAGTTACTCTTTTCTGTCTTGTAAAATAATACCTCTCTCGTTTATTTTAGGTACTATGAGGTTGTTTTTTTTTGTTTGTTTGTTTGTTTTTTTTAGTGCAAGTGTGTAAGGAAGAGCTTCCTGCCAAAAATCCAAATCCAAATATCTTGAATGGTTTCAAGCTTGTCTTTGTAACCTACTGTTTTCTAAACCAAGTTTTAGGCTACAGCTAATTGAAGTTACCAGGAACAAGTGTTCACTCATCTTTAGACAGTACAGTGCTGACAAAACATAAAAGTTTCCCTCTGCTAAAAGAGCTGAGGATTTTTCTGCAGTGTGCTCACAAAACCTTGAAATGTATATTTGTTTGACATTTTTCAAGTCAAATAAGAAATATTAAAATAGTAGTATAACTCTTCTTTTTTTCCTTAATGTACCCACTTCCTCCTCCCCTCAGTTAAGCTTCTGTTTTATAATTCCTCGCTTTGCTTATAATTTTGCAGTGTTTAGGTAGATTAATAAATATTGTCATAATTTAGAGGTGGCAGCAAATGACATAAAATAGGTGGTTTCTTACTTTTTCAAGTCTTACAGTATTCGAAGTAAAATCCCAACAGAGACAAAAATCAAAAGAGCTCTATAAAATCAAGCAAAAATCACAGACTTAGTGAGAAAATCATTATGAACATGTGGCCTAAATTTTGTGCAGTGGGGACCTAGATGTTGCCTACATATAGAACTTTAAGTCTAGCAAAAGATTTGAAGCAGATTTGATGTTTTCCCCATGCTCATGCAGAGTTTCAGTTTCTGTATGTGCAAAGCGGAGATAGCAGTTACTGAATTACTACATATTGCAAAAGAAGAGATTCATATAGGAAAAGTGTATAGCCTTATGTTAGAGATAAAAATCATTAATTGCTCACTGCAGTACAGCAATATTCTGACTCTCCTAATTCCTAGATGTAATTATCTGTTTTCTCCATAGTTTGCAAAGTGTATCTTCAAAGCCAGGAATAAAGAATGAAAATGCTGATTTGCTTCACTGTGACATTTTAATATGCTCTGAGCCACCAAAAGATGCTTGTGATTTATCAAAATATTTGCATGTTTCTGCAAATTCAACATTTTACACATCCAAGGAGTTATCTGTACTGGTGTCCAAGTCAGAGGAGGAAGGGGACTGACTACTTTTAATCTTTAAGTGTTCTAAGATAACTTTACAGCCACTTTTTTAATTACAACAGATCAAATGCAAAAGTCTGCTTATTTTTAGAAAAACTGAATCATGTTCACTGGTGTTACATGGGGGCCCAAGAGTGGAGCTGTCTGACACAGCTCACAACATGAACCCAGGAAAGCCGGTAGATCCATAGCTATTCTAGATCATGACAAGAGCCCAAGAAAACCAGGAATGGGCGCTCAAGTTTTATACAATGCCATTTTGAAGGTGATATTAAAATGTTATTGGGCAGGAGAGCGGGAAGCAAGTAGCCAGCTGCAACAGACGGCAAAACACATCCAGCCCCACTCACCTTTTCCACCCATGCCTGTGGTTGTTAGAGGAGTTCTGGAGTGGCTGTGTCACAGGTAAACACTCCTCCAAGGATGGTATACCATTCCCAAGGCTGCAGAACAAATGCCATGTTGCTATCCATGAATTACTCCCATATTCAAATTTAACACTCCTCACACAGCCATCATCCTATATGGCAAAACAGAGCGCAAGCCCTATATTTCTCACATTAGGCCCATAAAGACAACAGGCCATAAACTTATTGAGGGTGAGCTCTCTGCAGCCACTCTGCATGGGCCAGAGCTGAGAAAAAAAAACATAAATCAGAACACAGAACAAACACAGATCAGGTATCCCACTACAGTTCTATGGCCTGAGTCTTACAAACTCCTTGTGACTCCTTGTGGTGTCTTCTCTGGAGTCCTGGTCTAACTGTTTCCGAAGGGCCAAAACTTCAGCTGCCAACCTTTCGGAGAACAAGTGGAGACACTCCTCTGTCATTTCTGAAGGGTTTGGGAGTACATGTGCTTGAAGAAATACACAGTGCAGCAATAGCTGGAACCTGCTTCCTTGGTTTACAGTGATCAATAGGCAGAGCTTCACATGAGTATCTAGTATATTCCTTACACTTAGCGATGTTAAACACCTTTCCCCCCTAAATACTAACGATTTCCAATCTGACTAACTAGAGCCCTACAAGTAACAGTAACAGTAACTTTATCCAAATTATAGGGGTCATAATGATTAGAGGAAGAGTAAACCAACATATTTTATCAGTTTGAGCCCTACTGATGAAATACGTTCATTTGTCAACAGAGCAGCAGGTTAAAAAGCTGATTCAAAGTTTTGCTGGCTGCTTTAACATGGCTCATGACTCAATCGCTTGAGTCTATGCTGTTTAAGCAATGTAATATTTTGAGGGGGTGTGCTAGTTTCAGCATATTTTGACTGAATTTTATTATTTTAGTAATTTTTAAATATATGTTGGTCACTTTGTGTGAAAAGTTGACAAAAAATGGGACAGTCTCATGTTTAGATCCTTTTCTATCCCAAAGTGCCAAGGTGATTGGGAATGGCATACTAAACTCTCTGCCTAGGAATTCTAACAAAGTGTAGAAGCCAAAGATTTCCCAAATAACTAAACCCAGAAAGCACAAACTGACACCACCAAGCAACAAATGAAAAAAATCACAGAAAGGACTCCTCAGCATTGTTCCTCATTCTCTTTCTTCCAGCTACAAGACACACACAAAAGGGGAGATAGTTTGGATAACACAGTGATTTCAACCCAGCTTTCCACTCCAGCTTTCCACTCCAGCTTTCAGTTACTAACTGCTTTGGAATGTGTGTGTAGTTTCTTCTTCCTACCCCTTCTCTTTCATAACTTCTCTTTTCCCATTTGCAGACATGCTATTTTTAAAAAATATTCTTAATTAGGGGCATAGGATGGGGTGGTGTTACAACAGCAACTTTGCTTAAATTCAGACTTCTAGCTAACAAAAAGCTAATATAACACTGTGGGAGAGGGGAGAGAAAGGAAGTGAGGAATATTTTTAAAGTGAGAAAATGTGAAATGTTAAACCTGAAAGTTTTTGATGAAAATGTTTTAACTAAAAAAACAACTGTATTTGAATCCCCTACTCCTCTGAGCCCCCAACACTTGTAGTTTGACCTCACCCCTGATGTTTTGGAAGTAGAGAGAAACATTCTCTTTTCTTTTGGGAACAGACAGACACACTTGGACTGTGACAGAGGCAGCTGGTTATGCTGAGACCTGGACTAAACCCTTTCTCCTCAGTGTCTTTCTAATGTTTCTGGTACTGTTCCATTCTGAACCTGATCGATCTATTCCTTGTTCTAAAAAGCTGCTTCCCAAATCAGAACAAATCTAAACCACTACTTCTTTCTCTGCTCTTCAAGTTTCTCTCTGTTCTGTTCACATGGTATTCACTCATACATCCAGACTTGCCTAGACTGCTTTGTTGTTTGCATCTGTATTGGCTTTAAAGTCAGTAGACCTTCAATGGCCTAACAGATTGTTCATCATTCAAATTAAAGAAATTTGGAACCAAGTTTCAACTCCAATTTATTCTTTTTTTTTTTTTTTTAGGGGCATCTAAGAATTCCAAAAGGGAAGAATTCTGAACATAAGCATTAAAAGATGCTCCATAATAACTGTCAAGTAGGCAGAGAGATACTAGGTGGAGTATTAAAGAGGGAAGTACTATCCCCTGGATCAGAATCTCAATGTGACACATTGCACCAACAAAGTACTTCCAAATCCAGTAACCAAGACACCCAAACACAGGATCATGTGTTTTCATGCTCCTCATTAATACGCTGAATTCAATCCAGTACTGACTTGCCCCTGCAATGTGTCTGAGGTTAAAAATGCCTGTGTACTTAGCTTAATAGGTTCCCATTAGGGAAATGCAAAAATAGCATTGATTTTACTTAAGAAGAGCATCTCAGATAAATGATGCGGTTAAATAGCTATACACAACTTTTTTTCTGAACTCTGGCAATTTTGTTTCACAGAAAGTATCCTATGTGGTTGTTATAGAGGAGTTTGCTAGTATCCATATGTTAATTAACTCAAAATATTCACTACTCCTTTCCCCAAAATCGGAATTCATAGAGCAAAATGAAAAATAAGAAGCACATCAAAAAACACTGCAAAGATTGATTATGCAACCAAATGATCAACCAAAACCCATGCAATTTATTTATCCTAAAATTATTTTGTTTTCCTGTAAAAATACATGGGCAGTTTTCAGTCTTCCTTCAAAATGAAACAGCAAAATATTTCATTTTGAAAATACTGAAAAGGAAAAGTTCTGGCTTTTCTGCATCCCTTTCAGACTTCCATTTATTTCTTTTGGCTGAAACATGACTCTTTCAACAGGAAATAGGAAGACATCATTTTCAGCCAAAGCAAGTACATATTTTTCCTAACGAAGTAATTGACAGAAAAAAAATGCCCAGGTGATTCAAATACACAAGTCTCCTACAAATAACATCAATCATGAGAGGAAAAAAAAAAACTGTCTTGAGACAGGAAGGAGGAAGAGATTTCCGATTTTAAACACAATTTTTGTTGAGTAAAACCACACAAAGTTGGTGGGGGTTCTCCCCCACCTCCCCCTTCCTTTTTTTTTTTTTTTTTTGACACATTTGAGGCATTTGTCTCATGGTCTTATGTTCCTGTGGTTTCCTTACAACAATTTGTTATTTGGTATCAGATGTAGTAAGAAAATAAATCTAAAGGAAAGTGACACAGCAAAGGCAAAACATTTCATTTTCTTTTAGCTGACTACAGTTATAAGTAATGCTTTCCAAACACCCCTCTCCCACTGAGCTTCACCTTCCATGTCCTCACACAGAGACCTGCAGTCCAAGGCAGTAAGCACTCCATAAACAGAAATCTGAACTACTAAGTACATACAGCATTGGGTTTATTAATGAGGATATAAAACACTTCCACCAAATAAACAAGGGCTTCTAAACCTCCTTCACACTTGATCTATACCTTTTCCTGTTCCAGTACTTGGAAGAAACAGATTTCTTTCAAGCAAGAAGCTTGGATGCAAGCAAAGGACTACGTTATAGGAGATCCTCTCTGAGTGCTTGCAGCAGCCTTAATGAGAAAGAGCAAATCTTTAAACTTCTTTGTTTTTCAGTTTCCTTCTTTGTAAAATGAGGGTTAATAATTCTAATTAACTGAAAGAGGCTTAAGGTTTGTCATAAAGGAAAAGAGATGCCAAAATAGGCAGGAATAAGGGTGTCCCAGAGTTTCTACAGAGTTCATGATGCCTAACTCAAAAAAAGGAAAAAAAAAAAAAAAAATCAGCTCTAGAAAGTGCTGTGAACAACTACTGATAAGGATGCAAAGAATTGCAATCAAATAGAGCTCATGCAAGGAAGGAGAAGACATGAAAGAAAAGGAAAGCAAAATCCAGTGAATAACTTCTTTTTCTTAAATCCTTTTTGAAAATGTACACAGCATCTCACAAAATCTTGTTGGGCCACTGACATTTAGAGGAGTTCTCTTTTTCTCATTCATTTTATAAAAGTGCTAAATGAATGTTGCAACACAATATGCATTATCCTATCACTTCTTATTTATGGGTGAGCTTTTGCTTCCCAGCCCTGAAATTGCTTTTCAGCAAGTCACAAATGTCCACTTTGAAAAGAAAATCAGGTTTGATTCTCTTGTTCTAACTGAATTTTCGTAAGAAAACCCATGTCTTATTTGCTTATTTTTAAGATACCCAGTACGTTTATTAATTCAAAAAACATTTTAGCAGAACAAAAAGTAGTATGCACATGATTAATCCTTGTATTTCTTTGGATTCTTTCTTAAGACTTCCACATATAAACACAATACAATGTTAGCATTTGGGTTTTCCTGTTGCGGGTTTTTTTTTTCCTACTATTTTCTTTTTCAAAACATCTCCCCTCACAATAGCAGCTGCTACCATATTTTATTATAATTTAGAATGAATTGCAAAAGATTTGTGATAAATATATTAGAATCTCAAAAGATTTTAAATTGTGTTGCTCATACATGTAAAAATTTTTGTTGGTTGAGACTCTTGCACTCTCATGAAATTTCATATCAACAATTTATTTTACAGAAATGTTTTGTTCTAATAACACACTGACTATAATAATAATTTCTTTGCACAGAATATGTCTATATAGTTGTGTTTTTTTTTAATCTGCATACTATTTTCTGTATTTAAAGGGATTAGTTTTACTTGCAGTATAGTTGTGTATTTCCATGTAGGTATCTTTTAGCATTTCAGTTGATGTCCTTTGTTCTTTTTTGTCTTAGAAATACTCCTTCAAAAACTGTGTTTTTTTGTCAGTGTTGTGTGAAAAACAGGAAGGGAAAATGGAGTGTAAGGAATGATTCCCAGTCCTCAGTACAGACAAAACACTTCTACCGGCACAAAAGAAATGTTAGTCTCAGAAACAGAGCAAAATTTTTTTTTTTTCCCCATCATTATCACTCAAGTATTGCTTAGAAGATCAGTTGCAAGAAAAGTATCAGGAGAATAAAAGGTGTTACTTCTTTACGGGTTATGAGTCTTTAAAGAATAAAACATGGGTTTACTAAAAAATGGTATTTATCTAAATGCAGTTGAGCAGGATGCTTTACAAAGGGAGGGCAGTAAAAAAAAAAAAAAAACCAAAAAAAAAATCTCTGCCTCCAGAAACTTATATTCTATTTATCTCTTCATTAGTTCAAAATTTTAAAAATCAGCTCCACAGCAGAACCCAAATGTATTTGCTGAGTGTGTCAGGAATTTAATTCTCTGTTTTAATGGAGAAAGAGGAAAAATATGTATAAAAAAAAAATTCCTTAAGCATGCAATTGAAAAACAAGAGTGCTGTGTGTCAGCTCAGTTTTCTCTGCTGCAATACATAATCCCTGAACAGAGCTTGCCCTGACCTTCCACAAGTAGCAGGGTAATTGTTCTCAGGGATTTTATGAATATCACTATCTATTTGCAAAGAAAGCCATGGATAAAAGAGGAAAATGAATTTGAATTTGCAGTGAAAGTGAGCATCCAGTCCTGGGCTGTTGCCTAACTGGAAGAGAGCCAGACTTGATCCCTGGGCAGAGAGCCAAGGAAATATCATTTCCATGGTGCACGACCAAGTTCTGCAGCTGCAGAGTTAAGATGGGCACAGAGAAGGGACCTCTGCATCATCTTCAGAGCAGAATAAAATCTAAAGACTCTGAAGCACTGATTTTACCACCCTTCCTCACTATCAGACGCAGAAGCAGAGAAGCAGTAAACCACTCAAGTTTTGCAAGTGGAAGCTATACAGGACAATCCCTCCAGGGTGCTGCAATGAAGGATAAATCCTTCTAAGAAGGAGGAGAAAACAAAACAAAAGCATAGAACTGAAGCCACAGAGAGATACACAGAATACATCTCTTCATTCATAATTTCACACAGTCCTCTCAAGCATGTCTCTAGTGTCCCTCTTGAGCTGCCCTTTTAGTTCTCCGTGGTTGCATCCGATTGCTGTCCAACTTTGGGTGTGAAGCACTCCCTCTTGGTAGTGATGTTTACTGACCACATCTGCCTGTGAGGCAGAGGTAGGAGTCAGCCCTGGGGAGGAGAGTCTGGCCCAGTTTGCGTGGTTTAGCCCTGTCCAGGTCTGGGCTCATCCCCCAGCTGTGCTGCTGCAGAAGGGCTCAGCAAGGACAGCTTCTCACCTGAGATGTCAGCAGCACTGCCATGAATTTTTAACTCCTCTGTTCAATGAAGCAGCAGTTGATTTCAGTCCAATTCACTGCACAAGATGTGCAATCTTACTTTTATGGGGAGGTGAAATTCCTGTATTAATTCATATTGAGTGCGCACAACAGGCAGTGAGAAAAGTGACAATGCGGAGAGACAAAAGTAAGAGTGATTTCTGTGATGTGCATTGAATTAGCTACTTTAAAAATGAATGCTGAGTATCCCATGAAAGTATCCGAGTAAATACACTGTTCAGATAGCAGGAGGGGAAAGAAAACTTATGGGAAAAGAAAAAGACAAGACGAGGTAGAGGAGAATAAGTTGCCATAGATATATACCTACATCCTTCATTTCATGCAGCCATAATTCTGTCTGGCAGCTACATGATTAATTCAAAGATTTCTTGATTATTTTTTTTTTTCCCCTGCTCAATACTGCTGACCTGCTTTTGTTGACAGGTCTGCATGGATCACAATCCTCTGCCCATTGAAAGCACGGAATCATGTTGGTCTCCATGGCCTGCGCTGAATATTTAAAGTCATTCACCACCAACTGAGAGTGCAGAGCTTATTCCAAACCAAACACACATGAAATAAAAAACTGGTAAGCTATTTTTACTGTGAAAAATATCTGTAATTGTAATTATAATGTGATTTTGATGGTGGGAGAGAACAACTAAATCATTCAATCTTTCTTCTCCTGTACTCTCACTTTTGTAAGAAATTCACTAGCTAAAAGTTTTCTAGCAATGCCAAAGAGATTTTGCTACAGTAGCTCCCTATAATATAAAATGTTTAGCTTTTGCCTCTATCGCCTTCCTGCAGCAGGACAGAGTATCCACCTCTGTGCAGTTACACAGCTCTAGCTCACACACCAGATCACAGGCTTTAAACAAATCACTGGTTTATAACTAAAAGATCACCTGGCCTTCATTGTAACCATCCTCCAAAGAGAAAAGGGTCATGCAATCAGAATATGCTGATACAATTTAGCAACCCAGGCAAAGCAATTGAGATACAACACTGATGTCACTGCAAATGAAACAAAGCTCTACCAGGTAGGTACTTCCAATTCTCTCTAATGAGCAATTCTCCTATTGAGCCTTCGATTAAAAATGGACTCTCAACAGGGAAGATAAATCAAGTGAGCATCTGTATGGCCATCCACAGCCCTAAAAAATGGGTTTATCTACTTAATAGCACTATACTCCACAATAACGTTTTCGTTGAAATCAGTTAACTAGTACAACATACAACGCTGGAAAATTTCTGTTTCTTCTGATTGCTACCTGTATCTCCTTGATGAATTAAAAATAACAAAAAAATCACAGCTGGTGGCAGTTTTGACATTCTACCTCTCTCAAGTGCAACTAAACCACATACACAGGCAAAATCTGTAGGGTATAAAGCATTCTGGGCAAAAGGCACACACTCATTAAAATGTATCTCATGCATCAATTTTGTCTGTCAGACAAAACTGTCAGAGCTCATTGGCTGTTTGCTCAGGTTAGACCGAGTTTTGATGGGAAACCTCAAGCATGCAGTGCTTAATATGGTCATCTACTTATTCACTGCCATTCAGGAAGGTGACAAGCCACTAACAGCAGTTTTGCAAGGATGGAAACGATGCTACGATCACTGCTTCAAAAAGTAAAAATTAAAATAAATAACAAACTTAGACCTAAAACCAGCACACTAATTCACCTAAATATGTTTGTTCTACCCCTTTTTCATACCAAATCTGATAAACTGTGCCTTGCAGTCAACAAATCAGGCTCCCAAAAATCATGCATAACAAAACAAAGGCAGAAAAATTTTTCAGAGAACTATTCAATTCAAGAAAAGATATTTGAACCAAAAACTGCCTGAAGAAATGTAAACGAAGAGCAAAGACAAAATGGAAAAATGTTGAGTGAACACCTGTGAAGGTTAACAGTCTGCCCTTATTTCATCTTTAATAAAGATCTGGTAAATATCAACCTAATTAAAACACAGACTACATTTATTTGATGGCTTTACAAAACCCAGAGTGAATTAATATTACAGGAATTGAGTGGGCTAGAAATAAGTGTCCAGATGATAAAAAGGGATTCACCCCAGGAAAATGGAAGAAATTTCAGGTACACCTTGAAAGAAAAGAATGTGAGACAGATACTTCTGGTGAGAGACTTAACTGTGCCACTGAAGTCAACCATGCTGAAAGAAAACTTTTCATGAATGGCAACATCAGTAACAAGGTGGTAAAATAGAAGAGTTAGGGCATCAGATTGTTTAATGTTATGCATGGTCATACAGACCCTCAGGCCCATATGGGGACGTGATAAATGTTCATATGTATGTATGTGTGTGTATCTGTATGCACACACTCATGGATATAGAAAGGGAGAGAAAGGCATATATTAAAAAGAAAAATCAAAATATTTGAAGCCTTAATGCTGGAAGCAGAGTTACAATGTCCTTCTCCTCTCTTGTTCTTTAATTCACAGGACTGCAAGCAACAATTCTGAAGAGGGCCTGAATCTAATAAATTTTTTTCATGTGCTTTAATTGTGTAAGTAGAGAGGAAAAAAAAAGTGGGGGAAAGGATTAAAAAAAAGAAAAAAAACCAAAAGAAAAATAAATAGGACTGTGGGGTTGTTGTGAGTTTTTTTGTTTGGTTTTAATGTGAGTATAAGGAAAGGATGCCACCAATTGATGGAAATGGAGGACTGTCCAAAACAGAGCAGCAACGGAGGGGAAAAAATAGTACGATACACTTGTCTCCTAGACACACTTCATTACTGAAATGCCAAAACCACTGCTACTATTTGTGAATCCTATTAGTATTAAAACTGTTGGATGAAGTGATTTGGCTTCATGCACTTTAAACACCAAGGCACCCATTCAAATATATTTTTCTCCTCCAACTGTCACAAACAGCCACCGACATTCTACATCCTCAGAGCAGCCAAATATCCAGTCATGCTGAGGAAAATCTGCAAGATTTCCACAGGAAAATGACAGTCTCTCTGATATTAACATCTCCGTTTCATATGCATGCTTCCCTGTGCTCGTTTAATGATCAGAAACCACTCCTTTGCCTGCAATCGCATTGCTCACTTTTCTCTGTGCTATGAAAATTTGATTCTTTGACATATGGATCAGTTGCTTTCTATCTTCATCCCTTCAAGTCACTGCCTTGAACAGTGAACAACACCTGCCTCCCCAAAGCTGCTGAAATCATTGCATCTAATCCTACCAATCCCACAGCCATTATTTTAGAATGATTCACCTGATTAAAATACTCCAGTGTAACAGCATAGGAAGCAAACATGGAGCACAGGCTGCAGAGTAGCCAGAGGAAAGGTCCTCCAACGAGCAGGTTTAAGTCCATTGCCTTACTCAGTTACAGTTTTAGTTTACAGTGAGTCGAAGGAAAGTGTCAAAAATGTTTGCACAAGCAGGGTCTGCTAAGCTTTCACCATTTCCACTTTCTAGGATTATAAGACACCCTCTTCTCTTGAAAGAAGAGGAAAATGCTCTAAGGAAAATGCAGATGCTAGACATTTCCTAAATAATGTAGTAAATTACTTTTTCCTAGCTCCCTTGGGAAAATAACCTTGTTGAAAGAAAAAGTGAGGAAGCAATATATTGTCTTTAGAGATGCACTTTCTGTGTCTTCAAGAAGCTTCGAAAACACATTACTGTAACAGCAAGCCTACCGCCTGACCTGAACACTGCTGAACACTACTCACATTTGCTTTCCAGGGAGTCAAGGAAGCTCAGCACATCTAAGGGTCTGACTGCTTTACCTTCTGTGTGCTGTCACAGCTCTAAACAGCAAAATTAAATCTCTCTGGCGTCTTTCTGGTAGAAAGCAGTTTACGTTCCGAATGTTTGTACTTTATATATATTGCTAATTTTTAAGCATAAAAGATGCTTCCTCCCACTCCACATGGAATCGGAAAAAATCAGTCATCTAAACCATTCAGTGGGCTAGGTTAAGTGTCTGCTGAATGCCTGCTGGTTGGCAACCATGATTACCCCCTGACATCAAACCAAAACAAGAAAGATCATAGCTCATCTCTACTAGACACAGGCTCTATCAAATGGCTGGACTTAATCCCTGCGATCATCAGCAATAATCTGATTCTGAACATGGGACTCTGCACACAGGACCAGTTTCCATAAAGAGAGAGATGGGTTTTTTGTTACTATGTACAAATCTCATGGTTGAAAAAACAGTGATCGCTCTGTGTAAACCGAACCACTGCTGTAATCTCCAAGCCCCAGAACAAACAAAAAATGCAGTGCTATATATTAGATACCACCAAGTGATAACTACTGGCAAACACTGACTGCTTACCATCAAGCACAGCAGTACAGGAAAACCCTTTGTACAGAAAGAAATCCAAGAGCCCCAGAGAATTTTAAAGGCAAGACTCAAGGAACTGTGTGTAAATAAATAATGTAATTCATTACATCAAATGTAGGTCATTGTACGTCAGTGACACTTCTCAAGCCATGGTCCAGTGTGCTTAATTTCTGGCTGAAAGTATGCTGGCTTGAAGGCTTATCAGCTGCCATCTGCATATCAATCACAGTCCTTCAGGGAACCATGTTCTGCTCATGCTTACACACCTTTCCCTAAAAGCTGCTATTGTTTCAGTGCAGATTTAAATATGCCATTATGCACAGTCATTATTATCCATCTATCTCCTTTTCTACCTTTTTTTAAGAAGTCACATGTATTAATCAGATTCTTGCATGGTATGTCATTAGGCAGGAAAATGGAAATTCAGAAAGGTCAGGGCATGAACCTATTCATGATCCTGCACTCGGCACTAAGCTTTTCATTCAGATACATAGAAAAACTCAAAATCCCTCATAGTTAATAGCATCAAGATAAAAGGCGTTCATAACAGAAGTACAGTATGTAGTGACAGACCACCCTTAATTCTTCAGCTTTAATTTTGTTTCCATCTGCGCTTCGTTCTCTTCTTTTCTGTGTCTTTGCTGATCTTTTACACTGACCTCTATTTTTAATAATCCCTTTCTGTCCTTCTTCCCCTTTAACCACACCAACTCTTTGCTCTCTTGTGGGCTAATTAACACACGAACAGATTCTGCTCTTTGCTTTCACCTGTGCAGAGTAGAATCAGCAGTAACATTGCCTTTACCTTCCCTTCTAGTCCAGTTTCACTGTTCTGCATGTGAAGAAGAAATAATACAAGCCAAGCAATAGCCTCCCATCTGCCTCAACAGGAAGAAAAGCACAATTTGCACTGTGGTGCTTTTCTATACTATTTTTTCTTGGTTTTATGGCTGTTGTTATAACAGTATATTCGCAGCACTCTTTGGTCCTGCAGGGCCTAGAAAAATAGGTTGCAAGGTCAGCTCAAAACTTATTCAAAAAGTCTCTTTCTTTGGGAATGGCTTGTAAGGGAAAGCAGTAAGGAAGAAAGAAAACTTGACCTTTGGGTAAGCCATATGCAGCTATCAGTCACACAACACTTTAGAAGTATTTAAACTTTTATATTCAGTGTCATCTAATGACAATGTGTTAAAAGCTGGTTACCAATACAAAAGAAAACTGCACATCATTACAGCGCACATCATTCAGTTGCTCATCATTACGCTTATTACAATTCAAATGAATTTCAGACTCAGTTTCAAGTCAGCTGACAATAAACAATTCAGAAAAGAAGGATCTTTAGAAAAGAGATCTTGAAGTTACAGCTGCAGAGGTCCATACAGCAGTAGCCTGTACTTTGTGAGCCCCTTAAAACTTCTCAGAGTTGCCATCGGTCCTTCTATTTTGCCAGCCTCTCAGAGATCATTAGGCAAGACACACACCACTGGAAAGCTTGGTTGCTTTTACTAGATGACACAGGTACACAAATAAGATAATCTGCTACAAATGCATAAAATGTGGCAACTGCAGAGGGCTGCTGCTGTCCTTGTCTATCACTAGACTGTAACACAGCTGTATCTAGTGGAGATGGCTAAAATCTTCATCTATAATTATTATTCAAAAGATTTCTTTCCAGTATGAAAAGATTTCTGTATATTTATTGTTGGAAGTTGAGCTTCTCTACTTTTCCCTGGAATAGATTAACCCAAATAATCGGATTTGCCTTGATTTAGAAATCTTTTTTCAGCTACCTTGGCCCCTAAAGGACACCCTGGAAAGTGTTTTTGGTCTCAGATACGTTATCACATTGAAAGATACAATGTAGGAGCACAACCCCAATTATTTGGCTGTCCCCCTGACAAACAAGCACATGCACACGGAAACTTCACAGAATTCAGTATTTCTGGCTCCAAACACAGGCACCCTCCCCTTTATTGAACAGGGAGTCTGACCTATCTGGACACTCCTTGGAAACGCTCTAGCAATATGTCTTGATACGTTTCAACTCCCAATTACTTTACAATAACCTGGAGGCATGACATAAAATTGCAGCCAGGGAACAGAAGATACTTTTGCCCAGCCATATTTATTACACACTTTGATTACTATGGACATCACTGTGTTCGCTGAGAACTAAGCATACAAACAAAGCAGTTTTGTCCAGGACAGCATACTACAAGAGCAGAAAATTCTCACTGCCTTAATCAAGGAATACACCTCTTAAACACTCTTTCTAAAAAAGTAGCTATTTTCTTTACATTAGAAAAGTAAAAGCACTTTGCTCTTTTCTTTAAAATATTGAATTTACATAAAAAAAGAACTGATACCTACATCAGTAAGTAGCAGCTGACATAAAGGATTCTGGTTCATCTACAAATCTCTGTATCCTAGTAATCAAAATTAGTATTAGAATCGAGTAATCAGAGACTACAAATGGACAGGTATATGAAATATTTACTAAAAAAAAAAAAAAAAAAGCTTCACTTGCATATATAGCTTCTCCAGTATAAAGCTGCCCTGCTTCCTGTCATAGGGGTTCTCCCATTCCTTCCTGTAAGGGGTGAGCTTCCTAGGATGTTTGTGTCTTCTATTTGTAACAGATAAATCAATTCAGCAAAAAGTTGTTCTCTCCTTTTTCCTTTCTTTTCCTTCCTTCTTTTCTTTTTCTTCCTTTTCAAACAAACACTATCAGTTTCCAACAAAAAGCCTTATCCACCTCAAACCATTATAATCATCACTGAGTACATATCTTTTTGTATTCTTGCTCTTTCACAGTGAGGTTTTCCCTCAAGACGGCTCTCATTTTTGTCGATGTTAATGAGTAACCAATAAATTAATTTTGTTAAGAAACTAGAAAAAAAAAATCAGAACTTGATGTTTTCCCAGTATTAAATGGTGAGATAAGAAGCATACCAAAGAAGGTGATCTAGCACACAATAAGAGAAACCAACAACAACAAAGCTACCCACACCCACACTAGCAGTGGCTATATAAACAAGCATATGCATTTCCTCAGAACGTTGACCATAGTGGAAAACAGCTTGATAGTTGTGTTATGTCTTGCATCCTATTCATCAGCACTGCCATTCTAAGACAGGTTTATCAACATCTACCATCTGAGTTTATGGCCAGATTATTGCAAAATTGATTATGGGTAAAACTCATCACAATTGTTTTATGAAACATGTGTGGGTTCTGTTTTTTAAATGCTCTTGCCATTAAGCAGCAGTTAAAACGTGGCAAACAAACAAATCTTGTAATCATTGTGGTTAAACTGGAGCAACGTTTTCTTGCCTCACTTTTGCCCTTGCATGACAGATAGCAGTGACCTGTAATCTAACCTGTGATTTCATCTCTGAAACTAGATATTTTCTGTGATGTGATCCAATATGATAAACTGATATTTTTAATAGCACCAGTTTTAATGAAATGTTTTATTTCCATTTAGATTTCTGTTGAATTAAGAGATTGTGAGATAATTAAAAACTGGTTTAAGTGTTGACATTTGCAATAGATTTTTTAATGATTGTAACCTAGTCAACCACAGTCAAGGTTTAAAATCAGTTTGGTGTTAAAATCAATATAGATTAACCAGAATGAAAAAATCTTAAAATAACAGCCATGATAGTCTGTTAAAATGTCACAGTTTCTTCCCTAAAGAAGGATTACAGAGATCTGTGTCCTATACTCCTTAATCCAGGGTGAAGGGCAGGATTGAGCCACTCAAAGATATCACATAGGTGGTAGGTACTAAAGCTCAAGTTTAAAAAAAAAAAAAAAAAAAATCAGATTGAGAGGATGCAATCTATGTTTACAAGAGAAAATATGCATTTTTTTTTTATAATACAGAAAGAATAAACTTTAAAAGAAATATTAAGATAATAACCCTGCAGGCATACACATTCTCTTCCACTCATACACACTGATATGCATCATGTAATAGCCTATTTTAAGTTAAAGCAAACACAACACACATCCATCCACTATTAGCATTAGACAATCTTAACCATAGTTCAGATAATTTTAAACATAGTTGTGCATCATTATATACAGAATAATGGAAAGCTTATTTGCATATTTAATTACAGCTCTGTCCTGACTATACTGCCTCAAGTGCTGATGAGTCCTAAAATTCAGGTATTACCCACTTCTCAATGAAGACACACTTGGTTTCAGTTGCTCAATGAAAAAAAAAAATAATATGCCATATCAAATTCCAAAAACACAACAAGGAAGTGAATTTACCAAGCTTAAACTATGCACCAGCAGTACAGGACAACTGATCACCAATTATATGGTGCTTAAATATCTACCAAATCCTTAGAAATTCTTTCGGTATATATATGTATATATATATTTATATTTCAAAAATAGAACAAGCTTATGTAAGGAATCAATAAAACACAAAGAGAAATAAAATCTATAAATGAATTATATAGAAACACAGCCATTTTCATCAATGCCACATTTGTCAGAAAGGTTATTAATATACTGATAAGCATAAACACATTTCCAAACATTGTAAGATCATAAACACAAACACATTTTTAAATATACTCTGCAGCAATATTTAACTCAAACTCTTTTTTTCCATTCTGCATTACCCTGGAACAATATATTTCAAATTTCTGCATACATAAATCATTTGTATGTGTAACAACAGCTGCGCTGTGTGTAATATATAATTTAGATATCTACCATACCGAAAATATTTTTCCCACACATACTTTTTCCCATTAATTTCTTACAATGTTTGTACTTTAAAATGTTGGATATTCTTTGCCTGAATTCCCTGTACTTCCTCAACAGTGCCTCACATTTTCTCACTTTGTCAGTAAATAGATTAATGTATATAACTGCTTTAGAATAGATTGTTTCATTTCATGTTCTGCTTGCAACAGTTTGCTGGGTGCTTAAGCTTCCAGTGTTATCTGTGAAGATATTTATCTATGAAGATATTTCAGCTTTAAGTGTTGTGAAAGTATAAATATTGATTACATACCCCATTAAAACATAACCAATCAAATTTAAATTCAGGATTTCTTCTTATCCATGAGTAACATATTACAAATGAAAAACAATTACAACCCAACGCATGCTTTATGACACTCAAATTTCTTTGGCATGTAGGCATTCCTTATTAAAGTTAAAATGTGAACCCATTGCCACAGCACCAGGAAGCTGGTTTTTATCTGGTATAAAACAAAAAAACATGTTATTTTCCCCTCAAGCATGCTAGAAAAAGCAGGGCTGTCTGAAACCTTCACGTCACACGCAGTTATAGGGATGCAGCAATGCTAATGTGCAATACATTACTGGAAGAATGACATACCATTCAGCTATAATTAACTCAAAATAAACTTCAGGCATTTTGGGGAAAAAAACAGGAACCATAGCTGCCATTGACAATTGGAAAAGAAAGCCATAACAGCCTACCTGAGACAAGCGAGACTGTGTCTTTCTCCCATGAGACAACAGTGATGTATGCCTCCACAGAGGAGGGGATAATGCACTTGAACACTGCTACATTGCCTCTCATGGCTTTCTGGTCCTCCACACGGACTGTATAGGGTTCCCGTAAAACTGAAGGTAGAAGAAGAGGTTTTGTTAAAACAGTCATAATCACACATCCCATCTACTTCCTTAGTTAGCCTTGCAAACTTTCTCAGGTTGTGAATTCTTTTCTCTCAGTAAATAATAGTTTTGCAAGGCTAATTACAAAGTCTCATGAAAGCAAGTCTTTTTGTTTCCTCAAAATCTGCATTTTATCATATTTCTGTATCGTTCTCCTGCCTAATTCTAAAGGAATGGGAGAAAGACTTCTGTAAGAACTGCATGCTTATACAGGTAAATGGTGTTCTGTCTTCTGTTACTTGTCTAGCTTCTCATGCCTTGTTTCCCATCACAAATAGTTTTCTCCTCTATCAAAAGGTACAAAGTACATGTAAGTACTCTGTGTGAATTAGACATCCAGAGGGTAGAAAAGAAGGTCAGTGTCATTTAGGATTTTGAAGAAGTGAGAACTGAAGGAGAAAAATCGATGGAGGTGACAGCCAGAGAGAAAGTGAGGTGTCTCAGAAACACAGAGAAGTGATAGCAGGTAAAGTAAAGAGCTACATACAACTGACAAACATTGAAAGAAATAGGTTAATGTTAAGAAAACAGAAACTATGATTCAGAGTTGTGTTAAAAAAACGTCACAGGGACACTTATATCCAGGATATATTTTTTTTTTTAGCATCTGAAAGAATTAATTTAATGGACAATGATAAAGGAACAACTGGAGAAATCCTTCACACTGAACTAATACTGCTGGGGTGAGACAGAGTTGCATTGCGTAGGAAAATGGAAAGAAGGAAAATCCTTGCACCAAAAAAAATCAGTGAATAATGAGTGGTAAAATATCCTGTGAGCAACAGTTAATGGAGAATGTGGTAGAGCAGAGAAGAAACAGATGCTGTCTACTACAAAAAGTACATAGGTAAGAAAGGACAAGCAGCAACATAGACTCTCCATAGGACCATAAGGTCAAGGTGCAAAACAAGAAATCACCACAGCCAACAGAGTTATAAATCTTGAGGTGGTGAACAAAGTTATGTGTCTTGAAGTGACAGTTTCAATGAAAATAAGGATGAATGTATTATAAAATGACATGTGTCTGAGACATGTATATGCCTGAGGGTAAAAGTAACTGGGAAGAAGACCACCACTGCAGCAGTGTAAGCAAGTAAGCCATGCTGAACTGCCACATTAATGACACTTTTTGCCTACATATCCTGCCCACAAACATATACCAGACTCTACCAATTATGTTTTAGCACATTGATTCTAGACTGAAGAGTCAATAAAACCTCTGCAGAGTTTACGAAAGTCTTTCTATGCAGCAGCAACACTGGAATTTCTAAATGTCAGCCCCACTTACAATGTATTTCAAGAAAAAAAGGCTGAGTACTGAAACATAACTTTAGTTTTCACAAACAGCATCGAGTTTTCGGATCCAGTGCTACCACTGCAAAAAGGAAGACTGAAGTTCTCCATCCCAAACAAGAACGTAGCAGAATAACAGTTAGGAGCTCTAGCCAAAAGTAAACAAATACAATTATATTACGTATATCTTTAAAAATAATTAAAAAAAAAAAATCTAATTTCTATGATATGATAAACATCACTAGGTTTTTTA
Organism: Lathamus discolor; assembly: GCF_037157495.1. Lineage (NCBI taxonomy): Eukaryota > Metazoa > Chordata > Aves > Psittaciformes > Psittacidae > Lathamus > Lathamus discolor. Next base: position 34,355,927 of record NC_088887.1, read on the forward strand.
AAAGTCAATAAGTTCTTTTTAATTAATGATTAAGTTTCTTAATCCTCAGTGCTGAACTGATGTCAGAAGCACCTTTAATGCAGTGACTTTAAAACAGTGCCTATGATAAAACACTGCACTATGATGAAGCAGCCCCCTAATCTTGTTCTACACTGGCAGGAATGGCACATAGATCATCTTAATGAGGCTGACATTAATGCTCATGATCCAATCACAGTTTACAGAAAGGGCTTCTTTAGCAGAAATATCCTAACACACTGCTAAAGGTTTTTGTATTCTTTCAGAACTGTTAGCCATTTTGAAAATCTGCCTGGTTGATCATTTCTGTAAAAGCAAATAGAGAAACCATATGTGGGGCACAAAAACTGGAAAGAGGTTTCTTTATTTCTTTGCTTAAAAACTTTACATTATTGTGATTTCAGAGGCCCCTTGGTTATTTCAAGATCATTGTTTTGTCAGTTCCCATGAATGACTTGCTGATATATCTTTTTTTTTATTTTAAATCCCACATCTCCGAGTCATGAATTTATATGAGAATTTCAGCTTTTATTAAAAAGGTATATTCTTCCCTGCCATGACTGCACAGAGGAAAGCTTGAGGATGAAATGGAGATATGCCCCTTTAATCACATGTATGACTGGCCTGAAAGAAGATTGGGTTGGGTGTCTAGGTGTGGGGTTATGTTTTTTGAGGTGCAGGGAATGCGTGTTGCATTATATGCAAAATTATATGCAAAGCCACAATTACAAGCACTGTGAGCTAGAACCCTTACCTCTCCTACTCATATTTTTGGGGAATCCCATAAATGAGCTTCAGACTTCCTCAAGCTGACTGTGAGAATAGGTAAAGCTGCATAAGTTTTTGTATGACTGTACTATGATTGGATCCTCCACTGATTACTTTTGTATTTCTAGGAAATCTTGCTGTTGGTGGGCACAGGAAGGAGGAGGAGATGGAGAAGAAGAGAGATTTGAAAAGGCTGGCCTTAATTAGCATCATTTTGGGGAAATCTGAAACTGTACTGATTTCACATGACCAGAAATTTAATTGAAAGTAAGACACAAAAAAATTATGTTTATCACTTCATATTTGAGCAATGCAGGATTTCTCAACTGAACATAAAAATACACTTTCTGTTGTGTTCAGAAGAATAGTATTTTCCTCATATTAGGGAATTACACAAGCCTTTGGAAAAGATACTTACTAATAACTATTGTCTGCCATCAGGAACAATGACAGCTCTGACATACAGTACCAGTTTCTATGAAGGAAGTGGACTTGTTTAACTTGTTATCCAAACCTCAAATTAACTGAGAAATCGAATCATACGGAGAAATAATGTATCAGAGGTAAAAGGCTAAAAATGGAACAAAAAGAGGTAAAAAAGGCATTTCTGACTTGGCCAAAAAGAGTTGCTAATTTATGAGTCAAGCAGCTACAGACACCTACTGCAAAGCCTTTTTTTTCAGGCCCTTCTTCCATTTGTGAGGTGTATTTCTCAAACAGAGAAAGAAGACTTCTTTCTGGGTTCCATTGGACCAATGCTGAGCAACAAACATAGCTGTATCCTGTGAACCACATCATATGCTTTCACAAGTAAATGAACACTGGTTCAGAGCTGTAGCTATCAACATTGCAAATATTCGCCTCCTTTACATCACCACATTATTTTGTCTAAAAAATGTTAAAAATGGAAACTAATACTAGTAAAAATGCTATGCAAGGGACACTTAAACTTGAGATACATTAGCAAACCCACAAAGGGCAAGAAAATATTATGCTTTCTTTGAATATAATTCTGCCAACAACTGTCAAAAGTGGACAACTTGCCCACAAATCCACTGAAGTAAAACCAAAAGCACAAAAACCAGAACCAAGTTCCAAACATATTTATACTATATTGTTACAAATCTTTGGGGTTTGGATTTTTTTGATTTGTGGACAGCTAAGCATTTTCAAAAGAAGCATGGATCATTATAGGAACTTCATGTATGCATAACGTTGCATATATGAATTGCTTCTACTAGTCACTTGCACAAGAAAACCCATTTTTCTAGAGTAAAATTTTAATAAGACATGAATTTATGAAACTTATTTTTTACTCTTGCCTTCTAATTGTCTACAAACTACAGATCTCTGAATATTAATTTATTGTTGAGAAGAAGAAAATACATTCTCTTATTTCAAGAGTCACAGACAAATCTACTTGCTTAACTGTTCAGTTTTCCCTATGCAACTCCTGTGAAGGCCTGTCTCTGAAGGAAAGATACTTCTCTGAAAATAAAAATAAAAATAACAAAACCCAAAAAACCTTAGCATAGCTCCATCAACAAGAGAGGTTATGAGGATTTGCATTAGGCAGGGTCAGCTCCCAGACTTGCTTTCATTTTTTTTTTGTTTAAATATTTTACTTAACTGAAATGCATAGACAAAACTTTCAAACAAAAATATTCAATCATGTGTTTATGTGTTGCAACAAAAACCTGATTTTGCTCATACTCTGATTCTCCGCTGGCTGACCCAGTCTGCACACAGTCAGTATAGAAAAGAGACACAAAACTATTATGCTCATTTGCATTTTTTAGTTTAACCAGAAAGGACCGACTGTGGAACCAACATCATTACACAGGACACAGGTTTTTCTCTCAAAATGAAGCACGAATACAAGCAAATGAGAAGGGATGTGACTGGGTAAGAACTCCTCTTTTCTTCCAGTCCCTTACAAAATCCAAAGACTGCATCTTTTTCTCTCACAGCTTTTTAATGAGTAATCATGGTCTGATTACTCATTATCAGTTCATTTTTCCTTATACTTGTGCAGAAGCCCAACTAATTACGATCTGTGGAAAACTAACTTTTCACCACCAAAATAAATCAAATCAGGGAGGAGCAGGAAGAAACCATTGTTTTACTTAATATTGTAAAGAGTGTAGAGGTTACAGTTCTGGCCTGTCTTCTTTGATTCACAGCTGCTGCTACTCTTTATCTGAAACACCCAAATTTTCTCCCTCCTCAAGCCTATTTGAACCCAATAAAAGATTATACTTACCAGCCTTAATGTGAACATCCTGACTTCTGATTTTCCCTGAAGGATTTTCAGCTGTGCAATAGTAAGTGTTATCATGGATTAAGTTATTAAAGCTTGAAGGAGGGAAGGGGAAAATTTGGAGAGTGCCATTGGGGTGGACGTGGCGGATCCCTGGGACATCGTAAATCTCCTCGCCCGTCGCTAGGTACCATCTGAGCGTCACAGGGGGGATCCCTGCTGCTGGACAGGGTACCAATGTCCCTGTGGTGCTAGCAAACACTACCTCTTGCAGAGATGCATTGACAAAATATAGACTGGCATGTAGATCTTCACTGAAAACTGCAAGACAAAAAAAGAGAAAGAACAGACCTTGAAAACCTAAGAAATTTCAGCTTCACACAAAACAATTTGATTGTCATCTGCCACAAAATCAATTACAATGCCTAAGGAAGGTAATCAAAATACCTGGATCCTAATGCAAGCTCTAATAAAATGTTTCTCTTTTTTTTAAGAAAATGTCACTGGATTAAGCACATTAAATGGTTTGCATCCAAAAATAAAAAGGAAAATCCCTTTCTTTATAGAGTAAACTGAAACAGATGAACACTTTAACATTTGGGGATGCAGTGTTCTTTGTGAGGACACCAAAAATCCAGCAGTCACCTACTTTCATGAAATTTCTAGCATCTAAATGTCTGCCTGAAACACAGGGAGTTTCTGTTAGTATTTTAAACTTCTTTTTACAGTCTTTCCGTGGCAAAATAAATAAAAAGAACTGAGCAATGATAAAATATCCATAATTCCTTAATGATAATACATATCTATAATTGATACAGACACAACTCAATAAATACATTATGTAATTTGGCTGGGTCTTTTTAATAAAGACCTAAAGACTTAGGTACAAAGCATGCTTATTGTAATCTTGATTCTGCCATCCATGTGATCATAGTTCCCCACCCAACCTTAAACCACAGATCCTGCAGCACTACAAAAACTCTGCATTGGCCAGGGCAGAAGGTTAGCCCTCTTTCTTCTGAACACTTCTGCCATGGGCTATGTAGCTATTACCTGGAGGGCTGGAAGGTTCCCCAACATTTCATTCAAAACACTTTCCTAACCTTCTCTGACTGAGAGCATATCAGTGTAAGGCACAGTTTCTGGTTTCCACTAAATGGTAGGAGATATTACCAATACCACCATTCTGCTATACATATGCAGGAGTAAGGTTTTGAAAAGGTAATCATAATGCGTCAGACCCAAGTGAGCATCAATGAGACATATTTCAAGGGGTTTTTTTTGCACAAGAAATAACTTGCAATCCTAACATTAAGACATGAAGTGCCTTGTGCAAATGCTTGAAGTACAAAATTTTTTCCTCCTCTCTTCTGAGATCTTGAGGAGATATAAGATGGGAAGATACTATCTTCCAAATAGCATTTTGGAATTTCCCATCAGGAGAGACGTCCTCAAAAGAGAGTATGACTGGCATTGTGAATTCCTAGAAATGAAAAAGTAAGAGAGCCACTCCTAAAGCAATAAGGAAGGATGTCTGGCATGCAGGAGGCAGACAGATAAATGGACAGCACAGGGCAGGATGAAAGGCACTTGGAGACTCGAAAAGAATTAATTTCAAGCACTGGAGCTGACAAGTCCCTGCATATAGATGAGAAAGGTGCTAGTAGAGAATAAAGTCCTCTGCAAGAAACAAACTCTTCCTAGTTAGTGCAGCCCTAGAGGAAACTTGGTTATCTATAAAGTAAAAATAGTCACAATAGAACTAAGCGTAGCAAGAAGCAGGGCTGAATAAGATGGTGCCACTTTTGCATAATCACACTTCTAATTATAGTCATACTTTGAAGCAGAGAACTGTATTGTTGGTAACATAATAGAGAACTAAAAAAAAAATAAAATTTGGCATTGTTCATCTGCTGTACAAGCTATTCTCTACAAACACAAGTGAAACAATCAACAGAGCATTTTAATTTCCATTGGCCAACAAGACATTCGCATAGAAGTAATAAATACAGTTCACATTTGCCAACTTTTATTATACTATACTGCTTCTTAGTAGACATTCATGTAAAAAGGGTAGATTTGCTGGCCAAGAATAAAGAGGTGAATACAAAATTGCAACTACCATAAAACTAGAGAATATCAGGGAACTATGCTTGACGCTTCCATAGAATCTAGCTTTCTAATCAAAATGCAGCACAGCTGAACTAGAGACTCATACTAGCAGCACATAACAATGAATTTTTCCAGCTGCTTTGTATCCCCTGTAGAAGCTTTCACTACTTTTGACAAACTTTCCATCCATCAGCCTATGCAATAGTGCTTCATTTTAAACCAGCATCTGGTACACATTCATCTTAATGGCAGACAGAAACACACTAAGATCCCTAGAAAATAATTGTAGTGCTATAATACACACACATATACACAATGCTGACAATCCAGATGCATTTTGTGCTGGAAAACAATGTCTGAGCTACTTGGATACATTCAACAACAAAAATGGGATTTCAGAATCTTTTATTAAAAAGATATTTCTTTATAACATAGGAAGAAAGTGATTAGCTGAGAAACAGAACCAGTGATCTATCAAAACCTAATTGAAACTGAGACAAGTCAAAGACAATATGTAATTATATGTTACTTAATGGTAAAATATGATCCAACTAAGCACCATATTTTGTAGTAAGCAGAAGCAAGCTCAGACTAAAAGTTGCAAAGGGAGAGTGACAGAGAAAGTTGATGAAAGTTACATATATATATATAAAGTGAAGAGAAATATCTAAAGGGAAAACAAGGAAACAAAACAAGCAAACAAAGAGTAAAAATAGAAGGGGGGGTGGGGAGGAGAATCAGACAGGTTCTACCAACTGCCTACATGATATTCTGAAAACAAGGTTTCTGAAGTCTTTTGTCTCCAGACCAATGGCTTAAATTCTAAGGGCCCAGGCAAACAGGCACGGGCCTAGCCCTCTCTACCCCGCTCTTCCCACAACCTGCTCTGCAGGAATGGACCTCTAGAACACCTCTAAGACAGAACTAAAATGGCCACACTTGGCCTGAACAGAGATGACAGCAGTATTTTCAAAGATATGACATCAGCTAGCAGTCCAAGGGAAGGAAAATCAAAGATTCCTCCTGAATAAGGCTTATTTATTATTGAGACAAATAATACGTAAGGGAAACAGGAGGAAGCTTGCGCCTCATCAGCATTCAGTGGATGCCCGAACTGAAATGCCAAGGTGACAAAGTGGAAGGATGGATACATTTTATGCAAGTTCAGTCAAAATTCCTTAGATCCAACTACTTGAAGCTATAAGGAGAACTGACAAAGTATAATAGCCAAGAAATTTTCTTCTACTTTTCAGGAGAGAATAATGCTGCTGCACTGTGCCTAGCAAAGTGCTGAATATGTCATCCTGATAAAAAATTTCTTTCAGCACTTGAGAAATCTCCTGTCAAGTAAAGTGGCTTATCTCAAGACAAGCTGGTCGGTGAAGCTGCAGGTCGATCACACTCAGAATGTGAGGCTGAGCAATATATAGCCAGTCTGGGTAGATAAAACCAGACTGGACAGAGACAGGTACTGAGATCTAGGCTGGGCTTTGTATTTACTGTACCTATTGGCATAGCTAAGATTGGACTTGCTTTTTTGGTTTGTATAGAGGTAACCTTTATTGTCTTCTGGCATGTCACTCCTTTCTCCAGGTCTCCAGGGGGCTGCAGCCCCTACATATATATATGCTGTGCACTTAAAGGTCTTCTATAAGGTCCTAGCAAATAACACTTGGGATACTTTTGCCTGTAAGGGCATTCATTTAGCAAGGCTTCATTGTATATTGCACAAGACAAAATAAGCTGAAGCTGGGTCTTTACAATCCTTTTTAATGGGCAGAAGGAGATATCACTAAGATGCAAGAGAGAAGATCCTACATTTAAACTACCTACTGGATCAGGCTTGGGCTTGCTCTGTGTAGGATCTTGTGCCCTGGAGGGATCAGCATCAGCTGCAATGAAGAGATGAAAAAAGATATGCAAAAGCAAACTGGCAATATCTGTCCGTGGGGAATCCTCCTCTACCCTTTCTCCACTTCTATGTCCCACTTCAGACTGCTTCACTTTTAAGAATCTTTACCATAATGATGCCAAACGCGAATACTTTCACAGAATTTGCATGTAACATAAAAATTTATATCTGTTCAACTTGGTGTCAGAATGCAATGCTGACGTTGTACATTTCATCATGTTTTAGTAAGTTTAAATAACATTTGTGATTTTTGAAGCTAGCTTTTTATGCCTCACAATATTCCAAATCCCTTTCTCCATATTCTGCAAGTGACCATTTAAAGCTCTAGTTTCCTCTTCAGTTCCTGAAAAAAATGAAATACTTTTGGGCAAAACAAAATTCAACATATTCAAAAATGTCTCTGAACAATTAATTGATACTTATTTATATTTCAGTTGCCTCCCTGTCCTTTTCAAAGGCTAAATTCTATCCGTGCAATGCTTATGCAAGGTGGAATTTTGGTCCTAAATGAATAACAATTTCAAAACAAAGGGAAAATTATTTCTCATTCATTTGATTAATCAAATCATGCATGAAATATTTATATAGATAAAATAAAAGATATGAATCAAAGTGAAAGTCTAGAGCCAAGAGAGTACTGAGGTTATTTAGATAAAATAAAAATCAAAGTAGAAAAGATAAATTATGTAATTAAGCAGTTGACTGCTCTCTTGCACAACAGCGGGTTTATAGCAACAGCCTTAACTGTCTTACAGTGGAATGTCACGTTTGCCACAGCCCTGGACATTAATATTTCCTCTATTTTTCCCCTCAGTGATGTTGTGATTGATGAACTGGGCAATGATCAAGTATGTTCTTTAGATTTAATACCTTGCATAAGGTGTCACCTTAAAATTTAAGAATTTCTCACTGTTAAATGCCAGCAATGTAGAGGAAACCTAGAAGCAAACCCAACGAGTACAATGAAAAAACATTAATAATAATAATAATAATAATAATAATAATAATTAAAAAAGGCAGTATAGAATAAAGTCTAAACATTGCCTCTCTTGGAAATCAGTGACCCAAGAACACCCATTTTTCATAAAGCTCTTTCCTCGCAATGACTCTTACAACCTGCTGTTGGAATGGAAGATGCCTGGGACCACTTTGTACATTGATGGGACAACACACTCCAGCAAAAGCTGACAGTTGGAAAATCATGCCTAGGCTGGGAGAGCAGGTTTTCTGAGCCTTTTGCACAGGTAATTTAAGACAACAAGCACTGCCTAAAATGCAGTTTAGCCCCCATTTTGGTGGGGCAAATCACTCACTTCATTTGGTCCTTCATCATCAGGCAAGAAAACATCATACTGATCATAACCCTTAAAAACATACAGCTACTAGGTAGAATTTATCATTCGAACAATTTTGCACCTCATTTTATTTAAAGCTAAAAAAATATGCACATCTACAGCAGAATATCCCACTTGGCATTACTAAAATATGCATTTGCTTTGTAGAGGTGCAACTACTCTGTGAAATTTTGGACCCAAATACAACAAAATAATTGAGACATTTAAAGAACAGAATTTAAGCCCCATTTCCCATATGTCCAGTGAAAAAACCTGAAATCCTCATTACCAGAGGAAAATAAAATATTGATTATTCCTTGCAAGGCAAAAGAAAGGTACTGTAAAACAATTTAATGGAATTAATGTAAAAAGCAACCAATAAAACCCTAAAACATTTGTAATAAAATGGCTGAAGACATCTAAACAATAAATTATGTTTAAGGAAACTGAATTAACAGGATCATACTGCAGGTTAATTACGCTGTCGACATCCAAACAATTTCGTATGCTAGGATAATCTTTCTTGCATAAACAGACATAGAGAACTGATAAACGAAACATTTCAGAGTGCCTTGCCTTTCAAACCTGTAGAAGAAGCATTACAAATGCAATCACAAATATGCAGATTACTCAGTGCAGAACAAAGCCAGAGAAAGGCAGTCTGGGTGGGTGGTAGGGTGCAACGCTACCAAGCTATGTGACTGTTTAGGATGATTTTTTATTTTTTTTTAAACCCAAATACACCTTTTCTCCTTTCCTTCAATACATATTCCCTTAATAAATTAAAAGCCTTTAAAAGGAAGTAAAAAGTGATTAGACACCTACAAACAGTAACGTTGTTCTCACTACTCAATTATCAAGTAACAGGCTATGCAAAGTGACCTAGAGAAATTACTTCAGCTATTGTGAAAAGATCAGAGTGATGAGGCATTACAATAATCCATCTGTGATCATGTCTCCCTCTAGGGGTTTTATCTAATGACTAACATACAAGGTTGATAAATATCATAAACTTTATTAGAGTAAATGTAAAACAAATGTCCTTTTACAACTTTGGCTTTGATTCTGACTCCAGGCAGAAATTTCATTAGTCCCCTCTAAATCTGTAAGGACTGAATATTCCTCCCCATTTGAGGGGAGGAAGAGTAAAACACAACTCACGCAAGGAATAAGTTTCAGGTGGAGGCAGGATAGGTATTTTTAAGATCAGGGAAACAACACTGGATAGAGATGCTCTGACCAGACTCCAAAGTCTGAAAGAACTAACAGAACAAAGAAAACAACACCAATGAAAAATAATGAGCACACGCTAAAATCAACACAAAACAGCTTTAAAATGGAAAACAAAATTGTCAATTGCACAAAATTATTTAAGATTACAAATATAATTAACAAAAAGGTGAGTATATTAAACTACTATATTAGTAAAAATAAACACAAAAGGACAAATTAAACACCACCACCTACAATAGTTTCAAGTCAAGTCAACAGTGCAGTCAAAGGAAAAACATTTGTTTTTTATCAGCCAGTTTGATGTTCTTGTTAAATGTTACTTTCTTGGAAACTGCTGAGAAAAGCAGGGGGAAAAAAAAAGCCCAATTTTTAGTCTGCAGTTATCTCCTGCAAAAAGGAAGGGAGCTCTGCACTGGTCAGATCACAGGTGTTCATGAGAACAATAGGCAGAAAAACATCTTTGTGTTTCTCACAGAAATATGTATCTTCCAGCAGCAAATGCTGAAGCATCCATTGTTCTGACAACAGAGATTTTTTCTGATCATTCTTACACAGGCCTCATAAAAGTGTGAAGAATGTTTTTCACCAATTTTTCAATTACAAAATACTCACTTGTGCAAATGTGAGCTTTGCATGGGTAAGCTGCTTGTTGAGTCCTTGGCAGGCTGAGATGCTGGGCTTGAAGTGAGCACCAGCACCTGCAGTGGCCTCAGTCAGCACAGGGAAAGGAGGGAGACCCAGTGCACCTCTGAGCGGCAATTTGAAACCTGAAATCTCCAAATTTGAACAAAATGCTTTTTGACTTTTCTTTGTGGTGGCTACCAGAGACCGTCGTGAAGCCAGATGACAGAGGGAATCCTAGCTGCTCCCTGCCAGGCATTCCTGCCAGACTTGACATCCAGGTATAGTGGCAGAGGAGTGCCCGGGACAAACATAATGGGGAAGATGGAATCCAGGAATAAGGAGATAAGGGACAGTTGCAGGCAGAAGCCTTTCCTCTGCCCCTGGACCTCCTCCTCCTCTCACCTTCTGAGGAGAGAGCGTAATGCAGCAAGGAAGGGTTTGTAATATCGCTGGGATGGAAAGCCTTGACAAAGACCAGGACAAGTCTATTAGTTATTTATGCTTTCATTGTATAAAGAAAAGCTCTGAGAGAATGAGGAGTGTGTTAATTTGCAAAATATAACATTCCAAAATTGATCTGTACAAAGAAATCGAGCTATTCACTAATTTCACTCTAGCAGGTGCCTGTTTTGAGTGGTCACCCCAGAGATTTGGCTTAACACACGGTAAAATAAAAATTTGAAGTAAAAAACATTTCTTGGATGTTTGACTTTTGGATACTGAAACAGTCTTGTAAATTGTTACAATTGCTACTGCAGTACAACGCAATGGGAAAAAAGTCAAAGGAAGAATATAGTCTACAGCAAGCATGGATGAGCTGGTTAGTTTTTGTACTGTTCTGATGTATATAATTGCATAATTGGTATCATTCAGAAAGCCAAAATTATTTCCACAGTACATAATTTCCCAGTGTTGAACTGCTTCCTATGTAGTATGGTGTGTAATGGTAGCCAGCATTTTAAGGCTAAATAGTATAAAATTACAATGTGTCCACCAAAAGGAACAAAAAAAGAAATTATGCTTTTTCAAATTGCTACTCTGATTCAGTGTGCCAATGCTCAACCTTTTATTCCAATGGAGTATTCATTTGAATCAGTTTCAAAATCAGAACCACTAATGAGGATAATTAAGTATGCAATTGTTTTTGCCTACAACAAATGATCTCTACAGAAAAAAGCACACAGTATTACATCATTATTCTCACAGGACAGAAACTTCCATTAAATCAAAGCAGTCATCCACAATTAAAAGAAAAGGTCCTCAGGTGAAACCACAAAAAGAAGCAGAACTCACAAATGAGTTGGATCTCTGGAAAGGAGAGAAGTGTGGGTTTTGGTGGAGTGCACTGTGGAGACCTGAGTGCACACAGAAGTGCTGAGTGGCAATATACGTGAATGATGGGAGCCTTAAACCAGCTAAAAATGAATCATCACTTTGTGATTCAAATGCTTACTTTTAATTCTGTGCTCAATAATTGACTGAATGAAATAGCAGATATATATGTGGGATAGGTATTCCAGTTTGGGCTAAAACTGCCAGAGTGAGATGTGTAGGTGAGGTTTTTCCCCTTATTTAAGTGCATCGGGACAAACTGAAAACCAAATAAATAAATAATTTTCAACTTGGGGGTAAAAAAAAGTGTGTCTTTGCTCCTCAGCGAGAGTCCAATGCATAACCTCAACTCCACTCGTTCCATAAAGAACACATTGCAAGGACACCAAAGGCAACCAGACAGAAATAAGAGCCTTTGATTCATTTTTTCTCACAAAAAATATTTGATGAGCAAGAGAAATAAAGATGATTAACTGTGTCACAGGGTTCTGAAAATCTGAATTAATGAATATTTGTTTATCTGTTTTTCACTGATTTACAAATCATCACTTTTTCCATAAATAGAGTCATTACTTCCAAAGTTTCACTGGTTGAGATCTAGCAGCTTTCAGTCTGGGGCTTGCCTACAAATGCTGCAGCTGACCTAATACTTTCTCATAGCACCCCGCTGCCCACCTACATCGTGAAAACAGACAGGACACCTTCTTTTTTTTCCTGTGAGTGACCCTCCACTTGCAGTGAGAGAGTGAACCCTATTGCCAGAATTAGTCTCCCATCAAACCAAGCAAACCTTTCAACCATTAAGCTAAAAGAAACAAGAGGAGTTGAAACCCCCAAAATGTCAAGAGACTTGCAAACCCCAACTTCTGAGTTGCATTATACTACATCACAATCACTACTGAGTATCCTCTAAAGTGGCCCGCAAATGTTAAGTCAGCTAATTCCTCTCATGAGCTCAAGAAGCCTCCTGCCATCAGCAGCAACAATTACATGTTCAGTGGGCTCCTGCATTTACAACCCAGAAGCAATCTTTGTTTCACAACTGAAAGTTGACTCTGGTAAAAGTTTCTATAAATCCAAAACAGGTTGAATATGTACCACAGAAAGATCTATTCCAAAACTATGAGAGGAGAGAAAGGGGAAGGAAAACAGAGGGAAAGATCTGAATGATGCCCAGATGTATCCCACTCCCCCTCCATGCTCAGTCTCTTGTGAGGAAACACACTTTCTCCTTGAATGGACTCAGAGCTGGGAGAAAGAAACAAAATTATCCTGAAAGAAAGGTACAAATGGAGGCCTGGGATTCAGCTGAAGGTGCGCAGCTTCTACCTAGATAGCATCAGAGAGCTAATCCAGTAAGTACAAGCATGAGAGTTTGAAATGCATGCTGACAGGCATCAGCATATAAAGCATGAAGTTTTACTGTAAGAAGTCACACAGAAACACTGCTAAATACCTTGGTGTTAGAAGAAAATGCAGAAAGAAGTAGGTCAAAGCTTTGGTGGTATACTGTTTCCAACACTGACACCATTCTGCTCACTTGCTCATCCCTGCTAAAGGAAGATGCAAAATCTGCCCACCAGGGCCATGGATGTAAACCGAGCATCACTACAAATAGAGCAACCTCTGCAGCACTGCCTGAAAACCAGCATTCTTCCAGAAACTGCTAAAGTGTAGTACTTTTCTGTACTTCCTGACTAGGAAACATTGAACAAAACCTGTAGTCTTAATGGTCCCAAGTCGCCAGCATCACCACTGCTTATCAAGGGCAAAAATGTAGTGTTAACATGGTGTATCATTTGCATCATACATCATATAATATTGTGGTATAAGAGCATTTCCATTCAGGAAGCATAATTTTACTTCCCCCCTCTCCCCAATTGTTTCATCTCAAGCTTAACTGCAAATGATTTAACCAAGAGTCCTTTTTCCACAAGTCTGCAAAAGCAGAACAAGTTAGGGTACTTGAAAATACACAAATGTAAAAAATTCCTGAACTCCAGAAATGTCTCTGTGGAGCAGACTCTTGCCTGGATTAGCAACCGCTTCTATAGCATGACCACTTGGTATTTGGAGTTCCTGGTCTGCTGTACATTTTCAAACCTCTGTAGAACATGCTGCAAGTCTTACGCATTTTGCTTCACTAATGCTACTTCACAACTGTGCTAGATTTTTCCACCCATGGGGACAAGTTCTTAATTTGACTGTATTCTTTCCGACAGTTTGCCTGTCATATTAGACAATGCTGGCTGGGGCTGAGTCACAGCTACAGCCTAACTGCAGAACAAGAGCAGCCCTTCCTCATGTACCATACACAACACTACCAGAGGAACATGGAGTGGAGAGGGCATAGCTGCCTGTCTTGCTCAAGGATGAGCTCTCAAGTGATGCAGAGCTAAAAAAAAAAAAAAAAAAAGAAAAAAAGAAAAAAAGAAAAAAAAAAAAGGAGGGGGAGACGAAGGAAAAAGAGGGGGAGGGGGAAGGGGAACACAAAACCCACAAAACAATTACTTCTCGTCAGCACAAACAGCCAGATCCAATAGGTGTAAGAAGATAGTCTTACTTTAACAAAGCAAACAAAACTTGCACACCATACTGACTATTTTAATAATGAAATTGCTGAAAGATTCCTCAAGTGATTTAGCCCTAGTAAGCATCAAAATAAAACCAGTACTTAGGCAGGCACTAAGTAGCTCAAATACTACAACACAACAAGGCATAATGAAGAAAAGAATCATCATTAGTATTTGGTTATTGCTTGCATTTTTCCTAAGCTGCTTCTGAGATCACCATGATGTACTAATTTTCATTAAGTGAGATCTAAAAAAAAAAAAAAAAAGCAAAATGTACTGGCATTCATGACTATTGCTGTAGAAGATCAGAACTATGACAAATCTGAAACAAGTTTTCAGGATTTAATTTTGTTTCTTAACAAAACCAAACAAACTATAACTTATGGAATAACTTCAGTACTTGAACAACTGCAGTTTAGTACTCTCTTTTGTTATGGGTTTACTATATAATTCCTACAACATAGCATGCACAGAAAATATTAGAATTTCAAAGTAAACACAGTCCATTACATTTCTTTTACTCCATGAGAAACAAAATCTCATTGAAGATGGGTTTTGCTGGAGGATGAAAGGTTTAGGAAGAGATTAAATATATGTAATTAAAATTACAACATCTCTCTATTTTTGTATAGCATCTAAAATGGAGAAAAGATACTACCAACATAAAAATAAGTTCTCTAAGAGTATTTTAACATTCTGAATGATCCCAAGATGACATTCAGAGTTTGGAAATGGCAAGTTTAGCATGCTAATCAGTTGAGGAACAGAAATGCATATGGAAATATTATGAAGATGGTTACAGAATGAGCATAGAACAGACATTTACATTTTAGATACTTTGACAAAATGCCAGGCTAGTTTGCACTGAAGGCCTCTTTTCTACTTGAAAAATAAGCACATGAAATGCTGAGCCGCGACTTGGAAATTCCCGGGTTCTCTTTTAGTTCCCCCATCAGGCTTCCAGCATCACATCAAAGCAATGATGAGCCTCAAAGCCCAACATTAGCAAACCCCAGATTTCTTTGAGCTTCAGTGAAATTTGAACACCTAAATACCAGTGACAATTTGTGCTTGGGCCTTTCCTGGTTTTTTCCAATGATTTAAAATACAAATAATGACATAGCACTTCCTCACTCAGGTGCAGTGAGAAAAAAAGTCCTGGCACTTTCTTTGCAGCAAAATCTCTTCGGTTTTATAACATCATTAGATAAAGTAATATGCACCATATCTGATCTTATAAATGTCTACCAGTCCACTGCATAATGTTATCAACTTTACGTTGCAGACTCAGCCTTCATATGAAAGCATATTTTGTATGAAAAGCATATTTCTGTTCTCCAATTATATACACTAAAATACTTGGTCTACAGAAGCTTTTTAATAAATTAATCCAAAGATATAACAAGTAGCCTCAATGACCTACAGTGAGGGACTGACCCAAGTGAAATACTGTTCAATAACTTACACCACTAAAGTAACAGCAATATGTATCTCTCACTACATCATTGTAAACTCAGTCTAAACAAATCTGTTCCCTTCCAGCTTCCCTAGCCGAATACTTCAGAAAGACCATGCCTTAAGAACAGCTGCACTCATTTATTTTGTTATCACTTTTGGCAGTAGGATGACAATGTTCTACATAAATCTTAGTGAAAGGAAAAACAATCCTTAAGCCTTCAGTTTCTTTAAAAACAAACAAAAATCAATACCATATTTTTCATAACAGTAGAACAGAATGTTATGCCAAATGTCCATATACCCATTATTTTTGCTCCTAAAGTGGCTGATAAAAGATGTTCAGGGAACAATCCTTTCCTAGTGGTGACAGCTAATTTCAATGCCAATATTACACAATTAACTAGAATTACCTTTTTGTTTGCAGTGTTCTGCGCTTGTTTTCTTCCCAACATGCCATTTTAGTCCCCATTATTGCATGATCTTTATAAATCTTTCTGTCTCTACTTATGTGCAAGTTGGGCTTTCTTCAAACTATTCCATCAGAAGACTTTAATATTTATAACCTTCTTCAGTTAATTTATGCATATGTTGAACAACCCATAAACCAGCACAGATCCCTGACAGTGTTCTCTCTTCAGCATGAAAATGAGTTATATGTTTTCTATTTCTTTTCTAGCCTATCATTAATCTACACAAGGACCTCTCTTACCCCATGGCATCTTTCTTTCATACTATTTGATATGACACTTTGATGAACTCCTTTTAAAGATCTAGTTACATTATACTGACTACATTCTCCTTGCCACCTGCTTTGATTGCCTCAAAAAAGCATAGCCTTCTTTTGCTAAGGTTGTGTCAGACTTCTTTCCCCAGTACATTGCATTTACGTATGTGTTCTAAAAAGTTTGCTCTTTTTTAAGACCTGCTAGCCTATAGTTCTCTACCTTAGTCTCTTAAAACAACAAAGCACTCTGACAAAGTACCCAAAGAAAAATAGCAATTCTAAGTCAATAAAAGCAAAAGGTTACAGCACAGTCAACATTTCTCCAAGTAATTATACAGCTGTTTTTATTTGTAACTCTTGAAGGAATCTCATCCATGGCTAGCGATTCATTTGCATTCAGTGGATTAGTTCCTTCTAGAATTTCTTTCGCTTGCAATGTAGTATTGGATCATTCTTCAGAACTGTCTTCCTGCGAGAATGACAACATGAGAAGGTTGGCTCACTTCCCCCTTGAGACACAAGGAACACAAAGAATTCTTGTGGCTTTTCTGCAACACCTTTACCTCCCTAAATATTTCCTTTACTCCTTTATCACTTTCACCTGATCTTTTATGCATTAGGTGAGCTAACTCTCACGATCTGTTTTGGTCTGCTTCATTGTGTACAGGGATTTCATTTGGTAAGGCTGAATTTTTTTCTTGCATGCTGGGATACAACACACATTGTGAAAGATGCTTTTAATACATTTGTGTACTCAACCACATTCAAGCAGGATGTGCAGGAAAGAATACATCTAATGTCTGGGCCTTTTAGAAGACCTAAATATTATTTTAAATTCATTTTCTAGCACTGCTTCTTTAGGGATTAAGTTGCTTTGTTCCTTTATTTTCATTTAATTTTCAAATACTGAGGTTATTTAGGAATTTTCTAGGTTCACTAATTCTCACTTTCACTGTATCACCATTTGTCCAGGATTGAGGGATTGAACATGGATTTTCTTCAAAATTTCAGTCCTGGAAGGCAAATTCTCATCAATTATGCATTCTTCCACACTTCAACTACTGCATCTTTAAATTTCAAATCATCTGTTTCCTTGTCCTGTTTTGGTTTGCATCATGCCCCAGCCTATCTTATTATCTTTAGAGATTTCAAATTAACCCCCTCCCCCCCACCCCCCGCCCCAAATCTTACTCCTTCCTTTCAAAAAAAAAAATTTTTTTTTTTTCCTGAGCAGATGATACAGGAGCCTACAAGAAAAGACTAAGTAGAGAGCTCCTACTGTTAGCCCCTTATTAAAGCAGCCTACTTCAAGTAAGCATTTCCCTACTGTTTCCTGTTTTGCTGCTAGTACTTTTATAATGTTACAGCTGCAGCTCCTATGTCTTATGTCATACCAGGGCAAAAGCATTAAGGAGGCATATTCTGTGGAAGCTCCCAACCATGGCATGTACCTTTCACTTATCTGCTTCATGGACAACATTCAGATTGGTTTGACCACGCTAACCCTAACCTCCTGTAAATTCACTTTTTTCATTTAGCAGTCACATTAAATCATAATATTTAAGGCTTAATAAAATGACTGTATGTGGCAAAATAGCTTCTCCCACACACATTCCTTCTCCTAATCAACGCTAATTAAGTATCTGCATCATATAAATTGACAGTAATGTAGATTCTGAGGAAGAGTTTAAAGTGTAAATAATAATGAGATAAAAGAGATCTTTTGAGCAAAATCAAAGTATCAAGTAGTCATTATGTGTAATCACTATCACAATTTAATGACATTTTGTGCTGCAACAGGAATATGAACAGGAATTAAAGTGTCTGATATATTACTTTTTTTTTTTTTTTTTAACCATATGTTTGTCCCAGATGGTTAGCAAAACATCAGTCTTCACTTTTATCATTAGCGGGTCAGTCTGGTGCAAACACAGTATCCAAGCCAACTGCAGTGGCAATGGACAGGAGATGTGAGGAGGCCTTTTTATGGCAGATTCTAATATAGTTTTAAACTTCCTGAATCTGTAAGTTAAGACTGGAAAGCAGTAATAGGAATCCTCTATCCTATCATGCAAACACACCCACACCTAGTATGTATGGGTAGCCACAAGTAGATGGGACAGAGTAATACACAAACCCTGATTAAAAAGTAAAGGGGAGGCAGATGAAAGAGGAGTAAGACTCCTTTACTCCAATAGACTTAATAAGAACAAATCATGACAGAAGAGAAGAAAGCAAGGAGAAATTTTATCTGCTGTTAAATTCCCTATATATTTGTAAATGCTTTTATTTTATGACCATTTCAAAAGAAAACTAATGGATTAATGCATTCTGTCCATCATCACAGCCTTAGCAGGCTCTAGGTTTGCAACTATCAGTAAGGTCATTGACCTGAATGGGTTTCTTGATAGCAAGTATTTCTATGACTAGCGTTTCCCAGAGGACCAAGTCCTGAAAGCGGTATTACCAGTATTCCAATACAGCACTGAAAAAGCAGCATGAGAAAAACAAAGTAAATAAAACTCTGGAAAAACACAGTGATGAAAAATACTAACTTCCATGCTGTCATTTCACACAAAACTTTACATGAAAGGGACAGAAGGCAAAGTACTTGTTAATCAGGAAACACCACATGTAATCTTTAGAAATATCAGACTGTACAGCAGCATCAGTGGAGTTCAGAGCATAGACTAATACCACAGGTATCCCTAAGGCTTGTTTACATGTCCTAATACAGAGCTCTTGATGCATGAGAGCCCATGAGCTTAGTCATCTCGAGTTTGAGGGATAATCCAGAGAATTTTTTTTATCTCTTCCTTTCTGCCCTTTCTTCATCCAGATTTTTCAGAAAGTTCCCCTTTCCCCCATATCTCAAAATGGGGACGGGAGAACTGGAATAACATTTTGTCCCCCCAAAAGCTGTACTTCTTAAAACAGATAGATTAAATCTCAACCCCACCATTCTGGGAGTGGTAATGTGAATGGTGGGGAGGTATCTGGTTACTTGGTATGATCACCCTAAGCAATTTCTTTGCATGAACTGAAAATCCAGATAAAACGAGCTAATTGATAAATTAAGAAAGTAAGAAATAATAATATTATCCATTAGTGACAGACTTGTTGAGAAAAGAGTTAAAAAAAAAAAAACAAAAACCAATACAAAGTACAAATACTTTCATTTCGTCATCAAAAGATCTGGGATTTTTCACTTTGATGTATCACCTGCAAAGGTGTACACTCAAAACACCTGTCACATTAAAAAAGGCAAGTTAATAGTTGAATATACAATGCCTGGTAACATAAGGGTTATTTTTCTAGCTCAAACTAATGGCCCATCTGTGGTGCTGCATGGCTGGAGATGACAGTGCAAGAAACCACAAACATACAGGTACCGAATCATCACACCCCCACAAAGCCCATGACTATATTTTCTTCTCTGTAGTTAAGCCACAGGAGAATTTTAAGTTAATATTCCCTTCATAATTTGGTTGCGTTAGTTACAACAACGTGGGATATTTTGGCTACCAGTAGAGAATTCACTCCCTTTTTTATTTTTGAAGGTTCCCAGCTTTATAATCAAAAATAAAATGCCACATAACCAAACCACCCCATTCCACATCCAGATTTGTCAAATTAAAAATATTCTCAAACATTCCCAGCTATTTTTCAGGCACTATACCATATAAACAGCTCATTTGATAATGTTTTCAGCAAAATTCTGAATATTTGGGTTTATTATTCCATAGTGAAACTGAACACATGGCTTAAGCCCATATGTATTTTTAATGACCTGGTTTTACTCTCCCATTGATCTGTTGTCATGTTTAATCAAGACAACAAAAAAAGAGTAGCAAGTAAGGTAAGCTTCAAGTACTGAACATTTAATCACATGAAGGACTCTGTGGGGAGGAAGGGGATAAATTGACCTTTGTATCAGTTTTCATGAGCTTACGTGTCCTTTTTAGCCTCCCAGAATGTTAACCCTCTAAAGCGGGAAAATAAAGTGACTGTGTTTGAATGAAACAAAAGGCCACCCTGGGGAACAGTCTTACTTTTGCATATGCACTTTGCAAGTGCAAGGTCCTACACCTGGGTCGGAGCAATCCCAGGCACAGCTACAGATTGGACAGAGAAGAGATTCAGAGCAGCCCTGTGGAGGAGGACTTAGGGGTGTTGGTCAATGAGGAAATGAACATGAGCCAGCAGTGTGCACTTGCAACCCAGAAAGCCAACCGTATCCTGGGCTGCATCAAAAGGAGCATGACCAGCTGCTCAAAGGAGGTGATCCTGCCCCTCTACTCTGTTCTCATGAGACCTCACCTGGAGCATTGTGTGCAGTTCTGGTGTCCTCAACATAAAAAGGACATGGAACTGTTGGAACAAGTCCAGAGGAGGGCCACGAGGTTGATCAGGGGACTGGAGCACCTCCCATATGAAGACAGGCTGAGAAAGTTGGGGCTGTTCAGCCTGGAGAAGAGAAGGCTGCGTGGAGACCTCATAGCAGCCTTCCAGTATCTGAAAGGGGCCTGTAAGGATGCTGGGGAGGGACTCTTCATTAGGGACCGTAGTGACAGGACAAGGGGTAACGGGTTAAAACTTAAACAGGGGAAGTTTAGATTGGATATAAGGAAGAAATTCTTTACTGTGAGGGTGGTGAGGCACTGGAATAGGGTGCCCAAGGAAGTTGTGAATGCTCCATCCCTGGCAGTGTTCAAGTCTGGGTTGGACAGACTCTTAGGTGGCATGGTTTAGTGTGCGGGGGGGGGTTGGAACTTGATGACCTTAAGTTCCTTTCCAACCCTAACTAGTCTATGATTCTATGATTTTATTTGGAATATTATTATCCAATAAACCATAGAATATAAATCTGTAAATACTGGTGACTACAGAAGGGTAGAACAACATCAGCAGGTATTTTTAGGTTTTTCTAGTCAATGATTCATGAGCACAACACCTCTCCATACTGAACAAGATGCACACACACACACAAAAGTACTATTTTTCGCACTATTTAAAACAGTAACACCACAACAGTAGGATATATCATACTGTGAAGCTATACTGTATATAGAAACCTGATGTTTCTTTGTTCAGTGGATACAACAGTTTCAACAGGGATTTTAAAAGGGTCTTAAATTCTGTATTTCTTATACCCTTAAGAAGCCTAGAAATAACTAGTCTTCCAGATTCCAGTCCTTGAGATCTTTATTCTGTGCATATATCTCATTAATAAACAAATGTGATTGATCTGGTGTGGAAAAGGCAAGCAAATCATGTTAACAGATCACAAGCACTCTACCAAACTGAGCATTTTAACTGAATACTGCTGTTAGAGTCCTAATTAATTTCTCTCTTTTTAAAATACACACAAACAAAAAAATCATCAGATAACTTCTAGAACTACTCTGGGGACAGTATGTGAGCCCCATTTTATATTTCCCAGCAACCTATCCTCAGATGACATCATGTGCCTCTTCATCTGAAATGTTAAACTTGGAGAACAGATCTTAGATTTAAGGAAGTAAAAACGGTCAGAAAGAAGTAAGCCCAAATTTCCCAGCACAACCTGTGCAAGCAGGAAAATCTATGTTACCTATATCTTGTTGTAAGTACAGTTTTACAGTATGCATTAGTGATCATTAGTATTGTTTATACGGCTGAAATTTGGTGTTATCCTCATAGCAAGCACACGTAACAGTCATAACAGAAGGCAAACGTATACCTAAACAGCTTGTGTGGACTTCAGAATATTAATAAAACAGCAGATTTAGCAACTACATTCTGCCAACTCTCTGTAAATGCTAAATTTTTATACAGACTTTCTGCAAAACATATGTGTGTTAACTTTCAATAGAATGGTAGGATGATTCACTAACCACATAAAGGACAAAAAAAGTATTTTATGTTTAAACTGGGGACAAAATAAGACAGACAAATATACGAAAAAGTCTTAACCTCAGTTTTTTGTTATAAACTTCATTATTAAAGAAAACGTATCTTTACAGCACAGTATTACAATTGCAACTATATGTTTTAATCACATAAGAAGAGGGCTTCCCTATGGAGGATGCAACCTACTTGGAGATCACACCTTTCTGCAGCAGATATCACAAAGTTCCTTCACAAGAAGCAACATGAAAGTAACCATCTAAGTGAAAAAAAAAATGAACTCAGAAGCAGCACTGTTTTCAGGTCTACATAAAGACTACAGAATTGGTGTAAAGGAGTGGAACAGAGGCAGATGAGCAAAAACTGTATGAATTGTGTGAGGATTTACTGTAAGGACTAACTAAGGTAGTGCACTGTGGGCACTGCCCAGTCTGACATGAGAGATGCAGCTTCCTTTTCCCTAAGATCAAGGCAGCATCAGCCTTCACAAAGCATAGCAATAGCACAGCTTTGTGCCTACACTACAGTCACAGCTACAGCTTTGCACAGGCCTATGCAAAACTCATTAGAAGCCATCTTGCATAGCAGCTGGAGTTTTGCTGCAGTACAACTGTGTGTTCAGCATGCTTTGATGCTCAAGCAGGTTTAGCTCTTGGAGCTCCCCTATGCCCTGGCTACTCTGCAACCACTGAGCCATTCTGCAGCCAGGTAAACCATTTAAAAGTTTACTTTGTGATGTCTGCACTTAATTATTTTCTAACTTCAGGTGTACCTTTGCTACAGGAATCTCAGCCACTGGTGGCAACCCTTTCACCATCTAGCTACTGCTGCCACCCTTCTGGTGGCAAATCGTAAAAGATCAGTCTTGCTGAGCAAGAGGTGAACTAACACCCTTATTTTCATTCTGCACTAATAAAAACCACACATTTCGCTTCAATAAATAACTGAGGGGCTGAAGGTGAAGTGATTCAAGAAGTTCTCAAAAAAATTAATTGCTAAGTGTATTTTATTTATTGTCATGGTCACCTAAGGCACCATCTAAACAATCTTCAATCTTAAAAGCTAGGTTAAGATTTTAACTATGCAGTATTTATATCTTTGCACAAAGAATTATACAAATTATACAAATGCTATCACAAGTAACCGTGAAGGACTGAGTACAGGGAAGGCTCAGTAAGGGGGACCAAAGAAAAATAAAAGCAAAGCAAGAATAACAAGAGAGGAACAAAACAAACATCCTGGAGTATGAAAGTGATAGAATATCAGTCAGCTAGCATCCTCACAAACATTAGCCAAGAATTTTAGACAGGAGGATTCTTTAGAGACCACTTTGTAATCTGAATTAGAGGCATATGCACAGGCGCAGGTAAATGGGGTGCTAGAGCTAAGAAAAAGTTCCAAATAACTTCATTCCTCAGTGGGAAAGCATGAATTTTCATCACCCAGTGAAACAGTGTTAAGAAATATGTTTCCCTATACGTCCTGCAGGCATCACCTTGGACCACTGTCAGGACCCCATGAATACACAGGAAGGGCTCCTCAGAAGAACAGGGACGATGAATGAATGGTGTTAACTAGGCAAAAGAGACCTGCTCTGTTCTGCAGCAGGACTCCTTGCTTGACTAGCAGTGGTTTACCTAGCAGTGCCAGCTTCCCTGCCCTCCTCCCGCAGACCCTGTGGGGCTCACAACACAGAGAGGTGAGCCTCTATCCATTGCATACCTGCCTCTACTTGGTCATCACAACTCCATCCCATCTGTGTTAACCAGGCAGATGACTGTGGAGCCAAACAGAGAAGGAGCACAGTGCACCAGAGGTGCCCATGGAAGGATGGGGAGGTCACCCAGGCTGAGCACCCTAAGACACTTAAAGGTGTCTGAGAGATGATGTGATGCAAAACTGAATTTTGCTGCTTGTAGTAGGAGGACTTACCACACAAGTTTTGTCCACACTACTGCGGAATCAATGTTCCTCTGTAGATCATGCTGAGAAGTTGTAACACAAACATCAGTAGCTGAGAACTAGCAGAAGCACTCCATACATGAGACCTGGCAGTCCATATACAAAGAGCTGGTATGCAAAAAGGGGGTCTTAAGCACATTTTGAGGTTTTGGCTTTTGAATTGGGCTTTTGAAGGCCCAGTAAATATCAGTCTACAATGTAGTCAACATAAACTAACATTTTTCACACAAAAGCATTGTTACTTTGAAAAAATACTTAATGCTTTTAAGAAAGACACACTTGATTAAAAAAAAAAATACTATTTTTTACAAATCATTCTTAAAGGATTTGTACTGTCCACATTTTAATTTATACAGAACAGGCACTTGAATGTTTCGTTATTACTGTTGACTTCCCTTTCTGAGTATACACAAATACATAGTTTTCCCTTGTCTTAATATCTCACTGAAAAAGACTTCCTCAGTCCTATTTGGGATAATGAGAAAATGCTTTAAAATCAAATGAGGGGAATTAAATAATAAGGCTATACACATTATGCTTTTAGTAACTTTAGTGGCAGTTAGGCAAAAAAATGATCTGCCTAGGGAGGGAACTGAAGGATTGTCATTAGATGTGTTAAGAGTATGATCGATGTAATACTTGAGGGACCAACACAAGATGGGGTGAGTGGGACTGAAAAAGAAAAAGAACAAAAAGAGTAAACCAAACAAAACCCCACGCTTACTACTCCAATTAAAGGACAGACCAAGTGACCTGGAGGTGGAGAACAGAATCTAGGTTGCTTTATTTTTTTAGGTTCTGGGACTATCTAGCTATAGGAAAGAAACAAATATAAAACCAAGAAACGGTAACTGTTCTTTCAGAACACTGAAGCTCACCTGGTGTAAGAGGCAGAAAGCAGTAGCTATTTTTGTGTTTCAGAAAACCCTAATGCATTTTCTACTGGTTATCTTCTAGCAGTATGCTTTTCATGCACTGTACTTCAAGTGACTCCACTTAAATAATACGGTCTTTGAACCGACCTTGTAAAAGTTTTCCCTCAGAAATAGCACAGATAGAAATGAACTTTAAAGGTCAGCCTTATTGGGGGGGGTGGGGTGGGGTGGGTGTGCGAAGGGGAAACGTCTGGCTTCCAGGCTGCAGTTTATACATACAGGTAAAGGGTGACTGGATTGCTTGCAAACAAGAACTATAAAATGGAAGCAGACTGATTTTCATTTTAGTTAAGGAAATCTATACTAAAGATCCTAATAGGCTCCTTATCCCTTTGCCACAAACAGACTTTCCTAGATAAATAATCCACTGGACATGCACTTTCCAGCCAAATCAAACATTTCAGATTCAGGTACAGAGCCACTGTAGACTTAATGAGAGGACAGCAAAAGCACCTTTCCTCTTAAGACCTGCATTATGTCCTACACAGCATCACTGCAACGAACTATGCCCACCTTTTCCATGGTCAAAGGGATCATTTCCACATCCAGTGCTAGCAATACACAACACAAAAAGTGGTTTGCTGA
The DNA here is from genome assembly GCF_037157495.1 of Lathamus discolor. Lineage (NCBI taxonomy): Eukaryota > Metazoa > Chordata > Aves > Psittaciformes > Psittacidae > Lathamus > Lathamus discolor. The sequence continues at coordinate 34,381,646 of NC_088887.1, forward strand.
GCAAATACACATCTTTTCTTCTGCTGGCCACAGACTGAACAAGGGAGAGGTACAGGTGCAGTTCCCTGCCCCATAGCACAGCTGGCAGTGGGATCAACAGCAGCTCAGAGGGTGCCAGTGCAGTGGCTGGGGAGATGGGGGACTTCTGTGGCCTCCCCACAACTTCCCTATCCAGAGCCACATCCGTCCTCCTCTCAAATGTCATTGGCCCAATTGAGGAGAAAAATAATTAGTTTCACTCTACTTCCTGCTAATTACAGAGTGTATAATCTGCCAAACGATGTACACACTCATGTTGGCTGTGGCCTGCTGCCTCTCCCTGCTATCACAGGCGTACTCACTCTGAGACAGGCAGCGAATGGCTTACCAGTGACAGCTGGCAAACCAGCCTCTGGGAATAAAACATTTTATCACTTCATAAATTTCTAACAAGGTTTCAAATAGCTTCAGTTTCCCTCCTCTCAGCTCTGTCAGCCTGGCAAAGGAGTTGGGGTTGGGGGGGGAAAGAGAGGAGGTGAACACTAATTAAATCTGCAGCAGAAAAGTACAACTAGAAAAATAGTTCATTATTTTTAATAGGTAACAATTAGACCACAACCCCAAGGAAAGTTGGATTCTTTCTGTGATCCATAGGAAAACCAAAATCTATTATTCCGCTCAAAAATTTTAACATAGGAACAAGTTAAGCACTTTAAAGTGCAGCTGCATGACACGTTTAAACTTAATGGAAGGTGACACGAAACGCACTAAAATCTTGAAAGGAACATGCCGCATACCTGGCGTTAAGATTTCATATCACTATTCAGATAACAAATGGTTTTGGAATTCCTCCATGAAGCTGCCATCAGGATAAAAAGCTGTATTATCATTATTATTATTGATTAGACAACATACTACATTACACTGAATATGACAACCTGTCCATAGGAATATAGCCGGAATAAAACAAATAGGATGCAAACAACTATTGATCATATTTATAGTGCACTGCCTCACAGGTGTAAATGAGCAACTCTCCTTTCAGCATGGATTTAAAAAAAAAGAAGGACCGATTTAGAATACAAACGTCCCAGAAAACGGAGTATTTCTGCATTTGGCCATACAGAAAAGTTGTAAGAGGTAGAGATTTCACGTGGAAAATAGGATAATGGGAAAGAGGTAAACAGAAATAGGTACTAGGAGAAAATAAAATAAATGTGTTTAATAGAAAATAAACACCACATTAGACTGAGAGTGCCACATTGTCAGAGCTAAAATAGACACTTAGTACATACGTCCTCATCTTACTAGTAGTGGAAACAAAAAGCCAGGATCTGTGAACAAGTTGACTCATTTTCATCATATTTAGCTCTGCAAAGTCAGAGCAGTGCTGCTTTCAATTTGAGAGAGAAAAAGAGCACAAGAGGAAGAAGGGCACTAAATCTGGGCTGTGTCACACATAAGAGAGTCTTCTAGTACCATGCAAAATCCTGCAGGAGAGAACTTAAGACAAAAAAATACCCAAACCCAAAATGAATGCACAACAGCACAGATGCTTTTATTTTGCAAAAAAAAAATTTGTCATTAGGACCACCGCTTGCTGCATCATCTTTTCAGCAGAATCTCTAAACACAAATGTCTCTTCTAGAAAAATGTATTTGCCTGAAAATATGTTTATTTTTAAGGAAAAGCTGAATTTTTACAAAGGCATGCTGCCAAATGAGTGTGCATCTTCATTAGAAAAAGCTGAGTTACTAAATCCCTTCTTTACCTCTGTTTTCACTAGCAAGACCTGCCTTTAGGAATCCCAACCCCTAGAGAACAAGAAGAAAGGCTGCAGCAAGGAACACACCCCCTTGGTCTAAGAGAATCCATCAGGGAATACCAGACATACGTAAACCCATAGGACCTGATGGGGTGTACCAATGAGTGTTGAGGTGACTGGCTGGCCCCAGTTGATAACATTTGACAGGCCACATCAACTGGGAAACAATAGCAGACTAGAGGAAAGAAAATGTGACTCTTATCATTGAGAACTGCAAGGAGGAGGACACAGGGAACTACAGGCAACTTAGCCTTATCTCTATCCTTGGTAAGGTGAAGCTAATCGTGGAAACCATTTCCAGATAGGAAGGGTATTAACAAGCAAAGAAGAAACAGGGAAGAAGGTGAAAGACAAGACTAAAAGGGAGGAAGAGGATGGGAAAAGGAGCAAGAGGAAGTTAAAATGAAAATGGGGCAAGAGAATAGTTGTTGTGAAAATGCATGTAACATTTCTATCTGATTTTAATTCTAAAAGAGATCAGAATTCCAGACTTAGGCCAAATGAATGAAATCAAAACCTTTACTTCACTGCCATTTCTCATGCATGGACCTAGGAGTCCTCAAAAGACGCCTGAAAAACAAAACCACCAACAAGCCTGACCTCATGACTTTGATGTGAAATGAATGGCAAATATATTTTAATCTCACTATTGCTATTAGTTTGTCATCTTACCCAAGAACCTGCTCTAAGCAAGAAATATGGAGACATTCAACATGAATTTGTGATGGAGACCTGACTGCTGCACCGTATGTTTTCTACTACAGCATTTCAAGCTAAGGAGCCACAGTGCTGAAAGTGTAAATCAGCAAAATTCAAGCAAGAAGTAGGATACATTTAAAACAAAAGAGAAAAAAAAATCCATAAAAAAAAAAGACACAAAAAACCCAACAAGAGCCATCAGCTATTAGGACAGTGCACCAAACTGGTTACCAAACTCTTAATCACTTGGAGTCTTTAAGTCAAGACTGGCTGCCTATGTAAATTGGGCCACTAGTAAACAACCATTAGCTGAATGGTGAGGGAAAAAAAGAATAGAGAAAAAAAAAGTATTAAAAAAATATTCAGGTGCTCAGAAAATAAATCTTTTGTGTTATTAAATAACGGAAGAGGCAATAACAATTTTAAAAGCAAGCCCGTATTGTCCCCAAATGAGGGTGTAAAGGAAAAAATCTATCCTGCTCACAAGGAAAAAAAAAATCATAGCGAACATTTTTATTCTGAACTAAAAGAATAAATAATAAAGTTTAGTATTAAAGATGGCACAATGGAACCTGCTAGCTTTATTCTGAAAGCATACATAAGATTTCCTCTGTGCTTATTTCTATTGCTTTTATTTTAAAAGTGATATGAAAAAAACAATGCAACTTTACTGAATATGTTGTTTAATTAGGAGTATGTTATTAATGTGGAAAACTATTTTGACAAAGTTTTCACAGTTGCACCTTGAACAAGCCTCAATAACAACTACAATTAAGCAAATAAAGTGGCAGCATGCTAGCAAGGGGCAGAGAAAGGACATGTTGGCATTCGTTACAGGAAGTAGAGGATTTCCTTTTCCCTCAATTTTTGCAGTTCCTAAAATTTAAAAAAAAATAAAAAAGACAATAAAAAAATCAAAACACACATTAAAAAAAAAAACAAAACAACCCACCACACAAAACCAAAACCATATAAACCAACAACCACCAAAACCAAAACTACCACCACAAACCACCTCATATCATGAAAGTGACCACACTAAGGTGTTCCTGCAAGGCTCATTACTGAGTTTTAATGAGGCAAGTCTAAACTGTCTGCTTGAATATCACAAGCTGTGGGAAAGCCAACTTGAGCATCAGCACCAGCAGTAAATTCCATGCACATGAGGGGGTAGAGAGAGTTCTCATCCTTTCTCCTCATGACAAAAGTTCATGCCCTTATCGCTTCAGAAGGGACACCCAAATCGTGTCACAGGAACTCAACTCGCAGCCCAGCCCAGCCCACCAAAATTTCTCCACGCATATGTGTATACCTACTTCACTGCCCCAATTTAGGATCCCAACTAGGCACATCCCACATCATCACCAGCCTCATGAGGTGTGGATGCCCAGGCACCTCTCCTCATCTGCATTGCTGGTGCGCTTTTGGTCAGTGATGTGGATCTCGGCTTAGCAGATCCCAGGGAGAGGCTGAAGCATCCTTGTGTGCAGCATCACATTCAGCTCTCTGCACTACCAACTCACCAGGTGCTATTACCTATGTGATGCAGAGCAAGGAGCCATCACCCCTGTGCACTCCAGTGGGGCACATGCCCCACTTTGGGCACCTTTAACCTAATCCAATGACGCTATGCGCATTGCTACAACTTGTGTTGGCTCCTCTATATTAAAATGAACAGGTATACAAATTGCTAACATTTCTGTTTCAGCATATAGTTTTATCCATTTTAGAAACAAGATATTCTGCCTTAGAGAGTTCATCCTCTTACTGATTACAGCAAGGTCTCCTTTTGCAAGTAAGAAGTCAGTAGAGACATTACAGGTTAACACCAGAAAAAGGTCACCTTTACCTAAATTCTCCTATTTCTGGATAAGGTCACAATAAATTATTTTTGGGTCAGTCCAAAGCTTTTTATTTATCCTGGAACACATGCTGCTTCTAATCCCTGGTCTCATTATAGCCAACAACACATACACAGGCTTAAGTAACCTGCATTACATAATTGGAGAGTAACTGTCCTAATAATTTCCTGCAGAAGCACCAAGGAAACATGCCCATTAAGAATGAGCAACACACTTCATCTCATCATCAGACCGGATTAAATGGCAGGACAAATGTGTAATTGGCAATATTTGTGTAGCACAGCCAGGACAAAAACACAATTGTCACTCTTGCCTAATCTTCTCAGGACAAGCCGCAATCTTCTCTAGTGCAAGTCTCGTGTGCACGACGATGACCCGAGTCTGGCAGCACTCCCACAGCAAGTTTGACTTTAATCTTTGACAGGCAGCAAGGCTGAACAGATTAATGGATCTGTCAACAGGCTGCTTGGTTGCTGGTGCTGCCTGCATGTGAATGTTGGCTCACAAGGGTGCCTACCCATGTTGCACCCCCTCTTCTCTGCACCCCCCTTACCCTCCTCTCCCACAGTGGTGTAGAACTGAGCAGCATGGGCAGCACTAGCATGATGTTCAGACTAGGCAGATCTTACAGCTCAGCCCTGCCACATCTCACTCAGTTGCTAATGCCTCTAGACACACACATACAGCACAACTGTGCCACTCAGTCCCATACCCCACACAGAGGTTACAGGAGAGAAGAGAGTAGGTTAAAGGCAGCTAGCCTAGACATCTCGCAAGTGAGCTTACAGACAAGCAAGGTCATGGAGCTATGCCACAGTGCTGCATGGGTTGGTAACTCAGCTTTGGTTTTATGCATATAAATTGAATTCCTCGCCAGGATTGGCAAATATTAGTGGAGGGAAACAATATGGCTGAAGCCAGCACGTAACAGCAGCATGCACTACAGGTGTCTGTCTGAGATCAGTTATCAGTCCTACATAACAGAAACAGAGACTGAAGGTATCTCATCCTTGTTTTATATAGAAACCAGTTGTTTACTGCTACTGGCTTTTTAATGCCAAAACCTACATTCATTCTTTCCCTTGGTCCTTTCCCTTTCCTATGCACTGCCCTGACATAAATTCCTCTTCAGTGCATAATGTTGTATTCCATCTGGGTTTTATTGCCTATAATAATATTTTAATTCCTTGACCTTTCCTTAGCCCAAATTTTCCAGATCCCAAACCTAATTTCTTATAAATTATTAGCTTAGAAAATCAGAGTGCATTCCCATCAAAAATACTAACAGATGTTACCACTAGCTGTTAAAAACCCTTCTTCAGTACACAGATTCAGGTAATAGGTTAAAAACTGCAGAGATTCTTACATATTTTTTTGCCAAACTTATAGTGTTTGCTAAACAAAATGTAAAGGCTTTCATCTCTCACCAGTGTGGCCTACAAGTTATCAGCTAAGTATGCAATGGGGCATATTTTCATTGAGTTGAGTCCACTTAAGGGCAGCCACTCTCTAAGAGGCACATTTGCCTCATCAGACCTGCCTTTACACCTACCAAGCTCTGGCTAAAGGATAGGGGACAAGAATGTTTAAGCCCAGATGAAACATGCGTGTGTTCCATGAATCTACATAACAAGTGTTTTCACCATGCCATCAAATATTAACAAACACTTTAAAGTTATTCCAAGTGCAGAGATAATGATTTCTAAGTATAAACCTACTAGAAGCTGTTAGTTTAAGAAGCTGTTATTTGACATCTTTTATTCCACAAGAATTCTTGCCTCTGGGAGGGGCTCAGGTTTGAAATACTACATACTTATCTAAAACAGAAAACTGAGCAACCTTAAGAGCATAGACTTTATCAGTGTTTTCAAACTCCATGGGCAATCCCAGTAAAGTACAGGCTCATGGATGAACATGGCAGATGTACAGGGACAGAAATCTGATCACCAGAGAGAAGGACTTGTATATAGGTCAACCAGAATCTCACGTACCATAAGAAATATTCATATAGACAAGAGAAGCATCTACGCAATATTCAATTTACATATAGAGGTTAGAAGAGATGCTAGATACCTTACTCTGATTTTCAAAACATTATTATACTGTTATGCTGTTGCATTATGAAGGTATTACATTATGATATGAGTATATGTTATGCCTACCATCTTAATAGAGTGTTTTAAACATGCCCATTACTTTGAATACTCAAGTTTCTCTAATCTCTGAATACTAGAATTAACAGCAAAATTTATCAAAAATATAGCTTCGGTTTCATGCAAGATGTGGACAGAAACTGCTGGAGCTACAGAGCACAAGAATATACACCAGTGAGTTGTCTTAAAAGAATATTACAACCTTTAATATACATTTAAGTAGAACTTGTGCATTTTTTCCTGATGTTAGTACTCAGTTCTAGCAGTGTTTTTAGGGTATTGTATTTTACCCTGATGAACACAAACATTAAGGATTGATTTTAAGGGAGATATTAACATAACATTAACAGCTATTTTAAAACTGCAATTGAGACGCAAGAGAACAGAGAAGAATGGGGGCATGTTTCCAAGATGTAAAATGATCTTAGTAGGACAGCTTTTGAGTGATAATTTCATAACATACTTTTAAGACATAATTTTTTGTCTTCAAGAACACTTCCACAGACTCATGCAGCATCTGTGGCCTTTAAAGGATGCAAGATGAAGGCAAAGAGAGGCTGTTGCAGGTTCTTTCAGAGTAAAACAAGTGGTCATGTCAGGGGCAGTGCAAGTACTAAAGAATAGGGAACTGATAAGGGAATGAATGCAGATGTAAAACTGGAAATATTTTAAGATAAAAATCAACCACTACTTTAACATGCACTGATGAACCGCTTTTATGATCACAATGTCAGACGATACAGTGATATAGGCAAATTTTCCACCCTATTTCCTGAGGTTATATATTCATCCCTGCACTAAAAAGGTGAGCCTCAATGCCAGAATAAGTGTTGAAATAATTGTAAGTGCAATGACACATGCCTTTCTAAACCAAAACAGTATATTTACATACCACTAAATGAAATGTGCCTGCACTTGCATTTTGAAACAGCTGTTTAAGAAGGGACATTAACTGTTATAAACACAAACAAAAGAGTTGATTCTTTTAAAAGGTGCAATAGAAAGATAGCAGAGAACAGTGTTTTAGCAAAGAATTTTCATATATATTTCAATGTCATATTTAACCAAATTAAATGTCAAAAGGTACCAGGCAAATCCCACACAGAACTAAAATAAAATGCTCAATTATTCATTTCTTACTCTGTGATACTTTCTAGAAGGAAATTAATCTAATTTGATCAATTATGTTTGTACCTGATCTCTAATGCTTAGAAGTCAGTGGAGTCATAAAATACTGTCCTCCTCCAAGAATGATTGCATCAGACAGGTGCACGCTGAGGAAGTAGGAGACATATTTAAGCTGAAGCGTAATATTGGTGGGAGAAAAAAGCTGGCTGTGAAAATATTTGAAGTGGAAATTACAAGACTGGTTTAAAGCCTTTAATAAAGGAAGTTCTCCATGCAACTAAAAGGGACAAACAACCTAACCAGTAAGTTCGAGACGAAGATTAAATGATGTTACTACAATTGCCTGCTGTCACAAAGGGCTGGAGCTGAAGAAACATGAATTATCTCAGGTTTCATGTTCTCACAAATATCACACAAGAATATGACACTAGAGTCACAAGTGAAACAATCACACAAAGGTAACATCTACATTTAATTCAAACTAAGGGAACCTTTTTAAACTTCAGCAAGCACAAGGAGGAAGCATTTTGGGGTTAGCGACATAGTCCATAATACTCTGTGTACCAAGCACTCTAGATTCAGACAAACATTTTACCACCAGAAGAACTAAACCATGAGTACACAGAAATGCTTCCCTGAAAGCAAATGAACAAACAAAAGGAAGTGGGCAATGAATGCATTTAATCTCCAATATCCAAAGGTTAATGGTGTCTGGCCTACACTGAACTTATTTCCAAATATGCAATAGCATGCAATCAATATACAATGATGTCCTAAACCGCAGCTAGAACCTGGACTACTACGTGCTGGAAATCTGCCTGACATGCAGCAGCCACACATCAAAGCTGTGAATAAAATTACTCGAGAGGCATTAGGAGCTCTCTTCACTGCCTATGAAAGAGCCCCAAGCCAGAACAAAAAAAAACTTCCCCAAGCATTTATGCTGCTGCAGGGCCTGAGGTCAAGCAGCAAACGACTAACATACCAACCTTAGGTAGCATTTATCAGATAAGCATCTATTTTTCAATGAAGCACGGGGCAGAAATCTTCAATATAATTTAGAGTTTTTCTCGCATGCAGTAATACTGTTTGCCTTCCTATTAGCAGTCATCGTTCCCACTTTATCCAAGCAGGTCTGTAGTGGTTGCATCCACTGGAGAATATTCTCCTTCATCCATTAGGAAAAAAGTCCAATTCAATACATTTTTACCATATTACTCAGAGGTCATCTTACCTTTTCATAAAGATAGCATGTGTTTTAAGGAAAAACAAAATGCATAAACAACAAAGAAACAAACCAAAAAAACCCAAGCCAAAATAAAAAAACCTCTGAAGGGGATGGAAATTATGGCAGTGATTAGAAGCTGCTGTATATAACAAAGGCTTCCAATATCTCCAGGCATTCAAGACTTTCTTTATACGATGCTTAAAGTACACTAAACAGATAAGGTGAGAAAATAAAAAGGTAAACTGTTCCTTATTAACATGTTAGTAATTTTTTCTGAACTTCAGAAGTCTTCACATCATCCTATTTATTTCTACTAACCTACAATAGTTGGGAAGCTGTATCTCCAGCTTCCCAAGTGCTTTGATTTAATTTCATGAAATCTTTATCCATTCTTATTTTATCCATTCCATTTAATGTTTGTTATAGAAAAGATTTCAGCCTAGACTACTCAGTTTGTACAATCTCCTCAAAAATAATTTTTGCCCGTTTTCTTTTTTCCATGTTCGCTTTGAAGTTGCTGGTTCAAGTCCAGTACGGAGAAGAAAATTCCACAGGAGATTTTCCTGTTCTGTCAATCTATCCCAACGTAACCAGCACTGCTGTTCTCTTTCAGTGTGCGGGAAGATTCTCCTGTGAAATTTAGCAATTCACAGTGTTTCTTATCAATAGCAAGATTTCAACATACAAAATCACTGGTTACACCACATTTTGAAAACACTCCACTTGGAGGCTCACCATGTTAGGACTTCTAGACTGAATTTGCAAGAATGATGATTAGTTTGTGTAAACTATCAGCTGAAACTCATTTCCAGAGTTATTCAGAAATTTATTACTGAACCTAAGAGCGACAGGACCAGCTCTGTAGCTGGGGTGCACGCTAGGGTTGCAAGCAAATTCATAACAAACAGTTCAGCTACATGATTTTGTATATTGTGTACATTATTCTTCAATGAAGGCTTTTCTCCTTTATTTTTCCTCAAAAAACGCCAAACCAAACAAAAAACCCCCACACCAAAATAAACGAAAAACTTCACCAACACCACCCTCCCCCCCCCCCCCAAAAAAACCAAAAACTAACTACCAAAACAGCAACCAATCAACCCTTGCACCATGCAGTTGGAAGAATACGAGGGGAAAACTATTCTCCAGCCACTTTACCACAGAATAAAACCAGCATTGCAGAGCAGCCTGTTGGCATACGGGCCCTTGAACAGATGACCTGAAGTGGTACTATCTCTCGGGAGAGGTTTTTGCAGCTTTTCATGCGCTAGCTAGTAATAGCAGCTAATATGATTGTCAGAGGACATTAAAGCAGCTGTTGAACTAGATAAATGTACAGGGTAACTTACCATAAGTGACATTTGTTTTATTAGCCACAAAACAAAATATTTGTATCATTAACAAGCCATCCATGAGTTTATAATGCTGCCATGGGAAAATGCTAAAATCTCAGACGTCCAAGTAAAAAAATAAGCCCTTGGTATTAAAAGCCTTAACAGATAAAAGCAGAAGGAAGCTTAATAGCAAAGAGCTTGTTTCATCAGTAATTCTCCAGTACACCTTTAGACTCGATTTAATTCTAAAACCTCAGTTCCCCACACACACCCTCCTCTTCCCATTCCCTGTCTGATTCTTTTATAAGCTGAAAATTAGGCTTTCCAGATCTGCACAAAAATGTACTTTGGGGGTGGGGGGGGTGGGGGGGGTGGGGGAAATCACAATGCTTTTCCATCAAAGGCTTCATCAGAAATGCATACTCACAAGCTCTTCTCAGGAAATTCAGAACAGAAGAAGGTGGAAAAGGCTTGTTAAATCATTAAACATAGATGCGCACATCTAGTCTGTTGGGCATCAGGACTTCCATGTATTGAAGAGACAGCACAAGACTTAATTCAAATGGAAATTGGAATATTAGGAATTTTTGCATTAAGTCTTTTGTTTCAAAAAGTTACAGCAAAATGATAAAATAACCTTAAGAATATAGAAATTCCTCAATACACAAACAGATCTCAGTGTTTTGCATGATCATAAAGGACAGAACCAACGGCTGAGGTATTCACTCTTGCTGCTAAACTACCATTCCCAAAAAGCAGTAACTAACTGATCTGTTACAACACCTGCAAAACCACTGAGTGTGAAATTAAAATATTTATTTGGAATATCAGTGACTAGTTCGTGTACGGCCTCTGGAGACCACAGAAAAATTTTGCAACCTCAGACAGATTCCAGCACCTGAAAGCAGGCTGCGAACAACCCAGGTCTTTCTTGGGTGATCTGGTATCAAAAAGTTTTATGAAAAGCTGTGTTATTCTTTGGAGGTTTCAACTAAATTTTGGACAAAGACACCAAAATCCAAGTCTCTAAATCGCATCATAGCTTATTAACTAACTCTCAAGTGCGTGTATGGAGAGATGTAGCTGACCTGTTTGAGTTGGGGGGAGGAGAGATGGGGAAAGAACTCAGCTGCTTAAAGATAATCATCTAGTGCTCTGTAAGACACCCATATAAAGCTGGCAGATAACTACAGGAACTGCTAAACCTTTCAGAACAGCTGCTCATGGAAAGGTGGGATATGTCACAGAACTCAAAGGAATACTAACCACTAGATTAAGGCAACTGAGTCCCCAGCCGAAGGTCTACCTCAGGATGGGCTGAGTAGCTCTCGGGTCTCCACTGGGTATAATGGCTGGCTTCCACAGACTACCATCAGAGCTTGTCACCTATCTAACTAGCAAGTGGACAGTAACATATTGACAGGTACATAAATGTCTTTTAATTTTTATCTAAGATCAACTATCACTCCTTCCTTACCTTAGACTGCATTAAATCAAACCACCGTATCACCAATGGTCTACAGAACCTGTGATCTTAATATGTGTTCTTAAAGAAAAAGATATATATGAACATAGTCAAACATCTCCCTGCCAGTCACCCTGTAGAAAACATCAGGAAAGAGATGTCCACCCCTCTGGTAAACAGTAGCAAAAATTTCACCTGAAATACATGTCTGCTAAATGCTCTCCGCCCTTAAGACAGTTGCATAACTAGCTTCATTTTACTTCCTAGGTATCATAGTTATACACTCTTTCCTGTTCAGTAATGGTCACCAGATGATGCTGCTCTGATCCTATCTCTGCTAATTTTGGTCTCCTCTTGGCATAATTCCGATTGAGTTCTAATAAAATCTTTGTTTCACACCACATTCAATATAACTTACTTGCAATCATCCAGATGTAAGCATATATGGATTTTGCATACACTACAGTGATAGTTACCAGTGAACAGGAAGATTGCATAGCGAAAACTGGAAAACAAAACTGGAGACTATTTGCTGAAAGGGAAAGCAGTAATTTTAATCAATCAGGCCATATTTTGTGCTTAAGAGATTCATCAGCATACAGATGCTACATATCCCTCTTTAAACTTGATGAAAGTAAATAGAAAGGCATAAAGACACAGGCCTATATTTATTTCTCCATAGAACTAACTTCAGCACCACTGAAACTCTTAAAAGCAAGACATGGGGGGGGGAAGAGGGGAGTGTGTAAAAAAATCAGCATCAGGCATATCATGAATCATATAAAAATAATCATCAATTATTTTTATAGTTATAGACAACAGGCATGTTTTTCAGTGTTCAAGATCTTCCAGTAGAGCCAAGGGAACTCAAGTATGTTTGGGTATTAAGAGCAGCATGCAAGGTGGTATCACCAAGTAGAAGAGATACAAGCCTACCAGTTCTACGCTCTTACCCTTAATCTGCCCAGTTCCCACTGCATTCATCATGACTGAGTCCAACATAAATAGTTTCACAAGGTCAAAAATAAATGGAAAAATCCCTCATCAGTAATACCAAGGATCCAGCTAGGGCCAGAGGAGAGAAATGAATAATTTTTCGTTACTCTTGAGAAAATGGGGTATTATAACTAATGGGGAAAACTGCATCTGTTTCATGCATATAACATGAATGCTAAGGGAACCATGACATTTTTGACAAATTGGACATCGCGCACAACATACTTATTAATTCATAAATTAAAAATACATTCTGGTACCTTGTCAAAGGAACTTTGCTTCTGTCTTTTTTTCTTTTTTTTTTTTTTTAATCACCCAACTTGTAAAAAAAAAAAAAAGGCAAAAGAAAAGGCAAAAAAAAGCTCATATTTTTGAAGGAAAACCATAGAGGACTTCACATCCATCTTGAACCATCATTTCTCTCTATGTTTCAGATTGAGTTGAAATTTCTAATTGAAATGATTTTTTCATGAGTTAAACTATAAAGGAGAAATAAGTGATACATTTAAATTATTTATTCATCTTATTTATAATTAATTAGGTTTTTCTCTGTGCACAGTCAGGCTATACTAGAGTGTTTGATTTTTAAAAACTTCTCTATCATCAGGCAACAATAGATGACTGCTTTTCTCATGTCACTCTTGTTTTAGCTTGCTCTAGAGATTCAGACAACTCCCGTTCACATCTTGGTCAGCTTTAATGCATTAACCGTCTCAAGTCTCAAACAACAGCTAGAACCTTTCCATTAATAAGAGGTGTTAAACAGAGCTGCATGCCAGCCTGCACACGTACAAGCTGCTCTAAATAAGGAGGGCGAGGTTGGGATAAATCCCAGGTAAACATAATTTTTTCCTCTTCCTCTCCACTGAAGGAAAAGGGAAGAAAGTTGTATCTAGATGAACAGACCCCAGGTCATTTCTGGTTTTGACCCAGGTGAGCCATTTCTTTTCTTCACCTAAAGAGCAACAATAAAGGAGAGAGGGCGAACTGCTTACAAAAAGCATGAGAGGCAAGAACTTTTGAACGGAAATAAAAACAAGGTCTTCCAGGTAGTTCTTCTCCCAGGACAGAGCTCCAGAGATGGCTCCATCCCATGCTGTATGCAATGGGAATAAGAACAGAACTGCTCCACATGGCACGAACGGGCCCAGGCAGGTGGCAGTGGGAGATGCTCCTCACAGCTGCCTGCACCAAAAGGTCAGCCCAGCCAAGCACTAGATACCATGCTTGCTGTACTACTGTGTTTGTCATAGCTGGAAGGAAATAGTAAGAAGGGTTTTTTTTCACACACTGGTATTGAGAGGATAATTGACCGGAGTGGGAATTTAACCCCAGGAATTCCATCTGGGGGGACAAAAAAAAAAAAAATAAAAAAAATAATATATATATATATATACACATACATACACACACTTAAAATCAAGAGATCATCTTTTTTAGGTTTGTTCCCTGGTCTCAAGGGTCATCTCTCTTTTTCAAAAAAAACTGACATGTGTATGCAATCAGAGCAGTCCTCACACAGGTGGGCCTTTTCATGGAACAGCATTATGCTGTGCAGTAAAATCCAAGGCAACTTTAAAAGGGGTTTTTGAAGATGCAAATGAAAGACGTTGCACTTATTGATCAAGATAAACATTTGGGGAAGGGAGAACGCTACCAAAAAAAAAAAAACAAGGATTGGAAAATTTTCACAAATGTGTTATTTTTAAAGAAGGGTTTAGAAACTGTTAAGCTTCATTTTCTCCCAAGGTGTCCAGTAACAGTGCAACAAAAGCTGTATTTCTCCTGTATAAGCCACTGAACTCAGAAGCTGAGGTTTCAAGAAAGAGGCAAATATTGCAAAGCTGGTAAGATCTCAGCATGCAGTAACACTCTAGTTTTCATATAGAAATATTTTAAAATTTTCCAGCACTTATAATACCGTAGATAATACCATAGCTAAATTTTACAATTCACTTTAAACCCAGTAAGATTTTCGTTAGAAAATAATAATTAAATGTGTATTAAAATATGCACCATTGAAGGGGGGAGGGAGAAAACAAGATTTTTTTTGCAACCGTTACAGAGCAATGATAAAGATAGCCACATCCTGTAGAAGCTAGAGAAGAGTCAAGAAATAAGAAGTTTTACAAAACAGCAAGAGGAGCTCCAGCTATAGCTAAGAAAGGAGCATGAAGGTGTAGCAAAGCTGCATAGATCCAACATTCACTGGGCTGGCACCTCCTATTTCCCTCTTTGCACTAGGAGGTGAACCATGCACACTACTGCTCTAAGGAAATAAACACACCAGACATGTGGGACTGACTCAGAATTAACGCATGGGGTATGATGGAAGACGCAATACCTTCTGCTGCAAGGATGCAGTTAAGGTGTAAGCTCCCTGGCCAGCAAACATGACTGTGGTGAGCAAACAGATAGTTGTTCTCCTGCAAAGGAGAGGACTGAGCTTCTTGACCCTAAATCAGCTGAGCCAAGGGGAAATCAACAGCAGTCTGGTACACTTACAACTCAAGGCAGGCTGTGGGCAGAGATCGCAACATAGCTGGAAGGTAGCCTTTGCAGCCCCAGACAGCACATTGAGCTCTGGAGGACAGAGGAGTGAAAAACAGGATTTGGTTCAGGAGGGCTCAGCTTCAATATTTGCCCAGCTGGCAGCAAGCCCAGAGGGACCCTGGCAGTACAAATCCAGCAGACAGCAACAATAACCTGAGCGCTCCCTATCCCATCCCTCTGATCCCCCCAAATTACTCTCTGTCTTGTGAGAAATTAGCTCCTTTTTCATCTGCTGGATTCAAACATTAGCTATCCACAGGCACCACTTCTGCATTGGCTCCACAAGACCACACATCCCCAGTCCTCACCCCTGCCACATCTGATATCATTCATGCAAGACGGCCCCAAGACTTGAGCTAATAGGAAACATTTTAGAGAAAATCTCCTCAGCTTCCTCTCTCAATGCCTGCCCTCCTTCTCACCATAGCTCACCAGCACATCAGAGCTCATCCAGGTGCTCTCCATGGGAGCTGGCAACTCCCTAGCACCAGGGATCACTGGGCTCTCATGAGTTTTGAAGCCCTGACTGTTGCTGCCTATAAAGGCTCACTACACCATTATCTCATACACAGGAAAAAAAGAACTAAAAACCTCACTCCTCCTCAAAACACAGAGAGAAAGAAAGCTTAGCTGTATACCTGCCATTATCATCTTTTTAATACAGCTTCCAAACACATCCTGCCAGTACAGTGAATCCATCGAGTGTCACGATGGTAAAAGGTCAGCAGCCAAACCAAATAAAAAGTGAAGAACAATGGAAATGGATCACTTGAGATTCAGAGATCCATCTTTCCTCCGCAGTGTTTGTTTTACTGGCACAGCTGGCTTGGAATTTTTAGCAACCATGAAAACGTGAGGAGGACAGCTCTGTGCGACACTACTAAATCTGAACCCAAGGCGAGCAATACATGATACTGTCATACCTGAAATGCAAGAGCAATTTAATTCTTCTAAAAAAAAATCTGATTTTCAACCCTTCTATGCAAAGCTGCTATATTGCACTGTTTATTTCTAATGTGAAAGCTGTACGGAATTGCATGTGGTTCTTTCTCCCTTTAGAGGGGGCCTATTTCACCTTTTGATGTAATCTTATTTGATGTTTCCCTCACCATATTACAAATGTTTTCAAAGCAGACAATCTCCTATACAGTCTCCCTCCTAAAATAAAGCATCAACCATAATAATCTTTTATGTAGGTCAAGAATAGTTTCACAGATCTTCATGCAAATAAGTCTTGAAGCAAACAATCCATAGGGATTCCCATGCCCTCAGGTACTACAATGTTTTAATTCAGCTGGTTACACAAACCCTACCTTTCCAGAAACAATTTTTGTTTTTCTTTGTTAGAAGCACAAACTTTCTTGTTCCATGGCCTAAGGGCTTCTTTTGTTTGTTTGTTTAGTTAAAAAGCTATGGCTTTGGCAGTCTGCCTGGTGATGGTGTACAGCACTGGAAGGATTTCAAGTGCTCTCCTATAATTTGCAGGTATGTTTGTTGGCACAGAGTTAGTGCTTGATTCTGACCCTCACATTCTACCTCTGCAGCTGCAGGAGCCATCCTCAAGTACTGAAGAGCACCCCTTGTTAGGGAAGAAGACTTATGCTGCCCTCCCTCACAGTGACTCCCTAGCAAGTAGCCCTATCTAGTGGATTAAGGTTTTATATCGATTTGTATGTGATAAGCGTAATCCTGTTGGTTACAAGGGGACAGCTCAAGGTGATCGGCCACTCAGGTTTGGCCTTGCATTAAAATAAAAAGGGGTAAAGAAAAAAAATTTGTAAGGCAGGATGGAAAAGAAGAAATAATTGTCTTGTGATATTGGTACCGGACTTCAACTGATACTACATTACACTTCTCAGTCTTTTAAAAGACACTTTCAAACAAAAATAGACTGTAATAACACTGTGCAACTGTGCAGTGAAAAAAAAATTGGAGATACCTGTACAACTCATTTGAGTGTCCAAACAGGTGGAAGCATCTTTGAAACTCAGAAAGAACCTTATCAAAGAGTGCATTAACTGCTGAGGCAATACAAAATAGTGTTCAACACTAACACTAGCCCAGTGGATCACTGTTGCAATCCTGCTTCCCCATGTCTGGACACTTTCACTAGAGAGGTTTAGAAGAAAAAGCCTTTTTGCTTGATTGTGAGTTTGTTTGTTTGTTTTAATTAGATCATACAGTTGACCTGCAGTCCAAATAGATACAGATGGGACCACAACTGGCAGGTTTTAAGTCTTTTCACTGATTTTTAAGTGCTGAAAAAAAGAAGATTGTTCATACTGGCTCAAATTCTATGGCTATAAGTTAAAAAGAGAGGAAAGCATCTGGGGAAGATAAGAAGGCAATCCACTCCCCAGCAGAAGTTGGTATCTCTTCAGATCCTCCCCACCCTTTTACACCCAAGTATGTTCAAAATACCAAAACACCCCAATCAGTTATTTTCCTTGCTGCTACTTAAGAGCTCAAATCACCATTGTTTTAAATTGCAACAACATTTAAAGCAAATCAGTTAAGTTTCCATTGGAGGGATGATGTATTTGCAAAGCACCTAGGATGCAGGCATCCCAGTGACAACTTTGACTTTCTCAAATGCACAAACTGGTCAAGAGGTAGATTGCTTGGTGAAAACAGGTATTTTTTTAATCACCAGTGGCAACTTCTCAGTTGTCCTGCTGTTTAGGATGCACCCGCAAAGACTCACAATCTACGGGCTGCGTGAAGACTACAAATAAGGACGCAGAGCAATGACTTCCCATCATACAGGAACAACTTCATGTTACTAAGAGTCACTCTGATAAGGAATTAATTGGTAGCATATTACAGGCTCCAGAAAAATCATCCATCCTTCATCCACCCTGTAATTTTGACACAATACTGCCTCTACAAATCATAAAATGTACATTTGAAACATTAAACTATTTAGATGTATAAAACAGAGTCAATTCTTCCACTGATAAATACATTTAATTTGTCAAAATTAACCAAGCCACATTATTACAGAACATACTAATTTGGATAGCTAATAGAAGAGCTACTGTGTATCAAAACTACAGTTTAGTTTTAAACCATCTTCCTCTTCTCTCTTCATCTATACACATATAGCTTCTTGCCACATTTTGAGACTGAGAAGCTGCAAATAATTTTTATTGATATAAACTTTAAAAAAAAGCAAAATACATTAAAGTATAAAATCATCAATTTCAAAAAAAGATATGATTTTGTTAAAAGGATATAAATACTTCAATTCATTTTTTCTAAGTCTACCAAAATACATGTCAAACAAGTGTCACATACAGGAACATGCCACCAGAGATAGTGCATGCTTTTGAAGTGTTCCCATTTAAACAGAAGTGTATTAAAAATTATGATCATAGAGTGATTTGGATGTGTCCATGTTAATACCAGACAGGTGAAAAGGTGGAAGAAGACATTGCATAGAAGCAATAACAGTTTTGCAGGTGGTAGCCACAGCTGCTGTGTCCTAGCTATCTGGCAACAGTCCCACTGTGGTTTGTGTCTCAGAATAGCAAGAAGAGGCCTGCCAGTACAGCCCACTTCCTCCCTCACAGTGGCACCAGTCTGCATCCTGGGGCTGATAATCACTAACCCAGTAACCCCAACAAGACTAGTTAGCCAACTGGCAGGCATCAGAATAACTGCTTGTGTGATTCCCACTCCCCAGGACCGGTAAAGCATGTCAGTTCTACATTTGCTGCTCAGGCAACAAGAACGTGAGTCTAAGTTATATTAAGGTTTGTATGTAAAAACCGATGACAGAATCATACAGCTGTAGTTGCAGAGGAGGAAGTTAAGGGCCAAAACCAACAGTACTCTCTGGATCTACGCCTGTTAACGCTGATGAACCTGTTGCTCTCTAGACACCAAGAAGTATCGCAGCTTCAAGTTCATAATGGAGCGTTTCTAATTCTAAAGACTACTTTTAACCTTTCTACCGATACATGACCAAAATTTTTATCTGTCTTAGTTTTTAGCTCATTCAGTAACCTTCAATTCCACATGGGTGTCCCCTAACTTAATCTTTAAATGTCTTTTTCTCCAGGCAGGAAGGGAGAGGTCAAAAGAAAGGGAGTACAGGGAAATTAGAAAAGAAAAACTGTTCTTTTGATAAAGAGCAGAACTTATGAAAACTATATTTCAAAGAACTTCAGTTCAATTATAATTGTTTACAACAGCTGACAAGCAAGCAAAATTCATCAGTAATACATAAAATTGCCCAGCCCTTGCATACATTTCAGAGCACCTCAAGACTTCCATGCAAATAAATAATTAAGATTAGCCTTTTTTCTGTAGAGAAAATGTTCCAGAAATAGATTCAGAATTACATTCAAGCCACCAATATTTCCTCTTCTTTGTTTGCTTAAGTACCGCATCCAGATATTTTATATTCTGAAAAACAGCTTTCCTCCTTTATTTCCCCATGTTAAAAGTGTTTTGCTTAACTTAGCAAACCGAACAATATCAGATATGTTTGCAAAGGTACTTATTTTGCATCTCCCAAAGCCTTCTACCTTTTCAATTAAATAAACTATGGAGCTAAGTTAAGATGTATCAGACTACAGAGCACATAAACTGCTGCTTCTGAATTAATGGCTAATGGTATTAAACACACATACACATAAATTGCACAGGTGATAAGTCATAAAATGGATAAATCTTAGTACCAGTGTTTCTGTGCAAAGCGGTATCTAGCTTCTGTAAAGAGTTTATAAACATCAACAAATGGCACTGGCTTCAGACTTGACAGACCACCAAGCACAAGTCAACCATGAATTCTCTTATTGTCAAATTTAATAAGATTCTCAGCAATGGGAAAATCCTCATTCTGTGATACAAACATTCGAAGTCACAGCCTGCTGCTCATTTCTTAATTATGTAAAAACCTATTTAACACTTATGTTCAGTCTGCCATTTTCATCTGACTCAAACTTTAGGAATTATTCTTAAAATGGAGGGTAATAGTTCTTAGTCAGGAATGAATAACAACTGGAGGGTTTATTTTGCACATGACAAAGAAAAAGTTTCTAATTTTCTAAATTAGTTGCCTTTTTTGTTTTTAGGCAAGTTCTGTGGATTTTTTTTTTTTTTGTTTGATCAAAAAGAATTGGATAGAACCTTTCTTCTGTCCTCACTTCTAGTCACATACTCCCATGTTGTGCTCAATATAGACAGATTCTGAAACAAAGCTATTTGTTACATAGTAATCAAGGAACACGAATTCAATAGAACTTCATTTTTCCCTACATGGTTAAAACAATACCAAAACAGAAAAACAAACAAACAAACAAACAAAAAAAAACCCAAAACAAAACACAGAGGTCTTACTCAATTTTTACAATGGAAAAGGCTAGTTCACCAAGTTGAGAAAGTTGTAAGGGTCAAGAACGGATTCCGAGTCTTGGTATGTCATTTGATCTTTGGCTACTACTCACAGACCTTTCCATTTCCAGCCCAAATATCACACACAATAGCTTAACATTCCATGTTAGCATTCAATTCTAAATACTGCGGAACGGATTTTTTTTTTTTCCTAGTGTATTTATCTACTAAATCTAACAACACAGGTTACCCAGCACCGGAAACTTGCTGTGCCTCATTATGCATTTTAACTCTCCCTTCTTCTTTTCTCTTTTGATGCACAAAGCAAAGATATCTTGCATAGACTTATTCTTATTTAGATGTACTGTACAAAACTACAGCATTTTTACAGAGCTATGATGCCATAAAATATTTATAAGGACAAACAAAAACAGCATAGCTCTTTGTAAAATCATTTACCACCACCGTCTTTATCCAACTCCTACAGAAGCTGATTGAAAGAATCCTGTGAGTTCAATAGGACCGAGACCAAACTAACAAAGCAATGTGCCGAACATGCTCAGGTTTGAATAAGCAGCATAACAACACGACCTCAATGTACTTTCTTTTCAAATCTCCTTACAGTCTAAAAGATATATCTAAACAGCAGGGGCACAATGAAGAGGGAACAATCTAGCAAGAGTTTTTCCATTGTACTGGCATTTCCTTTCGCTCAGCTGGTAGTGCCTAAGAACAATAACAATTTAAGTTTTGTACAGGACACATGCAGAAACCTGGGGTTAAGCAAAGTATGTCAAAATTGAGCAACCTTATGTGGAAGTTGCTAAAAGGTAACAAACACTACTCCTGTTAAAAAGAAGGTGGAAGAAAATCTATCCCTGTGACAGCAGCCATTTTAGACTACAGTATTATCCAGAATCTTCCCATCAATGAATATTTTGCTGCATTAACATTTGAAGACAGGTTTTGAGCTGAGTGTACAGATATGTCAGAAAACTTGGCTACTTATAAAGCTCAATATAAAGTGTCACTGCTTTTAAATATGTTTTGGGTTTTTTTTTTTAAGAAGGGGGACAACAAGAACAAACACAAACGAGATCCATTTTTCAGAATAAGAGGATGCAGAGTGGAGGAATAAGGACAATAAATCTCTTCAACAATTCCTACAAGGAAGAGAAAAACACAGACAGCCCATGTTTCTGTCTTTCATTAGGTCAAGCTAGCACAATTTAATTGCCAGCAACTAAGTATCACACAGCTGCTCACTCACACCCTTCCCACCATCGGTGGGGCAACGAGAATTGAAAAGAACAAAAGATAAAACTCACAGGTTGAGACAAAAACAGTTTGACAATTGAAATAAAATATAATAATAAATTATTATTATTACTACTATTATAATAATAGTAATAATGAAAAAGGAAATAACTAAAAGAGAGGAATAAAACCCAAGAAAGACAAGTGATGAACAGTACAACTGATCACCACCAACTGATCAGTGCCCAGACTGTTCCACAACAGCAATCAGCCTCTCCTGGACAACACCCTCTAGTTTATATACTGAGCATGTTGTTCTATCCCATTCCACAACAGCAATCAGCCTCTCCTGGCCAACACCCTCTAGTTTATATACTAAGCATGTTGTTCTATCATACGGAATATCCCTTTGGCTAGTTCGGGTCAGCTGCCTTGCCATGATCCCTCACAGCTTCCTGTGCCCCTTCTCACTAGCAGAGCATGAGGGACTGAAAAGCCCTTGACTTACAATAAGCACTGTTTAACAACAACTACAGCATCAGTGTGTTATTAACATTATATCCATACTAAGTCCAAAACAGAGCACTGTACCAGATATTAGGAAAAAAATTAACTTTATCCCAAATGAAACCAGGACAGTATGGTAGGAAACTTCAGTAGGACAGCCAAGGAGAGATTGTATATGGGGAATGTGGGGAAATTAGATGAATGAAGGTTTCAAAGGCTTGTATTTGGAAAAACAGAAATGAAAACAAAGCATCATCATTCATTACCCACTAGCAAGGTAGAAGTCAACAAGAGTTCAACACATAAGCTGACTTGACAAAGGCACTTCCATACATCCTAGATACAGAACAGAGCTCTTACTGATTTAAAATACATAGGGGGAGGGGGTGGAGTGTGCTGGGAGAAGGACATGGGTCTATAAGTAACTAATAGGATAATAGGATCTTAGAGTTGACTTTTTTGCTAGCCCAACATAGGTGAGACCTGGTGCAAACGTGTGTCTCCTGCATTAAGTATGGGCTTCCATGCACTGCCCTGACCATAAACTAAAGGGACTGGACAAGCATTTCCTCCTACATTTTTACAGAAGGTTAACTGGGCTCCCTGCAAGGAGGAAAACAGTAAGATTTTATATCCAAATCTACTGCAGAGCAACAACACTAAAACACAAGATCAAAGACATTATTACCATTACATTAAAATTAGGCAGCAAGAGGCAGGGGAGAAGAAACAATTACCATTCTGTAACCACAAAGTTGTTATAAAAAAAAAAAACAAAACAACAAAACAACCAACCTGGGAATAGTGAATACAGGGCGGGGGATGGGGACAACACAAAAACAAAACCAACCATCCAAACTGGCTATAGTGTCTCATGGTAAAACCCATACACACCAGCTTCAGGTAGATTTCTGCTGCTGACTGCAAAGCATGAAGTAACACCACCCTAAAGTGAACTAGAGCCTTCCTTGAATATAGGTACTCAGCTTCACAGCTGAAGCTTGGTCAGTGAAGATGACTCAAACCTCCCACTAACATAATGCAGCAGCAGCTGAAATGATACCAAAGCAGCATTTAAAACAACATGTATAGAGGAAGAAGGCAACAGGGTTTTCTTTTTTCCTACTCTAAAAAAGAAGCAAGGTGCAACTACCAGCAAACTAATTCTGATTGCATGGATGGCAGGGCAGGACAGATTTGAGACTTTCCTGATAAGCATCTTGAGAAACAAATGCAGTTGCCAGTTGTCTGTGGGTCACCAAGCAGTATCATCTTTAGTGTCCACAATGACACTCAAATTTCATTTCCCCAGCCCTCAAATATCAAATATTGTATTCTACTTGCCTTCTGGGGAAACACAGCAATTTTTTTTTTCTTCTCTCTCAATCCACTGCCTGCTGTGACTCCTTAAATATCTATTCATCCTCTCTCTCCCTCAATTTTTACAGGATGTAGCCTAGGCAATCTCTATGACTATTAAAAAAATATTCTTTATTCAAGAAATGAATGCACAATTCTCCCTTTCACTCCTCTTCTACCTGTTCTATACCTAAATATCAAGTTGATTTCAAGGGAAAAGCAAATGTTTACTTGGGGGGAGAGGGAAGAAACAAAAGCAGCTCTAGTACTCAAACAGTTGTATCCCCTTAGCTCTTTAATCTGTCCCACTACCAATATATTTTTCAGTAATGTGCATACCTGGGTGGAAAAAACGTGGTAAAGAAAGCAAACTTTGAGCACCAGCAATTTGCAGGTGGTTTCAAAGGAGACAGGTTCAAATATTTCCCAGTTTAAGACAGCAACATCCCACATTCAATCACTCTTAATTTTTAACCCGAGTTTGCTATCCAGTTTACTAGGAGGGCACTTTTGAAGAAAGAGGTGAGACTTTCCCTTGATGAATACCTGCCAGCTAATTATTAGTGTTCTTCCAAGTGCCTTTTTAAATTCACTTATTATCTCATTTCCAAGCGAGGCAGTACTAAAATTTCCTAGAAACTGAATATGACATCATAAGAAGGTTTTTGCAGAAGCTCTCCCTGCATGTCCATTTATATTAGTCTCATCATCCATAACAAGTGTTTAAAAAGCAGAAAAGCAACCATGATGCATAATGCATTGTGTCATGATGCATAATAATTAAAACCCCTCCCCCGGCTCCTGAGGTTTAAAAATCCTTCCAACTAAGCATTTCAGTGTAAAGGCTTTGACAAAAACACCATTTAGGGACTTTCAAGTTTACAGCTATGCAATTTGTCATCATTTATATTAACAAGAAGGTTTAAAATAAAAACAACAGTGAAAGGAAGATAATACAATGCAATTCTGCACTTGATGAATCTCTTGTTGACTAAAAACCCCTATGCCTGGCAGTCAGGAAAGTTATTAACCTGCCAAATTACAGATGGAATTGGTGGATTTTTCTCCCAGAATTCTTTAAGCAGAAGAATGTAGAGTATCCCATGTTCAAGTATTAGCAAAGGTTACTTGCCTTTGGAATATTGATTAGCACAACCCTTGTGGGAATTATTTCACTTTTCCAAAGCAAATTAAAGATCTGAAAAGCAATTCTCAACTTAACTTCAAATGCAGTTATTTAAAAATGGATGATTAACGCAATTACTGCCTGGCGCAGAGAGCACAGCTTTCCAGAGGCAGCCAGCGGAATTCACAGTTAATGCTGAAATCAGATTACCTTGAAAGAACTCCCTTGATCCAGAGAAGAAAAATAAAATGGATACCTGGGAGCTTATTGCTCACCTGAATAGCACGTATTTCCTTCTAAACCATGAATTGTATTGCAGTTAGACGCGCACATACTCTCAGGTTTTCTGGGTTTTTCAGAATAAATTACACAGAAGCAGTGCATTTACTTGCATCCCTATGACTTGTTCTTAATTCACCTCCAAGGTTTTCAAACTGCCTGTTGAACAATGCTAATACCATTTAAAATAAGCATTTCCGTGGGCTGTTTTTGCTAGCAATGTTTCACTCACTAGTAAAATGCTTGTTTTTTTCTTTGAGACTTCCGTATAACAACCACCAGCATGGAATATACATATTCCTGAGCACAATTATACTAATATTTTTCGAGGAAGAACATCCTCTTTATAAAATGGTGAGGGACCAGCACCCATACAAACCAAGTAAGTTTCCCTGAAAACGCATCTGAAAACACCTGGCAAAGCAGGGATTTGAGCTTAGCTCTTTTAAGCTCTAATACCTAGCCTCCTAAACATTGTTGTTCTGCCTAGTTACAGAGCCATTAAGATCAAATACAGTTTCAAAATCAATGCTGAAATATTTCCACTGAAACTTTATGTCAACTGCTGCTCAGTTTTAAAACACCAATGCATACTTCTGCTAAAATAAGGATTTGGTAATGGTAGTAATACACATTTCACAGGTAATTATTTTAGACACATTTTTTCCTATTACAGGCTCTAAAATTGTACTACCTTTAAATCTTTACCAGATAGCATAAGTGATAACAAGCTGTAAACCCACAGAACTAAAATGTTGCTGGGAGCACTACTTATGACTTGTCAATCAGTATGCCTAAAAGTATATCTGTAGTCTGCAAAGTGGTGAGGTATTTTCTTCAGTTACAGAAATTAGACCACAGACTATGAACACAAAGTTGCAAAAGCCTATATGCCTTCTTTTTTAATAGTTCTATGAAATGGTCAGATAATACATTTTTTATTTATTGACCAAATGTGATTACTCAATGATCACTTTTTCCTTTTCTGAATGAAGAGGAGGGCAGGATAGCAAATGTGATGTTTCATACGCCAATCAATCTTTTTCATGAAACAGCTGTGTTATTCCCAAATGGCTACAAGAGAGGAGGACAAGCCTAACAGATTCTTTAGGAACCATGTGGTTTAGGTCAAATTGTGCAGGGTTTGAGAACTAATGCAGCCACTTTTAATCAAGTATAATAAACTGGCTAGGGTCTCATAAATGAGAGGATTAAAATGGTTTGGGTACATTGACAAGTTAAAAATAACTCAAGTAAGATGTACATCATCACCATTTTGCTAATGCATGGCTGCTGACCTGACTTGTCCTTTAAGAACTTCAGTTGTGAAACTACATGTTTTCTCAAACATTTGCACATTATAATCATGTACCACAGTACAACTAATTAAACACCACTTGGCTAGGACCTTCACATTTGTCATAGCCTGTCATGATCAAAAGTTCTTTGTGTTAACGGTTTAATAGAAGGACATACGTTCATTTTGAAAATGCATGCCAGACTTTGGTTTTGAGGTTTTACAAATTTATTTTTCTGTGATATTTTCTGAAAGATGTTTATGTGCTAGACGTGCCAGTAAAACATAACTGGTCCCAGATGTAAGATTTCTGGTTGATAAAATTAAATCACTTCAATTCCCTTTTCTGTGGAAATTTCATTGATCTGATCTCTGATCTCTTTCTTTGCCAGAAAGCATTTTTCTGAATATTCTTTCTAACCATTCTCCCACATACCCACCCCAAGCTGATGAAAGCAGAGGCAGAACTTGAAAGAAATATCGACTTTGTAGAAGCACATTTATTTTCATTAAGTCAGTTTTTCCAATAGGGAATAAAAGTCAGTCACACCAGGTATTTGAATCCAAGCTTCTTTCTGGCAAAGTTAAAGTAAAATTTCATATTCAGTTTTAGTCACCTCTGAGGATGGATCATCCCTGAGTATTTCTGGTGTGATTAGGGAAGGACAGAAAGGGGAACAGTAGGAGAAAAATAAGGTGAAACACAAATAACTGTCCTAACTTTCAAATGAATTTGTTGAGACTGACAAGTGCTATGAGATGGCACCAGAGACAGCCCTAGGCAGGAGAGGGAAGGACAGCAGCAGGAAGCATACTTTCGTCCTGAAGTGAGAGCTAGTATTGCACTAGCTATTAGCACAAGATGAAAAGGCAAGAAACAGGAAAATTTTAATTTCTGTGCCCTCAAGCCAAGAAAATCTTCCATATATGGGTGGTCCGGAGTTTAAGTGCATATAGTAGCTAAATAGCTTTGATTCACTAATTCCAGTTTGAAAATATATTATATGGGTCATCCAGTGGATTTTGTTATTTTTCCCCTCTCCCCAGACAATCTTATTTATGCTCTGTTTAATTGTTGTTTCTAGGCATTACTTATTGTCATCCCTGGTAAATGTAATCAGTTGCTCATGGACCAAATCTAGGATGCTCCTTTTTTAAAATAAAATACCCAGGTTTGTGCCATAGGACCATTTTTTCATTCTAATACTCTCCTGACCCTCTCTCTCAAAACATACATAGAATAATTCTCTGCAAGCAGCCGAGAACTGAGACACTTGCAAGATACAGGAGGCTTCAGAGAGTAAGACTGGACAGGACTTTAACTACTTCTTCCAGCTTATACGTTCACATGAGTTGAGGGCAGCCTGAAGCTGCACCTGATACAATCCAATACTTGCAAGCACAATTAGGACGGGGAAGGGGTTACTAATGTTTTCCTGAGCATGGCACATGCCTCACTGTCAAACACATATGCAGCAATTTCAGGGGCAGGGTTTTAGCAGTCAGTGATGCAAGCTAGATACACATGCAGGCTGGAGAGTGTGATAACAGTACCAAGAAGAAACCTTAGGGTGATGATCTCCCCAGTGTTGGCACAAGGCTTCAAGTCTTATGAAAAGGAAGAGGCTGCCCAGCTTGAGGACCCGTTCTTTCCCTTCTCATCCCTTTCAGGTGCAATTATGTGCAGCCCTGACCGTCTTAACACAATTCCAGCAACTACAAAGAACAACCTGATCTGAAGCAACCTGGCTGATAGTAACTTTAAATCAGCACATCAGCTGTAATCAAACTAAACAGCTAACCCCAAATACACTGAGAAAGTATGAAGGTCAGGGAAAGAATCAGAGAAAGAGAAAATTTACATCCATTAAAACCAGTCAAGGAAGCATGACTGCTTTCTAGAAAGGACAATATGTGTGTCAGGCAGAACACCAATGGTTTGACAAATCGCTGGTACTAAGGGTTGTTTCAGCATATGCCTGCAACAAAGAATATGGAAATCTTCAGTGCCAAGTTTAAAAAGGAAGAGAAAGTTCAAGTTTCTGCACAAGACTTGGGAGACTACAACTGAAGTCAGAGCTACTGAGATCCCACATATGCCCCTCCCTCCCACCTGAAGACAAACCCTCTTCAGAATCCTTCTTTATGTGTTTGTAGCTACATGAAGGTAGGAAATCAAACTACAGTCCAGACACATTTGAAGCAGAATTCAATATGCTTAGGAAGTAGTTATATACCTAAAATAATGACAGCTTGTCTTGCTGACCTGGAAGGTATCATCCTATCTATCCACTGAGACCAGTTTCTATATGAACACATCACAGGAAAACATGACTTAAGCATGTGATACCAGTAGAAATAAGGGTGCTGTATCTTTGTATACATAGGTTTGGAGAGGTTGCCCCTTCTTTCTCATCTTAGGTTTGCTTCTCTAATGCAAATCAGTACTGACCTCTACTGCTAGATTAACAGCATGTGTGCTTACTAGGGAAAGAGCAAGGACTACACAATAACACAAAGATGGCATTTTCAAAAGGGTATTTATGCTGCAGAATATGAACTCTTCTACATCTAGAGGCTGAAAGCTCTAAGGATGTTTATATTAATCCAAAAGAGCACTTTCCAGGTGGGCATAGAAAGTGTGCCCATTTACACAGACAGGGAAGTGAGTTAAAGACTTGAAAGGGAATAGTTTGGAGTAGCTCATCCTCCACAGCTATTTGGCTAGTTTTCTACCTGAATATCCCTCCTCTACTTCAAGATCATCTTTACAAAGCTGACCTCTGTGATGGAAGACCACACAGAGGACATTTGCCATAGAGAACAGGCGTACAATTAGTACACACAAAATATCTAATGCACTTCCCACCCACATTTTAGCTTATTTTGCAGTAGCATCCTCAGGTTGCAAGCTTAAGTAGCTTACCCAAGGCTAGGCAGGGTCTGAGGGCCAGTCCACATGGGGATACTCAGGAAATGAATCTGAAATTAAACTTTAAAAAAAGAATGCGCTAAGCAGCATCCTAAGCTAGCACTTTAATTTAGAATTAGAGCCTTAATTCAGCTTAGCCTAATTCTTTCAGTACTAAAATGGGGATGTTGACACAAGCCTGCTTCCAGATCTATTTATCTGAATCAGATGAAGGCATTACTACTTCCAGCTAGTCATCACTGCTTTCCAGATGGATGTGTCTACCCTACTCAACTATGATAGCAGAGTGATTTATGTGAGCAGTCCTCCTTACAGACAACCAGATCAGCTACAATTTAAAACAGGAGGTTTGCATTCATCTGGCCTCTTACTGAAAGGGATCAGGGATCGCTCACACAAACCACTACTCTTGGGGTAACCTGTAGGGACAATAAGCCCTCCCAGCCATGTAGCAGTAGACAGCTTTAGGTTGTAACTTCTTAAATCTGAACAGATGTTTACAGATAAACATTTTTCCACAATCTGGTTGGAGGGAATAAGCAAGTGGGACGACTGCCTGGGATACTCACTCAATTAACCAAAGCAAAAGTGTGAACTGATGAGCCAAGGGTGACAGCAAGTCTCACAGGGTCGGGTCTCTGGCAAAGGATGAGGCCGAAGTCATAGAAATAGCATATATTTTCTTAAACCATAAGCTTGGAGAGATCTTAATATTCAGTTGCTGCTACACAACTGCAATTTTATAGCATGAAGGTGCTTTTGGCCTCTATGACTTGAATTATGAAGACTCATCTATCCCATGTCATTTTATAGCTGGTAAAAGATTCTAGCATGCAAGTCACCTCACACGTAAAATTGTTTCCTAGACCATCTGAAAGGAATGAAATAAGATGTTACATGAGCTCTATGAATCCCTGACAGCTTTTAAGGTAAACAAAGGGGAGGAAAGGGAAGAGAAAACATCCTCTGCATCCCTATTCCCTTGCTCTACCTTCCCACACCTGGGGTACAGAAAAGCAAAATCCCCCTAGACAGGTCTTGGCAACCCTGTGTTCAATCTGTCTCACACTTCCCCTGAGATAAATTCAGGAGGGGAGAGGGAGGTTGCTCCATGATGAGGTCTTTTGCACTGTAGAATGGAGACAAACCATATGATTTCAATTTGGAATCCTCTCTCTGAACTCAGGCCACTTGCCACTATTGAATAATCTGACAGAGGAAGACACTGGTGTACACCTCCACAGAAATAGAAAGTCAGTTAACACATCTAGTTTCACGACATCAATTTATATTTTATATTCAAAGCCATAGTACCTAATCTTAAAAGGGTTTTTATTATTTTGCTTTCTTTTTCTCCATTATTTAGAGCCTAGACAGATGAAATTAGGTAACCTAAAAATGCAGGACCCCAAAGACAAAGAGAGCAATGTTGCAGTTAAACATTAATCTCCTAGCAGCATCAAGGTTATAAATTCAGTATGTTCTTCATTTTACACCATAGCTGGAGATTATCTCCTACAGATGACATGCAAAAATAAACCTGGATGAAAAGGGAGGGGAAAGCAGGTAGCAGGAGGAAAAACAACCTTCTCTCTCCCTCTCTCACACACACACAGAAAACAATTTGTTTTGCAAAGTCCTCTGAACCAAAATACATTTCAGCTTTTAAAAAGGGGGAATTATCTGAGGAAAATACCACTCAGAATGGAAACAGATAGGGGATTTAGCTGTACCACAGACTTTAGCCCTAGTAAATCTGGAATAGGATGTGAGGTGTGTGTATATTAACAGATAAAAAAAAAAAAAAAAAAAACTCCTTTTTCACCCCCTTTTTTTTTTTTTTAATCACTAGGAGCATTCAGATCTTCTAGAGGGAACCTATTTCTAATTCTGTTCAGTAGAGTAGGAAAACAAAAAGCCCTCTCCTCTGTCTCCCAACATCAAAAGGAACCATAGTGGTTTTAACACAGAAAATCCATTAGGTACGGAAAAAGGCAAGAGCCTCATATCAAGCTGAAAATAGGAATGCTTAAGCACAAGGCATTCAGGCGATGGAAATGCATTCAGAGCGTTTAGCACATAGGATTAATCGAATTATAATTTAATCATCTGATCAAATACTAATTAGCATAATCACTTGAGGGGAAAAGCTGCTAGAGGAACAGACGAAGAAACACCTTGGGCACCCAGCACATTTTAATGACGCGAGATCATGCATAGATTTTATTTTTTCTTGCTTTATAAAACACAACAGACATTAAGGATTGTAGTGCCGAAGAAACAGTTTAAATACTCCAGTCCTAGATCAAAGGCAATTCTCCAGCATAGACAATGTTGAAGCTGGGTCTGCAATCTACAGTTTATTCAGATTTACGAAAGGGCTGTAAAACTACAGGAGCACTATGCTACCCTGGTTTGCCATATGAAGACTAGAGCATGAGCACACATTTTAGCCCACAGTGTTTCCATTATAATCATCCCTTACTGTTTCCCCCCGAGTCTCTCACATGAATGTTTAACTATAGATCGCTTAGATGACCTTCAGGGATACAGCAAAGTATTAGCATCCTTTTACAAACTGCATTTGAAGTAATTAGTCTAAATCAGCTGGGTTTTTTGGCTCAGGGCGGGGGAGAATGGGAAAGCAAGAGATATTAAGGGAGTTTTCTGTATAATATTGTCTATCTCTCCTGGTAAAATCATGCCACTTTTAAAAAAACAAACCTAGAGGAACCAGAAAAATCACCCTGGATGTTTATCCATACAATAAAATGACATTTGTGTCTGAAGAATGGACAGGAAGAGATAGATAGAAAGAAGCTAGAAGACTGCATGGAAAGAAGGAAGGGGAGAAACAGGGCTTTGGGTGAGGAGAGGATCTTTTGTTTGAATTTTTACACAAAATAATTTAATTGAATAAGTGTTTTGATTTTCAAATGAATAATTCTTCTAGACACTAAAAGCAATTAAATGTTGTTAACCACAACATTTAAAGATAAGATGGGACTTGGAAAAAGTTTCCTACAATGTTATGTAAGGAAGCAAAATGATGAGCTGCTTACCTATATTTTAAAGACATGAGATCATACAGGCTCAGCTGTGAACTAATTTAAATTGATTATATCCCTCTTACAGAGCTATTACTAATAATCCTTTCATCTTCTCAGAATGTCTGCACACTAGTAAAATAAGGTAACAAGTTACAGTGTAGGGCCACTTTACCCCAGGATTT
Organism: Lathamus discolor; assembly: GCF_037157495.1. NCBI lineage: Eukaryota > Metazoa > Chordata > Aves > Psittaciformes > Psittacidae > Lathamus > Lathamus discolor. The sequence goes on from NC_088887.1 coordinate 34,414,197, forward strand.
CTCCATACTGGGCACCTTGCTATGTGCAATCAATATGAGCAGTCTGGAAACTCTCATGAGGGCAATAGGCAACTCTCAACTGCAGGTTACTGTTCCAGAAAACATTCCAACATCAACAAAGAGATGAATATCACTTTAAAGCATTATCACACTTTTAATAAGAAAAGTCACTGATAGATGAACTAGTAAAAGGCAATAAATTCGTTTCTCACTGGCATAAAGATAGAACCACCATACAGCATGTGTTCCTAGCTCAGAGAGAGAAATCGTATACCAGCATACGTGAAGTCCACTTGATTAAAAAGTAATTTCAGTTAAAAGTTCAAAATTCATGTTGAAAACGTCTAGCTTCACATTCTTGTTTGTTTCTTTCCAATCAAAACCTGAAAGGAAAGCCAGGAGATCTTGCATCCAACCTCACAAAAAAAGCAATACATCAAAGTGAGGGGGGAGCAACATAACACTGGTAACACTACTTAGGACAGCACCATGGTCAGAGACAGGCTGGAACGCAAGACAACAACCACCGTCTTGCCAAACCCATCTCTACATCTCTTTTCTGTTTCCGGCCTCTGAGAGGGCAACAGTACTGAGCCAAATGGCAGCATCTCCTGCTGGTATTGGAGGTGTAACTCCCCATATCTTCCACTTTCTAACTTTGTAAGAGTACCAGCACTGTGCCATGTCAAAATGCCTTCATTGTGCATTTGCGAGCTATTTAATGTGTGATATTTACTCAAAATAAAATTCTCCAAGAACAAATGCACATGCCTTAGGAAATGCCAGAGCTAAGGTGCTCAACTAGCCTTATCCCCCTACACCAATTATTCCAATGTGCATCCACACCAGTTATGAAAACAGTAGAAAGGATGTGGGGAAGAGAAACTGCATTGCACAGTGGTCAAACGAGGCTGTTATTTTTGAATATGACCAAGACAGAAACAGAATGTACTGATCCAAAAAGTTCTCAAAGATTCTCTGACTTCAAAGCAGTCAGACTACTATTATTTAATTGCTGAAAATGTTAAAAAATAAAAAATAAATTAAAATAAATAAAATAAAATAAAATAAAATAAACTTTAGCTCCTTTTGTAATTACTAAAAATCAACATTCTTCCCTTCTATAGAAATGCATTTTGAGCTGTGGTAGGAATACTGTAATTGCTTTTATCCACTAGGGACAAACTTTTGAACATAATAAATATGCACTGAACTGCTACAGGTGCAGTGTCTTCAGACAGGCATTTCTTTTCCTCTGCATTGCCTTCACATGTGCCACTGGTTAAGACATTCAAAAAGCCCTCTATCGCTATCACTAGTAGAACAAACACAGCTGGAGCACATGTAGCACTTTAACAGGACAGCCACGTCTCTCTGAGGTTGCACTGCTCCTTCTTAAGCATGAATTCACTAGCTAAAGGCAAAAAAACAGTGTGAAATGAAGGAATTTGGATAGGATTTTTGTACTAAACCAGGATAGCAAAGCTCAAACCTAAACCTCCCTTTCTTGCCCAGGAAGAGGAAAAAAAAAAGGGAAAAAAAAAAAAAGGGAAAAAAAAATCCACATTGCCTGCTCCAGGGTGTGTTCCCACCATGTCAGTACAGCTTTCCTCAGGACTTGCTAAGCAAGCAGCTTCCCGATTTGTGGCAGAGACAGAGTTGCTCTCTGATGGGGTAGCAACCTGGTGTGTTGGAGACACCCTCCTCCACCCAACAGGGCTCTCAGGAGGCAGCATCCAGAGAGGTCCCCAGGAGCAAAGCTATGTGCTCAGGCACATGCGCTAAGCAGACCCTACTGCACCAAATCTGCCAGTTCCAGCTCCCAACAGCTGAACAGCAAATCACAACTGCCACTGCTTCTCTGAAAGCCTGACAGCTCAGCCTCTTTTTCTGAGGATTAATTATCTCCCTCCTGCCCAATAAAGGATCTCAGCTCCTTCCTTCTTCGCTCAAACAAGGGACTTGCGCATCCTACCCTACAGCTGCACTGACATTCATAGGATTGCTTTCCGTTCTTGATCCCCCTCACTTCCCCAAATCCATTTGTTGCCCCAGGAGAAAAGCTTTTAGGGACAGGATAAATACTTTTGCTACCAAAATAAATACAAATAACTGTAAGGATAAGGTGGAGAGAAGAGGTGCTGTAGGCCTGCACAATTAAGCTTATATCACAGGTAAAATCGCATGAGCAGACTCAAATGAAGGAAATATCTGAATACAGGCAAGTCAAAGACAAGGGCAATTGGGAGTCTGCATTCCTCATCTCTAGCCACACAGCAGAATCCATGCAGAGCACCATCTTTCTCCCTGGCACAAACCAGCACCAAGGAGTTATGGGGACCAGCATTTGGGAGCCCCAAAGCCACATGTTGTTTTGTTCCCCACCCACAGCTCCTGCTCACAGAGGAACAGGCTCAACCTTGCCTTTCCCACTGCAAACTACAGTCAAGACTTCAGAGACTACTGCCATAAACTGTCGAGCTTAGACTTAGCCTTCGATACTGCTCTCCTGATGTCCCACGGGGATTCATGCACTTTGAGTGCCCTTCCTTTTCTTATCAGACCTTGCAGTGCTGTCTGAATTCCCATGTAGTTTTAAGCTCACCCTTTTCCCTTCCTTACTCTAAGAAACCATTTTTATTTTTTAAAAATATATATTTATAAAAAGTTGAGAGCAAAAAGCTGTGACCACAATTAACACAACAAAAACATGGCAAGTGTCACCTACGACTCAAGTCCCATAAAGAGATGAACCTTACTCTCCGTATTTCTCTTTTCCCGTGCAATGACAAAAATCTAGAAGCACCACGCAACAGGGCTGTGGATAAGGTTCTCATAGTGGAAGAGGTCACTAAACTTTTAAACTGCCCCACAGAAAAGCCACCTAATAGGAGGAAAAGGCTCAGCTGAAGAATGTGCAGTGCGTGCGGGACCTTCTGGATGGTAAACCACAAGGGGCCTTTTCTGTTTCAGCTGAGGCCCACCTAAAGCATGTTTTGCTTGAGTTACATCTTTTTCATCAAGACCACATCCCAGGAACATCAGAATCTGCTTTTCATAATAACAAGCACTTTGTCAAGGGCTTCCACTGTCCTTAACTCAAGCCAAAGGTAGTCTAACAGCATGCCACATGCTCACTTCTTAGTTTTCAAGTGACTTCATGCATTCACAGTATTATCCCGAGTCACAGCCAAAATTCCAAATGACAACATTCCCACAGAATACCCCAAAGACTTCAGAAGGTAATACTATAAAACAAAAGCAAACAACCAACCGCACACAGTGACTTCTGATAGAAAAAACAGTCACACAAGAGAATTTAGCAAAAGCCAGAGCTTACATTTTATTCATCACCTTTCCACAGTCTGGGAAAAAGCAGCCAACTAGCAATTTGGTGCACTCATATCCTACCATGCAATTTCTGCAGTCCAGTAACAACAACATATGGGATCTACCAAGCCTGCCTATTTTGTTATCCCAGCTAGCCTTCTCTGTCAGCTTAAACAAGAGCCACATGTCAAAGACTTACATTTGGCATTTGAACTCCATACTAACTACTAAACCTCTAGGAAATTCTACTGAACAACAACATTTTATCGCAGAGATGCTTCTAAAGAACAGAACTGAAAGCAAACACGCCCATCAAGTTCCTTAATTCTGTAGCACCTATAAACAGGCCATGGAGGGCTGCTACTCTTAAATACTGAGACAAACACCCTTATAGTATGCAGGCTTAGCATAAGCCATTCATTTGCAAAACCACATGGGAGGATTTCACACCAACAGATATTTATATAGACAGGAGCAACCTACAATCTTATCTATAAAATCACTGCAAGAAGATTATGTAGACAGGCAACAATTCACAACTACAGTGTGGTACAATTACATTCTAGTTGTATTGAAAGACCCCCGGTCCTTCCAAGAATCATTTTCTGATATTCTTAAGACATTGGAGGACTTCTAAGAATTTACTCAAAAAATTACTATAGATGACAGAATAATCATCTAAAGATGGCTAAGAATAATTTTTAGTCTAGTACAAACATGAATTTTAAACTATAAATCTTCTGCAGGGGATTACTGTGTAATTAATTTGAAGAAAATAGAATCAGTGTACTTGGACAGCAAAGCAAAAGCCAGATTTTCCATACACAGAAAGTTTAAAGCAATTACAAGCGATACAGATTTTTTTCAATACATATGTGTGTGTATAAATATAAATATATTTTAAAATCCCAGAGAGAACGTTATCCCTGACATACTTGATTAAGAACCACATGAGCAAGATGGTTGATCTCCAACTCACACAGTGGCATGCATGTAGAAGCTTTAAATGCTAACCAGGCAAAAAAATTCTCAGGTGGTCCTTGTATGTGCCTTTGCCTCTGCCACATCGACATGTAGCAGGATGCTATTTTCAGACATGCTCCCAGGCTGCCCCATAGCCCATGCTCCTGTTGTTGTGCAGGGTCTGTCCTTCTGGAAGCTTACGCAGAGGCACATCAGTGATTCAGCTTGGGTCACTGGGCTGCTCTCTCCCTCAATTACTAGGAAGCTCCAGGGAGGCTGGTGTTTGGGATGGAGGTGACTCTCAAAGCCTTTGCATTTAAAGATGCTTTTCTATAAATAGGATTGCTGGCTCACTCTTAAATCTTACTCCCTGCCTTCTAAGTAAAAATAGCTTAAATAAGGATTCTGGGAAGATTTGTGAATCTCTGCCATCCTGTTTGTCCATCCATTTGCCTGCCTTTGTTTCCTCAGTATGTATCATAACATTTGTTGCCCACTCCACTATGAAAGCTATATATGATGTACCCTAGTTTCTCTTTTCCTGATGACTAATCCAATGCCCTAATGAAAAAAAAAAAAAAAAAAAGAAAAAAGAAAAAGAAAAAAGCTTATGAGATAACAAGAAATTATTTTGTGAATGACAGTATAAAAAGAAAGCAATAGCAAGAAAAGCTCGTGGTGCTAAGTACTTGAGGAATCTGTGATGTGCTCTTAAACAGGTTCTTTTCAGTGCTCTAGAACATTGTGCTGTGAAAGGCTGCTATGAAATGCTTCCCATTGTAGGTTGTGGTTTTCTGTTTGGTTGGTTTAAAAAAAAAAAAATCCCAGTGTCTGATGAAATGCTTTTAACAGACAGCGAAGACTGAGAAGATAAGATTTCAAATCATGTTCTTCAAAAGAAGCCCTAATTTAATTGATTTTATAGCAGGTTAAAGAAAAAGAAACTGTTGATTAGAAAGGGTTGTAAAATATCTCAACCTATATTGTGAAACAAGTAACTTAACTGCATACACCTACACATTCGCCTTCAAATAATTAACTATTCCGATCTACAGACCTGTATTGGCTAAACGTTTTTGGGTTTTTTTGTCTTTTCAGAGTTTCAACAACTCCAAAGAAATAACATTTTTAAAAAAGCAAAAAATTGTAGCTTAGAATAATTAAATTGATAATAATATCTTTTCAGCCTTCTCCAGCTTTTAAAGTGAAAGCTGGAGTTGGTGTCTTTCCCATTGCAAAAGTGAAAAAGTTGTAGAGATTGATAAGTGGTGTGTTCCAATTAAATTCAAACGCTAAGTGAGTGGTATGTTCAAACAGGCCATAATCCTAGGCACATCTTAATTTGTTAATGAAAACATTAAGGGGAAAACTTTAAGGGGGAATGTAAATTTTAAGGGGAGTAAACTTTAAGGTGAAAGGAAGGAGCTCCATCCTCAGTTCACTACCCTGGCCAGCTCCACCTACTAGATGTTTATTTCATTGTTTTTTTTTTTTTGCTTTTTTTCTCGCTTCAATGTTTATTAAATAAGTAAAAGAGATTATTTCCCCACCATGAACAAGCCCTGCACCTGAAAGAGCAGCATATTTGTTAAGAAAATTATCCAGGCAAAACTATGAAAAGTTTAGGTCCGATCTGAGCCCATCTGCTCCTGTAACCAAAGCCTTGCGCTGTTTATAAGCTAGAACAACATTCTGGATGAGCTACTCATCAAAGCCTGCAAGATTTCCCTAAATTACTCAATTTATCAGTATACTAAATGAAAAAAGTTTACTCAAGAACAAACAAAATTAAAATCAACTTTAAACTTTTCTGGATGCAGCAGCACTGAAAAGATGTCACTGAAATACACCTTGAATACTGTTACCAGTTTTTGGCCCCTCACTACAAGAAAGACATTGAGGTGCTGGAGCATGTCCAAAGGACAACAAAGCTGGTGAAGGGTCTAGAGCGCAGATCCTATGAGAAGCAACTAAGGGAAATGGGTTGTTCAGTCTGGAGAATAGGAAGCTCGGGGGGCACCTTATCACACTCTCCTACCAACTGAAAGGAGGATGTAGTGAGGTGGGGGTTGGTCTCTTCTCCCAGGTAACAAGTGATAGGACAAGAGGAAATGGCCTCAAGTTGCCCCAGGGGAGGTTTAGACTGGATATTAGGCAAAATGTCTTCACCAAAAGGGTTGTCAAGCATTGGAAAAGGCTGTCCAGGGAAATGGTGAAGTCACTGTTCCTGGAGGTATTTAAAAGACATAGAATCATAGAATAGTTAGGGTTGGAAAGGACCTTAAGGTCATCAAGTTCCAACCTCCCTGCAATGGGCAGGGACACCTTGCACTAAACCGTGTTACCCAAGGCTCTGTCCAACCTGGACTTGAACACTGACAGAGATGGAGCATTCACAACCTCCCTGGGCAACCCGTTCCAGTGCCTCACCACACTTACAGTAAAGAATTTCTTCCTTATATCCAATCTAAACTTCCCCTGTTTAACTTCGAACCCATACCCCTTGTCCTGTCATTACAGTCCCTAATGAAGAGTCCAACCCCAGCATCCCTATAGCCCCCCTTCAGATACTGGAAGGCTGCTATGAGGTCTCCACGCAGCCTTCTCTTCTCCAGGCTGAACAGCCCCAACTTTCTCAGCCTATCTTCATACGGGAGGTGCTCCAGTCCCCTGATCATCCTCGTGGCCCTCCTCTGGACTTGTTCCAACAGTTCCATGCCCTTTTTATGTTGAGGACACCAGAACTGCACACAATACTCCAGGTGAGGTCTCACGAGAGCAGAGTAGAGGGGCAGGATCACCTCCTTCGCCCTGCTGGTCACGCTCCTTTTGATGCAGCCCAGGATACGGTTGAAACAAGCTGGTCCTAGTCTTTGCTGAAAACCTCAAACTATTTCACAAAGACTGATTATTTCAAACCCACACCACTTCCGTGAAAGATGGGAAGTTAATTAAGCACACCTTGCAGACTGGGGAAGAGAAACCGCAGACCCAGTATGTGAAGTAATGGATTACTACCACAGCAGGGCCATCATCTGAGCACCACTGCTTTGGCCCCCTTCCCTCAGCATGGCAGAGAAGGCTTTTGCAGAAATTCAGACCTCAAACAAGCTGAATTGCCTTCTGAAGGCACTGATCTCATACAGATGTGAAACTTAGGCAAGTGGTTTAATGGTGGACTTGGCAGTCCTAGGTCAGTGGTTGGACTGGATGATCTAAAAGGTCTCTTCTAACCTAAATAATCCTATGATTCTACAAAATCACAGTGCAGAGCTGTTAGGTATTGAACAGGGTTTGCAAGTTTGTTTTTATCATTTGCAGAAATAAGCTTCACTTTAAACCATTACCAAAAAATACCTTCATTTTCACACACTTCTAGTACTGCATGCTGTGGAAAGGAGACGCAGCATGCACCAGTTAAAAAGTTTAGTGACCGCGGATAGAAAACGCAGCTCAGACTCCTTCATCGGGTACCGCCTTTTCCCACCACGGCTCCCGGAAGCACAGCCAGACTCGTGTGGTTTGCTGCCCACTAGTGTCGCGTGGCTCTGGCTTTCCCCTCCACAGCAAGAAAACTACAGCCAGCCAGCCCCGAAGCCTGGGGGACGTTCACCCTGAGCAGAGGAGAAACACTTCTTTTAAAATGGAAATAGATCTTTCTGGCTGGGGTGTGCTCCGGGTGTCTAGCTATAACTATTCTTTATTTGGCATTTGGTATTAATTAATAGCTATTCATAGCTTGAGTAACACCAGATTAAAAACACCATCAGCTGTACTGTGCCATCCACAAGCACATACCAAGCTAAATGATTTCTGCACATGCATTAAACTTTCTAAGCTAAGGATTTGGTTACACAATTCCACATAAGCTATGTACCTGTTACAGTAAGTTTCTAAGAAGAGAGCTGTTTGCTCTTTTCCTTATGTGTTTCATCCCCAGCACTGAGAGTCACCATTTTCTTTGGAGAGTGTCATTAGTACCACTGTTACTTTCTCTGCTCCTTCTCCAGCCTAACCCCTGCTCTCAGTTCAGTGTGATCCTTCCCAGTCTTCTAATATGCTGCTAAAACCCATAGATATAGTGCAGGGAAAGGATTCAAACAGGAAATAATTTTAATGGAAATTTATTTTTAGTGTCATCTGTACTGTAGTGGGTGCCTCCTGATGCTCCATTGATTTCAGCAGAACATCTGTGGACAACAGGCATACAAGAAACCCAGCCAGAAAGAAGCCTGCAAATGGGATCAGCATACCTACATCAGAGACTAAATGATACCAAAACATACTCGTTTCTGAAAATATCATCCTAATTCTGACCTAACTTTATCACATTTATCTTTATTTCAATAAAAAGCAAGGCTTTTGAAGGAGGCCATTCTCCCCCCACAGCCTCCCCTCCCTTCCCCCTCCTTCTTTCCCTGTAATAAGTGAAATGCCACCTTATTACAAACAGGCTACACTAACTTTCACTGTTAATTTTACGCACTTGTTTCTGGACTACTTACATATAGTAACATGGAAGGTAGTATAGATATAGTAACCCTGAAGTAACTCAAAAGTATTGCTCAGGATTGTGACTGCATGACTCAGGCTTTCAAAGTGGTGAATTTAGCTGCATAGCTCCCACTGATGTCTATATCATCCCACGCACTTACTAAGGCTGCAATATATTTATGGTTAATAGATACCTGTATTTTTAAGAAACTCACAGCAATGAGAGTTTGAAGCCCTTACAAAATCTAAATGTTCAATGAGGTATTTGGAAAGGTTTTGTTTCAGGCTTCACAAATACTAATTGGATGTAACAGCATGTCAGTATTTTATTGTCCCCAGAAGGAAGTTATTTCACAAACATAAAGCCTACCCAGTGACACTGCTCATATCTAATTTGACAAAATGTATTTGTGCTGACAGACTGTAGGGCAATACGGGGGCCAACCTTGCTATTGTTATTCAGATGGTTTCCATTATCTTCAATGGAAACATAGCCCAAGATGACAACTATAGGGTTAAACCCATAACATGGGGGTTTATTTTTTTAAGCTATTTGTTCCCTTAAAAAGAAGGGGAAAAAAAAAAAAAAAAAAAAAAAAGCCATCACAGAAATAACCCAAAACCAACAACAGGAACATAAACATGAAGAATCTTATACACATTAAAGTTAAAATTAGAATGAGATGTAACACATAATTAAAAAACAATCATACACATGCATACACATGCTTGCGTTGTAAGTAAATGTAATATAGTTCCGTAAGGGGTTCAGAAAAGGCAATGGCAGAAGCCAAGCAAGCAACCTTCAACAGCCTGCCCCCCTGCCTCCCCAGATATAGTCCTAAACAAATACTGCCTCCACACAATGGAGCTCAGATATAGATAGAATAATTAAAATAAACGTGTTTATGTGACATACCTATTTAGTTATGCAGTCATTTTCTTCAAAGCTATATTTATCCGATATGACATTGCATTAAAATCTGAATTCCTTTAAAATACTATTCTCTGATTCTTGACTCTGATATGATAGTCCAGGTAAGGGTTACTAGCAAACAAAACGGAGTTATTCAGTCTTAACATGAAGGTAGACACCACTTAAAAATAATTCCTTTACAAAGATCCTAAATACATATGCATTTTGACATCGGGTATAATGTCAAAACACACTTCTTCAGTTGAAAAGAATCATTGACCCATCCATTACATATTTCTACAATGCCTTCATCTTCAAATATCACCAAACATAAAAACATTTTATTTGAGCAATGTAGATTCACAACTATATAGATGATGCCGTGTGTCAGTACAGAACCTGTGCAGATGCATCTATCATTTACATGTTATACTAAAAAAACCCTAGAAAAATCTTTGTGACACAAATTCATGTTTGAATGTGATCCAAAAAAACACATGAATACAGAAAGTGAAAAAGCTACTGACTTTATAGATCAAGGAATAAATGAAAGTGATTTTCATAGTATTTCAGCCTAATAAAGCTGAAATTACTCTGTTCTTCAAAAACCCCTGGAAGAGGGACTAACTAGCTTAGAACATAAAATTTATAGCATCAGTACAGTAGACCAAAATATATGCCTCTTCCTTTTTAAAAAGGCATAAGATTTTTGGACAGAAACAGGGTCCTTCCCTGTTTTAGATGGATAGCACCGATAAGAACGTCTACTGATTCTGTCGGTCTTATTAGCAGCAAATTTCTCCCTCCAAGGTATCTGGCTGAAGAGGATAAAAAGGCACAGTGCTGCCTGCCAATAAATAAATAAATAAATAAATAAATAAGATAATTTCTTAATCTTAGAACTTGTTGCAATTGTCATACTGCTAGGAGAAATGCACAATTTTGAAGTTACAGTTGGGGGTTTTTAATCATTTTGCAATCTGTGGCATTCAGAAGGTGCAAGTGTTTTAAGACAGCCTTAAATACATGCTTAAGATTCACCTCCTAGTTTACTATCTATCCGGCTATTCGCACTGGACTGGCCAAGCCTGTCAACCTATTTTCTCATCCAGTGTATACTTAGAAGATGTGAAGGCACCTTACCCAGCATTCATATCTCACCCGCTGCTAGAGGTTCAATTATTTCTATCATCCAAGAAAATCTTACACTTTGCCCTGTGCTTCTCTCGCATTGATTCAATACAAGAAGCGTTTCCCTATTCTACCTGCTTTGCCTATTTTGAGAATTGCATGTCTGATCTTTCCGATTTAACTGTCAGGACGTGATGCATTACAGGCAAATGTTACATTCTCAAATCTGAGAAGGAGCCAGCGTAATAGAATTGCTAGAACCTCAGACTACAGCATAATTTGTTTTCTGCCCTTAAAACTGCAATGCTAACATGCATTTTAATAGAAGTTGTGCAATTTAAAACTATTTTCACACATGCCGTGTTTTTCAATCACATATGACTAAATGCTCCAGAATATCCCCATCCACTATTAAAGACACCCAGAAACAGCAATAAATGTTTGTCAGTCCAAGAGTTTGCAGAATGAAGAGGTGGGAAAAAATCAGAACAGGTTTGCCCTTCCTAACTTTATAATTAACTGAAAGTCTTCAGCATTTTCAGATGATGTAATGCTTATCCTTGCATATTTTTACATAAATGGGGGGGGGGGGGTACGGGGGGGGGGACGACAGAGGACAGGTACCTTTACAGTGAAAGGTGAAAGGGAAACAAATTTAAAATAGCAAATACAAAAGATATATATTAAAAAACCCTAAAATGTTAGGTGAAAGCAGAAGGGGATGACAAAAAAAATCCCAAACGTGAAAGGAAGCAGTATCTCAGTGCAACCGCTCAGGGTGAAATCCCTTCAAATTATCCCCTTGTACTCAGACGGATTTATACGGCACTTAACAAATTTCTGCACTTTCCCAGCTCAGAAAGGAAGAAAAAGCACTACTATCCCTGTCTCTCTAAGCACCGTCTTATTCCGAACGAGGCAGACATACAGCAACGTGGCTGGGCTACAAGCTGTCACTTTGCTAGGTAAGCGAGTTGAAACGATTACAGAGCAATTTCGCCCGTCTCCCCGCGGCTGCCCGCAGCCAGCGCGACGCTTCGCACACAAAAGGCACAACCGCGACCCGCTCCCTTGCCCGAGAGGGAAAAGGGAAGGAGCCCCGCGGCGGGGGGCGGCAGCGCTCACCATGCGAGATGCTGTGGAGCAAGGCGACGGCCAACATCCACATGCCCCCGCCGCTCCCCCGCTCCCCTCTCCGGGCTCGGGCTGGGGCTCCGGCTCGGGCTCGCCCTCGCCCGCCGCGCCCACGACGCGACCGCGGCCACGGCCGGGCCGGAGCTGCCGGGCAGCGCGCACCGGGTCCGGCCGCCGCCTCCCTCGGCCGGCGGGTGGCCGGTGCCTGCGCGGAGCCTGCGGGGCCGCTCGTCCGCCCAGCGAGCGCTCAGCCCCGCCTGCAGCCCCGCGGCTCCGCCGACACTCGCCGCCCGGCTCTCGGGCGGGGGAAGAGGCAGCCGGCGGCGGCGGGCGGCGGGGGCGCGGCGCCCAGGTGTGTCCTCGGCTCGGGGAGGCGCCCGCGGTGCGGCGGGGGCAGGGCCACAGGTGACGGGAGCCTCCGGCGCAGGCACTGGAGCATCCCCGGCGGCGGCCGGCCCCGAGCCGCGGCGAGCCGGCTCCTCACACACCGCCCTCCGGCCCGGCGGCAGGCAGGCGGGCGGGCGGGCGCATCTTCCTTCCCTCCCTCCTTCCCCGGCAGCTCTGGACGCGGTGAGCCCTCTCACAACCCCCTCCTGCCTCCCAGCGCAGCGGAGGGGAGCGTTAGCCCCAGCCCTCCGCAGTCTTAAAGCATCACAAAGTCTCCACAGTGGAAAAAACCAAGACCAATAGAAGGCGGCAGCGGAATGCCCTGCCTCTCAATAGTTGGCTGAACTGCGTCCGTTCAGCATCAGCTGAGTTGTATATGACTAATGTGTTGACAAGTCGTGTAGGGGGACTGGAGGAGGGGGCCCTTCTAGAAGGTCACAGCCCAGACAGCCGAGCACATCAAATAATTGACTGGCATTCTGTGTGAAACTGAAAGAAAAAAAAATACATACATCTACATCTCTCTGTGCTTCCACAGCTCCAGATACTGTTTGGCCTTTCATGTGTTTCTTTTCTTGTGGTAACAAAATTTTTCCCCCTGTAGTGTAAATTTCAGCTTCTCTAACTAAAAGCAATTTCTGTGCCTATTCTTTCTTCACATCTATGATGTGAAGGTTGGTCTGAAAAGGAAAAGGAAAAAAAAATAAAGAAAAAATATTAAATGCAGACAGAAAAGAAAAAAATCAATATTGGGATATATGTAACAGCATTCGGGCAACTGACTTTAACCTGTAAGATGAAAAGCAAACAACAAAGCAATAAGGAATCTCAACCTGCAGAATCCCCAATGTGTTACCAAACAGGATTGCATTCACATTTAGGGGTCTTCATGGGACTTTTTTTTTCCTTTAACTGCTTTATAGCACCAGACATTGCCATGCTGCCAATACTCAGTTTTGTTCACTGTAATAAAACCCAAGAAAAGATGTCCCTCAAAAGAAACTGGGATGAACACATGCAGAAAGCTCAGCAACACAGCTGGACAGGGAAGAATACCTGCCTTGAGGTGTTTCTAAAGACATACAGAATGGAACAAAGCAGTGTATAAGGCCCTTCATTTTCCTTATTGACAAAACCAAAGTGGCACCTGAAGCATAGTGAAAACCATCCTGCAAGTGCTTAGCTCCCTGCATCCCATTGTGGCTAGGACATGAGCCAGGAGAAACTGAAGCCCTAAAGTGAAAGTAGGAAAGATGAGGCCAATATTGGGCAAGTACTAGCTGTTTGTGGTTGCCCCTGGGAAAAACACATGGGTAACCAGAGAAGCTGTTCAGTGGAAAATCTGATGCCGTTAAAGAAAAATTAGAGAGAAGTACAAATGTCTTGGGGGTGGGGGTGGGGGGGTGGGGGGGGTGTAGGGGAACGAAGTTTGCTTTTATTGGAAGTGAAGTTATGTTAAAAATGACAATACTTTAATCTCCTTGTTTAGAAGAGAGCTAGTGACTAGCAGAAATGCATAAATATTGATTTGAGAACATTTTTAAGAAGTTCATGACAGATTTGTTCAGGCAGTTCTTTCAGAATTGCTTTGTTTCCAGTTTTGAAGCTGAAAACATGTTTGGGTCTTTAGAGACACAATGCTATACCGCATGGAATAAATATACTGTCTTCTCATTCATTTCTGCTTCCTTACCTACATAACTCTGGTAGCACTTGACAAATTTAGTTTCATTTAAAGCAGTCTCAAGCAAGTTTCTGTACTTCTCAGTTTATTCAAAACAACAGCAGCTGCAGGCTAAAATAGTAGGTCTTCAATTTGTTCTTCTGTGGCACCAAAAGGCAAGGGACCAACTTGCAGTGGGTACACAACCTTTTTTTAGCAACAGCCGGTTAACTAGGCAGCATAATCACAGTCCTGAGCTAGGCTTAAGGAAGGGAGGGGAAGACAGGACACAATTTTGCATAAAAGCAGGGTTCACTGGTTCTATTGCTCAGGAAATAACTTGACTGAAACCTAAATTAAACAATCTGTCAACGTGGAGAAACAAGACTATTTGGTAACTTCCACACAGAATACATGAAATCAGTCAGGATGTTACTTTTCAAGTCTGAAAAATGAAGCATGACCAGACTTCAGCTGCAATCAAAGCTAGTTAAAGTCTAGTTAAAGAGAATTCTCTTTCATGTTTTGTTTGAATACAACAGAATATTCTAGATTAAGTGGCTGGAAATTATCAAATTCTTCCTAAAACAAATCCAATCACTTTCCAGTAAGATCCCTCAATTGGAGTTTGCACCTAATTCTGTCTTCTCTGGAAAAAAAAAAAAAAAAAAAAAAAAAAAAAAGGAAAAATCCTACAGTGTTACTATAACTGTGATTAAGAGTCAAAAATCTTAAAACAGGCTTAAATTCTTAAACTAGGCTTAGATCTTATACTGATTGACTATATCAGGCTGATCATCTTTGCTTTCTGCAGCTAGCACACAAACTCTATGAAGATCTCTTGAAGTTAACAGGGAAATGGCAACAGTACACATCAGCTGATGATCACCCTAAATTTACCTCAGACACTTAGTATTTCAGATTACATTATATTGCAGGAAGCACAAGGAGAAGCGTTCTGTATTAGGACCTCACTGACACACCAATGCACTTCAGCCATCCAATGGAGCACCTAGAACATCAATAGACTTTCTGACAGTTCAGGCCACACAAGCTCAAGTTGTCCCTTGAGCCACCAGCACGAAGTACATACAGAAATACCACTAGCATGATCAATTTGACAACAATCCCCTCAGCTTTCAGTTGAGCACATAAGGAAAGGGTTAAACGGCAAGGTCTCTGAACCCAGGACAGTCTGCAAACCAGTTTTACAATGCATGTACATCATATTCTGATATTAAGTGAGCAGATACACAAGGAATGACCACAGCAGACCAATAAAACCAAATAAAAGATGGATGCAAAGTGCCTTTGTGAAAATTAAGTAGGTTATAATGATCCAACTGGCTGAATGTTTCACATTTCCATATTGGAAGATGATGTATCTGGTCTGTAACTTCTGTAACCAGTCTTGCAGTAAAATTCTTTTTTCAAAGAAAAAAAGATTAAATGGACTGTCTACAATAAATCTGCATTGATTTGGACTTAAAAAAAAACAAAACAAAACAAAAAAAAATAACCAAACAAAGGAATCTTCCAAGGAGAAATTGGGCTGGGAGCAGCAGCAGTAATTGGTTCTATTCAGATCATGGATAGTTTCATAGGCTTTGGGCTTTAGGGAACTCAGTCAAATATCTGCCATTGAAGCATTCAACTATTCAAACAGAGCCCTTCATTGTCATTCAGGATGCAAAAATCTCATTTGCAATTTCAGCTTTGAAAATGGTTTTAAAAGTACCTGAGGGAAGAAAGAATGGGAGGGAAGCAGAGAGGAAGTGAAGAGAAAGCA
The DNA here is from genome assembly GCF_037157495.1 of Lathamus discolor. Classification (NCBI taxonomy): domain Eukaryota; kingdom Metazoa; phylum Chordata; class Aves; order Psittaciformes; family Psittacidae; genus Lathamus; species Lathamus discolor. The sequence continues at coordinate 34,430,004 of NC_088887.1, forward strand.
TAGTGAGAGAGGAAGTCCCCAACAGTCAGAAGACCTGGAGAAAAAAAAATATAAATAAAAAATGAACGTATGTGAAACCAGAATCTAAATGTCTGATCAGCCCAATTTCCAGAAGAGATGATACCTTGGCTCAGTCATCCCTCAGTTTCTAAATCATCCTGTGTCTCCTTATTATTGACCTCTTTCCTTGAGTGAAGTCTTCTTGACCATGTTCTTTCAGATTAGTTACTTGAAAGAAAAATATTAGTTATTAGTTTGCAGACTAAGTAAAGATAACTGCTAGGGGCTATCAACTAAGTAAACTTAATTTCAGTCTTAGATTTATCTATGATTTTCATTTTATAGTAGGATTTAACAATGGGTTTATTCTAGTGTGAAAGGACTTGCAGTCCCAGTTAGCTTAAAAGCAAAATCAAACCAGAAGTAGACCACTCTGAGATAATAATGGGAAAGAAATAAAACTTTGAACATTTCAGTAAGCAACTATTTATTCCTTTCTTTTAATGAAAACACATAAAGAGGCATCATGCAAAGGATTTGTGAATATTTTGCTGAAATAAATACCACTCCTAAGCATTCAGACCTCAACTTTCTGAATCAAATATTTTCAGTCTTCCTTCTGATTCAAATCTAATTTAAAGCTGAAGATGACAAGTTCTATAGCTCTTCACCAAATTTTCAGGTGAACTAAAGCTTTGTCACTGTACCCATAATGAAGATAAAATCAGAGAGTGATAAAGGGACCAGGGGTTAAGGAGGAAAGAGGAGCAGAAGAGCCAAAGCTTTTCAGTAGTTTCCATCAGTCTGGAAACAGGAGAATCAAAAGCCTTGTGAGAACAGGTTTTCCTCACAAGACTTCATGCCCGATTTGATACTGGAAAGATTCAGATAAATGTTGAATGCTTGTCAAAACCAATCACTAAACCTTCTGATATTCACTGGCTACCAAGCTTAATGCTTATATCTATAAGCTCACAGTCAGCCATTTTTATCAGAGCAAGCTGTAAAAATTAAATATTTTCCATGAGAAGCTCAGAATTTAAAAGCAATTTCTAGTTCCATTATGAAGACATTAGTTGAAATGCTCTGGGTTTTATTATGCAGCTATAACATAGAATAATAGTATTCAATAATATGGAATATTCAAGATGGACAAATAAAATCCAAACATCTGCATGCAGTTACCTGCAAAAGCATCTATACTATAGATACCTATCTAATCCAAACCCAAAATACAAGAGAATAAGTACAATTTGCTCCCCATACTTCATCTGAAGCCATTGACTACTCCAAGCTGATAATGCGCAAGAACATTGTTACCTGGCAAAAAAATGTGCTCTCTCGCATGACCTGTCCTTGCAGTATACACACAATTAACCATTCAGTCTTGTCATGCTCATGAGTTAAAGCAGCAGCATTCAAAATAGTGTATAGATGGCTTAATACACAACAAGCTTGAAAGAATAAAATTGCAATTTTATTTTTTTTTTCCTGCCTGAAGTTACTCTTTTCTTCTGCAGCTCATTCCTGGGGTTCCAGTAGCATCTGGAAGACATTAACAAGCAAAATTACTCCACTGGGTCATTCTGGGAGAACAGAATCAGTGGAAAGAAGAATTTCCTCTGGATTTCTGGTCAGAAGCCTGAAGACCTAAGTGGATTCTTAGATGTCTATTACTTTTACTAGTGGGATTAGTCTCTCTCTTCTCTGCCCAGATGAATGTTTATACACTTATACATACACACATAAAAGCAATGACTGAACAATACTCTACTTACACCCAGATAACAAATTGACAGAAACTGACCAGCAGGTTCAAAAGGTATTAGAGAAAAAGTGGAGAGGAGCTGGCAAATGCATTTCTTAGAAAACCATGTTAGAATCAGGCATGGAAAAATCCAGTCTGTGGGAAGGATTTTGAACCCCTGTGTATGATTCATGTTTTCTGGAGAGAATATCAGATTTTTCTATTTAAAACAACATCATCAAAACATGGGGCAGTGATTTTTCTTCTTTTTTTTTTTTTTTTTTTTTTTGTGCTGCAGACTTCTTTTTGCATTGCATCTTGCAAACAAACAGAAAAGGTATGATTTTTGGTTGTTGAAAGAACTGAGAGTCAAGTAAAGGAAAATTACTTCTTTTCAGAGGGGAGAAGCCAGGTGAAATAATTTTTTAATGTTCACATCTTTATACAGACAAGTTTGTTCCTACCCTGGAAAAGAGGAGAAGTGTGTAAAACAGCTAAAGATGAAGGCCAGGAACATGGCACACAACATATCAGACAGCTGTCTTGGGCAAAAATCTGGGTTCGCACACGGCAGAAAAGCTTCTCTTGGTGCTAATTGGTTCTCATTAGAGAAAGTAGCATAACATGACATACAAGCACTATGGCACTGAAGATACCCATCTAAAAGTCTCCAAATAAAGTTGAGCTAAACTGCTTTGTGTGTCTGGTGTATGTATAAAGATAAGACATTAAAGGCCACAGCATTAAATTATTTTAATGCCAAGATATGATGGAGTGACTTATAAATACCGAAATCAGACATAGCTATGCCACACAGTACATATCTTAATGTCTTAGCATGAAAAGGCTGAGTCAAGAGTACTATTTCATTTCTAAATCTGATTTTCCATTATTTAGATTAAGAGTCAGGGCCTTTTAACAAGAGATCTAGGACTACTCTGGGTTTGGACATGGGCGTGTATATATAGCTATATACATCGCTACTTCTTATTAAAATGAAGTGGTGGGGAAAAAGGAAATTTGAAGGAATATCACAGCTTCAATAAGGCTTTTTTTAATGAATGACAGTTTCAAAGCTCTGAAGACCTCTCTTTAATAATTGTTACAGTGCAACCCATTAAGTACTGTAATTATGTGGGAAGAAGGTTATCCCTGGTTCTGAGCCAAATTCTGCTCTCTATTACCTGTCCAGGATGCCAGCGGCTTATGCAGAATAGCAACCACATAAACAAAAGAAGAATCAAGCTACTGAGAGCCAATACCCGTCTGACCTGAGTCAATACACAGAAGGCACCAGGAAGACCAGAGCTTGCCAAGCCTCAAACACCAGTGTCCCCTGTATTCGCATCTTCCTCGTGTGGCTTCCACCTGCTTCCAAGCATGAATGAAGAGGCAATAGGTCTGCTTGCAGATTACTGGGAGCACATGCAAGCATGGCTTTTCCCAACCCTAGTGCAAAGGAGGGGACCAGGAGGCGCAGCAGAACCACAGAGCATCGGTGGAGCAAAGAGGCAGGGTTGCCAAGCAACAGCCTACCACGTGGGGGGCGTTAAAACGGGGAAAGGAAACAGATATAAATTGCATTTGCTCGTGTGGAGCAATGGTAGCCCTTCCATCTGCTTTTCTTTCTGCTTCCACAGAGTTACGGGTGTGAATTTCATGGCAGCATTCGGCCACAAATATTTCCTGCATCATGAGCTCCAGTCAGCTCCTCAAGAAGGTTGCAATGGGAGAACTGTAAGGAATACTTTCTTTGCCAATTTGTTGTCATGGATAATACAGCAAGAACAGCAGCGGGTTGTTGTAGGTTCTTCAGACAACTTGCCCCAAGACTCAGGAATAAAAAAATAAAACTAGACCTTCCCCATTCACACATCTGCATCAGTGATTTTCCTTCTGGTACACCACCGTTTGCCTTAGAGAGAAACATGCACTACGTATGGGAGATCTTTTCCTTTATACTATACACAACTTCTATGTCACGAGTGAGCCTCTATTATTTTCATATATTCTTTATATTCTGTGAGGCCATAAACATTTGATGTCATCACATGGCATCAGAGGAGGAGACCTTCACAAAAGCTTTAGGCAACAGGTATTCTGATGAAGAGGGACACATTAGGAGAGGGCATGGGAAATACAAAAATATAAACTCCTGACAGCTCATGGGGCATGAGCACATATACGAAAAGGACTTTTGCACAGGCTGACCTCAGGGATCCTAAACCCCTCTCTTCAAGGACGATCTACCACTAAGCCAGCTCCTCAAGGCCATGCACCGCATTACATCTCTCTCCACATCTGTCAGCCAGTTCCAGTTTGTAAAGCCTTGCAGTACTCTGCCTGTTCCCTGGACAACTGGATGCTTCCAGGTATAGTCACCAAAAAAAATCATGTTCCTCCTCTTTTGTTAACCCTTTCTTGCCCCACAAACACTTGATACACATTATCACAAATCACCAAGAAACTACGTGCATCATTGTACAAATAATTTTGATTGCATAATACATTTTCTATAGACTATCATTTTTCACATTTACAGACAAAGGAAACAGAAAACCATGAAGGAAACTGCATTTGTATTTACTTTTGAGTACATAACATAAATATTACAAATGCAAATTGTTAACAGATAAGATAGCTCTCTTCTTTATGCCTTCAAGTCACGAGGTCATCCGGAGAAACACATAAGGTAGATAAAGCAGACACTTTTTTCTCTCTCTCAGCCAAGTATCTAGGTCCCCTTTAATAGTCAATATGGAGGAGTAAACACATTAACGAGATTATTTCTCGTGTCTTAAAGTGGCTGTCCGAAGTAGAACAGAAATTGCACCCTTAAAGCACTTGTTCCTCTGTTTCCATTTATTATGTGGAGAAGCTACAGTGACTCGCACCATAAACACTTTATATTAAGCGAGATGAGCAATGTCCATAGCAGCCAACTGTTGCAAATTTTTAAATAGCAGCAAGCTCACAGGCAGGATTTGAAGGCAGCTAATGGAGAATTTGTCTTTTGGTGAAGAAATTCTGATATGGAACAGCAGAAAAGTACTTGGCTGTAAGTCTGGCTAACGAGTAGAAACTGATATACTGGTTGGAGATGGAAAGTTACTCCAGGTACTTCATGGGAGAAGTTTGGTAGGGCAGTGTGATGAAGAGCATTAGCAGTAGAGGAGAACAACATGTGACAGAGAAGAATGGGTTATCCTCTCCAGTGAAGGGTTTCACAGTAAAATGAAAGGCTGAGTAAATACGAGTGACAACACTAGTATGTTGGACTAGTATCAAAGGAGAAAAATCACAACTGCCATGTCATCACTGGTGACAACACATCTGTAGTACTCTGTAACAGTTCTGGGTTCCTCAGTCCAAGAAAGACACAGACATACTGGAGCAATTCTAGTGAAGGGCCACAAAGTTGGTTAAGGGATTGAAGAATCTGATACATGAGGAAAGGGTGAGAGAGCTGGGACTATTTAGCCTGGAAAAGAGAATGCTCAGAGGGATCTTAATAATGTGTAAAAATAACTGATGGGATGGTGTAAAGAAGATGTAGCCTTACTCTTCCCAGTGATATCCAGTGACCAGACAAAAGGCAATAAATACAAACAGAAAAAGTAAAATTCCATTGAAACAGAAGATTATGTACATATACGTATATACACATAAAAATTATTTACATATTGAGGGTAGTCTAACACTGGGAGAGGTTTCCCACAGAGTTTGTGGAGTCTCCATCCTTGGAGGTATTCAAAAGCTGACAGGACACAGTCCTGAGCAACCTGCTGTAGTAGTTAACTCTGCTTTGAGCAGCAGGGTTTGTCAGATATCCCAAGGTAACCTCCTGGATTCTGTGTCAAAACCACTGACTTCATTCTCCACAGAGAAGATGATCTACGTCCAATGCAGACTGGTGCTGTGGTAATTTGCATTCATTTTCCTTGGTTGATTTGGGGTTTTTTTGTTTCCTTTTTTTTTTTCTTTAAGTACAGCAACCTTTCAAAAGTGGTCTCTTCACCACCAACACTATGTACTGTAGGTTACCCTGCTCTTGCAGGGGGGTTGGACTAGATGATCTTTTTAGGTCCCTTCCAACCCTTGGGATTCTGTGATTCTGTGTAATGGTGGCTCATCTTAAAAGCCTACATTTACCAACAGTTTACATAGAGTTGGGTTTTGTCTGAGTTTAAGTGCTTATAAAGTGACTGCTACCAAATAAACAATATTTAATACCTGCACAAGATATAAAATGGGTAAAATGAGCTTTCCTGCCTTACCTGAAAAGTTTAGTGGAGTGGAAAGTAGGTGGAAAATGCATTTTTGCCACTACTCTGAAACAGTCCTTCCAAAGCTACAGACGAAAAAATCCCCACATGTCACCCCAGGCCTCAGGATACAGAGGGGATGGGCAGGCTACTGTCATATGAAGGGGAGGACCTTGATATTTGACACATGTCACAGAATACCAACATTTGTCTCCCGAGCAAATAAATTGGGTTGCCTGTTTTGTACAGTTGTAACATCCTTGCTGATTCATCTCTTCTTTAAGCACCCTATTTCCTCTCTCCCCACCTTATACTCCTCTCACACAGAATTCCTTCCTGCTTCTGTCACTTCTTCTGTATATATAGATGGATCCTGACTGTTTCTGCTATCTCCTTCCTTGAAATGATACAACCAGAACACAATGGGCTTTAAGCATATTTTAGCTGAACGTTTAACTAGAAATCTTCAAAAGATACACCTGTCTTGCATAACATCTCCTGTCTTTCTTACACAATAATGTTAAAAGAATAACTTCTTACTATTTGGGTCTCCCTGCTTTTGCCCAAGACATGGATATAAAAAAGAAAGTTATGCTGAATTGATTATAAGTCAATAAACAGATTGAGATCTTCTACAAAAATAGGTTTATTAAAAAAAAAAAAAGCCAAAGAAAATGCTAGATGCTGAGGCAAGAAAATACTCCTCAAGGGCAACGCATGCATATGTTCATAGGATATGACATAAACCGAGTATGATATAAAACTAGTATTTGATTTCACTTGACTGAATACTGTATTGTTTTCCTAATCGGCTACTCCTCATTTCAGTTACTGCTGCAAAGGTATTTCAAAGCTGATTCACTGACTTTCACTAGCTTTCATATTTAGGTAGAAGTTTAAGGCTGATCAAAAAGTTATTTGACATGATACCTCGTTATTGGAAAAAGCTAAATTCAGTATATTTGAAGCATTCTGCTTCAGAAGTTCTTAATTTCAATAGTTTCTTGATTAGCATATCCAAGTTACAATAACGAATGAGACTAAGAAAACCTAACTATCTGATTTGTTTTTCCTTTTTCCAGCTGAAGTTTGGGTTTACTGTCAGTTTAGGACTCAACAAAATTATAGCATGTTAGCATTTGTCATTAAATTACATTTCTGGTTTTCAAATAGTACTAATTCACATGCCAAGACCTTCATCTAGCACTGTAATGACAGGCTTTTTAAGTTTTCTGTATTTAGATTTTCTTCCTGATACATACAAAAAGACGTCTGGTGATCTCACGTTGAACATATGACTGTCATAGACCATGGCACACACAGATCTCTGCACTTGGAGTTTTTAAAAGAGTGATCAGCAGCTGTTTCAGGTCATGACTGATGGGACTTGGCAAAACTTTGGGGGAAAGTGGCAAAATGCCTACATGCATATGTCTACCTGAAGCGTTACAGACTTTTGACATAAATAATAATCAGATTTCCCTCAACAAGCTTTACAAGGGGGGGGGGGGGGGGAAGGGGGAAGAGGTGTTTAAGGGAGATCTCATTTGTCTTCAGTAGTTAATGTTAAGAGATGCATTCTCAAAAAGTCAATACTAATAATGAAACAGAATTTTCCTCCATGCCTTGGAAGTCTGCCCTAATCGTTTCTTGTACCCAGTATCTTCCACGAGTGCAATAAATATTTTTAAAACCTAATTCTAAATTCAGTTTCTTGGAAGATATATTTATGGAAGGATTAATAGGAAACTGTTAGATAGAACACACCAGAAATAACACACACAGCTAGCACATACAACCTTTTAAACACATAGGAGAGCAAAAACTAAGACCTTCCACATACCATATAATGCAAATATTAGTTTTCTTTTTAATGCTGGGTGACGAATGCCATAGAGTTACCAATGTCTTCTGTTTCAGAACAGCGTGTTCTTTTGCAAATGGAGATGAGGTGGACGGGGACACGATGAAGGGGACAGGGACGGGACACACGACGGCGACAGGGAAAGAAAACGTCCTTAGCGTCTTCTGCCCCCCCACCCCGCCTCCCGCGAAGGTTGTTCGGTGGTTGTACAAATACTGGTAAGTTATGGGCTGTCACTTTGCTAGGTAAGCGAGTTGAAACGATTACAGAGCAATTTCGCCCGTCTCCCCGCGGCTGCCCGCAGCCAGCGCGACGCTTCGCACACAAAAGGCACAACCGCGACCCGCTCCCTTGCCCGAGAGGGAAAAGGGAAGGAGCCCCGCGGCGGGGGGCGGCAGCGCTCACCATGCGAGATGCTGTGGAGCAAGGCGACGGCCAACATCCACATGCCCCCGCCGCTCCCCCGCTCCCCTCTCCGGGCTCGGGCTGGGGCTCCGGCTCGGGCTCGCCCTCGCCCGCCGCGCCCACGACGCGACCGCGGCCACGGCCGGGCCGGAGCTGCCGGGCAGCGCGCACCGGGTCCGGCCGCCGCCTCCCTCGGCCGGCGGGTGGCCGGTGCCTGCGCGGAGCCTGCGGGGCCGCTCGTCCGCCCAGCGAGCGCTCAGCCCCGCCTGCAGCCCCGCGGCTCCGCCGACACTCGCCGCCCGGCTCTCGGGCGGGGGAAGAGGCAGCCGGCGGCGGCGGGCGGCGGGGGCGCGGCGCCCAGGTGTGTCCTCGGCTCGGGGAGGCGCCCGCGGTGCGGCGGGGGCAGGGCCACAGGTGACGGGAGCCTCCGGCGCAGGCACTGGAGCATCCCCGGCGGCGGCCGGCCCCGAGCCGCGGCGAGCCGGCTCCTCACACACCGCCCTCCGGCCCGGCGGCAGGCAGGCGGGCGGGCGGGCGCATCTTCCTTCCCTCCCTCCTTCCCCGGCAGCTCTGGACGCGGTGAGCCCTCTCACAACCCCCTCCTGCCTCCCAGCGCAGCGGAGGGGAGCGTTAGCCCCAGCCCTCCGCAGTCTTAAAGCATCACAAAGTCTCCAGAGGGGGAGAGAAAGCAAGACCAGAAGGAAAAAACCTGCAACCTGGTTTACTGTAAGATAACGGCATTAGTAGTGCCAACTGTATGTGCACAGAAAGTGCGTGCTTCGTCATGACCAACACATTCTAGATGGCACTCTGGAGGGAAGAGCGGGAAACAGCATTAGGTTGGATTGTAAGTAGGACAGCATTTACCTGTTCTTAAGGACTTTTGATCAGTCATACAAAATTTTATGTATAAGGAAGTATTCTATTCACCTATCTTACTTGCAAAATCCTTGCTGAGTTGGCAGTCTTTCAGTGAATGGAATAGGTTGATTTTCCACTTATACATGACTCAATAAAAGAGTGTTAGAGCTCTCCAGATTGTAATCTTCTCTTCTAGACAGGAAACAGCTCTGGTTTGCCTTGCGATCCAGACCACAGAGCCTAGACCTCGATCCTGCAGACATTTAGCTCTTTCTGTCCATGGGAAAAGTAAAGTGTCTTCTCTTTACATGCTCACGCAGCTGGGCAGCAGGTTGAGGCAAAGTGATACTAAAAATTACTTTCCTTAGAACGGAACTACAGTCACACTGGTAACAAAGCAGAAACAGGCCTTTCAAGCAGACTCAGAGGTAAAAGGGGGATATTTCTTAGGAACACCACAATGCGCAGAAAAGCCTGTATGAAAGAAAACTTGAAGTGCTTATACATAGACTGAACAAGAGTCTGTGTTAAAGGAATAAAACTCTGCAATAAAGCAACAGTAACAACAACAACAAAAAAAAAACCTAGAAGCAATGAATGATGCAAAGTAGTAGCTGCAAAGTTCCCAAATTTTTTAAATTACGAAAGTAGTTACTGCTTTAACTTTTGGACTGGCAAGGAAAATTATCTTCTGGGATATATTTTGCAGGGAGACAGGTCAGTACATGTATTCTTAGATGGAGAGTAAGGTGTTGCAGCAATGGAAATATATGTAGTGGAGAACAGGATGTATGACGTGGTTAATGGGAGGAAAAAATGCTTATGCTGAGTAAAAGGCAGCAAGTTTCTGGATATGAGAGATGTGAGAGAGGTTTGTCAAAAGCAAACTCCAAAGAATGGCTTGGAGTAGCTGTAAGGATGCAAATGTTGGCAGTGACAGTGAAAGGGGAGGAAAATTAGACAACTGAAAAGATGGATGTGTTCTTGGTGTCAATACGATTAACTTCTCAACAAGATATTTAGAGATGTAGCTAAATGATTTATGTTTCCACACTATACATGTCACGAGCACATCTGGCAGGTTTTGGGTAGTGGAGGGCTTCATGGTGCCCTGTATCGGAGGAAGGCAAGAAGTGCCCTGTGCTGGTGACAGCTGGGTCCAGCCACTTGGAAATGGGCAGCACAAACCTATCACACAAAAATGGAGGTTCAGGACACAGGAAAGGAGACAAAAGACAAGTCATGCATCTTAGGAGTCTGTGCCAGTGGATATGTCACATCAGGGTAGGAGCTCCCCCAAGGTGACTGCAGCCCAGGGAGAAGTGCATGCTAGAGCAGAAGTGAGTAAGAAGGTGAGAGCCATGAAGGAAAGGAGTAAGAAACAAGGAGTGGCAAAAAAACCCACTACACACTGACCCCAGCTTCCTGTGCTGCCCATCCCATAACTGAAGGGACTGAGAGTAACCTGCAGCAAAACAAGGAGAGGGGAGAGGAGGAAGAGGTAGGAGAGTTGTCTGGACTGAATCTGAGCTTTGGCAAAGGAAGGAAAGGTGTTTCCCCAAAATGCTTGTTTAATTGATTGTCTTCTTTGTTTCTCAATATCCAAATCAGTAACTCAAAGTTTATTTTCACTTGCAATAAATTAAGTGGAATTAGCTGAGTTGAGTCTTCTTCTGACAATATATGAGTAGCCCTGCAAGCAAATGTAGTGCCTCACAATACCTGCTAAAAAAAAAATATGGCTGTCAAAAGAAGAAAAGGAAAAATCATCAATTTTCAAGTTAAGGCAAACTGTAAAAACACTGAATTAATTATTTGTAATACTCTAAACATGGACTTGGCTTCCTCTTGCTTCTTACATAATTGAATAAACAAATATATCAGCAAGCCTTCAGTAAAACTATACCGTTTTCTTTATTATAGGATGGAGAGCAGAAATCTTGTATCCAGAAATATTTTCCTTGGTATATTACATACAGTTTCCTCAAAAAGAAATAATGATCAGTTGTGAGACAATTGTTTTGTTCTGAAATTATCAGAATGTCTTGTTAAACAAGCAAAGGGGAAAAAAAAACCTTGTTACGTGGTTTCGTTGTTGGTTCTTATACTAAATACTTTTGCTGTTGATTTCCTAGTTGTATATCTTGGAAGTTGTACTGCAAATGCATTCATGTAGACAAGAAATGAATGTCTAGAAATGTATCATAATGCCAAAACATGATGATTCTGCAGAGTTTTGTTTTTTTTTTAAAGAGAGGAGGATCCTTCCAAGTTTTCACTGTCTTCGTGCTCCCCATTTCTCTTGAAAGAGACTTCCCAGTGGTCCTTGATGATGCACAGTCTGAGCCTGTAATAGGCATTCTTGAAAAGACTGAGTAACATCTGAATATGTGGAATCCAGTTGCAGAGGCAGTGCTCTGGGCTTCCTCAGAGTGAATAGACAGTTGCACCTCTGTTATGACGAGATGTGATTCAGACTCTTTCTCATTACTTACTTACCTTAGCTACTTCTATTGCTTTCTCAGAACTATGTCTCAACTCTTGACAGGCTTTTTGTGCATTTATCTACCACAGCATCCCTGTGAGTTTGGAGGGTGTTGTTACTCCTGTATCAAAGAAGAACTGTAGCACAGGGAAGCCAAGGACTAATTGTCTAAGGGATTCAGGTATTGAAACAGTTAGTATTGCAAAAGGCAAATTTTAAGTGGGCTCATACGTACTAGAACTCACAACTCTGTGTAGTACCCAGTATTTCGGTACTTCATGTAGAAAAGTTAGGTACTGCAGAATGAGATTCAAGAAAAGTAAGTGGAGAGACATGTCAACCCATGGGAAACACCTAAAAGAGAGGTGCCCTAACATTCTCTGGGAAGTGGCCCAGAGGAGCTTATTGGCTGAGTGCTGACACCACATCAGTCCTCTCTCAGGAGCAGGAGACAATTGACTTCTGCCCTTGTTCTACACCTAGCAAAGAGAGAGGTGGGTTCAAAATATTCTCTGACAAATATCAAAGAAAAGGTTAACCGTCGTTGCTCTATCTTCATGGTAGTTCAGTTGTCTAGAAGACTTAAACCCTCCTCCTATTTTTATTCCAGAGTAGTACTTTTCCATATTTTCTTCACATAGCAAGACCAAGGTCAACTTACAAGATGTCACATAATATCATAGTAACCTCATCATCTCTGACAGAAAAGAGTTGGAGTCCTTCTCCAAAGCAAGCAGGGACACAATGGAACATGGCAGTCCTGGGGTAATGGTTGGACTTGATGATCATAAAGATCTTTTCCAACCTGGTTGACTCTACAATTCTATGATTCTATGGACCTCCCACTCCCAAAGCTAGCACTCACTATAGTTGAGTATGGGGTGACAAAGGGGACAAGAATGACACTTCATCTACTCCATTTCCATGCTTATGTTGTCACAGCAGACTAGCATGTGGTAGAGAGTAAGTCAGGGTTTTCATGTCTCCAGCGCCTGAGACATGAGCATCTTCATGCATGCTCTAGCTCAAGAAAGACTGGAGATGGCTGTAGGCATATCTAATTCTACAATGATACTCTGCTGATGAATTATTTATTTAATATTTTTTTTCACAGAAACATAGAGCCAAGTACATAATAACACAAGAATTCAGACTCCCACTCCCTGTGACTTCCCAAACATAAATTCCAATTTCTAATTCATTAAAACCTTCTTATAGTTTGGTTTCAAGTCCTTCTGTCATCTGCCCAGCAATTTCTTTTTTTCTGAAAGTCATTACAAATGCAAGTACAACTATACATATGTACCTCTAATACTATATATATTGTTATGCAGATAGTTCTAAGAGATAACATTATGAACGATCTTATGAAAGATCTTATCTTCATGTGAAAACTATTTTAATACCTTACCAAAGGTAACTGGGGATCAGTTTTGCCCTCTAATTCCCTAAAATAACCTCAACCTTCTCTTCAGGCTGGATGAACAACATGTACTACTGCTAACTCAGGTATACTTGGCTCTAAATCTACACATGTTAAAAGAATGAAATGTGAGCAGCAGGGAGGAGGGGGAGAAAGAGAACAGTAGAGAAGGAAGGATAGTCCATACCAGCTAAGTCCTCCCAGTGTCTGTATGTATTACAACACATTTTAGTAGTCTGCTTACATTTATTCCCCAGCATCCTTTTTTGCAGATATTTATGCCATAATTCCTGGATTCGAATCCTTTTCAGTGGGATAGTAACATCTAAAACTTGGAGCCAGCTGGAAAAAAGCTAATTCAAGTAGGTGACCAAGGCCCCTTACAATCCCCAAATGAGCATATTTTCAGCAACCATGTTCATGCTCGTGCTCAAGGCTGTCATCTTTCCTCTCTACCTAGAGTATTTGGGTCTAATTAAATATGTCTGAGCAAGCAACAGGTTATGCTGGGGTGTCTCCTCACATGCAGGCTAGCCAAAGTTCCAAACAGTATCATGTTGAGGCCTGCTGGCCCAAATCAGAAAAAAAGTGGCTTCATAGATGATAAAACACAATCTTGTCAACAGCTTCTAACTAAATGTGCAAAAGGAACAGGTGTAATTTAGAAAGACCTGGGTTACAGACCTGAACAGCAAGTGGCAGGTGCATACTCTCAATCAAGGATGCCGATACAATTCCTGTCAAACTTTCTAGATGTTTTCCTCAGTCTTCAACAGACGGAGGATTGGCAAGCTGGCATTTATACAAGCCCCAGCCTCACTTAGGCTTCAACCAAATTGCTCATGCTAAGTATCAGAGCTGGATTAAATGAACATCAAAGCTGTAAGTAAGCTAAAGGTAGCACAGCCTGTGCATTTGTTTCAATTCACCACCTTACCTACCTGCCATAGCTGCACATTAAACATACAAGGTGGGGGGATCACTTAAGAGCTGTGAATTCTCATCAGAGACTCAAGACAAGTGAGGAACTGCATAGTATCATTCCCTGTGATGACACGCAACAGCAATGTGACTTTTGCTAGCACTTCCTAAACAAACAAACAAATAAATAAATAAACAAACAAATAAAGGCTGCATCAGCTATATCAAGCTGGGCCGAGAAGCCTAAAAAAAGCACAAAGGAGAACAAAAATGCCCCACTGTCATCTCTACCTGACTACTGCTGATATACACAGCTCAGATTCAGGCTTTACTCAAGTCTGAAACAGAATGACCAGTGTCTTTCATAGTGCTATCAGTGACATGGGAAGGTTATCTTACACCAGCCAGTATTAGGTGTTTTGTCACAAAAAACTGCTCCTAAAGTGCTACTACTGCTATGAAGTGCAGAATTGACTTTCTGTGTATGCCTCGGCTCTGCTTCCCTTTATCATCTCAGTGAACTCCTCAAGTTCTATGTCTTACTACAGTTCATCTGTGGAAAGGAGAAGGAGAGACCCAAAACCAGGGTGAAACATTTTGGACAGAAGACAGCTTTTTGAGCAGATGTTTAAAAGAATTTTTCCTAAAACAAGTCTGACCTCATTCTCCTGAAATAAAACACTGTCTAGACCAACAAAGAGCAGATCCAGAGTGTTCAATAGTGATTCTCTGCAACTGGAAACAGTAGGCAGTACCAATAAGGAAACAGCATGATTGAACTTCTAATTTCCTTAACCATGGCAATAACCCCAAATAAATCTGCTTTCTCTTCAACAAGGCAAAGCTCAAGACAGTACTGCATGTGGGGAAACCTTCATTTGGGTCAGTTGTTTCACGTTCTGGTTTCATATTGAAAAAAATCAGCATGCAAAGGCTCACTCAGACAAGACTAATAGCTCAGTAATAAATTGTTGGTGAATCAGTAATTGATTCATGAATGAGGTCTGCATTTATTAACATTACCTTTTTACAGTGATGCTGTTAGTGTAGGAAGTTTTTCAGGGGAATACAAAGGATTTTAGATTACTCAGAACATGTTTCTCCATGGGCAAATTGCTTTTGGGCTTCTGTTTCATCTGCCCTTGCCATCATGGTGGCGCCTTATAGCTCAGAGGTCTGTGAGCAGACCAGCTCACCTTCTCTTGGTCAGGTGGCTTCAGAAGAAGTACATTGTTCAGTAAACAGGCATCTCAAACTGATTAGCAAATAGTCAAGGTGTTCAAAACAGAAATGTACACTTACACACACAAACCACAAAGGAAAACAGTGCCATGGGTCAACACCAAATCAATGCTCTCTTTAGTTAACTGGCCAAAATACTGTTGGCAGGATGCCAGTCAGAATGATAGCTAGCTTATAATGGCTATTACCTGACCACTTTGTAATGTTTTATTGTGCCCGAACATGCCCAGGCTGGAAAGTACCTACTGGCATGTCTTTACCATCTGTTGCACCATGATGGATGTGCACCTTGCCTCTTATTTGGTTCTAGTGGTATAACTGATACTGTAATTTCAGCTGCTGAGTACGCCACAGAGAAATGCTTGAGCACCTGAACCCTACCACAATGCTATTTACTAAGAAGACAAAGAGATCTAGCTACCAAATTTGGTCCTGAGGGACCAAAACCCTAGGAGAGGTTTGAACTAGTAGCCCACACATTTCATGTCTCTGTACCTCAGTGACTCTGCTTTCAGAACTGAAGGAGAAATATATTTCATTCTTTGCAAAGCAGAGGAGCTCTCCTGATAGAAAGACCATGAGGATCTGGGACACAGTGTTGGCTGACAAACTGAAGAGAAGAATGAGGGAAGGAAGTCTCCTGAGATCAGGTGACTGTTCAGGCAGGTGAGGCTTGTTAATGAACATGCCAAGAATGTGCTTGTCTTTCAGTTTTGCGTGTTCTCAACAAAAGTTTTCTCAGGGAAATTTACATGCTTTGGTTCTGAGAAGCAATGAGGCTGAAGTCCATGATCAGTAACTGAAATTTTGTTCAACAACATTGAACATAATGTGCAAAATACAGCCATTTCATAAAGGTTCACCCCAGAACATCGAACCTGCTCCTCAAGGAATACCAGCATAGGCTTCGCGACCCTCCATTCTAAGTGCAGGATGGATTTCTTTGACTTTACCTTATCAGATGTGAAAACAAACCAACAAGCAGATATATGCATAACACAAACTTGTCATACACTTAGAAAGAGAATTAACAGCACATAACGGATATTAGTCATACCAAAACAGCACTGACTCCAACAAGTATGTCCACAAGGATGCACACTCAGAATCTCCTGTTGTGCAGGAGCACAGGTATCTACTATAGAACTTGAAGTCTTGGCCTGTGAAACATGCACAAAAAATGATTAATAAGTAATTACATTAAAGAAGTGGGTTTAGCTATCTCAGCTGCTTTGTGGCTGCAAGAGAGCCATGCCTTTTTAATATTGTTTTACTGGCCTCCTCAGTAAAGAACTGATGGAAGGTCCTTTTCCCTAGCCTAATCAGGCAAAAATAGGTCTTCATATCTGCTGCTTTTGCACGGCTCAGATTTCTACGTGTCCTGTTAAGACCCACAGTAGGAACATTGTTTTAAAGCATCATCCAAGACTGAAATTTACATCAGCAAAAACATCCATGGGGAGGGACACCTATCTCTTTTTTTCTGTTGCCTGATCAGAGCAAAACAGATTATGGAAATACAGTTTTACCAACACTGCCACTGTAGTGTGCATTCATTGCTCCAGATAGAAGGTAATACATTAAAAATGTATTGGTTAATAAATCCACATCAGATTTTAATATTAATCGCCCCTTTGAAACTGATTCTTACCAAATATCACCATTAGTGGCTTCTTTGCTAACATATTAATGGATCATTAACTAAAACCAGTCATTAACCGCAGCTGTTAGTTTCCATAAGGATTTATTAAGGCATCTTCATGTATTATTAAAAAGAAAGCTCATGGTTCTAATGTTCTGAAACTTTGTCTCCCTCAGGTTTCCACTGATATTGCTTCAAAGGCAGAATCATTTGCCAAACACTTGATTGTGTCACTCAGTTCAGTTCCATTCTTTAAAATAATATTTCTTGCTCTTAAAATTCCCTTTTGGCATTTTCTCCCTTCTCAAGGAGAAAGCAGTTATGTATAAAAGACATTGAATGTGTGAAAGTATTATTCTTCTTAAAACAATTTTTTTTATTATTTTTCATAACTACTAAAGCAAAAAGAGGTAGGCCTGGTATCTCAAAAAAGGAAAAAAAAGGAAGAAAACATAGGAAGTTGAGCATCACTGTGATTAAAACTGCTAAGAGGGATTTCTTCCTCACACAACACGTTACTAAACCATGAAACTCAGTGACTACAAGTCACTAGGGCCAAGACCCTAGTGTTCACCATAGAGTTCAAAATTTATACAGATCTCAGGAATCCTAAGCTTCATACTCCCATAATTAAAGAGTCTTGAACTCTAGAACATGAAGCTTAGAATTGCCTCAATGACTTACTGTGAATTGCCTTAATGACTTCCTGTGGTAATTAATTCCACAGTCTAAATAAACTCTGTAATTATTAGAAGTCAGAGTGACATACTTGGGGTGAAACTTTTATATTTGCACGTTATATGGTTCTTTCAATGGACCATGGATGAAACTAAGATCAATCTGGTATGAGAAGGCTTACACTTGCTTACACTCCTATATTTTCCTGACTTCATCTCTCTCTCCCTCCCTCTTTTTCTTCTCACTGGAGAAATATCAGAAAACAAGAGTTTCACACATCTCATCACATTCCTAATGTTCTACCAAGAAGAAAAATATGCCACACTGACAGTTTCCATGTGGTGACATGAGGAGAAAAACATTTTCCCTCCAGCCTGTAAAATCTTATTCAGGCCCACAATCATCTCTGTGCTACCCTTTTCCATGTCCTTGAGCACAATTGCTTTGACTTAACCAGGCTCCTGCTAAAATGTGCAAAGTTGTGGGAAAGAAAGGGAGAAACAAGAGCCTTTGCCTCACCTAAATGCATTGCAAGAGCCGAGCTTTTGAGGTTACAGTTTACTTTTCAAAGTTTTTCAGTAGTTGCTGCATGTTGGACAGTGCATGAGTACAAGCTGTTGGCATCAAGAAATATTGAACATTCAGATTCCTTCAGTAATATACTTTTCAAAATCACATCACAAAAATTGGGAGATTTTACTCAGTGAGTTTATATGAAGCCAAACAAATCAAGCCACAGTAATTAACACTGTTGCAAAAAAACCCCCACACCCCTCTAATTTACAGGCTGCCAAAGATTTGTAACCTGGTACTAAATGGTTCAAATTACATTCGGTATTGTTATCTGTGGATCAGCTGATATTATTGATGAATGCTGAGTTTTCTCCAGATTGCTTGGATTTATTTCATGTCTTCAAGGAAATGCTGTAGAGATTCATCTACGAATATTGCAGTGGTAATGTCTTAATTTATATCTCTGGGGGAAAAACAGATAAACAACAGGCTTCTGAATGATATCTGATGGTAAAACTCCATTACTTCCCATTTTTGAGAAATCATCTGTGAAATGTTCTTGTATATTGCAAAAACCAAACAAAAAACTTTAGTAATATCCCTAAAGCACCTTTTCCATGGAGGTTCCTATAGCTAAATACTGGTTTATGGAAAGCCTGATTTTGTGCCTGATTAATTATAACATCTATAGCAAAAGTTGCACTGCTTTGTTTTATTAGTAACTGCTATTTAACTAAATTACTGGCTGCTTTCAAATTGTACTATACCTTTGTAAAACAAGAATTCATCTACGACAAGAAAGTGAAAATGTGGTGTATACAATTGCTAAGCTTACATGCAACATCTTTTATGTAAGCTAACGTGTTTCTAGTGATAAAAATAAGTCTTCCAGATCCATATGAATCCTTTAAATTAGGAAGACTTGTTTCATCACCAGAAATACATTCTAGCCTCACAAGGTACATAGATTTCTTTCTCAACAGAGGTGTTTTAGATCTAAAGGCTTGAAAAAAAATCTGAAAACATGAGCTTAAGATCACTTTTAACACAAATTAAATTTACCATCCAACATATTATGGAAATAAAATAATCGACTATATGAAATAATGTTTGCTAAAGCATGCAGAAAAATATGTCAATTTTCACAACATAAAATAGCCTTCAAGTGAACATTTTAGTACCATGCCTCATCAAAGGTCGATCACAGAAGCCGACTTTATTTACATACATTCATAACTCTTTAGTGTAAAAAACCCCACCCCAAACAAAGTAAAAATTCCTTTCTGTTTCCAGTAAGAACCCTGAATATGAAACCATCTTCTCACTTCCAGTCAGCAAAACATCAGCTGCTATTTTTCATTCTCCCTAAGTCTTGTTCATCCACATATGGTATCATATGCCTGTATTCTTATCCTCACGCTCTCTTTTCTATGGAAGGAAAAATAACCTGCAAGATTTATGAAAACCATCCTCTGCTCAATCTGTTCTCAGGTCCTCTGTCACAATACCTTGCTGATAACATGATGATGTGCTTTATTAATTTGGAAAAAGATAGCCTGTAACATTTGATGGATTCCTTTCTAAGCATTCCCTTACCTTTCCAAAACACCCTAATTTATTTAATTTATTGCACTTATAGAATCATAGAATAGTTAGGGTTGGAAAGGACCTTAATATCATCAAGTTCCAACCCCCCTGCCATAGGTAGGGACACCTCACACTAAACCATCCCACCCAAGGCTCTGTCTAACCTGGACTTGAACACTGACAGGGATGGAGCATTCCCAGCCTCCCTGGGCAGCCCATTCCAGTGCCTCACCACCCTCACAGTAAAGAATATTGGATATATAAATATATCCAATCTAAACTTCCCCTGTTTAAGTTTTAACCCATTACCCCTTGTCCTGTCACTACAGTCCCTAAAGAAGAGTCCATCCCCAGCACCCCTATAGGCCCCCTTCAGATACTGGAAGGCTGCTGTGAGGTCTCCATGCAGCCTTCTCTTCTCCAGGCTGAACAGCCTCAACTTTCTCAGCCTGTCTTCATACGGGAGGTGCTCCAGTCCCCTGATCATTCTCGTGGCCCTCCTCTGGACTTGTTCCAGCAGTTCCATGTCCTTTTTATGTTGAGGACACCAGAACTGCACACAATACTCCAGGTGAGGTCTCACGAGAGCAGAGTAGAGGGGCAGGATCACCTCCTTCGACCTGCTGGTCACGCTCCTTTTGATGCAGCCCAGGATACGGTTGGCTTTCTGGGCTGCGAGCGCACACTGAAGCCGGCTCATGTTAAGTTTCTCATCGACCAACACCCCTAAGTCCTTCTCTGCAGGGCTGCTCTGAATCTCTTCTCTGCCCAACCTGTAGCTGTGCCTGGGATTGCCTCAACCCAGCTGCAGGACCTTGCACTTGTCATGGTTAAACTTCATAAGGTTGTTTACCTAACCGTTTCTGTCTGAAATACTTCGTGTGCTCTCTGAAGCTGAGAATATATTCAGAAGAGTTTTGGATTGTAAGGCAAGCACAGCCCTGGGCTGCATTAGGAAGTTTCTTGTCAACAGATTGAGGGAGGCGATCCTTCCCTTCTGCTCAGGACACACCTGAGACACACCTGAAGTGTTATGTCCAGATGTGGACTCTCCAGTGCAAGAGACATGGACACACGGGAGAGAGTCCAGCAAAGTGCCACAAAGACAGTTAATGGACTGAAGAATATGAAGAAAGGCTGAGAGAGTTGGGACAATTTAGTCTGTAGAAGAGAAAGTTCAAGGGAATACCTTATCAATGTGTAAAAACACCTGACAGGAAGCATAAAGAAGTCAAAGGCACTCTTCTTGGTGCTGCCCAGTGAAAGTCCAAGAGGAAATAAGCATAGGCTGAAATACATTAGATTCCATTTAAATGCAATAGTGTTTCTTTTGTCATAAAGGTGATCAAATGATGAAAACAAGTTTCACAGAGAGAGTGTTGAGTCTTCATCTTTGGAGATAAGATGAACCTGACTGGACATGGTCCTAAGAAATCTGCTGGAGTTGACCCTGCTTTGACCAGAGGAACTGGACTGAAAAATTTTAAGAGCTCCTTTCTAACCTCAATTATTTTCTGATTCAGTAATTCTGGGTTGGGTTGGGTTTTTTTCCCCAAAATAAAAATAATTTTTATAATAATTTTAGTCACTAGAGAAAAATAATCAACACCAAAAGGAAATACATTCTATGCTAAGACAGAAATGGGGCTGATAACGTCAGGTGCACCTCTTCTCCCCACTGCAAAGAAAGCTCAGCCAGTTGTCACTTCAACATCCAAAATTAGATGAGTTTCAGCCTTCTTCACCAAATCATAATCAGCACCCATGTTGCTGAGAGGGGTGAAACATACAGGAATTAAAGACATGCTATGTGGCACAATACAGTGCCATATACCCAGAGCTAACTGATTGGAGGAACACCATCCTAACAAGGTAACCTTGCTTCTGACACCCAAGCTAACTCAGATCTGTCTCTGTGGCAGTGGCTTTTGCTGTGTGGCTGTATTCTGAGTGGTCTGCTCTGGTCTGTCATAAGGCAGAAGAAGATTTTCATTCTTAGCATTACCAGAACAGAAGCTAAACCAGAAGACAGGTACTTCTTCCTGTATACAGCAAAACCTAATGCCAGATCTACAGCTCAGCCTGGCTTTAAGGACCTGATGTTCTGAAAAGTGGGGAACAGATCATGGAGAGCTCACTTTGCAAGACTCTTCACAAGAAAGTCCTAACTTGACTGTTAGTGGAAAATAGATGATCACGTTATCCACCAGCGTGAGGAATCACACAGAGCAAAACCTGTGGCAGTTAGAATGCAGCTATACAGCTACTAATGCTTGCATAATCATATTAAACATTTTCATTCATTTCTGCTTGTTAAAGTAATATGATGACTTCCTTTAGTTTCAAACATGGAAATGAAAGGAAGCTTTACTTTCCTCAGCCTGCTGTGCAGCTTCGGTGCCAAAGGCAACAGCTTTCTAATCCAAAGAAAGAGTTACAAGATGAAATACATTAACCAGCACTGGGGAGGGGGAAGAAATGAAAAAGGGAAATGGGCCCTTCTCACCTGCCCATGTATAACCGTGCGAGCTAAATTAAAAACATACATTGTCAGCTGGAAACTCATATGCATGAAGAGCCGTTGGTAGTTGACAGTGTATGGGTAGAGCAGGGTTACAGAGCTGCGTATCTTTGACTTCCTCCTGGCTGCTCTGTAACACAGAAGTGAGAGCTGGGCAGCAATTTTACTGCAAAGCCAAGGCAGCTTTTATGAATGTTAAGTCACAGGATTCAAAGGACAATGAGTAAAGGAGAGAGCCTGCTTTGGAGTCCATTTATAACACAGAGCAGGACAGAACTGGACTTGGAACAGAAACCTGCAGCTCTCCCTCAGGGACTTGCTCCACAATGAAGGAGATGCTAATTTTGAAACACAAAAATTGAAATGTGTCCGTCATGAAAGTGCAGGCACCTTCTCCTCCAGTCTGCTCAATCCTCTGTCATTTCAATAGACAGGAAAGAGTAACAGCAGCTCCTTCCCTGCTGCTGCCAGCTTTACATGGAGTGTGCAGCTATGGGCTGGGAGTGTTAAAGAATTAAAAGTGAATTGACAATGATCAATGTACCTTAGTTCAGTATCACTAAAATTAAAGAGATTTTTACCCAGTGACTTCATTGGAAGCAGAACTACTGCCTGAATAATTGTACTTTAGCTGTTATTCCTTTGCTATAAACAATATTTTTAAAGGCTTGAGTGATAATTAAAGTTTTCAATTCACCTGGCCAGCTCAGTCTCACTGGTGACACAATAATTTCAGCCTGTCTCTCCTCACCACTGCGGCAGCACCTGCATCTGCCTGTTATGTGAGTCTCTTGAGCAAGCAGAACTTGCATAACTGTCTTCAAAGGCAGTGAAAGGCATCTTGGTCCTTCTCCCACAGGCTGCCCCTACTTATTACTACTTAGTCAAACGGATAGCCTTCATATTTGTGGGATTAAAATACTGTAATGAGAAAGGGTCGTTTCTCATTTTCCGATGCCTTCTGTGGCATCTCCTAAAGCATCTCAGTTTCTTACAGTTGTCCGGTAATGCTCTGGATAGGCTGCTCATCATCTCTCTCATGACTGTTCTTCCTTCAACTTCATAAGCTTTTTCTTTATCAATTCCCACACTCCCACCCCCACCCCCCTTTTTGTGTGTGTGTGTTTTTATTTTTGGTTTTGCCTTTTTTTCCCAGAATAAAGAAATCAGAACATATATTAGATGCTTATTTTCCTGGAAGTATTTTTAGACATAATCTGAAATAAGATTAACTCATTTTTTCTGTATTTCAATTAATTATTCCCCCCTTGCATGTGCTGTTCAGACTGTCAATTTGAATTGTGTCTTGCTCTCTATTTGCAAGTCATTATCAGGCCAATAAAGCAAGCAGAACAAACTCATAGTGTCGGGTATACTTAGTGAATAGGTAGTAATGCCCAGATTTATTGAGGAACATTTGAGGCGGTGATTTTTTCCCAGTAATTTTTTTATTTGTTTTCTTTCCCTAAAAATGTCAGCCTTTTTCTCAAAAGCTATATTGAGCTACTCCCTGGGATGAAGTGCTAGCTCTTGTAGTTCTCCTCAGCAGCTCTTGTAGCTCTCCTCAACTATTTAGTTTAAGTTAAGATTCAATTAGAAGCTATGATTTCTTTGTGTAAAGATGAAGAAAAGAATTGTGGTCACGCTCGTAATGGCTGATGAAAATAGAACAACTGCCATAAGGGACTTGAATTAAGCATTTAGGTTGCTTTTTAGAAGTGGATTCTTTCAATTTGTTTAGGAGTAGATGTTAGTATTATAGGAAACAGGAATATGTAATCTTTCAGATCTTTATGCTCTCTCAGAGATTGCAAATAAAATTTGCACTGTTAATTCTAATATAATTTTAATATGATATAATATAGATTTACCATATCCACATACTGAAACGACATGCAACAATGTTCTTATCTCAAAAACAATATTCCACTTACATTTTACTCAAGAAATTGAGAACCTCTATTTGATTTGCAAAGTGTTTGTGAAGTGTTGTGTAAAAGACAGTATTACACAGTACTATTGTTGCTAATACTATTTAAGAGTTGTTTGTGCAATAGAGGAAGCAAATAGACTAAGAATATAGTCATGCGAATCACAAAAAAGCATGAAAAATATTTTTTTTGTTTAAGAACTGGCGCAATTACATATTTCTCTGTTAGTTCCTGGATAAACTTCTCTTTCTATCCCTCCTGTCACATCATCATACATAGTGGAGTACACCAAGATCAAAGCTGATAAGTGAAAGACATTCTTCTTTTCATGACAATCTGCCGAACAACTGAAAAATAACAGCAGATTGCCATGTAAAGAAGAACAGCAGCATATCTTTGCATTTCCCCTCTTCCACATTGTTCCTTCCCCTATCATTTATCCTAATTTCCTTACAGCATAAGCTGCTTATAGAAATCACCAGCATTAATTTGGGTGAATATTATTCTCAGACGTGCAAAATATGTTGGTGGCATTCAGAACAGTTTAGTATAGCACTATTATTAGTCAGAAAAGGCTACGTTGTGTCTTGCAGCTGCAACTGTTAGTTGACTGCTTCTGCAATTAATTCCTTTCCACAAAATTCAAGTCAGTATTTGTGACACGAATATTTATTGGTAATCACTCAGTAAGAGTGTAGTCATCCACTGACAGCCATTGACCAACAAGCAAACATATAGCCTCCAAAACGCCTGAATGTTTTGATTTCATGCTTTTTTTGTGATTTGGCGTGTCAGAAGGCAAAGATGAACAAGCTAAACCCAAGAACATATACCCTTGCAACCAGATGAGGCAAAACTGTGCCTGTATCTCCATGGAGTAACACTGCTATCTATTTTTTAAAAAAACGTTAAAATCAATACACCAGTAACTGCTGAACTACTTGGCTACTTTCAACTCTGTCTTTTCACTGCTAATGCCTAGGTTCTTCTCCGCATCTCTGTGCTTAATTCAGATAAGATTAAACAGATATGCAAAGGTTTAAAGGATCTGGGCCATCAAATTTCACCCTGTGGCATAATTTTTGCACTGCTGTTCCAGCCTAGAGATATCAGACCATGGCTTGACTTCAGAGGGGTTACAGCAGCCAAGAAGAAGCAGCAGTGGGTTTTTACAGTTAGTGTAAAAAGTTGATTCAAGCTCACACGGTTTGCCTGGACAGTACAAACTAAACACAAGGATGCCTTGTGGTCTTTTCTAGCCACAAGTGAAAATCTTACACAAATAGCTGAAATGTGTCATCCATTCAAGGGCCATCACCTATATCAAGTTCAAGAACTAATACAGAAAACTCGAAAACTAAAAGCAGCAGCATTTGCACCTTCAGCTGATGGACAGGCCTTCAAATGAAGATTTGTGACAGATCCGTGTTTTCTCTAACTGCATGACACACAGCACACTGATCAGTGTTTGCATGTATCAACCAGACAGAAAGCTTGCTCTGAAATATGAGATATACTGCTATCAAATTCAAGAAGATTCCCTGTATACATTGCAGTTCTTATTTAGACTCACCCTTGGCTGGAAAATCAGTACACGTGCCTCTGTCAGAGGAGATATACAAGACTCACCTACACTGGTATTTGGAGTTAACCTTGTAGCCACCCTCAGCCAGCTCGAGTAAAATGAGTTAGCCTTTCTTCATCAGATAGGAGATGGAATGTGGAACTAAGGTGTGAGATTAAGGTTGATCCTACCTATCAAAGCAGGTATTGACAAACACAGTTCTTTCTTCTCAGTATATGTTAAGTCTCCCTCCTGAGACTGTAGTGAATCTGAGGAGCCTGTGAATAGAAGCTAAAATGTGTTTGCCCTACCATGTTTTTTTTGCTTTGTGTTCCTCCAAGGAGTCCAAACAAGCCCAGTATTTCAAAGACTGAATGAGGGGCATCATACTAAACACTAATGAGATTCTCCAGCTGAATGTAAGGTTGGATTCACAGGTTCTGAGGTCAGGCACAAAGGAAAGATTGTAGCACTCACTGACCTGTGAACTACAGAAACGTATTTCTAAAACCAACAGAGGTATTAGCTATGTTATAATCTCTGCCAGCACTTGGAACATCACTCCTTTCAGAGGGTCCAAAGGAAGCAGTGAAGCCTAAATCTGAGTCTCTTTTGGAAACAGGGAACATGACAGAAATGTTTCATCTGCTGAAGAGGAAAACTTAGTTATTATAAATGTCTTGGTTCAATCTGTACTACATTCCTCATAGCAAAGGTGAATTAGGTTGGATATTTTCTTCTTGGTCAGCCTTCACAAGTATAAGTGAATGGCAGACGGGAAGGACTTCATGGATGGTTGTAGCGAAATTACCAGTGGCACAAAAAGTTCGTGATCAAGACTTAAACTTAGACTGTACACGAGCATTGTACATTGGCATCACTTTGCTTATTGTGTGTATTAAAAAAAGCCATCATCTGCAATGGTACACAGACAGTAGTCATATGATTGTCGTAGAGGAAACAGTAGAAATAAATGCAAGTCAAAAAGTCTTTCCGCAGTCTCCAGGTCTGTTCAGATTTAGGGTTAAAATTTTGAGTCCCCCCCAAGCTATAAAACTGTGATTTAGCTGTGTGTTCTAAACAAAAAAAAAATCTATTTTTTTCTTGCTTAATAATTAGATTCTCGAGAAAGAATAACTATTTCTACTTCAGCACATTACAAAATGGAAGCTTCCAAAAGTTTTAACATGTTGAACATTTTTTTTAATTGAACCAGTACAGGTTAGTTCATCTAGAAACTGTTCTGTTGTTTATGCTTTCTTCTAAACTGGCCTCTTTTTATAGTTGAACTTTTTTTTCTTTTTAACAATAGGCTTGCATGAACTAACATGTTGCACTAAGTTTCTTTCAATGCACTATCTGAAACTAGGCGTTTCATTGCTAATCTAGGGGAAAAAAACAACAACAAGGAAACCCTGATGATGCAAAGATTTACAAAATATTTAAGCAACAAACACCGAAACTTCCACAGAATTTGAAAATTAGCTCACAGTTACCTACCAATGTATACTTCCATCTTGATTACATCTGACAAACTGTTTTTAGGGTTGGTTTTGTCTTTAGTATAGGTATGAAAGTAATTGAAATTTATCTTTTTTTGACAAAGTTTCCACTGAAGTTCAAGAGTCGGTTTGGATTAGAAATCCGTAAAGTGATGTCAAGGAGAATATGTATGAGCTTCAAAATCAATGGTGCTTATTGCAATGGTCTGTTCAGTAACTGCTTTGCAATATTTTAGCATTGTATTTGTTCTTTATTTTTTAATTTTATAGGAAAATACTCAAAAACATTTTCATCAAAAGGATATCATTTTACTGAAATACAGCATACAAAAGAAAGTGCTAACACAAAATCAGAAAGATGCACATCTTTACAAAATAAAAGCAAAGCTACATTTTCCTGAGAACAAAAAGCACGATGTTTCTTCAAGAAATGACAAGGAAAAAAGTTAACAGACAGCATTAGATATTTATACTGAATATACCAAAGAAGAATATTTAACAATAAGGATGGAAATAATCAGTCTCTCCTCTGTTGCCTGATTCACAAGTCCGTTCTTGATACCTTGAATGCTTACACACTCACACACATGCAAACACACATGTACATATGCTTACTAGAGGGGAAGGAAATAAAAGGAATGCCAGAAGTGCATCTTGTGACAGCAATCAAACATGACAAAGGAGGAAAGAGATAAAGTTCAGAACAAATATTAGGTTAACTAATTTTATTATCACATTTTTGTAAAAAAAGAGGTTTTTCTATGGTTAAAAACAAACACTGAAACTTCATTTGAAATTTAGCAGCCACACAAACCAAAATTGTCACAGGTCAAGTAGTCTGCAGTCTTCACCGTGGTAAGATTTCCATCAAAATTCCTCAGGTAGTCTACTGATTTTACTTTAAACTTTTGTAAATCTAGATGATTCCATGAGGAACTAAGAAAAAGGAATCACTCTGTCATAAACCTCCAGTAATTCAAAGGAAGCTCATACCTAAAAGATGAAAGTTTATGTGTGAAAAACTCTGGGTAATGGGCTGCAGCATTCACATGGTAATATAAAAAACCTCAAAAACATAACTAATGTAAAATATTTGTATGAAAGCTCACCAATCTACCAGTGAGATATACTTTTGTTGTTGTTGCTGTTGTTGCTGTTGTTGATAAGCTTCTTTTTAATTTCCAAATCATTATTTTATATGCAGGTCTGATTTCTGAAATAACAGTTTGCTTATTATTTTGACAGCACATAACAAAGCCCAGCAATTACAGGCTTGACTAAACAACAGTCGAATAATCAAAGCCAGGTATGGAAATGATGGGAGAAGTAAAAGAAAAATATTTGAGAGTAAATAGGCAAATTTCCTCAATAACTTCACAACCATATAGTTGTGAAAAAATGATTATAGAATTACAATAGAATGTTGATGACCTTTATTTCTGAAAAACAGACATCTTTTTATCTGGCTGCTGCACAGTGTGAAATATATGAACAATTTATAAACCTATTAACAAACCAGTACAGAAATGTATCTCATCTTTATCTTGAGACACTGTATGCTTTATTTAAGGAACATTTGTTTCTATCTTAGGATCCTTAATTTCCTTAAATCAAATTTTACAGTCGTAGCAAACATTGAAATTTCACTACATTGAATGAAATTACTATCCTTAGGGATTTGAACTCTCAGTAATTTTACTACAGGTTCTAGGAAATTATCTCTTATGGAACTTAGAACATACATTAGTAGCAGGTCAGCAATATAATTTACCTTAAATAAATATGACAGTATTTTGTAATTATTTTTTACCTTGAACCATGGAAAATTACTTTCTCAACTACCATGCTTTATATTCCAATTAGCTGATTTGTCATTGCCAAGACAACCCTAATAGTAGCAACACCCAAAGCATGGAATTTACCATCTTGGTTGTTTTGTCCTGAAACATTCACAAAGAGCCCTCAGGGTCAAATTGTGTCAAAACAGCATCTAAGGAAGGAAGCTCTTGCACATCACAGCTCCATCTATATGCTCAAGAGATTCCTGAAGGTCAGCTGCAAAGCTTTGACAATCAAGCACTCCTGAGATACCAGGACAGTGAGGAGGCTGCATAAGTTGCTTTAAAATAGTACATTAATATATCTTCAGTGCTTTTGAAATCTTGCAGCCCTACATCTCATGAGACAGAAACTCTAAGTAGATAATGACAGGCAGCATGCACTGCTCCACATCTTTATACCAACATCCTGCAAAGAACCCTAAGTAGACCCAATGATGTTTGTATTTTGGCCAAGAATATCAACATATGAAAAGTATAACTTTTCCTGAGTTTCTCTCAGGACCTTGAAATTAGAATTCTTGCTGAAAACTTAGTACTGCAAAGTAGTGGATTAAACTCTGCTTCCAGTGAGGTTATAGGGAAAATTCTCATTCCCTTCAAGGACAACAAAGTTTGGCCAAATCAGAGTGACTGAAAACAGCACCCTATGGTTTGAATTAAGCCTTTCTATTAGAGTCTATTAGACTATCTATTAGAGCAGATACATTTTATGCTAAAGTGTTTGAAAAATTAGTATACTTTACAGTTTTCTGCCCTCACCTAATTTAAGAGGTTTCATCTTTCCCCTTAGAGCTGATAACTTCACTAACTTCAAACTCAACCTTTCAAGGAGCTGAGGAAATACTGAAAACCAGCAAGAATTCTTAGCTTCAGGGAAGAGAAATAAGAGTTGACCTTGAAAATGCAGTTTTAAGCAATAGGTTAATTCAGCAACATTTTGCTCTACACGTCTCGGTTTAATAACCAAAACTTTTGAAATATCTATTGGAAATCCATATTTTTAAGAAAATCTTAATTCACAAACCTGCACACAAATCCCATGGAAAAAAAAACAAAACAAAACAAAGCAAAACAAAACAACACTTCCCCCCCCAAAAAAAGCACAACAAAACCCCATACAATCAAACAAAAAACCCCAAAACCAAAACCCAACAAACCAAAACCCAACAAGCAAGCAACAACCAACCGAAAAAAGCCAAAACCAAAGCTAGATCAAGCCTGATTTCTTCTAGCACCATTTTCTGAGGAATAACAAGATCTTGGAGGAAAGAAAGGATTCTGTTTCTGGCCACAGAGCTGAAAGGGCAGCTGGCTTCAGCAGTCGTTATAAGTCCTCTAAAAACCCCTGTGACAGTGTTCAGTAACGATAAAATATCAGAGCTTATGAGCTGGGCACATGCTTTCTCATGTTTTCCGCTTAACTCTTACCCAGTTTTATGGGTGATCTCTTAGTCACCTCATACCACCCAATGTCACAGAGAGGGCTGAGAGAACAATTGTCCCAGTATTTTTCTCCTCCTTCCTTCTCTGAGTTTTGGCCAGAGAAAATGGGATATTCCCCTGATCAATTTCCACATTGTAATAGATCAAAATGCATTTGCACTGTCAAAATTCAAACCAGATTGTTCACCTAGCCCAAAAAATTCTTTTTCTTTTTTTTTTTTTCTCCAGGAGGCTGAGGTTGCTGGGTCCAGCATAATGATGAATTGCAAGCTGGTCCACAAGCAGAGCTTTTCTGATTAATATATTGTGTGCAAAAATACGCAGTGAGTAAGTCACCTTGGGTCTGCCTTCATTGAGGTTATTAACTATGTCAGAATGCGTTAGCTAAGATGATCGTAATTTCTCCTACCAATCAGACACAGCTGCATGTTCTGATATGACTGAGGACAGATTTAAAATTTGCCTGCTTAAGGCCTCAAAAAAACAAAGGAATTAATTTTTAAGGTGTACAGTAAATTTATGCTTCCTACATAGCATGTTGAGATTCAGAGACTTCTTCATTAGTTTTCTCCCTGTGGTAAGCAACAGTTAACTGCTCCAAAGGGAATTCCATACAAAGACTGTCCCCAGAAATTACCTTGCATATGTGCACTTTTTCCCTTGATGATTGAACAGCTCCAAAAAAGTCCTTGATTTAAGCTGACACTCCTACACTATCATAAGTAGCTTTCAGGGAAATCTGATGTTCAGGAAAAATAAGTTGGATTTTCCTCCTTCTCAGCATGGGCTAAATAAAAGGGGATTGAAATAACTTATTAAAAGAAAGAATATTTTTTTTATAAGGCATGCCATAACTTCATCTTAACTTTTGCCCATTCCCAAAAGAAATGGGGTGGGGGAAGATAGAAATTGCCTTGCAGAGCAAGATTAGAAAATACATTGATTGAGGTTGATCCATGTGTAATAAAGATAAGACACTAGTATGATAAACAACATTAAATGTGAAAGTTTTTTCTATCCTGACCTCTTCTGGAAAGATCAGTAAGACATGCTTCTGACAAATGGTCATAGTGCTAGCAAAGGAACCTGCTTAGTTTTTACTGCAGAAATATAATTTATTTTATTAATTTCTACAAAAATCTTTGTTTTCAATGAACAAAAAAAAAAAAAACAAAAAACAACCCAAAAGAACGTCTCTCATCATCCCTGTATTATGAGTTTGCTGCCACTTCTAAGTTATTTTGACTTTCCAGGGCCTCAAGCTTTTACATCACGATATCTGACATCCAAACCCCACAGATAACCTAAACTATGTAATGTGCTTGTTCCACAGCATAATGTTTGATGTGATTTACAGACTTATGACACAGACCTTCCCATTAGTTCTATATAACATTTTTCTGCTGCTATCTGCTCTTACCACAGAAATCAATTAAAAGAGCATCTTAGAGTACAGAGAATCATACAAAGTCTGCTGCAGATGGATTTATCTATCCCAGTTAAAAGGGTTACAACTATTACAGATTCTGGATATGAATAAGATATATCAGTTCAGTACAAGTTATTTTTTTATTATAGTAACAACTAAAATAAAAAATCTGATTATGAAAAATTGTGTATTAATAAAACACAGGCCTTCTTTTACTATTTTTGCAAAATTTCAGAATGGTCACAGCACAGTCTGTGCTGTCCTTTACTTTTTACATTACAGGAAGGTCCCTGGACTGAACCAAAAGTCCTGTCTAGGAAAGTGATCTGCAGCAGATGCAGAAAGCAAGCCATGCATAAAGCCAGGACTCCCTGCACACCACAGCCTACTCCTGACAATCCGTTGCTGGAAGACCTCCTGCACTGGAAATCTTCTCTGGACATTTCCGTTACACCAAAAACAGTAGTTCAGTAAACACCCTCTGAATGACAAAGCTCTGTCATTTCTAAGCTCTGGCTCTAGCTTCTATATCAGACTGCAAGAAATGCATTCTGAAAGAGAATGTCTCCTATAAGATTTTGAGATTTGGATTCCAGAAAGATGTGTTTTAGTTTGCTTCTACTGCAACCCCCATGGTGCACTTGTTCAGTGCAGGGCCATATCCCAATGCCCTAGCACAACTGGACTGCTCTCCTTGACCGAATACTTTCTAGCTGAAACATTAAAAGTCGTATTACTTGTAAATCCCTTTTATCAAAGAATTTTAGAAAAGCTTCCTAGTTAGTCAATTAATTCTCCAAATTTGTGACAAGGTTTTCTTTCATTCTGCACTACCCTCAGATTTTCTCTTCTCTGCTGATTTAATGGCTCAGAACATCTCCATTCATAATGGAGCAGGTCTCTCCTGGTCTCTTTTTTCCACAGGATTTAATAAGGAGTTATAGCTTTGCACTTGAAGCAGTCATACAGACACAGTTACAAGATTTATTCACAGTATTCAGAAGGTCAGGATTACATTGAAGAACATGAAAGAGGTGTAAAATAACAAAATTACTAAAATCAGCATATAAGAACTGCTTGTCTTCAGTAGAAAAAAGAGTTGCTAAATATTTCTTCTGCAATATAGCCAAAGAGACGCAGAAATGTAGATTTCTAGAGTTTTTCATGTCCGTCTCTGATTATTATCTCAAGAACTAACAGATTTACAAGTTAGTGTGAGTTAGTGGCAAAGAGTGATCCAATAGCCACTATTCTCTGGGTCTGCTGCTTACCTTTCTGGTACAGCACCTCCAGCAACACATCCTTTCTTCACAGAACTGAGGTTTGTCCTCTATTTGTATCATTTTCACATAATCATTCTTTCCTCTCAATTCACAACTTCAATGAATCAATGGTCTAAAGGTGAAAGGACAAATTTTGGTTTCATTGGGACACATGTGCGTTCTTGGGGAACTCTATCCATTTTATAATTTATTTATTATTTATTTATTTAGAACTCTAAATATCATGCTCATCTTGAGAAATGTGGTGCATCTGTATAGACAGAAGGAACTTGGACATTAAGAAGCAACACAAGAATTACTGCATATATAAAATGGGGAAACAGCAGAGAGTGGTTTGTGCTAGAGTGTGAAACAACAGTTGCAACACGGGGGATTTTCACTTGGGTTCAGTTATCAGAAGGGGTTTAGCTTTAAAAGCAACTTAAACTGAACAAATGAATTAAGGCAGGGAAAAAAGTTGAAAACCTGCCATGGCACTAAAGAAACATATTCTGAAGGAGTGTTTAGCTGGCAGCCTGGCTGTTGCAGAAGCCTGGACTGTTATTGGAAAGTGCAAAGAACTTTGCACTGCCAGAGGAGAGGCACCTCCAGAAAGAAACTGGGTAATGAAGATGCAAGTGAGGGCTTGGCCATGCACTGAAGAGAACTGTTACCTGAATAAGCTAATGAGTCAACTGAGATTTCAATTTTCCAAATCATAATCTTAGTCTCTTAAGTAAATTCTTTGCTTAGATAAAATGAATTTTCTCATTTTAAAGACAGATTAGGCTTCAAACTTGAACTCAAAATCAGGAGTGCCCAAATATTGCAAAACCAATTTTCATAGAACTGCAGTTTTCTGAAGTCAAACAGGTAATACCAAAACTTTGGGCTTCTGTTCACAACAGGGATTTCAGGATACCTCAGTTTCTTTGATCTGCAGAGTTATAAACTGAGTTTCTCCTTCAATTTCCTGTGAAGAGCCCATTAGAGAAAATGTCCTTTCATTCAAGGGAAACGCTGTTCTTCATGAATTTTCTTTCTTGGCAGATTTAGTATATTTTGATATGATCAATTCTCATAGCATTAAAAAAAAAAATAAAAGTATTACAAAGAAATCCTTACTTAGGTTCATTGATGAAAAAGTCCATTGATAAAACATATATTTTACAAAGTTCAATATTTAGATGTATTACTCAAGAGTATCATCAGATGTATCAAGTTGATGATGTTTTTTGGGGCTTCACCGAGCACAAGAGGTTTACTCTCTTAAATCAGGTCAGTCTACAGAATATCACTGGATTAAATTCCAGTTTATTTTGAGACATACCTTCCTGTTTCCTCTTCATTGTAACCAAAGTGAATTTCATAAGCATTTACAGATAATGACCGATATCTCTCTGTGGATCCTCTCAGTCTTGGGTCAGATAAGCTGCACAAGTGCTATTTATGATATTCTGTGTTGTTATTTTATGGCCTTTTGTTGTATATGGCAGCATGATTGCATATAATTGATAGATAGTTTCATATTGCACAAAAAGAGCTCAATAGGTGACACATAACCCAAACAATTTTTGGTTTTTATGCGGTGTATCTTTAAGTAATCTCAACCACATACTATTTTGAAAGACTTACTATATTTTTCTCAATGCATATGGCTTGTTAAATGTACACTTTAATTGATTTATTATGGAAATGTTTTTTCAACAAAGCATATATCATGCATGGCAAAGCAGATTAATTTGCTTAGTTACTATTTTCTACTGTAGCTTGAAGGAACAAGGCACAAGATATCAGTCTTCATATATATCCCTATATGTTGAAACACTACGACCTCAGGGCCCAGAATTTGCTGCAGAAAAGATGTTGACTGCACAAGGCACCCATTTCTTCATGAACTTTGATAAAAATGCCTGGATCAAACTACAGACATGTAAATTCGAGTTTTCATGCCTTTGATAGGGATCCCAAGCCCACTTCCTGACATACCACTGAACAATTCTTAATCCAGAAGTACATTTAAAGGAGGGAATCAAGGTACTGAAAGCAAACAAAAGACCTCCCTCTGTGACTACTGATTTGCTGTGTGAATATTCTTCACTGTTTCCATGTCAGGTGATTGAGAGCAGGTAGTCTCTGCTTAGGTAAACCAAAATTTTCAGCCTGCTTTCATCCCATTTCAACTTCAGGCACCTACCTGAGGTGTCTTAAGTCAGGAGAATATTTGCCCTAGGCTCCTGCTAAAGTCAATGACAAGATACATGATAAATTGCCAGCTGGAAGTACCTATCTGTCTTTGACAAACCTTGACAATCAAGTATATCTAAAGTCCTAACTCTACATCTTCTACACAGTTAAGTGTCTTATGCTAGCTGGGAGGAATCCAGACCTTCAGTCACAAGGAAAAAGTGAAAAAAAAAGAAATGTCAGTTTCTGATTCATCCAACTTCTCCCCACTGTGCAGATCAATCCTTAATTATACTATCTGCTTGAGAACAATTTCAAGTTCGCCTCAGGGCAACTTTCCTGAAAATAAAAATGTAATTCTTTGAGAGAAATAATAAAAAAAAAAAAACAATCATGATCCTATATAATTCATAGATGCTTAGCAGTTATGATCAATACAATTTGAAAATACAAACATAGCTGGTAATGTCTCTGCTATTTTCAATAATGTTTAATTATTTTTAATCAAAAACATGACTTCCACATATTCTAATACACTTTGCTAATTTCTTTATATTCTATTTCAGAGACTTATGAAAAAACACTTAGTTTTTTTCTTCAGTCTTCCCCATTATAAGAAAGTGCATGTTCTTTTAAGCCTCAGAAACAAATAACGTTTTGCAACATTTAAACATGTAGAGCAGAACAGTCTTACTATTGAAAAGTGGATTCATTTGGGTTAGTCAGCAACTTTTCAATCTTTGGAGAAACCTGGGGCTCTTCTAACATATCTCATTCTGAAGCAATTAACAGTGTTCTGAGCTGTTGAGTTCTGTACTCAGTGCTGCTGAGCCTCAATCTAACACTGTCCCTCATACGATGAGCAAACGAAACCAAGAGTACTGCAGAGTTCACAGTAGGGAAAATTAGCTGGATCCTGATCTCTGTGCTGAGTGATTTCGCTTAAATCAACACATCAAAAAAAGAAAGAGATCATAGCCACAGAAAATATATTTACTCACAGATTGAATAGAAAGTCAGCCTAATGAAGGTCATCATGGAGATAGGGCAGAAAGAATTATCTTCCATGGTGTTACTGAATATGGGAATAAATTCTATAGATACAGTTGTATTGTATACAGCAATGACTATCAAATAACCATGCTTGTGAGTTATTCTTCTACACATTATTTCTTTCTGAGAGTCCTTTAAATTTAGGGTATATCTGTGATTCTGATGGGGAGAAAGGTCATATTCGCTCAGTCCTAGGTTCTCAAAATGTAATAGCAACACATTTTACAATTATAAATTATTAGCCACCCAGACACAGTTGTATACTAATAAAAGAGTTTGATTTGCTGGGATGCATTGTTTATGCCTTTTTTTCCTTCACATTGAATTAGTTTGCATTAAAACATATAACAGCTATATTTGTCAGAGACAGGGAATGCAAGTGAACCTGTTAGCCAAGCTCCTTCACAGTCCCTGGACAATAGCCAGGGGACACTTCAGTAAAACCTTCTGCAGTTGGTGGGATAACTGTCTCCTTGCCTCAGGGAACCTCAGTATTAAAGTTATTAAATAAAACAGCCAGCCTGGCAGTTGGCTATGAGAAGCAATTTATACCATTGTAAATGGATTAGCAAAATGTAATTTCTTTTAGCGTTTCTGTTTCAATTATTTCAAATAGATGTGCAGTTATAAATGTTATGGAATTGTTTAAATGTTTCTCACAATGGAAAAAAGTAAATATAGGTTAGAGCTTTGGACTCCCAGGTGAATTTTCTGTTTTCTGTTTTCTTTATGTTAAGGCTCTTAAGGTACTGCTGCAAAAGTTGCACATTTGGAGACTAGGAATACAAATACTTGTGCTTCTGATGAAACAGGGTATTATACTAATCAGGAAAGTATAGATTTGAAATGTCTTGAGGACCAGAGGAAAGCCTACGGCTGTTCTTATCCTACATTCTCAGCTGGTATATTTTGACATCAAGTGCCTGAAGCAGTGCATGAGATACCAAGAGGGAGACTATACCACATATCTGTTTGTGTGAGAAGCAGGGGGAATCTCTCTTGAAAGAACGCCTCTGTGGATTTTCTCTGAGAAGGGTTAATTAATATACATAGCTAGCAGCTCAGAAACTATCATAGGCTCTTACGATGATTTCAGCAGTATCTCACCTCATCTCTATTCTTTTCCTTTTCTTTTTCCTTTTTTTTTTTTTTTTTTGGTATGATGCTGCAATTAAGCAATAAGCTATAACAAGAAATATGACTAGTGGCATGGGATAATCATGTCCTTGGGGTATATCAAGCACCAAGAATAAACAAGTGCTTTTAATCCCCCATGGGTGCGATTACCTCATGATAGCCATATCTATCGAGAAACAACATTGCTACCATGAATTGTTCGCTTTTATATTTAAATGTATTATCCAGGCAAGTGACTGTGCTCATCTCAAGCTGCCATTTTGTGTCAGACCACATTGAAAGGGTGCAGGCTGGTTGCAGCCAGCCCCCTTGATACCCTGCCAATGCCGTGCACCAGAGCAAGGAAATTTCCACCAGAGATTCAGCTGTGTGCATAAACCTCCTGCCTTTCAAAAAAGCTTTCCACAACAGCCATGCTTGCAAGATGAATTAAAGTTGCTGCAGACTTTAAAAGAGGGGGTGGTGAGGGGCAAAAGTAGGGCAGCAGGAAATAACCGATGAGGCTAGCTCAGTTGAAAGCAGCCGTGGAGAAGCCTGAGGGCTAAGATGGCAGTCATCATCGATTCAAGGGAAAGGAGATGTCAAGGACAAGGAATGTCAAGCAGGAACAACAATAAGGCATCATAAGGGTGCTTAGCAGTGCAAAGTCTCCCAAAACCAGCACAAATAAAGCTACTGGACAGTTGCGATTGGTCTATTTGCTGCTTGATATCACAAGAAAAATGTAAAAAAAAAATAATGATGCATTTACAATGTACATCTGTCCTCTCCCTCCTGCCTACACAAGACTAATTAAAAATATTCTCTCTCTTTCTTCCTTTCGCGCCCCACCCCCACTGGCATCATCTTGAAATAGTCTTTGCAAACAAAGTTAGTTACAAATAAATGCTCTACATGTAACCAATCGTGTCAATATATAGATAAGCAGCAGCAACACACTGGCCCTGAACAAATAATTAAATGCTAATGAAAGAGCTACAGGAACACAAACACGTTCCAGGTTTCTACAGGCTGCAACACTATCTGTGGTATGCATGTATTCCTGAAGCATTAACACATGCCTTCGCAGGTGCTAGAATTTCATGGCACAAAATGTATTTATCCAGGAGGTTTTTACACATACTTTACTTTAGCTTCCCACATAGGTGACAGAATGAATTACGCTTCTGATGATGCTCACACACCAAATATGCTGACAATTTGAGATGAGTGTACACACACGTGCTTACAGACACACACAAACACAGAGCAGCTTGAAGGCACATTGAAAACCAGCTCACCACAATATCTGTTAGATTGGACCACTGAATCTGTTGCTGAACAAATGACAGCACCACGGGAACACAGCAAACAAGATTTTTAGGAAGTTGAATGGATAGTAAGTATTTTCAATGATTTCAAAATTTGATTTTGTTTCATGTTGAAATTTTTTTTTAATTATCTGTAAGAGAGAAATAAGCCTCAGCACTTAGGTCACTGACCTGTACTAGAATCATATAAGCCCTAAAAATCCTTGACCACAGAGGAAGCCATGGATCTGGGACTCAAAAAAAATGCTGATATTCCAGGCATGATTATAAGGAGAGGCCAAAAGTCCCCCAAATGCATATAGCACAACTTCAAAATCTACTACATTGTCTCTGAAACCTAATTACCTTTGTTTGACTGCAACTCCAGTGAAGAAGTCTTCCAATAGATTACTTCCAAGTCAACTGAGGAACTCTTCTCTTGTTGCCACCCAAGGTGTATATAGCATGTTCTTGACATATAGAACGTTCTTTGGCAGAAATGATATAATGAAGTTATATATTCCTCATGTACCTGTCTTTTTTTCTTCTTTTCAACTTTCAGTGTGTCAAAATGTATGATACTTGCAAGGGAAGAAAATACATTCTGTTGAAGAAGAGATTATTTTCAGCCTTTCTAAGAACAGCGATTCTGTTTCACAATAAATATGGCATGATATTCACCCAAAATTTGCACTTCACTGAGACCTCCATGACATTACTCATTACTGTGATGTTACTTCTGGCAGAGCAGTGAATTTCACTGAAATAAACTGAAACCAAGGAAAACCCTCCTTTTCCACTTACTGCTCCACCTTGCATTTGATTTTCTGTATATCTAGAAAAAGGCAGATAGATACTTCTGTCTGAATTAATTAGTTTTCTTAGCAAGGTGTTTTCCACTTACACAAAGAAATATTGTGCCTATTGCCCACGGTCTTCAAGTTCAAAGGGAGGAAAGGGAATAGAAAAGTAGAACACAAGAGAACATTTGACCATGTTGTTTCTTTCAAGCAGTGACCCTTTATGTAGCTATGACTAGAAATTAGTTTGAGTATCCATTGGCTGTAATTGGACAGGCTTAATAAGCAAGACAGTCATATTCCTCAAAGACTTTTGGCCTCCTGTGTCAGAGCTAGAGTCTGTTGATCAAACTCTCACAATAGATTTGACGTTAAAACTTTGTCAGCCCCCACTCAGGGCAGCCAACAGAAAGGAGAAAGGTTCATGGTGCACCCTTTTCCTTAGAGATGGCAAAGAAAGAGAAGGCTGCTGTGGCATGAGCTGTGGACAGTTTGCGGAATGGCATTATCTATGAAGATAAAGTCAGGCAGAAGCTGCAGTTAGTTCACCTTCTGGTGAGTACTGCAGAACAAGTTTGTGTCTGAAGCATATCATCATAGAAGTAAGGAGAGATACAGAGGCAAGGGGCACAGCTGGACACTGCAGAGGTGGTCAGATAAGCAGCAGCAGTTACTAATGAAGAGGGCAGAGGAATTTCAGGTCACAGTTTACAAATTT
This sequence comes from Lathamus discolor, assembly GCF_037157495.1. Taxonomy (NCBI): domain Eukaryota; kingdom Metazoa; phylum Chordata; class Aves; order Psittaciformes; family Psittacidae; genus Lathamus; species Lathamus discolor. The sequence continues at coordinate 34,470,314 of NC_088887.1, forward strand.
TAAGCACCAGTTGGATGAGACTAAAACTGTGTAACCACTTGAACTTTATAACCATGAGATAGAGAGGCTGAGTGTCAGAAGCAGCATGGGCCAGGACTGTGGGTCCCCATGGGCAGCGGGGCTGGGCCTGGCAGCCAGGCATCAGCCAAGCCTGTGGTGATGAATAAGGGGATGGTTCTGACACCAGTTTCCTCCATGTGTCTGATCCTGATCCTGGGACACATCCCATTGCATCCACAGAGAGGTGCCCTACAATCTTCAGGCTGCCTTTGTTCCTGGCTGGGGCAGTGAGACAGCCATGACCTACCACCCACCATGGGGAGTACCCAATGCTTCTGGACGCCAGGGATTTATCAGCCATCACAGCACCCTCACAGGGGCAGCCCTCAGCTGCACTGTGTGTAAGCTGGCCCTGCATCTCACCAAACCTTGAATAAGATGGGATGCCCAGAGAGACTTTACATTGAGTCCAGTCACTGTAAGTGAAATAAAGCTGAGGTTGAGGCTTACTGCATTAGGGTAATTCTGTTGTCTATCCACACCAGGAAAAATTCAACTAGACTATTCCAGGGCCAAAACATCTTCTGGGGTGAAAACACAGTTCTCTACAGAAGCAAAATTTCTTCTATAGCACGTCTCAGGCATTTTGTGACAGAGCAGGTTTTCCCTTCTGTTTTCTTTCCATGCATTATTTCTATAGCTACTTGCACAACCCTCTCACTTCGTTCCAGCCTGTGACACTGCCAAGATGGGGCTTTGATGGATCTTGTTCTCCGTGACCTGTTTCAGCACAGTGTTGTGCATCCTTATGTCTCCCCTACTACACAGAGAGTTGAAGAGAATTCGCTTCTGGCAACTTCAGGACCCTGATTCCCGGTGGGTTCTATTAATGTCTCATCCTAGCTCTCGTTTTCCATCTGCTTGGATATTCATATATCTTGCTAAAGCTAAGCAAGTAAAAAGCTCTATGGGGCTGGCTTGTCTGGAGGCTGTTTGTCTTTTCTGTACAGCTGCAGGCAAGCATCTGTAAAGTTTCAGTATTTGCTCTAAATGAAATGTCTCTTAGCTAGAACTCCATTTCATGTATATTGCTGGTGCAGACAAGATGTACCCTCTAAACAGAAAAAGAAAGCCCCTTGGCATACTGGCTCTACTACGAACAAAGGTGATAATTCCTCTTTTTTAGCCTAATTTTATTTTACCTATGTTTCATCTTTGGTATTATCAACATATATTCTTACCTTATGCTTTAAACTGCCACCACAACCTTAGCGACACATTAAGTTCTCAACATCTTTTTCAACTGTTGTGTGGATATTAGGGATTAAGAAAACACGGCTGTGAACAGAGATGACCTTGAATCATAGGAAAACACAAATTTAAAGGAACACAAAAGGTAATCCAGTTGATTGATTGTCACTATTCCAAAATGGGGTCACAGTTAATGTCTTGTGACTACTAATAGATGGCAATTTAATTTGTTCTTACATATCTTTAAAGACAGGCATGCTTTTGCAGCCATTCCATTCTACGTGTTGTCAGAATATTGCTATCATATCCTACTCACCAGCATGAATATTTCTTGTGACAATGTTAACTTGCTGTTTCTTACCTTCTCCAACGTGGATATCCACCACGTACCATTTCAGTACTTTACCTGCTTAGACCTGGTTCACATCCACTCTCCTGTTTAGCCTAAAACATCTCTAGTGTCACTTTCTAAGGCACAGAGCAGGGATAGCACAAGCCTCAGCAAATGCCATTGAAGAATCTGGATGCTTCCTGGAAGGGTAATATCTAAGAGAGATTTCTATTTTTATGTTCAAGCTCAAATTTGAAAGTCCATGAGTTGTACAATCAAATCAACAGGAAACCTTAACCTCTTTGCACTCCAACCAGCAGAAAAAGCTTGCATTCTGTACAAAAACATGCAGAAAATTAGAGAAACTGCTGTACAGCTACACAGAAATGGTAACAACTTTCTACCCTAAAACCAGGCATGATCTGACATAGCCACCCAGAGGTGAAAATCTCCTTTCCACTAATGAATCCCTGAGCAAAATACACTTAATCTCATATTAACTAAAAGTAACTTAAACTTGTTACAAAGGTTGGGTTTCCAAAGCCTCTTTTCTAATGTGGCATTTTAGAGTATTAGATTGGGAAGAAGAATTTTTGTTACCTAATTACATAATTAAATTATTTTCAGGTTTTTATACACATCATAATACCTGCATTCACCATTCTATTGTCATTAGTGCTTGAAGACATCTTTCATTTAGCTACTTAGAGATGTTGACATAAAATTTCCAGAGACAGAAGTCATCATCTTGCTGAGTTTGAAAGTTTTCTTTTCCAGCATCTTATTCTTCAGTCTCAAAGGTCTGACATTTTTAAACTCTTGGCATTCTCTTCTGTAACAAGGTTGAAATTTGAATATGCTGCATCAATTTGGCTTCAGTGTGATGTCTCACTGAGGCACAGCCTGGCTGAGAAGAGAGAAAAAAATGAATATGAATGCCAACCATGTATTGGGATAACTAAGTAAAAAATCGGCAGGTCTCAGGCTGTAACTGAGAAGGAGCACTACCCCGTAAGTGAGAACGAATTTATTTTGCATGAAGTGATAGAAATGTAAGTTGCCAGTGATATAACAAAGTTATATAAATTTAGCAACATCAGTTCAAGAGGAATTTAGACTAATCTGGTGGCAAGGCAGTTACTATACTTTTAAGGACACAGAATGATTTCATGAACTGATTCAGTAGTTAAATATTCAATCCTGAGAGGAAAAGAAAACTATATAAACCTAAGGTTAATGGAGACTGGTCCCCATAGATATCTTTTATCCCTTGATGCTGTCTCTTAAGCTTCAAATATTCTCATGTTTCTATGCAAATGAACTGCTTACAAAATCCAACTCTTTCAAGTGTGTTCTAAGCGTTACTGTCTATGTCATTTTACAGTAAACACATTTTTGTTGCATAGCAATATGTTTCTTTTAGAAGATGGGTAAATATGCAAAGTGTTTCTGTAACTATTTGTCAGATAGTCAAACAGATTTTTTGTCTATCCTCAGGCCCCTTTTATGTTCACTGTCTGTGAACATATGCGACAAGAGCTCTCCCAACACAAACACTTGAAGGAATCAAATCACAAGCTCTTTTTCTACCAACATTTGCACAAAAAATATGAGGAGAAGAGTATATTTTATCATGTAATGAAGTAGAAACACACTGTGAATTGAGCTTAGTTCTTAGTTCTTGATTTCACTGGAACCTATAAAATTTTGTTGATCCTCCTTGCTGGTACTATTCGACAATACAACGATCTCAGGAAGGTAAGAGAGAAATGGAAGCCGAAGTCCTTGCTAATATGTTAGCCACCAGATGTCAATAAGACTACCTCCCAGTTTCCTTGGAGTCACTCCGGATGCAATATGTGAAAAATGAACTGCTCAAATCATAGCACAAGCAAAGCTAATATGCAGCAAAGAGAAGACAGACATGCCAAAGGTCTTGCCTCTTCTGCAGTGTGCACTGTTATTGAGGGCGTTTGTCCAGGGATCAGTTGATTTGCAGCTTCAAAGACTCTTTGCACTTAACTGCGCTGATAAAAGTTAAGTTCCCTAGATTCTTGAGCCAGTGATGAGCCACAGCCTGTAGCGGTCACACATCTCAATAATCAGCTTACCAGGCTTATTCCAGTCACAAACACCATGGGGAAAGATGGTATTTTATTGCAAGTCTGTGATAGAATCTGACCTGGAGGAAACCTTGTCTGAAGCCCATGAGCTCAGTCTGCCTGCATCATGTTACATCATGCCTCATTCATGTGGTATCTTTGTGTGTAGCGGCTTCAGTCTACCCAATGCCCAGAATACAGAATGGATATGGCCTATGAAGTCACTGGAACAGCACATCTCAAGAGCTGCAAAACTGTCATGAAATGAGCTCCTGGTACAGAAGCTTTTGATGAATATGAAATTTTGCCATTCTCTACTTAGTAAAAAATGAACTAGCTATATTAGTGGACAATTGGACCTAAATCATGTATGCCGCTCTACCAAACTGTATCTCACATACAGCTGTCCTTTCCACTTAAAGGTTACTGTTACATTTATTGTTAGTTTGGACTTTTTGTAACCTAAGCTAAAAGCGTAGACCTCTGTAAACCTTTTCTACGAGAAAAATACAGAGTTGTTGATCACAAATAGTCTTTTTAAATATTCCAGAGGAGAGAAGAGAAAGGACAGTCTTTCACTCTTCCACTTTTCTTTCCATGCCTAAATTTCAGCTCTCACTGTTTAGGTGGTTGTGTTGCTTCATTAATACTTTGATAAGATATAATGGCCCAAAGATTCAAAGATAATTATTCTTAAAGCTCAACTTCAACAGCATCTTTTCAAGAGTTCTATAAAGAATGCTTTGATTCAAGCTTCTGTATACCAAAATGAATGAGACCTTTTGTAATGAGTGTTTACGAGTGCACCCAGGAAGCTGAGAAAGATGTGACTGACTACAGGCATGCCTCCAAGCTGCTAGGAATTGCTAAAACAAATAGTCATTCTACTTTATCTGATGGAAAGTTTTTCTCTTTATGGACTAATCAGCCAGCCTGCCACTCTCCCTTTGATTCAAAACACGTGCAAGGAAGTGCTAGATCCACAGAAGTTCCCAAATTTTTAGATTAGTGTGGTAAACACTCAAGTGCTTTTTTGTTCTACAGTCACACAACTCTAGAAGCACAAACGTTTTTTGTATTAAGAGAGCAGCCAACACTACCAAATTCTTATACTATAAGAACAATACATTCATGCAAAGCTCCATGATGTAATATTGCAAGAGGTTCTGCAAGCTATATATACTATTCTTACCAATTTTACAATAATGCTTACATGATTAAACAGAGGATACAAATTTAGAGCATAGAGTTATCTTGCTATGGACAGTCTCATTTTTATATTCAATTCCACTCTGTCAGTCCTGCCATAAGTAGATACCTGTCATTCTGGATGAGGAGTTAAAAGCACTAGTTGTGAGAACAGTAATATCACTCCCTTGTGTGCCTTTGGCCATAGAAACCTGTACGTTTATACTGCCTCAGCAAGATGGGCTCATCAGACTGCAGCAAACATGGGTCCTTCTAGGTGAAGTGATGAATATGGATTTCAGTACAAATTGTTTAGTACTGACTATAGGAATGTTTATAAGGATGAGGAGCAAAACTGAGAATTTGAGTTAGGAGATATTATTAGCAACATAAATAAGAACATTGTTGCAGGTATTTTCAAAGTTACTTAGGATATTGCCAAGAGTATTTTGTAATGCTAAGTGTTTCCAGTGGAAGTGGAATGATGGGGGCAATGGTTCATCTAGGTTGGAGGAGTCACCGAGGTTAAGTTGGCCTGTGCCTTGTGACAAAATTGATTCCATAAAGAACAACAGACAGGTCATTGTCTTAGGATCCTCTCTTCCGAGGGGAACAGAAGGCCCAATATGCAGACCAGACTCACTTCTTAGTTAACTCTGCTGCCTTTCTGGTCCCAGGGTTAAAGAAGTGAAGAGAAAGCTCCCTAACCTGGTACAGAATTCAGAGTATTATCCATTATTGATTTTTCAGGTAGGCAGCGATGAAACTGCAACAGGAAGACCAAAAACAAGCAAGAGAGACTTCAGGGCCTTGGGACAACTGGTTAAGAGATCAGGAGCACAAGAAGTGTACCTGTCTATCCTTCCAATTGCAGGGAATGATGAGGGAAGAAACAGAGCCAACAGATCATCACCTGGCTGTGAGCCTGCTGCCACCAAGAATTCTGGGTTCTCTGATCATGGCTTGGTAAGGGATGGAGACCCACGGAGCAACAAAGACACAAGGGTTATTGATATGTTAGAAACTATGGAAGCACCTGAGAAGAGTCTGAGGGGAATTAGGTCTCTACCCCAAAAGAAAGTGGTGGGATCAAGTTTTTTTCTTGAGATCAGATTAGTTCATGGAATTAAACCCTTCTACTTTTAATTTAAAGTGCAGTGTGCTGCCCCAAGTGAAAGCTAGATATAAACTTAGAAAAATGCTAGAATTTCAAGCAATTATTATTCTGTAATATCAGAGCCAAATTTTCCCACAGAAAAAATAATTTTCTAATGCTATTTCAATCCTGAAATAATTTAATTAACAATATTAAAATAGATTTAAAAGCATTACAGGAAAAGAAGAGTAATGCATAAAAAGTTTAACTTTTCTGAAAGTTAAATGCCACTTAATTGATTTAGGTAATATGCAGAGCCACCTACCCTGCCTAAATGGTGGACACACTATCCAGTATCAAACTGAGTTCACTGCTAAACTGAAAAAAACAAATTAAAACTACCAAATAGAAAGGCTGAAAGAAGAGCTATGCTTTGATACCACTGGGTTGAATTCCGGTCAATTTTAAAAGTGATTTGAGAATAGATAGATAGATATTTCCAATTTCACTATTTAAACATCAAAAGACACTTGAGGTCAGAATTGTTCTGACTTGACAATGTCCTTGAATTGCTACCAAATACAAATAAGAAGTGTTTAGTCCCTTGATGCTCTTCTCTAAGGAAGGGACACCTTCTTCAAAACCTATTTAGGATTTTCTCTAACAGAGTTAGTGACTTTGGTGCTTTTCCGACAATCAAAGGTACCAACATAAACTGACAACCGTATGACAAAATGCAAGGTCAAACAAGGGAGGGACTATTGCAATTAACTCTGAAGGACAGGGAGAAAGTGAATCAACATTTATTACTAAAAGATTTGGGAATTTCTGCACTTCAAAAGAAGTCAAAATTTGTCCTTGAAGAGTGAAAAAAACCACTCTTCTAGAACAGCCACCTGACTGGAATCCAAATCCTTCTTTCCAAAATTCAGATTCCTGCTAGGTTCTGATTTCAGGAATATCCAAAATCAATACCCTTAGCATGCCTCAACAGATTTCTGTGCAGAATTCTCATTTCATGTATTAACTGAGAAGGCTATGCCAGGAGCAAAAGAGAAAATACTCCAAAGCAGTCTCCATAATTTTAAATTATTCTCTTGAAAACAAGAATTGGGCTGAATTACAGGATTTATGTCTGATACCTGAGATAAGTTTGCCTTGGTAACTGATTGTCTCTATTGCACACACAATACACATGAAATATATTGCAACCATAAGAATATACAGTTTGCAGTTTTTCTTTTAAGCTGAATTTAATCATAACCTAATTTACTAAGTTACCTTGTTCACTGGTCTTATTATAACTAAAGTACAAAGAGATCATAATTCTTGCAGTGCATTTGCCTGACATTGCACTGTAGGAACCTTAGACAAGTATGCATTATAATCTTTATGAGTTTATTGTCTTAGGGTTACCTTTCATTCTAAAGGTCACAGAACTGTCGGGATACTCAAGGTGTCCTGACAATTAGCCATGCTATGAAGCCATAGTATTGTCATACTATTATGACACTAGCCAAAGTAAAATTAATTACCAATATAAACATAGCTGAGGATTTACTAGCACTATCAGCACTATTCTCTTCCTACAAGTTCAGCTCTGTCCTGTGTTTGCATATCAAGTAATACATGCAAAAGAAATTGCCTTCTCCTTTTGATAATAGCTAGCATCTGTGTGCTTAAGGGGCAAAAGAAGGAGAATATTCTCACAATTTCTAGTTCTGCTTAAACCTTCATGCTTGTGTTGAATAAAGAGTAAAATATATTGTAATAGAATTCTCAATGTGTTCTATGTTTCCATTTATGGAAGCCATTCAACCTATGCAAATACCACATTCTTTTGAATTCTGCTATATTTCCATTCTGGTTCAGCAACTAAACCAGATAGTGATTACCCTAACTAAATACCAAAAGCTTGGAGTTTTGGCTTGTGGTTTGGGTTTCATTTTTTTTCTTTTCTATACCTTAAATTGGTCAGTATTTACTCATTTTTGTAATATGGGCTTTGCATTTGACAACATTTTGGAAAAGTATCTCTAATCTCCAGAATAACTGAAAGAATTTAATCAATCTTCACATTAATTATTTCATCTTTGCCTTGATATGGTACTTAACAGGACTGATTGTTTAGCTTCCATTATTTTTAACACTAAATCCTATATTCATACAATACAGTTATTGTAACCTAATTCTCTCAAAAATTATTCTGCCTTCTCTGGAATATGCACATAAGAATACTGTATGACCTTGAGCCACAACTGGGAAACAAACTTCAACGTTCATTCTAAATCCTATACTTTGATTTAGTAAGGACATTTCTTAGAAGAAACTATTTACTAATGTAACCATATTGTACTATCCAATTTACTTACTTTTGTTTCTTTATTTTTAAGGCTCTTTGATATTAAGACAACTATATTTTGTGAGACAAGGTTTCTTTACTAAATAAACGTATAATCGAATTATCCCTTTAAGTCTGATTACTAAAGTATGTTAATAATAATCTACTCTTGTCTTACAACTATGGAATAAAGATATCGTTTGAAGTTTTCTGTGTTCTTAGTAATAACCTAAATAATGCCACAATGGAATCCTTCTTATTGAAGATATTGGCCTCTACATTCCTCATAATTTCTTTTACTGATCCATTACTAATTACTGCAGTGCTCAAGAGATCTAATCATAGACCCAAATGTTCTGCATTATATGAATATTGAACAAATAATAGTTTATCCTTTCAGACAAAAATGGAAATAATGTTAAAATTAGTGACAGTCGTATTTCAATAACACATATGCATACACTCATTTACGCTTCATTTCATGAAATGTTATTCATCTGTACAGTTTTAGAAGTTGCTGGGTTTAATTATTTTTAATTTTAAATTACTTTATTAAACTTTGTAGTAGTTCTGTTTTTCTACTTCAGCAACATCATTTAGCACCCAAAATAGGATAGGAACAGAGCTTGAATCACATGAATGCCATTTGTCAATAATTGCATGTGTTACATTTGTTTATGACATAGGTTGGTGAGACACAATCAGTTAATTCCATTGTATTACTGATCTTGATAATATTACTTTTTTTCTTTTCTTTCTGGTACAATTAATGTGAAAATTAACCACAAATTGAACTTTGATGTATTACTCTGCGATTTTCAGTTTGTAGACATGACATCGGATCACAGGTGTCTGTAAGGTTACCCCAACAGTGTGTCTACCTTGATGGCTGTTAGGCTTTCCCTTGCCTTAGGCTCCAAAATCCTATCCTAAGGAGCACAAACCTGAGAAGAGTCTGCAGTGCCCAGTCATCATCACTTTAAAATCTAAATGCAAAATTGCTAGATTTTGTGTACGTTTTCCTCTCCCACACTGTAGTTACAGATGAAGAAAAGTGAAAACATGGAGGTCACAGAATACAAAGTTTGGGAGACTATCAAGATGACGTTCTTTGTCCTCTGGTCCCAAGCCATCATATTTACAAGACTTCTGGCAATCACCTGAAGGAGATCTATCTTTATTTATAATTCTCAAAGCCAGTGGAAAGAAAAAAAAACATTCAGACAGCAGCAAGCCATTTTACACTACATATGCTTAGTTTACAGGGAAAGAGCAGTTGTGACACACAGCTTTAAAAAAAAATTAATTCTATGAAGCAATGCAATTAACTAGACAAAGACAAGTGCTTTTAATGAAAAAAGGTAATCAAGTAAGTTAAAAGACTAAATGGACCCAAGAAAATCCAGATGTTTATGCTGGCCCCTGCAAAGGCAGAAGAGAATATTCTAATACATTTTTGGTTGTTTAATATTTCTTCTGCTTTAATTGATCGTGTGGTGTTTTGCATTTCACAGACATATGCTATTGCTCCTTTGACACAGCAAGTTGTTGACCATATGCTTAACAGAATGGGGTACAACTCACAAGAAATCTTGCCTACTGATAAAACTATTGTTGACAGATTTAAAACCGGGGAATTTTTTCTCTAGAGAGATATTGTGTACAAGTGACTGCAGTGAGAATTGCATGTTTATTGTCTTGCAGTTGCATTCAGATCCAGCCCACTTGGTTTACAGAGAGATTTGTCCTGACTGTCACCAGCTGGATTCTATGCGCCAAGTTGCAGATTCTGGCATGGGCATCACATCAATAAATCTGGCAACTAAAATTTGTTATAAGGAAGACCAGCTGAGGTGTAAAAGTATATTTGGCCATTATTTGTAGTGGAGGCTCTTCAGATAACAGAAAAGTGCTTGATCTCTGCTATTTCCCAGTATTATTCCCTCCACAGCATTAGCAGACATGGAAAGTAATTCAAAAAATATTGTCAGAAAATTTAGTAGATCATGCTCAGGAGTGAAAGCAGAGATGGGAAGTGGGGGAGATGATTATGAATCACATGTGAGTAATAATGCTTCTTCCAAGTGAAGAGAAAAGCAGTTATGTAATCAAGAAAAAATGAAAACAATCAAATCTGTACCGAATATTCATGTGCAATGTTTTTATTTATCTTTTTACTTAAGGATTTGGGAACTGAGAAAAGTAACTAAGAAATTGTAGAAGTGCACATACCAAAATCTGATAAGAAACATATTCTTATGGAGTACTTGGTTTGATCAAAAGCCCGGAGAAGTTCACCCCCAAGGAAGCTGATGCCTAATATATTGCAGATTCTCAAAAAGCTTTGGGGAGTTCATCCAGGGCTCTGAACTGGTATATGTATGTCCTGAACACAGGATATTTACCCATTAATGCAAGGCAGTGGTATGCTGCAAACAGAGAGAAAGTTGCCTTTTCCCCAGTTTATTTTCCTTTACTTATTAAAGAGAATTTCTACTATCATTGCCTTATGAAGCTCCATGGTTTATGAATAAGCTCCATGGCTTATTCATAACCCATTAATGGAAGCAGGCCAAACACAGCCACATAAGGTAGGGAGAGAGGGCTGATCTTCATGCACAGATGCTAGGCAAAGAGTATTTCGACCACACAGACTGGCCCAAAACAGAGGAATGTGAACCCACTACAAGCAAGGCATACTCTTTCCACATCTGATCAAGAACTGTGCATAGGCAGAGCTCATGTATGTCCTGGGCTAGAATATTATGAAGGGCACAGATCTGGCCTGCAGAGGAAAGCAGCCAGATAATCTGATGGTGGTTTAGTACTTTGGGTAGATTCTAGCACGCAAGTCCCTCAGGACTTCACCAACTAAACAGGTGTAGGACTATGCTTTAAAAGAAAACTCCCCTCTCAGCATTGTATTCAGAGAAGCTCAATTCCATATCTGATTCTTTTCTTGTGTTTGCTGCAGCAAGTCTTAGATAATATGTAAGAAACAAAAGGCATGTTGTACCAGGATTTTTAAGAAGTTATTCATTGCTATACTTTAGTTGAGATCTGTGAAGAAACACATGCGGCATATTTTGAGAATGTGCTATGCCAGGTTACCCTAAGTCACAGTGTGTTTAAACAACCATTTTATTCTACCATCTGGTACATGATAGGTTTCTGATAAATATGTGCTTGCGCTTTGACTGTGGGATGCACACAAGTATGGAGGCTGGATTTTCCCAAGATGTTTGTCTAAGTCTCAGACAAACAACTTTGACAATGTGCAGAAGCTTTCTGCGGGTGCAGAAGTAATCCTTCCCCTTAATTTCCCTCTCTGAAGCCGACCACCCACCCCCAAAAAAGTGCAAGGACAGGGTAAGTTGAGCTAGACTATTGCTGTTAGCCAAAAGAGGTGACTGTAGCTCAAATAAATGTAGCCAAGTACAAGACTGGATTTATATATAAAGTCAGCATTTGCCTAAGGTAGCTGACAGCTGAGCACTCCAGGGTCCCTGCTTTGGAGAAATGGAGGAGAGACAAGGTCTGGTGTTAGAGCAACGCATTATGCTAACCCTCTGATTTCGACCTCCTAAGTCCTCTGCCACTGCTCTCCTGTCTGGCTTCTCCTCACTCATTTGCCCTTCCTGTGCAAGGCCTTCCCTCTTTCAGGAGAAGGCCTTGCTCCTGCTTTGTCTCCTTCCCTCCCTCTCACACAGCAGCAACAGCTCAGGTGAGCAAAAGCTCGCAAGACCCCGTCAGGAACAGGATGCTAGTACAGACATGAGAGGAGACTTTTGGCAGGGATGCACAGGTAACATGGTCACCCGCGGCAAGAAGAAGAGGACCTGCTACCAGCCAGGAAGCAGTCACAGGTAAATAGGTATGACATTTTCTTCCAGAAAATGACAGGCTGAGGGATAAGAGAGAGAGAAATAGTCCCATGAGCACTGACAGCCTTCCAAAGTCTGCACAACCCTCCATGAACCCCATAGGTCACTCATAGGGACATAGAAACCCTGGGATCCTCTTTTACCTGTAAGTCTGAAAGTTGTGGACTTTTTCCAGCCTTCATCATCCAGTTCTCCTCAGTGGTTCATCTTCCTCCACTCTCCACTGCCATCAGAATTGATCATCTTCTCCCTGAGGGTGTCCTCATTCAGCTTTGACAACACTGCTGAGAAACCTTGAGCTGGCTCCAAAGCTTATTTTACTTTCTATAGATTGCAGCAATATCGATACAGTAACAAGTTGTTCAGTGCAGTCTGCAAAGCCTGCCCACAAACCTGGTGAATGCTCAGATTTTTAATCTGTGAAAAGATGGAGCTGTGAGGTCAGCTATGCAGTACCAAACCCAAGCTCACCCGTTTGTGGACAGCAGTGCTGGTATATTTATGTTGAGCAACTAAGGGCCTTTCTGGCCAGTGACTATCAATCGATAACACTCTAGCGAATATTTTTTTGAGAATAACTCCGTGTGATGCAGAATGTATCAGACAGCTGGGGTCAGATCCCAACAGTTCAGTTGTTCTTTTTACTTAAACTTCAGAGCCTAAGAATTTGCCTTCTAAGCCTTTCTCTGTATTTCAGTCTCAGCTCAGGACATGAAGCTTCATAGAACTACAACCTCTTCATACTTCATCAAGTTTCTGGTTGGCAAGCATATTAGATAGCAACATATAGGAACAATCCAACCCCACTGCCCTCTAGTTTTTGGGAAAATTGTCATATTGGATCAGGCCAGTGTTGTGGGTTGTCTGACACACCACCAGTGTTGGCTTATGTCTCATCTAACATGCCACCAGGGTTGGCCAATGTCTCACTTACAAGGCTTTAGACAGAGCTACAAAATGCAAGCAATAAATACTCTTATGACTAAAATGAAAGTTAATTTGTGTTCTCACTTAATTACTTCTTGATTTATACCCTGACGTGAAAGGATTGAGCTCTCATAGAACTGTGTCCTTCGGAAAATAATTAAGTGCTTCCATTCTTCATACTCTACTGCAGTTCTTTCGACTGCTATCAGCACATTGTTTTAATAATATCTTGTAAGTTTCATCATCTGTTTTGCTCTCCATAGTATAATGAAAAAGAACCTGGTAGAAGTTTGTAAGTTGTTATTTACATAGTACTCTAGTTAGCCAGTGAATTAGTGTATAATAACAAAGTAAACTAAAGAGTTCAATCCACTGCCTCTGTCAGACTTTCCCTTATAGACCAGTCTGTTACAGACCTATCCTGCCTTCTCTTATATATTCAAGGAATGAACTCCTGCTACCTTATTTAATCTCCTCTTTCAAGAAACTTAGCATACTGCTAATTATTTTCATTGTCACTACTGGTTCTTTCCTACTTCTTTCTCCTTGCTGAGGTGAAACAAGTAAAACTGAGCAGTAGTTGAGGCTAGTGTATTGTACCATTCATTATTATTCACCAGACACTGCTATCTGACCTTGGGAGAGCACTATGTTGTTCAGGTTTGTACTTCTGTCATTTCCTTAAGTAGTTACAGTTATTTGTGAACACTAAACCACGGAGCTGTTCTCCCCAGCACAAACTGCCTCGCTTTGCTGAAGGGAACATCTTGAACTCTTCACATACGTTGACTCATTATGACGGATGAAGTAGGATGTGACATCCCACTTACAGTTCCCCAGCATAAACAGTTGAAACATAATAAGAGCTCCCATCTGCCTCTCTCCTTTGCTCCCCCCAAACTGAATGCAAAATGAAGAACCAAAGTCATTCACATCTTCATTCAGAGAACAATTATATCAGGAAGCAAAAACATCCAGATCTTTAGGCAGATATCACTGCTGAAGTTACACTGCCATTATTCTAGACAACAATAAAATCCTTACTAGCTTTGCAGAAAAATCTTCAAGAAGGGGACTTGTTCCTAGTATAATCTTATGTCTTCCTGGAGAATTTTTGTCTACAGTTTGGCTTAGGTTAGAGTCTTCCACACCGCATACTGGTATCTGACACTGCAAACTGAAATTCATCCAAAGTGAAAAGATGGGTATGGTATTTCTTAGCACAACATGGCTATAGGAGGAATATAATAATCTTTGGGGCTGGAATCCATTTCTTGACCTGATTTTCTTCTGTAATTAATGAACAGCATAACAGTTCACTGAAAGTCTCAATAGGACTGCAGCATATATGAACATTTTCATAGGTACCCCACTGTAACAGAATAAACTGTATTTTTTCTGTTTCCTGTAACTACTTCCAGACAGCGAATGCCACCCAGGACTTTAGTTTCCAGGAATGGAAAAGTAATTCATGCCCAAAGCAACAGGGGAAAAATGTCTATAAAAATGAACTTGAAAAAATACCATTTTATGGCGATACATTTTAGGAAAAAAGCTTCCCAAACCCAACTGAGATTTAAGCCACATAAGTCCAAAGTACTTTGAGAGCTTTGATGGAAAAGATGTGAAGCATTATTTAAAATCAAATTCAACCTCTGTATAGTTATACAGGAATTTGACCTATTCTATTTCATTTTATTACCACTACTTGATAGGTCAGGGACATTTCTATGTTATGAGAACTAGAAACCTTATGTGCTCTCACTTAAATAAAATTATTGAAATAATTTATTTTTTAAAGTTCATGGCTAAATGAAATACTAAAATTCATTACAGATTTTTTATTTTTAGTGGGAAACTTACCTTCAAAGAACAATTAGATCCGTATTTTGGAAACTGGCTATGTCTAAAGAAGGCCACCAGCATAAAAATTGGGGCTAGTTCTGTAGAAACGGAGGATTACAGCTGAGTTAGTGGAGCACTTTCCCCAGTCTATTTAACATTGCTGAGAAAAACACATTTGCCTACACAGCGAAACACACCATCTCATCACATCAGAGGGTATACTAGAATAGCTGTATGGGACCAGATCAAAAGATCATGGAGCATGAAAGGTCTTTGACTGAAGTGGTGGGTGCTCTGGGAGATGCTCCTCTCCTGGTATACTGTCCCACCAAACCAAGCAGGACCTCAGACACATTTGAACTCCTTGTTTGTTTGTTTGCTTGTTTGTTTGTTTGTGAAAGGCACTGCCTGATCACCTTGTTGGATATCCCTTAGTTTTGTTATTATAAGAAACAGCAAAACTTGACCCTTGCTCACACTGGTCACAGCATTTGACAGCAAAACTTGTTCCCTATTCACATTGGTCACAGCATTTGTGTTCTGTTACCCTGGTTAGTACCTATTTCTTTTCCAAAATAAAACATTGTGTTCTTTGACTATTCACAATCAATAGGCAAATTGTTCTGCGTCCTTGAACATCTTTCTTTTTCTTCTCCTTCTCTTTTTTGTTCTCGGAGGTTCTTTCTGAGCTACTAGAATTGTAAAGTGCTCAGGATATACATATACCAAGGAGTTTAGTACAGACACAAGGTTCTTCTTTCCAGTTGTTTGGGGTTTTTTTAATCTTTTTTCCTGATCCAGTTTGCTTCTTTAAACAGATGACGCTTTCAGAGGATTATTCACAATAACTTCCCCAAGGACTCTTTTCTACCAGGTAATTTAGAGTCTATAATTATGTTTCTACACTTCAAATTATTAGATTTGTAGGGTACAATCCTACCCACTCTACCACTCTAACTAGTTTTAGTAGTTATGGTAGTAGGCTACCATTCTAAATAGTTTTATCACTACTCTTCCATTTACTATCTACTGGATTACTGGACAGCAAGATATAGCAGTATCTTGGGACAGCACTTTTAGCAATGTCAGGCAGCATCTATGGCCCATATATTCAGTGACTACATTTCATACACAGTAAATTCAGTTTACTAACATATCTTGATATGCATACGATTTTCTCTTACAGTCTCAATTCTGTCCCTGGTAGATGTTTCAGCTTAGATTCAGCTAAATTATTATTCAATAACAGGATTTCCAGAACAGATTATATCATGTCTCCCCAGATATTTTCTGTCTAGATATTCTTTCCCGCCCACCTCAGACCCACTTACGTGTTCATTAGCTGCACTACATATGCAAGTTTATCATAAAAGTCTGAACTTGTGATTCTTTGTGAAAAGGTATAAAATGGTATACATATGTAACACATATGAGACTAATACTTATTTTAATAAACAGATGCATTACTTTGTGTCAAATGGAAATCTCTTGTATAAATAGCCTGTTGCGACAGGCTGCTGCATAATTCATTAAAAACATATTAATTTATGCATTTAGATATTTATGGAAATATTTTTTTAATTAATCCTCTCAATACATTCATCAAACCCTATAAATGGTTCTTTTACCCACTGGAGTCTTACTGAGAAGAGAGATTTACAACTGCTGAATGTATCTGTATCACAAGGGCAATAAATTAAAAAGGTTTTAGAAAGATGCATGAGGGACAACCAGTAGCAATTTCTTCGCAAATCCCATATAAATTTTTATATGGCTTGCCTGGGAAAAACTCTGTCCTGGGATAGGAAGTGGCTTTGAAGTTGCAGGTCTACCTTTGGTGAAGTGAGGCTGAAGAGCACCAGGATCGCATCAAGTCTAAATGCAAAGAGGAGATTTTGGGGAAGGGGAAGGTGGTTGTTTCTATTTGATCTTTGTAATAAATATTGAAAGGCATATTTTTTTCAAGAGACAAGCGCTCTACAAGCCAAACTCATAAGTAAGTAACTTCAGAAAACAAAACTCTTGGCTAATTAAAAGAAGACAGATGCAAATACTGAAGGAACCAGAGTATTGTGTCTACCATACTGTATCACTGCCTACAAATGCTGACAGATACCTGTAGTTTTGACTGAACTATTCAGGAGCAGCTCGCTTCAGACACCTTGCATGGAAAATTGTGTCAGTATGGAACATAAAACCAGGTGTCAGCCTGGCAGCTCCACTTGCAGTGTTCAGAGACACCTTAACAGAAAAGTACACCAGCTTTTCATGTGCATGCTGGGAAAACATCTTTACAGGAGAGCTTCTGAGATGGGTGAAACCTTACTGACAGGAGGCTGACAGGGGTAAGCCCTGACTGAAGGAAGGCAGGATGGTCAAGAGACACCGTTGCTATGGCAACGCTGCCTGGGAAAGACAAAAGAGGAAACCTGTGATTAAAAAGGAACAGCTGAAATAGAGGGGAAAACGGGGCTACCAATGCAATTCCAGCCCAATGCTGGTGTGTGCTGTGACAGGCTGACACGCACTCATCACCTCAAATGACTAAAGCTGCCAGTCACTGTCATGTGATGATTTCACTTGGCTGTCTGGCCAAATGCTGGGTGCTCCTAGGTGGCCACAAACTGCAAATGAGTTTGGGGTGTTGGAATAAAATCTTCTGATCATGATGTGAAGGCATGGTGCCCAGCATAGCAAGAATGTTTAAAGAGGCTCAAATAGGTCCCAGAAGAGTTTTGCCAGCCCCCTCACCAACGTAACTTCCAGTGAAAAAACAAAAAAGAAATTAAAAAAAAGAAAAATATCCATTGCACCTACATGAGTCAAACCTGAAAAGTCACTAACTTGTGCACTGTTTCTTATGTGCTTACAGTAGAAGTAGTTGCAGGTTGAGTATCCCTGATTTAACAACTCCATGGCACAACAGCAATTGCCAGGATTTATTTTTTTTTTTTTTTTTGTGAATGGATCTAGGCAAAAAAACAGCCTTAAAAATCACCCACTTGACTTAATAGAAACCTAGAAGATGCAGGACACTGCAAATCACTTTGGCAAAAGTGAATCCTCTGCACAGAAACTCAAAACTAAAATTAATCTGTTGTCCAGACCAGCCAGTAAAAACAGAATTTATGATAGAAACCGACCTAAATTACAATTTGCAGACTAATATTCCCCTGTCAAATGACCATGTAAAACTAACAACAAGCCACTCAGCCTTTGTACTTTCTAGGGGAGTTTTCACTATCTATACTGCTTCTAGCCAGAAAAGAAACCCAATTTCCTTACACAGAAAAAAACGCCAACACAGTTAGTTCTTCAGACACTCCAGAGTAGTGGGGGCACATACATCATTATTTTCTTCTAAAATCACAAACAAGGGCATCTAAAACAGAAAAAGGGGAGAATGATGATTTACATATCTATACAATTGCATATAACTCCCATGGCTGTTTACCTTCTAAAATGTTTATGATAAATGTTCTCATTTTTTAAAAGAATGGGAAATAACAGCCTGTTTTTATAATATGGAATCAATGCACAGCAAAATTAAATGAATTACTGAAGATCACTTATGAAATCCGCACTGGAGCAAAAACTTGCATTTCTCATGTTATTGTTCTGCATCTGAGGAAAAGATTAGTGTTCCCTTAGACACAGGTACTCTGCAGCATTGCAATATACATTGGGAAATAAGGCTGCAGCAAACACTAAATGTTGCACAGAGAATGGGTTGATATTTTTTGTTGGCTTTGTTTTATGTTTGTCCCAGTGCTCTTTCAGAAAGTAAAATACGTTATTCAGGCCCTGCTTTTTTATAATCTCAAGGGTACTTGTTGTGAGGATAAGCCATCGATTTTTGTTCTCAGTCTGTTACAGTCACATACATGCAGTAAAAGTAATTTCCTCAGGACTAATATCATTTGTTCTCCAGGGTTTTTCCTTATGAAAACTGAATTTTGAAAAATCCTTATGTAACCTTTGCTATTAAGGTTACAAGGGATTGAGATTCATCTATGAGATGAGCAAGGCATAAAATTCTGCTTCTGCAAACTTTTCTGACAAAGTTCTTTATGTAAGAGAAAGGATGAAGCTTTTTCTATGTGATATAATTTCCATTTGGAAGTAAAAAACTCTGTAAAATTACTTCCCCTTCCTTGTTTGTGCACCTACTGCTCTAAACCCTCTCTTCAATCTAATTTTGACTTTCACTCTAAAGATACGAATATTCCAGTTTTAGGAAAATATTATTTTCCCCTTCTTAGAGCAGTACAAAATGTTTCATTGCCATAATTATTCTAAATCAGAAATAAAAATGCTCTTAAAAGTAAATAAATTGGTATACTAGAGCTTGATAAAAGAGTACATGGGAACATGGGTAAGCCTTTAGCTTAAGAAAACTGGAATGAAACTTCAATCATTTAAAAAAATACATAATTGGAATATGAGCATTTGTCCACTTTAACTAAAGTAATATTCAATTAGAAGCACTCTTTGGGGGTAACTTCTCCCAACAGACTATTCCAATCCAAACAAACAGCATCGTACTGATTGCATTTGTGAGGAAGAGCTGATGGGGACAGATAGCTGTTCTCAGACCCTGAACAACAAGAAAGTAGTCTTCCAAGTAGTCTTCCTTCCCTCCCACCCCCAAAGTCTGTAATGTTTTAATATATCAGAAAGGAAAGTCTTGTGTAGGGCATCTGACCTCACTAAATATTGATCTTTTAGTTGTCCACAACTCATTTTCAGTGGCTAGAGGTTTAAGGTGCCATGGTCATTACAGTGTGATGCGACTACAAGGCATAAAAATCAGACACCTGCCAACTGCTAAGAGGTGGATTTTTCTTTGCAGCTGGGCAGCTGCAATACACCCGTCTTGCTGTCATCAGCTGTACAGAACTGAACAGCAAGGCCTGGGGAGTAGTATGAAGAAGGAAAGGACAGGTCGGTAGGAGCTTGTAGAATTGCTTCTGCACAACCAGAATGGTGAGATTCCTTATTCAGAGGTGGCTAAAAGCAAGTTTTTTTTTTAAATTTCTTTTGTGTTCCTGTTGAAAAACAGAAGAACAGTACCTGGAACTTCCATTTATTTGTATTGAACATGTTTCTCTCTTGGAAATGATATTTAGGAGCAATTAAAGCTAGTATATCAGAAATAAACATATTATTATTGTCTGAAATGTGACTAAAACCAAACCAAGAACCCTCTTTACTTCTAGAAGCATGAAAATATGTCTGAGAACCCCCATCTACCCACATCATTTCATTGAGCGTCTCATTATGCCTGGAAGGACAGCTCTGAAAGTGGTGTTATGGCACTCAGAGGCAATCACCCTGTTGTAGTTTCTGAACAAAAGTGAGATCAGTAGTCATATCTTACGGTAGTGGGTCTTGTCCCTGAATCAGATGTCCCCAGGGGCCAGGTTGACCTCTGCAAGGTTCCTATTCAGTTCAACACATCCCATGTTCCCTTACATCACCCCATGCCACTGACATGTCTCCTCATCTCCTAGGCACTTCCAAACCAAGTAAGGCCTATGGAAATAAGGTTTCTCATGCCAGTTTTTGCCTGTGAAGGCTTTAGTGCAGAGACAGTTTAAGTATCGTGCTCTGTGAAAAATGTCAACCCCAAACTTGCTAGCAAGCTCCCCTTCACCTGCGTGATTCCTGGTATTATGGAAAGCAAGAGACATGGGAGATGGCAGACACTGCTATAGCTATTTGTGGGTTCCACTGTGGAGGAAACAAGATCAGTGTGCGGCCAGGAGACATCCACTGAATCATTTTTATCTACTTTTTAGGAGAATGAATGTCCTATCCAAACTGCTTGCATCCAGCAGGACCAAGAACATCAGAAGAGAAAGTACAGTACATCGTGAAACAGTTCTTTTTCCGTAGGGAGCAAAGCACATTCCCAAGCTATATTGGTAACAATAAACCTCTGAAATAATACAGTACATCTCTCTCCAGTGAACGGCATCATTCTGTATTCTTCAGAGCTGGGTGAAATAAAACTGCACAGAACAAAGGTTTCAAGTTTCCCTTTTTGATGCTTTCAGACCTGAGCAAAAATAATTAATTTCTCCACCTCCACAAAGGATTTTGGCAGTTTTGCCATCAGTGGAACACAATAATTGTCAGTAAAAAGAGCTAATGTCCACAGAGAAACTAATAAGCTAGAAACCAAGCAGCACACATGAGAACACCTCTTCTACATTTCAGATCAATGTGAGAATAGGAAACTGTTATGTTTTACTTTTTAAAGTAATGTGGGACACAAATCTTAATTCTTCTCTTGTCATTGAAAAGGATATCTGAGGATTGAATACACTCCTGCTATACACAGTATGAATTACAGGCCAACTCCCATTGTTTTACAGCTGTAAAAGAGGGCTTCAGGGCTTCCTAGTAAGGGCATTGCTTCTTTTTGGCACACAAGATGTGATGACAAATGCACCTCCATGGCTGCAATGGTTTGGTTCTTAAAATGTATAAGTAACCTAAGCCCTACATCTGTCAGGAGTAGATGTACTTAAAGCCTTCCCTCTCCCTCCAACGCTGGTCATGGTTTGAACAGCTGTGCAACACATCCTGGATGCAGGATGGTAATGCAGCATTAGAGGTAATGAAGATTTCCCAGCACTTTCCATTCTAAGCTTCCCATTTTTAGCAACTTTTGATGTTAGTAAACTGTGATGACCAGGCTACAGCCTTCACAGACTATCAAGAGGTTTCAGGTAAAGCATTTCAAACATTTCTCAGCTGAATACAACTGACCATTTGAAAAAAAAAAAAAAATAACAAATCATAAACACATAACCATTTACTTTGGAAATTCTAAGTATTCATGTATTAAAACCCAGGAACCTGAAATACGATGGTGAGGCAGAGGAAGGTAGACCTGCTCTAGCCTCAGTGATGTGCTGTGGAGTTGAGTTTGGCTAAGAAAAAAATGAAAATTTCAAGAGAAAAATTAAAGTTTCAATGCAAAATTACATGATCCATGTTACACTTGGACAATTACCACATGTGGGCTGAGCCTGCTTCATCTCTTTGCAGGCTCCTGATGCCAAGTGGAATAAACGCTTGCACTGCCACTGAACAAATGTCATTATAAGGATGGAGGTGATGAATGGAAATTCCTCCTAAAATTACTAGCCCTCCTACTGAGATACCAGAAATGGCAACATAAGACAGGGGGAGTATCTCTATTCTGTTCTCAAAACTTCAGTTGACTGGGGTTTCAAAGGCTTGAGAAAAGGGAAATATGCCAAATTGAATGACAGGGCTTGACGCCTCTCAGGAGATGTGGGGTGGGAATAAACAAATAGGCAGAAATAGGAAAAGAAGGGAGCTACAAGGCAGGCAAAACAGAGGAAGGGAGGAAGGGTGGAGAGATGTTTACAAGCCCAGAAAATGATGGCCACTATGGCAAAGACCCAAAGGTCTCTGCTTCTCTTCCTTGTCCACTCAATACCTGCGGCAAGGTGATGCCTCCAGGCTCTCTTTGCACCAGCTATGCATACCTGCTTGTAGCCCTCCACTAAAAGAGGGCTGAATCGTTGATTTGTATCCCAGCCCTACAGCTAACCTTCTTGTGTATGGGAAGGGCAAAGAGGGGCTGAGGAGGGGAGATATTTTGTAAGGTCAGTTTGGTTTTCAAATGTTAACTATTGTTCAACAATGCAGCTAGAAATCCCCACCAAAATCAGCCAAATCAAAAAGAATTTCACCTCAATCCAAGGACTCTGCTTCCTACATGTGCTGAAGGGCAAAGCCTACCTATGGAAAAATTAGTATGCAGTCATGTAATTAAAGATTATATCATTCCACATACAGAGGGGAACCTTATTTAAAATATGTACCACTAGATCTTAATTCTGGCATCCTGTAAGGTCTGTGGGCTTAACTTCAGGGACTTTTAATTTTTCTAACATTTTGGGGATGTGATTTTCTTTTAAATATATATGTGTGTGTATAAATATATTTTTTCTGATATGTATATACAGGCATACATTTATATATATATATACATATATGGGCCACAGCCATCACAGAAATAAAAACTGTAAGAAGCAGTTCTGCTCCTTAGCTTCTGCGACAATTGTGTTTCCATCAGTGGTTAAACTCTTTGCAAGGGAATCTGTGTCTGTCCTGGATTTGCCATCAGATATTAGGATTCTCTGTGGAACGCATCTCATGCTCACTCAGCAAATCCCTTTATTTTTTCTCTGGGAAGCTGCTCATAGGTGCTCCATCACTCTGACATTTTTCAGCCAGGATAATGATGGAGCAAACAAGCACAGTAGCTGACTCAGGAGGAAGGTGTAAGACTGCAAAGTGGCTGAGCACAGAACTACTGTTTGTTTATTTATTTATTCATTTATTTATTAAATCCACACAATAGAACCATATTTTTTAGATTATAAGCAGCCACTTTTTCCAAGGTTAGAAATTTCCTCAACACTGACCAAAGGATAGCATCAAATCCAACAAAGCGATACAGTAGACACCGAAATTATGGCAGCAAAGATGGCAGTAAATAAGTATTTTAAAGGTAGGCAGGATGGCTAGGAGCTAGCAGTATGCAAGGGATCAGGCAAGCAGACAAGGAAGAAAGGGTGGTATGAAAATTCAGAGACTTCTCTACATGTTTGTCTGTATGCAGGAAACTTTCTGAGACATTAAACAGATAAATACAAAAGCAAAATATCTAAATACATCTTTTTTATTATTATACCATAGGTAAAATTGTTAATATATTCCATATTGCAAAGTGACACAGCTTTATGTATATTCATTTTTAGCTTCTTACTATGATGTATAATATCTGTCATAACTTGAATACAAGCTTGCAGTCCTATTTTAGGAATGGAAGTAAAGCAATAGTGTTCACCAAGTCATCATAGTTCAAATTTTCCCCAGGGTCATATTCTCCCCCCTCCATCTCAGAGAGCTTGCCAACTTCCACCAAAAACTCATTACTTGGCAACTGATATTTCTTTCATCACATTGATAGTTTTACTTTCTTTTGAACAAAGAAACTGGTGTGATTTATGACTGCAAATAGTAAATTAGCATCTTATTAAGATCTAGCATGGTTTATGGCATTTTGGTGTACTTTGTTTATATGTCCCTTAATTTTGATCACTTTCTTGTAGCTACAATGCTATTTCTTAGTCACTATCTAAGAAATATAAAAAAATTACCTTTGGATAACCTCAATTACACCATTGCAACTTTAGCAGCTTGGTGTTACAGAAACGCAATTCTAGTGCTACAGCTAAAGTAATGCTACAGGGCAAAATTTTCAGAAGCACTTTTACACTTTCATTCAAGTTAATTTTTGTATAAATAAAGTTTTAAGTGGTCCCCAAGGAAATAAAATGCTAATTATTTGAATCCACATCTTGTCAGACAGATCTCTCACTTTGGATATGTAACAGCAACCCAAGCTGTTTCTCCAGCAAGCTTAATCACATCTATTATGGACCAAAGCAAACTGTGACTCTAAACGTCCTAAAACAACAGAAAATTTTATATTTGTATCTGACCTTAAACTGGAATCTGATCAGTTCTCTGTGTCAGCAGACATTACAGTTTCGTGCATAACTCCCCAGAGACAAAGGGTAATTAAAGTGGGAAGGGAGGTACCTGGTCCAGCTTCACTCCAGCAAGGCAGGTCCAACATCAATATCAGATCAGGTTGCTCAGAATCTAGTCCAGCTGAGTGCCAAATCTTATGAATGTTACACTGCAGGTAGGCAGGAGTGTGCAAAATAATATATTACTCCACTGCCCTGAAGTCTACTGCCTCTGGTGCCAACTTTCAGCATAAGCATTACAGTAGGAAAGCTCCTTTTTGGCACTGAAGAAAACCGCTTGTACTGGATTTGAAGTCTGGGCTGCAGTATTGGCCTTCATTTACTAAAGTGTCACATCAGAAAAGCTTTTTCCAAAGCCTGCACCAGAGAGGAGTTCCTCTCACTGAGGTACTCAGAGTTCCTTACACTGCTGATTAAAACACATCAGCAAACCTAAGCTCAGCTAAGGTCAAAAACAAAGCTCCTGTTAACGGTGATTAATCACCAGAAGACCTTTATCCCAGTTCTACCCTTACTGACATAAAAGGCAAAATTATTGCTGTCTTTTGCAACCCAGGATCAGACCTCTCAAAAGCAACTTGGGTGGGGTAGTTCTCTTCCTTAACACCTGTATTTGTATTTCTAATTTTACATTGGAGCAACTTTTTATGAACAAAATATAAATCCCTGAAAAATAAGGGTTTTAATGGAATTGCTGACAGACTGTTAAGTAGAGTGCCACAAACAGCACTGCTGTAATGATTAGTTGAACAGGCTGATTACACTGGGCTTGTGTGCTCTCAGCAGTGGCAAAAACTCATTTGATTTTCAATACGGCAGCCCTCTTGAATCAATATTTTGTATTATGTATTCCATTTGAAGTACTTGTATAAAGAGTACAGTATTATTTTAACTTAATATTTTATTTTTATAGCTCATGTGGCATAATTAGGCACATTTTATGTAGGTTTGACATGCAGTTTAACAATACCTAGAACTTACCGGTTTGCTTTGCAGTTAAATCAGCAGTCAGAACTACAGATGTGTAGGTAAGCACATGTGAAAATGCATATCTCTATAATTGCAGCTATCTTGCATATATGACCTATGATTCTGTGTGCCTTCTCATTCTGGATACCTACCCAGAGAGACCTTAAAGAGGAGTCATTTTCACGATACATTGAGCATTGTCCATAGATGCATGCAGCCACACAGATATTCAAACTCAGTATCATTTTTTAAAGGCTAAGTCATATTATAGATCTCTTTCCATATCTTTCATTGTTCATTTCTCTGTGCATGGTAACTAGTCTGCATGGAAGACAGACATACAAAGCTGAAATGTGCCTGATCTCTTCAAAGATGCTTCTTTTAATCAGCATCATGATAACCCTAGCTGTATAATGTCATCCAGGCAGCACAAAAATAGCCACCATGGCAGTGGAGGTCCCTGGGAGTTCTTTTAAGCACAAAGTAACTTTACTTCCTTCTTAAATAAATTACTTATTCCAGTCCCTGTAAACTAGCCCTGACCAAATATATGAACATTTGCCCACAAAAGGATCCTTGCAGGAAAGGACAATCGCCATCGCACTGTGTCACCTGAACTTTCCACTGCCAGGGAACAAGTCATGTCCTGTCAGGTTCTCATATGTGTTGGGGTTTTTTGATTTTCCTTTTCAAAGCACTGATGGTGTTATTGGCACTGTGTAAAGGAGTCAGGGCAGCTGAGTTCACTGCCATTTTAAGAGGTTTGGTGAGAGCATTAAGTTTCAGGACAGAGAATTGATTTTCAAGGAGAAGCATGTCAGTCAGAGCCACACAGAGGCTCACTAATATATAGGAATTTTTATTTTGAGGAAACAGTATTAAATTTATGAATATCACCCCAGAGTGCAGTATCTAAATACCTTATTTGCAAGAAACTCTTTGGCTGAATAAAATCCTGAACTCAGTGGGAGTTTTGCCACTGACTTCAACAGGGAAGGATTTTACTGGTTTTATCTCCTGGGAAGGAGAAAAAAAGGAAATATAAGCCATCTAAATAGTGATTGCCTAAAAACACTAAGTAAAAAAAAAAAAAAAACCCAAAAAAAACCCTTGGCAAAAATCAGAAAAAAATTCTGCCTTACCAAAGGGACTGAAAACTACTGAAGCAAATTCTCATGCCTGCTCATTTATACCAGGATCAGCTTCTAGTTTTCTCTAGGCAGTGATTAAACTAACTGCAGTTTTCCTCCATTCTCCTTGGCCGTTGATAAACAAATGATAGCATAAGTGAGTATAGAAAAACGCAAAGCAGTGAAAACTATAACAAAGAATACCTCTTACCAGCAAAGGTAAGATTCAGAATCACCCTGAAGCAGATGCATAGAAATGTTCTTACCTCCCTGGCCTGTCATCACATGCTTTAAATACGTGCTGAAGTAAGATTCCTGGACAGAAAAGCAGTCTTAAATCAGGACCAAAAGCAGTTTGAAAAAATCTCTTTCAATAGCAACGACTGGCTTCAGGATTCTCACAGCTGTATGTAAAAACAAACTCAGTTTGGGGGTTTCATGGAAGCCCTTTCATTGCTTTGAGACATGAAAGGAAGGTAAGTACATCTTAAGCATTACTGAGTGACAATCTCAAAGTGCTAAAGCACCACTGAAATCTCTGATCTGCTACAAAATACGAAGTTTTAAGTCAAGCTGGAGATGTGTGAATAGGCTTATAGTCACTGTCCTGATTAAGTTTCAAGCTCAGAAGGGAGTTGTTCTAGGTGTACCTTTGTCTGACCCACAAAACCACTCTGCATCCTCTTCATTATATGTATTTCAGCTGAATGTCATTCATTTACAGAGACTGAGCTCCTAGGGAAAACTTCACCTCTCTCTACACTTAATAGTACAACCATTACTTGTGTGGCTATACTCACGTTGACCACTGCTAAATTACAGTTCCTAGCCTGTGAGCAGGAGCAAAAAGGGAACACATCAGAAGGCTTGGGCTGGAACAATCATGAGAAAACAGAGAGATAAAATGATAAAACAGTCAGTCACGTATAAACTGGTTGCTGATCAGTACGCTTGCCTGCCATGCCCTGCACCTGATCAGTGCAATCTGTTCTGTCTTCTTATTAAACTCCTTTTCTGACTCTTTTCCTGAGTAGAAGACCGTCTATTGTATGTTTTTATGTACATGGGGTTCTATGTGCCAGCAAGTGGAGTCAGACCATGGTCACAGAGGCCCACGTGTCTGAAGTGCCCACAACTAGGGAGACCAAAGTGTGTGGGTATTGCATGGGATTGTATGTAGCTGCACGTAATCAGTAGCAAACACCAACCCATATGAATGACATTAGAGTCCACAGTTCTGTCCATATTTTTAGGTTGCTTCCCACAGGCATAATCCCCCCAGAGAACTTCCTGCATTGCCCAGCTACCACTACAACTACGTAAGTACAGGAAACAGAAAGACTTTGGGATGATATGGATGTCTTGCAAGGGACATTTGAGCTCCCAGGCCTCAGGGGCAGAAGAGCTCTGTGGGCTTAACTCCACTTCCCATTCTTCATGCAGGACTTGTAGCATCTCTCTCAGACCACGGTGATGAAAGCTCAATAGAAAAATCACTGATCCTGCCACTGCTTGGTGTAAATAGTCTGCAAAGGAAATTCAGTGAATGAGTTTTCCTTGATTTCAATGCATTTGTTATTTTCAGGTCACTTCTAAATATTACCCAAGAGCGACATGAGTATATATGGATGGACACATTGGGTCTGACTGAAGGCTGGTCTAGAGCAGTAACCTGGTTTCAGTAGACACCAATACTGAAGCCTACACTACCTAAAATGGCAAAGTGTATGCAATGAAATTATACAGTGAGCCTTTTCTAGTGCAGCCTCTGTTATTCAACAGGCTGTGGTTCAGGAAGTAACCTTGTCTTTCCCCTATTGATAAAACCTGCTTAAAAATCATGAATGCAAAAAAACATGTCTGTATTCAGTTTATATTCTGATTGTTGTTGCCTTTGATGGGTTCAGTGTCAGAGACCTATATGCACTGGTAGTCCTTAATGTCCCTGACCAGCTTCTGTTAGGAATCCCACCACATTTCATGCGCCCAGGTTCAGCTCAGCCCAGGGCCATGAGCTCCTGCCCCAGCAACACCATAGCAGGTCCCCATCCCTCCTTCTGACCTTGCCTCCTGCATGGATCTCAGCCCTACGCTGTGATAACTCATATTGTGGATGGACCCCTCAGACACAGACTGTAGCTTATGCCCTGTACTTGTCTTTGGCTCTTTCTAGGGCCATAACTGGCTTCATGTCATGGCCTTATCTCCAGCACCATCTCCTTTAGCTCCTGGATCTGGACAGTTCCTGGCCCTGGTTCACCCCATCGCCCTGTCAGAGGCTGCTCTGACATCACCTCCCGGCTCTGCCTACTATGCTCAGCCCTTTAAGGATAGTGCCTGTTGGTGAGGGTACATCCAGTGCCATGGTCACCTCCATGCCCAGCTCCCTGGTTCTTACACCTTCACTGCTCACTGATGTGCACATCTGTGAACTTTTCTCCACACTTCTTGTAACAAGAAACTTTCTTGCTACAGAAAGAAAGCTAAGATTCTTATGCGACTTTGACAAAAAAATACCCATTCTCAAGGCTTTATATAAAACCTTAAGAGATAGCAGCAACCCTGCAATGAAATAATTCTGTTCTATAGATTATGCAGTGGGTAATTCTCAGAAATGTTAGGACAGTAAATCAATAGTAAACTCCAAGAGATATATTCTCAACTCATTATGTACTGCTTTAGTTCTTAAATTTGTATTAAATTGAAGGACAGCTACCTAGGTCTAGTCCCATGCAGTGAGTTGAAGAGAAGTTGACTAATGTGCATTTTCCTCCTAGTTACAAATAAAGATTATTCAAAAGCCCTTACAGAAGTTCTAAATGAATACAGAATAGCAAAAGCTTTTGTAATCTCTCCAATTCTGTTCTCTCATGACTGTCAGACCTGAAACAGGAAAATAAGATTAAATGATGTAAATTTGTCAATACGGTACTGGTGATTAGAAAGCTGACATGCCCTCCTTTCCACATCCCCAGGAAAAAGGTACAGCAGTGCACAACCAAATTGCCTTGGCTCTGGGAACTGTGATCAGAAAGGTGACCCTAGAGAAAACGCACTGTAGGTTGCCTTGTGGTTGCACACTAGGTTCCAGGCCATGCCTCTTTCTGCCTCATGCACAGAGGTTAAAGACACCAGTCCCAGTTCTGACTGTGTCCAGCTACTGAGTGGTAAGAGACTGATGATGGAAAACCTGTACCTCTTCTCCTCCTGTGCACTGGCACTGCTCTGTCCCTGAAAAGTCTAGGCCCAAATTTTGCATGATTTACATCAGAGAAAACACTGTTCATAAAAAGAAAGAAAAAAGCAGAATATATGGTAAACCTCTGTCTCCTCCTAAATACCACCCACCACTCTTACTGAAATAAAAAAGTGAATCCAAGAGGAAAGGGAAACCATAACACAATGCAGCATCTCAGGAATACTCTTAACACTACCAGAAGAGATGTCCAAGCAGCTTAAATGTAAAGTTGCATGCTGAGACCCAGATTGCATAGGTTCAGACTACTCATTGCATTGTTATGCACCAAATTTTTTGCAGCTTAGGCAAAGGCTGCCTTGCTTGGGGCACATCACTACATAGTGGAGCAAAAGAGAGAGGTTAAAGCTTAAACAACTTTCCACACTCTCTTTTGATGTGAATGATGTGCCCCCAACAAGTCAGCTTTTGGATCGTAGCATCCAAAGGGCCAGTGCACTCACCTCACCCAGCCTTACCTCCTGCTCAGTCTCTGCAAGCAAACACCACCTCACTCACCAGCCCAAACAAACAAACAGCCAGCAGAAAGCCCCATGTGCCTCTAACTTTCCCAGTTAACAAGCTTCTAAAGTTACCTTGCTTTGGCACATCTCCTTTGCATGAAAGGGATCTATAAAACCTCACAGCGGAGTACAGCTCCAGCACGATGCTGAAGTAAAGGATATTTGCTCACAAAATCACATTAACATCCATGGAACCAGAGCACTTAATTCCCCATAGATTGCTTTGAAAATGCAGCCTTAAAGCAGCCTTCAGTGGAGGATGGGGGTGGGGAAGGAAAAGGCTTAGCCTGAGGAACAGCTTAAATTAAACTTCTCCTAAAGCTTCCTAACTCTAACATGAATGCAGGCCTTCCCTATCTCCTACTGCTCACAGCAACCCAAATGATCACATGTACAATGTTGTCATCCTTAAAACAGGGAGAAGTCATTCTCTTGCCACACTGTGAGGAAATAGAGAAGGTCACTGGAGGGATGAACTGATGTGTGTTTACCCAGAGGGGTTAGCAGCCTTGAGCCTGCAGAAAAGTTTGCAGTCTTTCTTTATGCATTTTTAATCAATTCTAAGCTACTTACAAATATGTGCAATTACTTTCTGCACTTCGCTTTGTAATAAGATTTAATGAGTGCTCTGTAATCCTCTTGGTGAGCACTGATAATCAAACACTACGATTTAAATTTTAGATTTAACAGAGCAGTTTTCTATGAAATGAGGAGAAGTGTATGTTTAATCTTTTATCTTATTCTGGAAGTTGGGAAATTTTTAGCTTTCTTATACACCGTCATAAAATAAAAAACAGGACTGGGTTTTTAATATCTTTTTCTAATGGATGCCAGAACACTCAAGGCCTCGATTATTTTGTTGGAATTTTCTTTTTCTATGAAAATGTTTTATCTCTTACAAATTTATGGTCCTGTTTTCAGCATTCTTGGGCCTCTCTTAAAGTTGATGAGTTATAAAATTATGTATACTTTCCACACAGAGAGATCCCAGATGTGAAATAACAGTTTCTGTATATTGTTGCACCTATGAAAGGATTGGCTTTTCTCATAAAATTTGTTGGCTCTTTTTAAAGTAAATTTAGTGCTCTTGGAAAGTACAGATGAACATACTGGCAACGATTCACGCTGTGATTCCACCAAGGCAACAGAACTTTCTTTTCTCATTAGAAAATGCAGGACTTCTAAAAAAAGACTAAAAAGCCTGAAAGTCACAGACTGAGCAGTGACCAGGCTGTGGGGTCAGAAGGGAAGGAGACATGTTACTGAAAACAACCATCAAAGCTCTGGTTAATGACAGCAAACAGCCAGTGGTACTGCCTGGAGGCCATACAAAAGCTAAGGGCAGCCTTTGGGGTGATTTTGAGCCACCAGCTCCCGGCTCTGGCCCCCAAGTACTCCATTTTCACTCCACCAAACTAACAATGCAGGGCTGATAGCAGCAAAGAATTACACCTCATCTCTCACCCTACACAGCTCTGGCCCAGGTAGCAGGTAAAGTTGCTCCTTTGCAACACCTACCAAATGATCCTTCCTCTATCAGCTGGCACACTTCCCAAGGCCACCTTCAGTGACAAGCTGCTGGGGCTGCAGGAGGACATACATATAGCCAGGCAGGTATGGCGTCTTGCAGAGTTCCAGCAGGATCACCTTCACTGTGACAGGGCTTGGGAAGGTCAGCTCGGGTCTCTGCTCCCAACTTCTCTGTCTCTTCTGCACGGCTCAGCTTGGCTCATCATGCTGAGGTAAGAAACAGAGCCTTATCTTCAGAAACCTGTTACAAAGTGTGTCGTTTTTCTTCTACGAAAAATACCATTTTGGGGCAGAGAAAATATATTCTTGACATGAGAAGGCATCACCAACAGCTCTCTAAACTACTTTTTCTCCTGCTTTCTATGCAATAAAAGAATGCTCTTTGTGTGCAACAGAAACATTGTAAGTTCACAACAACCTTGTGAACCACACCACCAAAGCACCAGAGCTGACTTCAATTTTACCCAGTAACAGCAGCAGCAAATTTTCTAAGTTTACATGTAAGAACACCAGCTCCCTCTGCTCTAGCACTGACAAACACTTGTCATTACCCCAATCTAGAAAGGCAAGTTATTGACTGACTTGTGACAGCAATCAGGAGTCACTGACTAAGTGACTCCTGATCTGAAACAGGACAGAGTGATGGAGGTACCTTCCTAAGTAGCGCAGGCAAGGGATCCAAAGCAATGGAAGATCTTCAGTGGAAACTTTAGGAATAGTGAATTTTTAGGAGAAAACTCAGGCTCATTTAATATTTGGCTTTTTGAGTGATGAGTGAAACTTCATAAAATGTGGTAGACATGCACTATTCAGATACTTGTATGTACACCAGTGAAAGTTTTGTGGGAGGTTTTTAAGAATAAAATGGTCTGAGTAACCTATTTTTGTGTGTGATGTGAGTCTGCCAGAAGAATCAGTGCAGAGGATGGTTAAACTGAACTTTGCAACCAAATACACGTAGGGAAAGCAAATGTCTCAAACCTCCCAGTGACAGAGGTTACTGCCACTTCAGTTTTCACACACTGTCACAGAGAGACCTTGCCATGCTCGTGAAAAAGCTGACAGTCAGCCTAGGTTTTCTGTCAAATCAGGAACAAAGACTGTCTTAACCCAAATCTGTAGGAGAAAAATAGGATAAATGCAACAAATCTCCTGTGTTCACTCAATGGCTTTTTTTAAGCTTGTGGACCTAAAATCACTCTTGTGCTCCTAGCAGTAGACAAGTTCCCCAGCTGTAAAGCCACGTGGGATTGAAGGAAGGACTTCACCATACCCTGACCTCTCCCACTTCCTCCCACATCTCCATTTCCACACTCCAACCAGTTTTCTAATCTAGAGAGCTAGAGGTATGAGCCTTAAAAAAAAAAAAAAAAAAAGGCATAAAAAAAACCAAACAAAAAAAAAAACCCACAAAACAAACAACAAACAAAACAGCCACATAAAAAGTTCACAAAAAACCCTAAACAAAAATCCCCACATTATAAAGAGGGCCTAAAGGGAGTGAAAAGTTCATCTCATTTGCTTCCTCAAGTCAGTGCTGGATCAACTTAATCCATATAACTCTGACTGGCATCAGTTTGACCTTGTATATCTTGGTGCTCCTTCCCTCAAAGGTGATGATTTCCCCTTTCCTCGACTTTTCATTACTTTGCATATAATGTCTCAGAGTAAGAGCTGGTTTCCCACTGCATGTTCACGTAGTGAGCAGTACCCGAGAAGACTACTGGTTTAAACCTCTGGGTGCTATAGTAATAATAGCAAGGAATATTTTAGATAGAGCAGTTTGTACAACTTCAGTAACTCAGAATGGTTATAAAATCAGCAAATGCCACTATCAGCAAATGACAATACTTCCACTACTTCTTGTGAAAGGATTTTACCTCTCCTCGTAGTATGTCTGAATTTTGATTTCCATGCCCATGAACACAGAGTGGTGGGTCCCAGATGAGCAGATGAGGCCGGTCAAGGCTATTCAGGCCTTTTAGTGCCCTCAGGACCCTGATGTCTACTCTTGAAGGAAGCAGCCAACTTACAGAGCAGAAGAATCTGGTCAATATCGAACAGTTATACCCCACCTTCTCAGACGTGTTCTAACACAACGGCTTTTAAACCAGTTATACTCACATTTTATCTACATTATTTCTGGCATAAGACAAAAATAGCATAAAGCAATATAAACTAGGAAAATGTGAATGTGAACATGCATTGTCCTTCAGATGGGATATGCTCATTATCAAATGAAACACATTGTAGGGATATCTGATTTCAATTTTTGCAGTGAGTAGAGCTGTTGAGAAAGCTACTTTATCTGTAATTTGAGAAAAAGAACAGGCAAAGCAGGCTCCCAATATTTGAGTTCACTTTGAAATACCTTGTTCAGTGTACCTCTTTAATTTAAAGGTAAATGCAAGTGAAGGGAAGATTAAGAAATGGAAAAATAAAACTACAGAATTTAAGAGATACTTTGATTAGTTCTGTTGTTTCAATTTTGCAGAGATTCAAGCAGAGGAAACTGAGGCTTTAGACATTTGCCTGTTTCTTCAGAAAAAGCATAAAGATTGGGTGTTTGTTCCATTGGAATATGTGGGATGCTTACTAGGACTGTATTTGGTTAGTACTGAAGTGTATTTGATTAGTACACAAGTTGAAGTTACAAGAATAAGAAAACACGGACATCTTGGTAGAGTAATAATTGCTGATAGACATCTGCAAAAAAAAAAAATCAGTATACTCTATAATGATTGTACTCTAGTGTATTAACCAATGTGCTTAAAAGTGCCTTAAGATAGGAATAGGGGAACTGGGTATAATGAGGTATCAGCAAAGCTCGTTCAAATTGGCTCCTTGAGTCTTTCATCTAGGTGACATTTATCCTGTAACCCTGCCAGACCAAGCTCAAGTCTTTTCCATAATATATGCAATATTGATATTTGCCATCATGAGAATATGGAACAAACCAGCTGATTTTGTCCATTTCAGTCATGTTGACAAGACTGCATTGTATAATGGTTGCAGAGAAAGATCCAATGGAGAGGTCAATGGGAAAGAGGGGATTTGGGTGATAGGAGTGAAACAAGGTGAAATGGAGGTGTTCAGGGGGTACTATCAAGGTTTCCAAGGGCCGTGCTTGTCATTTTCTGTCTTCCATCTGTCACTAAATTTCTCTGCCTCCCTATAAGCATCTCAGAAGCACTTCAGCCTGGAGGTGCCCAGCCAGCTTGCCCTGTTGCCCCCCTGCAATGGCTGAGCCCCGGAGAGAGGTGTCCAAGAACAAGGAGTGAAGTGGTCCAGACCCAGGTAGACAATGCCCTCCTCTCCATTTTCCCTTCCCATGCTCTCACCATTGGCATGATGAAGCAACTGGGAGAACTGGGAGGACTGAACAGTGGGGCCAGGCACTCCTCTAAGAAACCACATGCTTTGATAATTTGTCAGCACCTAGACCCATTTTCTCTTTCTGGCTTCTGCCCAACCATGGGAAGATAAAAACACAACAGCTTTGATTTTAGGAATAATATCATCTCTGCCCCCCTGCTTACATCAAGCTGTTACTTTCTGTAATAATTCTGGTGTGACAACTTAGAAACAAGCACAGGTGGCAAATGCTGATGGAGCCCTATCTCAGGCCCATATGGTGGCCACTGCCTTTGACCTTGACTTTGCTCCTGTCACTGACAAACATTTAGGTTTGTTTCTGAATGAACAGGACTGAGGTAAAATTACTTTCTTCTCTTCCCCACTCCTCCCTGCCATTTTTGAACAGGTGGTTTTAAACTAAAAGAGGCTGGGTTTAGACTGTAGACATAGATTTAAACTTAGATATAAGGAAGACATTTTTTACAACGGGGGTGGTGAAACACTGGAACAGGTTACCCAAAGAGGTGGTAGATGCCAACATCACTGGAAATGTTCAAGGTCAGCTGGGATGAGGTTCTGAGCAACTGGGTCTAGTTGAAGATGTCCCTGCTCATTGGAATGGGAGTTGGACTAGATGATCATAAAAGGTCCCTTCCAGCCCAAAATATTCTATGATTCCATTTGATATCTCTGTGTGTGTGTGTACAAAGTCATGTATTCTATCCTCTTAAAAAAAGAAAACACAGAAGTGATTGATAAAGTGGGATAAAGATTATAAGAATATGATTTATTGTTGGCTTACCAATTTGCTGAAGGCCTATATCCCTCTAAAACACATTTAATATTCTTTGTATATACTCAGGTAAATGCTTCAAAATCTTTTCATTTAGTAAATGAAAGTTATTTTTAAAAATTCAAAGGGTATTACTGAGAATATTGATATCCTTGTTGCATCTCCTGGAAAAGTTAAGAAAAGAACCGAAACAAAGCCTGAGATGCATGAACGGGGAGGAGGAGGATGAAGTCTTTTTGTGTTTGCAGAAGTAAACAGTAAATTAAATCCATAGCCACCGGATACATAATAGGAAAATGGAAACGGAATCATGAACTGTTAGGGGAACCAGAAATTTCTGGTGGGTAGGCACAGCATCTCAAAATGAAGTTCTTTATAAAAACAATTACCAGCCTGAATTTTCAGTGTTCAATACACAAGAGTAGCTGTTTTGCAGTCTACTGTGCAAAAAGTGAAAGCTGATGATCCGTACCATCACTGAATTGCAAATAGAAGAGTTGTTAGAAAGACAGAAAATGCTGTCACTTAAAATAATATCTACACTTAAGTTGCTTCCTCCCCCCCCCAAACAAAATTGTAAGGAATTCAAAAGTAAACCCCAGAGGGACTGGGTAATGGACAGAAATGTTGACCAAAATAAATAGAAAACGCTAGGTTTTATTACCATTTCAAACTTTGGTATTTCACAGTAATCCTGAAAATACCAGGCATTTTAATTAACTGTAGTGACTATATCATCCAGTTAAATATGCTTAAAATTGAAAGTGATGGGAGGAGTTCTAGCAGTTGAGTACTGAAAACTCAAGTATTTCAAAGCAAAATATAAACAATGTCAAAAATTGTCAGATTTTGTCAAAAGTTGTCAAAAACACAGCAACACAGATATAATCAGAAGTTAATTTGAAAGAACTTGTCCTCATATGAAAAAAGACAGAAAACTCTTTCCTTTGGATTTTTCATGATCCCATGTACTACTGACTTGAAGGAACAGAATATGGATGGTATGTATGATGATAAAGCAAAGAAGACAGCATCTTCACTGTGAGTCAAATGCAGTCATGATGCTAATTAAGGCTCTTGAACACTTTCACAAACATCACTGCCTTAAACATGCTCTGATTAGAATAGTTAGGGTTGGAAAGGACCTCAAGATCATCTAGGTCCAACCCCCCTGCCATGGGCAGGGACACCTCACACTAAACCATCCCACCCAAGGCTTCAACCAACCTGGCCTTGAACACTGCCAGGGATGGAGCACTCACAACCTCCCTGGGCAACCCATTCCAGTGCCTCACCACCCTAACAGGAAAGAATTTCCTCCTTATATCCAATCTAAACTTAACCCTGTTTAAGTTTTAACCTATTACCCCTTGTCCTGTCACTACAGTCCCTGATGAAGAGTCCCTCCCCAGCATCCCTATAGGCCCCCTTCAGATACTGGAAGGCTGCTATGAGGTCTCCATGCAGCCTTCTCTTCTCCAGGCTGAACAGCCTCAACTTCCTCAGCCTATCTTCATCCAGGAGGCGCTCCAGTCCCCTGATCATCCTCGTGGCCCTCCTCTGGACTTGTTCCAACAGTTCCATGTCCTTTTTATGTTGAGGACACCAGAACTGCACACAATACTCCAGGTGAGGTCTCGCAAGAGCACAGTAGAGAGCAGATTGTAGGAAGAAGAATTAATGTACCAGCTTCTCTATGATCCGTAGTGGTAAATCCAGGAAAACTGTTGATATCTACATCTAAATATGAAAAGTATTTTGAAATTTGCAGTCGGTTTCTGAGACACAAGTAAATGACTCCATTAATCTTTTTTTTTAAGCACTTTCAGATTGATCTGACTGAAATTTCAGCCTAGACAATCTATTGAAACGGCAAAGGGCAGATGCAAAAGAATGAAAGTCCTAATGGGAATTAGCAAGCTGATTGTTGTGTTACACTTCCAAATCACATTTGGAACAAAATATCCCATTTTATATTTTATGTATGAATGTCCTAGAAAGTAAATCCTACAGACACTGTTCTAAGTCTCACTAAAGAAACCTTCACAGGTATCTTCACTTTTACAGCCTTTGTTCTCCTAGAAATAAGATTTTAAGAAATCACACCAGGCATGTTATCTACATAGTCTTCATGGAACCTCCTAAATCAGACAAATCTGTTTTACTGTGGACCAGATCACCTAGTTCTTACAGGTGAATGAATCCTTTGGTTTCACTAGCTATTACTCCTAAATAGAAATTACAGGATCAAGGCCCAGTACAGCAGCAGTTGTGAAAGAGCAAACTCTGCTGCCAGATGACTTTCTTTTATCAGCTTGCATTTCTTCCTATGGCAGCATGAGGCCACTTCTTAAATGGGGCATGAGGATGTCTTCCCAGAGTGCAGGTATAACAACTTGAAAGGCACAACACAAATGCAGTGTTTCAAAATAGACACCTATGTCTATTCCTGCTTCAGAATAGACACCAGCAGGGTTTTGCCAGGTTGTTCAGCACTCCATGGATTTGCAGCCCTCTTGGATCTCCTGACATTATCAGAAATGGATCATGAGGCAGTGCTGTCAAAAAAAAAATTCCCTATTTTCTTCTGTGTTGAACCATGACATTGCTGCCTGGGATTTCAGGTTCTCTATGGAGAATAATTGCATACAAATGACAGAAACACATATATTACTCTACCCTCATCTATTTTTTTAACAATATCTTAAGTATTGTAGCTTCATACCCATCATCTTTGACATTCATTCTTTCATTTATATTCAACCAGAAGGCTGAGCCACGGGAAAATTACATTTCTGTATTCTAACGCTGCTTTTTTCATAGAAGTTTTGTACAGGTCTTGTATAGAGACCACTGTGCAGGATTTGTACCTCAGAGTACAGTTTTGTAGACATATATGACTTTAACTCCACAAAACACAAAGTCAGACTGGAATGTTCACATGAGAACTGTGTTCCAGGAAATGAAGATACAGAGAAAGCGCTGAGGATGGGAAAGCAGATTACCAGTAGTAGAAGAAGACAAAGGAGTGGAGGGGATCACTCACGCAGACTGACTAAAGAAAGAAAAGGACGGACCAAGAGCAGGAAAGTGCAGCGTACAGTATCAGGAAAAGTTACATAGCCTGCAGTAAGTGAGCCCCTTAAATCTTTAATAAAAGTGACCTGACTGATCTGTTTATTTATATAGCACACTTTCTATAGTTTCAGTATTCTCACAGGAATCAGCAGTAATATGGAAACCAGCAGAAATGACAGACCCAGAAAAAGAACAATATATATATATTTATATTCAGGTTTATTATACAACATGCTGCATTCAAAACAAAGGCTTCATTAAAAATGCTGCTCATGCTCTTTTCATGGAATCACAAAAAGGCACACCAAAAATGTTCGAAAGAGCTGCTATAGACTGTGTTCAGCCATAAAAAGTGCTTCAGATTTTCTGACTGCAGAGGGCATTTCAGTCCAATGTAGGAGGGACTACAGGCACAGAGCACCCCGCTTTCAGACATGTCAGTAGACATTTTACCAATGTTTTAGTGAAGAAATCTAATCAATAAAGTGTATTATCCACAGAACAATGCAGAAGCCACACTTTGCTTGCTGTCAGCTTAATTTCCCAGGAACTATTGATAGTACTAACATCTCTGCTGATGCAGACAGAGGACATAGTTGGTTATGCCATCTGCTCCCTCAGCCCATACATATCAGGGATAACACATCATAGCATCACAGAATCATTAGGGTTGGAAGGGACCTCTGGAGATCATCTGGTCCAGCAATTTTTGGGAAAGGGAGCCTAGGTGAGGTTACCTAGCACCAGATGTCTAATTGCATCTGGAAAAACTCCAGTGAGCGGGACTTTTCCATGTCATAGACCCACAGAATAGTTTCCCCTGGAATGGACCTTCAAAGGTCATCTAGTCCACCGCTCCCTGCAATGAGCAGGGGCATCTTCAACTAGATCAGGTTGCTGAGAACCACATCCAGCCTGGCCTTAAATGCCTCCAGGGATGGCACATCTACCATGTCCCTGGGGAGGTTGTTCCAGTGGATGACTGTTCACTATAAATATTATCCTAAATAATGTTCTGCTTTAGAAGGGGAAACTACAACCAGTGGAAGGGCTTTGTCTAGGCAGGCAATGGAGAGGTTTCTAAAAGCTAATCTTTCCAGAGCACTCCTTTCTGAAATGATCTTGACTTTCCCTGCAACCACTGCTATGGTACCTTATCATCTCTCGCTGTGATTTTGTTATTACTGCTGTTACTAACATCCCTATGAGAACACAACTGTATCTTGGGTGCGCTGCAACATGAAAAACTTCAAAACATCGTTTTGTTTTTGTTTCAAACAAATTTTGTTTGGAGAGGTTGGAAATTGATGCCTTTTTGGACAGAGCTTACCTTGGATGAGCAGCGGCTGTCAGCTGCTCTCCCACCTAAGCCTTTCTCAGATGAATACCAAAGTTATACTGATGCCATTTCAAACTGCACAAGAACCAAAACTACGTAAGGGACGTGCAACCTAAATTTCCCCTGCCAATCTGTTACTGGCCTCTTCCACCACAGGATGTGAAGGTTATTGTTTTCAGCCATGTCCTGGAGATTTTCTGGAACAACTGTTCAGCCACAAACTGGAACTTCCTTGAGCCAAAGGAGTGCCCTTGTGCACTGTCCTATGTGTTGTCAATGTTACTGCTAAGGCTGCTACTTAACTGAATACTGTCTGGCACCTGGGATCTGCAGTAAAGGAGCATCAAGGCACAGAATCCCTTCTCCACCAGGGTCATTCTTGCCTGATCCCCAATGCAGTGAACGTATTTTCTTTTTTCTCTCAGATCACACAGAGTCTCATAGAAGCATCTCAGGACTGAAGGAAATCATTCTAAGCTGAGCTGATGACAAACACGGTGGAAACACTGTTTTCCTTTATCCTGTTGCCAACCTGGCACTGTGGGTTTGCTCTAGGGCAAAAGCCCTCATGAAAACAAACCTCGGTAACGTCACAGGTGCAAGCGGCTCTGCTCCACGGCCTGTCTCCAGAACGACTCCAAGCAGAGCTTTGCTCTGCACCGCGGTGCATTTCCGGAGGTGAGCGGCTCCAGGGAGGAGCGAGGGGAAACCCCGCGCCCCGGAGCCTCAGCTCGGAGCGGCGGCAGACACCGAGTGCCAGGAGGGACGGCGCCGCCCTGAGCGCGCTCGCCTCAGGGCCAGGGCCCGCTCCGGGAGCTCTGCCCCGGCTGCCCCGGCTGCGGCAGCGTCGGCCCCAGGCAGAGCCGATGGGAGGGGAGGCTGCAGCGCGGAGCTCGGGGGCAGAGAGCGCCTGCACCGGGGTCGTGAGGGGAGGGCGCGCCACGGGCAGGGCTGCGCTCGGTGCCCTGGGGGAG
This sequence comes from Lathamus discolor, assembly GCF_037157495.1. Classification (NCBI taxonomy): domain Eukaryota; kingdom Metazoa; phylum Chordata; class Aves; order Psittaciformes; family Psittacidae; genus Lathamus; species Lathamus discolor. The sequence goes on from NC_088887.1 coordinate 34,511,813, forward strand.
GCCCTCCTGCAGCAGGGGCTGAGCCGCGGGGCGCTGTCAGTGGCTGGAAGGTGTCGGGGAAGCTGGGAGGGAGCTGGGCTGCCTGCTCCGGGCCCGAGCTGTGCAGGGGCCCCAGGCGTCCATCACAGCGCATACAGAAAAGGAGGGGGGCAGTAACCCAGGGAGCGGGGAGCTAGTAACAAACAAAGGAGGAAGAGGGGATTGTCCTGCTGTAATCAGTGCTGGTGCAGGCTCACCTGGAGCACTGGGTGCAGTGCTAGGTGCCACCATTTAAGAACATGAAGGTCCCTGAATGCACCCAGGAGGGCAACAAAGCTGGTGACAGGGCTGGAAGGCGGGTCCTGTGAGCAGCGGCTGAGGACACCGCGGTTGTCTGGTTCGGAGAAAAGGAGGCTGAGGGGAGGCCTCGTCGCTGTCTACAGCTCTTCCCAAGGAGGGGAAATGGAGAGGGAGGTGCTGGTCTCTTCTCCCTGGGATCCATTGGTAGGACATGTGGGAATGGTTCAGAGCTGCGCCCGGGGAGGTTTAATGTAGACATTAGGAAGTCAAGTGGTTTTCAGCACCAAAACCCCATTCAAAGACACAAATCAGAAAGGTTACGGATGGAAGGAGTATTTAATTTATTTATAAATAAAGTTATCTATCTTATTTTAGTTAACTTTGGTCTAGTTTAGATTAGATTATATTTTCTTTTTCTAAATCGCTCAGAGCTGATGCTCACAAGCATTAACACGATGCACACGCGCAGCCAGCAGCAGGCTGCCGCATCCCTTGCAGCCTGACAAAGGAAAGCCGGGGCAGGAGCAGTGCTGTGGTGGTGCAAGAGGAGCGCAAGAACCCGGCCAGAAAGGGCCAGGGAAGACCTGACTGGGGTGGTGCTCAGTGCTACAGAGGACAGCAGCAAGTCCCGGGGCCACGCTGGGGCCACCCTGGGAGTCCCGGGGCCACGCTGGGGCCACCCTGGGAGTGCTGAACGCTGCCTCCCCCCGGATGCGGGGCACGAGGGCCACCTGCGTGGAGCACGAGCAGCTGCCTTTGGGCCACAATGGCCCAAAGGAGCCCCATGAAGGGGCTGTGCTCGGCTGCGGAGGAGGCAAAAAAACCCGGGGACACTTGCTAGTCCACCCTGGGGGCAAAAAAGCCTTCCCCCCCCAGCTGCAGGACACGAGGGGCCACCTTCATGGTGCATGAGCACCAGGCGATAACCCGGAGCACCGGGACCAGAGGAGCCCTGACAAGTGGTCATGCTCTGTGCTCAGAGGAAGGCAAAAAACCCCCAGGGACTGGTGCCAATCTGCCCCGGGGGAAAATTCCTTCCTGACCCCAGCACTGGCGATCGGCTACTCCCTGAGCATGTGAGCAAGACCTGCTCCTGGTCCACGGGCTGGTTATGCCTCTAAGGGGACACTGGCTCTGCCTTTTCTGCCTCCACCTGGAGCCATCTGAGGGGCTCCCAAGAACAGCAAAATGCCGCTGGCCTGATCAACCCTGGGGGCAAGAATCCTTCCTGTGCCTGGCAGTTGGAGCTCCAAAGCAGTTGGCCATCTGTGGATCCTATTTCTTATGGCTACTGCCACTGTCTCCCCAGAAGATGAGGGCAGCGAGCTCCCCAAAGGCTGAAGCAGGATTTCCATCCATCAGATGAGCTGTGAGCATGGCCCCTCCAGGAGCTGGAACTGCAGCAGAGAACCTCCCACAGCTTCGGGCAGTCTTCCCCCCTCTGCCCCTCCAAGTAATTCCACCGGTGCCTCAAGGACTTCCTCTTGGGTGCCTTCAGGCTGGCAGCTCTGTCCTGGTGGCAGCGCTGGGCACTCTGGCAGTGGGACTCGGGAGGACGCTGCCTTATACTGCCCCAGAGCATTGTGATGCTGTGTTGGTGGGTAGTGGCACTATGACACGGTGGTGACGGGGCCCCCACAGCCCTGCCCACTGCAGCCCTGCTGCTGCTGCCCTTTTGCCCAGCATCCCTTGCAGAAAGGCCTTTGGGGAGCTGGCCTGAAGCAGTGCCTTTGCACAGGAGGCCCATGGGGATTTCCCTGCCCATGGCAGCCAAACACTGGGCACTGCTGCGGGGTATCTGTGTACATTAATCTCTTATGTTCAGATGTGTCAATAAAAGCTTTTATACCCTGCACAGTTGTTGGACTGCGGCGATCCCAGAGGTGAAAGAAAGGGGTTTTGGTTCCCTCTACATGAACTTTGCAGAAAAGTGGAGAGCATACAGGATTTTCTCACCATTCCATACCAATACACCAAGTGGTATTTGCTACTGTGCTGCTTATGGTGAGGTCCTCTTCTTGGAAAGAAGAAGAATTGAAGAAATCTCTTCTGCGTTTGTTACACAGGATGTTTAGATACTTGCTTGTGTTTATTAATATTCATATGTCTAGTTTGGGGGTTTATCTCTTGTATTACTACTTGAATGCAACGCTTCACTGATAGTTCAATGAAGTGTTTTGATCCCAGTTTGGTTTAAACCATGTGGACTGAGCAGCTTTTCCCTACAACACTCAGGAAAAACAAGTAACTGACCCAATTGTGTAGAACAGTTTTAAAACCCTCAGCTAAGTATCGCATAAGAGTACTGTATAGAGGGCAGAGATTTAGAGATTGTCAACAAATCCCCCCAGCACATTTGTTAGAATCCCTGAAATGCAGAATGACCACTGTCTCTCTCCTACAGGCTTATTTCTTGAGTGGTCTGTCAGGGCGGAAAGTCACCAAGTTTGTTATCGGAGATGCTGGTGTAGGCTGCAGAAGACAGCCCCAGCTGGGTTCCTATCTGAAATGAGGAAACTTCTGTGTCTGCCTGAGCAAACTGTTCTTTTAGGCAATACACCCATGTTTTTCACACACAGTAGTATAAAATGCTACTGCCTCTGCCCAGTTCTGGTAGAAAGTGAGTTTAATCACCTCCTGGAAACACACCAGACACCCAGACAGAACCAATGAGAGGGGAGGCTACAGCACAGACCTTGGAGTGTAGAAAGTGCCTCCACTTGTGTCTTGAGGCAGGGGTGCGCAATGGGAAATGCTGCACTCAGTGTGCTCTGGTGGAGGTCCTCCTGCAGCAGGGGCTGAGCTGCGGGACACTGTCAGTAGGCTAAAAGATTCTAAGGCCCAGTTAGAATTAAATCTGGCAAGGGATGTGAAAGATAACAGGAAGGGCTTCTATAGGTATATAGCAAACAAAAGACATGCAGGCCCTCTCTAGAAGCTAACGGGAGAACTTGCTACCCTGGATTTGGAGGAGGCTGAGGTTCTCAATGACTCCTTTGCCTCAGTGTTCACTGGCAAATGCTCTGACCACAATGTCCAAGTCTTGGAAGGCAGATGCAGGGACTGTGAGAATGACAACCCTAGGCCCACTGTAGGAGAGGATCAGGTTCAAGATCTTTGTAAGAACCTGAGTGTGCACAAGTCTGTGGGACCTGATGAAATCCATCCATGAGTCCTGAAGGAGCTGGCAAATGAAGTTGCTAAGCCACTGTCCGTCATTTGAAAAATCATGGCAGTGAGATGGAAAAAGGGAAATACAACCCCCATTTTCAAGAAGGGGAAAATGGAAGACCCAGGGAACTAGAGACCAGTCAGTCTCACCTCTATGCATGGCAAAATCTTGGAGCAGATTCTCCTGGAAAGCATGTTAAGGCACGTGAAAAACAACGAGATATTTGGTGACAGCCAGCATGGCTTCACTAAGGGGAAATCCTGTCTGACCAATTTGGTGGCCTTCTATGATGGGGCCATGGAACTGATGAATGGGGCAAAGCAGTTGATGTCATCTACCTGTACTTGTGCAAAGCGGTCAACACTGTCCTGCACAACATCGAATCATAGAATCATGGAATAGTTAGGGTTGGAAAGGACCTTAAGATCATCCAGTTCCAACCCCCCTGCCACAGCCAGGGACACCTCACATTAAACCATGTCACCCAAGGCTCTGTCCAGCATGGCATTGAACACTGACAGGGATGGAGCACTCACAACCTCCCTGGGCAACCCATTCCAGTGCCTCACCACCCTAACAGGAAAGAATTTCTTTCCTTATATCCAATCTAAACTTCTCCTGTTAAAGTTTTAACCCATTACCCCTTGTCCTGTCACTACAGTCCCTAATGAACAGTCTATCCCCAGTATCCCTATAGGCTCCCTTGATACTGGAAGGCTGCTATGAGATTTCCACGCAGCCTTCTCTTCTCCAGGCTGAACAGCCCCAACTTCCTCAGCCTGTCTTCATACTGGAGGTGCTCCAGTCCCCTGATCATCCTCGTGGCCCTCCTCTGGACTTGTTCCAACAGTTCCATGTCCTTTTTATGTTGAGGACACCAGAACTGCACACAATACTCCAGGTGAGGTCTCACAAGAACAGAGTAGAGGGGCAGGATCACCCCCTTCAACCTGCCGGTCACGCTCCTTTTTATGCAGCCCAGGATACGGTTGGCTTTCTGAGCTGCGAGTGCACACTGAAGCCGGCTCATGTTCATTTTCTCATCGACCAACACCCCCAAGTCCTTCTCTGCAGGGATGCTCTGAATCTCTTCCTTGCCCAACCTGTAGCTGTGCCTGGGATTGCTCCGACCCAGGTGTAGGACCTTGCACTTGGCATGGTTAAACTTCATAAGGTTGGCATCAGCTCACCTCACAAGCGTGTCAAGGTCCTTCTGAATGGCATTGCTTCCCTCCAAAGTATCAACCGAACCAGACAGCTTGGTGTCATCGGCAAACTTGCTGAGGGCACACTCAATCCCACTGTCCATGTCATTGACAAAGATGTTGAACAAGACCGGTCCCAACACCAATCCCTGAGGGACACCACTTGTTACTGGTCTCCAGCCAGACATTGAGCCATTGACCACAACTCTTTGCATGCCGCCGTCCAGCCAGTTCTTTATCCACGGAGTGGTCCATCCATCAAATTGATATCTCTCCAATTTAGAGACAAGGATGTCATGTGGGACAGTGTCAAATGCTTTGCACAAGTCCAGGTAGATGACATCAACTGCTCTACCCCTGTTCATCAATTCTGTAGCCCCATCATAGAAGGCCACCAGATTGGTCAAGCAGGATTTCTCCTTGGTGAAGCTATGCTGGCTGTCACCAAACATCTTGTTTTTCATGTGCCTTAGCATGCCTTCCAGGAGAATCTGCTCCAAGATTTTGGCAGGCACGGAGGTGAGACTGACATCCTTGTCTCTAAATTGGAGAGACATCAATTTGATAGGTGGACCACTCGGTGGATAAAGAACTGCCTGGGTGGCGGCATGCAAAGAGTTGTGGTCAACGGCTCAATGTGCAGTGGTGTCCCTCAGGGATCAGTGTTGGTACCGATCCTGTTCAATGTCTTTGTCAGAGACATGGACAGTGGGATTGAGTGCACCCTCAGCAAGTTTGCTGATGACACCAAGCTGCGTGGTTCCATTGATACGCTGGAGGGAAGGAGTGCCATCCAGAGGGACCTGGATGTGCTTGAAAGGTGGGCTGATGCCAATCTTATGAAGTTTAACCATGCCAAGTGCAAAGTCCTACACCTGGGTCAGGGCAATCCCAGGCACAGCTACAGGTTGGGCAGAGAAAAAATTCAGAGCATCCCTGCAGAGAAGGACTTGGGGGTGCTGGTCGATGAGAAAATGAACATGAGCCGGCTTCAGTGTGCACTCGCAGCTCAGAAAGCCAACCGTATCCTGGGCTGCATAAAAAGGAGCGTGACCGGCAGGTTGAAGGGGGTGATCCTGCCCCTCTACTCTGCTCTCGTGAGACCTCACCTGGAGTATTGTGTGCAGTTCTGGTGTCCTCAACATAAAAAGGACATGGAACTGTTGGAACAAGTCCAGAGGAGGGCCACGAGGATTATCAGGGGGCTGGAGCACCTCCTTTATGAAGACAGGCTGAGAAAGTTGGGGCTGTTCAGCCTGGAGAAGAGAAGGCTGCATGGAGACCTCATAACAGCCTTCCAGTATCTGAAGGGGGGCCTATAAGGATGCTGAGGAGGTTGCCCAAGGAAGTTGTGAATGCTCCATCCCTGGCAGTGTTCAAGGCCAGGTTGGATGGTGTCTTGGGTAACACAGTTTAGTGTGTGGTGTCCCTTCCCATGGCAGAGGGGTTGGAACTAGATGATCTTAAGGTCCTTTCCAACCCTAACTGTTCTACGATTCCATGATTCTAAGAAAATGTACATGCATCATGATGTATATGCACAGGCACAACCTTCTGTTCTGAGCCAGTCTATTTAAAATTACCTCATGGGTGTGCAAGTACATCCACAGGAAAAAAAGGAAAAGGGCAATAGTGGATTCTATACTCACTTGCTAGGTTTTGAGTCTAAAACTGTAGAGAATAACCTATCCCACAAAACAGAGTAACAGGGAAAGAACTGGCAGATTTAGAGACCGTCATTCTGTCAAGATGTTCTGGTGATGAACAAGGACAGTGAAATATACATTGTTTGAGCAATCACTCAAACCTCAGGGAAAAAATATAAGCCTTGTCTTTCAGTAGTTACAAAACGTAGCAGCTGTTCAAATCTGTGCTATGGGGATATGTTTTCCCATGCTTAAATCAGTGGCTTTTCTCTAATTCCTAGTACTCGCACCTTCTTGGTCCTTCATCTTCTGCTGACACCCTATCAGGCTAACCTGTTTTGTAGACAATTGTACTCATCTGTTTCTCCTTTTCTGGTAACACTCTAGCAGTGCCTGTTCATTTGGGTGCGCTGGTTTTCTTCCTAGACAAAGATCCATAGAATTGGGACTGGTGGCATCTGTACAGACCCCAGAAGCATGGAAACAAACACACTTTTCCCTGGTACTGCAATCCAAACATGCTCTGACACAGTTTATCTTCCAAGGACATTCTCAGAGGAAGCATATTGTATATGTACTTTGCAGGGATTTCTAGCACAAGCACCCTTTACCACAGATAACAAGACAAACCAGATAAACACTGCAATATCTTCCCTGCCTTCAGCTTGCACATTAATCTTGAGGACAACTTGAAGTATAGTTAGTGTCATCTAGGACTGTGCCTCCCTTGCCTGACCTATCTAGATCAGAGAGTCACTACATCCTGCAGCCAGCTTTCTCTAACCTTGGGCAGTGTTTCTGCAATGGAAAGTCACCTTGTTGGTCTCCTCTTACTCTTTATGGTTTCAAACATTAGCACCACCCTGGTTTCCCACTTCTTCTCACTGAGGAAGTCTCACCAAGACAAGTGGTTTCACATTGGAAGGAGCCTTACATGTGAAATGGAGCAATATTTCCCTAGAGGGTAAAGATAAATACAGCATTTTTCTTTCTAGTCACAATTTTTTCAAACTTTCAAAATTTGAGTAGGTAGAGTGGATATTACCACTTTTGTCTGGCTTTTCACATTAATTCTTATATTTTAACCTTAAAAAGGAATTGGATTTGACTCACATTTGAGGAAGGAGAAAAGTGTTGAGAAAATGGCGGATATGTTTGATCTGACCATTTCATCCAGGACTAATTACAGGCTCCCACAGAAAGCAGACAGGGGGTTGATCTTGTCATGCTAACCAGCAGAAACTTAACTGAAATAACACAGCTTGAAGAAATGTTTTGTCAGCTTATGCTTCTTATTGCAGCACAGTGTTTTGTGTAAGTGATGGATGAATGTAATAACTACCACCATTTCATTTTACTTCCATGTCATTAATGTAGTTCTTCTTCCTGTTGATAAAATATGCACTAAACTTTACAATGTAATTCTTCATCATAATAAAGGACCTTTCCATATGACTTGGCACTATAGGAACCTATAAGTTGGGATGGAAAAAGAAGCAGCAGGACACCACCACACCAAAGAGTACGCACTGAGAATATAATAAGTGAAAGTTTCCCATGAACTGAAAAGCCGCGGAGACTAGTGGTCCTCTTTAATCTGCAAGAACTGATAAATCCGGGACCAAAAGTTTGATATATTTGTTCAAGGTCACTTTACACACATGAACATTAAAGTGGGTTATCTAAGTCAGACCACACCCAAGAGTGTGGCAGATGCTCTATGCAAAGATTACAACATTATGGTGTGCGTGTTGAAAGAACGAACCTTCTGAGTGACTTACCCCCTCCCCCCAAAAAAAAGAAAATAAAAAATAAAAAAATGACCTGGAAGCCACCAGGACATCAGTACATCCCTCTGCTTCTGAGTAAATGGCCTCAAACCTGCTGCTCCAACTGGGAGCTGTGTGATAAGTGGTCATGCAAGTTAACTGTCAAGAGTGAATATACTGTTTTAATAATTTTTTGCTATTAATAATAACAGCTTGTTTTTCTCACTAACAACAGCTTAATTGAATAAGAAATATTCTAAGCAATATTGGCTGTAGTTGATATTTTCCCCAACTCACTTCCCTATCAGGGAAAAGTAGCTTTACAGCGTGAGAATGGTGGACATTTCATTTTGGTTCCTGAATAACTTCACATAAAAAATAACTATGCTTTTTTTTGTTGTACTGAAATCTGCTGATGGAATCAGGGACAGTATGATAGTTGGAAGTCATTTGAAGAGGAAGAGAATGGAAATGCAAGTGGAAGAAGTGGGAAGACTGCATTTCTTAAATAAAGACAAATTGTGCATGTGGTTTCTATAGTAGGTGTCTTTTTGCTTCCTTGGGTTCATTTGCAGTTGCATGCAGTTTGGTCACTGTCTGACATGTTTATAAAAAACTGCATATTGGATTGGTGAACCAACTGTTTTCTGTTGGTATTCTTAAAAACTTCAGAGCTACTGGGTAATAAAAGAAATTGAAAAAACAGAGTCCACGTCAACAGTATGGCTTACTTCTGCAATGTAACTTTCTGAGTCTTAGTGAAGAAATACATCTTCTCCAACCTCACAAACCCACTCTGTTGTCTCTTATATAGCACTGTGTTGTGTTCCCCTTTAAAGCTCAATATGCTCTTTCATTCCATGCAGGAAAGCCCAGAACAGGGGCACCTGGCACCACAACTTACCCCATCTGTAGCAGCAGGAAAAACACAAAGGTTAGGAGAAGTGACATTAGCAAGTAACTAGACAGAATGAGAGGCACAACTATGGTTATTTCCTGAAAGACAAGATGCATTAGGATGTTTTTTACAGCAGCAAAATGATCAAAACCACATGACAGCTTCTGCTTACAGGTATTCTGTGTCATGTCACCCTTCTCTTTGTACAAAGTACCTTCATTCCCTAGAAATAGTCATTTCTGATAAAGATTGAAAGAGAGGATTTAATGCTCAGAGTGTGTGTGCATACCATCCTGTCCTGTTCCTCTCTGATCATCCAAAAAGAAAATTCCCAGGCTGCAATCTTTGCAACACTTGTTTCATTCTACATTGTGTTCTTTAGCCCTTAATTTCGCATGATTTTAGTCTATCTCTGTAATATGGAAGGACAATATACGTGTTTATCCCCTTTAACATTCCTGTTTTGATTCATAAGCTATTTTGTCAGGCTGAAAGGAAGGTGATCTCAATTCCTTGAAAACAAAAATCCAGCAAATTAATTTTCTCTCTTTCTCTATCCATGCCTGCATAACACTGAAAACGCATATGGAAGATAACATATGTCCATAACATGTCCATAGCTCTCCTCATACCCCAAAGGAATGGCAGAAGTTCCTAGAACCATGGCTAAACAAATCCTGTGTAACTAACAATGGCTCCAGAAGTCCTTGTGTTCGTATTCACTTATGAACTATGAGTCTCTGCCTTTCTGACAGCTCATGTATCTGCTCTGGAATCAGTGAAAACCAGGACATGACCAGTATTACAGGACTTACCTGGTCAGTGGGTACAGTCATCCCATAGTGGATGGTCCACAATAGTTTATTCTTAATGCAACTCCTGCTACAGAGCTTCAGAGCAAGAGAAGGTCTGGAGGTCATACCCATATTACTTGCATCTGTCCATTAGTTGGAGTAGTCCCACTCACCCAGGGCTTCAGATAAGTGAATCCTTACATTTTCATGTATGTAGAAAAATAGTAGAGAAATACTCATATTCTCCCAGCTGCCCCTCCACATCTAGATGACTGAGTCAGCTAACGCATCAAATCATTGACTGTCAGGTAGAGTTCCCTGTCCTTATGAATCCGTCCTGACTTCTGTCCTCAAATATATTTACTTCATTTATAAGACTATATCAAGGCTCTTATGTAATTGTGTATGCCCAGCAAAATAGCCAGACATCTGAAGACTGCAAAATACCACCTAGAGAAGAATCATATCATCTCAGTGGAGGGATCTTTTAGGATTAAACATGAAAAGAAATAAAGAGATGCAGTATCCACTGCACTATCTACACTGCATTAAATTAAATTTATTTTAATCTGCTTTATATCATCTATGCTCTGCATGCTGCAGAGTTTTGTTCTGAATATGCAGAACTGCACATTCAAAGTTGAAAGTGAAGGGGAATAAAACAGAGCTTTTAGCATCTATTGGAGGCCTTTGGTGAAGTTCAGGGAAATTATTTAGTATTAAGACATAACTGCATTAACTGGATATTTTTTTCTAAATTGATTAACAATGAAATTAGCTACATTAGCTTTTCTCAAATTTAGGTTTCAAATTGACCCAAAAGATTAATTTGAGCAATTCATACATCTCAGAGCTATTGCTACTGCTGCTGTCTGATGACTGCCTACAGGAGCTGTCAACACACCAGTCAGCCATTGTTCATGGTATTTTTTTATTTTAAAAAGCTCTCTGTACAGCTACAGGGGCTTGAAGTACTGGGCTTGATTCAGCCATGCAGACCTAGACAAAGTAGACGGTAAAAATCGCCTCTTGATTTCTTGGGAGTGGCTGTTTCTGGCAGCGGGGGGAATATTTCAGAACTGCATGGGAGGCAATCACTCCCGACAGCTGTGATTTCCTGCCCTGCCACACATTTCGGTAGTGACTCACTGTGGATTGTGTGCTGCTGAATGCAGCCCCTGAATGATGAACTAACTCCTTTTACCTCTCCCAGAAAGGACCATTGTCCAGTATAAAATGTACCCAGCTGCATAGCCAGCAATGGAGCCAATGCTAACATTTTAAATTGCACGTGCTCTTCGTCAGCACAGTGCTGCTCACCCATTTGAAGCTCATGTCTTCCAGGCAGTTCATTCCAAGGTTATTACTGCTGATTAAACAGTAATGGCTATTTTTATTTATGATATTACATACATGTTCACAAAACTGGCCACCATTAGAGTTTGCTCACTGAATGTAGCAAGTAAAATGCATGAACTGACATAGATCAATACGAGTTTATCATATCAAACACTAACACAAAGACACAAAGCCTCATACATGCACATCATACATAGGCAGGAGAGAGTTGTCTTGCTTTCCAGAGACCTTTAGTGGCCTGCTAGTGAGAAATGAATAAATCTTTGGAGCTCCCTTGGGCTAACATCCACTGGGAGCTGATGCATCTGGGCACTAAACTGGAAGTGTAAAGGCACAGGCAGAGCCAGCTCATCGCTCAAAGTGGGAATCAAGCATTACCTGACTCAGCATGAGGGCTCCATTCTCCATTGTTAATATCTGCAGCCACAGTAGTCAGTGCACACTGACAAGGAATTAGTAGAACTTTTCTCAGAGCTCATGAGATGCCATCATGAATGATAAGGTTGGGAGGTCCTCATGTGAATTCCCTAGTGATTTTCACTTCTGACCACAGAACAGCAACTAACTTTAAATAACAACTTGCTGTACCTGTTTTACACAGCACCTTTTGCTGTGGCTGATGAACGCAAACATGTCCTCTATGTTCTTTCGCATTTAACAGGATACATAAATAACCCCAATATTAATGGGGGAAATGCTGATGTTTCCTTTCTGTGACCCTGTTCTCCAGTGAAAACACCCATGCCCTAACCCATGACAGTCAGAAATGTTGAGTTTTTCCTGCCTCTCCAGCTCACAATGCTAGCACTATTCCTGTCCTATGAAATGCTCACTACAAAATAATCATCGTCTTTTGAAGAACACTGTTGGGTTTTTTTGAGAAAGAAAACTCAAATAGCTCCTCTGCCCAGGTATTACCTACAGCAGCACTTTGCTCACACTGCTAAATCAAAGAGTATTCTAATGAAAAACAGCTGTGTTGCATATTAGCTTCACAAGAAACATCACATGAGCTTGGAGCTCAGGCCAGTAATCATGTAGTTTGGATATAAAATGTATTTTACAGTATTGTTCAAATATAATAAACACCTCAGGCAAGTTTTTCACATCTGTCAACTAACTAAAAAATTATGTCCAAACAGAGGCAGCTGAAAATTTTACCCTTGTCATCATTGCACCTTAGAAACAATAATTGTTTCTCAAACTCAGAACCACAGGAAATTCAGCAACAAGATATATCTGTATTCATCAGTACCCCCCACATACAGGGTAACATCATCTGTTCCCCTCCCATCTTGACGATTTTAGTTATGCTATCCAGGAAATTCTGGGAAATGGAAAGCAATCCCTATCTCTCGCACAGGACACAGTACAAAAAAAAAACCTCTGGTTGGTAGCAACAGAGCAAAAATATTAGTAAAGCTCTATTAAAAGGAAAATTGTGGCAGTATCTTAGGTGTGCCACTGCTACTTCTGTTTTATGTAGATACATGTCCAGTTCAGCTGGAGTAATCTTAAAGAGATATTGGAATACATTGCAGCTGTAGAAAATAATTAATTAAAATTGTAGAAGTTCAAAAGGTGATGGTGACATGAAGTTCAGGTTGAGGCAGGCATGTGTCTCCATCCATGCACTATCATGCATCAGCACAGCTCCTTTCAGTGTTGACCAGCACCTGCAGCAATTTGATTCTTGATGTCAGGCTGAACTGTCTGGATGGCTGTCACTAGGGATGGTGGTGCTACTTGTTGGCCGCTTTTGAAGTGGTGAATGGAGGAAGTCACCTATAACTGCCACATGAATTGTCAGTCTTGTCCCTAAATTGCTCAGTTTAGCTCTCTTGCAAGCACACTGTCTGCAGTGGTACAGATAGGGGAGAAGACTATAATCTGTTATTATGAATTTTAATGTAATGCTTTATATTTATATCCAAGCTATATTCCATAAAACTGAAATGAATTTCTAATGCTGTAAGTATTATTTGCTATTTTCCATTCTAGCTGCCATTTCATTCAGATTTTCTTTAATAATGTATTTTTATAGGCCTGTACCTCTGCAGCTCTCCTCTGCCAGCTCAACTCTTCTGGTAACAGTAGCAATGCTTCACAAAGCCCTCTGATTTGAAGTGACCTTGGGACTAACCTTTTCACTGTTCTCCCCAGCCAGGTAAAAATCATAGCATTAGCTGAAAGTAGCCCTGATTTTCCTGGCTTTTCTTACCTTATCTAGGATTCTCCTGACATGCATTTTTGACGTTTAATTTCTTTTGTACTTTGCCACCTCTTTAAACTAAAAGGGGAGCAAAGCGCCTCTTCCCAAATAACAGTCAGGAGCATCAACAACCACCTGCACGCCAACAAAAGAATCTCACCACTGAACTTGCCAATCAGTGTAACTGTCACCTCATCAGCAGGGTTGTCACGTACCTCCAATCTCTGCAACAGTGCGTAGATGAGACTGCTAAAGGTTGCAAAGAGAGGCAAGTTTCTTGAAATCACCCTGCTGCTAACTCCCTGCCTCATGACTGGCATGCTGATGATACCACATGTCAAGTGTCATTTCCTTGCCTTCCTCCCCAGGTAGGTACCCTTCTAGCTTATGGAATTGAGGCTTTTGCAAATTAAGAGCAACAAGCCCTCCATGCCATCATCTCACCGTCTTCCTGGGACTTCAATTAAGCCCTGGAATTGTTTTTTCTATTGTTGCCTGGCATCCTTCCCTTTGTGGCAGTGTTCTTCCCTCATCCTCCCCCTCCCCATCTCCTCCTTCTTTGCTTTAAAGCAGTAGAACTACATGCTAATGAGGCAAAACTGCCAGCCACAGATGCCTCACCCTCACGACGTCCCCAGGTATGAGGCCATGATCACCTTGTACACTTGAAAGGAGCAGAAAACACTTTTGGCCAGGTGGGCCTTGCAGCTGCTTTGCCATATCAGCTAATACTGTTTAATATATCCCCTTTGTAGTCAGATGCTGAGTTAACTTTTCCAAGTAGCAGATGGATAAATGCTTGTTCAGGTTTGTATCACATACCCAGGATAGCCAACCTCTTTCCTTCAAGAGAAATATGCGTAATTTAACCTGCTTTATCAATGGGGTCTATTCATTTACCAAAGGACTAGAGAAGACACAAAATAAATTGCTGAAACATAGCTTGACGTAGTATAAACTAAGGAAGGCCCCTGTCTGTTTAACGATGACTCAGCAAGAAACCTCACCTCTCTGGCTTGACCTCACACAATACTGAGCTCATATAAACAGTTTTAATGCTAAACAAACACTAAACAAACATACAGAGAACATTATGAAACATTTCTAAAGCTGGTCTCAGGGCTCTGAAAATACCTGTTTCAAGGCCTAATTTACTGTCCACTACCACAACAAACCAATAACACAGATCAGTTTAAAGCAAAATATGTTTGTGAATCTACAAAATATGGAAATAGTGCACATGGAAAATGGAAATCTTCCTAGCCATTCAGGACCTAAATATTTGCCATCAACATCAGATCCAGTAGCACCATCGCTAGTTTGTATTTTGGCACTGATTTCAGTGAAGCCAGGAACGACAGACGGCCACAAATTTGGAAATGCAAGCATGGTGCTGGATACAAGGAAGAATTCACTTACAGCAATTGTTAGGTTAGGGGTGCACAGCTGGTTGGGTGATTTTATTTCTTTGCATGCTAGATAGCAGGAGAGGGTAGGGAAAATAGAATCATAGAATCATAGAATCATAGAATAGTTAGGGTTGGAAAGGACCTCAAGATCATCTAGTTCCAACCCCCCTGCCATGGGCAGGGACACCTCACACTAAACCATCTCACCCAAGGCTTCGTCCAGCCTGGCCTTGAACACCGCCAGGGATGGAGCACTCACAACCTCCCTGGGCTACCCATTCCAGTGCCTCACCACCCTAACAGGAAAGAATTTTCTCCTTATATCCAATCTAAGCTTCCCCTGTTTAAGTTTTACCCATTACCCCTTGTCCTGTCACTACAGTCCCTGACAAAGAGTCCCACCCCAGCATCCCTATAGGCCCCCCTTCAGGTACTGGAAGGCTGCTATGAGGTCTCCACGCAGCCTTCTCTTCTCCAGGCTGAACAGCCCCAACTTCCTCAACCTATCTTCATACGGGAGGTGCTCCAGTCCCCTGATCATCCTCGTGGCCCTCCTCTGGACTTGTTCCAGCAGTTCCATGTCCTTTTTATGTTGAGGACACCAGAACTGCACACAATGCTCCAGGTGAGGTCTCACGAGAGCAGAGTAGAGGGGCAGGATCACCTCCTTCGACCTGCTGGTCACGCTCCTTTTGATGCAGCCCAGGATACGGTTGGCTTTCTGGGCTGCGAGCGCACACTGAAAAATAAATTTGTGCTGCAAGCGCACACTGAAAAAAATATTTTTTTTCTTAGTGTTCCTCTTTAATTACTTTTCTTAATTCTAAAACTCCTACCAGAAAATTGTAATCGTATGTTATGTAATATATATACCTGTGAGAGCCAGATCAGGAGTTGAAAGTTTGGAACTTACCACTTAAAATATATTCTTTGCATTCAAAAATCAGCATTTCATGCAAAACACATAATTAAATCTCTTCATTATGCACCATGCAGGCAGTACAAGCAGGTGCATTGCTCCCTTATGCTGCTCTGCCAGTGGGATGATCTGCATTTAACAAAGATGATTAGTGTTACTGGAGTATCAGTGTAGGGTCAAACCTCAGAGACTGCAAGAGTTTTGCTGGGAGGCAGGTGGCTTTTCTCCAGAGTTCCTCCAAAGTCATCCACAGTTTCTAAAAATATCTCAAAAGTTTCCTCCCTCTCATTCCCTTAAGTACAAGACAGAAGTTGTTCTAATGCTACATGGATGGTAATTGTGGGTTCTGATTAGTATGGGGAAAGCAGCTGAAAAATCTAAAATAGCTCATACCTGCACCTTGTAAGCAAGTTTCTTACCAGTTGGGAAAGTAGTATGGAATCCGGGTATGTTCTCAGGACAATCTATTTTTGACACTCACTGCAGGATTCAGCAACAAGAGACAGTAGAGATCATTTAGTCACTATCCCCCAAGCTGCCTCACCAGAAAGCTGCATGCTGCTTCTAGGGCTTGTGTCAGATCAAACAGCTCTTGGCTAGTGTTTTGTATACCCTAGAGAGTCTCAAATGGCATTACCTGCCTGTGGTTAGGTGACACCACCTCTGATTCACTCCTTGACCAGAGATGGTCACAAAGAGAGTGCAGGAAGACCTTTTTTCTTCCCCTTTTTGCAACTTCTCAACCAAAAAGAAATCTACATCACAAAATTACATGCACAGAATTACTTTGAAGACTGTATAGTGGCCAGACATTAAAACATCCCACAACAATAAAATAAATACTACTTTAGATTAGTTTCCATTCTTAAATCATTTCATTAAAAGCAGCCTAAGATTTTACAATGAAGAAATATTATCATGACATGAAGACAGTTGAGTACTTTATAACTTTTCAATATTTGTGCATCACACAGTCTTTTCAATATGTATCGTAAGTGGTAGATGTGCAGCAAAAAATACCCTGCGGCATGGAGAGGACATTCCCACAGCAGGTTGCACATGTGCTTCCAGGCACATTTCTGTGGTGGAGCTCAATAGCCAGAGAGACTAAAAAGATATGGGAGAAGAGCCTGTGGGAGGGAGTCAAATACAGAGGGGAGAAACATGAGGCATGCTGAAAGGAGGGATGCAAGCGCGTGCAGTGAGCGTGAAGGTGATAGAGAAAGACACCATATCCATGCTGCCTCTCTGCAAGCAGCTGCAGGCAGGCAGAGCTGGTGCTCCTGTAAAGTGCTGCTGCAGTCCATAAGCTCCACACAAATCCTAGGGTCCTCCCACCTGCTGCAAAGAGGCCTGCAGTGCTCAGGTGATGAGAACAGCTTCCTCTGCATGCAGGGAGCTAGGGAGGGGTTAGGAAATGAAAGGAAAAGAAATAGAGACAGGTGGGGTTTCACCAGGAGAAGGTGTTTGAAATGGACACGGCAGGTAGAAAAACATTGCTGGCAGGAATCCCAAAGTCTACATTTAGGGAGGAGAGAGAGTCAATTTTGCATTGCATTGCATTGCACTGACTCGGAGGGAAAGAAAGATGGAGAAAGCTATATCTTGCAAGGGAGAATCAAAACATTGGGTAAGCAGCTAAGCCATACAGAAAGAGAGGAAGGGTCAAATATTAGATGTGGGGGTGAGGAGAGAGGAACAGCATGAATTCTTGTAAAGAGTTGTAATAATCAAAACATTGGCAGGGCCTTAACTAGGCAGCCCTGCTGGGTGCCCAGATAATACAGCTGATTTTAATTGCTGATGTGTGCGTTTTATGTCATTTGCCTGATTCACAGCCCTTTTATGACCGTTGCATTTGACCACAAATCAACAGTCAGTCATAAGGCATCACGAAAATTACCTTCTTCCTAAACAGGCTGTGTTATTTTTATTGGTATTCAGTATTTAGATTTTAATGGAGATAGATGGATAGGCATAAGGACAGGAGCAAGATGGGGCACAGAGAAACTGATATGAAATAAACAGGTTGACAAAACATAAAGGCAGGAGGGAAGAGACAGATGAATAGTCAGGGAGGTGCCTGCCACCAAGGTGGGCAGATATCATCTGGAAGCAGACTGCTTGGAAAAGGCTGACGACTGACAAGACTGTCATGCAATAGAGAAATATGAATGTGAAATGGAAAAAGAAGGACAACAGAGACTGAAAAGTAAATTTCTACACAAATCACATTATTCCACCTTCCCCCTTCCTCTACCTCACTACTCTGCTCCTTCCCACCTCTCCCTGTTTCCAAGTAGTGGGATATAAAAGGTTTGATTTCTGTACTAGCATGCTACATATTTTCAGATGTAGTATTGTTAGCTGGAGGTCTACCAGAGGATGCATATTGCTTCTCTCCCACCTGCTGTTCATTTCATAAACTGCAATCAGTACACAGTCAGTCAACACCTCTCTTGTTTATTATGTGATACAGCAGGAGATTTCATTAGACCTTTAAAGCACCGGACCAAATGCCACACATCCCACATCATGACAGTGGGTGAGACAGGAATCTGCAGCACCTGCACCTCCTTTGTCCACAGATCTCGCAGACTGGTTTCTTTCTCATGCCTATACCTTTGAACTGCATTACTTTAAATTATTTCACATTGCCTTGAGTTTATTTTCCTGTGCTTGCTGTTGATTGCCTTGTTAGTGTATGCTCACTCAAGAAGCTATTATAGAAAACAAAACTAGCATTTATTTCTGTAGAACTGGAACAAATGACTGTTGCGATCAGATATTTATCGTTATCTATCACATGACACAGGAAGTAGATATTTGCTCTTGTTAAGGGGGAGGAATCTCACACTCAGACTTGATTGCTTTGGGTACAGTGCCAAAGCTGAGGGGCTGCTTACCACTGCTACCAGCTAATGCTTGCAGCCTAGTCTAGAAACAACTATATCTTCATTTGCATGTGCATGGCTAAGTTCCTCAGACTTTTACTCTTAAAAGCCTGACAAACATCAGGTTTGTGGATAACACGCATTTACTTCACAGATCTTTCTATATAGTCAATGCAAACACGGAGGTCTGACAGGAAATAGACTACCTATCCCTCTGCCAGACTGGGATATCCTAGATCGACACAGTGTACGTTCATGTCTAAGGTTTTGTCAAGCGCTCAGCCTCCTGAAAAATCTCGGGAGTTATGTACATGCCTAGAGTGAGAAAAAGGCAAGGCAAGAGTCTCCAAAATTCCCAATGAAGCATATAGGTGCACAGTTGCATCTGGCTTGCAAACCTGTCCGAATGTATGGTAGCTTCTGATTAATGGTTCAACATGCCATGTGAGTGTACAGGACATGTGCAGATATATTGGCCCCTCTTTGAAGAAGAGAGTACAACTGACTAGAAATTCCAGACAAACACAGGAGTTCCTTGTTACTCGCCCGATTTCCAGTCAAAGGGCAAAACTGCGTCTCAAACCTCATTCTTCGTAAGAGGAGTAGGCCCGTTATAATCTTTTGCCCGTTTTAGAGATGGGATCATTTGCCAGTTGTATATTTCACTCCCTGCAGATGTGAAAGTATGACTTCAGCTGTAAAGTGGCAGACTCAGGTCTCCATCAATGACTCATACTGTCTTTGTCTTTGCGCATGAATGCACGAAGTTTTTGTGCTTGTCAGTGACATCTCTTAAGTGACCACACGCCCCAAAGTCAGAAACAAAATCTGAGAAATATCCTTCAAACATTCGTAGCTGGCTAATGGTATATGACACCCTAGCAATGCCTGTCTTCCAGTCTTACGGACAATAGAAGAAAAGGCAGTTACTGCTCCCTGACATTCATGAGGCTCATGTGGATGAGATC
This sequence comes from Lathamus discolor, assembly GCF_037157495.1. Lineage (NCBI taxonomy): Eukaryota > Metazoa > Chordata > Aves > Psittaciformes > Psittacidae > Lathamus > Lathamus discolor. The sequence continues at coordinate 34,531,337 of NC_088887.1, forward strand.
TGAAAAGGGAATCTAAATGAATATGGGTACAAAGGATTCAGTAAGGCTTCATGTAACTTGATTTCAATCTTCCAGGACTTTTTTAAATTACATTCAAAAATTTGCATTGTTCAACCAAACACTTAAAAAAAATAGAACAAAAGGACCAATGAAACTATAAATCTGCCTAGCTCCTTATTGATGCATAGCTTTTATTATGCAATCACATACTCTGATCTATAAGCTTTCTCTGTACAGGATGAGAAAGCAGGTAGCAAAAGCTGCCTTTAGTCTGTCTTTTTCAGACTTGGTACTCTTTTGATATAAGATGGCGTGATTGTGGACAGGTTTGGGGTTTGCTGACAAAGACCATGCCTGACCCTGTTCCCACAGTAGCCTGCATTCTCTTATCCATTGCAAAGCATGGCACTGAACTAACGTCCCCTGTTGTGGGGAAGACAAGAATTAGTTTAAACGTATCTTGTGTGGTTAGCATGAAATGGCTCATCAGGAGGTGGATCAAACTACCTAATTAATGCCTTAGCAAAGATGACGCAGTATAGCTGATTTCAGCTTTGCGTGACAGGTAGACAGATAGTGTGAAACAGATACCACACGTAAGGGTGGAAATGAACTGATATAAACATGGAAAGATGGAAGAATGGAGATGAGGAGGAAAGTTCCGTTTGCATTTCTTCATGTGAGAAAGTTGTTAATTCAGGCAGGATGGTGGACATTATCAGGATGTTCATCTGATGTCATGGGTCTTCATTCTCTTTCCCATTGAGGTGCAAAACTGTGAGGAGGGAACAGGAAAATCTATGTACTAGATAAAGCGGGACCTACAGACAGACCTAAATCAGCAGAGCCATCCATTACTGGTATAAACCATGAACAGTCTGTAATAGACCATACCCCTTCCTTCAGGGAAAAGACCTGCTACAGAACTGCTTTCCTATGAAATGTTCTCAGTTTCCACCAAGTTTGAGCATTTACAGGTCATTGAGAGACCCTGAAAAAGAAATGCGTGGTTTTGGCCTCATTCTCATTTGTGAGTAAATAGGACAGTGAGATGTATCAAATCTGTACAAGGAGATGCAGAAAGTGAACCTGTTTACGATGAAAATCATACTTTCACAGCCAGCCTCTTGTTTACAGGGATTTCCAGAAGACAGGGACAAGGTTATTTAGAGGATCCTGCTTTCCGATGGCAAAGCATTCCAGTAGAACCTCAGATACGGAGAGATCAGCTAAGTAAAACACCTGACCAGTCTGTCTGAAGTGCTAAAAACTAATTTGTAGCACCCAGGAGTTTGCAACCTGGTCACTCTGTGACAGCTTGCGCTCTCTGAGAGCTTGTGCACAAAAATGGCCTCCCTGGGCCTAAGCGGGCATTGAAGGTCACCTCTGTGGAACAGCGAGCTGCTACCCATGAAGGTATGGAGCAGCTCTTCTCAGAAAAAACAATATAGTGGAAAAAGGTCAACCTGCTCTACCCACAGGGCCAGCCGCTCTGCTTCCCAGGTGAGCTTGGAAACTGTGTATGAGGAACTGCCCTGCAAGGCTTGATATCTGGCCTGCAGCAAATGCCCTGCAAATCCGTTTCATAGCCAGGGATGCTCAGCCCATGCAGGGAATGCACATGGATGACTGGTAAGGATCTGAAATGAGATGTAAAGGCTTCTCCATGACAGTGAGAAAAAAATCAAGTCAAAGTCAAAAAGCTGGTTCCTTAACTCTTTTCATGTAGAGTTTCTCAGAAAATAAAGGAAAAGCCAAACAGAGCCACATCTGCCTGGGTAGGGGAAGATCAGAAGGGAAAAGAAAAGCTCCTCAATTTGAGATTTTTTCCTCCATTTTATCTCTGTTCTGGGGACTGGACTCTAAAGAGCCAGCCTCTTGCCAAAACTGAAGATAATTTGGGCATGGAGATTTCATAGAAAAATGGTCTTCAAGACAAAAATCTTTCCACCCGTGTTCATTCATCCTGGCTCAAGAGACAGTTTTCATTTTTAAAGACAAAAATGTTTCTGCAAGATAGTGTCAGATGATAGCTTTTAAAGGCCACTTCATCACTGTGGTACCTGTATTCCCACCAGAAGTGGACACTTGGGGTGATCAAAATCAAAAGAAGCATGAGTTCACATTAAAGCTACCCCTCCCAGAGGAACGGACCAGACAACTCCACAAAGCCTCCTAGAGGCCAGCACTGTGTTCAGCACACAGCTCAGCTCTGCAGAGCCATCCTGCCCCGATGAGGCTCCAACAACCAGCTCCAGGGACTACCTCAGATCTGCACACTTGAGCAGTTACTGAAGCAGCTGTGAGGACCACAGCCAGTCCTCTGCTGTTGCAGCCTCTCGGAACAAGTGTCCAAACTCCTCTGCCCAAAAGCACATCCCCAGGAGTGGGTGTGTGCAAGCCAGGCATAGAAGTTACTCGTGTGAGCTGTGCCCTCAAGGGTTAGGACCAGAGACAGGATGATCTGTAGCAGGACCCAGCCTAAAGTGTGAACAATTTCTAAGACAAACAGTTGAAGATCAAGCAGCAACTTGGCTGTATCACTGCCACACTTCAAGCTAGATAACAAGGCCATTTCTTGCTGTGAAATGGTACTGGCTATATTCAGGAGGAAGGTCTGACAGTGAAGAGGGAAGTGTCACCTACAGCTTCCTTGCTTTTTAATATTATGTGTATATAGCTAGAACCAGTATGTCTTCCACTGACACTAGCCCCAAGATGCAGACAGCTCTGAGGAGCAGAGAGCACACAGAACAAGGAGCCCGATATATGTTGCCATTACCTTTAGGAGTGAGTTACTACTGTGGTTCATTATTTGCATAACAAACAAGTGGCAGAAGCCACAGTGGGCACTCACTTTTGACTTAACTAACTAAGTAATCTATGCCTGTAATACTGCATAGCATTTATGAATATAATGAAATACATAAAAAAAGTGAAATACAGTTGCACTCTACAACAGTTTTGAAGTTGTTTTTCTTGACTAGCAGCATGCTCACAAGGGTTGCTATTCAGCTGAGGTCCTCTGCAGCAATCATTTCTGCAAACTCACAGTGCCATCCAGGAAAAATCTCAGAGCAATTTTCTATGTTTGAGAGCTAGAGAAGAAGTCTGCGGAGGGTGAGATGCTGAGAGCTGCTAGTCCAGAATCCAGAAGCACCATCAATAGAAAGCACAGGAGACTGGAACTTGCAAATGACAGATACTTTATTATCATCCTCTACAGGCAGCTCCAGATTTCCCCCTTAACACAGAAAAAATGGGGTCTCCAAGTCAGGGTAGCTGAAGGTCCTCAAGTTAGGTGACAGAGCTGCAAAGCTTCTCAGATGGGTTTCTGCTGCAAAGGAAATGTAGGGCTGGCATGCTTCTCTTTCAAAATAGTGTGAAGACATAGTGAACCCCCATTCCCCCAAAAAAAGAAGTGCTTAACTGTGCATATAACTAGATGAAGAAAATCAAGGAATGGGCTAGAAGTTAGGTTTCGCCACCCTCTTTATTCCATAAGGAGAATTTTCAAACTTTCAGAAGGTGGACATGTGTTATTATATCAGGGATATGAAAGGGATCTAAGTTTTCCTCAGCTCATTTTTAGTCCCTGGCAGGTTTTTCATACAGACCTAGCTAATTTGCCAAGTGCTCTGGGAGCTCATGGTTCCCTGCTTTGTGAGACATTTCAGAATGAAGGAACTTTCACGTTTCCAAATAATGCACTTCTTGTTTCCTTCACATGCACCAGAAAAATGAACTTCTCCCCAGACATCACTTCCTCTGGCATGTTTCTATGAGGATGGGTACCAAAGTAGTTTGTTGTACATAAGTGGTTTACAGATACAACTCTCCAGTTAAGACCTGGTTGCAGCACTGCTCATTTCAGTGTGAAGCATAAGTAACCTACATTGGAAGGTCCAGGGACATAACTTGAGGGTGATTTAAGTTCAAATTAAAATCTTTCAAAGACTTCATTAAAGCTGGAATAACAGTAAAGAAAATTCATGGCAGATGGTTAACATTCTGCTATGGAGTATAATGCTAACCACTGAAAAAAGTAAATCAGAACTAAACATATATTGAATTTATTCCTTGCAGCATGCTTAGAGAAAGAGAGAAAGTAGTGGTTTAGATTTACAAAGTCTTTACATGTGCACAGTTTTGGAGAGAACACATGGATACACATATGGATGTGTGTGTCCCTTGGGTTGGGGAGAAGAATGAGCAGTGAAAACTGCATTCTTGATCTTCTCTTCATTTGCAATAGAAAACCCTTATTTTCTGGTCTGTATCTTCACACCAACAAAAAAAAAATCATAACCAAAAAACAGAGCTATGCATAATGCCTCTGAGAGCTACTGCATCTTTCTCCAGAGGGTACCTGTATTGTGAGGATACCTATGTATTACACTTTTCTCACTGTTTCTGTCCTTATTGAAGTCAATAGCAAATTTATCATCAGGAATGATGCCTTCATTAGCGTATTGCAAGAAATGCATGTAGACATGAATCTTTCCTTTTTTTAATCAAGCTGCCTGCAAAAGATTTTCATTCCTAGATAACAACACCTGTATACCTTTCTGCTATCAAAAGACTAAGACAACTGTGGTTGACAGTAGTGTATTACACAAAGTAATGATGTGATAGAAGTGAGGTTTGGTTCCACTGCCCTTGCAGTAATGAGGAAAAATAAAATAGACATTAGGATGGGAAACTTTCTGCAGCCTTCCACTTCAGAACTTTGCTTTCCCCATCTTATTCCCACCTGGCTCATATAGAAGAGTCTTGCTATTTATATATCTTGATGCATCTACCAACAGTACTGCTGATTACATTGTTAATATTTGAATTTATAATAATAGGAAGGTGGGCAAGATTTAAGGGGTTAGTGTAACTGTAAGAGGAAAGCACTTAAATTTCCACATTAACTGCTAGAGTCAGCATAAATATGCTCTCAGGCACCCTACAGCAATGAAAATCTAAATTCAGGCAGGACTACTTGTGCTTTTCTAACATGTAGTTCTTAATGGAAGTTCTAATTCACAGTGTGATCAATTCCTATTAAAAATAGGTTAACCAAACATAGGAAAAATAGCTTCATTTTAGGGACTAAGCAAACATAATAATTCTCCCTTCCCTCTCATGCCTTCAGACTGTATGTCTCCAAACAATACCTACTCTTAGAATTGTAAACATAGCAGAAATATTCCTGAATTGTCAAAATATAGTTCCAAAGGAGTGCTTTCCAGATTGGAAATGAAGGTACATTCCACTTACAGTTCTGAGACAAGTTAATTAGACATATACAATAAACTACACAGTAATTTCAAAGTAACTCCACTGGAAATGATGGTAATTACACGTCATTGAAGTAAAAAGGTCCTAAATAGAAAAACACAGCTCAAATGGCTATGTATATGTAGGTACTTTAACCTCAGCTTCTTCTTTTCCTAAGTTCAAAATACTGAGTACTCACCTACCCTCTGTGCATGCTTCTTGGCAATTCATGGCTCAGTCTGAAGTATTATTTCATTTTGTGAGACTGAAAGCAGTCAGATGCCTAAGGGCTTTGCAGGACTGGAGCTATAGCACTTGACAGAGTGCATGACCAAGCCCTTGGCCATTTCACCTCCACTGTATGATACCATTCCATGAAATCTTATTTCTGGCTACAGGACAGAAGCACAACCAAAAGGAAAAAAAAATAAAATAAAAATATGAGGAACAGCTCATATGCAAGGCACTTTCTTGCTCAGAATACCATGCGAAGTTTAGAGTATGCTTTGCTTTGGGTCTTGGGCCAGAAATCTTGGCTTCTGGTTCCTGTCTTCACTTATGCCAATATAATGTTCATTAACTTCACTAGAGCTAACCCCAGTGTAAATGACCTGAGAACTCATTTATAGAAGAGCTTTATTTGTTTCTGAAGAAACAATTCTGTATGCTTGAAAATAAATGAATGTATATACAGAAGTACCGAGAAGCTCTTTTTGAACACTAAACCTAGCCCATGTTGGTGTGCGAAAAGCAGGTGACTGATATCCGGAGTGCAAACACACCGTGTCTCCCATTCAGGATTGAAAAGGCTTCTTCAAAACAGCAGCAGGAGAACAGAACCATTGACCAGCACTTGTCCCAGCCCATGGCCAACACCACCTTCTGCAGGAAACAATGAGATGAAGCCAAAAGGCCCAGTGGCAAAGACTGTCCCTTCATGAAGGTCTCTATAAGGAGCCATGCAGTGCCTGAAGCAAAACATTTCCCAAACCCCCTGAGGAAAGTGGGTTGTGAAGATTAGATGGAAACTGCTACAGCCTTTAAGGAGAATGAAAAAGCTTCAGGAAGGAGTGGCACACAGTGTCCCAGATAGATACATTGTGTAAGGAGGGAACAGTTTGACTCTTCACATGCAGTTATGTACAATCTGGAAGAAAAAAAAAAGAAGTCCTTCAAATTCTCGAACATGTATTTATATATTTCCCCCCCCACCCTCATAGAGGTTTCATTGTCTGACTCATGAAACATGTCATTTTAAAACCTTTGAGGAAAAGTTATCAGAATATACTGTGCTTTAAAGCCTTTCTTTGGTCTCTCATTTAAAGGTCTCTCATTTAAATCTTTGAAAGCAAGACTTTGTAAGGTTTTTTTTTCACATCCACTTTGGTTTTAATATTGTAGAGATGAATGCGCCTTATCTCTTGCGAGTTAAGCACTTAAAATATTCTAGATAAATTAAATGTGAGGTGTGAATTGTGAAAATGACAATTGTTCCTTATGGCCCTCTCTATGCAGAGCTGCTCCAAGTCTCGCAGACCCTTCAGACTTCCATATCCTCCTTTGGTGGGTACAGCTTAACACCACACTGATAATAAAAGGTAAATGAGTTCCCACAGCAGAATAAGTATCAGGTATATGAAGCTTTTGTGAACATGGATGCTGCTCTTACCATTATGGGCAATTAGAGGGCTTTGAAAGTGTGTTGCCTGACTTTCAGTTGCTTGGTAACTGTGCACCTAATTCTTTCTCTAAGAGGTCACAGAAATGTCAGAAAATCTTTTTTTTTTTTTAAGGGGGAGGAGGTTGGAGGGTGCAGGCGAGACACCAATACCCCCATCAGAACAAATCCATCAGAACAGTATCATATAGATTTGTTAAAAGAACTTCATGTCTTCCATTAGTACATAGTATGATTATTTGCCTAGCACTATAAAGCTGTGCAATTTCTGAACTGTGCCCACTATATAACGTGCTTACTGTGCCAAAGAGCTTAGGAACTGCAAACACACTGATGAAATTTGGCATGGTACAGGTCAATATAACTTATGAATACACTGACAAATAGCCATTATTGGCCTGATGTAGAGCCTGGTGGAGTTAATGGAAAAGCACACTACAACAGCTATGATACTGTTAAAGTTTTAAAGAGATAGAAGCTTTAGAAAAGCGTTAGAAGCTTTGCAAACATTGTCTGGAACAGGAATAAAAATATGAACTTAGAAGGAAGCTATGAGACAGAAGATAAAATTCTCTTTTCCAAAGAGATCCAAGTTGCTGTTTCTGCAGCCCCTAAGTACTAAACGGCTTTCACTGAGGGACAACAAATTAAGTGATGTCTGTAAAGGGAGAGTTTGGCCATTTTTATGTGAATTTTAAGGAACAGGTCTTTGGAAATATATCTCATCTTCAGCAAATCCCCAGACCTTTCTGCTTTGAGACATGTTTAGTAATACATTCTCCGTGTTACACACTATTCCCCACAAATGGATACTGTCAAAAAAACCCTACTTCCCTTCAACTTGAGCAGTGTGCTCAAGTTTGCAAAATGCAGTTTAGATTAAACTAGTGCCCCTGAGATTAAATGAATGCATTTCAACAAGGACACGATATGCAGGTGTACACCACTGACCATCAATCATTTTCTTGCAGAGCTGGAGGCTTCCCACAGTTGTCACTATAATCATTCTGCAAGAATTTGCAACCATTTTCTGAAAGTGTGTTTAGGAGGAAAGAAGAGCAGACAATGTATCATGGGTTTAAGAAACTGAGTCCATATCATCATAAAAATAAAGCACATTTCACTGTTGAAAAAACATTAGCTGTTTTTAAATTAGCACAGCTATGTAACCTTTAGACCCCTCCACAGGACAGTCTGTGGCTGTGGGCAGCATGAAAAAAAAAGAGAGAGTCGCAGCCTAGCTTTGGCCAAAACCATTTCTGCACAATGGCTGACCTCAGGCCATCACCTAGTGATGGCAGATGTATTGATGGAAAACTACAACTTAATTTTTAATGTGTTACCAAAAGAAGATAAACTTAACTTTTCCTTATAATCTTCCACTGGAAGGACTACTTCAACTTAGAATTATCAAAAGGATATGAATACTTACATATCCATTACTGACACTAAATGATCCTGTAATACAAATTGCTACCACTAAAACAAAAAATCACAAATCATTAAAATAAGTAGGTCTTTAATGCAACAGGAAAAAGAAAATGCAATCAAGCTACAATAACACCTGTTATTCTTTAAGTACATTTGTGTGGTTCAGCCACCACTTTTTCTTCATACTTTTGAGGTAAATGTGTGAAATCATATTGTTTATATACAGAAAGAATTAACATGATTCCAGAAATCACGTCAATAAAGGTTTCATGCATACCCAAAATAAAGGAGGCAGCACATGCTACTCTAAGAAACACATCTTGGCAAAATCCATCAGAAGTTTGTAAAGACACTTGTACTATTATTCTAGTCCACAGACTAACATGGATTCTGAATCACTTCAATGCATAATGAAATTCTACTGTGCTAAGTATTTTTCTTCTGGCATGATTTCCCAAGGACACCATAGAAGATGGAAAAATGTATTATATAACCTTTTAAAAATGTAAACTTCAGGAAAAGCTCTTGAAGTATTTCTGAGGCAAAGTCCTTTGGAATTTAACTGGGTTAGAGATTTTTGGGAAAAATAGTCCCTAGAAAGAAAAAAGGAGTCCAAAAGTGAATAAGCAGAAAACTATGAAAATAATAGTGTTGTAATAAAGGACTAGTTTTTTCAGTATTGACTGTGGATGCAAATTTAACATTAGCTGAGAATGAGCTATGTCAGCCACAAGGAGAGCTATGCAGGTAATGAATGAGATGTCTGTTAAACCTTCCCACCTCTTCCTGTGGATGGTTTAAAAGCTCTGCAAAGTTTATAAATGTAGTAAAATACTAAATGGCCGCTGGCATTTAAGCAACACAAAAACTGCAGGCGCACACATCTACACACCCACACATTTTCTGTAAATAAACTGTCATCTTGAAGTTCAATGACTGCATTTTGCTGCTCCATATACCATCTCGTTGCAAGCAGCAAACTGATTCAAGCAAGAACTGCTCCACAGGCATAAGCCCATCTGGCTGGGGGCTTGAGTTCATGTTTTCAAGGGTTCTGGTGTTTACCTCGGATGCAGGAAGCAGAAATTTTAGTTAACGTGCAGCAGCTTTCCTGATGTGTCCCCCACTAAAGCAGTATGACATATATTTGAATTCCATGTACACTGTTATTTTTCCATTTTAGACTCTTGAAGTTTTCTAAGTGGACTGCTCAAGGACAAGGCACCGCTGAAGGTGGTTGCACAGATCCTATGTGGTAAGGCAAAGGCTGAGTCTATGCTTGAAGAAGTAGGGAAGGGACAGAAAAAGTGTCCAAGCGCTGAGCAGACAGTAGTAGATTTCCACTGTGAAAGCTGGGGAAGAAAAAGGATAACAACCCCACAGGTCAAGCAGTGTGCACAGGCAAGGCCTGTGGGAAGCCTTGTCATTGTCTTTACCGTGAAATTGCCCATCTCACTTGTTCCATTTCACACTCGCAGATGGAGCTTAGTCTCCATTTTATCATTTGCTGACAGTACAGTGAGCTGCAGAGCTGCAGAGCTGAGAGCTTTGCTCTCTGCCAGGGGGGAGAACAGCAGACACAGGGAGGCTGCATGCACAGGAGGGTATACAAGGTTGGCAGGGATGGTGAAGGTCACACCTAGAGTCAAGGATTCTTCTTCCAATTGCTTTCAGCAAGCCTTGAATATGGGTCCAGGTCTCTTCTATCTCAATTTTTTTTTTCCCAGTATTAAAGATGCACTAGGAGAGGGGGTAAAATGCAGTTAGACTGGAAAGGGGAAGAATTACTTGCAACCATCTTTGAATACACAATACTGTGCACTCCCTTACCCATGTCAGGGTTCTGAGGATGTTTAGGGTATAACTGTTTGTTTCTATTTCAAATTAAAGAAGTCAGTAGTTCTTAAATTGTCTCTATTTGCTGTCTTAGCAAAACACATTTAAAGGTCATAAGTCTGATAGACCACCTTAACATGCCATAATATTAAGGGCTGAACCCAATACATGTGACATCTTGAAATGCAGTGTCTCAGCAAATTTCGCTCAATAAATCCTTCCAAGTCCCAAAGCTTATTTTCTTGGGAAAATCAGAATCCTCTCAAAGTGGCATGCAATTGTAAAATAATTTTCTTCAGATAAAAAAAAATATATTTTATAAATCTTTGCAGTTTTGCCCTAAAGAAAGTTAGAGATTAAAATTTCAGTATATTAGCTGTTAAAAAAAATAAATACCAATAATAAAATAATAATAACAATAATAATAATAAAACACCAAAATAACCACCTTTTGGAGTTTAAATAAAGACCAGAATGTACTGAGAAAATTATAGAAGCTAAGAGTACAAACATGAAAACTATTAATTTGGAAGGTTGTGTGTATATACTGGGCACATCTCATTGCTATTACTAGCAGCAGTTTCACTTCTTGAGTACAAAATGAGTGAAACATTGCTCACTAAAACACAGGAACTGTTTTGTCAGTCTCATTCAACTTTGCATTTCATTTTTCAAAGACTTCCAGGGGATGGAAAGTTCTTCCAGTTAATGGACAGACATAACTTCCTTATTTAGAAGCTGAAGCCACACTCACACCATCTCACAAGTCTACCATGGGAAGGATGTACACTGGCAGCCTACCCACTGCCAGTCCACATGGGCAGGCACCCTGCCCAGAAAAATCAACACAAAAAAGGGACTCCTTTAATGTGTCTCCGCATCTACTGAAGTGATATAAAATAGCAGCCTGCCTCCTTCCTTCCTTCCTCTGACAGAGCTAAATATCCTGACAGCATTGCTCCTTCCTGTGCATGAACTGCGGCAGTATTTTGATGCACGCCCAAGTACCCAGAAACCACTCCGAGCACTGCTCCACTGAGCTAGCACAGGTGATCTGTTAGCATCCTCTCCAACAGGACATGCATGGAGCAGACTCCACAAATGTGCTCCAGTTGTGCCCAATGTGCATTTTCACACTCTGGTGAAAAGTCAGTGGGAAAGAAAGCTTCTGAGACAAACATCACTGTGACCCTTCCCTTTCACATTACCTGCTTCTAGAATATCAACTCTTGCTCCTTATAGCACCCAATCCTTCAAGCCCCTTCTTAAAGGTCAATGTGTGGAATCAGCTCTTGAATATATATTTGTGTAAATATAATTGCAAAGCACATTGGCAACATAGCTTTGCAGTAAGACAAAGCATATTGTGCCATCTTTATGACTGTACAACCACTGGCTTTCTGCTCTTCAGCTAATGCTTACCTTCACTGCACCACAGTTACTACTTCTAGCTCTCCTATAGATGCATCTGAGCAGTTCGATCTCAAGAAAAGGGGAAAACGTATCCCATTCTCCTTGCTGACCTGACATCTGGCACACTTCATGGCTTAGACAGAAAGCTTGAGGGAGGATTGCATTATCCATCTCAATGAGCTCTACCCAGCTCCACTGATATTAGTGCTCATTCGCTGCAAATTTCTGGTACTGTCTTGGTAAAAACTACTCCATATAAATAAATATACTATCACAGGCAAAAGGAAGCACACAGGGTGCAATATTTTAATTGGGGAAAACTAGATATGGAGTCCTTCAGAATAAGCCCTACCACATGGGCCACACAAGGTCTACGTGAATACACTCCCATGTTCAAACACAAGGACTATGGTAATTTCAGACAGAAATCTAACGAAGCCGTATCTGTTGAGCAAGGATAGGGGGAGAAGCAGATATACCATGAACTGCTATGAGATTTCTCTAGTGTATTATTCTTTTTAAGTGGAAACATGTGGTGGAAGATTAAGCAGCATCTTTTTAATCTCTGATTGTCCAGCTCCCCCTGCTGTAATTGCATATTGGACACAAATGGCAACAGATGTTCAGCGTCTAAGCTAAGAATTATATACTTACTCAATATCCCAGTGATTCAAAACACTGATTGGGAGGCTGGAATTTAAATATACATGGAGTGACAAATGAAAGAGTTCCTAGACATGGGCAAGGCACAGAGAATATGAATGTAAACTGGAAGATATGCCCTTAATGGAATGAGACAAACAGACTTTGAATACTAGTTAGAATATTTTTAATTACAGCAATTTCTCCCTGAATTATTTTAACCCATCCTCACCCCTATAAAGCTGAGCTGCCATTGTTATTTTTCACTTAACTTAATCAAATCTCAGCTACCCAGTGTATACAGTTGGATAGAAGGTTCTAACTAATCATTTCATTATACATCCAGTGGGCAGTCTAATTTCCCTATATTAAACCTAATGAGAAAAAGGCTATCAGCACGCATTTCATCTTGTGCATTTTCCTTGAGATAAACACTTATCCATAGTCCAGCTGCATAAAAGGTTTTTGCCTGATTTGGTGAGAATTTAAAAAAATTAGTTACAAGTTCCTTACATCTGACTTCCTTTTCCTTGAATTATCACAGTACTAGGAAAGAAGATGCTTTAAATCAGAGAGATTCCTTATCCAATATAGACACGAATCAATCTTCCCTAAAATTTAAGGGTTTCAGAAGAGAAAAAGAAATTCTAGGGTGCTTTGGGCACATGGACTTTCAGAGTTGGTGTCTCACTGTAATCAATCTTTAGCTTCTTAAAACAGCAGACTTGCTCCATTTTCTCCCAAACATACAACATATTCCATCCATATTTTGGGTACCAGTTCAAACCCCGTAATCTGCTCCCACTGTAGTGGCTCAGGCACAAACACAGATTTGAATGTTCTGAACACTCAAAGGCTGCATATGCGCACAAACAACAGTGTGTCTGAGTGTGACATAAATCCCTTTACTCATATGCACACCACAATTGAGCGCAGACACTTGTTTACCAGAACATTTTCTGACAGATAACTGGAAACACTTTTAAGTCCATTAGTTCCACTGAACATTACTGAAAACGTTGTCTTTTAAAAGTGCATTTTATTATATATGATTTAATTTTTCTTGCAAGATCACAGGCTGGGATGAAAACCAATATACTGTTTGCTGCCAGATGGCATGTTGGAAGGCTATAAACTTATTTCACACAAAGTGCTATGTGGCATGAGAATGCTGTTCTTACACTTCTAAACAGTCGTGCTTCTTTGAATGGCTTAGATTCACATTATTCTTTCAGTAAGCTCATAAGCTCTTCCTATTTCAGCTAAAGCCTTGTGAAGTTGCTAGGTAAATACCACAGAACCTTTGGTGAATTTTTTACAGATAACTATTCTGCCCCATACCCCAGAGCTCCAAAGGGACAGCTGGGTAGCTGATCCAGTCACTGCACTGATGTGCACAGGGCGAGAAAGAAATACCAGTGTCAGGTATTAAGGCAGCTGTGAAAGTAACCTACAGCCCCTAATGCACACATGCTCTGATAAACAAAGTAGCCTTCAGGTGCCTTCACCCTGCCGCTGGGTCCCCAAGCAGACAGGACACAGTCTGAAGTGTGTGCTCCACCAGCCTGCAGCCTTGGCTTGTTGTGGGAAAGAGCTCCCAACAGCATTAGGCTCACCAGAAAGACCATCCATTTTACCTCAATTATGAGAACAAAGACAAAATTCTTCAAACTACTTTGGGAAGCATGCTGATGGCTACATGCCATGTGTCAGTAGACAGGTTTACATCCATAGATATCATACCGACAGGCAAAATAGGCTTAATTTGTAAAAGCAACTTCTGTGCAACAACCCTGCATGGCTACCATGTGCATTTCAATGTTCTACATTATTGTTTTGGAAAGGGAGGTAGAAAACTTCTCTGCCTTTCCTTCATCAAAGCAATGCACAGTCTGCACCCGCTGCTAAAAATTGTATCGGTATCAATCTCCTCAGCATCACAAACACACCCACATGCGTCTGAATCCTGAAATGCTTATTTTGCAAAGAATGTGCCAAAAGATTTACTTACTCTTTAGAAGTGTTTAATGATGTTGTGGGGATCAAAGGAGCAAGCATTTTCATGACAAAAAGAATTTGTACTCCAGGCTTTATAGCACAGACAGTGATTAGTGAGTCACACATAAGAAGTGTCTCGCTTTTCTCTTTTAAATGGCTGATGTAGCATTTACCTAAACATTACAGTGCTGAATCAGTAGTTTCACAAGTCTTCCCAGTGATTGCCTGCTCACCTTTACCTGGTAGTATCCTGGTGATTGCTCCTCATCTGAAAAATGTGTTCAGCACAATCACTTGGCTGCTAGCAGCCAGGCAGACATTAGGTATCCATTCAGGATTTCCTGGAGGGGTTGGAGAGCAACCAGTGCATTTGAAGGAGATTTAAAAAACATCAGTTCTGAAAAGTATTTATTCATAAACAAAATTATTAGAAATTGTCTCACGGTGGAGCTCAGCTAACGCAAAGCGACGTTTGTATTTCATTTCTTCATCTGAATGAAACATCTACTCCCATTGGGATACAACCCCCATCCTCTTCTTGGCTTCCTCAGGTTTAAGCCCCACTGCTCTCTGCTCCCACAGTCCAGCCCCCACCTTGTTTGTTTCCTTCCTAGACAACTCCTCTCTCCTCAATAGCAGTCGATGTTGATGATAAGTCTTCCTCTGCCCTCAATGCTCTCCCTTTCCCTGGAGAGCATCTCTACGGTATCGCTCCCTCTACAGCTTTGTCATATTCATACTATCCAAATGGTTCATCCCATAGTGGTATAGGTTTGCTTTTGGAAACTGGGAGAGGGTAACGAAGGAGAACAGGATTTTCTTTAAAATCACCTAGAGTAAATGGTTGTTTTGTGGGTGTTGTGGATACAGTTTGATGCATGAAAACGTTTAAGGGAGTTGGGCTTTTCTTCGTCTCATGTTCACTCTCCCTCCCCTCTCAACAAGGAAAGCTTTCAGTGTTGAAAACAGAAAGCTTTGCAGAGAAGACTCTCCTTTAATTAGGGTTCTCAGAAAAACCTATAACTTTGTGAAGGAAATGAAAAACTGCATGAAAACAAGCTGTTTTCTCTCCAAAAGCATTTTCTGAAGAAAAATATTAAAAACCTCCAAAATTACTATCTAACTTGGGATCACATCTTATTTTTGATCTGCTAAGACTTCTTTTCCCCTTTTACAGATCTGCTACTAAACATTCATTCTTTTATTAACAATTCTTTTCGTTCCCTTCAAGTGGTTCATTAGCAGTCTCCCTTGGGTTTTGTTGGTTTTCTTCAGTGTGCCACAGCTGGGGCCATCAATGACACTGTAGTGCCAGAGGTCCAAGTGGTTGGCACACCATGCAGCCTCTTCTGCATCATGTAGTTTATTTCCCTTGTGCATGATAACCCCTGACACAACCTACTCTTTTGAAAAAGCAGTTGAGTAAGAGACTTCTCTATCTCCTTTGGTGCTTGTCTTTCTTATAACCCCTGCTCTGCAGAGCAGGAAAATATGTTTCACCCCCAGGCATGGTCCCAGCCCTGCCACTGCCCTCGTCTGCCTGCTTAAGGTGCCGCTGCTTATTTGTGCACCAGCTGCATGGGGGACCTCAGCGCATACTTCTGGTGCCAGGTACTCTATTTTAAGAGCAGATGTTCTGTTACCAGAAAGTCCAAAAATCACTTAGGGTCCCAGACTGTAGGAAAAAAAACTGTTCAAAAGAAAATGTTACTGGAGTGAGAGCACTATGCATGATTCATGGGCAGCACGATACCTGAAATATTTCTGTGATGCATTTTCTTCAAAGAGCAGTGGTAGAATTTCAGGAGAACATGCCAATGTACCCACAATATTTGTGTACAGTTCCTTGAAGAGATACTGGTAGATGTATCTGAAGGAATGATTCTAAAGCTGTACCAAACTTCCGTGTGAAATACAGCCAAAAACTTGACATTTTTCCTTGCCTGGTTGGTTAGTGCTAACAGGGGAGAAAACATGCATTTATTTGTTATCCTGCCATTAAGAAAAATGATTTAATATCCTGACAAAGTATATCTCCAAGATGTTAACTTGGGATCCCTAGCTAAAAAGTCATTTCTGCAAAATGAGGAATATTTAAATGAAAACTCCAGGCAAAGTAAAGTCTGCAATGCCATCAGTCAGATTAGCTTGGAAGACTGGCATAGGATGCAGATTGCTCTGCTGGAACTGGTGCTTGGCTTTTTGAGAAAATAAATCAGTTGTTCTGTCTAATATGGCTAAAGATGCACACAGCTAAGGCAAGGATGACTTGCAGGATGCCACACGCCTAGGGAGATGCCTTCCCTGTAGCTGAAAAAAAAGAGGCAGATTCTTTCTGGGCTGGGAAGAAAACATGGCTTCAACACATGAGACAAAACCAGCTTGCCACTGATATTCCCTGACTCTGAAAGAGAATTTCAGAACCAGTCAATAAAAGTCATGTTCCGAGCTTCATGTCTAAGCTCCTAAATAGAAATGTTCTGAGAGGTGTAGAGCACCTGCAAACCTTTTTCATGCTAACAGCAGCTGCAGAAATTCTGTGTCTTTGAAACTTCAGGTCATTTTACATAGCAGCCTTCGACAGATTGACGTATTTGATACTTTAAATGTGATTTTTTTTCATTATTTTCTTGGCTAATATTTGAGAGCTACAACTTTCTAAGGCACATTGTTCAGACCTCACATGGTTCATCGCTTTTAACTTGTCAACATCCTTTTGTTAAAGAGTTGACACACAAACAGATGGCATTCCTGGAGTGATGTCACTAATAATCTGAAGTACTGCCCCCTGCCTCCTTTTTTCATTGCTATGTAGCTATGCCACTGCACTAGAGCTCATGCTTGATTGGTTACCTGCTATTGCCTCTGCCTCCTTTGCAGATCTACTGCCTTGGAATTGCCCTACCCCATTTTACAGGTGAGACCTCCTTTCTTTGTCCCTGGATGTCACATTAGTAACATGCATGTTATTCAGATGAACCCACCTCCTCAAGAGATCAAGGTGAGTTTGTTGTCAGTAACTAGTTCTCTTTCCTGTTTATTTGTCTGTGTCATCACCTGGGATTTATTGTGATTAGCTCTGATACTAAGCAGCACTGAACCAAGAACAGATTCCTGGAGAAAGCCCTTATTACCTGCATTATTCCCATGGCCCATGAGCAAGAACCATTTTAACTCAGCTTACCGCTGCCTTTGTACTGTCATAACTTTTTATTTTTTATTTTTTTTTTTTAATCAAAGGTGCAGGCAGAGCCATTCAGGAACGAGAGTAAATCATGTCAACAATGACTTCTTGCTTTATTAAAAACTATGATGTTGGAGACTATTCTACCTGGAAATAGTGTTGAATTACACCATTAGACCGTATTTTAATTTTTGTCACACTCAAGGCAAAATGATTTCCAAGAGTCTTCTTGGAGTCAGTATCAAATGAGCCAGTTTAAAGTTTCTAGGCTTAAACCAAGTACAGTTTCTAAAAATTAACGTATCATTAGCTTCTTCCTGTACTTGCGACTTCCTTGCTAAAAGTACACAGTGAATGTTCATTAAAAGTCTCAGTTCTTGTTTTGCCAACAAAGCAAAAACCACTGGCATGCATCATATTTATCAGCCGTCATCTTGAGTTTGTCCCTGTTTTATATATACATGAGCAGGTTATGGCAAGTTGTCCTCCTTAAATCCCTTCCCCAAACCAATCTTCCTTTCCTTCTCTGGCCTCTCCTCTGGTCTGCACCGTTTCCACTCTAAGTTTTATTTACCCAAATGCTTTAGAGTTGTTTGAGGGCTTTTTTCCCCATCTGATAATTCTTTTAAAAGAAGGAACTGCCACACTTTATGAGATTGAAAGCCCTCCTGTTTCATCCTCTTGGCTCTGACACTGGCTAGCATCAACTGCATCAGAGGCAGATATTGGCTAGCCTGCTCTTTCTGATTTCTGATGCTTAAAGATTGTTTTAAATTTCATCCTTTCTCCCTTCTCCTTGTTTAGAATCATATTTTTAAAGCACACTTCAATACATCTAAAGTCAGGATAATGAGAGTAAAATCCAATCATCGGTTTTTCATGAGGATCAACCGTGGCTCTTCTGAGCCAAGCCTTTGACAGAGGCATAATGAAACTGTGAATCAAAACATATTCCATTGATGGTGCAAAAGATTACTGTTGAACTACCATCCTATAAACTGCAAATGTATTTTTGAACTATTGCTTTTAGTACACATTACTTCACTTTCACTATACTTAAGCACATAGCATTCCTTGGTTACATGAGAAAATTCATAATTGCTGTGTGAAATTTCAGTGGTTACTGTTACTGCAATACTTAACCTGTGCAACATTAAAATGTTTAAAATGTGTAATGTCAAATGCATATGGTAAGAATTAATAGGATATATTCTATAGATAATGCAATATGCATAATGAATATGACACATGGAAGATACACAGCAATAACACATCATGCTCCTGAAATCATTCCTATATAATCATGCCAGCCTCTCTGACAGATGGAAGGGTTACACATGCTAAAATACTGGACAGCTAATTAATGCTGACTGAAGATGTGACACCAAGTTAATTTTTTTAAATGAAGTAGAAAACAATAATGTCATATGCGTGAAAGAACAAAAAATGGAAGTGAATTTCTGAGTTTTTTTCTTCATTCAGGAAGAGAACAAAACACCTGAGACCTCAAGATATTATGGAGAAGACACAGGAGAAGAGGTCATGGGCTGCTCTTCTTGTTAGAAGGCTGTTGACAATGCCAGAGCTACTGTGTAGAGCTACAACTGATTTTTGGGGCACCCAGTATCATCAGCAGTTTTCAGCTTGTCCTGGTCAGCCTCAGTGTTTTCCATCACATCTCAAGCCCTGGAGGCAAGCAACCATATCACTACCTTAACTTGTTTTTTCAAAACAATTTCTGTCCTCAAAGTTTGCAGAGAAGCACTGAACAAATGTGCTGCGAATAACTCAGAAGCTAGAAGGCACATGTGAAAGATTTTTAATTTGTTTTCCCAAGTTTTATGCATTACTCTTCGATGCCTATTTTAGCTTGACTCATCTTGACTAAAAGCTTGGCAATAGCAAAGGTTGCCAGTAACTCTAAACAACACTTGGGTGAGAAACTAGAAAGCTGGCAGAGGTAACAGGGTTTGCTGATAAAAAATAAATCTCCCAGTTTGTCTGCAAAGTCATGTACTGAATAGCCTCTCCACTTGAACCCGAGGCACGCTGGATGGCATGGTATGAAGTAGAGGAGCACAGATCAGGGAGGGAAAGCTGCTGGAGCGAGCCCATGCATCAGGCATCATGCTGCCATGACAGCTCACCCACCACATCTCCAAGGGAGCACACCACTGAAACCTGCAGTTCAGCACACAAGAAATGACTGGAGCTGCAATTTATTCTTTGCTGCGTTCCTCATTTAGCAAAGCTGCTAAGGACCTGCCCAATTGTTTGCAGGATCAGAAGCAAAAGTGAAGTTAAATTTCTCAGTGGCCTGTATACTCCATGTTAAAAGGAGTAATTTTAAAATGAAAAAAAATAAAGACTCAAAATCGTATTTTCTTCTCTTGGTTATCAGAGTCTATTCTAAAGAACTCTTCTTAAGACACCATTCATAATATTTGACTAACTAGTCATCTGTGATATGAATAAGTTTTCAGATTCTGCACCTTATTTTAAGGGCTCTACATGTACTTGTTACAGAATGAAAAAAGCAGAACACTGGCACTGGAAGTCCTCTGAGCACAAAGATGACCTTTTCTTTTTTTTCTAGCTGCTGATAAAGTTGCCTACAGGTGAGGTGAAATAAACAAGAGGAACTGTTTATTATTTCTTATTAATTATCTATTATTTCTATAATAACGTATCTCTTTAAAGTAAAGCATAAACACCTGTAATTTCTTAGATAATAACATCTTCTCCTCACTGTATCCCCATAAATTAGCTTGCCTTCCACAGCATATTTTGTCTGCCCAAGTAGCAGGTCAGGGAAAAGCCTCAGCATTCCCCAGATTGAGGCTTTCTCAGTGATTAGCTCCCAGTGTCAGAGCAACTGTGATGCTATAGTAAAAGTAAGTCACAGTGATCCTAAAAGGCTGAAAAGCCTTAGAATCAGTGCTAATTCTCACAGCCTTCAAAGACTGCTAGAAACATATACCCAGTACCAAGAATTGGAACAGGACTGTAAGCAGCCTGGACTTAGGTTGGCTTGTGTCACTCAAGAAACCACTCTCAGAAGTATAAGCCATTCCAGAAGATTTTAGGCAATTACTCCTATTTTCACAAAAATCACAGAATTGTTTAGATATGAAGGGACCTCTTGAGATCACCTAGTCCAACCTCCCTGTGCAAGCAGGGTCACCAAGACAAGATTGCACAAGACAGTGTCCAATCAGTGTTTTAATACCTCCAAGAAGACTCCACAGCCTCTCTGGGCAACCTGTACCAGTGTTTGACTACCCTTACAGGAAAAAGTGTTTTATTGTGTTCAGATGGAATTTCATGTGTTCTGATTTGTGCCCATTGCCTCTTCTCCTGTCACTGAGCACCACCAAGAAAATCCTGGCTCCATCTTCTGCAACCCCTCCCATCAGGTAAATCCTGGCTCCATCTTCTGCATCTCCTCCCATCAGGTATTTATTGATTTATAAGATTACTCCCCCAAATCCTGCTCTTCTTTTGGCTGAATTCTCCAGTCCCAGCACTCTCAGTCTCTCCTCTTATGAAAGATGCTCTAGTCCCTTAACTATTTCCCTCTTATTGTTAATTTTAGGACTTCACAGATTAAAGGCTGCATATTTTCAGAGTTACAGAATTTGGTACATAACACCCTTTATGCTGAGCAGGTATGCCTGGCAGATTTGTGGTGGACTGTCTGCAGCAGTGAAAGGTCTGTACTTCAGAAACCTACCCCACTGCAGCTGATGAGCTGTCATCAGGCCTGGCAAATGAAACTTCTCTTACAGAACAAATTTATGTGGTTTTGGAGGAAGTCCCTCATGCCAGGGTGTAGGATGGCTGCTGCTGCAAACACACTGCAGAGAGGCAATGAAAATTGGCTTATGGCTGCAACCAAACCCAGAAGTTGTCACAATCAAACTGGCATAGTTGTGTTTCTTGGAAATAAAGGCTTCTGGAGGGAAGCGGGGATGCAGGTGAGGTTATACTGTAGGAAGTGATCTGGGGTTCTGATGACAAAAACTATCTCCATAACAGAAGCACTTTGTTGGTGGGAAATGGCTTTCTACTGACTCCACAAAAATGCTGCTAAGGATACTTTGTTATGTATTTAATAAGGACATGCAATGCTGGCTTTTCCCCTATACTCCTCTGCAGCTAAACAAGGGAGTGTATTTCACCCTTTTACAAAGTAAAGATGATTCTATGAAGTCTCTTTCCTGCGTCACACAGCCCCAGTGTCTCGCCTGGTCTGCAACCCACCACTTAGCTATTATCTGAGCAATAGCTTGGGGAACAGGAGTCTAAGGCAGGACTTTGCACCTGGAGCAACACTGCACCTGGAGAAACACTCCAGCCAAGCCCCTGGACTAGTCCTTTGGCCTTGCTCTTGCGTAGAATCATAGAATGTTTCAGCTTCAAATAGACCTTTGAGATCATCGAGTCCAACCATTAACCTAGCACTACCAAGTCCACCAGTAAACCGTGTCCCTAAGCACTACATCTACACATCTTTTAAACAGCTCCAGGAATGGTGACTCAACCAGTTCCCTGGGCAGCCTATTCCAATGTTTGACAACCCTTTCTGTGAATAATTTTTCCTAATATCCAACTTAAACCTCCTCTGGTGCAACTTGAGGCTATTTTCTCTCATCTCTTGTTACTTAGGAGAAAAGTCTGACTCCCAGGCTGTCACAGCCTCCTTTCAGGTAATTGTGGAGAGTGATAAGGTCTTTCTTGATCCTCCTTTTGTCCAGTCTAAACAACCACAGCTCCCTCAGCCACTCCTCACAAGACTGTGCTCTAGACCCTTCAGCAGCTTCATTGCCCTTCTTTGGACATGCTCCAACACCTCAATATCTGTGTTGGAGTGAGGGTCCCAAAACAGAACACAGTTTCTAAATAAATGCAGCCTCACCAGTGCCAGGACAGGGGGACAATCGCTTCCCTGCCCCTGCTGACCATGCTATTTCTGATACAAGACAGGATCCTGTTGGCTTTTTTGGCTTCCTGGGCATGCTGTTGGCTCACGTTCAGCCTGCTGTTGGCCAACACCCTCAGGTGCTTTTCTACCAGGCATCTTTCCAGCCACTCCTCCCCAGGCCTGTAGTGTTGCATGGGGCTGTTGTGACCCAAGTGCAGGAGCCAGCACAGAACCTTATTGAAACTCATACAATTGGCCTCAGCTCATCAGTTCAGCCTGTTCAGGTCCCTCTGTAGACCCTTACTACCCTCAAGCAGATCAACCTCAAGCATGATCCATTATGAATCCTGAGGACTCTTAAACAGTTTTTATAATGGATGGCGAGATAATAGATCCAAAAGATTTGCTCCCCGTGTTGACCAGAACCTTTTTATCCAGTGTCCCACCTTTCCCTGGGTTCCATGAGCACTTCCGTTCCCCACCATGTTCCAACAGGAAGGTCAGTGAAGAGGGTGACAGATACCCATCTGCTCTAGTAAGGGCACAAGGTCACACGCATGTGCCAGTAGATGTGCAGTACCAATGCAACAGAAATTAAATCATCCCATGAAATCCACTCCAATGGCAACATCTTTTATAAAGAAAAATAAAAACTTAAAGTGTGTGGAACTGTGACCAATTAGCTTTTTTTTTTTTTTTTGCCTTGTGGACTTCTTTTAGTTTTGCATTTGTAATTACTTAAATGCAGTGTTCTTCACAACAGACATAATTCACAGGCCTTTAATGCTGTGCCTTTCAAAACAAATATGAGTCACAGCCCCTAGGTAAACTTCCTGGGCTGGCAGTGAATATCATTATTCTGTGATAGAGTGCAGCAAGCTGTTTGCCAGATTACTCAAGCTCCTAAAGCTAGCAAAATGCATTGCCATTTATTTATTATGCTCATGATAATTACAATTATCATCACTGCAGTGCCAATCTGTTTGCTGCAGAATGAAGGCCTCTTCATGATGTCTCCAAGGATTCAATGTTAGGCCTCAGTAGTTAGCCAAATTATGGGGCCTTGCAGGACTTCTTTTCCCTGTGAGAATGAGGACTTACTAAGAGGTATCAAGCAGCATACTTCTGCTCATCTAACAATAATGTGCAGGAACACCAGGAAACCCCTGCTACAAACCTCCCTGTTTGTACAAAGAGCTGCTTCAGTCTTTGCTTTGGGTGCTAAACACCTTCCAAGACAACATCCAAGTGCAGGTTCCAGCTCAATATCATGAACACTGAACTTAAAAGTTAATATATATTTCCATTTCCCCACAAAAGTGCCTTTTTGTGAATATATAAGGATCCATCAAAATTACATAATGTCTGACTATGTGTACAAAATAAACATGAATCTGCCTCTGCCTTTATTTCTAGCCCATTTCTCAGTACGTCTTGGCACTAAGAGGGAGGAGTCAGAACATACTGAGACATTAGGCCAGGGAGAGTAGCAAAACCCAGATTGTGAGCAGAGGGGGTGGAAACATAGAGTGTAGGCAGGTGAGAAATGTGAGATCATTTATCCAACCCTGCAGCAGTCTAAAAGAATACTTTGTCTCATATGGTGCTTTAAATCTTCAAAATCCTGAACAAACATTAGTCAAACTAATGAAATTAGTCATCTAAGGTCATATTCTTTTTATTTTCATTTTTAAAGGTATTTTTCTTTTATGATTTTGATGAGTTACGTTAATTTAAAACTCTGCAAATGCATTCTCTTAACTTGCCTTACATTTCCCTTCACATGTCTTCTGGCAGAGTATCTCCAGGTTATCTGCACATTGGGCCTTTGAAGGGTCTTGACATGATCAAACGGTACGCTTCCTGGTAACACATGTTACAATGTTAAGTGACATTTCTCAAACAAGATAGGACTAGAGCTATGGGATTCACCTTAGCTAATTGGGTTTAGAGAGTTGTCTTGTCACCGCACCTTCACTTCACTGATGCAAAAATATGTTAAGTACAAATGCATTAATCTCTTTCATTTTCATATGCAATGAGGTGCTGAATTACAGCACTTGATGTAAGCCACCATGCTCACCTCAGTGGGAGTTGCAGATGATCATCATTAGCATAATACCATTGCAGATCATCTTACCACACTGAATCTTGGCAGTTCAAATACAGATCTAGAACTGAACTACAAACTGAAGTCAGCTCATGGCCTGTGTTAGTGTTGTTATTAGCAAATTGTATTGTCCTAATTATGAGCCATTGGATATTAAGATATGTGGTATAAATATCACATTTGGTCCTTCTTTAGACAGAGAGCACTAGCAGGGGTCTATCTCTGCAGAACAATAAACTAACCCATAGATGGCCCTACTTCTAAAGGTAACAAGGAGCTTTCAGATAGGTATTTGCATTTTGGATAGCCTTATTATTCTGCAGTGAGAGGGACTATGAAAAGATAGAAGTGAGTCCCAAGCATTCACCTTGTCAAATCTCCAGAAATGATGAATCATAAAGTGTCTCAGTAACTGACACTTATTGGATGGCAGAAATTTAGGCAAATATTTTCAAGATCTGAAACTGTATTATTGCTACTATGCATACTACACCAATTAAGATATTTATTTCATGAGCTGCTCATTGATGTTATATATAAGATGGAGGAACACAATAGATGGAAACAAAATCAGATTGCCAGGGGCAAGTATAAAAGAATAACGTAAGCACATAAGAATAAAGGGGAAAGCAATGAGCAGGAGACGTAGAAGGTAACAAGAATCACTCCTTAAATACATTAATAGTAAGACACTGAGAAAATCTCTGCTCACTATAAATAAGGAAAGTGTTACTCTGCTATTTAACAGGCAGGGAAAGTGACTGACAGATGATGCTGAGAAGACCACGATGGTTAATGCCCTTTTTGCATCAAGTCTTTCCTGGAAAAGTGTACGCTGTAAAACTACCCTGTTACTATAAGTGACATAATAAAAGAGAGAACCAAGAATCCTTCTCTTATGAAACAAAGAAGGCAGTAATTGGCTTGGCATGATGGACTCCATCCTAGGATTTCTACAGAACTGTCAGAAGCAACCTCAAAAGCACTAGCAGTGCTCTTTCAGGACAGGCGAAGGATGGATGAGGTGGCAGAAAAAGACTTGGTCTTTGCAACTGCCGCCCCTGTGGACATTCTGGAACAAATAAACATACTCGCAAGCTTCCAAAAGGCTTTTACTTCAAATCAGTTTAATTTCTATCCATAAAAGGATAAGGGGTCTTTTGAATATAGAGGCAGAAGATGTTCTTTGTTGTGACTATAGTAAGATTTTCTATATGGTCTGACATAACATTTACACAAGCAAGTTGTAAAACCCAGTCTAAAGGAACTGTCTACAGATGTATACCCTAGATTCACTCCTGTTTGGCATTTTCGTTAATAGCTACGACCATGGAATAAGGCTAGGAGAAACTAGAGGCATATGGGAATAGAAGGAAAATTGTATTTGTGAACTAGCAAAATAGGGAGAAAAAATAAAGTTCAACAGATGCAATTACAATATCCTACACTCAACAGACTGTGCAAATACAGGATGGGGAGAAACAGGTTAGGTAACAGCTATGCAAAGAAGGATGTAGGTGTTACAGTCAGTGACAAACCAAGCATGAGTCAGCAGCATCACATTGTTGTGAAAATGGCAAATGTCATACTGAAATACAGAAACAGAAATAAGGTTTCTGAGACATGAATTGATCCTTCTATTCTGCTCAGCAGTGTCAAGACCACAGCTGGGCAGGGACACTGCACCCCAGGAAAGTGTGAACTAGAAGAAGAGAGTCCAGAGGGGAAGGAAACACTGACAGAACTTGGGATATTCAGCTGAAAGAAGAGTAAAGCGCACAGGGTAGCCATCTTCAAATAGAGAGAAAGCTATCACAAAGAGGAAGGGAATAATCTGTTCTTCATGGAAATAATAGCTAGGAGAGAAGGTTTAATTTGCAGGAAGATAGATTAAACATTAGGAAAAGTATTTTGTTGGAAAGCATAGTGAAGTAGATTTCCTGCTGAGGCTGTCCTCTCCATCGCTGAAGGTCTACCAATATGTTAGAGAAATGTGTCAAAAATGATATAGGTCTACTTGTTCTTCCTTAGGGTAATGGACTAGATGACCTCTGAAGGCCCTTTATACTCCACAACTATCCTTCAGTTGACATCTATGTCTTTTACATTGTATAAGCTGATTACAGCAAATGAACCCTAAACTTAATGAGTGAACTTTCTTACTATTTCTTACTATACTGTCTTACTATTCTATGATTCTAACTTGCTCCTGCAATCACACTGCCTATTGTACATCACTCTGCACCACACCATCAACGTGTTTTCTGAACATAAATTCTGCAGCTAGCATTACAGCTCCCTCTTCTAAATAAGCAACATTGCTGATTTTTAATTCGGAGACTTTTTAATTGCTTCTTCTTCCATTGTTGGCAAAATTCTATGTTGTGTTTAAATAGTCTTGCTTCGGAAAATGTATGCATAATTCTCTCTCAAACAATAAGTAATCCTTTGTTTAAAATGTGTTCCAAATAGATGTAATATTTTACTACTACTTCCTGTTATTTTAAGGAGCACCACAAAATTAAAATTTACTACTAAGTAACTTTGATAGCAAAAAAACAACCAAGCAAATGCTGTATCGCTTCATGCCAAACAAGGATTTTTTTGTAAGCCTATATCAATCAAACTAGAAAACCAAGTTACTTTACATTGTGTGCAAGCTCTCTCACAATGCTCACTCCCCTTTTCCTGTGGGAAAACTGTGAACTGAATTCTGCTCCAACCAACATTTATAACTCAAGTGTTATAATCAATACTTGCTTGGTGCCTTCCATCAGGGATCCTCAAATAACTGATCAAAACATAATGCTATTCTCATTTCACTAATGGGAAAATACCAGCAGCCCCACTTTCATCAAAGATTAAAGTGATTTCTTAAGGTCAAACAGGTAGTTAGTGCTAAAGTCGGGAATTTTGCCCTTCAGCACCTAGACTTATTTATGGGTCTGGCTCTAACACGGTTGGTTTGAGATACTGTGCTTTTTTACATAACGCAGATGCCAAATGCCCTGTTTCAGACCACGTTCCCTTTTGTGCGTAACTATAGAATCATAAAAGCACCCCAATAGCTTCTTTTTTTTTTCCAGAATATACTGCACAGTGTTAACCACTGATGTTTTATTGTCATTGATTTAGTAGCTGCCAGAGAGTTACAGCAGGAGATAGATTGCTGTTATTTTAGCCTATAAAAGGTCTTATGCCTCTGTCAGCAAACACTTTGGATCCTTAAAATAAATAAGTAATCTGAAAGAAAATACACAAGCTGGAGAAATATTTTAGGGAAAAAAAAACCCAACAACTTTTTTTCCCCCCCTTTTTTTTAAGCACTGCATTGACTAGTTCTGTCTAGATAACAGAGATGTGTAAAGCTTTCTGTGTTTTATAGGCACCTGGAGGGTAAGCTAAGACATTCCTCATGCCCTACTGGGAATACTTGTACTGGGCATAGCTGGCACGGTTTGGGTAGCAGAGAACTGCAGGGGTGACCTGAGTGGGAGGAGGCCATGAACTGCCCTGAGCTGATCACAGCCACATCCAGACAGCTCTGAAACATGAAAACAACCCATACCTCAATCTTTCAACTATGAAACAACCATGAAACAGAGGAGCACGTGGCTCCTCTGCTCAGACATACTAAAGAAATGTTGGAAAGCGCTGAGGGCAGGAGGCACAGAAGGACACACCAAAGAAAACCCATGAAGAGCAAGTAAAGAGACAGATTTGGAGCAATGAAAGGCAAGAGGGCACATGGAAGATGATGCTGGGGACACAGCTGGAAATGCATTCCAGAAGTTTCCCTCTGAGGGACTGCAGCCCATGGGTGACCCACACTGGGGCAGGGACACCCTGGAGAGACTGTGGCTATGGGCAATCCATGCTGGAGCAGTGACTGTCCAAAGAGACTGTGGCTGTGGGCAACTCACACTACAGTCAGGATACCAAAGAGGGTCTGCAGCTGTGGGTGACCCCCACCAGAACAGAGACAAGCCTCAGGGACTGCAGCCCATGGACAGCACACTCTGTGACAGCGACAGCCCCAGCGTGTGACAGCTTGCAAATAAGTCCTGCCAGAGCAGGGGCATCCCCAAATGAACTGTGGCTCATGGAGGATCCCAGGCAAGAGCAGAGAGAAGCAAGGAGCAGTAGAGGCAAAGAGCAAGAAGCAAGTATTAGTAGAAAGAAACCATTACACACTGACCCAACCTGCTGTGCTGCTTGTCTGTTGCCCAAAGGAGTCAGTGGAGACTTGCTGTAGCACACGTGGACAAGGGACATGAAGGAAGGGAGGAGAGGTGTTGCACCTAATTTATCCTGGGTAAGGGGAGGAAAACTGTTTCCCTAAGTGTTTGCTGAATTTTATTCCCATCTTTTCTCAATGTCTGAATCAGTAATTAATGGCTTATGTTAAATGGTAATAAGTTAAATTCCTTGAGTAGAGACTGTGACAATACTCTGTGCTTTCTCAGTATTCTGAACAACTTTCCAGATACAGTCACATAAGCAAATTCACCTTCTGTTTTCTACTAACTCAGTGTGCTACAGCATAGCCCATATTTTGCCCGTGAATCCAAATTGGCCACTGATTTCAGAAGGACACTTGAGAAACACTATTTTAGAGCATCTGCAAGAAATGCTATTGTGTTGCAACTAGCTTTTCCAGCTGTGCTTAAAATGACAACATTCACTTACATACCTGTTCCTGTACCTTCAACAAATAAGAAAACTCTCCAGCATGAGGAATGTCTGCACAGCATAAGCACATTCAGAGTAGGAGAGTGTTACTGGTGCTTTTATGAGGCATCAACTTTGAACAGTGAGCATTTAGCCAAAACCAAAAGACTTGGCCAACATGCTTTAATTATCTAATTTGGATGGCAATGTTTCATATATGGTTTAGATTGATTTAATTAGTGTTAATTAACATATCTTTATGCATTATGAGAGACAGCAGATACCCATAAAGATTTTTATATTGAGCCGTATGGCAGCCTGCAATACTCTAGCCAAAAAAGTATAATGAGGCATATAAAAAAGTCTGTTGCACAACACTCCTTGGTAATTTTGAAAAATGAATGTCAGAGTTCGCACAATACAAAAAACACCATTCTGTTCTTGCTTTACCCAGCCTGGCTATGGAAAATGGATGAGCTCTGGTTAGGATTATGGAAGATGCAGACCCTGTAGTACCGAGGCTGATCTGAAGGTGGTCGGATCACATCTCTGGGTTTTCCTCTTCCCCACAAAAGAGAGCAGATGGAAGTGTTTCCTTTAAGGTTAAGTAGGCTCCAGAGGGAAGGTATGTCCTGAAATCTTCCCTAGGATCAGGAGGCAACTATCTTTTTTGATCTTTATTGTGGAGTCTCAGAGATTTTGCCTTGTTTGCTGTTAGCCACTTATTTAAGATGTTGGCCTTGAAATCCTGCCTGTGCCTTTTCAACCATACCTTGCTAAAACAGGGACAAGAGGAGCTTGGTGTGAAGGAGGAGACCAATCTCCACCTCTATCCATGACCCATCACCTACCACAGCACAGGGAGGAGCCCTGTGGGAAAAGCCAAAGAGGCTGGGGAATAGCACACACACACTCCCAGAAAGCACGAGACAAACAAAGGTAAGGAGAACAGTAAAGTTCCATTATCTCCCACAGTTAATGTCCACCCTGCAATCCCAGGTACAGTCACCTCTAGAGAGGAATCCTATCCCATGCAGAAAAAAATATGCCTCTTATTTCTAGTGGTACCTTCTTTTAAATTGCAATGCTGTCACCCATGAAGGTGGAATTCAGGAGTCTTCGGTGATTCAATTTGCCAAGAATGAGACAGGGTGGCTGAAAAACAGGCAAACAAACAAAGAAACAAATAAACTGTTCTATGAGAAGACTTCCTATTTCCTTCTGCTGGTGTTCAAAGCAGCACAGTTCCCACACAGAATGAATGCCTTTCACACAGCCATTTCTTTACTTTAGATTATTTTAAAGCCAATTTCAGAAATGAGGCAGGGGAAGAGATGTTGGAATAATATAGGAAAAACTGCAAAATATGAGCATTGCAAGGACAAAAGATTCCGATTAACTGTCCTTACTGCTCTAGAGATGCCAACTTCAAGACGGTACTGAAGAGATTAAGAAGTAGGGGGTTTTCCTCACATTGTGGCCACAGGAATGTATCGTAAAAAATAGTAAAGCCAGAAAACCCAAGGCAGTCATAAACAAATGCAATCTCCTTCTGCCACTTGCCCTAATTACTGAACATTTCTATACTCCAGACCCTGCCCTGAGTTCAAATTCAGAGACTCAACCTTGGCATTTTGTCATCCTGAGTGATTGCCAGCACCATCACAGTAAAGGCTGTTCCTTATAGACTCCGTTATCCTGGACCTGAAGAGATGAATGTGCCTTACAAGACTGCCATGACTAATAAATTCTGGCAGAAAACCTTTGCAGGGCTGGAATGATTCTTCTTGCGCTGGTGCCTCTTTTTATCTATATCATACTGACACCTGGTGGGAATGGGCATGAATTGACCTACGCGAGAGTGCTTGGACTGCCCCTACTTTAAAGGAATGGCTGACGAGAACACATCCTGAAATGTGAACAGGTTATGTCAGTAGAAAGTGAAAAATATTTATAATTATATTTATTTTTCTCATTTTACAGACTTTTAAAAGCAGCTTCTTTAGAGAAATCTATGAAGGGTATTTTATCAATTTTCTGTTGCTTTTTTTTGGTGACAAAATACACATCACTAAAAATTCAATGCACAAAGTTGACATAGGATGCGTGGTTATTACTCAAATATAATTTTACATGATGATTACTACTTCTTTTTATGATGACTCAATGTCCAGATACAAACACTTTTCCATACAGAAGCTGATGCACCCATATTTGCAAAAACAAAGATTGGAAATAAGCTTAAAAGGCACCCCTACCTCATTGTTCAAATGTGTAAACGTATTTAAATTGCTGTATAAACGGCACTTTTCTGTCATATAGTATTCAAAATACAACTACAAAAAAGAAATCACAATACTTGACAGTATTCTCTTCTCAAAGAGAAAGCATTCAAGTTACAAGGACAAGATTATACAGTGAGTGTCTGAGCTCTTTATCAGCTGCACTGGTTATCTCTTTTACATGTCTCGGAACAATGTTGTTCAATTAGAAAGTTAATTAGTGGTCAGAAATACCAGAACTTGGAAAGTCAACATTCCCAAGGAGGAGAGAGCTTTCTGCATTTACAGAGCAAACTCCTGTGTATGAATTCAAGATCAGAGATATATCAATAAACAACATCACAGTAACTATTCTGGATTGAAAGCTCTTGTGTTTAATGTTTGACAGTAGGATGCCCACTTTCAATATCACAGGCACTTTACTACCTTGATCAAAATGCCAACAGCAGATGGTAACAAGTGTATCAGATTCTTCCCTTGACCTTATAGCAGCAGCATTTTGCTAGACCTCCGAGGACTCCCTAGCCTCAAAAGAGAAGTGAAAGCTCTTCCCTCTTCAAAACCAAAGAATGTATGTGACCTGTTGTTCCATGCAGTTGCTACTAGATCTGACACTGTTGCTAGTCCAGGAGTTTTTCCAGTGAGACAATTAATGGTCCTTCTTGTCTGCTACACCCCATTTTCATGAGGTTCTGTATCAATGCATTGCAACTCATTGGGCTTAAACAAATCTTTCTCCATAAATCTAAGCATATAACAAAATGCTAACTGGAAAATATTCCAGATTGATAGCACCGAAATGAAAATTTGACTCATACCTATAACATTATCTTCATCAAAGGAAAGGTACTGTTATAAGTAGTTTCATGACTTGAATGAGAGACTGAGATGGGTGATTTGATACGTCAGCATGCAAGCAACCTATGTTTCCTCCACCATTTTTCACTGAGAATGCTTTAAAATGCCTTCATAACCTCCATCACTAGCCATTTAACTGACTACAACAGCTATCTTTCATGTTGTACTCAGCGATTCAAATATCAGTAAACTATGCATCATACATGACTGGTAACCCCTTGAAATTTCATGAGCACACTTGGCACAATCATGGAAAAACTGTCAGACTGAGGGACTCTCTTTTACAGATCGCAGTTACCCCTGAACTGGTTCGAGCCCAGTTCTCAGCAACTTTCGTCTGCCCTAGCTGTACAATTGCTGATTGTCCTCTCAAAGCAGACCCTCCCCATTTTAAATGTGCTGTGATACATGCAAGTGGTTAAATATTTAGTAATTTCTCTCAACAGTCAAGAACGACGCTGCGTATTTTGCAAAACAAAGTTTCTCAGTATTCCAAGCTGTTCTCCTACCAAAAAAAAAGACAAAGTTGCTAAAATGATGCAAGGCTGAAGCTGGAGATAACACTACCTTGCATTTCATTTATTCTTTAATCGTAATGGCTTTACAAAGTAATGTTATGTCTTTATGAGTTGGCCCCAGCTAGGACTCTAAATACTATCTTCTCAGCTTTCAGAGAGACCTGATGGCGTCTGGTCACAGCAGGGAGTTTATAAAGCCAAGCAAGCGCATGATCTGGACAGTCATGAACCACCATCACCCAAATGAATATCCTGCTGGACATGGGGTACTGGCCAACCTGTGGTCAGATGGCTGCACTGTCCCAGGGTGATTAGAGGTTTACACCAAGGCTCTTCTCTCATAACTTCACTTTTACAGAGCAAATCAAAGTCCACCAAACCGTATTTCTTTCTCTGTAACATTTCCTGCTGTCTAATCGTTGCTTAGGTAATCTACTTGGGCTTTCTGCCTAGTAACTTTTTTTTACTTGCATAAGAACTTAGCCAACCACATATTTTAAATATGCTAAAAATATTTTAGCTTCAATTTAGCCATAGCAGTCTAACCCCCAAAAAGAGCTTTTTACTCATTTGCTTATTTTGTACTCAAACAGAAATATTATCAAACTTTTTCCCTTCTGTATGTAGATATAACATTCTGCCAAGCTTTTAGATATCCAGAAGTCAGTCTAGAAGCTTACAGTTTAGGCAAGCATATGCAAAATGAAATATTATTTATAAAGTAATTTTGGCATGTTACTGCAGATCACTGGGATCTAAAAACACTAGAGTCTAATATATGATCTGTACTCTCTAACTGGACATACAAGGGCTCAGTAGCTTGCAGACAAGGGATCTAGGATATTTCTATACAATGTTAGTCTCAGGAAGTTGCTCAGACTAGGTTTAAATGACTTAAAGAATTCTGCTACATCCCCTGAAGTCTTGCAATGAAATCCCCGTTATTTGTCCTAAACCTTCCTCTTCATTTCAGACTTTTCTATCTAATTACACAATAATTCTCTTCTTAGCCTGATATTTATGTTGTTTAAAAACACGCTAAAACTGGTTTTAGGCAAGACAGAAAACATAACACAAAGCAATGTTTCTCTGATAAGAAGAGAAAAGATGTAGTATAATATTTCAGTTCCCATGACCTTAGAGATGAGATAAAGTCCATGAGAGAAAAATCAAGGCTGAAAAAAGAACCTGCAGGGCTCCCAGCACAGAGATGAGACTCCAGATATTATGCTTTTTGGAATTCTGCCCTGCAGCCCAAATAGAAAACCAATATTAATCTCATGCCTTATGCCCTCTGCTTTTTCCCTGGGGACACCTCTTCCAACACTTAGAATCATAGAAAGATTTGGATTAGATGGGACTTCTGGTCCACACGACTCCTCAGGGCATGGCCAACTTCACAGTGAGATCAGGTTGCTCCAAGCCCCATCCAAAAGGGTTTTGAAAATCTCTGAGGATGGACATATCACAACCCTCTCTGGGCACCTGTTCCAGTTCCAAACCACTCTCCTGCATGGGATATTCCTTCCTGGTTCCAGTATTTACTTCTTTACCAAAGAACCATGAGATGAGTGATAAGTCTGCATGCAATTTATTAATCAAACAGCT
Organism: Lathamus discolor; assembly: GCF_037157495.1. NCBI lineage: Eukaryota > Metazoa > Chordata > Aves > Psittaciformes > Psittacidae > Lathamus > Lathamus discolor. Next base: position 34,565,755 of record NC_088887.1, read on the forward strand.
ATACCATCCTCCCAGTATGACATTTGCAGTCCAAACTACCCAGTTTGGCCAGCAGCCAGCTTCAGGCTACTTTCTATTCTTCTCAATCTCTCCATGGTGGTCTGGTGCAACCTGGGACACGTAAACAAAAAATCAGCACATACTTTCTTTTGGAGTCCATCAGAAGTCAACAGCTGTCAATTTACTCAGCCTTGCAGACGTCAGGATCATTCACCCAGATGTACAGTTTCAAGATACTATTTGTGAGAGACGATAAGAAAAAGGTTTTGCTCTTACGAAGGATGGCAGTTATTTTTAATGCCTTGATTCCCTTTCTCAGTTGCCTGTAGTTCCAAGCAGAATTCCCTAGATTTCAACCCCTAGCTGACATAAATAGTTTAAGAAAAACAGAAATTTCGAACACTTTGCCATCCCAAATGTTCAGTGCATATATCACCAGAATGATAAACCATAAGCAGAGAGACAGCATTGACACTTGGCCTAAGGCTGGCACAGCCAAGTGATGTTTAAGAATGTTTCTTTGAATTCTGAAGCACTCTCATGCTCTTTTCTGTTCATGTACCCCTGCTTTGAAGTTCATAAACATTCCAGTGAATAGCTTTTTGATTCATGTGAATGCTTGAAAAATATCTATTCTCTGCAAAATGCCTTCACATAATTGAGTTTTTCAATGCAGCAGCACAAATATTTGCTATTCAGTATTCTACTGCCTGAAAATCCTTTCTTCAGTCCAGGAACAATGATGTAGCCATGCAACCAGCCATATATCAGAGGGGTCAAATAGTCAGACTAAACAGTTTGTCCATGTAAATTGAAAATTGTTCATCTGTATGATCCACTGAACAGATTTGAAGAATCCAGATAATTTAGAAAGAGTTCATGAACAGCGAAAAGTATTTTCACAGTAATCAGTATTTTCACTTTTTGGACCACTATTCCTTATTTTCTTTCTTAAAGGTATGAAAACTATCAGATATTTGAATGCCTTTTTTTTTTTCATGTGCGTTGATGACAATGAATAATGATTGTCTGCTATATTTCTTACCTGCAGATAAGATAGTTTAGCACTGCAAATCATTACAACCACAGAACAAATACCCCAGCACACTAATTGCCTCACATAGGACTTACTGAACATTTATTTAGTCAGGGAAGTTTTGATTATTAAAGAGATGAAAGTGATTTTTAACCTTCACATACTAGTCTTACACAGACAGAAAGAGAGGAGTTGTGACTCAAAGTCCAGCATTTACGACAACTACTAAACTTTAGGTATTTCTTAGGAAAAGATGAAATCCATAGCATACACAATTGTTAGTATAGTTTTGTGATGGAAAGTACTCTTTGCAAGCTTAATTCTGCATGTTAAACTTGTGTCCTGAAACATTAGCTGTATTCTCAGCTGTATTTTTAGCATGGATACAAACTCTACTTTTTGATGTTGTGGAAGGGCAGAAATAGCACAAGGCAACATGAGGCTTTACGCAAGGTTCATTTTCCACCAGGAAAAGCTAACACAATGGCCTTTTGTTGGCATTTCTCCCAATTCCTGCTGAAGGAGGGTCCATTGAGATGATGCTGGCACGTAGGACACAAAAGGGAGTAAGATAGCTTGTAGATCCAGCCTCTTTCTCCTTTACACAGCCACAAGGGGCCCAGGGACCTAGCAGGTAACTAAAGCTTCCCCCAGACCACTCCAACTTATGCCAGGCATTAGACAGTTTTTGCCAGGATCTGAGATCAGAAGGCACATGGTCCAGCGCAGCTTCCCCAGTGGTCCTCAGTTCCTACGCTACAAGGAAATGAGCCCTTCATCTCTGTTGCCTGCAGCAGGCTGCTATTACACAAAGAACTTGCGGTTTGACTTGTTTGTTATGAATTCACCGCCTTTCATTCTTGTAAGGAAACTTCTTGTTCTTTGAAGTGGGAAAGAGCTTCAGAAAAGAAAAAAAAGAAAAAAAAAAAGAAGAAAAAAGGCTTGTTTCATAATCTTTTAGTCTGAACTCTTTACCAAGTTCCGCAAGCACGATGTTTAAGTTCTCGTCGTGCAGACACATGCCTTCATCCTGCAGTTCTGGTCTACCTTCATCAAATTCTTCTGATCTCTCAGATAAGTTGATTATCTCTTGTTTAAAATGATAGAAAACAGTCCTGGTCAACTCTTGTTTGGGTCATTACCTAGCAGGAGAAGTAAAACAAGGGAAGATGTCAGTTTCACACAGTTCTGTTGCCCTTGCCCACAAATACCCTAAACATAACTAATGTCATGAGTACGAAGACTAGTCTGTCTCCCTTTCTTTTGACTAGACGCAGTTGTAGAGCATGATTGTTTCATCAAAATGAAGGTTGCCTGAGGCATTTTCAACAGACATTTTCAGAGAGAACCAAGACACCTCACCAAAGACACAGTTTAAAGTACTACAAACAGGGCCAATGTGCTACAATGCTTGCACTAACAACTCTGAGAACATCCCAAAAGTACATGCACAGACAGTGTGCACTTCAGTGGAGGCACAGAGATGAACAATGCAAGTGGCAATATATTCAATGCTCTTTTTTTTCCCCTTAGTCTTCAAAGTTAAAGCCTTGCCCAATTCCTTTGCTTTTTCCCCACAGAGTTGGCGAAGGAGGAGAGCCAACAGCGGGACAGCAACTGGGAAGATGACCTGACTACCAGTAAGAGAGGAGTAGCTGACATGCTGAGTGGTAGAGCTTGAGTCCAGAGGAACCTCATAGAACAAGTGGATTGGGCCAATAGAATTATCATGGCATAAGGAAAAGCTCAACATTTTGTAGCTGGGAGGAAACAACTTCATGCATCAGGACAGACTGGGAAGCAACTGAAAAGACCTGAAAAGGATTTGGGTGATGGTGTACTCCAGGCTGAATAAGAGCCAACAGCATACTTGCCCTGTGCATACAGAAAAACTCCACACCAGCCCAAATTCAGAGGGACATGGACAACATATCCAAGGAAGATTCTCTTGTCCTCTGGTCAGCACTGGTGAGACCACACCTGGAATAGATTGTGGCCAGCTGTGGAAACCCAGTTCAATGGGGATCTGGAGAAAGAGAGAGAAACTGGCAGAGGGCAACCAGATAGGTCAGGGTCCACAAACACAGGACCTGTAATGAGAGGCTGAGGGGAGCCGGGTTTTGCGACAGGCTAAAGGGAGATCTCATAGCAGCTTACAACAACTTGAAAGACAGTTACCAAGATGAAAGATCACAGATTCTTCATCCTCAGAGGTTTACCTTAGGAGTTCACTGGGCAGAGCCACAGTTGACCTAGTGTCAGTACCATAACTGCAAGTAGGAGCCTGATCTCTATAAGCTCCAGAAGTCATTTCCACCCAGATTTTTCCATGCTTCTATGACATTGAAATGATTGTGTCTTTATTTATGCAGAGACATTAATTAAAGTATATTTCAGGGAAGCAAAATGCCAGGGGAGAGGAAAAGAAAAAACAAAAGAACTCATCAGTTCCTAGTTGGATGGTAACAAGCCCAAGGTCCTCAGGGTCATGGCTTGGACTGAAATGCTTAAAATCCACATAAGGATTTCATGGCTTTTGAATATGTGTGTGCAAGAAGACAACAACAAATATAAAATCCACTGCTGACACAACAGAAAGCTACATTGTGACTTTTGTCCAGAGAGGTGTTTAGGCACCCTGAGACAAATATTCCCTTTCTATTGCAGGTAGGTTGACAGCAGGTGCAAGAGGTGTTCCCTCTCACCCATGCATCCGAAATTAGCCCAACTAGACTGCCTGCCAGTTCCTATAATCTATTGCTAATATAGCTCAGCACTCTCTCAGGGCACGGAAGAAACCATACTTCATGGAGTATTTTCTCCTGGAGAACAATTCCCTCCAGATCTATTTTGGGAGTGCAGTCAATACAACATACTGCAGTGCAGGCAACAGAAAAATATCCACAAGTTGAATCCAGCATACAGACCAGTTTCAAAAGTCTCCATCCATCCCATAGCTTCAGGTCTGCCTACATCTTTCAGGACACCACAGGACGTATGTCCACCAAGCCAACAAATCAGTTCAGCATAGCAGCAGCCACACATACTGGTCGAGGTTCAAAAGCACTGTAGGTGTGCTCTGCAATCTGACACTCAAGCTAAAGGATTCCCCTACATTAGCTGAACTACTGCATCTAGGCAATCTCCTGAGGTGTCAAGGAAACAGCAGTAAACTGGCTATCGGAGCCCCTGAACCTGAACTAGGCCCACTGTTTTAATAACATAATGAAAGTGGCCACAGGTTGTTCTCACCTTCCAGAATAATGAGCATCATGAGTGAGAAATGATGCTCACTCATGATCATTGTTTAGTGAGAAATCTCCTGACCAGCCCTTATTATTTGACTCCCCTATCTCTCCCTTCCTCTCCCCATAAAAAGCCCAGAGCAGCTCTATACAGCGAAGACCAGGATCCCTTGGGCTTCCTTTTCCTAAAGCATACACTTTCTCTTTCTGAGGAGCACAATCATTCTCCCCTCTCTTTATGTGGTGGTTCCTAGAAACCAGACAGGAAATCAAATGCTTGGTCTAACTCCCTGCAGCTGTGCATCACTGAATTGCACAGGACAGACAGCCATCCTTCCAGGTCTTTAAAGAGCCTGTGTGTTTTTTTGCAGGTCTCCAAGACTCATACCTCTGAACCAGAGGTATAAGCCCATTCCAGACTTAGCTACAGTTAAGTATTTGCACTAAGTACTGTCAAACTCTGACTGTGATGACAAATAACAAATCACGTGCCCCTCAAATCAAGAGGTTGGATTAAAAAATCATTAGATGATTAAAAAAAATAAATAAAATTTTAAAGACTTCATACAACAGCCACATTCTGGTTTGTGAACCTTTCAGACATAGTCACATCAAATGTTCTTTCCTCTAGAGATGTAAAGAATAGAAAAATGGGGGGTGGTTTAGTGGAAGAGAGGCTTGCATCTGTAGGAGCTGAGCGTTGCATCAAATACAGAAAGACTCAAGATGAAATCAGGATCCTAAACAATATGGTGAAACCCCAAACCAACAGTATTTTACTTTGACTTTCACAGTTGGGTTCTGCCTCCAAGCTTCAGGGCACCCATGAAGCTCAGTTTTGTTTCTCCTTGTATTTCATTCAGCACCTCTGAAATCTGCAAACAACTGTATTTGGGATGAAAATGCATAGGAATAAAAAAGGCCAAGAAACAGTCTGCAGCTCAAGGTGTTACATTTAGTTAGGCCTTGAACCCTCTCCAAAGTTCTCCTTTCCCACTGTTGGATTGACCAATGCAATATTTTTTCAGGCACTAAAGAAAAAGCTTGTGAGTTCTTGTATCTTTGATCACTCTCAAAAGAAGTCTTCTTATACATTTGCCTTTCTGAGAAATATAATCCTAAAATTACCCTAGTTCAGAAAAGAGTAAAACTAGAAGGAAGTGTGGCAGAAGGGCCAGGAGACCTCCTTGGATGGATAAGGAGCTGCTGAGGAAAATTCAAAGGAAAAAAGAGGCTTATGAAAAATGGAAGCAAGGACAGGCGGCCTGGGTAGAGTACAGGGATGTTGTCCGGGAAGCTAGGGACCAGGTTAGGAAGGCTAAGGCCCAGTTAGAATTAAACCTAGCCAGGGATGTTAAGGATAACAGGAAGGGATTCTACAGGTACGTAGCAAACAAAAAACAGACTAGGGACAAAATAGGTCCCCTGAGGAAGCTCTTGGGAACTGGCTACACAGGATTTGGAGAAGGCTGAGGTTCTGAACGACTTCTTTGCCTCGGTCTTCACTGGCAAAGGCTCTGACTGCACCACCCAAGTCTTGGAAGGTAGATGCAATTGGGACTGTGAGAATGAAGACCTTGGGCCCACTGTAGGAGAGGATCTGGTTCGAGACCATCTTAAAAATCTGAACGCGCACAAGTCCGTGGGACCTGATGAAATCCATCTGTGGGTCCTGAAGGAGCTGGCGAATGAAGTTGCTAAGCCACTGGCCATCGTATTTGAAAAATCATGGCAGTCAGGTGAAGTTCCCAAAGACTGGAAAAAGGGAAATATAACCCCCATTTTCAAGAAGGGGAAAATGGAAGACCCGGGGAATTACAGACCAGTCAGTCTCACCTCTGTGCCTGGCAAAATCCTGGAGCACATTCTCCTGGAAGGCATGCTAAGGCACATGAAAAACAACAAGGTGCTGGGTGACAGCCAGCATGGCTTCACTAAGGGGAAATCCTGCCTGACCAATTTGGTGGTCTTCTATGATGGGCTACAGAACTGATGGACAAGGGTAAAGCAGTTGATGTCATCTACCTGGACTTGTGCAAAGCGTTCGACACTGTCCCACACAACATCCTTCTCTCTAAATTGGAGAGATATCAATTTGATGGATGGACCACTCAGTGGATAAAGAACTGGCTGGATGGCCGCACACAAAGAGTTGTGGTCAATGGCTCAGTGTCCGGCTGGAGACCGGTAACAAGTGGTGTCCCTCAGGGATCGGTGTTGGGACCGGTCTTGTTTAATATCTTCATCGCTGACATGGACAGCGGGATTGAGTGCACCCTCAGCAAGTTTGCTGATGACACCAAGCTGTGTGGTCCAGTTGATATGCTGGAGGGAAGGGATGCCATCCAGAGGGATCTTGACACGCTTGTGAGGTGGGCTGATGCCAACTTTATGAAGTTCAACCATGACAAGTGCAAGGTCCTACACCTGGGTCAGGGCAATCCCAGGCACAGCTACAGATTGGACAAAGAAGAGATTCAGAGCAGCCCTGCGGAGAAGGACTTGGGGGTGCTGGTTGATGAGAAAATGAACATGAGCCGGCTGCAGTGTGCGCTCAGAGCCCAGAAAGCCAACCGTATCCTGGGCTGCATCAAAAGGAGCGTGACCAGCAGGTCGAAGGAGGTGATCCTGCCCCTCTACTCTGCTCTCGTGAGACCTCACCTGGAGCGTTGTGTGCAGTTCTGGTGTCCTCAACATAAAAAGGACATGGAACTGTTGGAACAAGTCCAGAGGAGGGCCACGAGGATGATCAGGGGACTGGAGCACCTCCCGTATGAAGACAGGCTGAGGAAGTTGGGGCTGTTCAGCCTGGAGAAGAGAAGGCTGTGTGGAGACCTCATAGCAGCCTTCCAGTACCTGAAGGGGGCCTATAGGGATGCTGGGGAGGGACTCTTCATCAGGGATTGTAGTGACAGGACAAGGGTAATGGGTTAAAACTTAAATAGGGGAAGTTTAGATTGGATATAAGGAGGAAATTCTTTCCTGTTAGGGTGGTGAGGCATTGGAATGGGTTGCCCAGGAAGGTTGTGAGTGCTCCATCCCTGGCAGTGTTCAAGGCCAGGCTGGATGAAGCCTTGGGTGGGATGGTTTAGTGTGAGGTGTCCCTGCCTATGGAAGGGGGGTTGGAACTTGATGATCTTGAGGTCCTTTCCAACCGTAACTATTCTATGATTCTATGATTCTAAAAATGAATCTGGAAATAAAAGGCTCATACCTATTGTAATGGTTTCCAACATGACACTGGAGGAAGATTATATAAATAAACAAACAACAACAAAAAACCTAAAAACATCAGGCAAGCTCAATACCTTCCATGGTAATATAGCCTGGTAAAGAAAACAAGCAATGCTGATCCATGAGAGACAGTATGCCTGGGATTAAGTAGCAAAAAACACAGAAACTCCTTTTAAGAAGAGATTTAAATTCTTAAAACAAACAAGAAGTGAAAGGAGTTAATGAAAAAAAAAATCCAAAGGCCAAGATGAGAAAAGCATGATATTGAAAATGCAAGGAATGAGAAAAATGTGCTAAAAATGAAAAATTTGAATTGGCAGGCAGTGAAGCAGCTGAGAACAAATAGAACAGCCATAATAAGGATGAGGTAATAATATTAGACTAAAAATAGGTAGTCTTCAGAAAAGATGGGGATCATGAGGAGAAGAGAAAAATGAAAAATCAGTCTGATTTGCATGAGCTTTAGGAGACTGCAGAGGATAGGTAGGGAAATGAAGAAACAGACACCGACACTATGGCTGATGTTGAGGCACAAAACAAGAGACACATGCAAGGGCTTATCCACTGAACCAAAATTCAGAATCACAATGAACTGTACTTAAACATATGCATGCCTGTTTTAATAGCAAGGAAGAGAAGGGTCCAGAGCAGAGCACCACTGGTTTTTAAAAAGGTATTTCCTTGGCAATTAGAAAAAAACCAAACAAATAAACAAAAAAAAACAACACCCCCCCAAAAAAACAGAACAAAACAAAAAAAACCCACCAAAACCCACCACAAACAATGCTAGTGAGAAAAGAAAGATGAATAGTGGGAATCAAGGGTGGAAGAAAAGGATTTATGTTTTTCCTATCTTTAAAACAGCTGTATCTCTCCAAGAGGGAGGTAAGATAGGTAGGAACAGAATTGTTCATGAGCACATGAGCAGACAAGAAAGAAGTAACATACCTGGGTGCTATGAGCGTTATCAGTCAGGAGCAAGTGCTGCTGATTGATAGACTAAATATAAAGAGAACATAGAGACCAAAAACAATACCATGAGCCCATTGCTAACAGAAGCACTACAAAACTGCTAAAAACTTGAGCAGTCAGTCAGGCTGGAAGAAAGGTGAAGTGAAAACCCAGTACCATGATAATGAAGAAGCAGCAAACTGTCAAAGACAGTGCCAGCAATTTGATTCCTGAGCAAAGCAAGAATGTCTGGGAGTAGAATGACACAGAGCAAAAGCATTGAAGGGGAAAGTGCTACAAAGTGGCTCATCCCTTAATGCTTGATGATTATCATTAAGGTTATGTTTCTTTCCTGGAGAATCTCTTTCTAACTCAGTGTGCTCCTAACTCAGTGAATTCCACTAACTTGTGTCTGGGGTTTCTCTTCCCAGAAGGGGCAAAGCAGTCATACAGAAGGGTGAAGGAACAAAGTCTGAGGTGCAGACAAGTAGAACACCACCATTTTTCTCTGCTACAATACATACGCCACCACTGTCCACTCAAGAAAATTGATATTTTGACCTTATAGCCTTCAGCTGTAACACAAACAGCTCTAGGGAAGACTTTGAAAACAAGAGAATGGAAGTGCTGAGTGACTATAGCCAAAATAAGTTACAGGGCAAGGAGGAGAACAAAGCATAAAGTCTGTTGTCCATAGAATAGAAACATTCTTTAGAAAGTGATGTTATTGCCTTTACAAAAAAATGTTGATGCCAGTTCGTATGGTAGGAAATCACTTTAGGCTTACAAAGAAACATGGAAAAAGAGGAATCAAACCTAAGGAAGAGAAGGTGCTTATAAACTCTCTGTGAGACTGAAGAAAGCAGAAGAACAAAACACTAATCAAATTAACTTGAAAGAATTAAAGTAACGTTAGTTAGCTTTCTGGTCCTTGCACATGTCTTAGAGAAATAATCCCTGTAGGTGAATGAAAATAGTAGTTAAAATCATCATGTGTACCCTCCTAATTTCAGTAGCAACATACCTAAATATGGGTTTGCTGCAGTTTTAAATAAATAAAGCATTCTGTATTTCTCTTTTGAGCTGACCTACAAGCTCCCTGGACAATGTTCAGCAGGCCACTCAGAAGTGGTTGCTCTTTAGCCATTAGTGAATTCCAGAACGGCAATACTTGTGAGAGTCAAAACTACACAGAAGAGATATTCCACTATAATCCCATGTTTTCACTGACTCAGATCACCCCAGGGGGAAAAACTGACAGAATAGTTTCATGTTCCTAAGTACAAAAGGAGCTTCCCTGCTTCCCCCACCCCCTAAAACTTGAGAATTATTCTTTGGACTACAAGGGTTTGCAAAGAGGGTATGTGGGTATGTGTATACCAAAACTACTTCAAAAGAAAACTAAGGATACACAGTCAAGCACTAAGTTAAAGTCAGAATTAAAGATGCCAGGACAGCTTTCTCTCAGGCTCACTCTGCTTTTACTAATTATTATTTAGCAACATCAGCACATTCATCTTTTTTCTGCAGGACCTCTTCCTCATTGATCTCACAAGGTGGGCAGGAATCCCTAAATGGACAGCTATTCAGGATTACTTTTTATCCTCACTATTCAGAAGGTGCTGTATGAGTTAATTATCATGTCACCCAAATCCTACCTTTGAGCTTTTCTACGATGCCCTTATTGCAATCATAGAATCATAGAATAGTTACGGTTGGAAAGGATCTTAATATCATCTAGGTCCAACCCCCCTGCCATGGGCAGGGACACCTCACACTAAACCATGCCACCCAAGGCCTCGTCCAGCCTGGCCTTGAACACTGCCAGGGATGGAGCACTCACAACCTCCCTGGGCAACCCATTCCAGTGCCTCACCACCCTAACAGGAAAGAATTTCCTCCTTTCATCCAATCTAAACTTCCCCTGTTTAAGTTTTAACCTGTTACCCCCTGTCCTATCACTACAGTCCCTGAGGAAGAGTCCCTCCCCAGCATCCCTGTAGGCCCCCTTCAGGTACTGGAAGGCTGCTATGAGGTCTCCACGCAGCCTTCTCTCCTCCAGGCTGAACAGCCCCAACTTCCTCAGCCTGTCTTCATATGGTAGGTGCTCCAGTCCCCTGATCATCCTCGTGGCCCTCCTCTGGACTTGTTCCAGCAGTTCCATGTCCTTTTTATGTTGAGGACACAGAAATGCACACAATACTCCAGGTGAGGTCTCACGAGAGCAGAGTAGAGGGGCAGGATCACCTCCTTCAACCTGCTGGTCACGCTCCTTTTGATGCAGCCCAGGATACGGTTGGCTTTCTGGGCTGCGACCGCACACTGCCGGCCCATATTCATTTTCTCATCGACCAGCACCCCCAAGTCCTTCTCCACAGGGCTGCTCTGAATCTCTTCTTTGTCCAATCTGTAGCTGTGCCTGGGATTGCCCTGACCCAGGTGCAGGACCTTGCAGTTGGCCTGGTTGAACTTCATAAGGTTGGCATCAGCCCACCTCACAAGTGTGTCGAGGTCCCTCTGGATGTCATTCCTTCCCTCGAATGTATCAACTGAACCACACAGCTTGGTGTCATCTGCAAACTTGCTGAGGGTGCACTCAATCCCACTGTCCATGTCAGCAATGAAGATGTTGAACAAGACAGGTCCTAACACTGATCCCTGTGGGACACCACTCATTACTGGTTTCCAGCCAGACATTGAGCCGTTGAATGAATTCATTGAGTAATGAACTAGTTCTTCACAAACCATAGTAAATACATTTTCACCAAGCTCCTGATGTGACTCACTGGTATTATACCTTACCACTTGAGGAGCTTAAACAAAAAATCATTTAATACTTTATACCACTTAATATGTATGCCCACACCGTCCAAGGAAGTCACCTTAAGGCTAGATTCACTGTCCATTCAGACAGCAAGCCTAGAAGCAGAAACCTAGACACAGCCAGAGGCTACCTCTATGTCGCACAGGAAACCACTTGGGGGTTAGAGCCCTCTGAAGCAGACTGTTTCAAATAGAACCTTATATTTGGAACTGCAAGAGACTACTGGGCAATTTCACTGGAGTTTTTCACAACAGGAATACCAAAAAGCGATACAATATTCCAAGGACATGCAGTGTGTTGGAGGGGGCTTCTACCTCTGCCCTAGTTATGGCTGGGATAGAGTTAATTTTGTTCCTAGTAGTTGGTACACTGCTGTGCTTAAACCAGTCTCTCTCCCTCTAATTAGAAAGAGCTGCTCTATGAGACTTCATGTATCTCAGGCTAGTGCAAGGATCCTAGGACTACCCATGCAACAGAACCTGTCTTTCCATTACTCCCCTTCGGTATTCACAGAACAATACAGACGCGGCAATGCTGATCTGTAAGAGGCAGGAAAGGAGGAAATCGTCTCCATCCATTCTTTTTCCCCACTTCTATTCCATAGAGGAAGTACTGCCTAAATTTTACATTGGAAATTGGGAATCAGAGGCTGTATGCACCAGTGTACGAGGGCACTACATTACCACACTAATAGGAATAATGGCTTGCATATCCTCAGAATCATGGTAAGGCTGGCATGTACGCATCACCCATTACAACAATAATGATAACAGCATTGATTTCTGTATTAGCATGTAAAGATGCTGCAATGTATCAATTTTGTCTACACTTTTTCTGGCAGCTACCCTGCAATTCTTTTGGAAAAGAATAACACAAGTTGAAATGTAACTTCTAGATAGTTTTCCTAAAGCTGCTTTACTTTTATAAGAAGCATTTAACTGGGAAGAAAAGGGAATATGGAAGGAGAAGATATAGCAGATTGTCCCTTAATTCCACATGCATCTACAGCATAGAGCAAAGAGAACATTCCTCAAAATAGGGAATGGGATTCTTCAGCAAGTCTCCCCTTCTGCATATGCTTCACTCTTGTAAAAATTGGTGTTTTAAGCTTAAAACTCTCCTTTTGGATTGCGTGAGCTGCATTTCTTCAGCAGATTATCCCTGATCTCACTGCCCTTGGCAGCATTAGAGGGGTCACATTTTTACACGTCTGAACTACTTGAACAATTTCTTCAAAGTATGAAATAAAAAGATTCTTTCCTTCAAAGCAGCCATGAATGCTTTCTTCTTTATTCTGTTTGTTCAGTTTTTCTTTTTAAGTCAATAAACACTTTATACCTTGTATTCATTGCAAGAAAAACAAATTCTACTCTATTACTAGTATCTACATTCTGTTTACAGCATCAGCCACTGAAAATTAAATATTTCACGTGTCTTAGATTCTTTTCTGAGATCTAAATGCAACCTCTAAATTATTTTCTCCCCAACAAAGGTTCTAATTGTATTTGGCAGGAATGGAGTGGAGAGTGACATCTCTGATTATCTTCTGCCAATCCTCAAAGAGCTGCTGTGTCCTCTTTCTCAGCTCCCAGGAGAGCACCAGCACAGTAAACACCATCTCTTTAGGTACTACGTGTAGCAGCAGCAGACGCATTTGCAAAGGTCACCTAGCAGAAGGCATTCCTGCCAACTTTTCTCTTTCTTTCAAATCCAAATGGTTACTATGAACTATTTAAAGCAGAGTCAGCTTAAGCATGGTAGAGTGAACCCAAAATGCATGTTATAGCTCTATATTTTTATAAATGGACAAGATTTACCCAGGTGTTAATAGAGTACAGGAGATGGATAGGGGTATTGCTAATATAAGGTAACCAAAAACTCACTCAATCCTTTTATATGGTCAAAATTTAGCACTTCAGTGTATATTAGACCATAGAAAGATGAAACATCTATTCTTGAATGCTTTTTCTCTTTGAAAAGTGCATTCTCATACACGTCTAATAAAGGAGATTACCTCCAACATTGAATCAACTTCTAATTCTTTTTTTCTATTTCCTAGACAGACTAACAGGATTATTGGTATTATATCCTGAAATTGATATTCAAAAGCAATAGCAGCCGAACCTTTGCCATGGAGACCAGTGTAGAAGGTGAAACTGTGGAGGGTTTTTTGTGTGGTTCTTCAGAAGGTATTAAAATGCAGTCAATAATCTCATCCAGCAGAGAGAGACTATGAAGTAAATAGCAGTGACATGTCTGTAAGAATCCAGAAGGTCTAGTTGCTTTCAAAATAAGACAGAACAGATTCCTTTGTGGAAAAATTTAGTCAGTTTACAAACCACTTCATCTGAGGTATATTGTATTCATGTGCTCATATCCTCATTTGGTACAAAGTGGTTGAAAGCTACCATGGGCTCTTCCATTCTGTGCCAACAGCCTGTTCCTGTCTTTCCAACATACTTACCATTTTTTTCTTCCAAGTCACACTGTTATGAAGGTCCATTTCACTTTGAGTTGTCACAGCCCTTCTGTCCACAACCCTGTACATGCCAGGCCAACTCCTGCTACATTGCAGTGTAGAAGCTGTCTTCCCCTATTGCACTTTCCTGAGAGATCTATTATCACTTCTGCAGTCTTTGTCCCTGTATCCAGCACTGCAGGGCGCAATAGCAGTGACTGCAAATAAAGTCTTACCGAGCTCCACACCAGAACCAGAACAGTGCTCTCCAACCTGAAGACCAACAAAAAGATGGAATGTGTTCAGTGTAAAAGGGGCCCTTCAAAGAAATTGCCTGCTAAGTGAGTTGCCACTGAGCACATGTAAACTTTTTATAAGTAATAACTATGCTCAAATTTATGAGATATACTTCATAGATAGGCAACTTTCCTTTGAGTCTTCTTTTCTAGTGCTTTTTTTCTAGATCTGCTTCTCACACAGAAATACCCCCAAATGGACTGATTTGCATTTTATTTTTCTAAGCTGCAGAACAACATACTTTTCTGCAGTGTGTTTCTCAGAAAAGCCAGGAACAAACCTGCAGAAAATAGGGTGAGTCTTCTGGCAGACCTGCAGACCCAAACCAATTCAGCCTCCAAATTTAGCAAGGTTATAAGCTTCCCTAATTTGAGGCTCAGGCATTATTAACCAGAAGACATGCAACCAGCTCCAAGCAATGCATTTCTGATGTCCCATGTAAGAAATAGTATAAGAAGGAAAGACAAATTGAAGTAAAATGTCTAGATCTTGCCCTTGTAAGCAGCAAATCAATCTAGCTTACTTCAGTGGGCTCTACAATTACAAATGAGGGAAGAATCACCTGAAGTTTTTTAAGCTCTGTTTTCATGCTTCTGCCTCTTTTGGGTGACTGCCTGCGAGAGCCTGCATCTCTGAAACAGCCTCCCTAATGCATTGTTTCCTGAAAACAAAGAACACCAAAAGGCAGGCATAATTATTCTCATTGTTGGATACTTGAAACTAATGGCAGGAGACATAAATTATGAGAAGACCTATAAGCCTGCATCTGATGAGGAATAATGAACGATTGTAAAGACAAAGAAAAATTGAAGTGCAAAGGCAAAGGCATGTAACATTTTGCACATTAATAATGTAATCAAACTTTCCAAGATCACAGATCTTTCTCATTTTTTTTAGACTGGCATCGGAGTGTTTTGCCTTAGGACATATTTCATCTGGACCATTTCACCTACTGTCATTACCAGGGGACTGTAGGATAACAGTCCTTTTCCTAATTGACTTATTTAACCTTAAAGTACCTAAACCATTTTTTAGTTCTGCCTCACAGAAACAGGATACTGACAGCTGAAAACAGTTCGTTAACAGTTTGGGGTCTTTTTTAAGTATGTGTGATTTTTAAGTAGCATTTGGGGCTCATCATTAGCACAAACATTCAAAAGGCTAAATATACCCTAGTACATCATGAACTAGCATTTCAGTTGCCACTGGAGTTCATTCTGTAAAACATGATTCCATTTCACCTTTCTTTAGCCCCAGTAAATCATTTCAGAGGTCTCCAGAGGCCCAGAAGGATAACAACAAGACCTTATTTTACAAAGCTGATGGCTGCAAACCTTTCTTAGATGCTCTGGGTTTTGCCCATGGTTTAAATGCCAAGAATATTTCTGTGCTAGTGAACTCCTTTGCTAGTAACATATTCATTTTTCATGCACATGTTTGTCTTTGCATACATGAACAGAAAAACTTCAAGCTAAGAATTCTGGAAAATCAGAGCTCAAGTTTTGGCTTGTGGGGTTTTGTTTTTTGGGGGGTTGGGTTTGATTTGGTTTTTTTTGGTTATTGGTTTGGGGGGGTTGGTGGTTGGTTTTTTTGGGGGGGGCGGTGTTTGTTTGTTTGTTTTAATTAGAAAGAAGTTGGACACAGACTAGGTTATTCAGATCAAGGTCACTGGGACCAGTGTAATAATTTTGTTTCTAGTGGGATGAAGACTTGACCCACATCCCTATTACTATCTTAGACCAAAAAAGAAAGGCAAAATGGATGAACAAAGTTCTATTTCAAGGCTAAAAAAACAAAAATAAAAATTAAAGAACTCATTGTCAAAATGTAAAAAAATCTTTTAATAAATATAAAAAAAAAATCTTAACTAATCCTACTAATTACAAGTACATAGATTGTCATTACAAATTCTCCTTCATCCAAGAATCACTTGGTCTGAAGTCTTTGGTTTACACTCAGCCTCCAGCATTTTGGATTTTGTTTACTACAGCAGCATATCTAAACTACAATCCACAAATCAAGGAGTCCAAGAAGAGAGGAGAGGAATGAAGGAAGGAAGGAAGTTCTGTGTTCTGTTGGGATTCACTGAGTTGAGGAACTCAAGTTAAGGAAACTGCAGATCTTCCTAGATCACAAAAAAACATACCTGCTGCATCCAGTGTTCAGAGGCTTTGCCACTGACAGCATCAGGGTGCTAAAGAGATTGGAGAAAAAAAAAAAAACAAACAAAAAACAAAACAAAACAAACAAACAAAAAAAAAAAGTAAAAATAAGCAAGTTACCAAGACAGGCTGCAGGAACTAATTTTGCCATGCATGAGATCCTTTATTTCTTGAAATTTCCAGACTGAAGTGGTCATGCAAACTACCACAGAGTAAATGAATACAGCCAGCAACTTCCCAACTTAAGGTTGGCTGTTCAGACAGCGTGGTCCATCGCAAAATTCCTTAGTCTCTCCAAGAATAGGCATAAAGATAGACCCACAGCCCTATTAAATAACAATCTTATCTAAAAAACATTCCTGATTGCAGCTGGGGTGCAGCCAGAAGCATGCCTGCAATCTTCTTGTTGAACATCTGGCACACGGGTGGATTGGAACAAAACCATACTCCATGAATTTACTTTACCAAAGTAACTAGTGCTTCTAGGACAACTCTCTATCTCATGTCCTCCACTTCCCAGCAAACACTGTGGAGGTCAAAGCACTTCTAAAAAGTCTGGACCAAGCTCACTAGTTTCCTGAACAACTGCTAACAAGCAATTCCTATTACTTTTGCTATTAACAATAAATGGTCTACCAGTGCTGGGCAAGAGGATGCAGCTCCGCACATTTATGAAAGTATCTGAGTAATGTCAGCAGTATGTGCCAACTTTCAATGTGTTGTTTTTAAAGTGCTATTATAGTTCCCTGCATGTTTAATTTTTCATAGTTTATAAATTTATAACCATTGCTGTTTGCAGTGTAGGAAGGTATAGAATCAGAAGTTCGATACCGGGTCATTTTAAGGTCTAGCCCACATTATTATTTCTTCCATGGTGCCAGCTAGAGAATGGAGTTGAGGAAGACTGCAGGGTTTCTGAGGAGAAATAGTACTTTTGTGAGAGTGGTCACTGCATTCATCAAGAATTCAGAAGCCTGTCTCAGATTTGGGGCAGAAGCAGAAATTACCACTCTCCCAGATAGCCGTGAGCTACACCAGGCCCACCGATAGCAAAATTCAAACAAAATGTGATAAAAAAACAGACAAAACAACACAATTCCAAGCATATTGAGTACTGTAGCATCAGGATGCCCATGACCCTAACCTTGATCTCTGTTCTGTGCCGCCCTTTGAACTTGCAGGGCCTGAGTGAGCCTTACTTTGAGCCACTGGGACCTGCAGCTGTGTTTCTCCCCTTCCTTTGCTCCTGCTCCTTTCCACAAAAGAGCCATGGTGGCTTCTGTGCAGGCCTTGTGGTCTAGTATGCGGTCAAGCAGAAAACAAGCTGGGTTTTGTGTCTCTTCTCTTTTGTGATGCACCTCTTTGTCAGAGAAAAAGGGACGAGGTGTGACAGAGAGGGTGTTTTGTATGTGAACTTTAAGACCCAGAGAAAAAAGAAAACATTTTGGGGCACGAAGATTTTTATAGGAGAAAGGGCCTCATGCTCCAATAGGAGAGAAGCTCACATCCTGTGAAACCTTGCTGGGGTGGAGGACCTTGCTCCAGGGAAGATGTAAAATAGGGACCTCAGCACCCAACTGGGTGACAGGCTCTACCACAAAACAAGCCTTGGGATGACTTCTGAAATCACCTCAGTCAGACTCCACCAGTGATTTCAGCAGCAACTGAGGATGATATTTCGTTTGGTTTTAATGGAACTTTGACAGAAGACAGCTGGAACTTCAACATCTTGTATGTTCAACTGCAGCCAAAGGGATATATCATCACTCAGAAAACTAATTGCACAGACAGTGATCAGACACCCCTGCTCACAGATTCTCTACTCACAGTAAAGAGATGAAGGGTGCTAAACATTTGCATCTACATCCCCAATCACATAGTCTCCAGCCACAAGACTGATTTTGGATGAGTTCTATACACGGTGCATATTCTCAGTCCTTAAACAAGCCCCAGAACTGTCCATGCCCACACTTTGGCACAGAAGATCACAAAAGCATGTTACTAGAGCCCTGGCAGTACCACTGGAATAGCTCTCTTAGGTGCCACATCTCTCATCCCACGGGACTTTGCCTTCAAAGACACACTGCCTTTGCAGACATGCAACAGAGCCAAATCTTATGGCATTTTCTGCCACTTATTTACTGTTCTGTCATTTACCAGCAACATTTCACTGGATTAGGCCCAAAATATGAAAAAGCTGATTGAAAGATGACCACAGACAGAGAAGACCATTTGCCAGTCAGGTCCAGGAAGAGCAAAATTTCCCCTCTCCTATGGCTACTGCATTCTGCAGGTTTACTGTTTCTACACTGCAGGTCCGGCTGGGTTTCTTTCAGTGTGCAATTACCAGTGTGCAATTAGCAGTAAAAGAGCAAACAGTCTTCTGAAAACTGAAGTATTGATTATGCTGACAGTAGAAATACAAAAAGTAGACAAAGCAGTTTTGGAACAGAAGTCTTTATTTTGTGTCAGTCTGCCCTTACCATTGCATAGGGATAGCACACGTCAGTGCGATCTCTTCAGATGCACCACAGAGAACTGCTTTGGCCTGAGCAGTCCCCTAACAGCTTCCTCTTTTGGAAGGAGAGGATCTCTTTTTAGTCATCCAGAGCTTCTTTGCTCAGATCAGCTCCAGCACTTCCTCTGCATCTTCAGCCGCCTTCGCCATTCCTGCTTGTTTTCTCAACAGTCCTGATTTAACATCTCCACATAGCAACTGTCCTTCTGAATTAGTTGATATACCTTGTCAATAACACAGAGCAGCTGCATTTTTATGATGTGCTTTATTCTGTAGATACTAGTGGAAGATTATGTTATAGAGACATATGTTAATTCACTGTCAAATGGCTCAAGATTTAAAGCACCACAATACCATAAAATTAAATTAATGCAGAGTTGGATCGAAGTCAAGATATACTTGCAAATTTATACATGGACAAATGAGTTTTTTTAAAAAAGGCCTATTTGATATTCAAAGATTTTTTTTTAATTATTTACTCAAAGAATAAATATTTGGAATAAAAAAACAGAAAACAAAGTTCTCCAAATATTCTAGAAAACAAGGGATACAGACACTTAAACTTGTGTCTATTTCAAGCATTTCATTTATTTTCTGTATGTGATAAACAAACAAATAAATGTGCATATTGACTTTAGTGGCATTCATTGCATACAGATAATTTCTCCTCCAAGGAACATTTTGGATACAGTTACATTCAGCTTTCTGGGAGGACTTTCTAATGTCTTCTTTCAAAAGCAGTTGTTTACACTGCTCTTTCAGGGCCCATTCCTGCCACTGTTCATAAATGCATTGGGACTACTCACCTGCACATGGCACAGTCAAAGCCTTAGCAGATACCTAGGTAAATAAAGGAGCAGATGAGGCAAGGCAGAAACCTCACTACACGCTATTGCACAAACACAAGCCCTGCTGTGATGATGTGATGGGAGCACAGAAAGGTTACGCATACACAATTTCATATGCAGCAGCTCTCTGATGTGCATTTACTGTGAGACTTATCTAGGTCTGTGGGAAACAGGGTAGGAAGAACTTTTACCAAAGAGTATGAGAATAGGCAAGTTTTCTCTTGAGCATTTGAAGGCTACACTATATCTTCTATACTTTGAAACTATACACTTCTTTTGACAGGAATTGCTTCAGCCAGAAGTATGGTAATGTATCTTAGCAACAGTAGCAACGGGGTAGATTTACTGTACTGTAAAAGAATTAAAACAAAATGTATATAGCTGCTGACTGTTATAAATACATCCCTACCACTCTGAGGGGGTGTTCAATTATACTCCTGATTACTTTTCACATTTCCTTTCTCAAAGGGGCGAGGGCATTTCTCCAGTTTTCAGCTCACCCATGAAGAGCCCTAAGCATTTTAAATCCCCTTCAGCTTCAGCTCTGACTAGTCAGGCCTTACAGTATAAACTGTCACTATCCCAGCTACATTAGCAAAAGCCATTACTGTCGCACTCTACAGATAACCTCTTTGTGAGCTACTCCTGCAGGTGTTCAGCTGCCATCAGCCTAGAGCAGCATTTTCCAGCTCTGTCTACAGCAGGTGAGACTAGGCATACCAGGACTGCAATACTTCACATTCCTACTTGTCAGGCAAATAGAAGGCTTCCTGCAGTGGGGAAAGTTCACATAATTTCACCTTTTACACAGATGTGTAGTTTCCTGAGAGTAAAATAACCTCCTGAGCTCAAGCTTCATCTATGCACTCTACCAAATTTCCTAGTCAAGCCAAGCCCTTTGCAGGCTTTCCACCTTTGGCACAGAGAGGTTAAGAGCACTACAGCACTTTCCTCCTTCTGCAGGGAGCTCTGCAATGGCAAGGACAAGGCCCGCATATCCCTCCTTCTGTGGGTGCAAGGGAGAGTGCTCAAGCACACCAGAAGCACTGAACTGATCTAAGGCAGTAGCTACAAAGTGAGAGCAAGGGCTCTAGATTTTAAGTGTACTGAAAACAGTGGGAAATATGAAAACAACTTTTCTTTCAGCAGGGGCAGGTGGGCTCCTATTTTCTTTTTAAGGATTACCCTCTGCAAGCAACTCTGGCAGTGGCCATGAATAACAGACTCGACTGAGTACCCTTCCAGCAAACAGTTTGTTCAGCCTTCCTAGGAATGAACACTACAGCTGTGCACCTTCTGGTGAAAGTTCATTTAATACCTGTGAAACACTTGAAAATCTTGCGGAAGATTATTCCTTCTCAAGGAAGGGAGGGAGCCCTCCCCATTTATTATGGCAGGGGAGGGATCTCAGTCCACACAGTTTAGAGCAGATTTACACACGACAGAGCAGGTGGCTGCCCAGGACAGCAAATTGGTTAGGGAATACTGAAAGTACACATGACTTAGGCTGGGTATTTTTCAACTTTATCTGCCACAGAGTGGCACAAAAGTGACTGTGATTAGCCTTTCCCAGCATTGTTTTTCAAGGTTTTTGGACTATCTCCTCCATCCAATGATCTGACACTGTCATTACTCCAGAGGTGTGGAAACTAATCCATCCTAAGTGTTCCCATATTTCGAAAGGCTGCACTTGACTGCTGTTATTAATTCCGTGCATGATGAAGACATTTAAAGCCTCGCAGGCTTTCTCACATGCGGACGTCTTTCATGCCTCGCTCTTACTAGTACAGCAGATGAATTTCCACACACACACACACACACACACACGCCCGCTCCTCACACCAAACGCCACCGCAAAGAATCGCGGCTGCCATCAATCACCCGCGCTGCAGGCACATGCTGCCACGGACACCCGTGGGAGAGGCGAACTCGCGTCCCCGAGCGGCCCCGCACTCCTCCTCTTCTTCCTTTTCTTTCCCTCCTCCTCCTCCTTCCCCCTTTACCCCCCCGACCAGCCACAGATTCCGCTCCACCGGGGCCCTGAGGCGGGTGCCTGCGCGAACCCGCAGCCGGCCCCCGCGGCGGTGAGGGTCGAGGAGCCGCAGCCACACCGAGAGGGGACCGGAATCCCGGCCGTCTCCCCCAGCGCGGATCCGCTCTCTCCCGCCCCGCCGCTCTCCCTTTAAGGCTTTCGGAAACTTTTCTCTCCATCGCGCCGCCACGCTCCGTTAGCGGGGCTACGGGCTAGGCTAAACCGAACCGGGAAGTTTCTGCCATAGGTACCGGTCAGGACCGACTTTCCCGTACGGCCCCCGGGCAGTGGGAGCGGCCGGAGTCCCGGCCGCTCCCACTGCCCGGGGGCCGTACGGGAGAAACGCGAGGAGGAGCTCGGTTCGGGAGGAGGGGGAGATGAAGCCGGGGCGTGGGTAAGCCGCTCCCTCCTTCTTTCTCCTCCGCCTCCTCCCCCCGCCGCCCCGGCTGCTCCAGTCTGGCATCCAGGCGGCCGCTGCCTCCGGCCGAAGCCGCTGCAGTTGGGAAGCGGCCCCGGCCCCAGCGCTGCTGCCGGGATGGGGACGCCGCTGGCGGCTCCCGGCCTCCTCCTTCTCCTGAGCGGCACAGCGGGGCTCTGCCACGCTTTTTTCTCCCTCCCGCTCCGCGTGTCCCGTCCGGCCGCCCCCAGCGGGTCGCTGCCCGCCCCGGTGGTGTTGCGCCCGGCAAGCAGCAGCCGGCAGCCGGAGCCCCCCGGCGGCGCGGACGGCTTGGCCTTGGCTTCGGATCCTGGGAGCACCCTTAACCTTTTAGCTATGGTGGAGAATCTTCAGGGGGACTCCGGCCGCGGCTACTACCTGGAGATGCTGATCGGGACCCCACCGCAGGCGGTAGGAGCGGGCCGGGAGCTGCGGGTTTTGGGGGCGACTAGGAGAGGAGGCAAAGTTCTCCTCGATAGGCGGGAGTCCGGCGCCCCCCTTGGCCCAAACTCAACTTTCTCCCTTTGCTCAGTGCTGGCGCCTCCCTTTTACCCCCACCCCGGAAGACGGTGCCTGTACCCGGCGGCAGCGGCGGCAAGGAGTTTCCTTTGGGCCGGGAGGGGAGGCTCGCCTCCGGGTGCCCCCCGGTGCTGTGCGGGGGCTGGTGACTGCTGGGGAAATCCTGCCGGGCTGGTGCCCGGTTTCAGGCTGTGTGTGTCTGATAGCGGTTTGGTTCGAAGCGAGTTGTTCTGTCAGTCGAAATGGCTGTGGTTTGGAGTCGGGGGGTGCTTTTCTCCTTCTTTCATTTTTTAAGCTGCGTTGCATTGTGATCGGGTGCTCTGAAAGATCCTCCCGGGAGAATCACTCGAAATCTTTCTGCTAAACTAAGTGATGGCCAGGCAAAACCAGCCCCTTCTTTCGGGAATTCATGCGTTACTGATTAACTACACAAAGAATGCGTGTGTTTAGAATATTGTTTTCAAATAGACCGTGGTTCCTTCAATCTCCCCCATATGCTTTCACCAGCATTGCTGAAGTTTTTTTGCAGTGTAGTTGCTCTTTCATCTGTGTCATGAGATCCCAGGGGGAGCGGTGCTGGGCTGCTGGTGGGGATGACTAGTCAGCTGAGTGGGGATTAATTTCTTGAAAGCCCTCAAGGCTTTCCTTCAGAACTTCGTGTTTGCTTTGGGAGTTTAGGTCCTTGCGTTCCCAGTGTACACAAAAAAGAAAACCCTTGTTCTTCTTTGGTTCCTCTACATAATAAAAAGCTATTGAATGCCAAAAAGCCCAGCCAACAGAGAGTGTTCAGCCGTTGTCACATTTCTGGACTTCCGTGAGCAATCTTTTTTACACCTTGAATGTAGGAGGACTGTCCATATCGTCACTGTAATTGAAATACATGACTTTAACATCAATACATGTATTGAGAAAGTGTGGTATTATTTTATGACCAATAAAAGGAGTTTAAAAAGTAAAAGCTGACTGGGACTGATGTATCAAGGTGTGGCCCGATAGCCACAGAGGCCATGAAATAATTTTTCTTCCATGTTGTGTGCTGCATATTTGAGTAGTTCTATTAGCCTGGCATTGTGTGTGCTTCTTTACTCTAGGGAGCGTGTTGGTTTCTGACAGAATCAAGATACCAGGTTTGATTGGACTAATAATCCAATTCAGGATGTCTTAAATGAAAAAATAATTTTAGGTAGAAAAAGTGACTGTCAAGCCTGTCATCTCCTTATATGTCATGGGGGATTCTGAAATTGGAAGAAATGAAGAAGGAAAAATATGATAGGCTTTTAATAATGTGACTAGAGGTCTAAGAGGGAGAAATGTGCTGCCCTCAGTGCACCTGGAGATTTCACTTACGCTTAACAGCTAGTATTACTTGTATTGCATGTGATGTAAGGTTTCAGATAAACTTGCCTTGGTGATTTTTTTCCATATGAAAAAAGAAAATCTGAACCTGGTTGCAAAGCTTTTACTATTTTGAACTAGTTCTGAGATCTTGCAAAGTTAAATTATTTAAAAGACCGCCACTGGTGTTTAGCACATGTGAAGTTTTATTCACGAGTAGGCCCACCAAGGCTGTAAGCAAGGTTATAAATGCACTTGTTTCCAAAACCAGATCTTGGCATGTAGTGACTCAGTAGAGTGCAGTTAAAATTTATGCTCTACTTTTGATGGAGATGAATTTGTTATCTCATTCCCTGCCTGAAACTGGAAGACTTAAAGATCACAAATGTACGTGTTTTTCTGCTTCACAATGAATAGTATCAAGCTGCAAAGCCACTACAGGCTAGTGTAGGATTGCTACTTGCATCCTTCATAGTGCTGGTACTAAACGCAAGTATCTTGATACTGGCAAGCATTGGAATAGTCTTAAGCTCCTTGGCAAGTAGTCGCTATAGTCAGAGTGGGCCATGAGCAGGTAGGAAAAGAAAGATGTCTCATATTGATTTAAATCTGCTCCCAACCTGGCTTTCCCTTATGTTAGAAGCTTCAGTGTAAAGTCATGCTTAGGCATCTTCCTTTACTCTTGCACCCCTCCAGCATGGGACTTTCCTCCAAATGAGCACCCTTCCTTACCCAGGCCTCTCCCAGGACTGCCAAACCCGTACAGGGGTTAATGCTGCCCTGACATTTTGCTGAAGAGGAAGAAGGATGAAGCAATGATGTAGAGCTGCAGAGCAGCACAGCTTCGCTTCTGTGGAGCAGAAAGGTGGACGGCAGAGCTGCTGCTCCAGATGGTGTCACAGAGAGGGGATAGTTAAATGCAAACAAGGCTGTAGTGGACAAAGATCAAATAGCAGGTTATGAGAAGAGGCACAAGACTTAATGTCATAGTTGCAGTAGTGCTGGTGCCTATGACTTTGAAAGTGTGTGCATTAAGCGTTGAAAGCTACTGGGCTGGTATGGGGAATGAATGTTTGTGAAAGACTTCAGTGCCACTGAACTTGCTTTACTGCTCAATTGCAATTTTAGAAATTTTTTTGTTTAATTTCTGTTCTTGGAAGGAAGCTACTACGAAAGAATTTTGTTTTTCAGGTCATTTAAGGCAGACTATTTGGCTTACGTTCCAGTTCTGATTTGTCATATAGCAGATAAATACAGCACAGAACTGAGTTTCACAATGGCAGTTCTGAAACACTTGTTCTGACGATATAAAAATAGAGCAGCTGTGTGAAGTCAAATTTATTTTATTTTCAAGAGAGGAACCCTAAATGCAGTCAATCCGGTTTTTGAAAAGTGTTTGTAGCCAAAGTCTTTCTGGTCATTTCCAGTCTTAAAATACAGTGTCCTTCCTAATCGTATCAGATCTCCAGACTAGCTGCCAGGTAGGTGTCAACTGTCATTAACCCCATTAATCCTCATTCATTCACATACAGACCTACTTAAGAAATGTGTGAAAGGTGAAAAAGAAGGTCTATTGTATTGAAGAGTGTGATGGATTGGTCTCTTATTTCATGGATGTATTATTGTGTCCTACTTCTGACCGATTATGTGCTTTACACGTAGGTGCACTTCTCCAACTCCAGATTTAACTCAGAGATGGCAAGAGCCCAATATGAATTGTGTGCACTGTTCTTACTTCTTATTTCTTTAAATAATCTGATGGAATTCCCTTGCTCTATATTTTATTATTTTGCCTGCGGTGAGGTTATAAGCACTGTGAGGAATTCAGTCAAAGATCATTCAGGGTTATTTCACTATTGTCACTGCAGTTCTCTTCATATTAATTTTGTTTCTTGAATGAGCTTTTGACCAACAGAATAGTCAGACTCTCAAAGCACCCCATGTTCTTCACAGTTTTCTTGAAGTCCATCTGGAGTGCATTAAATGTTTGCAAAGGAAGTACTGTTGCCTCATCTTGCCTCTTGTGCTAGTTACCATTGCATGAGGTAGCGGTAGTCCTGCCAGTCCCACTGTATTTCCAAATTCTGTTTTTATTGAGACCAGGTACATGTTATTATTGTAACTTCATTGTGAAGAGAGTCTGGGCATGTGCCTTCTGAGAGCTGAGAGTCACGTAGCTGTGGTCTGATTGAAACCACGATAGGATCTGATTTGTGTTCTGAATGCCATGGCTCCTTTTTGAAATTTCAGTGTCAATTTCTCATTCTATGCATGAAGAGGTATTGTCTATTGTTTTTCCTCATGGCAGTTTGTTCTGTGCAGGGGGTGAATAAAAACCTGGCCTGTAAACTTGCTCTGAGTTTTAAGGTCAACGTTTTAAGGTCTAATGGTTTTCACTGTGAAACACAGACTCCAGTTCCCATGTAATTGATTGGAAGGTATATTTGCTTCAATTTCTTCTGGCTATTAAATAAAAGAAGGATAAAGAAGGATATATATTAAACACCTCAAGTGTGTCATGTACTCTTATAATTTATAGCTTGGTATTTTGAAGGTGATGAACACGCACATTAGTGAGTTCTGAACATGCAGCCATTCTTCCTTAACTGTTGATAACTCTTTATTTCCTGAGTGTTGGAAGGAATGAAGACTATGAGGAAAGATTCAACTGCTCTTGTAAGTTCATCGCTTCGCTAGTCTTGTTATATTAAGTGATAAGGGCCCAATTTCTGGATCAGTGCTATTCCCTAAGAAGCTAAGCTCTGCTTTCTTAATTTAGCCGAAAGGGGGTTTACTGTCTTTCTAGATACAGAAGTTTTGAAAATGTGATCCTTCCAGCTTCAAGTAGCAGAAGGCACCTCCAACTCAGCTCTCTCTCCCTTTCTTTCTTATTTTCCTTTTATTTTTTTTTTCCCCTTTTAATAATTACATGCGTCTTTTGTGTTTATTTCTGAGCTCTTTATGAAAGCTGAAAGGGAGGCCTGAGAATCAAAGACAAATGCTTTGGCATATTGGAGTATTTTGAGGTGGCAGTGTCAAGATCCCTCCAGGTCTCTCTCATGGAAGTACTGTTGAAATGCAAAATGCAAAATATTCCTGTTGTTACATGATGAGTTGAGTAGGTCTTGGTGGTTGTTGTTGTTGGATGCATGCAAAATAAAAAGGACAAGGTGAAACTGACATTATTATTAGTACTGACCTTATTAGTAAATTAGTACTGACTAATGCGGTACTGTGGTGTGGTGGAGAGTAGTGTTTTTTGACCAAAGACAAAGCAAACAAACATACGAGGTTTGTGTTGACAGAAAGGTCCTTGCCTTTACAAATCAGCATTCTGGCACCTCCTTCCGTACAAAAGTAGCCCTTGCAAAAGGAACTGCATGGAGGTAGTGGAGCCTGTACTACAAAAATAATCTAAAACGCGACTATTAATTACAATGCAGTTCCCCTGAGTATAGTACAGTTATGGGTTTGTAGCAAGGCTTTGCCTTGCTGTGTTTGTAAGTGCAATGCCGTGTCCTGCTGTATCTGCGCAGGGTGACACTGAATGGAAGAGGCTTATCATGGTTGTTCCTCAGGATGTGCTCCTGTCCCAGGGTCAGGAAGATTAGAACCCCACTAACTGCTCCTTTAAAAGTTAGTTCTCTCCTTCAGAGAAACAGTGAAAGCTTCATTATTCAGGGTCACTGACTGCAGCAATTGTGCATTCAGATTCTGATGGGCTAGGGCAAAAGGTCCATTGTGGGGAATAGGAGTGGTGGCAATAGGTATCAGGTTCACACTTTTCTCCACTCCCGGTGTTTCACTCCCCATGAAGGCAAAAACATCAGTTAAATTTGGAATATTAGCAAATACCTATTTTGCCTCTTAATAAGAAATTAATTGGGATTCAGAATAGAAATGAGATGGAAATGGACAAATGGACAGAAAAAAGTCCATGTGGAATTCCTGTATGTTTGGATGCTTGGGATTATGAGGGACTGTTTTCCTTTTTTTTTTTTTTTTCCTTTTTTTTTTTTTTTTTTTTTGGTGGTGGTGGTTATTTTTGTTTCCCCTCCTCTAACCACAGGGCTTAGAGCTCTAGGGATAGTGTCTGGCAAGACAGATTTAAAAGCTACTATGCCTTGCAGGGGTCTTTATTTCCATGAAGGGCGCTTGAAACCTCGAGTCCGTGCGGACATGTTAGCTATTGCATTGCCTCCACATCTTATTATCTGTGAAAATTTCTCACTTATTGTAGGTGAAGTGAGTCTGACCTGAAATGTTATCTGGTCATTGTCAAGTATAGCCACATTAGGTAAAACAGAAACTGATGAGAATGTCATATCCTTGCCTGTGTGCATCTCCAGTATGAATCAGACATATTTCTCCCTTTTCTTACTGGTTATAAAGTACAGATTTAATCATAATTTGTGTAAATAAATGAAGGAACTTGTTGCTCTTATTTTTGCCCAGAATAGGACAGATCTTCAAAGTAAGGGAGGCAGCACTCAGCTGCCTCAGAAAAAGGAAGTGTTTTTTCCTGCCATTGATGGGACTATCATACATCTTGCTGCTTTTCAGCCTGGTTTTGCTATAGAGATCTGAGTTCATGAAGCAAATGCAGTACATGTTCTACAGATACCAGGCTGCTGTTAAAATAAAAAGTTTCATATTTCAATTTTTATCTGTTAGTTCAGTGTCCTTCAAGGCACTTGAAATAGTCCAGGACTAAAATAGATTTTATTCGCAACTTTCTGCACATCAACTCTCTTAGTTTTAAAATAACATTAGCTCCATCTCCTCTTCTCTGCATATGCCTACATCGCAGCCACCCATGTGATTGGATTGCAGCGTTAAAGAACTGAGCTAGTAGAAACTAGCTTAACTCTGCTTGGTAACAGTCTGGTTGTGACAATGGGAACCTCCGCATGAGCGATGTACTGTGCTTTTATGGGTGGCTCTGTAACACATGGAGCAAGCTCCATTACTGCTGGCAGCACCTAAAGCATGTCTGCGTCGACTGCATGGTTTGGTTTTGCTACAACAGCAGCTGTGTGCTGTGCACAGCAAAGTCTGCAGCAGCCCAGAAACGGCCAAGAGCCTCGCTGAGGAGCTTGGTAAACTTTTTGCCCTTGGGATAGAAGTTTGGCTGCTGAACTTGCTACTGCCCATATGCCCGCCTTTTTGACAGGCTTCCTCCAGGCATGGCTATCCTATGGGCTTTCAGCCACGTACATCTGAGAGCAGTCGCTTAGCAAAGTCAGCTCTTGTGCCCTCAGAAAGCCTTGGGCCAGAGTCATGTTTGCTCCCTCTTTTTCCACAGATTGATAAAATACTACCCTTTTTTCCCCTCTTCTCGTTCCTCCGTCAGAGTTCTTCTCTCCATCTTCCTTTTGCCTGTCCTTCCTTCTGCTCTTGCTGCCTTTTTATGTCTAGGAGTATTTTAGTGGGAGGACATCAGGGGACAGAGTTCTAGACCTTTGTTTGTTTCACCTTTTTTTTTTTCTTGTAAGAGTCCTCGAACAGATGAATTCGGTGGGGTATGGTGGAGAGGGGATTTCAGGAAAACAAGCTAGACAGGGGGAAAACCACCAACTTATTCAAGCAAAAATCACAATTCATTGAATACAATTAATATGTCATAATTAAAAGGCTGTTTTGAAGGGAATCTGTTAAGACAGTAATTGCACTCTACAATCCTTTTTTTCCCCTCACCACTGCTTACTAAAAATTAAAAATTGTGAAAAATAAATTACTTGTAGATTTTGCCCCCTTTGCTCAGCTTGTGAGTACTAAAATTAGTTGATTTTATTTAGCTTTATGGCTGGTTTATTTTTGTACCTACTTACTAGCAAAAACTGCTGTAGCTAGACTACATGTATTTATGGAAAATGCTTGTCTCAAAGTTGTTGCTACTCTGGTTTTATTTAAAAAGAGGAAAGGTATTAATGCTGCAGTAACACTTGGTAGGCTTCTCCTCCCTAAAGACACAAATGAATCTATTCCTAGGGATCTAAAGCTGCTTGATAGCTCTACTTTTTCCCATTGGAATTTTTGTTTTAAAGAACAGATGACAACTCAGGAACTGAGAGTCACCTCTCTACTTGGGCGGGAGCATAAGCCTTCTCGCATTAAAGGCTAGCTCCTGCCGTTTGACAGGGAACAAGTAATTGGATCCTTTTGGAAGCTATTTTTATTTGTTTGTGTATCTGCCTGCCACAGTGGTCCATGCAAGAGCACCTTGAAGACCGCCACTGTGCTACGGCTTGTGTTTAGGCTCATGTCAAGGCCAAAGTTTCTTAATTTGCTGCCATAGGAAGCTTTATACCAGAGAAGATCAGCCATTTGGGGCTTCTACAGAAACAAAAGGTTTACCTGCTAAGCCACTATATGGAAGGTCAGGTCCTGCGTGTCCGCACTTGTAAAGGTTATGGTAGTATTAAGGAAAACAAAATACGTCAGGCCAGCAGGAGGTGTATTTTGAAGATTGCCTTTAGCAGCAATAGTTTTTTTCATAGAAAATAATATACTAGGGTGTCTGTTTCAACTGCAGGCTTCAGATTTATTTTGGAAATTGCAACTTTGAAATCTTTTGGGAGGTTTTTTTTCTTTCACCTTTTTCCCACGTAATTGGAAACTTTACTCTCGAAATTCAATTGTGATACCTGTTGATACTGAAACCTTGACTGTCAGTGTTTGCAGCATAAGAAATCGACAGTTGTAGCTTTTTTTCAAGAGCATGCCATACCAATTTGGAAGGTCTTCTGGGCAATATTACCATACTGCTTAAGCATGGTATGAAAAGACCTATACTTTCATTTGGCGTGCTGTCTGGTAGATGTCTGCTATGGGTATGAGTGAAATGTGAGCCATGTCAGAAAATGATTCATCAGTCCCACTGATACATTTCTATGACTAGAAAGATTTTATTTAATTCATTCATTTTTCTTCTTGGTGGCTCTCCGGTTGCAAATAAGACAAAGGAGACCAAAGGTGGTCACACTTTCCAAAAGTCAAGTAAGTGCTGTAGCAAGGTAACATCTCATGCAGTCACAGTGCTTCAGCTTAGCTGTCACAGAATAATCTTCTCATTACTCCACGTATGCAAAGTCCTTCAGGGAATAACACAAACATTTTGCATGATTCAAAGCGCCAGATTTTTTCATTTAAACTGCTGAGATAAATAATGTATGGGAGGGGAGAAAGAGTTCAGAAAATTTCTCAGCAGCTGTAGTTATGAATATTGGCATGTGTTACATGTTCCAGATGAAGTTAACTTTCATCTGCACTCTGGTGAGCCTTTGGGTTGACCTTTTCTTGGCAAGTGACCAAGCACTAGTGATAACACCTGTATATTTTTGTTCAGGTTTGAAAACTTTCTCCACGGCAGGTGTGCACGACATTTGCTGTTGCTAACAGACAAAATTCCACTATTCAGTGGCCTGAGCACCATGAGCTCCAGCGTGTAAGCAGCAATGCATTGCCTTCCTTGTAGCAGGCAAAATGTTGGAGCCCTGGGCTGCTGTAGAACATGAGGTACCATTATCACACAACGGATTGTAACCCCTGGCCAAAGTAGAAGATAGCTTAGTCCTGTGTACTGGTTGACATGTGGAGCAATGGGAAGTAGGAGATTGTCTTCTTTGTGTTGTTGCAGTGTGTACTAGCAGACTTAGTCTCAGCCTGAGAGCATGACAAAGCCTTTTAACTTCCTGCCCTACAAACTCAACCTGGTATCTGGAAATAAAGCTGTGTTCCTGCATGCCTGTGTTCTCCCGTGTAACAAAGATTTTTATAGTGGAACTTGGTTAACAGCTGTAATGATGTATGAACCACAGGCGAAGCTAGTTCATTTCCCTGAGCTGCTGCCTTTACAGTATTAGCCAGAGTAAAGAGTAAGTGTGCATGTTTGAGAAGGAGAGAGAGAAATAAAGAAGCCCAATAACAGGGGGGAGGAATGCTGCTGCTTAAATGAAAAAGGGATTTTCAAAAAAAATCGTATCTTTACTTCAGAATCAAATCTGCCTTTTAAATTGCCCTGTCAAGTTTTTAAGTAAAAATGTTAGAATAAATACAAATAAAAATGATTGTTCTTATTTTTAATAAATCAAACACATTATTGTGACATAGCTTAACAGCTTTTGCTTATTCTTTCCATCACACAGTCTTCCTGGTATTATGGAGCAAAAAGCTGCTTTCTGTTTGTGCCTTTGAACTCATCTGTATAATTCTAAGAAACACGCATGATGACAATCAAATTCTTCTCCTTGGTAATATCCTAAATAGGTCAGGTGGAATGGGGATCAAAAGCCTTCCGTCTGTTGTATTCCCTTAATTAATTATCTGGGAAATAAAAACACTGGAGTTGCATCAACTTGTTTATGCTGAGACCTATGGCCACCTGCATACATTCCTGTGGTTACTTAAGACAGCACAGATCAGCGGGCAGCTGCCTGACCCTATGCCTTTTGTCGGAGATGTGGCACAGCTATTCTAGCAGAGAATACAATCAGAATAACCAAAGGCCAGTCCTTGTGCCTGTCATAGCTGGACTTTTTTGCAGCCCAGAAAGCCAACCGTATCCTGGGCTGCATCAAAAGAAGCACAGCCAGCAGGTCGAAGAAGGTGATCCTGCCCCTTTACTCTGCTCTCATGAGACCCCATGTGCAATACTGTGCCCAGCTCTGGGGCACTCAACACAAGAGGGATGTGGACCTGTTGGACCAAGTCCGGAGGAGGGCTTGAGCACCTCTCCTATGAAGACAGGCTCAGAGAGTTGGGCTCATTCAGCCTGGAGAAGAGATGGCTCAGGGCTTATCACGATCTTCCAGTAACAAAAGGGGGCCTACAAGAACTCTGGAGAGAGACTTT
Organism: Lathamus discolor; assembly: GCF_037157495.1. NCBI lineage: Eukaryota > Metazoa > Chordata > Aves > Psittaciformes > Psittacidae > Lathamus > Lathamus discolor. The sequence continues at coordinate 34,598,503 of NC_088887.1, forward strand.
TTACAAGGATGTGTAGTGACAGGACAAGGGAAAATGGTTTTAAACTGAGAGAGCATAAATTTAGATTAGATATTAAGAAAAGCATTCTTTACTATGATGTTGGTGAGGCACTGGCACAGAACAGTTGTGACTGCTTCATCCCAGGAAATGTTCAAGGCCAGGTTGGATGGGGCTTTGGACAATCTGGTCTAGTGAAAGGAGTCCCCACCCATGGCAGAAGGGTTGCAATTAGATGATCCTTAAGGTCCCTTTTAACCCAAACTGTTCTATGTCTGTTGGCTTTCGTGTTTTGGGAAGGTTGGACTTTCACTATTGCAGTGTATAGACAGAGAAAACTCAAGAAAAATTATGCTTGTCCACTTTGGTTTTGTTACAGTGTTTTAGGGAAATTACTAGAAAATATCATGCAAACATTCAGTGGTGTTCTTGAAGAAAATCACTAAAAACCATAAGCAAGCTGTTCCTGAAGGCAGGTAGAAAGTGCAGCTAGAAGGATGTTATAATGAGCGGCCCCCCTGTGTGGGTACGGCAGTGCTGTTGGGAGCAGCCTGTTCTGGGGAGGACAGATAGACCTGATGTGTCAGGAGTGTCCTGCCTTCACCTCTTCTTTGTGCAGTTCTCCAGGTTTTGAAAAACCTTTGCTAACAAACACCCGTCTCCAAAACTAACATCTTGACAGAGGAGGGAAAAAAGCCTGAGAAGAATCATGTCGCTGCAAGAGCACGTTGACAGGGGGAGGAGAGGGAAGAAATCCGACCCAGCACGCAGCCTTCTCAAACCTGATTTTTTTCACTGCCATCCTGCAAACTTCTTTGTTTTACTACCTGTCTCTGAAATGCAGCCTTTTTCAAAGTTAATCACTGCCTTCAAAAGATGCTTAAATATTGTAGGAGCAGCTTTAGCACTTGGTTTCACATCTCCAGTGCAATTTGAAATCCAGGGTCTTAAATTTAAATTTGAGATTGAAGTTCAGATCTTTGGTGTGAGGGAGACCTTTTAATGGAGGTAGAAATATAGAAGCGAGACTGAATCTCTCCTGAGAAGTTTCTGCCCGCTACTGAAGGGCAAAGCTACTGTGGTGTCTTTGACAAAAGGGACAAAAAAAATGCTCACGAGCCTATAGATACATTAGGAAGAACATTAGGAATGGCCTTCATAAGCTGGATTGAAGTTTGAAACATGGCTGTTGATTAATTCTGGTATTTCCTAATGGCACAGGGAACAGGGGCAGTGACTTACAGTGCAGGAGCTTGTACGTCATGAGAAACGTTTAAAGATTAGTAAGTTCAGGTCTTCCTGAATTTCCTTAGTATAGCTTGGTTGTGTGCAAATGTATATAAAAACCAAATAAATATCGTTGCTGTCTTACAGCTGCTGCAGTTGGAGGGCTGCTGCTTTAGTTTCAAAACAAACCTTTACTTTTTTTTACAATGTAGGGCTTCTGAAGCTAGGTAGAGAAGAACTGAAAAGGCCTTTTCTTTTTCAGACAGCACTTTCTCTGAGTCTAATGAACAATAGAGGTAAAGAAAGGGTGACCTCACAAAATAAATTGGAAGCTAATTTTGGAGAGCAAAAGCCTCAGAAGACTGAAATTCTGAAGTGTATGCAGCTTCTATCTGTAATCATTCACTGGGTATAATGCATTGACATAGGCTTACTGATTTCATTTCCTTAAAAACAAAACAAAACAAAGCAAAAAGCCCTCCTTGGATATCGCATTCTGAAAGGCAGTGTATTAGCAGAAGTCCCGTTCTCCTTTTCATTTCCCTAAAAGAGAAAACAACTCTAAAATAGGTTGACATAAGGCTATTTTTGTAGAAGTCTCATGCCCTAAGTAGTACTGGTGAACATAATAGATGTAGCAGACATTTAACCTAAAACACTTGAGGTGGATGATTTGTTGTTTTTCAGTGAGATGGTTGTCTTTTTATACAGAGAAAGTTTAGCTTCAGGTCAAGTGAAATAATTTAACAGTGGTTTTCTTCAGGAATGAAGCTAGACAGGCTGTGGTTAAGTGCAAGGGTACAAGTGCATAGGGGCTTGCTTGAGGGAGCTCTCTGGGGACAGCTAAATCCTTTTGACTTGGCCAGTGATGTCTGTGCCCCTGTATTGTGAAATACACTTGTGCAGCCCTTCGCCCACCTTGGCCATTTTCCTGTTTTCTATGGAGCTAGAAGCTGTCCTTTCCCTTAGGTCCTCCTACAGCACCCATAGCCCTGTGGACTAGTAGTTATCTGTTGTGTGTGGCCATTGCTCCAAAGAGTTTAAAATCCTGATGAGCAGTGCTCAGCAGATCTGCTCTGTGGTGGCTATGCTTGGTGATTTAAGAGTGAGAGAGAGGTTTAGGTTGAGACAGTGACTACAAAATCAGTGATGGCATTTATGAGTGTTTCTCCAAGAATCAGGCTGGTGGTAGAGGTGGAATTCAGGCATTTCTTCAGTTGCTTTATAGCTGTTGAATTAGTAAATAAATAGCTGTCTCTCCAATATTTTTGGCTACCATGTTCTCTGGAGACAAAGGGGTGAGCTCTGAATGAGATGCGTACTAATCTAGATGTGGCACAAAGCTTAGACATAGCCTGTCTCTAAACCAAGGCTGCGTGGGCACTGATTCCTCATGAGTCTTGCAGTTAGACATGAGAGTTGGTCCCAGTGGCATTCAGCTTAGTCTCACTGTCTCGTCAGTGCTGTACTGTAATTAGCAGAAAATTGATGAATTTAATTCCTATACACCTACTAACAGGTGAAAACATGAGTTTAGATTTAACAAGAGTTCTGTGTGTACTTAAGTGCAAATAACTGATGTCTTGCATTCATTCTTGAATTTCATGGTGTGTTTGTGGGGGCTTTTTCAATCTCTCATTTACTGAGGCACTCGTTAATCTTTCAATTCAAGAACGTGTTCAGTATAAATACAGAAAATGTATAGATTTTCCTCACTCAAATTTGTGAGCATTTTGGTGCCTTACTGCTCTTAGTAAGAACTAAGAGTGTACTTGATGTTAACATGCAGTGCTGGTTACACTGGGAAAGGCTGGGGAAGGTAACAGTTGGCTCATATGCAAGCCCTTTTTTCTGAAAGATGTGGCTCCCAGGGGGTCTCTGTGACAACCAAACATCTGTTAAGACTATCAGTTTTCCTCAGCTGTCTCAAGCCAGTTCAAGGCTTTCAATGGTTATTTACAGGTGAGATTTTTATAGACTTCTACATTATTGCTGTTACTGAGCTTTTTCTAGCCCAGATTTTCCTTAAAGCCCAATCCCTTGAGCAAGGCATGACTTCAGCTGTGAACTAGAGGGTTGCTTCACCCACTTAGTTTTTTGTCAGCTATAGGGTCTGATATGGGAGAGGGACTTGTGTCAGGGAAAAAGAAAGAAAAGGGAAAAAAAGGTTAATCTTTTCTGAAAGGCAATGAGACGAAATTTCTACAATTCACACAGCTCTGAGATAAGCAAGTAATAGCTCATGTTCAACAGCAAAACATGTTCATATAGCATGAATAGGATGGATGTGTTGTATGATAAATCTAGACACAGCAAATAAATTTCAGCCTGAAAAATAAGATACCACATGAGACGGCATGTGCAGAAAGAATGCTAATGTTTAAGGCACCAAAGGCATTGGCAGAAAGGAAAGCGCAGAAATGAAGAATAGGTATTTTGGTTTGTTACCAGGATTGATTGGGTGACTTATTTTTTTTTTTGTCTTTAAACCATAATAGCCTTCCCTTATTGTCAAAATGATAATATATATAAAGCACTTCCTGTAATATTTCTCTTCAAAATGACTATTCATCAGTCCCAGAGTCAGATGCTCATATTTCAACTCACAATTTAGTTTAGCAAGTTTATCCTTCAGAGCAATCAGTCACTTCAGCATTTGTATTTTAATACAAATCTCAGCTACAGGAGCACGCAGAGCTCTTAAGCACGGATAGATTGGCTAATCCAGATAGTGGTTTGTAATCTTCTGGCAAAGAAAGAGATTATTGCTTTTCAGAGAGAGAACAAAAAAACAGTATTCTTCCCAGTCTAATAGTACAGATCAGTAAAAGATTGAGGGCAAGAGACTCTCACTCTTCTGCTGGGCCCACTGCAGGTGTGAGAGTGTCCAGGATAGCTGAGTGGTTTAGGTGGCTGGGAGAGAGAGTGAGTATAAAGGTAGGATAGATTTGGGGTCAAATCCCAGGTCCTGACACCAGTTGGGAATGTGCTGAGGGTAAGACGTGCTCTGGTGGGCTTGATCTGCTACTGCCCTGAAGAGTCTCCATTCACCACTTGTTCTGCTTACTCCACAGCCAACAAACACACCATGGTTTCTTTGACAAACTTCAGCTGTTGCGAAAGCAGGAATTATCTTTGATAGACTTGACCTCCTGGTTTGGCCAAGTTTTCATGCTGCAATAAATCACGTTCCTCTGTGTCCCCAGTCTGACGTTGCAGTGAAACGTGGGCACCACCTGCTAAACAAACAGCATGAAAAAGTCATTAATCTCTTCTCCATTTTTCTTTCTCACAGCACCTCTCTTATCTTGGTTAAACCCTTCTTATGACTACAGGAGGATTTTTTTGGAGGTAGTAGCAGGTAGGTATGTTTTCTCTGGCGAGGTGACCTCCCTTGGAGCACCACAGGAAATACTTCTCCTCAGTGTAACATGTGGGCCCCTTCCTCCTCCAAGGGAAAGTATGATACCATCCAAGCTGCAGAGAATCATTTGGCTCTGGGTGGGGTGTTTCTCCACCATCATGGCCATGCAGCTGTCAGCCAAAAATCTGAGTTGTTTTCTGTATTCCTCTACTTGGCACTGCTGAGGCCACACCTGGAGTGCTGTGTCCAGCTCTGGGCTACACAGTCCAAGAGAGACATGGACGTGCTGGAAAGTGCAGTGAAGGGGCAAGAAGACATTTAAGGGATTGGAGCATCTCTCCCATGAGGAAAGGCTGAGAGAGTTGGGACTGATCAGCGTGGAAAAAAGTCTTGGGGGGATGGGGGAATATCTCGTTTATGTACATAAATACCTGAGGGGAGGGTGCAAAGAGAACAGATCCTAGCTGTTTTCACAGGTGCCCAGTGGCAGGACCAGAGGCAATGGGAATAAACTGAAACACAGGAGGTTCCCTCTAAACATAAGGAAAACCACTTTTTTACTGTGAGAGTGACCAAGCACTGGCACGTGTTGCCCAAGGAGGTTGTGGAGTCTCTGTCCTTGGAGATGCTCAAGAGCTGTCTGGGCATGGTCCTGGGTATGCTGGCTCTGGGTGGCCCTGTTTGAGTAGGGGATTTGACCAGATGACCTCCAGAGGTCCCCTCCAACCTCAACCATTCTGTGAAGTGCTGCAAGGCAATGAGGACTTGGCTGCTCCAGTCCAGGGACTGCTTAAGAGCAGTGAAATACGGGAGAGTCCTGTCACTGTCCCAGTGTTCAGGGGCAGTGTACCGGACTTTTTTTTTTTACCCTTTTTTGTCTTACCTGTTCAGCAAATTATGTATTATTCTGCAAGCAGAAATGTGGTGTTGGAGCTTTTTCAGTTTATGTCTAAGTTTGCAGGCCTCTACATCTAGGAACACTTCCAAAGATTCCTCTAATTCATCTTTTAACTCAGTTTTATTTCTGTATCTTAAGAGAAACAGATGAAGAATCTGTATTAAAGCATAGACTTCTGAATCTGTTCATTAGAAATTAGCCTGCAAATGCTAATTCCAAGTGACACAGGAAAAAACGCGTACAGTATGTCTATGCTTAAAAAGCCACTGTATATTGTAACATCACTAATTTGTAGAAACAAATTGCTGAAACAACCTGACTGACAATCTGTGCCAATAATAACACATAATAACTGTGGGCAAACACAGCGTATAGTTGCTAGTATGTTTTCTTTTTCATGTGATGGTTGTAAGCAATTCTTGCCAGATGGGCTGATAATGTAATTAGGAATTGTTGTGTTAAATGAGGCAGTATTTAAATTGGCAACTAATTTTCCTATCTATTAACCAGCTTGAAAAAGAAGAGCTGTTACCCAAATGATTTCTAGCGGCTGATCCCTAACATGAAATGTAGCACTTCTTTGCACCCTTTTTAAACACTGCCTAGCAAATTATTTTCTGTAGGGCTTATTGTGTGGGACAAAATAGGAAAGAGAGGGAGTTAAGAGATGTTACAGGTTCAGGGGTTGTTAGATGGGGTGGACTTCCACTAAGTCAATACGTCACGATACGTGGTAACCGCTCATGAGCCAGTAATGGGATGCTTCCTATTTACAGTCTCCACATGTGGACATGGAAAAACATTTTTACGATGTGATATTTCACTGTGTGGCATACTCCAGCAAGCAGAGTAGGACTATAAACCCTATTTTAAGTCTGTGAATGGGAGAAATCATGAAAGCATAGCAGGACATGATTTTGAATGGCATATGAATCACAGAATCATAGAATAGTTAGGGTTGGAAAGGACTTCAAGATCATCAAGTTCCAACCCCCCTGCCATGGGCAGGGACACCTCACATTAAATGCTACTAGTGCACAACGGTCACTTTCTTTACCGGGGACAGGAGAGGAGGGAAAAGAAAGGGTGCCCTTGGGTCAAGTTAAAATTCCAGAGAAGGCATGATTGCTTGCAGTTTTCATCATGAATTCTTACAGAGCTAGCTTCTTCGGTCTACTGGCTTGTGCAGTAGAAGCTATCAATTGCTTATCATTAAGATTTTGACTGAACCCCAGAGTAAACATAAGGCTGAGTGAGATTGATCGTTATATTTATGTCTCTATCTGTGAAAACCTTATTCTTCCCCACCATGCTTCAGCTGAAGCAAAGCTGAAGACCCAAATACATTTTTGCAGTCTGATTTTTTTCTGTCCAGTGGTGAAACTTTGTTTCTTGACCTAAGAGGATCAGACCTGTTAACTTGAAAAAAGAACTACACTGGGCTTTTTTTTTAACATGGGACAGTTTTTTAAAGGGGATGAAGATTATCATTAGCTCAGTGTGGGAATCACATCAACAGCAACAGTGTGGCAGGGTTGCATGGAAACCCTAGGATTCCACACCTGGAAAAGGCTCGGCATGCTGAATCTAGCAGACAGGTACTTCAAACAAATGCATTATGCACTTGTAGCCATGAATTTTGTTTTGTATGTTTTTCTGAAAGTTACCAAAACCTCACAGTCACACTAAAACAAGAACAAGTAACGTATAGGAAGTCTGAGTAGGGTGTAGATCAGAACAGAGGCCAGGCTGTCCCTACCTGGAGGATGCTAGCAACCTCTTCACAACAGAAATGGGATGATTGCTACATTTAATCACTTTTTGTTGAAAATGTGAAGGGAGTCACTTTCTGAACGCCTGGTGGGGTAACTGCAAATTTCTGTTTACCAGGCAGTTAAATGAAGCATAGATAGTGCTGAGTGTTGATGACATCATATTGATGTCACTTGCTGTAACAGATAGAGCAGGTGCCTGAATCACAGACAGTTTTGCTGAACGAAAGAAAGACGACAGATCAATAGGCTATTCTTTTTTTCTGATTGCAAAATATAACAATATTCTGCCTTGGAAAGCTTAAAAATATTAAAGATACCATGGTAAGTCAAATTATTGAGGCAGGATAGCATACATTAAGTGGTATTTGATGTTGGCACTAAATCAAGGACTGGAAAGTTTGAGGGATTCTTGAAGTATTGACAATGTGTTTGGCTTCCAGTTGAAATAACTCATTGCAACCGGGTTTTTTTTTCAGTGTGTCTACCCCTTTGGAGTAGAAAAAATATAAAATGTATGGCCTAAGAAGGTGTCTGCTTTCAATGTCTGTGACTTTCTGTAAACAGGTTCGGATTTGTTTATAAGCACAGCCTAATGGCATATAGATAGTGTCAGATTTCCTCTTTAAGTTTGTCATGGCAGAAACGGATGTTACAGTCTTGCTTATTCTATAGCAAGGGATCTTTATTAACCTCTTATTAACAATACGAACACTGTTTCCATATAGGAAATGCATCCAGCAAAATAATCTCCAGGTATGATACTAGGTGCAGATTTTATGTCCCATGGCTGTGATAAAGGTGATGTTCAGGGGGGAAAAATGGCCTCTTGCATTTGCTGTCTGCTTTCTGCTGTATAGGTCAGAAATTGAACTTGGAAACCACAATAAAAAAAAAAACCCTAAAGCCTTCCTTCTATGTCTCCAAAAGCAAAAAGAAAGTAGTTTTTCATTGTTTTTAATGCTGGGCACATGATCAGTCAGCAGTCTTTGGGCAGTATTTTTCCTTCATAGCCTCATTCAGCGGTGTCTCTCAGACTTCGGTTTTCGCAAAATCCGGCTTCATCTGACAATCACTAGCAAAACAGGGTGAGCACTAAATAATCAGCTCTCAGTGACAGGAAGTGATTCATTTGTAATAAGCCCATGCCTGTAATAAACACAAAGAAAGAATGTTCTCTGCCTGCCTGCAAAAGCTCTGATTCACCATCTCTGGGCCTTCACGAGAGGGCAGCTGGAGAGGATGCTACCACCGCTGTTGGCTCTGCCTTGGCATCAGGGTCTTCTGTTCCTGTGGTAGAAAGGTAGAGACACAGAGAGGTATGACCATGCTCTGCAGCCGTCATGGCTCATAGCTCAGTGAATCAAGTTGAGGTGCCACTGATTTCAGTTTTCAGTAGTAAGTTGGGTGGTGAAATTCAGCAGCTGGGGAGCAAGCATGCAGTGTATTTGGCTTCATCTTTTGGGAGAGGGCAGTGCTGACCTCTGGAGATGGGGCAGGATGGGAAGCCCTAGACTATAGCCCCTTTGGTTGCTACCTTGTGACTCACCAGAGCTTGCCTTAAGTTCTCCCAACAGCACTATTGAGCCTCCAGCAGGCACTATGGAACAAAGTAGGCTCCAACGGTGACAGCATGAAAGTGATTCTTAGTGACATGTGAAGGCACTAAAGAAAATAGCCAGGAGAGAAAGAGAACTCAGTAAGTTATACCCACCCCAAAATGAGCTGCTAATCACTGGTGCTATTGTGAGGATTACAATAAATCAGTGTCTGCCCTGGCCGCCTGCATCTCATTATGCAAACATGCAGATAGAGAATGTCAGCCTCAATAGCGATCTGTCATGTGAATGCTGCTGTGTCCGAGTGGGCTGGCACTTTCATGGTTGGCCAGCTTTGTACTTTCGGTTGGTTTTTTTTTTTTTCTGTGGGGGATATCTATTTTCTTTTGGAAATGTCGATTTGCTTCATACTGTGGGTAGTAAATTTGCCCTTTTCTTCAGTGATATGTGAATTCTGTGATGATAACATTGTATTTAAGGTGTGGGGGTAAAATATCTTTAATGTATGTCGTATTTAGTGACAGGGGTTGCTTGGGGTTTGATTTTGGTTTTTGTTTGCGTTTTTTTTCCAAGTCCTCCCCCGTGTATGGTGTCATGCATATTACTGAAGCTAGGGCAACACCTACATGTATTTATGCAGCTGATGTATAGTGCCCATTACTCAAGCATCACGGACTGCCTCAGAAAGGCTAATTAATTTAAGCCCTGCAGCACCCCTCTGAGGCAACTTTTGTTGGTGCTGATAGATGCACACATCGTAGCTGCTCTTTGTTATTTATTCTTAATATGATTTCTATCCCAGAGGGGAGGGGAAATGAATAGTTCTTACTTCATTAGGTAGTTGAAAAAATGTTAGGCTTTTGATACCATCAAAATAAAGTATGTAGCAAACTTTGGATTTCACTGCAAGCCATGCCTCAGAGGTTCCTATTTTCTTTTAAAGCCTCAGATACTGGAGCCAGATGAACCTGTATATGTCCTGTTGTCTTTAAACATCCGTGTCTGCCTCATGTGGTTGCAAAATAAATTTTAATGTATTGTCTCAGCTTAACGTAAAATCTGGGATGCAGTGAAGCGCTTGACTAAGGTTGTTTCTTTTTAGTCTTTAAATCTTTGCATGGTTAGAGCTGGGAATACCTATGACAGTGTGCATGCAGTTCAGAAGAGAGCGCCACAGTTACTTACTAGTTGTTTTTCTGTTTATGCTTTAATTCAAGAGCTTCTCATACTGTATTAACTAGGTAAAACAAGAGTAACCATCTCCTTCCTCTCCCTCCATGAGCAAACCAAAAGTGTTTTTTAACATCGACTCATGCCTTTTTTTTGTTTGTTTGTTTATGCTTGGTCTTAAATTTACTAAAAAGAATTCAGCCTATCTTCTCCAAATGCTTGATCATCCTTTGTCCTTTCTGAGCTCAGCTTGGCTTCCTTTGTCAAAACTAAATTCATTTCCCTTATCATTCTCTGTTACCCTTCCCCCATGCATTTTCAGTGCTAGATCCCTAGCTAACTCACATCTTAAGGATTGATGAAGACTAATGAAGTGGCTTGTTTGAGCTGGCTTTGAACCCCCGGCAACCCAGTCCTCATGCCTTACTCCTTCTTACAAGAATATGCTTAAATCCTTAATATTTTTCTCGGGAACAGGTGTCCCTTACTGCCTAGGGCATAATTTCACAATCATTTTAAGGCAATCTGAGACCATACTGCCACCAAAGGAGGCAGTCACCCTTTCTAGTATCTCAGTATCTGCTCCTACCATCTCTTTTCAAGTAGCTGTCTGATATAGCAGATTGCTTTTTTTATTTATTCTTTTTTTTTGGTAGCTGTAGGTGAGGAACCAGATTTGATTGCTTCACAGCTCCATGGGCACAAACGCTCATGCCAAGAAGCCCTGGGAAGCATCCAGCCGAGAACAGGGAAAAAGTGTAACCAGTGCTTTTGGTATCAGTATAGACTCTGACTGACATGAATTATCATTTAATGACACTACATTTAATGTAGCTCAAGGTCTCACTGAAAGAAGTGATCCTGCATCCGGCCACTCGCTCCTGTGCTGTTACCTTCTGCTTTAGTACAAGTTGTCATGCAGCTGTGATGAACCATCGTGGTTACCTGAACCAAATGGGGAAAGGAGGTGTCTTGTTTTGTCTGTGTGGTTTTGCTAGGCAATTTTTTGGCCTAAGTTGTCATCCCAATTAACCAAACAAGTGGCCTGCTCTAAGACTGAAAGCGCTTTCAATCAATGCTTTTCACAGTGTATAAATCTGTCATCCTCCTATTTAAAGGCAGTGAAGGCTGCCGCTGAGGACGAACAGGGCATCATTCCCATGCTTGGTGTTTCTGCTTATTTCTGCTCAGACTAGCATTCAGCCCCTACCTTGAAACCTCATAAACTTTAAAGCAAACAGTGCTTGAAACAGTACTCAGTTCAGCCTGTGTCCCAGATGAGCCAGATTGCCAAGACACATGGATTGGGCCAAAAAGAAACTGGAGATGGTTGTGAATTTATCTGCTGTGCAACTATGGGCTTAGTGAGTTATCCCTCTTCTAGGAACAAGACTATTTTAAAGCATTTGAGTATGATCAGCTGTTTTGAAGGGGCTGCAGCAGCCTGTCTTTCCCAAAAGCGACACTTTATTTTCAGAGCAACTTTCATCATAATTTTAAAACTAAAAACTCTAATGATTTTGTTTGGTTGGTTTTTGTTTGCTTAGTTGAATTTGAAAACCACCTTATCTTCTGTTTTGGCAGTTAAATATTCTGGTTGACACTGGGAGCAGTAATTTTGCTGTAGCAGGCGTGCCTGATCCTGATGTCACCTCCTACTTCAATACCAAGCTGTAAGTACCTGTTCTGCATGCAATGAGGGGTTAGGATGTCTCTTAGATCCTGGCTCCTCCATGTGAAAGATGATGATGCCGCAGTTTCTGGGGCTCCTGTGACATCCCGTTAGAGTGGGATGTCTGTTGCCTGAAGAGGAAGACTGGCCTTGCCTGATGCAGAGTCAGGCTCCCTGTGAACAGGCCCACTGATAACCACACAACTGAGCTCTAAGTGCAGAGCTGATTAGAGCTGGAGAAAAAGGAAGAAGATAACAGGGTAAAAATAGTTTGCAAAATCATATCAATTTCAGCAAATTTCTTACGCAAATTGTCTTGGGAGGAATGGAAAGTTTAAATATACTTTCTATTTGTTAAAAATCAAAAAAAACAATTGAAACACAGTAATTGTATCTGTCAGTTGACATTTCATCCAAAACCAAAATTAGTCAAAACTGGTAACTTACAAGATACAACTTGGTGGTTTTGGTGCTTGTTATACACTAAATTTGCTGTGTTTAGCATGAGCTGACATTAGTCACAGCCAAGCGCAGCTTTGTCTGCCTGAATCACTCTCCCTTCTTTCTTCCTTTCTGCCCTTCTTTAGTTTCAATTATTTCAGGTAAACTTCTGCAAAACACAGTTTTTATCTTTAGCTGAAGCATATGGATAAATATACTTCGAGGACTGAGCGTCTGGAAAGTATCACCATTCTCCTTGCCTTCTTATGTATTTTAACATGAGGTTTTGTGCTTTTTTTTTCCCAATGAGATGGACTAGTAATGGAAGGAAAGCCAGTATTTCTGTGCCGCTTCCTAGACTAGTGTTACCTGCTGCCACATACTCAGGTGTTAATGGAGATATTTCATATTTCAGTCTGATATGACACAGCACTGGAAAGTACAGAGTTTTTACTAGAAAGCAGTTTCTGCACTGCTGCAGAGTTCTACATGCCAGCTATCCCCTTTCATAGGTAGTAGCTACAGGAAACTTAATTGCAAGGAATTAAACCCACAAGTATTCATTCTCCCTTTTCTCTTAAATAGTGTTATTTTGTCTGGGAGGGCAAGGCCTCTCTCAAAAGAATTGTAAACTATGAGAAACAGCAGAGGTTGTGTATTGAGAAAGGTTGTGAAATTGCTTGAAGGTTACAGTCTCTTATCAAGTGTTCTCAGTGTACACTGTGTTTTCAGAACTTTACTATAAAGTTAATATTGCAACCTTGAAATTTAGGCCCTGAAGAGTTAAAGGGTGCTTTGTAAAATGATTCAAACTCAAGTCATTACAGTTCAAAGCAATTGCAATAGCAATTTCTGGTTTGGGTTGGGTTGATGGAGTACTGCAGTGTGCTCAGAATAAAGTGCAACCATTAACATGTTTGAACCTGGCTACACCATGCTTCTCCCATTTTAAATACTTTAAATAGATTTAAATAAATGTCATCTGGGATGGATCTTGCCCCCCAGAAATCAGTTAGATGTTTCAAAAATGTTGTTTGCAGGAAACCTCTGTAGGGTACCTAGTACAAATCCCAAATGAGGCAGACCAGATCAGCCATGGCAGAGTCCAGCCAAGTCCTGTAAACGTTTAAGGGTGAAGAATCTGTGATCTTTCTGGGCAGAGCACTTCAGTGCTGTGCCACACTGTCCTTTCGAGGAAGTATTTCCTGTTATCCAGTCTGAACCTCACAATGGAAGTCATGTGTTGCCCCTCGTGTTATTGTCTGGCACTGCAGAGAAAGGTTTGGCTGTGTCATCTTGGTAACTGCCTTTGAAGCTGCTGTAAACTGCTAAGAGAGGAGAGTTACCAGGCAGGACATAGAAAAGGGAGTAGTGTCACTACAGCATTCTAACCTAGGAGGTCTTTTTCTTTGCCTCTGGCTGAGATACCCTCTATCCTTCTGGAGGAGGTGAATTTCTTATTTTTTCAGTACAGCCAAAATGGCTCATTTGGAATTTTTTGTCCTGAGTGTTTGTTTTAAAACACTTGTCCCATGAATTAGAACAAATCTCTAGGTTTGATCTCTAAAGAAGTTTCCTTTTTTTATGTCACTGAGGTGGAAAACTATGCACTGATTGCAATCAAGATGATGGAGTAGGAAGTGGTTTTGTGGAACAGAATGTAATCTGCTGACACAGGGATTATGTGATATCCCTTCTCACATCAGGAATTTTGCTCTTTGAAGGAAGTAATAAGGCCTTCTTGTCAATATAGCATTTGTGTGCTTTACAAATGAGATGAGTATCCTCATACCCATTTCTAAGGTGGGAAAGCTGATGCACAGAAGTTGAGGAAGTGACTTGTCCTGCCTTTCCACCTGAAAGTTCAGCAGCCGTGTTAGAAAAGAAACCCAGTGGTTTTATGTCCTGGTCCACAGCTCAATCCACCATGCTGTTACAATTTACAGAAAAAGAGCTATGTGTTGCTGCTGTTGCTAGTCATGCAGTGTCTGTATTTGCAGATTCTCTTTGCTTTGTTCTCCCAGCTCCCAATTTTCTCTCTGATTTCAGGTGTTTCCTCTTCTGTTGCACAGCCAGACACTTTTCTACATGAAGAACCCTGTATTTCCCCTTCTCTTTCCTGCCCCTTCCCCCCTTTTTTCATGTCACTAATTATTCAGACTTCATTTTGATTTATCAGATCTACAGCCAGTAGCACAGTGGTGTTCTGAAGGCCCTGCCTGAGCAGAGATGTACCTTTGTCTAAGTGTTAGACAAATGCAGAATTACAGAGAGAGGTAAAACAGCATTAGAAGACAAGACACAGGTAGTAACAGTATCTCTGGAATTTGTGCTTGTCGAAATTTAATCTGTGGGGCCTATTATTTCATGTATTTCTGGTGTCTTGGATGTTGCAAACTACTGAGCCCTGAAGACCCTTGAAGGGTTAGATGTTGGGAGCATCAAAAACTGCTTAGGATATATCCTGGCCTCTTACTACTCCCTCCCTCCCTTAGCTAAGAGGAGGATCAGTTGCATGGGCTGTATAGCAAATTGTGCCTCAAGATCAAGTGTCTGCTTGAATGGATGGGAGCTGTCTGCATTGCCATCTAAAGATTGTTCTCCATAACAGACAAAATTACACCACCTTCACTCTGGTGAGCTCAGATACAGGGGGCTCTGAAGACACTTAACGCGGCTGTTTCTGTCAGAGCAGCTGTTAGATAAAGCTGAGTTGATAAAAATGCCCACACTCGATGAACCACCTGCAGTTTCTGTTGTTTTACAAACATGTAAAGGTGATGCTATGAAATTATTTTACACTTGCCTTTCCTTTTTTTTTTTAATTTACTTTATAAAAAAGTTGTCAAGTTAAAAGTCTGGCCAGATGAACCGGGAATGGTCATCTGTCTTTTCAGAAAGGGAAGCTGTATGCTGAGGAATGGGACCAAACTAAATTGTGAGGGATCTAGAACACCTGTAGCTCTTGAGCAGTGATGTAGGTGGAAGAAGATTACTATATTTATACTACAGTATTTTTAAATGACATGTCTATTGAGGTTTTTTCCTAATGTTTTTGTTAAGCCTTCTCAACAGGATTCTTTTCATTTCTTTGCTTCCCATACTTAACTGCTCCTTTGCCTTCTCTTCCCTGGTCTCGAAAGAACTCCTTCCTTTCCTGCTCCAAGTCAGTAAATCATTTGTTAATAATATCCAAGTCTACCTACTTCCTGATAGATAGGCCAAACTGCAGATGTAGAAAACCTATGTCTTACTGCTGATACTCACAATAATATTCCAATTTATCCAAAATTGATTTTTTAATAATATTAATGAGGTATTAGTCTACAGCTATTCAGTTAGCTTGGCATTTCAATTTTAGATTTGAATTCAGAAGCTTTTAATTTCCTAGCACCACTTAATACATTCCATCTCCAATTAAAGAGTATTGCTCCTATTGTGATGGACCAGTCTGAGTCAGGGACATATTGCATAGGGTAGCATAATAATACCATGTTGCATTAGGTAGCATAATACCTTAGATTTAAAAGAAAAAAAAAAAAAAGACGCACATTGTGAAGATTTGAGTCATCGATAGCTTCAGAATAAAAAGAGGGCCTCAAGATTTTTTTCTTTCCCCTTTTTACTGCTTGTACAATGCATACCCCTTCTTCTGTGAGTATATGTGATTGACTTTGCAGACTTCATTTTTTTTTCTCCTCTCTGGGAAAAACCGAGATTGAGTATACTGTCTTGCATTGTAAATGAATAGCTTGTGCATAAGTGTGTCTTTTCCTTTTAAAGGTCAAGTACTTACAAATCTCAAGGGATTGATGTCACAGTTAAGTACAGTCAAGGAAGCTGGACTGGAGTGCTGGGTACAGATGTCATTACTATCCCAAAAGGAATCTATGGCAGCTACACGATCAACATTGCTACCATTCTTGAATCAGAGAACTTTTTCTTACCAGGCGTTAAATGGCATGGGATTCTTGGTCTTGCCTACGATGCCTTAGCCAAGGTAAATTATCCTTTCCCCAGCTATTGTCTTTCACAATGACAATAAATAGAAATCTAGCTATTAAAATAAACTGAGCAGATGATCGGTCAGCATTAGACTCCACCCTTCCAGCCACTCTTTTGTATGGATCCTTTGTGTTTGTTCCAGAAAGAATAAATTGGGAAGTGATGGTACTGCAGTCCCATTTGAGGGTTTTGGCTTTTGTGGTAATGAAGGCTCCGATTTCAGGTCCTGTGGAAGGAATAAGTTTTTACAGAGCTTTTAGTACCAGACTACGGGAGTAATGGCTGCTGGCATGTGTATGAAGGGTGCATATTAGGGCTCTGATGACCTCCCTCAAGACCTGTCAATGCACTGATGAACTTACTTGGCAGAGCACTTGGCAGTTCTTTCTTAGGCATTCTCCATTCACCAAGTAAAAGTTGAGAAGGAAGGCATATATATGGATAATTTCAGAACAAATATTATCTATGGTGTTTTCATGAACGTAGAACCAAGCACATCCTGTTCTCAAGGAGATTGGATATAAAGGTAGAAGTTTAAAATCTAAAATTTATAGTCTTAACATTTATTACCTTGTAATCTAAAACTGAAAATGTGATTGGAATACTATGTTGTCATAGTTTTCAACCCATGCATAACTCTCTGAGAAATTCACAAACTGAGATATACCCAGTTAGAATAAATAATTCAATACTGTCCACCGACTATGAAATTAAAATGCTTTATTCAAGAGCTATGTAATCATGCTATTGACTTATGCCATATTGCTGTCATACACTGTCAACATACAGACAAAGAAGAGCTGCTTCTCAAACTCAGGCTTGGGTAAACAGTGCATTCAGGGCATTTATTTTTCCCTTCCTCCAAAGACTTAAGTGTTGTTGGCTTCTGAGGCTACTCTGTGCTTTTTGCAGTAAGAGCACTTGGCACCTCTCAAGCTAGCCAGGATCTCTGCCTATCATGAGATGTACCTACACGGAAGTCAGAATTATAATGACACTGCAGTGCTCTAGTAACTGCAAAGGAAAGCATGACATGAAACGTAGAAAAGAACCTATTGGCCAGTGATCAGTTGAAGGGAGCATGCTTGGATAGAAAGTTCTTTAAAAGAAAGAAGAGGAAGAAAGGGCCACTAAATTCAAAGTTCATTAGAATTAAACTGTGCCTAAAACCTGAAAATCCACACTTTAAAAATTCTGCCCTTTAACTGTGGAAAGATGTGAAGGGCAAGCTACATTTGACTGTTCTAATAGCCCAAAGCCTTTTCCAAACAGAAAGCATCGGTGAATGTTTCCGCCTGGAACTGAAACTAGTATGTGAGTTTGAAAACTTCAATTGAAAAATACTCATGTGTGTCAGGGATTTCTATGACAGTGGTCAAGAGTAAAAATGTTGTTAAAAACAACAGAAACAGAAAAGTGACAGATGTTAGGGTTTTGATGACTTGTTATATCTAGAATTTTCATCACCTGGTTGTCAGAAATTCAATTTACTTGAGAAAAGTGGTCTTGTTTGAATGATTTGCTTATTTCTGCTAAGAAACTTTTTAATTAATACTTCTGCAATTCTTTTTTGTTGTTTTTTTTTTCTACACCTTCAAGCCTTCAAGTTCTGTGGAGACATTCTTTGATTCTCTTGTGAGGCAGGCAAAGATCCCCAACATTTTCTCCTTGCAGATGTGTGGTGCTGGATTGCCTGTTTCTGGAAGTGGTACCAACGGAGGTAGTCTTGTGGGTATCTGTCAATCTGAGAGGGAAGATGTATCTTCGTTAATCTCTCTCCCTCTTTTCTATGACTATCCTACTTCCAAATTTAGTTTTTAACCATGAAATACTTCAGATTTTTTTAAGGTAAAGTTAAGCATTTAAGCAAAACTCAAGTGTCTGTTTTCATTCTCCATTCTTACTTACTTTTTCAAGTTTGAATAAACTTCCGCATTTCAAGTTAAATCTTATTAAAGAAAAACATAAATGTTATGGTGTTTCCTCAGGGCAGATTCTGCTACCTTTTTCAAACTGAGTAGTCCCTTACTCAGCTGCTTATCTTGTTCAGTCTTACCAAAATGCTGCAGTACTTTTTTTACATGATGTGAAAAGGGGGAGAGGAATCAAGGCTCTTTTCCTTTTTTGTAGGCAACATGTTAAAGCAAAAAATCTGAAGACCAGATTTTCTACTTATTGTGATTCTGGAAAGTCTTTCCATCAGTTTTAGTAGGACTGAGAATTGGCCATTATTTATCTGGAATAGAGATTTGAATGACTGTTCTCAAATTATGCTGAAATAAGCATATCAGCACATGAGTTGATCACAAATAGTTATTTTGTAGTGAATCCATACACAGTAAATGTTAACAAACATGAGATAGATGAAGTTCAAGAGAGAACTGGCTTATGTTAGTTCAGTTCAAAGTCTGATGGTCTGGTATGCTTCCAGTCGGCTCCAGTGTACATTATGATGGAAGCTAACAGTGACAGCAGTGATAGGATGGTCATATTCCATTTTGGTTGTGTGTAAGAAAAATGAAATGTTCTTGAACAGTATTAAGGTTTTTCTGATCTGATAAAGTGAATTTATGATGTGCAAGTTTAATATTCTGTCCCATTTTTATACATTGGCTAGATTAAACCACTGAAGATACTGTTTCAATTTCAAACAGTGGAACTTTCATAATAGGATCAGTGGTAGCTTGTAGATGAATGCTGGTAATTTGGCCCAATGTAGGAATTCTTTTTGAAGCACAATCTATGTAATGTCTAGATGTTTCACACCGCTTTATTATTGACAAAGAATATGTCAGTAAAATCCTTACAAATGGTGCTAAGTTAAAATTCTTATGCCCTGTGTATCACAGTTAAATATTCTGCTTTTATCGTGTGCTTACTCCAAATCTAAACATACAGGATTTTAAAGCATGGGAATTCCTTTCTCCTTTCCCTCAGGTTCTGGGTGGAATTGAACCAAGTCTGTACAAGGGAGATATTTGGTACACACCGATCAAAGAGGAGTGGTATTACCAGGTTGAAATTCTCAAACTGGAGGTTGGAGGACAAAACCTTGAACTGGACTGTAGAGAGGTATTTGCAGTTATGTGTTTCTGTCTAAGAAAAACACTTAATTGATCAGTTTTGACTTCGCAAGCAGGTGTGTATTGAAGTCTCCTCTGAGAATTAAGGCTGCATGGTAACTTTGAAAAGGAATGAGCCATGTGAAATGCAAGGTGTACATCAAGCACGCTAAAATTGCTTCAAAGAGGACTTTAAAGCCATTAGTGGTATTCTCAGTAAACTTAAGAACTAAGTTACAGTTGTTAAATGAACAGTCCACTGAAAATAAGGCTGCTGTGGTTTGGAAGAGCTCAGCCTCCTGGCTAGTTTCAGTTGTAACAGGGGTGTCTTAACACTGAAGATGGTGCATTAACTCCAGGAGACAACAGACACTAAACGACTACCATGTACGGTTTTCTGTTACACAGCAAAATAAGCTGAAGGGTTTTAAAGCAATTCTGGTCAAATAAAGAAAAGGAAAGATTTTTGGATTGACTCCTGTAGAGATGTCTAAGCATGTAATTCACAGTGGCAGTGGGCAGGTGTCAACCTGGGACACTTCCCAAAGGATCTCATTCTATGCCTCCTTTTTTTATTTTTGTAATCCACCTTTTATCGCTTCAGCCTTGCCAGGTATCATTCCTGACGGACATGTTTTCTGTTGTTATTCGGAATAATGTTATGCTATCTCTGGATCAGTCTAATGAGACTGTGTTGTTGCAATTTTTATTCCAAAGCTCTTTCTTTTTTTTTTCTGAAGGATATGTGCATATGTATGTGTTTTGTTTCTTCCTGTTGCTCATTGCTATTCATGCTCTGATTTTAGTTCTATAATTTTCATGTCCTGTTTTCATTAAACATCTTAATTTTATCTTGTGCTTATTCTCTTAGTTGGAAATCATTGGGACATGATAATTCTAAAGTTTTTATAGTTCTTATAAAATTCATGATAAAAACCTTATGTGTGCATAACTATTTCCATACAAAATACAAAACTCATATTGCCATATAAAATATTTAAAATGAGTCATACTGTCTTTCAACTTAATAAGCAAAACAAGGTCTATTTAAATGCCTCTATAAAGGAAAGCAAAACCACTATGTTTGCTTTTCTTTCTTACCTTATGAAAGAGACAATATGTTTTTGAAGAGGAGCCCTTATACTAAGGGTTTAATACATGCTGTTTCCAGAAAACAACTTGCTTAAAAATCTAGGGGTGTTACAAAATTTCCTGTTATTGTTGCTCTTTTCTAAGCCAAGGTTTGCTTTCACATTGTTTGCGTTAGCACAGTATGCTAATCACCGGTACAGAAGGCATCATTCCTTTCTTGATCAAAGGAGGTCTTCCTGTAAAAATTTAGAGGAAGAACAGTAAATCAGAGCTAGTACAATTAAAGTTTGGCTAGTTAGGGGCTTGCAGAGGATGATAATTCACTGTATAGGATGATGAACTATATGCCCTTTCTCCTCTTAGTTGTCTTCTAGGAAATGGAACATTTCTTTTAACCATCATCCGAGACTACTCCTTTCCTTGCCAGAGAAAAGTAGTCCCCTCGCTTCAATGCTGGGAATCTGTACAGTATTACACTGCAGATGTGGCCTTGAGCCTTGCAGACCAGGGCTGAGAGAAGTACTGAGCTGCCAGCAGTGCAGGCTGCACAGAGTGCCCTGTTAAACATTAACCAGGAAGACTAAGAAGGCAAGTTGCTGCCTGCTCCAAGTATGCTGTACACAGCATGAAAATCCAGGTGCTTAGTCCCTAGCCGAGCAATTGTGCTGCTCCAGGCATTTTGCATGGGTTTGTCAGTGGTGACCCTCTTGGCTGGGCCTTCTACCTACTTTTTTTCCAGGGGTGGCTTTCTAGGACAGTGGCAATTGCATATTTGTGGTATAGATCTGTTAAACTGGACTCCACAATGCCTTGATATTTCTCTCCACTCTTTAGAAGTATTTCTGTGTATTCTAAATGGTTTCCTGTTTGCTTTTCTTTCAGCTCTGCTTGGCAGCCTATAGCAGCTCTTTCAAAAAGTGAATATCTAAGTTAGTTACTTTTTTGTTTGGTGGGTTTTATTTTCATCACTGTGCTAAAGATATTCTGTATGACTTGATAACATCTAAACGAAAGTATTTTAAATTTGCTTGCTGTTTAACCTCTTCCTAAAAAGCCTATGCTGTATATTATTCTCTGTCTTATGATTATGCCATAAATATGGCACTGTTCAGTTATATTGATCCTACTGCCTAAGCTGGCAACAAAAGTAGTTAATTCAAACAGCTGTCACTGCTACTTGCTTCCCCTCCTCCCCCACTTATTCACAGTTTTTAAGGGGTTCATGAAAAAAATATATACCTTTTAAAATGTTTATTCTTTGTTTGATGTATCTGAAATTGGCTGAAATATCCTTATCTGAGGGTTTGGGTTTTAATAATGAAATGTTTGCTTAGGGGTTTTAGTGCCAGTTTTGAGGCAGCCAGATTCAAATTTCAAGTGGGTTTTATACATGGGTTTTTTTCTGTGTTTTAGTGGTTTTCAGCAGTCAAAAGAGAAATGTCTGGCACTTGGCATTTGTACTCTTGAGCCAGTACCAAGTGTGACTTCTAGTGAGGTATAATGCTCCATGAGTATTCTTGAATTAGATGTACCAGCCATTAAAAGTAAGTTGCTGCTTTGTGTTTAAACTAGAGCGAGTTGTTTCCATTATAGCAGAGACCTTGATTCAGGGCTTGGACATACTTGTAAGCTACATCAGCATGCTTAGCATCTGTCTGTACTGACCATGAGAGTTCTTCTGCCCCAAAGCATATGGGAAGTAAAGCAGATTAGCTCACAGCTCTGACAGGGGCTGGGGTTTACTTCTTTTTACAGTGGTTTGGCTATTTGCACCAGCTGTGGTAGCACACAGTAATTTCCCAAGTGGTGCAGATAACCTCAGTCTTGTGTCTAGGCTGACCGTATCCTGCTTTTGCTCTCAAACTTCATTTGAATTCAAGCTATCAAGTAAAGAGAGCTGCCGACAGGTATGACATGTGGCTTTGGGAAGACAGCTATCAAAAAGGAACAGCTTTGTCATTGTTATGAAGCAGTGGAGTCTGCATTACATAGCTACAGTGTATAACTTCTTTAATTTTTTCACCCTCCCTAGTACAATGCTGATAAAGCGATAGTAGACAGTGGAACCACGCTTCTCCGTCTGCCCCAGAAAGTCTTCAGTGCAGTTGTGCAAGCGATAGCTCGCACATCCCTGGTAAGCTAATGTCATTCAATCTGCTCAAAATGTTAAATTCCTATTAAATGATCACATCTTTGAAAGGAGTGTCATCTTTGCTATCTACCTTGTAAGTGATAGGGTTTTAACCTGGGGGGAGCAGCATCTTTCCTGATCTACTTCTGTTAATAAGTGAGGAGTGACTGATAGTCTTAGGAAACGGAAAAGACAAAGGAAGATGTGAAGATGGAAAGGGAGAAGGGAAAAGGGTGGTCCAAGTACAAAACAGGAATATGTGTATGAAAATGCATCAGAAATAGTGCAAAGATGGAATATTTTGTTCTAAGCATTTCAGAAACATGGGCATAATACCTGCTGCTCTGATTCAAAGTATAAAGAGTGCAAAAATCAGTCCTTTCACTAAAAATGGAGTGTTTATAAAGTGGAAGAACCTGCTATTGCAAGCAGTTCCTTTCCAAGTATAATGCCTATTGTTGTATAGAATGGATGCTATTCATTAGGATTATTCATATCAAGAAAACTGCTTTTGACCTTCATTATTGAATTATTTATGTTTAAAGGAGTCTTTCTTTGGAAATAGTGTGGGCTTTAGAAGTAGGGCATGGAAATGGTGGATTTCTGTGAGTGTAGAGTAGCCAAAGCCGCATTTTCTGGTTAATAAAAACTGTTCTTAAATTTTGGTTGAATACAGTGCACAGCGCCAAGAAGGTTAAAGATGAAGAATAAATCCCAGATATTTCAGTGTGAACAATTTAAACATTTTTGTCACAGATTCACAATCAGACAGCCGTACTTGTTGCAAATCACAGGAAATACAGTAACTGGACTATTGGCTAGCTGCCCAAAAGACAGAATATTTGCCAGTATGCTGATAATTCAAGATTTAGATCCTTTTCCTACCTGATTGAGAGCAGAGATTTGGCATGAAGTGTTCTCCACTGCCTTCAAGTGTCCAGTATCTGATATAAATGTACTAGTTACCTTATGTAGCTCAACTTCCCTAGTTGAAAAGTTTTCTGTTTGCAAAGCACTTAAGTATTGACTGGAACAATTTCAGTCAATGAAGGGGGAATTGTAAGAAGCCTACCCAAGATATCTTGTAATGGCACCTTGTGGTAGGGCATCCTCCTGTGAAGTGAATCACAGCAGTCCACACTCCTCTCTGGTCTTGGTCAGGACATTTGAACTAAGATCTTCCACATGACAAGTAAATAGTCAACTGATCAATAAAGTATTAGAGGGAAACCACTCACTTGTTCTGCTTGATGGTTTCTGGTCATTCTATTAAAAATGCATAAACTAGCTCTTCTCTTTTAGGGTTTCTTTTTAATCTCAAGGACCTCGCTGCTGTACCCATTTCCCTCCACACACACACACACACACACAAAACCCCAGCTTTCACAGCTCTAAACAAAGGAGATAATCTATTAAATAAGAAAGCAGTTACAAGATGTAAGGATCAGATTCCAGCTGTGTAGGAGCAATGTCAAGAAAATGGATATTTTCAGTAATTGTACCATAGCATCACAACTGTACTTTTAGCACTTTGTGCTTCTGTCAGGCTATGTACCATTGAAACATAAAATCATCTGCTGTAGTCAGACATACTTCTCTGACCACAGGTGATCTAGGTTAACAAGTTCCTTCTCCTAGCAGCTTGTTGTGAGCTTCCCAGCAAGATGTTATTGCCCCCTCAGGTATACTGGGATAACTGCATGTGAAGCGTTCCATCTCCATGAAAATCCAAGGCTGTGAGCTTTATGCTCTTCAGTGGTGCAGATATTTTTTTTAAACCTTACTTATTTGGACTGACATCTTTTAGGGAGAAGCTGTAGATGCAGTTTGATATTGGCAAGTCTGAAGGGTGCTGGTTTGGGTAGATGGGCAGAGGTGAGCCACAGAGGGGTGGCATTTACTGCACCTCACTGAGCTGAAGTCAAAACAGCATGTCTGCTCATACAGAGTGAAAATTAGCAGGTAATACAAAGTTAATAACTTGAAGAAAGGAAGGCTCAAATAAACCTAAAAACTTCATTTTAATAATCTTTTAGGTGTCATACAGCCAAATCCCTCCAATGCATTTCTTCAGCGTACAGAAGTAAGGCAAAGAAATGCAATGTAATAAACAGTCTTCTTGGGAAATGAAAGTAGACACTTAACACAGAGCACTTTGTGGGCTTGGTCTGTCCAGTGTGGCTGCTACCATGCAGTTCCTTCAGATCACAAGCTCTGCTTTCCAAGAGAAAATGAAAAGAGAGAAGAACTGTATTTTCAGCAGGTGTGGCCTGGGATTTATCTGTGAGGGGGCAGAGCATTCTGTCCTGTGCCAAGAGATGTAGTTGCGCACACATTGAGAGCTAAGGGTAAACCGAGTCTGTATGTGGGGGTAAGTCTCACTGTGTGCTTTCATGAGTGTATGCTTTCTGGCCCCAAACCAAGAATTAAGCCCCTGGAAGTAGTAAGAGCCTAATATTGTGCAAATATTATTGTGTGTGGGATGGGGTGAATACTTGTGACCTGTTAAAATGCCATATAACTAATGTATGAGCTGATGTTTACAAAATAATCAGTATCACAGTTAAATACAAATGAGGGGAGTGGAGAGGACGGATTCTGTCTTTTTCCTTTCCCAAAGGGGAGGCTTTGGCTGTGCAGCATCAGAACAAGATACTGCCTTGGATGTTCCTTCATGTGGGAACGAGAACCAGCGCAAAGTAATGCACTCAAATAAGGCAGGTTTTTCATCTGATCTGGCAGCAGATCAGCTTCAGGGAGCAGGAACATCGGGCAAGATGTTTGTCTTAGGCAAACAAGCTCTGCAGAGGTTTGCTTTTTGCTTTATTAGTGATGTATTATATAATACATTAAAAACTACTGTTAATCTTATTTCAAGAGCATGTCAAGTTGTATTGGCAGTGAGTGGCAGGGCAGCAAAAGACAGAGGGATGTGTTTCTTTCCACTGACTGTAGCAGACCTTGATTCCTCTAGATGCCAGGAGATGCTGGCTTAGCCCTTGGCTTCAAAACCCTAAAGCCGAGTAAGAAGCTGTAGGTCTGTGAGGAAGTGAGATGACTCCATTACATACTCATGGCTTTTGTATTTTGGTTTGTGTTTCTAAAATACGTCTGCTGCTTCAAAACATCGGCATTTGTTCAGAGCTCTTCAGAGAAGAGGTAGATGGGTAGTAAGAGCCTCTTGATGCTTTTCCTCTGTGGTACTGATTTCTCAGGGAGGTTCTACATGTCCATTGCAGAAGTGGAAGTAATGAGACACAAATGGGGAGGGAAGGAAGAGCTAAACTTACTTTGCCTCTTCCCCTTTCTTCCAAATCACAATGGGCTATGATACACCTTGATTTGTGTGTTGGGTTTTTGCTTTGATCCTTAAAGAAAAAGCTCCTTGTAAGACTTGTGTTTCTCTATGGGAATTGAAGAAGTATTGAGCTGTGGTAGACACCATTTACAAAAATCTTATCAAAATGTCTGTAATCTGTATGCATTTTCTTTTTTTTTTTTTTTTTTAATAGATACAAGAATTCTCTTCTGGTTTCTGGACTGGTTCACAGCTTGCATGCTGGGATAAAACTGAAAGACCCTGGTCCTTATTTCCCAAACTCTCTATATATCTAAGAGATGAAAACTCCAGTAGGTCATTTCGGATCTCTATCCTACCACAGGTCTCAACATTCTTTGTTTATTCATTTATGCATTTATTTTTACTGTTATAAAGCAAATTCTCTTAAAAAAATAGGAGCTATTTTTAGCCATAATAGAGAACTGTCTTACTGTATGCAAGGGAAATCTTTTAAAATGACATTTTAAAAATCAGATTGTAAATTCTTTCCTGTTAGGGTGGTGAGGCACTGGAATCGGTTGCCCAGGGAGGTTGTGAGTGCTCCATCCCTGGCGGTGTTCAAGGCCAGGTTGGATGAAGCCTTGGGTGGGATGGTTTAGTGTGAGATGTCCCTGTCCATGACAGGGGGGTTGGAACTAGATGATCTTGAGGTCCTTTCCAACCCTAACTATTCTATGATTCTATGATTCTATAAATAGGGAAGATAACATACTTGTCTAACCTAAAACAAACAAGGAAAACAGTTTCCCAGTGAGTGCGCAGTCCATGTAGTTGGGAATGATTTTTTCAAACTGTCAGGAAAAATAGGCAAGTTCTTGTTTTGTTTTCATGAGCTTTAACCATATTAAATGTGAGTACAGAATGTGTGTGTTTTGTTTTGATCTTCTTATTTTGGGAAGCAAATTGATCTGGTTTCTGTGGCATTCATGTGATGTCTTCACCATTTTCCGTAACTTGGTTTGCTTACCTTTCATTAATATTCCATCCCAGCTTTTAGAAAAAAAATTGCCACTTTTATTTTTCCTTTCTGGCTTCCACTCCTAGTATAGGCTGCAATACAGGCTAGTATCCTCTGACATTGCTAATGTTTTACCTCAGGGGATGGTCAGGAGCAGAGGGGAGAATGAACCTATTAATTAAGTGTATTTTTAACTTGAAATATAGTAAAACCTTATGATAAGCTTTTTCTGTATTGATCATGTAGCTTGGCAATCTTTCATCTTCCCTGAGGGCAGAAGGGGTAAAATGTGACTTGAATTTATGAATCTAGAGCCTTGAAGCTGACACTGACTGCTTTCTGAATCAATTCCATCCTGATAATCTTGTAAATAATAAAATTATTCTCTAATTTGAGTTCATATGCCAAATTCTTTCTCAGCTATCCTTCCCTTATGGAAAATACAGTTAAAAGTGGCTCTCATGAATTTGCTGTTGACCTTCACATAGTGACCAACTGTGTTCAAATTTAAGCTTAGAATCCGAGAGCTTTACATCTTACCTGCATGTAAGCTCTGTCTGACCAGTTTTAAATCATGTACAGAAATCTGCTTGCCCCAATTCATTCTCTGTTTCCAGTGGAGTTTGAGTGCTTGCATATCAAAATCAAGAAGTCTGAACTTGTAAGTACTGTGTGGTGTTGCTTCTTACACTCTGTCATCTTTATTTTATTTTATTTTTTTAATAGCTTTATATTCAACCTATCCTTGGAATAGGAGAGACTTTACAGTGCTACCGATTTGGCATCTCTTCCTCCACAAATGCCCTAGTTATTGGTGCTACAGTCATGGAAGGCTTCTATGTAATATTTGACAGAGCCCAGAGGAGAGTGGGCTTTGCAGTGAGTCCATGTGCAGGTAAGAGAAATACAGTTCAGGACTTGGTGGGTGAGGAAACACCTGGTCTCTCAGAGAAAACCTTGACACTTATCTGAAGGGGAAAAGCGTGATTACTCATGATGTGTGAAGGGTGTATTCTTGAGCAATCCCAAGTTATTCACATTTCAAGGGGAGAAAAAAAAAAGCTGTCTTGCACACAAGTCTTTTGGCATGAAGTAAATCAGCCTCAGCTCTGGGTATCTTAGATGCATTCTTCCCTCTGAGAGATCTTCTTTCTGAGACATCTGTCTCTGTGTGCAGTTTCCCCGACAGTTCCATGAGACAAGGTCCTGTTTTTAATGCAGCTTCATTATTGTATAGTTCCTGTTCTAATTTGCAGATAAATTAATTCTTCAACTAACTTTTGGAATGTGTAGTCAAGTACCTTACTCGCGCTTTTCTTTTAGTGTAAACTGTGCCTTTTCAGCCTCTCTTTCTTTCAGTAAGAAAGAGCTAAGATGAAAATGGGACTCGGATAAAGACTTGTGGTGTTTGTGTTGGTTCTAAACAAATAGTTTTCTCACTGTAAGTAGAAAGTCATTGATTTTTTAATTATCTGCTGAGGAAATGTGGAAAAGCGCTTTTTTTTTTTTTTTTGGATTATTTTAAAGCGCTGGTCAGTTTGCCTTTTCATGATTTCTCTTATCTCATCGAGTGTAGTTAAAAACAGAAGTTTTGAGGTTTCCTCCCCTGTTGTTGAGCCATTGCTTTATCACCACAGGAGCATGCAAGTGGGAGAGGAGGGAAGGGACATGAACCCATATCCAAGTTCCTGTCCTAGACCGAAATGGTGACGCATGGAAAACATTGCATCATCTGAGATTTTCATGAGAAAAGGACTACTGCTGACAGTGCTTCTTTAATCCCCAGTATTTATGTTAGAGAGGGTAAGGGCAATAAGTAGTTGAATGCTTAATGCAACCTGGTAATTGAGGGGAAAAAGAGAGCCTAGGTAGCTGAGTTGTAGCTCCAGGGCATTTTAAAAGCCTTTCTTTTTTTTTAATCTCTCTATTGTTAATGGGCTGAAAATTGTCATCTTTGAGCTTACTATGAAAGAAAATCTGGATATTGATGTGGACCTCTATGAGGTACCATGCAGTGATGAAAGACACATTTTGAATGTGTCTGGAAGGAAAGTGTAACTAGACAAATACTACAAACCAGGTTTTCCTGCCTTTCATTTTTCCTTATGCTTTCTAACTGCAATTTCAGCAAGCACAGAGCTGCCTCTTGTCCCTGTTATGCTGCTACCATTAATGGAGAGGGGAGGGGGCTTTTGACAGAACATACTGACCAACATCTAGTCAGCAGGGGCCACAAGTCAGCTGATGCTCATAAGAACACTTTGACAGCAGATCTTTGTTAAGAGAAAGAGCTGGTGAACCATAATAACACCTGAATGTTAATATTGCTACGTAAAAGTGGAGTTTGGCCATTCCAAGTAGCTCTGCCAACCTTGTGTAAAGAGGGAGACCTGAGCTTGTGGAGCAGAAATGAAATCTGAATTTGCATGAGCTTGGACACATAATAATACCCAGCTGGTGCTAGAAGGCATTTCCTCCTTATTTCTTTGTCCATGTTTCATGCATATGTCTAACCTAGCATCATGGGAACTTAGCTTCTTGAGAAATCAGATGACATAAGCCACTGACTGAGACAAGATACACTGATTTGTCAGACTCCACTCACGGGGCAGATGACATTTTGCTGGATATGCCAGTTGATTTGAATCCATTCCAACACAGCTTGTGATTTCCGTATTTAACACTGCTTTCATCAGAAAACCACAACTGTGAGTGGCTAGCAGTCTCTGCAGTGTGAGGGATTAAGCTGCCTAACTGGCTTCCTGTGGAGGCCAGCTATGTCCTTCATAGGAACTATATTAATGTAATTTATTTGGAGCTTTTTAGTCTGTTCGTGGACATAAATTAAATTGAATGACTGGTGGCATAAATTTTCAGAAATATTGAAATATGAAAGACCCTTTGGTGTGGCTTTGCAATGACCTATGCTTTCATGTTTACAATAGTGTTAATGCTAAATTTAAGCCCATGTTTTTATAAGATGTTAAACAGGTATGTGATGAATATAAAAATGAGGGGAACAGGACTAAAGGCTTTAACATCATTGAACTTTCTGTTGAGACTTGGCTAGACATGAAAACTGCCTTATTCTGCAATACTTGCACTGTTTTCATTCTCCAGGATGTACCAAGAGTTAGGAGAGTTAGATAGATTCCTGCAGGAAGCTATTCTATTGTAGCAGGAAAAGAAATTTGCTTTTTCCTCAATATGGGAAGCCCTTGAAGACTTAATTCTGCCCATTACTAATTTCAGATTGTTTCAAGCTCCCTGTTGATGATTTCAGGGATAACTTACTGTTTACAGGATGACTAGAAAAGGCTTGAATCAGGTTCCTTCTTGAGACAATATGTTCAGATCAACTAGGTAGTATTGGTGAAGCGACCTAATGGTACCTTGACATCAAGCACAATTAGACATCTAGTATTTTTGTAGTAAGTGAGAAGATCCTAAGAGCAGCGCTTAGATGGTTTTAAGAAGGAAGTGCACCAAGCACTCTAATCTACATTAAACTGTGATGAGACAGAATGCACCCAGATTTGTGGGCACTGAACTTGGGAGAATGGATGGCATGATGAATAGCAGAGCTTCGGTCCAGAAAGGCCTTAGTAACCAGGAAGACTGGGCAGCAGAAACCTCGAGTTTCAGTGAACAGAAGTGCAAAGGTTCTGCACCTCAAGCAGAAAACCAGCATTCATGGGTACAGTCTGAGAAGGGACTGGCTGAATAGCAGCCTTGCGGAAGAACAGCTAGGTATTATAGTGGGCCCTAAACTGAATGCAAGCCAAGATTGAGTGCAAGTGAAACTACATAACAAAGGGCAACACCCACCAGTTACGTTCAGGAAGGCTCAAGTTGGACATGAGGAATTTCTTCTTCACCAGGAAGGTGGCACAGCACTGAAACAGGCTGCCCAGGGGGATCCATGCATCTCTATCCTCAAGGTTTTACCAGACCTGGCTGGATAAAGCTGCAAGTGACCTGATCTATTGATGGTGACAGTCCTGCTTGGAGTAAGAGGCTGGACTAGGTGACTCTCAGGGGCCCCTTCCAAGCCACAATTTACAACTTTATGATAAATTTGATCTAACTTCAGGTTTGCTTCCTTTCCAAACCACCCAAGATGGTGAGTGAGTGTGTTAAAATTCTACATAAATGTTATAAACCAGCATTTTCCAGAGGTGCCATTTTTATCCTGTAATCATCAATAATGAAAATCTTATTTATTCGACATCAAGCATTTATTGTAGGTAGCTACCAGATACTCTTAAAAAATATGCCAAAATACCCTAATTCCTCTAATGCGTAAATACACTACGGGTGTGTGACTGTTAGTTTATGTTAAGGACTTGTTTGAACAATTTAAGCAAATTTCTTCTCTTTTGATTTCCTCTCACTTTCACTGGGGGTGGAAGACAGTGAGGGAAAACTTTTGGTTTTGGAGGGAAGAAAGCAGAGGCTGTGCTGCTATCAAGTATTCTCAAAATGTAATTTAAATTGTTGGCCACTATGGCAACAGTTTTGTATTGCCTTTTTTAATAGGAGTAATTGTTGCACTCAAGCCAAATAATGAGTAATTAGGGACTGTATATTTTCAAAGCTGTCTCCAGCATGGAAAATTATGCTGCTTTTTTTACTTCTTCAAAACACTAAATTCCTAGGTAGTAGTACTTATACCTTGCATTTCACATTAGTATTATATGTTGTTTAGCTTGGTTTTGCTGCAGAACTTCATAAAGACAGATTAAATGGTGCAAGGGGGTGAGATGTCCAGAAAAAACAATTACACGGTAGACAAATTGCAGTAGTGGGACTCTGAACAAAACTGATTTCTGCCACAGACCTCCTAGGTAGTCTTGTACAAGTCTGTCCACTGCTACGCAGCTCCTTTATCATATCTGTGTAAGAGCCATGTCTTGGCAAAGATATGCTGACAATATAAGGTACATGGGCCAGTTTATTGCCATCTGGTGAGCTGAGATACTACATGTTTGGTATTCACCAGTGTTATTACGATAGTTGTGCATGCAGTCTCAGCTTTCACCCTCTCCACTCCAGCCCCTTATTGCTGCTAAAGGAGTCTTCCCACGCTTGCAGCTGGAGAAGGGGTTGGTTCAGTTGAGTGATTCTACAAAAAATTCCTCGTTTGGGCATTTTGTTTGCTGTGAAAGGTTGGTTTTCTATCTAATCAGTGAGTTGTGCTGACTGCCCTTGCAGCCAGTTACTAGCACCAGCAGAAAAGAGGCACTGAGGGACAAAACTGAGGGCAAGCAGGACTGTCTCTTTCAGCGGCAGCCTGCAATTAACTTGAATTAAGTCTCTTAATTTTAATAAGACTTAAAGGTTAAAGTAATATGAGGTGTTAGGAGGCCAGAGACTGAATACCAGCTAAAATCTCTCCCAGTAAATTGCAGATAGAGCAGCCCACCTATTCTGCATTTGTTTCTGCACAAAAAATCTTAAAGACCACCTTCCTGCTTTTCCAAAACACAGATTTACCTCTTCCTTCCAAAGGGTATTTTATACTAAACTCTTTAAACATGCTTTCAGGAGTCATGTCTAAGATTTGTGTAAATAAGAAACACTGTTTTCAGCAGGCAGGATCACTTAGAATTTGGCGAGAATTTGTGTGTGAAACAAACAAGAAATGAAGCAGGAAGGTTAAAACTGAGGTCTTTATAAGAAATACGCAAATGTGTCTTGAAGTATCTGACCAGAGAAGTGAATGGTTAACTGTTAACTGTTTGGAAGGCTGGTTAAAATACACAGACAGTACTAACTGCAGGCTCCTAGTTGCCCCAGGCAAGCTAAAAGGTGTCCATCCTTCCCTGGCCACACACCTGCAGATATGAAGTGCTCTGAATTTTTGTTGCCCTAGGCAACTCACTTGCTCTGCCTTTACAATACAGGTAGCCCTGTCCACAACTCGGGTGAACTTTGCTGCTCTTGCCATGGTTACTGTGACAACCATGAGCAGCATAACTCTTTTTAGCAGATACTGGTTTAACAAGTAGGGAATTGTGATGGCAAGGAAACAAGTCACACACTCTCTGATGTTACTGAGATGGATGGCTGTTCAAGAACGAAGCTGACAAGGCACCCCTTCATGCTTTTTTCCTTAGCTTTGTCATCTCCATTTTTCGAGCTGCTATGTTAGCTTCTCCCTCCCTGCCCAACAGCACTGCTCCTTCATGTCCCAGGTCCTCAGTCCTGACACTGACCTTTTTCTCCAGTGTTCCCCTTTTCTGGACAGCCTTCACCCAGCTCTTCTGCCTCACTTCCTTCTGAATTTTCGCCTCCACCCTGCACCTTGTGTTTAGGATACAGTCCTTTAAGGTATCTGTGAAGCTAATGAACCTGCATGCTGCTCCCTAAGACCCTGGTAGATAGTAAACCCAGAAGATGTAAGAATCATCTGAGGTACTCTTCCGGTTGTTTCGAATGCTGAAAATAAAGTTAAACTGCCCAGGATCTGACCTACTCCGGTGTAGATGTAGGATTTTTAAGCTTTGTTAAATTGACATTTCTGAAAGGTTAGTCCAGGGACAAAAGGTGATTCAGTGGCTTGGGCTTTAACTTCATCTGCAAAAGATCTGATTTAACTGTCTGTTCTCTCATTGATAGTAGGTAGATCTGGGTAGATGTGGGATGTGATGGTCTCATGCTTGAGATTCCCATTTTATAAACATGGGCTACTAGCATTTTTATTGCAATGAGAAATATAAGAAAACATGAGATGTATGATAATGGAGGGAGAGAGATACATAGATATTTAGGCTAGATCTCTTGTTATTTGCTTTTAAATGGTGTCTGTAGACTTCATATTTTCCTTTTTGTAATTTCTCAGAAGTTGATGGCTCGCCAGTATCTGAGATTGAAGGCCCTTTCACAACAGCAGATGTTGCAAGCAACTGTGTTTCGAGCGTTTCTTTCCATGAACCAGTGTTGTGGATTGCTTCCTATGCTCTCATGAGCCTGTGTGGAGTTATCCTTCTTATATTGATCATCCTGCTGCTTATTCCACCACGGTGCCAGCATCGCTACACTGACAATGACGTGGTCAATGACGAATCCTCCTTAGTGCGTCATCGATGGAAATGAGAACTTGATCGTCAAATCTGGGACTTAGAATGGAAAACAAAGTACTTTGCCAAGGGGAAGAAGCCAATGCCTCAGTCCTTTCTACGTTTATTGCAAATTGCTGTTGAAATCCAGCCAAATATCCTGCATTACAACTTTTTAAACTTTATTTTCTAACACTGATTCTGAACCAAAGCACTGTTAACCATCGCTTAAGTGCTACGGTACTGGATTTGCTACTGCAGTAAAATGAGCCTTAGTGCTCGCAATAGTACCTTCTCTTTTTTTTTTTTTTTTGAAAAAAAAGGAGAGAGAGAACCCCCACACCATGCTGTTCTTCCACTGTCCATCCCTCTCACAAAAAAAGAGCTGTCAGTATTTTCTAACTAATCAAGCCCTGACTGTAAGAAAAGAGAAAAAACTTAATAATCTTTCTTATTAATTGCATTAAATTAATACTGCTTTATGTTTACATCAATTCATTTTGAAACTGTGCTTATGGTGCGGGGGAGGGAGAAAGGCCAGACTTAAGCAGCAGAGAAAAGCAAATGAGGTCAGGAAGAAATGTTGGTCTGTGAGTTTTTTTCCTCAAGATCACTGCTGCCACTTGAGAGGGTCGCCCTTCCTGAGTGTCATTACAAAATAGCTTGAGGAGGTGAAAACTGGGGAACAAACCTGTTCAGCCTTAGTGTAAAACAAGACTACCTCTCTTAATTTACAAGGATGATACCACTGGCTTGGAACTGGTCTTGAAGCACAAGATGCTCCATACAACCAAATGCAACTCCTTGGCTTTGAAGTAGTGGATTTTATAAAAATTAACACTTCATGACTTTCCACTTCAGTGCACAAAAGAAAAGCCTCTCAGTTTTCCCCCTGATGTGGAGTTTTGTGGGGTTGGTTGGGTTTTTTAGAGTTAAGGATGACTGATACTTAGAAAAGGCTGGTCTTCGTATGTATTAGACAGATGATAAAGTTCAGGTCTGTGTTCTGCCATGTCTTTTGCTGTATCTGAAAACAAACATGGTAAAACTAAAAACAATAGTGGGAGAGAGCAGGAAAGAATGTATTTGACCAGACCTCCACTGTACAAGCACAAGTCTTAATGCCAAGGTCAGAACATGGTATTTTCTTTGCAAATACAACAATTTTTCCTGTATCAAGTCAGTGAGCATTGCAGGACCTCCATCTCTTTCCTATAACACTGGCATAGTGAGGTTGAAAGATAAACAATACAAGGTTGAGGAGTCCCATGATAACTATTAGTTATCTGGTTTGGGGGCAGGGGAAAGGAATAAAAAGAAAAAAAAAATGGGAAAAAATTCCTTTGCATTTCGATAGCAGAGCAGTCTGCATGTCTGTGTGGGAAACAAGGAGGAAAAAAAGGAAGCTTGGCTCTGAATCTGACAATCCCTTGCCTAGAAAATTTTCTGCCTATAGTCCCTTCAGTATGGCTTTCTGATTCACACTGCCTCTGCATCTGACTGCATGGAATAAGCAAAGACTTCTTCTTTTCCGAAATGGTGCTTTTACAGGGGTGAACATAATGTGTGTGAAAATAAAGCACTCTTGGTTTTTATTAATTAACTCGTGTATTTCACTTCATAACTGGAAGTGCCTGTGGTTTTCTTTCCTTTTTAATTCTTGTACTTTAAAACTGCTTGGCTGAACACAGTAAAATGATAGGTGTCATGATGCTATGTCTGAAAATTATTTCTCTTGGAATTAGGAGGAGCTTTTGAGTTTGCCTCCCTCCTTTGCCTCTTAGTTTGTAAAAGGAGAAAAATGATGAATTATAAGAAATGTAAGAAACTGTAGAGCTTAGGTGTTTCTCTGTATTCTATTTTCCATGTTTCTTTTTTAATGTCTTATAATTAGAATTTTTAGTACACATTATAACAAAAAGAAGTTCCCTTGAGTTTTTCTTAAAGCAGTATACTTTACTCTGAAAAGACAGCGTGGTGTTTCCAATTCTGTGATTTGGTTCCGTATCCTCCTCCTGTGTTTGGTTTTACACATAACAAATAACTTTAACATTGTATTCCTTCTTCTACAGTATGTTAATACAAGTAATGCTTCTGTCACCTGTTTCAAACAGAAACACAGTGTGAATGTTTCGATTGGTACAGTGGTAAACAATGAGCCCCTTTTCAATTCAGAAAATAGTAACACTTGCATGCTCTTTAAAATGTTTCTTAGCTGCTTCCCTCCCTCCACCCCTTCCGATCTCCTTGCCACAAAGAATACTAGGGAGGAATTTACTGGGAAAGGTTCTTGGTATACTTTCTAATGGCAAACAAGATTTCTCCTGAGCTGACTAACAAAGTCCTTTCAGTGTGCTAGATTTTATATAAAACCTTTCAGTTTTGCCCTTTCACTTTGAATGTCATTGGTCAAGACACTTTAATAGAAACACTTGAATTATAGCAGCAATAATCAAGTAGAACAAATGAAATGGTAATATATTCTTGAATTTTCAAGGCATCCCTTGTCACTAAAATTTGGCTTTTAGTAAAAATGCTGTTAGCGACATCTGCTAGCAGCACAAACTTCATCTCAGCTTGTAAATTGATACTTACACTGGCAGATATTTAGGTGAGTATTGCTTTGTTGCTCTGGCAACAAGAAGAGCAATAGAAACCCTTGAGGGTTCATTTTTAGCCTACAGCACATTAAGAAAAATAATGCTCTCAGGCATTTTTCTATGAAAGATGAAATACAGTGACAGATTACAGTGTTACCAGTGTATCTTATTGGTGATCTCTTTACCTGATATATTTTTATTTAAAGAAGAGTGCTGGCAGGTATTTTGTGTTCCTCTTAACTAACTTTAGAAAGAAGATCAGACCATACCTAAAAAAAAAAGAAAAGAAAAAAGAAGTCAGAGCATTAAGTAAATATGGTGCTGGAAAATACTCTCTATTTATTATGAAAGACAGAATGCTCCAAATTGCAGTACTCCATTCCTTATATATATATATCAATATTTCTTGCAGAACGAGCATTCTCCTAATATGAATGTAATATCATGTACCATAAAAATGTCAGGGACTGTGTTTCTTAGGATGCAGCCTGTAGATAACTGATGCTATCAGTGCAATCGTTAGGGGTTTGAAGATGTGTGATTTGAGTTCAAGTAGTCAAACCTGAGTTTAGATATGCAAATATGTTAGTTCTATCCCACTGCCTTCACAAGGTTTAGAAATATTACAATAGGCTTTTTGGTTCAATTTAAATGCTGAAGAAAATAGAAGAAAAAATTAAAAGCCTTTTTTTTCAATCTCTGTAAAAGAAGTTAGGTAAAGGAGATTGTTCTGTTTTTAAGGTGAAAGAGCTGGAATTTAGGATTTGCATACTGAATCAATCTAAATGGAATATATCAAGGCAGCATACCATTCCAGTTCTCCGCTTTGATGTTGTGCATGTTAACTAGTAATAATCACAGAGCCATCAGTTTTGGTATTATTAATGTAACAGTTGCTTAACAACAGTAAACTCTTTATCAACTAAAGTCAGCCTATGGGTATTCTGCCCAGTTACTTGCTGTGTGTTGGCTGCCTGTGTTTGACTGAAGGATGAGCTGTTTGTATACTAAGCTTTTCATTTAAATATGAAAAGGTTTATGAGAATTGCTTAACACAGCAAGTTTTCAGAGAGAGTGGTCCTTAAATTTTCTGATAATCCAGTATGATTGTGCTACTGAACGTTTCCTTGATTTCTGTAGGGATTTCCACCATCTAGGTTGGTTGGTCATATCCTGATCTCAGACATGAGCCTCATATTTATAAGTAACGATATGAGCTGCATAATGAAGGGTGCTGGTACAATGACATATGGAGGTGAAAATAAAGGAAATTGTGGAAAGATAAATAAGTAAACTATCCTTCATTAAAAATACAAAGAGCATAACAGATTGATCATTTTAAGAAAGGTCTGTACAATTTACCAATACATTAGTTCCTGTCAAACTTGACTCTCTGAGAACTTGTTCATTTCTTGGTGCTGATGTTCTTGCTGTGGCTCAGAGAAGTGAAGACAGATGGTAATGGGATATGAGCAATCTTCTGAGCCAGTCAGATTTTCTGGCTTCTGCAGCCTAATTAGACATTAGGTCAGGCTTGCAAGTAGTCGAGAGTCCTGGTAATGGCTTATCAGTAATATATCTGAAATACAGTTGTTGGCTTCAGCCAACCCCCTGAGTGACATAGGTCCGTACCGCAAAAGCCACTGCTATGGCTTGCACTAACTGACAGAAGGGCTGTGGTGAGCTGAAGCTGGCTGGTGTTGTGAACTGTGGAGATGTAAATAATTGAGCCTTCTTCCAAACCAAGGCTGAGGCTCCTTAGTAGTGCAGAAGTGCAGAGCAGTTGCTGACAAGCTGCTGTAAGTGTAACATCAGTCAGTCACCTGGCTTCTTTGGTAAGGGTTCACTTGTCCAGATACTTTGAAAGCCAGTGGACTCTAAGGTACTTATTGCTGCTACTGGGAATTATCCACTCAGAGGTGAATGAGAGGCATGATCATCTTTAAGTAAACCATTGGCCAGTTACTGAATATCCCCCTCACCAAAGTGTGTATGCCACAGCCCTAGCAATAGTCTGTCAGCAACAAAACAGGTTATTTTAAAACCTGTTGGCATTGGTGACTATGCAGTAAGATGTTTTGTGTTTGCTTTTCCTTTTCACTGTATCTACGCTTTGGCTGGATCTTTGTGGTTGGGTAGTTTTTTTAATACTGGGCAAAATTAGACTACAAAGGCACAAGCAGAATTTCTTTTAAGCTAGCCAGAAAGTAGAACACAGAAGGTAATTTTTAGCATTTAAAAGGAAGTAGCCCTTGATAAGTGTTATCTCCATTTTTTTGTAATACATGATAATCACTTACAATCAATGTATTTTAGTATGGCTCCTGTCCTTCTAATTTACTGGCTGTAAATCTTCAGATTTTTCTGTCTTATACTCCCCTCATTCCTTCCCCCCACAAGAAAAAAGGTCCCTAAAAAAAGTTTCTAAAAGGTCCTGAAGACCTCTGTAGCCAAAATTTAGCCTTCTAACAAAAGAGATGTTTTTCTTTGTGACCACTCACATACCTGTTTTAAAGTAGTTTGTAAGGCTTTAGAAAGTAACTCTAGGTTTAAAATACTTGCAGTAGTATTAGGAGGAGAGCTGGAGCCAAAACTTCATCTGTGTCAGTGGTCCCTGAATTTGTCTGTGTGCAAAGAACTCCTTTGTGCATTTGACTACCTTTCCTAAACCTCTTTCACTTCCCACTTGGAAATACTTGACCTCTTGGTCACTGATCCTGTACATTCTTTGTCTCTATTGTTGTGAAATATGGTGGTGGAGAGGAGGACCACAAGATGCTGTGAGAGTTAGTACCATTTCTTAAGCAGATGAACACCCCTTATTTGAAGGCCTTGCCATTTTTTTGTCCTACCACGAACTGTAGTGCACCCTTACTATCTGTTGTCTCTTCTTGCCGACTGAGACACTTACGCTTTTTCCAGTTGAGCAACTCTGCCTGCTCTGATTTTGGAGCATTGTACTTAGGTAGAATACTTGAATAAACTGCATTGTTTGTAACCACCTTCTCATCACATCCCTCTTTGAAGAGAGACATTTTCACAGAGCCATGTCAAACCTGCAAAGGTTATGTTTATTCCTGTGGTTTTAGAGAGGAATTACATAGTTGAACGTTTAAATGGCCATATTTGCAACACAGCTGTCCTTTGGAAAATACTATGAGGAAAAAAATGAACTCAAGAAAAGCATGTTGAAATGGTACTGAAGAGAAAACAATTTCTTGACAGCACCAAGGTATGAATTACTGAAATGTGTCATGGAAAATATTGCTTCGCTAACCAATATTCTGTGTATGCATAAACTATACAAGGTCGAGTGTTTAAATAAGATTTATCTGAAATGGGCAGTTCACATTTTTTTTATTGAAAATTTTATATGGAGATGCAGAAATCTTTTAAGTCTTTAACACTGCATCAACTGTTATTCGAGAGTATTTGGGAAGTGTGGAAAGGATTTCACCTTTAAGGAAATTATTCCATCTTGTAGAGGCATTTCTTCACCTGATTTCTTTTTTCTTTTTAATAGGCAATGATGTTTTTAACATTGACTGAAAGGAAAATGGGATCAAAACTTTGAAAGAAAGGTGTATAGCCTTTTTGATTCAGTCTCTGGGTGATGTTAGGATGTCTATCCCACTTACTGTCAAGCCCTGTTACTGAATTTCCCAAGAATTGATACTTTGTACTTTCAGGTCTTTCCATTTTCAGATAAACACTATGTAAAAATTCAAATTTTATGCTGCATAAAATAAATGATTAATTCTTTGAACCTATTCTATATGTCTTTTTAAATCCTGTTAAGATGAACTTCAAAGCAGATAAATTATATCCATCCAAATTCTTCCTAGTACTTTATGATTTTCAATTCTAACTTCCGGCTTTAGCTCTGAAAAGAATGCAGAACTGCCTTAGATCTCGTGTGAACCTTGGAGGGAGGGGAGGAGGCAGGCAACTTTAGCTCCAAGGTGATTTTTCCTCCTTGTGCTCAAATAACTGAGATGTTCTTGCTTCAACTTTTCATCAGTTCATTTCAGTATCGGACAGCAAGTGGGCAGAGAAAACATCAACTTGAGAAGATGAAGCTTCTGATCATCTGGAATGGATTCAAGTAGTATTTTGGATGTTGCTGTCTACTGACCTAAGCTATAAATCAAGAAGGTATATAAATGGGATGTCCCTGCCCTTAAGACAGTCAGCCACCCTGAGAGCGTTGTGTTCTTACCGGGCAGAGCCCGGAGCAGCGTGGTTACTGTGCTCGGTGTTTTGTACCCCGGGAGGTGGCGCACACGGTTTGTTTTTCACACAGGAGAGTTTTGAGCCCTTTCACAGAAGTTCCTATTGTCTTGCTTGAGTGCTATTAAAAGCACTTTCAATTTCTTCTTTTTTGAAATATCCTACCTAAAAAGATCGTTATCTTGGGGTCTTCTGGTCATTTAGTAATATCCCTCTTCCCTCCTCCTGAAAGCCTCTTTTAGAAATACCATTCTTTTTAAATCCTGAGCTTTTGTCTTTAAAGGTAGCATGGTGTGTAACTCATGCTAATGAGCTTAGGGAATTGATTAAGCAAGACAGATTAACGTCAACTGTTTAATAACATGGTTTTCTTTCAAAGCTGTCTGGTTTTCCTTATTGTTGCCCCAATATTCAGCAAAGACCACCTATTACTATACATCTCTGTTCACAGGGGTACTGTACAAGTATTCAGTATTTTGCTTGTGCTCCTCTTATGCTTTTGAAATTGCCATCATCTTCAGAGCCCCTCAGTGCTTCAGGCTTATGGAATCCAAAACTGTAAAACTGTATTTTCATTCACATTTGTCTTGCTCACCTTTCCCCATTAAAACTGGCCAATCTAGATAAAACACCTTGTAAGTTAATGTATGAAGCATGAAAGAAATTATTGTAAGAATATGGCTTTTTTGATACAACAGTGAAGTGAACACAAGTAACATGAAGGTTTACAATTCAGGTGCTCAATGTAATTTTTCAGGACAACTTGCAATCCTGATGGCCACTTACACTGTAAACATTACCTATTCTTCCATTTCTGCACCAAAACAAGCTCTTATTAAAAATAAATACCTTGGGGTGGGCTTTTTTTTCCTTCTGGAGGCTTACAAGTAACATCATACCTTGACTCATCATTTGTTTTTCTAGGAAATTAAATAGCATTTCCTGAGAAATACAGGTTATTGTAAAGACCACAAGAATCTCTGCTGCCAGCATATAAATCTCTGCTGCCAGCATGTAAACAAATGTTAAACAAGGAATTTAGGTTAGATATCAGGAAGAAAATATTTCTTGCGAGAGTGGTGGGGAACTGGAACAGGCTGCCCAAGGAACTTGTGAATGCTCCATCTCTGGCAGTGTTCAAGGCCAGGCTGGACAGGGCTTTGAGTGACCTCGTCTACTGGGAGGTGTCCCTGGCCATGGCAGGGGTTTTGGAACTAGATGATCTTAAAATCCCTTCCAACCAAACCATCGTATAATTCTATGATTTTTATAGTTGTTAGCTAGATATAACTACTGGTTTTTGTGAATTGAATAAGGTATTGTGATTCTTCAGCTTGTTTCCTTTCATGCACCCAGCACTGTTCTGAAGTACTATGCGTAAGAATACTATTTACTTTTTCTTTGGCTTGAGGGGTTTTTTTAATTATAAGCCTAACATTAACTTCAGCTTTCCATATTCTTACTCTATGATATATTTTTGTAGTTGTACATCTTGAACATCCTCTCGGCTGGTGATTTATACTGATTTTTAACTGCTGATGTATTTTTACAGTCTTCTGGTTTACACATATATTCCCTTTCATTGACTAACTTATGCCCACATCTTTCCCACAGTCCTGAAATATCAACCCACTGTGACTGTCCTTGTCTGTTGCCATCCTGGCCTATAGGTAAAGCAATACCTAATTTTTGTCTTTCCCCTTCTCTAGAATAGAGTCTGAAAGAAATCCAGCTCCCTCACTGTGTGTGTAGATAGGGCTTCAAAATTGGATTTGCTGTTTTTTTCTCTTTTAGATCTCCAGCATCATCTTTGGGTGACTTGAGCCCATCACAGTAGCATCAGCCTGGGTCCTTGTTGAGAAATCTTGTTTTGGCAGAATGGTTCAAGGAAGAGCTCCGGGACACAGCACAGGATGTCATCAAGCTACAAGCACTTTGGGATTGCTAATAGCAGGGACCTTGCCAATGCAGCTCCCTCTGGTAAGTCTCTACTTAATTGAGTAGTCTTGCAAATTTGTTTACATCCAGACTTGTCTGTGTGTATGTGGGATTGCACAGGTTCTGTGCTGATAGAGATCTGAGGCCTAATGACTGTGCTGACAGCAGCACTTCAAGAAAACAGACAACTGAGATCCTGTAGGACTGTGCAAAGCCATATCAAGGTATCCAGCATTTAATATATGGATTTTCCTTTCCCTCTCCTCTTGCCCTTGCCTTCCTCTTCCAGAAAGTTTGGGACACTGTGAATTAAAGACAATTAGATTTGGGCCCATAATGTGTTAAGCTATTGCTGCTAATACTGAGGAAACTTTGCTGGTCATCATCTTCTATCTGGGTGAAGTGCAATTGAATGTATTTTCCTTGCATATCTGAATGCATATTTGGATTAACAAAGCGAAGAAAAACAAACAAATATGCCCTACCTTTGTATTGCTTAATGGGCCAGCAACGTCCTAAGAGCTAGACTCGCTAGCTTTACAGGTTTTCTAGCTTACCAACTGAAAGTAGTCATTGCTTGCTTTTTTGCCTTTTGTTATATGATCCACTGTTGCATATTTGGGGGGAACATTTTAACATATCCACAGGAGAAGTATATACAAGCTGTCACAATCTTCTAAGTATTTACTCCTGGGTATAATAGACACATTCAAGGTATACCCGAAAACAAAAAGGGAAAATAAAAAAAAAAAAAAAGTATTAAAATATACATTTAAATCCCTATTTCTTCACATTACTGTTGATGCTATCACAATTCAAGACACTGAGGTTCTACCTGAATTTTGGGCACAAGCACATGGTGGAGCATGGCTGTAATGACAGCTTAAAGAACTGCTCTTCCTTATTGCCACCCCTGTTGTCAGTGTGTATGTGTATCTGTCCCAAGTCTTAGGTAAAATTAGTTAACTTAAGCATCAGTTGCATATCTTATGTAGGTGGTCTAGTTTTTCTGGTACCTCGTGAACTCCTTCTGACCTCTACAAGCAAAAAATTTGGTACAATACTCTTTCTCTGCCTTACAAACTCTGCCTCCATTTTAAATCATTGAGTTCTTCTAATCCATCCTAGCAGCAGTAAAAATACATTGTTGGCCATTTGTGGATGGGCAGAAAACACGTAAGTTAAATAGCTACAAGGCCTGTAATGACAATTTTGCTAATTTGCTACCCAAGTGCAATAGATACAGAAAATAACTCTGGAGGTGTAGTGGCTCAAAGGGTAAACAAAAACTTGATCTCTTGTAATTTTACGGTGTTAGCAAATGCCTATAAATTTCTCATAATGACTGCAGCTTTGTGTTGGTAAGACAAGAATAACACTTAAGCACTGTGTATGTACATTCACCTGTTCCATTTAGTGTCTGCAAGAGTTATGTGTATCCTGGGCAGATTTACTGTGCTGCTTATCACCAAAGGGTCTCACAGCCTCACAAGTATTGAGAGGGAAGATTTGCATTTTGAAAGTTTTTCTCTAAGCTTCCAACTTACAGAATGAATGGTTACAGAGCAAGGACAGAAATGATACTTCAAAAGTGTTCTGCATCCCACATTTCTAATTAATTACTAGGGAAAGAACGGTATTGCTTTTCTTTTGCAGACACAAAACTGAAATACCTGAAGTAAAACATTTCACAGTTCCCTGGTCCTTTGGAATCTAAATTCCCCTCAGCTAGATGCCACTGGATCCCTGGGCTTCGGCAGGCAAGCAAAGCAATTTCTGTGTTGCCTGGTTTTGTAGCAAATGCTTGAGTGTAGTTTAGTGTAGCTGTGGCAGTACTGAAAATGACGAAACCTACTACAATTTTCTTGTGGCTAAAAGCAGCTAAATTGGCAGTTATCCAACAGACACTGATTGCTAATGACAGGGTTTTCAACAGAAAGGTGTTGAGAAAGTGACAAAACTCCTAGAGCCTTAAAATTTTTATCTATGGAGGCTGTAACCCACCAATGCTCATACAATAAATTTATTTCAAAACTAAATTATTGTGATTCTGATTAATTTTCCTTGCTTTAATAAAAGTAGCAAAATTTTTCATCTGGCTACCACAAACTGTAGCATTTGGGGTTTAAGACACATTATTTTTCATTTAAAGGTTAGAAATGCGCTCTTCAATGGTTTCAATCATTTATTAGCAGATACACCATTTTCTGATGTGCTGTCTTGCAGGATAGCAGTTCCTACAGAAATAATTGCATATTTGGAAGAGTAACCCAGACCAGTGTTGTCCTTAACTTTCTCTTGCCCACTCATAACCT
This sequence comes from Lathamus discolor, assembly GCF_037157495.1. Lineage (NCBI taxonomy): Eukaryota > Metazoa > Chordata > Aves > Psittaciformes > Psittacidae > Lathamus > Lathamus discolor. The sequence continues at coordinate 34,643,335 of NC_088887.1, forward strand.
TTTTCCTTTTTGTCCTGTGCTTTTCATTTCTTCCATTTATTTGTCCCATGTTTTAGCTTTAATTATTTGCACACCTAGGTTTCATTGCATGTCGCTTTTCATTTGCAAGCTCCAGTACACTGGAAAATAACCAGCAGCAATTACTCCCTCAGGCTTCACCTGTAATTTATAGGATACTATAATATCCTACTTGCAGAGAAGGACAAGAAACGCCTCTCTTCCAGGGACTGGGAACATTTATAGCTTTCATGAGTGCCCTGGGAGGAAGGCAAAAGCCCCAGTCTGGCTGCAACCCTGTATGTGCCCTCCTGCAGGATTTTATTCATCTGTTTGCTGAGCTAAACATAATTTCTGTGCATCGCTAGAGGCAGAGGGAACAAAGAAGCTTAAGGGATACTACAGGTTGAGAGTTTAAAGGGCAAATGCTAATTCAAAGCGTAGTTTGAGCAATTTTCAAAATGAAATCACTAGCTTCCTTGTTTGTGTTTTGCCCAGCTTGAAGGTCTTCAGCTCAGTTTCCTGAACATGTTTGAGTGCCTACTTCAGTCCTTAAAAGCTGTTCTTGATGTAAGTTGTAATTTCCTTGATTCAGAGTCAGGGCTGACTGGTAGTGGTGGGGCTCAGCACCCACACAGGCCTCCAAACATCTATTAACCAGAGCATGTTGGAAACTGTAAGTTTTGAAAACAGAAAAGCAAGTCCACGATGTGGGGATCCTGATGGGCAGTGCCTTTGTTTCACATTACCTGACACAGACTAGAAAATGTGCAGTGCCAGCACTGTGCACACTGTGCACTGTGTATCACGCTCCTCACATCTGGCTTTGGGAGGCTGGGGAGTGGCAGTAAATCATAGAATCAGAGAATGGCTTGGACTAGAAAGGGTCTTAAAGATCAGCTACTTCCCACCCCCTGCCATGGGCAAGGACAGCTTCCACTAGACCAGGTAGCTCAAAGGCCCATCCAACTTGGACTTGACCACCTCCAGGGACGGGGCAGCCACAGCTTCTCTGGGCAACTTGTTCCAGTGCCTCAGTGGGGATGCTGCCCACATCTTGAGTACAAGTGGTGCCAGGTTTTTTGGTGGGTTGTGAGAAACCTGCTCAGCAATCAAGATTTCACAGATGGGAATTGTGAAGCAAAGAGCCCTTTAATAGCAGCATGCTGGTGCATCGTCCTCAGGCAGATGAGCACACCTGCTCAGCAGACATTTACAGTTTATATACCTTTCTAGGTTTTGTTTCTCGATTATGCCTGCCCATCTGAGAAATGATTTACACGTTCCATGAACCCAAACCCCTCCCGTCTGACAGCTCTCAGAGAGTATCTGGTGGTCGTAGGGAGGAAGGCTCAGAGTCTTCCTCACGAGCGAACTTCTGAATTTTGCTTCTGGCGCATGCGTTCAAGCCCTGCAGTTACATAAACTCCTTATCTATATAACATATTGCATGCAGATGTGCCTGTGACCAACTTGGTGATAATTATCCCAACTCCCTTGGCTGGCGCCCACATCCTGGAACCCCATGCCCTACAGAGTTTCCATTCCGCCCATAGCTCACTCGTAACAAAACCTCCTACGTTTTTCTTACAATACTCACATGGGTGATGGCAACTGAGAACTGGCCAAGCTACCACAGGCAGAAGAAAACATCCAGATAAGGGTCCATGACACCTTGTCTGCAACACCGGCAGGGCCCACGAGAAGAAAAGATGATTCAAGGTTACAGCCGGGTGAGCTGATGCCTCTGATAGGGCTCGAGTCATCCCAGTGTTGTGGCGGTGACTGGAGGAAGGAGGGGGCTTCAGTGGGACCCTGCTTTGCCATAGCGATAGCTGAAACACTAGGCAAACCCTGGCCATTGCCAGGAAAAAGCCCAAGCGGCCGGGAAGGTGGCCTCCCCGTCAGAGGAAGCGCCGCAGGCGGCGGTGCCGTGCCGTGCCGTGCTGTGCCGCCGGCGGCGCCGGGGCGGTGCGGCGCTGGCAGGTGGACTTTCCCCTCCCCGCACCGTCCCAGTGGCTGCAGGACGAGGCGGGGGAGAGGGACGAAGACGAGGAGGAAGGGCGGGTGAATCATGTGGCTGAACCGGCAATGTGAGTAGCAGCCCCGGGGGTGCGGGGGTCGCCTCGCCGAGTGAGGAGGGCGCCGGTGTCGCCGCCCGGTACCCCTCGCCGAGGCTGCCGGTGCCTCGCTGTCTCCTTGCGCCCTCCTCAGGTGGGTGCTCTGGAGCCGCTTGCCGGCTGACCGGGCCAGCCCTGTGGCAGCGGGGACGGGGCAGGAAGGTTGTTCCCGACGGTGTTCCCTGAGGCCAGGGCGGGCCGGGGTGGAGGGGCTGGTGCCGGGGCTAGGTCTCGCAGCTGAGCCTCGGGCAGCGTCTGAAAGAGGATCAGCACCCATCGTGTCTTCCTTCCTGCTCCTCTTGCCTATCTGGCACCGTGGGTATCGTTGAGTATCTCTGCCTGAGTACTTCTCTGTGACAGAAACGGAGAGAGGAAGGTTTGTGCCACCTCTTAGAGCACACCAAGCACCTCTGTGGCACACTGTCCCTATCCTGCTCCTCCGTGCTGTGCCAAGTAGTGGGTCTAGGAGCCACAGCCTTAAAAATCAACAAAAACACTGTCTTGTTTTCATGAATGTAGATTAGACTTTGCTTTTTATAACTCCCGACTGCTGTGGATAGCAAATCTTAAGCTCCCTTAACTATCCTATGTTTACCTGAGTTTGTGGCCTAACTGCTGTTGTGTAGGGTTTTCTGCATGTCTGTGCAGGTATTCAGAAAGAGAGTATACATGTGCAGGATATGTAACCTCAACAAAGCTAAGAGATCTGGCTGGACCCAGCAGATAGGGTCAGTGAGGCCCCCCAGTGCATTATGAACCTAAGAAAGGAAAAACAGAAGTTGATTGACAGTGAAAATGTTTTATGACAGTTTTGAGAATTAAGTATAAACTCTGTAGAAGATTTGGTAAGTGTATTCCTTAAACCTTAGAAGTCATATTTGGGGAAAGTTTAAGCAACTTGCTGTTGAAGTAAAACATGGAATATAGTAACAGAAGTTAGATAGTCTGTATTTTCCCTTCTGCTTAGGTAAAATGCTGAATTGCTGGGCCTATTTTGCCACAGAGTTGCTCCACAATTATGATGAAAAACAGTGCTAAATCGCTGTAGAGATAAACCTGCTAAACAAACACCAGAAAAAGCAAAATAATACCTGACTTGTTGGTCTCATAGATCTTTACAATGCACCCCACCCCCTGAAAAGAAAGAATCACTGAAAACTTTAAATAGACTTGTAGTTTCCACTTAATTCTTCCTGAGTTTTGTCTTTGAAAATGGTGATTTGGTCTCCTTTACAAGTTATGTTTTGTGTATAAATCTGATTTTACAAATATATATATGGAGTACATATATTATAAGTATTTATATGTATAAAATATATTTTATATATAGAGAGAGAGACTGGTTTTATACATATATATACACACACTCAAAATAGAAAAGCCAAGTAAGTTTCATTCTGCTCAGTTCCAGCAGCTTCCTTCTTTGTGCACATGAACTTTGTCGGTGTTCTTGTCCACTTTCACTGTATGAATGAAATGTTGGAGTAATTTTCAGTATTATTTTAGTGCAGGTTTGTATCACTACCAGTGGCAGAGAGAGAAAGATTTCTCTAGACTGAGGAAAGAATTTGAAAATGTGTTATCTCTCTGAAGATTCATTATATTACTCTCTCAATCTTAATCCTGTGATGGAGATACAGTAAATTTCTCAGAGTATCTTTCTTATAGTCATACAAATGCACATACTTGTGACTCCTAACTACAATGAATACAATGTCACAGAACATTTTAAGAGCTCAGATCAGTATCTTAAAAGGGCTTACTGTCCTCTTTTTTAAAGTTTTTCCTGATGCGAGAAATGAGAGACTGGAATTATTTACAGAAGAACCTTCAATGTTCATAACTTCAATGTCCAAACTTATTTGTGGCATGAATAATCAGAAGTAGAGCCTCCAGGATCATGTGTGTGTTGGACCAGTGTATCCGTTCTGCAGTAAAAGAAGCAGACTAATTTGGCAGAATTCACGGGAGAGTGGTAGGACCTGCAAAACAGGACTTGAGGAGAGCAAGTGAACAATTTGGCCTTATTCTAGAGAAGGGGTAGGGCAGAAATCTTAGCAGCAGTTCCAAGAAAGAAAAGAATGTAAACTGGTTCAAGGAAGATTTAGGCTATATAATACACAATATGTTCTAGCAGATTGGCAATGTGAACATACTGGGTATTTTTTGACAATGGTTCTTGTCAAAAAGAACTTGATTTTCAGGCCTATGAAACTAAAAATTTTCCTTTTTTCCTTTTAACAAATCATTATGTTCAAGGGCATATTTCCTTACGGATCAGGAAATATGACATACAAACATCAGTTTCACAACTGCAGTGTGGTATTTCCTTGTTTATAAATTAGGTTGTGCATTTCTTCTAGATCAGGAATGCATGTTAGCATTTCTGATGACGAGGAAGAGGAGATGATACCCACTATGGAATTTATTCATATTTTTCATAGGAAAATTGTGAATCCCATTGTTTTCCTAGTGTATAGATGCACTGCTAATACAGCCCAGGGAAGCTACGATGTAACTGAGAGAAGGTGAAACAGTCACTCTAGTCATGTTTAAATGTAGTCAGAGCTCATTGTGTGAATGAAGTTATTTGGGCCTTCTTCAGTTATTTTTACCCAGCATGTCAAAAGGGTGGATGGAGGGAGTTCCTTTTATGGTTGGTGTTTTAAACCATTCCTGTAGTGTCTGCCTGTCACAGAAAATCAATAGTAACTGCATGCTACCTGTAAAGTCATGTATCCTATCTGGTACTTAAATTCCAGAGTCAAAATCCCAGGAGGATTAAGTTGAACTTCATGTTTCTTTAGGGTATATAGGGTGAGGATTGAGAGGAGCCTTATGGGGAGGTCACTGCTTGAAGATCAAGTTTTAGGAACAGCAGGGATTGTCAGAGATGGGAATGCAACAAATTAATTGCCTCTGAAGGCTGTGGCTAGCATAGCATGTCAGAAGTAAAGTAACCAGTTTCTGAAACAATGCCAGAGAAAATACAAGAGTTTGTGTGTTGCTATGAAAGCATCTTTATGTCTCTGTGGTTTTCTTACCCCCATTCCCTGGCAGGTGTTGTGAAATTAGGAAGGATTCTGGTGACTTCATTGGCTGCTTGGTGCTTGGGATACTTACTCGCTGCTCTTTTACACCAAAAGACAATAACACCTATGGCTAATCTTCAAGACATTGGAAGGAAACCAGTGTTGAGGGGTGTGTAGTTGTACGTCTGGTTTTTTTTTCCTTATATTATATCTGATGTTGTCTATTTACATGCTAAATGACAAATGGCTTGTTAGCTAAAAAATATGTTCTATTGTAAGAATGAAGTTGGCTGTGTAAAGTACAAGTCTGAACTATTTCTAAGACGCTATCTTTCAAGAAACACAATATCACCTATATTTGCCAGTATGCAAATATAATTAATTGAATAGTAATGTAAGAACACCTTATTTGTTTGCTGGCATATAAGCACACAGCTATAGCTGCAGCTTTGCTTCTATCACATGTATTTTATAGTTATAGTAAAGTGTTGAATCACTAACCGCACTTTGTAATTAAATTCTCATTACTTTTTCTCTCAGATCTGACTGGGTGGCTTAATATGTACATTTTCCTCATTTTTTGACTATGTTGCCTTGTGAAAAAGGCTTAAAATGAAATCATTATTAACTTCAAGGTAGTAAACCTTCAACCCTCTAGCCCTTCTTTCCTGTTATATGAAATATCACAAAATAATCACTCCGGATTAAGATCAAATCAAATTATATGGGACATTTTTCCCTAAATAATCTTGCTTTTGGTCCAGCAGCTGTTTGAAAGTCAGTGATAACTTAAAGCCCCAGTAAATGTGAGATAATGTTGCCATATGTTGTGGTTTAACCCCAGCAAGCAACTAAGCCCCAGACAGCCACTCACCCACTTCCCCCTGGTGGGATGGGGAAGAAAATCCAAAGGGCAGAAGTGAGAACACTCATGGGTTGAGATAAAGACAGTTTTTAATAGGTAAAGCAAAAGCTGCACATGCAGGCAAAGCAAAACAAGGAATTCATTCACCACATCCCATGGGCAGGCAGATGTTCAGTCATCTCCAGGAAAGCAGGGCTCCATCACACGTGGCAGGTACTTGGGAAGAAAATTGCCATCATTCTGGATGGATGCCCCTTCCTTCTTCTTCCCTCAGCTTTACATGCTGAGCATGACCCCATATGATATGGGATATTCCTCAGGTCATTTGGGGTCAGATGTCCCAGCTGTGTCCCCTCCCAATTCCTTGCGCATCCCCAACTGTCGCGGATGGTGTGGTGTGATGAGCAGAAAATGCCTTGGCTCTGTCTAAGCAACTGCTCATCAGAGTCTGAAACATCCCTGTGTTATCAGCACTTTCCAGCACAAATTCCAAACACAGCCCATACTAGCTACTATGAAGAAAATTAACTCTATCCCAGCCAAAACCAGCACCCCATGATACTGGAAAACTGGCAGGACTGGGTTCTGTATACGTATGTTTGAGCTTAGCATGTTGATATTAAATGATTCTTTCAAAAAATTAATTGTTTTTGCAGCATCCGATAAATGATTTTCTCATCTTTCCTGTTGTAGCTCCAGTCCCAAAAAGACAGAAATGTGATCACTGGTCTGCCTGCTCACCAGGGAGCTATGCCTATCGGATTCTTAGTGGTGGTGGCAAAGAAAAGCTGGCTAAAATTTGTTTTGAGGATGAGCTGTGAGTAACTGTCCAACTTTAAATCTAAGCAAATGCTTTGTAGTGTGAAGAAGGGTGTTTCATTTTGGTTCAGTAGCAGAAAGTGTTGGTTTGTTTTGGGTTTTTTTGTTAAATACCTAATATCAGGGATTTTTTGTTTGTTTGTTTGTTTGTTTTTGTTTGTTTCTCTACATAAGATGCGTTCAACTGTTAGCTTCAAGTATGATTTTTAGTTTTCATGGTACAGGATAGCCAGTTTACAGTACATTGAATGGTCAACACCTTCTCAAAGTCAGGTTGTTTCATGGCTTTTCAAACTAGACAGGTAGAATGGCTTCAAAACCTTGCAATGATCTTTTGTGGTATAGTCCACATAGAATACTGCCACAAAACCACATGTTATCTTGGGTTAGGTTTTTTTCTCCTTTATTTTTCTGGCTGCATTTGTATGAAGTACTTTGTTGATCTGGCTCATTTTAAAAGATTAATTTTGCATGGTTGAAGGAAACTGATAAAATGTGGAAGATATTTATGCCATAGCATTTGTTTGCTACAAAATCTTGAATTAAATAACTGAAGAAAATATGAGCATCAGTAAATGACTTAGCGCTGGTAAATATAACTTTGGGTCAGAGCTTCTGGATGGGTGCATTATACTGATACTGTGTTTACTCCTATTCCAGGCTTATAAGTGAAGAGAAGGGTAATGTTGGAAGAGGCATAAACATTGCCATTGTGAATTGTAAGTAAGAGCAAAAAGTGCTAGACACAGACATACTTTTTTATGTAAACATTTTCTGTGATCTCTGCTCAGAATAAGCCCAGTTCTAGAATGCTTTTACTGCTGAGAGATTTTTGCCACCTTCTCCCTTCATCCACACGGTAAACCTTCCATTTAGAGTCCTATGTTTAAAAGTATCTGCTTTTATGATTTCACACTATATGGTTAAAAGATAAGCCAGAAAGGAATCAGGAACTACTGGATCTTGTTCCTAGAAATGAGCTGACACATTCTAAATGGAAAAGACCCTCTCAGTAGCAGGAGTCCAACCAGAGTCTTGGATAACAAAAATCAGTTTAACGCAGTTGACATGGATTTAGAAATTTGAAAAGTGTTTCCGCTTGTATATGTGTTACTTAAATAAAGATAGCCGTCTAAGCAGCAGCATAATTAATGATGAATATTGACCAAAATGTTTTGTTACTAATTGTTTGCGTGCCCGATTTCTCATGCAGTAATGATGAATGTTCAGTTTCTGTCCACCGATATTCAAATGGTATGAAGGCCTTCACATCTGAAACACTGCACTGAATAGTGTTAAGCTCAGTCAGTCTCAGGTGTAACTGGTTTTCCTGCTTAGGTTTGTGATCTAGTTTAGTATGTGTAGATACAAAAACATGGAAGGACACAGTAAAATGAATTTCTTATTTAAAATAAAAAGTAATAAAAATGTCTTCATAATTTGATGATTCAAAGACTACATGAAACAAAATATTCTCTCTAAATCTTAAATTGGTATTATTCCATATTCCTTCCAATTTAAAAAACAAAGCAAAGGAAATCTCAGAGGCAATACACAAAAGTAGAGGTGCCTAGGTTTAGCTGAAAACACTGTATATGCTGATTGATTTTAATAATTTTTCCTCCTATTTATGCAACTTCTTGTTTTAATTACAGATAAAACAGGAAAAGTTACATCAACAAAATTTTTTGACATGTGGAAAGGAGGTAAGGAAAAGAGTCTAACAGAACCTTTGTTAGTGTTTCAGTGTTAAGAAATGACTTACATGATTATCCTGCACTTTCAAATTACTATGATTGCAGTATTGATGGGGATCAGCTAGAAACAAACAACTGTTTCCTTCATAAAATACGCTCCAGCCAGATCTGATGACAAATTTAGCCTGATAAGCTGAATTTCTCCTGTTGGTTGAGATAGGTAATTGTCTTTTTTTTTTTTTTCTTTCAATTGTCAAGTTGCCATTTTTTAAGGTCTCCCCCTCTATGATTTCAGTCTGGTAGGAATAGCACTTAATCTGGTACCACGTCCAGATGCTTCCCTCAGAAAAAATAGAATCATAGAATAGTTTTCTTGATGTATTTTCTTCTATTTTAGTTGTAAAATCATCATAAGAAATATGCTAGTCTGTCTCTTAACATCTTTCCATATAGCTAGAAAGATGATCTACTTTAAGACTAGCTCCTAACACACTTTCCAAACTTTGAACAATAGCAATTTCATTACCTTTAGCAAGGAAAAACAGAATGCTGTGGTGCACTGGAAGATGATTCTTTGACCACTTAAGCATGCTTTTGGCCTTACATCAAAATAGAATGCACTGGGGCTAATCACAGGGCTACAATTTATACATGGTATGTAGACAGTAATGTCTCCAGGGTGCCTGTTACAGTTTTTTTTATATGGAAGACAAGTGTCTCTTGTATGTTTAGCAATTGCAAAACAAATAAATACCTTAGTGCTGCAAATAAGCTGCCACTTAATCAAAGTGGGTGGACAGCAAAGTGTGTAACTCAGCTCGGTAGTTAGCATGCTAGTAGAAAGCTCACAGAGTAGCAGTGACTTCTCCTGGCCTATTCCATGCTTAGCTTGCATGTATAATATTGTGTGAGGTAAGCATAAGAAGCCACCTATATACTTACCCTGGACATAAATGACTTTCATAGAAGTTCAGAAGCATCTGTGTTTATGACTGGGAAATGCAGACCCGTCCATGCTCTCCTGGCCTTCAGTCAGAGCTGGCAGTTTTCTGTTCTTTTCAGGGTTAGATCTTCTGCCTGTAAACATTTTAAAAAAATTGCCTAATTAGGTCTCATTTTGAATAGATGAGGCCAAAAAGTGAAAGCAGGTTCAAAGTAGGCGGAATGTGATACGTTTGTAATGTATAATCAGTTTGTAATTGATTCAACAGACCACTCAGGAGAGATGACGGCTTTCATTAAAAATGCCCCAGAAGAGTCCCTCCTTTTGATGGTGACTCATGATGATGGAAGCACCCGGTAAGCAAGTTATCCATGACAGGCTAAGGAACAGAGCAATGAATAGCTTCAAAATTACAATTGCGTAACGGTATAAGAGAATGGTAAATTTCATTCTATAGTCAGGGTTGTTCTCTCATTTCCTGGCTAAAAAGTTTTTTAATCCATGTGCATTCAGTGCTTACCCATATCATGTATGCTGACGATTCCAAAGATGGATAGATAGCATTGTATTTGTTTGAAAGCACTAGTTATTCTCCTAGAGTACATTGTTCTTACCTCTGGGTCACCGAGGTAACCTTCTGTTAAGGTGTCCACACCTCCAATTACAATGTATCTAGTTTGCATTCCTTGTGACATCTTAACCTGAATCTTCAAGTGCTTTTGAACCTTGAGGGGGTTTTTAGTTAAATTCATTATATGTCAACTATACAGCAGAAGACTTAATCATTCATTTGATAAACAATTGATGTATTTGTCCTTATTTAAGAGGGCTTGAAACATCAAATAGTATTTGAGAAACATTTTTGTTTCTGCTCTGCTGTTACAAACTGGCTATATTAACACCAGGAATGTGGAGAAGGGAAAAAGAACTTTGCTCTGGAAGTGTAACAGCATTCTATTAAGACAGTTTTCAGGGGGTTTTAAACTTCTCGTTTTTGCTTCTGCTGACTTACTAATGTAAAGCTGATTTACATTACTAATGTAATACATTACTAATGTAATGATTCAGCTGGTTTCTTGTTCAGCATTTTTCACATACTGAATTTTTAACACTTTTCTCCACTACATTTTCCTAGGTTGAAAAATGATGCCAAAAAGTCAGTAGAAGAGCTGGGAAGTAAAGAAATATGGAATATGAAGTTCAGGTCAAGCTGGGTTTTTATAACTGCCAAAGGCTTCAAGCTGCCAGATGACATCCAAAAAGAAAAGGTCAGGTTCATTTTATTTTCACTTTATATTTGTCTGTATATAAGGTATAATCTTCAGGCGCAGATTTCATGTGTTAGCTATAGCTGTAGTCTGTTCAGTAAGCCTCAGTCGCACAAAGCAAGTTCTCTAATGTGTCATCATTCTTTGTGCTGGATCTGGGCCATGTACAGCACTGACTTCTACCGCACCAGCACTAAACTGTCTGTACACAAATTTCAGAAGTGACCAGTGATTCTAGGGAGTTTCAGTTTTAAAATGTCCAACCTGACATGCTGTACAGAGACTTACATTTTCTTCTGGAAGAACAAATTCCAAGGATTCCTAAAATGAAGACTATTTTTATATGAAAATTGAGGTGCCACAGACTGGCCATGCAAATACAGCAACATCTGCATTATAAAACTTTTCTGAATAACATGCCCTCAGGCTTCAGGAGGACTAAAGATACCATTTTTACATCAGATTTCTGTTTGCATCTGTGACCTTGTTGTATTCGCTTTCTATAAGCCCAGTAGTGCTCATCTGTATGACAGAGGCTCACAGAAATGAGAAAACGCAATACAGAGATCAGTTTGCTTGATGATAGTGACTCCCTCTAAAGGTTCATGAAACTTTCATAGCTGTTTGGTTGGGTTTTTTTCCTAAAATACTGATGCAATCTTCTTCACATACTGAGCTTCTGCAGGAAAAAGGTATTCAATTTAGTGTGTATTAAGACAGCCATCTGGGAAATAAGTAAAGCACTCAGTGTAAGAGAGAAACTGGGGGAATTTTCACCCATTATGTCGAGCAAGATGTGCAATGTATTACTCAGCTTCCCAGTCCTACCCCATTACCCCCTTCTGTTGTATGAGTTTGGACAAACTAGTTCATAAATGGAGTACCAAATATTGATTTTTTTTTTCTTTTTTATTACTTTTAAATTTTTAAACAGATAAACCACTCTGACCAGAAGAAGAACAGATACAATGGCTGGCCAGCTGAAGTCCAAATAGAAGGCTGTATCCCAAGAAACCTGATCTGAACAAATGCATACCTCATCAATAAAGATGATTCTCTATTTTTGTATCTATGACTCTAGGAAATTGCCTCCAGAAGCCAATAAGCATCTGAACACTAATTGTAAAATAATCATGTACAGTTTTATGCATTTCTTTCCTCTGTGAGGTTTTACTCTAATCTGAAAACAAATAGCTATTTTGATAATATGTAGAAATAAAGTACTTTGGTTTGGAGTGTTCAGAAAGTCAGTCATAAAATAGCAGGATTTTTTAAAGTGAGTATACGTTGTCATTAGTAATTTTAGGGGTTTGATTTTGTTTGGTTGGTTTTAGTACGTGTTTTCCTTAGCTTCCCTTTAAAGACTAATATGCAAATAAAACAATATAAATTGTAATATAAAATCACTAGCAATGACATAATTTTTTATGTTTGTTAGCAGCATCACTTCTCTTCAGAAAAAAGATCGGAAACAGCAGTTACATTTGTTGAGCTGGTTTCAGTGATGTTGGCAACATGGAATAGCGAAGTTAACGTGAAGATCAAGTTACTTGTATTATTTTACCAAATTTAAGCAGCAAACCTACATAGTTTGTTTTAATTATTTTTTTCTTCCTGTAAGTTTAACTTACTTTAAAAAATGTAGTGACTTCATGCAAGTCTAAGTGTTATTCATGCTAACTGTAGAATCAAACACATGATTGTAAAGAAACCGTAGAAGCCATTTACTCAATTTCCCTTTTTCTGAAGTACATCAAGTATGTCTGGACCCTTCTTAACTGGTGTTTGTCCCCCTGTTGTTCAGCAGCCTCCCATATCGTAGATTCCAAAGCTTAAGTTGCTTCCTATAGCATTTCACTGTTATACTAATTACTCCCCAAGCATACTGAATTAACCTAAAAGGACCAAGCCAATTACATGGAGAGTAAGTCATCATCATTCTTTTTATGCCAGTTTATTGTGTATCTGACTTTCCTCATCGTCTCTCCTCCCTAGACTGAACCTACCTGGTATATTTAAATCTTTCTTTACATTTTTCTCAACATTAAAAGGTTTGTTTAGCAGCAACTTTCTTAATGTGCTGTGCTCCAAATGAGTCACAGCACTCTATGCAGCTACTTATGACTGTCCTGCACTCTAGACTTGAGGCAGGAAAAAATAAGGAGCAGTGACCTGAGAGGGTGGCTGCCAACAGCCAGATTCAGTCTGCTCCTGCTCTCTCCACTGTCTGATTGAAGCCCTCTCATTGTGCTTCAAGCCTCTACTCCTGTCACTGCTTCCACCACCTACTTGTAGTCACTGCTGTGTTCCCAACAGCTTTCTGGTACCACATTTCTCCACCAGCCCCTAAAGCTATGTTTCCCTGGTACCAGTTTGCAAACTGCTCCATAACCCAGGGACACTGCCAAAGAAAGCAGTGAAATTAGTTTGACTCAGTTTGATGTTGGCAGACTCGCAATGGTTGCTCCTTATCACCTTGCTACTGATGAGGTGTTTACAAATTGAGTGCTTAAATAGCTGTTTCAATGTTTTTCCACACCTAAGTAATTCTTTTATAATAATAATAATTTATTCAGGCACTGTTCATGTTACTGGCAGAACGTTTATTCCTTTACATTGTAATCACCCTTTGTTACATGCCTGAATTATAAAAAGAACATAATTACAGTACTAATGGATGACAATCCTCAAAGTACCAAGCTCTCAGACAGTCCTCAAACTCTGTGCAGTCTGACAGTTATTGCCTTCTACTCCAGGCCACAATTAATCTTTAAGTTGCAGTTAAATTTTATACCAGTTTCTGTTTAGCAGTTACCATGAAGCGTGCAAGAACTACAAGTTCTCCATTCTCTGCAAATACTCCATTCTTTGCATTCACTTGCTCTGTTCTTCACACTATTACGTTCTTTACAGATGGTACGGTAAAAAGTGCATACCCATAGTCTGAATCAAAGATCAAACCACCCAAGAATCTTTCACAGCACAAGTCCCTACAAAATGTTGTTTAACTCTATCATGTTTTCACTTTTTCAGAGATCACTCAAATCGTCTAGGCAAGAGTGTTAATAATCTTCAGTGCTGAATGGCTGTTTTGCTTTGTTCATACCACAATGTTTAAATATGGTTGGCAGAGGAGCTTCCAGTACTTTGATAACTCTGATCTCAAGAAATCATGGAAAAGTGGTCACTTGAGCAAAAAAGGTGCCACTTTTTCAGACACTTCAGATTAGAAACAATCTTACAGAGAGTTGGTTTGAAAGTGGGTGTTCAACTTTGCACACACAACTTTAACACTTCTGAATGAACCACCATCTGCAGAGGAGTGAAAAGCTTTTTCACAGAACTATAATTCTGAAAATCTAACCATATAATCTTGGAATGGTTTGGATTGGAAGTGACCCTGAAGATCACCTAATTCCAACCCGCTTGCCATGACAGGAACATCTTCCACTAGACCAGGTTGCTCATAGCTACATACGACCTGGCCATGAACGCTGCCAGGGATGGGGCATGCACAGCTTCCTTGGACAACCTGTTCCAGTGCCTCACCACCCTCACAGTAATGTGGGGAAAAGTTAAATAGCTTTGGATTTTAAAATAATCAATAGAACATGAAGTTAAACATTTAATTTTATTTGGAGGCAAGGCCATAGGGTGTAGGATCCCTAATACAGATGTCCTACTTCCTTACCTTCTCTGTCATGTGCTCTAGACCGCAGGTAAATCCCAGTGGTGGAAGTCAATGCTGTCAAAGCCAGATGACACTGCTAACCACAAGCAATAGGCAGGAAATGATTGTTGTGCTCTCATGCTCCAGAAAGGTGCTGTCATCTTTACCATGCCTTGTGAACTACTTTTGTGTGGTTAGTGCAGAATGCAGGACCACTACTAGGAAATCAGGTTAAAACCTGCAAAGCAATTAATCTTTTTCTAACCCTAGTAGGCAAATCATGGGAAGTGGGAAAACATGAGCTTTAGTATCAGTATTACTCAAGGCTTGGGTTTGCGTATTCAAAAGCAAAGTAGCACAGCAGGTGGCAGCAGTGTCTTTCCAGAAGCACTGCGTGTTTGGGGAAGTACCCGACCTCTCTGCGATTACCTGTCCTGGAGAGACCCTGGAAGCCACAGATACGCGTGTGGGTCACCCTGCCTTTTGCTTGCGGCTGGGAGGCAAGCCAGCAGCTTTGCTTCTAACATGCCGGACCTTCCTGTCCTGCACTTTGCCAGTGGCAGGCTTCTGTTTCAAATATCCCCAAACCAGCACCAGCCTGCTGGTCGGTAGACTTTTTAGATAGAAGCAAATAGGAAAAGTAGCTATCATTCCGACTATTCCCTCCAGTGTGAATATGACAACCAGTCCCATAAATAATGAAGTACATGGACAGATACCATTTCTTTATCTCTCCATTCAAGAGAATGAGCAGCATCTCAGGGTCTTGACAGGTCTCTTCAAAATCCCTGGATCTCTAGCAGTTCAGTTTGATGGCAGCAGTAGGAAATACTAATCAAATAGCAGGCAATGTTTTCAGTTTCTCAGTGGTAACTGTTTCTTTTAGGTTCTTTTGTGATGCTGTCTACCTCAAAGTGGGAAGTTTCCACTATATTCAAAAGAAAAATACAAGAAAGGAAAAGTTCTTCAATGAAAGATTCCCTTTTGCATGCAGGCTGTGCTTAAAGCAAAGCTCCCACTGACTGCAATCCACTCAGAAGAGCAAAGAGGAGCTGATGCTTTTACTTATGCATAACGCCTGGTGGAAAATAATATGAGTGTCATATTTCTGATCTCTTCTTAGCTGCAAGTGAAATGCTGAACAATGACTAGAATTCAGGGGATTAAGATGGGTGTTTTTAATAATGTTTGAGTGACAGCAATTCCTCATTTCCTGGGACTTGAAGTTTTGATTTCTCTTCTCCAATATGGATTTTTTTGTTTGTTTGCGGGGGGGGGGGGGGTTTGTTGGTTTTGGGTTGGGTTTTTGGGGGGGGGGGGGGGGGGGTTGTGTGGGGTTTTGTTTTTTGTTTTGTTTTTTTTTTTTTTTTTTTCCAGGGGAGATTGTCAGCAGCATAGAAAACATAAATTCTCCCCCTTCAAATACAAACTTTACACTATCAGCTGTAACATCACTTTTTTCGTTCCTCTAAAGATGAGAGCATAGAGACAAATGCTTGAACCTGTTCCGGACTTCACCGCAGGTCTAATTAGAAAAAAAAAAAAAAAAGAAAAGGAAAAAATTTAAAAAAAATGTAGTAGTTATGTTTCAGTCAAAAGCAATGTGCATTCCAGCCTTGTACTTCCCACATACTTTGTATAGCTGCTTTCTACGTCCTAGGTATTCCTTATGAGAGTTCTTGGGAATGAGACTGAACTTCTACCTTCTCCCCCAGGGCCAGGAGGTCCGTGACAACCAGGACTTGGAAAAGAGGATTGAGGTCTTGAAGTAAGGCTTTCCAAGGGGTTATTGATGCTATGAGATCACACCTAAGGAGAAATTCCAGTTTTGTCCCACTGTGCTAACTGAAAATATATTATTGCCTGCAAGGACTGGAAGTAGAAGAATTAGACCTTGACTATCTCTGCATTTTGCAGCCAGAACAGAAAACACCAGTTTGATTTTTCTTCAGATAGCTTACAGAACTGGAGCCCAGTAGCAGAGCTCTGCTGTCTGTGAGACTTGTATCCATCACAGTGATCCACCTCTCTGGATGTTTAGTTAATTGCTGAAATCTCTACTTGCCACACTTCGGCTCACCAGCTAAGCAGACGTTCCTTGCAGCAGATAAACAGGAGCTCAACAGTCCCAAATCAGCAGTCAAAAGACTGCCGATTGTTGAAAATCACCATTGTAAAAAGAATGGAAGAGAAAGACCACTCTCCTCCTCCATCCTCACCTCCTCTGCATTCATGAGGGAGATTTCTGTGCAATGTAAGGTATTCCTGCCTGCTGGAGGTACAAGGTGGCTTGACTGGATTTGTTCCTTCCACAAGAAACCTTCAGGCCTAAGGGTAAGTCCCTTCTGCAGTAAATTCTTGCCTGTTCTGCTGGAGCCTCAGTAATTCCCTTGAGAAGGAAATCAAGAAACACAGTAATTTTTAAGTAAAAGGAAAGGGATATATAAGAAAAGGGAATCTACAATTCACAAATTAATTTCCACCTAGAAACTTTCCAAGCCATTGGGTGGAGATATAGAAGCAGAGTTAACAAAGATAAACCTCTGGTACACATTTAGTTTCAGCTCTATACTAGGCAATTTTGGTAGGTCACAGAAACTAGCCATAGCAATATGCAGCTCTGCAGTCCAATGTAGGCAGTACTGAACCTCATTGCCAGCAGCTGAGCTGGAGCACCAAGTTGGTTTCAAGTTGATCCCTGAACTTTCTCATCTGTTAGCTCTTTCTGGAGCTGCAGCACAGCAATAGCACTTACCACAGCACCATGCAATTAGCTGTGCAATTTACTGAAGAGCTTGAGCCTTAATCAGTCCTGCAGAAGCACGGCTCTTCAGGGAGAAAAAAAAAAAAAAGAAAAAAAGCAAGCTTTTCCCTCATTTATTTTGCCAGTTTTTCCCAGGCATTGCCCAGCAGCAAATAATCTCTTCTAACTTGGACTGTTCATGGATCATAATTTTAGTCCTTTCTTCTTGTTTTCTTTTTGT
This sequence comes from Lathamus discolor, assembly GCF_037157495.1. Lineage (NCBI taxonomy): Eukaryota > Metazoa > Chordata > Aves > Psittaciformes > Psittacidae > Lathamus > Lathamus discolor. The sequence continues at coordinate 34,660,730 of NC_088887.1, forward strand.
GCCTATAATTATGCTGTCATTTCAAAAAAAAGGAAAAATTGGAAAAATATTACCCCTAATATTACTCCATCTGAAAAAGCATTTAAGTGTAGAGAAGCACTCTACGTGCAGCTGGGACAAGTATTAGCCATGATTATCATCCGCTCCAGGCAATGGTATAGTGATATAAAGGGTAACATTTATCTAGATCCTCTGAGATACGAACTGCGCCGTTTACTAAAGGCTATGGTGTTTTATCTTATGCCTTCAGCTTTCCTGATTTTTTCCTACAGCTCTTCACTTCTTTCACTGTGATTTGATTAATACCGTAATTAATTTTTTCCAGGTTACTTGCAAATAGTTGAGGTTATACGAAAAAGTGCCAACAACCCCACTGTTTGTAGCCACTACCACTGTACCCTCTGCTAAGCGTGCCTAGCCCTGTAGCAGAGGTGGCAAACACAAACATGTTGCCCAGCAAAACCATCAAAATACGTAAATAATCCCAACCTGCAGACCTGGAGCTGGACAGGACTGGCTTTAGGGGGAGCAAAGAGAGCAAGGAAATTGTATCTAATGTGTAAATGACACTGTATATATTAAATTCAGATGTAGGCTGGAGCTGCAGACCAGTGAAGAAAAAGAAAGGTGTAAATGTGTTAGCAAACATACATAAATTGCCCTAAGCAGGGGAAGGGGGAAATAAGAAAAAAAAATAAAGGAAAAAGAAAAAAAACAAAAGAAAAAAAAGAAAAAGAAAAAATTAAAGGAGAAAATAAAAACCAAACCAACAACCCAACACAAACCTCACATTCCTCCCAGTGGAGGACTCCAGATTCTGACAACTTGCTGTAATATGCCATTACCAAAAGCACCAGCATGCAACCACTGACCTTAGGACCCAGAGAAACAGTGGAGGAATGAGCTGTGTTGCAGTTTTAATTCTATTATTGTTATTATTGTGACTTTTTCTGTAATAAGCATCCTACCTGCATTATTGTTCCATTTCTCAGTAATAATTGGCTCATGTAATAATGGTTCTTGAGTTAGTCTGTTAAGATGTCCATTATACTAACACTGATGGCTTTATATATACACACACACATATGGTGTGCTTCTTTTTTGCCCATAAACAAGACCTCGAATGCAAGAGTTTTCCAGCTCCTGCTTTGTAGTGCACTTTCTCCCTGGTGACCAAGCAAGAGTAGAAATCTGTGCCTCTTCTACCACCAGCTAAAAGTCACAAGAGACAAGTTATCAGACCCTTTTATTGTGTCTCCCTTTCCACTTCCCAACTGAGGTATTCCCCTTGCTGCTTTTTGAGTGAGCCAAGCCCCTAACCTATGACAAAGTCTGACTTACTCTTCAGGTAAGCTGTCACAGCAGAACATGAGGATGTACAAACAGGTATTTGCCTTCCTTCAAAGCTGGAGCCATACAAGGTGATTTTTTTATTTCTTTTTTTTTACTGGCTCAGAAGCACTGTATTTTATAAAGGGTGTCTCTGCCTGTATAATGTTACTACTCTCAGGATTAGAGATGTATATGCATGCCCCAAAAATGCATCTTCTCCATGTTCAAATGGGGATTTAGAGATATGAGTTGGCAAGTGCCATTGAGAGGCTGTTTGGGAATCCTTTCACTTCTCACCTTCCTCACAACCCTTTGTTTTCCTGGAGAAAATAATGACAATGTGGCCTTGAGAGTAATTGTGGCAGCCCATATGCAAGCCTTTTCAGCTTCCTGTCTGTAACAGCATAGACTCTTCCTCATTCCTCCCACAAATACGTAATATGGTAGGATGACTTTATCCAAGTTCTTTTGTTCTGCAAGGATAGTCAGTAATGCCATGGATTTTCTAGCATTTTCCAATATGTGAATCATTTAGGAATAGCAAATGGGCTTAACAGGGTCTTGCATGCAACTAAACTTCAGTGATCTACCCTGTATGTACATGGCTTTAAGGTTTTTCCAAGCATGAATGTGGAAGCAATGCTAAAGAAAATGAACTCCATTGAACAGGAGGCATAGAAGTGGTAGGAGGGAAGAGAGAGCAGACCGTTCCCGAAATGGGTAGGCCTGGTGCCTTGGCCCATGTTTGCTCAGAGCTCAGCTTTGGTGTAAATTGTCATTCTGTGTCAGGGGAGTCAGGCTGCTCACTTGCTCTGTCATGTACCTGCACAAGAGCTCAGGACTCTGTCAGTGATCAGAGGCCTCCACCTGATGATGGCAACTTCCCTGGGATACTACAAGCAAAAATGCTATCTCTGCTTCTCCTTTTTTCAACAACATGGGAGGAATAGGGAATAAGAAAAATTTAAGAGATTAAATAGAGCTAAGGAAGAAAAAGCATAGAGCAAGCCCGAAAGAGCCTCTTGGGCCTATAAAACCCAGACCTGTGTTTAGAATAAAATTCTTTCATACAATCCTAACAAAAGTCTCCTTCTTCTGAGAATAACAACCCTGTCCACAGAATTAAGTTGTTCCCCTCCACTCAGAGATGACAGCACACAGCGGTCATTCTCCATGCTAACTTCACAACCCTCATTTGATCACTCTCTGCAGTTCTCTGGGGAACAAATAGCAGCTCTACAGGAAATGCCTCCCATGCGCAGAAAATCTCTTCAAAAACCAGGACACTAACTTTTATAAATAAACCAGCTTCCCAGCCCTTTACAGCTCTCTCTGGAGAGAGAGAATTATAATATATAATATAATTATAGTATATATAACTTGTGGCTGATCTCCCAGTCCTGAGCATCTAAGATGTGATCGAACCTCCTTTCAATGGCTGTTCATGCTTGGCTAAATACACTTTCCACTAACAGCCATTAAATCTAAGTCTAGAGAAGGGAGACCGGATGCTCAGTGTATTCACAGGTGTGCTTATCCAGAAGAGCTAGAAAAAAAAAGAACAGAAAATAACCTCTCGCTCACCTTGCCACTGTAGCTGATGTATTCAAAACAAAACAAGAGCAGCCCCCTCAGACAGAAAAAAAATTAAAAGCAAATGCTTACCTCTAAAGGCCACTGATACATGATTCCTCATGAGTCTGTTTTTTATAACCAAGGACACCACCCATAATTGCCCTGCAGCTGCCTAGTGTTGAAGATCAAGGCAGCAAACATTTATCATGGCAAGTGTTTTCACCTGACACAGGATTTCCTGATCAGGCCTTTAATCCCCTTCAGTTAAAACACAGTGATTTTTACTATCATATATGTGCATGTGCAGGTACGTTATAGTTAGACCTGTCATTCAAGCTGGTAGCTCAGTCTAAGACAGGGTTGGGGGGCACAGCTACTCACATGCTGGCACAGCTGAGAATGCCATTCAGTTTTACCTGTTCCTGGGGTCACAGATACTGCCCTGGTTCCCCTCCAGCTCACTCAGGCACTGTCTGGCTCCTTCAGCACAGATCAATAGATCTGTGGGGCAAAGTACTCTCTGCCAAGGCCCCAAACTTTATGAACTACAGCTCCTCCACCCCCCCCAACCCCGCCTCCCCAGGAGCTTTGGACAACATTTCATTTGCTTTCAGGGACTGTACACCTGAGAGTGACTGAGGTGTGTTAGGTGCACTCCTGGAGCAGACCTGCTGGCTTGCCCTCATCTAGAAACCATATGGTATGGAGGCCCTGAGTCTCCTCTCTGACATGAGGCTGTAGCTGGGGTTGGTCACAAGATTTGCTTTAAAAGCAAGTGAAAAGTTAGGGAACTGAAGCGAAAAGCACCCTTGTGCAAAACAGTGCTGCCTCTGCATGCCTTGGTACTCCAGGAGACATAGGATGGAAAGCTGATATGGTGAACCCTTACTGCAGTCTCTGCAGATAGGACTTTTAGGATTGACCTTTACCCGACAGCCATGCAACTGCTGGCAACGCCAAGCGCTCTTCTGCTGAGGGGTCTCAAGCTGTCAATGATTTCAGTGCAGGGCCAAGTCTTTCCCTCTCATTCAGCGCTGTTGTGGTTTAACCCAGTCAGTAACTCAGAGCCATGCAGCCACTCCCTCGCTACTTTCTTTACCCCCGCCCACTCCCAACTCACTCTCCTGGAGGGATGGGGAGGAGAATGGAAAGAATGTAACCCCCACGGGTTGAGATAAGAACAGCCCAGTAACTCAGGTATAACACAAACCGCTGCTGCTACCGCCAATGATAATAATGATAAGGGAAATAACAAGGGGAGAGAATATAAAACTAAAAGGGAAAAGGAAAAGAAAACAATAAATACAAGTGATGCACAATACAATTGCTCACCACCCACTAACCAATACCCAGCCCTACCCAAGCAGCGATCTGGGCCTTTCTGCCGGCTTATATACTGGGCATGACATGCTGTAGTAGGGAATACCCCTTTGGCCTGTTTGAGTCAGGTGTCCTGTGTTTGCTTCCTCTCAGCTTCCCATGCCCTGCCTCACTGGCAGAGCATGAGACTGAGAAAGTCCTTGGTCAGGGTAAACTTAGCAACAATTAAAATCATTGGTGTTGTCAGTGGTGTTCCCAGGCTGAAAGTCAAAAACACAGCACTGCACCAGCTACTAAGAAGGAGATAAATGACTGCTACTGCTGAACCCAGGACAAACACCCAAATTAACTTCTGCTTTCTGATATTTAAATATATATATATATATATAATCCCCTGTTGATAAAAACAGAAGCTTAACTGCTGTGTTCAGTGGCTAGTCTCCCTATGTGCAGGGACTGCCACCACAGTGTTGGCTAAAGAGGAGTTATATGGCAAAAACAGCTGTTTAAGCTCAATACCACATTTATAATTCTGTACTAGTAGGGTATCATTAGTGTTGGCACTTCCTGTCAGACACACTCTAGTATATCATAAAGGAGATCAGCGTGATTAATGCACAGTGCAAAGAGGTGATGGCTCAGACCTGTAGAAGCAGGAGACGCTTCCAGCTGGGGCCAAAAAGGGTTCAACTGCAGGGCTTTTACTGAGGGCCACTTCTCTGAGCACATTTGATCAAAAATTAGGGCTGATCTGTTCATCTCTCAAGCATGTTGAAAGGCTCCCTGTTGCAGAAGAAAAAAGGACCGCTTGCAGGAGTCATACCTATGCTGAATGAGCAGTTCCTCCTGAGTGTTTGTTGTTGTTTACTCTTTCAGCTGGATTTTTATATCAAGTTCACAAGCTATACTGTTCTCTGAGGGTTGCAAAAACTCAGTCAGGCATGTGTAGTGATTTAATCTGCTGAAAAGTCCTGTAGACTCCAAGTTTCTTCTGCACAAATAAACAAGTGGTTTTTAAAGTGTCTGGACCTCAAATTTGCCAGGCCTTCACACTCCATCAGCCACAAAGCTAGCCTAAGTGCACCTCTGCAGTAACCAGCAACTGCTTTAGAGTGATCATTTCTTCTTTACTGACAGTTCTATCTCTGACTGCTTATATGAACAAACTGTAAGGACTTTTTATCCCTCTTCTCTAGGATAGAATCCTGGGGTCCTGTTTCATGTCATCTCAGAGAAATTGTACAGGAGCACAGAAAATTCAGGTCCAGGTGTACTTCCCTGTCACAAAACCCGTGTCCACACACACAGTGTATGTTGCTCCTCCCCTCCCTTGGCTAACAGCCCCATGGACATAAAAGGGAAGTTTTATTTTGCTGTTGTTCTCATAAAGACAAAACCCAAGGGTTTTCTGTGATATAATTTCCCACATTTTTTCTTGCAGGCACCTTGGTAGGGATGCAACACATCCCTTAGCTGCCGGAGTTGGCTCTAGTTCCATTAGGGATGTAGTAAAACTAAGGAAAAAGTGGCTTCCTCACATTGCCCAGCAGAGCATAAGTGACTCCTTGTTTATGTGTAGTCATTTATATAGTTTTATATGTAGACATTTTCTGACTCTGCTGAAACTAATATGTAATATCCCAGGGATTTTTCACAGAGGAATATGCATTTAGAGTTTATAAATTAAGGTATTGTTTCACATATATACAATTTACCCACAAAACTTCAGTGAACTATATATGCATCAATCAGGGATCACATTGTTTTTTACAAAAAAAAAAAAAAAAAAAAAAAAGCTGTTTCTGCAGTGTTTAACATTTGCAAACCATACCTGATGCAATTCAGACATGAAACTGGTCCTGCAGATTTCCTTAAGCAGTCAAACCCATATTTATTCTCAAGATGTGGTGGAAGCATTCTCCTTTCCCAAATCACTGCTTGGGGCCTGCACCTTCATTTGTTTTGCTGGAGTGAAGCTCAAACAGCTTGAGCTACAGAGAGAGTTCATCGCGAAGAGAGAGCATTAGTTTAGTTCATAACCTGTTTTGCTGGTATGCCACAGAAGGGGAAATTCAAACTGTAACTGTTCAGCAATGGTCATTTGTGACCAAGGTAAGAGCTGGCATGGAGGGCAAGAAAGGGTCACCCTGGCTGGAAGCAGGAGTACTAGAGACAGGACTGCTCCCTATAAGGGAGTGAAGTTTCACTAGGTGATGAGATAAGAAATGCCACAGCACTGTCTTATAACAGGGGTGCAATGGGAGTGCCCAGGGGCCACCTTTGGACAGCAGAGATGGTGCTGGAGGGATGGACCATGGGGTACTCACATGGCGGGTATAGGTGCAAGTGTAAGGAATAGGCCTGTGACACATATTTGTGTAGTCCTTGCACAACCGCTCCTTCCACTTCTAGTGGGAGAGCTCTGCTCAATGCATTGTTCATTAAATATTTTTGCACAAATATGTAATATATAATAAATATTTAAGCACAAATGTATGTTTAATTAGCTGCAAGAAGTACAATAAAAATTCCTCAGCGCTATTCTGCCAGATCCTCTGCTACCATTTTTTTTCCCACTGAAAGTGCTAATTTACATGAAATTAGGATCTCATTTTAGTAATTTTTAATGTAACAAGATTAAAGGAACAGAAGCAGAGTGAGCATGTGAAAAGCTGGTTGCACCTGAGCAGTCCATGCGCAATCATATAGACTACATACAGTACTTTAGGCTTCAGATTTCCCTCACCCCAAACCGTAACACTAAAGTGCTAAACAGCTGTGAGGAACTGACTTTATTTGCCCTACCTGAAACAGATACTGCTCTTCTATTCCTTTCTCAGTGGCAGAAGCTAGGAAAGCAGCAAAAAAAAGCTTAGGGAAAAATATCACCACTTGTAAACATCCACCTGTCAGGATCTGTTATCTCTTGGCCATCATCAGAATGACCATTAAAAGATTTCAATATCCCTTGAACAAGCAGGTTCAATACTTGTTGTGGTTTAAGCCCAGCTGGTAACTCAGCATCGCGCAGCCGCTTGCTCACTCCTCCCCTTCTTTTGCCCCCTGCTTCCCTCAGGATGCGGATGAGAATCGAAAGAATGTATCTAGACAACACCCTAGATAACACAGTTTCACTTCTTAGGCACACTGCCTTGTGGCTGTCATCTTTGGAGGAATTTACATAACTTCAAATGTGTTTCCACAAGCTTGATATTAGTTCCAAAGACTTTGAATGTACATCATCCGCTCTTTGCTCAAGCCGCTCTGTGGGGACTGACGAAGTTTTCTACTCTAGGCTCACACTGCTCAGAACAGGGGTGCAGTAAGCACCAAACCCCCGCACCCTTCTCCTTTGACAGCACAAATCTGTGCTGTGCAAATGTTGCTCTTGCCCTGGATGTGCAGCCAACACAGCTGTGACTACCAAAACTACGCTTTTGCAGGAGGAGAACTACAGTTGTGCAATTTTACAGGAGCTACCGGGCAGGTTTGCGGGATGAAAGTGCTGACTTTCCTACTAGATGTGTCTTACACTGGAACAACGCCCTAGTCAACTTCTCTTTTCCATATAAAAATGTCATTACTACCTGCTTCACCCTGCTTCTGTGTGGCTGGAGCTCAAGAGATGGTGTAAGAGACTTGAAATGAGCGCCCTTCCCTTGCCAATTTATAGCTAACTTCCCAAGTTGAGCAATTTTTTGGCGGTTTAGGGGTTTGGTTTTCCTTTTTGTTTTACACCAGTTTCAATATTTTTCTTATTTCTTTCTTCTTTCCCCTTATTTCTTGGCAGCTTCTATTTGGGGGTTATTTATTTTGGCAGGATGTTTGTTGTATGGTTTGGAGTTTTTTTGGGGTGGTGCTCTTTTTCAACATAGTTGTTTATAGGGTTTGTTTCTTTACTTCTGGCTTTTGGGTTTGTTCTGGTGTGTCTGTAGGACTTTTATTTATTAATTTAGGTGGGGGTTGTTTTCAAAGCGGTAGTTCTGTGATCAAAGAAAACCATGTAACCAAAACAATCACATAACAAAGGAACTGCTGAAAGCTAATAAGCTGATCAGTAGTGTGACTTAGAAGCCCATTTCCACTCAGATAAGTCTCCTTTATGCTTGAGTGCAAGAAGACAGATGATGGAGAAGGCCAGAAGAGGGATGGTGGAGGAAGCCAGGAGAGCTTATGGGAAGTGTTTGGTCCACTAAATTGAAACACAGGTAGGGAATGGGGAATGGGAAAGGCAATAAAAGGGAATACCACTAGAAACATTATTACCAGTAAATTATTTCCTGTAGCAATAGCAAATGAGTCTCCTGCAGTGGCCCACGCTGGGCCATGTTGGTGCCTGTGCAGCACTGGATCTTTGTCACTCCCTGCCATGCACCCACAACCAGAGCTCAGAAAAAAGCCTTCTGGGTCACTGCTAGACAAGGAAGTAGGAAGAAGGGCTGGCTTAAATGATCACTGTGACTGCTGTTTGGTAAGACCCACAGTCGAGAGTCAGTTTAAAACCAACCAAAACTGCCAGAAACTGAGAGCAGTTGATAGAGGTAGCAGTCAGCACCAGAGGGAGTGAGAAATAAGGGCTGGTCCTGCATCAGAGTTGCAAAGCCCCTGCCAGAACAAAGCAAGCTGATTTTGCATAACAGCTTTGAGTCCATAAAAACATAAAGAAAATGAGGGCAGAAGAGCAAAGAAACCAGGAGAGGAAGCATTCTAACCCAGTAATGTAAAAAAAAGCAGTGCAAGGACCTAAGAAAGCTCAAGACCTTTACTGCCCCAAAGTACTCATAATGCTGATAAATCACACTGTGTGTCACTTTGCCCATGTTTAACAACCTCAGTTGTACCCTGCAGCCTCTGACAGCAAAGGTGCGGTCCAGGTGAGCAGTGGCACAGCTTACCACTCTGGCAAGGCTAAAAAGCCTTGCTGTGGGGTGGAAAAAGTTCTTCTTTTCCTGTGGAGGGGACCCTCACCCGCTTCCTTTTTGTATGAATGGATGAGGAGCCCGAAAGCGTCCTTTGGATGGTGCAGTGTCAGCATCCGCAGCCAGCAGCACTCATGGGAGCGGGGCTCAGCAGCTTGCCTGGTCTCTGCTCAACTTGTTTGGTTTCACCCCACATACAAGAGAGCTGACTCGGTGAGATTACTTTTTGGGGGAGGAAAGAGGAGTTGATGGTCATAGGCAATACTTCCAAGTACCTCCACCATTTGCTCCTGTCACCCTGCCATGCAGTACAGCCAGGTGGGGAGGCAGCCAGCTGTGTTGTGAGGAGTGTCATTTCTGTCATCCACTAAACAACAGGAGGAAAGTCAGCTGGTGTATAAGGAAATAAAAAACCAACACATGGCACTATTATTTCCAGAGCTACCATGAAGTGAATCTGTTTCCATGTTGCAATTGGTTTCATTTCTCCTGATTCTCATCACAGTGTGTAGGTGGAGCCTGTAAATAAAAAAGCACCAGGAGAAGTTGAAACGAAGTTGCTGCTTCTCCTTGCTACAGGACACTACACAGGTAGAAGTTTCTCTTTTTTTTCTTCTAAAAATAGTCATGCAGGTTTTGACTGTTATCTTCATTCCTTTCAATAGCTGAATGTGAGAATGCTACATAACATTCTAAAGTCAGTGTGGTTAAATAAGATTGCCAGAAGGAGGATTTGTTGTTTCTTGGGGTGGGGAAAAAGACATTAGTATTATTTCCTCTTTAAAGGGTGAACACTGAGAGACAGCATTTAAATTAGAACACATTTTTTAAAGTATCTACTGTGTGGGGGCAGTGTTCAGCAGCATGGTCTAGCTGGCAGTATTCATATGTAGCATCATAAGCTTTGAATTGCTTCATTCTTTTTCTGAGAAGACAGCTGGAATTAATAAATGTACAACTCAGAGACCATATAGTTTACCCAAATATCATGCAGTTACAGGACACACCAGGCAGAAGTCAATGTGCTCCTCTAGAAGGACAAAGAGTGAATAAATGCAAGATCTGTGTGGGTTCAGTGCCACAGCTTTGCACTTTGGGTTTGATAGCTAGTTTTGTTATTACCCTTCAAGATGCAAAGCTGGGGTTGTTAGAGAAGAATGAGGCAATTCGTCTTCAGGACCATCAGCAAGTTCATGCTTCATGCTGATGTGGTTGCATAGCTCAGTGTTTTGTGTTGTGCCAAGGGAGATTTCTGACACACAGGCAGACAAACCTCTAAAGGTAAGGTTCAAGGAAACCAATACTGTTCTGATAATGGAGGCCGGAGCAGCTCTGGGAAAGAGGAGTGTTACCAGACTTTTAGTATCGGTACGTCATCCAGGTGTCATGTTTCATGTATAGATTCCGGCCAGTTTCAGAAAAGCACTTTGAAATTGAAGCTCTTTTTTCCCTCTCCTTCTATCTCTTTTTCATCCAATGCTGTCAAGGCACAGCACACAAATCAGTATGTCTGTATGGCACAGTGAGGGATTGCACCAACCTACCTAGCCTTTTTCAGGTCCCAATGAAGAACAGATGTGTAGCCCCATGCTTGCTGATTACTGTAGATAATGCATTGTTTACTGTAGGTATCTTTGTTAGCCAGTGTATCTGTGTGTGCATGCTGTGGTCTGTACTGTAGACTTAGCTAAAAACCCAGGTATATGGTTAAGATACAGCTCTTGCACTAAAACATTTCAAAGTTGGCACTTCCTTTGTCAGACTCCTTAAATCTCAGTTTCCCAGATGTTACAAGTTTATCTTGGAAGATCTTTCTATTTTTATTTTTCCTGGTGGCCTTACTACACCATTTTTGCATTTCATCCTATTCATTACAAGGATGTCTAAAGCTTGTTATATGACCTCTTTCTGAAGGAAACTCATCCATGTTTAGGAAGCCATGTGCTAAAATCAGTTCTCAGCCCAATGAATATAAATAATAATGTAAAAACAATAGAAAATTGTTCTCAGATAATATTTACATTAAATTAAAAATTTATGGGAAGTGTTTGGTCCACTAAATTGAAACACAGTTAGGGAATGGGGAATGGGAAAGGCAATAAAAGGGAATACCGTTAGAAACATTATTACCAGTAAATTATTTCCTGTAGCAATAGCAAATCACTAAAGAGTTTGATGGCCAGTGAATGTGGAATGTATGTTTGTTGCAGATAAAGCGCTGAGACCTCATTCGCAGAAGGAGAATCTTTGAATTCATTAATAGAAGAAGGTTCATCCTGGAATATTAAAGAAAGGGGAAGTGTGGAGAAAGATGAAGGAACTGTAAAATAAGTAACTACAAAGAAATGAAAGTAGCTCAGTTATCTTTTATTGCTGGCCAAAAATGAGAAGTTTTCCATAGGCTGTTTTTGATTTTTTTTTTGGTTTTGGGTTTTTTTTTTTTGTTGTTGGGTTTGTTGGGTTTTTTTAAAGGGAACAGGAATATCTACTAAAAAATATTGCTTTATTTGAAAGAAAGACCAAATAGCAAATGTGGAATTAATATTTTCTCTTTTCTAAACTTGTTTTACACATTGAAAGTTTAACTTGGGTCTGATCACCCTGTTTTGACACCTGCTGTAAACCTAATTCAACCAAAAAATTTAAAAAACAGAAAGTTATTTCAAGCAAAAATGTATTTTCCCAAGTATTTGAGTTAAGCAGATCTTAGTTTTGGCAGGGAAAGGTTAAAAAAAAAATCTGTCTTTGAAAAAGTAATTCTGTGATTTTCTCTTTAAATCATTCTCACTGGAAACCACTTCCCCTGCAAATTTCACATCAAAGGCCTCTGGTTTCTTCAGTCACCCATAGAAAATATATCAACAAACTTTAATAAAAAGGGAAGCTGAAAAAGAAGAAAAAAGAGTCTCCTATTTGTCCCTTCTCTAACATTATGTCAAGCAAAGTTTGCTTTTTGGAGAGGGTTGTAATTTATAGAGGAGGGGGACTAAGACACTGAACTTCTAACATGGGTGTAAGACTTGCCTCTGCAAAGTGTTTCTGCTGCAGGAGAGGTGAGTTGGCCTCACAGCAGACTATGGCTTGATGTGTCCTACTCGCACTGCCATTGGCCCACCCATGTAAGACCCTCTTTGTGCAGCGACACAGCCCTATACTCCTGACCCCAGGTGACTGAAATTAAGCATTTGTACACTCTCTCCAGCCATGCCCAGCAGCTGCTGTACTGACTGAAGTCCTCAAAACACCTTTCAGCATAGTGTTTCATTGAGAAAAACTGGTTTTTTTGCGAAAACAAGTGTACTTTGTTGTTGTTTGGGTTTTTTAATATTGTTTTTTACTGTTTGACAAATTCTTTTCTTGAAACCACAAAGAAAGCATGAAAGAGGTAAGGAGAAGTGTTTCGGGTCTATCCTCTGGAAAGCAATTTTAATGATTTGACAAGAGCTGTGGCTGATGATAACTACTGAGGGTTTGAATCAGTAAATAAAAGTGGTGTTTGGTTTTCTCTGCTATGACAACTCTCACAAGCTTGAGTCACTCAGTGCCCTATGTTTGATTTCAGGAGCTATATAAAGGAGTGATTGGAGCAAACAGCAATGACTAGTAGTAAAGCACTGAGGGACAGTCTATCAGGTAAGCCAAAAAATCAGCAGGCCATGGATAGGAAGAGTGTAGTATTCAACCAACCTTTTGATGGAACAAAATTTGCCCTAATGAAAGACGGTTTTGCATCACATTTCTTACAACCATCTTTCAAAGCTTTTGCAGTACCTCTTCCACCAGAGTTAGAAGATGAAGATATGATGGTGGATAACGTGATGGAGAGAAAGCCTAACTATGACCAAAAGGAGCTGAAGAAACAATATTACGGAGAAGAGGACAAAGTAAGGCAGATACCAGAAGGTGGCATAAATGCTCCCCATTGTTCTTCCTTTATTTCACTTTGTACTCCAAAATGAATTTTGTTGTCTCTTTGTGCAATCTGCACAAAGATTGTTAGGCCTAAGCAGAGGAGTACTTTTGGGATCAGGGCCAAGCAGTCCTGTAAGTAGGAAGATAAGTACCTGCAATTAATCTGCAAGCATAAAAAATGCAGGTGTAAAAAATAGGATGGCAGCAGCCTAGCAGCCAATTTAAAGTGCAGCATATATCTGCTTCATGGGTAACAATTAGCAAATGTTGAATAGAAATCCTTTAGGAGATTTACTTGAGGCTCTTCTACCTTCAATAGAAATATGAAGAAAGATTGATCATTATCTGTGTTGAATATTTGACACTGATTGGTTTTCAATCTGTATCATAGTTAATGAAGTTCCTTGAAAATGGTTGAGTCACCAGCTAGTAAATAGCATAATGAAGAACCTTACCAATAAGGTTTTAAAATACATGCTGCCAGTAATGTGTGATACCTTTCTTACCTTGAAAAAAAAAGCCGCTCTGTTTAATTATATACGATTGATAGACATATTTTCAGAGGTGGCTTTCTTAGACAAAGGCACAGGTGGGAAACTCCCGGTTTTCTTTGCAAGAAATTAGGTACGAATGTGCCTGACCCATTAGGGTTTGTAAGATACTGATGTAATCAGAATTACACTTTTAAACGCAGCAGCTAGACCGGAATATGGAGACAGGAATAGGGAGAAGAAATCAAGCTGAACTAACTTTAGCTGACCATATTTAACAGCAGGTGGACCAGTTTTGTAAAGAGCTGGAAATTATTTGGTTTGTTTTTATGAAAATGAAGAGCCTTTGTTAATACCTGGCATATGTATCAAAAGAAAAAAAATAATAATAATCTTTCATTTAAAATAAATCATTCATCCTTTACCCTAGACTGAAATGAGGCAAAGAAAGAAGAGCCATGGTGAACTAAAAGATCTTAGCCACCTGTTAAGGATGCTAGATCAGAACACTTTTGGTGTCTGTGCAAAAATTCAACCATCAAACTTCAAAACAAAGATTTAATAAGCTATTGTGTACTAAATTCTCTTACTACTGGGATTAGATTTCAGTTGCATACACATAATCCGGTACAACTGTAGATGAGTGGAAGAAAATGGTAGTTATTTTTTATTAAAAAAACACAACAGTAAATTAACAAGGCCCATTTAGTAATGAGTCTCCCTTTACTCTTTGCCTTCTCACAATAGCTTACTAAGCTTGGTATTTTAACTAAGGATAATCATTGAGCCAATCTCAACTGATTTTGTCCTGTTTACAGACACCTGTGTATAACATGGAGGTGCAAGGATGCATAGTGATAAGAAGTACAGCTTGACGCCAGTAAAGGTTTACTTGGGAATGATGAGCCGGAAAAGATGCCTAAAAGTGGGGTGGTTTTGTTTGGAAACAACTTCTTTTAAAATAATTCAAAATTAATTGTAAGTTTAACTCTAACAGGCAGCACAAGCTACATTGTATAACCAATATGAAGAAAAAATCCGACCCTGTATTAATCTCATCGATAGCCTAAGAGCTCTTGGAATAGAAAAAGACATGGCTTTGCCTGCGATTGCAGTGATTGGAGACCAGAGCTCTGGGAAAAGCTCTGTCCTAGAAGCTCTGTCTGGTATTGCTCTTCCTAGAGGCAATGGTAAGGATTCACTTTCTCAGAACTCACCTGAATTTCACTTTGTAGAAGGGATTTTTATTATTTTATTTTCTAGAATTGGGTAACTCCATGACTGAGACTGTATCTAAATTGTGAGATCCCAGGGGCCTTCTCAGCTCTGGTCTGCAGTAGAAGAAATGGATGTGCAGGTCAGGCAGCGCAGGGTAACTTCGACAAGGCACACTTCCTGGGTGGTCAAGAGACCAGGAATAAGAAAAGTATAGTGTAATGTACTTGTCCCAAAATGTGGCCAGATTGAAAGGTAGCATCAGCTAATTCTGTACGTTTCCCAGCAGAGAGCAGTGCAGCAGAGTTACCAGTTTCACATAGAAGACTAGTTTTGAAATTTGCTTTTGAAGTTGATTTGTGGGGTTTTTTAAACAAGATTTTCTTACAGATACCTATTCTTTTTTTGTATGAAAAAAAAATGTACAAAGATCTCTATTAACAAATATGTGCCTTTGATGTTATATAAGTCAGACAAGATTTTTGGAAGAATTTGCTGCTGAAGAAGATTCGCCTTCCAGTTCCCTGTGTGTGCATATACACAAACATAAGGTCTGCAAGTTCTGTGGGAGTTGACAGTGCCATCTAATCTTTCAAGCTGGACTTGAGGAAAAGGTTCTCATAGGATGTATGTGCAGCACTGAAACAAGTCACCCAGAGAAGTGCAAATCTCCATCCTTGGAGGTTTGCAAGACAAACTATGGCTGGACAGAGCCATGACTGACCTCATTAGTGCCAATGACAGTCCTAATCTGAAAGACAAGTCAGACAACAACCCTTTGTTAAAGTTTCCTGAAACATTTCTGTGTCTCTGTGCAAAGAAGGCAACCATATGTATGCCATGAAGTCCATAGCTGTGTATCATGCATAACAGCTGCTGAGAGAGTTACCTCTGTCTTTGGAACTGCTGCAGGTATTGTTACTCGATGTCCCTTGGAACTTAAACTGAAAAGAATACCTGCCACCCAGGAATGGAAAGGGAAAATTCGTTACCGCAACTTGAACATAGAGCTCCACAATGCCTCTGAGGTGGAAAATGCAATAATACAAGGTGAGCTGCAATGTATTCCCCTCTGATTTGGCTTTCTCAGTCTCTGAATCCTTTCTCATCTTTTCTTAGGCTAAGCAGCAGTCCCCAGACTGCAGTGATTGCACATCAACACAGTGATTGTAGCCAGCAGTAACACCAAGAGCTGGATTTAGAGCAGAAGATGGTGGGGAAACATAACATAGAATCATAGAATCATAGAATAGTTAGGGTTGAAAGGACCTCAAGATCATCCAGTTCCAACCCCTCTGCCATGGGCAGGGACACCTCACACTAAACCATCCCACCCAAGGCTTCATCCAACCTGGCCTTGAACACTGCCAGGGATGGAGCACTCACAACCTCCCTGGGCAACCCATTCCAGTGCCTCACCACCCTAACAGGAAAGAATTTCCTCCTTATATCCAATCTAAACTTCCCCTGTTTAAGTTTTAACCCATTACCCCTTGTCCTGTCACTACAGTCCCTGACGAAGAGTCCCTCCCCAGCATCCCTGTAGGCCCCCTTCAGGTACTGGAAGGCTGCTATGAGGTCTCCATGCAGCCTTCTCTTCTCCAGGCTGAACAGCCCCAACTTCCTCAGCCTATCTTCATACAGGAGGTGCTCCAGTCCCCTGATCATCCTCGTGGCCCTCCTCTGGACTTGTTCCAACAGTTCCATGTCCTTTTTATGTTGAGGACACAGAACTGCACACAATGCTCCAGGTGAGGTCTCACGAGAGCAGGGTAGAGGGGCAGGATCACCTCTTTCGACCTGCTGGTCACCATACCCTTTTGATGCAGCCCAGGATACGGTTGGCTTTCTGGGCTGCGAGCGCACACTGAAGCCGGCTCATGTTCATTTTCTCATCGACCAGCACCCCCAAGTCCTTCTCCCCAGGGCTGCTCTGAATCTCCTCTTTGCCCAATCTGTAGCTGTGCCTGGGATTGCTCCAACCCAGGTGTAGGACCTTGCACCTGTCATGGTTGAACTTCATCAGCCCACCTCACAAGTGTGTCAAGGTCCTTCTGGATGGCATCCCTTCCCTCCAGCGTATCAACCGTACCCCACAGCTTGGTGTCATTGGCAAACTTGCTGACGGCGCACTCAATCCCACTGTCCATGTCAGCAGTGAAGATGTTGAACCAGACTGGTCCCAACACCAATCCCTGAAGGACACCACTTGTTACCGGTCTCCAGCCAGACACTGAGCCATTGACCACAACTCTTTGCGTGTGGCCATCCAGCCAGTTGTTTATCCACCGAGTGGTCCATCCATCAAATTGATATCTCTCCAATTTAGAGAGAAGGATGTTGTGTGGGACAGTGTCAAAAGCTTTGCACAAGTCCAGGTAGATGACATCAACTGCTTTACCCTTGTTCATCAGTTCTGTAGCCCCATCATAGAAGTCCACCAAATTGGTCAGGCAGGATTTCCCCTTAGTGACGCCATGCTGGCTGTCACCAAGCACCTTGGTGTTTTTCATGTGCCTTAGCATGCCTTCCAGGAGAATGTGCTCCAAGATTTTGCCAGGCACAGAGGTGAGACTGACTGGTCTGTAATTCCCCGGGTCTTCCATTTTCCTCTTCTTGAAAATGGGGGTTATATTTCCCTTTTTCCAGTCGTTGGGAACTTCACCTGACTGCCATGATTTTTCAAATACGATGGCCAGTGGCTTAGCAACTTCATTCGCCAGCTCCTTCAGGACCCACGGATGGATTCCATCAGGTCCCACGGACTTGTGCGCGTTCAGATTTTTAAGATGGTCTCAAACCAGATCCTCTCCCACAGTGGGCCCAAGGTCTTCCTTCTCACAGTCCCTGCATCTGCCTTCCAAGACTTGGGTGGTGCAGTCAGAGCCTTTGCCAGTGAAGACCGAGGCAAAGAAGTCATTCAGAACCTCAGCCTTCTCCAAATCCTGTGTAGCCAGTTCTCCCGAGAGCTTCCTCAGGGGGCCTATGTTGTCCCTAGTCTGTTTTTTGTTTGCTACGTACCTGTAGAATCCCTTCCTGTTATCCTTAACATCCCTGGCCAAGTTTAATTCTGACTGGGCCTTAGCCTTCCTAACCTGGTCCCTAGCTTCCCGGACAACATCCCTGTACTCTACCCAGGAGTTATACCTACTCTCTTATGAAAGTTGTACCACTTATTAGATCAATGGTGAGGATGACCCATGATGTCCAATAAAAGGCCAGGCTGCGTCTTCAGCTGGATGCTGTCTGCCTGGTTTGGGAAGGTTGTCAGTCAAATACAAAGCCCTAACTGGTTCCTGTCAGCAGTTCACTCGGAGAATGTTTGAGCTGTCTGTGGCTGTAAGTCTTCCGATTTTGGAGAAAATTGCAAGAAGGTAGACTAGAAAGCATAAAAACAGCTTCTGCCAGCTAGTGTGACTACAGCCTCAATCACTGCACTTTTTATGTCACAGTTTTGATTTTATGGTATTTTATGCTGTGTAAGGAAACAGTTTTCTTGCCCAAAAGATGGTAAGGTCTTTGTGAAAATTGGATTGTTCTTATTTCTTTGACTATCACTGCTCTGCAACATTGTTAATTGTCCTAATGTTTTTCCATTGGTTTTTCAATATATTATTTTGGTATTTTCAATATATCCTTCCAAAACTGGCCAAGTAAGTGGTATGAGTTGATTAAGCTAATTACAGAATAGAAAATTCCTCATTAGAATGACTACTGCGTTTCCTTGCTTGTCTGTACTGTTCACAGTTCAAGCATTATCTCCTTACAAGATTTGGGACAAATAACTTGATCTCTCTACCTATCAAAATGTGAAGAATATAGAATGTTATTATCTTTCAAGGCAGCCAAGGATTAATTAACACCTACAGAGTGTCTTAACATTGAGAAATCTAATTTCTAAAACTGATCAGTATTCTGTCCAATCACTTTTGTTGTGGTTTACCTATGTGTACTTTGCATATATGAAAGTTCATAAGTATATGCTCTGTAAAATATTAAAGTTCACGTTGCAAAAGGACTCCGTGTATCCACAAATTGCATAATAATTTCTTTATATTTTTACATTAATGGATTTACGTGCATGGCTGGATGCCATGCCTAAAAAAGCCAAGCCTAAAAGTACTTTAGTTGGTAGCAGATATTTTTCAAAGTCATTGTGCTCAACTTCACTTTCATGCACTATTTGAAGCTTATATTCATTGCCTCGTCCTTTTCTTCTTCAGCCCAGAATGTTGTGGCTGGTACTAAAGGTGCCATTAGTGGAGAACTAGTTTCCCTAGAAATTTGGTCGCCAGAGGTACCAGATCTGACCTTAATTGATCTTCCTGGAATTGCCAGAGTGGCTGTGGGAAACCAGCCAAAAGACATCGGGGAACAGGTAAAACTCAGTCTCCTCATACGCCAATCTATTCACAGGGTCACTTCTGTAACCTACCTCATATACAAGCTTTTGCTGTAGGATGCTGAAGTTATTATGCTGGGCATCTGAGCCAGCAATAAAGCTACACTGACAAACAGGCCTATTTTTCAGGCAAGGAATTGCTCACAGGAACAGTGAGGCCCAGGATCTTCTGTCTGCCCTGTCATGTCAGAGGGAGTTGCCCACACTAGCTGTGAAGGAGCCCTGACAGCCTACCCATGGGAGCATGGAATAAGCCACACATATGGACCCTGAACACAGTGTTGCCCCTCTGTCCCGTGGCTAGACTGCAGTCTGAAAGATAGATACATCCCAAAATGAGTTGTCTCTGACCAGCTTTTCGGATGCATTTGGCAAAGGTGAATAGATCTGAGCTCTTGTAAGCTCTCCTGGAACAAGGCAGCAAACTGGCCCTCTTACAGTTTTTTTGCTCTGTCATCCCTTACTTATGGAGCTCATCAGAATCAGATCTATCCTGGTTTTTCTCACTCCTTAAGGGGTCCCAGCAGATCCTTTTTCAAGTAAACAGAATATGCACTAAATTGGAAGTGATCTCTGCTCTTCCTCTGGCTGCTTTTAGAAGAGATGCTGGGGAATGCAAATAAAACTCTAGTTGGACAAGGCCATCTGTAAGGATGATGTGCAGGAGCTGGGTGTACTTCTCTCCTAGAATACCTTTAAATTGGAACTTGGAATAAGAGTAGCCCAAACTGAACTAGACATATCAACAAAACTGAAACAAGATTGGATTATCTGAGCTTAATTCTCTGGGAGAAGACTAATTTCGTTTCACACTTAGATAGTAATCTTTCTATTGTATTCAGAAGAAAGCAGCAGGTATGACATATTTACACATTTTCAGCCTGCATGCCTCATAGACAGAGCCTACAGCATTGTAGCATGCTAGAAATTGGGATGGACGTGAAGTAGAAAAGAGAAGCACCTTTACCAAAACTCAGGAGAAAAAAAGTATAAACTTACTTTAGTATAAGCACAATAGAGGTGTGTAAACCTTTTGCAATACAATACAAACTATGACAAACTCTGTTAGTTTGGCATTGAAACATAGAAGCAACACCAAATAGATGACTTGTGTGACTTGGGTTTTTTGTTTGGTTGGTTGGTTTTGGTTTGAGGTTTTGGGTTGGTTTTTTTTCCCACAAATACTCCACTGAAATATAAGACAAAAGACATTTTCTCTCCTTCCAGAGATACAGATTTGAGATCTATCAACATGATCTATCTTGCTTTCTTTCTGCAAGTGTGTGCCTCAGTATCAGAACTTGTTTTTCTCACATGTGATTATTTGCAACGTATCTTCAACATTTCCATGACAGATTATATGCATGAGAGTTTAAACTGCACATAGCTCTCAGGACAGGTATAACATCCAAACATGCTAGATGTTTGGATTAATCTTGACATAGCAAAAGAGGCTGCATTTTACTGCTGACCCATTTCCATGCTATCCTTTAGCATGTAATACTATCCTCAGTAAATGTGACATTTAATGCCATTAGATAGTGGCTCATATTGCTAGAAATAGTCACATCTTACATGGAAACATCTAATTTCACTGAATTTTGTTAATGCTGTATTGCATTCCAGATTAAAATACTACTTAAAAAAATTATTCGCTTCAAAGAAACACTCAATTTGGTAGTGGTGCCATGTAATGTGGATATTGCAACAACAGAAGCATTGAAAATGGCTCAAGAGGTGGATCCCAGTGGAGAAAGGACACTAGGTGAGACAATTTTTGATCTACAAGTTGAAGATAAACGTGAATCTTGTTTCCATGAAGGTCTGATGTTCCATATTCCATGCTAGATCTGTAGAACTAGCTACTAGAAGAAGGAAAAAAGAAAACAGCCTGAACGAACTATTTACAAAGCTTGAGATGATCCAGTAGCACAAAGTATCCTTCAATTTTGAGTCTTGCTGGCATACATGTTATAATTGCGGGAAAGCTTTGCTGCTGCCTGTTAAAAAAGGATTTGCAAGACAAAAAGAGGGTGGGAGGCCAACTGCGGAGCAAGTTTTGCGGTGCAAAGCCCAAGAGCTGAGAGCTCTCTAGAGGAGAAAAAAAAACCCCAAACCCAACAGATGAAGAGAAGTTGCTTTATAAAACATGGTACAGAGTATTCCTGCTCTGGGTGTCCTGCTACACCTCTCCCACCTTTAACCTTTGCACTTGACTAACTTTCTCTTTGGGTAATTTCCCAGGGATCCTCACAAAACCTGACCTGGTGGATAGAGGAACTGAAGAGTCTGTCATTAAGATAATGCAAAACAAGGTCATCCCCCTCAAAAAAGGTTACATGATTGTGAAGTGTCGCGGGCAGCAGGACATCCATGACAAACTGTCCTTGGCCACTGCAATCCAGCAGGAGAGGAAATTCTTCCAGACTCACAAACATTTCAGGTACTTCTCACAGCAAGGACCTAATCGAAAACGTATTAAAGTCACTTCAAAGCTTCCTGATGACTTGCTGAGATTTAAATTAGGGTTAGAAACAGGTATTAATGATATTCACTATTTCTCATTGCCCATGCAGTGTTACATTTCAGGAAGCCAGAAGAATTTTACACGTCAAATAAAACTTCAAAATGCATTTTGGATGCAAGTTTGATATATATATATCTCCCCTTAACCCTGGGAGAAGTGCAGTGGTCTTCAAAAGTTCAGAATAGTCTCAAAAAATCCAATTTAAGCATCTTAAGTGCTTGAGCACTTCAAGTCAAGCACTGAAGTATTTCTATGCACTGGGAAACATGGTTAAACTCAGCATGAGAAAGGATACTGCCTGTGCTAAGCGCACAGATTTCCCCAGAAGACGACTCAGCAGCAAATCAATCATAATATAGAGAATGGCAGGTGAAAAGGGTTTGGAATCAGTGTACTTCACACCTGCAGAAATAACACAGCAGCACATTAATCTGCTGTTACAATTTGCTCTTTTCAGGTTCTTCTCTGTTTCCGTTTGCTTAGCCAGTAGCAGTAGCTGCCAAACAACTCTTGCATAAAATGTCCAGAGTCCTGGGCTGCTGCCTCATCTGTGCATGGACTGCCCAGAGAGCCCTTCTTTTACTCAGTTTGTGTATTTACTCAAATAGTGTACAACTAGTGAAAACAGAGCAAAGCATCAGTGCTACCTCCTTGCCCTGCCCACACTGTCTACCCAAAACCACCTTTTCCTCTTTTTCGCAGCATTCTGCTGAAAGAAAGAAGAGCTACTATCCCTCATCTGGCAGAAAAGCTCACAAATGAACTTGTGGGACATATTATTGTAAGTAACAGAAGTGCTATACTAAGCTGTTTATGTTAGTTACGATCTAGAAGTTCAGCCCTTTAACCTTGGGCTGCAATTGACTGCAATTGGTTTGCATCTTTATACGCATAGAGAGCACTTAATTATCCTTCAGTTCGACAATCTGAGGACAAATTGCACTGAGAGTTAAAGGTGAAAAAAACTGTGTTCTGTTAATCTTAAACAGAACGTTAACAATAGGCAAGTAATTTCATTTGTGACTCATAACTCCTGCCTTTTCAATGACAGCCATGTTATTTCTTTTTGTTTGTGAATGTTGATTGACCGGGTTACAAGTTACTGCTATGAGCTTACTAAAACACAATTTCTATTTAACTGAAAATGTCTTTAAAAATTCAAGTAAGATGTAATTGTTTTATTATATTGTTATACTAATGTAAATATATTGGAGTTTTAATTT
Source organism: Lathamus discolor (assembly GCF_037157495.1). Classification (NCBI taxonomy): domain Eukaryota; kingdom Metazoa; phylum Chordata; class Aves; order Psittaciformes; family Psittacidae; genus Lathamus; species Lathamus discolor. Next base: position 34,683,646 of record NC_088887.1, read on the forward strand.
TATAGACATGTATCTGTAAGTAATATATCTTATTCCATTAAGGGAAAATCCTAAAATACAGGGAACCTCTAAATTCAGTACTGAAGGAGAAAAAACAAGCATTTACATATCCTGATGCAACTGTGTTCAATCAGGCATTTATCAGGAATGGAAGGGTCAGTGCATTCCCCACATCACCACCTCCCTGGCACAACCTGTGAGGACATAATTTTTGGCTCACTATAGAGCTAGGGACTATTGCTAGGTTGCCTAGGGACTGTAGCTACTCTGCCCACCTCACAGTGAGGTCCAGCTTGACTTCTCAGAGAAGTCTTAGCCCCCTGCCTTCTCTCAATAAAGGCCATATTTGCATTTCCATGGTATCCCACTGTCATGTGTGGGATGCAAAGACAGCAAGCTCTTAGACTTTGAAGAGCAGCAAAGACCTTGTGCAGGTATAGGCCATTCTTAGAGTGATTTTATTTTCCTTCCAAAACCAAACATGTTCAACCTACCTAAATATCCTTCTTCACTGTCTACCCACCAGAACACTTTGCCAACACTGGAGAACCAAATTCGTGAGGCACTCCAAAAAACATTACAGGATCTACAAAAGTACAGAAGAGTCTCACCCACAACAGAGTCTGAGAAGCTGACTGTCCTCACCGATGTGAGTATCAATATTGATTTTGTCACAGAGCCGAATGAAGAGGTAAATGTGGGAGAAAAATAAAACACTTAAAGTTAGGAAACCATCAGCATGGAGCAACAGTAAGCTTGTGGTATCTGTCATCGAAGTGTTTCAAGAGCAACATAGACAAACCTCTGGCAGAAATACATCATAGATGCAAAAATAATGGACCACAGGAGCTCATGATCCCTTCTAGCAATATTTTTCATGTGATTATGTGATGAGAACTGAACAATTCGGTTGAAAGGTCAAACTCAAGCATCTCAGGGATGGAAAAATTACACTCCTGCCTGCCCAACATTTTGAAGGGTTTATATTGTTTACAGCACTTATAAAATCAAATGCAATCTTGATATCAAAATATGGTTTGCTAGTCCATCTAAGTATCTTATCTTGGGGAACTAATCCCTCACAGAAAGCTTTCGGGAGGCCAGCAGGGGCACTTACGAAAGCTCATCAGCTTTCAAAGGTTTCATACAAGTCTTGTCAAGTAGAATTTGCTAAATGGTTCTAAGAGTCCACAGGAAAGGAAAAACAAAAAAAGTACCAAGTTTGTTCTCCTCCAGCTGTGCTGGTCTGGGGAAAGCCAAACACAAAACCAAACAAAACAACAGGAGTTACAAGCATAAAATATGTAAGGAAGGGATGTTTTCAATGAACCATGTTCCTGCTTTAACATCAGAAGATTGCAGATTTGCTTTACAGATGCAAGTCAGTCTGAAGAAATTAAACCTAACTACATTCTTGCTTGTTCTTTAATTCACTACAGTTGATCAAACTCTTTAATCAAGATGTATCTCAGACAATGCGTGGAGAGGAACAGTTGGTTGGAAATGAAAGCAGGCTGTTTACAAAAATCCGCAAAGAGTTCCAAACATGGGAAACTGTTCTCCTAGAGTGTGCTGCAAAGGGTAAGCATAGAAAACCATTGTTTGCAGCTGACCTGAGATTCCATTCCCTTGTTTTTAAATCAAGACACAGCATCATCAATGGGTTGTTCTAAGAAAGTAAAACCAAGAAACTGGGAGCATGCATCTGTTGTAGTGTTGGGCAAATTATGCTTTAGTCCTTGAGGGAAAAGACGGAGCTTGTGTTAAATGCTGTCATTATGGAAAGATCAGTGAACGTCTCTCTTCTCCCAGCAAAGCAGTAAAATCAAGACTATGGGCCCTGGCATAAAATTGGTTGGTGAGTCTCTGAACCATTCTTCTAAATAACAGCAATAAAACAAACATATCATCATCATTCTTATTATTTTAAACTATACAATGAATCTGCTATAATTCTTTTACTATTTTTATTATTACTATTATTAGGAACATTTTTCAGATTTGGTCTGTTTTGTTCTACTTTAGCTCTGGTTTAAGGTGTGGAGAAAGCAATTCTGAGTCTGAAATCACCACACCTTGTAAAGAGCACACCTTCCTTTGCATCTCCCACTTTGCTAATTGCTTAACTGAACTCAGATCTAAACTGAGGTATAGGGTGATGCGTGCAAGCTGAACTCTGCCGTACACTCAACATCTTTTGCAGCATCTCCTTCACATCTTTCAGAGACCCCATCACTTGCTCTTAGAGACGAAATAGCATCAGCTATGAGACAGGCAGCAGCTCTCAAAGCAAATTCTATGCACATCTATGTCAGCATTACTAGTCACTCTAAAATGATAGGTACAAATAGGCTGCAAGAATGACATCAACTAAAGACAAACATATATATATGCATATATGTGAAGACAGACAGACATTAGTGTGTGTTAACGTCTCTTATGTCACATCCATGAAATATCAAGCCAATCAACATGATTTTATGGAGAGGAATAAAAGAGTAAGTTAATGAAGGCATGACGAAATAGACATAAAAACAGCAGAAAGCACTAGCAGAAGGATGCAGCTTCTTCAGAAGACAAGAACAACTGAGTTGCATTACAAGGCATTCCAAGGCAGCTGAACCACAGTGGGGAGCTCTCTGGGCACTTTCAGGTTATCCCCATTGATTTAAACTAATACATCTAACTTCGCAACAGGATCATGTAGCAACACACAGCAGCTCTTACAATAGCATAGCTCTTGCTGACAATATGCTACCCCAAACTCATGTATGTATGCTCAGATAAAGTATTTACATGTGCAGCAGAGTAAGTTCTCTTACATAGCTTGATAACTAGAGGTAGCTTCTCAGTCACCTCTAGGATTTCTGAAGGTACATCATCGCATGTCAGATGACACTTTAACTTGCGCTTTCTTACAATGAATGAAAGTACTAAGAGTAGTAGACACTTTTGATATTTGAAGCCTTGAACTTTCTGTTGCAAAGCTGATAGATGTTCTTCCGGCCATGTTACAACCTTAACTGTACAGGTTGGTTTTCAGACTCGGAAACAGATTCTCTGCATCTACTTCTGGGGTTTTTGTGGAGTTTTTTCCACTGATTTTTTTTTTTCTTTTTAATTATCCAACTATGGATTCATGTATCTGAATGTTAGAACTGAAAGCATTCATAGCTTGACTTCTACCTCCACATCTGCATATGATTCACAAATTTGACCCCCAAACAGGGCCATACTGAAACCTTTCGAAACACTCAGAGACCTGTCTTTGCCTGAATATGTAAACCAGTTCAAAGAGATATACCCCATTTGAGATGGCAAATCCATATAATGTTAACAAAGAAATACTGACTGTGATATCTTTAATAAAAAAATAGTCAACAGTAGATTCCCTGGAATAAGACTGTTTAGGGAGTTTGGGGTATTGTTTTGTTCCATGAGAGTAGCGATTCCAAGAAGAACCAGTATTTTCGAGTCCCATCATGATTTCTGGGTTGCTTTCTGTCATGTAGGTGGTCGCTCCATTGTGTCATTAACTGAGCAATAATGTGTTAGCACAGTTCTGTAGTAATGGTTTTTCTTGAAAGATCATCTCAGTAGTTGCTCTTCTCAAGAGCATTTCAAAGAGGAGAAATAGACCTCCTTCGTAAATCTGAAATTCATAAACTGAGTGATTAGTTGTAAAGCAATGTTATTTTAATATTGCAGTTAACGAAACTGTACCCGGTAAAGCATGGAAATACGAAGAACAGTATCGTGGAAGAGAGTTCCCAGGTTTTACCAATTACAGGACATTTGAGGATGTTATAAAAGAGCAGATCATAGAACTGGAGGAGCCAGCCATTGAGATACTGAACAGGGTGATTGGTACGTCTCACAGGCCTCATGAGGCTGTTGCATGGGAGATACTCATGCACCTAACTTTTCTTTTTCCAGGATGAGCAAATATTTTCACTGCTGGAGCAAGAGCTCCAGCCAGGATTCTTCAGACTGGGGAAGTGAATTTAATTCAACCTGCAGTCTTACTTCTTCTCTATAGCCTCCAGTCTCTACATGTGGTCTCCAGCATTTATTAATACTTTTCCCAGTGGCTGGTGGAAGAAAGTTAGAATGTAACTATAGTAAATAACAGGGTAAAGTAATAGTACAGTAGAAGTACCTCGTTACAGCCCAGAAACTTGGTATTCCCAAACCCAGGGAGTGGCATTCACAAACCTGAACTGGGAGCCCAGCTTCTTTGCCAGTTCTTTGCATGCCGTTGTACATTGTATCAAACAGTGTATTGTACGTTGTATCATGCAGTGACTGCTTAGACTGGGGGGAAGAGTACATAGTCCATCCAGTAAAAACCACCCAAGGAAAAGGTATGTCATGATCCTCTCTCTCCTATGTCTGCCTTAGAAGGCAGCTATGGTGTCTGTGCCAGACTCAGTGATCTGTCCTATATGGGGCTAGCCCCTGTCCCTGCAGGGGCAACTCAGGGGGTGGTGGCACATCTGTTCAGATACAGCTGTAAGCACAGAAATTGCTTTATAAAAGAAATTTCAGGGATATTCAATCTCTCAGGTGTTAAGTGATTATAGCAGGTCTTTAATGTCTCACACTCTTGGACCTAGAAACCTAAATTCCTACTTGTTTGTATTGGTCATAAAGGCACAGTGTATCATTACAGCTGCCCAGCTATTTCTGGATGAATACAGAAAATGGGTAGTTTTCCCAAGTCTCAAATTAACAATAGCTTAAAAACTTCACTTGATTACTTGACATTATTTTGTCTGTCTGTTCTTGTTCTGTCTGTCTGTTAGGACTGGTTGAAGAGAAATTTATGGAACTCACTGTGAGGCATTTTGGTAATTTCCGCAATCTAAACAGAGCTGTTAAGGTGAGACATTACCTATAACCTGAGACAAGAGAAAAGCATGACAGAATGGCCTTTGTAAATACAGCCATTTGTAAAGACAGCATTCGTAAATACTGCTTAGAGTACCTATCCCATTGCATTACCCTTATGCAACCACTGAATTTCTTCCAGGTCTATGTTTTTTATAAAATAAGGAAGAGCATGAAAATGATAGCAACTTTACAATGGGACTAATGAAAGTGCCTTTTGGTACAACTTTGACAAGATATAAAGCATACATTCCTCATTCATTCTGGTCACATTGTTGATGAGTACACCCCAGTGCAAAGAAAACACAATATGGCAGCCTTGAAGAGTTTATAATTAATTTAAATTTAAGTCCTGCAATGATTTGTAAGCATGTGGGTAGCCTAAGAGTACTAAACAGTGCTTTTCCCTCTCTGAAAGGCAAGCAATGTTGTTAGCCAGTGCAGGAATCTCATCTTCAATAAAAGGGAGCAAGAGCTAAAAATCTTTTCACATGAGAGAGTTAGAAGATGACTGTTCACAGTTTGGGGTAGAGTTAAATGATATGATTGAGCCTTTCTCTGAGAAAGATCTTTGAGGAAGAGATGAGGAGCAATGCTGGACAGCAAGGAAGCAGTGTCCACTCACAGGGTACTGCTTAGAAAGGAAACTCAAATGCGAGTGAAATAGATGGTTTTCTATTCTACTTGCATGGCCAAACCCTACTGAGCTCCCAGGCCAACCAGATACCAAGCTAATAAGCTATTTCAGCCAAACACAGAAGTATTCAGGGAGGGTCTTTAGGCATAACACAGTGAGAGAGACGCAGAGGGAAGAAGTTCTGGTAAACAGTGAAGATGAAAAAAAAGATGGGATGCTTTCTTAAGAGTGCTAAGAAAGCGTGTTAAGGGAATTTGAGGATGACTGAGGGAACTTCGTTGCTATGCACCGACACCTTTGCAAAAAAAGCAAATGTCTGAGAACTTGTTGTTCTTCTATTTTCTAGACCAGAATTGAAGACGTTAAAGAGAAACAAGCAGAGGAGGCTCAAAGACGTATCCGGACCCAGTTTAAAATGGAGAGAATTGTATACTGCCAGGATAACCTTTACATAAATGATTTAAAATCTGTTAGTGGAGAATACTCTAAGAAAGTCAGCAATGGGAAAGAATCGCAGGTTGGATCTGGTTTTCAACAAGAGCCCTACTTTGTCCGGGAACTGGTTTCTCATACGAAGGCTTACTTCTATGTGAGTTTACAGATGATCATACAGCAGTTGTTCTGTACTTTGAATGCTATATACCCGCTGTCCAGATCTCACTGTAGTTAACATATTGAGTCTTTCATACTACTAGTACACAAGGAATAGTAGCCAGAGGGTATAAGTGTCTTGTCCAAGTACACACATAGCTTCTGTATGAACTAATCAGAGCTTCTGACCAGTGATGAAAATGCCAGGACAAAGCTGGTCAGAAGGCTGTTTCAGCACAGTTTCTAGGGAGAAGCAGTTGCACAGTGCCAGATATGCCAATTAGAGAAGGCTGCAATTTCTTAAAATGACAGTTGGTTCCTAAAGCATGTGTTAACTGCCTCCCAGCCTGGCACGGTTCCCTGATGCCCCTTGCTCAGGGAATACACTGTGGGCAAGTGAGCCGTCTTTTCTAGCTTTTCACAGAGAAGCAGATGGCTCCTGCTGACTACACAGCCCCACGCCAGTACAATGTTCTCTCGATCACTTACCAGCATGGAGGAGAGGATAGGATGAGGAAGAGCCCTTGGCCCTGTAACTACAAGTTACTGATATTCAGTTGATGGCAAGCCCGCCTCTACAGCAAAGGAAGCAACAGGCCCAGGATAGCTTTCCCAACTGCAAGTCTATATCACATTTTCCAAATAACACTAGTTTCCATGAGCTTAACAACATTATATACAGCACTTCAGCATTTGGCACAGCATCTGAGAGCTTAGGTCAGCTCAGGTCAGCCTCAAGCCCTTCTGCATATTCCTCCTGCCAGCAGAAAGCCATGTCAGTGGCTTGCAGTCAGAGCCTAACCTAATGCGACAGGAGGAGTGATAACAAAATGTTAAGTTAAAACGGATTCAGCTATCTGTAGAGATCAGAGTGTGTATGCTGCATTGCAGAGAGCTCATAGAAGTTAACTCTGAAGAAAAATGGGATGTTTTAACAAAATATCGTGTTAAAGAAAGACAGCAAAGAGAACATGCAGTATCAGTATTTGCTTTTGATCTTTGTTTTGTAAAACTCTCCCAGAAAGCAACAAGTTCAATATTAATAATGCAGTAGGTAGATAACAGCTCACCTTGAATTCCAAGAGCAAGATTTTGACAAATTCCTGCATTAAATGTTCAGGCTGCTCAGACTGATGGAGGGAGAGAAAACCATCAGCTTTCAGAGAGTGAGACAAAGGCAGAACTGCGTAAACTCTTCCCTGCCACCTCACTATTCTCTCTGCTATAGCACAAATGTCTCAGAAGCTAGTTATACATTTTTGTAAATGCCCTAAGAGCCATTTTCAACAATAACAAATACCAGAGCATCATATCTCCATGGGACTTACACAAGGTCAAAACATTTTGAATGCAATGGAAGCTTTGAAGTGTCCACGGCCTTTGAAAATGGCATGCATGATTCTGCGTCACCTATTGTAAGACTGTCAAGATTCTGGGTAGAGTTTGGCTCCAGAAAAACACCAATATTTAAAACATGTAGGCTCTCTTCCACCACAGTCAGTAGTGCCTAGTGAAACATAGGTTCAGTAACTGCTTTAGCTGACTCAGCCGAATTGCTTGCTATTGACCAGATCTCTGCAAAACAGAAAGAAAAACTAAACATCTAGTCTTAGGTATTTTTCAGCTTGAGTTCAGCCCCACCTTTGCACATGGAAGATCTGCACCCACTGAGCTCCAGATGTATTTAAAGCCAGAAACACCTTATACTTCTCTGGAAACAGGCTGCCCAAACCCTATAGGACCTACAAATCAAATGTGCCTCTTCAAGGTCTTCCCACTGCCATTTTAAAGTCAAGTGCTACAAGAAGAAAGGAAGACAGCACGTTTCTCAATTGCAGCCAGTCACTCAGGAGTAAGTGCTCACCTGGCACCGGGAGGGCTGGAGGCAGCTCCCTCCCAGCATTGGAGAGGTTTCAAACTGCCCATTGTCCAAGAGCACCAGCTAAGCCCCCAGGGCCTGCAGATGTCTCTGGGGAAAGCACCCCACAAGCTCTTCTAGGTCAATGTTTCAATTTGGATATATAAATAGCAGACCAGACAGTTTGTCAGCTTAGCAGAAAATTATCTCATTATCAATAGATGTAATGTAGGCAAAACAAAGCCTCACTACTGCTGAAGGCATTTTCCCTTAAAGCTAATGCTTACTCCAAAGTTGTCTTACACTTAAAAGGACAACCACATCAGAAATATCATCTAAATACAGAAATTTAGCAAGTTTAGTAAAAATCATTCTTTGATTTCCAGTACCATAATGGATTGGTAACATTCAGAGAATACGCATTTGATGCCAGAAATTGTTCACAAGTACTATTCGTCAGGTATGTCCTCAGATAAGCTCTTACCAACAATAGCTGGCAGAGCTAAGTGGCAAACAGCCTGCCTGCCTTGGGTTTAGTTCACTGAGAGAAAAAAACAGCTGACATTCCCATAACTCTTAGTTTTTAGACCTTTAGGTACAAAAAAGACTAATGGCAAACATTATTTTGGTTCTTAGAAGCACTCCCTTCTTGACCAGTAACTCAGTACTTTACATTTTAAAAACGTGCTGTCATTTCTTCCCATACTGCCTATAGCCCCTTCCTTTTTTAGTTCTTTCAGGGAAATAAGTCTTCTGCCTTTTTTCCCCCTTTTTGCAGGGAGCAAGTAAACGCCTCTCTAACCAGATACCTCTGATCATCCTGTCTTCTGCCTTTCATGACTTCGGGGATGGCTTACAGACCACCATGTTGCATCTTTTGCAAGAAAAAACCAAGTTAAGCCATCTCCTTCAGGAGGACAGTGAAGCTGCTAAGCATAAGAACTACCTCAGTGAACGAGCTGACCGTCTCACCACAGCCCGCCAGTACCTGCAGAACTTCACCTCCCTGTAGATTCCTTAATTTTTCAGTCTACTCGTTTTCTAGCATTATTGAAGAACTTTGTAAAATCCCCTGAAAATGTAACATCAGCACTCATTTCTAGCGTTATTTTCCATAATCATGTTACATGCAAACACCTACCCTTATGTTAAGTGCTCTTTTGTGATTGAATAAATGCTGTCTGATTTTTAAACATTTGCTTTATGAACTTTGTATAACCATTAAAATAATTATTAAAAAGCTAGAGCTCTTCAGGGTTGTGGTGTTTTGTTTGTTTGATAAGGATGAGAGCTTTCAGCTGTATAACTCACAAACTGTAGAAATCACATAACCTAACTAACTTTCCCAGATGAACTTCAGCAGTTCCACGCTTCCCTTTGTGGTTTTGCCTCATGGTGACTGATGTCTTTCCTACCATGGCCTGAAAAACAACTCTGCAAGCTATTGCCACTGTTCAGTCCCAGCCCAGTTGGTAGAGTGTACACAGTGGGCATGAAACAACTCCAGCCTAGATGGAAAAAAAAGTTAACTACATCTTATCAGGACATCTACAGGATGCTGCTGGCTCTGCTTCTCCTTTATCAATTTTCTGATTTGTAGAGAAAGGCTAAGAGGCTATTTCTTTTAGAAGCCTGGAGCATCATCTGAAATTTTGGGACTGATGGGCAATTCAGTAGATGGCAGGATTTGGATGTCCAAGAGATTAAACCATCCAGGATGTTAAACATTAGCAGGGTATCCCTCCCCAAAGAAAGGAGAAACTTTCCAAAAGCTCTTTCATTTCATGAGAGCCAGTGCAAAATATAACACTGCATGCTGTACTCACAACATCTTTCATATGAAGGATTTAACAGGCAAAGCTGTGCTTTATGTAGCAAGAGTAATGTCTGCATTCAGCTAAGAAAAAAAGTGCTCATGCCAGCGTGTCATGCAGTAATTTAGAAGATGCTTACAAGAGAAGCCGCCTCTTCGGGCTAGAAATGGTAGGTGTTTGGCCCTCTGGCATGAAACAGCAGCAATAAAGGGCTGACTTCTGTGGCACAGCTTTCACCCCAGTACAGCGTAACTTTCTTAACCCTATTTAGCACTACAGCCAGTTTTCCACATTTCAGTACAATGTTTTGCTACTATTGACTTGCAATGCTGTAGGTCAGAAGCCATAAAGAAGCCTGATACCACAATAACTTATTTAATCTCTGTTTTGAATGTACTTATAATTTGTTGACTACTTCATGGTATCCCCCAAGGCTCACTTGATGCTCACGTGCTATTGGAAAACCCTGTCTCTCATCTTGAGAATATAGGCAGGCACACATTGCTTCAGGCAGCATGAGATGTAATAACAAAACAGGGTGTGACTCCATCAACCTTCAGGCTAAACTGGCTTATTTAATTCAATTTCACAAGCCAGAGTGATTTAATCAGACCCAGCCACTAAAAGACATGCAGCATTCACGGACATCAAGCTCTCTTGCCTTGGGATTTTTCAAGGACCTTTAAAAAAAAAACCAACAAACCTCTTGGATCACCCTCTTGTGTTGTTCTAATTTATTTTGTATTTTGGGGGTTGTCTTTTTTAATTGGATTCTCAAAGCACTTCAGACACTGAATGCAGCAAATGTCTCCAAAAAAAGAATTAAAAAAACCCGAAACCAAACCCAAACACCAAGCAAAAAACTACAAACCACTACTAAGGAAAGAGATTCATAAAAAAAATTTATTTGGTGCAGTGTTTACATGCAAGATAATTGCACTTTAGTACTAAAGGAGAAAACAAGACTAGTGGAGTCATTTCATTCAAAAGATTTATCCGTCTTAAAATAGACTTGTTATGGCTTTTTGATCCTTTGCACTATGATTATAAATTATTTTCAAAATCGTACTTGATGTGGCACTCTTGACATTAATTACATTTTGCTAAAAACATACATGCAGATACATAAAAGGAGAGCTGTAAGGAATTAAAAGCCAAATTTTATAAATGAGGTAGTTCATCTGGTTACACAGAAATGCAAATTTGTGTTTCTTTGTATAAAATATCCAGCCTCTGTATGTGTGTTTGCAATCAGAGGTCTATCGCTTGCAACACAGCCTTACTGAAAAACTTTGCCTTTTGCCTTTCTGAGGAGGGAGAGTTCAAGACTCAATCTCAATGTGCGCTGCCAGGAACCTCGCCTTTGGGACACTTAATTCGCTGATTCTTGCTACGGCTCTGGAGTACAGCCTACATCAAGAGTGACAACAGGTTTTGCCCTTTTTGGGTTCAGAGAAACTTAAGGCAGAACAGCACAATCAGACTGGTCTTGCTTCAAACAATCTGACTTGGATGACTGCTGTGCTGAGATACTGAGGGCTTTTAATTACCTGAATACACAGTTGGGGTTTTTTGTGTGCCTCTACCACAATGCATGAAAATCTCCCTTTATACATATACTCCTCCCCTCCTACTCTGCTCTTATGAAACCCGACCTACAGTACTGCATTCAGCTCTGGGGCCCCCAATATAATAAGGACATGAAGTTGTTGGAGCGAGTCCAGAAGGGACCACAAGGATGCTCAGACGGCTGGAGCACCTGTGCTGTGAGGACAGGCTGAGAGTTGGGCTTATTCAGCCTGGAGAAGGCTCAGGGAACACCTCACAGCAGCCTTCCAACACCCAAAGAGGGCCTACAGAAAAGCTGGAGAGGGACTTTTTACAAGGGCATGTAGAGACAGAACAAGGGGGAATAGTTCAGGCTGAAAGAGGGTAGATTTAGGTTTAAGTATTAAGAAGTTCTGTACTATGAGGGTGGTGAGGCACTGGAACAGGTATCCACAGAGAAATGCAGATACCCCATCCCTAGCAGTGCTCAAGGCCAGGTTAGACACGGCTTTAAGCAACCTGGTCTAGCAGAAGGTGTCCCTGCCCATGGCAGGGAGGTTGGAACTAAATGGTCCTTAAGGTCCCTTCCAACCCAAACCATTCTGTGATTCTATACCAAAAAACATTTATTTATTTTTAAATTGCCAACCAGCAGCTCAGAGAGTCAACATTCACATTACTTAGCATTTAATTTAAAACACTACTAAACCAACTGTCTCATCATCCTGCTACAAAAATCTTAAATTTTGATTAAAATTGCCATTATAAGCCTGTACCTGATTATCAAGTCAAAGTTACTCAACTAAAGAGAGACATTTCATCAAGCAGGTGACAGAACAGTTTCTGCCAGGCACAAGACCACCACAAGAAGAAAGGTGATCATTGTGATAATCCTTCATTGATTAAGATCAGTCACTGTAGCCAGCACAGAACCGAGTGTGCAATCCTTCATGTTATTTTTTAAAATAATTCAAAGAGAGAAAAAAAAAAAAATCATTTGCAAAGTGAATAAATATCCCAGGCACCCATGGCTTCGTTTATTCCTGTTCTCAGAAACATCGATCAGCAAGGAGGACAGCCAGCATTGTCATCGGTTTGCCTGTGTAGAAAAACCAAACCAACAAAGGTTCAAGTTCTGTTGACAGCTGTCTGACTACCTTATCAATTACTTAGATGCTTTGCAACAGAGCAGCCCCATTAGCAGGGAAGTCACATTATTTTTATTTTTTTTTTTTAATAAATAAAATCAAGGTTTAGAATTTTGGACATTTTCAATTATTAAAACCACCCAAACATTTTACCTGCATATTTTTATAAATCCAATCTGTAAACACAGTCATATTCCCATATACTCCTGGTCTATTGGGAGTAGCACAGCCAGATCCCCAGCTAGTATCTCCAACCAGCCACCACAAGGAGTTTTTGTTAGTTACTAGAGGACCTCCACTGTCACCCTGCACAAAATGCAAATGTATTATTATTGACCTGGCCACCAGAAAAGACACAATCCATTTCACTTCAGGAATACAGGTTAAGTTTCAAAAAAAAAGCTAACCACCATTGTAAGGCAGTCGCTAAAACAAAATGTGATGGCAATTACAGTATTAAATAATGACTGCTTGCCATAGTGATGAAAATTGTTTGCCCAATGCACTAAATGATACAGGCATTATTGACTTTCTTGTTCACTGACATAATGGTAGGGTATCACTGCGGTTATGAAGATCATTCATTGAACTTTAAATACCAGATAACAAAACAACCTTGAAGCATTCAAAAGGACTGCCTCACCCTCTTTGGTTATTTAGTGAGAACTCAGAACTGGCAGCCATTCAGAAGATGAAACAAAATCTCACCCTTTTTAAGGGATGCACCATCAAAGGAACTAGAAACTCAACCAAAATGTTATCCTTCCCCCCCCCCCCCAATCTGTTTGTAATTAATAGATTATTAGAAAAGCCAACTAGTGAGACCACAAAAATAATCAGATCATTATTAGGTGGTAATGAGGAATACTAACCTGACAGGAATCAATTCCTCCTTCTAGATATCCGGCACAGACCATTGTAGGCAAAATTGCACCATTATAGATAAAGACAGAATTACACGTAGACTGTTCTATTAAGGGCACCCTAACATAATTCAAGTTATTTGATGTTTTACCTAAAAATGAAACACACACAAAACCACTCATACAAAGACAAAATTAGAACAAGCATCACATTATGTCGCTATTATAAATCTCTTCTGCTAGCACTGTTCAAGATTAAACATACTAGAAACATTGGGATGGACACTTAAGATATATGATCCACCACAAAGAGACAACATGACATTAAAACTCCCTCCCAGGAGTTCAGTGAGTTAGCCTGCTTTGCTGTCAGTGGACTGTAAAGCAAGAGAACATGGCACCTACCTGCCTACTCCAACCCCAAATCAACTGCGTTATCTACAGGGCTACTAAAACCACATGAAATCTGCAAGAGGCAAAGAACACCTCCCTACAGTTGCTGTGGTTTATGTAGAAGATCAAAGTATTCCAGAGCCACTCTACCTCCTTGGCTCTCTGCTCCCCATCCAGATATCCAGCACTCCTGATTAGGCTCGAACATCATTCCTGGATTAGGCAGACAAACTGGCTGTATAGCATCTACAAAAGAAACACAGTAACATCTGTAATCCCAGATGTCCAGACATAATTCAAAATAAATGCATAACCATAATCATGACCACCACTTCAATACATACACACCATGCATTTTCTCTGTACTTTACCTTCTGTATTCTCTTTGAAAAACCCTGCTGAAAATAATTACAAAGCAAGAAGGATTCAACGGCTACACATGAGAAGCATGAAACACAAAAACCTGATAAACAGAGGTTAGCAGCAGCAGAAGAGCTCCTCCAGATTATTTCTAGTAGAACTTCAAAATGATGCACTGAAATACAAAGGACCTGTACATAAAAAGCACTTCAAGTTTAAATAATGGTTTGTTCTCGCTTACTTACAAACAACCTACATCTACTTTTAAGACAAACACTTCTTGGAACACTTCTTTTGGGGTTGTTCTTTTGATTTTTCCAATTGTTACTTGATATAACTTCGTTTGGGGTTCAGTCAGTTCCCCACCTCTATATCCTGAGCCTGTACATATAGGAGTGGCAATACATAAGCACTGTACAACATTCTGGGGTAAAAGAAAACTGTTGAAATAAGCCCAAACTCCTCTACCATGTACTAGATTTAAATAAATTCTACTTAGAAAATCGGAGGCTGGGCCCTCTGCTTCTACCTCTACCCTGTCTCTGTCGCTAAGGTGTCTTTACCCGCATTTTGTGTTATTCCCATAAATATCTACAAGGATTTCTTGATGAACTTCAGAAGTTTTAAAGGACACACTCATTGTTATCAGATTTTTTCCCTAAGAGCAGGATACATACCGGTAAAACTCAACGATGTCTCTAACTTCATGAGGGCGACATCATTGTCTTTAGAATCTGTATCATAATCTGGATGGGAAATTATTTGTTGCACTTTGTATCCATTTTTGATGATCATCTCATTCTGATTCAGAATCCCAGCATAAACTCTCCAGCTGTGCGTTTCAGAAAATTGTCTAGAGGAAAAAGGAAGATTAGAAGGTTTGCTTCTCTGGTAACAAGTCACAGATTATGACCTTCAAAAAACAGTCTTCAGAACCAGTAGTCAAATGCACGTGTGACCAAGAATGCACGTGCATTTGACTACCATTTCCAAAGAACAAGGTAAACAAATTACAAGACCTCTCACTTCGGGACAGCTTGACTTTAATTTCATAAATATATTAAAAATAAAAATAAATTTTAAAAAATCTTTGAAATGGGATAAGTATCACTGTCTGCCCCCTAAGTCACTCAGCACAGCTGAGTCTGCAGCACTGAAGTCTATTGATTTCCATGGCTGAGTTACTCTCAGAAGCAGTTACTTCTGAAGTCTCACATGTCTGCAGTACCACTCATGTACTGTCTATCCAAAGCACACAAGGGCAGCAAAAGCCAGAAGTAGTAAAAACATGATCCAGTGAAGGAATTTCACTATCTTGAAAACGCCAGGTTTGTGGGGTTTTTTTCTTGTGTGGTTTTGGTGGCTTTAAATGTTGAGCATGTTTGCTAGATGCAATTAAGTAGTCTTGTGCTCCAGCATAGTTTAAAAATGATCACTAAAAACTTCCTACAAGTGTTAGAATTAGTTCCACAAGAAATGCCAAGGCATTAGTGCTTGCAACAGTTGTCCCCCCTCAAAAAAAACCCAAACAAAAACAAGCACCCCCCCCCCCGAAAAAACCCAAACCTAAGAACCAACAAACAAAACTCCAACCCCACCACAAGACTGAAAACCAGCTTTGTACCAGCTACAGCCTGATTGCCATTCCTAAAGCTTTTGCATCTTACAGAGCTCAAATCAGAAAACAAAGGAGGGATAAGATCATCACATAAGAACACACACTTGCATTCCTTTCTCAAGGTTAAGGACAAAGTTATTTTTTCTTGGCTTAGCCTCAAATTGTGATCCAGTCAACCAACCATTAAAAATGTTTTTCCTTAGTGAATTTTTCCTCCAACAGAAGCAGCCACCTTTTAAACATATTCTGCCACTGTACATAGGTACCACAACACCCTCAACACTCCTTTACGTGTTAAAAATGTACCAAGTACCAGTTATTTTCCTTGTTTATGCCATTTTATAGTGCTTCTTGGACAGGTATAAACTAACATTTAATACTGACTTGGGCTTTACTATCATGTGCCATGAAGATATGAGGAAATAAGCGGTACAGGGATCTTCAAATTGATCATATCTACAACTGTGTGATATTTGAGGGTTTGGCTTTTTTTGCCCCTTCCCCCCCCCCCCCCTTTTTTTTCCCTTTTCTGTTTTTCCTCACAGTGCAATTTAACATCTTCATGAAAACATGGTACTGTCTGGCATTAAGTTTTGTGCCTTGAGTTTACATCTTCAGTTGGGTGGGTATCTGTGCCCTACACCACCGTCCAACTTAATTTCCACCTTTAACAAGTAAGATTTTCTTCCTGTAGAAAATAGACAGATGATCTGCAGCCAGCCTCCTCCACAACAAATTTTCCCTTAACAATTGAAAACATACTGCTATATAGACAAAATACCATACCTAGCACCTGCATTAAAGGCAGGGGGGAGAGGAGGAATGGTATTTAATTCAGTTTTAAAGGAAAAAGTTGGGAGGCTTAAGCAAATTTGCGTATTTCAGCATGGAGCAAGAAAAATCGCCACCCAAGAGACAAAGGACAGACTCACCCTTCCACGCAGTGTGCGGCTGTTACTATCCACTGAGGGGTAATGATGGAGCCTCCGCAGATGTGGGTGCCCTGCACGTGGAGGCTGACCTGCCATGGCCACTGCCCCAGCACTGCCCCGCTGCCACCCACGATTCTGTTCATGATGTTGATGCTTTTAGTGGCGAGGCCGCACTCTAAAGAGTCAGTTACACACACAGAGGCATTAAAGAGTGAGCTGGTCTGGAAGATGGCTTCTGCAATTCAAGGCTTCCCTAGCAGAGAGGAGCACAGACTATGTCTGACCTCTGCACTTCTGGCCTTCAATATGCCTTAGCTTGCACCCCTGCCTTGCACACCAAGATCGCAAGTCTCCCATAGCCTGCACGCCCTTCACATTGCAAACATCAACATGAGTATTTGGCAGCTGCTGTCCTCAGTTCACCACAAACCAGTGGTTCTTTACACCCTTGAACGTGGTATTCAGGCATCTCTGGTGAGCCATACAGACAGTGCTGTGTTGCACAACAAAACAGACAACAGCCAGGAATTGCCTCATGACAGCCATCACCAAGAACACACTGCCCTCCCAACGTCTGTGTGCTGGAGAGCAGATGTACCATAGATGTCCCACCACAATTACTGGGTAAAGGCTACAAAGCTGCACTGCAGGCAAGTAAATTTAAAGGAGCTGGTGGCAGCAAAGACAAAAGCAACTGAGAGTCCAACATTCTCATCTCCTCTCCCTTCCTGCTCTCATCTTCTACCATCTGAAACTTGGAAACCAGAGTTAAATCATCTGTCCATCAAAAGATAGCAATTATTTATGCATATTTGAAAGGATTTCCCAGTCAGGGCATTTCAAAGCATGAATGCAGAAGCTAGAGAAACAGCCACTTACGTATGCAGCGCAGAGAAACCACCTTTCCTGATGCACAGGAATCACTGCAATAGAAATAAAAAAAACCCAGGTTTTTAGGTATACAGTGAAGCAAACGGTGGGCAAAGATCACCCTCCAGCTGTTGCTGCCCTTTCCAGCTATATGCCCTGCCCTCACTTTCATTTTCCTGCCCAGAGCTCCCACTTTTCTTTTCCCTTTCCAGCTACCCTACCAGCAACTATCTGACCTCCACCATTTCTTGCACAAACGGTCTGTAAGCCTGTTGAGAAGCAATATGAAGAACAGCGTGAGGAAAAAGTTGAGCTGGATTATGAAGTAGCTGTAGAAGAATCTAAACAACAAAGCCACAGGAACTTCCCAGGCACAGCAGTCTACAGGTTTAGAAACCAGACACCTCAGAGTTACTTAATGAGAATAAAAATACTTTCCACAATGAAAGATCCATTTTGTGTGTTCGTATGACTAAAAAAAGCAAACCCAAAGCTGTAACATCTGCTGTGAATGTGTTACAGCTGGTAGCTATTGACACCATATAGAAACTCCTGTTGATGGCTGAAGAGCCTTAGAAAAGTACCTCTGACATGGCAGCCTTCTAGGCAGCATGAAGGGAGCAGGATGGGACATCTCTTTTAAAAAAGAAGAGAGGAAGGGTGGAAAAATGACAGCTGTGGTTTTAAATAAGAGAGCAGTTGCTGAAACCAGATGAAAAACAAAGTCTCTTTCCCTCTAAAAACCCCCACTAAAAGATGTGCTTGCATTATGCTACAGGAAGAAACTACACTTCTTACAAAGCTAGAAAGACGCTGGTAAAAGGCAATAAGTTTGTATTAGACAAAGATACCTGCAATACAGCTTTTTGTACAAGTCTACATTCCCAGCACTTGCATTCAGCTTCATGTAGCTTTTAAAGTCATCTTCAGTTGCTACTCCTTGACTGTAGTAGTACGTATCTCTGCAAAACAGAAAGTCCATTATGAAACCCAGCGGTTTCAGTTTTCAAACAAAAACCAATGAAGTGTGCCAAGCTACAGTTTCTCACATGAGCAACACCAAAAATGGGATTTTATTTATTTTTTAATTAAGCACAGTACCCCAGGGGTGCTGTAGGTTCCAGAGATTCAGATTCTTTAAAATTTTGTCAAGTTCCATTTCCCATCAAACAGTTACTAGATTGAAATATTAATTTTACCTAATATGCACACAGTAGGAATCCTCAGCCTCATGAAACAGTGCAAGATGAAGAGATGCCTTTGCCAGTACATTTACACAGCATAGCAAAGTTCAGGCCCAGTAAGTCATGACAGCCACGTTTCTGTGGCACAATGAGAGCAGTAGCAAGTGGTGCTGTTCTGACAGCCTTTCCAGGTGAGGACAAGCTCCATGTAGTCACTGCTGAGCTGTCTTACTAGAGTAACTAGAGAACTGCTGGGGCCATTGCTGGTTCAAAGACCTAAATTCAGAGTGCCACGACAGAGTGGGCACACACAAGTTCTGCCTGGGCAATAAATTCACCCCACTACTCCATGCACAACAGTAGACAGCATTTGACAACTGCATCAAAAAGATGTGACATCAAATGTCTCAACCATAGAAGAATTTAGCCTACAGCATTCTGCAAGGAGAACACAGGCAGCACTCAGGGCCACAAATGTTTATGTCGATTTTCCAGATGAGCTTGTGGTACTTATGTCCTCAGAAGATCAAGGCTTTCTATGCAACACTGGTGATGATAGGTCAAGTCAGACTGGATGTCACTGAGCAATTATAACGATCTGAAGATAGCTCTGGAAGATGTTTATAAGTGAATGTATTGGGTACAAGTGACTCCACTGAGTTACTATGTCATGCATGTCAGACCCCGTAACTCATTGGAGCCGTATTTCATTTTGATTCTGTAACAGCTACCACTGTTAAAATAACACCCACCACTGTTAAAATAACACCCACCTTCTTTCACAAAAACTAGATTGCCAACTGCTTTTTGTTTCATATACACATTCTTTAAAAGAGCAAGAGGGAAATTTTAACCTTTCTATGTATGTGCAAAGGCTAATGAAGGTTAGACTTACACACTGTAGCCCATGTCTTTACATGCAGTCTTCCCGTAATCATCATACCAGTCATCGTGACAAACAGGATACCAGGATTTGCTGACAGGTGAATAAACTTGCAGGATAAAGTTTGGTCCAAAAAGTCTAACTGCCAGAAAAGGAAGAAGAAAAATAACCCAAAACAAGCCAAGAACATCACACGCTATATTACTGCGCTCTCTCTCTCCTTTAAAGTATTGTTACTCATAATATTTGTTTGTATGTATGAAGTGGTGTTAATTTAATGCTGCCTTCTACCCCAATTCTGAAGAAATACCAAGTAGACAGAAATATTGAAATGACTTTATTACTTTGTGTAAAGCAGTTTAAAGAACTGCCAGTTTAAAAATGCAAGTGTTCAAGACTGTTCATCTTTCATTACAGGTTTTATGCTCAAAATTCTCTTTCACATTCTAACACAAAGACTGCAATAGCCTCTCATCATCTACACAACCATATATTTCTTAATATATCATGCACTGTGTATAAATAAAATATAATCTATTGTAATACATTTTTATTGGATATTAATAGACCAAATTTCTTCAGAGAAGTGCTTATAGTGCAAGAATGCAACAAGGAGTAATTAGCTCTGACACTGCATGTCCCATTGTGTTTTGTATCCCATACGTATTGTATCCCACATGCAGTGTGCAAAATTATTTGCACATTAATTTAATATAAAATAGTTCAAGCAAATGGATGGATTGAACAAGCTTCTCCAAAAACTCATTATTTAGCCAAATGGAGAGGAACAGCCTTAGAGCATATGCCAGCAAAGGCTACCCTTACACAAGACGTGCAGAATAAAAAGTTCCCAGAGAGATTAAAAAAAAGAGTACAGCCTGAGTTTTCTAGAGTAGCACTGGCACAACACAGGTGTTAGAAATGAGATGCTGTGCCTTTGGAACAGACAAATTGATGATGTTTCCACCTTCAGCTCTGCACTAAAGCCTCCCTTGGCATCTTTTCAGTTGAAAAAACTGATCAGATCAGGCATTTACACAAAGGAGTTATGAAGTAGTTGAAGTATTACTGGGAGAATGAAGAATGCAAAATATGTGGAAAAAGACAAGCCTGACTGAAGACCACCAGCTTTATATTATCACCTGAAGGTCTACTACAAAGTCAACTATGTTCATTCCAGAGACAATGTTACATTCAGTTTTGCACAAATCCCATTCAAATTGAAAGGTGATATTCTAAAAACTGATTCAAAGTTAAGCCATCTCAAACCCCTGAATCAGTCATTTTGTTTCAGCTTTTCAACCGGTCAGGAAACAAAGTGAATATCTAGATACAGCCTTCAATGTATTCAAACATCCTAAAACCATTTTAGAGGTATAACTTAGGCTAAAACAGCCCTATTGTAGCTTAGGCTAGCTTTAGACTAGGCAATCTGCTCAAAAGCCTCTCACAGTTGGCTGAAGGTCCCCCTGCTTGACTACCAGCACTCACCACACCGGTTTTCGTCCTCCCCACTGGGGCAGTCGCTCACTCCATCACACCATTGCGAAGGTGGTATACACACTCCTGAAGATCCACACTCAATTAAGGAGCCAAGACAACGATTCTCTACTGCAGGTAGAGAGCAGCACAGACATTAGACTGAATATCAATTATCTTAGCCTTAGGTGACTACTGTTTACCCGCAAGGACTGTTCCACTTTGATAAAGCAAAACATCAGAAAGAGCTCTAACCCTAACTCAGAGGTGGGAGAGACCTAGCCTGACACAACAGAAGATGCTCTGCTCTTTACATTACTTGTCAGATTAAGTCACTGATGCAGCTAATTGGATTTTGTCCACTGCCTCCTGTGAATAAGCAAGCAACATTAAATTGTCTAAAAGGAGTCGGCTTTACACTGACAAAGCATAACACTGAGAAACAGAAAAGGAGGAAGAAAGCAATTACTCCAATTACATCCTTTAGCTTTCGCTGCCATTTAAAACAAGATTACATTCATCCTGTATAAATAAAGTGAGTCTCATCCTAATAGTTTTAAATTAACACCCTTCTCTCTTCCTTTTGTTTCCTCCACAGAACAGAGAGGCTCCTAAAGCCATAACAATTTGTTTTTTAGTTTCATTCAAAAAGGGAAATTAAGATAGCACAAGACAAACTTAGAGCACTCTAGCCCAGCTTCAGAGTTCAGCCACCCTGGTTGGGGATGACTTTCAAGGTGAAGACACCATTTGTGGTAAGGGTCACAGCGGTGAGACAGCCTGGGCTCACACATTAATGCGCTTTCAAAGCAAAAGCCTGACAGAACCAAATAAACAGATGCGAATTACTTCTGCTCCAAGAGAGATCCCGTTTTATCAAAATAAAAGGTATCTTGACTGTTTACACTCCTGCAGTTAAGGTATACAAATTTACTTCAATCTTCCTCCTTCACCTGAATTTACGTGAAGTTCAAATTCAGAACAGTTACATTTCGGAAAAGATGCACAGCAGTGACTTCCTAATGAAATCCACTGCAGAACATGTTGGCAACACACAGACATGTGCCAGCTATCCCACAGTACAAAAACCCTTGCAAGAGTTCAAGCTACTCTCTACTACCAGCTATGGTGCTGCACAGTTATACTGCATGAGCTTTGCAGATAGACTGGAGCTTTCCAGAGAAACCAATTGAAAAAGCTGCTCCAGAAGAATCAAAAAGCAGATGACATCATTTACATCAAAAACATATTCTCTTGATTAAAGGAAAGTGACAGCAGCATTTTTCATTAAAAAGAAAGAAAGTAAAAACCCCAGACAGAACAAAAACACAGACTCCATTAGGAAGCAACACAACTTCACAGAATCATAGAATAGTTAAGGTTGGAAAGGACCTTAAGATCATCAAGTTCCAACCCCCCCGCCATGGGCAGGGACACCTTACACTAAACCATGCCACCCAAGGCTCTGTCCAACCTGGCCTTGAACACCGCCAGGGATGGAGCATTACAACTTCCCTGGCAACCCATTCCAGTGCCTCACTACACTTACAGTAAAGAATTTCTTCCTTATATCCAATCTAAACTTCCCCTGTTTAAGTTTTAACCCATTACCCCTTGTCCTGTCACTACAGTCATCTCTCAAGAGATAGGTAATGAAGGCTTTCTTGTCACAAATTTGGCATAAAATGGAAGAATTTATATTTCTAACTTTAAAAATTTAGTACATCTTTTCTTCCAGAACAAAAAAAAAATTAATTCTTACCAAAATACCAAACGAAGAAAGCAGCAACTGCACAACAAATGACTATTAAAATAGTTACTATAATGATTATGGCTTTCTTTACACCTGAAATGAAAGCAAGAAGAAAAAGAGAAATTATGTTCACAAATAAGGTAATTTCAAACCACCAACACCATTTATTTTCTTGACATAAAAACCCCACACTTTTTTGCCAGACAGGCTTTCCTCCATTCCACTATCCTTCCTCCAAATCTCCCAAGTTCCTGTCTAGTTACACCGGTACCCCAGCCAGCTATTACTTCTTCATCCACAGGGAGGTGGCTCCTTCAATACCAGAGTTGGAAGGGAAGTCCCTTTTATTATCTTACTTAGGAAGACCTTAAGTCTAAATTTGGAAGAAATCACACCAAAACTTACCTGATGAACACGTTCTCCTGGATGAATGTGCTATTGGCCTACTCGACTGATAGGTATCAACCTTTGGGACATAGCTTGGCACTGACGGAGCATTTGTTGTGAAGTACTGGGGATATGGGTTAGCACCTACTGGCTGCCTGGCAGAATAGACATTTTCTGGCTGAAAGCCATGATTTTCATAGTATGGCGGTGGACCCTAAATGGTAATGTTGAGGTGAAGGAAACAGGAGAAAATCAAAAACAAGAGGTAAGAGAGCAATTAGGACAAAGTAAGTTTCAGGTGCATTTACATTCAGAGCCCTACTAAGTAATTCTGCCAATGCAGAAATACACCATGCATGCATACACATCCTAGTCACCCAAATTCACACAGAGATTTACAGTACATGCCTAATACCTTGCATTTTGAACAACAAAAATAACAGAGTAAGGCTGGAAGGCATATGAAGGGATCAGTTTCCTGATCCAAAACAACTCAAGAAGGATTCTTGAGCCCAGCCTTCCAGCTGGCTGCACAAACCATCGCATTAGAACATCTGACAGGGTAGAAATAAGCAGCAAGGCCAGTTTTAAGTAGCACCATCATTGAAAGAAACACTGACAAGTAACAGCCTCTCCGGGTGCAGTTGTCCAGGTCTAGGATGAATGTTTATTGTCCCATAATGTCCTAAAACACCACCAGGTATACCTAAGGTATTTCTGGTCTACAAACAGGTTGTGGGATATTTATCCTGAAAAAGCACTAAGAACTAGTTAGAACCCATTTCAATCTATACCTCCAAAACCAGCTTTAAAAGCATAAATCTCTCCCAGGAGCACCTGGGCATTTGAAGTGCTAGTTAATTCAAGCCTCTTACACTTGCCTCAGAGTAACTTTCCTTTTTTGCAGAAAACACAACTACTCCACATTTTAAAAGACTGGTTAACCACGACACCACTCAATAGGCTGTTACCTGTAAACAAATAAAACCTCATTAAAGAAAAAAAATCAGAGAGGAATATTTTGAATATTTTACTTACTACAGTAGAGGTCATCTTTATCTTTATCAGCAATATCAAAACAATTCAAGTGATTGGAAGTAAAGCCTGAACCTATATAAAAATAAAAAAACCAAACAGAGAACAATCACAAACAGAAGCTTTGCCACATCTCTTGTCAGTTTTCCCTTTGGAAAAACACCAAATCTGCAGGGAAAAAAATACAGAAGTATTTCAAGAGAAGGTCCAAATTAAGGTGCAGCATGAAATCAGATCTCAATAGCCTCTCAATACAACCTTGAGGATTATACAGTGGCAACTATTCATTAACACGAGCGCCACACAAACCAAGAAGATTAAGTTAGTGCTCACTCTCGCTGACAGAATGAGAGTTAAAGAATATCCTGGCAACAACCCACATGGTGTCAGTACCAAGTTCAGGTCCTCCTGCCTCTCTCAACACTTACTCATGTATCGCTCTGAGGTTTATGACACAGAAACGAGAACATGAACAAAGTATCAGGAAATACAAATTCAAATAACTCGTTTAACAATGCCACAGCTAGCAGCCCACAAGCCACATCTTTTCCACTCTTCCACGCTGCAAACAGTTGTCATCTCGGTTGTGTCTTGTAGCCACCACAGCAAAAACAGGGAAAAAAGTACAGCAGGGAAACAATATGCCACACCAATACGGAAGTTTTTCACACAGAGTAAAAGAGGAGCAACATCCAATGTTTCAAGCACATAGCAGTTGATTTTAAAGTTAAACATTAACATTAAGTAAAACCACAGATTAGCAAAGACACAAGAAACACAAAATGTTTCTCCTACAGTTCTAAAACTGGCAGTTATACACCTCTATAAGCAATCAATAAATAATTTAATCTATTGAGTCCTTTTATAATGTTACTCTACACGAAAAAGCAGCCTACGAAGTGCCTCAGTCATGCACTGAGAAATACCTTTCTCCAGCCTGCAAAGCAGTACCTTGCACACAGGCACACTGCCATGACCCCTGTTGAAAGCCATGACTATAAAGAGCAGTTGTATTAAGACACAACATAATTCAGCCCAAAGTATAAGCTTATGTTTCAGAACTTGTACTAAGGCATCATCTCACCCAAAACTGAATTGTAAATATCTCAACAGTGGCTTGGCTTGAGCACGCCAATACTTCATAACAATTTAAGAAGGCTCATTCTGGTATTTGTTTATTAGTGCTAACAAAGAAAAGTAAATAATAATGCACTGTTGAACTCTCATTCACATGGCAGACAGGTAAAAAAACAAGCCTTACTCCTACTTACAGTCAGTCCATCAGATTGGTGACTAAGGCTGCAGGACTTATGCTTTATGTCGCATCCATTCTTACCCAGCTCTTCACAGCAGAGTCAGGAAGTGTAGCTCTGCACGGATTTAGAGGATAAGTAACAAGTCACAGGAAGGAATTTTTGTTCCTTGTTCTCTGAAAAGGAGAGGGGAAAAATTATTAGGAAGTTCAGTGATAGCAGACAGAAGTAGCGATTCTAAGGTACTGTGACCAAACAGATACTATGACCAAAGAAAAAAACAAGTATTTTTTTACATTAGCATTTGAAAGGCTTTGGAAATCTATTTCCCATCCAGCTTCTGATTAACAACAGTTTTCCATTATGACACCAGAAAACACAGGGAAGTCAAAGGTTGTCCTGGGTTCAGCAGTAGCAGTCATTTTTCGCCTTCTTAGTAGCTGGTGCAATGCTGCGTTTTTGACTTTCAGCCTTGGAACAACGCTGATAACACAAATTATTTTAATTGTTGCTAAGTAATGTTTACTCTGACCAAGGACTTTCTCAGTCTTATGCTTTGCCAGGGAGGAGGGGAAGCAAGGAGGAAGCAGAGATGGGACACCGGAGCCAAACTAACCAAAGAGATATTCCATACCACAGCACATCATGCCCAGTATATAAACTGGGGGGAGTTACCCGGAAGGGCTAGATCGCTGCTTGGGTTGGGCTGGGTATTGGTTGGCAGGTGGTGAGCAGTTGTATACTCTTCCCTTGTTATTTCCCTTATCATTATTGGTATTGGGGGTAGCAGTAGTAGTTTTGTGTTATACCTTAGTTACCGGACTGCTCGTATCTCAGCCTGTGGGAGTTACATTCTTTCCATTTTCCTCTCCATCCCTTCGGGAGCAGGAGGAGGAAGAATGGGGGGAGTGAAGAGCAGCCGCATCTTTCTGAGTTACCGTCTGGGCTTAAACCATGACATAGGTACATACAGATTTCCATGCTATTACACATGTACATTTGCCAGGGCACTAAAACCAGATTAAAGCAAAACCACTAGGCTCCCGTTAGTTTGCAAAAATAGTTTAAGGCAAAAATCCATGTATAGCATCCAATAATGATATGATCTAGTTTTCCTAAACATGCATCAACTACACCCCTCTAAAGGTTTTACAAATAGACCAAGGATACCGCAACAACTTCACAGATAAGGAAGCTGGGTCATGGAGAAACAAACAGACCTGTCAAACACTCCCCATCCCAGCAGCTATATAGCTGGAAGAGACTGGTCCATCTTATCTCAGTCCAATACTTTGGCCTCTAACTCACCTCACACATCAGACAGATTTAAATAGATCCCACATAAATGTAGCATAAACCCACCCTCATACAGAAGAGTTTAGTGGGAACATACACCTATCCTTCCTTCCCACTGCCAGTCATTCCTCCTGATGTCTGACAAGATATAATGGCACTTTACTGGGTATATCTGAAGAAACAAACCTCAAGAGTCCTTTAAAGTGAGCTAGTGGAATTAATGTGTACAGCAATTTTCGGGCAAGGAAACAGGGATGAAACTCCCTCCGCCGCAGCAGACTTGAAGGTATGAAAGACAGGGCCCAGGAGACCAGGGCCTTGCAGATCAGCTTGCTAACAACTTCTGTGGCTTTTTTAATTTTTTCTATGGATTTCTGCAAATTAGTTCTTCCTATTTAAGCAAAAGTTGCACTACAGTTGGTCTGTACTTCATTTGATAACATACAACATAATTGAATATACACTTCCTAGACTACTAGTCATCCAAAAGCTTGTCCTCCTCCCTACCACAGTGACATTCACTGTCCCCTGGACAGGAAAATCACCAAGCACAGGGTTGTGCTGCTCAGCTGTAAGTGGTCCTCAATGCCACATCCACCTCACTACTGTTGGGTAAAGGTGAGCCTCCCCTTTTACCTCCTCCTCACAGCAGCAGGTCATGACTCCTCTACATTGTGTGTCCTTCACTAGCCAGGAGCCAACATCCCAAAAAGACAAAAGAAAGAACAAAAGGCAAAGAAATGCTAAAGATTCAACCATGATTTTGTTAATGAAACCAGAATTGCTGGCTTCTACCCCAGTTCTCCATGCAAGAAATAAAAATGGTACTTCCTTAGTACACTATTCTGTACTAATTCTGTGCTAATTCCTGACGTAATTGTCAGTTAAAAGCAGTAACATGCTTTGGAGGCATGGAGTTCCATAAGCACTGCTAGCTATATTAGTTTCCACAAGCCTTTATACAGATACCACTCTATGTTGTTTCCATGCTTAGGTCAATTAGAATCAAGCCATTAACTTCAGATCCCCTAACGCAACACTGAATTTAACTTGGCCAGCGAAGCCGGAGTTATATGGGCAACAGCATACTTCCTGCGTTTATGTATTACTTCAATACATATTTTGTGGTATTTCCTGAAATAGAAACAACATTAGCTGTTTGCTAAGCTCTATGATAGGTATCTACAACTGAAAAACAACAATAAAAAAAAAACAACCACAGACTAGCTCTTCACAGTTAGACCTACGTGAAAGCAACCACATTCAAACAAGGATGGAAGGAGAGGACAGAACAATTAAAAGCCAAACGCATGAAGTCAAATCCAGCTTCTAAAAGGCAGAACACAACAACACCCAAACACTCTACAGGAATACTAACTCAGTGTCACATCCAAAAAATCAGCTGCTCCCTTTACCCAGATAAAGAAATACAGTACTTGCAAATGAACAAACTGGAAAAGCTTATTAAGATAGCAAAGGAGTAATTACAGTGCAAAGCTCAACCTTAAAAAGGGCAAGCCAAGAAATTATGGCTTTTTGATGACGCTAGAAAGGAAGTATGCGTTCATCCTTTTTATTCCAAATAGTTTTATAGCCACTTACAAGTTTCAGTAGCATAACCTGAAACACAATATAACCATGGTATGAAGGTGGGCAGGAAAGGGAGGAGGGGCAATAAAAAAAATAAGGACAGAGAAAATAAGCAAAGAGGTTATTTCAGATTCATTTATATGATCTTTTCACACAGCGGGCAATTCCTGCCTCTGCTATCTGGACAAGAGAAAAGAAATATGGTCAAGATTCCTGTTTAACAAGCAACATTAAAAATTAGCATGATTTTCAAATGAAGTGTAGAAAGGTTAAAAAAAACAGTTATGTATGAAAAAGAACTAAATAAGGAACTAATATAAGATTTTTCATGTCATTTCATTAACAAGAGCTCCTTGGTACTTCTTCAGGACATAGTACTGAGTATTATTATTGAGATGATTCACAAAATTAATAACATTTACTTCACACAGTAAATTTTATTTTCTGGAAGGGATCAAAGATAAAGCAACCAAATGTCTCAAAGTATTCAAAATCAGGTTCTTCCAATGTCCTGGCCTTTCAGCTAACCTTCTCAATAAAGGTAAGCTCTACCCAGTGTGCCTATGCAGTAATAGTACACATCTTGCAGAGAAATATATGAGGCTGTGTAAATAATTGTATGAAAGGTTGCCACAAATAGAGCCTTAGCATTCTTAGATCTCCTAAGAAACAGCTTTGAAGCTATTCTAGATTAACTCCTAAATACCATTAAACTGTACTACTACTTATCAACAGTTGTCAAAAAAAAAAAAACAGAGCCTCTTGACAAGCACTACCAGCAGCTCAAATAAAGTCCACAACAGTATTCCCAACACCAGCAAACTAAGGTTAATACTACTTCCACATGAAAAAGCTCTGAGGGTAGCAGTCTTGTTTTAAACAGTTATAGGATGCTGTAGTCATACTATGGATAATTATCTATTTGTCTTCTCTGAACAGATGTTACTATGAAACTCAGCCCATCACGAGTATATCACATGCTTTTCTTAGGAAGGGTGGGGTGAGAAAGGAGGCCAAAGTGGTGTTGCCTAGCTGAGTGCATGATAAGTGGCAGAATACCCTACAAAAGAAAAGCCATTTCTGAAATAGAAAGGACCAAGAGCACAGAAGAACAAGATTTGCTGGCATGGTAGGAGATGGATCTATTGGTCAGACAACTGCAGACAGGCATTGCCCACACCACACCCCACCTCGTGCACAGATCACAGTGTTGCTAGAGGATACAGCAACAGGCAGCCTGGCACATGGATGTTTTCTTTCCCTAAACTACATCCCCAGTTCTGCCTCTGTCCTTCCCCATCCATGGCAGAAGCAAATAACCTCACCTGGCAATAAAATTCAAGTCTCTGTCTACAGCACTGAAAGACTCCAGCAAGGATAAAAAAGCTCTCAAGAATACTTGTCTACCATATTAGAGTTGAAAACGAATATTGTATGAATATGGTACCAATAGGTACCCATTCTACAGGGAAATAAAAACTACCCATATTAACAAATCAGACTTATTTAGGTATTTCCCCGGGTCAGCTGTTTTCAACTTGTGAATTAGAGATCCTGAGGAGCTGTAAACCACTTCCAAGGGGTGTACACAGAAGAAAGAAAAGCAAGACTGCTGGAAGGAGGTCTGAATTCACTCCCCAGGGAGGCTCCTATTGCCAGAGACAAGTTTAGGGATCCAGGCACCGCAGACATGGGAGAAGTACGGATACAGTAGCTCGGACAAAACTGAGCTACCATCGCAGTACTGGAACTATTCCGTGTGGACCAAACCTTGCCTGACACAAGTAAGAGTCCATATGTTCAGGAGCAGTAACTCCAAGAAGAAATATTTTGACCAGCATTCCAGAATACTGTTTTGCTTTGGTTTTTCATCAACATCCAGGAACATATTTTCAACTTATTTCCATTTTCAGGCTAGACTACTGTGTCAGATTTGCACCAGGCAGACTTTTCTATGTACCAGGATAATTTTTAACAGTTTAAGAATTAAAGGAAAAATGAAAAAAAAAAGTTCTGTTAAAGCCTACTTTGACATTAAATTTAATCTTAGTCCACCCGTCTTTTGGCTTTACATTGATACCTGTAATAGCCACAGGTGCAATCATTTCCCAGTTTCATTGACCTATGCCACATACAACATCCATCTCGTTCCTGGCCTAACACTGTCTTAGTTGATACAAGTCACCCTTCAGAGGTGAAGCTGCTTCCTTTGGCTCTTCCTAAAGCGATGAAGGCACTTCACTCAC
This sequence comes from Lathamus discolor, assembly GCF_037157495.1. Classification (NCBI taxonomy): domain Eukaryota; kingdom Metazoa; phylum Chordata; class Aves; order Psittaciformes; family Psittacidae; genus Lathamus; species Lathamus discolor. Next base: position 34,714,274 of record NC_088887.1, read on the forward strand.
GGCAAACAGTAATAGTTAGGACAAAGGCACAGCAGGAGAATGGTCTCTAAAATTCACTGTCACGAACCCACCCAGAAACCTGAGGTGAAACTCAATGTCCGGGTAAGCTGTGATAGTCAGTAAAACCACCTGAGGGGAAGTGGGGAGTAGAGCTGATTTAGCATTCAAAACTTTGGCCCAGCAGTTTCAATGCTAGGGCTCCTGTGAGAAGGCAGTCTATCAACAAAGTTACTCCTCCAAAATTACTTGACAAGTTGGGACAACGATAATCAGAAATCAGTGCTTTTGCAAGGAACACAATGAAGAGACCCCAGAACCAGACGCTGTCCATCCTCTGCGTGGCCAATTGCTCACGCCGTGACCTTGACAAAGCTGCCTAATCTCGCAGCGTTTCGTCTCCTTCCACCACGACGCAAGAAATAGACAACCTCCACCTCGAGAAGCCAGAGGCGGGCCAGCGCTGGCGTGCGTACAGCACCGCACACCTTTCCTCCCGTACCTGCTGGAACCGCGTTGTTCACTGCACAATAAATAACCCGTTCACCTCTCCTGCGCTAGTGCGCAGCTCCCACCTTGCTTTGCAGACCGCTCCGCGTGGAACCGCAACTTTATCGCGTTCATCTATCAGTAGAGAAACCAGCTGCAGGAAGGGAGCAACCAGCTAAAGCACAGAGAAACGCCGCAGAAAGAGGAGAGTTTACTAGCCCCCGGGCTTTTATCCACCCGCATCTCCTTTTCTTGCTCTCGGGAGACGACGACATACGTGTCCGGTCCTCCCCACTTCCCCCAGCCCAGGCGGGCCCCGGCCCCTATGCGGGACGGCGATTTTCAGGTGCCCCCGGAGGCTCTCAGCTCTCCGCCAAAGTAAACTTCCATAATCAAAAGCCAAAAACCACAGGCGCCACTCGGAGCGGCCTGGCCGGATCCTGCCCACCCCACCCTTTCCATGGGGAGACGGTGCTTCCCGGCCTGTGGGTACACACTGGTCCCGGAGAAAGGGTTTGTGTGAGGCGAAGGGGCCACGGCGGAGAGCACCGCGCTTACCTGGGGCTGCCCTTGCCCGAGCGAAGCCCAGGACGGACGGAACGCGGTGCACCGAGCCGGGAGCAGCCAGCGCGGCCGGGGAGGAGTTACCCGGCGGGGGGAGCGGCGGGGAAAGGGCAGGTGCCGCCAGGTGGATGTGTCGCCCGGCCCCTTCCTCCCGCTGCCGGGGAGGAGGAAGGCACTGCTCGCAGGAGGACGGCGCCCAGCAACCCCCTGGGGAGCCCAGCCATGCGCCAGCCCTTTGTGCCTGTCCCCAGACAGACGGCAGATGGACGGAGGATCCCCTTTTCCCCTTCCTTCCTCTTTCCCCGCCATGGTCTGCAAAACGAGCACGCCGGACGTAAGCAAAGGGACCCCCTGGAAGGGCCCGCAGGCCGCCTGGCCTCAGCAGCCCGGGGTCGCGGCGGTGATGGTGCCTCCCCTTGCGAGCCCCGCTCCGGGATTGACGTGCCCCGGGTTTTGGGGTTTCTGCTCTAGCCTAAGGGGGCTGTGGTGGTGGGCCCGTGCCTTCTATTTTTTTGGATCGTCCACATCAACCTGTCTTCCCTGCGTTTCAGGGTGCTGTATGCAAATAAGAAACCACAAGGCTTCCCTGAACAGGGCAGGTCAGGAGCTGATAAAGATTGCTTATAAAACATCCAGCCCAAGCAAACTGCTTCTTTTTAATTCTGCCTTTTAGACCATTTAATAAAGTGGCACTCTGGAAAATCACTGCAATCTCAATGGTCACGTTACTTACAACGCTCTAATAACTTGCTGTAACTCCCCTGTAAAGCAGATATACACATGAGCGAGATTTTTATCTGCCAAAGCTGAGCTCCAGCGAAAAAAAGAAAAAAAGAAAAAAAATCCACTTATATCCCAAAATCTCAGCTTATGACTGGAAAAGTGCATAGATGTTTGAAGAAATTCCACTCACTTTTAATAAAAGTGCCATGTTTGCTACAGTATTGCTGCATGTTAATCTTAACATCTTTGTTTGGAGACTACAGATAAGGCACAGTACACAGGTTTGGCATGATAAGTGTTTGGGGTTTGTTTATATTTCCAAATGCATATCAAGGAATTACATCAAGTACACCAAGAAGCTATGCTCATATGTTCAGTATTTTTCCAGCTTTATGTGTTTATTCAAAGAGAACTCTATGTATCTTCATACCCTTTAGTATAAAAAACATAAGTAGCATTGAAACATCCTTAAACTTTAGCTTAGGCTTTTCAGCTGAACCTTTTTGTAGAGCTATTTCTTCTCTGTTCTCCCATAAGGAATCAATGAGATTCAGTAATTTTCCTGTATGGATTCAGTTGCAGGAATTGGACCTCAAATTTCAGCTGAAGTAAAACATAAAATTGTCCCACGTCAGAAACAAAATACACCGTGGTGTCACCTTCTGTAGTTCTCTACTATGTCCATCTCTATGGCATGTCCTTGTCTTTAATCTACAGTAACTCTGTTGGTGGCCTTCAGAGCTTAACTTGATGTTGTCTATACATAGCCAATTCAGGTATTAAAACTAGGGAGGACACGGCAACAGGTAACAAATATGTTGTGCTGAAATGTGGTGTGCTGCTCTACCGGAGAAGTTTTAAACTCTTTCAGAGGACTCACGTTGCTTTTTGCAGTAGAAAACGATACCAGACCTGCCGTGGCAGGGGTTCAGTGCAGCTCCATTAGAAAGAATGGCGCTCTACTTACTCACAGACTTGAAGATCTGGGCATAAGCCAGCAGCTCGTTGATTACCCCTGTTAACACCTTTTCTTCTCAGAGAGGTCTGAGCCGGTCAGTGAGCAGTGCATTCCCACCCTCTTTCCCCCAAATCCTCCCTTCCTCCGGGCTGGTATCTGGGTTACCAAAGTGTTGGCCTCTCAGATCTCTAACGTGCTAAAAGCTTTTTTTCTTTTTTCTTTTTTTTAAATTAGGTTAATATTCCCCAAGGTTAACTCAGTTTGCTAACAAAGGTCAAAGGAGTAGGAGAGCTGGAGCAGTGGAAGCGGTGAGGTGGAGGTGGGGAGAGGGAGACTGCCTCCTCTTGGCAGAAGAAGCTGTTAGGTCTGTTCAGCTTGTCTTTTCTAGTAAACGACTGAGCTCATGGCCCTGTAAATCTCTTCCCAAAGAGTTGTCTGTGTGTATTCTTGTGTATTCATTATGTTTCTGCAGAGCAGGGTGCTCACTATTGATTTTACTAGTGGATCACAAGCAGCCTTTACAGGAGAGGTCTGGGCAGGGTTTAGTTTTTCAGGGTGGGTACGTGCCCTGGGAGCGGCAGGTGAGTTCTCTAGAAGAGAGACTTTCTCTTGCTGAGGAACCCAGAGTTCGCTGACCAGAATACCAGGTGTCTGGGAGCTTCAACATGGCTCAACCTAACACTGCTCATCTCCACACTTCAAATACCTTTCTCTCACTTAAAATTAACAGTTAAACGTTCGGTGAGCCACTTCCTCCTCCGTATTTGTGTGCATGGGGGGCAGAGGAAGGATGTTTGGATGTTTTCTTTTGTTTTTCACAGGAGTACAAGCAAATGTTTCTATAGATTTGTGCTAAGCATCTGCATTTCAGCATGTAAAATAAACTGATCTTTTAAGTATCTGGTGTCACCTACCATTGTAAATCCTACTACATGGTACCATTCTTGGTACATGGCTTCCTATGACACCTCCTTTATTCTTTAAGGTAGCTCTGCCTAGCCATCAGTCATAACTCCCTTTGTTTCTGCAGCACTTTGTCATAACAGTTCTTTTCCTACTCTGTTAATACTGAACATGTCCTTTGCTCCGTTGTCTTTCCTACTTCTGAAGTTTTTCCTGTGTTCTATGTCTATTCAAAACCCCAGGGGAGTCATTGGTCACTCCAAAAATAAGGTCACTCCAAACCCAACCTGCAGAGTTCTCACTGGAAGCATGCCATGATGACCTTGCCTTTGCCACTTTTGACTACAGCGCAAGACTTCCTTTTACCACACCAATAGGACTAGAATTAGAGGTATCTCAAGGGAAATTCAGTGCTAAAGCCCACAACTGGAAAAAAAACAAAAATAAAACCACCAAACAACCCACAAACATTCAGATGAGGAATTGGCTCCATTGGCTCACCCAACTCAACAGCTCTTTCATTTGCACAACTCAGCTTTAAGCACCAGGTGCCACCTTATGCCCTACAGTGGTGGAGTCCTCTATATGCATCTTTTTTTTTCACCTGTACTATGAGAGAGAGCTCTGTGGTTGACACTTAACGACATATGCTACAGTTACTAACTCAGCCATAAACTGATATCAAACCTGGGAGCTTAATTACTCATTTAATAACTAAGCTTAACCTAAATGTATGTTGACTTTGGAAGTACATTTGCATCAGCTGATATTACCAAGAATACACACACAGAAATTTACCTGCTGCGGGTATATTTGAAAAACAGGCAGATATCTTGAAAAATCGTTTGTTTGGGGTTTTTTTTTTCTAACTGTTGAGTGCCTGGGAAAGAGGAGCTTGTCCTTTGTTAAAGTATTAACTGAATGCGCTTGAAAAACTACAACTCCTTGAACCAATTGCCCTGTTATGGGGAACTAAGAGAGGGTCCCTGTGCCTGCAGATGAGAAAGGTGTGCCCCTGTGAACATTCACACTTCTTTTGCAGCCTGTCAGAAACTTTTTCGGGAGCTTTCAAGCCCTACACAGATGGAAAACCAGAAAATTGCCATGGCTCTTCTTGGTTCTCCCTTCCTCTCCCCCCGCCCTCCATCCCAGTTTAGCTTTCTTGTGTAAAGACAAAGAAAGTCACAGTTATGAAATTCTTTGCTTTCTCCCTGAGGGAATAAACTGTCAGAAATAATAAGTGGCCTTAACTTTCCTTTAGGTGCATGTCGTTTCAATAGGTTTCTTGTCTGTTACTGTAAAACAAGAGAGACTATAAATTCAAATACTGCTCTTTGTTGGATTTTTCTGGGTGTACCATGTAAATACAGCTGCGTTTTCCTACATCAGAATGGAACTGGACCTACAATTTTGACTGGCTATCCACATTCAAATAATGCTGCTGTTGTGGCACAGAAATTTAATGACAACTGACACAACTTGATTGTATGGCTTTTTCCTGATACTTGTGACTTTTTTTTTTTTTAACTGATCTGGTGATTTAGCTTTGTTTTGCACTTGTAACACAAAGCAGCCATAAATCCAGACTACTCAGCCAGTTAGACCAGGTTTATAGTTACTCTTGTGCCAGCAAACAGGCCTGAAACAACTACAATGCATCAGTGACTCTGGGGTTTGATGCAGACTGATCCTACTCTTCTTATGAAAAGGAATTACAGAAATATTACATTTTAAAATATTTTATTTAATATGAATTTTCAAAAGGAATATTGCTTAGTTCTTATGCAATTGGATTTAAATAATTAGTGAAAAACGTGTTTCAGTAGAAATTAGAATCATAGATATGTGGTTTTGCTGATGCCTGCAGAAAAATACTGGTTGAGAAAGTAAAAAGAAACAAATTGTAATAAATCTTAAATTAAGAGTTAATTCCTTTTTTCAATTAGAAACCAAAAGTGATGTTTTGGATCTGAATGTGAATCAAGTAACATTGATTTAGTGGAGCCAGATCTTCCCAAATGATCCTTTCGAACAGCTGAATTTTTTGAATACCTGCATGAGATAACCAGAGATAAATCCCATCTGAAAAGAATTGCCTTTTGTTTGTCTGAGTAGTAGAGTTAGGTTTTTTTCACTTTCAATCCTTGTTCAGCTCCAGATTTGCTGTATATCTTTGGGGAACTTTTTTCCATCTTCCTCCATTTCCTGCTCTGTTAAAGGGAATTACTGGTATGCATTATCAGGGGGAGTATAGCTATTTTCACATTTAACCAAATATTTGTAAAAGTGCTTAGACACTTGTTGATTAACCTGTTATAAAAGGGTAACAATAAAGTATCCTTTTTATATTTACCTGCAGCTGGGCGAGCTTTTATGGTCTGTTCCTGCAGCAGGTATAAGTACTTGATTTTTATCAACAATTGGACATTGTTTTAATTCCATGATAACCTGTGCAGATGAAGGCAGAAAACTGTAAATCACTGATGGGCTGCAAACAAAATACTGATCCAGTTCACTGGATCAGGCGAGCTATAAGCAAGTGACAATGCAGCTCAGTTTCACCTGTTTGTATTCTTCAGCGAGCCAGCAATTAACTCGGGGAAAAAAAAACGTATTTCATTTCAATTATGAGGAAGTGCTGTTTGCATATGCAAATGCAATATTTCAGTTTCTGTTATTGCACTTCTGAACAAATACTCCTACTGAGGGGACTTTGGCAGTTCTGTACCGTTCAGGAAGCTGTGCTATCCATAAAAGCAGCTAGATGTGTTGTCCATAACATTTCATGGGGAACGTTATGGTTGTGAGTAAGACAAGATTTTACATTTGATTCCAATATGTTCAGTTATTTTTCTTGACCTTTTTTTTATTCTTTATTTTAACTGGAGTGGTTCAGTGAAGCCCTGTTTGCAATATGAATGCATTTTGGAGTGTAGAAAAAAAATGGTGATTTCTGAAATAATTTCTGAACCACAGTTAGGACTACTCTACATCTTAGTATAGAAAGTATTAACCTGAAGTAGAACATCACACTTTTAGCACTCTTACTGCTTGCTACAATTTATTCCTCAATGACTAAAATCTGTTTGCATTTTTTCTTCTTACTTCATCTTTTTACTTCAGATCTGACTGTCTTCTTCTGTTTATTCTGGTTCTGTGGCTACATTAATTCCTCCAGAATTAATTTCTTCAAGAACTGTTTGCTTGCCTGCTGCCTATGTAAAGAAGTCTTGTTTTTGAAGGCACAAATAAAACAAAGCCAGAATGTTTCTTATCTTTAGAGAATGTGGCGTGAGAAAACAGATCCTTTCTGGTGAATAATGAGAAGATTGATGCTATAATTCTAGCTTGACTTGCCAACACTTTAGCATTAAGGAAGTACATTCTTGAATTTACTTGGTTTAACTGCTCATTTACCAAACTTTTTCTTATTAGTCCTATAGCTCCTTTAGGATCAAGTCCCAGCCACATTGAAATATGTCAAAGGTTCTGTGAAGTTAAAAGAAGATAGCTGGAAGTATTTTTTTCTCTGGCATTGATTTGACATAGGTCAGCAAACTCCTTTACAACCACCCAGTGAGTGATTTTCAAAAGGTAATTTGAACTCATCCTGAGGAAGGAGTACAAGCTAGCCAATACAAGTTTCTGCTGGTGATGGACCTCTTAAATACTTCTGTGGTAGCAACAGCAATAGTCCTCTAAACCAAATACCAGTTAGGGCTGGCATCTTCACTGCTGTTTTGTTTAAAGCTATTCAAAGTATAGGTACAATGAAAAACACTTAGATTGCATGTACACTGTAGAAAATGTCCTAGGGAAAATAATATTTCCATCAATATCCAAAGCTGACAAAGTCTATGCTTTAGCTCTTAACACTGTACCATTATTACTAATAGGCCAGTGGGGCCAGACTGTGGTGGGTTGACCATGGCTGGATGCCAGGTGCTCACCAAGCTGCTCTATCACTCCACTTCTCAGCAGGACAGTTGGGTAGAAAATAAGATGGAAAAAACTCATGGGTAAAGATAAAGGCAGTTTAATAAAGCAAAAGCAAAGGTCACACGCAGAAGCAAAGGGAAACAAATGACTTTTTATCTAGTTCCCAGCAACAGGCAATGTCTAACTACTTCCCAGGAAGCAGGGCTTCAGTACATGTAGCAGTTACTCCTGACGAAAAATGTCGTAAGAAATGAATGCTCCCCATTCCTCTCACTTTCTCTTAGCCTTTATTACTGAGCAGACATAATATGGTATGGAATATCCCTTTGGTCAGTTTGATCAGCTTTCCTGGCTATGCCCCAAGATCCTGCCCACCTCCAGCCTATGGGGGGGAAGGGATGTTAGAATGGCAGTGTTGATGCTGTGGGAGCACTGCTCAGCAGTAGCCAAAAAAACAGTGTGTTATCAATACCATTCTAGCTACCATACAAATGGGTTTTCCTTCTCCCATGAGAGGAGGAATCCACACCACCTTTGCCAGCCGCTTCCCCATGTGCACTGGGGGGACCTTATCTCCTCCCACAGTGTATAGGAGTTTTGTTTGGGCACGACCAGGACGGTTAGTAGGCCTTCTGGTGTTAACCAACCAAGAGGCTTCTACTAACTTTATAAGCTTGTGTTTCCATGCTCCATTGCCCAATACTCTCAACATACTCCATTATATCTCTCAGTCTTTCCAGAGGTTTGTGGCTGATAGGGGATGTGATACATACACTCAACGCCACAAACAGGCTTATAGAATTTGTTTGCAAAATGCTTATTATCTTGAGTCTGTCTGCACAGGTTTTGAAGAAAAAAAGCAGAATAGAGAGCATAGATAGAAGTCAGGTAACAAAAGTGGATCAACTGATAGTTAACTTTATTAACATCTTGTGGCTGTACTAAGGGTTTTCTTTCCACCTCTAGCATCAGGAAAGATGCATGAATACTAGAACTGAAATAATAACATATAAAAAAGTCACAGTAGCTAGACCACATTATTTTGGAAACCTATAAAAGCTTCAGGAACTGGTAAATATTCAAAGTACTTGGAAATATAACTTCCCTGCCCTGACCTGTTTTGTTTATTTGCTTGTTTTTAAAGTATGAAGTATCTTTACAATAATTTACTAATCAAAATTCAGGTTATTTTGGAGTTGTTTGCATGCAGCTATAGCTGTTTGAAAGTTTAGTTGCTTCCCATCAATCAGTATTTTCATGTACCATTTTGTTTTGAAGATTTTGAAAGTAAGCGGTTGTTTTGCTTTAACTCTTCCTGTAGTTTTACTAAACAAGACTACAGGCCACATACTCTTATTATTCACATAGGAAATAGGCAAGAAAAATTAGGTTACTTGGTCCATTTCCCATAAAAAAAAAAAAAAAATCTGTCTGGAACAATCTTCCATCTTCCCAGACTTTTTTCTACTATTTTGTTTATGTGTCTGTTATACTAGACTAGATTTCCCTTGCTTCCAATCTCTTTCTATTATTCAAACTTGTTCAAAGTATCTTCTATATTCATAGGCCACTATTCATGTGATTCTGTTCAATTAGTCCTACTGCAAAGCATCCCCTCTCTAATAGCATTAATTGTTCCAGCCTCCATAAAGCTTGTGTTGCTACTGACTGCATAGTTGTCTATACAAAGCTACAGGTACTGAAGTACCCCGGAACACATGAAATATTGCAAGCACATTTCCTTGAGGTGTAAAAAGATTGTCTGTGAGTCAAAATGCTCCTGTATCTGGACTGGATTAATATTGCCACTTTTTTTCTTTTGCTGTTACATTGCTATGTAATCCCACAGATAACAAGTATCTGAAGAAACTGGGTTGTAATTGTTCTGGGAGAGTTGTACTTCCATTTCCTGTTTCATTTTTAAAGTCCACTTCAAAACTGTCCTCCCTCATTCAGATTTGGAGGGGGGCACATTGTAAATATCTAATGATGGGGGGGAGTGTGTCATTTTCATTTATTTTGCCCCTTTGTTAATGATTCTGGTTTTGTTTAATTTCTGTTTGTGCTTATGTCCATGTGGCAAATGTTACCAACTATACAATACATGAAAACATTACCTTGTTTTATTTTCTCTCCTGTTGTTGCATCTTCAAGACAAAACAATTCCCTGCCCTGTTTCCAGTGAACTTAGTTCTACCAAATTACTCCAGCCTAATAAAAAGGATTTTCACATCTTGGAACACAGCAGGAATGCTGCAAGGTGCCTATTGTATGAAAACAAGGAGTTAACCTCCTCTTAAACTGGCTGTGCTGAAGTGGGAGAGAGAGAGCGTTCTAACTTCAGATTGCTACTCAGGAGTGAGCAAGCTCTTCAGAAGTAGTGCAAGAGCTTGGTGGTTTTGTGTCCTGCTGCTTCCTGAGCTCTCCAGGCTTATTCCTGGGGATAGTGGCTTATCAAAAGAGTGCCAGTGCAGAAGCTCTGAGGGTCAATTGATAAACATGTGAAGGTTCAGACCTTGGAAATTAATTCAAAGCGTGGTGGGTTGGGTAGCCCAATAATCTCTCAAAAAGCAGCTGGAACAGCTAAGGTAGATGTTGGAAACACTTGGGCGGGCTAGATAACATACAGAGAGTTTTAATATATCTTCCCTATGGCTTATAAATACAAAATAACCCTATTAAAATTATTCTGCTGTTGTCCATGTATCTTGATACCAGCCAGATTTGTTAGAAAAGCCTGGTCAATACATAATCTTTTAACACTGGACTGAACTTAAAACAAGAATGGTGGGAATCCACGCAGAAAACATGCTTCACCTGGTATCTTTGCAGAGATTAGAGTTGGAACTCAGAGGGGATGTTACCCTGTGAGTGTTGGGAACTGCTAGATAACCTTAAGGCAAAGAATCCACAAAAGAGCCAGACCTTTAACAGCCCATTACATGCATCAGAAGGGCATGTAATTACATGCACCAGAAGCTAGCCATTTCGGAGAGTGCCCTGTAGTTTAGCAAGACACCACTTGTTTGAGCCCTATCTGAGAAGACTTGGAATTTTTGCCTTAGATATGCTAAAGATGACCAATTAGCCCAAATGCCCTTAGTCATTTCATTCAGCACACTGATTGACTTTCAGACATTCAGAGTTAGTCACTTATAAAAAGACTTCAAGTAGGCCACAAGGTATCCTGCATCCTGTGCACCCAGATTGGCTCAATCAATCGTGTATTTTGAATGGGACAAGTCTGCACTAATTAAAAATAAAAAGAATAAATTAAAAATAAATTAAAAAAAGAAGTAGGAAACAGTATAAAGACGCACCTCCTGTCCCATGAGTGAGAGGCAATCCTGTTCTAATGGTCTTATGGGCAATAGGGCTCTTTGCCTAGACTGTTACCTAGATGGGGCACCCATGCTATCTGTCAAGCTCCAAATGGGGCAAGACCAGCAGGTTTTGGCTATGGTGAGATTCCACACATTTGCATGTGAACAGGGAAGGCTAGTGCCACTGTTTCTGCATGGAGGCACTTCACCATCATCCTCAAAGAGCTCCCAGAAAGACCAGCCATAATTCTTTAACAGTTTATTCAGGTGCTCCCTTCTGGAGGAATAAAGCAGGCTAGCAAAAATTATTTCAATTGGCTGAGATTAGCCTGCTTGTCTTGTGAAAGATTTGCAAAGCCAAGTCCCTGGAGGACATAAACACTCAAATTAGCCTTTACAGCCAGGAAGGACCTGTGGTGCACGCCCAGTAAGTTAGGATTTTGTATCTGTCCATCTGTATCAGCAGACTGTCCTGATAAACCCAGCTGTAGCTGTCCAGAGGTAAGTGGAATGTGTAACCCGTACCCAGCAGGCTGAGGATGGAGGGCTTAGTCTGCTTCTCTTGAGGCAGAGGAGGCTCTGTACGGACCATGCAGCTGTGAAATGTAGTATAAGCTAAAATAGGGATAGGTTAATAGTGCAAGTACTTATTAACAGTATAGTGTCTCTTGCTCTTGGACATCGTACGCGAGCGCAGGGTGATCCAGAGAGATTTGGTAATCCAAAGAGGAAAGCAACCTTGCAAAGCTCTGCGAAGGTCAGACCTATACCTCCAAAACAGGATCTCCGTCCCAGAAGCAACAGTACTGTTTTCAGCTAGGAAATTTTTGTATGCTGTTGTCCTGAGCAGCGTCTAGCGTCCCAGTGCAGAAGGTGAGCAGTTCTGTGAAACACCACTGAAACCGAGTGTCCGTTTTTGTAGATGCTGTTGTGCTCCTAGATGTATACCCAAAGCTAAAACCACAAAGTGAAAGGCAGGTAGCCTGTCATCCCTGTTATGGGGTACATGTGGTCCATGCAGGCTTATGTCAGCTGTGAGCATAAAACTCTCATAAAACTCTGCCAAATAACTCTCTGGCAGTCTCTTGGAGCTGCTGCATTAGGACCTGCTCAGGACAAGACAAATTACTTTGTCCTGGGCTGCTGGATAAAAAAACCCATAAATTTCAGGGAAGAGCCCTGCTGCCTCTATGACACTGCCTGCATCAAGTCCTCCTTTTGGCTTTGTCCCAGACCATCTGAACTGAAAGCATACAAGGGTGAAGTTAGGAACAGGGCTTCTGCAGGATGGTTTGAAAGATGGAACATAAAGAGTTCACCACAGAAAATCTTCCACATTCTCCAGAGACTGACTGATGGACAGATATCCTCCTGGGGAGTCAACCTGGCCCTACAGCCTCAAAGGTGCAGACAGTTGGAACAGGCTTTTCACACCAGGACTGCACCGACCTCAGGAAAAGAACGGGATGTAGAAACAGCCCTCATCTGACAAACTTTTAATGGAGTATTGCATAAAACTCTCTGCCACAAGATTACTTGAAAGACTTGTTTCAGTAAAGCTGTGTGGGAAACAAACAGAAAGACAGATATTTTGTGTCACACGATAGATTTTTTTCTGTGGGTTTTTTGTTTAAAGTGGGTTGGCAAGTCTAAAGCTTCAGAAACTGGTGCATGTCTTACCTATTCTGCTAAACAAAAGTCAAGGTTGCAGGATTTGCTTTTATATTGGTTTTTCTCAGACACTTTTGTCTGAGGTGTGAGATGCTAGGACTTGTATCACTGGTGCCAGCACAGATTTTTGTTCTTTAATGTTTTTAGTGTCACGCATCCCTTAGGGGCAACTAGAAGAACTCAGATCTTACGCAGCATTTCACACACTATAGTAGACCAAATCCTGTTCATGCCCCACCATGGACTTCCCCTGTCATTCAAGTTGAAATAGTACATGTACAAATATTTAACCTTAAATATACTGCACTGTAAGGAGTGTTCACCTATTTCTAGCTGAACTTAAAAGAGGCATGCTTGGGCCTTCCTGTAGTAGTCCGTGGCAGAGCATCAGATCACATTGTTGGCTGTTCTCTTTTTGAAGACTGAGGAAGAAGAGGAAAAGACTTGACCTATTTGTAGGCCTCCAGGTTTGACCAGTAGGTATCAGTGGGGCCACAGGCTGTCCTTTGACAGGCACTGCTGCCAACTTGAGCATTAAGCCTCATGGTCAGCAGTTCTCTCAAGCCACTGAGAAACACTTGAATAATGTGCTATATGTGCTTGTGGGTTGAGACTTTCCCTGGATAACAAAGGGTCAAAAAGTGGACTACAAAGTTTTTTTTATTAAAAAGAAAGGCAGGAATTTCTGTATGTTTGGGCCTTCAGGGCCATGCAAGCAAGTGAACTGAAAAGAGGGTGCCCTGGGTTCAGCAGTAGCAGTTATTTTTCTCCTTCTTAGTAGCTGGTGCAGCGCTGTGTTTTGACTTTCGGCCTGGGAACAGAGCTGATAACACAAATGTTTTAGTCTGACCAAGGACTTTCTGAGCCTCATGCTCTGCCAGGGAAGAGGGAAAGCTGGGAGGAAGCAGAGACAGAACACCTGACCCAAGCTAGCCAAAGGGGTATTCCATACCACAGCACGTCATGCCCAGGATGTAACGGAGAGTTATCCGGAAGAGCTAGGGCACTGCGGGGTTGGACTAGGTATCAGTTGGTGCTCGGTTGGGTAAGGTTGGGTGACTTATCAGTCGGCTGGTGGTGAGGTGTTGTATTCTCTTCCCTGGTTATTTCCCTTATCATTATTATCATTGGTGGTAGCAGTAGTGATTTGTGTTATACCTTAGTTATGAAACTGCTCTTATCTCAACCCATGGGAGTTGCATTCTTTTCGATTCTCCTCTCTGTCCCTCCGGGAGCAGGGGGAGGGCAAGAAGCGGGGGAGTGAGAGAGCTACTTCATGATTTATGGCTGACTTTTGTTTAAACCACAACAGGGGGTAACATAAATTGAGAAGTTATGGCCTTGGAAAAAGTACTAGATACTGTAATAATCAGTGGGTGCAATCTACAGCTCTTCATTCACATGAGGATCTGAGTTGGTTTGCTGTTGGAGACTGCCTACCTGCCCTCCTCTTCCCTTCTTTATTTCCCCATCCTGGCTGGTCTCTTCAAAAAAAAGAGGCTTCCTTATACATGCTTCCTGTTTGGTAGCTGCTGCTTTCTTCCATCCCTTTTTCTTAACAAAATCTACCATAAGAAATGAGTCTTTGCTGACCTGAACACCTGTCTCACTTTCATGTGTGCCTGGTGGTGTGATCCACGTCTACATGTTGTTTTTCCAGCAAAACCAACATAGATGGTTTCCTCTTCTTTTGCTCCAGCTCTTTCTCTTCCTGCCATGTTTTCCTGATCTTAAATTTGAAAGAACATCAGATTGTTCCCTTCAGGTCCTTCTAAAAATATACTTCAGTCATAAACCCCCACCTATTAACACAAGAAAAAGTTGGAAACATTCTCTCCGAGTATGTTGTCAGTAAGAGAGAGGGTTTCAGAGCCCTTTCCACTTGCATTTTGTTGTGAACTTCAGCCAAGTGCAGTTTTATCACTATATAAAAGAATTTAATATTCAATCTTAGAGATCATTCACATGATCAGCTATATAACTACAATGAGCAATCAGCTTTTTACTTTGTTGAAATGACAAAAATTAATATATTGAAAATAAATAGCAGTAGCCAGGTCCTTCAAAATCCAGTTTGTTTTTTCATTTAAAAAGGAAGACAAGGTACCTTCATCCTTATCAACAAGGGCTGACCTTACATAGCTCAGTGTGGACAAGCATGCGTTGCTTATAACCAACTGTTTCCTCTTGAAGTTAATCCAGTGGAACATGTTGCTTAAAAAGCACAAGTTTAAGATTGCAAAGGCACATTTTTGCCCTTGATTGCAACACAGGTGAAGTACAGTTAATACCTACTTGCAACGTGGCCCCAGCTATCGGTTTTAAGAACTGAAGTTTCTAAGAACAAACAGAGGCTCTGAGCCAAGGGCCCCTTGCTGTGGTTGCTGCCCCCAGGCACCCTCCACTTGGGCAACCCTTGCTGCAGTGAGAGCTGCTTTGGTGGTGGTAGGTGGGGAATGTAGAGGGCAATTAAGTGAACCCCAAGACCTCTGCTTTCTAACCTCGGGCATTTTTTCACAGTATAGATAAGGTCCCAGACATTCCTCTAAAAGGTCTTCTGGGAGACCTTCTGGGCATGGTGGGATTGTACAGTCACTGCATTGCCTCAGGTTATGTTAAGCTTGTATAGGTGGTGTACCGAAAACAGATGGCCTAGTGTTTCATATCATGAACATAGTAAAAAATCTGCAGGTGCTCAAAGCAAAATCATTGTTGAAGACACAACAATGTGTCTTCAGAACGTGTCTTCACGCACCAAGCTTGATTTAAAGTGGAATTGGACATGGAAGGGGTTAGATTAATGATCCAGAGGGAAGATGGCTTCATTAAAGCCATGACAAAAAAATCAGGCTATTTACAAGATTTAAGTATTCTTCAGAAAAGTGTTTTCACTTAGCTACTACAAGGAAGAACATAATTTGCAAAATTAAGAACTTCAGTTTCATTTATCTTCCACCCTTAGTTTTCTGGCCAAAATCCTTAAAATTGATTCAGCTCTCAGAAACAGGACTTTCAGAAAGTCAAATCTTCCCCTTTAATCCAAACCCCAACCAGGTAACTGGGAAATATATATATTTTTAATAGAATTTAGATAATTCCTAAATACTGAAATAAGCACCATGGTTTTTTTCTCTATTTTTTATTTCCTAAAATTTATGTCTTGGATGCTTGACTTACCAGTACCAAGATTTACATAAACACACAGACTGATCCATGTTTCTGAAGAAAAAGCTGTGTGGGTTTAGTGAAAAAATTAATCCTACTCTAGTTGTTCAATACTACCTAGGGAAAGAGCATAAAGGTGAAAATATATACATAATTGTACTGCATACCTTATACTGTATGCCTTGTTAAAACTGATATTGTGCTAAAGAAAATTGAAAGTATGAATGTATGTGGGTTTGCCTCCGCATAACTCCTGACATTAAATAGAAATTAATGATCAAAACGACAGTGAGAGGTGCGACTTTTCTTAGTCATTATTAGTTTTTACTTTCATTGTTATATACAGTATTTGTGGTTATTTTAAAATTGAACTGTACATGTAAAGAACAGTGCATATAACCATTCCTACTGTTGTAGATCCTTTGTTTGGCCATAAGTCCTTAAATTATCAAGCAATAGTTTCTATAAGATTAGCACATTTACATTTCAAATTCATATGCATGCTATTGTATGAGTAAACTGAATGAATCACGAGTGCCAGAATAATAACAACTGTAGGCAATATTGGAAGGAGAGTTTGCTTTAGATTGAGGGTATGTGAGAGAACAGTGAAAGGAGATTTTTGGAGAAGGTGATCTAACTTGGACTTCCTGCTAACTCCCAAAACCTATGATTGGTAACATGATCAGAAACTTACTAGGATTCTAAGGCCAGAACTGGAAACTTTGATATACATGAGTAACTGTGCTGAGTAATCCTGCTGAATTCCCTGGTCTTTTTTCACCAGGCATTGCTCTCCTGCTTATGTGACAACAGGACAAGCTCCTCCCTTCCAAAGGTACTAAAAGTATAAATGTCCACTGAGTCTCAGTGAAGACTCAGTGGGCTGGCTCGCAGATTCTTAGTAGCTGCCCACTGTTTTGTTTTCCAGGAACTTAGCCAAATCTGTTAATCACCTTATTGACACCAAGTAAGGAGAATAAATGGTATAGCCACGTGGTATTCCTTTTGGTTTAAAAGGCAGAATGGATAAAATGTCATTTGTTTTCTTGGTATATACCTGGAAATACAGAACTCTGTGCCTTTTTCCAAGAGCCTTTACCATAAAGTAAGTGAGGTTCCTGAGACTGGAAAAAGGCAAATATCACACCCATCCCCAAGGTCAAGAAGGAGGATCTGGGGAGCTAGAGGCTGGTCAGCCCCAACTCAGTACCTGGAGGTTCACACAGCAAATCTTCTTACAAGCCATTTCAAACACAGGAGGGACAAAAAATCGGTTTGGAGCAGCCAACATGGATTTACCAAGCACAAATCATGCCCTTCCAGCCTGAACACCTATGATGATACAACTGGCTCTATGGATGAAAGGAGAGAAATGGAAATCATGTTCCTTGACTCCAGCAAGGCCTTTGGCACTGTATTCTTCAATATCTTTATTGCCCAACTAGTGAGATATGGACTGGGTAAGTGGAAGATAAGGTGTGTGGAAAATTGGCTGAACCGCTGGGCTCAGAGGGTTGTTTGTAATCCATCAGTGGGACAAAGTCCAGCTGATGACCAGTTACCAGCAGTGTGCTTCAGTGATCAATACTAGAACCAGTGGTGTTTTATGCCTTTATTAATGATGAAGGCAATTGGAGAGAGGATAATGTAAGTTTCCACTTCAGGAGCAGTCAATAATGCTGAAGGTTGGGGCTACTATTCAGAGGGACCTTGGCAAGGGTGTAGCTGGAAAGACCAAGGAGGCGATCCTTCTCCTCTTCTCAGCACTAGTGAAGCCAGTCTTGAATGCTGTGGCCAGTCTGGGGCTCCCAGTACAAGAAAGTTAGGGACTTACAGGAGGAAGTCCAGCACAGGGTCACCAAAATGGTCAGGTGCTGGAGCACAGTCCGAGGCAGAGGGACCTGGGACTGTTCAGTCTGAAAAAGAGATATCCCAAGGGGAATTTATCAGTGACTGGACCTAGCTAATGTGAGGTAGCAGAGAGGATGGAGCAAGGCTCTTCTCACAAGTGCATGGTGACGGGACAATTGGCAATGGGCACATGTTAAAACATGGGGTACTCTGATTAGAGACTAGGAAAAAAAATATCACCACCAGGCTAGTTAGACTGGGGCTCAGAGAGGTTGTGGGATCCTCATCCTTGGAGATACTGAAACCTCAGCTGTGCAAGCCCTGAGATGCTAGTGATTCTTCCTATATTCTGGGATGTCCAAATATTGTTTCACTTTTGTTCATTAATGTAGCCAAGTGAGCATAGATTTTAAACACTTTTAAGGCAAGAGAAAAGAGTACTGAATGTCTGGACAGGAAGTATTTCACAGCTTGGTGCAAGGACATATCTGTGGAGTCTAATAAGAGGAAGAAAGCCTAACCTGAGTTTCAGGAAGAATATCAGGTCTATTTATTTCTCCATGACATGTTTTTAAGGATCAAAGCAGATATTGTTTTAGCATATGGTCTCTCCAGAGCTCATTTTTCTGTTCAGTTTTCTGTCCAAATTAATTTAATGAAGAAGGCAATATACCTAGCAGCCTGGTTTGGGCATGAAGTTATAAACAAGAACCTAATTATAGTAGAATTATTTTCCATATTAACTTATACACGCGATGCAGCAGTTTTGTTTGAAGTTTAATGTTATAACATGTACTTTCACAGTCATAAGGAAGGGAATATGGTTTTCACATCTGCTTGGTTGCCTGAGGAATTACCATAACGTGATAGATGTTATTAACAGTTAAACAGAAAGCAGAGTTGAAAGTGCCCTTTAGTGCCTCTTAATATGAGTAAGTCAAAACTTTGAATGTTAACATTTCCATTGGGCTGGTTTGCTACTAGAGTGCTTTTATTTTTTAATCTTATAATTAGTAGTTGCACAACTCTGTTCCGCTTTGCCATGCAGCCAGTCAACTGTGCCTGTCATGTGCTGGGCTTTGGGACTCTCCAGGAGTTCAAGTTACACAGAACCAATTTAACATACAGCAAGCATTTTAAATGAAAGGCTTGCGGAAATGGTTACTAGGAGGAAATAATGTATTCAAATGGACTTTACAAATATAAATGGAAAACATGGGACTGTATATTCAGAGACATCCCTACGAATGGGTGTGTGCACCGAGGTACTCCTTAGTAGGGGTTTAAGGTGTAGCCTGAGCTTTCTCTTCTCCTTACCACTTGTCTTCATTTTAATAGGAAACCAGGAAGGAGCGTTGGTACAAACAGAGTCTTATGGACTCTGCAGGAGTCTAACAGAAAGAAATACTGGGCATGAGGGTAAACATGTCCCTGAGGAAGGTCACTGATACGAGTATGGGCACCCTTCATACCTGTGGAGTAATCACCATACTGGCATAGGGAAGATTCGCATTCAAGTTATGGCCACAAGTCTGACAGGAGGTAGATTGAAGTCTTTCTTCCTGTCCATGTCTCAGCTAGTGTTTCCCAGCCTGCAGCCCATCTCACTGACTGGCGGTACCTGCTTTCTGGATCTGACTACCTGGCCCAGGGAGCACATGCTGGGGATGCATGAGCCTGGCAGTGGGCAGCTCCTAGGCACATCTGCAGTTCAGTGTGACTGAAGGCACCAGGTGACACAGCTAAAAGGCATAGAGAGATAGATGGCAGCTGATGGGGGCCTGCAGTGGCTTCAGTGGCATTAAAAGTCTGGATTTGAGTACTTTGACTCTACAAGACTTGACCTCACTTTTTTCTTGTCTTCTTTCTCTCAGCTAATTAAATGAGCAGACAGGATCTTCTTGCCTTGTTTTGTGAGGATAAATACAACAAATGCAGCATCCAGACCAAGATGGTAAAAGTAGGCTATCTTTTATACAAATAAGGAACAGCCAGGTTTTCTAGCAAAAAAAACGGAGAGTGAAGAAATTTGGCCTCACATGAGATAACAATGTGTATGTCACACACACTTGTAACTCCTCTGTGCTGTGGTGTTTGCATTGCACCCGCATGTTCGCAATCTACCAACAAGCACTTACTGCTCAACCAAATGTATGTCGTCAGCTGTCATCTAGAAATATGGTACAAACAGTGTTCTCTCTCAAGCAGACAGGATATTCATCAAGCATTGCTTCCCCCCATATTTTAATCTAAATCAATGTGTGTAAGAATGGGTAAAAATGTGTAGAGATAGCCTGCTATAATTTGTCACATGTGTTTAAACTGTTGGCATTCTTCTTTTGGGGTCTACTCCATTTTTCTGCTTTTCCTTCTGTGTTGCTCACTTTCCAGGTCACAACTAGGAGAACAAATAGCACAGTTAATAATCTCTGAAGCATAAGAATCAGTAAAACTCACTATCTTAAACTGCAGGTTAGCTATAAAAATAGATGCAAATATTAATTACAAATATATAACTATAGAAATATTGGGGGGGAGGGGGGCAGCTCTGCCCAGCTGGTGTGAAGCCATATCCATGCACTTTGGAGACATAACTATGCTGAGGCACATGTTTTCCTTCTTTCTGTGACTCTGGAGACCTCCTATTGCCCCTTAGCTAATGATTGATGGAATTAAAAATAGGTGGTAAATCCTGCTTCCTGCTTCAATCTACACAGCCTCTTTCCTCCCCTTTCTTCCCCTTCCTAGTAACACTAATCAGACAAAAAGGGTTCACTGGGGATTTACATTTCTCCACCTTTTCCCTTGCCTTCACACTGCATCCCTTTGCATCTGCATTGGAGATTGCTCCAGATCTGAACAAAAGGAAGGGTCTTCAGTGGGAAGAATGGGGGTGGTATGTGTATAAATAAAAACACATCAACTGTTTTTCTGTTTTTCCTGGCTTGGTGCTAGCTTACTCTGCCTGACATTCTCAGGGAATTAGCATTAGATCTTAGGAAAGAGAATCCCACCTTTCAACTCAGCAAATCTGAGATCTTCTGCAAGACAAATCAGTCTCATTTCTTCCTTCTGTGACTGCGGAACAGGCTTTGTGGAAAGAAATTAGACAGATATAGGTAGGCAGAAAGAATGTCAGCGACAGGACATGATTGCAGATACACATACCTAAATTTAGGTTCCTGGACTGTAGATGACTTCATGTGAGCTAAACTTCTACATTAGGATAGGATGAATTGCCTCCACGATGCTGTTCATTGTAGAATCTTAGTCAATAATCTGAATTTAAGACACCTGCATTTGGGGCCAATTCCCTTCTTTTGGCTTTCTGTCCTAATCTGAGTAAAGCTTTCAAAATCCATTTAAAATTACACAGTTTTCTTATTTTCTTCTTTTTTTAAGGGTAATATCCCGCTTTAGGGTAGCAGGCAGAGATACAGCATTGCGTTATTTTGGCAATTTCATTTGATATTTGCATTACTGTTAACTATTTCTTAGATTACATTTTTTCTGTAGGTAAATCAGTAAAATATTTTAATCTCAATAAATCTACTGCAGCAGAGTGGGAGTAAAAACTGACTTGGACACCCCTGCACCAACAGCTGGTTTTAGTGGTCCATTGCCAAAATGGTGGAAAATTCTGTAGAAAAGACTTCTAGCTCTACAGGGGGTCAAACGCTGAGCATTAGTCAGCAATGCCATTCTTTTGTGAAAAATATAAACACACTCTAGAAGTACAGATGAGAGCATTGCCTGCAAATGGGAAAAGGAATCCTTCCTCCCTGCTTTACAGCTGATAAGGCTGGAAGTTTGCATTTGACATCTAAGGAACTGACCAAGCACATTTAAAGAAAGCCCAAAGGAGAGTTGTAGGAAAGATCAGTAGCAAAACGTCCCTCCTGAGGCTTCCAAAGAAATACCATAGTATGCGCTTAAAGCAGACAAAGTTGAGGAGCTGTGTAAAATCTCACATGCTTACAAGCTGGGAAGTGTAGGAGTTTCAACATCACTTCAGGACTTTACATCCAGACCAGGTTCATCTTTATGTGTTTGATGTACATACCCTGAAGGCAGTCTGCAGGCCAAACAGTATTCAATCAGTATTCAAATATTGGTCTGAAAGGACACAATCTGTATAAATGTTTACAAACCCCAAATGATGTCACCATGCAGGTGAACGGCAGCAGAACAATGACGAGGGCTGCTCTCTTCTGAGCTATGGAGTTGTTCCTTAGCAACTGCAGAGATGCTGGACAGACTTTGAAGCCAGTGCCAATGGCACCACCTGACAAATAACTGAGAAACTATCTCAATACAATATTTCACAGAGGAGATACTGTTAATCAAATGCCTATTTGTAATTTAAAGATACCACTTTCTGCCTGTGAGTAAACTATTAAGAAAATATTCCTCAACTTAACAATTATGTTATTTCATTTCGTATTTGTGTTAGTATTAATCACATACCTTTTATATGCTAAGGTGTTTGAAATCCAGGGAGATAATTTAGTGGCTGCTATTATGTAAGAAAAGGCACACTGAGATGAAGTTTGACATTAAGATACACTGATCAAGCAACTGCTAAAAACTCAAGCACCTGTTGCTTCCCTGGCTGGGCACTGGATTTAAAAGCACAGGCATAGAGGCAAAGCAGAGAAAGAAGAAGAGTTCAGGCTTTATCTAAGAGGCCCAGCTATTTATTAAATCAGCTAATCGTGACATACCAGCCCAGCTACTGGTGCAAGGAATACCATGGACTAAGCCACAGTGATGCTCAGTGGTCCCAGCAGATGACAGAAAGCTGTGCTGTGTGTGTCTGACTGCAACAGAGAGCAGATCACCTCATCTTCTGCAACACTGCTCCCTGTTCTGCAGAGAGGAATAAACCCCGAGAAACCCAAATGATGCACAATGCAATTGCTCATCACCCACTAACGGATACCCACCCCAACCCGAGCAGCAATCGGTCTCTTCAGGGTAACTTCCCCCTAGTTTATGTACTGGGCATGACATGCTGTGGTATAGAATATCCCTTTGGCTAGTTTGGGTCAGATGTTCTGTCTCTGCTCCCTCCCGGCTTCTTGTGGCCTGCTCACTGGCAGAGCATGAGAGACTGAGAAGTCCTTGACCAGGGTAAGTGCTACTTTGAAATAACTGAAGCATCGGTGTGCTATCTACATCCATCATTTTCACACTAAGTCTAAAACACAGCACAGTACCAGTTACTAGGAAGAGAATTAACTCTATCCTGGCCAAAACCAGGACATGTACGCACAAAGTAACTCTATTGTGTATTAGGGGACAAATCAATTCAATTACAAATCTCAGGATTAAAAAGAAGTGCACAAATCTTGGGCTGAAGGAACATGTTGCCTTTGGCAGGGAAGTTCTGCTTGAAAAATTCTTCCTGCGCTTTGCTGCTCATTCTCTGGCCACAGCATTTTCTGCCTCCTCTGCAGAAATGTCGGTGTGGCCCTGCTTTAAACGGTGTCTGAGATGATTTGGCATAAATCTCTTATCTTCTCTTTTATTTTTTTTTTTTCCTGAGCTTATTTCTTTCCAGCCTAGATAATTTCAGAATGCAAACCTGAGACATAGGTAGCTGTACTGGGAGGACCAGTAGTGAAGTGAGGCACTGAGAACCAACATGTTTTGTAACACTGCCCTCGTCTGACTAAAATCTAGTTAACTGATGTCTTAAACTGGAGTGTCCTTCCCCTCAGAATTAAATGACTCATGCCCCATGTATTGAAGAATTGAAGACAGAGGGGCTTGAAACAACCGAGATGGAAGAGGCAGATAGGAGGGCAAGTAACAAGTTTTGTGTGGAAGAAAAGACAACTTTTCAATGGGAGCAAAGCAAAGGTGGTGGTGTGGAGGAGCAGCAGCTGAATTGAAAGGGAGATGCTTTAAAGGAAACAAAAACTGGAAAAAGATGTGTACACATAACAGGGTGGCTGTGAAGTGATGCAAAGAGAAGAAGGAATTGTAGAACAAGAGACTGAAATGTCTCCATCTCAGGTAGGTCTGTAACAGAGGAATTAAGCTATTGCCCACAACTGGGATGTAACTTCTCAAGCAAGAGGGCTACTTACCTATCAATACTGAAAGGTTACAGACAAAATACTTTATCAAGCATTATTGACCCCAGTCTTTAGCTAGAAAAAAAATCAACCCGAACTTCTATAACTGACATTTTAAGGACCGTTATGATGCTTGGTTAGTTGCAATCTGCTGTTCTGGGATTATTACTTCTAATTTTCTCTCCAGCTTTGGACAATGTTTCAGTTCATCTGTAAGAAACTGTAGCCCTCCTACTTCAAAAGATTTGCCTGGAAGCAGCAGGGCAGGTTGTGGTGCCACCTTACATCAGTCGCTTGCCACAGAAAATTCCCACCTGCTCTGGTCTGGTTTTGTACCAGCTAAGTTCCATTAGCTGTTGTATCGAGAAAGACCTTACACAGGAGCAGTGGCTGTGGAGGGGACACACACAAGATCTCCACTTGGAAATTTAGACAACCCTAAATGATATTTTGACTTGTTCCCCTACTGCAAAAGGCCCATCATGGTCATAGCAGAACAAAATCACCTCAGAACAATAATGCCCATTCAAGCTTGTGACTTGCCCCAAACACACCTAGAAACACTTTCTCCTGCAAAGCCAGACCTTTATAGCTCAATCATGTGAGAAAGTTCCCTGCAGCTGTGATTTTTTTAAAGGCTTCCCAGGTGATTTGCATCTCCCTTTCTATGCTGGCAGAATCCATATAAGGTGGGGAGTGAGCAAGGGTTAGGATGGTTATTTTTTTGCAGTTTCTGATTGCGTGTGTGCCTGTTTTATGGAAAGCATTGGGCCTTTGGGGTTAATATCTGCAATTACTGCAACTTTCTGCTGTCAAGAGAGACCTCTCCTCAGAGAACTAGCTCTTAAGAAAGCAGGTAAGAATGAAGCAGCTTAGGGTTATTGTCATTTGTGTTTGCTTGGTCTTGATTTCTGCCTTTTCACCATGAACCTGCCTGTGGACACCTTCCCTTTTAAACAGACTGGTAGATGAAAAGGCTGAGTTTTGCTTTAGTAAAGGGAAGTTACTTGTTTCCAATGATCTGGCTGATAGTGCCTGTTGGTAGCCGCAGGAAATGGGGAACTGCGGCTGAAGAAAAGCAGGTGGATTTAGAGCTCTCTGGTTTCCTACTTCAGCATGGAGCGTTAGTTAACACAATGTGAGACATGCGGGTATGAAGGTTGGTGAACTCACCAAACTGGGTAAATCGAAGTTTAAAACAGAAATGTTTTGTGCAGGTATACTTGAAGTCAAGCTCCGACCAGCTACTTTAATCTCTCTTATGAAGACAGACTAAAAGAGTAGGGAATGTTCAGACTGTACAAGAAAAAGCTATGGAGAGACCTTAAAGCAGCTTCCAGTGCCTAAATGGACATAAAAGAAAACTGGAGAGGGACTTTTTACAGGCATGTAGTGGTAGGGCAAGGGGGAATGGCTTTGAACTGAAGAAGAGAAGACTTAGATGAGATATATGGAGGAAATTCTCCACCACTTCATTTCCAAGAAATAACTTTCCTTTGAATGGTTAGCGCAGGGTGGACGATAGGAGCCTCCTCCCTACCTTGCGGCAGCTCGCTAACGCTGTCCGCCTAGCTCTATTTTTAAGAGGGGTGGGGACGCCCCTACCTCCGGGCGCCGCCCGGTGAGCTACCGGCTCCTGCCGGCGAGCGGGGCAGTCGGCAGAGGGCGCCGCCGGTCCGGCGATGGGTCCGCGGCGGGGCGGGAGAGGGAGCAGCGCCTGCGGCGGGACCTGGCGTCTTTGCTGTCACCGCGGACATGGGGCTGCTGGAGCAAGTGCAGAGGAGGGCCACGAGGATGATCAGGGGACTGGAGCACCTCCCGTATGAAGACAGGCTGAGGAAGTTGGGGCTGTTCAGCCTGGAGAAGAGAAGGCTGCGTGGAGACCTCATAGCAGCCTTCCAGTATCTGAAGGGGGCCTGTAGGGATGCTGGGGAGGGACTCTTCGTCAGGGACTGTAGTGACAGGGCAAGGGGTAACGGGTTCAAACTTAAACAGGGGAAGTTTAGATTGGATATAAGGAAGGAGCTCTTTACTCCGAGGGTGATGAGGCACTGAAACGAACTAAAGAAGTTGTGAATGCTCCATCCCTGGTGGTGTTCAAGGCCACGCTGGACAGAGCCTGGGGTGGTTTAGTGTGAGGTGTCCGTGCCCATGGCAGGGGGGTTGGAACTTGATGATCTTAAGGTCCTTTCTAACTCAAACCATTCTATGATTCTGTGAAGCAGCTCCTCTGTGAGGGTGAGGAGTGGTGATCTCTGCCTTCCCCATAGGGGCTGCTGTGTGTGGCCTGTTCATGGGACCTTCTCCAGAAGGGGCTGGTCTGGCTGAGGCACTGGTACTGCTGACTGCCAGCGACTTGCTGCTGGAGGTGCCACGCTTTCTGGTGCAGCCACCTCTGTATAGCCCATGGAGGGGTGCAGTGGAAACTGGAGGGCCCCCAAGTAACAACAAAAACATTGTTCCTGCTGTTATTCCTGGGGGAAATTCCTACCACTTTTGGGCTTTTTTGTGTGGTGCCCATGAGTTCTTGGTCCAGACCCTGAGCATCAAGAAAAGCACCCTTGCCCTTGCATAGCCTTCAAGGTTCGTTTTGGGGTTTCCAGAGCTCATCCCCTGCAGAGTGTGAGGGAGATGTAAAAACGCTGGTCTCCATCCCAGGGGCCCCAGTGCTGCTAGGGTGGTATAGCCCTATTTGGGCCACTGGAGCAAATAGTGGTCCAGGCTCTGTATGCAAAGCATCTTTCTTTCACTTTTTCACTTTAAATTGCATAGGTTGGAGAAGATTAAAAAAAAAAAAAAGTTGCATCAAGGATCATGGGAATGCGGATGTCACATGCTTTTTGTGTACCATTGTCATTAAGTGTCTGGCATTCACATATTAGTACCTGACTGCCTAACGGGGAAACTGAGATTGAAACCACACCAGCCCGAATAAAAACAACACCAGCGTTGTAATTCAACATTCAGGGAGCTCCCTGATGAGAGTTTCTTGGCTGAGCCTCATTTTGAGAACTTAATTCTGATCTGAACAGTTTAGTGTTTGATCCTTTGGATATTATGCACTGAAATAGTGAACAGCATTGCTACAGGGCTGAAGGGGTTCAGGCCTTATGATAGTTGCAAATATGCCTCTTCAGTGGATCTCATTAAATAAACACATAAATACAATTCAGAACTCCTTACTGGCCACAGTGTCTAGACCAGTGTATGAATTTACTCTCTCCACCTAGTCCTGTTTGTCTGCTTTCTCACATGGGATATCATTGCCTGAATTTGAGGTTGTGAACTTCAGGTCTTGTGTGGAAGGGCATGTCTTTATGCTGCTTGTTTAGGTGGTGCCTTATATAATGGTGTCCTCACCTGAAGGTTCCTAGTGCTTTTGGGTTGCAACAAATAACCTCTTTCAAAGAGTCTATCAAGTGAGGTAATCTGAGAGATGCATTTGTGTGAGAGCTTGTATGGCTGTAACAGAGCAAAGACACATGCAAGGAATTGATGATGTTTAAGCACTTTGCAAGTGAAGACAACTAGCTGTCCAGTAGGAACAGAAAAGCTATTGTGGACCTGAATCTGCCTGTCCTTCTCTGATGCCAGTGCTTCACAAAGCATCCATTTTGTATTTTAAAATGTTATTCGGTTTAGCAAAAAGTACATCCTGGGACCAGTCTGAAAACATAATTAAAGAATGCTCAGCTTCTATCTCTCGTATAAGGGTCGTGTAACTGTATTTCAGTTAAAATCAGCCTCCAGCATTCATGAAGTGTCTGATGTTCTCTTAGCGCTGTGTAAATAATAGTAAAAACAAAACAGAATTAATTTGCAATTAATGCAAGACATTCATAACGGATATTAGAACAATAAACAAGTTTTATAGTTATCTTTCCTCTTTGTGTATGAGATTATTTAAGCTCTTCAGACTAATCAGAATTTGTCAAGCTAATTTTAAATTCAGTATTAGTAATCACACAGTCAAAACTGACTGGAGCTTCATCCCCTCCTATTCCCTTCAGGTGGGGGAAAAAAAATGTTAAAAAGAAAGTTAGGAATATGGACACTCTTGATCTCATTTGAAAGAAATAAAATTGTTTGTCTGTGTCTCACCCTAATGTTTAAAGTTTAGAGTACTTTTTTTATTGTCATTCTTTTTAATTTTCAAGCTTTTTCTTAGCATTTCTGAGGTCTGGATTTTTATTTCTTTTTTAAAGAAACCTGAGATTCCTGCTTAATTGTTTGCCTTTGGGAGTTCAGATTTTAATTAAAAAAAAAACCAACAAAACCAAAACCCACCAAAAACCCCCCATGGGACAGTTATGATAAAATCATAAGAGCTGGCAACATATCTAAAACTTGAAGCCAGGTAGTGAAGCATTGTGAAGGAGAAGAAAACAGCCTGTCAGGAAACTGCTGATGATGAAACCCCATGGGATCACAGATGGCTGGCTGTGGTGCCTGGAGGGTGCAGAGGGGAAATTATAGGTCACCTATACCCACATAGGAAGATGTGTATCTTCAACCATCAGGACTGCCTTGTATTCATGATCTTTACTAGGTTAAGCCTTCCTGCCCCCCCCCCCCCCATCAGTTCATAATCTTTCCTTATGATACGTGTTTGAAGTGCATGCACTTTTGGGGCAAGGGTAGTGCCGGCACAGACTCTGCCAAGCAGATGCTTAGGGAGAATCCACAAAGCTCAGGGCAAAAGCTGAGACCCTGACTGTTTCTTATCGGGCTGTATTGTTTAAATGATGATTCATTACTAGCTCAGACAAGGAACTGGGCAAGGATTGCTCCCTTTCCCCAAAATACCCTCATGATGGAGATAGTAAAAGGTCCTCTGTCAGAGATGGTTTAGATAGCACTGAGCCAAGCTATTGACTGCATGAAATCTGAAAAGGAGATAACCCAGCAGATCTCTGGTTTTGCACTGTAGTTTAATTACAGGTGAGCTTTACTGTCACCCAGCTGACTGTGTTCCTGGGTGCTGTGAAGAAAATTGGGGCTACCTTACTGCTGTGAGTTGTGTTTCAGCACAGCAGCACACGCCTCCTGAGCAGACATGTCTAGTCAAAGAAATAAAATGAAGTTAGGTGTTCATGGTATTCAACAGTGTTGAGAGGTATTAATTCATGCCCTGATGCACTTGTCATACCTCTGCTTTTTGTACTTTGGTTCTGAAATTCATTGCTTGTTATTCTGAATGGGTGGCTGAAAAGTGTCATTCTCCATTCTCCTAGCATGAGTTGTGTGCTTAAAGTAACACCACTGTCTTGGTAAGAAATTAAGAATTGGGGTAACAATGGAGCCTGTATCCTGCTCTTATCAGTATCTGATAATGGAAGATCATTCAGTAAGACAGCATCAAGCATAGTGAGGGCAGAAGGGAAATCTTGTTCAGAAAGGCTGACCTGTCACCCAACTGAATGGCAAGTGGGTGATCCTTTAACTCCCCAGAGGAGCAGTGTCTTTATCTCCAATTTGCATTGTAGCTAGGGACATGGCCCTGCTTTTTAGCCATAGTGCTTCAGTGTGCAAGTCAAGGTGGTGGCTCATCCCCTTGCCTCATTCTCTTCCTCATGCTGCTTGTGTTCAGTGTGTATGTATGGTCTTGTACCCTCCTTATACTCAGCATTTTAAAATGAAGGCAATTGGATTTTGCACATTAAAAAACCTAATAGTACTGTCTTGTACCAGTGGATTATCCTGTATGTTTGGGTGAATTCACCCAGAGAGAGACTAAATAGTGGTCCAGTTACCAATTTTCCATGGATTTTCATACCAGAAAGAGATGAAAATATCCATTGTGAATTCTGTCATTAGACTATATTAGAGCTGCTTCTCCATTAATCTTTCATGCACTTGTGCACACATACACACACACGTATGCACACGCATGCTCTGACCCATTTCAGGCTGGTGCTTGCTTCTTTGGGGAGCTGCTGTGTTTGTCTTGCCATCAGAAAGAGAGGAGGAGAAATGGTCCTCAGCCATAAAATCTCAGTTGTAGGACTAAAGCAGAAGATGGACTGAGATTTCCAAAGTGACACATAGCATTTAACTTTGGCTTTTCAAAAAACTTCTCACACAGCTGCAGTAACACAAAACAAAAGTGCTGAGCTTGGAGAAATTCAAAGGATAGAAGTGCTTTAGCCCACCAAAAAAAAAATGCCCAAAACACTAGCAGCCAAACAGCCAAAGGTCAGATTGCATCATGAAGTATCTTGTGATTCTTGATCCAAAATATAGAAGTCATGAACTGATTCCTAGTGTCCTCTGATTTAAAAAAACTCTGTTAATCAATAATCTATTTGTAGTCAGTATGTTAGCGATTCAACAATAAGAGACTTAAGCAAGTATTTACTTGTTTTTCTATTGACAGGATAATACTTTAGCCATTACAAATGAGTAAACATGAAAAGTTCTGCCTGGTTCCAGTTTAAATCATTGATTACTGTTACACAGTTTGGAGCTCTGCTGGTAGTTTTGAGGCTATGGAGCCCTTCTAACCAATAATGCTGGTGAGCTTACTGTTGCTGATTGCTTCTACTGATGGGTTTAGGTCCGTGAAGCACTTTCAAGTTATGGCAGTGATCCTTTGACCTCAAGCTCTGAGAAATACCAGTCTAAGCAAAGAATGCGGAAAGGTAATGAAACCAAAGCAGTGTGTGGTAGCATGACCAAGCTTAGAAAACATCTGGGAAAATAGATGAGATTTTCTTTCTTGTAGCATCAGTAACTAAATTAAAACGCATATACTTTTTTTTCTATTAAGAAGATTTAATGATAATAATGGGTTTTAATAAAACGTTCTCTGATAGAAGAAAATTGTTGGGTTTTGGTTTGGGGTTTTTGTGTGTGCAGTGTTTGATATTTAAGCAAAATCCCACTAGGTGTCCTCAGTCAGTAATTTGACCTGAGACGTTGCAGTTTCTCATAGGAGAGCTGTAGTCTGAGGTCGTGGAAGCAAAACCAGAGCAGCGTATTGCGGTTTGGAAGGCTGCGGGCTTCCTCCTCCACATGCCCACAAACAGCCCTGTAAATCGGCTCTGGCCCCGACATCATACATGTCCCAGTAGCAAAGTACTCATCAGTGTCTACGTGCTGCAGTGAGATGTCTTTAAATGTAAGAGGGTAAATATATTCTTCTGAATATGTCTTGACATAGTGTAAATATGTTGTCTGCTTGCAAGCACAGGTATCATACTTTCAATTTTACATGCTAGATGAAGGAATAGCTTTGAAGAATCTCATGTTCCTTTGGAGCATAGATAGGCCTGTTAAAATCAAGGAACTCGAACAATCAAAGAAGCTCAGTATTTATAAGCATTAGCTTGAAAATAGCAAAGCATATGTCTGTGCAACCAGATTTTACTTGAACTTCCAAGCCTCTTGAGTCAATGGAGGTCATCAGGAAATCAGAGGGCTTTCTTCTGAGTCTTTAGGTACATCTTTTTGCTGTAGAGCTAGGAGTACCCCAAGCGCTGCTTTCCTGTTACTGTCTCGGATCTCCCCCTTCACTTTGCTGGAGAAGATGGGAGGTCTGGAGACCATTCCAAGTGCATCCCTGCTTCAGTGCACCTATTTCACCCTGCTTGTTGCCTTTTGGGTTGCATTGATAACAGTTCAAAGTCTCTGTTTTCTACACACAGCACAGCTGTTTCAAGTCTTTCAGGCAGAAAGTTAGCATGTTGACAAGGTTTTGGAATGCCTGAATGCCAAATTTAGCCTTACTAAATAAAAAATTAAAAGAACAAAACAAAAAATAAAAACAACCCTCCACCTCCTTCCCCCCCCCCCCCCCCAAAAAAAAAAAAAAACAAAAACATCCCACTGGTGATTTTCTATGCAGTTCTAGCAGCCTTTTGCTAGTGTTCCTAATGAGTTTCTAAATGATCTTTAAAAGTAACCAATGTCTCAATTGAAGCTCTGTGAGGGGCATGGTGACCTTATGGCAGAACCTGGAATTATGCATCTGTGCTCAGTGTTGTTTCTGGTCCACTTCACATCAGTGCCAAAGGTTGTTGGATTTTATGTTCTAGGATGGAAGTGTAGGGGAGGGGGGAGAAGGCAATTGAAGCACAAAGCCAAGCACCTTTAGGTATCTATTCCAGTGCTGTATTTGTTTTTAATATTGAATACTGCTTCTGAAACATCTTATTTTAATGCTTTAGTAATATTTTAGTAATCTTTTTAATAAGTCTGAACACTAACTCTCTATGGGACCTCACATGTTGCTGTTTCAGAATACTGAAACCCTTCTATACTTCTAGAAGAAAATTGCTTCTAATGAGCAGAGACTGTGGTTCAAAATATATATTAGCAAAACCCAGATTATTAAACCAGTTAAATGCTCATGAGACTTGCAAATTGACAACTTTGGAGGAGAAAGTTCTCCATATAGCCACAGGGCAAATAAAGCAGGGGCAGAAGAAATACAGGCCCTGACAAAGAGCCGTAACATTGGCCCCAGGTTGTCCCATTTCCGGCATGCTTGAATGTTCAGCCTCTCTTCCCAAAGGCTGAGGCTGTCGCTCTTTCTCCTTGTTTTGAGTCCTTCAGGGCACATCTGTTGCCCTGTAACCTACTCTGAGTAATTTTTTTCCCTCTTCCTAATGTTGATGTTCTTAATATAACTCTGGAACAGCAAGAGGCTCTGGCACCTTCATGTTTATCTTGCTTTGAAATATAAGGTTGGACTTCCCTGGAATAGTCGCATTAATTCACTGAATGAAACCAGCCATTTCACGGGGGCACTGAAGAGGGGAACTTGACCCTTTCAGCAAGGCAGACCTCCTGTCCTAAAAGGCAGGAGTCAGCATGACTCACTGTAGGTTTTAAGTGGTGTGTTTCATGATCTGACACTTCTTCCAGTGTATTTCTCATCTCATTCTGATCTTAGTCATAAAGTTTTATGAGTGCTTTTCTTCCTGGCCTTTTTACCCTAGCTCAATGCTGTTAAGCAGCCCTTTGTTCCTTTTAGTCATCCACCCACAGCTTTCCCAGTTTTATTAGTGCCAGAATGAATGTTCCTACTTCTCTAGGCCATTCAGCACATATTGATTCCCCCAGCTTCTAATCAGCCCTTTCTTATTCCTAGTGTGGGATGGGAATTATCTGAAATTTAAATAGAATTCTGTAGATTAGGATGTCTGCAGAAGCAGATCCCCTTTTGTATGGTGCAGAAGATAAGATTTAGGTTTCTAAATGCTCCAACAATCTTTCCAGATTACCCCTCCAGGGAGTGCTCCTGTTATCCAGAAAGGCTTTAATTGTGCCCTTAAGGTATTGTGGGGTGGGAGGGGAGCAGACCTGTGTTAGGAAGAGATAAATGATTTATCACATTTCTGGATGTTTTGAAAGTCCCCAGCAAACACCAGGTTGGAGCAGAAAGCTCAGCAATGATTCCTCCTGCTTGGAGGCAGGCAGCCTTGCAGTGTCTCACAGCTAATTGCACTGACAGAGAAAGCTGACACATCACCCACCTCCTAAAGAGATGTGCTTCATTCAAGGCACTCACTTTTTGGGAAGGCAAGGCAGCTTCTTGGGAAGATAAAGTGTGCTGCGGCTGCACCCTCTGCTACAGTGCTGGTGGTTCAGGGTGGGTGTCAGTCCAGAGGCTCCTCATGGGCAGTAAATTTATTTGTAGCTCCTTTATAGGAATAACTAGTTCTAAGCTTGTATCTTCTCTCCCTGTAGAAGAATCCCTGCTATCAAGAAGCAGCAGCTTGCATAGAGGGAGCAAGGGTATAATTTTTCTCTGGTCTTTAATTAGTGGTGGTTTTTAATGGTTTCTTCACAGTCTAGCCCTTTAGGTTGTCACTATTTGACTTGTCTGACTCTGCTGTCACCCCTCCTCTTGCTCCCTCTATGAGCTAGCCCTCTCACTTCCATTTCTGTGTTTTGTCTTCCTTTCTATTTCCCTCCCTGCAGATTTTCATACCTCTTTATGATCTTAACACCTACCACAGTCTTTGCTTAGCCTACAGAAGAGATCAGCTGTTGAAGAACTAATGTTGCCATTGAACTGTCATCACTGTTACTCTGCAATGCTGAAGTTGCTGTGAAAAGTCCAAGAAAGGTCTAGTTGCTGAGTCATTGTTTGGAGACCTCTGCAAGCTTGGGTGTGTGTGAATATCTCTGTTCTTTTTTTGGCAGACCTGTGGCAAGCAAAGGCTAGAACCCTGTCCATTAAACAAACAGTGAAAACCAAAGCAACCCTCTCACACACACGGCATCTGGATTTCTATCTAGAGCAAACTGGGCTTACAGACTACGTGCTTTGCTGCCTTTCTGCAGAGGCATGTCCTGAGTTTTGCGGAAGTTCTCTTCCGTTGTGAAGAGCAGGTTGGACCTACAGTTAGGAGTAGCACTGAGACTGGTACTTAGATGGGATTACATCTTAATATAATGTAAATTGGTACGTCTTAATATCCATGGAAAGACTCTATGTTTCCATAAAGTCTGGAATTTCTTGCATACTGGGTGGATTCTAGAGCAACAAAAGTCCAGTTGCAGGTTTAGTTATGCAAAGTGGGGAGCATGAGCAAGAAGCTGAACTACGTTTCATTCAAGGATATTTCTAATGTAGCATTAAGCCAACTTACTTAAGTGAATGGTGCACTTGAATGAATTCTTGCCAGTCAGCAGCAGCATCAGGTTCCATGAAGATGAATATGATGCTTAAATAACACTAGAAGTTGAATGTGGCCATTTGGCTTCTCATACAAAGAGCGAGCATGGAGTAGACCAGGTGTGTATTAAGCAAGCAGAGGAAAGGTGACTGCCCACAGGCCAAACCCTGGTTGTTCTTCCTTGCCCTCCCATGAACACCACAATAGTGAGGGTGTCCTCTGCCTGACTACCTGCCATGGGGTGGGTAGAGGGAGGAGGAGGAAGGAAAGAGTTCAGGAGCTTCCACTTCTAGTAGCAACAAGTTACTAAACCTTGACATGAACTCCTACCTTGGAGCAGAGCAGGCAGTGCAAGGGGCAGAACAGAGGCAGCAGTTACCCCACTGGTGGTGGTGAGGATGGTGCTAAGGCAAAAGCTGGGGCATGACCCTGGGTGGCACAGCAAGCTTGGGATGCCAATCTTTATTAGCATCTAATGAATATATATAACCTAATGCCAGTCTTTAGTCTGGTGGAGCAGGTGACAGTCCTCCAGTTTGTGCTCAGAAAGTCTATGATAAGATTGTTTGCAGGGAGGAGAGAGAGAGAAAGACAGACTTGGGAGGGCAGCAGTGTGGAAAGCAAAGGGGACAAGTAAAGAAGTGAAGGTCAATTAACAACTCCTTTATTATTTAGTTTCTTGAATTAATGGGATGATGGAAATTATCTTCACAAACACTGACAACTGGAATTCTTAACTTGAAAGAATCTGAAATAGTCTGTATCTTCTTCTTGAGGCTTTCTTACTTTGATTTTAGAGTATGATTTGAAATACCTTCATTAAGTAAATACATTCCCAAATACCAGGTTTCTTGGGGGGGGGGGAAGGAAAGGAGGAAGAAAGGACAATTATTTCAAAAGCAGGGTGTTTTGGGAGGGTGGTGGAGAGGAGGAGAAGACACACATATTAAAGTCTGTTAGTAACTTGCATGAAATACATAGATTTTAAAATGGTATCTTTCAACACAGAAATCTAATTAATAGGCACAACTTAATTTTTCTTTAATGAAGTAATCCTAAGGTTGTTATGCCAGCTGGGAGATGTAGCTGAGAGTTCAGGTGTTTGTATCAAGTCACTAATGGGGTGCTGAAAGAAGTGACCTCTTGTTTGTCACAACCAAGGCTGGCTTCATGAGTGTCTGTCCCCCTATGCCATAAGGTAGAACCTGGTACAGACTTATTTGCATTGTAATGATGATACATTATTGATACAAGCAGAAGCTTTTTCACCCAGTCACAATGCAGACCTCTCCCATTATATCGCCTTGTGCAAGTGCATTGAAATATCTGTTGACACTGAGTGTGTCCGGCTGTGTCATTATGTTTCCAAACAAGCCACTCCTTCTCCCCATTGTTTCCTAAACCTCTCTTCAGAGAAATTATTTACTTCAGGGTTAACTCACAGTGTGTGTGTGTGTGTGTGTGTGGAAATGTATATATATATATAATTTATAAATTTATATATATATATATATAAATATATATAGAAAGGAAGCCCAAGAAATCTGTAGTAGGACACTTTTCAACTAGTAAAGGAAGGAAAGGCTTTTGGGGAGTGTGGTTTTAGGAGATCATTTGATTACATTATATATTTTTCCTTATGCTGAAATTTCTTCAGGAGAAGAATACTCGCACTAAGCAGATCCACTGCCTGAGAAGCGTCTCATCTTAATTTCAATAATTAATTGCCCTCAAAAGACTTTTATTGCCACATCTGTTTTTCTGCCCTAAGCATGAATGGTTTTGGATGGTAACTGGTCTGTTGACACATTGTCTTCCTGCTTCCCAACGTACTCATCCACATTTAAAATACTTTGGATTTTTCAGGGGAGGGGAGACTTTTTTTTATCGTAGTGTTTAATTATAAGCAGTACTAGATTGCATAAAAGCATGAAACAAAGGGAGCCTTTCATATAAGCTCATGTTTATTGTCACCACAGGAATGTCTTGAAAAAAATTACAGGGGTCAATGCTTAAGGAAGGTGAATATTCTGTGTATCTACAGATATGAACAGATAAGATTTCCAGGTGAATGAAAATATATATACCATAAAAACTGAACTGTTCTAAGAAGTTCAGCTCAGCAGAAAACAAAAAGAGCATGGGGTACATTAATTTCCATACTGCATGGCTGGTGTTAGAAAGGTGGTGTAAAGCTGCCCAGAAACCCCTGAAACTGCACAAAAGAAAAGATTTTAATTCTGAGGTTAGAGCAATGTTTCATCCAAAAGTATTTTGGTCAGGAAACCCAAGCCTTGTGTCTTTTATGTATGAAAAATGACAGACCTTTTTGTGGAATTGCGCACGTACGCTCCTCCTGTTCCTAGTCTGTAAAGCAGTGAAACAATGACAAAATCCAAGTGAGTAATGGCTTTTTTTTCCTCTAAGAGTTTATGCACGCAGGGATTTATATATCCTGTTGTGATGTGGCTGAGTTACCCTGTGTGGTAACTTCAAAAATAGATTCAGCGTGAACTTCCTTGCTGGTTAAGGAAAGTTCTGTACATTCACATACCCGTTCACTAAACTGCTAGATTACAGAGCAAGTTCTCTGAGACTACTGGTGATGCCAAAAATATATCTGATGAGAATGGAGGGGTGTTGGTCACCCTGCACCTTGAGTGGGACAGGAAGCTTGGCCACTGTTCAAAATTAACAGGAGTTTTAAGTTTAATGCGTTAGGTCATTTTTGAAGCTGGAGTTCATCTACCTTATGGAAAGGAATTCCTTGGATGTAGTGCACCAGTCTGCTTTTGAGTGCTTACACAGAATCACAGAATGGTTTGGGTTGGAAGAGACCTTAAAGATCAGCTAGTTCCATTCTTCCTGACATGGGTGGGGACACCTTCCACTAGACCAAATTGCTCAAAGCCTTCTCCAACCTGGCCTCCATTTATTTTCATTTATTTGAACACTCCAATCATGCCAGTTAAACAGTAAAATAAGGTTAAAGCACGCATTCAAAACAGAAATGTCCATAGTGGCTTAAGAGCAAGCTGGCTTTTGGCAGCAGAAGTCTGCCTTTGATGGCAGAGGGATGGTGGGCATGTGCTTTGGTTGTTTTGGTGCCAAGTGATTGCCCGTAACAGGGTTTGAATTAACCTGTGAGCTCAGCCTTGGCAAGGTCAAGGTGCTGGCATGTGGTCTGTTTTACAGCCTTCCTGGTGGCTGGCCATGCAGTGCAAAGGCCTAGGTTACAAACAGCTTAACAGGTAGCATCCTAAATTGCTGCTATTAAACTTGGCATTGCATACTTGACCCATGGCCCTAAAAGCTTTTCTGGAACAGATCTCCTTTAAGCCGGTAACAAGACCTTTGCAATTTCTGAGCTTGTTTTAGTAAACTGATCTTATCTGAAGATCAAACTAGATTTTAAAGGTGCCAAGTGCTTGCAGTATATCTCCTGCAACAACACACTTGTTGCAACAGGTGGAGGTTTCAGACTGAAAAGCATATTGGGCTCGGTGGCATTTTGCACTCCCATCAGCTTCAGTGAGGCTGCAAGAGGGATGCAAGCCCTCCCATTGTACAAAGTGATGTGACTGTTTTGGGGGCTGTTTGGAGTACACATTGCACTGTGATTGCTGGTTCAGTCTGTGGTTATCACTGTGTTTCATAAGGACAGTATTTAGTTTGACACACATGATGTTTTTCCTCTTCCGTATCTTAGCATTAAATGCCTGGCTGAAAGCATGTTGTTGCATAGTTAGAAATAAAATGTCAGGAGTCTGCAAGGGGAATCCTTTTCTGTCTATTCAAAGAAATAAGAGCCATTTTGTAAAACTTGCAGTGTTTTCCTTTCAGGCTCAACTGGAATGAAGAATGAATTCTGCAATAACTTTTGGTGACAGAGGTCTGTGAGGGTGACAGGGTTTTACCTTTTCATCTTCAGAAGTGATGTTTCAGTGATGCTGAAACACTTCACAGCACTTTGAGGGTGTTATTATATAACTTAAGTGTGTGCTCAGGAGTGGGAGAACTTTGACCAGGAAGTCAGGCTGGGGAGAACAATCATCACGGGTCAGGCCTGCATTAGGGTGTGTAGCTGCTTGCAGTGAGGAGTTTGGGCAGCATTTGAGTTCTTGGAGCAGAGCTGGATCAGAGACACTGCTGCTTTAAGATTTCTTCCCGAACACAGTGATGGTGGAGAAGTATTAAACCACAAACAGAATGAGGCATCTGTCAGTCTGCGGGCAGTGCTGGGGAGAGTTGTCCTGAAAGCTGAACAAAGAGGTGCTTTGTGACCTAGGTGGTAAATGTCTGCTTGTGAGCAGAGCTGAAACTGGGGTGAGCAGATGGTGTTCAAGTGCTTTCTTCACCTCACAAACCCTAGCTGTCCCCACAGCCTTCAGCAAAGATGGCACAGGAGCACATCTTTGCACTCAGTTGGCATAGTTGCAGCGCTTTATGGGATGGGAGATGGTGGATAAAATCCAGCCACACACAACAGTGCCTGCGCTGGTGGAAAAGCTCCTGTCCGTACTGTCCAAAGCAGAGGCAGGCCTTCCCCTGCCACCGTCTCCAGAGCGTGCCCAGAGTCCGCAGTGAGTTTGCACTTGTGTGCCTTGTAGCTATGCTCAAGTTGCAGCATGGAGCTACCCCCATCCCTCCAAGGTGTTTTCTTACCCTATTAAATACAGGAAGGGCTAGAGGAAAATAGGCTTGTCTAGCGCTGTTTTGTCAAAATACAACCAGGACAAGTGCAAACTAAGTAGAAATCTAGACAACTCCCATATAAAACGCAATGGTGTGTCATGTGTGTGCCAACACGCAAAGTCATTACTCAGTTGTTGTTCAGGCAAAACTCCCACTGAGTAAGGTCAGAGTAATTGCCTAAAGATCTAGCCCTCCTGTGTGCCCCTCCAGTTGCCATAGCGCTTTCCATGTGATGAGCACAAGGTACTTTCTGATCTTGGCTGGGTGTGTGTCTTGCATTCATGGCTTTGCTGAGTCAAGGGGAGGCTTGGCAAGGCACCTGGACATCACCCGTGCTCTCCAAGAGGAAGAAAAACCTTGTGGACTTCTGCACGTTGTCCTTCTGCAGGCCCCTCCAACCCTGTGCCGTGTTACCAAAATTGCCACAGTGATTAGGTAATGCTGCATGGAGGTTGCTGCCTGTCAGAGTGATCACAGCCAAACCGTCCTCATTATCCCTTCATTTCATCTTCCCCTGCCTTTTCATACTAATGGGCAGGCTAACTGGGGGAAACTGGGGCCATGCCTTTCACCCACTCTTCCCCAAAAGCCCTTCTGAGCTTTTTATCACTGCTATAGCCACATGCTGCCTCAGCCCCTGGCCTTGCATCACAGGTTCCTAGAGGCAGGTGCATGTCTTGCTCCGTTTGTACCTAGGGCTTCTCCTGGGCTCCCGCAGGAACACTAATGGTAGAGCTGTGGTATTTTTGGGTGCTTTTCTTTGTGTGTAGAGGTGCTTCTTCAGTGCCTAAGCCTGCTCTTCCCTTTTCAAGGCCTCTCAGCTGCAGCTGATCTGCTGAGATGTATCAGGCCCTTTATATACCTCTTTCCAAGTCAGTGTTATTCCTCAAAGCCCACCTTCATTGCCGGTCCTGAGCCTTGCTGGTCTCTCTGGAGGTCCATGGGTCAGTCTGGCTCCCTTATCATGGGTCAGCTTTCAGGATCTGGACCCAAGTTTTTGATATGCGGATGCGAGGAAAAGGTGGGCACATCTTTAATTTGAGGGGTAGGACTCTGATGTAACTCCAGTTCTTTTAAAAGCCTGTATCACCCTCAGTCTCAGTACTATGAATGCTGTTAGTCAGGAACTATGTCACGCTGTGTTCCCACCCCTCTATTTCAGGGATTTTCAGTTCCCTGCATCCCTCACCCCCACTCTGCCATGTCCCTGCAAGGACAGATTGCATGCCTGTCTTGAATACCAGGGGCTCTCATCATCCTCCCATTGCTGCCCATTCACCACACTGGCTGAGGAGCTGTGTGCTTACTCCCTCCTGTACTGTGTTTCTCTTCTGGGTCTTTCAGGCCTGCCTCGCACCAAGTCCCCTCTGCTCTCTTTTCCTCCCTGAGCTCCACCCAGCTTTACCTTACAGACAGACAGATATGACACACAGCTGTGTTCAGACCTTACTTCACTTGGCTGATGATCTCTCTCCAATTAGCTTAAATGCAAGCTAGCACAGCAAGAGGGAGAGGAAGTTCTAGGAGGGCTTGAGAAAAAAATGTCGTGCTCTGTAGCAATAGCAAAGGATAAAAAAGAGGATTTGATTTACAGCAAAAAGAAGCTGAAAGATGGACTTCTAGGCTGGTTAGCAGGAAATCAATGATAAAAGCTTAAAGCATGCAAATTTTGGCCTTGATTCTTCAGTTGCTTGTGTATAATAGCTCATGTCTCGCCATCCTTGGTCAGATGCTTATGAGAGATGTAGTTGGTTTTGTTTGTCCTTTTCTCTGCTTTGCCTCTCTGCTGGAGGCTAGTGTCTGCGCAGCAGGGCAGTGCTGAGGGCAGGAGGATGTACAACCCAGCTGCTGCTCTGTGTTGTCCAGCCCAATTCCTGAAATCAGTAATGATGCTAGGATTGCATTAAGATGCTGTGAACCCAAAGGGGTGCATGGTGGACATAAGCCATTTTCTGGCCCTTTTCTGAGAAAAGATACCCTTTAGAAAAAAAAATGTCTAGCATGTGGGAACATAATGTCTTGCCCATCAGGGCTTATTCGCAGACAGGACGGTTCCCATTTTGACTTCGTTTTCATGTGTTTAATACTGACTTTCTCTTTACATGCCCCTGGCTTGATGGAGATGCACCTTTTGATGTTGCATAACAGGAGTGCTTTGGAAGGAAACGTCTCCGTTTATGCTTATGTGGGTACTATGTATGGCTGCTGGGAAGGAAAAGGCCAGTCTTTTAGAAGAGCCTCATTAAGGGAAACCAGTTATTACCAAGTATATATGGAAAGGGTGGGGTTCCTCATTACTCCACTCATTTCAGCATCTCCTATCTGCTCAGGAGTGCATCATGGTGATATCAGCCTTTATTAATATAAAACTCACTATTACGCACCCAAGATTACCCCACACGTAGCTAATTCAGTGGGTCTCTGACACTGCAGCCTATCTGATTAAAGTGGCAGTGGAGCGATCAATGACTGCAAATTAAGCAGTCGGTGCCTAGGAGCTTTAGGTGTTATGGTATAAACTTTAAATGATATTCAAGGATTAAAACGTGGGAGACTGATCTAATTAGCTGAAGTTTATCCCAAGAGTGGTTGGGATGTAATGACTTTGGAGATGCGAACATGAAAACTCCCAGTGGCCA
The DNA here is from genome assembly GCF_037157495.1 of Lathamus discolor. NCBI lineage: Eukaryota > Metazoa > Chordata > Aves > Psittaciformes > Psittacidae > Lathamus > Lathamus discolor. Next base: position 34,755,905 of record NC_088887.1, read on the forward strand.
ATTTTCTCTGTGGGAAAGTGAGAAATTAATTGGGTTTGGTATGTGCTAAATGACTTTTATGTGTGCCTTTTCAATGGGTTCTGTCCAGACTAAGGAATATCCCACTGTGTAAAGATGCATTAACTTTAACTCTTTTCCAAGCAATTATGAGTTACAGAGCTTTCCCTCCTGTCCTTGAGGAAAAGTCTCTTTATCTGGTTCTTGCCTTTATTACGCGAATGACCATGAAACTGATTCAGGGGAAGCATATTTTGAGTGATGGATTTTTTTTATTTTTTAGGTTTTTTTCTAATAGAAAACTTCCCTCAGATATTCTGTTCAGTTCTGTTTAGCATACAAAAGTCCACTGTTTCAGATCCTGAGAGGCACAGGGTGGCTTTGGATGCATTTAAGGGACTTAGCACTCCTCAGCAGCGAGGAGTCACACACTGAGTCCCATAACACTTACCCAGCGATGAGACAAGCAAGTGTAATTACGTTGGCCTTTATCATTTTCTCGTAGCTGTCTTGCTGATAATCTCTCCTTGATGAAAACTGCTCACTCACATTTGATGACGAACTGGCATGTTTGCGTGTGTGTGCACATGCGTGCGTGCAGACACATGAGGGTTGCCCACTGGTACTATTCCCACCCAGCCTCAGAGAGAGGTGGGACTCAGACCTCTTGCTGTCAGGATTAAGGTGATTTGGTTTTTTTTTGTGCTGCTTTTAGTATTGTGGGTTTCTTATGTGATTCAGTCATGGCTCAGGACTCTTCTTGTTGTCTAATCCTTCTCCTTCCCCTGTACTTGGCTTTGTGAAGTGAGGTCCCTCAAAGCTTACCCTTGCTTCAGAGAGCTTGGCACCCAAGCTGGCACCTTTCTGCAGAACTGAAATAAACCACCTTGTCCAAGTGCCATTATGTTCCTTCCTCATGATAGCTGCTTTTTTTCTTTTTCTTTCTTTTCCTCCTCTTTCTCCAAACCCAGACTGTCTCTGTGTAGCAGAGCCCAGCCATTCTGCTCGGTCAGTGGGCTCACAGCATGCTCTTTGTCTGGCAGCAGGTGGTGGGAAGAAGGTTTTTGTTATCTGGCAGTCAGTGGATGCAGGGAACAGAGGATAATATGAAGGGCTGTGTTCAGCTGGCACATGAACAGACAAGAAAAGTCAAGCTGTTTTTTAAAGCAAAAGATGAGCTGAAGAAAGCACGTATATATCAGTGACAGTGAGAAAGTGATATAAGGGATGAAAATATTTGGGTGCAGCTTAAGGAATGAAAAATGTTCCAGATCTAGATTCTTTATGTTAGTGTTTAACTAAAACTTTATGCAGGTGATATCTTGGGATCTGTACTTGTGTTTCAAAGTGTGCCTTTGACCTACTTACGTGACAGGCTTACTGCTTGGTGTCTAAATACAAGTTCTGATCAGTAAACGATGCAGTTCCCAAGTGAACTGTACGGGAAATATGCAGATTATTAGCTAGCTCACTTTTCAGCTTGGGAGGCAGACATTGGAGTGGAGGCTGAGTGTGAACTTCTTACTGTAAGCGTCAGGCACTGGAAATGTTCATCATTGCTCACAGGCTGTTAAGTCATCTTCCCATTCCCCAGTACTCTTCTGTTCTTACTTTGTCAGGTTTTCTCTCTTATGGGATATATGTCCCAGTCTTCTCGCCTCTCTCATTCCTCTTTCCATCAGCACTGTGCTTCCTGTTGAGCTTCCTTATACCTTTAAAACACTGCCCACATCTACTGCAGCCAGGAAATTCACCATTCTCCTCCACATCATCACTTGGGAGGAGGAGCAAAAGTATTGAGGAAGATGTGAGGAGCTGGGGTTTACATCTTTTGCAGTGGGTTTGGGGTTGTTAGTTTATGGGCGAAACTCGTGATTTGCTCAGAAGTTATGTTCATGTCAATACGCATTTTGCAAAAATGAAGTCCCCATTCCAATTTTTAATTGGGGTTTTTACCATATCCTACTTTCTGTATTGGCAAGGAGAAACGATTTCTCTTTAATGCTTCCTTCCATTTTTCGAGACTCTTCCTTTCACTCTGTCCATTTCCAACATCTGATAGACCAATTTGTTTACTTAAGGGTTTTCAGGATAAAAATGTGATTTGAAGTGTGTATCAAAACATGCTGGTCAAAAGAATGAAAATAAGGAATACTGAGATTTTTTTAAGTTCTCAAATCTATCTGTATTAATTCTCACAACAAAAGTTTTGTGAATTATTTTAGAGACTTTTCATGTAATGGAAACTTTTCCAGGCTTCCCCTCTTGATTTCTTTTTCTTCCCTTAACCAGAAATTCATGTTCTTTAAGAGTTGTTTGCCCAGTGCCATTTTTATACTCCTACCATTATCTCCCATGCATCCCTTTTACTTTAAGTATTTAATTGATGCTGGAGACTGTGCCATGTCTAAAAACAATTACATTAATTCCTATATTCTTCACGTAATGTGTCTGCTGCAGTCTACAAAGGCTTAATAACATGGCTAAATACTGTATGTGGGTGCAGTGAAGATTAAGCTGGGCTGAATATGGAAAGTGCAGACACTAAAGTGGAGGGGAAAGGCTTTTGTTCCACTTGAATGGGGTGAGAAACCTTTTCCTTACCTGGTGCCACAGAGAGCTCTTGAGTACCCTGCCAGTGGCTCCTGGAGTAGCACATGCCATTGCTCAGCAGCAATGAGCTGCCCCAAACCAGGCACTGGCCTGTGTGGAGTTGGGAAGCAGTGCCAGAGCATCATTTGGGTGGAAATGGCGACTGGACAAAGATCAGTAGAAAGGATGGGGAGCAGATGTGAGACTTCACAGGGCACCACGCTGTGCTTGGGAAGTTATCATGGAGGTGGAGGTTTCATACATCTGTGCTAGAGAACCAGCTTTCAAAATACAACCTAACAAGAAAACAATTCAGCTCTAGCCCTGTGGAATGGGAGCTCTGCATGCACAAGTATATCCCCTGGTGAAAAACAGCAGCTGCGGTTGCAGTAGAGAGAGTTGTTCATCAGTTTGGGGAGGGTAATGGCAGAAGAGGGAGGTCCACACTGCATACCGACAGCGTGTTGCACAATGCTAGCTGTGTCATCTTGCCAGAGGGGATGTGACCCAGAGGAGATAACACAAAATATGAAGGAATATTTTTATCTTGGAGGAGCCGGTGTTCCCTGGCAGGAGAGCAGCTGGCCAAGCCGTGCAGATGTAGTAGGGAGAACTTGTTGCCTTTAGCCTCATTCTGGGGGTGCAGATTGTGTAAAATGCAGATTTGTTTACCCAGGATTTAATTTCTTATTTCTCTTGGAGGAGGAAATTCAGAGCGATCTTGTTCTTCTTTCTTTCCTCCTCCCCTCTCCCCTCCCCACTTTGCGACACCCTAGAAAGGAAAAGTAACCAGCTGAGGTTTAAAGTGTCTGACACCAGTCCTGATGCAATGGCAATACAGGGTAAAATAACAAGTTGCAAACCCTGCCTGGGAGCATGGAAGATTTCTGGTGCCGTGCTGAAGGACACAGGCTGCCGTCAGTGCCCGAGCTGTGGCTTCCCAGGCGGCAGTCGCACCCTTTTAGCCTGTGGTGTGGGCATTACCTCAGCGAGAAGTGCTGAGCCAGTTGCTGTCTATTTAGGTAGGGTTCCCAGCCTGTCTCCCAAGGAAATTGGAGTTGCGTAAGGGCACAAGCTGGAAGTCTTGCTGGGATGCAGGGGAAAGGGAAGATGACCGTCCACCTGCTGATTGTTTGAAACTTTTGATCTGCTCATGGTTCATGGTCTTTGACCTGATGTAAATTCCTGTTCTCTCTCCTATTCATATCTATGCTCTTTTCCATCCATCCCTCTGTGCCATCACAAACTGCTGCTGGAAATGTCAGGCACAGACTTCAAAACTGAATGCCTCCCACTGGGTTTGATTTGTTCTGGAGACTTTTGTACAAACATGTCCTGTGCCCACATCTGGATAGGCTGGTGGGTGGCTCTGAAGAAATTGTCTAAGTTCCTTACAAGCACTCATGCAGTCATGCACACAAACCCTCCAATTATAAAAGGGAAAAACACAGGTAATATGAAAGGAAGGTCTGTAACAGACCTGTGTGGTACGGAAAGAGATGTGGGGTCTGTCTGAGGGGTGGAGCCTTGCATTAAACAGACATCTTGGTCTCCCAAAAGTCTGTTGGAGAAGCAGTCACACAGCCAGGTTCCTCCAACATGGCAAAACCAACTCATCTCAGAAATGGGAGTCAGCTAATAATGGACTGGCTATTTCAGTGTCTGTCCTGGTAGCAGAAACTGATTAAATAACCCAAAGGTGGGAGTTAATTGAGTGATGATGAAATTAGCCAGGTCACTATGATAAGAATTATGGATTTCAGAAAACATACGGAGCTGCTTGGTTGTTATCGGGAGCAAAAGTCTAAAGGGTAAAGGATGACTAGCAATAAGGTACTGTATCCAAAACATGACAGTAGACTCCTGAGGTGGCAGCCAGCTGGAAAGCTTTGTTTGAAATGCCCTGAAGAACCTGCAGAGGAGCTTGGTACAGACAGGAGTGCTTATCCTTCAGGATGTGGCACAGACTCAGGTATAGGGAATAGCTCCTTGGCAGCAGTGGGTACCAGAAGGATCCGGTTGTGAACAGACTACAAAGGATGTCCAGTTGCAAATTTGGCCTTCAGCAAGAATGGCCAAAGCCTAAACAAGCTTGTGCTCCTCTATGGGCTCTCCGGGTTTGTTTGTGTTTTGGGATTCCAACACGTTGTATCTGGAGTGTTTCATGTCCACAGGAATGTGAAAAGCATCAAGATTAGGATGATTGATACAGTGTGGTTTGTTTGCTAACCTGGTTACAAAAGGTATTCTGCTTTGTAGTTTGCTCTGAATTATAAATGAAAGTAGCCTGATGTCTGAGTCTGCTCTGAAATGTGTATAGTGTAGCCAGATGTTCACAGTGCCCCTGAACAGTGCTGAGATGTTGGCCTTTCTACAGGCTGTGGATGCGAGGGTGTACTCACTTTTGCTATAATAATAGTAATAGCAATAATAAAAAATAAGGTATTTGAAAGAAATCTCATATAATTGGCAAAGTCCTCCGATTTGGCCACACTTGTTATTTTGTAGCTCTCTTACACCTAAAGTATGTTCTGTTAGCCAATGTTAGTGGTTCCTTTTACTGTTACAAAGCTGGATCATGAAGAGAAATATGTGCCGTGTCCAGCTTTTCCTGTTAAGGGAGTAATTTTTTTCCATGACGTCTAACCTTTCTTTTGCTGAACTGTCAGTAAAGCCAGACCACTTTGGCTTGGCACATTGCCCACATCCACCTACATATTTTTCTTAACAGCAAACAAACTAATTAAATGCCTTTATCTTATGAGGCATTCCTTTCTCTCGGGTAGTTACTGATTAAAAAAAATAAATAGAACTCCTCACTATTTAGAGAAAACAAGAGATGAGTCAGTGTGTTCACAGCCTGGTTTGTTATTAAATAAGAACCAGGATCAAAAAAATGAGCAGGGTGGAAAAAAAGTTAGTGCCGTCGTATTATGTTTGTGGCCAGTGAAAAGGCTCTGTTCTCACTCCAGTGAGCGTTTCCAATATCTATTAAAATTCATGAGCTTTACATTTGCACATGAAGGTGGACATAAGCGAGGCAGAGGAACCACTCATGTGAGAGATTACTACAATAAAATGTTAATTTATAAACCATAGTTTGTATTGCTTCATGTTAGGCATGTGCTTCAATGGCCTTTTCAATAATGCTAACCTGAAGTAGGAAGACAGTTATTCAGAGTCAACAGAGTTCTTCTAATCTAATAGAAAATGAGAACCTTACTAATTGAAGCTTTGTTTTCTTTGTAACTTAAAAAAAAAAAGTGCACTTATAAAAAAAATTAATTGGAAATGGAAACATTTGGAGAGATCATCTAGGCCAACATCTGCTATTGGGAAAGCGGGGGGAAATAACAGTGTGTGTACTCTGGAAGTTATAGCTCCTAAGCAATTTGTCTGTGTTCTCTGTATGCAATTTATCTTGTCTAGTGGGTGTCAGGACATGTCTGGACTGCAGAATAGCATAGGGTAAAAACGGAGCAGGAAGTAAAAAAGCCTGGCTGGGTGGTGGCATAGCAGTGGGGGGGCTTACACCTATGCAGCTCCACATGCTGAGGTGCGAAGTTGCTCCTAGATAGCCAGATGAAGGCAGGTGGCTCTGATGTTACCAAACTAACCCCCATGGATGTCCTGGGCCTGAGCCAAAATGCATGTTTGGTGCCACTGACTGCAGCACCCTGATTAACCCAAGGCACCAGCCAGGTAATGACTGCTGAATATACCAAAGTTCCTGCCAGGGCAGCATCCATTGTAGCGCTCTAAGCTTTAGAGAGAACAACAGTAAAGAGGTCTTCAGACCCTGTTGTCTCTTTTCCCAATATTAAGCTCAGATCTAGGCTTGGATGTGTTCGCCTGGAGAGCAATTTGTGCCCTGACACAAACCAGGAGACGCTTGTTGCTATTACCAGTAGCCTTCATTCTACCTCGGGAGGTGTTGCAAAACATGTAAATCCGCTTAGCTCTTCATCCTTTGGTTTCCTTAATCAGGTCTTCAGCTCCAGCCTTTGAAGCAGGCCTTACTTACAACAGACCTATTAAGTTATTTGCTCCTGCTATTGTATATCCAGGAGATCCACACATGCCCCACAGTTACACAGAAGCCATCTAGACTGACACCAGTATTTATGCAACTCTGCAGGATTTATCATTTGGTATAGAATTTGGGCCGGAGTGCCAACCCTGTACTTAAAAACTACTGTGCCGTGGAGAGCATCCCAGCAAACTCTCCCTGCCCCAGAAAAAAGGCAGGAGCTATTGGCTTCTAGTGGCACCATCTTTAATCCTAGCCTCCAACCGCTGAATGATTCAGAAGCAGACTGAGATCTTTCATGCATTTTTTTTGGTCCCTAATCCTGCCCAATCCTTCTCCTTTGATATGTAATAGATGACAGCTATGGTGACTGGCTGCTGTTTGCCAAAGGGTGATTTAGGAGACACCAGCTGCTAAGATGTGTAAGCGTTGAGCAGGGTAAAGTCAGTGTGGCCTGGAAAAGGAGATTTGCTGCTGGAGCTGGGAAGATGCCATGGGTGGAGCTGATGGTGAGTTTGGCCCGATAATGCTTACTGAGATGGTGAGATGGGCTAAATAACCCCAACAGTATGACACTAGCTCCCATCCTGCCTTCCCACTGGGCCAATTACAGCAGGAAAACAGGCTCTTCCAACCCAGGCATTAAGTGTGTGCCCATAGACATATGTAGGAGTTGCTGCCTCATCCCAAAATAGTCCAAAAGTCATTTGCTCCTTTTAATGCTAGCTCACTTCCTTCTTACAAGCTTTGCAAATCACTTGTGCTCTTCTTGTTCCTAATCCTGGCCCTCATCTTAGCACAGTACCTCGGGGAGCTCACCCTTGTGGAAAACAATTAAGCCCTTGAGGACACTGCACAGGCTCTCATCTCAGCCCTCAGATTTACCTCATGGTAAAACAGCAAACTCCTTGGCCCCTGCTGAATGAGGCCCTGCCCTAAGCTTTCTGAGGGGTTTTCACTACCTTTGGGCTTTGATTAGCACTGGTGCCATGTGGGTGGGGGTTTGTGGCTCCTGTATAGAGACTGCATGGAAAGGAAAGGGTCTAAAGAGCTGCATGGGTCAATATGTGCATGTGCCTGTGAGGCTAAACAAGCAAAAGTGAGGGTGGCATCCTGAGGGAAAACATGGATCTTTGATTTGTTCAGGTGTGTTTTGAAAAAACACGCAGAAGGCATGATGGTTAGGGTTTGGCTTAACATGGGCTGAAGATCCCCTGGGCTTTGTGTCCTGTTCTGCTGGGTTTTGTTTTACATTTAAAAGCAGGATGGACACTATGAGGGTGAAAGTGTCCTCATTCATTTTGTACCAGTTCAAGTCTGTAAGCAAGGATATCAAGCCTATTGTTAGGGCTCAAGCTGGCTCACAAAGAGGTGTAATTTGGTTAGGGTTTGTAGTCCTGTAAAACTTCAGAGTTAAAATCACCTGTTGCAAAAGGGTTGTAATTCATTTAGGTTCAACTCGGCATCATCGGTCTGTAATGTTAAGAGCAGAATCTGAACAGTTTGATATAATACCTGCAGCGCCAGTCTGGCTAAGATAAGGGTTGCATCATGTGGAGGAAAATTGCCTGTGATTTGTTGACGAGTGGGATGAGATTTTTCTGTAAGGCTAAAATGAGCCAGTACCTCCCTCTGTGAATCCAGTGTTGATTATTCTGGGCCAGATTCAACTCATTGAACAGGCATTAGAGTTTGCACCTAGTGTACAGGAAACTGCAGTGTAAAAGCAGATGGGGTTGTGCCCTAGGCTTAGGACAAAGGGTAAGATGGATATCAGGTCTCAAAAAAGCAGAAGTTATCCTCATTGTGAAGTGAATGACAAGTCTGGCTGATCACTGAATGAGAGGTTGGTGCCAGTAGTCCTGAATGGAAAATGTTTGTTTAGGACAAATAGAATTGTTTGGGTGTGTTACTGGGAAGGCTGGGAGTACCCCTTTCTTACTGCTAACTTTGGCTTGCATTCACCTTCTAGACAATGTTGCTTGGGTTATTTATTCTGATCCTGTGGTCCTTAACCCTGACTCTGGCCTTAGCAGAGCAACTCAGTCAAAGCATACACTGATAATCCCTGCTGGCAGCCTGCCTCATCCTCCATCTTTAGGCTGCATTTGATTCAGTTCTAGACTTCCTCAGACCTACATATACCAGTGTGGTGGCTTGACCCTGGCTGGATATCAGGTGCCCAGCAAAAGCTGCTCTCTCACTCCACTTCCTCAGCTGGGCAGCGAGAGAAAATATAAAGAAAGGCTTGTGTGTCGAGGTAAGGACAGTGGAAGATCATTCACCGATTACTGTCACAGGCAAAGCAGGCTCAATTTGGGGAAATTGGTTTAATTTATTACCGATCAAATCAGAGTAGGATGATGAGAAATAAAACCAAACCTCAAAACACCTTCCTCCACACCTGCCTTCTTCCCATGCTTAACTTTACTACCAAATTCTCCATCTCCTCCCTTGCAATGCAAACCAGATGATCATCCAACATCTCCCTCCAGTCAAAAGCTTCCCTATACCCAGGAATCCTCAGCCAATTTCAGAATTACATGCAGCTTTTCAGAAACTTGCCTCCATGCCCATGTACCCCAAATCATCTTTTGTTAGGGCAGCCCTAAGCCCCAACCCTAACACAGGAGACCACTTCAGTGAAGCACTGCTAGTTCAAAAGCTGACGACACAATTACCCCTAGAGACAGCAACACTTACCATAGGTCTTTATGTCCTTGCTTTTAACACAGCTGTAGACCCAGCTCTTTAGTTCCTTATGGACTTGTCCATAACCCTAATCCCAGAGTTAGCCCAATAGCTGCATCAACTCAGCCCAAACTATTAGACAATTAGCTTTGACAGTGATCTCACAAATAGCAATCACCATAGGAGGACCCATAGGTTGAGATACTTGACTCTGTTGCTGCCACAGTCCTTTTCCTTCCTCAGGAGACTCTACAAGGCACAGCTCCTACACCAAACCTCTCTCATAACTCCAATGATAGCCTGAGGTATGTCACAGGAGCTTTTTATTGTTGGCCTTTCCTGAGGCTGTCTGAGCAACAAAGTGTAGGCAACCTTGGTGGGATTTGGCTCTCCTTACTTTGGCCAGCCCGGGTTCCCAGGGTTCATCTGTACAGTCTGCTCTTTCTCTCTGGTCAGTGCAGGGCACTGAGCTCACATAGTGAGCAGCTCTGTGTCTGAGGAAGGTGGGATGAATAAGTATACTGGGCTTTCCTCTTCTCCCCACTGACAGCCAAGGGAGCTTTTGCACAGTTGCAGACTATTGAAGGCCTAAAGTTGGGTGTGCTGCATTCCACATGGCTATGAAAATGTATATTTAATGAATAACCTAAGCAACTGTGATCAAGTGTTGCTGACTAGCCCTATTCCCCCTGTTTTATTAGTCTCTGACTTGGTCATATATTTCTAGCACTTGCAAATGAGTTCTTCTGGTTCTTTGCTGGTGCTTTCAGTATGTAATTAGTAAGCACGTTACCTGCTGTGGTCTATGTACAGCTCCCTGCACTGTGATCGAGGACGTGCAGGAAGGGAGCCTATGCTGCAGGGGCTGCCTGGTCCTGCTACAGGAGGGCTGCAAGCACAGGGCCTCAGTGATGCTTGGACATTTGGTGCCATGGATTTGAGCTTCAAGAAGCTGAGATGCTGTGCTTAAGGTTGTCAGCTGAGCCCTTCCTTGGGGCACCTGCTACTTCAGAAAATGCTTCTGAGACCATGCCTCCATGCTCATCCAGCACGTGCTGAGCAGGAAGGGATTGGTAAGAGGAGGCCATGGAGAGGTGCAGCATTCAGAGGAAAACAGAATATACCCACAGCCTCCCTTTTCTTAGGAGCTGTTGGAGAAACACCTGGTGGAAAGCTGATTTCAGCTGATTTCAGCTGTTACCTGATAGCAACTTGATATTATGGTGCCATCCTGGGTGGGGTCTTTGTTACAAGAACATTAAAGCTGTAACAGCTAGCTCAAACAATGTAAGGAAAGGGAAATAAAAGGGGAGGATAAGAAAGTAATTGTCATAATGAGGCAGGAGGAGAAAACTGGATAGGCTGTGTTGGGGAATGGAGGCAACAAAGTGCTGCTGGGCTGCCTGCTGCAGGTGTTGAGCTGTAATGGCAAAGTCTCAAAAAAAAAGAAAAGAGTTGTGTAATTAATAACCTATGAATAATGCAAATGGGTGCCCTCACAGGTAGCTGAATAACTGATTTTGTTACAAGGATGCTGCATAATTCCACAGTGTGCTTTTCTTCTCCAGCTGCCTTCTTGATTTTCTTCCTCCTCCTCTACATTTCTGTTTCAGGACTTTGCTTTCTTTTCATTGAATCAGTAAGTTTCCTGAGTCTCACCCCGTTTCATTGCTACTTAGAGAGAGATCCTTAATAACTTGGCCCAGCCAAGGTGGGAGGAAGTGAGAGAAGGATCTCTGGGGACCTCCATCACAGAATCAACGAGGTTGGAAGAGACCTTTAAGATCATCAGGTCCAACCTTTACCCCAGGCCTGCCAAGACAACCACTAAACCATGTAACTAAGGGCCACCATCCAGGGATGGTGATTCCACCACTTCCCTGGGCAGCCTGTTCCAATGCCTGAGCACCCTCTTTGTGAAAAAAATTTTCCTAATATCCAATCTAACCTCCCCTGGCACAGCTTGAGCCTGCTACATCTTTTCCTATCATTTGTTACTTGGTAAAAGAGCCCAGCCTGCACCTCGCTACAATCTTCTTTCAGATAGTTGTAGAGAGTCACAAGGCATCTCCTGAGCCTTCTCCAGACATGATGGGTGGCAGAGGAGAAAAGACTCTGCAGAGGAGGAAAGAGGGGAAAAAACTGTAGTGAGTGTGCCAGGTTACAGGTAGGCTAAACTACAGAGGATGCTGGTAGCTGTATTCCAACAACACTGGAACAGCTTCTCCAGAGGAGCAGGCACGCAGGGCCTCCACCACCCAGAGCACACATACAGCTCTGCAGAATAGAGGGTAGGAGAAAAATCTGCACTGGCAGCAGAAACGCATGGCCTGTCCCTTGTGTTCTTTTCCCTCCCTCACCCTTGAGAGTCACTGAGGCTTCACCTTTCAACTCTGGATGCATTCAATTGCTGAGGACCCAAAGGGCAGGACCCAACAGAGGAGCTGGAGGTGAAGACAGCAGGCTTAAGCACCCTTCCAGTGGCTGCTGACACACCTAAGGAAGAGAAGGGCAGGCTGGGCCGCTGGTGTGTGTGGTGACTCTAGGCACAGCTATGTGCCCAGGGGGTACAGCCAGGTCACACTGTGCTGATAGCACCCCTGACAGCTGCTGCTTTCAGGTACCAGCAAACATAGGCATCTAGGAGCTGTCTTTAAGGTCTGCTGGGTTAAGTTTGCAGGCAAGAATGAAGTCAAAGGAAGATGGGACAAATATGTTTGCAGCTTAATGGCATTTTTAGGACAAACAGCATTTAATGTAATGTAGGCATAAAGCAGACACTAGCTTGGAGAATGCATTATATTTGCATATATGTTAGAAAAATCTGCTAGCAGGATGTGATTGTTTCCAGTGAGGAGCAAGGATAGCTTCCTGGCCCAGGTTCTTTTAATGTCTTGAAAAAAGACTGGGATGTCAAATAGGAATAAATTTAATCCGTAGTTAAAGGATTATTTCTTGGCTCTTCATCAGTTACATATTCAGTGGAAACCTGGTGATCTGGGGTATGTCACAATAACAATAACTTCATTACATATTAACCGTGTCACAACTTGGATCTGCAGCCAAACTCTGCTGGCAACAGAAGCCTTTCTACTGGCATCTTAACTTCACTACTGTCAGCCAAATGCCTTTGAGGCAAAATAGGAGGATTGAATTGGTTGTTCAAGAAAGTCATTAGTTGTCCTCCAGCACATGGCAGGGGACAAACCCCAAAACTGAGCCTGCCCCCCTGGGTTTCTGGCAAGTTTCTCCAGCAGCAGCAATGACTTTCCTCCTCTGGCTCACCCACCTCCTACCCTCTCATGGGGAGCAGCAGAGCTGCCCCCAAAACCCCATCATCGCTCAAGAGCTGGCCTGTGACTCTCCCCGGAACAAGCCCCTCCAGAAACGAATCTTGCCAGAGAGCCGAGCTACTGGGGCTCACTCTCCATACAGGCAACCCTGGCAGGGGGCTCAATGGCAGGGCCCTGCTGCAGTCCAGTGCCTTGCCCAGGCTGGGTCTGCTCCAGCACTTGCTGTTGGCAGGAGCTTTGATACCTGGTTACAGAAGGTAATTAAAGGCACTCAAGAGACCCTTGAGGAAGCCATAAGATTCTGGCATGTTGATGGGGCACAGCTGTCACTTGCTGCAGAGCTGGTGAGGAGTGGCTGGGGCTCAGCATGGAGCCCCTGGCAGCCACCAGGCATCGGAAGTGGGCAAGAGGACACTTTTAGTTGAGACAAATAAGCCCAACTGTGCTGGGGGCTGTGGTCCACTTGGCTGGAAATGTTTGCCCCTTGCATCATGCTCTCTGTTAAATTTTGTTAATCTGGAATGTCTTTAGGGCTTAGAGCAAACCTGTGAAAACAACCACAGCTTGGGAAAACAGCAGAAAGGCAGGTGTCTGTCCCTGCCCATGGCAGGGGGGTTGGAGCTAGGTCTTTAAGGTCCCTTCTGAACCAAAGTGTTCTGTGATTCTATGATGATTCTATGATACATTGCTGCTTGTAAAGGCAGTCTAGCACTGCAACTGACCGCTTCCTCTGGGTGTGCATGCATGCATCTGTAGTGGGTGTGAGAAATACTCAGTAAATACCTTCTCTATGGGCCAAAGACTGTCTTTTATTGTAAACTCAAGGCTGTTGTAGAGACAGTTATTTAAAAGTGTGTTGAAGAAGGCAGCTAGAGTACAGGTGGAGGAATAAACCACTGCGAAGACATAAGGTAAAAAGTAAGTTACTTCCAGCTCTTTCAGTCCCCTGTGATGCAGGAGCAGCAGCCATACGTATCATTTTGAACCCAAGCCCTTGCTGCTGGGTTTGGATTTGGGTTGTTAGGATGCGATGGGGTTGGAGCCGTTGTCAGTAAGTAGCATCATAGAGGAAACTTAAGTGTTTGTATCCTGTATGTCATGTGACTGCTAGAAAGAGAGGTAAAGATAACTCTGCCACAGCAACAGGAGGTAGAAGCAGAATCCAAAGGAAGCATGTCTTTAGACTGAGCAAATAAATGCTTTCAAGGGCTTTCACATATATACACACACACACATATATGTATACGTGTGTATATATAAACATAAGACCGGTCTTGTTCAACATCTTTGTCAGTGACATGGGCAGTGGGATTGAGTGTGCCCTCAGCAAGTTTGCCGATGACACCAAGCTGTGTGGTTCAGTTGATACGCTGGAGGGAAGGGATGCCATCCAGAGGGACCTCGACATGCTTGTGAGGTGGGCTGCTGTCAACCTTATGAAGTTCAACCATGCCAAGTGCAAGGTCCTACACCTGGGTGGGAGCAACCCCAGGCACAGCTACAGGTTGGGCAGAGAAGAGATTCAGAGCGGCCCTGCAGAGAAGGACTTGGGGGTGTTGGTTGATGAGAAAATGAACATGAGCCAGCTTCAGTGTGCACTCGCAGCCCAGAAAGCCAACCGTATCCTGGGCTGCATCAAAAGGAGCGTGACCAGCAGGTCGAAGGAGGTGATCCTGCCCCTCTACTCTGCTCTTGCGAGACCTCACCTGGAGTATTGTGTGCAGTTCTGGTGTCCTCAACATAAAAAGGACATGGAACTGCTGGAACAAGTCCAGAGGAGGGCCATGAGGATGATCAGGGGACTGGAGCACCTCCCGTATGAAGACAGGCTGAGGAAGTTGGGGCTGTTCAGCCTGGAGAAGAGAAGGCTGCGTAGGGACATCATAGCAGCCTTCCAGTATCTGAAAGGGGCCTGTAAAGATGCTGGGGATGGACTCTTCATTAGGGGCCATAGTGACAGGACAAGGGGTAATGGGTTAAGACTTAAACAAGGGAAGCTTAAATTGGATATAAGGAAGAAATTCTTTACTGTAAGGGTGGTGAGGCACTGGAATGGGTTGCCCATGGAGGTTGTGAATGCTCCGTCCCTGGTGATGTTCAAGGCCAGGTTGGATGAAGCCTTGGGTGGGATGGTTTAGTGTGAGGTGTCCCTGCCCATGGCAGAGGGGTTGGAACTTGATGATCTTAAGGTCCTTTCCAACCCTGACTATTCTATGATTCTATAAGAAATATGTGTATATTTATGTGTACATAAATATTCAAGAAAGGTAACTGTTGAGAACAGTGTAGGCTTCTGGAAGTATTTAAATGTTTATTATAGGTAATGTGAACACTGGGATGAGTGACTGGGGTGTGGAAGGCAATTCTCCTTATGAGCATTTTATTTCCTAACTGCTTAGAGCAGGATTATGTTGTGAGTCTTTCTTAGGCTTTTAACACAGGAAACTGAGGAAAAACAGTGAATTTTGGGAATGCTGGTCTGATCCAGACTGTGTTTATTGGGTTGGGAATACCTGAATGGGCACAGCTATACCAGTGCTTGCAGCTATGCAAGTGCACATTTCTTCCTCAGCCAGGATTTGGTTTCTTTCTGACAGCATCAATATCTCATGGGAGCGGCTTACAGGGTTGTGGCAGTGCTGTGATGTCTCTAACTCAAACCTTTGTCAGCCTCTGGGGACACACCCTGAGGCAGCCCTTAGCCATTTGGGTGCTCTGATAGACCTCAGAGGGCTGGGATGGAGTAGCATAAAGGGAGATCTGCAAACTGCTGTGGTACCAAGCGGTTGGTGGGATTGGGTTAGCAAAGAATTGCATGAGCAGTGCTGTGTTACTGCCATCTCCTTTCTCGGTTTTGTAGTCCGTTTCTGAAGGCAAAGGAGTATGGCCCTGTCTGTAGGTGGCTTGGGTTGGGGTGAGTCTGGTGGATGTAGTGGTCTGAGAGCTCCCTGCCTTGAAAAGTGGCTAATTTTTGCCATTAAAATGAGAAATTAATACTGCATTTGTGAACATGTGTGCTCAGCTGCATGCCTGTGTGTGCAGGCAGAGAGCAGGCACGTGTACGCCTGTAAACCTGCGTGTGCCTGTGTGGGTAGTTACACATGCACGGGCACCCGACCATCCCTGTGATCACAGTGAAGAAAGAGCCACATTAAAAAGCTGAAACAGCTTGACATCCCATCCTTATTGCCTCTGGTCTCCTACCTCGCCCAGCCTCACCCTGTCCCACGTCCCTGTTAATTGCCCGCAAACAGCAGCAGGGACGCAGCAGCAGCTGGGGTTGGTGCACACTCGCCACAGGGCTGATTGGTGGAGATCCTTTTCTGCAAGCCATGGTGCCTTGTTGGAGATGCTTGTGCCAGCCTGTGGCACGAGCTGCTTCGGAGCAGTCAAGCAAATGGCAGAGGGAAGAGGGGCAGAGGGAAAGCCTTGCCCATGAGCTCACAGAGGGCACAAACTGGTGGCATGCTCAAGCACCCTATACAGCACACTTCAGAGCACAGCCTGGGGAAAGTTACATGGAAAAAACCTGACTTTAAGCCCTGCAGGGCCTTATTTCTGGGTGCCTTAGAGCATGCATGGGGCTGTTGGCTAGAGGGAGGCAGCAGGTGCTATGGTGCATCCCCCCCATCCCAGCCCTTCCCTGAGGCAGGAGGGTGTAGCATCTGAAGGAGCAGTCCCAGCTGCCTGCAGGCATCAAGCATGATGCTGGCCAAGTCCCACAGGTCGGCGTCCCTCTGGTTTTAATGGGAGTCAGATGCATAAAATCCCTTGGAAACAGGTTGCTGTCATTAAGAGAATGGCAGCCTGCCCTGGAGCAACTCTTCCTAACCCACTCCAGCTAGGAAGTCTGTCTGGGGGCTGGCACAGCCCCACCACCCCCAAAACATCATGGAGCAAAATAGTCCCTTGTTGAGGGTGATGTTGGCTAGCTGTGCCACTGCTGGGGAGGTGCACCCTCTGCCCAGCCCTAAGCTAGCCCTGCTTCACCCCTGCCTTTCCACTGCCAGCTTGTACCCAGTGGGGACAAACAGGAACCCCCTTTCAGGCACAAGTCTCTGCAGTGGGGAGAAGCTGGTGTGTTCCTTTGCATTTGTTGACCTTCCAGTTTATTCTTTCTTTCAGCTCCTCCAGGAAGGAGGCAACTAATTGAGAGGTGAGGGAATTTGAGAGGGAGGAAGGAGAGGATCAGGGAGGCCTCAGCTTCCCACTGGCACAGACTGGTTATGAGCCATGATGACTACCCAGCCATTTTGCTTTGCTGGGTGTGCTGCCAGCACAGCTAATTACCACTGCCTTCACCACTGGGCTTTACCTTGGCTTAAGGCTGAAGCGGTCGTTTTGGTTGCTAATGGGGAGAAGCGAATGGAGAAAGCCAAGCGGCATCTGCAATGCTGCCTCCCTGCCAAAAAGCCGTCTGGAAAACCTCATCCAGCCTCATCTGTGCAGGAGCCTCCCTTCATGGAAAGGCAGGCGCTGTGAGCCGGAGCCACCTGTAGCACCGTGCGTGCTGGCACACGCCACATGAGCTGCCAGGGTTCAACATCCACCCAGGGCAAAGGGCTGCTGCGGAACTGCCTAGTCCTGGCAGGACTGCGAGGAGGAAGGAGAAAGGGTGCTCCACTGAAAGTGCGTCTGGGGCTGTGTCCTTGGCACTGCTGTGGCCCCAGAAAGGGGATGCCAGGAGCAGTTCTGAATCTCTCCCTTTCCCCGAAGCCGGCAGAGCCAAGGATGGGAAGCGAGCCCTTCAGTTTCCTATTCTGCAAAGTTTTACTTTGGAAATGTCCCAGAGCTGGGACCTTTTCAGTAAACACTGGTGGGAAAAACCTGAACACTTCCATCCTACCCAGCGAAAGGAAGAGCGAAGCGTGCTGAGAGTTATAGCTGTGGGAAGGGAGCTTGTCTGTGTCCACGCTGGTTGGCCTCATTTGATGCACTAAAGCAAACTTAGTCCCTAGGAACTGGTGTGCTGAGAAATGTGTCAGGAGCCCAAAGGGTGAGGGGAGAACAGGGATGGTCCTGAAAGCAGTTTGGCTTGGAGAGCAATAGAGCAATACTGCCTTTCCTTAATTAACCACCATCCAAACCTGGATTTAGGTGAAAGCGAAACAGAAAGCCCTGGCTGCTCATCAGTGGTCCGTGGCTCTTTGCTGCTCTGCCCCCCAGGCCATGGTTACCACTATAGCAGCAGCTGTGCAGTGCAGCTTCCTCCTCTGCCTCTTCTTCCCTGCTGCGCCCAATGGTGGAGCTCAGTTGATGCACAGGCTTGCACATCCACGTGTGGATGCTTCAATGTGGGCAGAAAGCCTTGTACCTCCCACCTGCGCTGAAGGCACTATACAAGTTGTGCCCTGGGTGCGCTTGGTTAAGGGATGCTGCTGTGCTCAGGAATTGGGACCAAGTGGAAAGACACTGGAGAATAAAGGCTTTTCTGCTTTGGAAAGCCAGTGGGCAGGCTGCATTAATCTCAGGTCATCCCGTATCTTCAAGATGGGGTGGACTAGTCTGCTCTTTAGATTTAAAAATACCTGTTTGTTTTTTTTTGTTTTATAAGGGAGATGTAGGAGATTTTCATGAGTCGCTGAGACTGGCAAAGGGGCTTCAGGTTAGGCTGAAGTCAGCCTTTATATTCACCACATACAAACGACTGGATTTTGCAAATGTCTAAACCCCACTGCATATGTGCCTTTGGATATAGCTACTGTGCTAAATGTTCCAAATGTCACTTATAATTGCGGCCTGCTTAACCTCCTACAATGCCCTTAGCTAAGCATCTCTGATGCTTAAAGCCAACTTTACTGCAGGGTTTAAAACAGATGGCAGGCGTCTGTAGTGACAGTACAGGACGTGGCATGTTTTGCTTGTTAGGGGACTAAGAAAAGCAATCCTATGTAAATAGATAAAAAGGAAATTTGTTGGACCTGGTTCCTGTTGAGGCAGGGTCAGGGCATGAACTCATGTGAAAACTGGCTCTGTCAGGATTTATTTCCTCCTATCTGATTAAGTAATGAAGACTGGGGGGGAGTTCATCAGGCAAATTTCTCTGTCATGTATGTTGTGAGTGCAGTGTGTGGGCTTTATTCCGGCTGCTGTTAAGGGTTACTCTCTGCCTGTGGGGCAGAGCCTGTCCCAGAGAGCAGTGCCTGCAAATGGCTCTTGCCTGCTCTTCCAGGGAAGAGTGCAGAGCATCTTTCCACTTGTCATTGCCACATCTGTAGTATCTATCTTTTCCTTTTGCATGATTCTACTTGAGCCTCTCAGTGTTTCTGTGCAGATCACGAGTTGCAGTTTATTAGTGTTTAAACAGCCTTTGGTCCACGCAACTGCAGAAAGCCTGAAAAGCTCTTCCACAGCTTTTAAAGCACACACAGTAAATAAGGTGGTGGCAGCAGTGATTTTTTAAACCCTATTTTTGCTTATTTCCTGCACTCTCAGGACTTCTCCAGTGCAGCAGCGAGGGCTTTGCTGCCCATGCAGGAGTCAGGCCAGCCTCCCCACGGGCACAGCCTCCCCACGCCGCCCCCAGCCCCACAGCATGCTGTCCCCCGGCCGCGCGTCTCGCTGCTGGCAGCCCATGCTGCTCAGCCTCCGAGCGAGCGCAGCAGCCCAACGTGTTGGGATCTGCCCTGTGCCGCCTCCCCTGTTGAAAAGGCTTCCTGTGCTGTTACGCTGCCCTGTTTAATCAGCGCTCGCTTCGGGTTGTGAATCTCTCCCTGGCTCAGGGCGGCGATAGGAATGATGGTGTTTGGCGTTTTGCCACAGCTGCTGGGTTAAAGCATGGAGAAGGGAGGGAGCAGAGCAGTGTCGTGCATGATCCATCCCTCTGAAATTCCAAACTGGTGTTGCAAAAGGAGTCGAAGGCTTCATGCAGGGACCTGGGTGCACGTGCAGGGAGTTTTGGCTCAAACTTAGCTCAAACTAAGGACTGGCCCTAGGACTTGCATGTAAAGAAGCCCAACTCCCTCTTCTTCCTTACTTGTGTGGGTCTCCTGCAAAGAGACAGATCAAAATTAATGCTGCTTGAAGAAAGTCCTCCCTTAGGAGGGGAGGGGAGGGGAAAGGCTTCCAAGGTGCTGGGATGATGGGATCTGGTCAGCAGCAAGGGCCCAGGGGCAGCCGGGGAGATGACACAGGTTTGCACCCCAGCAGCAGAGCATTGCAGCACCTCAAGGCTTTGCCTGTGTCTTTGGGAGCACCTGTGAACCAGTCTGCATCTTGTGCCACTCCGCAGGGCTTAAAGGCGCATGGAGGAGAGCAGGTATCCCCCTCCTCACGCCTCTCGGCTAAAGGAGACTGTAGAGCAGCTCCCACATGCCTTGTTTTTCTGGCAACCCTGTTGTGCAGAGCCAAGGTGGTGCAAGAGAGGAGGCAGGAATGAAAGGGCTGAGGTTTGCCTGCGGGCCTCTTTGCAATCACCCAGCAATTCTCTCCCCTCGCCGCCACCACCGTTTGAGCGTGTTTGAACCGCAGGCTTGTCGAGTCCTCCCGAGGCCTGTAGGAACACGGCACTGCAGCACCTCGCGCTAAGTAGCAGGTAAATAAAGCTACCGGGTGCTGGGAACAAACTGTTGCGCAGACAGGTAATGCATCAGAGCCTGCGCTATTCCCCGGCGGCGGAGGCTGGGATGGAGGAGCAAGGAATGGGGATGGTGTGAGGCACCTTCCCTGTTGCTGGGGCTCCTGCACAGGGAGCTGGCACCAGCGGCTGCTGGCTGAAACCCAGGCTGCGCTACCGCAGGCATGCAGGCAGAGGCCAGGTTGAAAAATCACGTCTAGGGATGAAAAGGTGAAGCTCGTGGTCATTAACACCATTTCGCTGTATCGCTTTTCTTAAGTTACTTCTTGGGCTGAAATAGCCACCGAGGCTGTGGTCAAAACCTGTAAGGAAGCAGGTTAGCATGGTGTACACAGAAACCCTGCAAGCAACCTCTACCTGACTTTGTTAGCGAGCAAGAGGTGCTTAAGTTCATCTTGTAGCTCTTTCTGCTGCAAGGGGGTACTTAGGCAGCACTGGGGGACCCAGAGGAAGGCTCAGCTCCATAGAGCCCCTGATGCCTTCATACCATCCCTCAAACCTGCTTCCCATTCGTGTGGGGTTTTGTGCACGTTGTAGGGGTTTGCATGTGGGTTGGAGCTGGTGGTGAGTGGGTAGAGCCTGGGGCTGAGGAGCTGGTTCGCACTGCTGTCTTGGCTTCCTTTAAGGTGGGAGCTGAAGCAGAGGGAGGGAAGCTGGCAGAAAGTGGGGTGGGAAGCAGGTTTCCTTTCAGAGTTGGGGCAGCCGAGTTCAACTAGGGAGAAGAAGTCAATATTGAGCGTGCAGTAAGGCACAATCAGGAGATTTCTTTTGGTAGAGTGGGGTTTGGTTCTTTTGGTGGTTTTGGTGGTGGTGATTTGGTTATTTTTTTGTAGGTAAGTAGTGACAAAGCCTGATACTGCTGTTGGGTTGGTCTGTGTATTTTCTGAGCACTCTTTTAAAGAGGCAAAGAAATGGTTGTCAGCTTTAGGTCAGCCGCCCAGTTAGGCCTTGAGCTCAGTCAAGGGAGTGAACACTTGCTACTATCAAGTATTCACTATTCAAGATAGTGAACCTATCTAGAATGGAGGACCAGGAAAGTCACCCGCAGGAGGCCTTTACAAAACAGTCATTTGTAATTGCTACATTAGTCCTAATTTAGCACCCCCATTCACCCCTCCTGCCCCAAGGAAAGCTGGTTCATGGGGACAGATACCCACTCCAGCACTGCCATCATGTCATTGCAAACCCTTCGTGGTTTTTTTCTTTCCCCAGTGCCAGCTGTGTTGCCTTCTGTGTAACTCAGCTGCTGCCTGCTATTGTGAAAGACGGCATGGAAAATAAAGACTCATGAGTGTGGCCTCATGTTTAATTAGAAGCTAATGTGCTATTATTATTAGGCACTGGAGGAATGTACTGGCAAAGCAGTGCTTAAGCTGTTTTAAAAGCATTTTAAAAGTGTACTTTCCCCTTGCCTAGCTGGCACGCACCACCTTTATTAGGAGGCACAAGACTTGCTACCTCGTCTTACAGCTCTTTTGCAGCTCAGGCAAATACCACTGGAATTAAAGCATCTCAGATCTCACTGTGGGGAGGACTTTGAAATAGAAGGGTATGGTGTGTATAAGGCTAGGCCAAGTGTTTAATCATAGTGGCACAGGACTTGAGAGGCTAAGTGGTCTGTGGTTGAATTTGCTATAAAGAGTGACTGATTAAGTACAGCTTAATGAAATATGACAACCTTATTGGTCTCAAAAGAAGTTGAAAGGAAGCAGTAAGGAAATTACAGCTTAGTTTGTTTAACGAGAAGTTTCACTGTCAGCACCTTTAGGAAGCTTGCTGTGACTGCCATGCTCCAGTAAGAGGCATATTGCTTTGCAAACTCCATATATTGGCGTGAGCATGGCTTCACCATCTATTCTTTAATAGTTTCATTAGACAGGCAGTGAACTCTCTTCAAACTCAAGAAATTGAACTAGGGAAAGTGCACACAGAGGGGGCCTACTTGGAGCAAGGAACAGCATCAAAAAGCAGCAAGCACCCATCCTCCCTTGGTTATTGCCCTCAGTCACTACGGTCTCCAGTGACAGGAGGCTGGGTTTGGGTTTTAAAGAAAGTATTGAATTTCATGGGGGCTATATTCCCAGAGGAGCACTTTGACTCCTAAAATCATTCCTATCGCTGCCACCAGGTACGTGCAATAAAGCTCTGGAGCAGGAGCATCTTTCCTGTCAGGGAGGTAGAAGCAAAGCACCACAGTGCTGCTTGTTCTGTGGCACACACAGTGGGAACACACCACCAAGGAGAGGAGATCAGCAGCCTACCAGTCACCAGGAAACATGCAAAAGCAGCTGACTTGGCCTCAAGATGGGGAAGAAAACCAGACTTCCTGAACAGCTACAGCACAGGTTAAATGGGGCTTTAGTCTGTAGACTTATTCTGTAAAAACACCTCCAATTCATTCAAGCTCCTTACCTCCCATATAAAAGCTAAGGGGAAGGTGAAACTGAAAACAGCCTTCCATATTAACAGTTTGAGATTCAGCATCATTGAACACATTAGTTGTGTGCTGCTGCTGGTCAATGGATTTTTCAGTTGCTTTAATAACTACAAAATACAGACAGCTATGGAACACATTCTTTCTTTTATTAATAACAGATCACATTTGAACTTTGAAAAGAGTGAAATTAAAAGGTGTATTAAAACATACCCACTCTATGCAATCTATTTTCTTCAGTAGAAAAAGAAGCATACAACAGCTAGAAATACTATATACACAGTATATCAGTCTAGTCATCAGCCCCTCCAAATATGCAAATTGGTATCACGGTGTTAGAATACACCATCCAGTTACAGTCCGGTATGAATTTTAGCTTTTGACTTTTCATTTAATACAAACCACTAAGCACCTAGTTCAGCTTACTGATCTTAAAATACATACAGAGTGGTACTGTATAGGAAGATACCAGTGTTAAGCTTTTACTTCTGCTTCCGTATTTTAGGAATCCTGCCATGTTAGTATGTCTGTGATCTGTTTTGAGTACATGGAAATCTACAATCGGCTTCTCCATTGAACAGAGTACCTTCTGACACAAACAAACATGGTTAGCTGTATCTTAAGTAGCCCTTTCATCATCTCTAGCATTTATTTCAAGCAGATTTGTGTTGTGTTTATTTTATGCTGGATGCTTTCAGCCCAAAATATAGATCACTAGAAAAAACAGTAATCTACATCATCCTGGTTTTGTTTTTTTTTTTATTCCTCAAAAAAATAAAAAAGCAGAATGTCAGCTCTTAAATTAGTTCGGCACTTAAAAAAAAAAGGCATTGGGAAACCCACAAGTTGCACCCTTCTCTCACAACATCCTTGGGAAAGGAATGTCAATATACAGACAGGCAGGCACACACAGAATGGCTGATACAGACCACAGTATGGCAGACTCCGGCTCTTAGCCTTACATCCAGTCTTAGTCCATGTGTGCTCTCACTTGCACACTCAAGCATGAGTAGGTTCTGCTGGTTCCACCTCAGTCCATCAGCTGACATGCTGATGAGTGGGTCAGTGCACAACTGGAGAAGGCCCTTGCGTCAAGCTCCAGCAGCCTTCTTGCACCAGGTAGAAAAGTAGCAAGTTCTGTCCCTTTTGTTTAAGTCTCACTTAACAACACAGTAACTGAACTATTACTGCCCTGCTGAGCAAACTGTAGCAGGGTCTGACATGTGGGTCTTTGCATGTCAGCATATCCCCCATGCTTCAGAAGAACCTCAACTGTTTTTGTGTGCCCTCCTCGTGCAGCCAGGTGAAGAGCTGTCAACCCTTCACTGTCAGAAACATTGATATTTTCTGAACTGACAAGTTCCTCTACTACTTCAGAGTGCCCGTTTTCTGCAGCAAGATGTAATGCTGTCCTATTTAAAGGGCCCCTGGCTAGAACACTGGCCCTTTCATCTACTAGCAGCTTTGTCGTTGCTAAATGGCCGCTGCGAGATGCGAGGTGCAGTGCAGTGTATCCTTCTGCTGTTGCTGCCCCAATGTCTGCCCCATGTTTAAGGAGCAACCTTGATGTGCTTGTGTGGCCGGTTTCAGCAGCAATGTGGAGAGCAGTCTGCAAGAGCCCATTCTGTATGTTGACATCCGACTCCAGGTCTATAAGAAGGCGAGCGACACGGTAGTGTCCTCGTTGAGCAGCTAAGTGTAGTGAGGTCCTTCCATCCACAGTCTGCACATTCACGTTTGCACCCCGCTGTTTGGCCAGAAGCTTTACAATGGGGAGATGACCTTGCCAGGCAGCATAGTGCAGTGGCACCCAGTCATCCTTTCCTTTGATGTTCACGTTAACACCTCTTCGCAGCAGGATCCGCACAATATTCTCTTGGCCATACTGACAAGCTATATGGATGGGGGCTCTGCCTTCAAAATCTACCTCATTTAAGGATGCATTCTTATCAAGCAGCATTTTGGTGCTGAAATCATCCCCATTTTGGGCAGCAAAGTGAAGAGCAGTCCACTGATCCTCATCTTTGGCATTAACATTGATTTTCCTAGCCATAATCAGCTCCACAATGCTTTTAAATTTCTTCTCAATGGCTATGTGAAGAGGGGTGGATCCCTTCTTGTTGGTAAGGTTAGGATTAGCATTGTACAGGAGGAGCCATTTGACACATTCTTCTTGACCAGCTTCAACAGCCAAGTGCAAAAGACTGGAGTTCCCATCTAAAACAATATCAACATCTTGAGGCTGGAGGATCTTCATTAGCTTGCTGGTATCTCCAGATAAAATGGCCTCTGTTAGCTTCCTCTTCTGGATGTCTGTAGTACCAATATCTGGATGGATACAAGGAAGACAAGTTTTACAATGAGGATGGTGGGATGCTTGAACAGTTTGCCCAGAGAGGTGGTAGATGCTCTATCCCCAGAAACACTCAAGATCAGGTTGACAAGGCTCTGAGCAACCAGATCTAGCTGAAGATGTGCCTGCTCATTGCAGGTAGGTTGGACCAGATGACCTTGAAAGAAGAGCTTTGGGTTGTCTTCCAACCCAAACTACTCCATGAAAAAGACACCATCAATTCTGATAGCCATCAAATCTTATTTCCCTATAGCTAACATATCTGGTGGCTTCAGAAATTACTTGACTGCAAAGAAAACGCCCTTCCACAGTAGTTCCAAAACAATTTCAGGTCAGATTTAGAGTGCTGCTTATTTTTATTCTGTTTCTTGTGGAATGAAGACCCAAGGATGCTGTGGTTGATCTCCCTGCACTAATCATGGTTTGCCTAACTGGAAAATAGGTAACTGGTTTTTGCAGCACTGAACTGAGAAGGGAGGGGCCTGTGTGCATCAGCAGGGGTCTTTATTACAATGCTGATAGGGGCTGCTGAGAACACGGCTTGAGTCTTCTCAAAAGTGCTCGGACTTGGGCTTATATACGTAACTGAAAAAAACCCCACAAACTCAGCTGACCTGACGGGGCACTGGCTTTAGTCCCACTTCCAGTGGGATGCTGGACTAGGTGACCTCCCTTCCAACCAACCTTTAAGTGACTGATTCGGTAATTGCTTTGATGGGAACTCAGGTCACTTCTTTTCAAAAGTGAGTGAGATTTATTATTTGTCATTAGGTCACGTTTGGGAACCACCTCATTCCTTTTTTCTGTTAAATAACTACCTCCAGTAAACAAATCTGCAGTGCTGACTAGAGAAAGCAAGACTAACAGTGATTGCCAGAATGCTATTCTTTATGACTACTCTCCAATCCAAAGACTCCCATGCCCCAGTCCAAACAACCACAAAGAAAAACTTGACCATTACCTGAACTCTCCCTTTCAAAGGAAAGGGAAAGGGAGCCTCTGGATGAAAAAGCTGAATCTACAGATGAAACTCCTGAAAGCCGCTTGTCACTGGAGGCAAGTTTGGACTCTGAACAGCTGCGGCTGAGATCCTCAGGGCCTTCCATAGTCTGTGAAATCCCCGAATCCAGCTGGGACAACAACTCTGACAGACTGTAATCCTTAACTAATGGTAGATCAGGCTCCTGTTTTGTCTTGGATAATGCAGAAATCCCCTTCAAGAGAAGCAAACAAGCATTTTAGAGAGGTCAGTAAAGAACACCAAGCATGAGGCCCCATAGGAAGAAATATGCTTGTTAGTTTGCAGGCAGCCTTTAAGCACTGTCATATTACATGAAACCTCTGAGTAAGGTAACTGAAAATTCTCAGATGCAGGAGAGCAGCTTTCATCAGTACTCACACAGCCACTAGAGCCACATATCTCTTGTCTACAGCATCATACCCACGTAGTTCCAGCCTTTACTTCCTAACTTTCCTGCTCTCCCCCTCAGTTCTGTGCTGAGGTTTTCCTGAGCTGGGTCCATGCATCTGCTGTCACATTTGCATTTCAGTCTTTCACCAAGAAGGACCACTTCTATCATGCAGGAAAGTGCTCAAAAGCAGCAAAGAGGTTTCTGGGGAAGTTACAGGTCACAGAGGAACCTGCTTGCAACAAAACCTAGTGTGCTTCAACAAGGGGCAGAAAGAAAAATACCTCAGGCTGCTGCTCTGGGGAATGCTTGGTGTCCAGGTCCTGAGTTATCATCTCTTTCGTTTCATCTTCTGGTTTTTCACAAAGGGCTTCTGTTTCTGAAGTGATTTCTTTGAAGAAAGCAAGAGAAGTTTGGTTGGTTTGTTTTTAAATGGGAAACTTTCCCAAGATGTCCTGCTGCCTTTCTTTATCATTAAAGCTTAGCAGCTCTAATTCCAGTTTTGGCTATTTCACCCAGCAGCTCATCAACGTGTACAAGTATGCACCTAAGCAAGGGGCTGACTAAACAACTCATCTTCACATTCAGACCAGGCTAATGTCACACGGTGGCTACACTGCAGGACTGAAATGGGAGCCAGTCTACTGCCAGCAGATGTAGAAATATGTATTTAAAAAGATGGAATGCATCCTCCCTTCAGTCTCCATATCTTGTCTGGGCAAGAGGAGAGAGAGGAAGCAAATCTCTCCCATTAATGCTACTTAATAGCACTTTGAGATAGCACTTGCTACATCCTTGCACACATCTGAATTCATAGCAGGTGCTCTGGGCAAGTTCAAGCTTTTCACCAGAGTTGCCTTTTGTTGGCAGAAAAATGAAGGTACAAATTGTTTTGTTACAAGAAAACAGTTCAGTTTCTCCGCACACACTGGTACATTTCAAGAGCCAGGGTCTTTTGAACGCTTTGTATGGTGAAGACCACACTAGCTCCAGTTTGTCATATGCTCTGACACACACAGAAACGAACATAATTTCTGGTTCAGTACAGGTCTTATTCCTTCTGAGTTTACATAACCCCATCATGGTCAGACTTGTCCCCACATAATCCCTTCCTCCACAAATAAGTAAGTGGCCAGTAGCATTGTCTCTACCATACAATGTGCTCCATTTATTCTGTCACAGAGGTTCACAGCATTTACCCCAAGGATTAAGAGTCCTGAGTAATAACATGACTCATAGAAGAATAAATGGGCAGCCAAGTTACAAGGAAATCTTACCTTTAAAAGTTGGCCGTTCACCAGGATCATCTTGCCAACATTTTTGCATCAGTTTGATCAAGTTATTACATGAATGAGGTCTGGATTTGGAAACAGCAGGTAGCTCTGGGCGGTGGCCTTTAACTACTTTTACCATAATATGTAAAATGTTGTTTTCCTCTGTAAAGCAAGAGTGCACCAAGTAAGATCTCCCAGCAAAAGGTGTGATTTCTCTTTTGTCTAACAGCACTAACAGTGTATTAGGCTGAGACTTTGCCTTCATAATTTTTTCTAGATTTAGACTGCTTTCTTTTATCAACAGGGAACAAGAAGTCGGTCTTAATTCTCCCACAACACATTCATCACTGTGTTAATGCCTACTTCCCGTGTATCAGTTAAACACAATTGTCAGTGAATGATCCTTCTTTTTCCACCATTAAAAAACAAACACTGAACCAAAGAAAAAAAAATAACCTAGCAGTTCTCTGCTGCCCCTTTGGATTTCCCTTTCTGCTGTACGAAAACTGAACCACAGCTTTTGTTTAGACCGAGTACCTGAACTTTTCATAAAGGTGAAGAATAACGCAAATCAAGCATTGCAGTACTGTGGCTCCCGACTCTGAAGTCAACCACTGGGGTAAATGGGATGTCTCACTTGGGTAAAAAATTAATAGCAGACTGGGACATGTTCAAACATGTTTGCTATACATAGGCTAGTCATGCACACAGGAAAAGTCATAAAGAATAAATAGCTGCCTGTTGATCAGTGCATTTACTGTGGGGTGGAACAAGGCTCATTCTCACAGACAGCTTTTTATTTTTTTTAAAGAACGAATCTGTACCCGCAATCTACAAATAAACTACAGAACCTCTGTGCAGAGAGGCTGTTTCTGAAAACAGCACAGTGCTTGCTCTATGCCATTCCTCGCTGGCCACAAACATGTCAGAAGTCTGCAGAGGCCACACACTAATCTGGATCCATACAGCAAACTCCAGCAGAAGCAGAAAGGTGCAGACGAGGGCCTCTGCAGCAATGTGGGTTCTGCTTTTACAGTGCAGGACAAAGGAGGACTTACATTTGTGATCAGAATTTGAGAGCTTAAAAGTGGCTACCGCACAAGACCGTAGGAATTTGGAGGACGTGTATAATCTGGGGCTGGTGGGGCAGGAAGTGTACTGATCAGTGGAGAAAAGAAAAAATTCCAATACAACCCACAATATATCAAACTTACCTGCAAAAGGCTTCTTCTGAGTAAGAACTCCCCAAACCACAATGGAAAAGCTACAAAATCAAATAAATTCAAAAAAAAAAAAAAAATTATTTCTAGAAAAGCTTAAAAACAACCCTCCAACAAAAAAGTCAAAAAGCTAAAAAGCTCACGGAAGTATCATTTACTTTCCTAAGTTCTCTTTTCACTGTCCTTCACTTCTGCATCTAATTCATCTGATGACCACATACTGCAAGATGCAGGCAAGAATATGATTTTAAAGTCTGCTTTTTTGCAGGGAGGAACCTGAGGCAGCAACACAAGAGACGTGCTGGAGGCTGCCAGGCTGTTCTTGGTTACATTTACCAACTACTCCACATCAAAACTGACAAAATCAGAGAGCAGCAAAGCATTGCTGTGGATTTCACTTAATACTTCTACCCTGTAAAGCTACTTTAAAGAAATGCATTCCATTTAGAATATGACATATCTCTTAATCTGCAGCTATGATTTCTTTTTCCTAGTAACATTACCATGAAAGAAGAATCAAAGACTGAGTGATGAAATCCACTGAAGATAACTAAGAATTTTGTCACAGACTCAAAAAGTAGGTCAGAATGTACCTTTTGATGGGGAAATTAAAGGTGGGCAGAGTGCCTCCCATGCCAGCTACTAATAAATGTTACTTGGAATAATAACGCTCAAGACTCAGGATCAGCTGCAGTTTGTTAAAAGGCCTCTACCCCATTAAGACTTTGCAAAAAGCAGAGCAAATGTAACCCTTTGCAAGGTAAGGCTCAAACTACATTTAGGGGTTTCATGCTTAATTAGGTTTTATAACCAGAAAAAGAGGTCTCAGTTTACAGTATTACTTTAAGTGGTTTTAAGTGTTTTCACAGTTAACTGACCTGTACACATCATGTTTGGTGTCAAAACACCTGTTTTTCTCCTTGATGCGCTCTGGGGGAAGGTACGCAATTGTGCCACACAAGCCGTCCATGCTGATGTCATGGGAATGGGACAAGCCATTGCACTTTGCAAGTCCAAAGTCAGAAATCTGCAAAAAATGAAGGAAGAAGGGATGAGAAGTGCATGCCACCATTAGACTTCAGAAGCATTAACGAACAGTTTTCTGTAAAGAGGGACAGGATCAGCTAACAAAATATTGCAAGCTGCCATTCAGAAGTACTAAGCCAAGAGAACGCAGAATGGTTTGATTTGGAAGGGACCTTAAAGATCATCCAGTTCCAAGACCCCGCCATGGGCAGGGACACCTTTCACTACACCAGGTTCCTCAAAGCCCTGTCCAACCTGGCCTTGAGCACTCTGGAACACCTCTGGAAGCATTACGCTATGGTAGTGTTTTCTTTATGGTTAAACAGCAAGCAGGTTTTTGCAAGCAGCAGCATGTTACGCAGCAAACACAACAAACAGTCAAGACAATTTACTGTAATTTAAAACTAGTCAAATTTAGCTAGTGCAAAGTACTTTAATGTAATTATTGGTGCTGCCACCCCCTTTCCCTATGTAATCTCACATTGCACACTATGTGTAAGTGTTCTGAGCACCTGTTTTCAAACCATGAGCTCTCCAGTGGGTGCCAGAGAACAGCTCTTTCAGATTCCACTGTTACACTGACCGTGCCAACAAGGACTAGCCCGACACCAGAGGCACTAAGTGCTAAAACTCCCAAAACACACACACCAAAAACCCAAACAGGGCATTTTTCTTTTTGGCAACCAGGACACATGGCAAGTTGGTGCAGTGACGCAGTGAACACAGCTGAAATGAACAAAACAAGTGACAGCAAGTTTATAAAAAGGACACACCTCTACTTTAATTTGAAGTGTCAAACAAATATGCATTCATTTGCTCTCAAAAGCATACCAATCATCAAGCAAACAGACAGGCAAAGAATTTCCTTTGTCTTCCTTATTTCCCACTGGACAAAAATGTCTATTATGCTAAGTGGAAATATCAAGAAAAGTCAAGTCTTCTTGAACCACTCACTGATTTTTGAGTACATGTTAGATTAGATTTCTCCCCTCCCCCCGCCTTATACATTATTTTATCTAATAAATACTCAGGTTTCTCATTTATTCGTTCCCCTTTTGATCTTCACTGCTTCTCCTTTGAGAAAGTTCACCCTCAAAACAGCAAGCATAATTAAAAAAAAAGTTGGGTTTTTTTTTTTTCCACTAGGCTCCAACTTTACCCTTTCAGAAGTTTCTGTCTAAAGATACCACAAAGCCAGTCATAACACGCATCCATTACTGGAAAGGGAGAAAACTGCTGCCAGGTTTGGCCTCCTGGAGAACAGGCAGGCCACACAGCCATTGGTCTTCAAACGCTAGGAATCTCCCTTTGCCATAAAACAAACAAAGCAACCCACACGGCTTCAGGAGGAACTTCTCCCAGGGGCAGAGAGCTCAGAGGCATTCTCAGGGGCTGTAGGAGTCCTGTACCCTTGCACACGGGTATATCCAACCTGTTGTCCAGTCTGTAAAGTGGGAATTACTTGAGAAGAAAAACACTGGGAAAAAATGAAAAAAAAGAAAAAAAGGAAACAAGGAAAGCCCTCTGGAGGAATAGTTTCTCATGCTTGTAGGTTTACACTCTCAGAGCAGGGCTGCTGGCCTCCTCCACAAGCCAAGCACTGGAGTCCAGGAAAGCAGTAAGTAGTCAAGAAACCCAGGTTCGCAAGCTGGATCACCCTGCGAAGGGCTGAACTCATCGCCCCAGGAAGTGCTGCATGAGTTTGGGGCACTTAGTGCTCCACTAGAGAACAAAAGCACAACCCTAGTCACACAAGCCCGTGGTGTCAGGTTAATAAATTAAGCAACTGCTACAAGTCTGAACAGATCCGACTTGGAGGAGTACTGCTATCCTTTGATTAACATGAAGCAGAGACTTGTATACACCTCAAGAAATCCATATGGCATAATTAAAGTAATACACCTTCCTCTTTGTCTAAACAACACCGGGTTTCCTACTGTGTAAGTTAAGAACTAAAGATGAAATACAGACAGCACAGTGACACTCCTGCATTAAGAGCTACCAGCTGTGTTGTGTGAAGCTAAGGCTAGGGGCTAAGAGAGGCAGCTAAGCACACTGTATCGAACAGTCTCAGCCTACAGACCAAGAAACAGCTAAGGTACATAGTATACCTCCCCCTTCCCCTATGCTAGCAAGAACTTTACCTTATGAACCTGCCCCTACCTACTGTGAAGGACCAGCTTTTATACCAGTTACGAGGAAATACATCTTTAGAACAGAGCTTCAATATGAAATTCTGCAGAAAGCACTGGAAATCGAAGAACTGTTCTCTTGCAGCCTGCCACAAAATAGTGAGATTCTTCCTGCAGTTTTTGTGGCTTTTGTTAGATCCTTTAGGGTGAATTTTCCACATTGCATGGTATATTTAGTCATGCAATTTCTTTAAACATCAGTGGGAACTGTGCAGTGGGTGGAAGACACAGCCCTTTAACTTACCTATTTTGCCTTTAAATTGCTTGCCAGGTACCTAGTTCTGCAACACGAGGCACACTTGCTGGTGAAAATAGTGAGAGCGGAGCGCCCCTTCCCACTTCTTCCTCCACATCCCTGCTAGCCTTTGCAGCCCACCCTGGAATCTGCCCTGCTCCACGATCCAACAGGACCTGTAATCTCACTCCTCACATCAGTTATTTCAGGTGGATCCCATCATGCTTCAAAAGCATACCTAGTATCAGTAGGGTTAAGAGGAGACACGGAGGCGACAGACTGCTTCATGCAAAATACGCGGTGAAGAGGTAGGAAGAAGAGAAAAAGCATTGGCCAATGCCCACGCAGACAGTGGGATTGTTCGTGTTCAGACAGCTCGCTTGGTCTCTGCTCTTTACAGGTCTGCATGAGAACAAACACGTGAGCAGCGACCGGGAAGGGGAGCTGTACGTGCTTCCCTGCCCACTTCCCAGCAACTCTTACTTTACTGAGAGATTCCAAGATCTCAAGATTATTTCTTTTCTTTCCTTTTTTAGTTGTGTTTGTTTCAGTTAAGCACGCTGTGAACACAGGCTGTTCTCTGCTTCTGACATTTGTGGACCTTTGCATTCCAGTTTGTAAAAAACACAAAATTTTAGGTGCTTTGAGTTTGTCAAGTTATTTTTGGAAACTTTTTTGGTTTTTTTTTTAAACTAGCATATATGCTCATGTAGCTATAATGGTTACTAAAGTCAGCTATTCCCAAACACTGTAGGGATCTAGGAACAAAATCAGTGCTTGAAAGTGCTTTCACTGCTGACTCCTGACAGGCCACCCTAAAGCATGCACTTAGCATCTGATGCTGCAAATAAGACTAAAGAACCCACTGCAATGGACCTGGGGACAGAATTCACCAAAAGGTCTTCTCCACCAAATAGATAACAAAGCCATCAGATCAATTTTTAATCACTGCTGGCATATCCAGTATTTGTCTGTGCAAAATCTCTGCACACTTGGATATTGAGAATGCCGCCACATTTGTCTACAGGGTTTGGGTGTTAGCAGCGGGTTGACCTGGTTTGTGTGTTTTTCTGGGGGTAGGTGAGGCAGGCTGGTTGTTTCAATTTTGTTCTTTAAGAAATGCCAGAAATTTTAAGAAACTTACATGGGTCACAGACCTGGACTACTAAAAATGAGGAAAAAATATGAATTCTGAGTGTAGACAAAACAAGCATCTGTACTTCAAAGAGATGTCTTTACTTCAGTGTTTATGAACACACTTCAGTTAGCTACTAAAAGAAGTCTTCCTGAAACAGACTGTATTTCCACCCTTTCCCAACCTTCCCTGAGACCTTAACTCCTCAAAACCTGTTTCAGGTGTGACACTGGTACTGCTCTCTTCAGAAGCAGCAGGATCCAAAGCCAT
Source organism: Lathamus discolor (assembly GCF_037157495.1). Classification (NCBI taxonomy): domain Eukaryota; kingdom Metazoa; phylum Chordata; class Aves; order Psittaciformes; family Psittacidae; genus Lathamus; species Lathamus discolor. Next base: position 34,789,632 of record NC_088887.1, read on the forward strand.
GGTAAAGCATCCATTTTAACCTATCATAAATCTGCACTGCCATAACAGGAATGGTCTTGTTCCCTCCCCTCTGCCACCACAATTAGATCAATTAAGGAACTGATCAAGGTGAAAACCAGCTTTGTTGGTTGGGATTAAAGAGCCAGTTAACAACAGCCCTACCTTGATCAGGAAGGGTGGGAAAGAGGCAAGAGGGACACACAAAACAAAAAAGCCTCTTCTCATTTCTAGTAACAGGAGAGCATTACAGCTGATAAAGTGGCTGTGTTAACTACCATAGCTAGTCTAATAAGGAGAGACAACCTCTCCTCACCAGCCTGGCCTCTGGGTATTACTCTGACCTACAGTTAACAACCTACATTAAGCAGCTTTCTGAAAAACAAATCTGCCATTTGATCAGGCTGCTTCTAACTCCACACTCAGAAACTTTGCAGCCCCTTCTTTAGCTGAAGCAAATAAAGGCAAAGACCATAGAGGCAGCCTATGCAAGTTAAGCAAGACCACCAGCACAGCACAACATGCGGCAAACTTCACACTGGTTTAAAATGGGAGTGCTGGCATTATGGGAAATAAAAGGAACTACAGTGAGCTTAAAGCAGTGCACAGCTGAGACCAGTTCATCCCACTCCCAGTTCTTAAAATCTGGGATATTAAAAATAACTGGTGGGATTTGACTCTGTGTGTGCATGCACCCACACATGTAGACATGTGCCTGTGTGTGTGTTTGTATATATGTATATACATACACACACATATATATGACAAGATGAGGGGATGCAAAGAACAGGCTGTATAGTAAGAGAAACAAGAACTTACAAATAACACTTCTGCCCAAACGTCTTAAGTTACAAGTTGATTTAATTTTAAATACCTGAACAAAAAGTAACACTCTCGACCATAAGACACTGAAGATAAACCTGGGAAGCAGCAATAGAGAGAGCATGCAGGCATGACAGCTGGCAACAAGTTAGGGTATGAGACTGCTGCATGGTGGGTAGTGGTGGTGTATTTTCCTACTAAGGGCCCCAAAGAGAGATCACGTTGGAGCAGGGAATGAGCAAACTAACAGCCCACGAGGGTAGTGCTGGAATGTGGCACAGCTTCCCAGTGCCAGCTCCCTGCAAGCAATTGCCACATCACAAGGAGCTCAGGGGAGACATCCAGAATGTGTACAGAGGGCAGGTGAGCTGAAGAACAAGCTCTCAAAACGTAGTCCAGTTAAGCTAAAACAAGGTGTTAGACCATAAATACTGAAACACTGGAGAAAGGGGCAAGGAGGACCTTGCAGGTACAAACAGAAGTAACAGGTTGATATTCAGTTTAAAAAAAAAAAAAAAAGAAAAGGCAGCAGACTGATCCCTGCTAGCAAAGCCTGTCAGGGTATGGAATAATCCTCCCAAGGAAAACACACTGCTTAAGGCAACCAAGATGGAGCAGGACACGGCAAGGAAGGGAGCTCCCAGCTGATGCTGGAGCTGTCAGGAGTGAGCTCTACCAGTACTCACAGGGGAGGAGGCATGCATGGATCCATCCTCCAGAAAACCAGCAAACCCTGCCCTTGCATTGTACATATCAGTGTTTACAAATATGTAAAGGGTGGGTGTCAGGATGATGGAGCTAGGCTTTTTTCAGTGATATCCAGTGATAGGACAAGGGGCAATGGGTGTAAACTGGAGCATAGGAAGTTCCACGTTAACATCAGGAAGAACTTCTTTACTGTAAGAGTGACAGAGCACTGGAACAGGTTGCCCAGGGGGGTTGTGGAGTCTCCTATGTTGGAGATATTCAAGGCCCGCCTGGACAAGTTCCTGTGTGATGTACTGTAGGTTACCCTGCTCTTGCAGGGGGGTTGGACTAGATGATCTTTAGAGGTCCCTTCCAACCCTTGGGATTCTGGGATTCTGGGATATTATATACGTATATTTAAAATCACCAAAGAATCCTCCAACATGCCTTTGAAAAAGTTAGTATCTGTCCCTGATCAGTGCTCAGGCTAATCCCATCCTCTTAATTATCCTCCCAAGAACAAAATTCAGCACGCACTTATGTAATGCACACAGGAGACGGCTTTATGATATGGAAGCACCCACTTGATGATAAGTTCTGTACAGCACTACTGCGTTAGTCATCATCCTCACTCGGGGATTTTACAGTAAGCATTGTGCTTGTTAAAAGAAGAAGGGTGTGTTTCCATTTAACTAGCAATATAGCACAGAAGCATTTCTAATGTGCTCCACTGGAAGACTGACTGTTTCCTGGCTCAAGGGCAAACGATTTATAAAGGCCTCCCTATCTCCAAACTCTTCTTTTGCAGTGTACAACATCTCTTCACTCACCTTAGTATTCTATTAGGGACAGTCACCTACTAAATTAACACTAATATTCAAAAAGTAAAAACACTTCAATCATCAGCTCCATTAGCCTTCCAGCAAGAAAATGCACATTAAAATCAAGCTGCAGGGACCAAAATTAAATTACAAGCTTCACATCACACAAAAAGAAGGTTTGGGGCCACATTTTTAAAGTGAAGGCACCTCACAAAATATGTACATCTCTTATTTTGCACGCAGGTCCCTATGTCTGCTTGGAGGGGTTTCCAAGGTACCTGCAAATGTAAAATACCGCTGGCTGGAAACAGATCTGCATTAGACTATTCTTCTCTGAACTTAATGGAGAGAAGGTCCAAAAACCTTCATGTATTCGATATACAGAGCAAGTAGCTTCGATATACAGAGCAAGTAGCAATAGTTCAGGGATGTCAGCAGTGAACTCACTAGAAACACATTTTTTGTACCTGCACTTGCCCCCTTGTATTATATCACCACCCAGATATAGGCTATACAGCAGGAGGAATACCAGACAGCATTTCAACCTCCTGAAACAGTGAGAAAAACACAGCCTTCGTATCTTGGCTCATGGATGAGTCAAGAATTAGGAATTTAAGAAGTTATGCAAGCGAGCACAAACTTTAAGTAAATAAATACTTAGCAAAGGTGCTTCAGCACTAATGTGTGAGAATATACTTCCAACAGTTCAGATCCTGATGTTCTGGTCATAATATCATGGACCACCTGTTGATGCCTCCTACCTCAAAGAAAATCCTTCTAAGTACACCACTAAGGCATAGTAAAAAAGCTGAGACTTGCACAGGTGCAACTTCATTGGAGGCACACACCTCTTATGGTTGCAACCTTCTCGTGACATTAGGAAAGATGTTTTCATTTAAGAAAACTTCATTTTTCAGTATGGTGCAGCAAGACCAAAGCCATTTTGCTAGTTTGAGGGGGACAAGAAAACAGGGAACAGATGGATGATTGCACTGTCAATCTGTGACTACTTGTACTATGACTACTGAGTTGTATCAGCCAGCCAGCATGATTAATGATGCAGTTCTAAGGCTAAGAGTTTGGCCACTAATTGGGGCGGGGGGGGGGGGGGGGGGGGAAGAAGGGAGAGGAAATCAGGAAAAAGACGTATTTCAGTCCCTTATCCCTCCAAAAGGAAGGATCAGAAAGCAACCTCCTTAGGCCAGCTGTCAAAACAGAGCCTTCAACAGAGAAGGCAAATAAGTTTGCTAGCTTATGCTGGAAACAGGTAACAAAAATGATTTCATGCTGATACAGCCATAAAAATTTCTTTACATGACCTCTGGCATGCATAAACAGTCAGGATAGAGATACTTCTTTACTGTAGATGCTCTGAGCAAATGAAAAAGAGAATGAGTTGCCTCTGGGAAGGCTTCTCCAGACTCCAGCTTAAATGAGATTTGTGTATTTAGTGGAGTGTACAAAGCCAGAAGGACCTACACTGAACAAGGTTACCCCACGGGCAGCTGTGAAATGGCATAAATTATATAGATTTTCTCTCGCTGTTCTCATCTGTCTCATGACCTTACCACAAGGAAATTTATAGCAGGACCCATCAGGCCTCAGAACCAGAGCTCACTATGCTAGCACACTCCTAAAATTTCAGGAGAGTTCTTACAAGCTCAACTCTACCTCTGTTTACGTACTGAAATGGTGCATACATCAGGCAGACAGGTTTGGGGATTTGAGGGGCTGGGTTGGTGGGTTCTAACTCAAAAGGAACGCTGCTGTTTTCTCTCAGTCCTTTCTGTTTGGCAGAAGCCATGCAAGAATATCCAAAGGTGGGTCCCTGGCACAGAGTGCCCAGTGCATACCTTGACATGGTAGTGGGCATCAAGCAGGATGTTTGCAGGCTTGAGGTCCAGGTGGAGCAGCGGAGGGGACATGCAGTGCAAGAAGTTCATCCCCACCGCTGTCTCATGGATGATGCGGAAGCGCAACTCCCAGGGCAGAGGTTCAGAAGCCAGGAGCTTTTCCAGAGATCCCGTTTCCATGTATTCCATGACCAAGCCAACTGGCTCTTTACAGATGCCGTAAACAGGAAGGATGTAGCGAAACTTTGCCATTTCCATCTTCCTTGCTTCTTCCAATAACTCCATGCGCTCCCTGGGTAGAAGGGAACAGATGGTGAAGGATGGAGTAGCTGGTTCTCCCCCCACACCAAACATGCACAAAACATTAAGGAACTGAACACCACATTCACGACCATCACTTGGCTGAACAACGCTACATCTCACCAGCCTGTACTCCAGGCATATTTCCACATTTACTAACCTTGCTTTATGCCTCTAATGGTAGGCAGCTCACAGCTGCTGAACCACAGGCAAGCTGTACACTTCCAACAGCACAAACATCCCTAGCATAAAGCCCATCTCCCCACTTTGATGTTTATGCTGTGCTGTTAAGAATGAGGACGATACACATAGTGTCCAGATTTACCACTGCTGTAACTCCTTGGGCTAAAGTCATTAAGTTTTTGTGAGTCATAAAACTGTGTTAATCAGGAGCGGGTACAGACAGCATTGCTTCAGCTGCAGGCTGCCAGCATGCAGACCCAGGCCTTGGGAAGGGAATCCCTGGCAACCACCATTTAGGGGAGCAAACTGACTGCTCTAGCTAGGGGAACACAGCAAAAGCCTCCTTGTCCTCAAACCCTAGATTTGGCAGCTCCAGTATTATGCTCACTCAGCTCCAGTGGATGCCGAAAACTCCTGACACACATTTTTCAGTGATGTAACAGGCCCAGCACCAGCACATGTCACGAGCACCCTGGATTGCTTACATGTCATTTCAGCCTGACCTTACAGAGTGCTGAGCGTTACTCAGTCCAAGCTGCAGCCTCCCAGCTGAAGCCCCTTCAATTGCCATGCACTCCTTCTGCACCTCACACATGGCTTTCAGGCTGCAACAGCCTGCAAGGACCAACTGAGCGTTGAGTTGGAAAGAGGAAACCAGGGTCCTCTCACCAGGCAGACTGCTCACAAAGGGGAGCCACACATGATGTGTGAAAGAACCTTCAGTCTGTCTACTACACTAGCAGCAACGATGGGTAGACCCGGAGCAGCTCTGGGCCACTGGCAGTGCTGCATCACTGTTGCTGCCACCCACGGATTCACAGAAGAGGACACAGGGAGGTCAGATAGGTAATGTTTCGTGAACCGACCCTCTCTTATTACACAACAGCTCTTGTAATGTACCCAAGGTGTGTACACTATTTAATGGAGACAGTACCTGAAGTAATAGGACAAAGTTGATAAGCAGATGTGTGTCGTTGCCCCCTGCTCCATGATGCCTGGATGACCCAGAGGGCCTGTGCTGAAACACAGCCTGCAAGAGACTCTCGGTGCTCCCACATGGATGCAATTTTGGGAGCTTCATTTAGCCCTTACACTCCACATTAGGAGACACCCACAACTCCATACCCTTCCCCTCTGCTTCGCCTGCTTCGAAGCACAGAGTTGATGTCTGCTCAGACAAGGCTGGCAACACGGTTCCCAACCTGATGGCTGCAGCTGTAGCAGGCTGCAATAACCCAGCTCAGTTAACATCTCACGCTAGGGGCGAGTCTAGCCTAACAAGAAGCAGCAGACCCATTTCAGAGGGAAGACCTGGATGAAAAATGGTTTCAGAAGGACATACACACAGGGAGTTAAAAAAAAAGATAAGGGAAATCTCCATCTGTTCACCATGTTGGCTCCTGCTGCTCCCTACAGCAACTTTCTTGTGAAATAATTGCCTTTGTAGACAAGTACCCAGTTTGCTCTTTGGCACGCTGGAAGGGAGCGCCTGTGAATAACACAACCAACTCCTTGCCCCCAAGCCACATGCATAGCCAGCATAATTCACCAGGCTTCGGCGGGCTGAGCTCTGGAGTCAGGGATGTAAAATACCTGTCTGAGCCCTTCAAGGCAAGGCAAGAACCAGCAACAGCTAAAGCCTCACAAGAACCACTAGACTCGCAGGGATGGGGTTTCAGGGCTAACAACAGCCACAGACAGCATCACCAAAATCACAGATCTCAGCTGATTAAAATGGGGCATTTTCCCCATGAAGTAAGAATTTCCACTTTAAACAAAACAAAAAAAGCTCCCTTTCTGCTTGGATCAGACACAGGTAGATGAGTGAATTAACTGACTGATTAACGGCCAAGTACCATTTATCTAATTTGCCTGTTTAAATAACCCCCCCATACAACAATCCTTCCCAAACCCAGAGTATTTAAAACTGAATAAGCTGGTATAGCCAGGGAGACACGGTGGTTCTCTAATACAGACTCCTGTCACCTTTAGTAAAGAGAAAAGGAAGAAAGACAAAAAGAAACAGCCAAAATACACCTCGGTCATTAGCCAAGTGCTGGAGTGCACTTGCGTTAATCCTGTTAACACAAGCAGCTCGTTAAACCAAGATCTCCTCCATCGGGCAAAGATGAAAGGTCTTTCCCTTCCCTTTTCCCTTAGCAAGGTGCTACTGGCACTCAGCACAGTCTTAGGCGTTCTCAATGCAATACATAAGTGCTAATGCTGCAACAAAGGATGCTGTAGGTATTCTTCAAGTTCACATTTAACAGATCAAAGTATGGGATGGGCAGGGTTATACTGCTCAGCTACTCCTAGTGCTTAGACATTATTCTGCATTATCACCAAGAAACACTTCCCTCCAAAGTGAAGGAAAATAAAAGCTCCTTATGAGGTTTTTCAGTCAAGAGGCATGGGACTAGCCTCTGTTATAAGTGTTTCTTATTTAATACCTACACAATTAAAGAGTCAGAATTATCTTCTCTAATCACCTTGGCTCCATTCTCCTCCCCCTCCAGTACTATATCCTAACATTATGGTAATAAGAATTAAAAAACCTGCACACAGGACAGATGAATTCACATAAATCATGGGGTGCATACACTTTCCCCTATAGTAGTATTATAAGACAGAGGCACACACATCAAGAGATCTAGTACTGCATCAGTGCCAAACAGCATCTCTGTCAGTGAAGTTCTCAATGACAGATCAGCCGTTCTCAAAGCAATCAGAACTATTTACATGAATGGGGGACCTCTGACATCCCTGAAACATCTGTCTGCTTCCACTCAAAGTCAGACCCCAAATGGATAGGGCTGCATTCTTCGGATTCTCTTGGAGAGACAAGGGACTTATTCCTGCCCACTGCCTCACTCCCCAGGGCCCAACCCTCTTACCACAAACCCTGCCACAAGAACAGCAGGAATTATGACTGTATCTGCATTTGTGTGTATCCAATCTTTATGCCCTAAAGATAACACTGCTATAAAAATACAACTTTAAACTCACAAGGCAGTCCTTGCACTTTTATATTCCCCCCACCCCAACACATTTTCTTAATGAAGTCTGAGACAGAGCAGTTCAAGTTGCACCAAAGAAACTCAAAGAGCCCTGAAAACCCTTAATGCGGCTATTTGCATGTACCACCCCCAGGTGCAGAGCAGCCAGCCCACCCAAACTGCTCTTCAGTGGGGAATGCAGGTTACCTCTTTACAAACTATACTGGTGGTGAAGATGGGATCCGCAAAATCACGCCTCTGAATTTTTACAGGGACTCTTTCCCTCCATTGTGGCAGATGTTGAAGAGCATACAGCGACCTCTGCTCTGCAGGGTACACCTTTAATGGCCTTCACACTGCTGATCCTCAGAGAAGAAAGTGAGTAAGAGAAGAAAAAACACCGCATGGTCAGGGCAGAATACGTTGGGGAGGGGAGGAGGGAAGTATAGAAGTTAAAACGTTCCTTCTTTCAGGTTAACACAGATCTCAGCGCTGTTCACAGATCTCTGCTGCATAACCCTGGTACAAGAGTACTACAGGTGAACACAGGCAACTAGGCTCATCCCTACTCTTTGAGGAGCATGAAATGGGTATTAAGTTCTACCTACATATCCAGAGACCACCAGAACAGGCATTCGTTCACCTTCACTACCTAAATACATGCAGCAGCTGCTAACAGCAAGACATTTCAAACCTTCATAAATTTTTAGGTTCTGCTGCACTCCTAAACGCAGGTCCTGCAGAGGGAGGTACATGTAGGCCTTTACTCATTTTATTTTCCCAATCAAGCCGGCAGACCTTTCCAGCTCCACACCCTGTCATCACCCCCACCTGCTAATGCTCCAGTGAGGAGTCCTCTCTGGGAACTGTTACATGGTTCATACTCATTATAGTCTGCACGTTTACATTCAGCTGTAAGAAACCCACAAAGGCCTGCAGGTTGTTCGTTCTGGGCTTGCCACCCGTTTCCTCCAGACCACGCTTCCATTCTTGCCAACAGGAGTAAAGAGAAGGGACTCTGTGCTTCCCACTGTGAATCCTGGAGAAGAGGCTCCTCCACCTTTCTGGGTGACACACTCTTTTCTCCAGGCTTACACTGAAGCTCCCAATCTTGAGAGCATCTTGGGTCGCATGTGGGAAGTGATCTCGGGAGATGGAAAGTGGGAGCAAATAAGGTGTTAGGAATGGAATTTGGCTCAATCCCCTGGGAGGGCTCGGGCTTAAAGATAAAAACACTTCTGACTGTATATTCGGTTTTTCTTCTGCTTGAGGCCACTTGGCTCTATGGTGTGATAATTGCCAAGTGAATTACTCCAAATCTCTTACTGTCTGCAGAAACACAGTAAGAGAGACTACAGAATATTACCTCCGCCGAGCCACTACAAACATGGTTTTAATGTGGTACCAAATAAATAAATAAGAAAAAGCCTCCACGTTTTTCAGTTAATGTTTCTGATACCACTGGTAATTGTTCTAACTCTGCTGCTTCACAGGGTTCCAAGAAATGGCTAGCCAAGTTCATCTCCTGGATTAACTGTCTAATTACACAGGCTTGTTTCAACCTGTGAACTAAAGAGGTTGTGTTTTATGTTGTCTGTGCCCCCCACCCCACCATCTGAATGACACAAGTTTCTTAGAAAGGTTTCAGGTGAGAAGTCTCTTTGGGGGCCAGTGTTACTGACTGCTGAAAGGGGTCTAAGAACCAAAGGAAAAGCAGATACAAATTTGGCTTTGCTTTATTTTGCAGAAGCAGCTGTTTCAAAGGCCAGGGACCCTCCGATTTCTAATCTATGCTCCCCTTAAGCATCCAAAGCACAAATTCTGCAGTAAAACAAATAAATTACTGTTTCAAGGATTGGTTTGTTAAAATTAAGCAGGAGCTGCAGGAACCCCATGGCCTTGAAGTTCCCAAGTTCTCAAGGCATTTTTATTTACTCCACTGCATGTTTGTATGGTCTCTGCAATACCTACAAGCCTCATAACCACTGGTTCTCTATCACACATCAAATATATTAATATAGAGATTTGGTAGCAACTCCCAAGATTCACTGTTCATATTAAAATAGGTGACAGCATCCTTTGGCTCAGACTTAAAGTTAACATTTGAGTAAATTTCTAGATGTATTTTGCAAATGAAAAGTATAACAAATGTTCTATCTTATTTTTAAGAGGTATTTTTATTTTAACTGCAAAATTAGTCAGCTACAGTACGATTTTGAGTAGGCCTCAAAAATCATCAAGTCTGAAATGTACTTGGAAGTTTTAACGGTAGGAAGGCTTGCAGGGTAACCCTGCAGCACACCCTCTGCAACTCTGAGGCCCTTCCATTTTATTCACAGACAGCAGTTACCCTGTGCATATATTAAACTCTCCCTCTTCACCTTCTGTCCCCCAAAAAGGACATTTTGCCTCATTTACTGTATTATATAAGCTATGCCTACAGCAAAGCCAGCAATTCAGATGAGGGGCAAGATGTCCCACTACCCTACTGGTCCTGCAGAAGATGGGCTTATAAACTTTTTCAACCTTAGGCCAACTCATCTCCCTTCTCCTGCAGGAACCACAACAAATGAAGCCTTTTGTGTCTGAACCAACCCACACGTCAGAAAATGAACTGCAGGATCAGCTCGTGAGTTGGAAAAGATCCAGAAATCAAGGTGGAGCTGGAAAAGCTCCGTGAATAGCACTTGGCCATAATTCGCCTCCCTCTGTACAGACGCTGACCAGCTGGTAAGTCACTGCTGTCCCTCGAAACAGAAGGATGTTTCTAAAGGAGCTTCTGACAGCCTTCTTCTCCTAGGAAGGGCAATCTGCACTTGGTATGCCCGCATCACACACAGACTGCGCAAGCACAGTATAGCTAACTGTCCTCCGCCGTGGGCCACAACTAGTCACAGAGGGCAGGTGAGCTGGATGGGGTTCCCACCATCTTCATCTGCAATACAATACAGCTCCACACTGGACTACACAGTGAGGGCTCCCCTGGGCAGATACAAGCAGAAGCGCTGGCGCTGAAGCTGGAAAATTAATTTCCCAGCACATCTCCCTTCAGCACCTGCTCCTCAAAGCCAGCATGTCCACGGCCCAACACCGGCACAGGGAGCCGGCTGCTCGCCCTGCTGCTAACCACCAGCCACAGCAGTCACAACTCATGCAAATGCAAGGTAAAGGGCTGGCTTTTCCCAAAGTAGGGAGCTCACCGGAGTGAGACACAGGAGGCTTGAGAAACCCCCGGATCCCATCCAGCAGTTTCACTCCTCCTGCACTTCCCATTGAGGGCTGCCTTTGGTGACCTCTGGAGCTGCAGCAGGCGTAACGCTTTAGCACAAGCCAATACATGCACGACCAGGGCAGGGCAAAATGCTTTCCAAATGGCTCCGAGGGAACAGGCCAGCCCTAGACTGCAGCCGTGCGGCGGCTCTCTCCAAGCTGCTGCAAGTGGCTAAGGAACGTCGCTTGCTCTCTGCGCGAGGCCAGCCCCATTATGTACAACAGAACCAAAGGTGTTGGTCCGGGCTTCGCTTAAGCGTAGCAAAGGCCACGTTTGCCTGGGGAATACTTAATTGCGCAGCTCTTTCCTGCATGTAGTCAGACCTTCATCCCCACTGCTGCTGTTGGTAAACAGAGCTGAGTGACATGCTGCAGCTCCCAGGGCTGGGTCGGGGCAGCTTGTTCCTTTTCCGAGCCCGCTCCCAAGATCTGTAACTCTGGGCTATACGGCCTGGCTCGGGGCTCAAGAAGAAGTTATCGCACAGGCAGCCTGACCGTCTTGCTTGGCCTGGGAAACATGATTACCTGGGAAGCACGATCTGTGTGCCTTGTGTGATAAAAGCACAAGGGAGGCTTGTGGAAAAAGGAGCCCTTCGTCGCCCCTTGGCTGTATTTGCACATCCAGGGAGCCACGGGGCGACCACGGGCTCCTCAATACCTCGAGATCTTCATCCCCCCACTTCCCCGTTGTCCCCATCGCCCCTTACTTCTCATCCACATGAAGGCTGGGCGAACACTTGATGGCGAGCCACGTCTTCCAGTGGAGGTGCCGCACCTTGTACACCTGCCCGAACCCCCCCGAGCCGATCTTCTCCCAGCTGCCGAACTCGCTCTCCTCGAAGGTTTTCAGCAGTCCCATGGCCCACGGGGAGACGTTCTCCCTCGCCATGCTGCTGCCCCTCGGCCGCCGACAGACCGACCGACCGCCCGGCACCGCCGCCGCCGCCCGCCCAGGTGAGTCAGGTGTGCCCGCGGGGGGGCGCGGGGCGGCGTCACTTCCTGGGCCGGGCCCGCCCCCCCTCCGCCGCTGCCGGGAGCGGAGCGGGGAGCGGCTGTGGTGCTGTCCGGCCCCGGTGCTCGGGCGCTGCTGCCGTAGCGCCCTCCCTTGGCTCCCCAGGGCCCGGGCAGCGCTTCTGCCTTCCCCCGGCACCTATAAAGGGCGGTGCCTTGGCTCCTCTTCTCGCTCCGCTGTGTGAGCTCTTGGTCCTGTGTGGCGGCCGCAGCCGCGAAGCCTGGCAGCGGGGTGCAGCGGTCGTGGGCAAAGCTCCTCGGGCAGGAGGGAAGCGCTGCGCACAGTTGTTGGGGTGCGACAATTACCTATTAAATAAAGGGAAGCACCAGCAACTGCGTTCCTTCCTCCTCTTCTCCAGGAGCCCCAGTGGGTCTGCGCCCCTTCGGCAAAGGAGGATGATGCATCACGCTGGGGGGCTGCAATGCTTGGGGCAGCCTGGTTTGCGTCGCAAAGGCTGGAGGCTGCTCGGGCGCGCTCCAACGCGACAGTTTTTAGGGAAACCGTGCTGCCGAGAGCTGCTGCCTGTCTGGTTTTCAGTTGCCCCTGGGATCAGGAGCCTTGATGATCCCAGCGGCAGATTTCAGTGCCTGAATCCTTTCGTGGATCTAATTGCAGGTGCCACAGGTCTTGGAGCAATGGATAAAGGGTCTTGCTCTGTGACTGAGATGCTGCAGTTGGAAGGAAGGAGCCTGCACCCTTTGGTGTGTAACGCAATGGTACGGAGGCTATTGCGATCTGCAATGTGACCTTCACACCTATCACATGTCTAAAGGCTAATAAAGCTTGTATTTGTTTATCATACTGAATATCAGGCTCGAGCTGATTGTTCTACGCAGTTAGCCTATGATCATTTAATCTGGCAGGTTAGGCAATAGATAGAGGACAATGTGCTTTAAAGCTAGGATAATAGCACTAGTCAGTCTTGTCTTTGCAGAGCTCCATTTGAAAAGAATCTATGGAGACATTTAATTACTTACAAAAGACATGGGACATCAAGTCTGTTCTTGGGGCTCTATTTGACAGGGACTTGTTCCTGCTTAATTTACTTCGGATTAAACTGGTTTACTCTGAATGAGAACACCTCTGTATAAATAAATAGAGAATAAGAAACAACTGTGTCTAGACAAGCCCTTAGATCAGCTGTGTGACCCAACACTACACCTCTACCTGATCCTCCTTGTCCTGGTTATCATCACTGTCCTTGCTTTAATTTGGGATGTCAGCTGTAACTGGATCACTCTGGGGAACCTGCCATGCTGTCGTGGAGGTCTGTTGAAGTTGAAGCGATTTGGAGAGCTAGGGCCTTGGATGCTCTGCCTTCTGGAGGTGTGCACCACTTTGTTCCACATAGCACACCAGGTGGTTTGTTCCGTTGTAATTCAAACTCCTGCTTCATTGGGAAACTGGTGAAAGTTGTAAATCCGAGTGGGACGAAACCCAATTTGGGCTTAGTTGGCAGTAGAGTTTAAGCAAAAAGTAAATAATATACCTTCTGCCTGCACTGTGATTTGAGAATTAATTCAACAAACAGCAGCAACAAAGGAGCGAGAGCTCATGGCAGAACATGGAAAGAGCTCATCTAAGAGAATTTTAATTACTTAAGTGCTTTCAAAAAGGGCTAGGCCTAAATAAAATTCACATTTAAGGTGCTTAGGGAACCGGCTACCCAGGCTCTGAGCTTTTAGTTGGTAAAGCGCAGGAAGGCTGGAAGAGGGCACCGGAAGAGCTTGTCTTCGAGAGACAGAAGAAGAAGGTGGCAAGGGAATTCCGGAGCAGTCAGGTCACTGACTGAAATAAATAAATGAAATAGGCTAATAGCTACCCAGACTGACAAACAACAGTCAGTACTAGATTTGTTGAGACCAAGCCATGTGAAACCAATCTTTCTGTGACAAGGTGACCAGTCTCGTATAAAATCCTTCTCTCCCATGTACGTGCATTTGCAGGAGCATCAGGAAGAAACTCTCTTCCTACTCTGTTTCATTGTCTTGCAGTCCTTCCCAGTCCCTTCAGAGACCAGGATTTAATCTAGTGCTTTAACCTTTTCTTTTTAGAATGTAATGCTTCTAAAGGGTTGCTCGTTGTGTATGAAGTCAACCAACATGAAGCTTCAACAGGGCGTAGAGCACCTTAGCCCTGTTATGTTAGATCTAAAGTATTTTGCTTCTGTGTTCTGTGAACAGATAGCAGGTGGCATCTATGTAATATCTTCAAAGATAGGAAAAAAAGTTATCATTTGCAATTTGCAACTTTCTGAAAAGATAACGCAAAAATCCATCTTTTTGCCCACTGTGCAAACATTTAAGCTAAGTTTATATTTTTATACACAAATGGTGCCATGCTGCAGTTGGCCTAAGCCAGCCTAAAATTACATTGTCTGTGAAGGAGGCTTTTTGTGTCGGAGCCTGTATTCACATGGTTGCACTTGCATTCACGTGGTTGAACAGTAACTGCATCAGCTCAATGATGTCACTTAGAAAACCTCCCAGGTTAGTTTTCAGGCAGATCAGAAGGTTGGCCTGACTTATCAGGTACTTGTTAATGTCAACAGAAGGGGAGGTGAGTGGGCTGGAAGAAAACTACCCCTGAAGAAGGTGATGAAAGGGACATGGTTACACATCCTAGCAGATGCTGGAGTTCTTGCTGATCTCATTTAAAACACACCCTCACAAACAACTGACAAGTGTGGCGTGGAGGTGGAAATGAGCAGTAGGAAGAGGATGGGAATTCTTAAACCAACTTTTCCAGTGAAAAAACCCCAACAAAGTACAGTGTAGGTAATCCTCCTGAAGTCAATGACACGCTCCAGCTGGGCGGCTCGTAGTGCACAGTCAGGCATGTGTATGAATTTTTGTTAGTTCAGAGCTTAAGTTAGTGGCAGCTCTGCCTGCTCAGCACCACAGAAGTCAGTTCCTTCATAAATTGATTTTAGCATACAAAAGTAAGCCATGAATTAAAAGGTAGGCTGGAGACCATGCTTGGGCCTTCATCGCGTGGTTTTAGTGCTTGTGACTGTAATAGTTGAACAAATCAGAATGCAAGTTAATAAAAATCTTGTGGCTTCCTTGTAAAGCTGAGAGCTTATCAGTGGAGGCAGAAAACTGAGGCAAATCATAGTTTGTTCGAGATCACATAAGCTCCTCGCTGTAGAGACAGTAACACAACATTCTCTTTTGGTGGGCTTTGCAGATTGATTTTAACATCTTTCTGCTTGGAATTATGTGCCCAAACCCAGATCAGGGCAACCACTCCTCTCACAGACACTAAACTTTAAAGCCCGTGCAAAACAATAGTGTTGCTTAATGATCCAGCTTTGAGAATTTTTTTTCCAAGAGACAAATATTGTGCTTTTTCACAGCTGCGTTCTTAGAAACCACTGAACTATTGTTGCTAATGTTCTGTCTCTCTAAGGATCATAAAAAGCCCTGCATTCAGGAACTTAGCTGAGAAGTATTAAGCAACCCAAATTTTACATATATCTCATTATCAGCTCTATTTATGATGGTAGAGAGCCTGTACAATGTGAATAAATATTAATTAAAAAGCAGATTAATCACCTTGGTGTAAGCAGTGAATGACTAACATGGCTGTTACTGCGGTATGGGGGAAAAGAATGCCTAGTTTTAAATTTTTGCTCTTAAGCCTCTGAGAACAAAAGAGGTATTCTGCATGCTTTCCTCAAGCTCGGTCTTGCTCTGCCTCTTGGCACACGCTGTCATTTCTCAGGTACATTTTTTCCTGCTGTTAGCTGTGCTGCAGGGCACCATCTCCGAGGTCATTATCAAA
The DNA here is from genome assembly GCF_037157495.1 of Lathamus discolor. NCBI lineage: Eukaryota > Metazoa > Chordata > Aves > Psittaciformes > Psittacidae > Lathamus > Lathamus discolor. The sequence continues at coordinate 34,805,359 of NC_088887.1, forward strand.
GGGTTTCTTTGTCAGCCTGGCTCCTCCTGCCTTTACAAAGCTGAGGGGTAGCCCCGTCCCACCGAAATCCACACAGGTCCCGTGCCAGAGCTGCAGCTAGACATCGTGCTGGTTTTACAGACTCAGTGGACCTGCGCCAGTTTGCCTTATCTGATGATCTGGCTCCATGAGAATAGGTCCCTAATGACTCACGTCCACCTCATACCTGGTGTGCACGGGAAGTTGTTTTTCAAGCTGGGTCCCACAAATGCCAGCAAATCATATCTGCTTTGTTGTAGAGCTGCTTCCTTCTTCTAGGAGGCGCTGAATAAAGCGTGTGTTCAAGGGAGACACTCGTTTAATGCGCACCCAGTGTCACACAGTGTCGTGGGACAAGGTTGCAGGGTGAGTCTGCAGGCACCCTCTACACACTTCCACAGGACGGTGCTTGGCAGCATTCGCTGGGGAGAAAGCATCTTCGGAATCATGTTGAAAATTAAGCAGGAACAAACCCCTCATTTTCAAAAGTGAATGGATTTACACACAGTTATTACAGTGCAAATAATGAGCATGGAAAATTTAGAATTTGGTATCAAAATCAGAAAAAAAAGCCCCTTTCACCAAAGTGCTTCCATTCAGATGGATATTTTATTTTACCTTGTACATGCAAACCACCATCCTGTAGTGCTAATACATTATATTTCTTACATAAAATTCGAAAAAACTCTGAAAAACCACCTTTGAAATGCATTGTCACTACCCACTATTGCCTAGTGAAGACATGGGTGTTAACAAAGCCTCCACATACAAACTAATGTAAGAACGTAAATTCTACACGAGATTACTGACAGGATAACAGATGCAACTTTTTAGCTTTGCAAAGCCCCTGTGTGAATGCAAACACTGTGAGTAATACTAAAGTGGAATCTAAGCAACAGTAGGGTTAAAGTCTAGAGGGTCATTAAGCAGCATGATTGAGGGAAATTATTTGAAAATATGATTTAAAAAAATGGGTCTCCATTAATAAATTATCATCCCGCTGTCTCTGTCTCCACGGCTGATTTTGTCTTCCAGCATGTATTTAGCAGGCTCACAGGAAGTTGTGGAAATGTCAAACTCGCAGGTGATACCATTGCCCTGCAAGTGTGGTTCCACAGCTCAAGCACAAATCTATAATGTCGCATTTAAATCTGTTATGTGAAGCCCCGAATGGCCTTTGTGCAAATCAACCCCAGCAGCTGCAGTGCAGTTTGCACGGAAGGCAGCAGCCTCCTGCTCAGGCAGGCACAGAGATCTACCCAAAGGAGTAAATTGTTGGATATTGGATCAGATAGTTCTGCTAGGCTATTGTAAACGATCTGGAAAAAGACTCCTCTGTACTGTGGTTTACTAATATTTTCCATTATAAAGGACTCTTTCTTTAGGAAGCATTAACACCTCTGTTGTTTGTTGCAGGCCTTTGATATTTAGCAGGGGAAGTCCCAGAGGCTATAGTGGTACCTATTCATTGCCCAGAGAAACGTGACTCAGTTGTACCCATACTGTAAAGTATTAAAAATGCCAGGTCTCTGATTCATGCACAAAGGCAGATTAAAATCAGGCTGCCACCCACATCTGTCTGGCCTGTCCGCACTGCGCAGATGGCTCAACTGCCCTTCAAACATCAGCTGAATTGCCACAAATTACAGCCAAGCATATTTAATACTACTAAAAGCTGAGTGCAAAAATCTCAGCTGCCTGCAAAGCAGGAACTTTCAAGGCAGTAACAAGCTGGACAGCTGTGGAAGGAAATTTTTTACAGCCATCAGTTTTACTGTACCTGTATTTGTGACAGAAGTCTTGAATTCATTTTCTCTCTGGCTGAGATTACCAAGCGTTGCAGACAACCTGGTACAAATTGTCAGGCTGAAGCAGCAGTGAAATGGGTGTACAGTCATGACTTAGGGCTCCCTCCAGCAAGCCCCACTCCCATTCCTAATGCAGGTGTAGCAATCTGGCACGAACCCATCAGCAGGCTTGCTTGTCCATGCTCTTTGTGACAGCAAATGTAGGAAGCAGATGCTATTATCACCATTCCACCTGCTCCCACAGGCCCTCGTGAGGGTCCTGGGCAGAATGCTGTGCTCTTCCAGCTATGGGGATGAGTGGGAGCACATCCCTCCTTACCCCAGCTCCCCACTGGCCCAGCACAGCCTCATGTTCCATGTATGCAACAGTGGGCAGCAGCTGGATAATAAGGGGCCAGTTCAAGGGAGACAGTTTTCTACAGGAGATGCAGTTTAAATCCTCCCAAACAGAAGTGCCCCAGCATCCTTAGGGTTACATTGCAAGCTCATTTCAATTTCAGACAGCCTACTTTTGTTCAAACTATTCGCAGTGTGCCTGATACTACATTCTAGTGCCCAGGGCCTCACCTGTGTGCAAGCTGATGTGCTTGCACACACTCAACCTGTGTGCACTCGTCCTGTGCTCTCTGTATCAGTTTGTCTTCATAAAGGAATAAATATTCAGGAAGTGCTGGTGATACAATATCACCCTGCCTATGCGCTGAAAGTTGCACTGTCAAAGTGGCACAGGAAGCCCTTCTTAGAGAATGCCTCTGGGTCTTCAAGGGACACTGGCTCGTGGTAGCTAGCACAGGGTAAGCCAGGTTTCAAGCTGACTGAATGCCACCTTCTTGTGCATACAAGTCTTAGATATTTTATTTGGAAGGCTTATTCAGTTCCTGTTTTAAAAGAAATGTTTCAAACACCATCATTCATTTTTATTGTGATGAAGGATCCCTGTCTTTTGGTCTATGCCCTTTACAGAAGACTCAAATATATGCCTTTGCCATGAACTTTTCCTAACAGGTCAGGATAACCATGGCTATGTGGAATTATTTGTGAAAACACAGGTGGGTACATTTAGTTGTACTGCCAGTACCACTCATTTACTTTCTCATTGTTGCATCTCCAGCACCCAATAAATACCTATAAAATTTGCATTATACCAAATTGTACCTAAATCCTATATAAATCCAGCTCTGTGAACACCTTTAGCTATTTTATTTAGACATACCTTATGGTTTTTATTAAAATTTAATCATTTAATTGTAGCTTAAAAGTCCTTTATGATAATAAAGTCTGAAATTATTTCAAGAGTTATTAGAGAAAGTCACTAAGTAAAGCTAAGAAGCCTGCCAAAACTGAGTTTTAATATACATCTCACAAGCTGCTATCTGATTTCTAATAAATAATGTAGGAGGCTAATAGAAAATGAGGCGCTTTACCTACCAGTTCAAACTGTTTGTCTCATGCATTGGTTCAACACTTTCCCCATGGGATATATATTTTTAATAAATAAATACACATGCACACATATATATGCTAGGTGAATATATAGAACTTAAAAGTTTCTTCTCCAAAAGGCTATAAATTAAAGTATTATACATGCATAATATTGTATTTTGCATATATTCTCTAAGCACATTAGAATAAGTTAATGTGAAAGGTGAGAAAACACAGTATTATATACAAGATCTGTCAAGGATAAAAGTGAAGACTTTAAAACCTATTTTATTTAAGAGAATAAACCTCTTCAGAAGAGTATAGTTTTCACAGTAAGAATCCATTAAAAGGCTGTTTTTCTAGAAAGCTATCTGAATCCCCAAGCCCAGCTCTATCTCTGCTGTTTTTTCCTTCACATTCATTGGTGTTGCTTCACCAACTTCATTGGAAGTACAACAGCTTTCAAATGGCTGTACAGCAGTTTGAAGTTCAGAATACACAGGCTCTGGCACAGAAGTCTCTGTTTCTACCCAAACATTTTCTCCAGTAGCTTGTGACCCTGGCTGAAGCTGCATGAAAAGCACTTCTACTGCTGAATTGTCTCTTTTGCATGACTCTCCTCCTTCTCTTCCAAAACTATATTGACTTGGTGAAGGCTTATTTGTTCCAGTCTTGTTATTGACAGCCTGACCTGAATCCATGATGTCATTATACACTGCTACATTCAAACTCATATGACCCTCATCATCTTCTTTATATCTAAGGGAATAAAATTGACAATACCGAAAATACAAGTACAAACACAGCATTTACAGCCAAAAATAAGAATAATCTAGTTTCTAATTCGACTGCCAAAACCGAGAATGTCAGCAATCAATTAAAAGATGAATTAGATTGATATTTATTAGGTGGCACTTAAACAAAAGACACTCTATGTGAAGGAACACCTGCAAGAGGGTTCCAGTAGGTAGTTTTTATCAAATATATGTCATGTAACAGAAAATAAAAGGTACCTATTCATAATTATATTTTATTTGCTGTATTTTCTTGTTGCAAAATGGAGATTATGGCTTGTTTATACTACAGAAGCTGCTGAAATATTTATGTACTCTTTCGTGGATATAACTTGCAGGGTCAAAAATTTTTTTCAGCAGTCTAGGTTACAAGATTTTCCAGAGTGGTAAAAGCTATAAAAGCATAAGGACCTTTTTATTTCCTTGGTTTAACTATCTTTACACCAGTGCTAATGAAACCTAAGTCGTAAATTGTTTCATGCTCAGAGTGTTTAAAACGGAAGCAAACTTAAGATAACATTTAATTAAATATCTGCATCTCTTAAACAAAGTATTTAAAAAAGCCCCGAACTTTACGATCTGAGCAAGAATCAGCTAGCAACATACCTGAAACGAGAATGGCTGCGGAGTTTATGAGCTTTTCGAAGATGCAGAGTCAATGTATAACTCCAGGAGAAACATTTCTGACAGATGTGGCATTTGTATTTCAGAATGCCATTACTCTTCGAAAGAAAGACTGTTAGAGTCACTGAAGGCTTGCAGGTACATATGGCAAAAATTAATCCTTTGTTGAAAAGTGGAATACCACACAAACTAGCTGAAAACTCTTCTGAAGTGAATTCCCTAAGACATTTAAAATCTGTGCTTTTTAAAACATGCCTGTTTAAGGAACCCCGGTGAATACGGAAATTCTCAGGACAGGCTATCAGTACTCCAGTGGCAATGTGACACGTATCTTTCACTAAAATATACGCATTTTACATCATAGCAGTGATCATAACTATCATAATTCAAAAAATGAATCAGCAGGCAACAAGCGTGCATAAAATACAGCAAAACTGTATTTTAACATTGTGGCCAGACTCACCTGATTAAAAGTGATGTAAGCTTTACGTACTTTACCGTTTCTCTAATTTCAGGTAACTCTAAGGATGGAGTACCAATGTGAGAACAAAGGTGACATTGGACTTTAATCCCTGAAATACTTGCTGCCGAGATCAGCATTGTCATTTTATTTCATTTTTAAAAAGGGGTTGGATGCATGTGGAGGGGGTTCAAGACAAGTATGCAACTGCATGCACCTAAAGTAAGCACTCAAAATCTATCGGTAAGGATGAATTGGAAGTTTACATAATACTTGCAAGAGTCCTGGAAACGTGTGCAAATAAATACTTGATGCAAAAATGAAACATTTCATTAAGTCACAAGAAACTAAAGGCATGTAAATGTGGAATTTTGCCTCATTTATAGCAAGATATTTTATCCTGCTATTTAATATACTCACCACATGCACTCTCTTGTAATGCTGTTTCAAAGTTTGTAAAGTCCGTGAAATAAAACCACATCCTTCAACATCACAGCTGTAGGCATCTGAATCATTGTGTGTTTCAACATGTTTATGCAGATCATACGCGTTCTTAAAACTTGAAAACAAGGTAAAACAAATAACAGATATAATAGCACAGAGGAGTAGTCTTGTGGTTAATGTTTAGGACTGGGAGGTAGTAATTTTTGGCTCTGACAGTGACAAGTGAAAGCGGAATATGTTTCTCTACCTCAGTTTTTCCACCTGTGAAAAGGGGATAGTACAGACATCTCTTTGATGTGCTCTGGATTTCATTTTCCATTCCCTCTTTCTTCCCACACATCCACACCGTGCCCAAATCTAGGTAATTTTTCAACAACCATGTTGCAAGGCATCACTCCCTCTTTCTGTTCATGTAGAGAAAATTCTTGTCATTTTCAATCAGTCACTTCGTACTCTGGTCTAGAAATCTGGATTATTTCCTGCTGTCCACCCACAGTGCACAGAACACAAAAGTACAAAAATACTTGTTCACTTTATCCCACTTCCAGCATGGAAAGGCCTGACCTTTCCCATTCTCTGAGTTAAACATAATTTGCCAGTGCTTATATATACAACTTGGTCTTTCACATCACAATGCTGTGGGGCTTTTTGTTTCTTTCCTGTGTGGCATTATATGGCGAGAGCAAAAGAAAGCGCCACAGAAAATTGAGAGCATAGACAGGAGAAGATATTGTAAGCCCATGGCAGAAAAATCACTCAAAGGAGAAGACTGCAACTCTCCCAGCAAACAGCCAGCAATTGTTTAGAATGGCAAACCCCACGGTTTAAGGCAATACTGCTCCATGTTTCAACTTGTTGTGATGACCATTTTGGTGTACTTATAGTCTTGCCAAGAAAACTCATCTTTTAACATATCAGTTCTATGTGCACCAGAAGTTCATGAACTACATCTCAGCAGGTGAAAGCAGATGAACATCAGATGAATGCACTAGATTTCTTCATTGATCAGTTGATTATTTTAGCAGTTGAACACTTTTCTTTGTTTACTAACTCTCTTGTAGAACACCAACTTGGTGCTACAGTTCTGCTCACATAGCAACAAGCCTCAGATTTTCCTACCTGCTGTCACAGAGATGACAATGGAAAGGACGTTCATTACAGTGTCGGAATCTGGTGTGTGCTTTCAGTGAAGAGACACTTGTACATACCATGTCACAAAGGGCACATGTAACATGATTAACTAGAAAAGAAAGAAACAAAAATAATTTCAGTTTTGTATCGCAGCTTCACCAGGACGTTGTCTGCTATGACACACGACAAAAAAATATATTAAAATATCATATTTAAAGTAAGATATTATATTTCAGAATAAAATACTCTGAAAAAAAAAGATACTAAAATGGAATGCCAATGCAATAAGGAGGGTAATGAAGTAATGGTCAATCTTACAATGTTTCAAGTTACTTTAAAAAAGTAGATGGTAAAGGAAAAAGGCATAGAAGATAAAGTTTCATTCTCTAGGCTGTAACAAAAAGGATGATTATCATTTTGCCCTTGGCACTTTGGGAGGATTTCTAAAAGGTGGATGTTGTCTGGAGGCCTTCTGACAGACAAGCACTGGCAAATCTACTTTTAGTGTTTTAGGTATTACCACTCTCAAAAAGATGGCAGAAAGAATACGTGTCTGTCCTCCGCCTCCCCATTTCACATTCAGGTATATTTGCTTAAGGCATAATAATGCAAGGTGCTTGCTAAGCTGCCAGACATCGAACTGCAGTGGCTGAGACACAGGTTTGCTCTGATTCTGGAACACGGGAGGACCTCTGGCAGATTGGCAGGCAGGACTGCAACATCTTAAGCTGAACAAATGTTTGCTTGGCTGCAGATGAATCAGCAACCTGATGAATGCAGTAGGAAGAGTCTCAATAAAGAAGTTTTGGATTTAGACAAAACCTGCTATATATGAGACTCTGAACAATGCATTATTTTAGAACCACTGACTGCTTTACAGATGGCAAAAGAAAAACATGCAGTTGAAGTGCTCATGTCTTCTGAAAAACTAAGCAAATATAATGCACTATAACTATTCTGGAATCACTCCCTGCATAGACACTTTACCTCATAGTTTGTCTTAAACCAGGAAAAACGAGTATTTTTTTTCCTCCCTAAAATAAATAGCTTAATGTGGAAACTAGTCTGGAACAACTTAATCTGCAAAACTGCCACGAGTGAAGTTCAGCACTCTCTTGAAAGCATACAGTGGTTTACTTGATTGTCTGGCATGTAAGAATGTCCATGTAGGGAGTGATTTCAGAATACCTACAGCATTTGCATTCACATCACAGTTTATTTCAGAAGAATTTCTTACAGGTAAGCAAGCTCTTTAAAAGACAATTTCAATATTTATCTATCCCAGCAAGCTATTATGAAATATGCTGGGGTAAGAACCTGAAAATGTCATGTCTGCACTGGCAGTCTGCACTAACACGCAGACGTGTATGCTGCCAGAATTTATAAAGAAAGCTGAATCATGAACCAGAGAAATGCTGGCTCTAATATCTGAAGGGATTTAAGTTGTGCCTGAATAGTTGGACCCTGGAATGCCTTCCAGCTCGTTCAGAAAAATTCACATTGTGGGTGGTTCACTGTGGCTTACTGGGACATGACACAGTTTCACGTTATCCTTGTTCCTAAGTCTGGCCACCTTGCCGTTTTCCCTGGCTATGCAAGCAGAACACAGGCTGAATTATCAGGGGACAAGGACGGACAGGAACATTGTACAGCTCACAAAGGTTTAAGCACAGCCAGAGTAACCAGCAACAAACAGTTCAATTAGCCATGTGCTTTATTTACTATATAAAACCTATGTTAATATGTGTTATGCTTTAATTAAAAAAAATTAAAAAAACCCCTAAAACCAAATAACAGTATGTTGAAACTGCTGCTTTAGCTAACAAACCCAAAATAAATCTTAATTTGTATTTATTTACAATTTATGTCCAAAATCACTCTGGGACAAAGGAATAAAACTACACTAGTACACAAACCAAACATAATTATTTTCTAATATAAAATATAAAAATTAAGATATTTTAGTCTGATGCATATTAACTATAAAACCATTCAAATACAAATGTGTTCAGTCCTGGCAGGTTACAGTAAGCACCAAATCAAATGCATAGTTGTTAAGCATCAATGTGTTGACTTGCAGACGCTGAAAAATCATGTTTCCTTAAGAATACAACTAGAAAGTTAGAATCTACCCTGACTGAGCAAGTCTGCACAAAGCTGCTTGTATGTTTATACAACCTAAATGACTGGTACCCAGGTCTGGCTACATGGTTCAAATATTCCTTTTCCCAAAGCAAAGACCCACCCGGCTCTCAGCTTCTGCATTTCCTGTATGTCCAACAGCAATATTGTGCTTAGATGCTGTAGGATTCTTTCCCAGCAAGTCATAGCTGTTGTAGTATAACCTGTGGGAATAATTTGGGGACCTCAGGGAGGCTGTGGTTAGGTCAGTGTAGTACTACACTATTTGAGCGAGGCTGATTATGCACTGCAAGGTGAGCAGAGTTGCAGCCCAAGCTAAAATACAGCTTTGGCTTTAACCATGCCCCTAGTCATGAAAGCAAGTAAACAGAAGTGAAGAACAAGCATCTTCATGGGAGCTACTGCAAAACAGAAAGCCCCTTACACTTTCTGAGCAGAGGGCATGAAGAAGGGAATTTTCACGCTTCAGAGGGGCTGGCAAGGAAATTCTTACTTCCCAGTATTAGTAACAGTTGCCCCAGTTCGGTATGTTAATTTTCTCAACTGATGTAATGATACTTACACAGCTCTGTTCTGTACAAGGTGACCGTGAGAAAAGTACATTTTATTTTAAAAAGCTCTGACTTACCATGTCCCCTCATGTGATCGCGTAGCAGCCTTTCATTGGCAAAATGTTTCTGACAGTTCTGGCAAACAAACATTCGATCTGAATTCAAATAGAAACTGTTTAGAGTGGCAATACAAATAGCTTATGAAAGACTTATTAATTAATAACCTAAAGCTGCCAGTTTCATGACTAACTAACAGAGCACTGAGACAGTTTCAATTTTCTTTTTCATTACCAGGGCTCTTGAGAAGAAAATTTAGTTTACGCTTAATGAAAAGGACTGCTTATCAGTAAGTTAAATTTATCCCAAACAGAGTAACAATCTGTCTAAAACACTAACAGATTGAAATTTGAGCTCTTCTGCCAGTTACCTAGAATGCACCTACTTTCCATCACCAAAACATCCACAATTCATAAATATACTCCAAGTGCTTAAAACCAGAAAAAAAACAATCACCTCTCCCTTCCTCTTTAGGAAAGCATGCCAACTGATACATAGTTGGTTGAGGTAGGGAGTATTCTAGTGAAGAAAATACTGGAAAAGCAAAGCTGAAGAAAAAAAACCTTTTTGCCTGAAAGTAGTCAAGTGCCCATTTGGGATTACTTGCAGTGATTTTATAATCCAAGTCTGGCTCTTGTGGAGGTTATTGCTTCAGTAATCAAAAGTCTTTCCCATTCACGGGCAGTTTTCCAGTGTTAGTGGAATGTCACACTGTGCCATGGGCACCAAGGAATGAGAGGCAGTGCAATGCCACAGCTGCCAAGTGAATAGCTTTTCTGCTGAAACATGAATCCAAGGGTGTTCTATTGTTCACTTACATTACCCTAATTCATCAGACATGAAAAGCCAAAGAGAATGTCTACACTTATGAAAAACACTGCCTTCCTGGAGCAAACCCTCTTTTATTTAATTGACTTCTATGAAAAATAGAAATATTTATGAAATTACATGCGCACATTATCATGAAACACCTTAAATAAAAATCTCTAAACAGAAATACGAGCTTACTTACTATCTTCTGAAACTTGTCTCTTTGTATGATCAAAAAACTTAGTGTTATTGGAGAACATTCCTCCACAAGTAGGACATGCTACAACTCTTTCCTGCGTGTGGGTTCTTAAATGATCCCAGAGCTTATGCTTTCCTTTAAATACACCTAAACAATCTAAATCAAGCAAACACAAAACAAGCAGTATATGACTACTGTACTCTTTCTTACACAGAAACAGAAAAAGCTATAATATACTTATGTCCTATTGTTACATTTTTAGAAATACACAAAAAAGCTGCTTCTAGGAAAAAAACAATAATCAGGCTGGTACTATTACAAATGTCAGGTGACGTTTAACCCCACAAATACCCATGCCAATGTCAGTAATCAGAATCCTTCAAGACATGTTGACCAGGTGTGTCTTAAAAAAAGTTCAGTTTTGTTGAACCAGCAGAGAGCATGCAGTTATATTTTCCACCCTCATGTGTCAAAGTCTTTGGACTCCAAATGTATGCTCATACAGTAAAATATAGGTAACAGTCATTACTATTTCTGTTGCCTGCCACCATTACAGAACTCAAGCAATCTTCATGGTCTCTGGAGAACCAGAAGAACAAGATGGGGTAGTGAATACATGTATCTTCACATTTTCTGTCTATACATACACATTCAGACAGTGGTTAACTGCAAGCAATCAGCTATCCACCAAACTATCTTGGCATATAAACAGCTATGTCCTCAGATCTCTTGAGCTCAGGAACAGTCTGGTGTTGTGGACACGGTGCAAGTTCTAACAGCACCAGTAGGAAGCTCTGACTATTGACATGTGAGAATCAGGGGAAATCCCTAGTAGGTTAATCTATTGGTGTAAATGCAGCTAAAGAACTAGTTTCAGGAGAAAACTTCAGACATATGTGAAGGAATAGCCTATTCTCTCACATAAGGAGAAGCAGCTCTTTCATCTACCTAAAAAACCTAACAGCTATGCAGAAAGCTACTTTTTTAGGAATGTGAAATAGCATGGACACAGTCAAAGACTCTTAAGAATCAAGATGACTAAAACTGAACTCGAGAATAAGAGATAGGGAAAGATAAAATACTCTTTTGTGGATGATGCATGGTAAGAGTAATCAACTGAATCAAATTTAATGACAGGTTAGATACCTTTAGGTCTCAGAAACTAACATATAAAATTCATTTAACAAAAAGGATTTGACTAATTCATTTAACCAGGTTCCATTTCTACTATTCATTAGGACATTCTTTCAAGTAGAACAAGAATGTAACAGCCTTGATAACAAGCCATATCCACCTCCAATTGGTAGAATACTGGCAACTTCCTGAGCTCCAGATCAATACACATAGTAAAGGGACAAAAGTCTAGACTCCTTATGAAAGACAAAGGCAATCCTAAAACCTCACCTTGTCTACAATGAGGAAAAAGTATTATCAGTGTCTCTTTCACCTCTACTCTGTATACTATACTTCTGATCAGGAGAGGCAATAGAAAAATGGCAAGTTCCCATGTCTAGATCAGAGGCGGAAGGACTGACTATTTTTCTAGAGCAACATGAAGATTTCTGTCTGTTTGACTACAGATTCAAAATATACTATATAAGATAGCAGATTGCATCTCTCTCTCACATCCTTCCTTTATGAACTCTGCCAGGCCTTGAGTATGCCAACAGCCTCTGGCTGCCCTGAGCAGCCTGTAGTCAATCTTTGTAATCCTCTACAGCCTATTCCACCCCACACTTCTAAGAGTTTAGCTGCCTGTGTTTGAGGTCTGCACTAATACAGAGTGGCTGTTCAAGCTTCAGTCACAGTTCTGTGAAAACAGCTAAGCTGGAAGAAAGAGCAGCAAGAAACCTCATCTGAGGTCTCCTTACACACCCTGTGCTGCAGTTCCCCACCTGTGGTGCCTCACTGATCCTGCCTTGGACTTGCTGTCTGGGCTTCCTGGCTTGACCTCATACCTGTCTTGGCACACTGGACTTGGGTCATGGTGGCTGGGCTGTGGCTGACCCGGGCTAGCACCACCAGACCTGCTCTGTTCTTGTTCAGGTTCTGTGAGACTGCACCCTGCCAGTGACTTCCCTGCTTGCCCAGCTGTCACCCTTAAACCCCAGTCTGTCTTCCCTTGCAGAACAGTTCCTTGCTGTGTCCTCACAAATTCAAACCAACTCAGACCACCAGCTAGTACACTGAGGGTACTGGGTGACCACTTTCCATCTGTTGCTTCAAGTTTCACAACTTCTTCCTCATCGAGATAAGCCCTTACTGGCCTGTGCTTGCTTGTTAATTTTGGGGCTGTGAATGAAAAGTTGTCTTTCATTGACTAGACATCATGACTACTGCTAAAGTATTTTAAACTAGTCTTTTAAAATGGCTTATCTAACATAAAACTTGCACCTCTCATTAAAACTGACACTCATTGCTTCTCATCCTTTCTAGAATAGACATGGAGACCAGTTGATTTCACTGTTCCTAATAGCAGGGCATTTCTTAATCATATCTGAGACACACTATATTCCTTTTCTGCTGCATTTCCCTTCTCCCCATTCTGTTATTTAGGCCATACAGGCAGAGAAGATCCTTTAACTGTTCTAGTATTATCCAAAGCTGTAATCGCACTGATGTGGGATTTTTGTTCCTCTAAAGCCTGCAGATTCTACACTATCAAGTCACTGGAGTGAGTTCCCAGCCAAAAAATAGTGCATCTGTCAGCTAATCTCAAGAGGGAAAAGGAACAAAATTATGTCACCTTGCATCCACCGATAGGATTTTGGGCATCACTGCAGTGAACAGCTAACCCCAAAAGTAACTTTAATTCATAAGTTGAAAAAAACACCTATCAGGGGGTTCACCAAGAGGATTCCAATCAAACCTGGACTTTGTTGACACATTTTACAAGACACAGCCAAATTGTCTGGTTTAAAGCAAGCACAGAATGTTCTGTTGCAAGACTAGAGTCCCACAAATTGTCTCATTATTCTTCAGCAGAAAGTCTGTTCTTGTGGAGAGGCTCTGCTCATATGCTTAGTAGGTCTGAAGCGGAATGGCATGCACATCAAATGGGAGTCCATAGTTTAGACCTTACTCAAACAATCAAGGCATCTGCTATGAAAGACTGTCAATGGAATGTGGCTTCTACAGTAGAGCCAAGGGCAGAACACCAGCTTTGAAGCCATGACAGTGATTTTAACACAAGAAGTAGTCAGCAATATAGCGAATGCATTAAAAATGCTCTTTCTTACCACAGAGTTAAAAAAAAATAATAGCAATAGGTGTGCTTCCCTTGATTTGAAAGGAACAGAGGAGGGAAAGTAAAGAGCAAGCTCACTATGAAGTATTGTGAGGGAGACAACACTGATCCCAAGTGGTAGAATAGAAAAGTCAGTGTGAGTGGTATATGAACTGCCAGCCACATGTAGAATTATGAGGAAACCCAACCCTGTTTGGTACTGGCAACTGAGGGTGTTCAACCCTGTGGATGATGGGGACTATTCTACTTAGATCATGGTGCCTACAAATGAAAATGTTTCTACAACTGTTTAATATATATGAAAAAAATATCTGAAGATGTCTCACAAGTTCTTATGCAATATGTAGCACTAAGTGAATTTTGTAAGAAACATTGAAGTGAAAATGGACTTCTTTTTTGTTTAATATGAACTACCTTTCCAGTGACAATAAACAGCTTTCTTCTGATCTGCAATAATTTCTTCCTCAGTAGCATAGGCATGATTAGCAACATGTTGATAAAACCACACTGGGTTATTGAAGGTAACCTAAAAACAAAATAGAAGCATGGAGAAGACAAGATTGTTTTGGCAGGAAATCAACTGACAGGAACATAGAATTAAGTGTTTTTAGAAACCTAACAGACACCAGTAAATATTGCAGTAATATCTAATTAACTCATCCCAACACAGAGACAATTACTACAACTACAAAAATGTAGAACATTCTGCAGTATCCACCACAAAAGCCAGGTCCTGAATTTTCACCTACCATCTATTAGTTGAAAAGTCTGTCTAAACTAATTGAGTGAATGCTGTCCATTCTTTGGGGAAGGGATGTGTCTTTCAAGGATGATTTATTTCTTGGGTTAATTTTACCTTGTCCCCTCCCTTCACTTCTACCTGCTCCTACTCGCGAGGAAGCTATGAAGGCAGCACAGGTAATTCCAACCCAAGTGGGAAGGCTGCACAGTGGTTAAACGGAATTAGGTGTTGTGGACACAGCACTCCATGAGTCAGTACTTACGTGACAAGGGGGACTAAACCCTAATTACCCTCTGTCTCACACCATAAAAATCCACACCTGCAGAGTGAAAGTAGACTGCACATTGCATTTTCTTCAAGTAACAGAGGGTGTCATTCAGCTGCATAATGTCATCAGTCACAATTCAAAGTATACCTCTCTGCTCCAAATAATTTAAACCCTCAACCTCTCTGCTGCACTGGCACAATTTGGTAAGGCCACACATTGAACTGGGACAAGGAACTGATCTAGCTTTCAAAATCAAAACTCTGGGAAGAAGAAATGGGAAACAGGTGAGACTCCTTAGGCTGATATTGCCACTGATGATGATGTACAGCTGATTCAAATTTAAACAGCTCAGGGTTTTTTTTTTTTTTTTACTTTTAGGAAAAAATATACAAATGAAATAAAATTTATAAAATTTATTACATGGTTTTAACCGTTCTAGTCTTAGTAGTGTGGGTTAAATGAAGCTGCTAGGCATTCTGTGTGCAGAACAGAGCATTAACACAAGGAGTTAATGCAGGCAAACTGCTGCATTTTAAATTCATACTCCACTGTATTTCACAATAGCACCCTCAGGGAGACAAGCCCTTATTTCCTCTGAAGGGCTTGAAACATGATCTGAGAAATACAAGGTCTTGTGTATATGAAAGCATATAGGCATATTAAGGTGAATCAACTAAAAATACTGAGCTAGACAGTGATTGAAAACCTTTTTACTTCTTAATCAGAGTAACCATATGGGGGTTAAACCCATTTTAATTTGTTGGCACCATCTCTTTAAGTCTTTCACTAGAACCTTCTCGGATATTTATATGTAAGTAGGAGAGAAGTTTTTGGGGCGGTTGGCCGAGTCAGAGGCTTTACTTTTGGGGAAACTGAATCTGACACAGTAGGAGGCACCACAAGTGTTGGGGGAAGTTGTATGGGCGATTTTCAAAGAGAATTATATTCATAACTGTGGGAACATATTTGCAGGAGGGTGGGAAAGGTAAGTAGTTTTCCCTGCCCTCAAAGTTCTCCTCTTTCGCAGTGTGCCCTACCCCACCTCCTGGGTCTAGTCTAGTCTGCCTACTAAGTTGAGAAACATTCTTTTAATTAATAAAATTCACAACATAGTTTGAACTTGAAAAAACATGTATAAAAAGATTTAGCAAAACGCTGTGGACTAAAAGGTTCCATCAGCCAAAACTGCCCACTTACACAAATGAAAAATGGAACATGAAATCAATTAATGGGAAGATTTTTCTTCTGGTTTTTAAGCATCTTTTTTTTCCCCCAGCATGCTTTTCAAAAGACTGTGCTTACTGACAGATGCAGCAAAACCAAATTCTGACGGCCTTGAAGTTTTTTCTGGGCATCTTTTTTTTTTTTAAATAAATAGACCAATCACGGCAGTGTGTTAATGAAGACTGATTGGTGTGTATTAAAAAGAGTCAGTAACAAAAGTAAGTATTTTAAGAAATATGATTCTTATAAGCTATGAAACATACTGGCAATAAGATTTGTTTGTAACAATAGTTTGCAATCAAACTATGTAAACCAAATAAGTTATCATGAATAATGCTCTGAATTATGTTTAAGCTTATACCTTTAAAAAGAAGAAAATGGGGTACTTCCATGCATAATCCAGTAAGTAAAAGACTTTTTTTCACAGATTGATGTAACAACAGAATTACCTCTCTCTATAAACGTCACTCTCAGATTTTTATGTCAATCCTTATTTCATGCAAATAAAAATTATTGAAAAAAAAAGGTATCAAAGTATTATGTGAGTGCAGATATTCTAAATTCAGAGCCAAAAGAGCCAAATGCATATTTTTAAACATCCTGTCCAGTAATAACAGACAGATGAGGAGGCATTCACCTTTTATATATGCTATAGCATATATAAACTGTAAGCTGAAATTTTAAGATGAAAGTGGAAATAATTTTGGACCTAGTAAGGTTAGCAAAGAAAAACATGGACTATAAACACCATCAGAAAATAAAAGTACATTCATTCCATCACCGCAGTACATTTACTCATTCAAAAACATGACGCACGTGAGGGATATAATATCTATGTAAAGCACCACCAAGCTGACATTCCTGTGCATGGAAATAATATCATCCTCATTAGTGTTTGTTTATAACCTCAAAACCCATAGTTTATGTCATTAATTTTATCATAAATTTGATATCAAAAAGTCATAGATAACAGAGAAATATGATTAAAGGTTGATAACCCATGAATCATTTAAAGGCCTAGAGAGACATCAGGGAAAAAGAATTAAAGGCCTTTGAAAAACATAGATGTTTTGTTTCAATTTGTAGTTCAGCACTACTAAACCTACATCAGATCTGCCCATATGACGTTTGCAAAATTCAGTTTTACAGTTTTTCTGATTTCCACAGTACAACTCATTTCAGTTATTTCTTCTTCACCAATATTTTATATTTTCAGTTATATCACTTTGCCCAAATGAAAGAAAAAACCTCATACAATATGAAAAAGAATGACCTAGACCAGACAGACAATTTTCCTGCATTACTTCTTTCTCTGAAAACTATCTTGCTCAGCAGTTACACAAAAGGAGATGATAAAAAGATGTCATCTGTAAGGCACCACGCTTGTGGATATCTTTGCATACCTTTGCAGGTAATGTTCACTGTTTCTGAGGCCAACAGTGACAGAGAAAGTGATTCCCTATAACATTTGTATGAATACAAAGCCACTTTTGATCAGGAATGGACACATCCAAGAAGTGGAAAAAAAAAAAAAGTATACAGGCAGCACTACCTTTGTTAACAGTTCCAAAGGAAAAAAAAAATACAAAAAAGCAACTGCTAATCACTTTGATTTACTTGGTTACTCAAACAGAAATTGCACAGTCACAATGGAATGGATAATGATTTTATTTCAGGACACCAAAAAGTGGACAAGACACAAACCACTTTTAGTTGAAGCCAATCTTGGTCACATTTGAACATCAGGCTTATATGAACAGCCTGTTGTAAATGTCTAGTTTCTGTCACAGTAAAAAAAAAGGAAACAAACAAAAACCCAAGACATTTCCAACTGACCAAGGAAACATCACATATACTGTTGCCTTTCTTAAGGCAAACAATGAACACTCTGGACCTCTCTGCAAACTACCAAGTTCATTAATTTTTTATTTAACTGGGTATATTAAAGTTTTGCACGCATGCTCTTAAAACACAAGAGAAGTTGCATCTTTGTCAAAAAGATCATTTCAGTCACCACAGAGAAAGCAAATTTGAATTAGAGGTCACAGGTATCATACAAATGTGCTGTTTGCATTTTGGGAATGCTATGATAATAGTTATGTATTACTTACAAAGACAGTAGCAAACATTGTTCAGAGGGGAGATTGAGCAAGAATTCTCAATAAGTCAAATCCAAAGATTGCTAAGGTAAAGTTTGAAAAGGAAGAGAAATGGCAATATTTCAATGTATTTCACTTACGTCACAATTCTCCCAGTGGCAAACAAACTCGTCTGAAGTCTTTGGTAACTGATGACAGCTACGGCTGCTCTGCAAACACGCGGGCAAATCCCGGTGCAGTGCCCATAACTGGCAGCCTATGAACTTCAGTTTGGTGTGGTAACTGTGAAAATTGACATGTGTTACCAGCTCTCGGGGATCTTTAGCCTCAAATTCACAACTTCTCCACCAACACCGGTACTGCTCTAAACACAAGAAAGAAGTAAGATCTTACAGAACGCTGCATGAAATCTGCAGCTATGTGCCACAACGGTGAGAATGCCAAGAGTACTTAACATTTGTAGTAACTTCACTATCTGTAAGTAACCTTAGCAGAGAAGCTGGTAATTGCTATCTAGTGAGAATGCACCACATAAGACTTCTAAATTTCAGTAGCAAATCAATTTTCCAGCGTCTCACAACTGCAGCAATATTGGAGTGCTTTGTGTCTTAACCACAACTTTTTGTAGAAAGGCAGTTCATGGATTCAGTAGGAAAAAACTGTAAAAATCAGTATTTGCTTAGGTATATACTATAACACTCTGCAGCTTAGGTCACAGAGACATTGTTAATGTTAGTCCAATTCTACTTTTTTCACCTTTAATTAAAACTTATTCACCTTTAATTAAAATGTCTACACCTGTAATTACACTTGATTACAGTGTTAAGAATAAAGAGCAGGCTACACAAGAGCCAAAATAGCTATATTAAAAAGTCTAGTATAGTATTGCTATTACATCCACAGAGACTACCTATAATTTTCTGCAGAATTGGATTGCTTTCCTTTTAAGTACATTTAACACTATTAAAAAGATGTGAAATACACCACCACCAGCGTATGTATCTAAATAAGACAAAAACTGTACAAGCAATAAAAGTTTCCTTTTACATTTTTCCATAAAGATTCATGCAAGGGCAACCTTACACTTAGAAGTGTATCTATGATTCTATGATTCTAAGTCTCAAGCAGCAGCAGGCCTGTTCCTTAAAAGGGAATAACTCTGGCATTCAAAAATAATTTGCTAATATCTGCTTTAGACACCTGCTGAGGTCCTAATCTTAGGGAAAAAAGAAAAAATCCTCAGCAGACGTTCTCATGACATCATGTCTCCAGTCCCTTTCCATGTTAGTAATATCTATCAATACAAACAAAAATCCAGGACAATCAGAGATGAAGCAAAAGGCAGGAGTTGGCCCTTGTCTAAGCGCTCCATGCAGCTGTGCCTTAGAAAAGCCAAGGTGCAGGTAAAATGAAGTCAACATTATTTTCTAGGCTAGGTATAATCTTCCAAGCTGCAATGTAATCTGTGTGACAAATGAGACATAAATGACCTGCTGTTTCCAGGGGGTGCTGTAGGTACTCATCCAAGTGTTCTGCAATATGATTACAAAATTCCTCCATGCATTTCCCTACAAAGCAGCATTCCTTCCATTCACAGGGTAATATCAATTCAGCGTTCTTAAACTTGCTTCCAGGGGCCATTACCTAAAATTTGTAGAAGTACAGAGAAGTTTTAGTTACCATATTACATTTTTGTAAGTTCCTCATGTGAAAATAGCAGATAAGATTACAGGCTCCTAGATGACATGAACATTTTTTGTGGGCTTTAGGGTTTTTTGTTTGCTTTTTGTTTTTCTTTAATTATTGCATATGTTATTTTAAGAATCTAAAATCATATTTTGCAAATGATTATACCTTGCCAGAAGCCGCAAGTTGTAACATTTTCATTACAACCGTACAGTAAGAGTCCTATGATCACCACCCCAAACATCTGCTGAGGCTGCCTTTATTGTAATTTAATTCCACAGCAGTACTGTAAAACCTCTTTCCACAGAGAAAGCCAAAGGAATCATTACCAAGAGTGCAATTCCACAGTCATTTTAGATTGACATCAGTGTGGGCTCCCACTGAAAAGGGCTGATTCTATCCACCACATTCATTCACCAGCTCTGGAACTGGCACAGCCAACCACTAAACTCATGAGAAAACAGATCTAACTGAAAGCCAATTCTTTATGGGGAATGACAGAGAGATAACTAAATCATTTTTCTGCTCAACTGGATGCATGTTTGTATCGGAATAAAGCAATATAAGCCAAGGAGTCATAGTTCCAGTTTTTTTTCATGGCTCTGAATAGATACAACAATAGCAAACTTAAAAACTACTGGCCTGTTCTCAGTGGTTTTCCACCTCCCTACTCTTCCCTGTGTTACTAGCTTCAAAGATCTGCCACTTCAGCTGCTCAGAGGAACACTCCCTAACCTGCATTATTCCCAGCAATCTGGATTAGTTTTAAGAGTTTAAATAGCCTCCAAGCAGATCAGCTGCTGAATCTCAGTCAGCAGCAAACTTTGGAAGAAGGATAGTAACAAGCATCTGGGAGGAGGTTCTTCATTTTCTCATCAACACATACAGATCTGGAAGACAAACTCTGCCCAATAGCCTAAAGCGTAAGTACAAAAGCCTGTGTCTTTCCTGATGCTCTTACTGATTCTATTGATTCAAACAAGTCAAGCACTGACATAATACTGGGTAAAAAAAAACCCAACAGGGTGCAGGTGGGAAAATGTGCAGGAATCAGTATGCCAACTCAGTGATGTTAAGCAGGCACTGTCAACAAAACCGGCAGAATCTTTGTATTTCCAGCTACTAAAAGTACCAGTCTGGAAGCATTCCCTTTCCAGAAAGTTAATTACCAGAAAGCTTCTGAGAGACCTGATAGTTTTACATTGCAAATCTTTTCACACTGTAACAGTTTAACCTAAACTGCTATAACCAAACCTTTTAATTCTCCAGTGCCCCATCTTGCTGACCTGAAGCCGGAAATACCAGCATCCCTAAAGGCAGACAGAACGGTGAGCAGACTACCATTTATGTTACACATTAAGAAAGTATTTGACAATGGATTATTTAAAGTTATTCCATCAGACACAGTATTAATACTAATGGAACAAAATATTTCAAGCTATAATTATTCTAATTGACCAATCACAGAATTGTTAGGATTGTAAGGGACCTCTGGAGATCATCTGGTCCAACCCCTGCCAAGGGAGGGCCACCCAGAGCAGGTTACACAGGAACATGTCCAGGTGGGTTTTGAATGTCTCCAAAGAGGGAGACTCCATGACCCCCCTGAGCACCTGTTCCAGTGCTCTGCCACCCTCAACATAAAGCTTTTCCTCATGCTGAGATGAAACTTCTTGTGTTTCAGTTTATGGCCAGTGCTGCTCATCCTGGGGACCACTGAAAAGAGTCTGGCACCATCCTCCTGGCACCCACCTTTGCAACATTTACATGCATTATATCTCAGTCTGCTGGACCAAACGAGTCCAGCTTCCACAACCTCTCCTCACAAAAGAGATGCTCCAGACCCCTCATCATCCTTGTGGCCTTAATGCCAGTATCCACAATATCCTAGCAAGCTGAGTAGACCAGAAGCAAAAGCTACCAGAGAGGAAAATGCTGGGAGAGACCTTGAAACCCTCCCACCCGTAACGACACGGACCCTCAGCACCTCCCCTTTATCCCACTGCCTCTCCACCCCTTCTCAGCCGCCCATAGCACCCCACTGCCACCTCTACCCCCACCTCAGCCGCCCATAGCGCCCCGCTGCCACCTCTACCCCCACCTCAGCCGCCCATAGCACCCCGCTGCCACCTCTACACCCACCTCGGCCACCCATAGCACCCCGCTGCCACCTCTACACCCACCTCAGCCGCCCGTAGCACCCCACTACCACCTCTACACCCACCTCAGCCGCTCACAGCCCCCTCCCACCGCCCTCAGCTGTCCGGCCCTGTCGGAGGGACTCTCCATACACCTGACCAACAGCACTAACGAACCCCTAGGGAGAGCGGCAGGGCGAGCCAGGCATGCGGGAGCACCTGCCCGCCCGCAGGTGTGCGCATGCGCAGAGGCCAGCTCAGCGCGGGGAGTGGGGGAGTGCTGTCCCCTCAGAGCGCGGAGGGAACGGGTGCGTTTGGGTGGTAGTTGCCCTTCTCCCCGGGGCGAAAGGCAGAGCGATAGCCGAGCTTAGGCTGCGGTTTCCACAGCGCTCCCCTTGGCCGGGTGCAGCGGGTGGCAAAGCCCGTGGTTTCACCCGAGGCCCGCGTTAGTGTGTGTGCGTGCGGCCGCTAAGGGCCGCTAAGGGCCGCGGCAGGTATTCGCCCCGCGCTGACTGAGAGTGGCAGAGCCCTGGAACACGCTCCTTACGGGCATCGTGGAGTCTCCCTCTCTGGAGACATGCAGGGCCCGCCTGGACACGTTCCTGTGTCACCTGCTCTGGGTGCCCCTGCCTTGGCAGGCGTTGGGCCAGATGATCTCCAGAGGTCCCGTACAACCCCAACGATTCTGTGATTTCTGGTGGTGGAGCTGGGGCTGAACTGCCATGTCATGAGCAGCAACGGGGGAGCTGCTGGTGGGAGGTGAATGTCCAGAGAACAGAAGAAGGCAGCAAACCCGTTTAGGGTGGTTAAAACACATCTCCCTATGACTGCTGTAGTAGCTGCCAGTGAACAATGCCACTCACCGCTGCCCATTCTTTAATTCTTCTATTTACAGTGTCATTCTTTTTTACTAAACCATACAGTTTTCAATATCTTTCATGCCAAACACAGGTACCTTTACAGGTAAGAGTGTATTAGCTGGAAACGCGTGCCACTGAGAGCTGGAAGTCTTTATAGCCAAGTGTAGAAGACCACCCACATTCAGTTACTGCTCCCAGACTCTGATAAGTGTCCAGTACAACCAGAATATGTGATTCCTTGCAAGCATTAACTGATTACAGCAAGTTCTTGCTCAGCTTGAATTACTTCTTAAACCACTCTTCATTTTGATCAAATGCTTACATGTAATTTCTAGACATTTTTTAAAGTAGGTAGACTCAGAAATCCTGACCGTACTGTGAGAAGACTGTAAATTTAGGAGGCAATCTGTGTGAGCTGTGTAATCAGAATGACAGCTATCCCCTTACTAACTAGAAATGCTCGCAGGGGTGACTGGATAACTTTAAAACAACAGCAGTAAATAGAGCTCTCTTTTTCCAAGACCTTTCTGCCAGGAACAGCTCATATCTCTGTTCAACCCACTTCTTACTTAAATAACCACGCAAGTATATCATGCCTGGAGGAAAACTTAGTGCATGTTGGGATTTGCATGTATTTCATGGGAAAAAACGTAGTGGAAAAGGGAGGAGAATGAATGTGAAGTAGGTGCATTTGCCTTTAGGACAAAGTTTCTCATTTTTCTCTTTGGTTATGCAATCTAAGCTCTTCTTGTTTGCATCTTTAAAAATGTGGCTTTGTCACTGATTCCACTGTCTCTTTAGCAAAAATCTCATGTGTGCATCAGCATGGGCTTCATGTAGGGCAATAAAGCCACTGTTCTTTACTTTTTAAAACAGACACAGCCCCCAAAAGAACCCACTCATGCCCAAATACCCCCAACCTCTGTACCCGTATTTACTTTGAAAATCAATGCTGAATTCTGTATGGTAACTAGGGCCCTTGGGCACAGGTGCCATTTGTACATCAGTCAGGTGAAGTTATTTACTCCTTTGAAAGGTCAGACTAGGGTGTTAACACAGGCATGGGTGTTGAGAAAACGGAAGAGCTCACATATGCGGTTAATTTATTACTTTTCTTCCCTACCACCAGTATAACAGATTGAAAGCCATTCTTTTTTATCTCATGTTCCTTGGCAGTGCAAGGAGAGAGGCTTAGAACTTCACAACCCTTTCCTTTAATGAGCTGATTTGAGTTTTTGTTTTTCTGATTGTAAAACACCCCTCTTTATTCCAGTGTCATCCCTTTGATGACACTCTTGCGCCCAACTTGCATCCAGGTGTCCCATAAGTCTATTCTGTGCATGGGAAAGGACAGCCACTGCCGAGGAAATGCTGCCCACAGCCTTGCTTTCTCTCTTCCCCAAAGTGATGAATGTGGACCTACTTCATTCTCGTATCATTTGAGCATCTTACTCTCTGGTTTCTGCATGTTGCTGCATATAACACACATATAACACACTAAGCGTGTGAATTCAAATTTAATTTACTCTGAATTTAATTTATGGCAAACTGAGCACACACTAACACTTCCCCGTATACAGGTAACAGAATATAGGTTCTGCTAGGAAAAAATCCAGCACCTGAATGCAGTAACCACTAATATTTAGTGAACAGTGCTGCATCCACCACAATCTATCACACGGCTGGGTACAGCAGGCAAAGTATGTGTTCTCCCCTACAGTTTTTAGCTATCCTTCCAATCTATTTCATTGCTTCTCAGCTCTTGGTTTACTCTTTCCCCTCAGTTTTGCATTTGTCTCTTGACATGGGAGGTACAAGTCTCAGATACACATTACTGTGAGTTCTGTGAAAACGGCCAGCTGTGTCAGTAAGAAGAGATCCTGCAACCAGCATGTGGCTTGAGGGGAAGGCTGGCAGAGCTCAGCTGGTATCTGCTCTCCTTAACAACACCCAGCGCATCAATCCCTATACAAGTCATGCTGGCAAATGAGCCAGAGCATGTGCCTGTGTGTCCTTTCCTTTCCTGAGCTAGCATCAGGCCAGGAACCTCAGACACCTGTAGGCAGGAGAAGAGCAGAAATCTGTAGTAAGTTAGTTTTGTTAGTTTCTCCTGTTTTCAACTCCTCATTCTGCCATTACATTTTTTTGTAGTCTTCTAAATTTTGCTACACTTTGGGACACCGTAAAAGCATTTTAAAATCAAAATCTATGAATAAACAGAAAAATAGAAGGAAGCACTCAACTGACAGCAAAATCACATTAGAACATAAAACCTTGGCTTTAGAGTAAATAAATCCCCAAACTCAGTCTTTTTTAATTGTTGCTTTGCAGCTACTGCACCTAATAACCAGCTTTTCAAAAGGGTTAGCAACTAACCAGGCACTGTGATGGCTCAGAGCTGTTCACGGGTATGGCAGAAAGACAACAGCATTACACTTCAGGTGTTGATGAAATCCTGGCACCAGGGTTGAGACTGAAGCCTCCTGGCCCAGCGTCACCTTCCCTGCCACGCTCCAAGCAGATCCTCTCTGCCTCTTTCAGCTCAGCTCTTGGGAATTTAAGTTTAGCATCAGTAAGGTGCTATAGAAAAACAGTCCAGCATGTCAGCCATCGTTAGCTGTACTGCAGGGGCTTGGCGAGAGAATCCTGCCTGAACTGAACTGGCACCTCAGCATCCAGGAGGGAAAGTAAATCCAGAACAGCTTTCTCATAGCATTTTAAGGCAAGAAACGTGTCTTCCAACCATGGTTACACCTGTGGCTTTGTACAGTATTCCAACATTTTTAAGCAAGAAAATTTAACAGCTTCTTGCTAGTTACAGTGCAAGTATCACAGTAGCATCTCAGGACTGAAGAGAATCATTCTAAGCCAAGTTGATGACAAACACAATAGAAACACATTTTTCCTTTATCCTGTTGCCAACATGGCACTTCGGGTTTGCTATAGGGCAAAAGCCCTGACATGAAAACAAACCTCAGTAGCCAATCTCAAAGATGCAAGCCACTTTTCCTCCACATCCTGTCTCCAAAACTACTTCAAGCAGAGCTTTGCTCTGCATCATGGTGCAGGTCAGCAGAATCCTCCTCCAATGCTTCCTTCTCCCTTTACACTAGATGAGGCCAAGGCACAACCACCATGAAAAAAAATTGGCAAAAATACAAAAGGTTAGAGCTTTTCCAACAGGTATGCCTATATCAATAATAACTGTCAGGACAAAAGTAAACTGAAGTGACATTATTATTAATTTAAATAGCACAAGGAAATCTCATGACTGAAGAAGAATTATTCACACAGCAATGCAAAGCTGTTTACCATATCCATTTTCATGTAGTACCTATAGTTTTCATATGATTGTCATTTGGACATATGGCATTTTTTCCATTCCTAGTTTTCAAGATGAGAAATTTAGGCATCTTTATGTGCGCATAATACCAGCAAATCACTCTGACAAACTGACAGAAATTTCAGTTCTAGGAAGACATTCAACCGTTACCTGCCTGTTAACTTCCAACAATTTCTGGACCAAAAAAAAGCCACACAGTACAGCTCATTAGACTGGCAGGAGTCTAGTAGTTTTCTGCAAAAACATTTTTCATACTGACATATCCAAAGAAAACTTCAAATTTAGACAGCATAACAGCACTTGATACAATAGGTTTTCCTGAGAGAACTCACCACAAACCATAACCAACACCTATTCAGTCTCTTCTGCTTTCTGTTAGTACCCAGTAACAAATGAGAGAATAAACATTTCTGAGTGCTACCTCCTGCTTCTGTAGGATGTACAAACCTCCATGAGATAAGATTCAGCTTTTTGCTTTCGAAGATTTAGGGTAGATATAAGGAAGAAATCCCTTACTGTGTGAGTAGTGAGGCACTGGGACAGGCTGCCCAGGGAAGCTGTGGCTGTCACATCCCTGGCAGTGTTCGAGGCCAGGTTGGACAGGGCCTTGAAGGACCTGGTCCAGTGGAAGGTGGTCCTGCCCACGGCAGGGGGTTTGGAACTTGATGATCTTAAGGTCCTTTCCAACCCAAACCATTCTGTGATTAGAATCATACAATAGTTAGGGATGGAAAGGACCTTAAGATCATCAAGTTCCAAACCCCCTGCCATGGGCAGGGACACCTCACACTAAACCATGCAACCCAAGGCTCTGTCCAACCTGGCCTTGAACACCGCCAGGGAAGGAGCATTCACAACTTCCTTAGGCAACCTGTTCCAGTGCCTCACCACCCTTAAAGAACTTCTTCCTTGTATCTAATCTAAACTTCCCCTGTTTAAGTTTGAACTCATCACCCCTTGTCCTGTCACTGCAGTCCCTGATGAAGAGCCTCTCCCCAGCATCCTTGTAGGCCCCCTTCAGATACTGGAAGGCTGCTATGAGGTCTCCACGCAGCCTTCTCTTCTCCAGGCTGAACAGCCCCAACTTTCTCAGCCTGTCTTCATACAGGAGGTGCTCCAGTCCCCTGATCATCCTCGTGGCCCTCCTCTGGACTTGTTCCAGCAGCAGTTCCATGTCCTTTTTATGTTGAGGACACCAGAACTGCACACAATACTCCAGGTGAGGTCTCACGAGAGCAGAGTAGAGGGGCAGGATCACCTCCTTCGACCTGCTGGTCACGCTCCTTTTGATGCAGCCCAGGATACGGTTGGCTTTCTGGGCTGCGAGCACACACTGCCAGTTCACACTGAGTTTCTCATCAACCAACACCCCCAAGTCCTCTGCAGGAGTGCTCTGAATCTCTTCTTTGCCCAAACTGCAGCTGTGCCTGGGATTGCCCCGACCCAGGATTCACAGCTGGTCCAGTGCTTTGGAGCTCCCAAGCCTTTATTGACACAGTTTGAACATAGAGATTAGTTTACAGGGACACCCTGCAGCAGTGCCCAGTGTGTGGCCGCCATGGGCAGGGAGATCCCCCTGGGCTTCCTGGGCACAGGCACTGCCTCAGGCCAGCTCCCCAAAGGCCTTTCTGCAAGGGATGCTGGGCAAAAGGGCAGCGGCAGCAGGGCTGCAGTGGGCAGGGCTGTGGGGGCCCCGTCACCACCGTGTCATAGTGCCACTACCCACCAACACAGCATCACAATGCTCTGGGGCAGTATAAGGCAGCGTCCTCCCGAGTCCCACTGCCAGAGTGCCCGGCTTTGCCACCAGGACAGAGCTGGCAGCCTGAAGGCACCTAAGAGGAAGTCCTTGAGGCACCGGTGGAATTACTTGGAGGGGCAGAGGGGGGAAGACTGCCCGAAGCTGTGGGAGGTTCTCTGCTGCAGTTCCAGCTCCTGGAGGGGCCATGCTCACAGCTCATCTGATGGATGGAAATCCTGCTTCAGTCTTTGGGGAGCTCGCTGCCCTCATCTTCTTCTGGGGAGACAGTGGCAGTAGCCATAAGAAATAGGATCCACAGATGGCCAACTGCTTTGGAGCTCCAACTGCCAGGCACAGGAAGGATTCTTGCCCCCAGGGTTGATCAGGCCAGCGGCATTTTGCTGTTCTTGGGAGCCCCTCAGATGGCTCCAGGTGGAGGCAGAAAAGGCAGAGCCAGTGTCCCCTTAGAGGCATAACCAGCCCGTGGACCAGGAGCAGGTCTTGCTCACATGCTCAGGGAGTAGCCGATCGCCAGTGCTGGGGTCAGGAAGGAATTTTCCCCCGGGGCAGATTGGCACCGGTCCCCGGGGGTTTTTTGCCTTCCTCTGAGCACTGAGCATGACCACTTGTCAGGGCTCCTCTGGTCCTGGTGCTCCGGGTTATCGCCTGGTGCTCATGCACCACAAAGGTGGCCCCTCGTGTCCTGCAGCTGGGGGGGGAAGGCTTTATTGCCCCCAGGGTGGACTAGCAAGTGTCCCCGGGGTTTTTTGCCTCCTCCGCAGCCGAGCACAGCCCCTTCATGGGGCTCCTTTGGGCCATTGTGGCCCAAAGGCAGCTGCTCGTGCTCCACGCAGGTGGCCCTCGTGCCCCGCATCCGGGGGGAGGCAGCGTTCAGCACTCCCAGGGTGGCCCCAGCGTGGCCCCGGGACTCCCAGGGTGGCCCCAGCGTGGCCCCGGGACTTGCTGCTGTCCTCTGTAGCACTGAGCACCACCCCAGTCAGGTCTTCCCTGGCCCTTTCTGGCCGGGTTCTTGCGATCCTCTTGCACCACCACAGCACCGCTCCTGCCCCGGCTTTCCTTTGTCAGGCTGCAAGGGATGCGGCAGCCTGCTGCTGGCTGCGCGTGTGCATCGTGTTAATGCTTGTGAGCATCAGCTCTGAGCGATTTAGAAAAAGAAAATATAATCTAAACTAGACTAAAATTAACTAAAATAAGATAAATAACTTTATTTATAAATAAATGAAATACTCTTTCCATCCATAACCTTTCTGATTTGTGTCTTTGAATGGGGTTTTGGTGCTGAAAACCCCTTGACTTCCTAATGTCTACATTAAACCTCTCCGGGCGCAGCTCTGAACCATTCCCACATGTCCTACCAATGGATCCCAGGGAGAAGAGACCAGCACCTCCCTCTCCATTTCCCCTCCTTGGGAAGAGCTGTAGAGAGCGATGAGGCCTCCCCTCAGCCTCCTTTTCTCCGCACCAGACAATCGCGGTGTCCTCATCCGCTGCTCACAGGACCCGCCTTCCAGCCCTGTCACCAGCTTTGTTGCCCTCCTGGGTGCATTCAGGGACCTTCATGTTCTTAAATGGTGGCACCTAGCACTGCACCCAGTGCTCCAGCTGAGCCTGCACCAGCACTGATTACAGCAGGACAATCCCCTCTTCCTCCTTTGTTTGTTACTAGCTCCCCGCTCCCTGGGTTACTGCCCCCCTCCTTTTCTGTATGCGCTGTGATGGACGCCTGGGGCCCCTGCACAGCTCGGGCCCGGAGCAGGCAGCCCAGCTCCCTCCCAGCTTCCCCGACACCTTCCAGCCACTGACAGCGCCCCGCGGCTCAGCCCCTGCTGCAGGAGGGCCTCCCCCAGGGCACCGAGCGCAGCCCTGCCCGTGGCGCGCCCTCCCCTCACGACCCCGGTGCAGGCGCTCTCTGCCCCCGAGCTCCGCGCTGCAGCCTCCCCTCCCATCGGCTCTGCCTGGGGCCGACGCTGCCGCAGCCGGGGCAGCCGGGGCAGAGCTCCCGGAGCGGGCCCTGGCCCTGAGGCGAGCGCGCTCAGGGCGGCGCCGTCCCTCCTGGCACTCGGTGTCTGCCGCCGCTCCGAGCAGAGGCTCCGGGGCGCGGGGTTTCTCCTCGCTCCTCTCCGGAGCCGCTCACCTCCGGAAATGCACCGCGGTGCAGAGCAAAGCTCTGCTTGGAGTCGTTCTGGAGACAGGCCGTGGAGCAGAGCCGCTTGCACCTGTGACGTTACCGAGGTTTGTTTTCATGAGGGCTTTTGCCCTAGAGCAAACCCACAGTGCCAGGTTGGCAACAGGATAAAGGAAAACAGTGTTTCCGCCGTGTTTGTCATCAGCTCAGCTTAGAATGATTTTCTTCAGTCCTGAGATGCTTCTATGAGACTCTGTGTGATCTGAGAGAAAAAAGAAAATATGTTCACTGCATTGGGGATCAGGCAAGAATGACCCTGGTGGAGAAGGGATTCTGTGCCTTGATGCTCCTTTACTGCAGATCCCAGGTGCCAGACAGTATTCAGTTAAGTAGCAGCCTTAGCAGTAACATTGACAACACATAGGACAGTGCACAAGGGCACTCCTTTGGCTCAAGGAAGTTCCAGTTTGTGGCTGAACAGTTGTTCCAGAAAATCTCCAGGACATGGCTGAAAACAATAACCTTCACATCCTGTGGTGGAAGAGGCCAGTAACAGATTGGCAGGGGAAATTTAGGTTGCATGTCCCTTACGTAGTTTTGGTTCTTGTGCAGTTTGAAATGGCATCAGTATAACTTTGGTATTCATCTGAGAAAGGCTTAGGTGGGAGAGCAGCTGGCAGCCGCTGCTTATCCAAGGTAAGCTCTGTCCGAAGGGCATCAATTTCCAACATCTCCAAACAAAATTTGTTTGAAACAAAAACAAAACGATGTTTTGAAGTTTTTCATGTTGCAGCGCACCCAAGATACAGTTGTGTTCTCATAGGGATGTTAGTAACAGCAGTAATAAAATCACAGCGAGAGATGATAAGGTACCATAGCAATGGTTGCAGGGAAAGTCAAGATCATTTCAGAAAGGAGTGCTCTGGAAAGATTAGCTTTTAGAAACCTCTCCATTGCCTGCCTAGACAAAGCCCTTCCACTGGTTGTAGTTTCCCCTTCTAAAGCGGAACATTATTTAGGATAATATTTATAGTGAACAGTCATCCACTGGAACAACCTCCCCAGGGACATGGTAGATGTGCCATCCCTGGAGGCATTCAAGGCCAGGCTGGATGTGGTTCTCAGCAACCTGATCTAGTTGAAGATGCCCCTGCTCATTGCAGGGAGGGGAGGGACCTTTGAAGGTCCCTTCCAACCCAAACTAGTCTATGATTCTATGACATGGTAGAGTCGATGCGACTGGACAGAGTGCTAGGTAACCTCATCTAGGCTCCCTTTCCCAGAGAAAGCTGGACCAGATGATCTTTCAAGGTCCCTTCCAGCCTGGGCTGGTCTGTGGTTCTATGAGCTTGGGGATACTGGGAGACTGAAGAGAGACATTTCTTCTTTGTGTGACCACCATCATAGTCACAACCAGCATCTGTATTCCTTTTGAAATCCACTAGAACCAATCATTACCCAAAGAGTAAGATGCTGACTTGCCTAAATGGGATTCACACAGTAGGGATAAATCACACAAGAGGCAGCCTAAGAGTACTGAACACCAGAGAATCATGTTACGATAAAGAGGTTTTGTGAAGTCAGAGAGGACTCCATAATGGCTGATTACCTCCATGTGCAATTCTTATCAAATAGGCAATTACACAGTAAAATTACTCAGGTTGATTCAATGCATCATGAATGCTACTATCACTAGTGTTAACACAGAGTAGATGTACTCACTCTGCAGCTAAAGCAAAAAACCTCTCCTTCCTGAAAAGCTTAATCACCATTTACACATCTGAACAAAATCCTGATCTTTTAGAAACTCTATATGCAGCACTGTAACCCTCCATGCGTATGTGTACATATATAAATGTATGTTTTTAGATGTTATCCATTTTTTATTTACCATAACAACTTGACCTAGGACCTATTTTATCTCCTTCCCTTTTTTTTTTTAACCCATCTAAAGTACCCTACCAAAAGATTATGTGCCTTTACAATTAGGCACCAAACACAGTGATCAGGGGTGAAGGGGGGCGGGGGGGAGGAGTTTCAAGTACTTTCAAGAACATATACAACATATTTCAAAAATAAAACCTAGCTTCCTCTTAACCAGTGGGTTTGGTGTGAAGGGACACTTGTGGACAGGACAGCTGATGAGAAACTTAACTGGCTCAAGCTTGCAACAAAATAATCCTGGTAATAGAGGGGCATAAAACCGTATTTCTCAGGATGTTGGGATGCCAATAAAATCACAGGATCTCACAATTTGTCTTAAAAGGATCTGAGAAAGAGAGAAGGGGCCATGGAATGAAGAATTCCTTTTCCCACACCAGTAAAAGTTATTTTCTTTCAGATATGCATCCTTGTCCCATCAAATACAGGTCTCTGCCATGCAGACATTTTACAGACTTACCTACAAGTAATTCTGTTCCTGACACACAAAACCTGTCTCCAAAAACCCCATTCCTACACGTTCTGTTGCAACTAAACTTTACACAGAGCCTAGCATGGTGAGTATCTGGACACTGCTATGGCACCAAGAAAACCACTGCAGATTAATTTCAATTGACATTTATACTTTGGAAGTTTGTTGTAGCAATTATAAGGCATCCTCCAGGGGTCAAGTAGTCCATGTTAATACAGACTTTCAAAGCTGAAGTCATTCCTACTCATATTTTTTGCTAATACATAGAACATTTTCATAAATACGATAGGCACAGACAGGATTTTTACAACCATCAATCTATCTTCAGTGTCAAACACAGCAGCTCCTTTATCCTCAGCAAAAAGCTTTCGCGTGGTTCTGTGGCTCAGTCTGCTGCCCCAGAGCACCTTGTTCTTCAGCTACAGCTGGAAGTACAGATTTGTCTTTCAGGATTCCAGGCAGCAACATTTTTTATGGGGTTTTTTTTTTTAGTTTATTCCTTTTTGATATCAGCTGCTTTTTCTCTGTGGGAAAGATACTATCTTCTTGACATGCAAAAGTCCACACTGCACATCAATGTATGGAGAATGGAATGAAAGTGTATCAGCAACAATGCATTTGACCCAGCCATTATTTTTATCCCAGTCATGCAAACCTTGCCCATTATATACTAGGGCATGCTGCCTCCATGTGGCAGAACATGCTTCAGACATTCTTTGTTCCTGCGTTTCATGCAATCTTGTGTGTGACTATAAATTTTGTAAATCAGTTTTGGAAACAGAAGGAGTAGAACCCGTACATTATTTCTGTGAGAAAGGGCAATATGGGGATGAAAAAAAATAATCATATTGATACCCGTGCTTTTCACTCAAATACTCACCAGCAATGCACAGTACTGTACAAAGGCTATATATATATATATATGTATATATATATAAAAAGAATGCTTTCTCAAATGTTTATTACGTGATGAAAGAATAATATTTGAAGAAAAATTCACATCCTGAACTTGATCAAAGGGGACTGCTGGCTCTTCAGGCCTAGTAGCTAAAAGCAAGACTTAAAGAGCTCTTTGAAAAATTACATAAAGCTGTATCACATTCATTTTTCAGCTCATAATTGGTTTGATTCAAACTTGACTGAAGACCATAAAAGTTGCTTTACCATTAGACCAGCTATCTGATTAAAGTAGCACTAACACTTTGTTATGGGTACAGGGTTTTTACCACGACTAAAATGGAAATACTTTGTGAAATTGGTATATTTTCTTGCACACCACACTCACTCCCCCGAAGCCCCAACTTCCACCTACTTTATCAATGTTGTTAGATACAAGACCTAAAGAAGATAAAAAGCAAGACAATTACTCTGGTGCCCATTTGTGTCTTTACATTTCAGTCTCCACCAGCTGACTGCAAATGCATTCCACCTCACTGTGAACAAGGTCGTCAGATGTAATTTCCAGACTGGAACGAAGAGACATAGTATGGCTGAAAGGGTTTTGTAAATCACCAATGCCGTGATATTTAGGATCTCCCTGCTTTGGTTAAGATGTGTTATGACGCTTTTGTCAAATCTCAGTCTTACTGCATAAAATACACAGCGCAAGGAGGTGCTAAATTTATGGTGAGATTTGTTTAATTTTTTTTTTTTTTTAAGACAGTGCAAGGTCTGGAGACAGTGTGAGAACCTCAAGGTTAGGGTGTTGCAGGGTGCTATGCCAATTTTAGCTTACATTTCCTTGTATAAACATTTGCCCATCTCTGTTTGGTATCCAGCAAACAATCCTATTAGAAATTTTCCAAAAGTCTCTGTGTTTTTGTCTCTGAGGACTGTCCATTTCAAAATTTGTCAAAGTATAAATTAGTAGCTATACATCTGTTGTTGTTGCTCTGTTTGAACCTGTTGCTGTCCTGACTGCTGTTGCGTTGGCTGTGCCTGGGGCTGCAAGACATCAGTCTGAGGCACTGACCTCCACGTCAGAGGATGCTGTTCTGTTATCTGGTTCCCTAGAGGAGCAATGGAGTTCACCAAGGTGGTCAGGTTTATAAAATGGGCCACAGACTGAGGATTGGCTGCCTCTGGCTGCGGCTGGATCTGAATGTCATTTTGGCGGTTGTGCAGCATGGCAGAACCACTGACAGTGTCAAACGTCACGGTGAGAATTGAGTTGTCCAGCTGCAGCTGGCGTTCAGGAGCTGTCAGATGTCCCACAGCCACAGGCTGGAGGTTTGTGAACTGGGTTCCAGCTGCCGTTGTAATGGGGGTAACAGTGATATTTGTCATCCCGACAGAACTGGAAGGGGCTGTGACATTTGGGTCGCCAAGGGTGACCACCACCTGAGGAAAAACAGAAAGGTAACTCAGCCTTATATCTTGCAGATGACCACCATATATCAAGCATCAAGAAAGATCACCTGAGTGCTCATGGGCTGAGATTGCTACTGCCAGCAAAAGAAATCATACACATAGAGGGGAACACAGAAAGCTTGGAATATAACAACTTCCACAGAGAAATAAGAATGTAATGGGAGGGAGGCATACACAGTATTCAAAACAAGCAGCCAAATTAAGTTTCACATTTTCAGTCACAGGTTCAGCCAGTTAGTGCTCTGGCAAACAAGGAGGTGGTAACACCAAAAGAAATAAAAACAAACATAAGGAGCGTAATGGTCCAACTGCTTGTTTTTTAAAAGTCCGTGTTCACCTTCATATTACCACAATTTATCATATTAGCTCTAGATGTTCCCATCAGTTTTTTCTGTTTGCTATCAGGAGAAAAGAAGGGCTATCCCTCTAAGCAGAGCTGCTACCCATCACATTGCTACTGGAGCTCACCTGCTGGATGCTCTGGACAGCTGAATTAGTCTCATCTCCAACATTCCCCGTGAATTCACCTTCCTTCTCTGTGTATTCACTGAAGGCAGGGTCCTCAGGCACTTGAGCTTCCTCCTCCTCACCTGACTTTTGTTTTCGTTTCTGACCACGTTTAGGAGCTTTCATATGCTGTTTCCCTTCCGGTAATTCTCCCTGTTCCAAGGCTAATTCTGGCTGGAGAAACACATTTTAACAGCACCCATGTTAACCAACAAAACATAACAGTTTGCATCTGCTTACACATGTTAAGCTGGGGCTGACTCTCTAAAAAAGCACATTTTTTGTCCATCAGCCTGTGCCCAGCTATGTTATGTACCAAAAAAGTAATGTCCCCTCCTCACCCTTCAGTAGCTGCCACCAAAGTTCTGCAATAAGGAATTTACCTGAACAATCCCAATTGAGGAGGCATCAATGGTAGTAGTCTCTGGCAGCTGCTCTAAATCATCAATCCTCACAGACAGAATCTGTAGGCAAAGGGGTATCTGCTGGTTAACTGCAGCAGTTCAACAATGACAACCACAGTCAAACAATAAAGCAGTGCCCTAATAAATCCTGTCACAAAGCAAAAATGATGCAATCTAACATATTACACATATCATTTAATACAAAGGCATTAACCATGGCTTTAAAAAAATAACCTTTTGGCATCTAATATTTTTCTTCTTGCTGAAAACCAGCAAAGTTTAAAGATGACAGTAGAAGAATATGTTGATTTTTATAGTCTAGGTAGAACACAAGTGATAAATTCTACAGAAAACAATGTGTTTGAAAAATATTATTTTAGCATTTCTATTTATAAACCTATCAACTGTGTCCTACTCCATTATTTGCAGCTGAATCTATAAATCTCAGCTTATCAAAGAACTGAAACAAATTGCCCTCTGTATTGCAGATATATAGCTGCATTTTTAATCAAAAAATCAATAAAGAAAGCTTTTTGTTAACTTCTTCCCCATGTCATGATAATAAAATGTTCATGGCAAAGCAATACTAATGATAAAAAAAAAAAGCCTCAAAGGGAACAGACAAGCCTCAGTCAACCTAAACAAGAAATGCTGAGGAGAAACACAATAGCTATTCAGAAATTTAGAACACAGAAAAGAACCCCTTTGGGTTAGACAAAACATGCCTCTAATCCAGATTCTCTGCAGTCAGCAATCATCTTTAATACTAAGAATAATTTTGTACCATCAGCAGATGCTGCCATCATGTCTCTATTCACCACCTCTTTCAGAGCACTTCTGAATACAGAGAACACAATGGGGAAAAAAGAATCAATTATACTCACTAATGGATGAAGACAAAACAGGAAAAAATATACATTTAAGCTGGGGCAGCAAAAGAAAAGGGATTTAAATAATCAGAACTTCAATTTTAGGGGCTGACAATTGATATGTTTACTACTGAAACATAACATAATGAAAGGGCTGATTCAGTTAAGTGCATGCTTAACAGACACTTGCTAAAACGCCAAACTAACTTACCTCTGGATGTTTACGCCTCATATGTCGACTCATGGATGCTCTGGTAGAAACCTTTGTCCCACACAGCTGACAGCTCTGGGCTTCTACCTTATCATGAGTAAGCTGGATGTGCTTCTGCAGCATGTAATCAGTGACATACTTCTTATCACAGACTGAACATGTCCACTGTTTTCCTACTGGTGGCAGATGGAGGGAAACGCTGTTATCAACAGCCCCAAAGATGAGGATTGTATTGTCAGCATCACAACAAGAGGAACAATTTTATGTTGGTAACATGCCGTGTAACACTAGTTCCGAGACTGGCAAGTCTACAGCAAGCCTAGGAACAAAATTAAGATACTGTCTTTGGATACTGTTTGGAAGAGGGTTTACCTGTATGAATCAACTTGTGAGTCTCCATTGTATTTCTTTCACTAAATGTCTTGCCACAAAGCTCACACATGAAATCCTTGATTCCTGCATGAAGAGCACATTTAGCATTCAGAGTGAAAACAGTTTAAGGTATCTGGGACTATTCCAAATCTCATATTAACTAAAAAAATACTAAGGAAATCACAGCCAAATAAGAAGCACCAGCGCAGCTTCACCAGCTAGTTTTATCTAAGCCATGCCACCATATCTGTCAGAAAATGAATGCAAAGGAAACTGATGTGGGAAGTAAAATTTTGTTTTCATTTTCAGGAAATGAGAACCTGAAGACTAACTTAAAACAAATCAAACACTCTAGACCTATCCTAGACCAAAGCAACCTCTCTTAAAAAGCAAAACACAAACCCATCTAAACTATGTATTTTCATTGCATATCAGGTGGTCTTGGCTGACAAAAGCTCAAATCTCACTTTTCAAAAAGCAGAATATGCATATTTTTATTAGTTTTCCTTTTACTCTCAGACCATTGTACATTAAGAATTCTTTCAGGAAGGATTTAACTGATTCAGTGCAACTTCTGTACATCTTTAGAGACCTCACCTGTGTGTCTTTTGTAATGTTTTAACATGTTGACTTTCTGTGCAAATTTTCGGTGACATTCCTTGCATTCATATTCTTTAATCCCTTTGTGAAGTTTCATGTGGTGACGAAGTGCATGTTTCGTCTTCATTCCTGTGAGATAAAGGGTACAATGTGACAATTAGTCCATTGCTCCCACCTTAAAGGAGAACTTGGTATCAACATGTTGTTAACCAAAAGCTCTAAGATAGTATTTGCTGTGTGTCCACAATTGCATATTTTTAATTGTTCAGGTAGCAGTGTACGTTATCATTATTATTTGAATTCCAGGAAAAAAGCTCTGGAAAACATCTAAGTAAACAGTGAGGAAGAAGCAAAACAGCAAGGACAAGCAAATACAAGACACCATTAGAGATGTCAGACTTACTGCCTGCCACTAAAATACCAGTTCAGATTTGTTCAAGTTATAACGAGAACAATTCGAAAAGTCAAAGCAACCTTGACTCTTTAAGCTCTTACAGAGAGAAATTACTCTATTTCTTAAGCCTGAAAACAACCTAGAATGGAAAAATTAACTTGTATTCACTTTTGTGCTGCAGATGCATTGGAACTCAGTCAGGCAAGCACTCCTCCACCTGACAGAAGCAAATTTTATCAAAATTAATTTTGGCTTGCAGGCCATGAAACAAAATTGTATAAAATTAGGGATAGTTTATGCAACCATAAGGCTTTTGATTAATATAGTTTCTGCCTCTCAAATCTGCAGGATTTACAGCACTCCAAGGACCTTCCCAATATTCTAAGAATGGAAGTTCAATTCTGAAGTTTAATTCAGATATTCACCTGCTATTCAGTATCACAATTAACGGAAAATGAGGCATTAGACATACCTTTGCCACATTCTGCACACAAGTATTCTCGGATATTATCATGGACTCGCATATGTTCTTTTAACATGTCTTTTCTAGCAAATGATTTGCCACATTGCTCACAAGCATGACTTTTTACACCTTAAAAATAAATTTGAAAGACAACATAAACAAAAAAAGATGTTAATGAAAAATGTGCATCTCCTAAAATCTGACTAATTAGAGGGCAACAGTCCACCTGTGTTGTCAACCACATCTTTCATGCATATTGTAGCTCAAACTAAACCAAAACACTTTGGAGTGAGAGAAAAGCTGGCTTTTGGTGTGAAATCTGAGGTAGGAACATACTGAATAGCATGAAATAATAATGAGCTGTTAAAAATGATTTTGCAGTAGCAGTTTTCAGCCTATGTAATGGTGAGAAGATAGCATGGATAAGAGTTTGGGAGGAACAGAATTTAGAATTAGGATTTGTAGCAGGTGAATCCTGCATATTATTAATGAGGATCCTGGATTGTGTGCCTAGACCAAATATCTTCATTAATACTACCTGCTTTAGAAAAAAGCACAAATATAACATTTATCTTATTGTAACTTACAGTAAAAACACATAACTTGCTTCCTCCTGAAAAACATAAGGCAGGCACCGGCAACATAAAGTTCTTTTTAATACTGATAATAATAAAGAAACACAACATCTTTACCTGTATGTATAAGCTTATGTCTTTCCAGATTTCCTATACTGTTAAAGATCCTTCCACAGATTTCACATGGATGGATGTATCTGAAAACAGACACCAGAAACCATGATTCTTTTCTTGAGACAGAGGTGGTTTTCAGGCATTTCTGTTAGTAACTGCATGCCATTTGGAAATATTTATTACTACAAAAGTTCCCTGAAACATAAATTTATTTTTTTAAATGAGGCTCAGGAAACCCATAAGTTCACTGCAAGCTTGGAGCAGTCAGGCACTGCTAAATCTTCAAATGATACTCTTTAGAAAGTATTCACCAAAATCACAGATTTACACTTTACGAACCCCAAACTAAGCATCAGCGTGGAGTGAATCATTAGTGATATATATTTAAAGCTTTTAGTAAGCATTTTAACACCCATTATACAGTTTCAGATATTTTAGTACAGCCCAGTTCTCTACAAGCATCAGGTGGCAGAGCCACTGTAACTTCAGAAAGATAGCTTCACTTATCAGTCCAACACATCATCTTACTTCTGCACATTAGGATCAGGCAGGTTTTCCCGATGAATGACCATGTGCGCATGGTAAGTTGCCTTCAAGGCAAAACGTCGGTTGCAAATGCTACAGCCATAGCCTTTCTCCTTGTGCACGTCCATGATGTGCTTCAGATACTCCTTCCCTCTGCCGAAAGTCAGCTGCAGAATGAACCAATAGTGAATGAAAGGGGAAAAATGTTCTTGGGAACAGCAACAATCTAGCAACACATTATGACATCTAGAGTCAGAGCTAGCAGACAAATACCCTCTGCATCACTAAATGAAAAATCTGTGAAAGCTGGATTTAGGCTTGAACACCTTTGGCCATTACAAGCACACTGCTAAAGGATATTAGTTAACTCATTTGGAAAACTAGTTTGAGACAGTATCTCTGCTTCCTATGCTGCACAAGTAGAGGACCTCTAATTACTTGTGCACTAAGGAACAGCCTTGGAGAGAGCCGTGTCCAACCTCCACTAGCTGTCAAAGCAAGGATGCCACAGATGGAAAAAATGTCTTTTAGGCTGTAGGGGCATGGTAGAGGCATCTACTCTGCATAGTAAGCACTGGCACTAGCTCCAGAAGAATTGGTATTTCTAGGCCCTGCAGGCAGTGATTGTAGCTCATCTCCTGGAAGAGCTACAACTACAACAGATAGGTGCTCCACTACTCGGCTCCCTGGGCTAAGTAACCCTGCATACGCATATATGCTCCAACATCTCAGGAGAAAGGGCCATAATGGCACAATGTTTTGCTCTGATTTTAGAACTAGTCAGGCTATTTCTGACAGCACTGCACAGCTTAGTGACAGTATATTTGGGATGAGAAAAAAAAAAAGAGATTCTTAAAAAGCTCAGAAGAGATATTTCACTAAGACTCGTTCATATGTTGCTCTCCTTTAGAGATGTGTGAACAGATATTTTCAGCCAAAAAGAGACTCCCTGTCTCATTACAGCTAATATTCATTTTCCACAGCTGTTGCCTTACACAACTGTTTGCTTCACAAACACCTGCAAAAGTGCTAAAAGACCCAGTTCCAAAAAGAGCTTTGTCATCTGAATGGCACAACTGCCCTCATTTGGAAGCATACAATTTTATATAGTTTAAGAACCCATTAAGTGTCAGGCATTAAATCAACACATTGAAAGTAAGCATGTAATTAACTGCTGCAATACCCATCTTCTTATGCTCAGTGGCATAAGCTTAAAATCAGTTTGCACTTAAAACCAGTTCACGTGTAGGAACAGAAAACTCAAATATTATTATCTTCATGTCTTTAAAATGAAGATAAATTGAACACTTTCACGACATTAAGTGTAGACTGTGAAATAAGCTCTAATTTCAAGGGGCCAAGTTAGTGGTTTAAACACCAAAATTCCACTGTCCCTGTGTCAGTTTGGCTAGTTTTGCTGTTCTCAGTGGTTGCTATTGCATTCCGCCTGCCCCAGCACAGTGTGCTTGCCCACTAAGGCCACAGACTCCAAATGGGCCTTAAAGACTCCATTTTTCCCCATTACTACTTTCCAAAATGGCAAAAGCCATGCAGTATGAGGTTTAAAAAGTCTTCCTCTCTCAGCTGACAGCTGAGTAAAGTATGTTCCAGCAGTACTTCTAATGCCACCCTGTTAGTAATGAAAGTAAGCCATGAATAACCAGTGACACTTAACATAAGCAGCAGTCTTAATCCTCCAAATTAGATATCCACTCGAGGACCACCTGATCTCATCAAAGTTAATCAATTTGTGGACTGTATAATTCAGAAATGCTGTAGCTATTTTAATTTGCATATAATTAAAGGATAGTGTAAGATCTGAATGTTCCTTTCTTTCTCCAGTTTTGCTTGCTTGCTTCCTTCCACACAGATAAATGTATGTATTTGCATTTCTCTTTTTAAGAGTTCAGCATTCACCTTACAAAACACCACCTCAAGTCTTATGCAACAGCATCAACTTCACAGATTAGAGGTAACAAGCACAGCAGAAGAGAGCAGACCTGTGGACTGGCCTTCTGTTTGTGAACCCTTAATGTTACTTAAAATTCTGACTGATTTATGGACATCTCTACTCCCTCCTCCCATCCAAAACCAAGTTAATTTGAAAGTATTTAAAGGTACCTGGCACCTTTTGCAGCTATACTTGTGAGGCTCAGAATCTGCACTTTCATCAGAGTTGTCATCGTTTTCCTCTGATGAGATTCCAATTTTACCAATGAACTCTTCTCTCTGGTGATCATCCATCAGTGCTATGTCCTGTGTAGGGTGGGAAAGAATATTATGTTTTAATGGATTAAACTTCTATTTCAAAAGGTAATGCCTGGTAAGTTTTGTTGCCATGCAGCATTAGCAATTGCTGTAATATTATTTATTTAAAATACCCTGCTGACTCATTCAATTCAGGTAAACAAAGTTTCTCTGTCCATGACTAAACAAGGAGAAACTGTTTATCCACATAAATAATACTCTATTTATTACGTACAAACTGAGCATTGTAATAGGTTGTCCAGAAAGGTTGTGGAGTCTCCTTCCCTGGAGATACTCAAGATCCATCTGGACACAATTGCTGTGTAATGTGCTCTAGGTGACCCTGCTTTAGCAGGGAGGTTGGACTAGATGACATCCGGTAGTCCCTTCCAGCCTCAACCTTTCTGTGATTCTGTGAACTCTAATGTTAGCAGAGACTGCACTGGGACAGTGTTACATCCATAAAAGCATCTTTATGAAAACCACTGAGTAATACAATTCCCTTTCAATTAAATTCCTTATAATTCAGTGCTATCTTAGGGACATTAAAATAATCTAGGTTTGATTAAGCACTATTAATAAGGGTATTTTTGTGATTTAGAATACTTTGATAAAACCAGGTAAGAAACTTGATACATAGGCAGTTATGCTAGCATATACAAGAGAATCACAATCAGTGGCATGGAGAGGGCAGGAACAGTTAGTTCTCGTTTGTTTTTTCCCCACAAAGACAGGGCATGACAGTAACCCCTCAGCCCAACCAAACTACAACTAGAACATGTCTGCAGCCTAACTGATAAATTATTCTCTCCACTTTAAACTAAGCAACCTCTGTGATTCACAAAAGATCACAGAGGTGGTTGTCCCACAGCATTCAGAAAAGTGCTCTGCAGTGACAGCTGAAATAAGTTAAAATGTGGTAGTCTACATACTCTGTAGCAATCCAGATGTAGCGAAAGAGCCATGGGTAAATCAGAGCACAACTGGTGAGCCTGCTGTAGAAACATCACTGCACAGGGTATGTA
Organism: Lathamus discolor; assembly: GCF_037157495.1. Taxonomy (NCBI): domain Eukaryota; kingdom Metazoa; phylum Chordata; class Aves; order Psittaciformes; family Psittacidae; genus Lathamus; species Lathamus discolor. Next base: position 34,848,402 of record NC_088887.1, read on the forward strand.
TTCACTGTTCTGTTGCCACTATGAACATGTGACCATAACAGTCTCAGTGTATTTATTGATATGTCCGAGTGCCTGTTAAATAACATACCTTTTTTTGAATAAATTAACACAATACCTTAAAATGGACGTGAATGTGATCTCTCAACACATCCACCCTGAAAAATTTACGTCCACAGATTTCACAAGTGTATTTCTTGTCTCCATGTGTTAACAGGTGTTTGTTCATATTGCTTCTACATGAAAATACCTAAAAGAGAAGGAGGAACGAAAAGGGGTTGTATCCTGTCCACCAGGGCTGCAGTTCTTTGCAAGTTATTCAGTGGATAGCACAGAACAAATTTACTGTCCTGTTTCATTCACTCTGGCCAGAAACACGTAGGAACTCCTGTTATTCAGCCAGCAGGCTACCTCAGAAGCTGCTGGCACAGCAAAATACAGGTTTACAATTCCAAGGAGCTGGCTGAAATTGGCCATTCATCAGAGGCAGACTTCCAAAAACGCGGCACCAGAATTACATAGGGTAGATTTAGAAATATTTAGATAGTGTCTTTTGAGTCACTGATGTTCCACCTATCTATAAAAAGACACATCCACAGAATCTACCTCCATTGATATGTAACATAACCAAAGCATCAAAATGAAAGGTCTACACACCAGCTTGAGTTGCTTGAGTACATCTTGCACTATAAAATCATTAGTTAAATTCACAGTCTTTGTACCTGTGATAACGGCAACTTAAGGTCATGAGTGTTAAACACCCAAATACAACAGTGCCATGACCACACCATGAATTCACTTTGATTTCTAATAGAAAATTATTCCCAGTGCACAGTCAGCTCCAGCTGTTTACATTCCAGCAGGAAAACTTCCCTCTAAGTGACATAAGCCATGACATTTCACTGGCAGACACAGAGACCATATTACACTCGACATTGTGCTACATGTCCTGAAAAAAAGTTGAGTCTGAACTTCAGTTTTGTTCTTCTCTTTGTCCTATCAGCTCCCACCAGCCATGGCCACAGTGGGCTTGGATATATAATGGGGCTAAGGCAGTTTGAAGAGTAATGTCTTAGCTGGATGACATGGTAACTCACTGGCAACTAACCTTGTGTCTGTCAGAGTTGTGAGGTAATATGACTTGGCACACACCTTAGTACAAGTCATTCACCTCAACTTTTTGGCGGACTGTGTGACTATCCAGGTAGGCTGCTACTGCGGTTTAATACACAGGTGATAACTTGTTATGCCACAGTAACTCATTTGAAGGTGCTGGGTTGAGGCACACCCTACCCCTGCAGTATCCTTGGAGCTACAATGCAGAGCTTTGCATGGTGCATGCTGGCAAAGACACGTACCTTCCCGCACACGGGGCATCCTGAAGGCTCCTTCTTGTAGCGAACCATGTTTTCTGTGTTGTGCTCAAAGTCTTCTCTTTTCACACGCCTCACCCCTTAACAGAACAGTCCCCATCAAAAAAACAAAACAAAAAAAAAATAAACCATGGTTTTCCACTCCAATCTGCATGCCCTTTCAGGTGAATACTGTAAAGAAGAGTGAAACACTGGGAAGAGCCTCAATGCAGAATTTAATTGCTAACAAAAGGATAACTTCAAAATTAAAATGGTGTCTTAAGAATATAAAAACAGTCAACCAAAGTGATGTATTATGGCTTAATGGTTTTTACACCAGTTATAAAGTGTCTGAAAACAAACACTTATTGTCAGCACATGGAAACAGGCACATCTAGTAGACCTTGACACTTCAATCTGATATCTGGCCCAGAAATTTCCCCTCACAGCCTCTAAGGAGAGAAGCAACCATCCTGCACCATCTTTTATGCTCCATGAGGATTTCACACCTCTTTCCCTGCTACTTTCAGGGAAGAAGAGGGCTGCTGATGTTCTGGTGACACTTAAACATGAGACGCCTTGCCATTGCCATTCAATCCATTGGTCTAGCTGTCCTCCAGCTCATGACAGAAAAGTCTGAATCACAGGAGCAGCTGGTGGCAGTTGGCTACTCCCACAGCACCAAATTAGACAATCTGGATGCTTTTCTTAAATCACCTTTGGTTTTATCACCTAGATTGCTAGAGACATTTTAATGCTTCGGCAATCTATTATCACGTAAGTTTTCCCAGGGTCTGCGTACCTATAACAACCTTAGATGTTTGAGATTTTGAACAGTAAACTCTTCTAGTCTCACTTTCATATATTCTCAAGAATTTGAAAGATAACATCACCCAGCATTCCCTTTATACTATATTTATACAATAATCACTTTCAGTTTTACATTGCAAGTTAATTCCCTGCCTTCAAATTTTCAAGTGACCACAATTCTTTTTTTTTTAAAGAAAGAATTCAAAGACAGAAAATGATGTAATTACAATCAGCTACTCTAAACTACTGCAGAATAAGCCAACAACCAGTCAGTGAGACTGAAAAAAAAGGTAAGTGCCTTTGAAAGGTAGGTGCCTATGAAAAACTAGGAAAATTTTTCATAGAATTAGACAACTGTTACTATTATTTTTAATAAATGTCACATTTCACTGCATCCTGATATTCAAGATCAGGCAATTAACAAAAACAATGACACAATCAATTCCTTTACCTTCCCACCTCTACTGCTGTTTCAAGAGTAGTAATTAGATTGATCTGTAGCATACTTACCTTCTAAGTGTCGTCTTTGATGGTCTAGCATGACATCCTTCCGGTAAAACATCTTATTGCAGATTTCACAGGCAAACTTCTTATCTCCATGCTTTTTCTTATGTTTTGAGAGATTACTGTTTGTAGAAAAGAATCTGAAACACATCTCGCACTGGAATGTCTTGTCATCTGTAAGCAAGAGAAACCATGCAGTTCTTTACAGATGAAAACAGACATTTTTGTTAGTTGCTTTGGTAGTTCTTCTGTTAGATCTGAATTTTAAAATGTAATCCATCTTTATATGGATTGAGGAGGGAAAAGCGAAAGCATGTATTCTTCTTTTACTATAGTGATATAGATGGTAGCAGCCTGGGGAACATAAAGAAAGGCTACAGAGCCCTGGGAGAAGTGGTTAGGGGCTCTGGAGCTCAGATTGTCTTTTCGTCAATTCTCCAGGATACAGGGGAGGACCTTAAAAAGGCTAGGAGGATTGGCCAGGTTAATAAATGGTTAAAAGGGTGGTGTCATAGTCAGGGGTTTGGGTGTCTTGAACACGGGACCCACGTTTGTAGGCCAGGTCTACTGGGGGCTGGTGGAGCTGCTCTGATGAAGGGGAAGAGTGGTTTTGGTAGGAGGCTTGCCAGACTGGTCAAGTAGGCTTTAAACTAGATGTGTTGGGGGAGGGGGGCATAATTCCATCTCAAAACACCCAGTCAGTTGCCAGCACCTATAATAAATGCTCGGAGCAATGTAGAGATATTCCAGCTGCTCCAGCCAACGAGCCGGCTTCATTTGGAGCTCAGCTCAGATGCCTCTATACAAACGCCCATAGCATGGGGAACAAACAAGAGGAATTAGAGATGTGTGCACGTCTATGGGCGTATGATATAATAGGCATCACAGAAATATGGTGGGATGGCTCCTATGACTGGAGTGTTGGAATGGAAGGTTACAGGCTCTTCAGAAAAGACAGGCCTGGCAGGCAGGGAGGAGGAGTTGCTATTTCTGTTAGGGATAGGCTGGAGAGTATGGAACTCCATCTGGGGACAGGTGAGCAGTTAACGGAGAGTTTGTGGGTCAGGGTTAAAGGGAGAACAGCTGTGGGGGACATCACTGTGGGGATCTGCTACAGGCTGCCTGATCAAGAGGACTCTGTGAATGAAGCACTCTACAGACAGATAGGAACAGCCTCACACTCACAGGCCCTTGTTCTCATGGGGGACTTCAACCACCCTGACATCTGTTGGAACGATGACACTGCACGGCACAAGCAATCCAGGAGGTTCCTCGATTGTGTGGAAGACAACTTCCTTCTGCAAGTAACAGAGGAGCCAACAAGGAGAGGTGCCATGCTTGACCTTGTGCTCACCAACAGGGAAGGGCTGGTTGGAAATGTGACACTCCAGGGCAGCCTTGGATGCAGCGATCACAAGATGGTCGAATTTGAGATCCCCAGGACAGTGAGAAGAGCGTGTAGCAAGCTCACTGCCCTGGACTTCAAGAGAGCAGACTTTGGCCTCTTCAGGAGCCTGCTTAGTAAGGTTCCATGGGATATAGCCCTGGAGGGCAGGGGGGCCCAAGACTGTTGGTTGATATTCAAGGATCGCCTGCTACAAGCTCAGGAGTGCTGCATCCCAACTAGAAGGAAGTGCGGCAAAAGGGCCAGGAGACCTCCTTGGATGGATAAGGAGCTGCTGAGGAAAGTTCAAAGGAAAAAAGAGGCTTATAAAAAGTGGAAGCAAGGACAGGTGGCCTGGGTAGAGTACAGGGATGTTGTCCGGGAAGCTAGGGACCAGGTTAGGAAGGCTAAGGCCCAGTTAGAATTAAACTTGGCCAGGGATGTTAAGGATAACAGGAAGGGATTCTACAGGTACGTAGCAAACAAAAAACAGACTAGGGACAACATAGGCCCCCGAGGAAGCTCTCGGGAGAACTGGCTACACAGGATTTGGAGAAGGCTGAGGTTCTGAATGACTTCTTGCCTCGGTCTTCACTGGCAAAGGCTCTGACTGCACCACCCAAGGCTTAGAAGGCAGATGCAGGGACTGTGAGAAGGAAGACCTTGGGCCCACTGTAGGAGAGGATCTGGTTCGAGACCATCTTAAAAATCTGAACGTGCACAAGTCCGTGGGACCTGATGAAATCCATCCGCGGGTCCTAAAGGAGCTGGCGAATGAAGTTGCTAAGCCACTGGCCATCGTATTTGAAAACTCATGGCAGTCAGGTGAAGTTCCCAACGACTGGAAAAAGGGAAATATAACCCTCATTTTCAAGAAGGGGAAAATGGAAGACGCGGGGAATTACAGACCAGTCAGTCTCACCTCTGTGCCTGGCAAAATCCTGGAGCACATTCTCCTGGAAGACATGCTAAGGCACATGAAACTAAACAGGATTTCAAATGCATACACATTGATTCATTGTAAAAAATAGCTGTCAGACTGCCCTGCCTGGTCAGCTGCTAATGCAGTTTAAGAAGAGATCATTGCACAGGGGTTACATTCCTACAACATGATTTACACCTGAGCTCCATGCTCACAAGAGCAAGTCAGGTAACCCTAGTAAGGATGCTGACCAATTTGGTGGCCTTCTATGATGGGGGTACAGAACTGATGGACAGGGGTAGAGCAGTTGATGTCATCTACCTGGACTTGTGCAAAGCGTTCGACACTGTCCCACACAACATCCTTCTTTCTAAATTGGAGAGACATCAATTTGATGGATGGACCACTCAGTGGATAAAGAACTGGCTGGACGGCGGCATGCAAAGAGTTGTGGTCAATGGCTCAGTGTCCGGCTGGAGACCAGTAACGAGGGGTGTCCCTCAGGGATCGGTGTTGGGACTGGTCTTGTTTAACATCTTCGTCGCTGACATGGACAGTGGGATTGAGTGCGCCCTCAGCAAGTTTGCTGATGACACCAAGCTGTGTGCTTCGGTTGATAGCGCTGGAGGGAAGGGATGCCATCCAGAGGGACCTTGACACGCTTGTGAGGTGGGCTGATGCCAACCTTATGAAGTTCAACCATGCCAAGTGCAAGGTCCTACACCTGGGTGGGAGCAATCCCAGGCACAGCTACAGGTTGGGCAGAGAAGAGATTCAGAGCAGCCCTGCAGAGAAGGGCTTGGGGGTGTTGGTCGATGAGAAAATGAACATGAGCCGGCTTCAGTGTGCACTCGCAGCTCAGAAAGCCAACCGTATCCTGGGCTGCATCAAAATGAGTGTGACCAGCAGGTCGAAGGGGGTGATCCTGCCCCTCTACTCTGCTCTCGTGAGACCTCACCAGGAGTATTGTGTGCAGTTCTGGTGTCCTCAACATAAAAAGGACATGGAACTGCTGGAACAAGTCCAGAGGAGGGCCACGAGCATGATCAGGGGACTGGAGCACCTCCCGTATGAAGACAGGCTGAGGAAGTTGGGGCTGTTCAGCCTGGAGAAGAGAAGGTTGCGTGGAGACCTCATAGCAGCCTTCCAGTATCTGAAGGGGGCCTATAGGGATGCTGGGGAGGGACTCTTCATCAGGGATTGTAGTGACAGGACAAGGGTAATGGGTTAAAACTTAAACAGGGGAAGTTTAGATTGGATATAAGGAGGAAATTCTTTCCTGTTAGGGTGGTGAAGCACTGGAATGGGTCAGGGAGGTTGTGAGTGCTCCATCCGTGGCAGTGTTCAAGGCCAGGTTGGATGAAGCCTTGTGTGGGATGGTTTAGTGTGAGGTGTCCCTGCCCATGGCAGGGGGGTTGGACCTAGATGATCTTGAGGTCCTTTCCAACCCGAACTATTCTATGATTCTATGATTCTATGATTATGGTGTTCTGGTAAGACTCTTATATGAGCTGCTAAAAGAAAATCCAACCTTTCTAAAATGGACAGATCAAGCTGAAGAAGCATTTAAAAGTTTAAAGACAGAACTCATGAGAGCTCCAGCTCTGGGGTTCCAGGACATAATTAAACCCTTTTGGCTATATTCCTATGAGAAACAGGGAATTTCCTTGGGGGTTTTGACTCAAAGATTGGGACCTTATAAAAGAGCAGTGGCCTATTTTTCAAAACAACTGGATGAACCAAGTAAAGGCTGGTCTGGATGCTTGAGAGCAGTGGCAGCAGTTATGTTAAACATCTAAGAGGCCTGAAAATTTACACTGGGACAAAAGATCACCGTGTTAGTATCACATGCAGTATCAACAGCCCTAGAACAAAAACGTATACATTGGCTATTGCCATCAAGTTTAAGTATCAACCCACCCTAGTAGAACTGGATGATGTGGAAATTGTGATTACTAACGTTGTGAATCCAGCATCTTTCCTTCAGGAAACCCCTACCGAACCATTGACTCATAATTGCTTGGCCACTATAGACAATATATTCGAGCCGACCAGATCTGAAGGAGGAGGCTCTGGAGGGTGCAGATTCCTGGTTCATTGATGGCAGCAGCTTTGTTAAAGATGGTAAAGGAAGAGCAGGATATGCCATAACTACAACTTCAAAAGTAACAGAAGCTAAACCATTACCCTCTAACACCTCATCACAAAAGGCAGAGATAATAGCCCTGACTAGAGCCTTGGAGTTGGCAAAGGACAAGTGGATAAACGTATGGACTGATTCCAAATATGCCTTTGGGGTAGTTCATGCACATGGAGCAATCTGGAAAGAACGAGGACTTTTAAATACCCAGGGAAGACAAATTAAACATGCAACGGAAATTCTACAATTGTTAGAAGCTGTACAATTGCCCAATGAAGTGGCTATCATACGTTGTAAAGGACATCAAAGAGGTAACTCTGATCAAGAGATTGGAAATAATTTGGCTGATCATGAGGCTAAACGGGCAGCAGAAACAGAAAGAGTTGAGGTGATGTCCTTAATTCCTGATGGTAAACTGGTAACTGAGCAAAATAAACCTAGGTACTCTGAGGAAGATGTGAAACTAATTGAAGACTTGGAACGACATGAAAATGAAAAGGGCTGGATAAAAAAAAACCCAACACCCCCCCCCCCCCCAAAATAAAAACAACCCCAAACAAAAAAAAAACACCCACAACAAAAAAAGGAGGAAGAGGACAATCAAAGGCAAGGTGCTTCCTCTAAAATCCGATGTCCTCACCCAGAACCACTTCGCAGTTCTGTAGGGGGCTAATGAGGGAACACACCCCACATCAAATGAAAAACCTGCTGGTGCACCAGTAAAGAGGACCCCTACTAGTGCCTCCAGGAAAAAGCAGCAGAACTAGATGATCTTAAGGTCCTTTCCAACCCAGACTATTCTGTGATTCTATGGGTCCATAAAAGTAATCAGGATGTCATTTTCTAAGCATAACAGTCCTCAGCATAAATGAGTAACCACAAGGGATGACTATGGAAAAAAAGAACAGGTTCTAGTGATACTGGGAAAAAAACAACACACCAACATCTAGAGTCTATTGCAAGTATAAAGCAAGCATGAGAAAGCAGAAAACTGCAACCTCAGAAATAACTACGCATTATTGATAGTGCCAGCCCCCTTTCCAGTTCCTTTATCTCAGAGAAATGAGGTAAAACATAGTTTCAGGAAAGAAAATGAAACAGATGGTGACAGGGTATCTGGACATACAAACGAAAAAGCAGTGAGGCAGGAGATGGTAAAAAAAAAAAGCAATAAATTAAACGGATGCGTTGCCCTATGGATTCCTGGTTACACTTATCACAAATGAGGGTTTTTTTGGCAGGAAAGGGTGCAGGTTACTTCTTGAGAGGATGCCAAAAATCTAAATTTTTACTCCCTTCTGTAGTTTCTATGCTGACATGGACTTGTGGACATCCCCCCAAAATGAGTAGAGAGGCCAGAGGAAACTGAATGCTTAGCCATTCTTACCTGTCCTGCAGTTATGGAACTCCAATGCACTCTCTATCCGAAAGGCCTTTTCACACGTGGTGCACTTGTATCTGTACTCACTGTCAACCTGAGGATTGCAAACAGTAAGAATTTAAGTGGGAAAAACACCCAGTTACATCTGACAGAGAGATGCTAAATCTCAACTACTTTTTCCGTTTTCTGTCTTTCCTATTTTGCTTCCTTCAACAGGACATTTAAATACACATTGATGCAAAACTCTGATGCTGTACCATCCTGCCAGGTTCCCACATCTGAGCTCTATACGAAAAGTAGACCATGCAGCTGTATGGAGTTTTGAGAAGCAAGACATCATCTGACACACCCTCCAGCTCCAGAACAGATTCCAGTAATCTGAGCGCTCAGGACCTCAGTGCCAAGCAGTAATGGAAATATTCACTGATAAGGCACCACTACAACCATGTTTAATACTTAAATGGCAGCAGCACTGAAAAGCCCTCACCAACAGGGACAGTGCTGCTACTGTAAGCACTGCAGGTTTACACATGTGTGCATAGACCTTAATGACACAGCCTTTACCCAGAGAGTTCATACATTGAGGGACACTACAGGTGGGGATAAATGAAACAGGACAAGCAAACAAGACTGGAACAATCCCATTTAGTGCCGTAAACTGAAGTAAGATCTCATCTCTAGATCATGCAGGTCCAGCTAACGCCAGCTTGTCTTGCTGTAACTGATGCCTGAAAATTACTTTCTTTAGGAAATTCTGACACGAAAAAGGACTTGTATGCTCAAAAGCATGCCCATGCTTTGCCAATGCATCCACTGCTCTAACAGGTGTTACCTCTCCCTATCAGTTATGTCTCACTTATTCACACAGATACGTTCTCAAATCTAACTGACCCAAGCTCCCCAGCCAGCACCTGGAAGCTCACTGTACATTTTCACCTAAGCTCAGAAAGAGCCCGCTACTCATTTCCACTCACTTCGTTCCTGCTGTGCTTGTATGAAACATGCTGCTTCAAGCTCTCTTTACGGCTGAACAGCTTTGCGCACTCCTCACATTTAAATAGTTTGTCACCTGAGGGGATCAATCAACATAAAAAGAAAGTAGTCAGTGACTGATAATAACCAACTCCAGGCAAGACAGGGGAAACCAAAGCACAAACACACACAAGCAGGAGAAACCAAAGCACAAACTGCAAACAGACAGGCTAGTGATGAGCCACTTCAGTAATTCAGGAGATCCAAATACTGGATTTTAACCTTTTCCAACAATTTTGGCAACAATTTTGTTTGGTTCCCCCACCCTTTTTCAGTGATTATTTATCAGAAAATCCTTACAATTAGGTCATGGACACCTGTAACTGCAGATCACAAGCTGACATTTACACACCAATGTTGCCCGTGTGCCTGTGGATGTGGGGGGGTGATACATATGTATATATTTAAAGGCAAGAATAGTTTAGGAAAAACCAGTGCATCCTTGCCTTCGTTTAAAATATGTACCTAAAGTCAAATTTTAAATACTCCAACTTTCAACTATTATATTTGCATGCTTTGGTCTGCATAACAAAAAGTTTCCTAGAGCGACTTAACCGCCCCCCCACCAAAGTCTCTTAAAATTGTGTATCCCACTATCTAAAATGGCCTAGCTCTTTTACTCAAAGGTGGAACCAATGAGATACAAAATCAATACGCAAGACAAAAGCAAACCCACCATGAGAACGGATGTGCCTGCTGAGGTTGCTGCTGTTCTGGAAGATCTTACTGCAGATACTGCATTGATAGACTCGCTTGTGCTCCCCAAGCTGTTTTATCAGTTTCCGCCGTATACCATGTCTACTGGAGAGAATTAAACTTCTTTTGAGGGACATGGTGTTTTGGTGATGAGCAAACCTACTGGATTAGAGAAAGAAAGGCAGGGACTGAAAGGTATCCCACAGGTTGCAAGAAAGAGCCCCACCAGCTGGCAAAAGCTAGAGGAGTGTTATGCTCAGCTTCTGGCGGGAGGGAAAGAGCCTGGGGCTTCCTCATTGCCAAGGTGCCCTCCTGGCCACCCCCTGCAAGTGGCAGATGTCAGAGCGCAGCTCACTCCAAATTATCTTCAGCCAGCACAAAGAGGAAAAAAGCAGCAGCCACCAGCCTCAGAGATTCTCTTTGAAGGCCCCTCAGAGGAACATAAAGGATCTGTTCTGCTCATCTGAAAATATTAACACTCTTCAGCTTAGAAAGCTTGGCAGTTCGCATGCAAAAAGCGTATATAATAAGAGGGCAGCAGGGCGCCAAGAAGCAGCACTGTTCTATTTCCCAGCACAACCACCTGCTGAAATGCATTTTTGATGGCTGTCTGCTAAGGACTTCAATATATAGCACTACTCGCCAATTTTGAAAAATCAAGTGCTTTATTACACAAAAAATAACTGAAAAAGCCAATTATACCAAGACAAAAAGACATAAACAACCTAAATCAGTTGAATTATATTTACGAATCTCCCTGAGGCACTGTTATACTGAAGTTTTCCCCTCCCACTGCTCAAAATCTGAAGTATCACATGGACAAATCAACAAGAAATCATTTATGAGTTAAGATGCAAAACTGAGTAATAATGGTTAGCAAATTTTATTATTTTTATTTTTTTTAGCAAAAATATGTTTGCCTGTTTTCTCACCAACATTCAATGGGAGTAATATTTCACCTTGCAGCTGTAGGAGACTTTTGGAATCACACTAAATAAAAGCAGTATCGTAATGAAAAATGAAATTCTCATTGTTTATGTGTCAAAATTCTACCACCAATCTCACCATCTCTGCACCACCATCCTCCAGTGCACAAGCCATCTTTGTGGCACTCAAAGTCAGCTGTTGTAGCAGCAGCAGCAGCAGCACACAATTTTACACTACTGAGAAAGAGCATTTGTGGGCCCAGCTGAGCAGAGCTGTTACATGCTACAGAATCTTAACTAAGCCTAAGAGGAAACTGTATCCCAGACCACTTACTTTGTCACTGAACTGATGCTATTTGTGGTGCTAGGCATCTTTCCCAAAACCAATTCCATAATCCTTTCTTCTGCAGCTGAAGGCAGGGCTACCTCTTCAGGTGTGACCTGAGTTACAATGTCAGATACACGTTCCACTGCAAACACATCATAAAAGTACAGAGTTAACATGGATAGGTAGAAATAAAACCTCAAATGCAGATCTGTAATGAGGTGGGGCACTGAACACATTATTTATTGACATATTACTTGTCAATGATAAATAATGGATTGCTAATCAGTAGGTAGGTAGCACTTGCAAGATAGAAAAATTCACTATTGAGGGACAAGTGAGGAGTAGTCAACATCTCTTACGGAGGCAGTTTCTTACCTTTCCAACCTATTACTAAGGTGTCAGTTGATTATGCATTATGAAATTTCCAACTAGAACTTCCCTTGAAGGAAGGTAAGGCCCTAAGAAAAGGTCCTTTTCAAGAATAAACCTTAAGGTAGACAGAGGAAGGTGTCTCCTCTTGAGAGGGAGGATGCTTTATCTCCTGCTCCTTCTTGTAGAAAGCTAGGCAGGTCTCCCATAGCCACTATTCTGTTTCTTCAGGCCTCTATATTACTAAAACTGTCACAGGAGAATGCAGGTAACCTACGTGTAGGTGCTACAACATTTACTGTAGACGAGGCCCTCAGAGATAATTAACAAAGTTTGTAAATTGTCTGCTTTAGTGATCTAACTAAAACCCTCCATGTTGTCTCTGCTACTTTTTAGGTCTTTCTAAGGTGGCATCAATACAGAAGAAGAGGGTATACATGCTTAGCATTTTCTTAAGTTTTGCTTTACCTGCAGAATCTCTCTCTTCAGCAACAAGAGGTGTTTCTGCTTTTGCTGTTTTGGGCTTTCTTCCCCGCCTGGCCTTTCTCCTTGAGTCTGTACTGGCACTGGCTGCATCACAAGTCACTGGCTGATCCACAGGGGAAGCTTCTGCTGCTTTCTCTGCAACAGCCTCATTTTGGCTGGTTTGGGAGGCACCTTTAGCTTGTTCCAGGTGACTCAGCAAGTGCTCTGGGTGGACAGGAAAGAACATCAGAGTAAGGAGGTAAGAAACTGTCATGAAATACTCAAATGGATTGATCCAGCTTATCAGGGCAACATCACTTAGGAGAGACTCACTTCAAATTATTTCAAAAGCAGTCACAATACCTTCCTAAACAAAAGCATACAGTCTATTAAACACTGAAACAATTACTCACAGGGACTGAATTATTAAGAGATTCATTAGATGTCACTATAAAAAGACTGTGCTCCCTGATAATGGGCATGTTTTACCGAATGTCAAAGTTATTTAGCAGCCTAGGTCCCCTTTTCAGAAATGATTCATCAGATGGCCAGAGCTCTTCAATATTTTAACTTCTTTTGAAAACTGCATGAAATAGCTGCAAAGGAAATGCAATAAAAAAACACAGAAGTATTTCATTACCTTTACTAAGTCTGTGCTGTAAATGCCACACAAATATTACTAAGAATAAGCTGGCATCACTGACCTTATACATTTTTCATGCAGTTCCACATCCCTGATATTCCTAACATTCACATGTCATTTCCTATACAAGTTTTATGTCTTCTAGATTCAATATCACAGTTGTTTGCCCACAGATTGACCACTGACTGCCATATCCAAAATATCACTGTTTTACCATTTTCCCTTTTTCTTAAAGAAACACAAAAATTAAGACTTTTATGTTACTGCATCATAGATGGGGCATGGCTTCACAGTGCCCTGCTCTGGAAAAGCAGAATTCTGATGCTTCTCAGTAGTCTCTCATGAACTTGTAGCACTTACCTGTCAGCAGATGAGGCTCCTGGAATGCAGATGAACACACTTTACACGTCCACTGGCTGGACTCTGCTTCTGCACCTCCGCTGCCTTCTGGAGTGTTCACTAAATCACAAAGAGAAATACTGAAAAGCTTTGAAAATGGGAAGGTGAAAAATTGCTGCAGCTTCGTTTATCTTACAGTAACTCCCTGAGTAATACAAGTCAGAATTTAAGCAGTAAGAGGCCCACAGGGGCAGCTGGGATAATTTCAGGATTTTCCAAATATGAACACCTGAAGCATCAGAGCAGATGAGAAACGATGCCAAAAGAGAATTATCAGCGCTCTTTTGAAGTCTAAAGGGTCCTTTTATCACTTTCTAAAGAACTGTGATTATCAAAGGCACAATATAAAGCCATTTTTAGCACCTTTACAACCCGTGTTACCAGTACTCTGAGGACCGAAGCAGGAGAAGCTTCTTTGCCCTCCATGAAAAGCATTGCAGAGTAAGAACATCTGGATTAATGGAAGTAAGGGTGAGGATAATGATAACTCAATTTCATTAATCAGATGTTCTATAAAACCACCATATTAGATGTTTTCATTAACATATCAGCTCACACCAGATAAAGAAAAAAAAAAGAAAAAGAAGAAATTACGGGGAAAATTGAACTGGAATAAAAAAAGAAAAAAAAAAGAGGAAAACGGTTACTCTGTTTGCTGTCTATTGTCTTTAAATCCTTGGATGATATGTCTGAATTTGTTACGAGGATCTGATAAATCTAGACTGGTTCAGAGATTTTTTTGGTACCCACAAAGCTGAATATTCCACAGTCTACAAGACTCTCTCAGAGAAGGAGTACGACACTGAAATTAGTTAAGTGAATGGCAGCTGTCCTGGTTCAGCTGTAGCAGTAATTTTTCTCCTTGCAGTAGCTGGTGCAGTGCTGTGGTTTTGACTTTAGCCTGAGAATAATTGCTAAACTGTTCTTAGTTGTTGCTTAGTAATGCTTACTCTGATCAAGGACTTCACAGTCTCATGCTCTGACAGTGAGGAGGAGCACGGGAAGCCAGGAGGAAGCAGAGACAGAACACCTTGAGCCAAACTAGCCAAAAGGGTATTCCATACCACAGCACGTCATGCCCAGTAATATAAACTGGGGGGAGTTACTCGCTGGTCGGGTCGGGCTGCGTATCGGTCGCCGTAACTGTGCCTCAGTTTCTGCCACAGATTTCCTATATGATCAGTGCATCTGCCTCTGCCTGAGGACCACATCTGTAACTGGATGATAAACTTATTCCTCCTTTTCAGTGTTGTCTCTTAGACCAAAATAAAAGATTCTCTGAGGCAAAGAGTGTCCCTGCTACAAGTTACGTTCAACGTTCTGCACTACAGAGGTGTGATCTCATCCATGATGTAATAAATAAATGAAAAATGACTAGACAATTCAGCAACATCAGTTTATTCTTCACAGGCTATACAAAGAAGTTCAGAGCTGTCTGGGAGGCTAAAACCAGCAAACCTAAACCCCAAGATTCTGCATAACTTCAAAAACCAGTCAGATTGGCAGGCAACATGCAAGCTACTCCACCTGCCTCACAAAGTTGCAGGCTAATCCAACTGAAAAAGCACCATCTGCAAAACTGAAGTCTGCCTTGGAAAACCGTCCCTGACTCTGCAGTTCCCTTGCTCCTTAGCTGCCTCAAGGAGTAAACCCAGAAACCCTGGCTATGCATTGTCTTGCCAGGAAGCCTCAGGTCCTGTTTAGATTCCCACTTCAGGCTTCCAGCATGGCTGCAGGGCAACCCAGTTTACTTGGAAGAACAGATCTGTCAGTTGGCAACTGCTTTGTACTACTTGAGGCAAATATGCAGAATCAAGAGAGGTATAATATTTAGCTTTGGAAATACCAAAACATTATCTCAGTGAGAACACTTTAGGGTTCCCAAAGTATAATACACATCATTTTCTTTCTATTGAAGTTGGACTTTCAGGAGGATGAAGGGGTTGTTAAAACTCTTCATAGTTTATTCCCCTTCTGTGGTGCCAAAGTCAAAGACAACTCCCCAGTCAACTGCACATTTTAGCTGTGACAGTATCCAATTAAATGAATGGATCTTCTGATTAATTGCTCTGTAAACATCTGCAACAATTCTCCTCTTCTGGCTACTTTTAGTATTAGTGATTCTGATAATTTGAACTATTACACTTTGCAGAGAGCGTCTGAAGATTTTCTCTGCAATTGCAAAATCAGAAGCAGTTGTGGTTTTCTGTCATTTTTTAACCTGAAAATGTACTATAAGCACAATGCCCATGAAAATAAAGAGAAAAAAACCCAGACTTTCAAATCCTCTCTAGATTAGGATTTGTTGAAAGCTATATAACCATAATATCTGCATAGAAGTGGTACACATGACAGCTCTTTAGATCTGTATCTGTCCTTTGTCTCCTTTAAGAATACCATGATTTTGCATACCTGCTGGATCAGCTGCTGGTATGCTGGATTTCTTCGGTTTTTTATGGGGGAAGACAGCAGATGAAGGTTTTGAAGATGTTTTATTTCCCTCTTTATCAGAATCCATCACTACCAAGCACATATCTGTGAAGAGCAAAAACAGTTCCTTTTCTTTACTTTCCAGACCCTTTGATTCTCTTGCTCTGTGCTGAGGGCAGTAACTATAGTCAGAAAGTTTTGCCCTATGGCAGGCCTGCAAAATACATTCTCATGTAAAATTCTAACCAGAACATTCTTAAGCCTGAATCTCAAAAAATGGGCCTTTCCTATTCTGAAGTGTATAGTGAAAGTGCTGAACACAGAAAGCAGGACGTACCTCAACAATACTTTTAAATACCCGTATGAACACAAAAATACATGAACAGGTTAAACTAAAGAGGAAACTCAGTTAATACTCAGTTAACTGGAAACATCTCAGAATTCAAAAACCTCTTAACAGCATAGATTCAGCTGTAGCACTTAAGAATGTGCTTACCATCAAGATCAGCTGCAAAGCATGCTGATGGCAATGCCCTCCCCCAAGCCATTTGTCACCCCAAATTATATTCAGAGTAGCAGTAATACCATTCAGGGAGTACTTGAGCTCAAGAGCAGAACAAAAATGCTCTTGCAATGCTAAAGGATCATGCCTTTTAGCTGTAGAAATGCAAAAGCAGAAGAGGCAAAGGAACAAAAGACTTCTGGCAACTCTAATTCAGATTCTAAAAAACCTGCTGCCTTTCTTCGCCAATGCACAAGAGATCATGTGGAATGGCAGTTCACTCTTGAGCTTAACTATTCTAGTGGGTCCCATGTAAGGCTGTGTAAGATATATGGAAGCTTCTAAAACTGTGTAACAGTTCTGAGCAAAAGCAAAACATTTTCACTTCAACTGAAAGAGAATGCTTCTTGAGCAATTCTGCATAAACGTTTATAGACTTTCACTGATTCTTGGGTTCCTTTGCTCTTCTACCCAGAAACGTTTTGATGCAACCACCAGTTCTTTAGTTAAGAACTATTTATCCAGTTTGTTTACTCTGAAGATGCTGAATCATCAATTACGCCATCCATTTTCAAAACCTCAGATATATCATGATCATCTATACTTTCTTCTCGTAGGACAACCATGTATGCAGGTCAGCCTGACAAACTCAGGGTCAGAACCTATTTGATAAACAGCACTGTCAACTACACCAGTAGGGGACTATCAGTCCCTGTCAGGACTGGGCCCTTAGGAAGGAAAAAAGGCCCCCACACATACCATTGGCAATACTAGAGACCTGCTTCAGCACTGGCTTTTCCATTTTTTTGGCGTAAAAAGCTGCATACCACACTCGCAGCTCAGTTCCTGGTGGGATGTCCTGGGAGGTGGTGAAGTAAATATCATTGTCATGCTGGAAGGCAGTTAAGTTTTGATGCTCATATTCAGTGGCTGGTCGCACCATCATCATCCAGTTGCAATCATCTTCATTTGAGGTGTCAAAATATACCAGGGGCCCATCCTTCTGGAACACCTGCCAAACAAAATATGCATATAATAAAACCCTACCAAATAATGTAAAGTTAAAAATAATCTTTATTTTCTGCTTTTGCAATGGCTTCCGTTCAATGCACATCAGAGACAAAGCAAGCCTCAACACTTGCATCAACATGTATGTGATGTGATGTATCCGTCACATCTTCAGATGAGGATGATGTCTGAGACAGACTACCAGGGGCAGGATGGGAGCAAACTGAACTTTTATTTATCTGAAGAATTCTTGCTATAGCAACCAGTTTCTCACAAAATCTTAATGACTGAATACAGGAGAATGGAGGAGAATGCAAACAGCATGCCCAATTCACTTTTCTAAATCTTTGCTTCTGAGTTAGGTATTACTGAAAACTGAAACGGAATTTAATTTTTACTGTAGCATTATTCCTACCAAAACTTGTCAAGAAAAGAATAAAACAAATGTAAGACAGAAAAAAATACTTACTCTGCATGTTCCATAAACCTAGTGTGTATGTCACTCATCACATACAATCAATTGAAGAAACTCATTAAAACAACTGAAATGAGCTGCCATAATCATTGTCCCTCTTATATTATCACATGCAGAAGGTGAAAGACAAGCAAACTGTATCCCAGCCCTGTCTCCTGTAACAATGTTCACATGGAACATACAGAATAAGGCTATAGTTTGGTTCTTCTGTATGTTGTTCAGAGAATGGTTGTTTACCTAGTCCATTACAGGGCATGCTTAAAAGATGTCCCAAATGACCCCCCTACACATCTTTTTCCCATAGTGTGAGATAGCATAAATTCATCGTGGGTAAAACTGACTCCTTGCTATTGCTTTTCATGTGCCCTCTTACCTTCAGGGGAAAAACTGATTCTTTTTCCAGCTTGGCAACTCTCTTGGATTCAAATGGGCCAAACTGGGTACGTTTCACTAGCTGAGTCAGAGCAAACACTCCTTCAGTCCCATCTTCCAGTTGTCTTATCTCCAAATTAGAAGGCAGAGATGATCTAAAAATTGAACAGAGAATTAAGGGGAAAAGAAAAGTTACACATGGGACAACAGTACAGAAACCCATGGGAAGAAGTCAACGTGTATTTCTCCCAACTTCAGAGACAGCTAAATTTTCTGATCAACATACCCTAACTTCTATGAGGATTTATAAATAAACAGAAGAGAACAACCAGCAGCAGTTGAGGAGGGCCATATAGGTGATTAAGTGAGTGTTCAACCCATGTAAGCTCAGGGACCTGACAGATTGCACCTGTGGGTGCTGACAGAGCAGTCAATAACATAGTGAGACTATTCTCAATTGTTTGAAAGAACATGGGCATCAGGGAAGGCCCCTGATGACTGAAGAAAAATGCTGCACCCATCTTCAAAAGAGCCCAAAAGGATGATACAAGAAATTGCAGGTTGGTTAGCCTCACTTCTGTTCCTGGGAAAATCATGGAACAAGACCTTTTGGGAGGCATTTAGAGGCACATGAGAAGGTGACATGAGAAACAGTCACCATGGATTGATTAAGGGCAACTCATGCCTGACAGACTGTTTGCCTTCCAGGATAAAATGACCAGGTTTGTGGATGAGGGAAAAGCAGTGGATGCCACTCAGTAAGGCTTTCAACGCTATCTCTCTGTCCAAGTTGGGATGTTATGGACTGGATGGGCACATAGCTACTAGAGTAAATAAGCTGCTGGGCTGTCAGGCTTAGAGGGTCATGTTCTTTACATGGAGACCATAACTGGGGTACCACAGAGATCTGTGCTGGGACATCTGTATTGTTCAACATCATTATCAACAACCTAGAACGGACAATGGAGTGCACTCCTGTCCAGTCTGCAGATCACACTCACTGGGGGGCATAGTCAGATGGCGAGACTGCTATCCAGAGGGACCTGGGTAGCCTGGATAGACAGATACACTGATAGGAACCACATGAAATTCCGAGGACAAATGCAAAGCCCTGCAAGAAGGAAGGAAGGAAGAACCCCAGCCAGTACCATCACCAGAGAGAAAGACCCTGGAGGGGAGGTGGTGGATAGCAAACTGGACATGAGGCCATAGCATGTCCCAGCAGCAAAGGGGACCATAAGCATTCTGGATGGTATGAACTGGAGCAGCCAACAAACTGAGGTGAATGATCGTCCCCCTCTGCGCTGCACTTGCTAAATCCTATCTATTACCTCCCATTTCAGGCTCATGAAATGGAAAGACATGGACAAACTGGATTGAGCTCACGGGAGAACCACCAGTATGGTCAAATGCTAGAGCAGTGAGGACAGGCTGGGGAAGCAGAGCTTGATCAGTCTGGGAAGAGATGGCTGTGGCAACCCGAAAAGCCATCTGTGCATACCTACAGGGATGTAATTGGGATGGAGGAATCAGGCTTTTCCCAGGAGCTCATGGCAAGAGCACAAAAGACAATAGCATAAGGGCTGTTAAGACAGTAGTCCCCATTAACACTTGATGCAGGAGATCATCCATGGCAGGTTTCCAGGCATAGGAAGGAAGGGCCTGGTAGGAGCTGCAAGGAGCTTCTTCCTTTTCTGTGAAGGCCCAGAAAACCAGCTATGCAGCCAGTGTACACTGTGGGACACCAAGAGTATCCTGCCCAGGCAGAGATGGGTCAGGGCTTCACATGGCAGACCCAACATATTCAGTGTTTGTTACTCAGATTACACAGTATGACCTACACAGCCACCATGTGTCAAACTTGCCATCCACATTTTCAGTCCATGATTTCCCCCCCCAAAATATGGAAGCCCTAGAACACATTGTGTAATACAAGAAGCCATCTGAACTCTCTTTCCTTTTTTGATTTGTCCTGCATCTTCACGATAGTTGTTTCTCTTCCTTAGCCTTACATTTTACACATTAATATGAAATTTGCTGACATTCCTGATTGCCTTTCACTATAAAAATCACTACTCAGTGTTGTTTTCTCCCAATTAGATTTAGCCTGTTTGTTTCTTTTGGCAAGCATGAATGTTTCTGCAGTGCTGTCACACATTTTCTGACAGAAGCAACTTGTTTTGCCTCTCAGTGAAGGAACTACAGAGGTTATACCAAGCAGGAGGACACAACCATTCATGCAGATGAGAAAACCT
Organism: Lathamus discolor; assembly: GCF_037157495.1. Lineage (NCBI taxonomy): Eukaryota > Metazoa > Chordata > Aves > Psittaciformes > Psittacidae > Lathamus > Lathamus discolor. Next base: position 34,868,792 of record NC_088887.1, read on the forward strand.
CACACACTTCTATGAATCTAATAAGGTACATATGAGGAGGGGAAACAGTTGCAGGTACTCAACCAAGACAGAAGTCATCACCCCATCTGGCAGTATCTGACTTTTTGCCAGAAACCTCAGCAAAGAAGCCAAGTCCTGATGAGCAGCAAATTATTTTTTGGCTTCGATTCAGTAAAGCACTTAAGGGTATGCATCAATTTTTCTATTTAATCAAGACCATATGCTTTCCATAGATTGGGGCTTCACTTTTCAGCTGTCAGCGTGACACTCATTAAATAGCAAATATGCTTTAAAGAACTAATATGGGTGTTGGGTTAGTCAGAACTAACACAAATCTTCCTTACCTTGCCCTGCTCAATACAAAGGAGTCTTTGACTGTCACCACCGGGCCGAGTTCAGGACACTCTGAATCATGGTACTGCCCACAGTCCTCACACCCTGCAAGGAAGCAGACAGCATACAGAAAGGTTGATGGAAAACACTCCATTAGACAGCTGCCTTCTCCTTTCAAGAGCCAAATACAAAATCTAACACCAGGCAAAATACATACATACACAGGCAGATGTTTATTTATATTGCTTAAAAGAACATGTATAATTGAACATCAAGTTGACAGCTGGCACTTGTGTAGGTGAGATAACACACACCATGATCAGTACAATCAGAAGACAACTGTTGAAAATCTCTCTCAAAGGAAAATAATTGCCTTACATCCACAGTAACTATTCTGCTTAAAGATGACATTATTCTTCAGATAAAGTGCCGTAACATCTAGCAGCTAAAGAAAACCTTCCCAGCACCCAGGCTTTTGGAAAGAGCTTGGGTAGGGTGGTCGTTTTAGTGACAGGAGGCACAAACCCAGTACAAGTAGCAGAACTGTCACAGGGTCTCAGCAGGGCATGAACATGCTGTGGGAGCACAGCTCTGCCTTAGAGCCATGCCTGGCCCACTCAGGCTCCTCACCCGCAGTGCAGAGAGAGATACCTCCAAGATACCTTCTGGTGCCTTTCCAAACAAGTCAGCTTGCTGCACAGTAGACTTCGGTCACTTCTTAATTCACTGTTAGCTTACCTAAATTAACTTCTAGTTTACGTGTCTGTAAATTACCCAGAACTGAATGGTTCCTAAAAAACAATTTTCAGACCAGGATAATTTGTGTCTTTCTAAAATAAGCTGACTGAACAGGATTTCAAATGCATACACATTGCTTCACCATAAGAAACAGCTGTCAGACTGCCCTGCCTGGTCAGCTGCTAATGCAGCTTAAGAAGAGATCATCGCACAGGGGTTACATTCCTACAACACGATTTACACCTGAGCTCCATGCTCACAAGAGCGAGTCAGGTAACCCCAGTAAGGACGCAAAGTAGAGGGTGGTTACACTTTGGGAAGAGAACAAGAAAAAAGCCGTGTCATTCCAGGGTATGCCCCTTCTGGCAAAGCTACTCTTTACTCCTAGCTGGAAAGCTCTCCCTCCCAGTATCAGTCCCAGTGAACTAACAAAAACATTTCTTCTTAGATATGGAAAAGGGATCCCAAACTACAATGCAGAGCTCCACATTGTTTCTTCTTCTGGCAACAAAAACAGCTTAGCAGTGAAAATCCACATACATTTGACAAATGGTGGTAGTACCAGCTCATGCAAACCCCTAGCCTAGCTGCTGTTTCCTCCCTTCTGGTGAACCAAGGAAAGGATCATCGAGCTTTTCCCATCAGTTTATTTTTCAGATGAATGAATTTCCCTATCCAGTCTGCTGTACAGCACCAGACAGCTGTACCAGAGAAAAGGATCTGTGGGAAAGTGCTGCCCACCTAGCACTGGCATCACAACTAAGCCTACAGCCATCCTGCACTGTTTGTCGTACCACCACCCTTAGCTGTGCCTGCAGCTCACACTGTGCTTAATACTACAGAAATTATCTGGGATAAATACAAATTTCCAAAACCAGAGAGGGTGAAGGAGCCACAGAGGAATGTGCAAACCAGACTATTGAAAACAACTGGATTATCATCTACAAAGGGCTGTCATAACCAGCGGGGACAGGAAGGAACAGCTTCTTTTTTCAACAGGTTCTTTTGGCTTTGCTGCCAGAGGAAACGAAGCACTTCATCATTCCCCTCATCCTTCAACGGCACCCCTCACCTCTGCAAAGTACCAGCCACTGCATAAGTTCAACAAGGGGCAGACAGTATTGTCCAAAACTACATGTGGGAATCAGCTACGTGTTTCTCTCATGCCTTTGCAGAAGAATGACAAAAGCAGGGGGCACATGATACTGATACATTGTGTAGCGTGCCTCTCAAAATCTAAGGGATGCCTTACAGCAGACATTCCCCAAGGCTTTTACACTCACCATTTGTGACACTTTCAAGAGATTACAGCCATAGGACGAATACAAAACTAAGCATGGGTTAAATGGTAAAATACCTTGCGGGAAGTATATACGCAAACTTCTATTAAAAAATTCCAAAACTCTCTTTTGTCTATGAAATACGTATTCAATGACGCTAACGGTCCAGAAAGAATGAGCCTGCATCCTCCATCTGTGGAAGTGCAGATCTTTAACTCAGCCTAGAGGTCAGAGTTCCCCACAGACACCCCTGATTGCTAAAGCCGGCTGTATAAACAAAGGGCTTAGGCTAGTTTTAGGCCTTCAATCTCACTTCGACCACGAAAAAGCTGCTCTGCTAACTCACATTCAGACGTCTCTTTATCTGGTTGCAAAAAAACCCAACCAAACCCAAACAAGAGAATGTTCATGCTTAAAATGAGCAACTTTCTCTTACCCCATAAACTGTTTAAACTTCCTTTACATAAATACTTTCCTAAATAAAAATTTGGTCTGTTTTAGTCTTTCATTTCAAACATTCTGAGTAGACAAGTCACATCATCAGAGTTAGATCATTTTCTTTTCTAATACTTACAGATAAACATAGTCTCATCACTGCCATCTCCAGCCATTTTTAAACCTGCCAAAATACAAGATGAGGTTAGTTCTGAATGACTTCTACTTTCCATAGCATAGAACCCCTTTATGGTGTCATGATGCTGACTGACCCAGAGCCATACCCAAACACATTACTGCCCCTGCAAGAGTATCAATGGAAAGTCAAAGAAATTAAAGTTGCTAGAAATCCCCCAGTGGCTACTGTATCATTACACGTGTTGCTGAATTCACCACCAAGAAGCCTAAGTGTCTGTAGGTTCACAGGCATTTCCCTCCGAGGCAATGCTGTCACACACCATTCCTCATCCCTCCTCTCGCCAACCTTCAGACATTCGTGTGTGCCCCTGCTATAAGCTCCTGTGGAGCCTCAGAACAAGCAGAGCCAGAGGACTAATCCAGGCCAGCAACAACCACCACAGAAACAAAGCCTGTCTGGTTCAGTGAAGCATTTTATTGAACAGTAGCTTAAAAAATTATCTCTGAAGGGTGGACTAGTTATTAAATAAACACAATAATCTCAAGAACCTAAAAGCTGCAGATATGACCATGATTTGTTCCAAAGGCAAAGGTATATTGTGGTAACGAACATCAGAAAACCTGGGAAAACTAATCTCATCTCTGTAACCGATCTCCCATGAAATGGTAACTCATCAATTCGCTTTGACCTGTAAAATAAGGATAACCTATATTCACTTTTATAAACCAGTTTTGGCAGTATGTATTAAAAACTGGCTCCTCGATGATGTCTAGACAATAGAATGGTTGGCAAATAGTCTGATTATGTATAGCTAAGATCATGACACAAGCAAGATCTAGACGACTGTTTTCCCTTTTCTAACCATAAAAAGGTTCTCCTCTTCAAATAAGCAATTTTCTCAATGGCCCAGTGAGAAGCAAAGCAACTTGAACATCATGACCCAATTCTAAGAGAGAATGAGGCTGCAGAAAGGGCAAACACATTGGTCAAGAAGAGAACAGGAAGGAATAAGAGACTGAACCTGTGAGAGGGAGAACAGGAGAGGACAAGTAAGCAAAGACACACCGAGCTAGCAGAGCCCTGTTTGAAAAAATACAATGCATTTGCCACTACAACAACAAAAGCCAAGCCAGAGATGTGTATAAGCACAGCTGTTACTCGGGATCAGCATAGGAGCAGGACTTCCCATTAGGAGTTTACTCTTGAGCACTGATGCTTCATATGCTCTGTGTGGCTGAGGCCTGGAAACACGCCTCAGGCTGGAGCCCGGAGAGGCAACTACTGCACAGATACCAGCTCTACTGACTTCTCAGCACAAGTGAAATCCCTGTCCCACAAAACCCCTTCCACTGTTTCAGGAAGGACTCCACAGTTATGCCAAGCCTGCTGCTAATGCCATGATGGCGCCTGTGCACACTGGGCGGCAATGTCTGGTATTTAGCTGCTGGCTGCACCCGTGCTCCGCTCCCCCTCAAACCTCCTCCAAAAGCAGGAAAAGGATCCTTTACAAATCCACAGGTTATACTCCCAATTAGCAAAGGACAGTCCACTGCCACGTGGAGGGGTGCTGAGTGGAAAGCCAGCATGTCAACTGATGGGAATACAAAAGAACATCTGGTCACTGTGGGTCTTGCTCACAGCAGGAGGGATCCTGCTGCTTAGTTATCTGGGCAACAGCCTAAGGAGGATTTTGGTCACGGAGTCTGGGCATTCTGGCCTGTCCCAAGCACTGCCCTCCACAACTCCACCTCATGTGAACAGCACAATCCCTCCTAACTCCCACTGCCCCAGTAAGGGGCCAGCACTGCACATCTGCAGCACAAGCTAGGCCTTTCTTGGCTACTCTTATGATAAAACACTGAAGCTTGTATACAAAATCCCAATGTTGAGCATGAGCAGCAACTCAGGGAATTTCTCAAAAGCTTTTTACCTGAAAGCACTGCAAGCAATGCAACAGGTGTCTACAGAATCCTAGAATATAATGGTGCAAAGCAAGCCACAGAAACTGCATTGTAGGTTGATGGCAAAAAATGGTTTGCTTTGCATTTTAACCAAGATGTTTTGCAGATGCTCTGCACTATTTCAAGAGGTGTACATCCAGTTATTTTTGGATCGTTTGTATCCTGACAAGACTTTAATCCTAAATACGGCTGAATTAACAAATACTTTTCTTGGTCAGTGATTCAGATACACAGGCGACACAGTCATCAAGACCAGCAATGCTGCTGTATGACCTGCTCATCAAAGGCATTCACCTTCTAGGACTTTCCTGTGTCGCATTCTTCACAAACTGCAGACTGATGACCCGCAGCGTTATAGAAGCAGCCATGTCAGTCTTGTTCTCGGGACCACAGAGAATAGCAACAAAGGGGCAGGGAAATCATAGTACCAGAAATGTTGTTCAAGGTGATGGGGAGAAAGCATGAAAGTCCCTCAAACACACTGCGCAGTTGATAAGCACACTACACCTCACTGTCTGCATTAGCATGATTCTCACTGTTGTAGCACGTACTTTCATTTTCCGCACTGCAACATTCCTGATTTGTTATCTGTCTTTCCTGTGCTCAGCACAATGACCTGCTGAAATAATTCCCTCTGAAATAGGCAGGAAATAAAATTCCCCTCTAAAATAAACCGGAACTGGTAGCAAACTCACACCTCAACATGCAGGTGCAAAGACAGCTACTAACCTTGAGTTAGTATCTGCACCTTGCTATAAACTGCTGCGTGTGTACGAAAAAGAGAGCTGCCCCAAAATGGGTTTAACAGTTCTGCTTTGCAGACACACACTCACTCGTATACTGCTAACCCATAGGATCCAAAACTCTTTGCAAATCTCAACTGTATTTCCCAAGGGTTTTTGAAATAGATGACATCATGCCACCCACCCCAGCTGGTAAACAGAGCCATGAAGTGCCATGCAAGCTCACACGATGGCACTGAAGACAGACTCCAAGTTTTTCACCTTCATCTGCTGCTGCTGTGGGCCATGTCTGATTTTCTGCCTCTTTTCAAGGATTTGTATCAGAAAAATATTCCATTAAGTCACTCATCCTGCTGCACATGATCATGTTCTTGCCTTGCAGAGATAATAAAAGCCTCTGGGAATTACAGATATTTTAATATAAAACAGAGAGCGATCATTATGCAGTGAATAACCAGGTGAAAAGCTACACAGAAGTTAGAGCACACGTACAAGGCCCAATTCTGATGGCAGAAAACCAGAATTTTCTGGTTTTCTGGTTTATAACCAGTACAATTAACTGAGTGTGCCTGAGAGTAATACACAGAGCTAAGCAAACTCCAGCTGCAACACGGGCCTCTGGACACTTCTGAAACTCGAGGGAACCCAAATGAAGATACTGAGGGGATGCAGCATCACAGGTATCTGTTTATAGAGCATGATGTGCAGCAGTAGGGAACCACTCAAGCCGTAAGCTATCCATATAAATCAGACCTGGTGTAACAGCATACTTTCCCCTTCTAAACTGCTGAAGAAAGAAATCAGGCTGCAGTGGCAGGTTGAGCAATTCTGACCTTGCCAGCAGATTTTAAAAGAACAGGTAAGAAAAGATTAAAAATAAACCCAAACCCTAAAAATCTGTATTTAACAACCAACAAAGTCAAATTAAAGTTCCCCTTTCTTCTTGCTTCAGTTTGCCATTAAAGTTCTAGAACGGGCTTCAACTAGTAGGAATAAGTAACTTGAAAATAGAGCAGATGGGCACTGCAAATGTATTTGTGCAAGCAGAATGCACTTAAAAATACAGATTGTGTTCTTCATGATGTAGTCTAGTTTGTTCATGCTCCTGCTCAAAGTAATCAGAAACTACCTGGCAGAGTATCTAGTAAACTACAGCAAGGCACCGTATTTCTAACAAAGTATGACCATTCTATCAGCTACTGTTGAGAAGGGACAGTGGGAAACTTTATGTACCAGTTGGGGGAGCACAAAGTGGGTAGTGAAGTTACCCACCTTCCCTTTCCATCGTTTACAGTGATCATGGTCACTCTGCCTCTGGTGCATAGAGTACACGCAAAGTTTAATGAACAGGAGCAGAAAACAAGCGTATGGCAGAAAGTCTGTGTGCAGCACGCACTGCAGGCTGCGGCTTTCTTCCTTTTGTCTTGCAATGAACAAACCTCACCTCTTCCAGTACCTGAAGGGGGCCTACGGGAAAGCTGTAGGGCAGCTTTACAGGGGCACGTAGTGACAGAGCAAGGGGAAATGGCTTTAAATTGAAAGAGGGTAGACTTAGATTAGATGTAAGGAAGAAATTCTTCGCAATGAGGGTGGCAAGGCACTGGAACCGGTTGCCCAGAGAAGCTGTAGCTGCCCCATCCCTTTCAAGGCTAGGCTGGACGGGGCTTTTAGCTTGGTCTAGTGCAAGGTGTGCCTGCCCATGGCAGTGGGGCTGAAACCAGATGATCTTTAAGGTCCTTTCCAACCCAAACCATCCTGTGATTCCAAAAGGCGTGCACCTACAGACCCAGAGCAGGCAAGGGCAGAGCCGCCGGTAACGGCCGGTTCCTACACCTGCCTCCTCCTCCGGCCACCCTCTTCCCTTTGGATTTCGCCCTCGCACATGGGCGCTCCCCGCTCCCGCAGCCGAAGGGAACACGGCGCTACCGGCGGCACAGGTCCCACCGGGCCGCTTCCCTCACAGGACCCACACCCTCCCCAGACCAATGGCTTTACCGGCCGAGCCCCGCCTGCGGGGACACCCCCCCGTTTCCCCCGCCCCACACAGCCCCGGCGGCTCGTCCCCCAGCCGCCGCCGGCGCCCGGCAGCGGGGCCGGAGCCTCCCGTCGTCGCGGGTGGGTGTGCGTGCATGTGTGTGCGTGCGGCGAGGGCGAAGGCGAAGGCGAGGGCGAGGCCTCGGCGCGGCCCCGCACCGACCGCGGGCACGGCCTCAGCCGCCAGGAACCCGTCGGGCGGCGGGGCCCGGCCGGGGATCCGGGAGCGGCTCCGCCGGGTTTTGCCTCGGACCCGCCTCGCCCCCCTCCTACTGCCCTCCCTCCGCGCGCCGCGGCGCGGCCGCTGTAACAAAGAACAGGCGGCATGGAGGAGGCGGCGGAGGAGGAGGCGGCGGGCTCGTAGCCGCCGCAGCCGCCCCGGGAACTCTCGCGGCCGCCCTCGCCCCGGCCCCGCACGCCCTGAGGAGCGGCGGGGCGGCGAGAGGAGGCGCGGTGGCCCGGGTGGCGCAGGCCGAGCACGGGGCGGTGATCCCGCGAGGAGGGTCCCGCGAGTGGGCCGGGAAAGGGTGTCGGGGAGGCGGCGGGCGGGAGCGCGGGGAGCCGGCGTTACCTGCCCGGGGAATGGCCAGACCCGGATCGGATCCGGACTCCGGGTTCCGATCCGCTCCGGAAACCACGCGCCACCGGAAGCCGGCGCGGCCGGCCGCAAAGCACGACGGGAAGTGTAGTCCGGTGGATGGCACCGCCGGCGCTGAGCCTGTCGCGGCGCCTCTCCCTGCTGCCCCGAGCAGCCAGCTGCCCGACCGTCACCGCAGGGTCCCCACAGCCGGCCCACACCGGTGCGGGGGTGGCAGCCCCCTCCCCTCGGCGGGGCCTGCGCTGCGTCGGAGAGCCGTGTGGCTTCGGGCTTGGCTTAGAGGGCGGGTAGCACAACCTGGGATTTGCCGTTCGGCTCCCCGGAGGAAGCAGCTCCTGAAGGAGTCTGTCTACAAGCGAGGAGGGCCCGCAGGGACACCACATCATGCACACGGCAGCCTGTCAGCTGGTTGGCCCTCAGCCCGGCCCTGAACAAGGGCCTCCGAACCCAGGCTCTGTTGAGGATCAAGAGTTCTGCGCTCTCAAGTGTGGTCAGCCTGGTGTTACCAGCGTGTTACCAGACATACTGTGCTCTATAGCGCATGCTGTAGCCACCTTTAGAATACAGCAATGTAACCAGCAATGCCTATTTTCCCGTGTAATTAGCCACCGCTGAATCCTGGTGACCAGGAAAGCGTGCCCTCCTTTCTCGAGCTGGTTTAAACCTTGAGTGCAAGTTACTGCAGCATTTGCTGCTCCCCCAGGTGCAGCCTGTGCTGTGCACCCAAGAACACTCCGGTACAGACCAGGACAAAGAGGTACTTGTGCTTTTTGTATTTCTGGTATTCAGTTGATGCCCCAGTCTCCTTTGGCAAGACGTTGCCTGCAATGGAGTCCCATCCTCCCCTAAAAGTCTTAGGCAGTGTGGTGTGACTGCCCAGCCTGCCCAGTGAGAGCACAACTGCAAAAGATGATGCAAGTAGGCAACTCTCCGGGGAATGTGCTCTCGCGGCTATGTCTTCAGCAGCTGGCTAAGACAAGGGCCTTTATTGCTTCTCACCTTACCTGCGCACGTCCCCTTCTGCACAAGGAGCCAGTGTAGAGAGTATTGTGACTCCTCTCTGAAGTGCTTGGGTAAACTGAATGCAGCCTTCCAGTTTTGAAACTGCTGCTTCTTGGCAAAATGGTGTTAAATTGAGGAGGGGGAACCATTTAGTCTTTAAAAATGGCTCATCAGAGGTTTTCAGTGAGCACAGGTAGTAAGGGGGATTTTTTTCCATGATCCAAGTGCGTGTACAGGTCATTTGCTTTTTTCAGTGACTGAAGCTAACTAGTGTTTAGTTTTGTATAGTCTGCTTCTACTTACTGTCCTTGTACATCTCAGTGCACATTGACAGTGCTGTCTTCAGCCCTCTGCCTAGGAGACAACCAGTGGACAAGGGTGGTTATCCTACTTGCAGTGCATTCACTTTGTAAGCATTAACTAATTCAGAGTATAATCCGTATGTTTCCTAGCTGAAGCAGTCTGGATTTACAATCCATGTCAGTCTGGATCCTGCAGCTCCAAAATGATTTCCCCTCCTACCCCCCATTCCCTCCCAGTATTCCTACCTTTCTGCAGAGTTAACATCGGATGTGAATTTGTGTCTGACACCAGGGTCACTGGGGTAGAGAGATAAAACCAAATGAAGATGCCTTCCATTCACTGTTCAAGAATTATGAACTGGAGGAATGAGTACAGTGCCACACTTGTGCTACATCCACCCCTGCTCGTGCTCTGATAGGTCACAGTATCATAGAATAGTTAGGGTTGGAAAGGACCTTAAGATCATCTAGTTCCAACCCCCCTGCCATGGGCAGGGACACCTCACAGTAAGCCATGTCAGCCAAGGCTCTGTCCAACCTGGCCTTGAACACTGCTAGGAATGGAGCATACACAGCTTCCTTGGGCAACCTATTCCAGTGCCTCACCACCCTCACAGTAAAGAATTTCTTCCTTATATCCAATCTAAACTTCCCCTGTTTAAGTTTTAACCTCTTAACCCTTGTCCTATCACTACAGTCCCTTTCGGTAGCATACACAAATGACATGACTCAAAAAACCTCACCCAAGATCAGAGCAGGAAGGAGAAGTAAGAAGGTTTGTTAGGAGACTATTAGGAAATTTCAGCTAAGCACCTTAAGAAGATGAAATAAACAGGCACAGAAACGTGGGCAGTAACACCCTGTAAGATAACATACAATTTCCTTGAAAAAGAAGGTGCAGCACTCTGGGAAGGGAAATAAAACCACTATGGCAGCTATTTTCATATGAATGCTCAGTTTTGGTGGGTTTTGGTTTTTTTTCCTCAGTCTGGTAGGGCTTTGTGGCAGCATTAATTCAGAACATAACTTCTTCAGTAAAATCATCACAAGAGAACCCTACTCCCAAGCTGTGTTAATTTTAGTACTGGTGTTTTCTATGCAAGATCTAGGCTCTAACACTCCTCCCCTTTTGCCCCCCAGACTCCAGATGCTTTCAGGATAATACAACGTAAAGAACAAGTGACCACAGTGAGTACCACAGTTCCTTTTTCCATTAGATTCCCACTCAGTCCACGTTTCAGGTGATTTCTCAAAGAACAAGAAAGGGCTATCTGATAATGGCCGGAGTTATCGGAAACAACCCAGCACAGCATAGGGGGAGAACTCTGCTCCTGAATAAACAGGTGAATGCAATGTATTAAGCAAGGGGTCAAATTACTGACGGGGAGTAGAAAACCATCTGTTGACGCATGGCAGACTAGGTATGTAGGACAGCACACTGCATGGAGACAATTGGCTTTTATTGTATGTACAGCAGTAGTTATTTCTTAAAAAATCCTCTTCTCAGGCTTTTAGGTGATAGAATAAATCTGTACATTACAGACTTCGTAATTGCACTGACTTCATTTTGTGTACACACATTAAAAAGGAAGAAAAAGACAACCATCACAGAAGTGACTGTAACAGTGGTGTGCTGGAAAAGAATGTTTTACCACACCTGGAATATCACAGCATAATACATTATTGGGAAATACAGAGTTATAGTATTGGAAAGACCTCAGACCCATCCTTCCCAGTTATTTTCATACCATGCCAGTACCTTGCATAGTAGCAGTTTGGATATCCTGAGTGAAATGGTATTATTCACCTTTATCACCCTTCTTATGCAATTAATCTGGAATTGTTTGTCACCAAGGCTGTGGCTTAGAAATGTACAGAAGCATATGCTGAATCTTAAACGTATGAATAAATCCACTTAGGTCCTGTCAAAGTCAGGGAGGTCAAAGTATGAGGTCAGCTCTTCCCAGTCACGATGGGAATGTCTTAGCCTGGAGCAGTGGTATACCTAATTCTGAACCAGGATAAGCACTTATCTCAAACTCCAGCTCTGCAATTCAAAAGCTGCAGTAAACCAAAATGAAAAAGCCATGCGGCTCCCGCCTTGTATAGAGCTCTTGCTCCTTTTAAAACCTAGAGCTACTAGAGCTGAAAAAGATGTTAAACCAAAAGCAAGATTCTTATTTTGCTTCCTCACAGACATTTTATAGCATTTTATGTAGTCAACTTCACTTTTTCCTGCAATACTTTGCATATCAAGAACACCAAAACTTCACAATACACAGCAGGAAGCTTTCCCTTGAAAACCACCTAGAACCATCAAGGAGATGTGGTACAGGGAAATGCTGTGAAATTTCACTCATCTTCAAAACTGGTATCATTGACAAGCAATAGAACACATCAAATACCCCAGTGCTGTAAGCCAAGTCCTCTAAAGAGCAAGACAATAACTACAGGACTGTAAGACGTGGAGCCCCAACCTCTCTCCCAAAGAAAGAGCTGAGGAAAAAGAAAATCTGACAGCATAAGAATAAACCCCACTATTTCTGCCTGAAAGTTTATGACTTGTCCATTAAGTTGAAGAAGTTTGCCAAAAGTATTTTAGTTCCTTACAAACTTTTTTCTTCCAGGGCATCCCTTCTTCTTCCTGCTGCTTAAGACTCACAAGATTCATATGCAGTTAGGACTGAAAAAACTGTAATTTCGTTCTGGATTGAACTAGATAGGAAATACTAGTGATCTAGGGATAAAGGACCCTCTCCCTCTTTGAAGTGACTTTTAAAGTGATCTCCGTCACTTTAAGAAAGTCACCTAGCTTGTACTCAAGCTTGAGATACTAGGTGGTTTTATTGCTTTAATCTATGAAAAGAAAATTAAAGGCAAAACATGTTTAGGTAAGGATGCAGGTTGTTTACATCAAGGCAAATGGAAAGCTAAAATGCCACAAAGCAAAGCAGACCACAAACACAGATTAAGAAGGTTCAGTTATGGGCAGAAAAATTCTTCAGAAATTAAAAGCAAGACTTCATCTCTTAATCCTCATAAAATAAATACTGTGCCTTCTTTGCTGTATCCTCTGCCTCTGCTGCATTCAGAAACACAAGAGTGTAAGAAAGCAAAAAGGAAGAAAGATTTCACAGGTTGCTTCCAAGCTATTGTACTGAAGTAAGTAAGTTGGAAGGCAGAAAACAGTAAGTTTTCAGTGTAGTATCATGTGGAGGTTTGTTCTGCTGTTAAATGTGTAGTTATTAAAATTATGAAGATTGCAAAACATAAAAGAGCAAAATGATTCCCTCCAGCATCCTTCACACAACCACACAGGCAACATGCAACACCTGACAGGATATGTCGCAGCGTTAACACCAGTTTACAGATACAGTCCTACCAACTCAAACCGTGTAGCACAGCTCCTGCTGGCTGTCAGAATCTAACTCACACTGACCTAAACACTAATGTATACAAGAAATGTACATACTCAGACCTCCTGATGTTCAGTGGCAACCTAATCATCTGAGAAGGGGGGGAATGGGATTCAGAATTGTGGGCCTTTGGAGTTGTCACAACTGAGCAACTCAGTCATCCCTTTGTATTTAGTACCTTAGCTTGTTTTTACAACAGGACATAAATTATTTGTAGAGAAGTAGGAAGAGGTGAGGAACACACCAGCCAGATATAGAGGTCAAACATCAAACCAAACGATGTTTATTTTCCTGAGGAGTGAAGGCAATTAGAAAACACAATTCCCTTTTTACCCCAAATGCCTTGCTTTCCTCATCTTAAGAATTCATTCTCCCTCAGTATACACAAGCCCAAACCTTCATACAGTTTGCAGTATAGAATGTTTTTGTTCCCACCATCAAGACATGCATTTAGGTGATCACCAAGACCTTGAGAAAGATAAACTGAAAAACCCACTGCTTCAGTGAGCATCTGTTCCACAGGGCAAGCTACGAGCAAACCCTGCTCTTGTATTTCTGCAAGTTATTCAGTGTTATTTCCACCCCATTCCAAAGTACACAATAAAGCTTCCATAAATTAAAATCCCAGTTCAATAATTTAAGCAGACTTCAAGTAGTGTTTTATGCTCCCTTTACACTCCCAGTTCCATACCTTTTTAGTTTAAGGGGGTGCTACCCATGGAGCTCAGTCTCACTTTGATTTCTTGCACCCAGTGAGTAGTTATTGTTTGCTTCTTCAGCAAACAAGACTGAGCATTTAAAACATGGCAGAGATTTGACCCCCACCCTGCCCTGTCACTGTCATGCAAAGAGCTCCTAGTAGAGTCAAGGGAAAAAAGTGTATGTTGAGACAACATAACGTCAGTTATTTTAATACTCATATAACGAACCACTGTAAAAGAAGTGAAGAAACTACTTTGTATTAAGTTAACAATAAACAAATGTGTTCAAGCACATTCAAGCTGGACAAACCTGTATTACTGAACTGGGATTTCTAAGCACATTACAGCTGTAGAAGACTCAATTGTAACCCATTTTCGAAGTACAGAATATTCAAATGCCTTCAAGTGTTTTTGTGATAAGCAGCATGCTCAAACATACAACTATTTGATAGTCTGGACTGCTGTACTACCACAGTGATTTTAGGAGGTTACATATAAACAGTATTTTTAACCAGTAGGCTCAGTTAAAACATTTTGGCAGTTCATTTGTCCTAATATTTTCTGGTAAAACAGAAACCAAAATCCCTCTACTTTTATATTCTTTGTAAAATATTTACCAAGGAATGCAGAGCCCATTAGAAGTTTTGAATTGTGTTTCTGTTCTTCAGTGACTATTTTTGATGAGTAATTTAAGTTGAAAGCCCAAATATCAGCCAAAGTGTTGGGTGTCTTAAGGGGAGGAAAAGGGGGAGGGGGAAAATCACTGTTGGTAAAGCAGGCACAAATCTATCATCCATTCATGTCAGCAGTTTAGATGGAATGGATGTTTTTCTTGGCTAGAGGGAACAGGCTTGGTCCTTTGTCCTCAGCAGGAATGCAGATAATGGAAAAGTACAGGTATGCACGAAAGATAGTACCTGGGAAATACTGACTGACATTTTACTCTTCTTAATAGCCCAAACAAGAACTATGCCTTTACTTTCATCAGTTTTCCCTTTTAATTTAAAGGAGCCAGCTGCAATATTTAATTAGGAACAAAAGTTAAAAAACTCACCCAACCAACCATTCAGCACATGACAACACTGGCAGATCTATAAGCTGAAAGCCAACTAAGGGAAATGTTACTATGTTTTAAAAAGCTCTCTTCGCAACTGTGTTTTCTAAGATCTCAGTAAGTGCTTGGCAAGTAAAATAAGCTGTCTAATGAAAAGCATTATAGGGTTAAATACGCTCTATTCATTAGTTATTGCTCCTAGCTCTGCATTTGATACGATGGTTAAATATACTTGTCTAACAAGTACTTGGGAGAAGGAATTAGAGCCCCTAAGATAAGTTTTTGCATCACTAATGCAGCTTCTCACACAGGGAAGAAAAGCTACAAATAAGAATCTGTAAATGTTTCCTCTGCGAGAAGACTCAAGCAGACTTAAAGTTCTGATTTTTTTTAAAGCATAACTTATGCACAGAACATTGAACAATATGCTAGTATAAGTATTTGCATAATTTATTGATTTATGGCTAATATCAAAGGCATCTCTCCACCTACATGGATCGAGCAGTTATTACAGCAGGCTACAGTTATTACAGTAGGCTATCTTAACCAGCATTTTAGTTCTGCTTCTGAAAACTTACCCGTTTCCAAATTACAATGCAAACTGGATCTGGGTCTCTCTTTTCCCTTTCAGCCTGACTAGAAAAACAAGGTGAGACTTGTGTTGCTACTATTCCAGGCTGCAGTAAGAAAACACAGTGGTATCTTCTCTCTTTACAGTGGTTCAGTCATACAGCAGGTATGGTGTTTCAGTTCTTAGCTCCCCATTAATGTAAACTAGGTGCTTACATGCAGGTCCTCCCCACGTGCACCATTCCCCATAATCCCTCATCTTCCATAACAAACCACATGATCCTCCAAAAGCTGTCATGATACAATTAGCGCTGCTTGTATTTGGAGGAGCAACTTTATGATCAGAGAGAAAAAGTCTTCTGGTAAAATAAACAAAACAAAAAAAAAGATAAACTTTCTGTTTGTTCCTGGACCACTGCATTAGTGAACATAGTTTTATGCAAGTCACCAGCCATATTTGTGTCCTCTAGTACTGCTGTGTAAACAAGTGGTCAACTGATGTGCAAGTATCCCATCAGAGAGTGTTCAGTCTTGTACGAATGGTTCTGTTGAACCACCGTTCAGTTTGCTCTTGCTTTTGTTTTTGGAAAGGAGCTTTCTGTTCAGAATACGTGAAAGCGTGCCTCCCTTCTTGCGTGCTTCCTCCGACAGTGGCTGCTGCAGGTAGACGAGATCGTTGTGTGACTGACTCATCCCAGGATCCTTCTGGTGATGTCGCCGGCGGAAAAAGAGCTTTGCGCTTTTCCTCAGAATCGAACCTGTGGAAGCAAACAGCAGAGGTGCAGGATGCTTTAGACACAACTGGCTGCTGTCCTCTTGAAGCTCAGCTTGAACTGTAACTGCAGCACGACTGGAAAAAGCCTCAGTCTTAACGTTTCCAGTTTAAGCATCACCCTGGTTACTACTCCAACAATGTTAAAAAACTAAGAGTGTGGTGAATCTAAAGCAAGAATATTCATGGTTTGTAACCTAGAGGCCATAACAGTACAAGTTCCACCTTGCAACACGTGATTTCAGATACTGGCAAACGTGAGCAATTGTCGTGCTTTCAGCCAGAGGCACCCATACATACACTACATGCTACTGAACTCTCCTTGCCCTGCTTCTGATCCAGCTCTCTCTCAGCTGAACACCACTGAGAAATTCAGACTCCATGGAAGTATGTATTTCTCCACTTTAACTTGTTCCATGCAAGTATCATGCAAACCGCATCATGACAAGACTGTGGTAGTTCTAGATATATGCATATACACACGCTTGTAAAGCTAGCAGAAACGTTCAGGAGAGAAGAGCTCACATGTATTGCTAGAGGAACACTAAAGAAAAAATGAATTTTCCTTCATTTTAGAAATGATGCTATTGAAAAGGAAGGAAAGCTACAGTGAAACATGCCTATGAGGAATCCGTGTTAGTCCTCTGACTTCAGCTTCTAAAGTCAATCCACACATCTTGTGGAAGTCTCCTTCCTTTGTTTTATTCATTTCAAATGCTTTTCTGAAAGCTGTGTTAGTGGTCAAACATACACATGCACAGCCTTTGGTGTGGGTTGTACACTGGGTTCTCACATGTCAAACAGGCATATCCAATCTTTCCAGTACAACAGAATTACAGAGTATTATAAAAAGAATTAAACAGCAGAAGTAATGTTACTCTTTGTTGTTTCAAGGATCAAATGAGGAAGAGATTAGCCCATGATCCACAACATGAAGGTGGCATTTTAATTTGAGGTGAAGGACTGTTGGTGCTGGAGAACTCTACCTGGCAGTCAACCTGTATGCAGTATGCCCATGCAAGCCAGACAGCATGTGCTCTACATGAATTAGGTAGCACTTCCTAGAGTAACAATCACAAAGTATTTGATATTTTAAAATCCTGTTAGGAACAGCAATTAACTTCAAGCAGATTAAAAATAGTATTACATCTGCTTCCAACAGGTTCAGAAATGAGCTCAAATCCCTTCTGTGGTAAATTAAGCTACTGTGTTTTGTTGTACTCCTTCTCTTGATCCCATGTCAAGCCTATTATGCAGCCAAGGCAATTGCAGCTGTCATCCCACCTCATTGCCAACACCAGCCACCAGTACTCTTCTTTTTGCAAGCTTGGGTTAGTTTTGCAGCCACCATTCTGCCAAATTCCACTGTCCCTTTCCATGTGCACATCTGATGTGTAAGGCAGCTTGGCTGCTGCTGGCAGGGACACTGCTTCAAGCTACCAGCAACACTTAGCTGGGTGTCAGTACATCAGCCCCATGTTAAAATAGCACCAGATTTGCGCAGAATTGGGCAGCGCTGCTGTCCAAGTGGCATGATCCAATCTGAATGAAGGAGGACCCAGGTAGCAAGCCAACACAGGAGCCTTCTGGCAGTCAGACTAGTATGTGAGGACAGTCATCTCCTTGGCAAAGCTTCCACACCTCATTCCTGTACCACTATCAGGTTTCCCAACTCTCAGTTCAGCTATTAATTCTTGCCACTGCACAATCTTGATTCTGCTTTTCCTCCCATTGCCAATGGATACATAAATCAACACACAGATCAATTCTTTCACGCAATAATACCATGCAATAGCTAGAATTACATATTTGTCCCCCAAAGGACTTGACGGGCTGCATGTCATTTTGCACAGTGATAGCTGCAGAATAGATATTTTCATGGCATGCAGCCAGAGGCTTCTTTGTTCATATCAGAGCAGTTACAAACATGTGCTTGGTTTTATTACTTTGTACTTCAAGGACTAAGCACTCAGCACCAGGGAGGATATTCTAATGTGTTTTGTCCTGCTGCTGCTCCGATTCTTCTAACAGGGCATGATGGGATGAAAGCGGAAAGCAACTGGAACTCGTGGATTTGAATCTTGACTGCTCTCCCATCACTCTCTGATCTTTTTGGCAAGGCAGTACCACTTCAAGCTGTTGTCAACAGCATAAAAGAAAGAGTGTTCAACCCCATGACACTGACAGTTGTTGATATGCAAAGGCTGGGGTGGATTGATGAGGCCTTGCTGCTGTATGGCTTTTGTTTTAGCAGTCAGCTGTTTGGCCCAGCAGTCCTGGCAGCTGCAGCTGAAGCTGTGCCAACAGGAGCAGGACAGAAGGCTTTATCTGCAAGCAGTTATTTAGTTCTACCCATCCAGACTGATTTCCCATACTAGGAAATAAACACAAACCAAGAATGCTGCACAAGTTGTGCTGGTGGCCTGGGACAACTCGCTGCAGCTGAAAAACTGCAGGCAGCACTTCCCTGAGAGCAACACAGGCTCAGCACAAGCAGCAGTACCCCCAGACATGAAAGCTCCCTGTGTTTTTGGAGGTGCTGAGGTCATTGCTACATGGAAGCTTGCCACATCCCTGCTGCCACCCATCAGTCTCTAGCCAGTTTGGTATGTGCTGCCTGACAGTGGCTCCAGCTGCTGTGGAGGCATGCACCAAATTACAAGCTTGGCAATGCTCGTGCTATTTGCATGCTTACTTTTTGAGTTCAACAGGATCCATATGCCAACTCTGCCCCTAACACCAGGAGACAAGCAGAGAGCATGTCAAGAGTGCTGTACAGACTGACTGGTCTTCATAGGCTTCTCTGCACTAGTTTAGGGTGTTCTGAAAATGAGGGGCTTGGATCACTTCTGAATCTCATTTTTGTTAATGAAGATTTCCTTCCACATCTACAAGGATAAAGAGCTTGCTCCTTTCCATTCCTTCCCAGCTTCCAAAAGTTTTTATCCAGGTGGTTTTGTAAATACCTGCTGAGGTCCTGGTAGCTCAATGAGTTGGGCTAGAAAAGAGACCTAGAAAACTGAAAGCAGCAGGTTTTAAAATAAGCTTTCTGCATATGCATATCCAGTTATGGGGTCACACATGGTTTGCATGATCAGATGTGGACTGATTACCAGATACTACAGGAATGGGCATGATGGAGGGAGATTGGGAACGTAGAGCACCCCCTCCAAGCCTGCCCTTCTGTCCATTCTGTGTGATCCACGTGGACAGCATGACCACCAGAAGAATGATTTATTATGACTAGTCTGCTAAGTATGGGAGCACAGGAAAGTAATTTTGGAGGGAGGAAAGAAATGGATGGGGGAAGAAGAAAACATATGCCAGACTATGTTTTGCTTCAGTTTTTACAATGAGCGAACCATTGTAAAGCTACATTTTCTAAGGAAACCAAAAAACAACAAAAATTAAAAAGCAAACCAACAAAATAACTTACTGTGTAGGTAATTAATTCTGGCTGGCATAGTAGTCCTCTTAAGTATATAAAAGGGAATGGGTAAGAAAGAGGAAGTCAGAAAAGTAAAAAATAAAATGCAAAAGTTAATAAAAAAAAGAAGAGAGAGAGAACTTTAAGACATTACACAGACACAAGGCTTTTTTACAGCAGAAGGCATTTCATTTGCTTTGTTTGAGGGTGTTTTGGGGTTTTGTTTGTTTGGGTTTGTTTTTTGTTTTGTTTCCTTAAGGGAAAGTTTTTGACAAAACAGAAACCTTGAACTATTTAAAGCTAACTGAAGACAGGGGGGTTGAAATGATTTCCTGTCTCACTCCGCAAGAGCTACTCAGCTGTGACAAAGCAGAGGTTCCAGACTTCCACAGAGGTCTGTGTGTAAAGAAAGAGATCTGAGACAGTCTTCACAAGTATTTTTTCAAGATGAGACAACTGCCTCAAATACTGCTTTGTGCTTTTAGCAGTCCTGTACTACACGGTGTAAACAGGATCTTTAGAAGCCTTATCTCTTTGCAGTGTACTGCACAGGGAACAACAAAACTGGACAACACCTCACATACAAATTTCCACTCCTTGTTCTAGAGTAACATTTTAAAGAAGAATCCAGAGTTTTCGCAACATACAGCTTCCTAAATTTCCAGGCTCCAAATCAGACAAATCCCCTCACAACTAATCTCCTACCCCCACCGCAAGCATACCAAAACTTTCCAGTGCCAATCTATGTCAAATTGACTGTTGCTGTACCATCCTGGTCTATCAGGTGGAGCAAAGAAGCTGTGAGAAGTCCAGAAAACCTCAGTGCTCTAAGGGAGAGCCTTGGCAGAGGTCCAGTGCATGCTTTAAGTGGGAGAGATTACAATAATCTAGTAATATACTGAGGTTTTGTAGTGAGCCATTTCACAGTATCTTATCTCTGGATAAGGAAAGAATAGAAAATAATAAAGAGAAAGAGGGATGGATATGGGTGAAAACCACAACAATTTCTGCAACTTCAACGTGCAGCCCCTGAGACTGGTGTGCAGCCTGTTCAGGGCACAGTGGCTCTTGTGTCAGACTTCCTAACAGACCCTGTGTTTACCACTTAGCCACAAACCAGTGCTACAGCCTCAGAGGTTAATGGATTTATAATGGAAACACAAAGGACCCTAAGACATGTTCAGACTGCAGCTATGCAGGTGTGTAATAACAACAGCAAAATTATCTGACCCCTTATTTACTTATTAAATTACCCTTTTTCAATTTTCTTTAGCAAACTAGCATTAATGAAATCAGTGAAAAGGGAGAAACGGTTCACAAGGCAGTTGAGAGAGACTGTACCTCTGGTTTAGCTCTGGTACTTCCTGAACGCACACTTTATTGAAGGCAGGGGAGTCCTGTTCTCAGAGATGTAAAGGAGAAGAAGGAATATAACAGAAAGCAACTCTGGAACCCTGCCATTTTCACCTTAGTAATGGGACTGCTAATATAGCACAAGTCCTTGTTTACAAGGATATGGTTTTCACTGAGGAACTGATCATGTGGCTGGTTATTTCTCTCCCAGATAATTGAGCTGGGCTTTGTGAGCTGCCCTTCAACTTGTAAGGTTGAACCCTTATGTTTCCTGATGGAGGGGAGTGTAAGGGAGCCTGACCTGAGTCAGAGAGCTGGAGGACTGCAGTCTCTATGGCTGCTAGGAAGACAACTTCAACCAACATCGCAATCACAAGGAGTTTAAGGACAAAAACCAGTAAGAAGAGATGAACTACTAAAGTGTTGCATGATACTGCCAGTTATGTACAGAAAGCAGTCATCCACTGAAGCAGAGGTAAGAATCACATACCTTTAGATTTTTTCATGCTCCCAGTTTCTGAAACACTTAATGAGCTCCCAGATATTTCTTCACAGGTTTGGTCTAAGAGTGTGTTGGTGTCCCACTGCTGGCTGTCATTCTCCAAATCCCAAGCCTTATGGGCACTTTGCTGTGGATCAGTTTTGGGCACTATTTCTGAAGCACCTAACGACAGCTTTTCATCGGATGTGAGTTTTGCAACACCTTCCCTCGCAGTGGGTGGATCTACTTGTTTGGAGGAGCTGTCCATGGCTGCAGCATAGTCCATCATCAGTGCAGCTTCACTGTCCTGAGATAAGGAGGTCTGCTCAGTGAAAACAAGAGACAACACTGACACAAGCCACTCTGCTGGAAAAAACCCACAAGCCTCCCTGCAAAAACTCCTTTATTTTCTTTACAGTTTTACACGTATTGCTCAGGGCTGTCAGAAAGGCACTGGAAGCTTTCCTAGCCCCACTAAAGGGGAGGAGCATTTAGCCAATTTTTAATCATGTTGTTAAAGTAAAATGACTGAGAAAAACCACAATTAAGTATATGTCTCCCACCTAAGCTCAGCCTCACTGCAAATAATGGGACTCTTTCCTACATGTGTTGCTGTAATGAAGTATCAGCATTCATAGACAATCTTTGGGTCCTTAAAATAACCGCATCTTCATCTTGAAGAAGGACTTGTGTCACCTGTATCAGCTAAACACAAATCCATGCAGTCCCACTGCCTCCATCTCCCAAGCAGATACACCTGGCACTGTGGCAGCTGATGCTCAGTTCTCCCTCTCATCACAGCACAGTGATGATGAAGAGAACCATGCTCACTGACTTGTCTTTCACATAGAACTCTTTAGTGGTCCTGTGCATAACAGCAAGACTTGACAGCAAATGTGCATACAGCAGCTGTAAAAGGGAAAGGAACACAGCCAGGCACCAAGCATCAGATGGGAGACTGAGGCTGTGGATGAAGAAAGTCTGGAGGAATGCTATGTAACATGTGTGAGTCTTTTTTTGCCCTCCCTCTAGAACAGAGTCCAGAGGACTTGGAGGTTTTTCAGAGAGTTTTAACAACTTTGAAAGAAACAGAAAATATCGTTCATACTTTTTCTGTGCCTCTCCCCTCCATGGGCAAAACACAGAGAAGGACCATCTCTGGTCTCACCTAAGCTGGTTTTCCCAAATCCCTGATCATCCCACTCCCATCCAAGGTTACCGTGCATTTTCAGTCAGGCTGTCAAATCTAACAATCAAACCCCAAAACACCCTCTGCAACAAACCCACCCTGATTTGGCTTAATTTGAAACAGCTACTGAAACAAACTGGCACACAGACCTAGATCCTGCAGTGACTGCTGAATGGGAGACAGCAGAAAACACATTAACATCGCACTCAGAGGACTTTATGGTAGTAAGCATTAAACAGAAGTGTAGTTTTTTGCTCTACCTTGGACACCCCTGATATGATAATGGTGCTTTTCTTTCTAGGAGACTTCAGTTTCTGCTTTGCAGACTCACTTAACTGCCGAATGGCTGCTTCTGCAACAGGATCGGTGCCATTCAGTACCAGCAGCTCTGAAATGAAAGCATTATTTCAGAGGGAAGAAAGAAAAACAGGAAAAAAAACAGCAAAAAGAGGCAGAGCCTGTTCTTGACATGAAATTCAAATAAATTAGCAGAAATGTTTTAAACACTAAGCATACGAAAACACCTTCCAATTCACTACCCAGCTATTGAGTCTTGTCTTTCTGTTACCCATTCTTTTGAGTAAAGGTAACTAAGCTGCACTTACAAACCCGTGCACATGGGAGGAAGCACAGACAGACAAACTATCCAGTTATTTCAGTGCATTGCTATACTGCAGTGACTGTAATCCAGAAGCAGTGGGTAGTGCATCAGGTATGACAGTCATGAAAAGCCATAGTTCTAACACAGTACAAAGCTGCCCTGTATTACTACTTCTTCAGGTAGCTGGTTTGCTCTTTTTCCAGACCTCCTTGCCTCCAGCATTTCCAGATTTGCTTGGCAATATGGTAGGATGAGGAAGGCAAAATGGCAGTCACTCTGCTCTTTATCAGCTGCCTCCAAAGCCTACGAACTGCACCCCCTTTTCCCCTCCAAACACTGCACAGGAACACAAAACTGTCTGTAAAATGCTCTTTAATGCCAAGCACAAGTTTATTTTTAAGCATGGCTATTTCTGACATCCGGTATGCAAGTACTCTGGGCACAGCAAAAAACATACGCTCGTCAAATTCATCAAGCTTGGGAATAAACAAGGCTAAGAAAATTAACAAGACAAAAATCCCCATATTTAATTGTCTGAGGGGGGCTTTTCTGTAAGAGTTTTAACAACAAAAGAATACAGGCAGGAAGAGCACCAGTGTTAATTAAACTCAGCAGTGTCTTTTGTCACTGTGACATTAATGCAATGAAAGACGAGGCCTCAGTAATTATGCTGCATCAAGTATCTCAGATACTTTTGGAACTCAAGAGTATGTGCGCACGAGGGGTATACGTGCCCATGCATGTCTGCACACTCACTATAAACCTATACTTCACCATCGCCATAACCACTGCAAATTCTTATTGCTGTCATCACTTAGAACTATGGCACGGCCACAGCACCTTTTCTACGGTCCTTGTTGCTATTTTGGCATGATATTTGTAATAACTACTGCCTGAGTTATTGCCATACCAAAAGCTCCTTTGTATTTCTTTAATCTGGGTTAAAGCTTTATTCTAATGAGTAATTCCTCCCGCTGTATTGTATAAATGTTCCACAGAAATTCCCCCTATATTCCCATAAAACCTCTGTCCATATCAATGTGCTCTAAATTGTCTTCAGGTGAGTTTTACAGTAAGTGCTTTCTATCTTTAATATCATAAACAGTTACAAGAGTTAGCAGTCTAGAGCTATCTTAACATTTCCTAAATTGCCTTAGTAATACCACAGTGCTTCATGGTATCAGAGTACTTCTTAGTCTAGAGGTAGGGAAAGACTCAAGTGCTATTATAGTTTTTCACAGCTATTGGATCATACTGTCCCCCAGATTTATGTCTTTTGGTCAATCTATTTCTCTCTCTCAGAAAGCCGCCTGACTGTGCCAGGAGCAGTCTAGATCATCTCCAGACTGTCCTGTCTCCACTCAAATCTGTACAAAGAAAACTGAATTCCACACCATGTGCCATTTGCAGCTAGACTGAGTCACATCTTTCATTACTGCTGCCTACAGGGCTACAGAAAGATCGAATGGTGACCATACACAGGACTGAAAAATATCCTGAGGATTCAGAGTTGCAACTGAAAAAGGTAACATGCCCCAGAGTCAAAATTAGGTTTAATACAGTCAAAGTGATCTATAATTAAAGTTATTACCAATGCCACCTGACACATAGAAGGCACTTCAACTGTATGCCACATGACTTAGGAAGGTGAACAAACAGGCACAGCCAGATTGTGTATTTGCATTAGTACAAAAAAAAAGCCCAGTGGCAGGGCTAGGAAGAGAATTCAGTCTTCCTTACATCAGTCCAGCCTCATGCTGTCTCCAGGCAGAGGGGACATCACAGTGGCCTTAGAGGCAAGTGTCACAAGGGTTTAATTTTGTGCAGTGTTTCCCATGCCTTTATAAAGAAGGACTCTTCATTCAAAAGGGAAGAGACACCCTGGCTTTTCTTTAGTCACCTCCCCTCTCCAAACCATAGCCCATTGTTACATATACAAAATAAGTAATTTTAATCACCAATTCAAGCCAGACTTTTACTGCAAGACTGCTATATCCCTCACCACTGTACTTGCTAACACAAACATCTCAGTGCCTGTTGAAAGGCAGCAGCCGTGTGGGTTTGCTGTTATTTTAAAAGGATTACATTAATCCCATGTGCAGCATGGACAGACATATTCTTATGAGCAGCTCTGAACATTTCTATTACCTGTATCTGAAGATGATAAAGTTTTGCTGACTGGAGCACCATGAGGATGGATAGCTTGAATAGAGAAATCCTTTTCTATCACTTTGACTTTAACTGGAGTTTTCACAGGAGAATCTGAGGACAAAGTTTTGGGATTATTTAAGCTACTCAAGACATTTATTATGAAATTAATAAAAATCTATGATACCAGTGTTAAAGCCTGTTTAAATCATAAATGTTTGAGAAAGTTGTTTAATACAAATTGTCAACACATGCTCTATGGTAACCAGACAAAAGAAGACCTGTGAAGGGTAGGACTTCATTGGTTTTAAACATTCTACTGTAATATGCTAGACAACACTCACTTGAGTAAAAGACCTGCTTTAACAACTTAAAAGAATGCAGCTCTTTCTTACTTCATTTCACACTGTTTAGAGGTTTTACTTCCATACTTTTCCCAAGAAGAATCAGAGAATCTACTCCTGAAATACACAATGAAATAAACTTTGGCACATGATTACACCAATCCTCATCAGGGATCATAATACAGATCAAGGTTAGAAGGCACAGCATGGTCTGTCATTAGAATACACTCTTGAGTCTGACACCAAACCCAGGCTCTTCTATGTTATCACTCTACCATGAAGTTTTACAGTTTGTATTAAAAGGAGCAGTAACCACTCCTCATATAAACCCAGCGTTTTTTGGAAGTTAAAATCCTGATTCTGAAGCATACAAACAATGCCTCCCCTCTGACACATCAGGGAAGCCTCGACAACAGTGCCTTTCTTGACATCCCACCCTCCCGACTTCTCCTGATCCCCATGCATAACCCTAAGAGTGAGCACAGGAAGAAGTAGACTTCCTCACCTGTGCTCAGTGGGGATGATCTGCCTTCTAGGCGAGGTTTGGTCTTCACAGCAGTTACAGTAGTGACCACAGTCCCACAGGGCATCACAGTGCGATCCTTTTCTATCTTAGTGGCCAGCACTGGAGAAGGTACTTGCCACGTTTTCAGTTCATTGGGTTCTATAAAAGAGAACTAGGAAAGGAACAAAACAAGTCACCTTAGAGGCACAGCGAAGCAAGAAGGAGACTAAGATTTCTAGCTAGTACTTTAATATTTTTCCTAAGGTTCAAGAGCCAAATAACTAAGTATTCTGATATACACAAATACTGTGCAATCTGAATATTCTACGGTAACTCAGCTACAGATTGCACCACACTGTGAATGACAGTCCAGAGCATAAGACGAGCATTCGCAAGTACTTCTCAAAGTAAAAGATTTACTGTAAAACCTTCCAAACACAGTAGTACCTCTGCACTAATGGATCCCAGCCTGGGCACCGGCTCTGGGCTGCTTTCAGTGGCCCTGCTGTTCAGTGCAAAGCTTTGCTGGCCAGAAGGTTGTTTCCTGAACAGATCTAGGGGTACAGTCACCTTTGCGGATAAAGGACCTAGAAGAAATAAAATCAACATAATCAGCACACATCTGAGTTGTCAGCATATATAAGGGTAAGAAGATGGGAAAGGAGGAGGAAGAACACTGGTTCTATACCACAGGGCGCAAATATGGCAGTTTTCACGTCTTTCTTTCCACTTTACAATTATTCCTCAGCCTGGCATAGTACTGTGACAACAGGAAATAATGGGGACATGAAACATTACTTATTTGCCACCATTTCTAGCCATTATTTTTTTCCTGTATATGCAGAATGTTTAGGAGAAAAGAAAACAGCTAGAAATATTAGTATTATACATTTTCCCCAAGCTGTCCATTTCACACAAGTTTGGCTGGCTGTTTTCAGCTGATCTCCCTTGCACAGTTATTCTTCCCCCAGGGACTGCCTAGATCCATGCTTCAGGCATACCCAAGTTCACTACCAGGTCAAGTCAGCAGAAGATATCTACACTTTAATGCAGGTTCAGAAATCTGATGATTTTGTGTCTGGCTATACAGCCAGCTAGAAATAAAAAAGAACTTCTATCAAAGTTTAGCTCACAAGGTGATCATGCAAAATAATTCAGGTTTAATACTTACTATCCAACTTTCCATCTTCTGCTATTTGCAGTTGCAATGATTTTGATTTGGCACTTAGTTCACTGTGAAATAAATGAAACTATGTTAGGTCTTTGCAGGCAAGCAGGTTTTCTTTCCCACTTAGGTCTTCCCTATTCTGATTCTAGTTGCCAGCACCCTAACTTTTCTTTGGCTACACTAAGCCAGGCAGTACAACTTGCTGATCGCAACACATGCGTAGCATCTTTCTGTCCTCGGGTAAGCCCAGCTAAAGGGGTCATAGTCAGAAAACCATGGCCTGGTTTCCTCCAGCATTGTTGCACAAGTTCAATTTCCCGACATTTCAAAGAGACTTTCTTTCTCCCCAGTAGCTGACAAACACTGCCCTTCAAGCTGATGATGGTCTCCAGTCTGGCTGCTAAACCACAGCACTAAGAAGCTATTTTTTTTCCTGGCAGGATCAAATCCATAAGTCAAGATGCTGGAAGAGATTCAATCAACAACCCATTCATAGCTGTTGGGTATCCTGTCAAAGCAGGAAAGTGTTCTGCAAGAGCAGGATAGATGCAAGTAAATAAAAGTAGTTACAGTCTTATCTGAGGAGTCAGTACTACTTTCCCAAAATAAGACTCAAGGATGTTACAAGGTAACAAGAACCAATCTCTGTGTGTCACAACCAATGTGAACTATTAGCCAAATTACTGGCACAGGCAGTACTTCACAAGGTGAACTAGACAAAAGATACAAAACCTTTTCGCTAAGTCAGCCAGCCAAGCAAAAGGGGTACCTACTGAGGAACCTTTCAGTAATGCTTGTTTTTATAAACTTATAACCTTCTCAGTAGGTGTTCTGCCAAAAGTCTTAAGGGCATACATACATGTATTTTATTTTTATATGTCTGTTTCAGGATGGTGTGATCTTGGCATCCCACCTCCATTAGATGTTGTGGGCTATCATCTATGCAGCAGGTTTTAAGCTTTTCCCTGCCACTACCATTGCCTCCTGCAGCTCTAAAACTTGAAAGGAAGCACTTTGATGGTACAATTGCTGCTCTTCACATGAAGCTAAGGCATAGCCCAATATGGTGGTCAGTACACCGCTCTTTGGACTGCTGGGTGTTTCTGGTTTTGAAGAAAGAAAAGGGGGGGGGGGGGAAGTGAACTTGAAAGAAGGTATGCAGGCAAATCCTGATCACCTATCTGTAAAAGTCCCCAGGCTTACCTCATGCACTTCGGAAAAACAGCATGGAAAACCCAGCATTATCCCTAGTGTCAAGGTCAAATTCCAGTCAACTTAATCACATCCTGCCTGCCCTCTCTCTGCACTTTCAGTTGGAAAGGGTACTATTCTTACAAACTTCCTGCCCAAAATTGCTGCGAACGTGTCTGTTCTGCAACACCAAGCACAGATGCTGTTCTTCCAACAGATGGCTGAAGTGATTCACAGACCCAATGGCTGAAGCACTTACAGATACTCCAGAATAGAAAGTTGCTACAGAAGGGCATATTTTTCCCTCCTACTGTGGAGAAGAAATCAACATCATGTTAATCCTAACATACTGATGGCAATACAGCATACTGTCACAGAAGAACATAGTCTGATCTGTGGCTTTCCACAAAAGCTGTAGGTCGTTATAACTAAAATCAGACCTTGTAAGTCATTGGACTGCAAGTGTCTGAAGGAAGAGAGCTTCCTAGCTGGTTTTCCACTTGACAGCAGGATTAAGAACCAGGTGCACACCGCTATCAGACCACATAAAAAGGTGAGGCCTTTCAGTGTTGTTCTACAATAACATGCCTTCTTTGCTGACTATGGGGACTTCTCATCATCTCCATCCCTGGCACACATGCAGAGGGGTCTGATATTCTCTAAGTCCTGTACAACTCGTGATGACTGATCCTGGCACCTTACTTCAAATCAAGCAACCCTTGTTGCTTCTTCCCTCAATTCTCCTGTTTCCGCAAGGCACATTCCATAACATTTACATGTGAAGCCCAGCAGACTGTGATGAGGAGGCAGGAAAAGATGTGTGCATTGCTCACTCCCCCTTCAGCTTGAGGAGGAACACACAGAAGTACACACCACTCCTTGAGGAAGAGCACACTCAGCACAGACAGGCATAGGTCTGAATACACGCTCAGTTCCTTGTGAGCTAAGCCTCTGCTTTGCAAGGGAAGGAACAGATATAGTGGATGCCAGGCTGTGACTAGAGGGAATAAAAACATCACACAAAACCAAGTACACATCTCTGAAATACGTATTTTTTATATGTATTTGTAGAGAGAAATGGAACTGAGATAGGAGAGGAAAGCTACAGAGACTCCACTGTGCATGAACTGCCTCTCACCTTAGTAATCCGGTACAAAAAAAAAGCAAGCATTATCTGCAGTATGTTGTATGGCAGCATCTCTACCCCCACTCCCTGGGAAGGCACTTCTGCTTGCTTGTGCATGTGTTTAAAGCCAATAGAAAAACATCCCTCAGATACACACTGCCACCAGTGATTCCCCCCCTTCTTCAACTCGTACAATACAGAAGCCTCCAGATACTTGCGGCTCTGCTGCTAGAAAGTGGAAATGGTTTTAGAACGCCTCACTTTTGATCTTATTTACAGAAGCTGTATGAACCACAGAATACCATGGAGGCTGCCAAAAGTCCAATTTTTGTCCTACAGAAAAAGATCTAGTTAGCTTTACATTCCCTTTTTAATCACAGTCGCAATTCTTCTAGATAGTCTATTCTTTTGCACATTTATATTTCCGACTCGGCAGAGAATGGAGACACATCAGCTTTCCTCAAATGCAATTTTCAAGGTAAAGCAGCTTCGAAACCTTGCTAACACATTTTTTGGCACTGTTTGAAAGCACAGGGTGATTTATTATGCCTGTTACTGCTGTCATTTACTAGAATCAGGTATCTGCCAGGGAAGACCTAGACACCTATTTGATCTCATATCCATGCAGAGGGTAATCAGATATCCTGAAGTCCCTGCCAGCTCCAGATTTCTCTGAGGTCACCTGATGGGAATATTTCAAAATGCCATTCTTCTCTCAAAAACCTCACAGAGTTTAAGCACAAAAAGATGCTTTGCTATAAAACTGTTCTCAGTAGGTACGTTACTTACAAGATAAATTCTTCCTTCCAAAAGGGATTTGCAGCATTTTTGGCTACAGAGCTGGAAAACTTCTGCATAGGGTCATTCAGCTGAACTATACACACCAGGTTTGTGCTGCCTGTAAGGGCAAGAAAAATCAATATCCAGTTATTAAAGTTTCATCACCAAGAGGCACACTTAGAAAAGAAAGTGAAGAACTCCCTTCCTTACGTACTGCACTTTTGAACAGACTATTGCAAACACTAACACAGAATAAACTGATTCCCTCAGTTTGCATACCATCTACATTAATGGCAATGGTCAAGATTGTCTTATCCACTGTTCTACACAGTGTGAAATATGACAACCTCAGTTAAATTCTGGCATGAAGCAAAAATTGTGCAGACAAAAAGAGATCAAAAAGGATGGAGTGACAGAGGTGGACAACAAGGAGGTGACAGAGGTGGATGCGAGGTGGGGAGGGAGTAAAGTTGTTTTCAGCTGCTTTAAAAAACACAAAGGTTTTCAAAGTCCCTACTGGCCACAGTCACAGTAGTCTCTTTGAACATCAAAGTAAGCTTTTTCTCCTAGCAAGTGAATGATGACAGTAGTGTTAGTTAACACTCACTTTGAGGACTGTGGTTTTTAACAAGTTCATGGCATTTTAGAGTACTGGTGCAGAATTATCTCTACCTTGATCTTGGAATTTGATAGCATAGCAAATTGGCATATTAGAGCAGTTATATTGCTGCTCCAGGGGGAAACAGTTTGCACAATGTGTTCTTAAAATGATTTATTTTCTATGGCTCTCAAAGCATCAGAAATTATTTCAGTCACAGCATTCCAAAATATCAAGGAAAGCAGCGAAAAGATCAATACTGACTGTGTGTAAAGCAAACAAAAGATATGCTACCTCCAGTTCTCCAGAAAAATCTAGGTTTGTATTTACTATCATCATCTCTCAGTGGTCCTCTGGTGGTGCATTGGGTCTGTGATGAGCCCTATCTCAGACACAGAAACAGCTTGGGCCTGGCAAGGTTATTAGAGGAGACAAAGCACTATGTACATGCAGCTTACTTCGGATCCAAGCTAACCCTGGAGTAAGTAGTTTAGCTGCTTCCACAATGAGCTGAGCCTGAATTAATGAACTTGGGGAGGTTTTCTGTTAACCTAGCCATATGTCTCTGCAGCCCGCTCTTGCTGCCAGCAGAGCTCAGCACCCTGGGGTAGAAGCACCTGTATAGTTCTGCCTGAAATTACACTAAAGCCACTGACAGACTGACACTGAACATGGTATTTCAGCATTTCTACCCTGGTATACACAACTAACAATTTTTTCCTTAACAGCAGAAGTTACTTTTGCCCTAGATGATGCACTGTGGGCCATACAGTACTAAATCTAGGATAATCTTTGTTTACATACACAAACTAAGGAGATAACAATGGGCACAACCCATAAGCAGAGACCAGTTCTGCTACTGGTTACTCACCAGCTGAACCAACATACCTATAGGAAAGCCACAAGCTCCTATTAAACATGTTAGCATCCATGGTTTATAGGATGATAAAGACAGACAAGCCATCCCTCCCCAGCCCTCTATACATCTATGCAGGTTAGCCTGCAATATTGCCCATCTTACTGAGTCTCACAGTTGCAACAGGATAATTAATTATTGCTGCAAGACAACACCAGGATAAAAGAACAATAATTAAAAGGCGGCAAGCTACGTCCAGAAGCTAGCATCTTCCCAGCTGTGCAGCACTTCCATTGGATTTCAAGTGTACCAGCTAAACCCCACTGTGAAGCTTTATTTCTCATACACAGTTCCTTAAAGCATTTACACTCCCAGAGCAGCTAGTGAACCAGCAAAATTCCCTCCATCTCCTTTTACAATAGCAAATGGTGATTTTGCTTCTCAATATCTGGGTCCCCAAAGCAGAGCACATCAATTGTCCCCTTTCCTCTCATTTTCAGGGAGGGGGCAGAGAGGCTTCCCACATGATGAATTCTGCCGTTGCATGCACCGGATGCACACAAAGGTATCTCATCTCAAGACTTTTAAAGGCAGACAAAACGATCTGCTCTTTTGAGAAGTTTAGTTTGCACTGCAGAATTGTAGAGTAATAAGAAATCCTGAGTTAGCTTTCCTGCAGTCTACGGTTTCCAGCGCAGTTTTATTTATATAGGACATTCCACTGCAAAGAGTTCCAGAACTGCTTTAAAAATAGTTTGTTTCTAGAAACACAGTCTGCAGAAAGTTTTAGGGGAATCACTTCCAACCAGGATGAGCAAGCAGCATTATGCAAGACTCCAGGGCAGAAACCTACTACATCTAACTGGAAAAAAACCCTAGTAGAGCAAGTAGGATATATTTATCCAAAACTAGTGCCTTGCTCAATTTAGCAGCCACAAGCTTCCACTAAAAAGACTGTTATGGAATTGTTTTGTGACCATAAATAACAATCTTAAATCTGTATTTCTACTGACAAAATCTGAAACATGCCTGCTCATGCCTCAGTCAGTGATGGAGGCATGCTTGAACCTGAAGTCTGAATACTTGCGAGACAGGCTTGGTGCTTCTTTCCAAAACCAATACTGCAGACTTGCAGTGACTGCCTTTTTGGCTTCATTCTACTCTCGCAAGAGGTAATCCCTCCGCTACCTGCAGAGGTAGTTTATAGGGGAAAAAATCCCTGACAACCAAACACCACCTTTGAGGAGAGTTTACACAGAGGAGGAGGGGTTTAGATAGATCAGCAAATTGCTCAAAAGTAAATCAGCTGTAAAAATGTGGTAACATTGAACCAAACCAATGTCACTGCTAGCGGTTAACGGAGAGTTGGATTTGAGCCACACTCAAATTGATAACTTTTAGAAATTAAAACTAAAATCCAGAAATAATCAACGAACTTTATAAACATGCTCATTTCAATTTGCTTTCAAAAGTGATGGATTTGTTTACAAGATCAAGGTGTTTAAATATTCGCATACACCAAAACACACACAGTTTTGAACAAGCATGATTAAGCCT
Organism: Lathamus discolor; assembly: GCF_037157495.1. Classification (NCBI taxonomy): domain Eukaryota; kingdom Metazoa; phylum Chordata; class Aves; order Psittaciformes; family Psittacidae; genus Lathamus; species Lathamus discolor. Next base: position 34,902,194 of record NC_088887.1, read on the forward strand.
GTTCCTCAGAGTACAGCAATTTCTTACATTTTCTTTTGAGAGAAGGCTGTAACCCAGAACTTTCAAGTTATTTCATCCAAAAGGAAAAAAAAAAACCTGCTTGAAAGCAAGCAGCAATGCATGGGCTACGTTACCTGCAGCACTGTGATCAGTTAGGTTTACCGCGATGTTCTTCACTAGCAGTTTGAGTTCATGAGCCCTTGGAGGCTTAGGAGGACTAGTGCCCTGAGGGAGAAGGCTTACGTTCTGTACATTCTGTAAAAAGCAAGCAGAGCATGAGGGATCGCACATATGCAAACACAAAATACTTTTAACTTCTGTCACACTGATATAGGGAACCAAATGTGCGATAGAGTGTAACATCAACAGATAATCCACCCAGGAGTTATGATCACAAAGCCTTCACTGCCAAAGGCTATGTTGTTTTAAAGAATACATTCCAGTTGTTTCTGATCACCAAACGAGGTTAAACTTACTCACTTGTGAGTCATGAATATGTAACAGAAACACTAAGCAGAAGGACATTTCTCAAAAGATTTAAGAATTAGACTTACCTGAACCTCCTTTATATCTGCAGGCTTCGTACTCAACACTACAGATGGAGAAACTGAGCTAAAGAGGTTGTTCAAAACATCTCTGAGCGTTTCAGATATTGCACGTGGCCCTGCTGTCTGTCCCTAAGAGGAAACAAACAATCATGCTTCTCAAAACTCAAAAGAAAGATGTTAAGGCAAGTAGTAATCTGGTATATGTAAACCACCAAAGCTATTGAACATTAACTTTGTCAGAGAGGGGACATGGTTTCTGTTGCTAACAACAAAATGTAACAAGAGATCATTCAAATAATTAGTTGCATTTCTATATTATGCAATAAACTAGAACTATACACTGAAAAAGCCACATTCTGTTCAGAGAGTTAGGAAGGCAGAACTATTGGCCACAAAACCAGAAGTTTCATTAGCAGTTTACATTTTATGATGGTGTTTTAAAGTTTTTGTGCTGCTTTTCACTCCGCCGAGAGAGCAGATCAGGTCATCAGATAAGCAGATCAGCCCTGTTCCACTGATTTAATGGGAGTTATGCCAGCTTGTAACAGCTGAGAAGCAGCTAATCCTGTGCTGCACTGGAAAAAATATTACAGCACCTCTTGGAGGAGTTCAACCTTGCTGAAAAGTGCACTGTACGGACAGATAGTCACGCTGCTCTGGGGGGCCAGCTCATCCGTCTGTCCATTCAAAAATCTCATGGCAATCTGAGCTTAGCACCACAATCTCTGAGGGATCAGAACAGACCACAGATTTTGTTTCACACAATTAACTGCAAGGTGTATAAAGCCTGCTCCCCCTGATGCGCTCCTCACAAAGTCTCTTCTGCTCAGCTCCCTACAGGGAGTACATTTTTAAATTAAGCTATCACAGAAAGGGCAGTTCCGTACCCAACTGCTCTGAAGGCAGCAGAGGAGAAATCTCAGTGAGGTTTCTTTTCTAAAGAAAAGATTGAAGTAGGAGAAAAAGGTCTGATCTAAACCACAGGGGACTCATACATCTTTTCTCACCTGATACCATACCTGACAGTCTTCACTGTTCCAGAACAAGGCTTTAAAAGAAAGGGAAGTAATTGACATGCCCAGATACAGAATAGCTGGAGAATGCGAAGCAGACAAAAGGTACACTTCAGCATGCAGCAACTGCTGTGCTACGGCCAATAAATGAGGCCCTGCTGCAAAAACAAGGCACACTGGTGACAAGGACACCCAATTTGCACAGGCAGGGAGACCAAGTCGGGGACTGAAGGCCTAATCCTGGTAGACTGCTCTGATAGTACTGTCTCTGTACCACCAGCTTTCAGCACTACCTAACCCACACCAGTGCAGCCACACAGCACATCAAAGCTGCGAAGCAGCAATAGCTGAAGCCTCAAACAACCTCATATCTGCACAGGCTTTGCTCTGCCACTCTGGACACTCTGCACCATGCTCCTCCATTACAGAGAGCTCTTGGCACGAGAGGCAATCTGTCATTTCAAAAGCCTCAGTCTTTTCTTAGGTGTAGAGGAATGATTATCCAATGACTTCTGCACCCTTAAAGGTATGCTTGCAGCTTGCACAACAGGTCAAACAGATTTGGAGTAACAGCCATTTCCCAATTACTCAAGTGTTATAGCAACATTTAGGGTGTTTCACAAAAATCCCAGGAATGTTGTGTACAAAAATCCTGTTTCACTGCCTTCTTACCTAACTGCCCTTTGATGACAGGTCCCTATATTTCAAAACATACAACAGCATTGACCAGTCCTACAGAAACGCTGCTTTGTTCACACTGTGCTCCTTCAAACAATCACCAAGGAAAGAGGCAGTGGCACATTTCTGCAACTTGCAGATAATACTCTTTCACTTTAAAAAATATGAAAGTAAATTAGGTTGTCTGAAGCCTCAGTTTCAATCATTTCATTACTTGTATTATTTGAATAAGCAGATAAATCGTGGTTAGTTCTGACTGTTGTGGAGGCAATTTTCCTCCCCGGCCGTTACCTAGATCCTGTTGAAGAACACCGACAATTGTAAAATCTCAGTTGCCTCTTGCTTTGCCATCAACCTAATCTGATATCTGTTATTTAACAGTAACAGCAGCAACAATAGTCATTGGACTTCTACTTATAGGTATTTTCTGATATTTCCATAGTTATTTGGAAAGCAGTTTGTCTGAAAAGCCTCCTGTCAGCCCAACCTCATTTTTAACTATACTTATTTGGAAAGTAACGCTCCATCATAACACCCTCTAAAAGGCAAGCCACAATGCCTTAATTGCCAACCAAAAAGGCGTAAGAGAAGATGTTTTACTCTGGGTTTGACATGTGCTAAGGGCGTACAGCCAGCTACCATGCCCAGCCTGGGGCACACCAGGACATGAAGTCACCGCATGTGAACTCAAGCCCTGCCAGTCAGCCACCTTGCCAAATGCAACTCAGGTTCACCCAGCTATTATCAACAGAAAATAGGTTGTGTTTGACTGAAGACAAAACCACTGTGTAGATGATCACAAGCCAGAAAAGGTACTTACTTGTAAGCACAATATTGCTTCCAAAAGAAGAAACAACACAAAAGTTGACATTTAAGAGCAGAAGCAATTTCCAAAGTGTAGGCTGCTCACAGGCTTTAGCTCTCTGTTTATTGCTTCCCCTCTTCCCTAAGTGCTAATAGAAACTTCAAAGTGAAAATAAAGCCCCTAACTATTAAGAACTTAACAGGCTCATTTAAAAAATGTGGCAAAGCACAGCAAGTTGCAACTCCTTTGAAACCCTGGCATCTCCCAAAAAGCAGGTTGTGAAGTCCAGTGACTGTACCAGAGTCATCTGCATTTTTAAGTACTTAATGACTGTTCAATATGTGGATAATCAGCATGCCACCCGAACCTGTGAATGTTATTACACTGCTACATATGCACAGTAAAGTTTACATTAAAACACACTTTGAAAGAGTCATCTGTCTTTGGTTATGAGTTTCACATTTTTGTGTTTAAAAACTATAATCATAAATGATTACAATTCTAGCTCACTTAGTACAAGGGCTTCAGAAGCAGCTTTACTGTACAATAAACCTATTTTTTAATGAGGCCTTCATTCAGAAAACCAGCTTCACAAAACACAATCAAGTCTTCACTCTCTGTTGTAAAAAAGGCTTAAGTCATCATGTTTGTGCCACAAATCCCCAGACATTGCAAAGGGCCAAAGACAGAAGAGTCTCAGTCATGAAGGAAATCTTTCAGGGGATGTCCCAGTAAAAAAAATCCTTAATGAATCAGTGCTTATATACTAAGATAAGGCAAAATTCTAAAAGCATCAAGATATTTTTTGATCATCCATTACTTCCTTACATAATTGTATTTTTTCAGAGCTGTTTTAGAGCTATTGTTGCCTAATTTCAAAACTGAGTCAAGTTAATGAGAGGGCAACTTTGTAATTACCTTGATGTGAATACCATTACAACTGTTTTTTCTATTATTATTATTTCAGAAGTGCTCTGAGGGAAGAGATTTAGGAAAATACATTTTTCACACCTTTGAATGTGGATGAAAAATGTTTGCAAAGTCATTTGTCTTGCTTCAGTAATCTTGAGAAATGCTCCTAGATTTCAGAGACGTAGGGTTTTGCTGGATGAACCATAACAGGTTTCACTGAGGCAGCTCAAGGCAGCACTACCAACAGGTAACTGCCCCATGCTTCTACTGAAGGGACGCAACAGAAGTGAACAAGCACTTTGCTCTTCCAGCCTCACCTGATACATTAGCTTTTAGACACCTCTACTGCTAACCAAAAGCATTACGCTGGGTTTTGCACTGAAGGGATGAAGACCCATCTTCTCAACCATTACAGCAAACAAAATCTACTGACTAACCTCCTGCAACGGCTGGATCTCAAAGTTGGTTTCATTGGCGTTAATGAGGAACCAGTCAACTTTGACATCTTCTCCTCCATCTTTCACATAGAGCTGAAGCTGTGGATGGGAAAGCAGTTATTGGAGAGTGTTCTGGTGTCCTATAAAGAAATTGAAGGTTAAGCTCCATACTAAGCCTTGCCAAAGGAAGAATGAGACCAGTTTCTCAATAAGTAAACTCAAAGTGACAGTTCAAGAAGGCAGAAGTTATTTAAGCTTTGAGAGTACTTGCTAGTCAAAAAAGGGTATTGCTGTTCTATACATTCAGTCTAACCAACGTGTTACTTATCCACAGTGCCTAAAAAGGCAGCTCAATTTATGAACTTATCACTTGCTCCAGAGGGAAACTGTTGCACTAATAAATGTTCTTCCACAGTTAACATGAGCTTGTATGCATTTTGCAAACAGGAGGCTCAACTCAGCTGTGGGTTAAGATGTAACAAAAGGAAGAAGTGAGGCAACAACACTGAACACCTTACCTGCAAGTGAAGTGGAGAGAGTTTCACGCTGTACGACTGACCTTCTGCAGCCGTGGATGAAGCGGGTGAGACAGTGACAACAAATTTAACGGAGTCTCCCACAACATTGCAAGAAACCACCTGATGAAATGAAAGGGGTGGGAAGAGGCAAGAAAGGAAAAAACAAATTAGTCTTCAAAAGGTTTGCTGGAGGCAGGAAAGGAACTAAGAGAAGGAAGGACTTTACGCTACAAGAATTATGCTAATTCTGTAGGTGGGAGATTTCTATGCAGTTTTAAACATCCCTACGCCGTTCTGTACCTTCTATAAACCGTAGTTTAAGTGTTCACTTCTGGATGTGATATTTAATACCTGGAAATTCGGGTATTTTCCAAAATTTCTTTCATATTGTTATCTAATACAAAACTAACTCCTCACCTGACATAGGTTCCTTGTGTTTTAAAATCTCAACGATCACAACTTTGCATAAGGGAGACAAAGAAGCTTCTTCTTCTCCCTCTTCTGCTCTCAGCTAAGTAGCCTACCATGGGACAGACGGTTTCATCAAACAATACTTGATTTATTGGTATCCTACAAATGTGAAACTTTGGCATAACCCTGCTGCTGTAGAAGAGGATTTTGTCTGATCAATTCCAGTTCCCAGCGGGGTGGGAAGGGGCAGGTGCTTTTAAAAGTTTATTCGTCTTTGAACAGATCAAAGAAGGCCCTGAAATTTGGCGATTTAGCTAAATGTCTGCAGAACAGTGTATGCCACTCAACTGTAACAGACTTCCTTGAGTACACTCCTTCACTTCTAAGAGCAGAAAGATTAACTTGTCAACATACTGAGTTTACAGAGAGTTAAGTGATTTTTCCTCCCTCTCCTCTGTAAACCAACTGAGGTGCTGGGGCTGCAAAATCCCTGGAGTGTGCAGAAAGCACCTGGTAGCACAGGAAAGCCCCAGGTACAAAAGTGAGAAAGAGCTTATGCCAGAGAGAAGCTCCCTCTGCAAACAGCTTTGCTGGTTGAAAACAGAGGCTTGTCGCTGTCCCTCTGTGGTTACTGCCCCCACATCTCCACTGCTGGAAATGATAGCTGAGCCCTCCTTAGGCTGACTCAGGCAAAGTTATCCAGGTTAATGCAATGCGCAGACAAATAACTTGCTGCAAGATTTGTTGACACAAACTCTGCATGCAAGCTATTAAATTATGTTTGTGCACTTACTGCTTCACTTACGGGCACTGGGATTGAAGCAGAAGGCTTTAAAATGAATCATGTACTTTCTGGAAGATCCTTATCAGTCTCTCCTTAAATACATTTAATCTCCCGGGGCTCTATAGCATACATTTTTAAGAAGAACCAGAGCATTATCAAAGGCTTCAGAGCACATCCATTAAGGTAGAGACTTAATTACTAAGGAACAAGGGGAAGAGGTGGACATGGCAAATAAAAATCCCAACCACACTCATAAGCAACGAGATTCGACTTTTCAGGTCTGTCTCCTGCAAAATATAGTTTAGAAGTGGACGAATCAGTTTCCCTCACCTCTCCTCAAAGTCTATATCCTTTCAGAAATGATTTCTGACCCTTAATCCCACATAGTCAATGTGCATCCACTAGTATGATACAACATAACTGATTTTTAAGCATTTTTAATAGCTAACAAGACCAAAGAGCCTATGTGCTTATTCTATTTGTTATTATTAGGGGGCCTATAAAGATGCTGGGGAGGGACTCTTCATTAGGGACTGTAGTGACAGGACAAGGGGGAACGGGTTCAAACTTAAACAGGGGAAGTTTAGATTGGATATAAGGAGGAAGTTCTTTATTGTGAGGGTGGTGAGGCACTGGAATGGGTTGCCCAGGGAGGTTGTGAGTGCTCCATCCCTGGCAGTGTTCAAGGCCAGGTTGGACAGAGCCTTGGGTTGCATGGTTTAGTGTGAGGTGTCCCTGCCCATGGCAGGGGGGTTGGAACTTGATGATCTTAAGGTCCTTTCCAACCCTAACTATTCTATGATTCTATTATATTTTCAACTCAGAAGCTGAGCTGAAACACAGAATTGCTCCTTTCATTCACAAGGATGGATTGGCATGGTTGCTCTTTTAACACTTCAAAAATGAATAGGCTCTTCCTTCTTTCTCAAGGGCAAAGGAAGGAAAAGGACAGGTCTGATGCAAAAGCTGATGACACCTGCATGTCCTAAATGCAGTGGGCTTATCATCCATGCACATTTCATCCACACATGCATAGGAGGTTCAGTGCACTCAGAACAAGTTGGACTTGCTGCACATGTGATGCAAAGCTATTTGTCTGGAATTTCTGGATGTCTAACACCAAGGTAAATGGTTGATTACTGCTTAAAAAACAAAGTGTGGCAGAAGAGTTGGCAGATGAGTTAATGTGCCACTTTCTTCTTAATCATGTTTTCATGTGCCACTTTCTTCGTAACTCTGTTTACTTCTGACGAAAGGATGGAAATAGACACTGCAGGTAGGGCAATTTTCACTCTCCTTTCTACACCTCATCAAGATAGTCCTACTCCCCTTCTCCCCTCACTTTCAATAAAGTAACTGTGGTCTTCAGGTACAGAGGTCTAATCTTTAACCCAGTCAGAAAAAGGATGGGTTCCACATTTGTTAATGGAAAATAATATGCCTGTATATCAGCTGAATCCCTTTGTTCTGGCATCAGGATGGATTATGGAGTCAGAATACAGAGAGAATGGGCTAGAATTCGAAGAGAAAGCAGTTCTGTTTTCATCTAGGATACTGACACATGTGGTGAGAAGCTGATTAAAGAGACCGCAACTGCTGCTTCCCTTTTTAAGTGACATTCCTTTAGAAGTGTAGTGGATGACTTTGATAGACCAGAGCAGAAACATGTAGGCCATCTTCCCCAGAACAGTCACATGAAGAGAAATACTGAGGTTTCCTGTGCTACACTCCTCTTCTTCCATGCCCCCACCCACCCTGCTTCCTCAGACGCATTTTCTCTGTACAGATGAAGAGCAGGAGAAGGGATTGTCAGGCAAAGCACCCCTTTCTGGTTGGCAGAGAAGAGGAAGGACAGATGTTCACAAGAAACAGTAGCACCTGAACTGGTGGGAAGTGAGCTGCTCTTCATTTATCTTCCTCACCTTTCTCTCCCACCGCTCCTTACCACAGTTCATCCCCAGTCATCAACATTTTGTAGTTTAGAGTCTAGAAAACCTGGCATTCTTATAACAAACTGCTCTTTAAAAGTTAGGCCCTTATACCACCACACAGAAGCTGTGGCTGGCTAATTCTGGACACTCAGAGAGATAACACGCCAGCTCTCTTTTGTTACCTTACATCTGGACAAGCATGACCTCCTAAATTAGAAATAGGATGAGGTGAAGTAGAAGCACAAAGAAATCAGGACCCTTCTACCAGCAGGACCAAGGTATTTTCTCTCTCCAGCACCTCCACAGCTCTAGCTGTCAACAGCCAAAGTCTCTCCATGTATTTTGGGGATCTCCCATGGAAGGGATTCTCAGCCCTTCCTTGGATGCCTTCACCAGCAAGGCTGCACACTGCCCCTTCTCAGTCCCCTGCTACTCCTCCCCACATTCAGCTGACTCCTGGCACTTGATCACCCCCATGTCAAGGTTATTCTTGCTAGCTCCTCAACACCCTCCAGCCTCTATCCCTGACCCTGACCACACTAGCCCACGCTGTGGGTGAGCTGATGAGGCAAAACTCCTTGACGTGGCTGGGCTCTGCTCCCCATCTGCCTGACAGGGGCACCCAGATCCAACAAGCTGTGGATGCTGTAACACACCTTGCTCACACATGTCTAAAATTGTTAGTATAATTATCCTAAAAAATGTGTTTCCGATAAACAACTGCAGGAACAAAGGAGACTGAAAAGCACTACAGCACTTCAGTAAGACTCAAGTTCTTCTGAGAAACTCAAAGTACCCAAACTTGTGTACCCACAGCTATTTAACCCCTTCCCCTGGCTTTGTTCTCCCCCTCTATAGCTTGACTTTTTCCCTTTGTGGTTTCTCTGGACAGAGCTGCAAAATTTCACTTTATTTCCTTCCTCAAGTAGCAACAGAAGCTGTCTCATCTTCAAGAGCACTGGAGTGCCTCTGCTCCTCACACATGGTGTCCTCTTGCCTGGAGGTTTCAGTTTTGGCACTGGCACACACTGATCTATGTATTACGCGTGGCTTTTTTGTAACTCTTCCTTCCCCTCTCCACATGTAGCAGCAGGTTCCTTTCTGTGGCCAAGGCAGGGTGAAGGGCCATGACTTCAGAGGGAAGTTCTGACAGCCCTGCAGGGTAAGGTATTCTTCACCTTCCCCAGGCCGTGACCGCATCACATGTATGAGTAAAACCCTCAGCATCACAGACCTTGCTTGCCTTTTTTCTGTAAGTTTCACTGCACTTGGCATTTATCTCCAGGAAGAGCAGGTTACTCTATAGTACGTAACACAAATCTTCACCATTTTCACAAGAAAATGAGTACACACCATGAAGCAGCCACACAGTGAAAGCTGCCTTGATCTCAACTGTAGGGATCAGTATGCTATTAGATTTAGGACCTCCACAGTTTTCCATGTGTGTTTTGGAGTACTCCTCTGAGAAGGAGAAGGCTCTTTTTCTTTGGCATGGAAACTTCCGTTGTCAATGGCCACATCGCCAGTTTGTGTGCTCAGCTTAAAACTTAACTGTAAGAAAACTTTACAGCCAGAAACTTCTGCCTTTTGATAGTCATAACAGCTGTTCAGCATAAGAATTACATGATCCTCCTTGGTTATCAGAGCCTATGCATTGGCTTCTTGAGGGGCTTTCTCTAGTTTCTTCACCATTCCCTCTTTACCCAAGCAGTTTACCAAATGACACATATGAACTGAAGGAGTGAAGTGTCTAATACAGGCACAGCCAGAGGTGGATTTTTAGAAGCTGGTATCAAAGCTAATTTGCCTACAAATATAATGAGACAACCTTGGACCAGTTTCCCAAAACAATGGTAAGCACTAGGGTGAAGGCAGAGTGAGTGATAGAATGAGTGCAGGAGAGAGAGTTGCCACGTTAGCAACAGAAACAAAGCAGAAACTGATACAGCATGTGAATTTATCCACTCCTTTGAGACTGGAGGGGGATAAAACAAATGAGCAGGGAGTACATGGAGACAGGACAGGAAGAATTTTCAATATGCCTATCAACTTAAGTGAGTATCAAACAGAGCAAGGACAGGAAGCAGTACTTACACTTAAAAAGGCAAAAAGCAAATAAATACTAGAAACAGACTTGCTAGTTTGTAAAGACTCATGTCTTTATGAACCATTTGAGAGACAGCACCGCTGAAGACATAGAGATCAGCAGAAGACAATAAAACACAGGAGAGGTTTGCCAGTTTGTGCTGCAGTAGCTTGGCAGTAGCTTGGAGAGACATTCCGTTGCAGAGACACAGGCACATTGTGCCACTGGACTGCTGAGGTACCCCTGACCCCTGCGCAAGATAGCAGACATGGCACAAGCCTATAGGAGGCTCACGCACATCTGCAGCAGCGACTGGAAGACACGCAGGCTACCTGACAGTGCCCAAACCAGTATTATCTCCACTGAAACAAACAAATCCCCACCCTGTTTTCCTTCTACAAGACACTTAGTTCTTAAGTAGGTGAGATCCACTATGTTGTCTTGTCTGTTTTAGTAGGGTCACCACACTGATAATTAAGCTTGCACCCCATCATTCCCACATTAAGGTGGATGGAGATGTGTTTGAAAGGGAGAAGACAGTACAGTGAGCAGGGAGGTGAAAGTGGAAGCAAGTTACAAAGCAGTCTGTCAGGCACCAACCCAATTGCATAGTTAAAGTTCAAAATCCCTCAGGAGAAAGCGTGATACTGAGGAAAGCAAGCTGGGAAACAGCAATATAAAGCAAGATTAAGATATCACACGGAAATTATGGGAAAAAAGTAAGAAAACGAAATACAATTCAAAATACAGAGCATGTGTAGGAGAACTAACAATACTACTCATACAAAGGGCAGCATTATCACTGGGAGAATACCAAAGGAAGAGACATTGATGCACCAAGTCAGTCACATCATGAAGCAGCCACAGGACAGGAAGACTGGAAGCCTAAAATGCATCAGGAAAGCACTTTCAGAGACACAAATAAGCAGTGATCTTGCATAGCAAGACCTCGCCTGTAGGGCTGTGTGTCACTTCAGCCATCAAGTTCAAGTAGACAGATTTAACTGGAGCTGCTGCAGAGAATGGGTGCACAGGAGTGACTTACAAGGCAGGACAATATTGTGAAAGGATACTTAAGGAACAACTTACTTAGCCAAGGAAACAGAATTCCTTCATGATATATTTACATGACATTTGCTTGATATGACAGCAAGCACTATGGAAGAAAAGTAAATAAAGATAAAGAATTACGCTAGTACAGAAGCAAGCTGGAAGGGCCATGATTCCATCTAGGCTTGTAAAAATACCCATCGTTAAAGCAGCAAAGCTCCAGGACAGCTCTTTAAGCAAAACAGGGAGTTAAAGACAAAATGAGCTGCACATGATGGTCAGGACAGCTCACCCCACTAAAAATAATCAGAAAGAAACACGTGTACAGAGCTCAGAATGATCTCAGTTAGTAGCAGTGACAATGAGAAATCAGTCTTTCCCAGAGCAGAAAGCAGCCTTTGCTGCACAATGTCTCTACCTGCTTCAGAGCAAGTGGAACTGGAAGCTCTGACACCCCAGTGTGGCATGAACACAGGCTGCCAGCTCCCAGCAGGGTGGCTGCAAAGTGATACCAAGATGAGGCTATGACAGCTGTGTGGGTTAATAAGGGCTCTCCGGATATGCTGCACAGCTCATCAGAAAACAGGACTTCTCAGATGCCTGTGAATCAGCCCTCCTTTCTCTCCACCATTTCCCTCAGCAAGATCCATCACATAAGAAATAACATGAAGCTTTCATATTTGCTGTTGCCTGCTGCAGTCCAAGACAGTCATTCCTTGTATAGCAACTTGTTATCACTCATTAATGGAATGGCACTCTGAGAGCATTTTACCCCTTTCTATTTAGGTATGAAGCAGGAAAAGAAGGGAGACTTCTGTTGTAGCCTGCTCCATCCAAACCCTCTGTACCAAGTCCCCAAGAGGATCATCTTTTTTGTTGCCTTTTTTGTTGCTGCGAAGTTCAAAGCCTCTGAAAACAGACTGTAGTAATGGAAAGGCTGGCAGAATTAGCTAAGAATATTCCTAATGTTTACTTTATTAAAACAAAACAACCAACACCACACAAGAAAATGGGCCGCTTCATCCTATATACTTAGGCTGTGGCCCAAAACTGGAGTGAAGGTGACGTATAAATAGTGGCTTTGTCAAGAAGCAGTGTAGTGTAACCTTCAGCCCCAAAGCAGCCTGTCCCTGTCACCACAGCTTTGGTCAGCCTGACAACCAGCTGCTTCCCCAACCATGTCTGCAGCGCTGCATTGTGGACCACACACCAGTTTTACAACTTTCACCTTCTTCAAGACAAGGACAGTGTGTATATACCTAAGGACACCACATGTCAGCCTGCATCCTGGTGATAAATAGGGCTGTCAGTAGTAATACAGTAGTTACAGTCAGGCTGGCAATCCCATATTGGTTTGAAGCAAGACTTCCCAGGCAGAAGGCTCACTCCCAGCACCAAGCAGGCTCATCACCTGGCTGTGCCCCATGGCCCAGCATTCAAGAGGACAGAGGACCACCCACCACAAAAGGCATATCACAGGGCTGTCAGCATGCAGCTGCGTTCAAGTATCACACATCCCACGTTTACTGCTATTTTGATCTCTCACCCTCAATCCTATACTTCCTTTGATGACCAAAACCTCTCTGATGCAAGGTCAAATACATATTTGAAACAACATGCATTAAATCAAGCCCAGACTCCTGAATCAAGGCACTTATACACTCCTGCTATACAGACCACAAGTAAAGCAGCGTCTTGGACCAGTTGCAGGACAACCGTCTTATGCCAACTGAAGCCTCAGGCAAGTGCAGAGCTCTGTGGGATGCTACAACATTGGTAAACATGCAGCATGTGGTCACAAACTGCATTCAGAGCCAGTCATACCAGTAGTGAGTTGCAAATACATATCAGAAGTTTGAGTTTGGCCAAGCTACAGAGGGAGATTTCAATTTCACATGCAAAGATAAAGAGCTTGAAAGGCAAGGGGGTAAAAGAAAACAGCACTAAAAAACACCTTTGGACCCTTGCTATTACCTGAGGAATACATAAGAGACACAATTACTGTATGAGAGAACTCCTGAGGTGTTTCAGAGAAAGGCAAGCATTTAAGGTAGGAGAGAAAGTAGCTATCGGAGTTCCACTCTAAGGTTATTATACACTGAAACCCAAATAAATATTAAGGCTGTACCTTAACTGAAAAAGTAAGAATAATTCAGAGAAATTTTCCCAGCAGCTGTGCACAAGATTATGGAAATAGGTTTAGGTACAGTTCAGAAAAACCCACTTTACGTAAGCAAACCTGGTTTAATCCAATACATTTCAAAATGTGCTTATATTGGTTTAAGCTGCTGCAAAACCACATTAGATTGCTGGCTGCAGTATAACAGCTTGATTAACATACTGAAATGATGTAACCCAAGGTCAGACAAGGACCAAAGACTGCATAAGGGAGGGTGCCGGTTTACAAAGCCACAGGTAGAGGAAAGCAAGAGAACAGCCCTACAGCAGCAAACAGCTCCCTGGGCACAGGTTCCCATGGAGTCAGCACTTGCTGCCTTCCACTGCCCAAGCTTAAACCACAGCAGGTGAAGGTGCCTAGAAGGCACCGCAGCCACTAACTTACCTCACTGCTATGGCAGGCAGAATCTACTGTTAAACAACACATAAGTCGGCTGAGGACTGCACCAAAGATGTTCCCAGTGGTACAGCATGACCTCAGGGAAATCCAGGACTGCAGCGCTGTGCCTTGGTTCTGGCACACAGGCAAGACAAAAGAGGGTTTTAGCCCTGGGACACTGTTTTCATCACGGTGCAGCCATGGGCACACTACTCTGAGCACAGAGCTGGCCCCATGCACCCCTGCTGAACTTTGACGCTGGCCAAGAGCAGCCAACAGACCCAAACCTCCTGGACACCTCCCATGCAAACACACTTGCAGCTCTGCCAGCCTTCCAGCAATGTTTTAGACACTGTGCTGCAAGTCACCTATTTTTGTGCTGTTAGTCGCTAGCTTTTATTTGTAGTGGACCTCCCTCAGTTGCTGACTTCACATGTCACACAGCACACCACTTTTAGACCTAGTAGTTCCTTCTCCTTAAAATTTCCCATTCTTGTGTCTTCCGGTGGCACAGAGCAATATCAATGCCTACTCTACAGCCCAACAAACTCCAGTCTCTCTCTAGCACCACTGCTGAGGCAGGGACCACCGGCAGGGGAGAAAAACAGGAGGGACAAGGGGAAGAAGACAGCGAACAAGTGCACAAATTTACATGTTGGCAATCCCCAGCTGCCACCAATGAGGGTGTGCCTAGAGCTGTGTATCAGGCAGATAAGCATGCATAGTTTTCAAAGGAATCATAGTAGAGCTGCTTAACATCTAAATCATACAAACAAACCAAATTAACAAAGCAAAACTAGAAGAAAACCATTAGACTGATTTGATGCAGGTACCTGAAGCAGAGCACCTGTGCAGATGTAATGAGTAGTTACAGTCACTAGGATGAAAATGCAAAAGATACCACTGCTAATATGCATATATACTTTTTCTTCCTCCTTTCAGTGCATGTTTACTCTGTTCCAAGAGCGACATTCTGCCTTATTTTCACTCTACATGCACTAAAGCACAGTGCAGTATGTGTGGTGGGGGAAGAGGAAGAAAGAGACCATTCTCTCCTCACAGAGTACAGGATTCAGTAGAGTCAAGACTTCACCCTCAGGACTTTGCACCTGTTCCACTGATCCTTACCCAGATCCAGCTTCTGAAGCAAACCTGTAATCAGCCACACAAATAGCAAGAGGCAGGCTTTTTGTCCCAGAGGAGAAGTTTCCCTTCCCTTTCCTTCTTCATGAAATCCCCACCCCAAACTTCAGCAACAGGATGGGGAACCATTGTTCTGATGGGGGTAGGGAGAGAGGGCAGCTTATGAGTTCATTGAGGATGTACCCATAAGCTTGGCATAACCCTGGTTATTGCCCATTTGGTAGAAAGCCTGCTCATGACTTGCAAAAGGAGTGAATCAATACAAAGAGTTTGCACAGGTTCACTAGAGAGGCAGCCTCTTAGCAGAAGTAACAAATTTAGGTCACGGGTACAGAAGCGTTGACAAATAAAACTCCCACTGACACTAATAAGAAAAGTTAACATTTCCTGCCCAAAAGTACACTGAAGCAAAACCAAACTGAAGTTTACCTTTTCTTGAGCTGACTTTACAATACTAACAACTTGTTTAACTTCTAGCTCAAGTGGTTCTGGTGGGTCATCTTCCTCAAACGTAAGCAACTGTGAATCCTAAGAAAAAAAAAAAAAAGGAAGCATCATTAGGTGATGAACCTGTCGCTTGAAACCAAGTAATAAAAACACACTGCCAGTAAAGTTCCTGGAAGAACCAGAGACGGAATGTATGTCAAAACTTGTATGGATTAATTGCATGACACCTCACTACATAATACAGGGTAGAGCCTGAACACCTATACTTAGTACATAACTATGGGTCTAATCATAACTCATCTTACTCTGTAACCAGAATATCAAGGTACATAGCACAGTGCAGAGCAAAGCCCATGAGCAACGTCAGAGTTCAGTGAAACTGCTCTTCCTGAGTAGGGATTAATCAATGCTCCAGTTTTAAAAGGCGTTTTTGGTTTGGCCTAATAATAGAGCTGCACTGCCAAAACTAAGAAAACCCAAACATCATCTTGCAGAGGTGAGGAAAGAAACCTTCCCCTCCCCAGTCCTTCCTCATGGGTGATGGCAGGCAGTCATGACAGCTCCTCACTCTTCACACAGACAGCAAGGAAAAGGCAGCTTTATACCTGTTATGGCAGTGAGGTCATGCTTTCAGAGGCATCAGCACTTGCATTATGCACCTGCTACCCACACCAAGCGGCCAGCGCAGCTTCCCTTGTCACCCGGGGCTGTTTTGCACGCAGGAATTTCATTAGCTGTGTGCACTGACATTGTTTTGGGAGGCTGACAGCGGGAGGAATGCCACGCTGCAGTGCCAGGCAATGAACTCATGGCCAGAGACGGCTGCAGCTGCTCACCAGGGGCGGGAGGGAGGGTGTCAAAGTGGCTTTGCTCTGCAGTCAGGGACGGGAAGCTGCTGCTTGTTTCTAGCTACTTTCAGTTCCCAGCACCTGTGCCCGAGCTGTCTGGGCTCTTTTCTTTCACAAGTGCAAGGCAAACCTTCATTTCTTAGCACAACCCATGCTTTCCTCAACTGCCCCGTGCAATTTGAGAGGGCAGATGAGGTATTTTCTTTCTGCTGCCCTAACTTACAGCGATGTCTGGAAAGTGTTAAATACTTTCCTTATCTTTCACACACAGGCACTGCCCCGTTCTTCCTTCTCCCCCAGCCTGACATGTAAGAAGACAGATTGGTGGGCTGCTGGGAAAGGCACCTCCTAAGCCGAGGGAAAGGGCTGCACACGAATTTGGAGACCTGAGTACATGCCGCTTCTGAGACAGCTCAGGCTCAGCACTTTCCACTGACATGGCAGGGGTTCAGTCCTCAGGACAGGAGAATTGGTTTGCCACAGCCTCACCTAACCTCCTCGCATCTTACACCTGGACATACACAGACCAACAAGCCGCATGGCACAGTGCACCCTCTGGAAGAAGGGCAGGATGGGATGCAAAGGGGTGGCACATTTTGAGCATCCATCCTGACATGGGCTAAAAGCAAACAGACCAATACCCGAGACAGCCACCGTCCCTCGGCGGCATGGAGGACACCAGCCCTCAGCCTTAAGCTGACACACACAGGTTCAGCCAGGAAGGCATAAGACAACACGAAGGAAGCCCGGCTCTAGGAGTTATTTGCCGAAGGACAGGCTGCAGGCCCCACGCTGGCTCCCAGGCCAGGAAGTTTCCATTGTTCCCTGTTCCCTGCGCCCGAACAATGTTATCGGCGCACAAGCCCCTGCCAGGGGCCACCGGGGATCACGGCTTTCCTCCCCTTTCTCCCTGCTCCCGCACATGTACCCACTCCGTGCGCCCTGGCCAGCTCCTGCCTGCTAAATCCTGTCACACTGCCACCGAGTACATATATGTGTGTGTGTGTGTGTACATAAGTAACATATAAATATACACATACATATGTGTATACATACACATACATATACGAACACATACATCGCATACCCATACGCACGCACGCACACCGAGGGACAGTCACACACCAGCAGTCGCTGACAGCACCCGACATATGTCCGGACCAAGTCCCGGTGTCCCCGCAGCCGCTCCTCGCCCCGGGCGGGAGCAGCCCCGCCGGCACAGGGGCACAAGCCGCCCTCGCCCGCCCCGGCGGGACTCCCCAGGGCCCCAGCCTCAGCCCGGCGGGCTCGGGGGAGCCGCCGCCAGCACCGCCCGGGACTCCGGGCCGGGCCCTGCGGCGGGGCGGCGCCGTTGCCCTCCCTCCCGCCCGCCGCCCCTCACCTGCGGCCCCGGCACTCACCGCCCTTGCAGCCGCCTCGGCGCTGAGCGCCGCCACCCAGGCCCGCCGCCACTGCCGCCGCCAGCTGCCCAGCGACAGTGCCCAGGACAGCACGGAGCTGCCCTCCTCCTGCAGCTCGTCCTGCCGCCGCGGTGGCGCCGGCAGCGGCGGAGGCGGCGGCCGGCCCCGCCGCAGGGCCAGCAGCACGTACTGCACCAGGTAGACGGCCAGAGTGGCCAGCGCCGCCACGAAGAGGGCGACCAGCGCGCACCAGCGCAGCTCGGCCAGCCCGCCCGGCAGCCACGCCATGGCTGACCATAATGGGGCCGCGCTACCGGCCCCCAGCAAGGCGCGCAGAGCGGCGGCGGGCAGCGCAGCCCGCGCAGGGCCCTCAGCCGGGAGCAGCAGCACCACGTCCCGCCGGCCGCCCGCGGGTGCGCCGCGCCACACCGCGCCGCCCCGCCCGCCCACGGCGCAGCCCCCCCCCCCGGCCCGGCCCGCCCCTGCCGGCGGGGCGCTGAGGGGAGGCCCGGCCCCGGCTCCGCGCTGCTGGCGGCGGAGCGCCCTGTGGACGAGGCGGAGGGCACTCGTCCCGCCGGAGCCCCTCAGCACTGTGGGTGCCGGGGCGCCCAGTGCGGGAGCGGGGTCCTGGGGGCGCCGGGCGGCCCCGAGCCGGCGCTTCCCGGGGAATGGGGCGAGAAGAGCGGTCCCACGGGTGCGCAAAAGCGGGGAACTTTAATAGGGCCGATGGGGCCTGCGGAAGGCCGGGGGTGAGGTGCCAAGCTAATAACTGATGTTGGTTTTCCTACCACAAAACGTTTCCCCTTAGATCAGTGTTATTCACTGATGTCGTTTGCACGCTAAGCAACAACTGCAAGAGAAAAATAATGTGACCAGCCCCTCACGTCTTTGCATACAGTAGATAAACGTGGTAATGCCTGCGAGTGGGCAGCAGGAGTCAGCTACAAAACAGACCCGGCTTCCCCCCTCCCCAAAAGTAAAATGATGTAATGTTTGCGTTCCAGAGGCTGAGACATAGTCACCTAGTTCGTGTGAATTACAGAGCTGGGTGGATAGAGCTGCCACGTTGCCTGTCGGTGAGCATCTCAGGCAGGCACCCCTTCACCTAACAGGGTAACACTTGCAGGGCTGTGATCTGCTTCTTCCTCCTCACCCCTCCACAGCACTGCAGGAACAGCTGAGGAGACTACAAGGCATTTAATTGTCCCCTCTGCTTCCTATCCAAGGGCTTCCTTTTAATTCCTGGTGCTTCATCATCTCTGCCAAGGATGTCAAACTGACTGGAAGGAAGAAGAAAATCCCCTGAAATGTGTGATTTGCAGCCTGGAGCGTAAAACTCAGAGCCGAGTACTTTCAGCAGGCCATGCTGAATGACTTGTTATCAGTATGAGGTTTGCAATAAAGGGGAGGAAATTGCCTTTTGATAGTAAATAAAAGTTTTGTGATAATTTATTTCTGTCACATTCATTTTTAGTAGGTTCCTGTTTGGTCTTTGGAGTGCTACCTTATCAGCTCATCACTATTTGTGTCCTCATTTTTCTTGTGCTTTCCTTTGCCTGCTTTGTTTCTTTCGTGGTGACTTTCCTTACCCATGGCAGCTCCCAGCCAAGAAACCTCACTTGTATTTTTTGCCCAACTGACATGCTCAAGCGACCAGTGATTAAGTCACTGAGGTTGGTAGTGAAATGTTATTGTAGGTTCTTGCTCCGCATGTGTGAGTGTCAGAAGCCTGGGTAGACAATACCTACTGCTCTCCCCTCATCTACTAAGCCAGTAATTTCATTGTAGAAGTTTATGAAATTGATCAGGTGTGACTTCCCCTTGCTGAATCCATGTTGACTTCTCCTGATGACTTTCTTGTTCTTCATGTGTCTGGAAGTGTTGTCCAGAATTAGCTGCTCCATCACCTTCTCAAGGTCAAGGTGAGGATGACTGGTCCCAGGTCTCAACAGCCTCCATTCTGCCTTTCATGAAGTTAGGAGTGGCATTTGATTTCCTCCAGTCCTTGGGCACTTATCCCAGTCATTACTGTCATTCAAAGATGATACAGAGTGGCCTTGTGATGGCATCTCCAGCTTCCTCAGCACTTGTGGATGCATCCCAGGGCCCGTATGTCCAGTTTGCCGAAGTATTCCCTGACCTGATCCTTTTTTAAATAATCTTTGCTCCAGATTTTCACCTTGTTCTCTGGGGCCTGGGATTCCTGAAAGGCGGTTCCATCAACATTTACTACAGTACATTAGAATGTTGGGGCTAGGCCTCTGGGAGGAGGAACAGGTTGCTGCCTGAGAAGCAGTTTGGTCATTTTGTGTTGTAAGTGCATTGTCCGCGTTTGCACCTATAAGCTGCAAACTTGACAGGGCCAGAACATGGCTTTATCTGCTGCAGTTAAGAACAGGCTGCTCATATGTTAAAGGATTTGCCTGGGACACAGGGAAATCCTGCACTCCATTCACTGACCAGCTGCCATTTGCCTACATGATACCAAGTATACCTACATGATACCTACATGATACCTACATGATACCTGCATGATACCAAGGAGCAAGGGGCTGAGATCTCCAGAGATGCACAACCAGAGCCATATTGCTATGCTAGCGCAGCTTCCTATACAGGTTAATTGACCCTGCTGAAAGACTAGATTGATTAGCCTGGCTGATTTTAAGATCCAAACCAGTATCTTTGCTGTACCAGCTTGTTTGCAGATAGTTCAGGGGTTTCTAATACAGCACTGTGCTGTGGCAGACAAACCTGCCCTTAGCTTATCCCATGTTCCAGTTCCCCACATATGCCGTGCAGAGAGTTTTCTTTCACTGGCAGGAATTTTGTGAGTCCAATTAGTGAACATGAAATGACAAGAAAGTGTAAAAGATTACAGTGAACTATGAAGGGCAGTTTTCTCTTACAGAACTTTAACAGCTATCTTGTTACTAGAAATATTTTACATTTTTACTTTTGAAGTATAGGAAAAGTATGTGACAGCTAATATTTAATTTGTATTTAATTATTTTCCTTTTTTTTGTGCACCTGTGAACTTGGAATAGTCCTCTCTGAACATTCAGGATCTTGCCCATCAAAGCATAGCTCTGGGGAGGCGATTAGTAAAGTAATTAGGTTTTCATAATTCCATGTACTTTGAAGCTGGGAACTGTGATTCTGACATGCTCTTAGGCTCTGCTATGTGCTGTATTTCTATTAAGCAACTTCTGCATTTCCCAAATCCTGTATTTTCTTTTAATTAGCAAGTATATAGCTCTGTCACTGATGGTTGCAGAGCAAGTTTAAATAATGTAAAGTGAGTGAGATTGATACAGAGTTGATTTTACAAGGTTCTGGAACAATAGAGTTATAAATGCATCATTCATCATGGTTACCACGCGTCCTGTCTTGGTCCTTTGAAGTATGAATTTTGTTAACTGTTTCACTCTGTGTTGGAAAGGCAAGAAGATAACTGCAGCCCTGCAGCTTCCTCTGACCTAGTCTATATTAGAATGTTTTGATGGTAGTTACCCTAGGCACACGGACAACAAAGAACTCTCTCACCCGTTAACTAGTGCTGCCAGGTTCATCATACATGTTCAGAGATGCTCTTTTTTCACCCCACAGACAGAATGTGGGCAGAATTTTAGGACTTTGACTATTTGTTTGAACTTCCCAGGTTTCTTGCAGGAATGGTGGCTTAGACTTGGCCCAGGCAAATGCGTATGCCAGGGTGTGACACGACAGGGTATGCACTCAGAGCTAGCATCTGCAAAGTGCTCATCTGAGAATATCCTGCATCCTGCATTATAGATATAAGCAAAGGGAGCAGGATGAGATCATTGTTACTTAATCAATTTCATTTTTAGAGCTGTGAGCAGAACAATGACCAAGAAAAAAAAAAAGCACAGTAGGTTCAATCACTGTGATTAAATGATCACTCATAAAATTACAATGCAGAGAGCTAAAATCAATCCAAACCTTTCTCAATAATTCTTTGTCTCTGAGCTCCAGAGTACTTTTTACACACATGAAAGAAAGAGAAGGTTCATAAGAGGCCATGCATGCAGTCTAACATGAAGTCTGAAAGAAGTGCTTTGTCAGGACAGTATAATACTGTAAGAGATCCTTAGTTTGGCAAAACTGCACTTTGGCCAGCTGAGTTTTTTCCAGTGTCCCAGGACTCTGTGTGATGCCAACTTTACCTGTGAGGTGGCTAGAACCATGTCTTCACAATGAAATTTTGCTGGTGTAATGGTGAGCCTGAGGTGATACCACCACACACACACCGTTGACAGCTCAGCTGCCAGAAGCAGACCTGTTAGTCTTCGTGCCTGAAATGCGGCCCCTTGGCATGTTACTTCTTACAAAGAGGAGACCATCTCCCCTTTCATATGTAGCATTTCAGTCTCTCCTGCACTCTTTTACCTGCTGTGCCAGAGGCAGGTAACAGGCATGTCCTTCTACCTGCTGACTGGCAGATTTGCTCAGGAGTTGTGGGGCAAGAAGAGGTGGAGTGCTAAAGCCGGATGATGAGCTCCTCCATTTGGTCCTCCCTCTTGTGTACTCTCCAGTTTGTTTTCTGCAGACCCTTTCCAGATAACCCATCTTGTTTCATGTGACTCAACATACCAGAGATATTGTCCCCTGCTTTGCAACAGTTGTCTGAGAGTGTGCAAAGAGCTGGAATAAAGGCAAGGTGGGATGCCCAGAGAAGCACTGTTGGAAGAGATTCAGCAGTCTGGCACCAAGGAGGTGCCACTAAACAAGCTTTCATAACTAGGAGCTAGTGCGGGGGGAAGGAGACCAGCTCTCTGCTGGCTTTTGATCTGGAATAACTCCCCCCAACTCGTGTCTTCCAGAGAACATCTTCTTAACGGAGGAGTCTTGCTCCATAGTAAAAAAGCTGTGAGATGCTGACATGGTTTGCCATCATTAGACTTGCAATTTGACTAACTGCTCTTATTTTTTGTCATTTTGCAAAACCAGGGGATACTGATCTATCCAAACACCAATCTCTACTGAAGAAGAAGTAATACATCCACCATGACTTCACAGTAGAAAAGCTTCAATTCATTTAGGTCATTCAATTCTTCTTTGCCCAAATGCCTACATCTCTTAAGTGCTTAAGAAAGCATACTGCCAGGAACTGTTTTTCATTAGATCAGAAAATCGCTATCATAGCTTTTTATTACATACGTTTTTCATATACAGGCTTGTCCCTAAAAAAAAACATTCTTGAAAAAACAACTATGCCCCAAAAATATAATTATTGACAAATAGGATAAGTTTCAAAAGAAATGGGTCACAATGTTTTATTTTGACCGATCATCATTTCAAAGTTCATATTCAGGTATAAAGCAAAACTGCAAAGCCATGTTTCAGTTCTTTTAGAGCAGCCGCGGACCCAGGCTGGTACACCTTGGATACTTGTACTTTCTTTTGAAGCCATTCATGCAGGAGAATTACAGCCTATCAAGGTGTACAATGGCACCATGGTGTTGGTATTCATTGTAACACATCAGTATTCTACCCATTAATTACAGAAGTCTCTTATCATTTTGTTATAACTATTTTTATTTTCTCTATAGGATCACACTTCTCCCTCTCTCCAATATCCAGTAAATAGTCTATTTGTAAGTGGTTTGCAAGAGGAACAAGGACTAGCAACAGATGTTTTGTCTGGAATTGCTGATTATTTCTTTTACTACTTGCACCTGGCACTGCAATAGAAGAAGGAAAAACATTTTTTAAAGTATCGTTTTTTCTATGATGATTAATTTTCAAAAATACATTAACTGAAATACTGTGAATTCTTAGAAACTAAAACATGACAGAGAAGCTTCTTTTATTTCCACCGGCTGGAACCCGTTCGATTCTCTCCACCAGAGAGCGCAAGTATCACCAGAGGTGATGGTGCTGCGATGGAGACTGCTATACGTATAACCAGTATTGTGGGTTGCCTTCCTCAAGGACGGCACTCTATACACAGGATGGGTGATTCCGGCTACATCGTTTCTTGCCTATGGGTTAATTTAGCCTCAGAGTTAACATTGTGTCCAGCTGGTTAAGGCTTCTTATGTCCAAGACAGAGCTGAAGAAGCAGCAAAGAACTACTGGAGAAATTCCTGCCTCTCCTAAATCTTAGGCTCCAGCCCAGGAGTTGCTGACTTCCCAGGGATGTGTGCTTCTTCCATGCAGTACAAACAGTCATATGTCCCTCACACACATGCTTGAGGACACTACGACCAACTACCTTTGGGAATGCTGGGCATCAGAAAGAAGAAAGGACTTCGTAAGTACTAAAAGAGATCTTCAAATATTAGACTGAGAGCAAAGGCATTTCAAGCAATGTTGTAGGAAGTCAATAGCAAGAGTATGAAATAAAGGCTTTTGAAATATCTCAGAACCCATGCTGCCTTCTAGAACAGTGAAAATACTCCAGAGAAGACAGCTTTTAGACAGAAGTGTATTGCAACATGCCTTGGACCTAACAGGGAATTTTACCCAGACTCGGCACTTGCCGTGTAACAGAGCCATAGTTAAACACACTCACGTGCATTTTTATATGCATACATACAAATAGATATAGAGAAGGTTTCACCTTCAGAGTGATGAGTTCAAGTGTGGCTTTTCAGGTGGATGTGATGGTTCAGTCTTTTGTTTCTGGCTCCTCCTAGTGCCTGCACACAGTGTTAGAGGTACATAATAGATTATAGGATCATCTCCATAAAACAAAGGATCTATGTGGATCTCCCCCATTTCAGTCTTGTAGTAATGCTTGCTAAAAAAATCTACCCAATTTCAAATCTCATTTTTAGTATCTGTAATTCTCCTCCAGGCTTGCTCAGAGGGACAGTTTGGTATTTTTACAGTTTGGGTTTTTTTTCTCATGCTTTTAAAAGATGTGTTTACATGCTTTTACATGCCTCAGTCAAATTTCTTCTGGGACAAGTAATCTGAATGCAAGCTAACAAAGCTAAGTTTCCTTCTTGTGGCATTTGGCTGCTCAGTCGATTGATGAGTGAAGAAGAGGCAGCAGGAAAGAGCAGCTGCCTTGTTAATCACTGCCCTGGGCTGCCATTCAGAGAGGAAGTCTTTTATGTGGCAAGGTGGAGAAACTGTGAATGTATCTTCACAGGTATAACTGCCACTCCTGGTAAAGCTCTTGTGATGTGCAGTTTTCAAAGAGTATTCCAAAAGGAGAACTTTCTCCAAGACAAGATTGTAAGGGAAATAGTATTAAACAATCTTTAGGGAAGTTTTTCTTCCCTTAACCTTTTTTGAAGATGTTACAGCATCTTTGCCACGTTTTAAAAGAGGCATCATTGCCTCGTTTTTAACACCAATGGACCTCATTGTACGGGTGCATGTTGCTGGATGAAAGCCTGCAACCACAAATACCAGCTTAAGCTAACGTCTACAGCCAGGCTTCATGGTATCGAAGAGCTGTACCCATCCTAGACCCTGGACTGACAAGACATTAACTATTAAGAGTAGTATCAAAATTGCAGAGGCAATTTAAAGCAAATTCTTTTGTTAGCAGAAACTGGCTTTGCTTTCGATATACTCTTTCAACATATGTAAGATGAAGGGGAAATAAAAGCTCTGTACGTTGCTTCACTGCAGCCAAGACCTTGAAAATTCTTATTACCAGAATATTTCAGGACTAGAAACAATTACCCATGTAGGATACTTGTAACACAAGAAGTAAAAAAATATCCTCTGTTTGTATATTAAAAAAAGGGTGATAACTGGAAACATCCTCTGAAGGGAAAAGTAAGTAAGCATTACTGGATTTGTTTGCAGAGCACTGCCTTAGAAGCAGACAGCTGGAATTAGAACCACCGTGAAAACAGGCGTAATACTTACAGCATTATCAGTAACTTTTTCTCATATTGGTTTGCTTCTTGACTTTTACGTCAAATATAGGTTGCATGGTCTCTAGAGCAGGCATTTTCTGTGAAGCATTTGAGCAGATATTAGTCTGCTCTGAAACTAACAGAGAGAGGACTGTATGTAGATGTTAACTGGATGCGGAACGAGCTGGAGGAGTTCCTATGCAGAAAGGAGAAAGAGGGAGCCAAACCTCTGGTGATTTCTGACTCCGTGAACAACTTAGAGAGCAGCTCTCAGCCCTCTCTTTGCCTTTTCCACAGCTCACCTAACTTCTGAAGTGCAGCTCTGCCCTGTGTTTCACCTGACCTATTGCCCCACTTACACTGACAAGATAGTACACATGCACACACTGGGATGTCACGTGCTGGGGTAAAAACCATAGGTAACTGCTCAGCACATGCTCTTTATGTAAATCTTGTCCTTCCCACTAAGACCATTCTTTGCTACTCAGTCAGTGATTTTTATGAAACCTGTTAAAGTTTAACTCCGGAGACGTTGTTTCCTCTGTTAAATGTGAATGAAGTTGGTCAACGGGTTCAACCAAACTGCACAAAGTACAGGCATTGCGGAGGCCAAGAAGTTGAGAAAACTGGCCTAAGAGTTCTCAAACATACATCTCATTTACTTTGAAGAGAGGCCTAGTAAACCCTGTTCCCAAAAGAGTTTTCTGCATCATGCGAATCCACACACGGGGTTTTGAAGAGGGAAATACATGCAGCAAAACTGCTTTTGATGAGACCACTGCAAATTACCATAAACAATCCTGTGTATTTGCAAGCATCTGGCTTGATCCAGTTTTAATGAAAGAGAGACTCAGTTGATGTAACCTTGCTTCCAGACAGTTCCATTCTGAACAGGAAGCAGAATCGAGGCCATACTCAAGTTTTTAAGAGGTTGTTTAGAGCAGTTGGTTTTTTTGCATATTCCAGTAAAATGTTCAGTGGGGCATGTACTAAAACAAACAAAAAGCCATTATTTTAGTGATGTAAAAAAATACCATTTACATCCAACAAATAGATCAAAAGATGTTCTTTTATAAACAAAATTCCCATCCCGCAGACACAATGGTATGTACAATAACATCACACTTTGCCAAGAGATTCCAGTATAAGACACAGTAATTCAAAAGAAACAAAGTGTAAGTTTATTGGGCGCCAACATTTCTTAGTCAAGATCTAAGTAAAGAAAACACACAGTAGAAAAAGTTGTACAAAGCAGCAATGGATTTACATTACATTAAAGAAAAAGTTACCCTAAGCTATTAAGTCTCAGTCCTAAAAAAAGTAAAAAGCCATCCTCAGGTATTGAACGGATATAGAATGACTGTAAGGTATACAGGATTATAAAACCAGCTTCTTCTGTCTTACCTCTATAATCCTTTAAAATGACAAGTGATTTTGTGTAACTGGAAAACTCCATAGCAAATATATTGGGTAATTCAAATTTCTAGAAACTGTAAGAAACTATTCCTCTGTACCCAAGCACTAAAAGTGATCCCATTTTCCTGGCTTTTTTTTTTTTTTTTAAAGGGACACTGTCAAGAATAAGCCTTAAAATGTGCACTTTATATGTATTTTGCATGTTACATTGCAAAAGATAGTTTGTTCTGGTTTTATGTACTTATTTTAATTAAAGATGCTGCTGCAATAGTGGGAAGCTTGCGTCTTTAAAAGGTAATCT
The DNA here is from genome assembly GCF_037157495.1 of Lathamus discolor. NCBI lineage: Eukaryota > Metazoa > Chordata > Aves > Psittaciformes > Psittacidae > Lathamus > Lathamus discolor. Next base: position 34,929,320 of record NC_088887.1, read on the forward strand.
GTATGGCTGAGGAACCAGAAAAGCAAAAAATGGATTGAGTCCTTTATTCTGGAATAGCGAGAGAAAAAGCAACATGGAAAATAAGTTCAACCCACAGAATTCAGATATATTTTTCAGACATCCTTGCAACAATTGAGGATGCCAAAGCAGCTCGTTATGCCTCAATTCCTGGTTTTAAATTCTTTGATTTTATTAATATCAAGTATTCTTAATACAGATAAGTACATTTACTGTATACAACCTTTCTCTTGATAGTGTCCCTTTATATACAACAGTTATAGTACAGTTTTCCACAAGTCATTTTAAATAAACAAGAATCAATGACATTAAAAAAATACTATTAGGCTGTGTTCAACAAAAACAACAACAAAGTTTTTAACACTGACTCATTAACAGTAACATTAAGAAAACCCAAACAAACCCCAAACCCTTAAGCTTGCTTTGATTTTTATCTAAATCTTCTAGTAGGAAAATGTAAACAATTTCATTAAACAGTACAGGCACCTGCCAGATTACAGGCTCATGCCAGATATTTGCACCCTCACTGTTTGGTGCCAAAAAGTTAGGCATAGTCTGTCCTTATCGCATGTGAGTAACTTCTAGTTTTACCACTGGAAGCTTGGAAACAAAGAGTATGTGTAGCTTCAGACCAAACCTGCGTGTCTTACTTGGGGAAAAACAAACATCAGACAAAAAAAAAATATCTACTGGATGTCACTAAAAGGCCTGCCTAAACAGGAAATGCAGGAAAAAAGACTTTTAGAGCTGTGTTTTGGTTCATGGATAAGGCTACATCTCCCTTCTGGAATACATAAGACAAATTCTAGTGTCACCCACTGCTTCAGCAGGTTATCTGCCCAATTAACGGTCAGAGGATGTTTCACTCCCCCTTACAAAAAAATCCCCCCAAAGTAAAGACTATCATTACTGGTTCATGTCCTTTGTTTTTATAAAACTACAGAACTATACCCTAGCTGTAGGTGCAGTCTGTAGGTAGAGGAAAATTAACTTAGAACTTTTGGTTCTGTACCTATTTTCTGCCATTGCTCTTTCAAGGTTGATCATGGTCCCTATTTACCAAAGAGCTTAAGCACATGCTTTAAAAAAATTAAGACTGATCTTAAAGGAACTTAACCACAGGCTTGGACACTTTGCCAAAACGGTGCCTGAAAAGAAAAAAAAAACCCAAATCAAAATATGTTTCATGGCTCAACCCTGCTCCTCTTAAATGCAAAAAATGTTTCCACTGTATTTCTACTGAAGCAGGATAGTCCTCTGAGATTTATCTGACAGATTATAAAAATAGCAAAAAAATGAATAATTAAAGATTCTAATCTATATATTAAAACATCTGCACATTCCTGTCACAAAATTTAAGAAAAGAAGCAAACCATTTTTTATATTTAACAAGACCTCTAACTTTGTGTCACTTTAGCACACAGCTAAAATATTAAACAAAATATGATGAAGACAGGCTTTTGTATCAATAAATTTGCCTTTTATTTTGGCTGAGGCCAAACTAGACACTCTTCAAAAGACCTTTATTTATAAACAAGCAACTAACATTTTTTTCCATAATTTAAGTTTTAAAACATATATTAAAGTTATATAAGTGGAAGCATATTTATTCGGTATCCTCCAAAATAAACACTTCTATCAAGGGCTTTTTAAGATACTGTATAAAAGCTAATAGAAAACCACAACTGCTATATAAATATCTCCTATTTAAACTTCAGAGATCCTGAATTCCTTTATTAAACAACAGGGACTGAGTTAAAAAAAAAAACACAACAAAACCAACCCACACAGCTCAAAAAAATTTCAAACAAAAAAACCCCAAACCCCAAACGCTTAGAAAGAGGCTACTTCGACCAAAATATTTTATGTATCTTTTTATAACACATAGTGTACCAGGAAAAACGTCAAGGTTCCTTCAAAGCTGTTGCACAAGCTTTTCATTTAAGTGTGTGAAATTTATCCTTGTATTACATAGCAGAATTCCAGTTGGAAGTTAGATGATTATGACACAGCTGACCTAGCTGCCATCTTCCTTCAGAAAGCACACCGATTTTTAAAGGCTACATATAAATTTGCAGACTGTTGTGTAGAGGAATCATTGGTGAAAACTTAGGAACCATTAAAAAAACCCACCATGATTATATTTTATATGCACAGATTTCTTAAATGCATTTAAAGGATACTGAGGGAAGCTTTATGTTTTTCTGATTTTATTAAACCAGGTGAAGTGCAATAAACTTGTTCTGAAATTATTTCTGGTAAGAAAGAGATTTAGTCTTAATTAGGTGAAATAAAAAAGTCTGTAACTAGAAATGTCACTATTAAACAAGTACCTTGTTTTAATTGCAATGTCACCAAAAGAGTTTAACTGATATTCTAACAAATTAGCGTAATCATATTCAGGTATAATTTGCCTGAAAGAAGACAAAAAAAAAAAGAACAACACGTGACTATTAGAAGTGCTCAGTAACAATTTTAAACAAAAACGAAACAGAAGAGACTTGAAAGCAACATTGCAATATTTCGGTAGCTGAAAAAACATTAGGGGTCCATCCTGAGCCAATTCTTTTAAATTTAACTTACAGGAAAAATAATGATAAAAAACTGTGTGCTCTGATACACTTGGGCTTTCACTGAGAAAAGAATCTCCTCCTGCATGTGCCTAACTAAGGATTCGCATCCTCAGATTCTTAGGAGTTACATTTGTGCTTGATTTTGCTAAATCTTGGTATCAGCTTGCAATTCTTCTTACTTGAGATGCTGAAATTAAAGATTCTTTCCTGCTTCCCCTGGAACTCATGACCAAAATCCTGTTGCTTTCAGCAAACACAGACTGGACTCAGAGTATGTAGTGTGGAATGCAAATCCCTTCTCCCAACCCACACAGGGTAAAGTTGGTCAGGATCATAAACACTGTTTGCATCATTTACGTTCACTTTAATTCATCACCACTCCACCAAGTTTAAATTCTAGTAGAAGAAATTTTCACCGTTAGTTTCCCACCTACTTCTGGGTAAACATTTCTTTTACTTACAGAATAATTTTGGACCCTTACTATAGCTTCTGGTAAATATCAATGATCTCATACTAAACGCTCCAGTTGATTTGAGGTAAAATAACGGAACCACACAGAATACCTGCATCCCATAATTACCATGATTTTCAACAAATCAGAAAACTGCAACACAGTATCACACATGATAGAAAGCGTCAGAAAGAAATATTCTATGCATTGTATTCATAAAATGCAGTGATTGTAGTGTGATGCTTTTTCCTCTGCTTTGAGCTGGATATGTATGCTTAATACAAATTTCAAATACATACTTCTTCATTTATACAGGTGTCTATATAAATATTTACATTTTTAGTTTATATTAAAACATATCTTCGTACTCATGGCCAAGCTTATTACTCTGTGTAAGAACAGAACTCATCTTCTGTCCCTTAATGAGCTCTCTTTTTTTGATTTAATAGTTATACATTCCTTTGTAGTTAGAATTACAAACAGTTGTACAAATAGCGGAAACAAAATTATGAAACTTGTCTGACATCCATTCAATCTTATTTCATACTATAAACAGTACCATTTGCATTATGATGGCTGTTAATACAACTTCAACTACCAAAGTATCTATAGTAAATTAGTCTTTGGACATTATAGAAAGTAAAGTACACCCTCCCACCCAATTTTCCTTAGAAACATATAATTAAATGGCTGAAAGCAGGCTTGCTGCTACTTTTTATATAAAATCTTAGTAATAATATTGCTGACTTTCTATTTTAATTTGCACAAGTTCCATATAACAAAAAAAAAAACAATCCTATGTTCCCTTAAAATATCAAACATTTGTATCCAATAACATAAGGATTACTCAAACTTGAGGTTTCTTTGTTATTGCTAAAGGTTTCTAAGACCTAAGTCAATACAGCAAGACACTCCATCCAATTCCTCCCTAACTGCAAGTGCATGGCAAGTATTTATATGGAGCTCATGTGTTGATTTCTTAAAAAGAAAATAAAATAATGAAGTTGGTTACAGTATTTCACTACTATAAACTCACAGTTAGACTCCAAATTGTTGTTACTCTTTCATTTAATATATAACTTTATATATAATACACACGCACACACCAACATCACAGGATGAAGATCCATGCATACAATCCAGGTGTGATCGCATTTCAGCGTTAAATGAAATAAAAATCATTCTGTTACTGTTAGATCCCAGACCACAGTATTTTAAATTACTCTGCTTTCTAGCTACTAACCAAGTTAGTTTACCTTAATCTTCAAATCCAAGCAGCATCACAAATTCCAAATTTTTCATCATCCTTGTTGTCACTTTGATCCTCTTGAATTTCTAGTTTCTATGGCATACATCTGAGATCCTGAATACAGCCTCCAATGAACCAGCTCTTAAACTTATCTGTTAAAGCTAATTGTGTGTCTGTTCATGGCTCCAAAGACTAAAAGCAGTCTTGAAAGTCCTATGACAGAGTTTGCACATGTATTGTCTTTTGAAAGTGATTGCTGAGAGTGGTGGAGCATGATAGAAGAGCGTATCTGACTCCTGTGGTACAAACAATTTTTCAGTAGTAGTGGAGCTTTCAGATAAGCCTGTTGGACTATCAGGCTCCAAAGGCTGGATTTTGGGGAGGGGTGGGGGGGGAGGTAAGGGTGGGGGTGATGGAGAATTAGCTGGTGGACATATCTCAGGCTCCTTATTTGTGGACTCCTCCGCGGCCTGTGACATATGAGACTGGAAGTGACTCCACAGCCGGAAGTTGGTTCGGAAGGCCTTGTTACACACGTGACAAATAAATGGCTTCACAGAGCATAAGAGCTCTTGGTGACGCTCCAGCTGTTTGCGTACAGTGAAAATCTTCCCACACTTTTCACAGGGCCACAAACCAGCATCTTTGTTGGAAACTACTTCCTTCGGCTCCCTGCTCGTTTCAGTGACCTCATCCTCTATATCATCTGCAGGCTCTTCTTTGATCTGAATTTTAAACTGCTTGGAAACACTCAGGTCTTCAGGTAGGCACGAGGAATCTTCAGAATCAAAATTTATTTGTTCTGATGAATCACTGAACACACCATCTTCCTTTGCAGTAACAAAATTGTTCATTTTATGGGATTCCGCCTGAGGAGGCAATCTTGATGAACTAGTTATTTCACCATTGTGATCCAGGATAGGTAAAGAAAAGTTCTCTGATGGAGCCATTGTGTTTTGATTATGAACTTCAACTTGATGACGCCAAATACTAAAGGATGACTTAAAGGTACGCATACACTCAAGACAAGTAAGCTTCTTGTATTCACACTTGCTTTCATGCTCATGCTTCAGCTCTGGAGAAGAAAATCTAAGGCTGCAGTAAGGACAGACAGTAGCATTTCTACAGAGTCGCTCATGATTTCCCTGTTCAATAAGTGAAGAGAGCTTAGCATTGCAAAGACGGCACTGATAAACCTCTTTGTTTTCTACTGGATTTTCAATATGAATATGATCTTTCTGCTTAAGAGCCTTATTTCCTCCAATTGGTTTCTCCCCTGGGTGCATTTTTATGTGCTGCTTAAATTGTGAGAGGAAACGAAACGCTTTCCCACAATAGGTACAGATATAGGCTCCTTTGGTTCTCGATCTTAAATTCCTTTTGATGACTTGTTGTGCTTGTGAAGCAGACTGTCCCTGAAAACCTTGCTTGCCACGCCTTAGTTTAACGATTAGAGCCTTCTTAATTTCTCTCTCTCTCACTATATCAATCAGTTTTCTTTGGAATTTTTCATCCAAAACAGCATGCGAACTGGAAGCTGGTGAGGGATTCTTCACAATTCCATGTTGCGTCTGGCAGTGCGTCCACACTTTGAAATTTGTGTGAAATCTCTTGTGGCATATGTCACAAGCATAGGGCTTCTCTGGATTATGATACATGTTAACATGACGATGAAGACCTGCTGTTGACCTGAAAATTTTAAGGCAGTGCTTGCATTTAAATTTTTTATTTGGTCTTGCTTCTTCCAACTCACTGTATTCATCTTTACTGACATCAGAATCAGGAAAATCAGCATCAAGGTGCATAGGGCTTGAGCCTTCCTCAAAGTTATCTTCTGACCCAGGAGAACCCTGCTCATCTGCCTTCAGTTTCTTGAATGGTATTGTTCTATCCGCTTGAAATCTCCTTTTTGCTGGAAGGCTACTTGGTTCCTTATGATCATCCTCAGCTTTAAAAGAAAAGTCTTTATTTGCCAATGCTGAAGCATCACCCACTGTAACTCTTATTATTTCAGCAGGATCTGAAAGTGGACTGCTAGGTTCAGTTTTTATTCGCACCTCTGTGAGAGGAGAAGCAACCTCCCTATCAGTTGACTGAGAGGCACTGAAAGACCTAAGGCGATGTGGGTGTATTACCTGTGGTTTTTCATCTACGACTAATTTCTCTGATGACTCTTTCAAGGATGACTTTTGAGATACAACATTAAATGTCTTCTGGGAATCATTAGTTCCCGGTGAGGAGGACGATGATACCTGTGAAGGTTTTAGGTCAACAGAAGGTGAGTAAATGGGAACCTGGCTGTCCATGGACAGTGATCTTCGAAGGAGACTTTTTACAAGTGGCCCACTTCTGTCAATACTTTGGTTTTCTGGACGAGATCCACTAGATGGGATTACTAGCCCTAACTTTGAGTAGTATAGCAAATTCCTGTCTTCACCTTGACAACTTCCTTTTCCTGGCTCTCGCAACAAAAATGTAGATTCTGATGTACCACGCAGAGACAAGACTGGTGGGCGCGATCTTTTTAATGACATCTCTGTAGCCTTTCCTCTTAAAAGCTGACCACTGCTTCCTGGTTCATCGCTTGCACTTTCTTTTTCTGCTAAAGGCATTTGAGGAAGTACTGTGTTCCTTTTCAGTAAACCACCTCTGCTCTGATCCTCCACAGTTCCAGAAGTCTCATGAACCTTGGTATAGCTCACAGGACCTTCTTTCAGCCATCTCCTTTCAGTCAGTGACAAGTTGTGAAGGGTTTCAGCTGGTTTTGTTACTTGTGGTCTACTGCCAGTTTTGACAGCAACAGAGGATGAAGGTTTAGAAGTATGGCTTAAATCATGTTGTGTTTGATTTATACCTTTCACTTGTGCTTCAATTCTATTCTGACAGACAATGACACTTCTCTTCTGAGAACTACTTTCATCTTCATCTTGATACAGTATTTTTTTCATAGGGCAAGCAGGAAAAGGAGCTTGAGGACTCTTAGAAACAATGTTTGTAAGAAAGGATATTCCAAGACTGTAGCCCAGTTCTTGCACAGCTGCAAGACTGCCTTTCTCAATGAACAAGGATGAAGAATAAATGTAGTTTAACACATTATCAAAAGCATCTGGCTCACAAAAGTCAAGTTGAAACACTGACTGAGACTCATTCTCCTTATTTGTGAACAGAGTCTGGAAGTATTCACTGCTGGCAGCCAGAACGTTTTTATGAGCTCGAAATTTCTGATCTCCTACAATGAGAACAACATCACACAGCTGTCCCTTTAGACGCTCCTCATTCAGTGTGCTTAGAAGTGAAATGGCATGCGCTGGATTTATGTAATGCAAGAGCCCCTCCATGATTCTGATGTTTCTGAAAAAGAACAACAAAAAAGAAGTTGTAGGTTGGCTCCTGTGAACTGTTGTTAGAGACTAAACACACCTAATCCCTCTGTATTTCATAAACTGGCTAACCCAACATCAACAGTGCTGAAGAAAGCATCTTGTCTGGAGGAAAGCTATGGGAATTAGAATAAAACTGTTACCACAGGCATGAGAAGAACCACTTCATGTGCCCGCTTTCAAATGCGGTGATAAATACTCATTTTACAACAAAAATACTACACCTAACTAACTGGTGGACTGTGTTCTCTTCCAGCAATACATCTGTCCACATGATGGAACAGTTCGATCCTTTCACTATCATCTTCTCAGCTTTAGCTTTATGAAGATCTATCTTGACAACTACATTGATAAACTCTTTGAATCAGGTATCTAAAGTTCAGTTACGCCAAGCCACCTTTCTGAGGTTAAGTAACCCTGTCAGTTTCCTGCTGACTAAACAAATTAACAGGATTTTGTTATCATTTTTAATAGGATGATGGAAAGAGCAATACTGGGAAGGCAGAAGGAAGCAGGGTTATTGTCTGTAATCTAGATTCATTCATCATGTTTGCTTATGCTTAATAAGTATTGTTAATATATACTTCTAGCTATCAAATATGTCACTTAAAACTGCACTGACAGGATGTGGTTTCTTGGAAATGACACAATTATAACTGAAGTATCCCTGCATTGCTTTATTCTATATTAAAAGCAATCAGACAACTGAACTCTGTTTTATTCATTAAAATAAGAGCACTTTAAGCCCACAACCCATAAAGTTGAGGAACAGTTATCCTCGGATGCATCCAAGAGTACAATAAGCACAAATTAAACTGCAGTACAGAAATCTCCATTTCCATATGCTTCAAAACACAACCTGCTCCTTACTGCAGGATGTCGCAGTAACTCAGTACACTGCTCCTGATTAGATCTTAACAAAAGAAGAGACTGAGGTTTTAAGTTGGTTTAAACCATGAACTTCTGGGACACAGCTTTAAATTCGTATTATCTGTATGCATGCACAGACATGGAGAAATCAGCAATATCCAATTTTCTTTTCTCATGGATGCTGTTACAATTCTGTTCAAATTAACCTTTAAGAATTTTACACTATCTTCCTCCATGGTGGTAGTAAAACAATCCAGTGATGTGTCTGATTGAAGCAATTCTCTTCTTTCACAGCTGATTTGAGAAGCTACTCTTTAGTTTATAATTTATACATGATGTATGCCGCTATTCATCAGCTCACACGGAAAACTGACAATAAAAAACAATATTAAGAAGCTATAACCCTTTGATTAATGAGGGTGGTAAATCTTACAACTAATGGATGCAAGTAAGTGATCGAAACCTAAATCAGTGTTATTGAGAAATGATTCATCTGGGATGCAAGTTGTAGCATAGGATATGGAGGTAACAGATGAATGGTACGCTTATGAAAGAAACTTGAGCTGAAGCAGTATTATAGCGACATCCAACAGAAGCCATACTTCAAGAACACAGTAGGAAAGGAATATATTAGTCAAATGTTTTGAAATATTTGAAAATATTTCATTTTAATCTGCTTTACCCAGGCCTTGTGTTTTGTGTAAGACACTCACAGAGTAAACACCATGTAATTATTATGTGTTCCTTACAACAGTCCATCATAAACCAGTAATGCTATTAGTAGAGACAGGTGTAAAGTCTGCAGGTCTAGAGCAGAATCCAAGTCACACATCCTTCTTCCACATTCTCCTTTTTATTCACAGAACACCTTCAATTTATTACATTAAGTAAGACAGGGATAAGCATCCCACTACAATCCTCCCTTTCATTCTCAGAGCAGTCTCTTCTGTGAGGTGAGGGAGGCAGAACTCTTTTGTACAATATAACTCTGTCACTTTAACAGTAACCAAGGCTGCAACATACACAAATGGCAAGGGACCAAATTAATCCTGCAAAGGCAGCATTAATCCTGGAATTTCCTAATTCAAGTGTCTGACTTTCAGCTGAACAGCCTTTAAATGTAACAGTCAGAAATAAAACAAGCTATGACACTTCAAGAACCAAACCAGAACTGGTTTGCGGAAACATTTTAAGATGTTTACACAGATCAACTGAAAGCCTGAAATACTTAGATACAAAAAAACCCCAAAGACTACCACAGCAAATGTACACTGAATTAGAATTTTACTATATGAACACTTTTCAATAACAAAGTTGATCAAAGACTGCACACTGCAGTTCAGTCCTTCAGCTCTGCCAGTACAAATATTTGCAGGCATGTTTTACACTGCAGATCAGACAATAAGTAAAAAACCCAAATACTGTTTCTTTTCCAATGCTGGTCAATTTTTACATTAAACCACAATCTCAAGAACAATTGCATTGGCATAACTGAAGAGGCAGCAAATGGTGGTAGCAGAGCAGCCACGGGAAGACAAGAACTCCTTGCAAGTTTGTCTTCACAGTCAATGCTTGGCTCCCTGTGCTCAGCCGGACACAAAAGGTGTGCCTAGCCTGTTATCTGCAGACAACAGAACTATGGCAGTCTCTTGAATACTAGATGTGATTACAGGTGTTTGAGGACTCATACTTCCTCAGCCAAAGATTATTTTGCCATTAACTACCTAAGGTCTTTCCTCCAGATAATCTGCTTCTATTCTCTCCAACCATTTTTTTCCAGCCGTCTTTGCTACTCACTGGAAACAAAGCTTTTTCCTCTTCAATTCAATGATGTATGGGTGACATCAAGGAAACAGTAGGAGCAAACAGAAAAATCTCCCATTGTCTGTGTTCAGGTGCCACACACCAGCAGCTGCTGGTCCTCAGGAGGAATAGCGACAGCAAGAGTCTAGACCCAAGAAGGGCGAGTTCAGCTGGAGCAATGCAGCCTTCCTTCATGAAGCCAAGAAGAGATTTTAGTATCAGTCTTCAACAGCCCTCTCTACTGATCTCAGCAAATGAGATTTCAGAAACCTAAGTACCAAATTTGGTGCAAGATTATTTTATTTTGGTTTTGAACAAGGATAGAAAAAGACAATTCTACTATTTCTGACAAAAAGAAATTGCTCTTCACAAGCAAAGAGTAAAAAAGCGTAATCTTTGGCCCAGCATCTTACTGATCTTCAACATACACCTGCTTTTGAAGTGGTACTTCCCCTTCCTCTCCTCCATCCCTTACTATCACGTCATCCTCCCAGCCCTGTGGTACCCTTCTCTTCCTTTCACCATCTCTGCTGCTCATTTGCCCTCCCAGTAAGTTGGTTCAGCTCCCTAAAGTGAAGCAGGAAACAAACAAAATCAATCCAGCTTTTTAGATCTTTTTGCTATTTTATTGGTTAGGAGCTTAACTAGCTCACTGAGAGGTCAGATAAGCACCAGAGTTGCAGCAAAAGAAGACAAGAACCTACCCATTCTTTGTCAGCAAGTGGTTCGGTTCAGTCAGCTCTGCCCATCTGAAACTTGACCTTAAGAAGCAATGAAGTGACTGATGCTGAAATCTTACTGGTAGAATTAGGCAGGTATTTATGTGAACAATTTCAGCATAACAACTTGCACTTACAAATACACAAGCGACTGAAATAAGATGTTGATGTTGCCTGCTGACTTCCATTACAGCAACATAGCTGTCAGCTAAAGCTGTGTTAACAGCATGTTGGGGGTGGCAGTGAGAACCTGAAACACTTAATGAGATGCAACGCCACAGCAAGGAGGCACCAGGGCTGTAAGAATCTGCAGCTAGAAGCAGAGAATACAAGGAAGGAGGAGGAAACACAGAAGATACTGGCAAGATTGGGGACTGAACAGGGGTTTCAACAGAGATAACGTACACAAGAAGCGTGGTGGGAGCAAACCCACTGAAAAACACAAAGAAACATGGATTATAAGAGTCAGTCAGGAAACACAAGTGACTTCCTGGTGTATCCCCATGTAAGGCGGGAATATTGCACTCAGTTGTGAGTGATTTGCACAGGATTTGAAGGCTCTGACAATTCACATGCTGCTTCAGACACAACAGGGGAAAAAAATGTTCCATTACTCACCATGAGTTCAGATACAAAAGGAACCTACACTGCTTAAACTTCTACTCAAGGATCATATGTTGGATTTTATTATGTCAGTTTGACAGCAGTTTATCAAATGCCTCTTCTCCCATCAACAGCCTTGGCAACACAGATACTCTCCTATGGTCCATGTATATATATTTACACACACTCCCTGCTACACATCCCCAAAAGCTATATGTGAAAGCTCCAAACCTGCAGAGCAAGATTGTTTGCACTTGTATGATCTTTTTCTAACCAAATATTTGAGTAATCTCTCATTGCAAGTTTGGGGATTCAGTCTTTCTAAATATGATTTAAATGGCTATCACTGTTTTTATTGCAGATAATACTGCAAACTTTCTCCATGAAGACAGATTTTCTTTCTTTTCCAATGGGTCATCAGCAAGGAGACACTGGTATGAAGACAGGCATAAAATCAGATAAATAATGTATTTGCTAGCTTGTGAAATTGATGTATTAATTTTCAACCATTCATCCTTCACACAGAAAGGAGCAGAAATTTAGAGCGCAAAGGAAGAAATTCTGTAATATTGTGCAGTCCCTCTATTTTGCCCCCCACTAGAGACACAGAATTAACAGTTATCCTAAGAAATTATCTTCGAAATTAGAGGCTACTTTTCACACTCAGTACCCTTAGTTCTGCGAATTGACACTCAAAACAGCTCCTTCCAACTTGCAGCAAACTACAAGATGTCAGAGCAGCACCACAAAGTTCCACTGGTCCTTACTCTTGTTTATAAACAAGCGGCAGCTAAGAGTGCAATGTCATTTTACTCTCAGTCTAACCTAACCAGGGATTGCTCCTGCAAGGAGTAATTCATCTCTCCTCCCCCACCAGGGAAGGACTAGCTTGTTGTCAGATCAGCAAACTGATCCAGCCGGCTGCAGGATCGCACAGCCACTAGATGTAAGGGAGAGGGCAGGAATGTGCGCTCGCTGTGAGCTTTTCTGGTTCTTCTTGAAAGAGTCCATGAAGATTAAAACACAGCAAACACAGTTTGATAAAGTATTTATGCTTAGCCTCAGTGCCTCAACTGAAAGGTGTCTAACTCATCATCCAAATTTCTGTAAACTAAATCAAGGGACTAAGAAACTTAAAAAAATACCTTTCGCTAAAAATCCCTTCAGGTTTCATTCTCCTGAGTTTCATAACATTGCCATTAGTCTCCGATGTGGCAAGCCCAAAAGGCTTGATGGCTATACAACATAAACACCTACAAAAAACCTCATCCCCAGAAATATTTCATATGACTTTTTGGTAAGAGATACATGCAATTGAGAATTTGAAGACGGGGAGACACACACCAAACATATACACATATATTCTTTCTCCAGGTTGACTTTATTATTTTTCTGGTTATGCTGAGATACACTTACCAAACTGAATAATATTCCATCATCTGCTTTACTATATAAGCCACTTTTTCCCTGTTTAACTGTCCCAATTCACAATAAACTCTTGTCTACATACTGCTTTTGATTTTGCTGGTATAGTGAAAATGACAAGCTCTACTTGTGGGCACATTTCTATTAATATAGAGATGCTTTGTACAGGCAAAGTATATTTTAGATTGGAAGAGAAGCCAATTATATGGCTATAAGGTACTTTTCTATCAACAGAATTGTGTTTACGCTAAGATTCCTGTAAGAAAACAAGGGATTGGGGGAAAAGTCATGCACTTACTCAGAAACATGCAAAACTAATATAAAACCTGAGCCTAAAAATTGCCAAGTGAGAAACCTAAGATTCAGGGAACGCAGGTATCTTCCACCCACTGTAGGGATCCAAAGAAAACGCCATTCAGCCATCACCTCCATTCAGCCAGTAGTAATTATGGGCAAGATACTGGGAAGACGATACTGCAAAAGGGGAAAGACAACAGCAATTTTACATGGGTTTTACATAAGAGATTTATAAGGACATGAATAGCACATGGAAGATTTTCAGCTTATTCAAAGTCCACGTGCGTTTGGAGGCAGGAAACGTCTCACATACCTTAAAATATATAATTAAAAATCCCCCTCCATGAACAAGAACACTTTATTCCTCAAAAGTATTTATGAGAAAGGAGCTGGTCCTGTTCTTACTGAACTTCCAGGGAATTTGGCCATATTTACCTCAATAGCTGAAAGACTGTACTTAGAGTTATACCCTGGCACAAATTAAACCAATTCCTTTTGGAATTACCTGACAGGTAAATTACATTGTGGCAAACAGTGATTAGAAACCACTGTATTTCTGCTGCTTTTCCTCCCATGTTTCTTACTTCAAAAGGACTTTTGTGAGGCATATTTACTATCCGAGTACACAATTTTTAAAAGATTCTGTGAAGATACTCACAAATGTATTCAGACCAGAACACCAAATAGTTCACCCCGAAGTACCTTTAATGCTTCTTAGCTCGTGGGCACCCGCTCCACTGAGAATAGTGGCACAATCCTAGTTCTAGTGTACTTTGGTGTCAGGCTTGGTGCCGGTCTGTGCATGAGCCACACAATGGTGGGGGGAAAGCAGTGGAACAGAGGGATGGGGAGTGAGGAGTGGCAAAGACATCCGCTGTTCCCCATGTAAGAACTGTCTCTGTGCTCACCACAACTTACCAAAAAAAGATTACTGAGAATGAACTGCAACCTAAAGATTACTCACACTGTTACAGTGCTGATGTAGGACAAACCATGGATAAGGACATTAATGCTCTGAGACAAAAAAAGGGAAAATACTTCTTCCTTTCCTCAAGACTGCAATTTAATTGTATATAAATTACTATGACAGGACAAAGCATTACAACATTTTTTTGAAATTATTTGGCCAAAGGATTTTTCCATGCCTTTTCATCACAGATCGTACGAAAGGTTTTGTACAACAGAGGTGTGTTCACTAAATCTCAGAGAGAAAAACCCCTCAACAATCAGGACTAGGGGATAAAATTTTATTTTGATAGTCTGTAAGGCTGCTGAACTGATGGTGGTAGTGGTGCAGGCAAAATTAGTTTAGAAAGGTGGAACTGCTGCGTAACATTTCCTTTCCTGCTCATAAAATATGCCCAAACTATTCTGGAACAACATAATATATAAAGTAGCCAATAATCAAAGGCAACAGATTGTTACTTTTTTATTTCACTGCTGAATGAAAGAAAATGTAAGAGAACTGTTGTCTTACATATTATCATTAAGAAAAAAAGAAGAAAAAAATACAGTACATAGACTAATATTAAATCTATACTATAAATATTTGGGGAAAGCAAATCCCTTTGCACAGAACATACATTTTAAAGCAGGGCATACTGCAGTGTTTCCACGTGCAACAAAAGATTTTGCTGCCTCTCAAGATTTCTTTTTCTTCCCTACCAAGCATCACAGATCATTAAACATAGTAGAGTTCATTATGAAACAGCTCACTTGCTCAGAAGTTGATAATTTCTTTTAATGAGAGCTGGAAATAGCTGCAACTGTGGTGTCTGACTCAGGGCATAGTACCTCCCAGTGCAGTACGAACCATATGGTGGTTACAGCCCAACTTCCTCTCCCAGCTCCTCCTTCCTTCACCCTGGAAGTCTACACGTGTTCATAGACCATACTTATCACTATTTCTCAGATAAAACAACTGTCAAAATCTTGACTACTGTTATGGGAAATTACTTGATGTTATTTTTATGGTATCTGCTTCACAGCTACTGAAGTTCAAAAAGAAACAACCTCAATATGGTAAAAAAAGCTCACGGCTTCCTGTAGAGTTGTCCTTTAAACCCAAACATCAGCATGCCTCTAATTTTAAGGAAAGTGTAGTCAGCACTACTATGAAGATCACAGCACCAACTATTTAACTCTCTGGATATCAGTATTCTCTAGCATCACAGACAAAAACATGAGCTCACAAACCCCAATCTCTTAGCGATATCAAGCTTCTAGTGATCTCCAGTGTTCTCAGACTGAGAAGCATGCTGAATTTGAGTCACCTGACTAAGTATCACCCTGCCACCAGGAACCTACACACTAGGAAAAGGAAGCGCAAATATCAACATACATCACACTGGTGTACAATTAAAGGTAGAATGCCAAAAGGACTTCAGGAACTTAGAATCTATTGCCTCTTTTTACATAAAAAAAGTGATAATAGATACTAAAGGATAAGTTACCTTATGCATTAAAAAAAAGCACCTAACTCATTATGACTTCAATCCTGTTTGGGATCACAAGGCAATATTGAAATTAGTGGAGGAGCAAGAATACCACTGAGAGCGAAAAATATGATCACTCATTCTCAGTTCTGCTCCCAAGGGGTCATCTTCACTCCAGTGGGCACAGGGGAGCTCACAGCTGGAGAACCCCATGATAAATTCTGGTTTGGCACACATCGTTGTAGCTGAAAACTCCACAGGTTGTCATTTGTGACATCTCCCTGAAAGTCCCTGCTGAGAACATGCAAATGACAGACAGCTCCTTAGATGTTCGCAGCATCTTTAGATGTCTGGGCTCCCTACAGGTAAACCAAACGTTTTCTTATGAGATTACAACCATACAGCATGTGGATAATAAAATTTCTGTCAGATGCCCTTCCACCACAAAGATGGCCACATAATTTGTGGTTTTTGCCAACAAGGTTTATAAAAAACAGTTGCTAAAGTTTGCTCAAAACTTCCCCTTAAGAACATCACCATAACCCTGGTGGAAAATTTTAGTCAAAGCAGTTGGTTTGTCAGTTAGTGCAAAGTCAGAACAGAACACTGTAACTGGCAGCATTCAGGCAACACAAACAAAAAGCAGTAGATTTACCTGTAATACACATCTACTACCCCTCATTTAGTATTGAAAACCTTGTTTTGTAAAAAATACACTAAAAAAAAATCTATATTCATATGAGCTTTTATCTAATATTAACTATAAACTACAAGATCCTCACCGTATGGAATTCACCACAATCTCTTCTTATACCTGCAGCCTACCTACTGCTTACTCCCACTGTAACTCCCACTACAACCGAAAAAAACAAACAGCTTTTAAAACAAGTGCCATTTCATTATTAAGAGCTTACTCAGGACAGAATGAGATTCCACAGTATTTCCTGCCTCAGTAACAACTCCTTGAAGTTTTCCTGCCGTTCGGTACTTCATATGAGCTGCGTCCAATCTGGACATACAGTGACAGTCTGGACTTCTCTGACAGCTGTGGCCAGGTCAAACAGCTCCCACAGCTTTCTCGCAGAGGCACAGCACATGCTGCTGTGCAGTCCAGAGGAAGGACTTTCCCGCTAAGATTACGAGATACACTTTTTCCTCATGACTAACACAGCCAAAGAGCACTTGGACTAGTCAAGCTACACTTTAATACCTGCATGTACTTATACGCCGCAGGAGCCTTGCTGGGATGCTTTCCGCCCTGAAACGCGCAGGCTAGCGCGGCTCTCCCTTCAAGACACACCGGGGAGGACCTACAGCACCGAGACGCAGCCCCCCTGGCTCCTCTGCCATGTTTCACAGCCCAAGCCCGGAGCCGGCACCTGCCCGAGGGCAGCCCCACAGGCGGAAGCGCCGGCAGCCTCCGCGGCGCCGCGTCCCGGCGGCTCCTCACGCAGCCGCCGCGGGGCGGCGGGGCCGGGCACCCTCCCCGTGAGGCGGCGGCGGCGCCACCCTCCCGCCCGCGCAGGTAGAGGTGGGCAGGGGGGTGACGACACCAGCGGGCGGGCGCACGGCCACTGCCTTCCCGCCACCCCACCCAAGCCCGAGCGGCGCGCAGGCGCAGTTGCGCGGAATCCCGCGCCCGGCAAGGACACCGCCGCACATGCGCGCAAAGTGAGAGCACGACCGCAGGCGCCCCCCCCCCCCCAGCCGCGCCGGCGCAGTTGCGCGGGATTCCGGCCGAGCAGGGAGGGAAAGGGGCGGAGGAAGGAGAGAGGGTGTGCGCCACACGCGCGCGACGGGCAGCCGGAGCATGCGCAGAAGGCAGCCCCCAGCGAGCCTTATGCGGCCGGCGGCGGCGGACACCCGCCGCTTCCTCAATGAGCAGGGAGCATGCGCGGGGGGCGGTGGGGAGTGGGGGGGGGAGGCGAGCGGGAGGCGTTTCGTAACCGACGCATGCGCGCGGCGCGGCTCGGGGCCCGCAGCCCCGCTCGGTGAGGGGGGAGGGGAGGTAAAAAAACCACCACCTCAGCGTTACGTCAGGAAAAGACGCCTTTGTACACGGGCAGCCCCGCGCGGCGCGGGCAGCCCCCGGAGCGGGCGCGGCGCGCGGCCGTTACTCACCCTCTCCGCCGCCGTCCGCGCCCCACCCCTGCTGCCCCCCTGACGGCGCCTCCTCCTCCTCCTCACGGCTCAGCCCGCGCGCGCTGCTGCCGCCGCCGCCGCCGCCGTGATTCCATCCATCTTGAATTTGACGTCATCCCACACCAGGGATGAGGTCATCGAAGGGAACGCTCGTCACGTGCGCGGCGCTCCGATTGGCCGGTGGGGGAGCGGCGGAGGGGCGGGGGGGGTGGGGTGTGGAGGAGCCGTCGCGCTAGGCGCGGCGGCGGGGAAGGCTAACGGGGAGTTAGACGGGTACGAGGGATTCCCTTCACCCGCCGCCTGCTCCCCCGAGAGGTACCGGACGGGCGGGAGCCCTCACACGGGCTCATGGGCCATCGGCGCCGCGTGGCGGGGACCGTGACTTAACGCCTGGAGTCCCCGAGCGCGTCTCCGGCTGCCGCCCACACCCGCTTCCCCACCTCCCCTGCGGGAGGGAGACTGAGGCGGGGGGGGAGGACACACACGGAGTGGCAGGGCCCAGTGTCCCCCTTGTGGGGCGGGTGGCAGTCGGGTTCGGTAGGGTGCTGCTGTGGTAACCCGTGCCCCCCCCCTCCTTGGCCTGGACCCTGTGTGCTGCGGGTGGGGGCTGCAGGGGGAAACCCGGTGCACCTAATTTAAGAGCCTCATATGGTGTGGGTTTGGAAGGGTTTTTTGGGTGGTTTTGATTTTTTATTTATTTTTTTTGCGGGTGGGGGTCGTTGATTTGATTTGGGGTTTTTGTTTGTTTTGGTTTGGTTTTGTTTATTTTTTAATAATTCTAATCCATGTGTTTCTAAAATGCAGGAGGTGAAGGCCCAGCTCAGTATATGAAGAAGCACTGTGCCCACTGGCACGCACGTGGCATCTTGCCTTCCAGGCCAGTCCACTGTTCCCTGGAATTAGTAGGGGCCCTGATGGACCTTTTGTAACTGCTGTGCTGATTCGTCTTGATGTGATTTGAGGATTTATAATGGACGTTATCATCCCTTCAGGCTTGCTTCTCATTTGATATTACCCACTTTGAGTTAAATACCTGAATAGGGCTTTATGTGCTGAAATACAAATATTAAAATAGAATTTAGAATTACAAGATTTCCCTTGTTTTTGTTGAAGGATAATCTGTCCCATTATCTTTTCATTAAGTATGAATCAAATTTTAGAGATTAACGTTAATCTGCATTATGAACGCATGTGCGTTTTCAAAGTGGGCTTTTAGATGTTCCACCTAAGTTACAAATGCTCTGAAGCAGCTACTAGAATCTGTGTAATGTGTTTAATGCTGCCTTTAAACATCTTTGCCACATTTTTGTTGCCAACAGCAATGGCAGCAACAGTAGTGATGTTCCTCAGTGGGTCCCATTCCTCTCCCTTCTCCAGGTATATTTTTTTGTCATTACTGGCTCTTTTGGTGGTTTTGCCAACTGCCTCTAAAGGCAGTGGGGTTGTTCAGTCACAGGTTTGCACCACTGCTGCTTCTGTTCCAGCACGGGGTAATGGGTTCAAACTTAAGCAGGGGAGACGTAGGTTGAGTATTAGGAAAGAATTCTTTACTGTGAGAGTGGTGACGCACTGGAACAGATTGCCCAAGGAAGTTGTGGCTGTCCCATCCTTGACAGTGTTCAAGGCCAGGTTGGACGGGGCTTCGAGCAACCTGGTCTAATAGAAGGTCTCCCTGCCTGTGGCAGGGGGTTGGAACTGGATGATCTTTAAGGTACTTTCCAACCCAAACCATGCAATGATTCTATGAGTGTGGCTGTGTGATGAGCCAGCACGAAGCAAGCCGCTTGATTTCACCTAGAGTAGTTCCATGATTGTGTTTGTTGTGCAGAAACACAGACAGCTGTGTTCCAGAGGAACAACAGGACCTACAATGCTAATGGGAACAAACAAGAAGGAAAGCAGTTGGATATGTTTGCATAACCAGTTTATAGAGACACTGCCCATGCTGTTAGTGAAGCACTTCTGAAACTAACCTGAGCTCATAAATCCAGCAGGGCCCTGCTGACTTTTTTTCATATGCACTCAGTTGTTTCTCAGCCAAGCAGAAACAAACTGCCCTTGCATAATTATTTTCTTGTCTGCACTTCTCCAAAAGGGCCCATGTGACAGATGGAGAACCTCTGTACTGGAATTACCCTGCTGAAAAAAACTGCCCTTTAAGGTGTACGCACACACAGGTGTATAAGTGTGTCTTACTGCACAGTTATTTGTTATCAGTATTTTTAATTTGTCAGTTTCCATAGTGAAAGTACACGTGTAAGAAAGGAGCCCATGCACGGGCTTGTGTAATACTGGCAACAGATAGCAGGTACTCTCTGTAGTTCTTAAGCAGATGATTTGAGATAGTTTTAAGCATAATTCTGAAAGGTTTTGTATTCCGAAGGGACAGAAGACTTAGTCTGACTATATTCCATAGTGGGGCCTGACTTGATACTATTCAAGTTGTATGGATGCCTTAATTCCCTGTAAAGCAGATTTTCCTTGATTCTGATGAAATCTAGGCAAGGAATTAATGCTATAGAATTGTTTGGGGTTTAAGTTTTCTTTAAGTAGGTTAATTTTGTCAAATACGCCATTCACATTATTTGAATACTTTCTTGTTCTTCAAGAATAGCTTGTTTATGAACATTTTTTTTCCCAAACATTTCTAATTTTAAATGCTCTGATGGAGTGCTGAGTTTGATGTATTTTTCATTTCTATGAGTGCAGTTGCAGCTGTTATTACCAGATGCATGTTTGTTGAGTATAAGGTTTGTTCCATTCGCAGTATCCAGTAGCTACTCAGATCAACTTTTGATCATACTTGCCAACAAGCTTAATCACTGGAATTTTGTTAAAGGCTAAACCCCTGCAAAATGTGGAATGTAAAGCAAGCTTTTAAAGCATATTTAAAAATATGAATTAATAGACATGGATTTTGTGAGAAAATGTGCAGTATTAGAAAATACTAAACCACTTGCATTGGTTGTATATGTGAGAATTTACTATTTTTGTGGTACAACTATTGTACTATAGGTCCAAGTTTTGTACTCTGGACAGTTTATTTTTCTTTTCATGCTAACGTTTGTTTCATTTTTGTTATAAAAATAATAGGAGTGAAGTCATATCCTGAAGCTAGGCTGTCTTTCTAGATTTGTAGTTTCAGCCCTTTTTGATGTATAGACCCCTAAAAATTTCTCAGTGAATATTTAGACTTTTTTGTGATTAATTTAGAGCTAATGACATCAGGTTATTTTACAGAGCCTTGGAAGTGTCTCAGATACCTTGGTGCACTCCTGTGTTAACAGGAAGGCTTGACAGAAAAAAAAATTGGTTTTGGGAAAGGAGATAGATTAAAGAAGAAACACACCTCAGAAGGAATGCCATGCTGGCTAATTTTGCTTTGTTTTGATTGGAGAACCTTGGTTAGGTACAGATGTTAGAATTTTTCATCTTGGTAAATTTTCTTTGAGCCTTGTGTCCATACAGAGGGGTCCATTCTGTTCTTTGATAGCTTTAGGAATATGTGCTGCTGCTGCATCCCCTCTTCATCAGCAGCATGGCTTTTCAAAGCCTAGGGTTCTCCCACAGCTGCTGTAACAACAGGAATGCAGTACCCAAGGGACAGAGAGTTATGTCTGACTTGTTTCCCACTGAAAACTCTGGAATTACTGTTGCCAAGGACATATTGCAGAAGGAGATAATTAATCTCTAAGAAACTGCCTTGTCTCTCAGCTGACCTTGAAAATCTTACCAGTGGAGCAAATGCTAATGCTTCAGGACATGATACGGCTGCCATCAGATACCAGCTTCTGTCCCGGAACTTCCAAGAGATGAAGTGTTGTCACTTGTGATCGCAGAAGACACTTGAATGAACCAGTTCCTTTCAGCTACTGGTGAATGCAGTCAGTCTTTCTGGAAACACTGAAGGTCTAGCTTTGATTCCAAATAATCTGCCAAAACTTAATGACTTGCCAAAACATAAGAATTTTCTACCGGTTTCTGATTGCTGACAGCTGTGCGTGGAAAAGGGTGCCTCAGTTTTTGTGTTTTTCTTTTCATAATATGTTCGCATGTAACCTCCCATAATGCATGCTAGCAGGTAGAACAAAATCTCACTTTTTCTACCTAAAACCTCTCACTTGTTACAAAAGTACTTGCCAGTATTCAGTGAGACAACCAGGCAGTTAGGTACACTATGGGAGTGTTACAAAAATCACTGTGTTCCCATAACCAGTGTGAAACAAAGTACACAGACAAGACTCTGAAGGTTTAAATTTCTTACCAGGAAAATAACTGTGGCACACTATAATGTAAAACTCTTCTAATTCCTGGTATTGCTGTTTCTAAGTGCCAAGTCTCAATATTTTTTTTAGTTGTCACCCTCATTCTTCTGCAAATAGCACAATCTAGTTAATATTTTCCACTCAGAATTCACATGCTGAACGGCTCGGATAGTTTGAGATAAATGCTGCCAGACACGACAAGCTTGATAGCAGTTTTCTAGGGCAATATTACTACATAGTAGTAAATAGGTACCAACTTAAACAGGTGATAGTTCCACAGGTCAGACAATGATTCAGAGAAAAATATGCTGCAGTTGTTAAGGCACATGTTCTTTAAACAGGCAGATGGTCATGACACTATCATTGTTTAAAAGAATAATGTATTTTCATTTGCAACTAGTAAGCCATTCATGGGTACTTAAAAAGATGTTGATAAAAAGCTGCAGGAGCAACTTAAATACAAAATCTGACACAGTGCAGCAGACAGGGCACAATTTCATGTTATCAGTTTTCACAGCTCTGATTAACTTCAGCTGGAGTTCAATGTCTAAGTCTTCTAAAAATAAAATCCTCAGTATTCTGATTACAGTGGAAGTGTGTGAGCCAATGTTAAAATAGTGGCTTTGATTTCCTACTTAACCAGTGTGTACATCCTGGCCTTTCATTTGAGACAAACTGCATGTAAAGAAGGAAAAAGCAAATGGAAAGACAGATGATAGGGCAAGTATATACTAGGATACTGTCTGTACGCTAACTCCAAGTAAGGAAGAGCAAAGGAAGATGAAGTGTCTTGTGCTTATTATAAAAAAAGGAAGGCTCAGGCTTTTGTTCATGTTTAGCAACGTTTATTTTCAGGAAAAACAAATGGGATGATTGTGCAAAATTTCACGTCAGTACAATAGATACGTTTATCATCCTGTTTTCCTGAAAATGTGGCTTTAGGGAGCGACTTTCTTGGCAGAAAGCAGTGTGATTGTAGCCTTAGTTCTCTAGAAGGTTTATATAAGTGAATCACAGAGAGCACCAAAGAGCTGCTAGTGCTGTGGTATATTGTAAAAGTCAGCTTGATGCTTTCATTCCTCAGTATCAGTCAGACAGTTTGGCCTCAAACAACAATCTGCTGGGGTTAGAGATTATGCAAAGATGGATAAAATTTTCAGCATTGCAGCAAGTTCATTTGTGTTCATGCTTTGCTAAGATGCTGGAAGAAGGAAGAAGGAAGACTACCCAAAGTGTATGTCATGTAGATTATTTTTCTTGTCAGAAGATTGTATCTGAATGTTAGAGGTGATTTGTGGTAAGGTCTCATCAAGTACAAAAATGCAACAGTTAGGAAATAAACCTATTGGCTTGCTGAAAAACTGTGTCTACATTTCTCTGATTCATCAAATAGTGCCAGAAATGTTATTTCTAGGTGGCATTTTTTTGGTTTTGCAGTCAAAAAAGCTGAGTTTTTTGTTTCTGCAGGTACTATACCTGAGGGTGCTGTTGTGTAACTTTAGTAATTTCATATATGAGACTAACATGCTGATTCCAAGACTACAAAATAGGTATTTCAAGGAGATGATGCAATTTATAATGGCTTTAAGTTTATTCTTACGCCTTTCTGTGGCTATAAAGACAGGCCCACAGTTTGGGATGAGGAGCTGAAACCTACTTTCAGGCAGTGAATACAGAAATACTGCCCTGTAAAGCCATGGGTCAACTTTTACATTTCTATGGCATATGCAGCCTTACTGATGTCATCTCAGTGGTGATTTATCCGTTATTGGGTAGAAAGTTCAAGTGGCACAGCAAAAATAACCAAGACGCTGAATTACGGCTTTATGTTCAGGCTACTGACTGAATTTATTATTGTCAGTTCTATACTGTCAGATTACATTCTGTGCATGATGGGTTCAGACCTAAAACAGAATGGGGATCTATTTAGTAGATGTTGCTTTACAGTGCTGAAGTACAGAAACAGTGCTCTGGAAGAGGCCTTTTCACCTGACTTGCTTTTTTGTCAAGTTAACTCCCTTCCCCCCCCCCAGTTCCCTGTGGCAATTCATTATATATGAACCAGATATGCATGGACAACAGAGAGGCTGATTGCCTCTCCAGTACAAGCATCTTGCTTAGGGCCTAGCTGGTTCTAATATATTGTATTCCAGGAATTTGGTAGGTACGTGTGGTTACACAGTGCTATATATACGTGCCACTTTGCTAAATAGGAAGAGGCAAAGTTTGGCTATGCCATTACACAGCTGGCTTCCCCTCTCTCAGTTGTATAAGCGTTGCTTTCACTAATGTCATTCTCTTAGTTATGTTGGCAGAGATCATAGCTGTAGACCATGTGTGACCAATACAACTGGAATTTGTACTGGAGAACTGGAGGGCAAGTGTTTCTGGTTGAAAACAACTCCATTGGTAAAATCGCACACATAAGCCACACTGGTTGGTTTGCTGGATTCAGTCTGATTACTTCTTGCAGCATCTCCTGTAGTGTCATCATGGGCCTTTTGGAGGGAAAAAACCCCACCATTTTTTACAAGAAAACTCTTTTTAATGGGAAGACTACCCAAAGTTTTGATCAAAGTTTGAAGACCTAAGGGAGGTTCCTATACAGCTACCTAAGCAGCAGGTCTCTTGTCAAGAGTCCTCACTTGGCATTAAAGTTAGAGCAGGGGTCAGTGAGATGGAAATGATAGCAAGGAGGACTTCAGCCTGAGCTGGGGTTATATGATGGTGCAAGTGGGCTACATGTGCCTTGGTGCACTGTATCTAAACATCAGTTTTAATGCAGCTGTGGACTTCCACCTCGTAAGTAATGTAGACTTCTGGGCAGAGTGCAGTGAAGCCTCAGTGTTATAACTCCTTGTGGTATGTTACAAACAGCTGAGTATCTGCAGTTTTTCTGCACAAATCAAGAAGCTAAAGACAATCATTGTAAAGAGGATAAAGCTGTGCAGACAAATCTGGCTTTAAGCTGGTTTTTGGTTTTGTACTTTGTGATATTTGTATGTCTAAACTATTATTGTCTGTATTGCACATAGAAGACATTTGATGAGCTATGATACCCGATGGCTTAGCTCCAGAGAAATCTTAAGTGGACATTGGCCATTAGGTTGAAATTGGCTTTATGCTTATGCAGGTATATTTTGATGCTGGGTTAAAAGATGATGGCACTTACCAGATGGCTAATTAAAGCACAGAAAATAGCAAGAGTCTCAAAACTGGCATGGAAGGACCTATCTATTGTGTTTATGTGGCTCTCCTTTCTCCTCTTAATGTCTCCTGCTATTTCCAAACTAGCACAAAGTAGTGTTAAAGTTGTCTTTAAATATGAAAGGGAAATTTCCTTGTTGGAGAGAACCTGGTGAAAATATAAATTTCCCTTTGTATGTGGACAATGGAGATAGCCGAACTGGGAAAAGGCAGCGAGTGCATGCTGCCTGGATGACATACAGGGGAACTGCTGCTGGAACCTGGCACAGTGGCAGGAGAGATTAGCATTTTTCAGGCTGGAGGAGAGGATAGGTTTGAGTGATTTAGAGCTAGTCTTAAATCCTGACATCAGTGGTTGAGAAATCTGACCCCTGCAATCTTGTCAATGGACTCTGGAGTTACTGAAGGGGTGTATTTGTTCCCAGGAATCTGCAGAAATGTGTGATGTGGAACAGAAATTCTGTCCTCTCCTCTGGCAGGCTGCTCAGCTGCCTCGATATGGTGTGTCCAGCCTCCCCCCCCTTCAGCTGACAGTTTTTCATTTAAATTAGAGCTGTAAAAGTTCTGGGAATATGCATGGGCAGTCTACACTGGAAACTTTTCCCCATTGCTTCATAACTGCTGCAGACCTATACTGCGATGAGAGCTGCGCTGTGTTCTCATTTTATTTATTAGTGCAGTGCTGTCCTGCAGAAGGCAAAGTGAGAGGGGATTCTGTAATTCACAATGTATTTGACGTCCTATTTTAAAAAGCTGATAAATTGATCTTCATTTTATTTTGTACCCTTAATTGATGGTGTCACTCTTGGAAACTGGCTGGCATGCGTGGTGCTCTGGGTGCTGCCCAGCTTTTGTGTCTGAGACATGTCAATTTTAAACAATAGCTTGTAATAGATAAAAGTTCTCTGCTGTACCTGGATAAAGCTGTAGTAACCGACACTGTCTTTTGGTTTCTACTGGCCAAACATTTTTGTAAAATTATACCTGGAATTATTTTGCTGCTAAAACTAAAATGATACACTTTCTTCCCTTATGTGTTTCATCATTCCCTCTATTTTAGGTCAGATGATTCATCTCTGCATTACTGCTTCTGCATTTCCATTGCCTTAATTGGGTCTTTCGGAGTTATTACATCTATATGGAATTGACAAATGCTATTTCTAACAACATACAGATTTGTCTCCTCCCTCTCTGCATTCCTCCTTTCATTCCTCCCTCCATTTTTCCCTTCCACTCTGCTTTCCCTGATCCCCCCTCCTCACCTTCCTCAGTCCCAGGTGGTTTCTTTCTTCATCTCTACTGCAGTACTGCTTTATAGGGAGTGAGCTGGAGGGTTTTGCTCACTCTGCTGCTAAAATGTGACTTGTTCTCTAGTCATGAGTTAGGTCAGAGGAAAATCCTTATGAGTTTTCATGCTGTTTTAAGTTGCAGCCAAGTATTCACTAAAACCCTTGCTGGATGCCAGGAAACATCCTGGACCAGCACATTTGCTTAGTATTTCAGGTACTACGTGAGCAGCTATTGCCATTCAATTTTAACAGCAGGTCCCAGAACGCAGGGGTGACATAGTAGCTTTTTTCCCCCTGTGCCGTCAGACACCAAGAACAGCCCTCTGCTTGAGCACGTACCAACACAAAGACAGCAGTTGCTTCTGCATACAGTGGTTAAAAAATGGGCTCAACCTCATTGTATCTCCATATCTCTATATGTATGTTAGGTGCAGCTGGTGGGTATAGAGAGGCTGTAGCAAGTGTTGTAGCTAACTATAGTTCAACAGATTACTGTGTGCCACCTAAACTGAAAAATCTGCCTGTAAACATGTTTTTAGACAGTTGGCGAACAAAATAAAATACCACTAAAGGTGGTGAATATCAGTGTTTAGTATTTAAAAATGCCATCTATGATGCCAAACTGTTAATAGATTTGTGTTCAAAGATGATGCATGCTTTTACATTTTAGAGGAAGCATCTGAAAATGAAGTCATTTGCATTACTACTTACACAGAACTTGCAGGGATTTTAAACATCTGAAGTTAAAGAGGACTATTACAATCATGTAATATACCTCTGCATGTAAACACTCCACAAAACTCTTTGTTAACCCTGCACTGAATTTATGGCTTGTGGCAGAGCTTTACCTTTTCTGCTTGCTTGAAAGACTTGAACTTTTCAATATCAT
This sequence comes from Lathamus discolor, assembly GCF_037157495.1. Classification (NCBI taxonomy): domain Eukaryota; kingdom Metazoa; phylum Chordata; class Aves; order Psittaciformes; family Psittacidae; genus Lathamus; species Lathamus discolor. Next base: position 34,956,936 of record NC_088887.1, read on the forward strand.
CTCCTCTCCAATTTAAAAACAAACAAACAAACAGCAAAAAAGGAGCATTTCCTCTGAATATGTTTTAAGCAAAAAGGTAAATAATGCTAGTAGCAAATAAACCTAACAAGACTTCTTGAAGCTCTGAATGGGGCAGCCTGAAGGATAATGTTAAGTGGACATAGCCAAACTTAATTCCTGCTAAACTGCACACTGATTGTTGTCACTTGATAGCTACAGATTTTAGTGAGCTAAAGAGATCTGTTTGTGTATTTTAATCTGCTGAAATTTCTGGACATCTGTTTAGCTTCAAGTGTGGGCTCGTTGGAGTAAAACCTAGGTGAAACTTTGTGTTGTGTCACTAACGGATGACCTAAAAATAATAGATTCAGGGCATTCTCTCAAGATACAGCAATCATTTCCTGTTGCCTGGCAATATCTCCAGCACTGAATACAGAACTGGGAATTTATTTTATGATGCTGTGCAGAAAAATTTGTTTACAATTTTCCACTGTGATTTCCCCAGGAGGAAGAACCCATGGCTCATAGAGAGAGAGCAAACGTTAATGACACCTTCTATTCTTCTTGGCAAATTTACGGCCAAGTTTCTGTTCCTCTTTCTGTTTTCACATAAATATTTACTGAAAGACACCCTTGTGTTTTCTCAGATTCATCCCACTTATTTTCAGTGGGAACTAGCTTGGACTTTTTCTAAATAGCTTATTATAGCATAATATAAATTTTAGTTTATTTTAAGTACTCTTTTTTTATTAATACTGTCTTCACATGGCATGCAGCATTTTTTTTCCCTTTTCTAAAGAGAGTACTAAGAATTTTTCTAATGTATCTCTAGAAGATAGCTTATTGCTCATACAACATGCATTATTTGGTTTAAAGGGAACCTCATACACCCATGGTGTCCTGTGCTTGATAGAAGAATGTGAAGACCCTAATTTCATAGTATGCTTCAGGCAAAGAAGCTGTTGCCTACCCCTGTTGAGCAACAGCATTTACCATCACTTCTAGAACTGGGATATTTCTGTGACTGAATACATCCCCCAGTAATAAAAAGAAGTTGAATGTATTTGTCTTCCTGGAATATACTGATAAGAGGAGGAAAAAAAACCTTAATGGTTTCTTGGGCTGGGATGAGTTTTTTCTGTGACCTGTCTCATACAGCCTGTGTATGCCTTCAACATGTATTTTCTGGGGAACACATTAACACTGGAAATAAGCATGTAAGAACTGACTCCATGAAGAAGGTCGTAAAATCAATCATGCATAGCCATTCTGATGACAGCCATGGTGGACCTATTACACATTTGGAAAACAAATGCATGCTGAAACCAATGGTTTCAAATAGTTTGAGTTTCTTCTTGCCATTGATACTTTAACATTTGGTCAATCCCTCTGGTAACAGTAACCCCCCAAATCTCCATTTATGGTAAATTCTATTAGAATGGATCCTGCTGTTGGTGGGTGATCTCATCAAAATTAGGCTTAGCTGGTGATGAGCTCAACTGAGCAAGTGAAATTTTGTTCTTGTTTTTCTTTTGTTTACATGGTAACTGTCTCTTTCCTTTTTCCATACAAATAAATGTCATGTAGCATAGATGAGATGTGCTGCCTTTTGTTTGCCAGAAGAAGTTGTTAATAACTGAATCACTTGAATACTGATATTTAGACTTTTCAACGGAAAAAATACTAATAAACTACAGGATGAACTTTGTGGCATGTGAAGACCACCCAGCTACACCTACCTCCTAAAAATAATGAATTCTTTTGTTCCTATGGGTAGGGTTATGAAGTTGTCCAAATCATCAAAATTCACTGAGTCACAGGGGTTTTTTTGCACCATCTTAGTAGTTTTTAACATAACCTCAGCAGCAGCCTCTTTCCATAGTGTAGGAAAGTAATTCAGACATCAAGCTGACCCAAAGTCAGTCCATCAAATACTTTTTGGAGAGAACAGATTTTGACCTGATCTTTAAACACGCAAAACCAAAATGCAATTCATTTGTTTTCACAGCAGCTAATTGCATAATGTGATTTAACTCGAATGCAGGGAGCTGAAAAGAATAAACAAGTTAATAAGGTGCTATGGGACTTGCCTTTATGATGCACATGTTAAGGATAGAGGCTTAAACTAAACTGATAGATAAAAGCTTCTGGAGGGTGTTTACAACATCCAGCTCAAGCACCCAATGTACAGGGAGCCATTTCCCTCCTCACAGATTGCACACAGTTGCTGGGGACTGTCATGCAAGCCACTGTTTTTCTTTTTTATTCCTTTTGTCTCATCTACCTGTGCCAGAACTGCTCCTTCCTTGTTGCAGTTGTTTTCTGTATCAGTTGTGATGCTTAAAGAGTGTAATAATCATGGTTGGAAAATGGCAACAGGCTGGTACAGCTCCACCTTAAATTGAAATATTAACAGTGTTGAATCAAGTAGATTTCCTCTTGCAGTAGTTGTATCCTTGCACATATGTGTGTATATACACGTATATATTTATGCACGTACCTGTATGCATTTATATATATATATGCATATGTTTGTGTGTGAATATAAAGATATGTGTATAAAATAAATTATATACTGGTGGAGACATGATAAGAAATAAAAACTAAACAAAGCATTCATCTTCATTTACTATTCAGACTGATAAAAATGCAAAAGGGGAAAGACAGAAGAGGACCTAAAAGTAAACTAGATTAAAAAGACCTTTCATCTTGAATAATCGTTCGTGCTGTTTGTAGGAATGCAGGAAGATTTTCGTAAGTGGACATTGAGTTATGTGCATAACCCTTACCCTTTTTGGAAAACAGTACTCTCGTATTTATTTTTAGACAACTCTAGATTGAAAATCAGCCCATTTTGCTGGGTTGCATAATGTAGGTACATGACTCTTCAAAACTCAGATGTTTGCTTTTGAAAAAAGCTAGACCTCCCATTTTACTGCTTGGCACAGCAAAAGGAACGGGAATACCAGTATTGCTGGAATTTGCCCTTGCTTCATCTTGATCAGATTTTCCTTGGTGGAGGGTGTTTCTGCAGCATCTTAAAGGCAAAAATGTTCTGTCTGTTCCTCCTTTTCTCTGCCCCAAGGGCCAGAGTATTACACAGCCCATTTTTCCAGGTCTATATCACTCCTGTGCCAAATGAAGCTCCAGGTAATTTGATGAGGTTTTTTGTGCTTTCTGTCACTCACTGCAGCTCTTCAGAGTGCAAAACTGACTCAGCCGTGCCATTTCTGACACGGAAATATTGCTTTAGTTGTGGGCCACATGATAAGACTTTCTTACTGGACCCTTGTTACTATAAAGATATACTTGTTCCTATCAGGATACTTTTGTGTCTCTTTCCACAGCATGAGATTTCTACCTTGCTGGTAAGGAAATTTGCTCATCACATCTTGGAGTAAGCATCAAATTCCAGCAGTGACATCAGTACGATTTTTTCAGACTGATGATTAAGGGTCTACCCATCTGCTGCTGTATATAAGCCCTTAGGGCTACTCATGTGAACTTTTTCTGTGCCTGAAGTATTGTCCCACTTGCTTCTGGAAATAGAAAGTCTATCAGAACCAGATCTTTTGCATATAAGGAATGAGGTTCCTCTTCAGTGTATTTTCCTCCTAGGTGCATGATTGCTTAGAATCAGGGGCATATAGGCAAAGCATTCATTTACTCTTGTCATCAGCTAAGCTTTCGCTTTCTTAAATCCATTGCAGCTAGGGCAGGGAAGCTTTGTAGACCATCCTAAAGCCTTTACTGACTTTGCCAGTGCACCCTGATCCATCCATCCATCCCATCAGATCTCTGAGAATAACTAAATGAAAATGTGCTAAATGCAATCCTATTTCATTTGCCTCCCACATTTTAAGAAGTGCACGTATATTCTTTTCTCTCTCATGAAACTGATATAACAGATGCACAGAATTATATCAGCAGTACTACCTTTTGGGGGAGACTGACACACTCGTGACGCCACCTTTCAATCTGAGGCATTAGATCAGTTCATGAGCCCCATCTCTCAAGTAGGTCAACATTCAACAGTTTTTAGAATATGATAGAAATTAATTGCAAAGATAAAGAACAATGAAAAATGCATGCTGGTATTTATACTTGGTATTTGAATTATAAATTAATGTTAATCGTGACAATAATCATGTTCTCATCGTCCTTCAGTGGTAGCATTGTCATCATTGCATCTATAAACTGGAGGCCCCGTCATTTTCAGTAGGAAATAACGAAGAAAATGCTCCCTGTCCCATAGCACTTGCAATCCAAATATCCCAAAGGACAGGGTTATGTGCCCCCTTAACCTAAGCCAGGTGTTTGATTTCAAGGAGGGTGTGAAAATCTCTTTTCACTAGGGAATTTTTCTCATGCAGAAGGTCAGCATGGGAGAAGGCACACAGGAAGTTTCCTTACTGGCATTTGTGCTAGTTAAGGGTGCAGAACAGGTTCCGTAAAGAGCCTACTGTTTTCACAAGTCAATAAACATTTTGAAAAGCGTCTCCTTTTGAGCTTTAAACATCAACTGTCAATATCTGGCAAAATGTGATGTTTTTATTTTTTTTTCAGTTAAATAGAGTGAGATAATTTTAGTTGCGGTTTTTGTGGCCCGAAATCTGGAAGGAGAGAGGAAACAAGAAAATTCTTTTCCTCCTGTTTACAGTGCATAACCACATATTGCTCTTCACCTGAGAATGCCAAAACCTGGCGCGAAGCCTCTTTGCACTCCGAACATCAAACTTCCTTGCCACACATCACTCCTTTCTCCTGATTGGATTTGCGAACAAGGTGATCGATTGTTTCTTTTGCAGATTACCAAGCCATTGATGCAATATAGTCTATATTCCAAACTAAGCATTTAGACTTCTACTTCCGCTTTCAACACTATGGAATTGTAGAGAAACTGCCAGTGCTTTTGTCAGCAGTTGATGCTGTTCAGAGGTAGGAATGGTTTTCTTTTCCTGAGTATGTGGAAAAGCAGACAATGCTATGTAACTAAGGTAGGTGCTGCATGTAGGAGAGTGTGTAGAAAGAGCAGCAGTTTTCCTGGCATCAGAAGTGGAAATATCAGTGCTGAGGAACTTTTCTGAGAGGGAGCACAGCTCTTACCCAGTGTAATATATAAAATTCCTCACACTCCAGGATGGCAGCTTCCTTCTGGCTGCACACTCCTGCAAGGCACCCCCTGTTGCGAGACACCTAGGGGCTAATATTAGACTTCTACTCTTCCATTACTTAATTCATGGGTACTTATGGAATAAATCCTGCTGGTGCGCTGGAAAACACTGAGCAGCTGCAGCTTTGCTCTCCTCTGTTTAAGCAAAAGCTTGAACTCTGCAGATGCCTGAGATGACAGAACCCACTTGGTGGGCGAAACCATGGCAAATGTATGCATGTCAAAATGCAGAGTCAGAGCAGGATGCTAATAGCCTCCTGCTGAGTAATTCAGAGGGCGGTTTAGTCCTGTAGTGCCTTCTGGGCAAGTCTGGATGCAGACATGGCTTGTTTTTGGCAGATGCCTGGTGCAGGGGTTCTTACAAGTAGTTTGTAATCTTTATCTGAGGGAAGGGTATGAGCAGGGGCATGGAAAACCCAAAGAGCCTTTGATTTTAATCACTCTAGTGATTTTGTATCAATCTCAAAACAGAAATAATTTTGAAACAGCAGTTGCAACTGACAGCAGGCCAAGATTTTATTATTAGAAAAAAAAAGAAAAAAAAAAAGATTTCCTCAGTGTATACAGTGAGATCCCTGAAACTGCCAGTGAATTTTCTGCTTGTTCAGATTCCCTCAGACACGCAGATTTGGGTTCATAACTTGTCTTCATTGCATTTTGGCAGGAAGGTTAAAACTCATGTTTCAGCCCAAGCTTCCCTTTACCCCGAACTTCCAGTCCATATGATTTTTAATCATTTGGTGGTTTAGTCATTTGGTGGGTTTCTGCCCACTTAAAGAGCTCCCTACATCTTTGTACTGAGTAATTCGGTGTTTGTCTGGGTCGATCACAATTACAGGTATTAACAGGCAGAAAAAAAAAGAAATTATACACCTCCCCAGCACAACTTCCTGCATTCCTCCTTCTAAACAAACCTATTCAAGTGCTTGTACCTTCTAACTGGGTTAAAGTATTCTGTGCTTTTATGCAAACCTTTCTTGAAGCCCTTACTCAGTATTCACACAGCAAGCGTGGGGTGCTGCCACTTGCCTTGCCTGTATAGTAGGTTCCTTTAGTCCAGTGTTTCTGCTTTGAAAAGCTCCTCTTCCTTCATAAGCTTCTCTGCTTTTAATTGAGCTGGCTCAGGAGCACACAGAAACAATTCTCCTTTAGGTGCTTCAAAGTGCGAATCTTCCTATTAGTATTTAAATCTAAAGCATCAGTAAAAGCTTTTACACAAATTGTGAATCATTTTCAGGGGTTTGGACTACAGATTGTCTTCTGCAACAGTTTAGAAGAATTTCTCATCAGAAACATGAGCTTGGGTCTGTGCGTAAATCTCTGTATCTGTTAGCTGGAAGGTAAGGGCTAAATCTTACGTTGACTAACAGCAACAAGCAGATTGTATGTTTTGGTTGGTTTATTTTGTGCTCCAAATCCACTTAACAGAGGCAGGCTTTGCATGTGTGTGCAAGAGATGGATTCACAAGGGGAACTGCCAGTTGCATGCACAGTCCTTGTCTGTCCCATTCATATCCTGGCTATATATCAGATGGGTTTAAAAGGGGTAAGAAATGGGAAGTCATCCTTCTTCTGAGAGGAGCAGCAGGCACTTTCAGTGAAAACTAGGGTTACAGGCAGCCGCACTGGCATAAACCAGTGAAAGCTGGCCACATCCATGGACTGGTCATTGGTGTTTGCGAGATGTTGTTGCTGTTCTTGAGCCCTGTGACATTGAGTCGGAGGGGAAGTGTGAGATCCATGTTGGGGCTGAGCTTCTGGCCTTTCACTGCAGGGAACTGATGGTCCAGCCAGCAAGAAAGAGCAAGGAGGGGCTCTGAGCCCATCACCAAGTCCTGCACAATATTCTGCTGAATGGGACATTCAGGTGGACTTGGCCCTTGCACCCCATGGGTAGATGCTGAGTGGGAGACCCTCTGACTTCTCTTCCAAGTAAGCCAGCATAGCAAAGGGCAATACCCACTGCCCAGACTGCTTTCTTTCAAGAATACCAGGGTTTAAAGTTAAAAGCAAGCAGCATGCTATGGAACATCTTAGAATTTACACCCCTGCAGCACCGCTAAATCACGTATGAGGTGTGATCAACAGTCTCATCTGGTACCAAATGTGGTGTTGGGAATGGGACCATGCCATCAAAGCACGGGCGCAAACAAGAGTTTCTCTGTGCTGAGATTGCACAACTAGGACTCAGTCAGAGAAGCAAGGCCAGGCAGAGGTTCAGCATGACCTCCGCTTGACTCATATTTTTTCCCTCTGTTACCAATAAGAACTTTTTCCTCATGAGTCACTTTAAAACAGTTTGTGCGTGTTCAGGGAAAAAACACAACCCAAAGATTTTCCTGAGGAACAGTTTATTGGTGAGACAGAACAAACCACCGAATGCAGTCGGGGACTGTTCTGCCTGCACAGTTGAGCTAATTAACTCTCCGGGCTATAAGTGAATGGGTTTTTTAGTGTCCTTTGTGTATGTCCCTTCATCTTTAATGTATTTTCCTCTGAAGCACATCAGTGAAATAAGCAAGCGTACTATTCCATTTTCTGTATGTGTGTCTGAAGCTCAGGGAAATGAGGACCCTTTCCAAAAACTGCCAGTTTGGCAGTTAACCATCCTAGCATAGCATATGCTGACAAAACAGTGATTTTTCTGTTCTACTTTTTTTCTCAGGTAAAATAAGCAAAAACATTTTTAGTACTGTAGCTGTGACTTTCATGAGGTCTGAAATAGTGGGCTTTCTGTCCCCGTCATGACTTCACTGCAGTGGCAGATTTGAGCTGTGTGACTTGCTTGCCCAAGAGATCTATGGCAGAGGCAGGGAATTCAAGTCCCTGGAATTGCGGACTAGCATTTTATCTCTGAGGGCTAAATAGTTACAATTTCTGAGAAGTTCAGGTCTCTGTGCGGAGCAGACATGAAGGTGTCCATTATATGTACTGATTTTCAGAACCTGGAATGAATTTGTATCCTGATGGCAGGAGTGATTTATTTCGTTTTGTCTTTACCTGCAAAATGGTTGCTTCTGGCTAAGTCAGCCTGTTCTTCTCTTCTAACACCTTTTGGCCTTGCTGACCGATTTAAGCCAGTTTTGACAGATCAGCTGCAGGCTCAAAGGCAGTTAAGTTTCTGCAGGCTTCACAAAGGTCAGGAGTGAAGAGGAAAGAAACCTTAGCAATGCCCCACTAAGGGAAAGACTAGTTTGATCTCAGCCCTTACTAAACATCTGAAGTGTCACAGCAGGAGCACTTTTTAAGGGTGCCCTGATGGTGAGACAAAATTCACTGGGAGTCACAGGCACCAGGAAATTCAATCGTGGAGGAGAAATCAGGTCTCATCTGAACTTCTTGTCACATTCATTGGCAGCTAGCAGCATGGTTTTGCCTTTGTGTTCCTGATCTGGATCAGTTTATTTCTGCTGTGAGATCTGAAGGGCTGGTGGCACCTCCATCCATTCCCACAGTCTGCTGTGGCCATAGTCTGGGCTTTCTCAGACTGACAGGCTGTAATCAAATTGAAATGTGGGAGTCTGGAAGAGGTATCTGGGAGAAATTTACTGACAGGTGGTTTTGAGGGGCCAGGTTAAATGATTTAATGGTTCTCAATCTTTAGATCCTCTACATCTGCAGGAAGGCATGCTGGCTTCTGGAGGACAAGACAGCTTTTGTTAGATTCCCATATTGGCCAAATGCACAGTCCTGTTTCCTGAATGCAAAGCAGTCTGTCTTGAAATGTCGTCACCATTTTTGGCATCTGAAATAGTGATTATTTCATAAAAAAAAAAAAAAAAAAAAAAAGCAAAACAAAAAGAAATGTTCCAGCTACTGACCTTTCTGTGTCAAAATCGATAGAAGAATAAATGCCTAAAAAGTATGATGAGAAAGCCTGCTGCCAGCCACAATATTCCAATTACTGACTGTATAGGCTAGGAGAGTCAAATCCCATCTCTAAAAATCTGCTTCTTGATGAACAGATTTTGCCATGGCTTTTATTGCACTTCTTTGTATAAACTGGATACTTTAGGTCAATTCAGACATTACAAGTGAAACTGCAGAAAATATAGAAAGAGAGCCAGGAGAACTGATCAGCTGCAGATGACTGGGCCAGGAGGACTGTGATGAGCTCCTTCCAGAGCAGAGTCCAGCTCACTTCCAGCACCACACAGCCAGGTTTTTTATTCCACTAAACATCTCCTTCTCTGTTCCTCTCTCCATTGACCTCCCTCATCACCAGAGCAAGAGTTTCTACTGGGGTCTTAGAAAAAAAAAACCTAATTGAAAGGAATAAGGAAAAAAGACCAATAATTTATCTATGATATACACCAATGGTTACTAAAAACATCATTATATATAATCAGCCATGCATGTCCAGTGGTCAGCTTTCCACAATGGTCAAGGAATCTACTTTAGTTTCCCTGTAGGAGATTCTGTCTTAACTTGCACTGAGTAAGCATGTGCTCTTCATACTGCAGCAGCTGCCTGGGGTGCAGGGCATCATCTTAAACATACTGCAGGTAATGCAGTGCAAGAGCGTGACTAGAAGATGTAGATGTGGCCGTACAGGACATAGGATGTATGCTTAATTGCCTGAGTGGTCTCTTCCAGTGTCTGCATTGCTGAAAAGTAGGTTGCTGTGTGCCTAAATGATTGCAACTGAAGAAATGCTGCAGATGTGAATCAGAACCTGAAAGAATTTGAAAATTACACGGTAAATCCTGAAATTATCATGACTTACGTGCCAATTTACTGTTTGGATTAAGCACCCTCTGACTTTACTCACAGTTTCGTTTGAAAAGGGAGCTCAGAATAATCTGCATTTAGGAACTGTTTCATTCACTCCTGCAATAAAGTTGCAACTCACTGTTAGTTGCCTCACCCTGAACATAAGCCTGCCACAGCTGCCAGCCGCAAGGCTGAACTGTAAATATGCAAAGCTTTATCTGTGTTTCTTTACAGTCCTAAAGATGAACATGTATACTTAAGTCATTTAGAGTGGGGATGTTAGTCCTTTATTGCAATTTGGATGATCATACTTTGTTCATAGAAGTGCTCAGTGGTGAAGATGATCACATTTGTCTTACAGCTAAGTCTGGAAAGCAGCAACTGTTTAAGACATATGGCACCCCTATTCAGCAATTTAGGATTCTAAGTGGGAGACCCCAGATGCAATCTAATTCAGACGCCAGTCTGGCATTACCTATATTTGAATCTGGCTGGGGCATACACTTTTTACAGAAGGTGCCAAGTAATTTCTAAGGGCTGAAAAATTTCAATCAAGGTATCTTTTTTTCCCAGAAAATTCAGACTGTTGAAAAGAATAAATATAGACCACAAAGAGAAATATTTCAGTTTGCAGATTGGATTTCACTGCAGAAGTCCTATTGATTTGTTTGTTTGTTTTTTAATGGGGTTTTTAGGTCAGATGGTATTCTCTGTACAGCCTACAGCCAGGATCTCCTTGTTGCCTCCCTGTGCTGACAGGAAATGTAAATGGTGCGACCTGGGGGATACAGCCTGATTAGACATCCTAGTGCATGGAGGAGGAGGGTGCTAAGGTACGCATTCTCCTTAGACACAGGAGAAATGTTTCCAAAATCTATTTTTCTAATGTGTGTGTGTTGGTTGGTTTTTGGTTTTTTGGTTGTTTTTTTTTTTTTCTGTGTGTTTTTTTGAAATGTTCTTCTCTACCCATTTTCCAATTTTCTGCAAAAACATTTTTTCAACTGAAGTCTGGGCAAGCCTTAGTTTTCCTTTTTTCCCTACCACTTCCCCTCCCCTCCCCCCCAATGAAGCTTACTGTTTTATTTTCCAGTCCAGAAGAACAGCTGACAAGTGCCTCAGCACTGCGTGCAGCATTGGCTCTGCCCTTTGCCAGAGGATCTGAACCATCCTGTGACTTCCTTGTCAGTCCTGCATACTCTCCAGGGCCCCAGATCCCCTACCTTGTAAGTGCCAACATGGTGACTGCCCAGCAGTGTTCTACAGAAGTAATATTACTGATAATCTGAATGTACATGAGTGAGAGAGTTTGTGGTTCCAGCTCTTTTACATCTGTCTCTTTCATCCACATGAAATTGTCTACAGTACTGTAATACGTATTTAAGTGCTGGTTGCCTCAGCGCTGATAACTGTACCTGTCATTTTCCATACTTCATTGTCAGCTCCTCATAAAATATCGTATTGTGTTTGCTGCTTTTCTTTGCATGAGCAAAGTGATATTGCACTGAAGTTACTGTCTTGCATTGTAAAGCTGCAGTCACATCTATCTTGGGAACATGTCTTCATTATTTACGCAATGAAAAGAAAGGGATTTTGGTTTCTCAAATCTCCTGATTTGTGCCCTGCCTAATAAGGTTCTTGTTTGCCTAGCATTCCTCTGGTTTATGTGATGCTGAAATTGCAATGATACGAGGAGCACAATGAGAGCAGTTAGTGAAACAGCTTAAATTCAGGATAAAACATCAACAGGCATTTCCGATTAGTTTGTTTCCAAGGTACAGAATTCAAGACCTACAAAATAGTATCAGCTGGTGTGTGGACAGAAATGAAATTGAAGATACACACACCTGACATCTGAGGTATGTAAATCTGGCTCCTGGCTGTTGGGTGTTCGAGGTGCGAGAGGGAATAGGTGCTCAGAAGGGTAAACATGGATTAAGCCAGCAATTTTGCAGTGCCTGCTTCTCAAAGTCAGGCAGGAGGCGGGGATCCAAGCTGAGCAGGCAGAAGAGGCAGGTTCCCTGGGGAGAACGCGAAGGAGAGAGAACCAGCAAAATTCCCAGCGGAACCTCTTTGTTTCTGTTGCCAGTAGTCATCGCTCACCTGAAAAAGCTGACAAACCAAAGCACCTGTTCTCCTAATCCAAAAGCCTACATGAACGGATGGTCAAGCTCTACCACCTTGGAAACAAAGTGGTAAGAAGGGCTTATCTAGAACAGGCATTGCAATGGCCAGGATCATTCTTACTTCTGTTCTCATCCTCTGGGCAGCCACACAACAGGGAAGGGGGAATGAGATTACAGGTGAGTAACACAGACCTGGTCGGAGGACCATGGCTGTTATGTAGGATGGCTTAGTTTGGATGTGAGATACCTCTTTATTTGAAATAGACCGGCCAAGGTGTCCAATCTCCATAGAAGTGGCAACGTCTCAGTGGCTATTTAAGAATCCTCTGCTGACAATTAAACAAAGAAAATCCGACAAAGCCGAAATACAACCTTTGTCCCCAGGCAAAAGCCTTGTCATTTCCTTTGTGCCATAAACGAATGAGTAGGATTGTAGCTTTGTGTTCAGTGATGTGCAAATTTTGATGAAAATTCTCTTTAAAATTATCTTCTTGAGGAAATTATGTAGTCATGTACCTGGCAAATTCCCAGAGATGCATAAAATGAAGGTGTAGAAGACAGCTTTCATCTATGGTATGGGCTGTAATTTGGAAAGCCCAAACCCAATTGCTAGATTGTAACTGCTAAATTACATCCTAATTTGTTCTTAATTTCTGGTTAATTTCTGGTTCTAAATAAATAATATTTAGATGTGATTTTTGGCTGCTTTTTGTTTCATTTTTTTTACTTAAGGTGTTTTGCAAGTCTCAGTTAAAATACAAACCATATTTCTCAAACCTTTCTCAGACTTTTCTGTTATTCTGTCAAAATCACAGCTGAAAAAGAGGTTTCTATAGATTGGGGGTCAGCAGAACTCCCATTCCAGTGCCATTTAAAATCAGTCATGTTGACATTGAAAAGAATTTTGAATACCCATAAAAACTGAGCCCTTAATCCATTTTTCTTCATGTCTCGGGGCCTTCACCTTTAAAAACTGAATTATGAACCTGCTCCAAAAGATTACTTTTCAGGTTAAGCCAAGACAAGAAACGGGCTTGTCTTTGGCTCTTGCTGTTCTCCCATGAGATTTTACAGATCCAGCTCACAGTGGCTTTCCTGGCACTTGAGCACTGAGGTTTCCAGAACTGCAGCTAAGTGTGGCATAAATTCTATCAAGCACTTTTTATTGCTGATTTTTGTGATCGCTCTCCCAGTTCTGATCCGGGTTTGACCTTCAGTTATAAGCAGCCTGTTCCCATGCAGACTTTTCTTTCAGCCCTTCCTCTCAGTATTTGTCTCTGTTAATAAAGCATTTGCTTTAATTGTTTGTGCTCTTGCTTTACATAAAATTTATACTTTTCATGATAGTGGAAAGCTGGTGGTTGCTAATCAAAAAGCCTCAAGTCCAGAGATGATAGGCATAATGTAGCCCTACTAATGTCAGTTGACTGCGTTCTCCTGCTTTGCAATTGACTTCAGCTTTGTGTTGCTGGAAACAACATTCAGTGCATTTTAATTCCATTTGATAGTGCCATAATCCCGTAGATGGGGGTAATGAGAACAGAAAGCCAATTTGCTAAAGAGCCCAAATTGATCTAAGCCATATTGCTCAGCAGGAAACTGCTGTCAGCAAATAATTGAACTCTGCGAGTGTCAAAGCTTGTTTTAAAGTGTGTGGAAATGATGGAGGATGGTAGGGTTGGTGGTGCTGCACTGCTCCCTGTCACCTTCTGTCTAACTTCTTTTTGTGCCGCCATAGCCATATCTCAAACATTCTCTTTTGGCTTTGACAGCCTCATTCTATACCTAGTATCAGTGTTTAAGTATGAAATACGATTTCATATCTTCTCTGACAGCTGTAGCTTCTAATTATAAACTGTGTCTAATTCTACACCATTTTATTCTCAGTTTCATACCTGTATTTATGTTGCACATTGCTATAGAGCCTAAGCCAGCTCAGCTGACACTGGAATTTTTAGCTTTCCAGTACTATGTCCTTGCTGCAGCCTCAGCTCTGCACGGACAACACGAATCCTCAGCGCTCTCCTTACTCGGTTGCTCTCTTCCTGTCCCTGCTTTCCTCTATCCATACTAATATGTTAGCTCTGGGGAAATGGAGGAATCATAGCAATGAAGAACCATGCTGAACTCTTCTTCTTTTCCTGCCCTACCCTCCCCTAACAGAATTTTACACTACAACAGTATGATTTCTTAATACAATAGTTATTTTTCTCATTTTCATAGGACAAAATTTCACCTTTGCCTCCCACCTTCCCTGATCACTAACAAATGCCTGTGCACTCCTTCTAGGTAAAGGCTAGATCCAAAATGATTTAGGTATTCTTTCAATGCCACTTTGGGTATTTAGCAGTTCAGGTCCCAAACTAATGGACACCGCCCCCCCCCCCCCCCCCCCGAAAAACCCCAGCTGAAATGAGATACTTTTTCTTTTCTTCCCATGCCTACATGCCCATTTGCTGGGATAGGTATTCTTGGAGCACTATCAACACGCGGCAAGGGAATGCTTTACAAACTGCGATGGCAGCTACCTGTTTCCTGTGAGGCACCACTGCCAGATACAAAGTGGCACTGGATGAAAAGCAGTCCTTGATCTCTGATTCCTGCTGCAGAACTCACTTTTGCACTCTTTACCCCCTTCCCAGAGGGATGTGCTAACCAGGGAGGGAGGACACATTACTTTCAGTGGCTCACTCAACTTCAGTTTCTTCCTGTATAGTCACTTATGTGCTGTGGCTGAGTATGGGCTTTCATGGCTCTGGTCAGACCTCCAGCCTGGCCATTGGGGTCCTCTCCTGGGTCAGGCAGGGTGTGGGTTTCAGCCCCTCAGCTTGAGACAGGCTGGGTGCCTTTCTTCCTGCCCCTCATGACCATCTCCTTTACTCTCTCCTTAAGGAGAAAGAACAGCTCTGGTGCTTTTTAGGGGAATGAAGACTTCTCGGCTGCTGTCTCTTCAGGGACCAGACACGGAGATGCCCTGCTTGAGGCTGGGGAGGAGGAAGAAGCAGGGAGTGGGATTTCCAAATATGCCCTTATTCTCAGTATTTTCCTGCTGAGCTGATGTAAGCAGCAGCACAGGGCTCCCCGGAGCCTGCTGGGAGGTCTCTTGCTCTCACATGTGCTCTCTGTAGCAAGCCCCAGCATCCTTTTGCTGCCAGAGGAAGGCATAGATGGGTTAGGCAGAGCAGGCCTGGGCTCCCAGGGGCATGATGCTCTCTCTGGGTCTGGTCAGATTTGAGTTACTCATGCTGGGGTGGGCTGTGGTTAGTCCCAGCCCCTCTCCTCCCTTCTGCAATTCCAAAGTGCCCTTGTCAACAGGGAGGTGCCTGTGCCTCGATTTGGGAATTGCACCAAGAAAATCCAGTTTTCTTCATGGCCTTGTGAACATCTAGAGCAGGGAAAGTCTTTCAGGCTGTTCTTATTGAAGCAGTGTCTAGGATAAGGGCTAGAGGAAGACCACTAGGGTGACTCGGTTCAGTGGGCTTGAGGAATGTATTTTGGCCTATGATACCTATTCCATACTTTTCTTTGGATGGTCCTTGCACTACAAATGGATCATTCTGTTCAAAACTTTCACCAGTCCTGCTCAAATTGTGCATGTATCTTTTGTTTAGCTGGACAGCTAAACATGATGAAAGCACATAATTCCTAAGGAATTGACAATTAACTTTTTTTTTCTTGAATTGTTTTTATATGTTTCAACTTTTCATGCAGGAGATAAGTTGGAAAAATAAGATAAGATATAAATACTTCATTTGTATGCCTATTGCATATACTATGTTAGCTTCAGTCTGTCTGTTGACTGGCCCTGGTCTCCTCAGAAGTAACAGTCCTGCCATACTTGAATCTCTGCAGCCAATTCATATTTCTCCTTATTAAAGTTTCTTTTGCTTTGTCTAAAGGATGATAGAGGCATTTTAGTTCTATCCCATCTATTTCCCAAATGGGACACAGCGTGACTCAGTCCCTCTGGCTTCTATAGCATCTCATTAGGAGAAAGCCTGATGTTTGTGATGTGATTGTTGGTTGCTTAGTTCTAATTTTTAAACTCCATCTGATTTTGTTTCAGTTGTTGTGGTTTGGTTTCTTTGTGTTGTGTTCTTTTTTATTCCTGTTCCCGTTCAAGTATTTCAGTTTTAAGTAAAGCATGCCTTAGGCAACATTGTCTAGAGTAAGGCATCACTGCCCATGACAGGGGGATTGGAGCCAGATGATCGTAAGGTCCTTTCCAACCCAAACCATTCTATGATTCTGTGTAACAATTTCACACCTTATCACAACTGGTTTCAGAACTTCAGAAACTGAGTCCCATTCCCAGACCTGCATGAAATTATGTGGTTAATGAACTTATCAATGGCTTCATTTATACTGAAGTCAATGAACCACTGCAGTTCTTAAAGGGCCTGGTGTGATATGGGCTGCTATAAATGCAGATAGGCAACATAGGAGCTTCGGGAATACCTTTTGTGTCAGATACCTGGAAGTCCTTTGCAGTGATGTATGTACCCAATTTTAGCCTAGCAGGACAATGTCTGAAGGATGTCTTATTCCAGACATCTACCGTGACTCATCTGCCCATGAGTTCCTTGCCCTTTGTTCCTTTTATAGTTGGCGGAGAAAGATGAATATTTTGGCAGCATGAGCCTGGAGTGGACATCTAAAGTACTTGGATGACTCTGCCCTAAAAGTGCCTATTCTGCTCCACTTTTACTTTTTATTAATGTACATTAATTTCCTTTGTACTTCAGTTAAATTGCTCTTTTTCTGTCTTGCACCTGAAGACACTGAGAGCTCTTTGAATTTTCTGCCAATCTGCACCTTTTTATGACTGAAGTGATGCCTATGACAAGCAGTCACTACTAATTCTTTCTTCTGTCCATTTTCTGAAGTGATCTTCCTAACATCAGCCTTACTGGAAATCATGCACCTGTGTAGGTTCTGTCACTGCTTTCTCATAACAGTATTTTTAACTAGACACTGCAGGGAACTTATACTCTGGGGTAACAAGTTAGTGCTGACCCCCTTCTTTCCTGTCTTTTTTTTTTAACTCCCTAGAAAAAGGCCTCTCTTTGCTTGGGTACCATCTGTGCAACTACAGCCTGACCAGAAATGTGGTTAAAATGGTTGCATACCAAAAGTCCTATGAGAAAAGCACTTCCTGTGGAGGATGGATACCATGGATGATGTGTCCCAGGACGTACTATAAAATGCAGTATCATACTGTTGAAGTCCCTGAAACCGTTACTGTTACAGATTGCTGTGAAGGATATGAACAAGTTGGACTCTACTGCTCCTTAGGTAAGTTTTAGTCAGATTAAGAGTTGAAATAAATGCTCCTTATGGAAGAGGATTCACTTGAACTGAGACATGTAAAGGCTTAAATTGGTTCTGGGCAGTATGTTCCTGTTCGCTGAAATGATTGTTTCTGCAAAATTCTACAGAAAATTTGGTCCAATGCGGTAAGGAAAGACATGAAAGACTAATGCTCCTAATTCTTGCTCTTTGCCATCCCTAGCCACAAATTCACTGAAGTTCCAGGTAAGCATGAAGAAGACGCCTACTTGCTACCCCTGCAGGGGCTCATTACTTGTCCTGGTTTGTGCCAGTATCTGTGGCCAAGTGCAGTAACCCAGGTAGCCTTGCTTGGTGCTGCGTCTGCTCAGAGCATACTTGCATTTACAGTTGGAGCTTTCCTCACAGAAGTAATTCAGGATGCACTTAGGATAACATCTCCTTTGTTTTGGAGCAGGGTCAGTTCTCAGGATGCAAACCCAATTTGATGTTAATTTAAAACAACCTGTGGCCTCATGGCTAGTTACTACCAACTGCTTTCCAGTCAAAACTACATTAAGGGCCATTTTCTCAGGTCTTCCTTGGTTACGAAGGGCTGTGTTGGAGGTCTGGAGACTCTTGAAAGTTTTTGTGGATCTGCTCTAACTAACTTCTGAGTTTTAACAAGGTTCTACTCAGGAAGACTTAATCATCTTTGACTCAACTGAAGATGGAAGCTTTATCTCCTTCCCGCATCAGGGATACCAGTTGTCATAAAGAAATTACCAGTTTTAGCAGAACTTGAGATGTAGAGGGAAGGAATTCCTTGGGAAAAAGGAACTTTTTTTTTTTTTTTTTTGATGGATAAAGCCACATGCTTTTAAGCTGAACAGGCATCTTGGGTTAGCTAGGCCAGGACTGAACTGTTCCAGCATCCCAAAAAGTTCTGCAGGGTATAATTTTGTCTCCTATTTTTGGTATGACATTGCATTTTCTCCATTTCCCCTTTTCAAGTTACGGTTCTGGGACACATAGTCACATCACTGTAACAAGAAATTGAAAAGGAAAGGTCCTATTGCAGCGCTGGCCCTTGCTTTGAGTCATAAGACCTTTGTGACTCAGATCTATGGGAATGTCCCCTAACCCACTCCTGCATCAGATCACATAACGTGACATGAGAGGGTATGAGCCATATGTCTTGTCATGGGATCTGTCCAGAACAATGTTTTCATCCTACTTTTAAGTTGTTTCAGAGCATTGGAAAATGAATCTCCAAAGAATTTTTTGCCAGGAGTTTCTCAACAGTTACTGTAGAATATTGTGTCTCACAGGAAAACAGAAAGATAGGAAGACAGAAGCGGTCATTGTATTTTACTTCTTAAAATGATTTTCTAGAGATGAGAAATGAAAGCATAATTAGATACACATGATTTTTAATGTACTGTATCCTGCAAAATACGTGTGTCAGCTAAATGCTGAAGAGTCAATAGCTAGTTATGGTTGTCTCTATTTTCACATGAAACTCTGTGAGAGATCATTATTTTCAAGGTGCTTCAGAACCTCTGAAAATCACGACCATCTTCTTGGGTGGAAAGAAAAGACATCCTGACAACACTTTAAATATTCTTTCCCAGTCTAATTCTATGCCTTTTAAAAGCATCTGTATGGATATTTTAGGCTTGAGAGTGATTGATGAGCTTGTTTCGTCCAACATTAACAAATCTGTACGTCTCTTTTAAAGCTTAGCTGCAGCACTTCTGCTCTGCCCTTGCCACATTGTTGTTGAGCACTCTGGGCAGGCTTGTCCATGAAATACTGTGGTCACCTTGACTGCTTTTCCTGTCAAAGTTAATTTGGGAATATTTTAAGCCATAAAAGGATTTGTATGGATTCTTTGTGATTTCTGTGTTTACATTATTCCGGTATCTTTGCGTTTCAGTCATAAATTCTATGAATGGTAATGCACTGTCTAGACACAGTCTTAAATAAATGATGAGAAGAGAAACTGGAACTGCTGAAATCACTGTGCAGCACGCTGTTGAACTGCTCTTATTTTCTCTTGACGTTATCCATGCTGGCATGCTCTCTATCCTGCTAGGAGCAGAAAGGTCTCCATGACCTTTCACAGCAGCCTGCTCCTGGCCACTCCCCACCTTTTCTTCCTAGAAGAAAACATTTATTCTTGCCTGGGAGATGACAGGTCCCTCTTTTCTTATTTCTTTACTGTTGGGAAAAAATGTCTAGGTCATTAGTCCAGTTACTTTGGTAGTTCTTACTATTTGCTTATCAATCCATTAGGATAGTATTATGCACACACAAATAAACTTTTTAAAAATAAAAATGGAAAAGAAATCAAATATCTGAAAGTTAGGAAGTGCTAGAATTAATTTTAAAGGTAGAATTAAATAGGACAACCTTTTTTTTACTCTCCTTGCGCCTATGCATGCAGATTAGTAAACTCTTTTAATTACCTGATCTGGCACTGCGTTGCTCCGAGGACCACATTTCCCTGAGGTGATCAGGGATGATGGAGCCTCTCTAAGGAGCTCCCCAGCAGTGTGTTGTCCTGGCCTCCTCATTCAGTGCATGGTGCAGGGCTCTGCTGAGCTGCTCTCTGAACAGGAGAATATTTATCACATCTTAAGGTGAACCCTGGGGCGATTCACATACAGCAATTTGTCTTCACAAAGCCTGTGGGAAGGGAGGGAGGTTCTCTGTCTTTCACAGCTGGGCAACTACCAGCAGAGAAACTGAGCCTGAATAATTTTGTGTGCCCGCTTCCAGACACTTATGGCGTGGTTTGAATTTGTTTCTTCCATTTATTTTGATTTTGATATTCAGAGTGCTTCGAGCTGCCTTCAACGGCTTGTGTGCTTGGAGCGCAGAGTCTCATGTCCTTCCGTGGTGACTGTGAGCAATCCTCTAACTGCTAGGCAGGTCGCAGGGCTGCAGGTCAGGCTCCTGGACCTGCGAAGCCCATGGCTCTAAAAGGTTGTTATGAGTTTGTTGTACAAAATTTTCCCAGCATTTTGCAGGACTTTTCATTAGGTAGAGACAGGGCCCAGCTCTCCAGGCTAGTTTCCAGCTGCTTGAATCAATGGTATAGTTACTTCTGGTGACTGGTTTGCTGCCACCTTCCACATGAATGCATAAGATGAAACCAGAGAGCTTCTTTATCTGCCATACAACCCTGCTTGATCTCCAGCTATAGAGTAAAAGAGAGCATCAGCATGTAATGAAGGCTGTTTTTCAAACACATATATATATAAAAATACCACGGAATCAGAAGGCCCAGACAACTTCAATCCTGGAGTTCGTTAACTTGAGAGTGCTTGATTTGCAGTGTTAAGGCCATGCTTTAAATAGAGTATGCTTTGTGTGAGTAACTTCTTCAGTTTTTCAGAAAAAACACTGTAAAGTAAAAAAACCCATTCATTTTTGGTACCCAGGTGCCTCAGAAGGGCTGGAACCTTTCAGAGCCTGCATGCAGATGATCTCATGCTAAGTGTCACCAGAGCAATGTGGAGCTGTGGCACAGCTGTCCCCCCTGCTTGGGCAGTGGTGTCACCAGGGGCATTAGACCAGCACTGCAGCATCAACCTGGGGTAGAAAGGTGCCAGAATTCACCCAGAAGCAGGTGTCTCTGTCTGCCCTGCACTTTGGGTCCCTTGTGTCTCTCAGCAGCTGCAGAAATGGGATTACGGATGTCCCTTCCTATGGGGTCTGCTTGCTTATGGGCCTCCTGCCCAGGAACTGTCATGTCCTTTTTTGGGACCACCAAAGCTGTCTGTCTCCACATGCCCTGTGCCAACAAATTTCAGAAGTTTACTCCCATTTGGGTAAAGAAGTGTGTGCTTTCACCCATTTTATTACTGTGGGCTATGGTGAATACCGGCTCTGCTTTCACCTTACTCCCTGCCTTTGAGATTTTGTAAACCTCAACCACATCCCCTTCAGCCTTCCCGTCTACACAGCAAAAAGCCTCAGCCCTTTCAGTAGTCTTTTCTTGCAAGTTATCTGCTTTATTCAGTTACCCACCTTGTGTCTTTCATGGCTGCATTAACCCCTCGAGTCACATCTGATCACCAAGGGTCCCTGCCTGCTCTCTGCTGATTGCCAACGTGAGCATCAGCTGGGCAGAGCACATGGCATGGTGCTGCTGGCAGGACGAACCCTCTGAAGGTGGCAGTGGCTACATTTCATTAGATTTCTTCTGAGCATGCACAGATTGGTTTTGTTCTTCTAAGGCTGCATCTTTGCTGAATTTCAGCCATTGCCTCCTGATTATGTTTGAGTGAATTATATGGCTTTTCATAGGGACAGTGTTAAATATTTGTCAGATGCTGAACTAGCACATCCTGACACTGCTCTCCATCCCAATTAACCCTGGACAGGCAGTCAGGGTGGAAAACGTCCATCTGAGCAGGTACAGTTTAGCCAGGCTCAGAGACCCTGAAAACAGGGTCATATGATGAAAACTGCCAGCCTGCCTTTTTAACAGGCTTTGCCAGGAGCCCTTTCTACAACCTCACAGATTTGTCTCCACCTTCTGACGCCTGAGATGAGTACAGGGTGTTGGTCCTTGCCTCCTCCGCACCCTCTGGATGAAACCTATCCCTTCTAGGAGGAAGGAGAAAGAGGAACGTGGTAATGGCTAAGCTAACGGTGTCCTCGGCATCTATTTCCTGGGAGATCCTCCCATCCTGTGCTCACAGCAGACCCCGTGGCTTTCATGCAAGCTGGTAACTGACCTTTCATTGCTAAGCTCTGGGTGCTGCATTTCTGCTTCTGTTCTTTTATGCAAATAAAGGAGGAGAAAAGCCTGTTTTATCCAACTGACAGGAGCTGGCTGGCTTGCTCTCCAGTGCTGGCGGTGTTGCTTTGTAGGCGATTGTCCCAAACGTGATTGAAGTGGAGAGCATAAATTGAATTTCAAAGTGCACCTGGCACAATTAGGCAGAAATGTGATGTGAATCCATTTCCTCTGATGCGAAAATGATGACCTTTTGATTTTAGATAAATGGCTAGTGTGGCACTCCGCCAGGATTCGGTAGTGTTTTCTGAGATTGCATGTGACTCATTAAACCTTTCGCACTGCAGTTAAACATGCCAAAAAAAGACCTAGGTGGAAAAAAGCTGCTTTGAACCTCAAAACTGCTTGAGCTGCACCTGAATCTCAGAGCCAGAGGAATTCACGTTTCGGTCCAGCTTACCAAGATCTGCCTGGTTTGGATGTTAAGGAGCTCTGGTGATGTACTAATACAGGGAAATCTCTTGTTGCTCATGTCTGTGCAAGCTCCCAGTGTGAGAGGCTGCTTAGCCTCCTGGCGCAGGGGGCTGGGATGCAGCAATTGGGTGAGACTGGGAATGTGTGGGAGACTCATCTAAGAGCAACTGAGGCCACATCACACCTTATTGTGGCTTTAGATTAGAAATCAGGATAAGGCTTTCTAGCAGCAGTGCCTGTTTGGGGGAACAACCCATAGTGCCAGCTCCAGAGACAGAAGCAAAGGTTTCTGGTCCATGCTGGGAAGCAGAATAGGGCTGTTGGGAGTTGTTGGACTCAGAGGTAACTTAAGTAAGATTGCATGGGTTTGAATTTCACCCCATCCTCCCGCTGCAAACCTAGGCCTCTGACTCACAATGATTTTTGGAGGCAGAGCTGGTCGTGGGGAAGACCAAAAAACTGTAGGCTCAAAATGAATGGAAAAGAGAAATCTTTAAGGTGGATTGGAAAGACCAGAGCTGAGCATTCCTTGGAGCTATGTTTAAAAGCGGGAGGGAAAGCAATGTTTGTAGAACTTAGAAATATTTTCTCTTTTCCTGTGGGGAAGAGTATGTGCTGCCATTGAACCAGGCCCACTGTCTGCCCTTGGCTTGGGGATCAGCGACTTTCTGCCTTAGCTGCCCTCTCCACAGGGTGTCCAGTGTGGGCTATTGACCTCCCAAGGTGGCTGGCTGGTACAGAGCAAGTGCTGTCAGGCTGCAGACCACAGGCTCAGTTCTGCTCTGTTCCTCTGTGTAACCCTGTTAAGCATACCTGAGAACAGCGTTGTATCCCCACTCTCATTTTCAATTACTACAACTAATGGTTAACTTTGTTGCAACAAAATACTAACTGAAAACTCCTGATTTCTAGCTCAGATGTTACCTGTTTCCTTTGCTCATTATGTATTATTTGGATTAGTCATAGCTGACATTAGATGCCTTTTCTGTTTTGCAGTGCTTCTAGTGTCACCACATTTAGAAACACTCTCTTGCTCTCTCCCCCCCCCCATTTATCCATAATTATCAATTGAAAATTATAAATTCAGAATTTAGTAACAGAAGTTTCATGAACAAGAGAAAAAACTGAGAACATTCACAGTCTTGAAATGAAGTAATGGTACTTCAGGCTGCTATTTTCTCCCCATGAAAACCTCAGAACAGACGCACTTCTAAAATGAGGAGGAGGTGTTTGATATAAATTCAATTGCACAGTTTTATGGAAACATTTTTCTGTATTTTTGTTCTCATAAATGTTTTTGTTACTTAGCACTCAATAGATCCAGTGTATTTGCCTCAAGACCTGGTGCTTGTCCAATGGAGAATATGGAAACATCGGATTATCCTTGCACTTTCGATACTGAATGTCCAGGGCTTAAAAAATGCTGCAGCTCTTCCAAAGGAGCAGGCTGTGTGGATCCAGTGCCAGAGGGTATGTTACTGATAAATTCAAGACTGCTCCTAAGAGAAATACGCATAATTTTTCCTTCTGAGGGTGGGAGTGGGCAGAAAAACTGTTACCATAGCTTTTCATAAAACAAATACGGGAATCTGCTTTGGATCAATTCCAGGACATTCAGCTTCAGTACTTGCACCTATGAGCGCTGAATGGTGTATGGGTGCTGAGGGTCCAGTGGAGCTTCTCTGGCTTCTTCTCCTTCACTGGCACTGCTGCCTGCAGCATATGACAAACAAGGCCGTAGATGATGGCTGTGCGTGGGCCTTCATATTTGCCAAATTAAAGCTTGCTTTGGTTTCCTAGAGCCTTCCTATAGCTCTGTCGCGTTCTATAGCATCAGATCCTAGATGACTTGGCTGTTTCCATTTGTATGCTTCAGGAAGTACATTCTGGTACAACGTGACGGTGCTTGTGAAAATGGATTTTGATGAATTAATCAGAGTGGATTCCCATCTTCTGAATCATTCACGCCTTTTGCACTCCATGGTATGTACAAACGTAAACGCTCCCCTGTGTTGCTTGTTTTGTCCATGTTTCTGCCACTCAGTAACCACCACTTGCATCATAGTCATAACCTTGCTAGCTAGTTGCTCCTGCTTTGTTCTGCCAGATCAGGGGTATTTTGCCCTAATTTGTTCCCAGTTACTGAGTGTCAGCTGCATCCTCAAGCAGCTCAAATGACACTGCTTTATTAGCTTATTTAGGACATCTTTCAGGTCTCTTCGGAGGACAATTTAGAGACATGATAAAGTACAGGGTTTTTTCCTGCCTGAGTGATGCTTGCTCCAGCTCTGTCTCACCTCAGTTTTTGGTCTATGATCAACCAACTCTGGATGTCTGCAAATCTGCAAAGCATGATTAGATCAAAAGAGCAGAGCCATGCAGCAGCAGCACAGCACGTCTTTTCCAATCCCCAACATGATAGATAGGAAGAATCTGAGGCAACAAAATAAAAATACAGCCCTAGTAGAGGTGTGAGAAAAGAACGAGATACTGAAGTGATTGTGCCCTTGTTTTCCAGATTGCTGGTGCATTAGAGCCCTTGAATGCCTCCGTACACCATATCCAGAGTAACCACGCAGAAGTATATGCTGGGACAGTGGCCTCCCAGGTTCTCATTGGACTGCATCAGCCAGCTCCGCTCATGCAAGTTTCTTCTTCCTTGAAGGACATCGTGAAGCGCACATATGAAGTGATTGATACAGAAGTGCAAGGTTGTTTGTTATAATCCTGTGACGGGGGGAACTTTTGTGGGGGTTTCATCCCTCTTCACTTGGGGTTTCATCTATAGGACAGTCCATTTACTTTCAAAAATAGCACAGCAGATCTCGTAAACTTTGTAAATATGGCCCTAACCTTTCCATTGTAGGAAGGAGAAGCTTGTAGTCAATAATTACATTGGAGAGAATATTTGCAGGGAAATATTCCTGATTCCTCAATTAAGTTTATTTTATCCTAATAGCATCTTCAGATGAAAATGCAAGGAGGCCCATATTTGTAGCACAGTCATCAGTTACATTAAACAAGCTCTTAAGAAAGTGTTTTCCTGGGAAGCAGATATACTCTGTTTCTAGAGATGTGTTACTTCCAGTAGCTTGCATGAAACAAGTTGTACTCGTAGTGCGTTAGTTACTATGGCATATTATTACCTACTTCTTAAATGTTAGGTAAATAATTTAATTATGTTCAGTTTAAATTATTTTAATCTATTTATTACTATGTAGTTATCTCGACATTTTCACTCCTGAAATACATCAATAAGCACCACTGTCATCACTTCTTGTTCTGTGTTTACTTTGGAAAACTCAGCCCAACTTTCAGGGAAATCACTGTTTCAGGGAAGGGCAGCATTCTAATTCCATTGCTCCCATACACATCCAGAATTGCTTCCGCAGAGTTACTGCAGATTTACATTGAATTTATCATATCCAGAGCCTAGTGTACACACATTGAGATCAGTCTTGATGCTGCTATCAACATCTGTGCAAGGTGTGTTCCTCTTCGTAGATGTCAACGAATGTTCCTATGTGGAATTCAATGCTTGTCCTGAGAAGAACACCTGTGTAAATCTGGAGGGTTATTACAGCTGCGACCCTCAGCATGGGCATGCGGATGTCATTCCTCACCAGCTGAGTGGAAGAAGTGAAGGTAGGAAACGTAGCTCTCACCTTGAGAGCTCTCACCTCTCATACTGAGAATGTTTCTGCAGGGCTTTGTGGCCTACCCCAGGCATCACCTATAAGGCAAGGATTTCCGGAGCACCCAGTGCCC
This sequence comes from Lathamus discolor, assembly GCF_037157495.1. Lineage (NCBI taxonomy): Eukaryota > Metazoa > Chordata > Aves > Psittaciformes > Psittacidae > Lathamus > Lathamus discolor. Next base: position 34,983,208 of record NC_088887.1, read on the forward strand.
TTTCTCCTTCTCTTGGGAGAAGATGCCACACCTGCCAGCTGTTGGCTATTTCTGATTGAATTGCAGTGTATTTATTTCATGGCTCTTTGTTGGTTCTCCTGTCCTACCCTCAGCTGTCCTCACTCACCTGCCAAAACCTTTAGCTTCAGACCCTGTTGTCAGTGCACCTCCCCAGCTTCCCGGGAAAATACAATTAATGGCACCATTTGTCCACAAAGTCTCCTTCCTCTTTTGGCTGCGTGACTGCAGCCAGGACACAAAGGTTGTATAATCCCACCTTGAGCTGCTGTATGGTCACTGAGTCCTCTGTTGGAGCAGATGGAGTTTGGCAATGGGTGAAATAATACTTTGCACTACCAGTTCAGCAATATATAGAGGCATATACTTAGGTCCCACAGACATCAATGGGCCTGCTAATAGGCTTTGAGTTAATGAGATAAATAAGTGCTTGCAGATCCAATGCCTTAGTTAGAAAATAATTTTACAATCCTTTAATCTCAAAAAAGAAGATAATGTATTACTTTATGCTTTTGTGATATGATAATCCATTTATTTTCATTTATATTACATCTATTGCTGCTTTTCAGCTTCAGGAAACACAAATAGGATTATTTTGGATTTGTTTTGTTAGGAATACTTTAGTTCTTTGATGATACTATTTTCCTCGCAGGCATAGCAGCATCTACTCCAAGTTCAGCACTGGGTCCTGTTAACACCAGCTATAGCTCCCTGCCTGTAAGCAATTCAAGTCTCGTGTCCGTAACTAACCAACCTACAGATGCTGGGTGCTGTAAGTAACCTTGAATGCGCATGAATATTGTCTTGCTTTTAACTCAGCCACTGTTTAATCCTTTATTCCTGGGGCTGATTGAGTTACAAAGGGGTGTTCACAGAAGCTGGTAATAATTTTGGAGTGAATCTCCAACTATGGAAATGAAGAGAAGCTTCCCCAATGGGACATTCAGCTTAACGGCTGTGGTGCTGTGGATTGACCACTGGAGAAGCTCTACTGTTGTTCCCATGGCTACTAAAGGGAATTGGCCTTCTGGAAGTGGCCTGGTGAGCCATTCAAATGCATGTCCCACCACAGCACTTGTGACAGATAATGCCACAGCACAAGCAGCCTGCCAGTGAGGGCTGCGTGGGGTCAGCACCACTCACTCACCCTGAACACAGGTCACTGCATGTCCCGGGCTTGTCCTGGAACAAGGTGTGGGAGGATCTGCTACCAATCACAGGAGCTCCCACTGACCACAGCCACCAGGATGAGGGCACTTCTTGCTTTTGAGTCCATGAAGGTGTTGACGGGGGACATGGGTCAGGGAGGTTGGTTACAGCTGTGCTACACCAGAATCAGCCTTTGTGAATACTCTCCCTGCTATACACTACAGCTGTCTAAGGGACTGTGATGGGAACAAACCCCAGTAGATTTGTCTTTATATGGGTGACTTCAGCCCTTTCAGGGAAGAGTTATCACAAGCTTTGTTTACAGCACTGTGTTCTTCTTGTCGGAGGAAATAGCTCAAAGTAATTATTTGCCTAATTCAGAGAGATAGGCTGGATATTCTTGAATTTCATCCACAACTTCTGATTCAGGCTGAAGCTAGAGGAACTAAACTGAAGTCCCTCTAGTGCTGGGGCAGTATGGCTTATGGGGTGGTTGGCACCCACCTGCCTCAGAGTCACGGAAACAATTGTGTTCTATTGGAACAATTTCAGAAAACACACTTTTTCCTCAGGCTAATCATTAGCATGAAAGAACTGAAGTTGTGGCAGCAGCATGCTGTGGTCTCTAGGTTAGCGTGGGGGATGATGTTCATCTCACCTGACCCCAGCTGTCTACAGGACAAGTGTCTAGTCTGGGCTGTGTCTATAGTTTGTGAATACAGACTGGCTCTGATGGAGGGCAATTAATCCTACCCAATTTAGACACCACCTCCTCCTCCTTCGAGGAGAGAAATCATCTCTGAAGGGTCCTGTCTTTTTCCATTGACATGACAGTGATTGCACTGGACTACAGTAGCATAAATAGGTGAAACGCTGCCTGCTGCTCTGCCCCCAGCCTCTATAAACTGGGGTCTGTGGGGTTTCTCCAGGCATAAATCAAGGCAGCCTTTGCTTGAAGAGGTGCATTTTGATGATTAAAGTGACAAGAAGCAAAGTAGGTGTCAATTTTTGTAGAATAAGCAGATTCACTATTCCGAACTTGTCCCTGTTGCTTGAACCTGTAACTCACTGTCTGATTGTCAATGTTACTTGAGGTCCAGTGCAAATACTTAAAGTAAAAGGAAATAAAAAAGGTAAGCACCAAATTAATCGCTCTAGTGGGATGGTTCATAGATGAGGAGAAGGTTCTGTCCTGATGTAATATAAAGAGGAGTTTCCCCTATTGATTGTCAAAGAGCTTGTCTATAGTGGATTTACAATACCACAGTACTTTAAAGATTAAATGTTGCTTTTCCTGTGATGACTCTTCCTGGGACTGGAACAGATCCCTCTACAGTTAGAGACCACCGAGTCTTCAGCGTCAACAGCAGTGGGTTTGAAATGTCCTGGCGTGTCACTTCTACTCTGAACCATACTTTCCAAGTCCAAGTGCTCAAGGGCAAAGAGATTGTACAAAACCTGAAGACAGAGGAAATGAAAGTGGATGTGTCTCAGCTGGAAGCAGGGGTGATGTATTCAGTAGAGATCAGCTATGAAACCTGTGGAAAAACCAGCATCTCTCGTCAAAATGTTAAAACAGGTAAATAACAACCTCAGAATATGTATGCATTCTCTCTTCCTTTCACCCCTTCACTCACTTGCAGCTCAGCAATGACCCATTTGGTCCTCTTTGAACTGCATTTCCCATCTTCCCACCTCTTTCAGCACTTTTTGTGTCATCTACCCCAGTATTTGTGCAACCTCCACTATCAAGCAGCAGAGCTCTGGCCTTAGTTAATAAAGCAGTGCTGGAGCTGACTCAGACTATTACAGGTATCGAACTAAGCTAGAATACTCTGTGTGTGTGCCTGGCACTGCATTCTGCTGCTGCCTATCTTCCATCAGCCCCATTTTTCCTGGTTGATGGCTGTGGCCAGTGAGAAATCCAATCAACTGGTTTCTCAAGGGGTCAGCTGAGCTACCAAGAGTGCCCAGAGTCAGGCCCGATTCAGCTGAGTATTTGTGAGTGATGGGGATTAAGGGGAATAATCAGGGCTGTGTAAGAAAGCTCACAGAGTACCTGGATAATTTTGTTCAATTGGGTCATGACTCTAGCAACCTGGGACCTTAGCGTGTTGATCAAACAGACTGTTGCTTTTCCTTTCTCCTTAAATTGTTTCCTAAGCCTGCGTGGAAATAAAGAAATAATCCTCTCCCCATTTCCTTCAAAAAGCAGGCAGTGAGCTATTTAATACTGACACAGTGAGAATCCTGCTGCTTATATTTATCCACAAAAGCCTCACCTTTGATCAGACAAGGGGTGACTCCAGTTTGGGTCAGAAGGAAATTACTCCCTTTGTACAGGGAGAGTAGGAGGTCTGGTGGTGACGGGAACAGGGGGCTGGAGTTAGGGTATGAAGTTGGAGCCCTTGAGAAAAATAGTAGTTATTAAAATAAAAGTTTTCCAAAGAGCAGTCCAAAGAGTAATGGCCTGAGATGATTGTTTTTACAGGTTAAAGTGGTTATAGGCTCCTTTGGCTCTTGGCTTTGGTTCATGAGCTCCGTACGTTATCTGTCAGGGATCACCAGACAGAGAAGTGGCATGCACATTTTTGTTGCTATTTTCAGTTGAAGAATATATTTGCTATATCCATAATACCAAGATCAGGAAAAAAAGTAAGCACTATGACTGGTGGACCAATGATGAGCTCAGAGGCAATGCAACCCTGGATGTAACTCAAGCACAAGAGTTATATAGGGTCAAGTCCATGAGCGCATGTGTATACCCAGTTCTCATTCGGTTCTAACTGGGCACCTAAATGTATTTATAGACCTAATGTAAGTGCATCTCCTCATTATATAGGAAGCTTGTAGCAGAATATTTGCTTTATTTTCTCAGTTTAATACCAAACTCTCTCAACCTTCTCCGCAACTTCTCCCTCCATCATCTGAGATTTTGGTCTGGGTAGCTCAGATTTGACTGAATCCTTCCATCTCCTGCTTTGTCACTGAGCATTTTTATATTATGTCCTACAGAAGCCAAAGTGTTTGGTGTTACTATGAGGATTCTCAACTACAACTTCACTGATGATTTCAAGAATGCCAGCAGCTCAGCATATGAAGAGTTTTCAAGACTGCTGTTTATGGAGGTAGTGCTAAAATATCTCTGGGTTTTATACATATATAAATATGTACATATGGTTTTGGTTTTGTTTTTTGGTTTTGTTTTTCAATTTAAAATTTATTTAATGTAATAGAGAATTTTATGCCTGGCTGAAGCGCCCCTTGAAAATCGTCATTCTATTTCCTGTGACCTTTCTTTATAACTAAATCAAAATTCAACTGACTAGACAGATCAAACCCTTGGCCTTGTTAGCAATAGAACCAATGAGAATTTTCCCCTACTGAGGAGTAAAGGAATTAAAAACAAGGCAACAAGGACCCTTTCCTTGGATCTATAGTTTGGCAATAAACTCACACTAAATTGACTTGAGGCTTTTTAATGGATTATTGAAATGACATTGCTGGCATTCATTTCAGAGCTGGCCTCTCAATAAATGTCTGGCTGCTCTCAAGGGTCTGTCTTCTTTTAGGAAAAGTGATTGGATCAGGCTTTCTTCTCCAGCCCCATTCATTGCATGCACACACGTAGCCACTTGACCATGCTCAGCTGTAATCAGCCATAAACAAAAGTTGAGTCATGAGGTGTATTACCAGCCCTCAGCTTCCAAAAGAGGGGGGGACATTTCAGGTGCAGTAATCTCGAGTTTTGCCGTAAGAGCAAGTCCCATAAAGAGGAACTGGGGTCTCCATTCAAAACAAGACATTCCTAAACCCAAGTGTGACTCACAAACATTTGTGAATATAAATGTGAGGAAAAAGACCATTTCAAAGGCAGCAAAGAAGAGACATTTGCTCATTCCTGACATGGCTTTATTTCCCATCCATAGCTCGGATTGTTCACTTTTGTTGTGCAGAAGGATTTTTGTGAATTAATCTCCTCTGAGACTAATGCAGACCTAATTGTCATAATGGGGTAGGGAAGGAACAGGAGCATTGCCCATCTCTGTTGCCTTTGCCTCCTTGGGTGTTTGGGAGCATAACATTCCTGTCTCACTTCCTCTCCCCTCTCTTTTTCTTGCCTTCCCACCCTGATGTCAGCTTAGACCAGTTAAACATCTTGGTTGGAGTAATTTTTAGAGCAAACTCTGACTGAATGGGAACAAAGCTGTGTTGATTTATGGCTCTGCATTGTGTGCTCAAAGGCATTCTTTGAGGTGTATGTAGGAGCAAAAGGCTCAAGCAAAGAGGTGTCTTCTGGAGATGGAAGGTAAAACTGCCAGCTCCTGCACAGCTCAAATGTTGACAGCAGTATGCCAGCTTTAGTGTTCAAAGTAGCACCATTTGGTCAACGGATGTGTCCACTTACTGGTTTGATAATCAACCACGATGTAATTGCGATATTGCCTTGAAGCTGGGCTGTATCAAACACTTGAAGTTTTCTTGAAGTTACACCCTCCATTTTTCTTGTCTATCATTCTGATATTTATCATTAGACTCAGCTCCAAGCTGGACTTGGGCTGTTGAGTTTCAAATACTCCCTGTGAGCTAAAACTGTGCTCTGCTGGTAAATGGAACATTTCCTGGACCGTTCTCTGGCACTAGCACCAACTGGCACAAACCAGACTCCCAGAGTCTAAGTGCAGAAGCAAATGTTTAGGAGGCCTGGGACAAAAAGCTTACATGACATACACATCTAACATCAGTCTGTATGCAGATTTAGTGGGCCAGTTCAGCTGTGATGCTGGTAAACAGGAGCAAAAGGCATTCCACTCCCTTGAGCCAAAATTAAGCTTGGTTTGTGAGACCAGTGGTCGGATGGGTACCATTTCCAAGGGTACCTTTGTGCACCAAGGAGAGCCACACTTCCGTGTGCCTCACTAGTCTCTGACAAGTAAGATTTCTGAGACTCTGAAATTTTTCTTTTTACAACATTTTCTGTGTTATGCATATGTAGATCTTTAAAAAGGTACTACCATAGCTCAGTTCTAAAAGGAGCTATTCCTTTTGGGTTCCTAATCGCTGATGTGTCTCTCCCTTTGCTCAGCTTGAAAATTCATTTCCACCCAACATTTCTGCTTTATACAAATCTTGGAAGCTGAAAGTGCAGGTGGAATCCCTGCAAGCTGGAAGCATCATTGTGAGGCTCAGAATCACTGTGCAGGATCCCGAGTTTCCAGTTGATGCCTCCACACTCGCCCCAGTGTTTTCTTACCTGCACAATGGCTCGGTCCTTTTGGTGGATCAGCAAAGCACTGCAGTAGAAGGTAATTACTTACTTTTTTACAAGAAAAGTGTCTGTATTTTGATGGTGCACACTATCACCAGCATTCTTCATCAAAAGTACTTTATAGAGAGACGAAGTACATGGTTTGTTGGAGGGAAAACCATGACGTGAGAACTCCTCTGTGGGCTTTTACCCATAAGCTCAGAAGGGGTCGGAAGAAGTAGCATTGGCTGCCTCTAGGTGCCTGCAGATATTGCGGCCCTCCACTGTGTTTAAGGAGGAGTGGAACTCTTGGTTTCCTCATTAATTTTCTTCCCTTTCCTCTTTGTGAACAGTTGGAAGTTTGCCATATCTTTCTCACACTGAACTACAAATAGGATTACTGTGGAATATTTGTAGCCTTTACATACGCATGGCCTCTAGACAGTTTAGTGCTTCAAAGCTGTGGGGCTGTATTTGGGCCAGGGTTTAAGAAATCTAACATCTTCATTATAGAAATCCAGCCAGAGAAATTCCCAGATGTCCTCTCAATGAATAGGACTAAAGAAACGCGCATGGAATTTATGTTAAATGAGGCCTTTGTTTGATCTTTGGTAATCACCATTTTTATCTTCAAAGAGCTAAGTTCTGGCTTCAGGTTTCCAGCTGTAGGAGCCAGCCAGAGTTCAGAAAGTTGCCAAAGGCAACAGAATGGGTTATTCTTCTGTCCCAGTGTATTGAACCCTTAAAAGCTTATTTACTGTGCTCAGGGAAAACTCCCTTTGGGGTTGTAGAGCATATGGAGGTAAAGGAGAACAGGACAGAAAAAAACCCAGAAGAGACAAATTGCACCTGAAGCCTACAAATAACACAGTGGTTGTGGATACTGAATTGCAAGATCCTGATGTGTGCCAAAATATTATTGATCCTGGGCCCGAAAGAGTGGTGAGGGAGAAGGCAATAGATCTGGACTGTTCCTTTGATCGCAGAAAACCAGATGGGTTCCAGTAGCACCACTCAGCCAGGAGCTCAGCCAGCTCCTCCTTATGGGGGAGAAAAAAGGGGGCTATGTCTTGGCTCTACCCAAACAGGCCTTTTAAGGTAGAAAATAAAGTGAAGAAGTGAGGTATATGAAGAAAATATTTGTATAATGGGATGTTTTACTTCCCGATTCCTGGCTGTCCTGGGACATGCTCTTTGATAGTAAGCTCACACAGATCCTCTTGCAGCAGTGGAGCGATGCCACCTGGATCCTGGGTGGAGCCTGGCCACCAAAAGGCTATGTGTTTGATTTAGTGACAGTGGCAGAGCAGGGAATTCAACTTTGAAACATCAAAAGTGAGAAGTCAGAAGGGATAGCATAATTGAAGGGATTGGAGCAATTGCATCTTTCTTTGAAGACTCATAAAGTATTAAGTTTACTGCCATGATGAATAGAGACACTAAAATGTCTGTCTATCGCGTGAGGCATGGTAGGAAAAGAAAAAGGGATGTGTGCTGATTCAGGCTCAAGATCCATCTAGCACAGTATGATGTCCTCAGCAGCACCCAGGAGCCAATTCCTGGAGAAACTAAGATAAGAACAACACAGCAAGTGTAGATGATGCTTCTCACTAATACTCTCTTAGCCACCAACTGTTTTCTGCTCCTGGACTCCCTGAATCCAGAGTGATTTCTGTGGGTTTCTCCTCAGTGGGATCTCCATGAACCCAAGCAAATCTTTACCATCTGCAATATCACTAGTCAAAGAATTTCACAGATTTTTACCTATTGCATTTACCAATTAAAGATACAATGGGTATTCAGAGCAAGTGACAGTAAGCACTGAGAACATAACCGTTTTGGCCTGATGCATGACTGAATGTGGCCGTCAGAGGTTAAGAAATTTGCTTAAAAAGCCATGCTAAGTCATGTGAAGCCATTAGCTATCGCAATGCTAAGTGATGAGAAAGGAAACCCTCTGAGACAGTGGAGCCAGTGACATAAATTATCTGCAATCAGCACAAGAGCATCTCTCTGATGGTGTTTGAAGGGTCACAATTACTTCATAGCATAGTAAGGCATTAACGAGAGCACTTTCATTGCTGATGCTTTAGTCAATCCTGGGTACTTCTGTATTGTCTCCAAGTGGCTTAGGCTGTAACATAATAGGAGATGCTGGTCATAGGCACAAGAAATTGTCTAATGAAAACAATCTTGGATGCAACAGTTATCTAATGAAGAAGAAAAGAGAAAGAATGGAAATATTAGCTGAAGGAAGTAAAAGGGGCTGTCAGCAAAGCAGAAAGATGAACTCATGTATGTGCATGCACACACCTACTCTGTGCTTTCTGTTTCTAGACTGGGACTTTTCTTTGTTTCAGAGAAATAATCAGTCATTAATCCCCGCATGTCTGCAGAACAAGCACTTACAATAATACATTGGTCAAAACAATTTTCTTGCCTCTGATCAGAATCAGTTGTCCAAAGACACAGTTTTCAGTCTAGTTCTCTGCTTTCCCTCACTTACAGCCCTGAGGCTCTCAAGGTGTATGCACAAGGGAGTGCACACTGGGAGGGCTCACGTGGAATTCACTGAGATTATTCATTTCCAAAGTATTTGCCCAGCCTTTGCATGTTTGCTGGGCGCGAATGGTGATATAAGACTGCACATATAAATCCCTAAAGAGTGAAGAGACTGAGCAATAGAATATTTCTATATAAAAAGAAGCATGTCTAACTGATTCAGAGCAACTGAAATTAGACATAAGGAACACCCTTAGAGCATATTCATGCATTGATGAAGTAGGATCTCTTTCCTAAGACTACCAGAAAGAGGTCACAGTTTTACAGTATTATCTTTGACAAGAAAGCTTTTATAAAAAGAGTTTTGCCCTTAGCACTTTCTCCGTTATGAACTGAAGAGTGCTTCTCGTGGGAGTTACTTGTATTTACCTTTTATTTGAGGCAGAAGATTATTTGCATTACTTGATATTCTATCTACTGGTAGCTAGTGGTAACAGTTCTACTCACTGCCTGATGTATCTGGAGGTACTGTATGCAGAACTTGGTACAATCGATGCTTTTGCTATAGCTGTAGTACAAATTTACAGTATCTTTTTTCACTTCAAATAAGTGTTTACTTAAAAAAAAATAATTCAGAAGTTTTTACCTGGAGAAAATATTTTTCAGAGTACAAAGACAAAGGCTGATTTTCAGGGAAGATAATAACAACGCAGGCAGCGTTGTGCATCACTCAGAGCCTGGCTGTCACGTAAGTGATGAGAAAAGAAAACCATGTTCACGAATTCAAAAACTGAAGAAAGGACTACTTCAGGGTTATTTATTTCTACCTTAATGCAGCCAGAAGGGAGGCTATCTGACCAGTGTTCTGGTTTTGGCCTTACAGACTGGGATGAATGTACTTCTCGTGTGGAGAATGACTGCTCTATGTTTGCGGAGTGTATCAACCTGATGGGCTCATACACGTGCAGATGCAAGACAACCATGGATACCAACCCATCCCGACCTGGAAGAAACTGTGAGGGTGAGCAAAAGACTGGCATGTAGTTTCCCTTTGGCATGAATGGTTGGAATTGTTTTACCTCTGCTTTTATTGCAACTATTTGTATAGTGTAGAATGTGTATATAGATGCAGTCTCTGGCTGAAGGCCTATATATGATCTGTCTCTGAACCTTATATGCATCTTCAGGTGAAATCTTTCTGAGATCCTCCTTTGCTTAGCTTACTAACTGACTGCTGAGGAACATAAGGCATACCTTTTCCTCTTTTGGTATGTCTGTGGCTAATTTCCTCCCACTGTAATGATCCATGGCCTCCCAGCCAGAAGAAAAGACCCAGGAATCAAATTTGCTTCTTTGTGTAGGTACAAACCAGGTTCAACATCATAACAATCACATATACCATAATGTGTTAACGAAATATCCAAGAACCATTTCTGTAACGCTACTATCCATGGCTGAGTGCTCTCAGCCTCATTTTCAGGCCAGACCCTGTTGCGTTCTCATCTTGTTTGAGGTCCCATTTCAATGTGTTTGCTGTGTTTCAGGTGAGATTGTGGACCCTCTCACTGAAACAACGGCTCCTGAAATAACAAACGGCACAGAGTTTGCTCCTGAAGAAGTAAGCTCTGCAGACCCTTCCTCCCCTGACACCACAGAGATGGTGGCTGCTGTAGGCTCTGAGACTAGCACCGCAGTACACCTGCCTGCTGCACTGCCGCTGGGTGACGAGCAAGCACCACATGGTCATTCTCCCACTAGTGCTCCTCCAGCCCCTTGGAAAAAAGGCCTGGCGTCACAGATGGACTTTAGCAGGGACAACAGCCCCACCGCCACAGGGGCCACAGCCAGCAAGGAACTGGCCATAAGTCCATTGCAGCAAAGCTCTATTGCAGAGACTTCCCCTGGTGCATTGCAGCAGATGGCTGCTCTCACAAATGCACTCATGGGCATAGTTGGGCAAGGGCAACTCGGTTCATCGCTGGTGTTTCCAAATCAAACAGCTGCCATCAGAAGTCACACAGCTTTTGATGCGCCTCAAGCCAACTCTGAAGATGGCCCCAGTACAGCTCTGCTGGCCATAGGGGATGCCAGTGTTCCCACTACCAACACCACTATAAAACCATATGCAGAGATGGGAAGAGAGAACAGCTCTTGGTCTGAAAACCACCCTGAAGCCCTGGGGTCACCAGCTTTGCCAGGCACCTCTCCAGCTCCCAGCCTGACACCAGTCCTAGCCACGAACCACAGTGAGTATGAGTTTGGCAGGGGCTTACACGTGTAACGATTTGGCTGCATGAGAAGCAAAGCCTCACCAGGAGCCAGGAAAGATGCACATTTGGAATCAGTGGTCTGGGATAAAGGTATCTGAAACTAGTTTTTCTATGCAAGAATTATTTTCTTGCATGATCAGCACTTTTTTCCTATATCAGCATGTCAAAATAATTCCTCTTTCTGGTAATCTAGTAGTCAGTTTCATAAATACCTACTCTGAAAATAGTATTTATTTGGTTGGTTTTTATTCTCAAATCATATGAAGCAAATAATACAGTGCACTGAATGTGGCTCATTGAAATATATGCTGCTCGTCCTTTTGCCACACATCTTGGTTTCTCCTGCATACTCTGGCACCAGGGTGCTGCAGTCGTGGCTGACTATAGTGTTATCTTCGAGACACAGGAAGGCAAATGACCTGTCTTCTCATTCCTCATCCAGTGGAGGATGGATTAGGCAGAGCCCTGCAAATCCCCTCTAGGGCAGGAGTTGCATGGAAACCTTTTGAGATCTGTAATTGAGAGTAACTAGGTTGGTGGGAGGGCTTAATCTGTTTGGGTTTGGGCAGATGTACTGCGGCTAATCAGGGGATTTTTCTGCTGATTGGAGCTGAATCATATTTCAAGGTTAAGAGTCAGATTTGGTCTTCAAATTATGGTTATTTGGGATGGGCGTGCTGCTGTCCCTGCCCATGACTAAATGTCTTTTTTCTTTAGTGTGTCAGAAAGTGCTATGTATTTCAGTTTTGTGTCTGCTTGTCTTTATTCTGCTTCTTAGGCCCTCCACATCTCTCCAACCGAAAAATGCACTCCCCTCTGCTCCTTCCTCTTCCCTTCTCCTCTCTCCTCCTCCTGGGATCTCCACTCATGCAGCCCCACTTCTGCTTCTCCCTCATTTCCTTCTCCCTGGAAAACCTCTGTTTCAGCCGTGTAAGCCCAGCTCTGCTGCTTCTCCAGCCTCTCTTGTACCAGCGTGTGTACTTCTGCAGTCCTGCTCATGCCCCTGTTCAGCTTCTGCCTCCTCTCTTCTTCATGCTGTATCCTTTGCTCTGCCTGGCATGGGTGAAACCTGGGAACAGAGCTGGGAAAATAACTCATTTGGAACCTTGGTGGCCAAATGAAGGAAGCAAACAATTTTGGACCAAACAACATATTGACCTGAATTTAAAAGCTCCCTTTACTCCTTTGCTTTGCTTTGTCCCCACTGCCCTCTGTCAATGTAGGGAAAAGTGAAGAAATTGTTATTGTGGGGTTTTTTTTGGCTGGAAAACAAATTGAAGAATTCTACACAAACAGGTTCAGTTTATAAAAGCTTTTTTTCTTCCCCTGAAATAAATGAATCCAGTATTCAGCCAAATGCTGGGAAAGAAGCTTGTGGAGGGATTATGCCTGGGGAACAAGAAGAAGAGCCACCATAGCGGTATCTCCATAGCCTGGTGCAGGAAATTCAGAGGGAAAAAATATGTTTGGTGAAGTTTAATATATAGCTCCTCCTTGTGGCGACATTTCTGACCTGGAGGGTTAACCTCAGCCAGCTCTTCACGGTCTGTCAAGCCTTTTAAGTACTCTTGAGGGTTTTTTTGTTGTTTGAAAATTGTCTGGGACGTTTTCCCCTCTCGCCATCAGTTAAATGAACGTGGTTTATCTCCTAAATGAACGTGGTTTATCTCTTTTTTTCCCATGTTCACATGACAGGACAAGCCATAGCAAAAAAGCAAGCCCAAATCCTTTGATCTGACCGGTGGTGGTGATGAAGGTTCCCTTGGGATCAGAAGCATACTGAGATAAAGGAAGCCTGCTTCAGCAGCTTGCTTTAAGCAGGCAAAACCCGGTTGGGGTTCATCTTATCTTACAACAGCTGTCTAAAATGTAGATGTCTATTCTCGGGCGGCTGTCTGGCCTTCCTCTGAGGTTGGAGGGAAGACATCGGTGCTGCAATGATTTGCCCTCAGGAGGGACTGGTGTTGCCCTGTTGCATGCAGAGGCAGCTGGGAAGGCTAGCTGAGCCTAGGAGAACAATTCAGGTGCTTGAACATAGCCATAGAGCAACATTTCAGATGCTCCAGAGGATCTAAGGTAAAGCTGGCAGATACAAGACTTCCAGGATGCCAGTGCCCTTCTTGGAAGTCATCTGGGGGTCAGACAGAGCAGATTAAGGTGCTGAATGACTATGTTTAGGCTTTTGGGGTTTCGGCTACATTTCAGAGGGCCAGCCTTCTGCTGTTATGAATTGATGCACACGCCATATTGCTGGACTGTCACACACTTGTTCATGGACTACAGCCCATAAAATATGTATTTTGTCTTTTTCTTACTTTGCAGCTGTCCGGAAGCTTAGTGGCACAGTACGGATAACAAATGTGAAATACTCTCTGGGCTTTGGCAATACAAGCAGTGAGGAATATCAAACCTTTGCACAGCTCTTTGTTGATGAAGTAAGTAGCTAAGAAGGACGGGTCCTATTACCCATCTCAGTGAAACCACATGTACCATCTTTTCCCCATGAAGCCTATATACCACATCTGTAAGGTCTGAGCTCCCCTATCTGAGACTGCAGGATGAGCACGCAGCTGTGTTTAAGAGTGAGATCAGGATTTGGGGATTCTCTTGTGCCTCCATTTCCTCTGCTTCTCAAACCTGGTTATACTGGCTTACCGATTTCCTCCAGGGGTGTGGTGAAAAGTTAATAGATACTTGCGAAGTGCTCTGATATCCTTGCCCTGCACAGCAGTGTATTAATGAACTGTGTGATTGTTTTGCCATCGTACCTTAGAGCTGACATTTCTTGTAATCATCCTTGGTTTTGTAGCCCTGTAGCTGGAAAGGGAGTGGTTTCTTGGTAAGTTACCTCTGCCCTTGCTTCTAATTAGAGAGCAGGCTATCAAAGCACTTTGTGATATCAGCTGTGCCTATAATGCCGTCATAGTTCCCAGGCATTGCCTTTGACAATATCACTCTCCTAATTTCTTAGGGAATTTATCAGAAATTTGCTCCTGCTGGTGTTTACTCAAACACACCTGTGCTTGGAGAACTGCAGTTTATGCTGGGCTCCTTTATTGCCCTCCTTATCTCCCCTGCCTGTGTTTCTGGAGGCCTTTGATAACTGTGCTGGTAACTCCATTGCTGACAATCATATGAATTCTCAAACCCTGCAGAGGCCTCCACAGACTCTCACTGTGTGAGGAGTTAAAACCTGTCACTGAAATACAGCTGCCTGCAGTGGGTGTACTGACAGCAGCGTGCATTCAGGCAGAGGTCAGGCCAGCGTGGGGTTAGAGACAATTGCAAGAAGGGAAAAGTGCGATCTCTTTAGCAATGCATGATGTTTTCTTGGGTATCAAAAAAGTTTCCCGTTGGTCATTACTGGTTTGCACCTTTCCGGATGTGTTAGTGGAGCACAGCTTTCTCTGAGTTGTTTTGGCCTCAAGCTGTCACATCACAAAAACAGTCACAAAATGAGAGTGACATGATTAGCAAAGTGAAAAGGGAGTAATTCTCCGCTGACCTCACTCTCATTCAGCATCACTCTCTGCCTGAGGCTATTTTGGAATAGCATAGCATTAGAATGGACTCAAATTCACTAAGATAACTTCATCCAGAAAATCACCAATACAAATATATTAGGGAAATCTGTAAAACGATTGCATAGAGGAGCTAAAGTAAGTTTTGTGTCAGTTTTACCCAGTTCTCTTCAGGCAGAAAATGATCCCTTTAGAAAATAAGGCACTAACTGCTTTTTCCACCATGCTGCTTTTGTGGATCAGCTGGTGAGATGTGTTAGTGCTGGTTCCATCTACCTCTGAGACACTGTATATAGGTTATAGCTGCATGGCCATTGTATATGGCAAAATATGTTGCGAGTGTTTCATTGCAAATGTGTTTCTAGATGCAAAAAAAAAAAAAAAAAAAAAAAGTTTAGGAAAACAGAAAAATCTGGATTTTTTTTTTTTTGTTTTTAAGTTATAAAGAACAGAAATTGATCCCTTACAGTAAGAGAGGAAAGTTTCACAGGCTTTAAAAGTACTATCAGGTTCCACTTAAGCAGACTTTGCCAGAGATATTTTTATCTCTGTGCAGTCACCATCTACAATTCAAAGCATTTATAAAACCTGATGTGTATAATGTTCTTTAGCATAGAGCTGCCCCAGCACTTAGGTGCCATGTGGTTAAATTGGCAGCACAGCAAATGGAAAATACCATCCTTTGAATAATGTGTAGATGAAAATGAGATAAAAAGTCAGTGTGACAACTTGCACTGTCATTATCCAGACTTGTTTTACCATCCTCCTTGCAATGCATCTGAAAAACAACACAGCTAAGGGTGAGACAGTATTTTCTTCTTCCCGGGTTTTACCCAGCTTGTCGTTTGCAATGGCCAAGGAGAATATCATGGCAGCTAGGGCTTGTCCTCAGGAAAACAAATGAGGAAAACCAAAGGTTTGAATTGAAAAGGCACTCACTGAGGTGCATTGAATACCTGAGTGGAAAAGTTGTTTTGAACGTGGGTGTCTCAACTGCTTTGTGATATCTCAGCTAATGATACCCTTGTCTGCAGTGATCACAATGGTCTGGAGTATGGAGTTTGCGATCTTGCTGAACACAGTGAACGTTAGTACTAAGACAAAGGTTTTAGAGTTTAGAAGCTTGCTCAGAGCCCAGTTCAGAGGGATTCTGTGAGAAGCTCCCCTGGGGGCTAAAGTTGATTTTCAAGAATGCTCTCCTTGGAAGCACAGTAACAGTTCATCCCTGTAAAGGTAAGGGAAGTGGGCAAAGCAGGAGACGCTCTTGGCTTAACTTGGCTTAACTGTGAGCTTCTGAGTCTGCTCCAAACCCAAAAAAGAAGCATACCAGAGATGGAAAAGTGGATGAATACCCATCAAGAACTACAAGGGCATTACCAGGATGTGCAGAGACGCAGTTAGAAAAGCAGAAGCTCAGATCAAAATTGGCCAGAGATGTCAAAAACTACGAGAAAGCAGAAGCAAAAGGAAAATACTGGCTCGCTATTGAGCAGGAGAGGTGAATTAGTCGCCATCAGTGCTGAAAAGGTGGAGGTTCTCCACACTTTCTGTACCTCTGTCTTTACCAGCAGTGTTGGGCCCCAGGTCTTGGGAGCAAAGACCCAGGTTGATGCAAATGCAGACCCACCATCAGTGAAGGAAGACTTGGTATGTGAACTGGTACAGGAGCTTGACCCCTACAAATCAATGGGCCCTGACAATATCCCCCCAAGGGTGTCTGGCTGATGTCATTGTGAGAGTGCTCTCCATAACCTTTGAGAAGTCATGGAGATCAGAGGACGTCCCGGAAGACAGCTAACATTGCCCTGTCCACAAGAAGGGCCTAAAGGAGGATCCAGGAAATTATTGGCTCATCAGATTTACTTCAGTTCCTGGGAAGGTTATGGACTGAATCCCCCTGGGGGCTATCACAAGTCACATACAGCACATGAGTGGGAGAAGCCAGCACGGATTCACCAGGGGCAAACTGTGCTTGACAAAACTGTTCACCTTCTGTGACAAAAGTAACCTGCGTGGTTGATGTGGGACAAGCGGTGGACACTGTCCGCTTGGAGTTCTCCGAGGCTTTTGATGCCGTTTCCCACGTGTTTCTCCTAGAGAAACTGACATGTTATGGTCTAGATGGTGGGTGGGGAAACGGCTGACAGGCCACACCTGGAGGGTGGTGGTAAATAGTTCCTTTTCAAACTGGCAACCTGTCACTAGTGGGGTCCCCTAGGGATCATTATTGGCCTCAGCACTGTTTAGTATCTTCAAAAGTGATCTGGAAGATGGGATCAGGTGTATCCTGACCAAGTTTGCTGATGATACCAAACTGAATGGGGAAGTGGACACTTTGGAAGGGAGAGCCACCCTGTTGGATGACCTGGATAGGATGGAAGAGTGGGCTATCAAGAACCTTATGAAGTTCAACAAAGACAAATGTGAGGTCTTGCACCTGGGAAAACATAATATAAGACTGCAGCACAGGCTGGGATCTACCCAGACGGGGAGCATCTCTAGAACCTGGGGGTCCTGGTGAACAGCAAGCTCAATGTGAGTGAAGGGTGTGCAGCTGTAGCAAAGAAAGCCAACAGGAGGCTGGGTCAAATCAAGAAAGGCATCACCAGTAGAGATAAAGATGTCATGATTCCATTCTACTCAGAACTTGTCAGGTCACACCTGGAGTTCTGTGTTCAGTTTTGGTCCCTGCTGTACAAAAAAGACGTGGACAGGCTGGAGAGGGTCCAGAGAATGGCCACAAAGATGATCAGAGGACTGGGAAACCTGTCGCATGAGGAAAGGCTGAGAGAAGTGGGCCGGTTCACCCTTGAGAAAAGAAGGCTCAGGGGAGACCTCATCACCATGTTCCGGTACTTAAAGGATGACTACAAAGAAGATGGAGACTCCCCTTTTATAAGGAGTCACATGGAAAAGACAGGGGTAATGGACATTCCATTCCCTTAGCACTGGTGTTAATTTTGCTCATGTTCTCTCCCTTTCTTATGGCACTTCTTCTGGCATACTGATTTCTCCTGCTCTGGCACTACTCATGTATCTTTCGTATGCTACAGAAGTTGGAGACTAAATGACGGATCCCAAGATATTCGTAAGAAAGCCTTATACTCAAGGGTGTTATCCATCGAACATTTCCTTCTAAAAAGTTAATTCTTTCTTTTCCTTTTTTCTAGTCCCACTTCATCGACCATTATTTTAATAACCGAGGGCGTGGTGCCTGTGAAATCGTGTAGCCTGCTGGATAAAGGGGTTTGCAGTGTCACCTAGTGGCTAAATGCAAATACCGTCACTGTCCCCTGACGCTTCAAGCTCTGAGACCTGCTTTGGGAGAAATAACGTGAACAAGGACAGAAACAAGCCAACCAACCAACCAACCAAACAAAAGAGACAAAAAAATCCCACTCTCCCAAGACTTAGGTAAAAAGAAGGACCAATAAAATAAAATCTTCAGGACAGATGAAAAGGGTGTACAGGTGAATTCAGGGTTGGGCTAAGAAGATGGCACAGATCTGTGTATTTAATGTCCAGAAGTTCAGACAAAAACTATGAAAAATGAACGCTTACACACATATTCCTGCATTGCTGAGTTAGTGCTAGATACAGATGCTAAGAATCCCACAGGTAACCATACTCTTCAGGTAAACGAAGAATTGGCTTTTTCCTGTTGTGAACATGTTTGATATTTTTAATACAAACTACTTATTGTCCTGGGTTCAGCAGTAGCAGTCATTTTTCTCCTTCTTAGTAGCTGATGCAGCGCTGTGTTTTTGACTTTCAGCCTGGGAACAGTGCTGATAACACCGATGTTTTTTATTTACTGCCCAAATGTTTAGTTTGATCAAGGACTTTCTGAGCCTCATGCTCTGCCAGGGAGGAGGGGAAGCCAGGAGGAAGCAGAAACGGGACACCTGACCCAAGCTAGCCAAAGAGGTATTCCATACCACAGCACGTCATGCCCAGGATGTAACTGAGAGTTACCTGGAAGGGCTGGTTCACTGCAGGGTTTGACTAGGTATCGGTCGGTGCTCGGTTGGGCTGGGGTGGGGGGGGTGAGTTATCGGTCAGTGGGTGGTAAGGTGTTGTATTCTCTTCCCTTGTTATTTCCTTTATCATTATTATTATTGGTGGTAGCAGCAGTGGTTTGTGTCATACCTTAGTTACTGGGCTGTTCTTATCTCAAGCCGTGGGAGTTGCATTCTTTTCACTCTCCTTCCCATACCTCCAGGAGCGGGGGAAGAAAAGTGGGGGAGTGAGAGAGCGACTGCGTGATTTATGGCTGACTGGGTTTAAACCACGACAAGTATTTTATTTTCTGGCAGATTTTAAAGCTTAGTGACTGTACATGTCTTGGCAGGGTGCATTTATTACCACATAATATACACCATACCCTTTTGTACCACAGGTGTATGTAAATTCTCTATGTGTGGTTTTAGTTGCCAAAGGCATTTCCAGAGCCATGCACAAGAAACTCATTATTAATAATCCATGTCCTCTAAAGCTGAATTAATATTAGCCTTGTGTTTTGTCTGGAGTTGATCCTATGAGGTGTTGCCATCTGACCTGTGTCTGCTCCTCCTGTGGCTGGTGCTGGGGCTGGTGCTGAAAGGAATGGCGCTGGGAAAGCAAATGTTGTTGTACATCCCCCTAGGGCTCCTGCATAAGTCCAGGTGCCCTCCCCTACAGACTGCTCTGCTGTGGGAGGAGGAACAGCTGGTCCCATGGGTGGCTGCCCTCCAAAGGTACGCAGCCTTGGAGGGTGGAAAGGGAAGAGGTTGAACACACAGCTCCAGTCCCTTTTATCTCTTCAAGGCGGGTTGGTGCCTCCGTCTGAGCTGGGCGGTGGAGAGGCTGAGCGGCCCAGCTGATGCAAAGTCTCACGATGGGCTGTGTTTTTCCATCCTGCAGAAAGCAGGGACCATCCTTTTTTCCACTGTGGTAAGGGAGGTGGCTTCTGGGGCTATGATGACTAAGGCTCAGTGATTTGAAAAGAGTGGCATTTTCTTTCTTAGGTGAGTGGTGACGTCCAAGGTTAGTGTGTACTGACTGTGAATGTTTATTTTATCGAGTTCTCTAGATTGACCTAAGTTCAGCTGCGATCTGGTGCTGCAATACTTTGAGGGTGACTGTTGCTATTCAGAACAGTGCAGAGCCATTTCCTAGCCTGGTGCTTGGGCTCTCAGGGAGGACCGTGAGGCAGGGCTGTGTGCCCTGCAACAGACAGAATTTGCAGAAGTGCCATGATACTCCTTAGGGAAGACTTTAATGAAATATTTCTGAAATCAGGTTGAAGACTTGGCTCTGGTGACAGATCACCTGTGAAGAACGGCTTGAGGTTGGTCTGCTCTAAGCTGAACATACCTGAGCTGAGGGAGCCCTCTGAGACATATAAGCAGTGTGGAGTGTCAGGAAGTATCTCCACTTCCATCAGCAGCTCCTCCTTGTCTTGGGTTGCCCTCTCTCCCTGAAGGTTACGGGAGCTTCCCTTCAGTCTCCTCTCTCCCTTTCTGTTACCAGAGGCAAGGAACTGTGCCAAATGACAGACAAGGTATCTTAATCACATAGCCTATTTAATATTAATAGTTAAATATACACTGTACCCTTCAGCAGCTGTGGAGTGGAAACATTATAAAACAAAAGGTCAATTTGCTGCTGCTTCCCTCTAGAGTACAAAGCAAAACTGTGATGCATAATGCTCTCTTCTAGGCAGTGTACAAAGCCTAAAATGTAATTACTTCTATCCGTCCATCTCCACCTGTGTTTTGTTTTCTTGCAGGTACATAAATCTCTGCCCCCTGAAGTTCTTCAGCAGATGGATGCTGGTCTGATTAAAGTGTTGATAACGGGTATTACTAATGGGAGCACAGTGGTAAGTTTCAATTTACTGATTGCAGAAGATGTGGATATCTACTACATCATCACCACTTTTCGTGATGCCTTTGAACACAGCTCCTATTTCACAGTTGACAAGAGCAGTCTCTCCATAAACGGTAAGGGGCAGCTTGCATCCGAATAGTTCTTCAGAGCTAGAAACATGCTAAAGCCTGTTATTACTCTGTATTTTTGAGGTGAAAGTATCTGTAAAATGGATGAAAAGCCATTCTCTCTCCTTATATTGCTCCTGCTTATCCATCCGATCAGCTTTTTTTCAGAGAATATCAAAAGATGAAATAAGAATTGAGTTACTCCTGACCCAAAAGGACAAAGCCAATTGAACTTTTTTGTCTATAGCTAGCACTAATTTTATACAGAAGAAGATATGGAGATGTTAGAAACAGTGGTCACAGACTGAGGGGTTTATAAGCTACCAGAAGAAATAGGTCCCTGTACACAGACATAACCAGCTCTACTTAAAATAATAAGGAAACACATTACCCTCTTCTTTGCATCGATGATTTTGTATGAGATGAAACCCCAAGAAACAAATACACAAACACGTGCATTCTTCTGCAGTGAGGGTGTGTGTTTGCCTCACACATCTGTGGGTCAGGACTTCAGGTGAAAGTCCACACTTTACCAAAACCAGCACAATGGCTGGTTGTACAGCTTCTTTTCCTTTATGTCAGTAACCAGAAACTTTGCTCTCCTGACTAACTGCTGTCGAATCCCGTTTCATGGGTCAGTGTTTCATCTCTAAAAAAGCATACCAAATTCTGTGTCTATACACATTTGTCCAAAGGACGTTGTTGTAAGGTATCAACTAGAATCTCACACACAATGACTTCAGAAACATGTATATGGTCTGCCCTGTACATTCTCTTTGCCTGTTATCCTCACAGCTGTGAATCTGGAAAGTTCCACATCCTGTGAATTATTAAGATCACAACTACCTTGTGGTAGTGCTTTGTAGAGGGCCTGTACCCCTCAAACCTTTGCTAAAACATGGTTTTTTTCAGGGACAGGTCCACACACAGCAGGTGGTTAGTGCTGCTTTCTGAGTCCCACCTATGGTGGTGCATCTTCGTTTGCACGGTTACAATTAAACTGTGCAAATAAAAATGTAAAGAGAAATGGAGGTAAAATACATTTTTCCTTTCAAAAGCGAAAATTTTGGCCAGATAAAAATTAAGAAAGCAACTAGACTGCAACTTGGACCAGTCACACAACCCTCTTCCTTCACTCATGCTGATCATTTTCTTTCCATCTCCTCCGGAGTTTGAAATGGGAAAGGCAGCTGAGGAAGCCTTTGGGTTTAGAAGCATCCCCTTGGGCTGTTGGTCAGTTTAGGAGGATAGGAGCTCTGCAACAGGGTACCTACATTTCAGCGAGTATCTGATCTGTGGTATCTGCATTACTGGTAGCACAGCTCCTGGAGGGTTTTGTCAGTGCCCTGAAATTAGCCCTTTAGGCTGTGTCTCTAGTATCCCACCTTTTCTAAACCCAGCAGCTGCCTGACAAGTACAGCAGAGCATCACAAGTGTAATCCCACCATGATATCATGATAGGACTTGGTTTCAGTTTCAGAGCCATCGCATTTTCATTTATACACTCTCCACCTTTGCCTTTTGCTTAAATACAACCAACAGATTATGATGAGTGCGAGAGTGAAGAAGATGACTGCTCCCCAGATGCCTCGTGCCACAACACGCTTGGGTTCTACCAGTGCAGCTGCAATGAAGGATTTGCTGATGTCCACCCAGAAAAGCCTGGAAGAAGCTGTGAAGGCAAAAAAATACTTAATTATCTAATGGCTAACTGAACACCGAGCAATCTGATCTTTCCTGGGTCATGGTCATACTTGCCACGGGTCTTGAAATTTTGCCAGGGATTAATTTGGTTTGCGGTTTTCAGATGGATCCTAATGGGAAAAGTCTTGCAGTGGACTTCTAAGTATTTCTCAGTGAAATACACTGTCATGAGAGTTTACTATATTAGTATTTAATGTTGCCTTTGTAAGGTTCTTTTAACAGTTCTGTTTTCTCATATTTGCTATTAAAATTAGACGGGATTGTCAAAATTGTTAGTTATTTCCATTAGCAAGAGCAGAGGGGACAGCAGAGATAACAGTGAAGGTAACAGAAAGCACGAGGTACGCAGTTTGAACTCTGTGTGGCAGGAGGAATGAAATGTTGGGCTTAAGGACTATGTTTTTGGATGAGTCAATTCATCTAGCTTCTTTTTTTCCTTAGAGCATTTGTTAGCTGACATCTGAGGGGTCTTTAAGCTCCTAAATGCTTTTAGACTTCTTCAGTAATTTATGTTTGCTTTCATAATCACAGTGATAAGCTACTCTTTGTCTGAAATCACAATGATTTGTCAACTGGTGCCAACCTTTGCTCAGTTTTGTTTAACCAAGGTATTTAGCCCTGTGCTAATGAGCTTTTTCGGAAATCCAGCTCTGCAAGAGCTCATACTTATTTTTCTTTCTCCTACACTCAAACCAGCACCTTTTCAATTTGGGGTGTTTCCGGAAGTGGGGGAGTTGCAGAAGGATGTACAGATTTTATATGTTGCTTGGGAAATAGGTGATATTTGTATGTATAACCCATTAAAATTATTTAAGAGAAAATTTTGTGCCATGAGACACATCCTTTATGTTTCACTGCAAATTGAGTTTATTATCTTGGTGCTTTCTAAGTCAGCAGTGGATGAATACTTACTCAGGTTGTTTCTACCACCCAAGAGCCACAGGGTAACCTCAGAGCCTGTGCTGGGTGTCAGGTGTTTGACACACTCATTGGTCTCAATCTGTGCTTCCCATTTACTCTGCTTGCTTTTTTCCTGAAGCCACGAAAGATTGCTGATGACAAGTTTTTTCAGCTTTCCACTGTGTCTCTCAGGACATGTATGTGCAGTGTGGGCCTGCTGCGGGAAGTTTGTCCCGCATTTCCCCCAAAATGGGTTTTCCAAAGTGCTCAGGGTCATATCTTTGGGTACCAACTGATCACAAAAGGGGCCAGGTTTGTTAACAAACTGCTCCTGTTTGTGCCCCACATCCAGAAGTGTGCAGTCTCCTGCAGTAGTAGGCAAAAACATATGAACATTTCCTGAGCAGCTTACAGTTGGGGATCTCTCCAAGCACTGATCTTCCAAAAGCTGTGTATACATGTTTTACCTGAACACACTAATTACTGCAGCTCGCAGGAAATACAGCACTTTAGCTTTACTCACAGGCACTGTATGTATCTCTTGGGCACTCCCTTAAAACAAGTCACAGCTCTGGCAGTAAGAAGAGAGGGTTAAAAAAACATAAGAAGCTGGTTTTCTGCCAGTAATTGGGTTTCCTCCTAAGAGTTTGGTTTTACCTTATGAAATCAATCTGAACCTGTAAATTACAACAGAACCTTTGTTTTTGGCTTTCTTCAGCATTTCCCATCAGCCCGGAGGCAACAGCGATGGATGAGAAACCTGTACACAGCACAGTTTTACCTGCGACATCTTTGCAAACTTCAACTCATGTTCCTTCCTCTACTTCAGTGGACCTTACTACTGAGTGCAAAGGTCTGGAGGACACCACATTCTCCAGTGTGGTGCTGCCTCTTCTCACCATGGATCCTGCATCAACTCCTGGTGTTTCTCCTCAAGCATCTCCTGTTTCCCTCATTAAACCTGCCCAGGAGGTTTCCATTAAAGATGCAGTGGAAGTATTTTGTGGAATCGAGAAGATTGTCCTTGCCATCCAGAAGAGATTTTTACAGCAGGAGTCTATTCCTGAAACCTCCCTGTACCTGGGGGAGCCTCGCTGCAACGTGAGCATCAGCAACGGCACTCACGTTGTGCTGCAGGCAGGCTGGCGTGACTGTGGCACTGAAGTTGAGACTGTAAGTCCCCTGAGCTGGTGAATGCGGAGAAGCCCCACAGCATTTGTTTGTCAGTGGGAGGGAAGGTATGGGAGGGGCAATGGCAGATGCTTAGCTGGGTGCTACAGTCTATTGATTGCTGAAATGTTGGACTAAGAAATTTCTTTGCAGAAAGAAACCCCCTTCCCATGATGGAAAATTACCTCTTTGGGACCGGGGGCAAGCAAGAAAGAGAAGGGGCAAGAAAGAGACCAGGCAGCAAAACTCCGGGGCCTCTCCAAACTGAGAGTCAATTCCCATGCCTCTCTGGGTTTCCTTTGTAGCTGTCGGAAGCTTCTCTTTTCTTAATTTCATTATTGCATGTACATGAATGCTCCAATTGCCACCAGTAGTGGGGACAAAAAGTGATGGCTATTTCCTTGGATCCCAAATGAAAGGCTGTGCTCAGGCCACACCAAAGTAGAGAAAGTCCCTTGTGGAACAATAATCATTGCAGGCTGAGAAAGAGGAGGAAGGTCGGCGGATTTTCATTGTCTCGCTGTACGGCAACTAAAATACAGAGGTTTAATCTGTTTCATTTTTGCAGCTAGGAGAATGTATAGTGCCTAAGCACTTGAAGCTGGTAAGCCTGTAGCTCTGCTATACCCCTGGAAACACTGATGTTTACAGGTTGTGCTTTCTTCTTTCTGCGTTGCAGAACATGACTAATACAGTAGTGAAAACCATCCTCCGGAATGATGGTTCTGCTCAGGGAGTAATCCACCACTTAAAAGTTGCTAGCCCCATTCACTGTGTGTTTCAAAATGATCTCTTGACTTCCTCTGGATACACTGCAGAAGGGTAAGTAACAACTTGGCCTGCTTTGAAATGCTGCTGTGTGGCTAGGAGCTCCTACAGTGGAAAAATCTCCAGGGGCCTTAGCTGTATCCAGTGACTGCTTGCTATGCCAAGTAGTTGGCCATCCTGTGAGTCCTGTGCTCAGGCAATCCCTTGTATCTGCTTCTCTCTTACTCCTTGTAATGTGTCAATAAATCCAACTGTCAACAAGATTGGCTGTTGTCTGGCTAAACCACAGATGAAAATATGCCTTTGGGAGCTACCGATGCAGGTTCAGGAGTCAGAATTCCCAACCTCTCTTCACTTTCCAGGGCAATCACATGTAGCAATAACAGCGTTTTCCTGCTTTTAGAACAGAACAATGATTTTTCAACCGATGTAGGCATGCAGACCGCTATGTGGGTTCTGAGGATTGCAATTTTTAACTCCTACAAATACATATCTGATCAGCTTGTAATGCGAGTACATTTTTATGGAAGGCCCCGTCTTCAAGTAAGATGGAATCAAATGCACTGTTCACAGAAAGCCAAGCACATTCTCACAGAAGAGGTGGCAGCACAAGCTTTGCTTTGGTGATGAATGGTCTCTCTTCATGCAAGTGCACCTCCTCTCTCTTGCCTAGCACCATGCTTATGCTATCGTTACCAAATCCACCTTCTGCTTTATAACTCTGTCCAAACACTGTATTTTCCTTTCTATTCCCCCACAAAGTCTTTGCCAGGGCCCTTCTCTCTGAGCTTTATCATTCTCTCATGTCCCTCCCTTACTGTTCAGATTTGCCCCTTCTATTTTTTTCTCTTCTGCACTAAGCTTTTTCTGTCCTTATTTTGAACTTTGAGAGAGTTCATAGTCTTGTTTCCCTTTTGCCTCACTTACCTATCTCTCTGCTTTATTTGTATTGCCAAGACATTCCACCCTTTGGGTTTGCACGCTTGTGTTCCCATGCTCCCTACATTTCCAATTAAAAACTTGGTGCATTTTCATCCTTTCCTATTGAACAGTGCCCTAACATCCTGGACTACTTAAATGTGCAAGGAGTGGGGAAATGGGCACTGATTTATGACTTATAGAAACAAGCAGTCAAATCTGTAGTCTTTAAAGGAGGTTTATTGGTGTTTCAGACTTTACACCATCTTTGAGGATCTGCATGGATCTGGACACTTCAGAACAGAAATGCAGTTGTTTATTGGAAACTCCCCAATACCAAAAAATTTCAGCATCTCTGCCAGTGATGATGTACTGATTGAAGTGGGAATCCAGAGAGCAGACAGCAAGCTCAAGGTGGTCCTAACTGACTGCTGGGCAACTCCGACTAATAATTCAGTGGATCCCCTCTCGTTTGTTTTTATCAGCAACAGGTACAGCAATGCCACTCACAAATAGCGTGTGTCATACCTCAGATCTTCCAATGGTGCTGAGTAGTAATGTGTTATGTTTTAAATGCCTTTTGTGTGTGTTTTCATCAGTCCCTTACCATTAGGACTGGTCACACCTGCTTTGAACAAGAAAGGTAGGTATGAAAAGAAAAAGTTTTCAATGGGTGATGTGGTGGTTGTCTGAGTTTGTCTTCCCTATAGTTTTCTAAAGAAGCTGTACTTCTGACCTGAACAAATAGGTGGCTTTGACCACTACTACCTACGGTGGTGAAAGAGCATTTGAAAAGTGTGTGCTTCATCTGTGGTTCATCTTACCAAGGAC
This sequence comes from Lathamus discolor, assembly GCF_037157495.1. Taxonomy (NCBI): domain Eukaryota; kingdom Metazoa; phylum Chordata; class Aves; order Psittaciformes; family Psittacidae; genus Lathamus; species Lathamus discolor. Next base: position 35,010,185 of record NC_088887.1, read on the forward strand.
TTAGGTGCCTCTTGGTAATCAAGACATAGGTTAGTTGATTCCTCTGTGTTGTGACTCACACACAATACTAATGCAGCCTCTGGTAAAAAGGGAGGTTTATCCTGCCTGAATCCCTGATCTCACTCCAATGTCATATTCCCTGTGCTCACATGCCACTTTAGCATCCAGGATAGTCCTTTTGCACAGTAACAGAAGCTATTCTCTTTTATATGTTCCTTCAGTTTGCGTTTGGTGAAGCTAAGTTTAAATCCTCCTGTCACTCTTTCCCTTCTTTTCCAACTCTCCAATCATTTCTCAAATCTCCTGTTCTATTTGGCTACTGTCAGAATAAAGCTGCAAATAGCCCTTACACTGCTGGAGAGTTGCTTCGCAGAGGGCCTGGCTGTGACTTTCTAAAGGAGCCTTGCAACCTGAGTTATGTGCTATAACCAGAACATGCTTTCTGTGGCCCTAGCTGCTACGTATGTTTTTTCTCTTCCTTTTCAGCTGTCCCATCCCAAATACATACACCACACTGCTAGAGAATGGGAATTCAAGCAAAGCACAGTTTAAGATGAAAATCTTTTCCTTTGTCAACAATTCCGTGGTTTACTTACACTGCAAAATTCGTATTTGTATGGAGAGACCAGGAAGCACCTGCAGGACAGTAAGTGTTTCGCTCCAATATGCTATTTTTCTCTAACATGCCATATGCAGTCTTGCTATGGAATTGAAGGAGTAATGTTTTCAAACACAGTTTAAAATAGCTATTGAAGTTTTCCTTCATTTTCTGCTGAGAGTAGATAGGGGTGGGAAAGAACTACAACCATATGGAAGTGTCCGCCTTTCTGCCTGTTCCTCATCCTCGTAGTTAAAAGCATGGAGCTTGCACAGAAATGGGCAAACTGAAGCTGGGGGGACCTGAGAACTGAACCTCTCACCTCTGCATAGGGGTGGCTAGAAGGCAGTGAACAGGAGTCACAATGAGATAGGCTGTTCAGAAATGTCTCAGCTCAGATGGACGTGTCACAAAAAGCCAAGCACCCATATTAGCAGTGTCAGCAGGCAAGTCTGAGTACATTTATTTGGGATGTTTTTTCTGTCCTTTTTTTCTTTTCCTTAGGGATTTGCTTCTCCAGGTGAGAGTTTAGGTGCCAGGAAAGGAAATATGGTAGCATTAAGTTTCTAGGGCTGTGACTCTACTAATTGATTATGGCTTTCTAAAAGCCTATTGCTTTTTAAAGCAATAAACCAAGCAGTGTTCTGATAGCATCTTCAGTTTCTAAATATCTGTGCTCCAAAACATTGCTTTGTTTCTTTTTGCTTGTATATAAGTGACACACATTGCTTCATCTAAAAATGTGCTGCTACCATAGAAATAAGGAAAAATAGATTTTGACAATGGCTTTATTTTTTTCTTTATAGCAGACACGCAGGAATTCTCCTCTCCCTCTGCCAGCCTTCCTGGCTTTTTTCCTGTAAAGGATGTTTTCATTAGGAGTTTGGAGTTCTTCCATTGTTTAACACTTTCCTCTAGATCTAAATAACTCAGTTTAAGCCCATTACAAAGCAAATGATCTCTTCCTAAAAGATTACAAATGACTAGCAGAAGATAACCTTTTCCTTTCCAAAGTAAAAAGCTTCCTCCACATTAAACCTCCCCAACAAACTAGTGACAGGAACACAACTGAAAGCTTGAAAGGTGGCTCCAAGTTCATGGCTGAATTTGCACAGTAAAGATCAGTGCTTCAGCAGCCCCCTAAGCCCCCTTTGGAGGAGGTGGTGCCCTCCCCAGGTTCACTGCAGTGGTGCCTTCCTCAAGTTCGCTGCGTGTCCTGCACAGCTGAGGGACATGGTGGTGGGTGCAAATCAGGGAAATAAGAAGGATGGACAGGGCAGGGACTATATGGGCTGGTATGGCGGCTGTAAGGAATCAGTTGCTTTGCTAGGAGTCTCTGAGTTTGACGTTAGAGCAGGCTTTAGCTGTACAGATTAGAGTTTTGGAACACTCTGAGCAACCTGCTCTAGTGGGAGGTGTCCTCTGCCCATGGCGGTGGGGGTGGAACTAGATGATCTTCAGATCCTTTCCAACTGAAACCACTCTGTGATTCTATGACACACAGCTTGGTAAGGGCTGACAGTTGCCGCTGCTTTTGCTGGTGCTGGTTGTAGTATCTGTTGTGCCTGCCACGGACAGTAGAAACATCCAAACAAAAATATGTATGAAGTCCTGGCATATAGAAATAATGAGAAGTTTATTGCTCCACAAGGTTTCTCTAAACCAAACAGGAAGTTAATTGAAAACAAAGAGACTGATTGAAACGCCTGCTCACAGCGGTGTTTTCCAGTGTGACTAATTGCAGATTTTATACTGATGTTTCCTTATTGCTATTTCTTTTGAACTTCCATTTGGTGCTCATTTCAGTTTAACAAAGCACAACATTAACAAATAAAAACCCCAGTGAGTGAGAATTGCACTGGGCTTTCACATACTCATTCAAAAGCTTTTTAGTTTTAATTAGTAAACCATATTACTTGTTCGAGTTTGAATTGATTGTTTCAGAGATGCCGTGCAGTTCGATTCATGAAGACTGGTGAAACCATCGCGACGCACAGAACATCTTGGGGACCCCTATGTAAATCAGCTGGTGAGTTATGAGTAGATGCCTACAAAAAGGGAACATGAAGTAACTGTCACTTCAAGATGCTTTTTGACTGGCAAAAGAACCTGAAGACCTGTGACATAAGGTTTCCATGCCCCCTTGCATGTTTTTCTGAGGAGCAGGCATTCTTACTGAGGCCGTGTGGCAGTGCGGAAAAGCATGTGCCCTCCGTGGTGAAGTGACTCTCAAATTATCAATGGAATGTAGAAAAGAAAAGGATAAAGTGCTTCATGTAGCTATTTGCACAGGGTAGCAAGTACAACAGGCACAAAATCAAACTGTTATTAAAATTGCAAAGTGTGAAAGCAGCTGTAATCTTTTAGATTGCAACCAGTCTTTCAAGTGTTTATGTTCTTGTTAGACAGCAATAATGCTGAGCTCTGAAGTCTAAAATAAGAGGAGATAAAGAGATTGTATTGCTGTGTTTCCTTGGATTGCTGGCATTGACTTCATCGCTACCATGAGAGAAAGTGGCAGAGCACAGGTGATGCACACCACCTTTATCAATCTGCTGGAGTGGTACAATACCGGGTAACAAAGGGCGACCACTACCAGTGTGTACGAGCAAGGTCTACTTCGTTACTCATCTGCCTCTTCTGCATTAACCCCAGCTATGTTTTCAAGGGCACTTGTGGCCTCTAACATTTTCAGTCATTTGGCCTCCTCCAGTCATTTGCATTCACATCTTATTCACATAAAACACCCACTGAGAGTATTTGTACACATCGGTATCAGAGTTCTAACACATAACTACTTGGAATATATAGAAGTCACCCCCTTTCCTTCTGCTGGTTGCCTGTTTTGCCAGTCATTTAAGGCTATTTTGACTGTGGAGGTAAGGTAATGCTGGACTGTTAGTTGGTTCAGGGTATTTTTCTCTTCTCTGCTGTGACAGTCGCAATGTTCTTTTGGACATAGAAACTCTCTGGCTTAGCATATTGTGTTTTTCTTACACTATATGCAAGCATTAATCTGTTAGAATAGGTGTTCAGCATTCATTTCTGAATTCGTTCTTTTTTTTGTGAACTTGGCAATACAGCTTTCTTTGTACAGCACTTACAACATGTAGATCTCACTCCCATTTTCACTGGAGACCCCAGCTCATTTCTAATATTGAAAAAGGGTCATTATATAAAAGGAACTCTGGTGAGAGGAGCTTTATTTGTGTTGTACTACACTGATTCCTAGGCAAAGGTAGCACTACCAGATGTTGTCTCCTAATTCCAGTTTGGATGCTCACATCCCATTTTAAGTGTGAGGCTAGATCACACAGTGGCATGCATCTCTGTGTGGAAGGAGACAACACGAATTATGGTGTCACGTAAACTGCTGGCAGTGAAACATGAAAAAATCTTTAATTGCTCTGCCTATACTGCTTGGCCATATGCCTGCTCCACTCACCAGAATGGGAGCTTAGAGATCCAGCACACATGGAAAATCCTTCCCTAAATACTTCTGTGTTTAAAAAAATGCTGCAGATGAGCATATAGCAAATTAAGTGGGTTTTAATCACCGCAGAGGATTAAGGTAGGAGAATGCTTCACGTCTAGGCAGATGAGTATTTTATTCTGAAGATAAGGCAGCATTTTGAAGTCATCAGTGCTGACACTTTAATTCTTATTCTAATACAAAATTACAGAGTTAAATTTGAAAGACACATCACATTCATGTGTGCAAGGAGTCTGCACTTGTATGTGGCTCACATACTTTCCCGTAAGAATCACTCGCCCCAAAAGGCTGATTTACTTCTGTATCGACAGCTCTGTGCTTCAACATGCATTTTGGCTAATTTGTGGGCAAGGCTTTTTTCTTATTTAGGAAAAGATCTGGGAATTTAAAACCTTTTTCTTTCAAATCTTGGTTTTTTTCAGGATCTGATTTGAAGAGACAGAAGGAGGCTGGCATCGGAGTTGGATACATCATCCTCATTGCCTTTGCTGGATTTGGCGTTGTGCTGGGAGTTGTGAGCCTTCTCGTCTTCATGTACCAGAGAAAGACAGGAAGATACAACTTCAGAATCAAGTCTGACAACTTCAGCTACCAAGTGTTCTATGATTAGTGATTTCCAGATTACCAGATGTAAGTACTAAATTATGATCAGTTAGTTTTTTTAGCTGTTTATCTCTTCCTGAAATGCTTAAATACCTGCAGATGAGCATCCTCTGTTTACGGGTATTTGAACCTCCTGTCCCGTTTGCTGTAGATGGAGGTCATAGAAGTAAGAATGAAATTTCTACTGTTCTTGCTTGTTTTCAAATCCTACAGACTACAGAGGAGGAAGACAGCTTTCTTTTCTTTGTCTTCCTTCTGGCCTCAGTCTCAGAGTATGTGGTACACCACTTTAGAAGTACACCAATGACCCGTTCCACAAAAAGTGTATCCCTTTTGGCTTCGGATGATGGATTGGTATAACAAGAGAAATTTTACCACTCTCTTTATAAATCTGCTTTGGAAGTTATCCCTTTGTGCAAAACCTTGTTTTTGTTTTGTTTCGTTTTGGCTGGTTGTTTGGTTGGGTTTTTTAGGGTGTGTTTTTAAAGAAAATAGTGGGATTTTAGACATAAAGAGCTTGAAATATTATTAATGGATAAGCAGTACTTACAAGGGCCTGCAGAAAGTCTGGAAAGACAGCTCTGAGGAGTGTTGACCACTACCATATGTTCTGCCTCTGCAACTTAAGAATCTAATACTTTTCCAGCATATCGCAGGATTCAGCACTTTTTCTGTAAAACGAGTATGTTCTAGCTACTCACCAACATTTGTATGTTTGCCCCTTTAAGAGGAGGAGAGATAGATAGGTGAGAAAGCTGACTGCTGAAAGAGAACACCTAACACTGCTTCACAGCTCAAGGATGGGAACAGGCTTATTTGATGTAGTTGCAAGAGTTTGTCAGTAACTCTTTCCTGATAGAGCCTTCATACATGACAATGCAGCTTCCATGACCACAGGAAATCTCCTAGACTCATCATGATGGTATTTACAGATAATTTAGTTCACTAAGTTCAATGACTCCATATGTATCACAGAGAAAGGTCAGGGAAGACTTTATTCCAGCTACCAGCTCCCAGAATCTTGCACAGTCATGATTAGCTCTATTTCCACCGGTCTTACATTATGAAGACCATACTCTGTAGTCATCTATAGGCAGCTCCTAGGAAGTCACTATAGGTGAGGGTGATGCTCTGATTGCTTCCCAAAGGCTGAGAAGGGCTTCCTGTTAGAAGCCCAAAGGGAAGGTACCCAGGGCTTTTTGGTACAGTGCCAGCAGCTGTACAGTTCCATTAGTAATAGAGATCCCACCAGAGAGCCATAATCCAGTGTAAAGAGGATACGTAGGTCCCTGAAGTCAAAACCTATATAGGAAGCCTTTGAGTCTCTCAGCTGAGAGAAGAATAGCTTGTCTTCATTCATCACTCTGAATCATTCATGAGTGGTCATGGGTGACTGCAATATTTGACAGCAATGGAAATTCTATAGTTGTGCTATGAGGTTGTAGCACAAAGGATATCGTCAAGCTCATAACATTGTACATTATGTTGAAGACTCAGCTAAGGGCTCCTTTTAGATACTCAGCTCTTATTTCCCATGTATTTACTTACCTTGCAAGGCAGTTGATTACCTTTCTCAGTCATGATCAGTTTGCTTTTTATTTTTTCCAGTTGTATCACGTCTCATCACATGAAGAACTGAAGCTTGTCTTCATTCAGCATTTGGCTTTCATCACGCTTCACAATGGTGGTCATGACTATTTACAACACGGACTCTTCCAAACTAATGTTGTATATAAAAAGTTTCAATACCTCCTTTTATTTACTCATTTATTTGTTAATCTGGCTCTTCCCTGGTGTCCTGAGAACTATTTGTCCCTGCAGCTCCAAGTTGAAGTGAATTTTGGCATTTTGGTTTTATTATGGATAAAATAGAGGGGAAAAAGAAAGACTTCATGGTTCTCTAATCAAGTTCCAATATTTGGCTCTCCCATTGTGCAATGTCACCATGTGCCCATCTTAGCATCACTTGTGCCATTACTACTGACAAGCTGCATGCTTCTATAAATATTCCAGGAAGTAAATCAAAAAACCCTGAGAGAGATTTCCTTTCCAGTTTGTAATTCACTGTTTACTTAAGGTGAGGTTGACACTTCGAGCTACAGCTTCAAACACTGAAGGCCTAATTGTGCAACGCCTTAAGCTTACAGAAGCTGGAGAGCAAGTATTGGATTTGCCACCAGATAAAGAAAAGGCACCGTGAATCTGAGGCTTAACCTACTCAGAGTGCTCTTCAGCATGAGTTTTGAGATTTAAATGTAAATTCCTTTATTAACAAGGACTCAGTGAAAAAAAATAGAAAAAGAAACTGGTTTTGTTACTGGCAGCCCCATTTTTGCAGATATGTCAATAGGTACCTGCATATTCTGTTTAATTACACCACAATGGTTGTGCAGTCAAACCACAGAGTGTGGTGCCCACCTGAGTGAGAGCGCTCCAATTGCAACTGAATAGTTATAAATTTGAGCTGAATTTTGCCTAACTGCAAGACCCTACCATTAGTGCAGCAGCACAGATTCAGTTTACATGCTCTACTGGTTACAACAACAGTCTGCTCAGCTGGATAAACTGGAACACAGTAAGCATCTCTGGCAGGACTCTTTCCTGGGGCACTGCTCTTCACTCCCTCAAACCTTCCAGCTCCAAGCCTGGCTGCCCCAAACCTCCACTTCAGTGAGTGTGTTAGAAGATGGAGAGTAAAGCAGTGTGGTAACTTGTCCCCACCACCCCTTGATTCTGACTGCCACATGCACTCCTCCTACACAGTGACAGAGTCTGCTATGTCTGGGTCACATGTAATCCAGTAGTTTACACTAAACAAGCTAATTCCTCTATAAGTTAAATGGACACCATTATAAATACATCAAGTGGAAATTGGCCATTAACTTGAATGCACAAATGCTCTTAGTAGCCATATCTCATATTTTGGATACTGTTTGCATTTGTTTTTTTCTATTTTGGTACAGAATAGCATCAGAAAGCTGCTTTTTTTACATGTCACCCCCTCCACCCCCCAGTCCAATTTCTGCTAGTTATTAAAATTACTGGGTAAAGGACTTCTACATTTTGCAAAAGGTTGTACTGATTTATCTTAGGTTATATAGACACCTTTTAAATATATCAATAAATTTCAGGATAATAATTTGCATTCTGATTTTGATTGAGGTGAGTCTATAAGGAACAGAAAACTTTGAGCTGTCTTTTCCTTGCTGAAATACCAGTTATCAGATCCCGATATAAAAAAGAGTTCCATTTGGTTTCAATTTATTAGTGAAACTGCAAATTATCTTTGCAGTCTCAGAGTGTGATGAACATAACCACTAGCTTTTGATTATGCAGGTGTCTCTTTTGCTCAATTTGCTTTCAAATATATAATGTGTTTGCCTTTTGGACACAGTGAAAGGAGAAGCTATTTTACTACAAATATTTTTCTAGTTTTTAGTACTTACAGTCCTGAACTGCTTGAAAGTGACCGGACTAGAGATTTGCCTATTGATTTCAGCCGAGCTATGCCATTTACAAAAGCTGAGCCCTCGTCTTCAGGATGAAATGCAAAACAGTAGCTTGTATTCAGTACCGTGTATGCTCATCAGAAACTGCTATTGTGACTGAGTCTGTTTAGCAGAGTTTTGGTGTCTTAATAAAAGCATTATTGTAACATTGGTGGCTTTTGTACTGTTATATTTTCCTTTTATGATTTAGTCACAAGTATTATGACGTGCATTGTGTGGATGTGGCAACTTCTAAAGAACTGTTCAAGTAGTAGCATAGTGTGCAAACACCACTCAAAACACAATACATGACCTTATCCAAACACCGACAAAGTGCCGTTGCCAGTCCCTTCTGAACATCTTATAGCCAGTGAATGCAGTGCTCTGGTCACGATGTTCGTTCCACCACATTTCAGTGATAGTGACTAGATCGCAGCTTGCTAGCTGCACAGTGGCTTCCAGCTCTTCCTTGCTGTGTGCATTGGTACAGACGCACATAAGTCGAGCTATCGACCATGTCACCCTTTTTAAAGGAACACACCTTCATTCCTTGGAGGCATTTCACAGGTGTTTCCTGTTAAGGAGGAAATGTATGAGGTGCATTAGGATCCCTCTGTCTCTACTGTTTCACCCCACCTGCTGCTCGGACAAGTTTTGATTGCTTTGGAGGGCTTATGGCTTGACTGTTGTGGTCAGCTCCCCATACCAGTGATCAGGCAATTTCACCAGCCAAGTCGTTCTGAGACCAAGGAGGAATCTTCTAGAGAAGCACACTGACCAACCCCGTTTCCAGTCTGATGTTGCACACCTCTTGTTCTGCTACGGAATCACCGGCTCTAGATAATAATTTGAGACAATGGATAAAAATATGGAGAAATGGAGATTTAGTTTTGACCTCTTACACTGTTTCCTAAGAAGCACTTAAGATCAGTGGTATGCATGCTTAATGTCCCTATTGTTCACTGAGAACACAACACTGTTGACACCTGATAAAAAGACACATCATTAGTCCTTTCTCTCATAATGTTGCCAAACTCTGGTCCCAGGAGGGTTGGGAAAAAGCTGATATAATAGGAAAATTTCCTTGTCCATTAAAATATAAAGGAGCTGACTTTTTAATGCCTGTCTGGAAAGTTTTCTTGTAGGCTGCGGAAGGAAACAGGTTAAAGGAACCGAAAATGTCTACCTGCAATTAATCTAAAAACATGATGTTGGCTACTGGTATGGATCTGGTAGGAAGCTGAGAGCACAGAGCCACCTAACGGCTTCTTTGATTTGCTCCATAGCATCTACACTGCCTGGGGGTCTGTCCTGCAGGGCTTGTGGCGAACCTGCAACTGAGTAATTTCCTCTCTGTAGAATAACTATTGCTCTTCAAGACAACTCTCTTTTGTTTTTCAGATTTCTCTTCTCTCCTTGCTGTCTCCTGGTCTCAGGAGGCCACCTGTGAACACCTCTTCAGAGTTTTCAGGGAATCTCTGCCTCTTTCTTCAACTCACCTCTCTTTCTGGCTGTGTGGACAGCTGCTATCTTGCGCTAAAGAAGCTCTTGGGCATGTAGTCTGGATGTGACACTGTCTGCCAGGGGGTAACACAGGAGACTTGTCAATGCAGCACCTTTCCACACACAGCAAATTCCCCTGGAAGTGGACAAATTCCCACTGCCTGCTCGTAGGGCATGCATAAGCATCATATTTGCTTCATACTCCTCCCATGCTACCTGTCCTTTCTTCTGCACACTTTAGGCTTCCTTTTTGTGTTTGAATTTGTCCAGGAGCTACTTGTTCATCCACATTGGCCTCCTGGTATTTTTGCCTGACTCCCTCTTTGTCAAGATACATTGCTACTGAACTTGGAGGAGGTCATCCTTGAATATTAACCAGCCTTCTTGGGCCCCTCTTCCCTCCAGGGCGTTATTCCATGGTACTCTACCGAGCAGACCCCTGATGAGACCAAAGTCTGCTCTCTTGAAGTCCAGGGTAGCAAGCTTGCTGTGCACCCTCTGTGGCATCCTAAGTGTCCCAGACTCCACCATTCCATGGTCACTGCAGCCAAGGCTGTCCTTGAACTTCACATTCCTCACCATATAAATGAACTTCACATTCCCCACCATAAGAATGGCTTTGCCGGGGAATTGACAGCAGTAAAAGCAAAGATGCACTGTACCAAGACATGGCACAAATATCGGTTGCTCTTATCACTGAGAAGATACTGCATTCATGATTACAACAAAGGAATGCAGTAACTCAATAGCACAGGGCCATTTCAGGCCTTTCTCTGATGTCTGTGGATTTACTCCATGAAAATACCAATATTACTCTAAGAAACAGCTCTGGGGGGAAGTGCTGGAAGTAACAAACCTGGAAGTTACTAAACATATATGTTCCCAGGGAGGCCATGAAATCTCCAGTGGTCTGTATTAGTGAGTTGCAGAAGAGGGACACTATTTTATCTTCAGAAGTCCTGTTTCATAAGAGAAGTCCAGGATACAGGACATCCAAGATATAGGGCAAGAACCACAGTCTGGACATCCCTGCATACAGATTTTGGCTTTCATAGAAGTCAGGTGAGAGTCAGATGCCATTTCAGGTGAGAGACTAAACTTTACAAGGTGGTACTTCTCATACACCTGTAAGACAACAGAGGTGCCTTCCTCCTGTTCAAAGATAAGATGTTACAGCTGCAGCCAAACAAGTGAAAAGGACGAGAACATGTGAAAAGGTAGTCAAATAAACGCTGGGAAACTCAGAAAATTGCCAGCAGTATCAAATATCTCTATTATCTATGAGCTGACTTTGAAATGGACTGCAAAATGTAGCCTCAAACAACCTAACAGCTGTGGCATTTGGTTTGGTCTCATGTGCTAGAAAAGCTGTAAAAATTAAAGTTGCATTCAGTAAACATCCCATTCACTTATGTTCATATTCTTTGCTGAGTAACTCAGTGGACAATGTAATATCCTCACAGAGCATGTATGATACGGTGCACAATTAAATATGCGAGACTAAGCTTAATAAAGGTGCTCATATATAACACTCAGTAATTAGTCCCTCAAAGTTGGCACTAGAACAAACACAACATCCTTCTATTTTCATGTACTAGTAATAGCCATATTTGTTCAAAAGATTGCTGATCCAGCCTTTCAAATTGCCAGATGCCAAAGACAACTACTAAATAGGAACATTGTTTGTGGCTGGCATTTCATATCAAAGCTCTAGACAGTACAAGAGGCAAAACCAGACATTTCCTGAGTGGATTTGAAGAGTTCAGGTATTACTGAATATTAGCCATGAATAACCCACACTGTCAACAGTGCTATTAGCCGCCGGCACGCTCCCAAGGATATAGTGATATTGTTTGCTGAAAAGATTTCACCTAAATGAAAATTCTACCCAAATGTGTCTGACAGAAAGGCAGGCTCTTCTTGGAATTCAGAGTCACCTTCACAGTTTCTTGGTGGCTGGGGGTAAAATTGTGTTAGCCTGTCGAGAATACTGCTGTCCCATAACCTACCACACCATACCTGATCCGCTTCCATATATCAGTGAAAGTAGCTCCATAATGCCAGCTTGTAGTGGAACTTGGGGTTCCGTAACACTTCTCAGTGCTTATATCAAACTTTCCTATTTTCCCCTTGGATTTTCTCAAAGGAACCCTTTTCCCTTCCAACCCAAACCATTCTGTGAGTCTATAATTAGCAAGATAAATCTCTTCAGCTGAAGAAAGGCTGGCATGGAAAGCATGTACATGTCCTCTTCAGATCAGCAGAAGTATAAACAAGCCCTAAAGCTCATCTCTTATGTTCAATTCTTGCCCTGTTGTGTAACACTGCAAAGTCAGTTGCCTCTTTTTGTTTTCCAGATATCATAATTACAAAACCAAGGTGTGACAACTGTGCTACACATGCTAAGATAAGCCAGCAATAACTTAGGCATGAAGGAAGTGCTTTTATCATGTTATTTCCTTGTTGTGTGATTTTGCACGGATGCACTTTGTTTCCCAGCACAAGGTGGAAGCTGTTCAGTGTCTGAAATGAAACTATTGTTTCGTTCTCACTACAGAATGAAACACTGTAGGGAAAATTTTCAACTGATTTGGCACATTATTCCTGCTAATTCACTAAGCAGAGGATATGTAACTAACTGTTCAAAGTAGTTTCAAACCATGCCCCAAATATATCAATCAATGCATGTTTAAATTTTATTTCCTGGCTATATGGATGGTGTATAAATGAATTAAGGTAAAAATTGGAACATTTAATACTAAGAAAAGCAGACTTTCATTGGAGAAGTTTAACTTCTCATTTCTAACCAAGTCACTTTTTGCATTGCACTTAATAATCACTGAGGCTGAGTATGGAAGAATTCTTGTACTTGCGGGAAAGCTGGACACCTACTATAAGCTCTGTCTGCTAGATACATGTATACATATTAGAAAGGGACTATCCACCCTGCATTTGTATAGCCTGGAAAAACAGGGCACACTTTTAATGAGGTGTTTGCTAATTAATCCTAAACCTCACTGAGGAAGACTGTCAAACCCAGTGCTAATTGCCTCCAAGACTCTTGGTAATTGCTGACAGGGAAAGTGTGAGTGTTCCCACAGACTTTATGTCAACTCAGACCTCAGGAAGTGATTAGCCCCTACATACATACTCCTGCATTGCTGAGTTGGTGCTAGATACAGATGCTAAGAATCCCACAGTTAAGCACATTCTTTACAGGTAAACAAAAGATGGGGTTTTGTTTTCTCTTTTTTTTTCTGTTGTGAGCATGTTTAGTATTTCTAACACAAGCTATTTAAAGTATTATATTTTCTGGCAGATTTTAAAGATTTTTAATGTTTCGGCATGTCTTGGCAGGGTGAATTTATTACCACACGATATATGGCATATTCTTTTGTACCACAGGTGCATGTAAATTCTCTATGTGTGGTTTTAGCTGTCAAAAGCACCTGCAGAGCCATGCACAAAACACTCATTATTGATAATCCATGTGTGATACACAGGTCACACACAAAACACATAAAAGGTTTTGTGTAAAAAGCTTTTTCGCTAGCTGCCTGATCTGTAACTACCTCTTAGGTCTGTGCAGATGGTTCTGACCTCAGGAAGGAATTTTCTCATTCCTCTACACCTTCCTCAGCCTCTCCTTTAAAATAGCAAGAGATATCATAATTTAGTTGCTCACAGTTTGTTGCTGCTTGCTGTGTAGTTTCATCTGATAAATACACAATGCCTATTATGGCTTTCTCTTCTTTTGCCTTGTGGTGAATGACACATTCTATACACTGCTATACAGATCAAAGGCCGTATCACTTCTTTACAGAACCGGATTCTGAGTAATTTCTACTCTTCTTCAAATGGAAATACTTTCTGTAATACAAATCCTGTTCTATAGCTTTAAGTCACTCAAATAACTCTTACTGCAGCTAGTTGCACGATTTGAGCATTTATGGTCAGATGGGTTGAAATCAAAGAGGAAATGCAGCCCGATGTAGCACACAGTATGACTTCAGGTAGAACTGAAGGCCCAGATTTTGGAGGGCAGGAATAATGTGAGCCTTCCTCCACATAGATTTGCCTTTGCTGTGCTACTGAATGTATTTCCTGCCCATAACCTCTCTGGAAAACATTCCACAGCCTAAAGACGGTTTGAGGCTTGATGCAACGTATGCAGTATTTTCGTTCTTCTGCATCAACAGATGTGGACGCATGTTCCCGTATTTACATGCAATAAGACATTTATTTGTCACTGTTCTTCAGAGATGACAAAATGACACCATTCTACTTCTCCGCTGATAACCATCTGCAAAGCTGTTAACTGTTTACTCACACCATTAAAGGGAATTTCCCCGGGTTAGAGGAACAAGCCAACGAAGGGTATGAGTGAGACAACATCAAGATTAGGTGTGTCGATAGTTCTGTCCCACACCTGTTCATTTTTTTTTTTCCAGTTTTGACCAGCTAGAAGGTGAGCAGGAACTTTCTTAACTAAAACTGGAATGCATTTCTAGTTTTGCCTTTTTGAGGTAACATGCTGTGTGATTGTATCACTGTTGAAAACTGCTTTTTCATGCCTGATTCCAAGCTCTCCCTTTTCCCCTCTTCCGCCCTTTCCCTTGGGGTGGACACACTCTTCACCTTCAGTCAACAATAGTTTGACTGAAAATACTTTCAAAATCGAGAATACAGAGCTTCTGGCAAGGCTGGAATGTCGCAGATATATTCACTTCGCCAGTCAAATGAATCCATCCATGGTGGCAAGAAACTATAGTTTAGGTGGTAAATCTCACCAGAACCCTCCATCGTTGTGTTCTCTTATCCAGCAAGAAAGATGCTTGGAGAAGTGAAAATTTTACTTTCTTGGAGAAAGGGGGAAAAGCTTTTGGATGTTAAGGGAGTTTGGGGAGATAACCAAACTGAGCCAAATCTCAGGCTTCATGGCATAAGAGTGAGACCTTTCTGGGAACCTATGAGAGGATGCCTTTGGGTTAAAAATTTAGCAGATTAGCCAAAGACAGAAAACCTGCCTTTCCAGTCAGAAAATGAACCTCTAGTTTCCCCCCACTGCTCATTTCTGGATTGACAGCAGCATTAATAACTAGTAATTTCAAGTGACATGGTAAAATAGGGTTTGGGAAAGTGTTGTTTTCCAGTGCTATTACACAGGAAACAAGGAAAACAAGCAGCCTGCCTGTAGCTATAGACAGATAATTGTCCTGTAAAGAATAAATTTGTAATGTAGACAGGAACAAAAGTAGACACAAACCAAGCAGTGACAGTGCTGTAACACACCAAAGCAAATAGACAGTTTCTGAACAAATAAAAAAGAAATATGAACACATATTTATAAGTATGATGCACTGACTGATTCAGAAACACCAGACAATTTTTTTCTGGGTCAAACCTAATCTTTGTTCTGTTGACATCTCTTCCCGTAGGCTTTTGGTGTGTGTAGGCATGACTTCCATTCCAATGTCAGTCACAGCCAAACATGGGGGAGCAGAAGAGAAGGAAAGTGGAGTGGGTCTCACAAAGACGTGTCCAGCTGGAGAGTAATGGTATGTGGGAAACAGTAAAGGCCATATAGCTGCTTCTGAATAGCAACCCCCAATATTCCCAGAACTTTTGATGGTCTTTCTTAGTGAAGACACCCAATAAGGCTTCTCTAAACACAAAAATGCCCTTTCTCTGTATACTAGTATTGTCGTCTTTCTTTGTGTTTGAGTAGTGAAAGCAGAAGACACCTGTCCAGGATGCACTCAAACTAGAACTAGTGAGCTGTATGGGAAAGGGCAGAAGCTTTTCCGGTTTAAGCCACCTTCAAGTTCATCTAACCACACTTGCACCTTGCTCTCAAGTAGTGTAGTCCCAGTCCTCTCCTTCTTTCCTCATGTATACCTTGTGCCAATGAAGTTCAGTCAGCCACAACATGTCACCATAGTAATGGACAATGGGAAAAGCCCTCAACAATCGTGCTGTCATGAGGCACTTCAACATGTCTTAGCTCCAAGAGGAAGGAGAAAAAATGTACTGATATAAAACCAAACACAGATCAGCAAGAAGATCAGAACTGACACCTGCATTTTTTCTTTCTCCTTAAATGAATGAGGGTTCTGACGTTTGCAAGTTAATTTTATAGACTTGACGTTAACTTTCAGGTAGTTTTGCTTATTTGGACAGTCCCTACAGTGAACGCTGGAGTCAGGTTTATAAAAATACTTTCAGCCAAAAAGAACCATCCTGTAGTTAACTAAGAAACCTGTAAAGAACTGTACTTTAAGAGTACTTGTATTGCTTTAAATACCCTGGGCATGTACTTTCTGTCACATTTGTATACAAATCCTTCCCCGTAAATCTTTTTCACATGCTGTTTGAGTCACAAACAGGACATGGAGGTGAGAAGGCAGCTTTCAGCTCACTATTAGCACTGCAAAGTGAGGTATGCACTCAGGATTATACAATGAGGGAGAGGCTCCTTCCTTGGCTTGTCTTCCTGCTCCCTTTCTCCTCACCCACCAGTGCAGTTTTCCCCACCGCTGTTACTTAGAAGGGCATTCGGTATTTCTGCTGAACTACCAATGTTTCAAAAAGCAGCAAAATGCTTAAATACCTGAGGGATTCAAGAGGAGGTCTGTAGTCATGACTAGTTTCAAATACACAACCTGCAGTAAAGATTCAAGTATTTTGTCTGTTGTTTCATTTGCACTTTCTCAGGCTTACTTCCTTTTCAGGGCTCCTATAGGAGTTTGAAGATTTTTTCTTTTTCCTTTCTTTTTTTTTTTTATAGAATTTATGTCTTAGAGAAGGATCAATAGCTAAATTTGCTTAGAATAAGATCCCTTTGTTTCTGGGAATATCCCTTCTAGATAAAGATGCCAAATTATTATACGTGTATTTTGAGAGCTATGGACCGACAGGCTTGTGGAGAAGGTCTCCAAAGTCAAAAGGTAGGCTAGAAATGTATTAAATTAATATCCCTTTGGAGAGCAAATCAGACCAAATTAAAGAAAGGGAGGAAAGAAAAGAGCATTCTAAAGAGCTGAGATACAAAGAAATAACTGCAGGGAATAAATCTTAGTCATTGATCTCGCACCGGAGTCTGCAGGGGAAGACAGTAATAAGGAAACAGAGCCTTCCATTATATTAAATCTCGAAGCTGAATAAGCCAAGAATTTGATCCTGTACTCCACCCATTAATTCTGGCAGACTGCTGAAGAGTAATTTGCATTCCAGCTAAGCCCTTACTGGTGCCATATCTGACTTGCAAAACGATTCCTCACAAATTACATCAAAACAAGCATGGATAGCTAAAGCCTAGCTGCCGTTGCCTTGCAGATATATTAACCTAGAAAAAGGAGCTTGGTGGCTTTGAGTTGCTCCAGTCAATGTCACAGAAAAATCAAAAATCATTCCTTAACCTACATCATCCTCTACGAACCTATGCAGAGGATTAAAATATATGCTATCCCAGTTGCGATGGTAGCAAGCCAAAGCTGTTTAAACTATCTGTACCCTATTCACAAACATTGCAGACTTCTTGTTCCCACAGCTGTGTTGCATAGGGTTATTTTTTATGCGGCTCTAGAGTACAAAAAGGGATTGTGCTGCCATGCCCGGCACATCGAGCAGTCATTACAGGTAATATTTTTATTTCTTTTTTTTCAAAATTCACAAAGCTTGGGGCTGTTATTTCCAAGGGAGCAAAAAAGCAGCTGGAAGCATTCAATAATCTACATGCTCATGGAATTAACTTTCTCACTAATTGTAGCAATTGGCATTGACATTCCGTCATGGTACTGAGGATAGGCAGAGGGGTGGGAGAGTCATATTGTATATTCATACAGATGCGCACACCTTCGAGGCAATGCATGTTATAATGCATATAGTATCTATGTTTGTACAATTATATGAATCATTATGTCATTTTCGTATATGCTCACTCCTTTGAAAATGTTCATTATGTTGCTTTTTACCTGATCTATGCCTTCATTTACTTACTGTAAATAAGAAGGAAAGATCAAGACTTTTCTGGAACGATTCTATATAAAGGCTACCTGTCTGGAAAAGAAGTCTGCAGCTAGTGAACAAAAGTAATAATTACTTGTGAAAAACAAATTAAACCAGTGAAAGAAAATGTAACTAACAACCTGTGGGTTCCTTTTCAAGCTGGACTAGTGAGAAATACAGCATCAGTCAGACGATCTGAATGTTCAGCAGGGAGCAGCTCCATTGCCTTTTGCTATTTATGCAGGGGGTTCCAACCCAGACTGTAAGAACTCAACTGAATTCCAAGGGTGTTCAGACAGGAAATAGTTATCTGCTACACACAGTTGGTTAAGCCAAAGGTATAGAATGAATTACTGGAAATAAATTGCTTATTTAACACCATGACTAATTCATGTTCAGCATTTAGTCCTCAGCCAAAAGAGATCTTCACATACCCTTAGCATGAGGATGTTTTATTCATGGTGGTGTCATCTTCTGCTTCTGGTCCTAAAATCTTCCAGACCTTGCACGCGTCAGCGAAACAATGGAAAAGGCATGATCAGCGCCTTTACCTGCAAAAATCATAGAAAAACTTCTACAAATGTCCTCTCTGAACAGAAAGAGATCCCCAATGAGCAATAAGACACAAGCTTAGAAACTGTATGTGTTCATACATGGAAGCAGTAGTCCCAGCAGCTATCTTAAAGAATACAGATTCTGTAAGAAAATTGCCTTAAATAGCATGTAAGATTCAAACAGCCCATATAGAAAAAGTAGATCTTCCTTTTGCAGATAGAGTATGGGACTGTATGTACAGGGTTTCAAAAGATGGTTGTAACAGACCTGGAAAATGAGCTAATTTCATAGACTGCACAGCACAGAATGGAGTCAAGAAAAGTTGTTAATGAAGTCACAGAAGCAGCATAGTCTAATTGGTATAGTGCTACCTTTTTTTTTTCAGGACTAATTATCTGTAGTGAAACATTGAGATTACTAGCGTTTTTCTGATTCTGGTTCTAGAGCTACCTTGGCTGGTCCTATCTCAATGATCCCTCTGTGGAGTGCTACTGGGTGAGAGACATAGTTTCTGATGATGGTGTGCTTTTGGTTTTGTGGAATGCCTAAATGCAGAACATACCTCTGCTCTCCAAGAAGTCCAACCTCTTCTTCTGCACAGAATGCTTCTCTCTATTTTCTGCTATTCTTATTTCCAGAGTAGACATTTTGACAAATCCATGAGATGCCTGTTTGGAAGCCACAGTGTTTCCAAGTTGGATTGTGAACTCCAGGTATTGGTTTGTTTCAGCTGTATCTCCAACTCTTTATCTGTGCTGTTTGCTATTGTCCTTGCATTTTGCTTTTGATTTCTCTCACGCTTGTTCTTTCCAGGATAATCCAATGCAAGTCTGGGAAGAAAAATGTAGTTTTTATCTCATAAGAGCAAATTAAAGCACTCTTATTACCCCTACAGCTCTCTATTTTGTACCTTGCCTCATTAGCTGTTCACAAAAGGAATTCTGCTTTGCCAACTCTAAACAAAATAGTTTCTAGGAAACCATTTTTCTTTCATTGCAAGCCTTCTTGTTTGACGACACTTGCGGGCTTCTAAGCCACAAGCTCTCATAGAAACATAGGCCTTCAGCATTCCTAGTTCTTCTACCCTAAATTTTCACCCATTATAATGAAGCAAAAGCAACTAAACTTCAAAGTTCCCCAAATCTAGGAGGCAAACAGAGGCACCTCTTGCCCTTCTTTGTTTGTTTTTTATTTCTCTTGTTTTTGTTTTTTTTTTTTAACCCAGATAATGATTTTTCTTAGACTGATGGAGCTGAGTTTTGGATAGGTAGGTATGGGGAGGTGGAAATTAAAAGGGTTCAGGGCTCTTGTGAATTATTTCTCCGAGTGTTTCCTTGTTTGTTCATTCGTCTCTTTTTGGTTTTAAATTATTATTTCTTTTTTTTTTCATTTTGTGGTCATGGATCTACAAAAGTGTTTTAGCCATCTGGAAGTGTCTTTCCCCTTTCCTCTCTCCATGTTGCATGGAGCCCACAGATGGCCAAGATGCATGCAATTCTGTTTTTTAGTGGGTCTTTGTTTTCACAAAGCGTGCCTCAGAATTGTCTCACCATGGGCTCACCATGGGACATGGGCTGTGCATAAAGCATACTATGACTCGTCAAGGAGTATGGACTGATCATTTCAGAAAAGGTAGCATGGTTTATGGTCTGAGGGATCGTAAATGACTTTGTCTTCTGTAGTTCCTCCACACACAAGCAGGGAGACTGCAGGGACAGCCTTATCTTCAGTGGAGAATAGGTGAGCCTCAGTGAGCAGGAACCTTCCAAAGGCATCTGGAAGTTCTTTGTAGCATAAGGGAAAAACTTCCTTCCTTTTTATCAGCTGGATTGTTCAGAAGCCTTCCAGTTAGAAATTTTTTATCTTAATCATGCTGTGAGTAAATAAATGCCTCCAGCCCTTAGTTTGTCAATGTATAAGAGTGGTCTCACAACACATAGCTCATATTGTGTGCTAAAAAGCAAGTAGCTTCTCAGAGTTCTCAGTACACATTTGCACGATATCTATATTGAGAGAATTACATGGTCCTCATGTTCCATGAAATGCCCCCTTTTTACAGATTTCCTGTTAAGGTGAGGGATAGGAACACTCCTGAACCTCTCTCTGATTGCTTTCTCATCAAACGTAAAGAGACAAAGAGGAAATCCAGGCTGTTTCAACCAGGACTTCAGTATGGATGATGTGGGAGCATGGATCCTGTTGGAACATGATGTGCTGTCTAGGTCTCTGGTCATGACAGTTTACAGTCTTTGAATGCCTAGAGCTAATATCATCTAATTTCCTTATATCTGATTAACATTCAGTGCTTCTCAGCATTTTGCTCATTGCTTCTTGCATTTTTGCTCTGGAACACCTTAAAGCCTCATGGAAAATTTTTAGTGCACATTTAGACCCATACACTTTGAATGGTTTTGGACTTTTAGGACCAGCAGAAAATAGATATCACACCTGTGCTATTTGGAATCACACTGAATTAGAAATGCATGAATCAGTTGCAAATAGGTGAAGTTGTTGAAAAAAACCCACATTCTCTCTGACTCTGAAATTGCAAAATGAGAAGTTAGACCCGGAAGCTGAGCGAGCACGAACCTCATTTCCATTCATGATTAATGAGAAAGCAAACATAAAATAACAACCTTCTTAGGCTGACAGTCCTGAGTTAATATATATAATAGGCTGACATTAGAATAAACACAGTGATTTACACTGAATAATGTAGCTTTACACACTCTCTGAAATGATCTTCACACATTAAGTACTTGAAAAACTCAGTGATAGGGCACTTCTTACACAAGTGAAGTTGTAAATGGTACAGAATGTCAGCTGGAAATGCCACTGACCCTCAGCTAGTATCAAAAAAATAATGAACTATCCCTCTTGATAGCAAGGACCTCTTGAGTGGCTGTAGAAAGCAGGAGGGTTTGAATGCTTATGGCTGCACTTTGTGACACTGCAAGTACATCCTGCTTCTAACAAAAGCTGTTTCATTTAGAGGCATTACTGTACAGGAGCAGGTTGATTACAGAGCTCCTTTTGTGTTATTCTATAAAGATGGTGGAACAGATTTTGACTTTTAGCAATGACAGTTATGTGGCTTCACAGACGTTCTTATCAATGTGGAAAGTACAATTCCTACCTAAGCCCCCCTTTTTCTTTCACTCCCAATACCCACAGGGCACTACACATTCTCACTGGCAGTACTGATCTGGTTTTGGAGGTGCTTGGATATGTTAGTTTGGTTCTACAGTATCATAAAAGAAGTTAAAACCAGTATTATCCTCTTCTCCTAAACTGTGACTTCCACAGGAAATTCCATCTTTGACTAATAAATGGGCCAGTGAGAGTCTGGAAGTGTTTGGTGATGGCTGGCAGAAGGGAGCACTAGAAAACTGAGTACCTCAAAATAGGTTGCTTGTCTTTCAGCTGTGAAATAGCTAGCATTTCTCTCCAGTATTTGCTGCTTGTGACTCAAGCTGGCTGAAGGGCTTGGATGCCCACAAGAGTTTTGTTTTTCTCGCCATTGTATTCTTTGACTTAATAAAAGATACTGCCTTTGCCAATTAATTATGTTTTTCTTTTAGCTAAGAAGCTAAAAAGCTAAGGCCTTATTAAACATAAGTTCTTAACAACGTATTCTTAAGCAGATGGAAATTAATATCTTAAGGTTTTGGGTTTTTTTTTTGCAATGTAAAGTCCATTTGAGCATTCCAAAATGCCAAAGTTTTAAAAAGTGAGCTATATGGCATTTTAGTCGTGTTATTTCCTTGTGTATCTTCACCTCCTACCTCTAGGTGAAACACGAGTTTCCTCACAAGCTTTGAAATATACATGTAAGAAGTTGAGTTTTATAGGTTGGTAAGATGAGTCAAAAAGAATTTAAAACATTTTGGAAGGGTCATAATTTTCTTACTGGGAACTCTCATATCTTCAAGGTGCGTGGTAAAACCTGTTCTGCATTTACCAGAAAGCAAATTTGATGGGAAAATATATGGCGTAATGGAAAATACATGATTTTGAGGCATAAATTGTCACAGGTATAAAAAGAGAAAGTGTGGAATCAAGGCTGCCTAACAGAGAAGCTTACCTGAACCTCAGCTCTAATGACAGGCTGTAATGAAACAACCAGTCACCCTGCTGGGTCTATTCCCCTGAAAAGCTTGGTTTGGTTGGGGTTTTTTAAAGTTAATATGTCATTTGCTGTATGTTAGTAAAAGTGAGCTTACTCTCCTAAATCTGAACTTGGTTTGTTCTCTTGATTCATAAAGGACTCTTCACATACGTTAAGTGTCACTGTAGACTAAAAAAACACTGGTGCTTCTAGGCTGGTTAAAGCCTGACTTAGTAGACTTTGCAGCCAATTTTCTATGGCTGTCACTTCATCGAAGATGATCCTGGTTAAGAAAGGTAGGGAGTGGCCTATCCTGCCTTTTCCTTGAAACGGACGGAAGGCTATAGCTCGCAAGAGCATTGATGCTCAAACTGTTCACAGATGAGTAGGACCTGAAGAAGTCATGAGAGCAGATTAAGTCCAAACAATACCCTCATGTGTAGATTGGTACCACCCTAAACGCACAAGCTGAGTATGAATTAAAAGTTGGTGTTAGCCTGATGGGAGCCCAGGAGAGAGAGGAGCATGAAGACATCGGCCTCCTCTGTAAAAGGAAGATGGGATTTCCAATTATTTATGCAAGAGGAAATAGCTCATATGCATTCGTTAAGCATTTCAGTTAAATGATTGCTAAAAAAACTTCTGACTGTGTCAGGAGTTCCTACATCAAGCAAGGCACAAATCTGAAAGCTGCTACCTCTCACCAGAGAACAACAATCCCCTTTCTCCTGTTCATTTCGAGGACTATTTCCTTTCATCTTACTTCCCTGCCAAAGTGAAACCAATTTTAGTAACATAGCTGTTGGAGAAAAATCTAGAGTTTCTGTAGTTACAGATGTGCCATGGCATATCTTGGCATATCATATCTTGGCATATCATATAAAAAACTTTAAAAAAGTTCAGATAGGTAGTAGTCTTCCTTCTTCAGGACTTAGTCTGCTCTACTCTACCTCACTCCACTCCAGACAGGGAAAGCAGGAAATCTGAGTACATTCACTGCTCTTGATGTGCCAGCACTGGTAGCACGCCCCAGAGAGGCAGGTATTAACTCCCGGTATGGTGCAGAGTAAGAGGGACCTGCTTCCCTTTGCAAAAGCACCACAAATGCTCTGTCTGTTTAGCAGCATTCCTCTGCACACAGTGTGGCTGAAAAAAAAGTCCCACTGAAAATGATTTATGAAGGCTTTTATCGGCATAAACCCCAGGGAGGAAAGGGTATTAAAAATATGACATAACATAAATGTTTAAGTCATTGATGAGCCCACAGGCACACAGGCCTGGGGTCTCTACAGTGATTTGTCAGTGAAGAGAAGGAAGGTGAGTATGGTATCACTGGGGTAAGGTTGTGACCCAAAGCAGGCGACCAGCAGTGACTGTCCACATCAAATGCCTATAGTTAGGAGGAGCTTACTTGCTAAAGAAAATGTGGGTAAACTCAGCTAACAATGAGAGGCTTGGTTATCCAGTATTTTCCACATAGTTCAAAAAGGTGAAGTAGTAGAGGTTTACAACCACTCCAGCCTCTTTATAGTATTGGAGAACCAAAGGCTGATGTCTGCTTGGCGCACTTCTAGTAATTTGCCATTCTAATACAATAAAAATACAAGTTATAACTGAATAATTCAACATTTACCCTTAAATAGTTAAAAATACAGGAAAACGTAAAGGCAGGACTTTCAGATTCAAGGCTCCTCAGTTCTGTGTCTTAGTCATAGGTTGCCCAGGTCCAAGGTTGTTAAAATATTCTGTTTATTGAATATCCTGAACAAAAAGATGTTCACGTATGATGCACTGCCCACTGAATTTTGTCTTTCCTTTTGACTCACTAGCCTTTGGATCACACTTGCACTTTGTTCTATTACAGAAAAGCAAGAATATATCAACAGAAAACTTCAAAATTTATTACAGTAAAGGTCAGATGCGAGAATTTCATTACATTGGCACTGTTCCCACTTGTGTGAGGATTAACTGAGGCTGAGATGTAACAATGCAGCCTCACCCCTGTTTAAATTACTGAAGTCTTCAACTCCAACTGTCAGTTTCACGAATGGAAAGCGTACCGCAAGGAGGTGAAAACTCAACATGGGGACTCAGAACTACTTTTGGCATTTCATTTTCTCTGTTTTTCTCTGTAAGTTAAAATGTATTTGATTATTTACCATTGCTATATATTTAAAGGATGACCTTGAGATACACCGGATAATCTGGGGGTGGGGTCTGGAGGGCTAAAAATCAATATAAATGCAGTAGCATGGAATATTTACAGTTGGGTTCTTTAAGATTTCTCTTGAATGTGTAGAATTTCAGCAGGTATCTTAGTATGCACATAGAGCTGTAAGTAGATAAAAGAGTGAGAGCAAAGTATTTGGAAAACTGTCGTCTAAAAGATTAAACATGCGGTGTCTGACCTGATTTTATGCCTTTTTTTAGCCTTAAGATTAGATATGAGGCCAGTAAATGATCTATTTTGACTATTTTTCTCCCCTGAGGGATTCTTTAAGAAAAGACTCATAAGAAACATATATTAATTATGTATTAATTATCCTGTGTTCTCATTGTACTGCAAGGAGTCTTTGAAATAACACCCAGAAATCCAGAAGATTGCATTATTTCATTCTTCCTGTCAAGTTTCATGTCGTTCAATGCAGATGAGTGTAAGTTTCTTGTGTGATGAGTACCTGCTGTTAATAAGCCAAAGGATATAAGCACCAGGTCTTACAACTCAAACTGTATTGGGATGCAGAAAATACAAAAATATACCACTCTGTAGGAAGAATTTTGCAAAATACCTAATGTTACATTACAGGTTTTTGTGTATACACTAAATTATATGAAAATACCACTTTGGTTTTACAGGTAAGTAGATTCAAAAGAAATTAATTAATGTGATTCTTAAGAGTTTGATAGAGATACTCCAGTATACCTTCTTCAAGAATCATTAAAGTTTTATACATCCGAAAGCAAAAACACAGGATAATAACTAAGTGTTTTTAAAGAGTAATATTAGTATGAGACCGAAGGCTGTGTTTGCTTTTAGTAGGAACAAAACCACTCCTCAAAACAGAGGTTATGTTACTTGACCAAGTGAGAGAAATAAGCCCAAATTAGCCTGAGTATTTAATCACAACAAAAAAAAGTATTTGATTTTCCCTCTGAAGAAATTTTGTGAGTGTTAGAAATGTTGTCATCTTCATTCTTGCAAACTAATGTAGCTAAGATTTACTAATAGATAATACAGGTAAACACAGGAAAGCAATGAATTTTCTCCCATGATTATTATGATTTAGGACATCAACATAAATGTATGCAAAGTGTCCTGGGTTCAGCTGTAAAAAGCTTTATTTCCTGCCTGACAACCAGTGCATAAGAAAGACCTTGAAAATAAAGAAATAATAAAAACATACACAAAAAGCCGAGGTGAAAATGATGTTGAAAAAATGCATTCCATTCATTATTAATTTTCCTTGTTTATTCTAAAGATATTTTAGTTTATAGAGATGATAGAATCGTATAATCATTTAGGTTGGAAAAGACTTTTATTATAGTCGAGTCCAACCATTAATATGGCACTGCAAGATGGCAACTGAACTATGTATCTAATTGTACAAGACAAAAAAAAAAACATAAAAAAATTGAAGACTAGGTAGAAAGCAATAGGAGAGCATAAAATATGGTAATTTAAAACTGTAAACTGACAGACAAACATTATTACCATAAAATCAGTAAGGTAAAAAGATGCTCTACGTAAATGAAAAAGCATAGGAATTTCAAGGTGGTTAAAGAATGTTGAACAAAGAAGGTACATGAAAATGAAGACAGAAAAGAAAAGAAAGATCATAGGTGAGAAAGAAAAATGAAATCTTCACACAGGAAAAAAGTAATACTTGGTAGAATATTAAAGTACAGTTATATTGCAAATGTCCACAACTCACATTTATAAAATTGTACCAGGTACAAAGAATGTAACAGCACTGGGGGAAACAACAAGCACACAGATTGAGGCCAATACCAAGACAGAGGCTGCGCCCATGTCACCAACCTGGGAAGGGAGCTCACAAAAGGTGCCTGCCAGGAGCAAGGAGACGAGCCCCACCATCCCAACACCCAGTCCCGGCACCACTGCCACCAGCATGGACACAGCGAGTGGCACTGCTGCCTCCCTGTCCCTCCAGCGCAGCTCAGCAGCAACGAGCCTCTCCTCCTCCTCCTCATCCTCTCCTGTGGGCTTCACAGCTGCCACTACCACACCACAGCAAAGCAGCACCAGCGAAAACACTGAGGCGGGGTTGGCAGCCCCATCCCACCCATCCATGGCACTCGCATCCTCTGCTTCCTCCTCCACTCCTGCTGCTACAGGCACTGGGTCAGGCACTGTCTCAACATATGCTCAGACAGATGGTTCGGCTCCCAGCACGCCCAGCTCCATGCCATCGGCTTCCACCTCCAGCACGTCCCTTGTCTCAGAGACCACTGATGCCAGCCTGTCATCCACACAGACTGGCAGCACTAAGATGCACGCAGTGCAGCTCACGTCCAAGCCCATCATGCAGGGACAGGCCACGACAGAGGTGAAGGCCACTTCATATACCCCAGAGAGCCCCTTGGCTGCCATGGCCACCACCTTTGACGCTAACCCAGACACAGCTCTTCCCAGCAAAGCTGAAACTCCCAACACGAATGAGGGGAGTGGCCTGACAACCGATCCCAACACCAAGATGACCCGCTCACTCCCTGCCACATTGTTGGTGACCCCCTCCACACCGCCAGTGATGGAAGGAGAAACGAGGACAGAGGTTGCACTCACAACACCAGCTGGGGAAGGGAGCTCACAAAAGGTGCCTGCCAGGAGCGAGGAGACGAATGCCACCATCCCAACACCCAGTCCCGGCACCACTGCCACCAGCATGGACACAGCAAGTGGCACTGCTGCCTCCCTGTCCCTCCAGCGCAGCTCAGCAGCAACGAGCCTCTCCTCCTCATCATCCTCTCCTGTGGGCTTCACAGCTGCCACTACCACACCACAGCAAAGCAGCACCAGCGAAAACACTGAGGCGGGGTTGGCAGCCCCATCCCACCCATCCATGGCACTCGCATCTTCTGCTTCCTCCTCCACTCCTGCCGTTATGGGCATTGGGTCAGGCACTCCCTCAACAAACGCTCTGACACACGGTCCCGCTCCCAGCTCAGCAGCAGCAAGCCATCCCTCCTTCTCCTCTCCTGATGGCTTCACAGCTGCCACTACTACCCTGCAGCAAAGCAGCACCAGCGGCACCACCAAGGAAAGCTTGGCCACCACATCCCACCTATCCATAGCACTCGTGTCCTCTGCTCCTTCCTCCACTCCTGCCATTATGGGTAATAGTAATTTTCTTTTAGTATATCTTTACTTTTTTCCAAGTTGCTAAGTGCATGTGCTAATGTGTCTTCTTTTTTTTTAATGGAAAGGCAAAACAAAATGGAAAAGAATAGAATGAGGTTTTTTTTTTCTGTTTGGCACCAGAGAAAACCCCAAACCCAAAACTGGTGCTGTGTTTTCTCTTTTTATAGCATAATCGTATTCTAGTTTGAATGCAGATCTAAGGAGTCAATTGTACCCTGATTGTGAGTCATAATTCTGTCATGGAATTAAGTGGGAGGTATGCACATGCATAAGGTAAAGCTTGGTATTTCACAACAGCTCAATGTCCAAACGGAAGGCAGTGATGAGTAGCATTCCCCAGGGGTTGTTATTGGAACAGGTGCTGTTTAACATCTTTGTTGGTGACATGGACAGTGGGGTAGAATGTACCTTCAGGAAGTTCAGTGATGATATTAAGGTGTGTGGTGCAGTCAACATGCTGGAGGGAATGAATGCCATCCCGAGGGACCTTGACATGCCTGAGTACGAACTTCATGAAGTTCAACAAGGCCAAGTGCAAGGTCATGCACATGGGTTGTTTGTGAAAATAAATAGTAGAAACTCGGTGAAACTTTAAAAGAAATTCTACTCACTGTTTCCAAATTACTATTTTACAGTACAGATGACCACAGTCGCTCCAAAAAGTGCTATGGCTAGATTTACAAGATCCACAGCTAATCCAATTTTCACCACCACATTTGCATCAGGACCTTGTAGTAAGTAAATATTTGATATTCAGTACTAGAGGAAAAAATATTTGAGTTATTAAAATCAGATACAATATTCTTGTTTATCAGCCATATCAGCTGTGAAGTAAAATCTCTGGATATAATTTCAGAATGGGAAACCTGAGAGAACCACCAAAAATACATAATTTGTGATTTGGAGAAATCACTGTACATTAATGTATGATTTACATCTATAGAGCAAACAGTTTATTTTTGCTTTTGTGGGTGAATGAGGGGAAAGGATGAAACAAGCCCTATAAAAACTTACCAAAAAATGGTATTAGTTCAATTTGCAATTTTTTTGCTTCAATATTAAATGTGTAGAATTGCAGAAGTGAAATGAACCACCCTCAGCTGTATGAAACTTTTCACTTTGCAGTGCCAGTGTCCATCAAAGTTCAGAATGTGACTGGGGACGCAATACAATTCAGCTGGACTAGTGGCAGGAGAGGCAGCCTCCACACCATCTCCCTCATGGATGGAAATCAGGAGATAAACAAAACAACTACAAAAGAGACAAAAACTGTGTTTGAACATTTACTTCCTGGTCATGTATACAGGATATCTGTGGAAGCACAGTCTTGTGCTGGGGAGAGCAGGACTTCAGTTAGTGTTCGAACAGGTATTTCCACAATCATTCTGTTATTTCTTTCTAATGAGTATACACTAAAAATATCCTTTTGCAATATGATTTGGATTTAATTTCACAGACTATTATTCCTGTAAGTCATCTTCACTTATCTGACTCATCCCCTTGGATAGGACTACTTGAATTAAACAGAAGTTTGCAAGAGCAAGTGGTTATTCTGTAAAATTTATGACCATGCTCTATTTCTAAACCAGGTAATTCTGTACGGAAGTCAGGATATTCTGACTGTGAATTTAACAGGAAATATTCTGCGAGCATTTGTGGTAGAAATTCTGGTGAAGTTTAGGTTGTAAATGCTTTTGTGAATGCAGGCGGTCCTTAATTGTCATGGTCATCTTTTCATTTCATCCTAGGACATAGACATTAAGACAGGCTGTTTAATTGTTTTCTCTTCAATGCTTGTGCTGTCAGGTTAGAGGAGGCATTTTTATTATTAATCCTCAGATGCACAGCTTTCAGCGAACGTCATCCCAGTGCTGCATCTCCAACCTTAGCTTCAACAGATTCATTCTGGAAGAGATCTCAATTCTCCCCTGTGTTAATGGCACCTTCTAACTTTGTGTCATCAACAAATTTTACGAGCAAACACATGCAATTGCTGGCAAGGTCTATAATGGAAATGTTGATCAAGTTCTACAACAGGACTGATTCTCAAGGAACACCACAAGTAATATTCCACTAAAGCAAGCTTTATTCTTTTAAAGCTGCCATCTCCCCATTAGCCAGTTTCTTTAGACAAACCTTTTTCCGCTAAAAATTTACCACTTGGCACTGTATAGTATTGTTTTCCTAACTCTTCCTATTGGAAGAGATCTGAAAGTCAGCTTGTCAAAGGTTATTTTGGCATGATCCTCTTTTGGTAGAACTGTATTGCACTTTATCATACTTGGTCAGCAGTTGAGAAAACGCTCATAATTTCTTTTAATATCTTTTGAAAGATCTAACTTGCCTTTTAGCAATTGTTGCTTCCTTTCAGCATTTCTTGACCTAAAATACAACTGTCTTTTTTTGTAACCTTTTTTTCCGTTCTCTAGTGAATTGTCTGATCATTCTCAAAACCTTTCTAGCACAATTATTCCAGCAGTTAAATGTGGGGTTCCTTCTTAGTGACTTACCCTCTGTCTTAGGCTTTAGAACCACAGAACCAGGGAATTATCATTATTTCCATTCAAATCTTTCAATATCTCAGTCCAGTGGCTTTCATTTATTAGCCTCCTTACTTAAAAAAACAAACCCACAAACCTTTGTTTTCTTTTGCAATCTGGAGGTATCTGCCCTACTAGAAAAGCATTTGAGAGCCAATTAAAAAGAGCAATAAAGACCAAGTCACATGGAATTTATGTGGAGTTAAATATTATGTTCAACTCTGTGAGGAGAACTAGTGCTACGCTCAGTGAGCTAACCACGTAAAAACTGCAGTACCACTCTTTACTACTGTTTTGAACCATTATAAATAATTCAGATTAGCCAGTCCAGACAAGAGTACTGAGGTTTTGAGACTCCATGATGCATATTGTTTCCAAATGAAACTGCAGGTGACTTTTACTTCTGAAAACTCTATCTAGTTTACCTGAGTTTTACAAGCATGTAACAGTGGCACCTGTATCTTTAACTCCCATAAGAAATTAGAGCTCTCAACATTATGCCACTGAAGTTCTCAAATGCCAGCTACCCACCCACCACCTGCCTCTCTTTTGATATGCTCCATTTTTATAATCTGCAATTCTAAATTCTCCAGGGCAAAAAGAACTGCTGCTTAAGTGATTCTTTGGCCATGATTAAATGCTTTCTCCTATTTAGTCATTTTCTTACTAGCAACAATCACACATGCACAGAGGCAATTATCTTGACTTTTAAACTTATTTTACAGATTCTGTTTCCTGTTTCAACAGAACTGAGTTTTGCTTACCACAGAATACTGCCTGTTCTGACTTAAAAGATACTGTATGCTCATGTAAGTTTTACAGAATTTTAAAATTTGTTTATTCATAACTATGGGAGGTAATTTCACAATATGTAATATCTTCCATGAGTATTTTGCCATCAGCTTTATTGTGTCAATTCACATAGCACTTGAAGTTCACACTTTTTTTGGTAAGGAAGCTGCTTTCATCAAACTTCAGCATCAGCTTCCACCTCTATTTTTAGTCTGGACTATTCTATGTAAAGCATACTTGTTTTGGCTTAGGGCTTATCCACCTACTCAAGAGGATTTAAACATGCTCAGTGCCTTGGAAAATGTAATAAAACAATCTTGTTTCTGCTGAAATCAATGGGAGAGTGGCTGTTGACTTAGGGAGATGCATCCTGAATAATACAGGAATGACTAACAAGTTGTGAGAATTGTGATGGCTGACAATTGAAGAAGCAATTCAACTCTGGAGGTTCAGAATCTAGTACATTAGACATATATGGTACACTTTCTTATTATTTGATTAGTCTCTGATTTTATCAAATGGCATTAGAAATACCTGAGAGAATAAAGTCCAAAAAGCAATTGTGGAGTGACATCCTGAGGTGCACCTAATTATTTCACTTTGGTTTTTTTTCCTCAGATTATCAAGCATTTGCCTGCAGTGTTTTGTTAAAAGGCCAGACATTTAATCATACACTTTACGACTCTGAAAGTGAAGATTACAAAACAATGTCTGAAAGAATCAGAACAGAAGTAAGTTGTTGCAATCGTCTTTGCCATCATGAATGAGCTAAGAAAAGTTTTATGATTAGCAACAGAGTCTCCTAGATTCATTGTTAGATCAATATTGTGACAGGAGAAAAATATAATCCCTCGGGAGAAAAAAATAATCTCTCCTTGATGAAACAGTATAGGAAGCACAACTGTCTTGACTGAAGGACAGAAAGGCTGATGTCCAATAAGGGGTATGTTCTGTTTCTCAAATGTAAGATATTTAGTGAAAGGCACTTAAAAATTATCTTTTTGCAAGCACAAGGAACACCCCATTTTGTTTATTTTCTTCCACCTCACTAAAAACATGCCTTGGAGAAGGAAAAGGAATAGTACTCAAAAAAAAAAAATCATTTCAACACATACTTGGAAATATGAGACCTTTACAAGTGCGCAGTGTTTGTCCAGATCAATGTCATTTTGCTTCATGGTAGCAGTTGCAAGACCGGAGAAAGTTTTGAGGGCTTCATATCAGGGTAGAACTGAGGAAGGGAAGTGGAAGCTTACAGAGCCTGGGTGAGCCTAGTAAAGCTGACATGCAGAAGGAGTGGTCTGCCACTTAGCTGTCTATATAAGGATGCTAAAGAAAAGGACTAATAATTTATACACCTCTCAGGAATCCTGTTGTATAATAAGCCTGTTGGAAAGGTAAAACTACTGTAAAATTGGGGTAGACTGCTTTTAAATAACTAGCATAGAAAATTGGGTTTTAGTGTATCATACCTCTTAGCTAAGAATCTCCACAGGTTTCATAAGCAGTAATTAATTTGTTCTCACAACACAAAGTCAGAGGTAACCTTGACTTTTAACTGCCTGCATCTCCATTTCGTTGTGGTTAAATATTATTTTAGTAAATTTAAGAGGCTTCCTCCAACCTCACTATATGCGACAAGAATCCTGTTATCGTGTTTTAATAAGATTTCACTCAGGTCTTGTGCACTATGTCAGCATGAGCTTTATTACACTTTTCTTTATAAAATGGCTAAACCAAATGGAGGCTGTACTAACATCACTGAAAATTGTGGTGAATGCTCCATCCTTGGCAGTGCTCAAGGGCAGGCTGGGCAGAGACTTGGGCACCATGGTCTAGTGTGAGGTGTCTCTGGCCATGGTTGAGGGGTTGGAACTAGATGATCTTTAAGGTCCTTTCCAACCCTAACTATTCTATGATTCTATGATTCTAAAATGTAGTCAATTTCTGTGTTGGATTTTAATGCAAACTTAATGCGACATGCAGTTTGGGGTAACGGTTTATCCCACACAGAAAGATGAAGGTAAACAACTCAGCAGTGACGCAAAAACAAGGTTCATTATCATCCATGAAACACAGCAATCTTTCAGACTTTTCAGGTAAAATATCACACTTATCCACAGCAAGAATATACTTTTTTCTTAGTGGGTTGAATCAAACACCTAATTTTCTGTAAAGATTAGTCCTGACAGAAATGTTTCACCCAGTCTTACATAGTTAGAAGGGAGGACTGCTTGTTCTTGCCCTATATCCACATGAGCACTGGGCAAAACTGTGCTTTTGGAGACACCAGTGTAAACCTAAATCATTCCAATTGGTGTAATGGGATTATACTTAGTTTATGCTAGAATGGCTGAAAGACACATCACATCCTTGTCTGTCTTTGCATAGTTATTGTGTAATGTTATGATTTTGATGATCTGGTGACAAAGCATTTTATCTGTTCTAAACCTCTAACATCGAGTTTTTGCTGTTAGTGTGTGCATGACCATGCCTGAAGTTTAGCTGCACATGTTGAAAAAGCTAGGGGACAGTGAAGGTATCTTTAGAAATGTTAGGTGCACTTTGTACACCTAACACCTAATAATTTCAAATATTGTAACGTCAGGGTCCCACATGGGTTTGTAGCCTGTGGAGGAGGATTGCTAGTTTCAGTGCATTATTCACTGATAACTAGGTAAACAGTTTATTGCTTTGAAAGTCAAACTTAGATTTCATATTTTCAATCACAAACTATGCGTTGTTCCAGAATCCTCCTTCAGTATTTTTTTTAGAGAATTATAAAAATGGAAAAAATGAATATCCTGCTGTATGTTGATGTGTGCATCCTGCACTGCCTCAGTTGACTGACATATGGAACAAATATTGGTTTCAATTTGCACAGGTTGTTAGAGAAATGCGCATTAGACTGAAAGATGACCAGTTCAGTATCATTATGCTTGGATTCAGACCTGGGAGTGTGATCGCTGATTTTATTTCTCTGTTGCAAACCCAAGACTCCATCGGTGTGAATGTTATGCAGGCACACTTAAGTCAAATACTGAAGAGCAAGTTTGGTGACCAAACTGAAGTAACTATACAATGTAAGTGTTGTTGAAACAGCTTTTCTGTGATGGTGTGGGGATTAAAGGGTCATCATATCACCTGCTCTTCACGAAAGATGATAAATTAGTTTCTTTCCTTTAAAAGATCCAAGTATTTCAGATGACCTATTTAAACAGTCACAGAATAGATAGTCTAGATGTCATGTAGATTATGGATCTGCTTTAAAGAGCCACAACACATACCCAGTTCCAGACTTAGATGGTTGGTGGGTTCTCTTCACATAGCAGGAGGGCTAGGTGGGCTTTTTGTTGTAGCATGTATCACCTTTTTACCCTCCATGATGATTTTAAATGATTGGCTTTCAGTGGAGAAGGGGATGAGGAGACTTCTTCTGTAGTGGCATCTGTGACACTTCCCTCTGGTTAGAGATGTGATGGAAGGGTTCACTTCTGTTGCACAATCCTCTTTGGCCCCTGCTTCCTTGGCCAGAGGTGGTGTGGGCTTAGCAACACAAAGTACTGCAGAGATGCAGAGAGGCTGATAGCTAAAGTAGACATTGTGCAGGATATTAATCCAAAATACAGTATCTGTCATGCTCATGGTAGTGGTGATATGCTTATTGCCTTGAGCTCCTATGAGCTGGCGGCTTTTCATGCAACACAGATGCTCCTTCTGCTCCAGTTAACGCCCTTTCTTCATAAAATACTGGCTAGCACTATTATTTTGTCTATGTGCCTTTCCACCATTACTACATGCATCTCTGCCTCAGAGATGAGGTGTGCTTACATGTGCTACAGGCCTTTCATTGCCTTTATCTGGCAATCAGAAAGCTTTCTGGTTTTGGCTTATCAGTTTAGAGGCTGGTTTCAGTGGACTGCCTTGTGGAGCAAATAATGGGAGGTGTGAGTACAGCTGGCAGACCAGGTCCTGATTAATTTCACAGAGTTCACTGTGCAAGTATAAGGAGGAGTGTGAGGGTTAAATTACATACAGCTCCATTTCATGGCCCTTTTTCACACCTTGGAGCAACTCTTTGTTGAGGTACAGACTGGAGTTCTCTCATCACAGAACCTTCTGGATATTCTCCATCAAGCAGATCCTCAGAGCTGATGATTATGGATGTCACCAGTAGACCACAGGGATGTTCACAGAGAGGGGTCCATAAAATTTCCAGTTATCAGATCTTAACTACATACAAAAATAGTTTTAATATCATTCAAAATTTCCAAAGCTGCCAAAGAGTAAAATGCTGTCCCTTAGGGCTCCAGGCTTTCTTACACCTAGGAGTCTCTAGCTGACATTTCTAAATTGTATTTTAAATTTCCAGCTTCGTCTGCTCAGTCATCAACTGAAATATGTTCCACCTGGAAAGTGGCAGTGATTGTCCTTGGAGTTTTACTTGGAGTTGCATTAGTGCTGATTTTTCTGATAACATTGTATTACATTTATATGAAGAAAAGATCGGACGCAAATCTGGTTGAACCTAAAGGACTCCTGGGAAATTTTGTCTTCAAGCACATATAATAAAAGTGTTCAGTTTCATTTTCATATTTTGGGTAAGGGGGGAAATTAATATATTTTTCTTAAATTCTATGCTAATTGTGTATGTTAACTTAAGATAACCCTACCCACTCCTTCCCAACATCCACCACCAAATTCCTGAGTGCCTAACAACCTTTAATGAATGAATCATCCTTTTAACATTGCTCTCAGGTATGGAGTGGTGAAATTTCCCTATTGTGCATGTGCTAGAGTGAGGTACAGAAAAACTTCTGTTTGGACTATCAACTATAGCTATTGCAATGATTCCTAACCATTGGGTATGAAGAGTGATATAATCCAAACTACTCAATATTCTCATACTTAGATGACACAGCAAAAGCAGCAACTAATCTTATTACTCATGGCAGGTCACCTAAGCTCACACAGCTGAGCCCAGAGTCATCCCGTGAGGCTTTACACACTTGGGTGATTCACCTCACCTGAGATTTTTATCACCATACGAAGATGCCTCTTTCTCTCCAGTGACTGCAGAATGAGTTCAGGGTAATTAGGGTTCTAGCATATGCAGGTTGGTTAGGAGTCTTTAGAGGAAGAGTGATAGAGCTGGGTTATGTGGGTTTGTTATAGAGCTTTCCGGAGGAGCAGGAGCTTGATCTGGAAGATTCTTAATTCAAGGTTAGTTTCTTTAATTGTTTGGTTATGAAGAAACAACTGCCTTTATGTGAAAGATGTATAGTATGCTAAATACAGGTGTATGTAATTGGACAGCCTTAACATGTTACTAGATACGGGAAGGGAGAAAAAAGGTTAATTTGTGCCAAACTATTTTGCTCATCTATTTTTGCCTGGCAAAAATGGTTGGTTAGGTGAGGGTGTGTCACACAGTGCCATTTTGCCTTGCTTTTGATGATCCCAAAGTCGTGTCTGCTTAAAGCAGTCTGAAGGATCCTGTGGCATTGGACCAGATGTTGTGCTTTCAGGCACTGAAAAGAAATTACCTTTATCTTTTTTCACCCCTCTTAACTGCAGTCCTGATGAGGTTACAGTCTGTTTCTTCTGTGATGTATTTTTTCTGCTTGGGGAATGTTGTTGAACAAATGATAAAGGGCAGTAGACTGATGTGCATGTTTTCAGTAGAATTTATGTATTTCATCTCAAACCAATTCTCTCTGTGTCTGTGTATTTTGTGTGTATGCCTATGCTTAGCACTCATCTTGAGGCCATGGATTCTACTTCGTGAACAGTTTGGGCCTGTTGTGGACTATGTTATGGTTAGTTGACATGGATTAGAGTAAGGAGGCATCTAGAACTGTAGCATGCTATGGGACACAGCAGATAAAGGACCTCAGCAGGAGTGGTGGTGTACAAGCAGCTCTTCTGTCCTCTGGATCCAGGCAGTGTTAATTTTTTTATACCTCCTTTCCTGCATACAGTATGGCTCCTGAGGGAACATTGCTGAGAACCCTAGTTAAGCAGAAGGGTGAAGCCGTCTTATGAGCTGGCCTTACTGTAGAAAGGTTGAGTTAGCTCAGGCTGTATCATCACTCTGATGAGAGAAGTCACATCCAGCCTTGCTCCTCTGTCCTTGGCTTACGGTGTCACTCTGTGAGGCCAATGGGCTGTGCTGGTTGAGAAGTGAAGGCTGTGTGAGTACCTGGGGTGTCTGCACACAAAGTCCTGTTGGTGGCTTATGTTCCTGTCCAGGATATTGTTTATTTTTTTTGCAGGGACCTATGAAAGAGGGGTCTTGCATGACTTGTTCTCCCTTTTCTTCCATGTAGTATCAGCTTGGCTGTCCTTCTGCTCAGGTCTGGGCTATGGAGTCACAGCCCACCTTGCTGTTGAAAAGTCAGTGTGATTAGTACTTGTTAAATTTATTCTATGTGGGTGTTAAATATAGCTAGCTCTGGTGCTATATTCACTGAGCAGTCACCTGACAATGCATTCTGTCAGTAAACACAAGTTATCCAGTGAGCTATTGTTGAAAATATAAATGAGTTCTCTTGCTTCTGTTAATACCATTTTCTTGTTCTTTTTTGTTTGTTTGTTTGGGGTTTTTTTTGGGGGGAGAGTGTTCTACTTTGAGTAGCAGACTATCATTGTTAATAAACCTTTCTGATGTTCATGCAAAATATTGTTGAAATAAAGACCATGTGCAGCAGGCTTGTACTATGGAATCCTGGGACTTGTTTATGCAAAATATATTGAAGCTGTCTGAAGAAAGTTGTATTTTAAATGATTTTCTGAAGAAGTCTTTACAAATAAAATCTTTATTTTAAAGGTTTTGCACTCCAAAGGCATCTACTGTTACGTCATGTAACTCAAAGCCTCCCCTACCTGCAGGAGGGGAGACTGTGGCCACTATCAACAACAGAGCTAACCTTGGTCCAATATGTGGTTACACAGAGGTATGATCTCTCTGGACTAGATTACACAAGAGAAGCCAAATCTAATGGATCTAGCCTATTTTTCCCCTACTCCAACAAAAATCCCTTTACCCCCATGCTGTGGTGCCTGGACTCTGAGAACTCTATAAAAACGAGAGCAGGAGTAGCCAGATCTCCCCTCTTCACAGGTGATTGCTTCCTCGCTTCCAAGCAGCATTCAGACAGGCTTGTGCACACTCCCTGCTCCGAGAGATGCAGACACAGTAAGTGGGACAGGGAAATAAATCAGTCTGCTGGTAAGATACTCAAGGGTATCTAGGCTGGTTCCTGTTGATATCAGTGGGATTTAAGCAGCCCTTTAATCTTTGTGGGTCGGGGTCTATACGACTAATAAAAGGCACTTTGCTTGTTTCAGACTTGATTTTTTCCCTGGAACTGACATTATCCCCCAGAAAAACTTGAGCTGCTCTGGCTTCAAGAGACAGGGGTGAACCAGTGTCTGAACAGCAGAAGTACACAAGTCTGGTTTCCCAGGGGCTGACTTCCTGCATGCTCTATACCCCATCACTGCAGTGACGCACCTTCTCATCAATCTTTTGTAGGCCTCATACTACGGTGGGTGGTTCTGGTCTGTGCTGTTCAAGTTTTTAGCTAGCTTCTAAGTGCTGGTCGCCTAAGCTACTGTGCCCTTCATGCATGTTGTCATCAAGGCTGAGGCCTTAGGAAATACTGTGTTCTGTTCTTACTGAAAGCCATAGTAGTCTGCCAGCTGACTTCCTGGTGAGACTGAGGTCCCAGCCACCCAGCCATCCTCTGGCCTCTGTCATGTCATGTCCCTGGAACTGATGAGACTCAAGTCTTCCATTGTGTTTTAAATAATTTCAATTCTCCACAACTTATAATTCCAGTTGTTGTCAATAACCAAAAGATTTGCTGCAGCTTCATAAGTAAGTTACGAGGCATGATGAAAATTATGGTACTACAAAACCAGGACCATACTCAGCTGTTGCACAGCATTCCCATGGGCATAGGCAGTTTGGGACTGGATCTAGTCATGCCGTGGAAGAGCAGGTTGTGCAGTCACCATCTTCTATCCCATTGGGATTGTGTGGGCTATGCTAGGAATTTCCTTTAGTGCCCTCGTCATTGTAGACTTGTGATGGAGAATGGGAACTGTACCTTCTTTAAAAGGGAGGAGTAAAGCAATAGGACATGCTCTCAGATTGAACAAGAGAGGCCTGGGCAATAGCAGGAATATCATCTCTTGCCTGCTTACCTCCAGCCTGTGAGCCAGGTGCCAGAGGAACAGAAGGACCTGGCTGATAAACACAGGGAAGCCACTGGACCAGAATTTCCCTCTGCTGGATCTACCGTGTGCTGAAATAGACACTGAAGTGAGACACTAAAGCATCTAAAGACAGTCAAATTAGACAAACTATCAAGAAGAGGAGTCCAAGCTGCAGATAATCTAAGCCCAACAGCACAGCAATATGCCTTACCAAAGACTTCAGGATATCCTAATTATATATTGACCAATAAACCAAGGAGTGCATGCATGAACTCAGCATGGCCTGGAAAAATGCAGGGTTTGGGCCTGGGTAGGACCTTGGCAGCTGGTGCCACGAAGCATGCACAAGCTGCGGTGACATCAGCCAGCCAGACAGCCCTTCAGGCCCACATTACCTGCACATGATGTTGCCTGGTTTGACTAGGGACTGCAGCTAGTCATTATGATTGACTTTATAATAAAGGAACTGCTGACATCCGCTTTAAAGTGTAAGAGTGTGGAAATAATCTAGCAATAGAAATATCACCATTGGTAATCCAAGCAGACCTGCATCATTTTTACTTTATGAGAGCTGGGTTGTTCCAAGACATTGCATTCTGGGGACCCAAATCTATATACCTGTTTATCTACTATTAACTGGATCAAGCTTGTGGATCTGCCTGCTGGGAACCTGTTTTCCACTTCATGAGAAGAGTCATACAGCACAGATGCTGCAAAAAGGTTGGATTTAAACATTTTTGTTATATAGACATGTCCATTTACCAATTGTTTCTAGTGTTAAATGGTTCTTTTAAGGGCTCAGTTTCCAAATATTTGAGAAATTTAAGGCTGTGCTCAACTTGCAGTTAGAAAATTTGCAGTGAGAAACTGGGATCTGGCCAGCTCACATCCACTTGGCTGTTTCAGGGCCCCAGTTAGAAGTTTGCCCTGAGCAGCTGAAGCATATTTGTGCTGTAGGTCACATCTCTCTTCAATTACTCTTGCTGCTGGGGGACACCTGATCTTCCATGGTCAAATATACGTGAAATTGTGCTAGAAACTGCAGCAATAATTAATATTTTAGTTCAGAGAAACACAAGCTTTTGTTAATTGCCATGTTCTAAGCTCACCATGATTCTGTGCTGGTGTTGTTTAACCCCAGCCAGCATCTAAGCCCCACACAGCTACTTACTTGCTTTCCCCTCGTGAGATGGGGAAGAGAATCTGAAGGGTAGAAGTGAGAACACTCCTGGGTTGAGATGAAGACAGTTTAATAGGTAAAGCAAAACAAGGAATTCATTCACAATGTCCCATTGTCAGGCAGCTGTTCAGTCACCTCCAGGGGAGCAGGGCTCCATCACAGGTAATGTTTACTTGGGAAGAAAAGCACCATCACTCTGGACATCCTCCTCTTCCTTCTTCCCCCAGCTTTACACGCTGAGCATGAGTCCGTATGGTCTGGGATATCCCTTGGGTCAGTTGGGGTCAGCTGTACTGGCTGTGTAACCTCCCAGCTCCCTTGTGCACCCCGAGCCCCCACTGGTGGGATGCTGTGAGGAGCAGGAAAGGCCTTGGCTCTGTGTAAGCAACTGCTCTGCAGCAACTAAAACATCCCAGTGTTATCAACACTGTTTCCAGCACAAATCTAAAACAGCCCGTAACAGCTGCTATTAGAAGAATTAACTCTACCAAAGCCAAAACCAGCACAGCTGGCAGCAACATTAGTGCAGATTAGGCAGGGTTATGAACAACTCAGGATGCTTTTAGCAAGACATGGTCCTGTAGGGGTTTGGACCATTGCCTACACGACCACTTAAGTCACTGAAGAGAAGTTCAGCTCACTTCTGCAGTTCTGTGCTATACCAGCTCGGTTCGAGTTGTTGCAGTAAGCACAGCTGTGTGATTGCACAGCAGATGCTCAGTCAAGGAAAAAAAAATCTAGAGTTAATCAGAAAAGGGTGTGAGTGTGTGTGGGCAGACTCCAAAGCTGCTTTAGTGGTAATTATTCCCTCTCCTCCACGTCCGACTTCATAAACAAAGGGTTTTTTAATGACAAGACTGCATGAATGTAACATTACATCCGACTTCCAAAATGTTGTTAATACCTTTATTAGACATGCATGGAAACTAGCCGTTCATGAAGGCATCAGATCAAGAAGATGCTGCACTGTGCAGCAGCAGCCACCAGATGGTGCTCCCTGTACCCGTATCAGCTGCTCCAGCACTTCTTTGAACTGAATATTCACTATTTTCCGAATTTTTGGCTGGCTGTCGGACAGGGCAGCCTCGAAACTCACTTCCCTTTCAACGGCCTTTGCAATGCTAAAGTGCACTCCGTTCCTATCCTAAAGGCGTGAAGTGACATGGAGCAAAGAGGTACTGGACAGGGAGTAGGAGCTTTTGCTGCCTGCAGGTAACCCTGGTTGTGGCCCTGGCTGCAGACTCTGTCACAGGCACAAAGAACCATGCAGCTCTAGTTACACATGCCGTTGAGCTCACGGGTGAATTACAGTCAAAAAAGGAAGGGATAAAGGTGTCTGTGGGAACATCAGAGTGATCCTACCTGTCCCTTTGAGTGCCTAAATATCAGCTTAAAGCATAGCCCTGAACTCTGTAAAAACACTTGAAGAAAAAGGTTTTGTTTCCTTCATGCTTTCCTCTTCATTCCAAGGCCAGGCTGGATGGGGCTTTGAGCAATCTGGTCTAGCGGAAGGTGTCCCTGCCCATGGCAGGTTGGTTGGAACTGGATGAGCTTTAAGGTCCCTTCCAACCCAAACTATTCTATGATTCTGTGATTCTGTTTGGTTTTGTATGTTCTGGGTTGTTGCAAGGTAAAGTGAGAACAACAGCAACACATGAAGCCAGTGCAGCAGTCAGGGATCAATGAGCAGTCACTTGCAGCTTGAGGCAAGGGACTGATGTGTTTGGACTTTTCCACTGCTGTTGTGGCAATGCAAATCACCACCTTCTTGTCACTGTAATCCAGTCTTGATAGCACCTCCTAAACTTGTATTTATCTGATTGCAACAATGAACATCCTATTCTTCTGATTAAAAGGTTAATTGGACATCAAGTGCATTCAAAATCCTAATTTGATTTCTCTTTTCACATTCATATGGGTTATGCAGTTTATGGACTCTTCATCTCTCCAGCTACTCCTTGTGGAGATTGTTACACTGCATTCACAGAATCAATTACTTAAGGAAATTAATATTAAAAAACCCCACAATTTTATGAGCATGGACAAATTATCTGTGTAAAAAACAACCTATCAATCAAAAATGTAATTAAATATTAGCTCTCAGCTAATTAAAAAATGTCATATTTCAACTGTCATTTTCCTTAACTATCACTAAGGTGATTTCACATGTCTAATTATTCCTCTTGTCTAAGGAAATGGATAGCTGCAGAGCGCCAGCTAGGAGTGAGCTTTCTTCCTCTTGAGTATCACATACAAAAGGCTGAGCACTGTGCCATTTGGGTTTAAATCC
Source organism: Lathamus discolor (assembly GCF_037157495.1). Lineage (NCBI taxonomy): Eukaryota > Metazoa > Chordata > Aves > Psittaciformes > Psittacidae > Lathamus > Lathamus discolor. The sequence continues at coordinate 35,052,945 of NC_088887.1, forward strand.
TAATTAGTGTTTAAGGAAAAGATCCTTTTCCTTTACTTCTGCTGAAAGGTGTCTAAATCTGTGTCTGGTACTCACTGAAGTCATGCTTGAATAAGGAAATAAGAATTCATGATCGGTAATACATAGCAACAGGAGGCTATCTGCTTGCCTCAGGCTAGTCACTGCTGTTTCAGTCCATAGGGAAGTAATGTGCTATGGCTATCCCTATAGCCATGTGCTAGTTAGTGAACAGGAACAAAGGGATGGGTGGTATAATCTCTCGTCCCTCCTTTCTGTCCTTCCAGAAGAAGTGGTGGGGACTGGGGCTGCCACGTAGCAGGTCTGTCTGGGAGGAAGGAGCCCTCCCTGCAGGAACCACAGCTTTGTCCCTTCTCAGAGATGCAGCTGTATTTGCTGTGTGACATTGTGACAGGGATGAAGCCATTTGTCTTGCCTTGGGCTGGCGTCTGTTGTCAGCAGAGAAAAATGAGCACCTTCAGGACATGATTCATCTGCCTTGTTTTAGATGTCTACTTCAGATAAGATGAAATCACCCAGAAATGTCTGTTTCTCTCCACTGAAGGCAACATAGAGCAACATTGATTCATCGATACCTATACTGTAAAGCAGCTGCAGGTGCTCAGAAGAAACCTCCCTCCACAACTTTCATGCTTTGGAAGAAGTTAACAACTTTGTCCATCATCCCAACATCTAGTGACGTGGGTCGGCAGATCTATGGCATTACAGGCTTGGGCAGGGCATTATACTGGGTCTTGGTGAAAAGGCAGTAATTTTTGCAAGCATTGGGAGTTCAGCAGCAGCAGCAGCTAACTGGGAGCCTGTGTCTCTGCAAGCACACAGTTGGAACAAAAGTTTTTTCTCTCTTTTCCAGGATTTCGTCAATAATGGCCCATAAGGTTTACTTACTGCAGCAACCTTCAAGACTGGTGCCTTTCGTCCCCGCTTCAAGTATAACCAGGATGGAGGTCTCAATAACAAGACTTTGGCCTTTGAGGAAGATATCCCTCATGTCTTTCCATCCTGTATCCCTCTCAGCAGAATGCATCTTGACCCCAACTTGCACGTTAGAGAAGATGTACAGCAGTGGCACAAATGCAGTATTGCACAAGCCCTTGTCTCTGTCGCAGTGCTGCTGTCTCCACTCTGATGCAGCCTGCATGTAGAGCTGCAGCCAGACCATGTGTATCAGCAAACACTGGGCAACCCCAGACCCAAAAAAGGTATGTGTGTGTGCAGGTTATGCAGGAGGAGTAAGGAAGACACTAAGAAATGGATTAATGCAAAGACAAGCTGATAATTCCTTTAATGCTAACTTGTCAGTGTACTGGTAGAGCTAAGGAAACTAGTTAAGGACAGTTGTGATTGCTTTACTACTTTACAACAGATCACTGCCAAGCCTTGTAAACTCATTGTGCCTACTGCATGGGGTACTCAGAGCAGTGAGAAAGCAGGGATGTGTTATTACCGTGCAACCCTGACAAGGAGATGCCTGTTCTGACTCTTGCTGCTAGGAACCTGCCTTGGACAGGCAATCTGGCAGCAGCAGATGTCTCAAGCAGTAGCGTGACAGAAACCAAATAAACTCCTCCTCCTCTTCTTTTGTATGGTCTCTAAGCCTTGTGGTTGGCCTGTTTCTAATAATGAGTGTGGTCACACTGGTCTGTGAACAATTTCTTCAATTCTAGCAAAAATTGCTGAAAAATATAGTTAGAAGAGAGTGAGCTTGAAGTTTATGCTATGCTTGAAAATTCCCTTTTCCCTGAGTTGCTCAGTCTTGTGCTAGGAACTGGCTTCTGCTTCACTACAACTCTGTATTTGCTGGGCTGTCCTTAATGCCTTTTGAACACAATGGTGCAAACGTGTGCAAGGTATATTTACAGTTCACTTAAAGGAAAGTATGGTCTAAGCTGTCACTGCCAAAAAAAACCTCGCAAAGGAAGCTCTTGGGTCACTGTAAAGGATAATCTGATTTTTATTCTGCTTGTGCAATGTCAGAAGTGATTGATATCTTAAATATGAGGAAATGGAGTTTCCTGCTTTGTCCTACAGCTTGTATCGCAATTGTCTCTGTCTCATTTTCTTTTATCAAATAATCTGTCCATGGGTAGCTGGGAGCAGTCTCCCTTTCATTCTCAACTTTGTACAACGCAGTTTGCAATTATTTCATGATGACTTTAATTAGCCTGTCTTTTATTAAGGTTATAAGCACCACGTTTAGTGATTTATTTTTTTAGTTGACTACTCAGCTCTTAAAAGAGCTGGGGGAGTTAAGGGGCTTAAAAGAGAATGAAATGGCTACTCAATTCTGGAATTACCTCTGACACAGACTCAGAGTACACAACTAGATGTCATTTTTTCAGACCAAAAGCATTGCACTGGAAAACTGCCAAAGCTAAAAGGCTCTGCAGGATCCCGCTTGTTTTCCTGTCAGCTTGCTCAGACTCTGGCCAGGGAGGCTGCAATCTACTGTGCCATGACTTCCCTGAAGGCTCCTTTCCCTAACACTCCTCTTCACCTTCCTTTCCCAACAAAAATCTAGTAGGCTGCTACAAAACATAAAGTATATCTTGAATAAAATGACTCTGAGACATATCCATCCACTCTAGGGTTACTTTGTCATGCCATAAAATCATGGAATCACAGAATGGTTTGGGTTGGAAGGGACCATAAAGCTCATCCAGTTCCAACCTCTGTGCTATGGGTAGGGACACCTCCCACTAGATCAAGCTGCTCAAAGACCTGTCCAGCCTGTCCTTGAACACTTCCAGGAATGGGGCAGCCACAGCTTCTCTGGGCAACCTGTGCCAGTGCCTCATCACCCTCACAGGGAAGAATTTTTTCCTTATCTCCCCTCTTAAGGCATAAAGCCATTCCCCCTTGTCCTGTCACTACATGTCCTTGTAGTCATCCTTTTAGAGAAGTAAAAATCTCTAATGTCCCTCAGGTCTGTCCTCTTCTATGCAGAAAAGTTATCTAAGCTGAGTTTGAGGAATTGCTGTGTTAGTTTGTGATGTCCAGGTATGTGGTCTTGCCCTTAACGACACAGCCTGCTTCCACTGAACAGATGTTATACCAGAAGCATATGCATGCATAGTTGCAAGGAGCTTCTCACCAGGGCTGCTCTACATCTGGGAACTCCAGCTGTTCACAGTGCATGCACAGATGATGAGGAAAGTAGATCTGAATGGTTCAAAATAGAAAAAGGAAACAGGGGTGTTAGTGTCCATGCACTACAACGGTTCAAAACAGAAAAAGGAAACAGAGGTGTTAGTGTCCATGCACTACACTGAGTGTACCTTGGTGGAAATGAAAGTAGAAAGACTTTAACATGGGAGACATGCTGTATTCTGCAGCTGTTGGTAGTGAACCACCCCTGGAATGTTTAAAAGTACTGATTTGGTAACATTTAAAAGCATTATGCCCAATGTAGAGTAGCTAGATACTTTCTTTCTCACTGGACTGGAAGCCAGTGTTTGCTGTGGGACCGCTGATAACAGTCTGCCTGTTTACAAGTAAGTCAACAACAGAAGAGTCCCAGTAGTGCTCCACATATGGGACAGATCCACTGTAAACGTGACATGATTCATAAAAGTGCAGAAAATAGCAGAGTAATTTAACGAAATTTGGAAAGAAGCTGCATGGTGTAAATCAATGAAGACAAAGAAGTATTTTTCAGGCCCTTAGGATGGAAAATAATGCTACATAGCACTTGCTGGCACTAAACTGCTAAATCATTGGCCTGGATTACTTGCAGTTGTGATTCCTAAAAATATCTCTACAGAGAACCTTGACCATGTTGAATAAAATTTGGAGTCCTGGGGAAATGTCATTATTCCTAAAGATGTTGCACCAGAAACAGAATAGGCTGGAGCAAAGGCTGGATGAGGTTGGGGTCTGTGACACCAGCTCACGGCACAGTAATGAAATGGCTTTAATAATGAACTACAGTATCAAACAAGATGCACAATGCCATGCACTGAGAAGACTATCCTTTTCTGTGAGGAGGTACGAGCCTGATTTATGAAAATATATGCATGTTCACAAGTGACAGAGCTACATTCTTGTGAGGTTTGACTTAGTGTCCTATAACAATCTGTCCAATACCATAAAATAAATAGTTTAGCAACTGGTAAACTAGCATACCCCAAAGCAGTTATCACTGGGGAAGCTTCTAATGGGCATGTTTTGATTAAGATTGCACTGGAGATAGTGTTAGGCCTGAAGTGATTAAATATTTGCATCGGTGATTCAGCAATAAATATAACTCCTCCACTGATTAAGGTGTGTGACTTATGCAGAATGGTAAACAAAGAGGCTAGAACTGTTGCATGCAATGATCTTGACTTCTTGATAAGCTTGACTCATGTGAAATGTATTTAAGTAGCTGACTGCACAGATACACTTTTGGGAGCAAAGAGTGAAGGTCATGCCTACAGAATAGGATGCTGTATCCCAGCAGAAATGGACCCAGAACAGGATCTGGCAACTGAAAGATAAGCAAACCAGCATGAGCTCCCACAGTTTCACTGTGGCCAAGAAAGGTTAATGAGATGTTTGAATTAGCAGTGCATAAGCGGGGCATAAGTAAGGTAATGTTAACACTGAACATGGCATTAGTGGGGTCAACACTGGAATGCTACATCAAGTTTTGGTATCAACTACTCTACGGAGAAGCTGAAAAGGTATAAAAAAAGACCCAAAAATGGTTAGATGGCAGCTGCCTTACAGAGAGCCTTAAACAGTTCAGTGTGTGTAGCTTATCAAAAAGATTTGATAAAACTTTTCATGTCCAAGTACATGCCCTTCTTGGGACCAGGGGATGGAAAAGTACCAAACTGTAAAGGGCTTATTAACCTGGTTAATTACACATGTAAATAAATAGATGAGAAGTGGAGTATACATGTAAATACTCTACAAATGATTTTACAGCAAATGAAAACGTGGTGGAATAAACTATCAAAGGTAACTTTGCCCTTCCTTGATTTGGTATTTTCAAATAAAGCTAGAATACCTGTACAGAAGAGAGCTGAACATTACCAACTCCCATACAGGGTAATGGAGACTGGCTGAAGGGCTGGTGACATATGACGGACCAGACTAGCAGGTATGGCCTCTTAGTCTGACATGTATCAACTTGTCAATGGCCAAATATGTATGAATTAGGAAAGGCTCACCATGAAAGGCTTTCATGTCAGGTCTGTAGACTGACTACGTAAGTCAGGTGCTACTGAAGGCTGTGGCTGTGAGGTTTGTGATGGTGCCAAATTATTTGCAGGGTTACCAGTGCACCAGTCTCAAACCTCTGTGAGCTGTGCCAGGGACTCCTAGGAGCTCATCTCTCCAAGCTGACAGACTGTCACTCTGATAACCATGACAAATTTGTATGTAGTTCAGGGCCTGCAATTTAGCTCCCTCATGGGTAATGACAGCTCTGCTTCCTCAGGAGCCTTCCGGTGCCCAGGCACTTTTCGCAGAGTGCACTGCACTTATTTCTTGTTTCTAGATGTATTTTTGGACAAAAGCATTGCCAAGTACATGTAACAAGCAAACAAGCATGCACTAAGCTTATGAGCTCCTGCCATACTCCTTTCTGCATGTAATCCTAATTGGATGATATAAGTGTGTTGTTGCTTTTTCCTCTCTCAGTCTCATGTGGGCTACTGGAAGGAGGGAGTGGGACAGCTTTTTCAATGCCTTGTTAGTAACTATACAGCTTCGACAGGGTTTGTAGCTTTCTTCCCCTGAGCTAAAGGAGAACATGCAACTTCTCTATGTGACTAACAGGCTCATTTTGTTACCTAGGAATCATGGTCATTATCTCCCAGGAATTTCAGTGCTGCAGGAAATAAATGTAATACAGCTGCAGGGAGCACCAAAGGAGGCTCATGTCACTCATAAAGTGAACTTTGAGATGTGCCAGATGGCATGGTCAAGTGGAATAATTGGGGTTTCTTTGCTGAGTCTCATATCTCTCAGAAAGAGTCTAAAAACCCACATCTTCTGCACTTCTGCTGCCAGTCATGTACAAAACCACCTGAGGCAGACAGGGTTGGGAAAAGGACTCTTTTTCCTTATGATGTAGATAGTTACAGTGTTTTTCTGGCAGGCACAGTAACTGCTCTGCCTAACCTGGAGCAGGTGGCTTTATTCAGTCCCCTGTCCTCTATAGAAGAGCTGTGTCTCCTGGGGTGAAACTCCACACAGAAACAGAGGAGAGGGGGCATTCACAACCCTTCCCCAGCTGGTGTAGTTGTTTTTTCAAATCAGAACAACTGCAAGGGGAAAGATACCCAATGCTTTCCCCATAGAATACTTAACTTCAGCTAAACTGCAGCTAAAACTGGTCAGAAATAGGTTGGTGTTTTGCTTGAATTTCTTGCCTTTGGATCCCAGAAGAGGGATGTTTGAGCACCCAAATGTAAAAAACTGACAAAATCTCAGGGAAAATAAACAGGTGAGACCTCTTGTGTTATTCCTGGAAATGTTACTTGAAAACAAAAATGGCATAAGAACACAGCTTAGGTGGTCTCTGTCTCTATAACACTGACCATGGCTATTCGAAGTTAGGTATCTTGAGCCCTCCCCAGTTGATAGGGAAGCCAAGATGAATTCAGAATCCATTCCAAAGCAAGGTAAATATTCAAGGAAAGACTGAATTTTCTTTTGGGTATGCCCATTTCCACTGACTGAAAGAGACTTTGCATGACTAGCTTTGATTCCAATTTTCTAGGCAGCTAAAATTAGAGACAAATCCCACCCATTATACAGAGTATACCTAACCTGAAAGGAATGACTGATTATGTTCTTCAATATTAAAGAGATCCGAAGGCAGATCTGTTTAAACTGACTGATCACATTCTGCTCAAATAGCGTTACGTGAATATTTCCAGTTTAGCAAGGGATATATTAGTGTCATGTACAAGAAGACATGACAAAATTGAGAGGGGTTATAACTGTTGTTCCAACAAATATGGAAGGGGAACAACAGGGAGAAGAAAAATGTGATCTAAGTCAGAGATTTAATGTATTTTAGTAAGACGCTTCTTCAAATTTCCAGTCATTGCCAAAAATACTGGGATATACTTTTTAGTTGGAGACTGGGTGCAAAGCTGCTAATAACTTTGTAGTAGTAAAGAAAAGTTCAATATGTCACTGGTGATTTGTTTGATGTATCACCTGAAAGTCATATATATGTTGGTGTCTTACAAGTTCAATACATGGGAACCTGAACAGAGAACAGTATTTCTTTAGTTAAAATAATTATATTCCAGTAACATACTGATTTTCTTCCCCTTGATGCTTTCCTTTCCTGTGTCCTTTCTTTTTAAAGCACAATGCAGGCTCATGGCTGCCAGAACCCAGCCTTTCTCAGAATCAGACCATAATTTTTTTTCAACTTCATCTTTAGGCTGTTCAAACCTTCCAATATCCTTTCTGCTCCTATTCCACTAAACCTACGGAAATAACTGGGATAGAGCATGAAAAGAGAGAAATTATATTTCAGAAACCATCCAAAACAGTGTATATTTTCAAATGGCAAAGTGACACTCCATTTGGGATAAATTGTTGTTGCTGGGGCTTTATTTAAATCAGTAATTGTCTGAGCGTTTCACAGTGGGATGTGTTTCTTTGTGTTCTCTGATCCTTCAACTTTTTAGGTAGACTTAGAAGCACAATTCTGAAATGAAAACCCCAAATGTTTTTCTTTTATAAACGTTTGTGTTTTTTGTTTTTTTTTTCCTAAGAACAGGACATGATTGTCAAAAGCTCCTTAAATCTTTTCCCTAGAATTCCTTCAGCTCTGCCCAGACCAGCATAAATTAACGGCAAGTTGCAAACAGTTAAAACCAAGGTTTTGTTGTGGTTCGTGGTGGTTTGGTCTTTTATGAACACTCCATCTAAAACATTTTGCCTTCAATAGTTGAGACTTTCTTTTTCTCATCTGCCTCTTCAACACTTCTCAGTTGAACTTTTCCTACATGTAGCATCTCAGCAGTTATGTCCATGCTGGCTTCTCCATTTCCCCAGGCTACTTCTATGAACTAGTTCTTGTACAGAGGCACCAGAGTTATCAGTACTGCATTGAAATGCCTCCCCTGGCTGTGCTGTAAATCTGCTGTCCCCTGCCACTGATGAGTTTCCACTTCACCGTGCCCTTCCCCAGTGCATTTCTGCTTGCAGTGGATGTCCTTTTTCTTTCCTGTGGTCTGTATCAGTCTACTGCTTGCAATGCTTACCCTGCTGTAAAGCTTGGAAGCTACTACTATTTCCTATTCTATTTTAAGAGTCAGAGTTTTGTGCCTGCCTGCTTGTCCTCACCTTCATTTGCAGCTTCTCTCTTTTTTTTTTTTTTTTTTTTTTTGTCCTGGATTTTTTTAACGTGGTTTTATATCTTAAAAAAAAAATAATTATTATTATTCTTTTTTTCCCTTTTTTTTTTTTTTTCCAGAGTTGTCTTCTTGATATTTTTGTCTGCAGGGACTAGGGGATCACTGGTAAAGTTAATGGAAGAGTTAATGAGGGAATGTAGGAATGCAGGAGACTGCTATTTTTATCATGCTTCGTCTTATGTAATCATTTTTTGCCTGTGCGGTATCAAAATAGATACCAAACAGAACTTGGTTTCTGAGAAACCTGTTTTATGTCTCAGTTTTTCACACACAGCTCCCTTAGATACTGATACTGTGGCCACCCTGGAAAAGTAAGTCCTCAGGATCTGATCATGCATTCTCGCTCAGGAAAAATTCTCATGGAAGGTGACAGGAACGGTGCTAGAGGCTGCAGGGTCGAGCCATCACTTGTCTTCGTATCATGCCCAGTTTCTACGCCTCTGTGACACTTCATACATTGAAAGGTAGCTCTCAGATACACCGTTAAAAGAAGTATGGTAAATAGATGGTTGAGCCCATGCTACTTCAGCCATGACATTGATAGAGAAACTGTCAATTCATTCATCAGGGGCACACAATGTCTCATGAACTTGGAGCAATGCTCCTCTTTGCATGCTGCTGGGCTGTGAACGAGGGGCGGTCGGTAACGTGACTGAGCTGGTGGCATGGGAGCCCAGGTGGGCAGCGCAAGCAGCCCTGCAGCTGACAGGCAGTGCATGCCTTCCTGTGAAAGGCTGGGCTGGGAAAGGCACAGCCTTTAGCGCTGTAAGCTGCTTACAGATGGAGCGAAAACTTTTGTTTGTGCAGCAGATTTCGGTACTGTGTGTTTGAGTTTCGTTACAGCCTCTATGTTGTTTTCCTTACTTCGTCCTAAGCCTTTACGAAGTTAAAACAGAGGATAATAAGCATCGTGCTGGATCGGTATCACACATTCACTAAGATCAGAGTATCTCTTGCTCTCTGTATCTTGTTCCATCTCACAGTTAAAATAAATGATATCTTTAAGCAGTTTATTTTACTCTGTAAATGCCTTAAATGTACACAGCTGTACAGGACAAGGGGAAATGGCTTTAAAGTGAAAGAGGGTAGATCTAGATTAGATATTAGGAAGAAATTCTTCACTTATGAGTGTGCTGAAACACTGGAACAGGTTATCCAGGGAAGTTGTGGCTGCCCCAACCTTGGAAATGTTTAAGGACATGTTGGACAGGACCTGGAGCAACCCGGTCTAGTGGGAGGTGTCCCTGCCCATAGCATGAGGGTGGAACTAGATGATCTTTAATGTCCCTTCCAACCCAAACCATTCTGTTGATTCTATTTCACAGCCTTTTTCAGGTCCTGTAGGGAGATAATGCAGCCTTCTCAATGTTTCTAAGGGAAAATAAGTAAGACAAACTTGAACAAATTTTAGATGCTATCGACACATCCTCCAAATCAAGTTAATTAAAACCCCGGACCCTCACTGGAAGACTGCTTCATAATTTCTTTCTAACATTAAGACAGAATTGCATTTCAAATTTCTTCACAAACACAGTTCAAGCCTTCAGTGAGTATGTTCCTATCTGTGTTTGGCCTGGTACTCCAGAGCAGGTAGATGCTGAAAGAAGAGACAAAATCAGCTGTAGGCTGGGTGAGTATCAGCGTGACACCTAATATAAGCCAGCCTGAGTTTAAGTTCTTCGAGTATCCATCTACCGGCCATTCTCAGGAGGGTGGGTACTGTGGGAGAAGGACTCTTATCTGACCCGGCATAGATGTTCTGTGCAGCAGTTGCCTCCCTGCAGTGCTGTGCCTCCTGCAGTAAACACCCCTCCACAGCTCAGCAAGGATAAAACATTTGACTACCTTCCAGGGGCTTTGTGAAGATTACCTCTGTTTACAATGCTAAACGAGCACCAACCATTATAGCAAGCCCCCTGGTTAGCAGAGATTATGAACTCGTGTAAAACATTCGGTAGGCACCTGGAATCCTGCTCTTGGACCCCTGCTATAATTTATCACCTCTTCCTACTGCTTCCTGGGGAATAGAGAGGGAGCCATCAGCACACACCAAAAACCGGCCCAGCAGGTATGTAACTTCTCAGGCACTTCAGGCAATTGGCGGCTCTTCCATTATCTGGCTTCTTGGTGAACTGGCTGGGCAGAGCTTCCTGCCACTGGCTTGCATGGCTCATGAATCTAATGTCACAACCTCATCGTGGATCTAAATTCGAGTCGGCAGCGCTAGAACAACCCTAACAGCAGGTGAACAGAACCCACTGCACCTCATAAACGTGGGGTTTAGGCTCCATCTTTGCATGACCATGCTGAAATGCAGGTGTTTGATTTCATGGGAAAACGAATGAAGATGGAAACTCAGTGAGAACCTTCATTCTGTTTCTGAACCCAACAGCTTATAAATCAATGGCATGCAAGTCCCAGGGCCAGAAGAGCCATCTCCTCCTCATGCGGGCAGGATGGCACAAGACAACACCAGAAGGTGCCTCGACTCCCCATTTCCTCGGGGAACGCCACCGCGCATCCCCTCCGAGAGGCCATGAGGAAGCCGGGCCAGGACCTGTGCTGGTTACGGGTGTGGAGGCAGCGCCGGCAGCCCTCCCTAGTGGTGTCCGGGCGAGCGCTCCTCGCCCGCAGTCCCCTGCGGAAGCGTCTGCCGCCTGTTTGGGCAGAGGGACGGTGACGGCCCTGGCCCCCCGCGGAGGGGCCCCTGCGGGCTGGGCCCCCCGATACCGCTCCGCCAGCTCTCTGCAGCCTCGCAGCAGCGACCGGGGGGCGGGCAGCCCCGGGCGGAGGCGGCCCCAGCGGGAGGGGAGGCCGCTCCCTCCCTGCCCGCCTGCCTCCCGCAGCCACTCCGGGCGGAGAGGCGGCACTCGAGGGCTCGGCGCGGCGGCGGCTTAGAGCTGGAGCAGCAGCCAGCGGCCGGGCGGGCAGCGTGGCACATGGCATGTCTGATGGCGGCTTTCTCCCTGGGCACCGCTTTGGTAAGGCGCGCCCTGCCCTCCCTGCCTACCTCCGCGGGGTGCTGCGCGGCCGCGGCGGGCGAGGTGCGGGGCTGGGGGGACAAGGAGCGAGGGCTCCGCGGGTAATGTCCCACTGTTCCTGAGGGACAACCGGGGCTGGTCGGTGGTCCCGGGGCTGCGTCCCGGTGCGGGGTGCGGGGTGCGAGGCAGCCCCCGTTTGGCGGCGGGCAGCGTGAGGGGACGGCGGCGCTTGACCGCTAGTTACCTCAGTGCTGTCGCTAAGACGGGGGGATTAGCATGCTGCTCCGAGCATGCTCCTTGCGCTGCTGCGCCCGTCGTGTTTAAAACAGATTTGCGGAGGGACCGTAACCTTTGCATAACAGCCGGGGCGGCATGAGGCAAGGAGCGGGCCGAGCCGGCGGGACCGTCCTGCCCGGTGGGGCCGTGGGGCCTTGCACGGTGGGCGCCGGGAAGTGGTTCAGTTCCTTAGCGGCAGAGTAAAACTATAGGGGAAGTAAACCTGTACGAAAGCGGCTGGGGTGTGAGCGTAGTTCTTGAGAGCGTAGCGCTCTCCGTGTCTGATGCGCAGGGGGGTTCAAGTGGGTACCAGTTTGAAGGGTTTGTTGGTGTTAGCCCGTGTGGGGAGGGAATTGGGGTGTGCTTGATGAGTTAGTTACACAGGGCTTGGGTAAGTCTGTGGCTGTCGTATCCATGGGGGTTGCCCATCTCTTCGCAAACAAAGATGATCCCGTGACTGGGAGCTGCTTCTGCCACCCCAGGCCCTGGGAGGATCCTCACCCCCGGCCGGTGATCCCTGGAGAAAGCAGGCTTGTGACCAAGGACTGGGAGGACTGTCACTGAAAACAGGCATTCCAGTCTGCCAGTGATTGAAATGGTTTGTTTTATGTGCCCAGAATAAAAGTCTCTGGCTTCATACTGCCAGATGAATAAGTAGGCGGACAAGGACTTTGTCCAAAGGATATTTCTATATGAATTGATTTGAACTAGAGAAACTCTGACCGTCACCTGGATGCCCAAGGTGACTGGCTCACTGAGACTTGTTCTTTTGGATATTCCCTTTGATGTGTGAAGTGGTTCTTCTGAACCAAACAGCTTATGAGTGACAAACCTTGAAAGCATTCAGGAAAGAATACTGCTAACTCATCTTCTCTTATTTTTTAGGGAAGAGGGAGGTTCCTCTACTTTAATTGTTCAGTTCTAGGATGTTTTACATTACTCTTGTTATGTTCAAATTACATAGCATTATAGTCAGCTCTGTAAGAAATCGGGAGTAAGTGTTACTGAATACCTGACCTTTAAGTAAGTTCAGGGCATGATTAAAATCTCTTGAGAAAATGAAGTAAGCAGAGCTGGTTTTAACATCCAGAACCTGGGGCATGTGCATGGAGAGCAAGACAACCCTCGCTATGTAGTGGTTATTTAGGGCTACTTTTAAAATATTTTCCATCAGTGATTATGTAGGACTTTTCTTTTAATATTTTTCATCTGCATTCATGTCAAGTGACTGATCTGAGCAGCACTGTTTTTACAACATAAAGGGAAAGAACAGTAACCGTGACAGAGGATGAAACTGGCACAGAGAAAAGGGGGCAATGTGACTTCTCTGTGGCATTGGAGGATAAGTAGGGGGAGACGGTGGCTTGACCTACAGCTCTCTGTTTGGAGGTATTCCAACACTAATGCCTTGAAAAGTAGTGCACCTCATAGGTTTTCCAACAGTTAACCTTTGGGGACATGTAGGTTATTGGGCAGATGTGACAGCATGGGAAGCCTAGCACAAAAAAAAAGTCTTCTCCAATACAGATCTACATTAAAAATACTAGTATTTTCTAATAAACAACTGTGCAGATGTTGGGCCCTGCTTAGGACATACTCCAAACAATAGATGACAGCAAACAGCCTAACTCCTCAAACTTGTGTTTAGCTGAAGAAAATTCACTATTGTTTCACTTTTGGCTTTGTACACAGCCTCTTGATATTGGTGCAAGGTGCCTGTGCAGGTGAAAGTAATAGAAAAAGTTCAAATTTTGTGTGCATAATAGAAGAGAAAGGCAGGCTGCAGGCCATCATCATGGTCAGGAGAAGAGGGGAAAGAGATTCAGTCCAAAAAATGCCAAGTGGAATTACACTGAGTGCTACAATGGGCAAAGTGTAGTAAGAAGTATGGCTGTAAGCATGGAGCATTGACCTTACAATGTCAACAGTGCAAGTACTTTAGCAAGGTTTAATATGTTTATGTAGCTGATAAGATTTCCATTAGGAATCACTGTCAAGCTAGGAAAGCGTGCAAGGATTTTGGGTGGAAAGCATTGTGCTTTTCTAACAGACGTCTAGGAAAGAAGTACTGTTCGAGGCTGCAAAGTCTCCAGAACTATCAGTGCAGGAGCAAATAAGGCACAAAATCATACATTTTAAAATTCACAGAAATATAGCTTGTGCAGCTTCACATTTAGGGAACTACATGCCGATCTAAAGGAATGGCAGCTCTTAGACTTTTTGAGTGGTTGTCTTTTGAAATGTCTCCACAAATAATTGTTTGGCAGCTCCCTTCCCCCTTCAGCTCTGTCCCAATACAAGCCCTGGAATCAGAGTACCTAGAACCAAATTCTTTTGGGTGCATGAGAAACCAAACACAATGGGGACTGAACTTATAAATGTATTACTCTGGTGCAAGAGCTACTCTGTTCTGACGATACTAATGTGCTTTGTATACACCCTTTGAGGGGTAACTGGTGCTAAAGGAACTGCCCTTTGTGTGCTGCTGAATGCGAGAGCTCTTTTACCTCTTCTGTCAAGACACTGGCAGAACAAACAGATTATTTTTTGTTTCCCCTTTCACCTTTCAGTGCATTACTGTGCTGGATTCTTGTGTTACTTAAGTAATAATTCTTCTAGTGCAGAAGGTTTGGAAACACGTTCCTAAACAAAAGTCTGTGAACTTTGTCCATTCTCCAACTTCTCTCTAGAACGGCAGCAATTCTGCTTGTACCATGGCTGAGCCAAAGTCGGTGTGTGTTTCGGTGGATGAAGTAGTGTCCAATGGCACAGATAACCAAGACATTCGACTGATGAATGGACATTTTAAAAAAGTGGACAGTACTCTGACAGAAGCTCATCGTTTCTCCTACCTACCCCGAAGACCAGCTGTGAATATTGAGTTTAAAGAACTGTCATACTCTATCCAAGAAGGGCCATGGTGGAGAAAGAAAGGTGAGGAAAATGTAATGTTTTGGCTAACAGATAAACATTATTGCCCATGTGGGTGCTCATGCTAGGTGTAATGAATCTGTTGTGGAGCAAGTAGAGGAAGCACATTTTCAGAGTTGCTTTTTGCTTGGCTTCTTGGTATACCCACTACTTCCCCTTGACACCGGGGAACTTTCCTGGAGCCTGATGCAGTAGGGTGTGTGGCCTCTTGCACTCCAAGAAACGTAGGTGCGATAGTTCATACAACTGCATATGTTTGTCTCCTAATTCTAAAGTATCTGAAGTAATTATAGTGTTGCTGTGCTGCCAAGTATGTGTCCTGTGATCTTGTATGTCTACAAGTTATTGTTGGTAGTGGGTGGAGCATGCAGTAGTTTAAAGACGGGGGTGAGGGGAAAGAGGATGCTTTTTTTACTTTTGCAATTGGCTGTTTTGTGAAACGGTTATTTTTTCAGTACTATTTCAGAACAGACAGCGTCGCAGAATTTCAGAAGGCATTTGAAACCAGGGTAAAAATTATTCTCTTAAAAGTGACGTGTTTGAAAATAAATGCTGTGAGCTATAGGAATGTCAGACCGTGCCTATCGCTTGGTGTTCTGTGATGGGTCTCTCTAAGCTTACCATTTCTTCTAACTGATGAAAGCACTGGCTATTGCTAGGAATGAATCCTAGCATATTCCATAATAGCTAGGAGTAAATCCTAGAATTTAGTCAAGGGCTAGGATGTTCTTTTGCTAGCTACTTTGCTAATAATACACAGCAAAGAGTTCACAGTCTACAACACAAGGCACATCAAATGGATGCATCTCAAAGAAGGGATGTGTTACCACTTTCACAATCCAGTTGCACTTACACTGTTGCTCTGAAAGAGTTCTTCTGGTGCTAATTTACTGATGGCAATAAGGAAGGCATATTCAGCTCTCTTCTTTATGTGCTCTTGGTCTATTCCAGTTCTGAAAGGTGGGTGTAAGGTGGCTCTGTCCTTTTTCATCTGCTTTGTATGCATTCCTTTTATACCTTCATCTGCTTTGTATGCATTCCTTTTATACCTTCATCTGCTTTGTGTAGCCATGTGTTTCGTAGTTTCTGTTTTGTGTGTGTGACTAGTCATCTCCAAAATGAAAACTGGGTTGTGCAGTACATTCCTCGTAGCACGAAGAAGTAAGCCCAAGACAAAATACTGAAAGGAGAAAATCTTAAGCAGAATTTTGTGTACTAAATGGTGTAACTGCTTTTCCTTGAGGAATTCTCTCTTAGTAATGTAAATTAGTATGGTTGTGTGCTTTAGTTCTTTTTAAGAGATAAGCCCCTGCCAGTATGCTGCTTACCTGAGCCATACTTGACACCTGCACTTGCTCTGAATCTATAAATCCACTGGCTTAAAGGTTCTACTTGAAATGGTTTCATAAAGTACACTGCTGCTGTCTGGAAATTGTGTAATTATCACAGCACCAAGCCTTGAATAGTCTAAAAATGCGTGGTATGAAAAACACTGGAGCTGTGGCCATGAAAGTGCTGCTGCGTGTGGACAGCCTGTGCATACAATTATTCATTTATTGAAGGATGTGCTGACTTGAGGCTTTAAAGGCTTTTTTTCAACATCAAAACTGTATGTACACACACCTGCCTTATTTTAATTATTGATTAAAATTGCACGTAGCCATACTGTCCATAGGTGAACAACCTGATTTGGCAGCAAGTCTTGTACATTCAGAATTATTTTTTATCTTGCAGAAGAAACTCAAGTGTTGAAGTTTTTTTCCCCAAGAAACTGAGCTAGGTTAAAGTGTCTCACGTAAGATCTAAAACCTTGAGTTTTCTAACTGGATCTCTTTCTCATTGGCCTGAAATGATTGAGGAGTTCTGTGCCAAAAACCTCTGTCCACATTTGCTGAAATGCCTGAGTGACGTGGCTTGAACACAATGGCACATCCTGGCAAAATGTCCTGCTGCTGAAAAAGACCTGTTGCGGCATTTAACTCTAGGGTATGTCTATGAGTAGGTCACTATGCTTAGATATGAAAGAGGAGATTAAACTTCTCTTGCCATCTATAAGCAGGAGTTCATATTCTCTTCTTACCTGGTCTTGCACCATATGTCTTTCCTCAGGCCGCTAAGGACAGCCTGGGAGGCATACTGCCTGCCAGCAGGTCTTGGCACTCTTCTGCTCACCAGGGATCTAGAACAGACTTGGGAGATGTACAGCTGATGCCAAGCTGGCTATGAGCCAAAGCGTGCTCTCACTGCAAGCAAAAGAAACCACATCATGTGTCACCTTTGAAGGATGTGGCAAGTTGTTATCCTTCTCAACATCAGTGAGTGCACAGTGAGAATAATGTATTCAGCTTTGGGCCCTGCAGATCAACAGAGGTGTTAAGAAGCTGGAAAGGGTCTTTCAGAGAGGTTAAAAATTGGTCAGGAAGCCTACAAAAAGAGGCTGAGGGAGCTGGGCTTGTTTGGTCTAGTGAAGGGGAATCTGGTGGGTGATCTCATTCTGGCGTACCTCTAACTAGAGGGCAACTCAGTGAAGCTGAACTCCTGTCAGTAGCACTAGATGATGCATAACAAGAGCCAGTGGCCACATACTGAAGTCTGGATGGCTTATGGTAGTCCTTATGAGATACCTGTTCACCCCGAGGTTGGTGCAGCACTGCAAAGGTCACCTTATGAGATACCTGTTCACCCCGAGGTTGGTGCAGCACTACAAAGGTCACCAGTGGCCACATACTGAAGTCTGGATGGCTTATGGTAGTCCTTATGAGATACCTGTTCACCCCGAGGTTGGTGCAGCACTGCAAAGGTCACCTTATGAGATACCTGTTCACCCCGAGGTTGGTGCAGCACTGCAAAGGTCACCAGTGGCCACATACTGAAGTCTGGATGGCTTATGGTAGTCCTTATGAGATACCTGTTCACCCCGAGGTTGGTGCAGCACTGCAAAGGTCACCCAGAGCTGGTGCGCTTTCTCCATGCAAGAGGGGATGTAGAAGATTTGGCTGTGCAGAGCCGCAGCTGACCAGATCTGGTGGTGGTGGTCATATTGCTTTGAGTAGAAGGCTGGACTAGGTGATCTCCAGAGGTCTCTTCCATCTATGATTCAATGAATTGCTAGTCAGACTATAGATATGTGCCAGAAACAAACTTTCCTCCCAGCCATGTTGCCTACTCCAGGGACTGACACAATACATTGATTTTAATAGAAATACACCAGAGAAATAGAAAACTGAGTTGCTGAATGATCTCAAATGAAGGTAATGACCAAACAGTCAGATTCCTTGAATTGTTTTAGTGGTTCTGCAAGTAGAATTGTTTGTGTGTAATTTGGAATGGGCTTGTAGATGAATGCCTCACATGTAGAACTGTTTTGAATGTCTCTTACTTCTCCTCCAATGGGAAACTGTGATTTAGCAATGGGCTTTAATCTGTCTCTGCTCAACAGAAGGGCAATATTGTGCCTCCAAACACTGGTGGTTGTTGTAGCTCTACACTCCTTGTGGGTTTCCCATGCTAAAAGGATCTTTCATGGCTGTGACGTGAAATACTTAAAATCTTTTTTTACAAGAATAGCAGAAAACAAACTCCTGAAAGTACAAATCCAGTGTAGGAAATATGACTGATTTTTAAAAAACAATACACTTGTATGCACAAGATGAAGATAAAAAGTGATGTCTTCCAGCTCGCATTATTCTTGGGTGCTGGTTGTGGCAATAAGCAGTAAGGGATGCTTTTACGAAAATGTGCCTTTTAAATGAATGGTGTTTCTGTTCTGAAGCAGAGGTTGGAAAAAAGTTCTGCTATTTCTACATCATCCTCTATGACTGTAATGAATTAATTAAAACCTTTTATGAGTGTTAGATCACAAAAGGAGAAGTATAGTTCCCGTGCAAAGACAGTTTGTGCCAGCATGTTGGGGAGGAATTCAACTAAAGAGCAACAAAGAAATGTACTCCCATCAGTAAAAATGGTATTTCAAAGTAATGTTAAGGTTAGGCTCTAAGTTAACAAAAGGAAGAATAATTAGTAATGCTGCCATTGTGTTCTGTACTTAGTTTTGTTGTTCAGACAATGACACTCATGGTGTGTAACATCATTTACTTTTTATTAAAAGCACAATGAAACATGAATTTGCATTGCTTGTCAACAACAAAGAAGCTAAATAAGTCATAGTAGACTTCAAATTAGGATTTTTATTGATTTGTGTCTCAGCCTTAAAATGCTAAATTTATCTATTAAATCTCTCTTCAAAAATAAGGGAATTTTCATTCTCATATTTATATGACAAATGCCACTCTATTCATTTTAATGAGGTTTTATCAGATTCATAGCAAAGGTTGGTATGACTCTGGACCTGATTCACTCATGATGTAATTCCTCTTGAAGTCAGTGATATTAACAGGGAAGGAATCTGGCCAGTGAGTCCTTGATCAGAGCAGCTGTATATGACCCATTTCATTCAGCAGGAGCTCTTACCAATGTGGAAATTTGGAAAAGGTTACAGAGGTAAAAGTTTCGCAGGGTCTCAGATGACTTTTCTGCACAGAGCTTTTATGGAATCAGTCAACTGGGAGAATCAACTGTTTCTTCAGTTTTGAAGGAGAGAGATTGATCCAGAGATCGTGGGAGGTTAAGGGTCTTCTAGAACTGGGAGAGTGTCTCAGTCTTTGAATCCAGCCTATCTTCAGGCATGTCTCAGGGGTCTCCTGTGGATCAGCAAGGTTCAAGGTTTGCTTAAGAAAGCTACAGGAGTCCTGGAGTGGAGACACTGATCAAGATCAAGACAAACTGGTAAAGCCAGAAAAACAAAACTTCAGCATACATAGAGCCACTTAGTCCGAAAATACCTTCTCCTTTCTTTTAGGACGTGGGAGCCAGCTGGCTTGGAGGGGAAGAGAGAGTCCTGTGTTAGATCCAGTGTGGGCTGCTTGAGTGTGGAAAAACAAGATCTGCAGAGCTTCAGAACAAAATGTGGCCAAAGTTTCACTGCCTTGTCAGAGAGCCATTTGTCTAAGGGTTGAGAAGGGGATCTGAAAGTGGATCTTATGTGGGCTTCTGAACTGTTTAAGCTGCAGTTTGAAATGCAAACCACAGAAACATATATTGGTTTTACCAGGTTATAAACAAATTATAGGTGCATAGGTTTTGATGCTAGAACTGTCTGAAAACTGTTTGCAGGAGGATTTTGGAGGAAAGTCAGTGCCTTAGGTTTCTGCCGTTTTTGTTAAAAGCAGCATAAAGTAGTCTGAATAGAATGAGTGCTTTGGGGATGAAATCAGGGGTAGTCCCAAATATGAATAGGGCATCACAAGTTCTTTGGAGCTTTCTGTCTTGGTCAGACTCATTTAGCTTTGCTTTGAAAAGATAGATACATTTTATATACCCACCAGAGGATGTTTGTTCTATTGTTTTTAGGTGGTTTTGCTATAATGTAGGATGGAAATGGAAATACTGTTTCTACGTAACTTGAGTGCATCCAGGAAGAAAGTAGTAATAAATTTCAGAACTCCACAACTCAGGGATTACTTTTTTTTCTCTCATGCTTGTCAGTATTCATGGTTAATTAGGCAACATTTTAGTTGGAAATTTCTCCATTGTTATTTTTAGTACCATAATGACTCATTTGTGCTGCACTCACAGAGTGTAAGTTCTGTTAGGATTTGGTCTGTAGTAACCTTTGAGGGAACGGGATCCAGACAGACAAAATGCAGCCGAGGGGTTTTTTTCGGAGTGGTTTAGTAGCAATTCAGAATGCATGCTCAGCAGAAAATGCGATATTTCTGTTAATTTGGGTTTGTTCTAATGGCTCAGACCATGTGGAAACAATCAGCTAGAGTTGCTGTCTTCTCTGTCAAGGTTGTTGCTTCATAGCTTTGAGATTCAGCACATTAAACAGTAGGAGTGGCAGGAAAGGAAGGAAGGACCATGCATATTCTGGATGACTCTGTTATGTCCAACGGGGAAACATGGAGCCTTTGGCAGGTTGCTTCATATTCATGAAATGCGAAAAGTGGTCATCACGGTCTGAGGTAGTGTCATGAGAACATGCCTGCATTTCAGCTAGGAGGTCTGTATATTATGTTAATATGGATTCCTGCATAAGATGGGAACTTAACCCCCTGTCAAATCATCATCAGAGATTTAAACAAGCTGGGTTTTGCTGATTTGCTTCGGTGCTCTGTTACAAATTAGTTCTGGTGTGCACACTTAAACAGACCTGTTTCTTTTTAGTTAGGCTTTTTTTACTGCATCCTTTCTGTGACTTCGTTTAACAGATTCCCCCCCCCCGCTAGATATCCGAATACCCAAATGAAGGGGGGGGGGGGGGGGGAAGGGAGGGGAGGATTTGCCCTAAATTATTTGCTAATCCGTGCTGGAGGATTCGGAAAAAGCCTGTCCTCATGCCCAGCAGGTGCACTGCGGTAGAGGTGCCGCATGCACGGTCTGGGTCTCTCCCGGCGCGGTTACTGGCGGGCAATGCACTGCAGTAACCCGGCGGTGATGCTCTCAACGTGCTGCCTGAGCCCCGGTTGGCTGATCCAAGCGCTGTTGCTAAGATAGGAGGAAAAGATGCAGAACAGTAAAGAGCAAAAACCACTTCCCGAGAGAGGGTTTGGGTTGGGGTGGGTTTTTTCTGCCTTTTCTCTGACAGATGGGGTGTATTGTTTGACTGCTTTGTCAGAGAGTGTGTTTTCATCTTGGAGAGCAGCATGTATGCAAATTAAGATCCGTTAGAAGGAATAAACAAGTTAAGCTGGTTGAAATGAACTGCAGTACTAATAAAAAGCTCTTCAAGCAAATATTTTGTGGATTAATTTTCAGTGACTTAAAATGTTTCACTACTTTCGTTAATTTCACTAACATGATTTTTATCAAGAAGATTTCTCAATGCATGTTTCAACCTTGTTAAAATATGTGCAGTTTTTCTTTTAACACTTAAGCTCTCTCATGATGGTAAAAATATACCGAGTAGTCACTGTTACCGGAATTGTTCACAGTTTTTTATTAAGTGGTATATAACTCTTCCTAGCAACTTCTTGCATGAGTTGTATAAAATAGAGGTTACTGGGGACAAGTCTTGGTCAGCCCCTGTCTCTGATCCTTCTGTTTCCCAGCCGAGTATGACCTTACTTCAGCATTACTTATTTTCCTCCAAGGAGAATCCGTTGTTATTGTTGCGAGTTTGTTTTATGGTGTTGTGTTTTTTTTTGCGTACCTGAAGCTTTTTTTGGAGATGTGTTTGATTCCATGAATTTGGGTCACTGAGACTTTGTGTGAGTAGAATATATCCTTCTTCCTTTTGCTTTTTTGCTTATTAGAACTAAATAATACATTGACCTGTTTTTCATTCTAGCTAATGTTTTAATACTAGTTGCCATTGTGAAAACTTTTGGCCGAGAAAGTAAGTTTTAGAGCTGTACCAATCAAAACATTTCAGAATTTATATGCCAGGGATATGGTGATGGCAGTGGTGATGATGACTTGGCAGGAGTTTGAGCTGTTGTCTCTGCTGTTTCCATCTTACAGTAAGCATGTGGGATGGCTGTAACTCACCTTGACAACCCTCCACTACAACTTCCTGTACACTGAGTGGGATTTGATGACATGCTTTGCTGTCCTCTGCCCATACACAGTCATGTCTTGCTCGAGGTGTTGAGGAGCTAGGGACAGCATGTACCATTGTATGGGTGTACTTTTTTCATATTTCAAAGTAGCATTCAGTCCACGGTCTGAAGATACTTGAAGTCTGAAGGAAACTGAGGCAAGAGTCATTTTGCAGTTGAAGGCTTCAGCCATCATACGATTGATCAGATGGTTGATCAGTAAAAGAAAAGAGAAATCACAAAAGCTACCATGAACAGAAGCTAGCTCAAAAGTAGAAGTGATGTTAAGAGTCCATTTTTACATGTGCATTTACACACCATTTTGGGAAGTGCCTTCTGGAAGCGTGGGTGTTTAAACTTACCTGCTTACTAAGGTAGGTCTTTTGTTCTCAGGGGATTTAATGTCTCAGAGTTCAGCTGTGTATTCTCTAAAAAAAATAGTTGCTTCATACTTTGCTGTACCATTGTTCTTGTAGGTAAACTGCTGGCTTTGGGAAGTCAGAGTTCAGAAAACATGATACCACTCAAAATGTGGCAGACCCTCCCAAGGACTACTCAACTGCATTATAATTCACAGCTCATTAAACCGATGGCTACATTTGTCCTCTATTAGAAAACAGTGTTTGGTCTTACTGTTAAAATTATCATCTCAGGACTTAATTGAAACAACACACAAGGAGAATCCCATCAAAATTTGCATGGTAGTTTAGCACATGGCAATGAATTGATTTGGATTTATAATTAAAACACTGCAAACTGAAGGGCAGGTGTCCAGTCTCAAGAGGAATGTCCCTGAGGCAAAACCTAAATGAAGTAGCCAAAAAGGCCGTGCCTTATCCCCAGAACCTCTGTGACTTACACACTTCTGAAGTATGTAAGGATATATGGCTAACATAAGCCATATAAATGACAAAATAAGACAAAAATAAGCTGGAAGTTTAGGTCAGCTTGCCATTGTGAAAGTTAAGAGAAAGTCCACCTGGCCTGATGTCCTTTCTTTGACAGCAGATAGAGCCGAATACTTGGGGAAGAGTTCCAGTGCAGGCAAGCGTGTAGCAGTGTTTCCCTGGGTTCTTGCATCCTGCAGCTCAGAGGTTTCCTGAACTAGGTGTAGTATTTTTGTGTTTACTAGCTCTTGATTGATTTTTCTATTGTAAAACCATTAACTTGCTCTCTGAACCTAAGTGAGCTTTTAGTGTTCATGCTGTTACCTTGCTATTTACCTCGATTTTCAAACCATTCAGGAGTAAGGTGGACAGAACATAGCCCAGTAAAGATTCCCTGAGGCTCAGGGGTAAGCTTTCTTTATTGATTGACCATTGAGCCCTACTCTTTTGTTTCCTGTTGATTTATCTGCTGTCTCATTTATTTGAGAACTGGCCATCTACCTTCTTGTCAGATTAATTTATTTAAGAACTTTAATAGCCGACCTTGTTGAAACATGACATTCATGTAAGATGACAAAGTGGCCCTCTTTTTTTAGGTATTACTTCCAAAAGGCATTACATGCAATTTATATTAAGAAATCTTGTAATTTACCAGAATTCTGTAGTAATACCAGAGACTTCTGTATAAGATCTGCCCTTTTTCTTTATGAAAAGCATTGGGACAGTAGCAAGCTGAGGTGTTAGGAGTTCCCATTGCCTCACCGCTGTGCTGTCTTTGAACCTAGAAGCTAGCAGTTTTTATTTACCACTGTTGATACAGAGGACAGCGAAACCACTATCCCTTACTTACATTGTGCCATGTGGAAAATTTAGTTATCTAATAGAAGGTAATTTGTAAGCACATTTTTAGTGCCTAGGACTGTCAGAGTCCTCATCAAGCACAGGACCAAGGTGTAGCAGGCATCGTCTTGATCTCAAAGCCTACGTTAAGTAGGAAATAGAAAGACTGAAGGTCCCCAAATCCATTCAAACGTAGTCACTTTTCCACCAATCTTCAAATATATGAAAAGAATATATAATAAAATATGTATGGAAGATTTACTTCCCTTTTCAAACAATTCTTTAACTTGTTCATCCCCGAAACAACATGTTAAGTGTGATGGAAAAGGGTTCTAGAAGGCCAAGCAATTTTAATTGTTTTCAGTACCTATTTAAATCTCAATAGCTTCCTGCAAGTAGATGTTCTTATATATGTTTCACCTGTTCCTGAAATAATTATCAGGAGGCCTATTGAAATATCCCATCGGTGATGATTTAGGTATTAGAAAATGCTCCCTTGTGAATTATGTGCTTTAGTGTAGACGTTTAATTTGATCTTTGGATACTTCCTGTATAAGAGAAGAAGATTTTAGAATGAATATCTGATACAGAATACAAGTGGTAATATAAAATACAGGAGGACTTTTGCTGTGTAATTATCTCTGGAACTGAGGACAAAATAGTTCTGTCTAGGAAATGATGTGGCTGGAAACGCATGCTGCAGAATGTCTTGAGTCATGCTGGGGGAACCTTTGTAACTGCATTTCCCAGTTGGACGTTCTTGTTGCTGTTAGGTTTGTATTCTCATTTACAGTTCATTTAGATGTCGCTGATTTCAGGGGGAGAACCAGGTGCACCCTGAAGACTTAATTCTCGTCAGAGGCTATACAGATGAAGCCATCCAAATTCTTATCAGGAAGAAGTATATGAAATTATATAGTAGTCAAACTGAGTTAACCGCTTCTTTGTTTGTTCATTTTTTGTTACATATCTGTTCCAAAGAAAAATAACAGCAGAGACCTTGGCTTTACACGATAATTTACCATCTGCCTCTCATCTAGTATCTACAGCCTACATCTTTTGTGTAAGAATCATACTTCTTCCTGCTTTGCATGTTTAGAATAATAACAAATGCTGTTTATAATTGCAGTACATCTGCTACAGGAGAGAGGAGAAGGTGGAGCATGCAGTGGTCAGGTTCTTGGGTAACTAAGACCTCTGCTCTGTCTCTTGCAGACAAGAGGAATTTCAGATGAAGTGATGCACCTAATTTTAATATAAAATTTGAAGAACAAAAATCTGAAGTTTTTGATACTCTTTTTAAGCAATAAAGTTAAATTCTGCCCTGTTGCATCTGTTCTCTGCTTGTGGAAGCAGTCATGTGGATGAGGCTGCAGCAACAGAACATGGCTAGTATAATTTTTTCAGTCATGATTCCGTTACTACCTTGAATGCTTCAGAAATTAAACACTGTAATAGCACCAGCATGGCAGGGCTAAAATTGGTAAATGAGTACACAGTTAAAAGGTAGGGGATGGAAGATAAATAGTTGCTATTAGAGGGAGGTCAGGTTTTTTTTTCTGGGTCAAAAAACCATGAAATTCAGCCAGCTGATTGAATACAAATATTGAGGCCCAGCTGTCTACAAGAACTATTTGAGGCTCATGAAGCTGAAGCATGTGGTGACTGTCTGGGATGGAGCTCCTTTTCCTTCTGCACTCGGAAAGGTGAAGGTCATATGCTGCCACCAATGAAATGTGGGAGTCAGAAAGGCAAGTTAAAAAGTGGAGGGGTGCATGTGTGCACAGCTGAAGCCATGACAAGTTACTCTCTTGGGTTTTTGATTTGACCCTGAGTCTTGGAGAATTACTAAAGGAGAGTTTGCCCCAGAGGACCAAATTGACAGTAAATATTAAGCGTGCATACGCTGGATCAGGGACCTTTCTGAAAACCAGTTGGGTCAGATCTGTTTTGTAATCAGAACTGCAAGTTCTTCACAACAAGAAGTTTGCGAGAGCTTCTAATTGTGGTGATTGTAAAACAAGACTATTGGCAGTAGCCAGATCTGGTGGGGCTTTGGGACCAGAGGGGATTACTCCAGCCCCAGCCCAGTTGGTATGTGGCAGCCTTGTTCTGTATTTACAGGTCCAGCAGATAACAAGGCAGGGCACGTATTCCCAACAGGCACACACGCATGTCCATACATGCAGTGGACTCAGCCAGCCATATGGACCAGCACAAGCACAGAAGTACCTTTAGAGCACCCACCTAAACACAGACAAGACAGCACTTGCGCAAACCTGACAACAGTGTGAACTGTTGGCTCGCTGCCATTCCTCCCTGCTAGGTGCTTGCGGGTTGCACACAAACACAAGACAGGTTTCTGGACAGTTTTGGACACTGCTAATCCAGTCACTGACACAGACTCTGGTCTTCTCCAGTTGTTGGTACCTGGACCTGCAAACAATCAGGTTTGCAGTCTCTCACTCCAGTAGCTGACATGCAAACTTCTGTTACTCACTGGTGAAACCGTCATGATAATTGCTAGTATTCATGCACATGGGCTCACAGTAGAGCCTGTTCATGCATCTGTCTCCTTTAATCTCCTTTTCCATCTGTTTTTTCAGACTTCTTCCTCCTCAGTCCTTGATCCATCCCTTTTCCTGCCTTTGACAGTTCCCCTAAACATCCTAAGTATTTCTCACTGGCCCTAATTCCCATAGCCAGCCTGTGCCTGGTTTTACACTGTCCCAAATTTCTGTTCCCCCTGCATGGCGTCATAAGTCTATACCCCAGCTAGGCCATTGCCCCCTCTATCTTGCTCGGGATTCCAAGGAGAGAGTTTCCCTCTTTGTACATCCTGTACATCAGGAACAGCAATCCCGTACTTTTCCTTCGAGCGTCTTCAGACTGACTCATTCAGGGGTCTGTGTATTGTGGGTACATTAGTAGGGTTGTTGCTCTGAGCCTTGACTTGGTCTCTGTGCTCAGTGTGACTGGCCTTCAATTTCGTAACTGAGCAAAGTCCAATTTCTGAACTTCTTGGCTCACCTGATTTTTCTGAGCTTTCCATTTAAAAATAAGTGAAATTGGCTGGCTGGCCAGTCACTTGTTTAAGCCCATGGAAAGTTTCCCTCTGATGTAAGTCATCATTGAAGTGGAACTTACACCAGCACATTATTACGCGTGAAAGTTTCAGGAAGTTGTGAGTAACTGCGAACAGGGCAGCAAGTTGCTGCCACTTGTGATTTATTACTCAGGTTCTGCTGTCCTAAAGGCTGAGTTATGACTATGTGTGCAAGCTGCTATATCAAAAAAGTCAGAGGAGGTTGACAGGTATTCCTGAAGAAGATTGACTACTTGATTTCTTGTCTGGGAAAGAGGTGATGTAAACCTCAAGGAGAAATACATTACCCGAAGTAGTCATAAGTCTATGAATCCTAGGATTACTGTAAGACTAAGTGTTCATAGAGAATGGCTGTGTCTCATCCAGTAATTGTATGACACCTGGGGACACCAAAAGAAAGATGAAACTTCAGAATATTCATAATAACACTTGATATATTAAACTTTATATATTAATATAAAAATGTATTATACTCCTTAGCCTCCAAACAGAAGTATTGGCATCAGTTTCCTGAAACCCGTATGCTCTAAGTATGCCATGTACACATGGAAAAAACACACAAATAAATAAAAATAAAGCAGACCCTCCCATACAGGACATGGCTGAGGCACTTTAAACCCCAGCACTTCATTCTTACTGGTAGGTAGCAAAAATAAACTCCCCAAGAGCAGTGAGTTGGGGCAAAAACTGACACATATTGTGCAGTAAGAAAACTAACTTTGAAGCCAACCTACAGCTCATCTCAGATGTTCGTACTATGCCACTTTTAAAGTACAGGGCCAACTGAACTTTGAAGTCACCACAATAGCGTAATGGATAGTTTCCTCAAGGAGCAGGTACTGGTAGTCTGCCAGGAGTGTTGTCTTATGATTGAGCATTTTGGACCAAATTTATCCCTGATATAAATTAACCAAAATGAGTAAAGCTTGCTGAAGGAAGAGTAATACCTAAACCACACTTTTTCACTATTAATATGGTTTTCTGCTTAAACTGCATTCTAAATAATGCAGAAGCTAATGCAGTTCACATGAAATGTCAGTGTTGAATATCAGAGAGCAACCCCTATGCTGTTTGAGCCACACTAGACTTTTGACTGTCAAGATAATAAAGCAAATGACATCTTTCTCGCACTCCTTCTTATCACCCATAGTTTTAACCTAAGAAAACTTGTCCTGACTTGGACTGAAACTCCTGTCCAGATACTCAGCATTACAAATGAGAGTGCAAGGCATGTTTATATGGGGGTGGAAATGTGTCAGGAGACAACATCTGATATAGGCATGTCTCAAAGCGTCAGAAACCCCCCTTTTAGAGTGCAAAGAATAGTATATTGCTTCTTACCAAGAATTGTAAATTTGGTTTAGTGATCTATTTTTAGATCTGCTGCATTGCATTGCATTGTCTTTACATCTGTAAAAATATGCTCAATATAATGTATAGATGAATCTAATATATAGATATGTGTAAATATAAGCATATGGGTATATATATACATACTATCTCTGTTTTCATATATGTATATGTGTATATATGCACATGTGGTCAGACACTCAGGTATGTTTATTTATGTACAAAAACTCACTATGTATCACCATAACAGATATTTTGAAGATAGCAGTTTATGGAGGTGCCCATTCCTCCTCCTTTGTAGTGACACAATATTACAATTAAAGAAAAGTAGTAAGAACCTGATGTATTTTTAAATTAAAAGCAAGAGAATATCAGTTGCTTGGAAGTGGTTCAAGGCTGTTGCTACTGGATTAACAGCATAACAAGCTAAAATAGCAGGAAAAATGACTGCAAAATGGAAGCTGTTTTATCTACCTGAATGCCAGCAGTGTAAAGAATGGCATAAAGAAAAGAAAGCATTTTGCTGGTGCTTTTCAATAGGGACTTACTGCATTACGTAAGTTATTTACTGCTCTCAGTCATTTCCCTTGTAATCAGATTGCTTATGCTTTGTTCTTGTTTTCTTTAGAAGTTGTATGAAAGAATGGGTTGGAACTCTTGTGTGTATTAGCAGTGGGTCCAGTTCATATGTTTGGGCAATTTTGCCTGTTTGTAACTGCTGACATCATTGTCTGCATTTCCTTCTTTAATAGCTGAGCATTATTGCAACTCACTTTCCTGCTGGGTGTAAAGGAGAGTATGCTTACATGACAGATGTGTGCTACTTCTCTTTGTTAGAATAGCGGTTTGCTGTTGACAGAAAACTCGGAAGGAGTGTGTATCTTGGGGTGCAGAAAGAAAATACAAAGGTTTTATGCAGACTACCGGGAACATGTGCTTTGACTTGCAAGAGCCACTGAGACAGTGGTGCAAAGAACAGCAATATGGTAGAGATGTTTGTCTGGCTGAGTTTCTTGGGGGCTAGAAATGTATCTTCAGTGCACCAAGGAGGGCAAATATCAGCTTCCAAGATTTGCAAATAGAGGGCACTTCCCAGAAATAGCAGTGTGTCCATGTTCCTTCTAGCTGCATTTGCCTTCCCTGAGCACTTCTGATGTGGGGAAAAGGCTAGTGGGGATATTGGCTGGTTATGGTCAGCCTTGAGAGGATCCGCTCTGTGTGCCTCTCACACCTGGCATGTCTTGGTGGTGTGAGCAGGAAGTACTCTGTGGTGTCTTCTTCACAGGGATGAAGGGAATGGAATAGGCTGGCAAGAGCTGACGTTGCTGTAATCATCCCTTTTGCTAGTCACACTGTCACTAATACACCTCAGGATTTGTGTGGATTGTCCAGGGTGTTTGGAAAGATTGTCTCTTCTGTCTGCTCTCTAGCTCCCCTAATTATCCACACTTGTAGCCATTCTGACACTAGAACACATAGGAAGAAGTTGCTCCAAATGCTTCCAGGGTGTTTACAACTGTACACAAGGAAAGGAGATTGAAGATATAGTCAAGATTAACCTCTCCTTTTGTACTGCAGTATCATTATCTAATTAGATCAGAAGCAAAGCCCTGTGGCTTAGTCAGTATTAGAGCGTAGGCACCCATTTCAGGAGGAAGCCTTAAAGAAGAGCAATCTTCAGCCGTCCACCTACACCATTTTCTTTGTGGCTTTGGAAGATAGAAAAAATGACAGATGTAAACCTCCCCAAAGGCAGTTGCATGTTCTTCTTCTGCGCATTGTCTTTAAAGAGACTCTTGCTTCCTGAACCACTGGCTCTTGGTTGATCCGTGTGGGGATCCCTTTGCTGTCCCTGCGCTGCTGGGGCAGAGACAGAACAGCTCTGCTGGAATTCAGTGGGTCAGACCCTGAGGAGAGGATCTGCTGGTTTTGAGTCACCCATGCTATTTTGTTGCCAACACAGGTAGCCTTTATCAGGGAATTTGGGCTGTGATAAGCTGGATGGAGAGGGAATGGCAGGGAGTGGAGAATTCTTCCCAGTTGCCAGAAAAGGCTGTTTACCTGAACAAGGACTCTTGTCACCCAATAGTTAGTTGCTCTGCCTTACTGCAGAAAATGGCCAAGATAGTTTGAATATGTGGAGATGCTGCAGCTGAGGCTGTTGCTACACAATTCGTAGGACCCATTCTTGATGTTTATATGCACTGGGACTCATGTCTGATTTTCTGATTTTGGTAATTTTCAGTTCCGAAATTAGTTTCTGGTTTAGGTTCAGCAAACATCCCTCTAGAAGAATATGTCTTGTGCAGTTTCCCCAAGCATTCTTCTAACATAACAGATGGTGGGATTTTTGTGGGCAAAGACAAACTGTGGGTTTGATTAAGTTTTGAGTTTATGTGAAACTAATCCCAGTGGTGTGACCTTGGCTTTACTGACATATAAGGGTCTTAGGGCAGTGCTTTGGGTTACCGTAAGAAAACATATGGTAGCAAACCCTTTCATTGTATTGAGAAAATTTGTTGTCAGCAAGTAAGTGGAGAATGTGAGAGGGAACAGTGGAGTAGATAGATAGATTCTGTCCTTGCTCCAAAATCTTCATCTTTATATTTGATGTCATGGGACCATGAGTCTGACCAGGGCATGTGGAGGCTACTGTGTAACAGTAATATCAACTGTGAGATACACAGGAACTCTTACAAATATTACAAATACAGAAGCAAAAACTCATCTGTTGGGTGCTAGTAGAGCTTAAAAGCAGTTAGCTGAGTTTCACTTAGGTCTTCATTGGAAGGGGTGACAGTTTTAACACGTACATACAGAAAAGTAAGAAAATGGTATTACATTTAAAATGTTGTGATCTAGTGGCAGAGCAATGTTCCGTACTTGTGCCATTACCCAGATTGTTGCAGCCCCTGTCAGCATAATGTAATCTCACCTGTTGGCACAAAGATGAAAAAGACACTGATGGTGCATTCACCCCTTGTACGTGATTGTTGAAAGCATTTAGCCAGCACTGAACTAAAAACTAGCAACTGACTGTTAGAGCTGTGCTTATTCTTCCATTTGTGCACAGGGTACAGCTGTCATTACTTTCCCTTGGTTTGTCACAGACACTTAGAAAAAATGCATGAAAACTTCGTGCTTGTGCGTCTCCTGTATGGCACTGAGTGCACTGCCCATAGGACTGCCTTGTAGCATGGCATACTACTATTGCTTTATCACTGTGTGTAATGAAGCTGCTTGTCTCACACTGAGATTTAGGTATATCAGCTATTTTTAAAAACATGGATAAACTGTCATACCTAATAGATAGTAGACAACATTTTTCCTTGGACATCTCATAGCAGTGAGAGACAGGCTTGACAGTCACATTCACCTGTGTCCGTGTAGGTTTCTACTGTGTGAGAGGCTGTGTCCATGTTAGACAACAACCTAGGGTCTCTTTATAGACAAAAGATTGGAGGAGGAATAGCTGTGGTGGGGTGGCCCCAGCCAGCAGCTGAGCACCCAACACAGCCACAACTTCCTCAGTCCCCCTCACCAGAACAGGGGAGAGAGTCAGAAAAGCAAAAGTTGAAAACTCATGGATCAAGATCAGGGCAGTTTAATAAGTGAAGCAAAGCTGTATGCACAAGCAAGCAAAATAGAGTTTATTCACTGCTCCCATTGGCAGGCAGCTGTTTAGCTGCTTTTTGAAAAGCATGTGGAAGGGTCAGTGTAACCTCAAACATCCCCCCTTCCTCCCCATTCACCCAGCTTTTATTGCTGAGCACAGTGTCATATGGTATGGTTATCCCTTTGGTTATCTGTCCTGGCTGTGTTCCCTTCTAGCTTCCTGTGCGTGCCAACCTACTCTAAAAAAAGAAAGCCTTGACTTTGTGAAAGCATTGCCCAGCAATAGCCGAAACACATTGTGTTATCGGTACTGTTCTAGTCACAAATCCAAAGCACAGCACCACAGGGGCGGCTTTGAAGAAAATGAACTCCATCCCAGCCAGACCCACTAGAATAGCTCTAATGCAAATGTTTACATTGCATATGTTTGCTGCTGGTTAAAATAAATCCTCACAGAATCACAGAATCATAGAATGGTTAGGGTTGGAAAGTACTTTTAAGATTATCTAGTTCAAACTTCTGAGATTTGAGTTCCTGATATATCAGTATTCCTATGTAGAAGGTTTCTACCTTCCAGTCTTGGAATCTTGCAGTATTACTGTACGTCTAGATTGTCATGAATCCTTGCTTTTGATCCCTTCACCTGTGTCAGCTACGGAGCTAGAATAAACCTCGGTTGCTGCATTGATTTTAGTGGACCCTGCTGTTTTACAGGAACTGTGTCTGGAGAATGCCTGTGGTTTTTAGGATTAAAGCATGGGTTTTGAGAAGCAAGGATATTGTTCTAACTGTGGTTCTTCATTATTTTGTTTAAAGTGACAGTATTTGCAAGAAAAAACATGTAAACAGCCTGGACTCTCATCTGCTTTTTCTTTCTTGTATGTATGGGTGTGTTAATAAATGACTTACAGAAGTGTGATTTACAGCCATGTAGAAGTCATATGGTAAGAGAATAAAGAAACCTCAAGACAAGTCAAGTTTAATTTCTCCGGTAATGTATTCAACCAGCTTTTTGTTTTGATTTGTTTTGTTTTAATGTCATTGTCAGTTTAGTTGGTGATCAGGAAAAAATGGAAATATTGTGACTTTAGAAAACAGAAGTATTTTGAAATGTGGTTTCATCTAATTATAAGAATGTGAGAAGACCAATAGTCTTTATTTAAGTGTCTCTTACTAGTGGTATACATGAGTCTTCAGACCACTAACGTAGCTAATTTCTTTTGATGGATTTCCAACGTCCAGCTTAAGTCAGTCCATAGCTTACCCCTCTCCTTTTTATTGAGCAGTTGAATAACCTAATTCTAAAGAAGGACAAAAAGTGTCAAAAGAAGTTACAGGTGTTACTGGGAGATAAACCAATGCAGAGGTACAGTGTAAGTGAAAATACTGTTGGCACAGAGGGTCTCCTAATGAACCTATAATGAAAATCCCTCTGGAAATTTTTTACATCCTCATGTCATTAGAAAATGGTAGTGCATCGGAGTAGAAATGTAGTTTCTTCACTATCTTTTTCTGACTATATTTTCATGGGGATTTGTTGGGTCGAGGACTTTCTAGCTAGGAAGAGAGAAAATGCAATCAAGCTGATGATGAGGGTACTTGAAAACCTAAGAGACGCAAGTTGTAGTTCTTGATCTGATTCAGGGGCTTAGACTTGGTTCACCCTCATCTCAGTGCGTTCCATTGGTCCCTGGATTGACATGTTAGTGGTTTGTAAAAAACACAGACAAACAAAAAATCTGCCACCAAAACTCAAAATTGAGCTTTCCCTCTGCCTCAGAATAAGAACAATATGGAAACTTGAGGTGGAAATCATGCTTTTGTGAAATGAGCTACTGCTTCCCAACTTGCTTTACTAATATTTTCATTTCTTTTAGATAGAAAAGACAGGATTTCCAAAAAGCTGGATGATTCTGATGCCTTATTTAGTATGTTCTGAAATTGGGAATTAAAGTTCATTAGCCTTTCTTCAAAACATCACGTAATTTTAATATGTACATCTAAATTTTTTTGGTATGTGGAATGAGCTAATCAATTTGATGATACTTATACTGCAATCTAAGTGCATCTGTCAGATCATTTCTAGTTTGTGTGTGAAATGTCAGAGTTCTCCTCTTGAAAACTCGTCTTTACATGGGACATATTATTGATAGAACATTTAATTGCTTAGCATATGTGGTTAGCAGCAAGAGTCAAGCTCTGTTCATGCTACTCTATAAACTTCAGCTAATCCATAATATAAAAAGCTGGAGCTTTTTAA
This sequence comes from Lathamus discolor, assembly GCF_037157495.1. Lineage (NCBI taxonomy): Eukaryota > Metazoa > Chordata > Aves > Psittaciformes > Psittacidae > Lathamus > Lathamus discolor. The sequence continues at coordinate 35,087,179 of NC_088887.1, forward strand.
AACAGGTAGAAATATAGTAGTTTATGGTAGTTCGATGGATGTATGTCCCTGCAAGGCTGCCAACTTCTCCAGTTCTGAATTGAGGAAAAAAGCAGAAATTAGACTGCTGAAAGGCTCTCATTCTAACTCATTTTCATTCCAGAAGCAGCAGTGCCCTGTGCAGTGGGTTTTGTTTGTAACATATTCAGCACTGACATGCTACAGAAGATGATAATTACTTCAGTGATGTTTAGAGGATTTTATATTTAGTTTGCTGACAACGAAAAGTATTTTAATTTGGGCAAGTTCATTAGTGTAAATATTCAAGACGAGAGATAAAAACACAGTTGTTCCAAGTAAGATGCGAGAACTGGAGGTAATCCAGGGTTTATTTCCACGCACACATCAGGTTTTCCTTTATTTTTACTTTCAGTAACACAGGTTTTCTCTGTTATTAGATTAATGCTAAAATAAAGTAAACACATTATCCTGTGTTTCTATTTCTTGAAACTCTTGAGAGTGTTAAGTGGGCAGAATCAGTATGGCTGTTTCTGAAGACAGAAGTTCTTTTGGCTGGCCACAGGGATGTCCTGCTGCTGTAGGAGCTTCTTCAGCCTCAGCAGTTCTTCTGAATGTGACTGGTTCTCATTTACTGAGCTCTTCCAGTTTTGGAGGCCAGTTGCTGACATATCTATCCGTGTGTCTGATCCTGGCTGTGTATAGTGGAATTAAAGATTCAATGCTCGAGTTTAAAATGTTTTAAAACACTTCTGATACTTGCCTCTGAGTGTGTTTGAAAGAATCCTCCTGGCTCCCAGTGTTCCTCGGCCTACTGGTGGGAAAGAATGGGATGGGAGCAGCAGGAATATGAAGAGGTGGAAGTGCAGAAATTTGCAGTGCAGAATTGGTTTGAGAGGATGGGAGGAAGCACGAGGAGGATGTACAAAGGTTGTTCAGAAGGTCAGATGGCTGAAGTGCTCAGCAGTTCCCAGCTGTAACCCTAGAAAACCCCAGGGCCTTCCTCTCTAGCCCTTACAGAGGTAAATAGGAGGAGAGAGCCAAAGTTTTACTTCTGCTTTTTTACTGTCCTGCTTTCATGCTCTGTGTGCATGTGGATGGGGAGAGACTGGGAGGAGGAAGAGAGAGCGCAACAGTCAGAAATGTGGTAACTCTGGGCATCGCCGTATGAGACCCAAAGTAGTCTTCTTTGAGGGAGGAAGTGTTTCTGCCTCCCTTGCTGCAGAATGATCCAGCTGGATGTGCACTTTGAAATGAAGGCAGATGGGGCAGTTCAGTTCATAAAAGCTGCTGGGCTACTTTGAAGTATCTCCTGCTTGAAGATTTTTTCAAAAGGGAAAGGATGTTAGGAAGGGCTCTGGTTTTGTTTGTAAGGCTGTGAATAATACTATTTGTACTTTGAGGAATAAAGGTACTGCAATTACAAGAAATTGCTTTCTGCCTGACTGGAATACGTAAACAGCTTTCATCTCTCAGCGTGTATGTATCTAGCTCGTGACTTCAGTTTGTCATTCGAGGGAATGTGTCAGCCTTTCTTTTTGGATTGTGTTGGCTCTTCTTTAGTCAGGAAAGACCTTTCAACAGAAACAAAGGCAATTAAAAAAGGCAGCAAAAAGCAATTATCAAACAAGTATTAGGCTATGGATTTTGCTTTGAAAAGATATTTCCACTAGATTCAGAAGAAAGACAAAGCTGTACGTCATTCATACATGGGATTTTTTTTCCCCTTTCATGTTTCCTAAGGGTTGAAGATAAATTAGGGTAGCTATTTTCTGTGCAGCCAAAGTAGAAGCTATGCCCCAGATCTGCAAATGCTTCAACATGTAAATACTGCTTCTGAAGCCATCAGGTCTTGCTGCAAGTACAGATTTATTTGCATTCATCTTTGAAGGTTACTTTCGTTCATTGACCCACTTAATTGTCATTCTCTATCCTCAGTTGCAGGCATATGGCTCATGGGCATGTGTATGGAAGATGAACAGCTTTGACTCTCTCAGGCAGAAACATTCAACAGAGAAACCGATAAGAACTGAATCTTGCTGTGGATGTGTCTGATTAATATTGGTAGGCAGGACCTGTATATAAGGATAATCATCTTGTAAGGCTCAGCAGAAAGCTGCAACCTTGCTGTAGGACTGGGTAAAGGGGCTATACAGAACAGGTGTATACAAGGAAAGGCTCAGAGCCGCTGTTCCAGTGGGACTGGTGCTAACCCATATGAGGTATTCCTTTAACAAGAAGGGTGTCTAGTAGTTACCTAGACCTGTTAGTGGTGTGACGAGTTACTCATGTACTTCAGCTCTGCCCTGTCATAGTTGTACAGAGTGTAGACCTAAAAGGGCCTGGCACAAACCCCGTTAATCTCACAGCATGGTGGTGAGATACAATCAGCAGTTGCAGGAGCAAGTACTCAGAATGCCACTGACTCCTGCTCCTCTGTACTGCTGGAGAAATGCATGTTTCTTTTTACAAGAAATTCTGTAAATTCTGTGTCCACCTGCAGGCACTTCAGTCTCCTGTTACTCGTTGATTCTCTGTACGTAAACCACATCTTGTTTATAGAGAAACATTGCCTGGCCAGGAGATGTGAAACAGCCAGACAAGGCAAGTCCATTAAACCTTCAAACTGAAAATTAGGGGGTTGCAGGGCTAATACTGTCATATCTAATTAGTTATTCTGAAGAAAAGCAGTATTCAGATACTAAAACAATGTGTGAGCAGCCTGCAAAATAGAGAAGGAACATGGTGCATCCAATTCACAACTCTTATTTTGAAGTTTCAAAAGAGTGAAATCTTTACTTAGTCAGGGATTTTTTTGTTTGACTGCACAGTGTGGACTGTCAGAGACAATGTCTTGCGTAAGTTCAGCGTCTAGTCCAGGGATCTGAAAGAACAATGCCATTAAAGGGATTTTTCATATTCTTTATAACCTAAAATTTGGTTTAAGATTCTTCCTCTGGTAGAACTCAGTTCCTCATCTGTATTGGCCTTCTCTTTTATTATACAACGTGGCCTACAATAACTAGGGATTTCATGTAATAAATCTTGATTTGGAGGCTTATAATCTGTCTGTAGGCTCCAATTCACTGTATGTTTTACTGACTTGCCACAGAAGGCAAGTTAGTTGATATGTTTAGTACAAAGGAAGTGTGCTGGTAGGAGTCAAATCTTAGGCATCCACACAAGCAAAATTCAAAAACTGCTTCAGAGTTTGTTCTCTAACATTTAGCTTTTGGTTAACATGGAATCTTTCCCAGCACATTTGGATTTCTCAGGCATTGAGATGTTCTGGTTAAGTTTCAACCAAGTGCTATCAATACAGTGCTGTGTTCTTGAGCTAGTAGATAACTTGAAGCAGAAATGTGTAGAATTTTGAACTGTCCCCAGATATCAGAGTGCAGAGTAAGTGCTAAATACTAATGATACAGTAAAAACATAACATCTGATACATTTGTACATCCTGAACAAGGGCAGGATGCTCTTCTTGATAGGAAGTCCCTGAACATGTGCCAATCCAACTTGAAGATTTTGAGTGTGATTTGTATGCTTGATTACTGCAATCATGCAAGCAAATGAGGGACTGTGATCAAATCGACATCTAAACAACGCAGAAGAGGTCCTGATGTCCATTTTATTTGTGACTGATCCTGAATTCAGCCATGATTTTGTTGGCAAAGGATGAGATTTGTCACAGAATCTAGAGGTTTGGTGTCTATTCTAAGCTAATTATCCTGAACTCGCACTATAGTTAAGAGAAAGATGTGCTTCCAGAGGGTTATTTATGCCTTCCCAGAAGAGGAATGCAAAACAGGTAGAGTTAATAATCTGTTAGGCGTGCCTGTTTCTCTCTATTGGTAATTTCTGGGTCCTAAGCAGTGAATTAGGTTACACATCAAACTTTTAGATATGTAAAATTAGGTAGATGGAATGCTACAAGGCTCTCTGTGAGCATGGGCTAAACTCTCCATCTGAGTTACAAATAATCCATCCCTGATCACTAAGTGGGAAATCGTCTGTGGATCAAGAGCAATATGTTTAAGAAGGCCTGGTTGTGGGCTATATTAAGAAATGCAGTTTAGTCCACCACAAAAAAAGAGCTTTGCTGCCCAGGGGATTTTTTTTTTTTATTATTTCTTTTTTTAATTCCTTTTTTCTTTCTTTTTCAAAAAGCTTGAGAGGCGTATTTTTAGGTTGAGAGGAATGGATTCCTCATTTCTGAGTTGGAAAGGACTTAAAGGCAGAGAAACTTGATTTAGTTACTTCAAGCACTCACTTAGCTTTTCTGCCCTCTCTGTCCTGATGTTTTGGTGCCTGCCCTGCTGTTTTATAGACATTTACATAATGAAGGTCATTTCTCTGAGGCAAGGTACAAGAATGCATTACAATTGTAAATTCCCTTAATTGCTCTAAAGCAGAGCTCAGGGCTTAGACAATGTAAAACACTGTTCTAGGATGTCTGCATCTCTGACAGACATGAATAGAAATATGTGGATATGTGGATTCTAAAGCTAAAGTCGAAAAATGGTTCATAAAAAGGTTTATTTACTTGTGATACACAAATTATGGTGGAAGCCATGAACCAATGGCCTGTGAGATTACATACAGGTTTTAGTTGGTAGAGAGTTACCTGAAACATGTTTATTGTTTCTAGTATGACTTTGCCCCACAGGCTTTATAGAGGTACAGTTAATAGCAGAATTAGAAATACACGGAAAACATCTCTGTGAAGATATGCCAATTTATGGAAACAGCCTGGCTTTGAGGTAACTTTGATTTAGGTGAAAAGCCTCAAGTGTCTTCATCTTACCGATGGGAAGTGATTTAATTTTTGGTTCATACTAAAATAAAGCAAACAAGCAATCCAGTTTGAAATTAAATGGTTTGAATTGCCCAGCATGAGTAGTGCAGAAGGGGTAATTTCATTTAACTGTAAGTCGTATTTGTGTTTCAGAATAGAAAATGTGTCTCAAGAGACAGATTCCTGGGTGGCACAAGCTGCTGGAAGGTCCCCAGCTGCTACAAGGGCTGTCCAACCTTTCTTCCCTCCTTGCGAACCATGCCGTCTTGTCCTGGCAGTGACAGTCCTGCAGCCCATGCAGGTGGAAATAAGCCCTTTTTGTTCTTAATTTCCCAGGAATGGTTTCCAGGTGGATGGGCTTGCTATCCTCACTGGTTGTGTAGCTGCACTTGAAAGTCAGCTCAGGGAAAGCGATGGGAATGTGTCCTGGGGAGAAAGGGCAGAAGGACACTGCTTGCTTCAGTAGCAATATCATCTTCTATTGCTACTTCTTAAACTATATTAAAGAAAACTGCTCTGAATAGCCCAGACGGTCAAACTGGGCCATGACCTCGCAACAGCTACTAGTCACTTTGTGAATCTCCCAGCTGTCATATTTACGTGCACATACTGGATGGATGGCTGACTGCTCAGTTGTAGAATGGAACTATTGATCATAAGGAATGAATTTACATGCACAATTACATTATTTAGAGGAGCCTATCTTTACGTGTGCAGATAGACTATGTGGTCGTGACTGCACTCCATAGCAGCACAATAAATGCATGATATTTACTGTGACTGCCCTCAGTGCTCTGCACTGTCAGGCTACTGGTCTGCCCTAAATGCATACTTGCTTCTGGGGTTTAGGAAGGTTGTTACTCAGTGCAGGAGAGAAACAGAGGAAGTAAAGCATGAGGAGACCAAGAGAGACTCCATGGGACAGTGATATGGTGTAACTTTCTCCAGGAGCTTCACATAAATCTCTATGCTGCCACTCCCTGCTTGCACCTGCCCCACAGGATTAAAACACTATTAGGTGAAGCAGATTGGCATAGTCTCTACTAGTAAGCATGTAGATGTTTTGCTATGGTGGTGGCTTCTTCTCAGGAATAAGAACAGGGGCTGAGGTGTACAAAGTGAATAATTGAGAAGGATCAGAGAAGAGGATTTTTTGTTGGCATATTTAGATCTAGGTGTATGGAAAAGACTTTTTGCTGATGTAAAAATTATAAAGAAATCCATTTCCTAGTCAATGTTTTATTACATCTACCAATGTTTCTAGTATAAATCTGGCCTTGGGCTGTTATCTCTGTGTGTGCGTGTGTGTGTGGTGTTTCTGGTCTTGTGCTTCTCTTTTTCTCAGTAGAGTTTCTGCCAGCATTCCTCAGCTGTTCAGTTTTCTGATCTAAATCTAAAGAGTCTATAATGAAATATCTGACAGATATGAGGGCATTTTCCATGTCTGGATGGACTTCTGCAAGCTTTCTCTCATCCATATGTCACTAACTTTCCCTTTAATATGATATATGACTGGGTTAGCCTGTTTTTCCCTTTCTTGTGTTGTTATGCAGTAGGTAATCCAAGGAAGTGTCTTCAGCCATCAAGCAGCAAAGGCATGAATTTGCTCCGAGCATTCTTCTGTAATAGGAGGACTGCCTACTCCTGCCTCACGGGGAAAGATCTGGATGTGATCTCTTGATTCCACTTTCCCTTATTCAGGTTTTGTGTTGGAGAATTCCCTGGACTTTGGCATAGTGGTTTTGGTTGAAATGTGAAGAAAATGAGATGACGGTTCAGCCTATAAATTTTAGAATAGGAAAATTGAGTTTCTGTATTGGAACAGGGTCAGTACACAGGGCTGAGAAACTGCTGGAGTTTGTTATCATGATTTAATGAACAATTTGACTGATGGTGTTGTAAAAGAACAAATTTGTGTACTGAAGTGTAGATTGTTGTTTAAAAATCATGTTGATTGTTGAAGGTATCAAAGTAAGGCACATTAGTAACATAGTACTTGCCAGATGTGTCTTCTATATGTCCAGCTGGATGTTTCGAATCGGGAATGCGTCAAACGTCATCTAAAAAGACACCACAGAAAGATGCAGAAATGCAGTCCTCATATGATTTTTTTTAAATAAAGAAATGGTGCACTTCTACCTGGATTCAGGTAGAGAGTATGGAAAGAGTAGGTTATGATTTCTTCAGTTTTGACATATAAGTGTCAGATGTTGCTTATTTTTTGGCTTGGTTTTCAGTCGTTTATAGTTTTGCCAAACTTGAGCTGTTTGAGATGGAATGTCCTATGTTACCTTATTTGCTGTAGTAAAACCTTAGAGCAATTTCAGGCCAGTGGTACTTGGAGGGTACTGACAGATATTTCCTACCTTCAGAAGAGTTTGTGATAAAACAGTTCAGATGTATGGGGAAGTGCAAATCCTGCTCTAATTGCATTGAGCAGGGAAAGCCTGCGGTGCTCACCTGGGACCCAAGATGGGTTCTTGCTGCCTATTGATGGATGTAGAATTAGGCTACACCACCTAGAAACTTCTAGTAGTCTTTGTGACATTTCTCTGAGTAACAGATGAGTATATTGCAGTGAATTGCGAATGAATGAAGCATTTTAGTCAGAAACCTAGAGACAGTATTTACCTGAGGAAATTCACTGTAAGAGCAGGAGTGAGTTTTGGTTATGGGTTTTTTTGGTCCTGATTCAGTCACATTCATAAACATGCACTCCTACCCTAAGTATGAGGAGGGGGTGGCTTACTTCTTTCCAGATTAATCATAATTATTGTGAGTATTGTAAAACCACATCTTCCCAGAAATCCTTGTAAGATCCATGAGGAAGCAGATAAAACCATCAACACGTTTCTCCCTTACTGAATACATTAGCAAAAACTTTGGTGACTTGAGCAACGAGAACTCCCTTAGCATCTTCATCAAAGACAAGAGGTCACCCTCTATCAGCTCATTAAAGAAGGGGGCTGCTCTGGGCTTTGTGCTGCAGCCAGGCAGTGAGGGAAATCTACCTCTTGAATAGGGGTCTGTTCAGGCTAGTCATGTGTTTCTGGCTGTGAATCCAGTCTAGTATTAGAGCCTGGAGTTTGCTTTCCATGGGAAATTGTAACATGGGAAAATGAAACACATTTCACTTTTCAGGAGAAGCAGTTGAACTCTGGAATGTCATGTGAGGTGAAATTAAGACCAGAAAACTTTGCATCACTTGAATTTTCTGTTTTAGCTTCGATTCCGTACTTTTGTATTCTATATTTAGTGAGCTGGACTGAGGAAAATGCTGAGTTCTTATTCTGGTTGGTGATGGTGTATTAATGTCCTGGTGACAAATTTGTATTTCAAGTAGTTCCTGAAAACTGGTGTTTAGATTCTCTTACACTTCAGTCCCTAAATACATTTTTGAGGGTGAGGTCACAGTAACTTTGGGAGGGAATGCTGGAAAACTGAAAGCATCCAAGCTATTTTGCATTGTAATTTAAAACAGGTTTTTGAGAAGTAACTGAAAGTCAGGATGCTAAACTTGGTCTTGATGTAAGTCCAGTCCAAAAGGATACAGCCACTTTGGTGCTCAAACTGAGCTGCCTGTAATATGCATTTATCTTGGGGTGAGTTTGCTTTGGGGTTCAGCCTCTCATTAAACTCTGGCGTACCAAAACTTACTGCACGGATCATGTACTGGTGGCCTAAGGAAAATGAGGTGGGTCAGGTAAACTGGGATTGAAGGTGGTCAGAAATTCCTAATATACGGCAGATGGCTATAAAACAGTCCCTGTACTGTAAGAATACATTCCCCTCCAAATGCATAATCTGTTTCTCATGAAAGACATGTGACCGATATAGAAGTTTTAGGTCAACTAATTCAGTTAAAGATTAGCCTCAATATTCTGAAAGAGAAGGCTGTAGTTACTTATGGACTTTAATTCCTTATAAAAGATTATACTGGGCACTACACTACGGCTACAATGTCAAATCCCTTTGTCGGTTTGCTAAATTAACCTTTGTAATAGAAAGGCTTCTTATGTGCTTCCAGTCAAAAGAAGAGATGGTTTTGAGTTTGTAGTAAGTTAGAATGCCAGTGATTGGGATCCTGATCTAAAATTCATAAGTTTTTTCTGTTTCTTCATAAATCATGTTCCTCTGCTGTTTTGCAAATGACTTGCTGAGATGTGTCCTGCTCTGATTTAACATTGTGTGCAGGATACTTAAAATTACACCAGAGGGGCAGAAACAAGTGCAGGTAATGAGGGGGAAGATACTGCAGTTAAACTGGTTATCATTTGTGAAATTGTGTTTGGAAAAGTGACTTTAATGGATGTAATGCTAAATCTCATATGTAGTGAGCGGAAAGGCTTCCGTTTTAGGTAATGGTATGCATCTTGATACATGTTTTCAGCCAGTAGGGTGTATTTTAGGTTGTACTTCCCTCAGTGTTCATGGCAATACACATTCTTTATTCTCCCCTGTAAGTTTGAGCAATATGTACTGTCCTGATAGTGAAACTCACCATGACTTGACTGTCATGAAACTGACAAGAAGTCTTTACCCTGGTGATCTGGGTCAGATTTCCATATAATAGAAATTGTTGTAATGGAGTTGCCATGTTATGTTCTATCATGTTGAACTGCTTTGCGTGGCAGACAGGGAACAGAGATAGACGCCAGTGTCTACTTTACCCTCTGCTCTACATGTGGGACCTAGTGAAAGAAACCTTATCCCAGTGGAAGTTAATGACAGGCCAACCTGGCCAGCTTTTGACCAGTGTGAGAGTTTCCCAGCTGTACATAACTTGTTTATGTGGTGGGTGCATCATACAGATAATTGGTGGTACAGTCTAGTGTTTGAGTCCCGTACAAATTTAATAGGCTTGGGAGGTAGCTGGTTGTCATTACACTTAAGGGATAGTGTAAAGGACTTTGTCTCTGTAGGTCACATTTATCATAGAATCATAGAATGGTTTAGGTTGGAAGGGACTTTGAAGCACATCCAGTTCCAACCCCCTGCCATTGGCAGGGACACCTTCCACTGGTCTAGGTTGCTCAAAGCCCCATCCAACCTGACCTCGAAAGGGATGGGGCAGCCACAACTTCTCTGGGCAACCTGTGCCGGGGTCTCACCACCCTGATAGTAAAGACCTTTTTCCCAGCATCTAATCCAAATTTCCCCCCTTGTCAGCCTAAAACCACTCTCCTTTGTCCTGTCGCCACATGTCCCTGTGAAAGGTCCCTCTCCAGATTTAATAAATATTGTCATGTTTGAAAGGTCTCATCTCTTCCTTGCACTTTTCCTTCACATGCTGGTTTGGGTGGTGACATTGGCATGAGGGATAAGTTCTCATGGATTTCTCTCTTCAAAATAGCTGTTCCTTTTGATGGATCACCTTTGCTTTTGTTCCTAGGACTTGTGCCATTAACAGGCAGTGTGACTACGCTGCTGTTTTCATATCCATAATATCGCATAACTTCCAAATAAGTAGTTTTATTCAGGTCCAGGACAGGATTTTAGAGTGAAAAATTACTGGTTTTAAAAAAGGCACTTAAAAAAAATGATTACTTTGATAGATTTGGTCATTTACATTTTCTAGGACATTTGCTGTGAAAATAATAGGATCAGATATTTCTAGACAGAGTTTTTGTGGCTACTGCTTTGCCCCTGGGCTGGGGAATACTCAAGAATTATTTGCTGTGGATTTGGGAGGCTTCATGGCAGTTTAACATTAATGGTTTTGGTGCAAAAGTTTGCTCACTGTGGCATTGAAAGAGTGTGAACTGAGACTACAGAAAAGAATAAAGAGTGCTAAGCGAGGATGAAAGGAAAGCAAGAAATTGTGGAGTTGGGAAGAAAGAGAAATCAGAAGAATATTATCCACCATTCATTTTCTAGGAGCTTGCAGGCAATGTGATTTTTTTTTTTTTTACAGCATTTCAATATCCAGATACAACCTATGCTCATGGTAATTGCAGGACTGGGAAAGGTTTACATGTGGAATATAAATGCTGCCTGTGTATGCAAAATGGATTGCCAGATCCCAACACTGTGTTGAAATGAATCTTATATCTTCTTTTTGGTTTTAATATGAGATTGGTTTGTGGCACCTTATTTAACTTATTTATTATTAAAAGTTTTAAATAAAAGCACTGGTAATTAAAGTAAGCAAGCAAGAAAATAAAAGAGATCCTTAAGAATTTAAATTCCAGTCAGGGTTCTTTTCATCCTCCCCACAGTGTGCTTATGCCATAAAATGGGAATCATACAGGACAAAATGAAAGCAACTAACTCCAAATCTAGAATTCTCATTAGAGTCCAGTTTGCTTACACCTAGAGCAGCAGGGAGTTTGGGGTTTAAATTAAGGTTTATTGACAAGGGTAATTTACTCAGAAATAAGGTGAGATATTTGGATTTGGTTATTCTGGAGCAGCTTTGCCTGGGACATTATTATTGTGGCATGACCTTCTGAGGTGGATTAATCTAAATGAGAAAAAACCCTGTGTGTTCTTAATCTGGAGTAAGTATTTCCCATGGAATTATTTTTACAGAGTTATTGTGATCAGTCTCCCTGTCTAGACAAGCCTTTACAGTTCCTCTGGTAAGAGAGTCCTTATGGTCCATCTGTATGTCTCTTTTTGCTGTGTTTCTTGTCATACCTCTTTTAGCAAGGAATGAAGAAAAGCATAGGGTTTTGCCTTTGAGATCATGGCTGTTACTCTCCAAGAAGTTGTTGTATTGATGAGAGGGCAGAATTTTGGCTTTGAAACTGCAGTGATTGGAGTGCAGTCTACTCCAAGGCTGTGGAGTTAATGTTAAGTTCTAAGTAATGTGAAGTTCTAGGTATTTTAATGGAAATGCCAACCCCCTAGTAAAATACTCTGAGGAGACACTTATAAAATGGCAGCAAAGCTTCTTAGCCCTGTTAGAAAATTTTCCTAGAGTGAATCAAGAGTGTGTGATGCTGGAATCTTAACATGATCCTTGTGTAGCAGAAGGAGGCTGCTGCTGCCACTCGGAATTTGGCTTTTGGTAGTTATTGCAGTGTGTTGAGCTTAGCATCAGCTTCTCAGTAGGTATCTGCTAATGCCTGTTTGTCATCATTGTTTAGTGGAAATGAACTTTCATTGCTTCCCAAACATGATTGTGAAGGGTTCAGCAAACTTTTCTTTCTTCTTTCAGGCTATAAGACCCTTTTGAAAGGAATTTCAGGCAAGTTCAGCAGTGGAGAACTTGTTGCAATTATGGGTCCTTCAGGAGCTGGGAAGTCAACACTCATGAACATTCTGGCAGGATACAGGTCAGTAACAATAAAAATCCCAAGAAAGGTAAGATCAGCCAGCCTGATGGCTCCTTGGAGAAAACAGCAGAAGAAATCTTACCCCAGTGTATGATGAAAACATGTATTTCACAGATTTTGAATGAGATTCTTACTGCTTATATATTTTCTTTTTGTCCTGTTCTGGTCACTTTGGATATGTCTGTTAACAAGTCTGATCCAATAGTAAGAAGCAATTTAAAGTCCAAAACGCACACACAAAAATTGTCCTTTCTAGCTGTGTAACAAATCTGACTCAGTGTCTTACATTTGTGCTATTTTTAAAATCACGTTTTATACACACTTGAAGCGAGGCCTGTGACAGCACAAGTGAAGGCAAGATTCACCCGTTTGTTTTCTTGGTTCCTTTCAGAGAGACAGGAATGAAAGGAGAAATTCTCATCAATGGACAGCCTCGTGACCTACGCTCTTTTCGCAAAGTCTCCTGCTACATCATGCAAGATGACATGCTCCTTCCTCATCTGACTGTCCAGGAAGCTATGATGGTGAGCTTTTTCATTCATTCAGGATGGAGAAAATGGAAATATCTTTGTGTCCTGTGCATATGTTCTTATTCCTGGTAATGGCACGAGCTGTTACCTCTGTCTGATCCCACTCAATGAAAGTGCTTGGACTTTGATGATGCCTTGAATTCCGTTTCAGGCTCATCCTCCCAGGGGTGTTGTATGAGCTTTCTTAGCTTTACCATTTTCAGTTTGTGACCAGCAGTATGATTTGAAAGAAGATCTAAAGCTCTACTCCTTAGACCTTCTAGAGAGTGGAACCTGAAATTCTGCACAGAATGAGCCTTTTTAGTGTGGTGGATGAGTATCCTTGTCTCTCTGTGTCTCCCCATCTTCTATGTTCTGACTGCTATTTTGACTTGAGCATGGTCTCTCTGCTACTTCTACTCCTCTGTGCCTATTTTAAAATGAAGGTCTTGTATAAAATCTCTCCTGGTTCTTAGCAGGAAGCCAAAGGAACAGAATAATCTCAAGACTTACAGGGAACATAAATTCTTCTTACTGTTTTTTGTAGCATTAGGAAGTTTACTAATTGCCGGCTTGACCAAGCAGTCTAGAAATGCCTTTTGATCAGTTTGAGAGAACGAGGCAGTTTTTCTCAGAGGGTGTTATCAAAATAAGTCTAAGCTTACTCATACTGTATGCCAGCATCAGCTCACAAGTTTTAAGGCCAGAAGAAATCACAGTAATTTTTATGTGCCTAATCTTCTGCAAAGGCTTTTCTCTGTGAGGAAGTTTTTCTTCTCTTTTGTTTACGTGAACATTCTAGTCAGAATCCCGTAGGACCACTTTTGTAGAACTGGTCCCAGATGATACTTGCTGTCTAAATTAATCAGTCAGGGCTCTGACAAAAATAATTAGTGAACAGTTTAATTGCTTCTAATAAGGGTTAATCATAATGTTTTGTGGAGCTGCCTCTTAGGACAGCAGATGACATCTTTCACAAGATTATTTATTTCTGTACTCATTTGTTCACGTGCTGGAGAATGGCAGTTTGGTTATCCTTAGAATATGGATAAAGCACCAAGAAACTGTGATTCTAGCATTGCCTGGGAAGTCAGTGGCTATGCAAAAGACATGACTCCCTCATCTTCCTCCCAAGCTCTTTGACTTGCAGAATGGCTTTTCTTTCTAATATGTTTTTTGTTAGATGCTTGAGTGGTTGCTTAAATTAGATTATACTCGGTTACCTAGGCATATGTGATGCTTGTCATTTGAACATTATAGTTCAACTTAAACTTTCTTGACTGGTTTGAAAGTTGTTTCAGCAGTATGTTGGGATGTTGTGCCTGAGACATCTGCATTAACTGGTTGCTGTGTTTCAGACCAGTTAAAAATCAAATTCCATTGTGTTGCATTGCAGGTATCTGCTCATCTGAAACTTCAAGAGAAGGATGAAGGCAGGAGAGAAATGGTATGTATAGTGTCCACAAACAGAGAATTTCTGGGGATGTCAGAGAGGTCCATGAAGTGAGATCTATAAAGCAGATATTTTTATTTAACACTGAATTGCAGTGGACTTGTAATGGTAGAATAAATCATAACCTCAAATATATTTCTTTCCAAATCGGAACATTTGGCATTTCTTCAATCTCAGAGACCCTTAAAAACCAGAAAGAGCTCCAGAGAGGGAAACTTAAAAGAATCAATGTATCTTCGGCAGTTCAAGATTGCTTTGATTCTCTCAGGTTTTATTATTTTTTTTTTTTTTAATAAGCTAACCATGGATTTTATTTTTTTCTTATTGGAAAATACATTTGTCTAGAAACAGCTGTTAATTTTATTTGTACTTCGAAAGTCTTAATTCATTTACACTTTAGTAATCTAGGCCAAGCAAGTCAATTCACTTGTCCACTCTGTTACTGTATTTACAAAGAACTTTTTAAGGGAAAATCTTTGCTGTATGCCCTTATTCAGAACATGCCAGAAAGGCAGTCGTTTTCTAGTTAGTGTTACTGGCCTGTGCTGGACTACATCATTCATTTTGTTGTTGTAAGTTATAAGGTAAATGTTTACCATAGCTGAATATTATGAATTTATGCACTTGTGTTATCACCGTTACAGATTCTTGTTTGAAATAGGAACAAGTGAAAAATCTTCCACTGAACCATAGTTTATGTTTCTAGTTGACCTAGCTAGTGCTGCTCATGTCCCATAACATCTTTCCTAGAAATAAAGGGAAGGTTGTCATTTGGCTCCTTTCTCTGAGGACGAGGTTTAGTAGGGTTTGTTCTTTTTTCGCTCCCTATCACTGAAAGCTCCTAGAAATGAAAATCAGGACAAATGCAGGGTCAGGCCCTACTTGGTCTAACCAGTTTTTTACCATGTCAGCCACCCTTTCTTGAAAACTCCCTCCATCCAAGCAACATTACTTCAAAAAAATGACAGGCTCCTCTTCCCATACTTCAGTAAAGTATTAAATATCTGGGCTTTCTTTCTACCTTTTAAGTGGTAAAGTTTTTAATTGCATGAGCAAGGTGGCTTGGATTCATTAATTTTTATGTTCTTGTTTTTACTGATGCCAAAGAGCTATTTTCCTCATACGGGTCTACCAGGCCAGATCTACAATCATTGACACCAAAAAATTCATAGCAGCTGGGATTGTTCTTCTTTTGCTCCTGAGATCCTGGGACAAGCTGTGCCCGTCCTGAGGCTGTGCCTTGAGGAAATCCCAAACATCTGAAAGTCTGTGTGACAACTGACCTGTCTCTGAGGAGAATGAAACACTTAAAATCAGTGTCTGCCTTTTAAAGAGTAGTCTGCAAAGAACAGATGGGATAAGAGCAAGTCATTGCTCCATAGAAACCACTGTTTTTGTTACAAAGTTCTCCAATCCCATGTACATAGGGCCTAGAAGTTCTATTGAAAAAGCTTCTTGGTTTCACTATATAATAACTTCTCACATGCTGCAGAGCTGTTTTGATATCGGTGCCATGTCCAGGGGGTGAGGCAGAACTGATTTCCACTCATTTTCACAGCCAGGTTTTCCTTGCTGAGACAGGTCGTATAGGGCAAACAAGTGGAATTTGGGTCAAAACAGTAAATGGTAGATTGTTAAGCCCCACTGAATCTAATAAATCCTACATTAGATGGAAAACGTCTTTGGTATATGGATTGTGAAACAAAGTCATGGGCTAGTTTACATACTCCATGAAAATCGGTAAAGAGGCTTTTCTTCTGTGTAACAAATTTAGATGATGCATTGTTGTGTTTCCTCTAGGTAAAGGAAATATTGACAGCCCTTGGTTTGCTGACATGTGCCAATACAAGGACTGGGAGTCTTTCTGGAGGCCAGAGAAAGCGTCTTGCCATTGCTTTGGAGCTGGTGAACAATCCTCCTGTCATGTTTTTTGATGAACCAACCAGGTACTTCATGGCCAAAAATGAAAGATAGGCAAATACTGCTTTATATAGTAGAACAGTGCTGCAGAAAGGTTATTGACCTCTTAAGTCCTTGGAAAAGGCTCATTTTGTGTTGCCTGTAAGTACTGAGTAATGCCACAAGAAGTAATTTGATTTAGGTGCTTAGTGCCTTGGGTCACTGCTGTAACTGCCAGACCGTGCGACAAATTATTTTTAAGGGAGACACAAACTGAAACAGGAAGGAAGAGAGAGAGGAAAATATTTCAGATTGTGGCATGAAGTTTCTTTTTTTTTTTCAAGAAAAGATAGCTTGAATATAAGCATTTTAAAGTGTGACTTTTAATAATGAATGTGGCATATTTAGAATCAAAGTCTGTGATCCCAGTCTGGAAAGGCTGGGAGAGCTATGAATACGTATCTATTCATTAAAGTTAGGAGCATTTAAATCCGCAGTCCTAAAATGTAGAAGTCCCTTAAGGCAGCTTTGAGAATAGTCTATTTTTCATTCTCAAGCATGCTTCCAACTTAATTAAAAGACTGACGGAGAAATAAAAGCATAAGGTTGGCATATGATAAAATTAAACTGCTACAGAGAAAATTTATAAAAGGATAATAGTGAGAGGCAGAGGTAGCAAATGCGTGTGCTAGCTTTGCATGGTGCCTATGGACTTGTGGATAACAAACATTTCTTTTTATTCAGTGGCTTGGATAGCGCATCGTGTTTTCAGGTTGTCTCCCTGATGAAGGCTTTAGCTCAGGGTGGCAGGTCCATCATCTGCACGATTCACCAGCCCAGTGCTAAACTGTTCGAGTTGTTCGATCAGGTATTGTTTTCAGACTCTTTCTCTTTATGTGTGGTTTAGGTAGGTTGTATTTTCAAGGCTTCACTCTTCAGGTAAAATCATGGACAATTCTAGCCTGTGGTTCCAAATCAAATAAATTAAATAAGAGCAAAATATACTTTTTGATTATGTTTTTTTCTTCTTCTCTGCCTGTTTCTGTTATTTACATGTAATGTTTGTAAAGAATCTGGCTGGTACATTTCTCAAATTAGGATTATTGCAGTTGTGGTTTTCACCCCTTCACCCACAACTGCTCCTGGGCACAGGGATGTCAGTAGAGTAAATTAGATGAATTTAAGAGCAAGAGAGCTTTAGTGCCAATGTCTGCAATGTTGCTAATACACATTCTCATCCTAGCTACACAGGTGTAAATTCAGAAGAGTTTATTCATGTGAGGTAGTAATAGTTGAAGTGAAGTTAGTTGGAGATCTTTTCTCCAACCCAACAACAGGATGTGGACCACATGTGTTTAGGTTAAATTTAAATTTACTTTTATCTTATTAGGTGACTTAAATTAGATCTGTGAGAGCTAAGAAAAGACTGCAGATTGTCAGTGTGGCAAGGAGGTTTATTGAAAGTCAATAGTGTGGCTAAAAGTAAGAATAATCAAGCTGTTTCCCATTGCTGTGCTGTTCCTTCCATTCTTGCATTCACCAGCCTCGTCTTCCAGCACAAAATATCCATAATGTGTTTCTTGCACATTTTCAGCATGTGTCTGTCTGCAATTAGTCTGTTTCTGTGTTAATGTGCTTTAAGCCCTGGAGAGAATGTTTGCAGAAGTCAAACCTTAAGCATGTAATTTCCCATTAGTTATAATTCTACGCAAAGGTAGTTCCAAGTGGTGGCAGATCTTCCCAAGGTCTTCTTACCAGAGGGACAGGAAGAGGTCACTATGTTAGTGGATTGCTGTCATACAGTAGCAGGTTCAAATATTTACATACTATTTCATGGGTTTTTATCTTTTTCTTTTCTTTTCTTTGCCTTGTTTTCCAGCTCTATGTTTTAAGTCAAGGCCAATGCATTTACCGTGGGAAAGTAGTAAACCTTGTCCCTTACTTGAGAGATTTGGGTTTGAATTGTCCAACCTACCACAATCCAGCAGATTTTGGTAAGGACAATTTGAATAGTATATATAATTTATTTTGTATTTGATTAGCACCTTCAGGGTAATAGGGTCCATGGTGCATTTTATACTTTGGTACATATATACATATGTGTATATATGTGTGTATACATACATTCATGTACACATACATATGTACCAAAATTCAAAATATTCAAAATACTAGTTTTTTTCTAAGTAATTTGAATGCCATCTAGTGGTAAAGTTTAGTCAGTATTTCTCTCTGGTGGAAGTCCAGACCCAGGGAATGAAAGATAAAATTCTTCGTAATTAGTCTTAGTGGTTTCAAAGTGGCTCCAGTATTCTGGGTTTTTTTTTCATCTTGAGCAATACCACTGTAGTACTGTACAGCTAATAGCATTGAGAGGTTTTTTGATTGTTGTTTCTTAATTCCAAAGAATCAGTAATGACCACAAGAATAGGCTTTTGTCATTTGCTGTTACCAAGACTATCCCATGTTTACTGCCTTTCCCCTAAGATGGTTCATTTAACTTCCAGAATGAAAACTCTGAAGATTTATAGAAAGGCACATTTACACTATGTGCTTTTATGTATGAACTTGTGTGGCATTTTAGAGCCTGTTCTAGACAAAACTGTTTCTGTCAATGCTGGTGAGTCAAGGGGATCTAATAATGAGGCTTGTAACTAGTCGGTAGTGTAAATCAATAACTTGCTTTCTATTTTTTTGTAGTTATGGAAGTAGCATCTGGTGAATATGGAGACCAGAATGGCCGGCTGGTAAGGGCAGTACGGGAAAGGATATGTGACACAGACTACAAGAGAGAAGTTGGTGGTGAGAACGAGTTGAATCCCTTCCTCTGGCACAGGCCTTCTGAAGAGGTATTTTATATATCACAACTAATGTGCATGGCTTGAAGCTGGAAGGGGGAGAGAGTTTAAATCCTTGATCAGTGGGGGAGGCTTCTGGGCACACATAACCAATAGGAGTAGGGTTTTGTGAATGAAAACTAAGCAAGATACTGCAGAGAAAGAAGTTGATGTGTTTCTACAGGATTCCTCCTCCACAGAAGGCTGCCACAGCTTCTCTGCCAGCTGCCTAACCCAGTTCTGTATCCTCTTCAAAAGAACTTTTCTCACCATCATGAGGGATTCGGTAAGACTACCTTTATAATATCTTTTGTATCCAAAAGGTCTGTTCAGTTGGTTTTGAGGTAGTATAATACACCTTAAAGGTCCTGTTCAACAGCCCATACATGAAGATCATCTGAGAATTTCAAAGGAAAGAGGCTGATCTTTCAGTCTTGCTTTTAACTGTACCATCTTCTTTGTGAGCAACCGGTCAAAAATAAATCGACATGTTCATGTGGGAGGGCTTTTGTAATCCAAAGCGAACATACAGCTTCACATTTTCCATGTGGTTCAATGAGCTGATGAGTCTCTGGTACACTTGGAAAGCACATCTCATAGGTGTGCAAACACTCACCATGGATCATGTGGTCCTGTCCTCATCCCCATCAAGGGGAAATTGGAATTTATTTTCTGATGCAGACATTGAAGAACCTTGCTGGTTTTATTTTGTTTGGTTGGTTTTTTTTTTTTCTGTTCAACTGTAAAGGCTTGCAGTTGTTCCAAATGTTGTGGGGTTTTTTTCTATACTTCCTGTAGGAATGCTGTATTGCAGAAAAGGCACAGAAGGATAATTTATGCCTGATTAAGTTAGTTTGGTCTAGATAAGCCTGAAATACCTTTTCTGCCTCTCTTCTCCACTAGGAAGGTTATCTTTTAGTTAGAGAGAAAGCCTCCTCCTGATGAATGGGTGCCAATGGCTCCATGACATTGGCAGGAAGGTTTCAGGTTGCAGCATTTGCAGGTTCTGCCTGAGTTTGCAGGAAGCAATTTTCTGAACTCTAATACTCAGGTGTCTGATTGACACTGGGAAGCTCATTACAGTAAGTTTCCCTTAGCTGAAGCGTAGTTTGCCAGAAGGAAATGAGCAGTGTGAATGCTCCGTCCCTAGCAGTGTTCAGCGCCAGGTTGGACAGAGCCTTGGGAGACATGGTCTCTTGTGTCCCTGCCCATGGCAGGGGTGTTGGAACTTGATGATCTTAAAGTCCTTTCCAACCCTAACTGTTCTATGATTCTGCGATTCTGTGATTTCTGTATAAGCTCTTCTGGACATAAGTACTCCTTTTCTGCAATCTGTATATCTGATTTCAGTCATATTGCCATTGTTTTTTGAGCCTAGACTTTCTGATCAGGAATACTACTCTTCCCTTGCTTGTAGGTCCTGACGCACTTGCGTATCACCTCACACATTGGTATTGGGCTGCTCATCGGCTTGCTTTACTTAGGCATTGGCAATGAAGCTAAGAAAGTCCTCAGCAACTCTGGCTTCCTCTTTTTTTCCATGTTGTTTCTTATGTTTGCTGCGCTGATGCCAACTGTCCTTACATGTGAGTACCTGACCTCTCATATTTCATTACAGACCATTGAAACTATTGCTGGTCTGTCAAAGGCCTCAGAGTTCCAGTCCCACTATGGGACTGCAGCAGTGCAGGGTTAGATAGGGATAAACTATGTTATTATGTGCAACGCTATTGCATGCTGACAACCTAATTTACTAATTTGTGTTCTCTGTAGTTCCTCTTGAGATGGGAGTATTTCTTAGAGAACATCTGAACTACTGGTACAGCCTGAAAGCCTACTATCTCGCCAAAACAATGGCTGATGTTCCTTTTCAGGTATATGCTCTACTCTTCAATAAAACAAGAACCATTGAAGTTCATGGCAAGTCAACTTGCCAGAAAGATTAGTACTGCTACTTTATTCATCTGAATAGTGGAGAAACTGTCCATATGTGTGTGCTGAAGCTTCAGGTCCAAATCAGAAGCACCCTCGCAAAAGCCTAGACCTGACCCAATATTATTTTAATAAACAGATTACTATCTTCTTTTTTGCAGAAGGGGAATTGGAGAGGGCTGTAAGCAAATGGGATCTGTTTTCTAATGCCCAAGTAGTACAATAGGTATCACAGTCTCTGGCAGATACATGTATTTTTCTCAGCCATTCCAGTCATGTAATGGAAAGGCTTCGGGATGTGGATTCATTAGAAATCCCCATGTTGTTATTAGTCATAGTAACAGCAAATATTTGGCTTTAATAGACTAACTCCAAGGGTATCTCCTTGCAGATCATGTTTCCTGTGGCTTACTGCAGTATTGTGTACTGGATGACTTCACAGCCATCTGATGCACTTCGATTTGTCCTCTTTGCAGCCTTGGGAACCATGACATCCCTGGTGGCTCAGTCACTGGGTCTCCTCATAGGGGCAGCCTCTACATCCCTCCAGGTACTGATGGTGTTTTGTGGTTTCACAGGACCCCCGCTGTCTCCTAACACTGCTTACTATGACTGCTGCTGTGTCCCCAAGACATTCATTGAGAGATGACTGGCAAAAAGTTGTCTTGATCTGATACAGCTACTCGATGCTTTCCACTGGCATCAGCTTAAACAGCATATACACACACTGGATATGAGGCTCCTTTACCCATTTGAGTACGGCTGTGCCTGTCCCTCCTTGAGTAGGTTGTCATTTGCTATTCATCCCATGCTGAGTAGGTCCTAGAACTGTGGAACTGGTGCATTTCTATGCATCTACAAAGTGGAGGTAAGCCATGAGAATCAGGAGCTTGGGAGAGGGTTCTTCCATACACGCACAAAAAGGCTGCAGGAGGCAAGATAAGAAAAAGCTTGCCCAAGGTAGTCAACTTCTCCAGAAGGAGGGAGAGAAGCATCTGTTGGTAGGACTGTCACACTGGAAGCTGGCCGTGTAGCTCCATTCTGTTTCCTGGCAGATGTGCTGTGGTGACCATTCCACAGCAGAGCTGTTTTGTAGTCCTTATAATAACAGGTGATACTGACATTAGCATACATTGATGCTATCATTGATGCTATCATTGGTGCTATTTCTGCAGTGGAATATTTGACTTCCTCTCCGGGCCACCCTGTGGAGACCAGTTGTGCAATCTCTGTGTTTCTGCTCTCCCCAGATACCTGTACCTTTGCCCTGGAGGAGATGTAGAGAGGACATGTTGGAGCTGGGTCAAGATCTATCTTCCCCACCAAAGCCACCCAGCTGGAGATGCTCCTTATCCTCTTCACAACATTTTAGGACCAACTGGTTGAAGCTACTGTTCCTGTGGGGTTAATGAGGAGGGAGGTCTGTGTGTCCTCAGTGGGAAGTGAGAAAGGGTAATGTTTAGAAAGAGGGGGTCTCAAACCCAGAGGAGCAAGTGAGTCAGCGTGCCCATCTTACTCTGTAAACTTCTTGATGGTTCAAGTCCTTCAAAGGACAGATCCCAGCACAGCAGCTTTGTCAACTAGTAAAGGGTTTAGGAAGACGAGAGGAATTCCTTTTTCTCCATTAACAGCATCTACCCTTCCCCTCACAAGAAATCTTGTCTACATAAATAAATAAGTCAGTAATTTCCTAATATTTGGAACTGTGATAATTTTGAGAAGTTGCATTATAAGAAAGACTTGAATGGCTTCGGTCCCCACTGCTTAAAGAGTAAGTTTGCACCGCCTATTTGGGTTTGGCACAGAACAGAGGATTTGCCATAATGAAAGACTGCTCTGTCAAAGGCTATTTTCCTCGCTGGAGGCCAGGACATCAGATGAAAGAGGAAGTTAATTTTTTTCTATGGCTGCCTCACAAGAGATTTGTCTGTTCCTTCTCTTCACAGGTGGCCACTTTTGTGGGCCCAGTTACTGCAATCCCGGTGCTTCTGTTCTCTGGGTTTTTTGTTAGCTTTGATACCATCCCAACATACCTCCAGTGGATGTCCTACATTTCCTATGTCAGGTACTGCTAGGGAGGCCATTAACCTCCCATTTGGAAATGCTGTATGTTTACCTTTGCTTGCTTGGTTGGTTATTTTGGATAGGAAAAAGACTTATGTTCACAGCACATTCTTTTGAGTATAAATTTACATGTGATGTATGACACATTTTCTCACTGCATTTTATGTTGTATATGACATGAAATAAATACGAGCATTTAGTATCTGTAGCCTAAATTATTGGCTACAAGTCCATGTCAGTCTCCTTGAATTCAGTGAGATTACACAGCATGCAAATCTGCCTAGATTTTGCAATAGTGGATATCTGAAATAATAGGGACAGTATGCCCAACTGAGAAATTGATGCGAGCACCTTATATTGAAAGACAAATGCTGTGTAAATCACTGCTGTATCATGGGTAGACTTGTTGGATAAAGACTTGTTTTGAAGTTTTGCAGTAGCACTACCACAAGAGGTGTGGGATTTGTGTCATCTCTAATCTAAACTAGTGCTTTAAGAACCATAGGCACCTTATATCCCATTCTGTGTCAGTCTTCGTTGCAGTCTGAAACAGCTATCTTTAGATGGGATGATTGCCATGAGGAAACCTCTGGAGGCTGGCATGGAGGGTTAGTTTAGGCAAGATGCTTAAATATTCATAGCTGAAATTAGGTGAGGAGAATTTTCTCATCCTCCTTTTCCCCACCCTGCCCAAGCTGCACTATTACTGAGAAAGCCCAAGCTAAAGTAACCTCTCATTTAGCAAGTGAGGTCTTATACAGAGACCTACAAAAGAGAAGGAGACCACACCCCCTGAATTAGTAGCTAGAATTCAAGATGAGGCCGTAAGCCATTGTCCAGCCCTGAAGCCCTCTCTTCACTCTGCTCACAAACTCAAAGGGTAAGTGCAGCCTGTGCCAGGAGACATGTGGGAACTGTGCACTGTTAGTGAAACTATAGTGCATGGAAGGAAAGAGAGGAAGCATTCTAGACTGATGCCTGTTTGAATATGTTTCTTACTTCAAACCATAATTGTGTTCCTGGTTTTGCTTATTTAAGAGGAAAATGAATCAGTTATGTCACTTTCAAAAGGGGAATTTCTGAATAAGAGCTGAAATTAGTCTGGTATTTTAACATTTTCCTTGGAGAAATTGCATTATATACTAGCTGGAAGCAGTTAAAGGCAAAACTCCTTTCCTTTTTCAGTCTTATGTAAAATAACAGTGATGTGATTTGCTTGATTGTAGCAGGGATAGAACTTGCCCTGAGACATGTGTCAGAACAATACTGAACTACTCAGTAGTTCAGTGTTTCAGCCAAGCTCTCATAAGGATTTTATTGCTGGTGGAGTTCCTCTAAACAGATCATCAAGACTTTTCCTTGTAATCCATCTTTCTTCTCTCTAGATACGGGTTTGAAGGAGTTATTCTCTCCATCTATGGACTGGATCGAGAAGACCTGCATTGTGACAAAGATGACACTTGCCATTTTCAAAAATCAGAGGCCATTCTGAGAGAACTGGATGTAGAAAATGCCAAACTTTACCTGGACTTCATTGTTCTTGGAATTTTCTTCTTCTCTCTGCGCCTAATTGCCTATTTTGTTCTCAGATACAAAATCCGAGCAGAGAGGTAAAGGAAAACCAGCTAAAACAATGCAGTAGGAAGATCTTTAGACATGCAATAGAGGGCACTTGACATTGTCTCACTGTGGCAGGCCAGTCTCCAGTGCCCAGCTAGATGCTGTTATGACCTAGCCCATAGAGAACCACAATGGGATAGTGGACATACAGTGTTAAGCCAATCAGTCCAGTTGGGTTGGGTCATGTTTTCATTACACTTTCTAGCTTTAACTAGGAAGAAGAAATAGAAGGGAATTTTACACCACAGAATATCAAAACCCAGGCAGTGTAACTGTAACAAAAAATCTGCCTGCAGGAACTTTCCTTATGAAAACCAATTTTGGGTTAAGGTCGCTAAGATACTAGTCCTGGTAGCCAGAATAGTATAATATCATCTATAATTGACAAGGTAATGAGCTGCTAAATGGGAAATGCAAAGAAAATAGCATTCTCTCATCTTTTTAAATTCAGAGTTTCATCTTTGCAGTTTTCTATGTATTATTTTGCAATTCTTTTCCACAGAATTACCCTTTCTGGCCAAAAGTCTCTAAATGTATTAATTAATAAGGTAAAGATACCTTTTTAATATGGGCACTTTTTTTTAAAACAAACTCCAAGCGGTTCAAGTCATCATTTTTGTTTCTGTCTACATTTAGGATTCTGGTGCTTTACCTGTTGAGCTGGTCTCATATCTGAAAACTGTAATGATGGGAGGAAAAGGCAGATTCAGAGTCTGCGCTAAACCTGTGGCCCGTGTTTAGAAGCATCAGTAGATAGCACAGGCAGTCAGACATATTCAAGCTGTTGCTGAATGAATGAAAAAAAGTTCTTTTGCAGTGTCTTTTAAATCAATATTTGTGATATTTAAAATACTAACTCTGCTCACAATCTGTTTGATCTACCTCCTGTGAATGAAAAATATCAAAGCACTCCAAGGCTCCTTTTCATTTAAATTGAAAGCAGAATCTATCCCTGAAAGCCTGAGAGCTTACTAAAGCCTGATGGAGCTCAAGAGCTATCCACAGCTCAAAGCTTGGGGTATTGTGTTAAAACACTTGTGACTGCCTAACCTAGCAGTGTTTATTATATCTGCAGCACATTATGCTTATAACTCTCCTCAAAGTACACAAATGATCTTGTAATACTACAAGTGTTATTATGCCAAGCAGTTTTGTTCTCATCCTGAAGTCTACATGCGCGACATGGGAATTAATAGATAATTTGTCTAAACACCAATAAAACCATTAAAAGAAACATGCATTTGTTTTGCACGTTTCACCATTGTAAACTAGGCAGGGGGAATTCTGGTTCCAAGTTGATGTGACTCATGTCACTGATTTTCATGGTTTGGATTTTCAACCCAAAATGAAATTGTGGAGCCCATACTCATGTGGGACACCTTGGGCAACTTCTGTGTAAATTCCACTACCTTCTGCTCTTACTGTGTGTTCACCTTAGTGTGACAGACCTCTGGGTCAAACCAATGCATTCTGTAAGTGCGTATCAGGATGCTGATGTCTTCTAGTTTGGAAGCAGCTCAATGTCAGCAAAACATTCGGCAGCTCATGGCAGTAAAGTAGATCTTGTGCATCTGCTGGCCACCACCAACAGTCACAATTCACAGACTGTTTTTGAACACTCCATGGCTATGTGTATAGTAGTAAACTAAATAGTGCCAGGGCCACCCCTGTTAGTCCTCAGACAACTGGGACTAACAGGAATGGTCCCTGTACTATGCTAACCCCTAAATAGAGCCCAAACATAGCTGGAAAAGCTGTGGCTGTGCTGGGCTGCAGCTCTGTCGTTTAGCAGTAAAGACAACTGTTTCCCAGGTTTTCTGGCCCGTGCCCAAGCTCGGTTTAATTTGCCAGTACAGACATAGAGCATGTGTATCGGTTAAACTCAGGATGTTTGAATTTAAGCCTGTGTTCTGGAAGACTTGAAGACAAGTCACATGTTTTAGGAAGGTTAGCTCAACTTTCCCTGGAATTGAGATTCACCTGTGAAAGCAAGGTCAGCCTTTACTGTAAGAGGAAACAGAAAAATCCTCACACAACCTCTTTGCATAGTTTTGTTACCTTTTTTCACAAAAAGCTTTTATACAGCTCTACAGCTTTTCCAGGCATAACCACAAGCAGATGTGGACCTGTGTGGCTGTCAGGTATGAGAAATTAAGAATTTTGGTTATTCGAAATAATACTTGTAACTATGAAGCGCTTTTAAATAAGGCACAAGCTGCAATCCCTTGGCACAGCATGCCTTGATTATTTCAAGGCTCTCCAAATATTTCTGAACATTACAGACAGTTCAAATGCTGATTGCAAGCAGGCAAAAGACTACCTTTGCCATAGTACTTGTGTTGCATACTGCTGGTCCAGCTATAGGTTAGCAGAGTGTCAAAGAGTGTGATGTCCAGTGCATTAAATACCTTCAGGGTTCATGTTTTGTGTTTACCAACACCATTTACCAAATATCACATTGAAAATCCATTGCAGTGTATTAAATGAAGTAACTGCTGACATTTTCCCATCCAGACCAGTTTAGAGGTATGAGTTCCTTTGATGCTATCCTGCTATCTGTGCCTATTCCTCTGTAGACTTTACCTTGTAGATTTTACCTCTTAAGTCTGCAATATGTCCTCCTGTACTATAACTTTGTATTGTATTGTGGTAGCAAAAGGTCTGGTCCTCCATGGGTGTTCCTAAGAAAATACATGCTCTGGAGTATTTTTGTCACTCCTTTATTTGTTAGATAGCCTTCTTCCCATCCATCTGCTGGTAGCATTTAACTGAAAGTTACTGTTCTAAGGAACACTTACAGACTCCAGTGTCCTAGTAAATAAATAAATGAATTTTCTTGCAACTCAGTGCTACACATAGATGAGATAATAATTCTTTCCCTCCTTAGCTCTGAAATTGAACAGTGATACCTCTTTTCACACTACTGTGGAACAGAAGTGTGTAAAGTCCATTTACACACTGCAAAGATTTTTAACGCAAAGATTTTTAGCATAGTCTCAGCTTGGCTTTTTTCTGTTTATGTGGAAATAAATTCTAACAGGCTGCTATAAAACACATTCCTAGGTTAATGGACTGAGCATGCATGTGCTGTAATGTTCAGCAAGCACATTGTGAAGCTCTGGAGGTTTCATGTGGAAGAATAATGAGGTCACCAAGATTCTAAAGACTTCAGATCCTCAGTTTATATAGCCATATATTAATAGCCATAAACTGATTTAAATCAATGCCATCGTTACCATTTGAACCAGTCACAATCTGGCTAAGATTTATTTAAGAGGCTAAAGGTTTTTAAAGGTCTTTTGAAAACCGAAAGTACGATTTCTGTTGGGATTGCAGGAAGACGTCAGTGTTCTGTAGGCCTCCTTGTGTTATTTCAACTTGGTTTTGACATGTTGCTTTGGTTACTGTTCGCATCAGCTAAGATTTTAGGTGCGTCGAAATGTATTTTTGTCAGTTTTCTTCACAGAAACCTGCGTATAATCTGAAAACCACTGAAAGTTTTTCAAAAGAATTTAAGTCATTGTTTAACATTAAATAAAAGATTTGGAAAACAGATTCTACTCACTTAAGAAATTGAGAAAATTTCATCCTTATAGATAAGAGGGAATAACAGAAGATTATCTGGTGCTAAAATCCTGTTTACTTCTTAGTATCTGATGCCCAAGATATCTTTTTTTCGTTAAAAGAGAGGAATATATATGCACATGTAATAGGGAGGGCTGGTTATATGAGTGGGAGGTAATAAACACTTGAGTCCAGCTACTGGATGTACTGGTCTCTGTACACTGAGGGTGGTGAGGCACTGGCACAGGTTGCCCAGAGAAGCTGTGGCTGCCCCATCCCTGGCAGTGTTCAAGGCCAGGTTGGACGGAGCTTTGAGCAACCTGGTCTAGAGGAAGGTGTCCCTGCCTGTACCAGGGGGGTTGGAACTGAATGAGCTTTATGGTCCCTTCCAACCCAAACCATTGCGTGATTCTATGATGTATCAGGTGACTGGCATTTAAATCTACTCTTTTGTGTTAAAGTCTATGTTGTCAACAGAAACAAATGTTTCATTAAACATTTGTTTCTGGAAAGATGTGTAGTACATACAGACTTGTACCACCCCAGTGATCCTTGCAGAGGAGGCCCTGTCCTTTTTATTCAACACTATAGAGATGTTTGTGACTCTGATGGGATCCTTTGAAGCTCTGTTCCAACAAAGTGCCTAACGTTAATAACTTCTTACATCTGAATTGTCTCGTGAATCAAAGGAGCAACTAATGTCTTTAAAGTCCAGGCTTAAGTGCTTTTCTGACTGAGGGTCCAGGTTAAAGCTGCGAAGAGAAAGCTTCTGCTTCTTGAGGGCTACTCCTTCAACTTACCAGATGTCTCCTGGAAATACAACACATCAGAGAGGAAACAGTCCAGGAGGTTCCTAGAGTGTGCGGAAGATGATACATACTGACAGGGTGGTGAGTGAGCCAGCAGGGGAAAGCACCCCACTGGACCCGCTGTTTGCAAGCAGAGAAGGACTTGTGGGTGATGTGATGGCTGGAAGCCATCTTGGCCATAGTAATCAGGAAATGATAGAAGTTTTGATTCTTAGAGAAGTGAGGAGGGAGTCAGCAGAACTGCTGCCTTGGATTTTTGGAGGGCAGACTTTGGCCTGTTTAGGAGCCTGGTTGATGGAGTCGCTTGGGAGGCAGTCTTAAAGGGCAAAGGAGACCAGGAAGGCTGGACATGCTTCAAGAAAGAAATCTTGAAGGCCATCCCCATCTGCCAAGAGACAAGCCAGTGGGGAAGAAGACCTGCCTGTCTGAACAGGGAGCTTTAGCTAGAACTCAGGACAAAAAGTTGAGTTTATGACCTTTGGAAGAAGGGGCAGCCAACTCAGGGGAACTACAAGGATGTAATGAGGAAAGGAAAGCTTGTTAAATCTGGTCTTGCATTGTGGATACGAGAGCATACTTAACAAGTAGGCGAATTTTTTGAAGTTGCCTTGTTTCTGTAGCCCTGTTGTAGGTTAGAAGAGGTCTGGACTTCACCCTGAACTCTTGAGTGTTAGGATTGTTCGCTTTAACGTTCACACAGGGCAGCAAAGATCCCTGCTGAAAGCAGGAATATTAGACAACATCTAGGATGGCTGTGGCAGTAGCTAGTCTTAGGCTCTGCTAGAGCAGGTCGACTGCAGTAGGTAATTGGCCTGTATTTCTGCAGCGGGGATCTCAGTGGTAGCTGCAGAAACACTGTCCTGCGTAGTTTTTTTCTTTCATAAAATGATCTCATGCGTGCGCATTCTCCTACCGGATCAGGCCGATAGGGTGCAATTACTCAGGAATTTCTTTCCTTTAGTTCCCTGTGGAAAGCCATTTATGAAGTATGACAATTTGAAAAGCTGCTGGGAATGAGAAGTAGGCAGAAAATGACGCCTTGTCATGTCCTCTGTAACGGTTTGTAACAGGCTGAGCGTTGCTGTGCCCATGACACTGCCACGCAGCGCTAATGAGTCATAAATTAAGTGCTGAGTGTCACTGAAGTTAATCATGAGCTCTGCTGTTTGTGGACAGGGGCAGCAGCATTTTCAGGGATCAGCTACTACTGTCCTGTTCTTAAATGCCTGTTTTCATACTACAGAAAGACATTGTTGCAATGAATCCCACTGAGTGGTTTTTATAACCCCAGATACCATTCTGCATATTGCATACTCAAAACTTGCAGGTTGAGCCTGCAGGCATAACAAGTTTCCTTCTAATTCTATGCATTTGTTAGTGTATTTCTGTTTCTGTATGGATCGAATGTGGAGTTCGTGAAGGAGAAATGGTACTGCAGAGCGTGGAATCTGTCGTCAGTGCTTTTATTGTTTTGGAATCTTATAATGAACTGTAACTTCATGCAGTTGTCAACTGCAGAACCTTCCGGTAAGAGATTTAGATTTCTGTGGAGACCCATTGCCAGCACAGTAAAACAAAGGGTGACCAGTCAAAATCTGTGTCCTTTGGCACAAGAAATCCCCATGTCTCAGCCTGCCAGCCTGCATTCTGAGCATTGCTCATGCCTTTGGGATACATCAAGATTTTGTCAACCCGTTTTCTTTCTGGGTCCTCTATGCAGCTCAGGCCACGCTTACCAGTTGCTTGTGTCCTTATTGCTAGATATTCATTGTTGCTGTCCACGTGGGGTGTCAAAATCAGCTGCTTGGGAACAGTGTGAGGTAGGTAGAGGTGGAGGGATAACTTCCAGGCTTCTTTGAGCTACTGAATGCATAATGTGCTGGATCTATGGGTGTGCTTTACTCTTTGAAGAAGAAGAAAAGCTAGAATGTCTTTTTAAGCAGATTGCAAGGCAACATGGAAGTCTTGGCTTTTAAGGTTGGTGGGGTTGTTTTACTTCTTTGGCATCTGTAATGGTTTGGGGTTTTTTTTTGACCCCAGTGTAGCTTATTTTAGTAGCCCGTTTAGGGTAATCATTTCACAGACTCCTTTCTATTACTTCCAAGAACCAGTTTTCCTATGATAATTGTACCAAACTTCACAAATGTGAGTCAGTTGTGAGCAATTAATAAAATAAAAAAAAATGGAAAAAACACTCTTAAATTATGGTAATAGTAAATTAAATTTAAGGAAAATACTGCGTTGATAAATCTAAAAAGAAGACAAGTCCTGCAGTGTAGCCAAGCCTTTACCTGTGTCAGTAAAGATTTGTGAAATACCTTATCTGAGTCATTTGACTTTATTGTGAGATACTGCCCTTGAATCTGTCATTGAATTATTTAACATCTGTTCTTCTGTTTTTAAAGCAAGAGTCAATGCAAGGTATCATTTTAAATCAGCGTGCTAAAGTGTGCATATTCTGTATATCTAATATGTCATTGTTGTCTCTTGTTTCTGTAATGCATTTGCATTACTATGAATCAATTTTATTATGCTTCTTTAGAGACTATTGCTGCCTGCACGCTGTGATATATTTGCACTGTTGTAGATATATATATATACATATATATAATTATATTATCTAAACCATGTCTTTTTCAGGTTGCTTGTTACCTTTGTAGTTTATGCTTACTGGTACAGTTGACCTGAGTAAAAATGTGGGATGTGGGGCATTCTGATGATATATTACAATAATAGAGAAATCTTTGTATATTTCTGTATACTTAATACTCGTAAGAAGAGATTTGTATGTGCATTATTTTCCAAACTAGGGCTTTGTTTTCTGAGGCTAGAGAACATTTATGATAATGTAACAAAAAAATAAAACCAAATAAAGTGTTATTATTTTCAGACAGATGCCTTTGTCCCTGTTCTCTCAAGGGAAAGCGGCAGGTGAGTTGGTAGGGACATGTTTTCTCTGCCTGCTCGCAGGTTCTGGCAGCCAACAAGGACATCGAATTGCCTGTTTCAGACGTACATTGTGGTGGTTTCAGGTAACTCTCAATGCAGGCAGGTGACAGAAATATGCAGTGAGAATTCCTAAAATGTTAAGTACAGTCACATTGGCTCGGAGCAAAGGTCTGTGTTGCACAGCACCCGGATAACATCGCTGTCCTTGTGCCACCCCTCCTGACCACCACAGTAGCAATACTGCCTGCATTGGTCACCACGGTTCAAGGATAACAGCCCTAAGTTTTACAAGTTAGGTAATTGTCCAGTCCTAAATGATGTGAGCAGTGATGCTTAAGAGATAAATTATCCTGAAGATCCAATAGGCATGCATTTTCTAAAGTAATGTCAAGACAATTTGCTAATGATAACAAAGATCATACTTTATGCTGTGTTTTTTATTAGACCGAAGGAATTACAGTCCCAAGAATTAGATGCCTCCCCATGCCAACAGGAGGAGAAAAGAAGGAACAGGAGTCCTTCATAGCCTGAGTGGCAACATAAACTACTTTTAATTGTTTTATATTACTGTCAATGCTGTGAAATAAGCCAACCATAAACTACTCATTAGCAATGCCACAAAAATTCGTATACCTCACATGCCATTACCATCCACTGTGTACTCCAAATGGATTCATACATAAAGAGTGTTTGAAAATACAGGACAATTTATACTGTATTTTCTAATAGCTATCCATTTAAAACCTGCTTCATAAGGCAGGTTGAAAGCCACCGACAACCAGAAAAGCTGCTATGGTAAGAATGATCACTTTTTTCAGCATGGGAAGATATAAGGACCTGTGCAGTGCCCAGGTGAGCAATGAGCAGCTGTTGTGCTGTCAGATGCTGGCATTGACATCTTGACTTAGGAGAGCCTTAATAAAGGGCTCGGCAGGGAAGTGTGTCTTACAGTCTCTATTTAGGGCAGAAAAGCTGTCAAGGGCTGGATTAGTCAAATTGGCACTAATTGCATCAATTTCTCTATTTTCAATTTTGTAGCCTTATTTGGTTTCTTTTATGTTTTTCGGTGCCTTGAAGATATTTTCGACATTGTGCATTTTTTGTGCAGTATTAACTTAGTGCAACAGCATTGCTGGATACCTCATATTTTGGTTCTGTGTCTTTGCCCACACACACATAGGAAGGCTGAGAAGGAAGTCAGTACTTGATCTCCCCCACAGATGGAAAATGTCATCAAAATGTGAATCTGATCCATTATCAGCCTCCAGATGCAAAACCACCTTCACTATTGCAGTATTGCACTATTTGCCTCCACTGTTTTCTCATTCATAGTCATTCTCTTTTCACACTGCCAGTTCATCTGCTCTGCTGGGCAGGTTGGACAAAGCTCTGCCTGTTCCTAACACCATCTTGCTCATCCCCACCAGCATCTATAGAGTCAAATATTAAGTAGATTTCATAGCTTTATCAAGAGTCTTGCAAGAGCACGTGTCCTGGCTGGCTTTTACTTAACCAAACCTACCCTTCATGAAGCTTCCCGGAAGCACCACAGACCAAGATCATCCAACAGACAATACCTGCTTTCAAACAACTGTCAGGCCACTCCTGTGTTTAGTCAGACCCATCTAACTTCCACAGGCTTTGAACCCTGAGAATTTCCTAGAGTTTCTGCAACGAGTTCAGCAATGAAGCTGTTTGGCTCAACTGCAGTGAAATACTTTGATTCGAGACTGCCAGAGTTTCGTTTCAATTGTTGTATTTCAGTATTAAATCCCTCAAAGTTTCTGTTTTTCAAAACAAACTCGTTATGCTCAGAGATGGAAGTGTGTGTTGAAGGCAGCTTGGGAGACCTAACTCAGAGACAGATGTGAGCAAGACCCTACAGGTGCCTGTCTTTGTCTAGTGCCGTCTCTGAGGGGAATTTCTGAGTGCCACAAAGAATATATACAAAGTGTGCTCACAAGGCACCGGATATAGCTAGATTAAGAAATACACCTGTCTAAAGAGTACTTTGTTTTTTCCCACTGCTTACCTCTGATAGGCACACAGAAGTTTTACCATTCACTAGCAAGGATTGTAGCACCAAATGACTGCAAACACTTGAACAACAGCATCCTCTTCTATAGCATCTGCAAGCTCTACCCATTAGTTCTGGCACTTGAATGAATTACGCATTGCAGCACACACATTTTAAGCAAAGTCTTGTCTGTTTGGCCGTTGTTTTCCAGTAATGAGATCACATTTGTAGTCTCATCCTTCCACTGTGTACCTGGTGGGGTGCACCGGGACAGTGACCATGCGTGCTGTCTTAGGTAGCCAGGCAGCTCATTGTTTTGTATACTGACACTGGCAGTTTTCAAATGCCTTAGAAGAAGGCTCAGAGGAGAGAAGTCTACAGAGTAATAATGGGCTGATCTGCCTAGAGATGACTTCTGTTTCCAGTAGAGAGCTGCTTGGGAAACTGTCACCTGAGGGCTTCTGAAACCTGAGCTTTGCTCACAAGCAAGGTTTTGCAACCCGCACCTCAGAGCAGTGTGTTCCCCTTTGTTGGACTCAGCCTGGCCGCAAGGGCAACCTCCCAGTAACTGAATCTGGGTCCTGAGTTCATCGTTCTGCCTGGTTTAAACATGGGAAATCAGATTTGGTTCTTGTGTTTTGCCTTCTGCTTTTCAAGCTGCTTGAGGGCATCATGGTCAGGTTTTCAAGCTTTAGTGAAGCAAGTAGCTCATTAGAGACTTGTGGCAGAGCTACACAATTTAGCTGCTCCCAACAGAGGCAGATTTCAGTTTCTGTATTCTTTTTCACTTTGGTTTAGCACCCTGTCTGAAGCATTCCTTTTGAGCAGGAGCTTTCCCAGAGGAGGTGTGTGATACTTGCTGTAGCAGAAAGCATGGTTTCCAGAGACATCTGGGAATGGGTCCTGAGTGAGTGGGCACATGAAAATACACCATTTTGGAGGTGTTTTCAGTTATATCCCTTTTTTCACATTGCTACAGGTTTGTTCTTTGTTCCTAGCACCCATCTGCTCTGTGCTCCTTGTCTGTCCTAATTTTCTCCCCTGTTAATTCTCCATGTCAGCCAAACACAGCTTTCCTGCATTGCTTCAAAATGAATGATTTCCAAGACCTTTTTCTTGGCTACAATTGCTTTTAAAAAGCAGTCAAATATCCTCACACACTGCAGAACCACAGAGGCAATCAATCTGCAATAGCAAGCGTTTTCTATTCAGCCTTTATTAGGAGTGAAGCATTGGTTGCACAGAGCTGTCATGATTACAGTCAGTTTAGGACTACCAGTCATTTGTGATTTTAAACATCATTCACTATCTGTGTAATAGCCTCCTCATCACAAATGCTTTGTGTCAGAGATTGATTCCTATTCCAGTGGTACCTTTGTTGACAAAAAACATGAAGCTGGCCTATTTTTTATTCCTCCCCCCCCAGGAAAATATTCAGAACTTTATAGAGTTATTCACTCACCTTACAGTGATGTGGCTGTGCAAGGAGAATTGCAGAGCCACAAAGGGTAAGTCTTCATTTGGGCTTCTCACGTTTGCTTGTTAAAACTGATTCACATTTGTGACAGTTCTGCATTTTGTTAGAAGAGAAGCCTTGTTATATGCTTACTCTTCACCTCTCCCTAGGCAACCTTTTTGGCCAGTGATGGATGAAGGGCCAGATGAGCATCTGAAATGACCCAGTGTGGGCACCCATCAGTCTCAAGGCGTTGAGGATACACTCCGATTTCTTCCCATTACATACATTAACTAGGTAGAGTAGCCAGCCTGAAAACAGGCTGCCTGAAACACTAAAAACAGTTTTAAAGTTTCTGTTTTAATTTCTCTTCCTAGTGCCAGATAAAGCTAAGTACAAGCAAAAAGAATGGAAAAAGAAGATGGAGAAGGGACAGGAAAGGACAGACTTTGCACAATCCAGTGAGTTGAAGCTATCTCAATCATGCTAGATAGCGAAGATTGTCAATCTATTAAAGCAAAATAAATGAATGAACTGCACATATCTACTTGTGTCTACTTGCTGGCCAGACTGTGAGCTCCAAAAGGCAGTCAGTTACCAGCAGCCAGGATGCCTCTGTTCCCATGCAGTGTTTTGTCTTTCTTGGGCATCTGCCGCCGGGTTGGCTAGGAAAGCAAGGATCACGTTCTGCACACTCATTTTTCGTGCGCATGCCTGTTTCAGGATCTCACTTTGCTCTACCTTGGCTCTGCTTGCCGTCTCCAAATCCTCAGCAGCTGTGCCTTCTAATCTGTTTTGTCAGCTTGTTTTCTCACCAAAAATGTTAACTTTAAGAATTCTGGGCAGTCTTTTCAAGTGCATTTGAGTGGGTGTGGGTAAAAGTCTACATAGAGAGCCCTCAAGCACTTACTTAACGTAACTTCCCAGAGTAGCCATCATCCCTTAGCACTTACTGATGATGACAGATTCTTAGGTCATAATTTTTTGTGCTATAAACAATTAACTCTGTTTTTTAACCTCAAATGTCTGGAGCTCCTGCATGACACAGTGCCCTGGCTTAGCATGCTGGTAGTGATTTGATGCTCACCACACGGCAATTAATGGGTTTTGGCAGGGGAAACCATGCCCAGGGACAGCAAGTGAGCAAGTTCAGCCCTTCATGCTTCACCCCTTTGGGCTCAGATTGCCATCAGCATGGCTTTCCTGCACACTCACGGCTTGTTTTTGCCATGCCAACATGCAGACCATTTCAACAGAGGGGCTCAAGCAGATCCCAGGATTTTCAGCTTCTGTGCCTTGCCATGCTGAGCTTCCCCATCAGATTTTGCAGCGAAGGACACCACAGTGCCCACCACCCCCCTTACTAAGACATTTCCGTTCATAGTTTTTCTTGCAAAGCCAAATACAGCCCCAGAATGCTGTGAATTCAGCAGGACCATTGACCTGCACCTGCTTCACTGCCACAGCCCCAGCAGAGAGATCTGCGAGGGTGAGACAAGAGTAGGGAGCAGTTACTCACCCGAGCCTCTCCCTCTGAAGTCCCCACATGCCCCCTTACACTCTCTTGCACACAGTGTCAGTGCCTCTCTTTAAGGAAAAGCCTGGTGAGTATGTGTGGCTCAGGGAGAGCTTTGCCCTTGAAAAGCACCAACTGGCAGCCTACATCCAGTCCCTGCAGACGGTTTCGCACAGCACTAGTTAGGGTTACCCTTGGCTGTGTTCTCATTCTTTCTCCCAGTGAGACTCCCATTAACCTGGTGAATGCACCCAACTGTGGCACCAGATTTTGCAGCACAGTATTACTGTGATTACACTGTGCATAGGCCTTCCAAATTCACCCAGGCTACAGCACCAAACCTTCCTCAGCAAAGACCTTCAAAGGCCTTCAGTAGACTTATCAGTTTATCACTTAAATTATACCCAATATCCCACCATATCATATCATATAGAAACTATTTTAAGTACGAGTAATGAAGTTTTGTGGATGACTGATTTTTCCTGCTTGGATAAACTTATTTATCACAAAAGCGTACCTGGCGAAATCTCTAAGGAGGCGCATGTCTCCATCCTTTTCTCCCTCCTTGCAGCACAACCCTGCACAACTGTTCTTTCCTGCTAAGCCCCGAGCGCGGCTCGCTGCTGTGGCAGCCTCATGATACCTGTTCTGTTCCCACTGGTGCTCTTAGAGGCTCTTCACTGTGCTCTCACTCAGCTGAAGCAGGGAAGCATTCAAGCTGCTGTGCTGACCAACAAAGACACCCAAAAGAAAGCAGCCACACTGGCCTGGAGACCAGGAGTTTCTCCTGTGTCTGGAGGGACACAGCAGGCTCTAATTCAGGTATAGGTCAGGGCCAGGGGGACCTGTGTCTTGATCTTAGTGCTGCAGAGACTTCCCCAGAGCATGACGTCTGAGATCCACTTGTGGGGATACTGGTTAACAGTGAGAGTGCCCAGTGATTCAGCTGCATGTTGCACCAGCAGCCAGGGCCCATGTTGGGTTAGGCAGGGTACCCGGTGGGTACCTGCCTTCCTGAGCTGTTCCATGTCCTGCTGGTAACAGCACCAAGGGCTTGGCAGCACCAGAAACAGCGTGATGCAGAGGAGCAGGAGGCATCCAAGTCAGAAAAGCTCAGCTGTCAGATAACAAAGGCATCCTTCCCTGTGTCTCTAGGGGAAAAAAAGTCCAAACCCACAGCTATAGTTGTATAAAGGGAACACTGAATGTTGTCAGTATTCAGAAGAGCAAGCGCCCATGCGAAGCCCCGCATCGACTAACAAATGCAAGCAGTCACTTGTGAGTGTGAAGTATAGCTAACACAGAAAGCTGAGTGCCATGTTCCTTTTGGAAGTGTTAGTGACTACTCTGTCACTGGTGGGTTGCTAAGATGCCAAATTTCCTGGGAAACAGAGAAATACACTGCTTTAAAATAAAGACAGCAGAGAACTCAAAAATTACATCATAGTTCTTTTATTACAGTGAAAACCTGCACGGTACTAGCCTACTGAAAGAATGAAAGCTGCAAGTAACTTTTCGTCAGAAAGGAGTCAATCCAAGGTAAAAATTACGTAGAAAACATAACTGTTGTAAACGATCAAGTCTGAGTTGGGACCTCCAGCTGTTATTTCCCTTTAGAGAAGGTCCAGTGATCACAGGGTTCTCGATGAAAGTTTCTCTTAACAAGCTGGGGAGGTAAAGAGGAGAAGCAGATTAAGGGACATGTTTTCTCCACAAATTACACAGGGTGCTAGGAAGTGTTTTGCCTAGGTGCAGGACACCAAAACGTCAATTTTTTAGCGATGGCTTCCCCAGGATACACTTCCTCAAAATGCACTGTGGGGCGGGTTGGAACTGACTGAGGCTATTGGTCCTCTACGTTACATATGATGAAAAGTCAATCCCAGTTAAAAAAATAGGGGATCAGAAGTTCCTGTATGTTCCATTCGACATTTCTGAAGCAAAGCTTTTTATCTCTTGTGATAAAGTGGGTGTGATTTTGGTAGCTGCACCTCTATCACTTCTCTAGCTGAGGGCTTGAGCTCACATATGAGCCCAGGCTACCTGTGCAGCCACGTTGCCCACAAATCCCTGACTCAGATGCATTGGCAACACCCACCCCTCTGTGCAAAGCCAGGCTGTTTAGAGTTTAGCCACCTCTTTCCCACTCGTGCTCTAGGTGAGGAAGCTCTTGCACCCACAGTGGGAAGAGTGGGACACTGCTTC
Organism: Lathamus discolor; assembly: GCF_037157495.1. Lineage (NCBI taxonomy): Eukaryota > Metazoa > Chordata > Aves > Psittaciformes > Psittacidae > Lathamus > Lathamus discolor. Next base: position 35,126,084 of record NC_088887.1, read on the forward strand.
TTGCTCCCTCCTGCCGCACCAGGCTGGCACAGCACACCATGACTGGGCTCAGCATGGCCCCTGCCAGGAGCCGTCATGATCCAAAGGGATGTGGACGATGCCTCATGCAGGATGTTACCTTCCTCCACCACGCGGTGGTAGAAGCACCAGGGGACACCAGCGGGATGTGACCTGAAGCAGCACCCCTTCTTTTCGCACTCCTTCGCCGTGATGCCAGGGAAGCCGCAGTTTATCCTGGCGCGAGAATCAGCTGGACATACTTTCCTGACTGCATAAAGCCAACACCAAGGAAGGAAGGAGGCAGTGTTACTTTATGTTCTATTTACCTGGCGGCATAATTCACAAAGGTGAGGTCAGTGAGCAAGCATGACAGTCGTGATGAAATTCTCCGTACCAATTTCAGCCAGCAGGTTCACCCAAATCCTTACCCTGCCTCTTAGGCAAAACTAAATACCAAGGGGTGTGGATTTGCTGGTGTGGGGCTAGAAGGGGCAAAATTTGCCCCAGAAGTGTCTGGTAGGCAGTGACCCAACTTTACCTTTCCTAGATCCAGCAATGGGGTGAAAAGCCATGTGTCCTCCTTAACGGTATCACAGACACTGGCCTCAGACCAGGCTATACTCGTGATTTGACCCAATGCTAACCCCAGAGCAGCCTGACTAGTATGGGGAGAGGAAAACCAGCCTCCTCAGCATATCAAGTTGAGGATGTGGATCACTTAGGAGGAAATCACAGCTCACCCAGGCCATTTAAAGTAAAATCACAAGTAAAGAGGTTATACCACCTGGACTGAATAATTCAGTTTTCCTCTCCTGAAACAGTTCTGCTCAGAAAAGCAAGTCTACAGAATGGCAGCAATGTAAGGGCTGCCATTTGGTTTTCATTTCTTTCATTAAATGCAAACAGTGTTCAAAAGCACGATTATTTTTTCCTCTGACAATTCTGAGCCCTGTTGACCAATCTTGATTCACATCAAGTTCTTTCATTGGGTAACATTGCCTTTGCGCCCTCACTTCCATTCCTTTCACCTGTGCAGTTGCTGAGATTGCCCTGAAGTTCTCCTAAGAAAGAGTTATGCAGTCAGCCCAGCAAACGTGGCTTCCATTCAGCATAATGTAAAATATACACCCATTCCCTGAAGGACTCGAGAGCAGCTCTTACCCCCTGAGAAAACAAAGGCAAAAACCGGAAGCAGGACTTCAGAAGCTTCAGAAGGAAAAATCTAATGGAGAAAAAGATTTCCCAAGGGATATTTTTGAGATTTCATTGAATTAAAACTGGGAGCAAAAATGGAAGGGAAAAAAAAGAACCACCGAGTTGACTTAGGCTGGGAAACAGGAAGAGAGGAAGAAGCAACAATTACCAAAACAGGTTGGAGAAAAGAGCAAAAATCCTAGAAGTTACAGAATGCCCATGGTCTTTTGTACAGGTGTCAAACGACTACAGAGGGACTCACGTACTCAGGACTCTGACATGCAGTGCTAAAGTCCTCCTCAGCTACACAAAAAACCTGCTTAAATAAGTGCTGAGGGTCCCCTGCTCTAATGATGAACAAGAACACAAATGGCAGTAAAAAGGTTTTGAATAATCAGCATGGGCTATTTGATAAATGGAAGAGAAGAGATAATATTTGGTAACTGAAGGAAGAGAAAATAAATTATGCAAAGAGGATGAGACAGAAGACTCACTTGTAAGCAAGGTTTGACTTTGCATTCTACTGCCAGTGACCTTCTAATAGAGGTTTGTGGCCATTTCATTGGCCTGAAGACAAAAGCAGAGTTGCTCCGCGGTTATACACATTTTCACACAATCAGAGGCACTACCTTTCTTTGCTTTAGGAGAAAAGCACCAGGGAACACCAGGGACTGAAGAGTTGAAGCAGCACCCAGCTTTCCTGCACTGCTCTGCTGTGATTCCTGGGTAGCCACAGTTGCTCCGCTCCTTAGGCTCCATTTTACACTGGCATCTTGCTGTTCAGGACAGAAGTAGTAAGTTACTGGGTGTCAGTCTGCACAACCATTAGCTGAGGTGCATTTATCAGACGTCCACTGAGAACAATGGTCCTTCCATAGACTTTGCAAGTGTACCTTTTCTGTGCCTTGCTAAGTCCAGAACCTGCACAGTTTAGAAGCTGCTCTTAAATTCCCACTGATTTCAGTAAGGGTTGTTCTCCACCCTTTGAGAATCTGTGGTCTCACTTGCAGCCGAGCCAGCCCAGCACAGTGGGGTCTGTAGACTTTAAATAGACCACTTCAAACAGTAAAGCCCAATAACCCAAAATGCCATGCTAGTAGATGTTTGTTGCTCTGCCCGTCTCATGACAAAAGAAAGATCCAGTAGATATTCATAGAATCACAGAATCACAGAACCACAGAATCACAGAATGGTTTGGGTTGGAAAGGACCTTAAAGGTCATCCAGTTCTAACCCTTTTCTACCATGGCCAGGGACACCTTGCACAAGAGCCAGTTGCTCAATGCCACATCCAACCTGGCCTTGAACACATCCAGGGATGATGCATCCACACCTCATCTTGGGTGTAAAGACAGAAAATATCCGCGTTCTCTCCAGATGTCTATAAAAACATAGGTTTACATGCAAATAGTTGCACTATACTTTAAACATTTTAAGTCTGCTGCACAGTCATCCACAACCAAGAAATTCTAGCGATATCCTAGGTGTCTGGCATAGAGTTACTTGCTTTCTTAAGCTGCCTAAAGGACTTTGTCTTTCGCTAAGGAGGCTGATAGATTCTTTTGCAATTGCACTAATGTGGCAAAGTAGCATAAAATAAATGCCAGCAGGCTACGTAGACAAAGCTAGATCCTGTTCCAGTCCTGGCGAGCTCCTGGGGATGTCTGTCCCTCTGCCTTTGCAGCAGGTTCCTGGTTATTCCAGCAACACAACAGTTCACCTGCAGTCTTTTTATTTTGCCATAGATGTCTCTGGAAAATTATAAAGTAGACTCCAGCTTTGGCAAAGCTGGATGGTCACCAGAGAGAGACATCCGCTGTCTGATAGGTAAACTGGAACCATGCTCTTGTCGCAGCTATAGTCAGTAGGACGAGGCCCGCATACGTACCTGTGAAGGCTACAGCACATGAACGTACTTACTTGGTACAGCACCTGCCAAGGTGCTGAGGGCTATGGCAAGAATGACGGAGAGCACACAGGTCACTTTGAGATCCATTGCTCGCGGAAGGCGGGTGGAGGAGACGTGCTGCTTTCCCTGGGAACAGCCTATTTTATACAGTCTTTGTGTTTGCCCAGAGAGGTCTGATAACATTGTTCCATCCAACGCTTCACACAGAGGCTGGCTTTCCTTTTGCTTAATTAGGAAATGCTGCCATGCATATTTTGATAGATCTGAGATAAATTTCGGGACTTTCATGAGCTATTGGTTACTTATCTATTACGTGCCTATAGATACGTATCTATTACACGATGCCATAATCTATTATATTGGTGCTGCTGGGTGCCTCTGGCAACCCCAGTTGATTTCATTGCCATGAAAGTGTTTCAGACCTCTGGACAGTGTTAAATGGTTGCTACTACTGAAATATCCATACAGTTATTTCCTACCCAAGTGTATCTATTCTGCTTCAAATTTTTCCTGCCCTTAAGATTTTGGTTATGCTTAATGTGAAACAGGTAAGGCAGGAGAGCTGGAGGTGTGACACTTCCAAACTCCAGGAGACCGCAGGGAAGACTGTGCACCTGAAGAAATACATAAACTCACAAAGTGGAAGGTGTGACTACGAAGCACTGAGCCTGGCTGAGGCTGTTGTTTGTTTCCACACATGCGGCAATTTACACCAGTTTGGAACAGGAAAACTCTTAGCTACTTCCCAGGGCTTGAACACAAGCAGAGCAGCTCCAGGGAAGGGGAGGTAAGTAGTGGGATGGTGGCAACATCTCCACACCCTCCACAGAGGAGGTACCTGCAGAGCTGATAGGGCCAGCTGCAGCCCCCATGGCGCTCTGCAGTGTCCCTTTTCCCATGGGAAAAACCACCATGGAATTCTTCCTGTGTATCACCAAAACAGGGATTAATTACATTTTTTTTTTTAATCTGTGATAGTGTCTCTTCATGCCTTTGATTTTTTTATACAAATTTAATTTGTGCCTCTTTCCTTGACAAAGTTCAAAGCGAGAACTTTGAAGTTCTATGGTTGTGTTTTTAAGGTAATTCATTAGTTGAAAAGTATTTTGAACCCTGTGGGAGGATTCAGGAATTTTGGTCTGAGGGGAAAATACAATAGAGCTCATTTTCCTGCTGTTTAACTTGTTTAATACTTTATGGACTTCATTTACATTCATCCCTATTCAATATATTGATGGCGCTTCTCATGGAAAGTTAACGATTTGTAAACCGGACATTTTGTGTATCCTTCATTTCACACAATTCAAGCTGCAGGAGAAGAGGACTGTTTTCCAGCAGTTCATGTCATGGCTTTTAACTCCATCACTGGGAGAAAACGTCAAACTTACAACTTAAAAGCCCAGTTTTCTCTTTATATGCAACATTGACAGGTCTCCTAAAGGCCCACCATGATGTCTGATCCAGCCAAGTCATTACTAATTCTTCCATCAGCTTTCTTCTCATGGTGCAGGGGGTGAGATTGACTGAAACACTGCCTGTGCATGCTAAGAAAGCAGTCAACTGAAGGTGTCCCTGCCCATGGCAGGGGGGTTGGAACTGGATGATCTTAAGGTCTTTTCCAACCCAAACCATTCTGTGATTCTATGATCCCAAGGAGGGGACCCACTGTTTTCAGACCTCCATGGAGTTCTCAATAGATTATCAGCCCATCATATGAGTCAGGTGGAACTGCTGATAACATTCATCCCTCCTGCTTCTTACTGGACATTAATTAAGTCTTATCTGTCAGCTGTCACCTCTTGGGTGGGATCCCAACTGCATGCACAAAGGCAAATCCAGCACTGACTTTTTGCTGCGGAAAGAGCATTTGATTGTTATCTTAAGACAAATACATCGACAGAAATAAGCTTCTTGCTTTCTGCCAGAGGATTACTTTCAGATTTTTAATATGTTTATATAGCAAAGCCTTGAAAAGTATCTGGGGTTTCCCTGCAAATGTATTTCCTTCCCTGAGGCCAGCATCTACCTGGATCTTTTAGTAACTCAGCATAGGGTGCCCACAGGGCAAGTGCCTACGGGGGTTTGGAGGACTCCTTCCTCTTCTTCAGCTTCCATGTCCTCCTTCACCACCGTTCTCCGATCACACAGGGCTTTTAGCTGAATGGTGCTCTCATTTCTTTTCCAGCAAGGAAATGAAGAAACCACCATGGCTGGTATGGACTTTCTTGCAGTGGGCCGGTAACAGGCTACAACTTTTTATTCTGATAGTGCAGAACTTTTAAGGGGTTTGGGTAACTTTTTTTTCTTGTAACTTAAAAACAAAGAACCAGCAACCAACAATACAACTCAGTTTTACATCCCAAAGGGTGTTCTTTGTCCTAACAGAATTTCCTTGCTTGGTAACAATATAAGTGCTGGCCTGAGAAATCTGTCACTGGACCAACAACACTGCATGTGAACTCACAAAATAAATCCCAAGTTTTGAGGGTTCCTTAAATTAAGTCATCATAAAAGAGAAAACAAACAGAGACAAAGGAGGGGGGAATCTTCAGCAATTTTGCTCCTTCCGTCTGTGTGAGGGGCACTCAGCAGGAGGACAGACTCAGGAGCAAGGATAGTCTGACAACACCTCTTAGGTCAACCTCTCTACATGCCGCTCATTCCCTGTAATACTGGGTTTTATGAGTGTTTCCAGAAGCCATAGCAAGGAGTAGTACTCTCCTCCCTTATCATTCATTGTTCAGTCTTACTGTTTACTTGCTTCAAGATAGCCCCTGATGCCCTGCTATAGCTCACTTCCTCCATCCCTTTCAGAGGTACATGGGGATTGGTGTGGGGAACAAGCAGCACAGGTAGGACCTGTTTCACCACAGTGTTTAAAGGGTGTATTTCTCAGGGTGTACTTCCCACAGGGCCTGTGGAGCCATGTTGTGGGTCTGTTCTACCAAGACAAGTTATATGGGTGGTACATGTATGGCACCAACACAAACCATCTATGTGTGTGTATACTCAGGGTACCCACCGGTAGATGCTGCGTCCGTGGGCAGGGTCTGCGCTCCTGACATAGGGACATTCATCTCAGTGTACATCTCTGGACAAGATGCTGTGGCCTTAATTAGGGGCATGGGTCTCTTCCAGCTACTGTTCAGTGGAGCCTTGGGTTTTCCATAGGCACATTCCCACATGCTGCTTGTCCTTTCCAGGGCATAGTACAGAGATGAGCTTCCTTTTAAAACAGAAAAAAATGAAATAAAGAAAAATAAAGTAAGGCAGGGAAAGATGTGTTTTGGTTCTTTTCTATACCCTATCAGTTTTGCAATGACCCAGAGAGAGGAAGAGACTTGAACTGCGTACAAGAAATGCAGAACATTTGGTTCAAGACACGGCCATTGAAAGGTCTCTTTACAATAGTGGTTGTGATGCATTTCAGTTTACCGTGCCCCAAGCAATAGGAGACCAAATCCTGATCTATTACCTTCTAAAAAGGGAAACACAGAAACCAAGGAGACTTATTAAATGTAACTTAAAGGAAGAGTAAAATGGGTGAAATGTTCACAAACAGCAGGGTGCTATTTAAAGACACAGTAAGACACAGTGTAAATATTTACCATCAAATAAAGAATATGAAAAGAATGTCCTCAGGCACACATATAGACCCAGCAAATGTAAATGGCAGAGGAAAGGAAGCTGTAGAAGAAGAAAGACTTTTTTCCAAAGCCAAATAAGCAAAACAGAAAAGAAAAAAACCCTGACCGAAGGTAAGTAATACCATAAAGAGGTAAACAAGTAACTTCTCTTTAGATAAGAGACAGAGGTCAGCGATCGCAAGGGAGAGGAGAGGATTTCTGTTGTTCAGAAATGATCAGGAAAGCTTGGTGGAATAATAAAGTGATGAACATGCTGATGATTCAGAATTATTTTTCATATTTCTCGAAAGTGCAGCTAACTAAACAGTTGGAGAAATATCTTTAAAGACTGACTGGGTGGTAAATGGCAAATGAAAGGTAGAGTGGGGAAGTGCCAAGTGAAGTGCACGGAGGAAAAGTAAGCTAATTATACAAACACAAAGAAGGGCTGCAAGTTAGCTATTGTCACTCACATGGCTTTGCGTCACTGTGGATATGCCAACTGAATATTCAAAGTGTCAAAAAGGCAATGAGTTTTCGTAGCTATTAGGAAAGGGACTCAGTACAAAGTGGCAAACATCATTTTGATACTGCAGCAATCCCTGCTACTCCCATGCCTGTATCACTCTGTGGTGTTCCACTCACCCCAAATTAGAAAGGAGAAGGTGTAATTAGAAGAGGTGCTGAGAGGAGAAATGAGCTATGAAGAAAGATTTTGTAGAGTGTAAAGATCTTAGGGACTAAGTTGTCCCAGGACAGAGGAGGAAGTTTTCTCCTGGATAAATGAGGGGTAACAGGCAGGGTGTTATGCTGGGATGTTTGCAGCTTTACAAACTCATAAACCATCTGGAAGAGGAGGTGAGAGGGTAAGATTTGTTAGCAACATACTATTTTTGTGGTAGTAAATTGCTCAGATGGGTTGTGCAAATCTGAATGACTGCAGAATAAGAGGCAGGCGATGCTTAATGTCCTTCAACATGAAGTGATGCACACCTGAAAAAGGAGCAATCCTGCCTTTTCAAATAAAACTGTGGGCCCTGAGCTGAGTATGATCATTCAGGTACACGTGAGTGCAGTGTAATATGACAGGAGCATATGGTGGGTAACAGACAGCTTTATGAAAACACCAGCTCAGTGCTTAGCAACCACAAGAAAAGCAAGTGACAGGTTAACAATTATTAGGCGAGGGACAGAGACTCACACAGATTCACACTGTTATAGCATCTTATGAACTCGCAGTACAGCTACTTTTTCTTGCCGTGTTCTCCATGTCCAGCCCGTAAAAGGTCCCATGATGGAGATGGCGGTGTGGGACAGCATCCACACCAGGAATGACCACATACACTAGTTCTCTCCAGATCATGAGCTCCATACAAGTCACAGGAGGCAGAGGTCCTTATCTCATCTAACATAAAGTCTGAGTGGCAAGTTAGAAGCACACAAAGAGGGTTCTTCGCTGAGCATGTGGGTACAACGCAGTTCCCCTGTGGAGCTCCCTTCTGCAGGACATTGTGCATGCTAAGGCTTCACACAGGTCTGAAAAACAATTGCATGAACCCATTGAAGAAAAATTCTTTGGGGCTATTAAACCCCCAAACTACACATCTATCTCAGGAAAGGTCTAAGCTGCAAATCACTGGAGACTGGAAGCATAACCTGCGCAAGTATCACTGCCTGTGGCTGTCGGGACATGTCGAGATAATGTTACTCATAATTTCTCAGAATACAACAAATCCCATAAAATGATGAGGCAGGAGTTGTAAATGAGGAGAATATGGTGTATGACTGTATTCCCTCTGCTCTTTCTTGAAGTTTTCTTGTAAGCACCTGTAAGTGGTTATGCATGGCATGGGGAACTGCAGTAGAGATGGATTTATCTTATTCTGGCCTGTCCTATGATTTTACCATTGCATCTTTTGATTTTCATCATTTTTTTCAGGAGCATCTTTTCAAACTCCCCTGAATTGATGAGCTGAATCTCCTGGTCAAAGTTTCAAGCCTAAACCCAAGATAATTTAGTTTGGTTTTAATACTGAATCTGGTAGAAACGTCCCAGTTTGGAGAAATGGGAATTGATGGGATGGGTGGAGGTTCACAGATGCTTCTGAGACTCACTAAACCCTCTCACCCCTGTGAATTGGTTGTGATTACCAGAAGAAAGCCCCAAATCTAGCACTACTTGTGAAGTGGGGAGGGTCTCTGGGTTGGCTTCCTTCCATGGTGACTGGCGGGAGGGAGGGATGCTCAGAGGTGCAGTGAAATTGCACCGCCTGTGGTGTAGGTAGCAAAGGGGTATGAGCAGGCCGACAACTCTAACTTGCACAAGGTCTGGGGAGGCATCAAGAGAGCTCCAAACACGGATGTGCTGAAGGCAATGGAATGGAACAGCTAATAAATATTGTATCACTTCAGCATAATTAATTCATTAATGTCAGAGCAAGTAGTAACATAAATAGGAGACCGCAGGAGGTAGCAGCCATTAATCCTGCGAAGCTAAAGGTAGATGTTCCCCTTAAAGTTTTCTTGAGATTCTTAGAGCAGATTGTGAAGTTTGGTTTTCACTTTACATGTCAAGCACTGAATATCATTCAGGACATATGAGGAAAAGAAAGTAATCCATAGTTCTCATTTTCTCCCATGGGAACAGTGGGTGATCAAAACTGTGAAAACCAGGCAATGCAGGCAAAAGGCTGTTAGGTTATTTCTGGCACAAATAGTTAAAGAGATAAATGCAAATGAGAAAATCCTGAAATAGGAGTAGCAGGAAACTTGGAAAATATGAAGCGAGGCTAAGGCACCGTGTGGGAGGAAACGGCCATTTCAGAGAAGTTTCACCCTACCTGTTTCAGAAATGGGTAACAAGAAGATACAGCCTAAACTGCTGTCTCCGGTGAATAACGGTGAGGACTGGAGAAGGCTTAGTGGCAGGTACAGTGTGTCAGGGTCTGTGGAAAAATGAGAGGGCAGAAAGCGATGCAGTCTGGCTCAGCTGAGCTGCTAGGAAAAACTGCCTACAGTGGTGGCAGAGCGGAGTCAAGGCAACTGCTGCTTTTAGCAAGTTTCAGTTGTTGCTTTTTCGATTAATGACAGTGAGTGGAGGTCAGGAAGTGTTTCTCCTATACCAATTATATGCACTTAAAACTAGAGGGAGAAATAGTAAGCTCTAGTGCTAGAAAGTGCGTATGAGGATTAACGGGAGTGCTACTTCAGAGGAAAAATGTCTATATACTTAAATTCTTCACAGGAGTTAACAAAATAATGAAATGTAAAAGTAGACAGAAAAAGTAGAAATTTCAGAAGAAAAAAAAAGAAGAAAGCCAGCTATAAAATTCCTTCCAAACTTTCCTTTTAAGGATTGTAAAGAGAGTGAGCGAGCATATGAAGTAAAGTTTGATCAAGAATCACAAAAGGGGAAAAAGAAATTGCTCCCCTTGAAACTGTAAGATCTTAATGAGAACATTTTTCTTTACCGTGTTTTTTATCATTTGTTACTGCATGTGAGAGCATTGCATAAGCCACAAAGTTCTTTAGCTCAAGCCCAGCCAAGCATGTTGGTGGTCTCCAGCTGGGATGAAGGATGCCACAGTAGATGAGACGACACCTGAGGCTGCCCTTGCTGCCTCCTTCTTACCCAGTATAACCCAACAAAAGATGATGCAACACACTGGGCTATAGATGAGGTGCAAGAACTGGATCAAGTGTACCCAGCAGGATCAAAACATTGCTCGTTAGAGTTGGCAGGGATTTTTTAAAACATAAAGTTTTGTCAGGATGAGTAGATTGAAATAAAACCTTCATCAACAATGCCATGACAGTTCTTCACACTCTGAAGGTGGTTTTGGATGGGACAGACAGTAAACAAGAGAGCTCTCGCTCAGCTCAACACAAAGCCATCTGCAACAGTTCCTGGAAGGGAGAAATCCATCCAGGCTTTTTAAAAAACCGAAAATATCACAGTTGGTTCATGAATTCCCTCACTCTGGAATGCTCAGCAACTGGGAATATGCTAGAAACAAATGCCTGCCCTCTCCTCGTGACCATGGAGGCTGGTGTCTAGGGCCAAAGGCTTTGCTCTTTCATACTTGTAGAGGAGGTGGCACCAACTCAATGTTTTCTACTTTCATATAAAGTCCTATCTCAGATCTGCAAGGAAAAGTGAGAGCTAAAGCCAGAAAAACCCTTTAATAGTGAGAACATACAGACATTTTGATGCAAATTGGAAAGCAGTCATGTTTTGATGATAAAATATATTGTTCACATTTTCTGTATATGTTACACAGACAATACAGCAGCCCAAGAAGGCTCACTGGGTTAAATCTCTCTTTTGTAGCACAGTAAAAGAAATTGCCAAACACATTCATGCCCACAGTGGCAAAACAGCAATTGATTTGTGCCCATAAATACAGGAAGGAAAATGTTAATGCTGCAATAAATCAAGCAGCTTCCCTGTCTATCGCATTTTGCTTTTCAGAAGTGAGACCAGAAATCTCAATGTCTTTCTGCTAATGGAAAAATTCTAAAACCTAATTAAAAAGTCTCTATTCAATGATCTGTGGAGAATTCATAGCAGTGAAACTGTCTGTGTCAGACAAATACGCTATTGATAGTCCTCTGGGAACTAATGATGAAGGGACTACAAGTAAGAACAGAGAGAAAAAGGGAAGAGGCAGTAGGCTGGGCACTGTTTCAGACAGCTGGATGCTGGTGTGCTGAGGAGGGGAGAGGGCTGGGGGTATGCTGGTGTCAGTGCTAACTAATGCTGCTCCAGAAGAGTTTTTGGTGGGATAATCAGAGATGTCCTGTGGGCTTTTACCTTTCTGAAAGGAAGGGACTGCATCTGTGGTTTGGTTAACTAAAGGGGCAGGAAACCATCCCACCAAGCATCGCTGTCCAGTAACATCACAGATCCTGCTTGGAAGATGACGATAAATACTGAGACACAGCCCCAGACCGTGTGGGCTCCCTGTTACCCCCAGGGACATTCGGCTGCCCAGGCAGTCACCCAACATGTAGCCGTTTCCTGACAGCCCACGCTGCAGCCTGGCTTAGCTCAGGCTCTGCAGAAGGCTTTTCGGGAGTTTGGGGGCTGCTGCTTCCCCGAGGCGATACCATGACATGGGATTGCTGGGGGTCACATGCACCCTGGGCTGAAGGAGGACATCATTGCAGGTGATGTGGACAGTGCCCCTGCAATCAGCTCTGCACAGAAACCCATCCATCCCCAACTTTCTGCTGTTGATCCCCAACACCTGTAGTATCTGCATTATAGCTCTCAGCTGCATCTTGCTCGTAGGCTAATGCACATTAACCACATCCAGGCTAGACAAGAAGTGCTGGTGAGATCCAGTGACTGTTGTCAACAGCCACTGAGGCTTCTGGATGGCTTATTGTGGCAACAAATACTGTGAAGGAACATGTGAAGGACAGGCTTTTCGTTGATGAACTTTATACATTCCCAAGGGACTTCAGGCTGAGCCCATGGTATTTACCATCTCACCATCCAGAGATCAAAGATGGCTTTTCTCCCAAAGTGAAACCAATTTCCCCAAAGAGGCAACAGGCTCTTGCCCAGCCATTACAGGCATGTTCACACCAGGCAGATAATGGAAAGCAGCCCAGACCTCTCACCAGTCCTGCCCCACAGAAAGCATTTCCTTGGAGGCAAGTGTCCCAATCCACCCCCTAGAGTCCCACTGTGCCTCATTCTGAGCCAGTTACCAGTGCAGAGCACAGGCACACAGCCCTTTGCAGCTGAGGGCTTTGCAATGGCAGCACTCATTGCTGATGAGAGGGCCAGTGAGATTCAACCACATATAAACTGGACAGTGAAATTCTGGTTGCTGGAAGCCACTGTTACCCTGTTCTACATGCACTGTTTCTGGGTTTTAGTCTCAGGCTGGCTGCACTTTGCTTGTAGAGGTTCAAAACCTCTTTATTTGTTTCTTTGATAACAAAGGAGAACTTTAGAAATGTGGAGAACATGAGGCCCTCTAAGAAAGGGCCTGATTTCTGAACAAGCCAGGTGCTGTTACCTTCCTGCCACATGCCCTTCTCATTAGGCAATAGGATCAGCCACTCTCACCTAATGCCCATTTAATTGTTTGCCTTAAGGAGGGCCACCTGCAAGGGGAAAAACTGAGAGGGGAGCTACGTGAGTCAGAGCAAAGCCTTGGAAGTTGGGAACCCCAGCCAGATGCTTTCACCTGAGGGTTTTAGGGTTGGGGGTTTTCCCTTCATTCTCTCCTCTGCCCTGGACTGGAGGTAAGTTCCTGGGTCAGTCCCTTTGCCCCTTTAAAGTACTTTTACTTAGTGAAATTACATTAGCAGTAAGAAGAAGTTCTGCCAATATCTTAATTCAAACAGCCCAGCAGAAGGCTTACGCTAACACTGCTGGCTCATTCCTGCTTGGGCTAGCGGCTTTCAGTCTGATGTAGCCTGGACTAGTGTCCAGGGAAAGGCAACCATAGCCCCAGGCTTAGATGGGCAGCCACCTTCTCACCTGCCTTCACAAACCAGGGGGCAGCAGCGGTGCCTCAAGACCCTTTATTCACACTGGGTCAATGCTCGCGCCTGAAGGACTCAATGCTGGATCAGGCCTCTGCTTTGGGTGCTAGCTTTTCCCCCGAGGTCTTGCATAGCCCAGTGTGCTCAGAGGCAGAGATAACAAGCTCCCTCTGCAAGAAAGGAGCACAAGAAAAGTGGATTTCAGCAGGTCCTTTACCTCAGCCCCCTCCCATTCAGTTAAACTTAGAAGATGTCTTTCTTCTCCAGTCCTCCATAACAAGCCCTCTGAGCCTAAAAGTTAGCAAAACTGTTTGTGAAATCCTCTTCCACAGGCTGTAGGGTAGGGTTAATTATTCAGAGTTGAAGTCTTAGGAGTAAACCCTCTCTGAAATGCAAGATCCTTGCAAGAGATGGAGAGAGATGGGGTCACAGTGTTTGCATATAGCAGGTTTAACCCTGCATCCAGCACATGGTTCTGCTGCCCCAGCCTTTGCCTGCACCAATGCCTTGCTGCCTGTAAGAGAGCACAGCCAGGACCACAGGCTTCCAGCTTTTGGGGCTGTCAGCAGATCTGTCTTCTCCATGTGCTGTCTGAGTGGTTTTGCCCCCTTCCCCTGAAAACAAGAGTGCAGGGATAAGGCAGCAGCAGTTCAGCTTTAACTGAGCTACAGGGAGGGCAGAAGCTTCACCAGCTATGGCTTGACCTCCCTGCCCACAGCCCTGCCTACAGCCCTGCCTGCCTGCAGTCCTGGACCTGGGGCCATTCCTGACCTGGGGCCATCCATGACCCAGGAGAGCTGCTGCAGCTCCAGAGAGCTGCTCCTGCCCTGCCAGCCTTCAGGGTTCCATGGGAATGGCTGGTAATTGCAAACCCCGTGTTTTCCTCCTGCTTTCGTTTTGTCAGCTATATTGGAACAGGAAATATGAAGGGATTAATTTCTAGAGATAGAGGTCTTTATAAATTAAGCACATTTGAATCTAGGAAGCACTGATCATTCAAAGCACAGAGTCCTGCTTGTGAGTTGGCTTTGCACTCCCTCTTCTGGCATATGGACTAGCTGTGCAGAGGGAGGAAGAGGAGAGACAGTGGTGGTGGTCCCCTGCAGAAGGGCTGCTAGCTGTTTGCAGGTACTGGCAATGGGGGGCCCTGCCTGCTCTGAGCCCCTTTTGATCCCAGCTCTCCTCAGCCATCCTCACCCACCCAAAGGGGCTTCAACTCCTCTCTGCAGGGGAAACCACTTGCCTCTTTTGATATGAATCTCCTCCTCCAGCTGCATAGGTGCAGACCCCAGTGGGGTGTCTCCCAAAGCAGAAACCCCACCACTATGTGGGTTGTACTGTGGAAATTACCCTGATAGCGCTTGCTTGTGGGTTTGGGCATGCCACAGTCTCTGAGAGCCTTGTATTAGGGCTCAGTTTGGTTGTCTGCACCACTGGTGCCAGCTGCACTACCCCATGGCATCTTCAACACTCCTTGGTGCTGGTCAGTATCATACAGGATCTGGGATGCTTGTTGTAGGGCACCCAATACGCAGGTGTGAGCAGCCCAATCTGCGTTTTCCCTGTCATGTGTCCCTGCACACAATGCTGCTTGTTTAAATGGTTCCTGTAATCCAGGTATCAGGGTCTTGAAGGACCATCCTCCTCTTCTTCCCTTTCCCTCCCTCCCTCCGTCACCCTCTGAGCACAGCCCTGCCTGAGCCACACCACTTGCTGCAAGAGAAAGAAACCAATTGTTTCTGGTTAGTTTGTGTACTTAATGGCTTCAAGGTAGAACTGGTTCCCTTTGGCTCGGGTCAATACATGGATAACCCTGAGTTCCTCCCAGCACTTGTTCCTGCTCCTCCGTTGTACTCACTTCGAGTACACAGTGGGATTTGCCTCCCCAGTGTTCCCAAGTGCCTCCTCCCGTGCTGCAAGCCCGGTAGATAAGGCACTGAGGTTGCACCACATCACAGGCTGTCTCCTTGGCAGGACCTGAAAGTTGCACGTCACAGGGGCCCAGCATCAGCTCAGGGGAAGGAGCAGCCTCTCCTTGGCCCCCCATTCACGTCAGGGAGGGCCATACCTGCCCTTGCTAATGTGCACATTGGCAGGTAGCCATATAGATATATCATAGGGTCACAGAATCATTTGAGCTGGAAAGGGCCCCCCCCTTCCATCCAACCATAAACCTAACACTGTTAAGTCCGCCACTAAACCGTGTTCCTACAGCACATACTGCTTTCCTTCAACCCATGGCATTGTGCCACCAGCCAGAGAGCAACAGAGCTGCAGGTGGTGTGATGTTTAGTTGACATGGGATCCATTCTGTAAGGTCCAGCACTGATCTAAAATGCAGATCACCAGTGCTGAGCCCTCAGCATAGCACAGGTCTGGGAGAAACCCACAACAGGAGGGCCTGTCATTAAAAACTGAGGACAACTGGCAGGCTTCTGGTGGATGCTGACTGCCTGGAGACAGGTCTGAAGCACCAGGGCACATCTGGGACAGTGGACTCAAAGCAGCACATCAGTTTTAAGCATTGTGATGATTCTGTGATGCCTAGAAGCCTGTGGTTTTCCCTTGCTTTTGGGTGCACATCGTAGTACTTACAGTCTATCTAAAGCACAGGATAAGGTAAATAACATGTATATATATCTATATGCTACACAAACATGCATACACATAAATATATATATTTATGTAAGAATATATAAAAGCATAGAATTAATAGAAATATTTTTCCTAACTAATCAGTGCAGCCACTCAAGGGTTGCCTTTGATATTTGATCTGTTTGGTCAAATGTCAAAAATAGCTGTGAACTCTGCCTGCTACTACAAGTAGGCCCAACACAGGTCAATCCTCTAAGCAAAGGGCTACTTAGTGAAGCAAGATCTAGTCTTGGCCAGCTACCAGAATTGAAGTATGCTAATCTTCCTAGTTTAATGGTCTCTCTCTCTTCACACTAGTCCCTGGCACCTATCTGTGCGTATGGCCATAATGTTGCTGTGCAGGCTGGTCTGCCTCTAAATGTCACCCCGAGGAGCCTCTGAGGGGGTGACGTTGTGCTGCTCTGCTTCCTTGTGGAAACAGACTGCTGGCAGTGGTGACAGGCTGTAAACATCTGGTGTTAAGAGCTTGTTAGGTGTAAACATGAAGCAGGGTATGACTTAACTGTGATATGAGAGCGATGCCACTGAAACTGTGAGCAATGTCAGAGAAGATCCATGTGAAAAGCAAAGGGGGCTCACACAGAAAGTCTCAGCTCCAGTGCAGCGGTGATGATGGGGTCTGCTGCTGGGGTGCCTGCCTTCAGCCCCCTCTGAGGCAAAAACTGGCCTTCCCCCCTCCATCTGCTGGAAAAGCTCTGCTGCAGGCACCTCGCTGAGGATGCCCCAGGCACTAGAGGTTGGGCCAGAATGTCTGAGTCACGACAGCTTGTTGCACCCTGCCTGGGCTCTAAGACCCTCAGCTGGAGCCGTTTCATGTTCTGTACAGTACTGCCCCGCATTACTGGGTGTGTGTTCTGCCAGCTGCTAAATAACTTATCTGCAGTATGGTGAACCACCGAATCAATGCCTTTATGTGTGTACTCAGCAATATCTTTTATTTACTTCTTAAATTATGTAGGTAATGGGGAGCCTTCAAATAATGCTCAGTCCAGGGGCAAAATGAGCAGAGGCTGGAAGTGTTGGGAAAACAAACAAGCAACAAATAGGATTTCTTCTTTAGTGAGGCATATAAGCATAGAGCCAAATGTAAATGGATTTGCAGAGGGACTTTTTATTACCTCTCCTTTCTTTTAACTGTGTCAGGTAGATACCTGTTATCCCTGGTGTCTCACAAAGCGATGCTTGCAGCACTCAGAAGGCTGCTGAAATCAGCAGTCACTGCTCTCCCCTCCAGCTCATTCATGTCTTGGGCATGGATGAGGAGCTTCAGGCCCCAGAGGAGTCAGTGGTCAGCATTTCCCTACTGTCCTACTGCAGCATGAAGGGGAATTAATTCATCATTTGGAGCAGCATTCCTGAGTCTCCAGTCCCAGCCTGTTGGTGACCAGAGGGTGAACTGCACAGCAGCTGCTGAAAAAGAAAGGGGGAAAAAAAGTCATAAATATGAGCACATGCCCAAGCAAGCAAGTGGATGAACAGGAAGAGAAACCAGCATAAATAAAGAAGCATCTCTACTTGCAAGTGTAAAATCGCTTTGGCTGCATGGTGCCAGATGGTCCCTAGCTTCGTTTAAAATGATTCCATGGCCCCCAGATTCAGAAAGGTGGGAAATGCTGATCCCAGTGTAGCACACATGAAGTATTTCTGGCATTACACAGCAGGCAGGGCGGCCAGCAATAAAGATAAAGCTGGGAGGAAGAAAGAGATCTGACTGACTGTTCCCACTGAAGGAGAAGCAGGGAGGTTTCAGGCTTTGGTGTGCCATCAGCACCCCAGACACTGGGCTGACTGGCTGGCTCCTGCTTGTCCTGCCTCCTGCCCAGCCAGATGCCATGGGCAGGGGAGGGAAGATGGATATTTAGGGATACAGGTGGGTGGAGGCAGCAAAAGGCTTAAAAGAAAGAGGTCTTGAGAGGTGGAGAGGATCTAGGGGCATTGCACTATAAAAAGCAGGGATTATTCTGGTGTGTGTGGATGTGGGGACACAGACCCATGGAGGGTCAGGGATGCAGCGCCTGGCTGCAGCTCCAGAGGGCACATCCGTGCCTTACTCCTCCCACAGGGAGAAGCAGCAGCAGAAGGTGAAGGAAATCTTAAACAGCTTTCCCTTTACTTTCGCCACAGCCACAGTGCGATGAAGTCATTTGCTTCTGGAGAAGCTTAGCTTCCATTTTCCTACTGGCTTTAAGGGTTTGCTAAAATTAAGCCGATGGGTATCTGTATGTGCTGTAAGTGTCCAGCACAGGGTACCTGCACAGAAATATTGTTATGTGACAGTGATATTTTTGCCCTGAGGCCGGTAAAGTTGCAGTGCTGTCTGGGTCCTAGTAAAAGTGCTAGTAAAAAGGAAGATTACTGCATCTCTAAATAAACTTTTTTCTTCCTGCCATTGCTGAGTGACACAAACTAATTTGCAGGGAAAAGGTTCCTTTTCACTGTTATCCAGTTACGGTTTCAGTCTCAGTTGAGAATAGCCAAGTCCAGCCAAGTAGTTGGAGATATGGATAATATTCTGTACAACAGACTTCTCTAGATCAAAACCAGCTCTGCAGTTAACATCTTACTGCTATTCCACTGTAACTCTTTAATAATTTAAAAATAATATTATTTTAAAATATCAAAGAATTTAAAAATATCACAGCATGAGAAGGCCTAAGGCTGTGATTTCCAGGCATCCCATAGCATGAGGACCCAGCAGGACTAATGAACAGCAGAGCTAAGCAGTTTGGGAAGCCAGGGCCAGCACTCACCAGAGACCTGATGAGGCTCGTGAATGCTCTCACCATGCTCCCAGGTGCCTGAGAATCCCCTCCTCTGACCAGGGAGTTTCATCTCTCCAGTAACATTTCCTTGAATAGCCAAGAGTGTGATAGGGACCATAACCATGTTCTAATTACCTGCTTGTGATGGCTGAGGTATGAACTGTTCAGTTTTGGGGTTTCTAAAACAGAGGATACAGACAAAAATTTGATGTATGCTGCCATCTGCTGAGGGCTTCATATTACTCGTAAGCACTTCAAATTTATTTCTGATAGAGGTAATGCTGCTGAGAGTAAGGGTACCCAAATAAATGGTACACGACGATCACACTAGTTGTATAAAAAGGATTTAAAGCCTCCTTGCACTTGACCGTCTCTGCAAAATGTGCTTCAAAAAGTGGGAAATCTGTAAGAAGGAATTATGATTTACTGGTAAGTTTATTTTTAAGTGCAAATTATTTCCCCTAAGGGCTTTATGCTGTAGTGCTTCAACACAAGTCTTGTTCTTTACTCTTCTTACTTCTGACTCCCTCCCTCTCCTACCTAAAAGCTTCAGAGAGACCATATTTGTTTTAGGACCACACCTGAGAGACAAAGTCTTCATTCCTGCTATTGCCACTGCAAGCCACTTTAATTCATAGAATCATAGATTCAACTGAGTTGGAAAAAACCTTTAAGGTAATCAAGTTCAACGTTTATCCCAACAAGAATTAAGCAAATGCTTTTTTGGGAAAGCCACAGGTCACCCAGCCACTGGAGCTCCACCACCCTGCTTTGTACCAGGCTCAGCAGTCCTTGAAATATGGGTGCGCAGGGTAGCATCCCACTTGCTGCAGCTAATTTCCATTTATTTAGTCATCTGCTAAAGAATTAAAGCAGTTGCTTTGGCCTTATCTTCTAAGGTAGCATTTTGCCAACCTGTTTTTTGCTGTGTGGCCATACCCAGCCCTGGCTATGGGGACACATAGGTGTGTGCTGGCAGCCCTAGAGCAGAGGTCTGATGTGGGTACCAGAGGCAAGGATAGGCTCCTCACTCAGCTGCCAGTCATGTGCCTTGATCTACCTTGCATAAATGCACTCCAGCATAAGGAGATGGGGATCATTAATGTTTTCTCGCTTGTCCATTGCCTTTTACACTTGTATTGCTTAGACTGGCAGCTAACAAAGTGGTCTTCAGCAAAATGAATCAGTTAAGGAATCAGTTTTCTTTTAATCAGGAAAAATTGGTCTGGTTGGTTTGTGCCATCCAGAAGGCTGCAATTTTACCTCTCCCCTGACAAATCTTGAAGCAAACTGCTCAAAATCCTACCCATCCCACCAGTGTCAATGGTGGGGACACAATCTGCTGTACTTTACAGCAAGAACACGTGACAAAAGCAACAAAACAAACACAGAAACCTCTGCTAACATAAAACACACAAAAGATTAAAGGAAATGATTGAGTGTACTCTTTCAGTTCCAATAAGAAATACTTCCTCATACCTTTCCTTGTCCCTTACTTAAACAGCTCAAGTAAGCTCACTTCTTACTGTGCTTGATGTAATCTCAGGCTCCTGCTGCCTGGCTATTTGTTGAAGAAAAGAGATTTCATCTGCACATCTTAAAATGGTACTACGCTCACAGAGACACTGGAGTGGTGTACCTTTCAGGGATCAAACTACAGCAAGATTTATGGTGCAACACTTAGATTATAAGATTCCAACCTGCCTTGTTTCGATGTTGAAGACAGTAAAAAAAATGAATGGACCAGCCAGATCCATTTTTTTAAGTTTAATGTGCAGTTCTTGAATTTCCATTTACAGAGGTATATGAATCTTGTCAGTGAGACAGCCTCTACAAACAGAGCTGTGAGGCATCACCACCTCTGTGCACTGATTGCTTCCTGGTGCGCTATGTATTAGCATGTTAAAAGCACGTCACCTCTCAGGAAACAGCTTCAGCTTTCTTGGACACCAAACTTAGGTGCTTGGTTTTAGTCTTATCTCTGTATCTTCAGAAATTGCCTTCTTATTTGTACCTCTCAAGTGAAAAAAAAAATGAGTTTTGAGTTGGCCACAGGAGATTTTATCCATGGGATGCTTTTTCAGAGTGTCTGGGAAAACTGCACATTGAATATAAGTCACATCTGGTTTATCGAAACTTACCAGCTTTGTCTCAATTTCCACACTTACGTATCATGAATACAGGAACAGGTGAATGAACGGCAAAGGAATTTTTCTTCACACGCTGGACATTTCTTGTGAGGTTGGGTACATTTTCTGAGGGTCTAGTACACGTTGATGCAAGTTTTCTCCACGAGCTGTGCATAAAAGCAGGTTGTATTTCAAAGGGACACTATGGCTGTAACATAATCATACGATAAAGCAACTATTTTAACAAGAGACCTGAGTTCACAAGCTAGAAGCTGTTTCAGAAGCCTCTTTAATAGCGTAGCAGATATACACCCCTCTAATAGAAAGATCTTCAATACTTCCAAGGTGTTTACCATAAATCTAATCAGGATTAGTTAAACTAGAGCTGCCTTCAGCCCTGCCCGGTTTGGCAGGCCTCTGTCATGCACATGTGGTGTAGCCAATTATTTTCATTGAATAAAGAGGAGAAAAGCCAAAGGAAAAAAGGAAAAGGTTTGGTAACCTGAGCTAGGTATACTCATGAGTGTCTGTCATTGATGTGGGGGTCAGCGTGGCTTCTTGTTGAGAAGGATTCACTACCTTTCTACATTTTACGTTGGATTTCTCTTTAATATAAAGATCACAATGGATACTCATTGTACAGTCTTCTCATGGAAATAAAAGGAGTCCAAACGAAATTTTCAGGGGTTCTTTCAGAAACACGAAATAACAACTCCATGAGCTCAGACAGCAGAGCCCTCATCTCCAGACTGCTGATAATTCTACAACACGAGCCCTGCTGAGGCTGTGAAAACGTTATGAGAACAACCAGTGAGCATCAAAGCTCTCCTGAAAACTTCCCAGTTACACAATGGTTCAACATACTTTGTTTTAATTTCATCATGGTTTTGTCTAATTTCCCATTTCATTCCAGTTTTTACATCAGCTCTGCAATAATGCTTCCCTCTCCTTTTCAACAACGTGCCAGGTTTGTAAGTGCTGTTTCCATTGTACTGCATTTTCTTTAGCCAGGGTGAAAAGTATTGATGAAGTGTCCTCTGAGATCAAAGTCTGTATCCTTAGAACAACATGGAGGTTGACAGTTCGTGTGGGTTTGCTGTTCTCTCTTAATTTTGATCCAACACATTGCAGTGAAAATGCAGTTCCAGTTTCACCAGCACTTTCTTGCAGCAGTGGTGGATGGCAGTGGTGATATGGATACTGATGTAGAAGCACACAGGTTGCACCCAAAACCAAGTTTCAAGCAGATTAGCACACTTGATAAGATGGTAAGATCAATTTTGGCTGATATTGAAAAGCTGTAACAATATAATCCATTATTCAGCCCACCTAGACCCAGGCAATCAATTCTAAAATTGACAACTTCCACCCAGGATTTTTACAAAGAGCAAGTGCAGAACGATCAGGTGTTTTCCAACCCAACAACATGAGGCTGTTACATTAAAACAGCTTGTTAAACAGGAAACCACAGCAGCACTTCAGACATTTTGTCCTTTGCCTGGCTGACATCAGCTCATCTGCATAGCGTACTGATGTCACTAACAGGTACAAAGAGTGAGGGATCTATATTGTCCTGTCTGCAGAGAAAGAGAATGAAAACATGAAAGGTGACTGAGCATGAGTGCCTTGGTGAGCTGTACTGCATCATGCACGCTTGGGATTATTCAGTGGCTATTGCACTGCATCATGCATCAGAGATACAGCAATGATTTTGGCTCTTTAGCCTATTGAAAAGCAGTAAAGAAGCTTCTCTTCCCTTTCAGACTTTCAGTATCTCAGGATTTTTCAGTGAAGTTACAGCCTGTGTGTTACTCATTCCAGAGTTATTTAGCACAAGAATACACCTCAATACACTCTCATTTTTAGGGACTTTGTTCATAGCCCCATGATAAAAGATTAAAATCCAGAGAATTTTTCTAAAAAGAGTTGAGTGTACTTGCCAACTGCTTGCCAACTGCTACTTCCTGCTTGCTTTATGGCTTCAAAGAAAGCTACTGCTCCCTGTGCAGCAGCGTGGACTTTATACATGAATACTTCCAGGAAAGAAGTCCTTTTGTCATCTGGTTCTTGGAAGGTGAGTATTAAGTAACAGCTAACAACCTGATCTGAAGTTGTTCTAGTCTTTTACTCATTGTTCCTGAAAAACTTTATTGGGATACAGCATTCTGGGTTATCAGTCTTAGAGCTTTTTCTACATGTGAAATTCGTAGCTGACAGTAAATGTGCACGCTCATCATCCAGCATCCAGCTGCCTCTTCCATTCAAAAGAGGCTGGATGTGCAGCAGTTTTCATTAAATACAGCTACCAGTACCAAAAATAAATGGTACAAAGTAGTCTGTGAAGGTACAAAGATCGGAGCAGGTGTCCAGAAGAGTGTGGTTAGTCCTTCTGTAGGGCTGTGGGTGTTCAGAAGCACCACCGCTCTCCTCAGGTCTGCAGCTCTTCTCTCTGTGAAGCAAAACCAGTTATACACCTATCCAAATGCTCGTGTTGCTGCCTATCGAAGTCTGAAAGGGAATGAATATTTTTCCCCTGCTGTACTAAGGTCACCAAAGGAACTGCAGGGCTCCTGGAGCCAGGACTACCAGCAGAAGTGTGTCAGGAAAACACACCACCACCACAAGAGGTGTGATGTGGTCCAATTCCTGCTGTGTGCACTGTGAACCCAAGCAAATGCCAGCAGCTTCTCCCACCACTTTAGTTCACCAGTTTGCAACCCATGCTAAGATAGGAACATAAGGCTTATGAAGAAATATGTTTACAGGGGATGGAGGAATATAGTAGTAGTAGTGGTAGATACTGCACGCATGGGTCTCATGCATAGAGGGAGGGGGTGGGCTTTGAAGCTTTGAAGGGGTTTATTCTGTTTCCTTTTAGTTGGAAGGCTCATTAGCAGGCTATATGAGACATCCCTGTGATGATGGTAGATACAACCCAGAGCTAGCTGCAGATCCTTTCCCTTCTGCAGAGACAGCTGTGAGCCAGGCAGAACAGCCTGAGGTCTCCAAATGGCTCTAGATGCCTCTGCTTAGGCAACAGATCTCTGCAGCACAACAACTCTTTGTGCTCATCTGATTCAACCCAGTATCTCACAGAATCACAGAATCCCAAGGGTTGGAAGGGACCTCAAAAGATCATCTAGTCCAACCCCCCTACAAGAGCAGGGTAACCTACAGTACATCACACAGGAACTTGTCCAGGCGGGCCTTGAATATCTCCAGTGTAGGAGACTCCACAACCCCCCTGGGCAACCTGTTCCAGTGCTCTGTCACTCTTACAGTAAAGAAGTTCTTCCTGATGTTAACGTGGAACTTCCTATGCTCCAGTTTACACCCATTGCCCCTTGTCCTATCACTGGATATCACTGAAAAAAGCCTAGCTCCATCATCCTGACACCTACCCTTTACATATTTGTAAACATTGATGAGGTCACCCCTCAGTCTCCTCTTCTCCAAGCTAAAGAGACCCAGCTCCCTCAGCCTCTCCTCATAAGGGAGATGTTCCACTCCCTTAATCATCTTTGTGGCTCTGCGCTGGACTCCTTCAAGCAATTCCCTGTCCTTCTTGAACAGAGGGGCCCAGAACTGGACGCAATATTCCAGATGCGGCCTCACCAAGGCTGAGTAGAGGGGGAGGAGAACCTCTCTTGACCTACTAACCACTCCCTTTCTAATGCACCCTAAGATGCCATTTGCCTTCTTGGCCACAAGAGCACATTGCTGGCTCATGGTCATCCTCCTATCCACCAGGACCCCCAGGTCCCTTTCCCCTTCACTACTTTCCAGCAGGTCAACCCCCAACCTGTACTGGTACATGGGGTTGTTCTTCCCCAGATGCAAGACTCTACACTTGCCCTTGTTAAATTTCATCAAGTTTCTCCCCGCCCAACTCTCCAGCCTGTCCAGGTCTCGCTGAATGGCAGCACAGTCCTCTGGTGTGTCAGCCACTCCTCCCAGTTTTGTGTCATCAGCAAACTTGCTGAGGGTGCACTCAGTTCCCTCATCCAGGTCATTGATGAAAATATTAAACAGCACCGGTCCCAGCACCGACCCCTGAGGAACTCCACTAGTCACAGACCTCCAGCTAGATTCTGCGCCATTGACCACAACTCTCTGCCTTCTTCCTTTCAACCAGTTCTCGATCCACCTCACTACTTGATCGTCAAGCCCACACTTCCTTAGCTTAACTATGAGGATGCTGTGGGAGACAGTATCCCCCTGGCAGCACTGGAGGGATACTGACAGCAGAGAACCTGGTCTCTGGAGAGTGGGTCACCCTTGGGTCAGGTGAAGGCGGCTGCAGTTTCCCCCCATTTCCTTAACTCTGCTGTCCTCTCCTTCCAGCCAACACTGTCTTCCGCCTTCCCCAGTTCCTTTAGCCCACTCAGCTTCGACTCCCCAGGCTTTTCCGTAGCAGCCTAACAGCTTTCAGGTAAAGTCCCCTAGGTTCCCTTCTCTCTGCCCTCATGTCCTCACTCAGCATTCTCACACATCCCTGCTCTGTGCTTCCAGGTCACCTCCCCAGTCATTCCCACCCATATTGATACATGCTCTTCTCTCCTCTATACCGCTGCCCAGCACTCCCTGCGTCTTGCTCTCTCTGCCCTGCATGTGGACCTACTGCAATCCCTACATGTGCACCCAGGATGCATGTGTCCATACAACACAACTCAGCTGTGACAAATACAACCTAAGCTATGTGGCGGAGCAAAGCAGCAAGCAAAGAGAGAGAGACAGGGCAAAACTAGACCTCCATCTGTTCATGTATCCAGTCCAGGAAAGAGGTGGTTCGGCTGTAGACACCCGGTTTGTTCTTTTCTGCACAGCCCACTCCAAAGCTGGTGGTCCCCACCAACTTCCAGGTACTCCTATCTTCACATGCTAAAGGGCCCCCACTATCTCCCTGGAGGACAAAGAATTAGAACAAATGTTAGTGCCTCAGAAATGGAGTGGAAAACCTATTTGGGGGGGTATGGGGAAAGGCATAGTGTAGTAATTCAAAGTCTTCTGTATCTGCTCTGTTCTGGGTACTGGGAAAAGCATATTTTACAGCAGAAGTTGGAGACTTCTTAGAAATGTGTGTTAGATCATACCTTTCTTTTCCTAATTAGCAGTACAGTACAAGAGAAGTGATGTTGAAGCCTGCTGTTAAACAACATTTAGGTGCTGGGGAGTATGCCTGTCCTGCAACAGGGCATTGCTGATCTGCAGTCTCCACACCATGGCCTTGTTCTCTCACAGCTGCTTCTCTCAAAGAGCTCCTAGCTGTTGAGCTGAGCTGAGCCCAGGGTTGCAACAAGCTTGTACCCCACTTCCTTCCCTGCCTGCTCCTGCCTGCAGTCTTACACAGCGCTTTTCTGTCCCTTTCCAGGCACTTTGCTAAGCAGATTCAACTCAATGGACTCACATCTACGTACTGAAAACTCCCGATTTATTTTGCTGGGGCAGTCTCCCTATGAGCATCAGAGTCAACACAACAATGGAAGACAAGGGAAGTTGGAACAAGCCTCTCCCTTTGGTGAGTATGGCTTGTGTTGTTGCTTGGAGCCATGTGCTGAGTGTGCTGCCTTTGGGCAGCTCCCATAGGCATAGTGATGAGATGGGGCGGGGGAGTGCAAGCAGGGGCATAAATTAACATCTATGCACCTTATGTCTTCTCTTTGTCTTGCTCCCTGTGAAACTGGGACTGAGCACACTTGGGAACACCAATTCCTTTCTAGTTCCTATGCTTCGTTCATGACTAGCTAAGTGAGTCCACATTAGCGTGTATGGGGATGAGACCTAGCACAAGGTGGGCACTCTCATGACTGTGACAGTGATTTCGAAGCATCACCACACTGTGTTGTGAAGGATGCTCTGATTCATCTCTGCTATGAATGCTCTCCTCCGGAGTCATTACCAGGCCTCGGAGTTACTCAGACACCTCTCCCTTTCTTCCGTCCCCTGCCTCACTCTACTCTTTTCAAAATCTCATGTTTCTTTATTGATGTACACTTTTGCTGCTTTTGACCATGGGGTTTCTACGCCTTGCAGGCCTCCGGAGCTGCTCACAGTGCAGTGCAGTACAATTCAGCGCAGTGCAGAGGCCACAGCCAGGGCAAGGAAAGGATGGCACCACACTGTACCACATACAAGAAATTAAAAAATGTCTTAAGTAAATTTGGCTTCAGAAGTAGCAGATATGGGCCACAGAAGAAACATAAGAAGGGAATTGTAGTGTATGAATGCAAGCACATTCACTGATTGATTTTCATGGTAAACAGAGTAAATGGCACAAAACCAAATGTTTGTCCAAGAAAAGCCTGGGAGTGCCTTCTGATAACTTATCAGTCATGTTTTTCCATTGCTGCTGTTAATGAGCTCAGTTGCAATTTGGAAACTTCCATACCTGGCACGTGTCTACCCCTCCCTTTAGGAAACCAGCACAGAGCATTGAAGGAGTTATGATCCCTCCATAGACATCCCTGTGGTTGCAAATTGCATTAGAAATCAGAGGAACACCTGCATAATTCATGGTGTCAGATGTATCACCTGTTAAAAGAGAAAAGGAAAAAAATCTCTATTGCAGAAACTAATCTCTAATTACACACAGAAAGTGTTTCAGTAGGTGAAGAATTGGCAAGCAAGGGTGAAAGTAGTGTGGTTAAAATGACACCAAACAAATAAAGGCAACTGGGTGTCTCATCACACACAAAATCCAGTAACTAGCGGCTGTGTAGAGATGTGGATTGTCACAGTATGTAATACAAAGCTGCACCTTATGTGTTTTTACTTCAGACCAGAGAATCAATGACGGTAATGGACTTCAAAGTTGATTGGACACTGTCTTCTATACCAGTGCCAGAATTCATTTCACATTTATCACCTGTTCTGTTAGTCAGCAAATCATCTGCAAATCTCTGATTTATTTTATAAATATTTATTTTCTTCCGAGTCTAAACGGATCATTTCTGTAAATGGAGGTATTTGCACAACGTCTATTGTCCATTTATAGCTGACTTTTATGTGGTAAACCTTGCTTTCATTTTTTTCCCACCTTTCACTGTTACCAGTAGGTCAGGTAACATACTGTTCTTGTTCTCTGAACAACGGGAACATGTCAATTGAGACAAATGAAGAATGATAAAACCCCGTTATCTTAGAATACAAGCATTTTCACACGGACGTGATTCACTATAGATTATTGATTAATATGAGCTGTGAGTAACGGTAAGAGAAAAAAAAGAATTCCCTACTCACAGATCTGATTTCCACACCATCCAACCTGCCTGAAAAATGCATACATGCTGTCTCTGAGAAAATGGATGGTCGATTCTTGCATTCATCCTGTGCTTTCTATGCTTGAAGTTATAAAGGACACCACCTGTTCGACTGAGGCTGAGTACAACATTGACGCCGTCTTCATGTCATTTTCAACCTTTTCACAGAGTGTACCCATCCATTCCTCATGATAAGGGCTTGTACAGCACTTTTACATATTAGGGTAAGCATAAAATTTAGGAATAAGTCTTGTCCCCCCTCCCCAGATATTCCCGAATATGTAATGTTGAACAACCAAATCCTGTATTTACTGTATGTGAGATGTAGTGTAATCAACAGCAGGTCATTTAAAATACCTCCTTCCACGGTTGCTCCCCATCCTGATATCCAGCACATTTTCCCTGCTGGGAACTGTTCACCAAAATTAGGCAGACAAATTGGCTCTATGTGACCTGGTTTAAAAAATGAAAAGAGAAAATTGTTTTTAAAATTTAGCAAAATATTGTGACTCGGTAAAACTTCTGGCATGCCGTGAAAACTGGCAAAAGATTTAGCATGCAGTGAACTTCTTAATGAACACCACCCACTCCCCACATAAACAGCTTGGCAGTTCTGCAGGTCTTTTGTCTTATGGCCAGTTCCATAGGTTTGAATCAATACCTACCCCAGGCCTAATTATTTTCAGGTATGAAGCAGCAAAAGGAAGTGTTGGTACATCAATAAATTGAAGAATGAGCAAACAAGAAATGCACCATGTGTGCAGCTGACGGGTAGATCAGAGACGCCACAGCACACTGCCTGGGCAGAGAAATGGCTTTAGCTAATCATGGCACAACTGCAGAGTACCTTCTAACAGCTTTTGTGCAGTGGCACAAGAAAAGCCACATGTGCACATCTCTGCCCTCTTCTGAAAGGGCAACAAGACATCTTTTTTGCTTCACACCCTTTGGCTTATGCCCTGGGGCACGCAATGCAGTGCAATATAATCAGCGTTTGATGCTTGCAGGATAAAACTGACATCTAAGGCGCCTGGTACTGAGCAAAGGGAAGGAAGATACAAGGTATTACTGGGCAATTCCTAGTGATTCAGCTTTGCACGGTGCAATGATCCCAGCTCAAGATACCAAACACCCATTGTGGAGCCTCCAAGCCCCCTGGGCTGCCCCCAGTCCCCACAGGGCATAACAGGTATCTCACTCAGGTGCAGTGCTATCGCTGCTCTTGATAGCCTCCCAAACTTCTTCCCAGGTGAAAGAAAACAGCACTAGCTGAGATATAAAGCAGAACAAACTCAAGATTAATTTTCGTTCAAGGTGGAAGTCTAGAGTATTTCAAGAGAACTGATTTAGGAACTGACAGTCTATATGTGTCAGAGAGCCAGCTCCCCTTTGCAGAGAGCTCACAGTGATTAGAAGGTATTGGCAGGTGATCATTTCAATTCATACACATTTCAATTCACTAGCTGTGTCAGCTGTAGGTAGCATCCTGCTGAGGCAACAAAAGTAGTTTTAATTTAAAAGCATCATTATATTTTAATTGCCTTTTCTTCTCTTTGAAATTTAAGCTTAACTTTCAGCTTTGGAAGCTGCTGGATCTCCACGTACTCACAGAAAGGATAAAAATCTCTGTGATCTCCAAGTAAAATGAGGTGGGGTGTTTATTTTAGATAGGAAAAATACTTAGAAAGAATAAAGTTGATGTTTGCCTATTATTAAATGCCTTCAGTAAGCCAATACCAGAATAGACTGGGAACAATTTGCAGAGCGCTGTGACAGTGTTGTTGCTTTCTGTGTGTGGATATTGAGAGGATTTCTGAGGGGTCTCTGCCAGTGAAGTCTGAACAGGGCTCACTGCCTTGCTGTCACAGCAGCAAACTGGCTACATCCACACAGCGCATCCATCACTGCTTGTAGAGGTGGTGGGGATACACTGAACTGTCCTGGGTCAGGCATAGGGCACCAACAGAAGTTTCCCTGTCTGTGCTGGGAAAGACCCTTCATTTTTTAGCTAGAAAGTTTAAAAAGCCAAGTGAAAGCTAAGGGGAAGAATTACCATTGAGGGCAAGCGGTGCTGCCAGTTTCATCAGTGCTATATCATTTCTCATTGTCTTGGGTTTATAATTTCGATGGTATATAATTTTTTCCACTGAATACGGGTGAACCTGGGTGTCTTGCTGAGTCACAAAACCAACCTGCACACTCCATGACTTCGGCAAGTACAGGCTGAAACAAAGAAGTAGGAGAGAGTGAAAAACCTTCAAGAAAGCCTTCAGGTTGTCTGATTGCCCTCCGAACTTACGAACCACATTAAACTCTACAGGCAAATAGTAACAGTCTGCTGTAATTGCTAACCTATGTACTAATAAAGTGAAGTAAGATGAAAGTGGCCTGGAGTTTGTAGGAGTGAGAAGAGCCTCCTGCACTACTAGCAACAAATAAGGCTGCAAAACCAGACAACTCGTTATAGAAGAGAGGGCTATGTTTATAATTAAACAAAGAAGAGAAGGCTAAATTACAGTTTAGCATCTATTTACAACTCAAAGACTGTTTGAACGGCATAAGAGGAAGCAGTGAGTATGTGGTAAAGGGCACTAAGCACAGTACAACTTACTGACTACCACTGATTGATCCTGTGAACTTGAAAAGGATTGTGTAATTTATCTTAAAGCTCCAAGGTATTTGAGCAACCAAGTACAAATTCTTGTACCTGTTAACTCAGGTGCAATATACAGAAACTGCAGATCAGGATACCTAAAATCTAGCTCTTCAATGTTGTTTTAAGCTGATTTCCCAGGAATCCAGGAGTGCCAATAACATCTGAAAAGTGGGTCCCCTGATTTAGCCAACTTCTTGGGGAAACTCTCTTTTTCAGGAGAAACTTGCACTTACACAAGAAGGGAGGTGGTTTAAAAGTAACGGAGCAAGCCCATGAATTAAGGATAGCCCAGTCTCTTCTGCAGTTTATTCCTTAGAGAAAGCACAGTGCATTAGCCCTCTTCTGCAGCGGCCACACACACAGACGTGCTGCAGGTGGGGTCAGTGGGACACCCTGAGCAAGAGAGTGTAGGGACTTACTCGTAGACACAGTGGGCAGCTGTGATGATCCAGCGCGGGGTGATGACGGACCCTCCGCAGAGGTGCTGCCCATGGAACTGCAGGCTGACCTGCCAGGGCCACTGCTGGGGGGAGGACGCGTTGCCCCCCACGATCCGTGGCCTGTAGCTGGCCCGTGTCCCACACGCTGCCAGAAAGCAAAGGTTTGGGGTCCATGGAGGAAACACTGGCATGGATTCTGTCATCTTCAGCCTTTCTGCCCTCAGCTTCGCTGAGGCTGGGAGGTCTCTGCAGCAGGACCATCCCCCTCCCCATGGCCTACATCTTGAGCTGTGGCTGCTCAAGAGGTTTCTCCTCCTCCCTCCAATCCCTGCAGCATCGTGCTTGGCAGCCCATATGGGGGCTGTGAATCTCACTTCTCCCCATAGATGCAGTGCTCAGCTGAGCTGTAACCCTGTGGTTCTGCTCTTGTTAAATGCACAGGGTGCCAGGGCCCCAGACAGGCAAGTTGAAGCATGTCCTTTCCCCTGATGATTATTTTGCTGCTCTTTTTTTTGACTTTTCATATCCCAATCCAAAAACTAGCTGACATGGAGAGATGTGGGATGAAAGTTCAAATATTAAAACAAGATTTCCCTTTTCCTGATGAGATGGCAAAGAACTGGAATTACAGCATTAGTCCATGCACTCAAGTCACAATCTTAAACATATACTTTCTACTGTGATTCTCACCAAAACGCTCCTGCTCCTAACCTGATGCTCCTAATCTGCCCTCTCAGCCTATTCTCATTTTCTGAAATTCGTTTAAATTTTATAAAAGAAATACCATTTTTCCTTGGTGTGATAAACTGATATATAGTATTCCCTGCATACACAGCTCCTCCCAACTCTTGTAATGCAGCAGATGAAGAACAGTTTCAGATTTTGTTTCCCGATTCTTACCCAAACATTTTAAGATGATCACATTGCCAGAAGTGCATTCCTCTCTAAGATGAAAAGACAGTGCAGTATTAGTTCCAATTCGTAAATACTGGGTGTTTTTTCAATATCGTGACACCTTCTTGTACAGCTATGTGCACGTAAATACAAGTAACTCGTATTGAAAGAGGTACAAAGTCATGTACTTAGGGCATTTAGCTGAAATGCTTAGGGGCTTAGACACCACTGGGAGCCTGCAGACCATATGCTGCCCCACTGAAGAGTGTCTCGCTCTTCTGCAAGGGGAGGATTGTCAGCGATTTTCAGCATGTGATCTGTAGACTCCTTGGATCCATAGCTTGCTTCTCAGTGAAAGGTAACTAAGAAAAACAAGCCATTTTCAGGAGGAAGAAAAGGGCCATAACGGGTTCATGAGCCCACTGGGAAACATATGTAAACTGAAACAAACTGCTTCACAACGGAAAAAAATGTGTGTCTGGTGTCTGTTTGCAAAAAGAGAATCATGGGACAACCAGGCTTTTCAAATAGCTTAGTTTAAAGCTTTTGCTGATTCTGATGGGCCTTGGATCAGGCTCCAAATTTGTATTCCAGTAAGACTGCTACTGAACCTTGGTCTATGATGGATAACACTACCAATCATTTACCACTTGCCTGAAAAAAACTGACAACAATCTCAAACTGTTGATAATTCTGCTTCTATTGACCACTCTCTTTCTGTCAGGATGAACAAACCTAGGCATACCTGAGGCTTGTTGCGTTGTGCAGGGATGCAGCTTGATCAGCTGATAACCAGTCACTGAGGGATACAAAATGTCTTTGAAACTGTTTTTCAACAGCAGCCACGGGCAGGTAACCTGAACTCACGTAACTGCAAATAAACCATAAGCACAGCTTCCTCAGGCAGCATTTCAGTAATCTGCTTAAATAATTCAGCAGTTCTGCTAATGAAAACCCAGTGCAGCAACCACAATAATCAGACTTGGACACTTGATAAAGTAATTGCATCCTCCCCAAAGAAACATATAACATGCATGTATTTTTGCCACAACCTTGTCTGGAAGTCACAACATGCTGAGAGGCATTTAACTGGCAGAGAAAGTAAATTTTAACTCTCATATTGCAATAAAGTCTTCACTGTAACTGGGTAGCACATTTCCTGAAGCACTGGCAAGCTCACTGACTCCTTTTTCTAGACTTAAGTTTTGCAGCAGGAAGGATAAATAATTTGTGGTTTTTCTTGTCCTTTTTTTTGTTGAACAATTGAGATGTATTTTATTCTAACAGCAGCAAGAATTTATTCAAAGAAGCTTTATGCTGCTGTCTACAGTGTGCAGAAAACAGAATGACACCATTAGAAGAAATAACAGCATCATTGCAAGTCACAACTTCAAACTCTTTCTCAATTGTGCGAAAGTTAGCGAAAGACATAGTGCTTTTTCAGGAATGGGATCAATCCAGTAAGAACTACCTTGCCATGTTCTTCTCCAATTGTGACGTGGAGCTTAATTCCTAACAGATGTCATGGCATAAATTGTATATACAATTTTCCTACTTTCCTATTTCCTACTTATTCCTAATTCCTATTCTCTACTTTGCAGAGAAAGTAAAAGAAATGGAAAATGCTTGTATGTTTTTTAGTGCCTCCCCGACAGGCTGTAAGCTACTAGAGAGACAAGTAGGATTCAGGCACTTGCATCCCATACAGAAGATTTAAGGAAACCATTATATTTAGCCATCATCCCAGATTTATAGTAGTAATAAATGGTATTTGCAGTGCACAAGTATTCACATCATTCTAAATCTCCTCAACCATATCATTTAGAGGTGGAATGGTAAGTCCTTTTTCTTTTAAAGCACAGACTAATACAAGGTTTGGTTAGAAAGACTGAAAACCCCAGAGTTTGCTCAAAATGCCAAATAAAGCTTCTTCCATTTTGTGTTCCTACCTTGAGAAACCCAGGTGTTTGCAGGTAGTGTTTCCATACTCTGCTTTCCAGTCATCAGAGCAGACTGTTCGCCAGGATCCAGAAGTGAACACTTGCAGCACTGCTTTCTTGCCACTCAACCTGACTTTGAGATTGTGGAAAAGAAAAGCCTGAGTGAGCTGTGAAGAAGAACCACCGGGTACACGACAGTGTCAATGTACTACTGTGGCATCCACATTTCTTGGCTCACTGAATTTTTACTGCTTGTCTTTTTCATCACTTGGATCCTTTGACAGACTTTTTTCCCCCTCTTTAATGAAGGAACCAAGATATGCTGAGCTGCAACAGCCAGGAATAAAAAGTCTATGCTCATGGCAATGGATGGGGGATGCTAGCTCTAATACAGATACAGAAGACTGCCTTGCCCTCCAGTGAGCCTAAGCACGTCTTGCTGATTGCAGTGAGTTGGAGCTACAGATGCCTTGGCATCAAGGAAACATACAATCACGATAAGTGATGACAGGTGGTCAGTATATCCTGTGCTGCACAGAACTGTCAGAGAGGTGGATGCACTTGCTCCCAGCCACCCCTGGAATCCTGTGGAGTTTCCTATCTGCTTCCCTCTCCTGAAATGGGGCTGGTGCGTCTGGGCTGATAAGCATATAAAGGCTGGGGAGAAGAGAGATGCACAGGTTTGGAGCTCATGACAGAGAGAAACTCAGACATGGGGGCATACGTTTTGCATATGAAGCAGCAAACTCTGCAGTACTCAGTGCATAAAAGGCAGTGCTGATCTCTCCTGTTCCCATGTTCCTTCAGATAATTACTGGCTTTTGCAATTTTCAAAGCTGACAAGTGCAGCTGTGTGCCAGTGAGTACAGAGTACTGTATATACACACCACAGTGCAGTGATGGTACACTTTGCAGGTAGAGGAAATGCTAACAGTCGAGAAGGATCTAGACTTCTAATGGAGAAACATGCCCAAAATGGCAGTAGCAGTATTCAGCAATCATCACATTTATCTTAAGAGCAGTTTGATTTCTTAAAAAGTGTAAATCAATACCTCAGAGAGATTGTTCCTCTGAAGTGGTGATTTAGATAGTCCATCAGTCTCTATCTTGTCTCACCCAAACTCTTTACAACATGAATTTCTTGATAATGTGCCAGATGCTACAGGAGGAGGTAGGAGGGATTTATAACCAAATTTAAGTTACCACATCTGTACTCATCCTCCCCTTCTTTACAGTTGAAGACACCATTGCACCTGGCTGATTTCTGGATACACTTAAAGGATGATCTGCAGCGAAACTTCCCAATGCAGTTGTATTGGACTAACAAGAATGAAAGAAAACAGGGTGATGAAAATACACTTGGATATTAATTTAACACTTCTGAATTCCATTATCTGGACAGATTTCTGTCTTGCTAAGGAAAAGATAACTCCCGTACTCTAGGAACTTTTGAAATACAACCTTCAGGTGGCTACATGGTGCTGTTAAATTCATCCATTAATGATGACTTGTAGGATGAGTCAGCCTTGCTATCTGTGCTGACTGCTTCCCAGATCTCTCTACCCAGTTTATGTTTCGCTCCAGGGCAAGTTTCTGAGGCCTCAGCTTCTCAGCAGCAAAGCAAGGAGACCCTTGCAAAATACGGCCAGTGCACTTCCTTCCTGAGGAGCTGCCTCAGCCTCCCATAGGCTTATGGTGTGAAGGTACTGCTCTAGCATCAATGCATTTAGCATCTAGATGTGAGTAGGTCACACTTTCCAGTCACAACTAAACTCATTCTGTATTTTCTTTCTGTTTGTAAAAGTTGCTTGTGAAAGCGTAAAGTTTTTTGATTCCTTGAAAAGAAACTTAGAGATGTGAATTACAGGACAAGAATATGATGTGTGCCACCTGAAGCCTCCCCCATAGCTTGCTACTCAAAAGGAATCAGCAAAGTTTTACTAGAGAAAGGTTTCCTGGAGCTGTGGGTTCCCCTGTGCTGTAAAAATCACACCAATCCTCTCATGAGCGCCAGATCTGTTTTATCCCTACACATAAATAAAATTTAAAGCCGTCACACCAACGAGATTTTTACTTCAGCAAACAAGCCACAGTAGCAGTTTAATTCCATTCTAAGTAAAAGGCTCATGAAAAATTAAGCATTTGAAAGGTTAAGCGAGAAGTTAATGAATAACTAATTATACTCACCACCCAGGCCAATGGCAACTGCTAGGATTACTGTGAGGAATAAACCACAGATATATGGAAAGTACTTTAGGGACATAAAAACTTGGCACATCGAAGGTGGTTCGATATCTCCTAGAAGCCAAACAGACAGAACATCTTCTGTGAAGTTAAACCAGAGTGAGTTTACAATGAAAAGATTGAGTTTGCAATGAAAAACATTTATCTAACATTAAACTAGATGGCAGTAGTAACTCCTTCATATACTTCATGAGTTGACCTAACCGAGAGTGGTTTGGAACCTGAGCTCAGGGGTTGAGAATGCTCAAAGTGTTTGGGGGCTGACTGATGCTCTCAGACACCTCTTCAGCATTTGCCTTAAGAGGGGTTTGAATCATGCTCTTACAGAGCACCTGGCCTGTTCTAAATGCAGTCAAGAATATGAGCTCTAAATTAATTTTCATGGGCTACGTCACACTGAAAAATGAAATTCGGACCTGTTTTGTCTGTGAAAACAAGCCTGTGTGGAAGGTACAGGTATACTCTCTGAAGACTTCAGAAAGCTCAAGTGGACCAATAAATTCTTTCAGTGGAAGTAGCAAAACCTTGTTTGAGT
The DNA here is from genome assembly GCF_037157495.1 of Lathamus discolor. NCBI lineage: Eukaryota > Metazoa > Chordata > Aves > Psittaciformes > Psittacidae > Lathamus > Lathamus discolor. The sequence continues at coordinate 35,162,830 of NC_088887.1, forward strand.
CTCCTTCTTATGACTGTTCCTGCCTGTGATGCCTCCTGACTCTTGCTGGTACCAAGCCTGCGGTCGCGGCGCTCCCTCCAGCTGTAGCGCCAGCTGGATGCTTCTCTGAGCACTGGGACAACTGAGTGTCCAGGACAAAGGAAATCCTAGGAGGAGGATGGAGACCACATAGTTCTGCCTTGTGCACTGGGGAGCAAAGTCTAATGCTCAATACCTTCCTCCAGAGTTGGGGTAGCTGAGGCAGAGAAACTAGGAAGAAGAGCCTAAAGATTTGAACAGGAGCCAGGATATTAGGAAAAGAAAGGACTAAATAGGTTTTCAAGACAAGAAGGTGGAAAGTCATTAGTCCTTTTGGAATTGGAATCAAGGTTAACTGTTAGAAATCTGAATTTGCAAAAAATGAGACTCCCAAACTAGTCTTGAAAAATGTGGGAAAACGTGATCTGTTTGAAGTTTTGTTATAAAGACAAGGAGACAACTGACCAATGGTTCAAGGCTGAGTTTTGGGGTTTCAAGGGAAAAAAGATGCATCGAAAGTTAAAATATACGTAAGTAATAATTGCTGAATGTGTTTGATGATCTGGACCAGTCATGCTCACCAACCACCTCTATAGCTGACATCGGCTTAGCGGTATTGTCAACTTGGAAGACAACAGATTCCACTCAAATTAATGAACAGTTCATTTGTTTCAAATGTATTCTGATATATAAAGGACAAACTATGGGATAATAGCATACACAGCCAGCCAAGGGCACAAACAGGAGCTGGCAGAACCTTGTCTTCAATTTTAATTCATGCAGCTCATCACCCCCTCATTCTTAAAGCTTTCCTTCTGAGACTGGCAGACACTTAAAATCAGTCAAGGATGAGATGTTTCTCCCACTGCTTATAAACTCACAAGTAAATCCCAACCTACACAAACTCTCTCAGCTGCAGCTGAGTAAGTGGTTTTGGCAATGGAGTTGGTGTCTGGTATGCTGGCATCTTAGTCAGCTGTCCATTATGTAGCTAATGAACTAGAAAATCAAATTGCTCTATCTTCATCCTTCATGCTCATCCCACCTCTGCTAAGGTTAATGGTTGTTTTTGCCATGAAACCTATGGGAAGTAGCAAACATGCATGCTATTCCTTTAAAGCTGCTGTACTGTATATTCAGGTTTTTTAATGGACCAATTTCCAGGTTGGTAAAATTTCACATAAGCTATTCCAAAATGTGTCTGAAAAGTGTGGGCAAATATTTGCTATGTGGTTGAAGTGTGCGAATACCTTGGCTGTGAAAAATGCTTGTGTACACGAGCGAACACAAGATGTCATCACCTGTTAATATGCTGGCAAACCTCACAGATGAAGAGTGATGTTGTGTTTCTGCTTCCTTTAAGTGATTAGTTTCTCCGACTTAGTGGGCAAGCATAGTTCTGCAAGGCTAAAACCTACATTAGGCATTAGATTACAGAGGTCAAAAAGCTGCGCAGTATCCCTACCACATCCATCTGCAGTGGGGTCCACTTTTGCTTGTGGTATGCAGAAAAATCTTTTGAAGGAAAACTGTATTTCCGGGACTGGTGGTTCATCTTCCGTAACAGAGATGATTTCAAGACTTCCAGTAGTGGGATTTGTCTCTTGTACCTGACTCAACTGGGTCTAAAAAAAAAAAAAAAGAAGAAGAAAAAGGATAATCACATAGAATCATAGAATGGTTTGAGTTGGAATGGACCTTCAAAGGTCATCTGGTTCTACCCCCTGCAATGAGCAGAGACATCTTTTACTAGATCAGGTGGCCCAGAGCCACATCCAGCCTGGCCTTGAATGTCTCTAAGGATGGGGCATCTACTACCTCCCTGGGCAAGCTGTTCTGGTGTTTAACCACCTTTGTTGTAAAAGATTTCCTTATGCCTAGTCTAAATGTACCCTCTTTCAACTTAAAGCCATTACCCCTTGTCCTGTTGTGACAGGCCCTACTAAAAATTTTGTCTTCATCTTTCTTATAAGCCCCTATAGTTACTGGAAGGCTGCCATAAGATCTCCCTGGAACCTTCTCTTCTCCAGGCTGAACAACTCAAACTCTCTCAGCTTGTCTTCATAGAAGAGGTGCTCCAGCCCTATGATCATTTCTGTGGTTCTCTTTTGGACACACTTCCACAGGTTCATGTCTTTCCTGTCCTGAGGACGCCAGAACTGAACAGAGTCAAGTAAGTTGTGTTCATGAGAGGAGCTCTTACAATTAACTGAACAGCAAACTACTGAAGTTAATTTTTGTTAAAATTTGTCCAAGTAGCTACTTTTAATAGCTGGGAGTGTGAATCCATCCCCTGCTCACTACTGTTGATAGCATATAACAGCTACACATCACCTGACAGTATCTTAATGCAGGGGTCCACTTAATTTTACTCCAGAAAATCTTTGATAACTTTCCACACAGTGAAAGACAATTAAACCAGGCTACACTAGAATTCAGGGTAAATAGAATTACAATGCTAATTTCTGACTCCGGTTATGCACACTGTCACTTGCAAAAGAAATCCAATTTTTGAACTCACAGTGCTGTGAAATAGGTCCAGGTTTGTTAAGGACAGTGGAACTGGTAAGCTGTAAAAGCAGCGTGTTCGCAAAGTCAGTTCCAGAAAACGCTCACAGTGCCACATTTCAGACAAAGAATACATATTTTATCTGCAGCACTTTAACTCACCTGGAATATAGTTTTCACCTTTCAGCAAACAAGTACAGTAAGTTTTCTGCTCTTTCATTTGCTAAATTTCATGTACGTTTCAATGAACGTAAATTAAACTTTATATAGAGGCTTCTGGCTTTAAGGCAGAGAAAAGGACAGCTTGCTGTGTATGATTTTAAATATATGTATATATTAAAAAAAAGCCTTGTAACCGGTGCATAGGTTGTCCATCAGAAAACAAAACAGCATTGTGAAGTATATTGCATGAAAGCTAGACACTGATGTGTCGTTCATTTAGACGATACCACATGCTCCCAAAGCTTCACTCACCTCTTCCTGAGAAGTCATAGTTAAAAGCAAAACTGTTTTCTTTCTTCATTATCAAAAGAAACCACGAGGAAATTCTGAGGTTGCTAAGCCAGTCTGCTCTGGAAAGGTTTTCAGTGAGTTGCCGTGGCTGCCTGTTCAGTCATCTGTTGCATATGGCATTATGGCAGCAGCCTGTGTAATTCAACCTGGTGACGGGTATCGGGTAGCCCTGGATGGCATGGCTATGGAAAGAAGATAAAAATTCAGCATGCTTTTTAATTAGCCTAAGAAGGTCAGTTAATATTGTAGGGTTTGCAAACCTTTCTGTAACCCCTCAGCAACGAAGCACCACCACAGCTGATGAGCACATGCTCATCTTTTATCAAGACTTGTGCAGCTGAGGAATCTGATGATAGCTGTGGGTGGCAGAGGGCAGAAGCTCCAGGTGCTTTATCTCTTCAGCACACAAAGCCAGAGCAACTGTATTGTGCATTACTTATTGTTTGTTTGAGGGTTTTTTCACTTTCCCCTTGTAGTTTTATATTCTCTCCCCTTGTTTTTTCCCTTATCATTATTATTATTAGTAGTAGTGTTATATTGTACTTTAGTTATTAAGCTGTTCTTATCTCAACCTTTTACATTCCTTATATTCTCCTCCTCATTCCACCTGGGGAGGGTGAGTGAATGGCTGCATGGTACTTAGTTACCAGCTGGATTTAAACCATGACAGTCCTGAATAACTTATACTATAATATATAATTAAATACTGCAAAATATTTTGGAAGCACCTTGCAATCAGTATCTCATGCTTCTGAAGTATCAACTCATTTGTAATCTGGGATTTAGAAAATGAAAATTTATGCTCAGCTTCATAAAGTGCTCAAAATAAGTAAAAATTTAGCTGTTTGTTGGTTTCGGGTTTTTTTCTAAGAAGACAAATTGATGACAGAGGGGAGGGTGGAAGGAAGAAAGAGGATGAGAGGTGAAGCAAAAGGCCATGATAATTTAAGTGAAATGAGGTTCCTGAGAGAGCAGGGAAGACATGAAGGTTTTCCATGCCAAAACAGAGTTGCGATGAGAGAAGCTTTTCAGTCCCTTTGCTGTGCACAATGGAAACTGGCACTTCCAAATGAAAGGCTGCCACATCATGATCCTGTTAACTGTTCACGTTCAGGACATGACATCAAAAGTTCATCATCTCTTATGCCACTCTTTCAGCAGCCTTCCCTGGAAATGGGAAACACAGGGGGACATAAGAAAAAGCATATGAAAGAAAGCACACCGGCAGTTCAGGTGAGCCTTTCAGTCTACTGGGTGAGGTGTCCTGTCCTTCTCAGTGAGCTGTGGTACCTGCAATGAAGACAGCCCAAGCCAGAGAAAATTGTCTCCAACCATTTCACCTGCTCTGGCCACTCTGAAAACACTGGGGACCAGACAGTACAGGTGTGCAAAGGCTCTTGTGGTGGACCTGGCGCCAATGGAAAGGACACGTCACCCTGCTGTCATCATGAGCTGTCCCAAGCCTAGTCTCAGGGTGTGATGTCTTGATGGGACATTGGGTTTGACCTTGAACGGCTGGCTGGCACATCGCATATGCCTCAAAAGACCAAAGCAGGAGCTATGTAGAATAGGGATGGGAGGACATGAAAATCAAGCCCCAAAGGATACAATGTGCCCTACAGATTATCTTCTTACATGTTTCAGGACATCCCTGCTCACCTCCCCTGTGCTGCAGTAGCAGGTAGATTTCCCTGTTTTCAGAAGACTATTTAAAGTGCAAGGCTAGAAGATTCTGTCTCAGACGTGTCAGTCCACCCTGTGGTGTTTGCCTTTGGACTACTAGTCTTGTTCTGCTGGGGTGGATGGGAAACTCCTGAAGATGGCTTTTGATTTTTTAGCCGCCCTGAAACAAAACTTCAGAGATGCAGATACTACGAAAACAGGATGTCAGCATTTGTCAGAGAAGATCACAGGAGGTTTGAGGGTTTTTGTATTTTAGTTGCCTCTTTCTCTCTCATTTTCTTATTCCCTCCCCTCCTCCTCCCATCTCACAATTTCTCATCACACAGTCAGGGGAAGCGTGGAGGAGATGGCGGTGGCTGAGACACAGCTGTACGCAAAGGTGTCCAACAAACACGGGAGCAGAAGCACCTCTGTACTCCTCGAGTCTCTCCTTGCCAAAGGATTCCCAGCTCATATCGCGTGAGTAATGTGTTTGGCTGCTTTGCCCAGTTAAAGGTATTTAAAATAAGAGATATTTCTCATAAGATCCTGACAGCAGGCAGCTTGCTTTTTTTCATCAAGAGAGCATGCTGCTTCCTGGGGGTGGTGTCCTTATACAAGGATCAGACCTGTCTTGCTTTCAATTTCTTGTAAAATAGTGTGTACTGCTTATATTGCTAAAAAACCCCCACCCTGCTTTGTACCCATTTTTATAAATATTGTGTATATGTGAAAATTCATGTCCTTCCACATCTTCAGGTTGAGAGGATCCACAATGAGTTAAAAAGCTGACGTCCATAGTTTGCTCTTGAGATATATTGTGTCTCATTTTCTCTGCTTCTCACTGTTATTATAAGGGACTTAAATGAGGATTTAACTTCTACTCAAAGTTTTTTCAGGCCTGGCAGAGACCTCCTGCTGGGTTTTGTCACTGGGAACTGTTTCAAAACAGTAAGCTTTCCTTAACAAGATGCCACATAAGTCTGTCAGTTTTTTCTCCCCATCTTGAATCGGGATCTTGTTCCAAAAGCGTTTCGTACCTAGAAAATGTAATAGTTAACACTGAGGCACTATTCTTGGCAACCACAGCGGGTAAGAGATTAACTGGTGGCAGCTAACCAAGCTAATAAAAAAGAAATATGGCAGTCACTCCTCCCCAAGACATCATTCTAGTTGCACAGGGAAGTTTTGGGGAGGATTTTCCAGTTTTTGAAGGACAAACATGGACACTTTAGTTAAAATTGTTCAAAAAACAGGTATTTTTATTTATATGTCAAAGAACCCCTCATAAAAGTATTCTAGAAAGCAGAGCAATATCTCTCCCTTTGGACTGAAAGTTAAGCAAGTTGAAAAGGCTCCATTCATAAGTGCTGTGGTGCTTTTTTAGGAATAGCTGTGTTTAGTGCATTAACTTCAGACACAATGTGCACAGTTGTACAAGGAAACTGTGGGTCTCTTGTTCCAAGTTATGCACAGTGGAATTTTAGCTGAGAACATGGCTCATCATTTCTCTAGTAATGGTATAAGTTTGGCCACCCCAAAGTAATGGCTAGATTTCAATTTTTTTTTTGTCCTCTATGTAATGTTCTTCAAATCCCCTTCTAAACACTTTCTGCTGTTACTAAGATGGCTTTGTGCTTCCCAGATCGAAATCAAGAAGCAGTGGCAGAAGTACTATGCAAATCGGCATAAAATGACAAAATGTCCAAAAGCACTTTATTTTTAATGTATTTATTTTCATTGACTTTAAGACCTTCAAAATGTTGGTTGTGTTTTTATAAAACCTTTTAGCTGTCTCTGTAGTTCCAGGACTGACCCGTAAATGGAAGTACCGAAAAGTTGTTCTTTTGATAATTTCTAAAAGAGGTTGGATGGAAATATTACAAAACCTCTCATAATGTCGAATCAGCAGGCCAAAGTAACATTTCCCCAAAGGATAAAACCCAAATATGTGATGGACAAGCTAAGCATCAAGTCGACAAAATGGGCCTTCCCTGGTGCTTACACAAAACTGAATGCGTGTCAGCAAATTCTGCTTTAGGGGAGAAACAGTTCATTCTCTCAGTAAATACACTAGTTTTAATAGAGATTTTCAAAGGCTTATTCCTACTATTTAAGAGAAATGGGTATATTCAGAATTTATTCTATGCATCATCTTTTGATATTCACTGCTCATCTTGGAAGCATAGAATGTCTAGTCACAGCCTAATGCTCTCCTGACTCTAAGGGCTCACTCCAGCCTGTCCATGTCCTTCTTATGTGGGGAACCCAAAGCTGAATGCAGAGCTCCAGGTGGAGTCTCACCAGAGTGGAGGAGGGTGGGAGATTCACCTCCCTCAGCCTTGGTTTACCCAACCCTAAGGAAATCCTTATGGTCAGTAGGGCTGCGGAGGAAACACCTACAGAATACACTGGATGACATCCTGTGAGGAAGACAGGCTACCAGTCTTCAAAGAATTAAGGACTTGTTGTGGAAAATACTGTTTGGAGGGCTTCAAGAACATTCATATTTGCCAGGCATTACCTACTTGTTTGAGGTCCTGCCTGTGCTGGAAAGCAGGCTTGGTGACCACAGCATGTCCATGCTTTAATTTCTAGGATATTTCTTTCTGTCATTCTGAGGAATCCATTTTGGTTTTTATTCTAGGCAAAAAGCCTTGGCTGCTACTGGACAAAAGACAGTAGAAGAGGCTGCAAAATGGTAAGTACCTGTTATTTCTATGAAGTGCTTTTGCGTTAAATCTGGCTGAAAACCCCTCTTCATGTGCTGATTCTGTCACTGAATATGAAGTTATCTGCCTGTCTTTTGTCATAGGCTTTCTTCCCCACCTCTATTTGGTTGGTTTTTTTGGGTTTTTTTGCATGTGAAAAGCCAGAGGACACGTTTGATTATGGCGTGTTTTTCCCCAATATTCTTTTGTTCGGGATGCTATCATGCTTTTCAAGAACCACTCCCAATCCAACAGCTGCAAAGCCAAACCTACAGCATATGAAAAACAAGGTGACGGATATAATTACATGGGAAATAAGTTTCTGATCTTTGCTTGTGCATTTTCTGATTTGTTTTGTTTGCCTTTATCAGGGCTGAATAAAAAACTTGCTCTTCTTGAGTACTTTTAAAATCTTCAGTTAGCTTTTGTTTTCTCATTCTTAAATACTTTCTACACGTTACTTTTTTTCCAGTCCTCTGTTTCCAATCATGAAAAAGATGGAAAATAACTCAAAAACCCTAAAAAATCTTTTTTTGTCGTCTTCCATTTTCAGACGTTGAAAGAAGTGAAAGCACATCATAAAATGTAAAGTACACAAAAATTAGCAGAAAAAAGAATAATCTCCATTACCTAGTACTTCAGAGGGAAAATGTGTAATGAGCTTTTATTTTAGCTTTTCATTTGTAATAAAATAACAACTTCGTATTTCCTTTTTCTGGTCTCTGCTATGGATGCCTTCAACCACAGGAAGCAAGAGTAAGCAGTGCACGCACTTATCCTCTGTGACATGCTCTTGATTTCAGGTTGCACTCTCACTGCAATGATCCCTCTTTGGAGGACCCAATCCCCCAGGAGTATGCTCTTTACCTGTGTCCCACTGGCTGCTTGCATAACTACCTGCTAGAGTTTTGGAAGGAGAGCAAACGCCAGTGCGGGAAAAACAGAGCCCATGAGGTTTTTCCACACATCACTCTCTGCGATTTCTTCACGGTAAGGCACAAAATGTGTGCAAGCGTCACATATAAGCTACTGATGTAACTGGACCGCCTGCCATTGTCTTACACCAGAACTTCTCCTTGGAGATCAAACTGACATGACCCAGGTCTGAGCGTGCCTGCTTAATATTTGAATGTTCAGCCCCTGCGTAGGCACCAGGGGCTTTCTTCCCACTACCCACTTTAGTTACCTACCTTAGGCCTTGGTGTACCTGAACACTGAATGCTGATGCCAGTGGGATGCTTCAGGGTAGCTGAGTGATGCATGTCTAGCATGCACCTAGAGCAACCTTTTGCAGTCCAGTTTACACATTGTCCTGCCAGCAGGAAGCACTGCTCCCCACATGCAGCTATCAGCCAGCTTCGGAGACCATGCCCATTGCTGCATCAGCCTAGGATGTTAAACCTTCCTGGCCAGGGCAGCAGTGGCTGCCTTCAGCCAGATGTGCAATAGTGACGGTATTATCAGAGGATGCAGACCACTATGGTATTATGCCTATGAGAATCTCAGGGAAACTCCTGCTTTCCCCCTAGAGCCCCAGCCAGAAGGTCACTGCTACAGTGGTGTGTCCCAGACTTTACCCTTTCTATTGAAGCTTGGATGTTCTGAAAAAGAGAGAAGCAGAATGCACAGGGGTGGAAGAAGCAAGGGGAGCCAGACTGGAGTCCAAGAGTGCAACAGAGTCACTTTGTCAATAATTTAACATGGAAGTTCGGCTCCTGAGTTGGACTCCTGGCAGGCTGTTTTCTGGTTCTAGAGGTGCTACTGTTCTCCTAAGTGCCCTTCTGACTGCTGGTGACCCCCTACAGAACTTCCCAGCAAAGCTGTTTCTCCTGCATGGGTGAACGTGCTTATTATCAAAGGCCAGCAAGAAGTCACTGCCCCGGAAAAACTCTGGAGCCACCTGGAATCCAGGTTTCACATAATGATGGTGTGGCACATGAACATCAGCTGCAGCCAAGATGCACTGAAACAGACAGCAGTGCCTCCACACTTGCACTTGCTTGACCCAGTGTAATGACTAAATGGAGCAAATAGCTCCATGGAGGAGAATAAAGCAGCCCAGAAATGGAGCATCATTAACATTCCTGTCTTGGGCTGCATGGTACAAATTCCATATTTGTCTCTGTGCTTCATAAATTACTTAATTGCCCCATTTTGTTGTGGAAGCACAGTTCTGTACAATCTAATTTCCTGTGATTAGAGCATTAAGGATCATAATGACAAAGATGCCTTATGAATTTTGCTAGCTATGTTGCTCAGCATCTGAGATCTTGAAGCTTTAGCAGGAACAATGTCAGCTAAAGGACTGTAGGACAACAATAACACAAATTCTTACTTAGAACAGAAAAGGATGATCCCAGCCTATTTTCAGACAGGTGGCTGAACACGTGTCAGATGGTAAAATCTTTTGGCTCTGTCCTACCCTGGCTAGACACGCTTCCTGGTAGAAGGCTCCATCTCCTATTATAGCACCAGGATAATGTCTGTGATCGAATTGTTCAGAATTGCTGATTTCAATACCAGGAATTTCAGGCAAGTTCGTAGTTGTGTGTCTTTCTCAGGAAGTCTAATGCGTGCACTGTTTTCTGGTAGTACTGTAAAACACAGGCTACAATATGGCTGTTGAACCCGTGGATAAAGCCGGCTCCTTCTATTTTCTTTCAGTGTGAAGACCAGAAAGTGGAATTATTGTATGACACCTTAAAGCGAGTTGGTGAAAGCTTTTCACTGCGGTTTCCACCATCCATTTCCTTATTGCTACATTCATCCACCAGTTACCTTGGCTTCTTCATTGATGATAAACATGCAAATATCCTCAAAGAGTTTGCTCAGGCATTCTCCTCGGAAGCTTCAGCTGTGGCAGGTAGGACAAACATCAGTGGGAAAATGAGTGGGTCATAGCACAAATGCTTAGGCATGGTACTGAAAACATCTCCCGTGTCTCTCTGGAAGCTCAGCTGGTGTTTTACTGCCAGCAAGCACCCTTTCCTCATACAGATTTGAAAACAGCATGGCTATGGGAACAAGGTTTAGACTTCAAAGACACAGTGTTTTTGTCTAGAAGCTGAAATGGTTGGCTGTGTAACATGATAAGCCATCCAACAGGATATCCAAATGGGCACGGATATAATACTCCCTGTTCCCAGATTGGTGGCCCGACTGCATCCCTGAGAAATAGATTCTAATCCCCACTCTAGTGACATCCAAAGGACCCTGTATCACCAGTGGAGACTGAGGAGACACAGCCCCAGCATAGCTTCATCTGGGAGAAACAAGTTCAACACATTTCAGAGTTGGAGAGGAATTCAAGCCCTGTTCATCCTTTTTTCCTGGTTGAAGCCAGGGAGCAAATCCAGTCCTGATTTGTGAATTATACTGGTATGATCGAAACTGTGATATTTTGCAGAACCATTATTCATCAAAACTATGACCTACTCTACTACTAATTACTATGATATTTCTGCATCATGCAAAGCATGCAGGACAAAACAAGAAGAGCTTTAAATGACCTTTGCTTCTATGTTGTGATGTGATTCTTTCGCTCCTAGATTGCCATGTGAAGCCCTGCCTCAAGCAGCTCCACCTTACCTTGTCTCACAAGTTTTATCCTCACCATCGGAAGACTTTAGAACAATTAGCCAAATGCATTAACCCAGAGGAGACCTGCCAGTGGGTAGCTGCACTCTACTCACGGGACATGCGTTTTGTGCATTACCAGGTACCTTCATCAGACTCATTTGATTTCCTGAGCCTGTGGTCAGACTCTTTGCTACAGTCACCTTGACTTTTTTTCATGAAGAAAATCTGTGCATGCACAGTTCAGTGTTTAAAAAAAACACAGTTGTTTCAAGTACCTCTTAGTGTTGAAAACTGTCCTCATGAATCAGTAGAAGATACCTTTGCAGCGGGCTGCTTGACCTGAATGTCAGCAAGGTCTGCTTCCAATCTCCAGCAGAAAAAAATAATCTTACCATCACACGAGAAATTAAAAGAGAAAGGAATTGATGATCCTGGAGTATTTGCTAGGATTTGTCAAGTCACAGATTTGCAGTTAATGTCCATTCAGCAAAATCAGTTTTCTTGATTGTTCCAGCCATGACAAAAACTCAGATTAAGTATCAGTGAACAGGGCACAGTTCTTGCTGCTGATTTTTTGCTTAACAGACCCTTTGTTAAAACTAGTCAACATTTTTCCAGTTCTAACTTCCAAAATTAAGTTATGGAATTATCAACATTTTTTAGACAATATATTTCAAGTCTCACATTGGATTTTGGTCACACTCAGGAGAGCTGCAAGTAATCACAAAAATAGCTCATAACAGTTTTGCTACATTTGCTCTCAAATAGTCTGTACCATTTACAGGAAAAAAGTATTTTTATGAAAACCAAGTGCCTATTTTTACACGTACTGCAAATGTGGTAGTGTCTTCCTTTTTCTCTGCCCAAGTGCCATTAAAAAGCACATTGTAGAGTAGAAAATAGTACTGGTTGCTATGTCCAGCAGAGATTTGGACAAGCATCCCCTGAACTGCTGTGGCAGGGGCGGCAGCGGGCTCTGGGCAGCAGCCTGACCCTGTCGTGTGTTCCACCCAGACACTGAGGGCCCTCTTCCAGTACAAGCCCCAGAACATCGATGAACTCATGATCAATGCTGGAGACTTCATCTATGTTGACCCGACGCAGCAGTGTGACGTGAGCGAAGGCTGGGTGATCGGAACGTCACATCGGACGGGATGCAGGGGTTTTCTTCCTGAAAACTACACTGAGAGGGCCAACGAGTCAGACACGTGGGTTAAGCACAGGTAAATTGGGGTTTTGCTTTACATCGGCTGCTTTTGCTGCTGGGGAGCTGGGGCAGTCTTCCTCCTAACCATGAGCTGTGGGGTGCCAGGAAGGAGCTGAAGAGAAGAATGGGGTCCTGGGGTTCTGGGTGGGGTGCTGAGGCTTCTGAAAGACAAGAGATATGACACACACCCACAAACACCTGGAGTTCATTTGTTCAGATGCCCAAGGGATGACCCCTATTTGCTCTTGAACAATCTGAATATCCTAATGAATTTTAAAACGCCATGCTGTGCTGGGCAGGCCCAGCCTCCAGCCTGGCTCACTGCTTTCTTTAGTTATTTTCATTTCAAGAGCTTGGAAAGTTAACTGGAAATGAAACCACAAAAAGGTTACTCCACCACTTTGGGCCTACCCTTGTCTTGTTGACTTGCTCTTTATCAGCAGGCATCTACCTAGCTTCCTGTACTTTGCAGCTGACAGCACAGCAGATGCTGTTTGTAGATTCGAGCTGTTTTTTCTAGGAACGGAGGTCTAGGTGTACTTCTTGCTGAGTCTTCAGAGACAGAGGGGAGGCAACCAGGTAGCATTTCTTTCTTGAAGGTCACCCTTTAGCAGAGCTGCATCCAATATATGCCATCAGTTCATAGAATTTTAACCTCATTTTTACTGGGTTTATTCTAAATCAAGTGCAAAATGCTGAAGTGGGTTGCAAAAAATATTGAATGGAACATGAATCCTGACTTACATGTGCCTGTAGACAAAATCATTACTTAAGAATCCCTTCTATTTGTGTGTATGTCCGTATGTTTGTGTGAGTGTGCATTGCTTCTGTTTCTTCTACAGGGAATACGTTTTTGTAACAGCTTCAAGACTCTTCACTCAAACTGAAAATGAACCTAATGTAAAGACGAATGGAGAAGTCCAAAGTCCTAGTATGTCAAGGAGCGTAACCAAGGTACTTTCTGTTCAGGTAACTGGGGTTTTTTCCATTTCTTATCTTTGCCATGTGCTTGTGCAGGTATGCTATTAATTAAAAGCATTTAGTAAATTTAATAATATCTTCCCTGTTCTTCCTCACATTTTCATGTTATGTTGTAATGCACATATATATATATCCACACACTCATACGCTCTTATGATATGTTATAATAGGTCATAAATATTTTGAAATGCATAGGATGTATATTACTCTTGCCTTCTTTCACAAAGCTATTTTCATTCATGTCCTAATAGCACAACGTATGAGTTCTCTGCTCAGGTTTCTTTGTGCACAAGCCTTACTGGGTAAGCTGTGCAAAGGTATGGCAACAAGTCTGACATCTGAGACACAGCCACAACTTCCCCTGAGTCCCATATATTTTATAGCAGAGCAACTAGAATGGAATTATGCTGATTGTTCATTGTTACTTTTATGGCCAAATTCTATGCATGTCACCTTGGTGGCTTACATGGTCCCAGACCTTAGCACATTTAAATCTTTCACCTTCTTGTGTATGTTTAGATACATAGCTAATGCAAATAACTGCATAGAACTGAAGCAAGAGAACAGCTAGCTGGAAAGGTTATCAGCACTGATGGGATTGCATCTTTGTCCCAGTTTCAAAATCAACATGTAACATTTTTTTCCGTAGGTTTTCCGCTTGTCTTCCAGTAGGAAGAACAAAACAAATGAGGATTTTTATTTTACCTGCAGCACACTTGCACCTACATTGCCTTATTTGCTCTGTCAGGGTTGCTAAGATGGTCCTTTCTGGCACACTGACATGCTGCAGAAACCACTTTGGGCTTGCTGGCCCCACGGCCTCTCTTCTCACTGTGCTGGGGGTAACCCTGCATTCATTTGTGTTAACATCAGAGAAACTTGAGGGCACCCTGAAGGAACTTCCATCCTGGGGCGTCCCGGGATGCTGTGTGTAAGACAGTAAGATAGAAACTTCCACATGACTCACTCATCCTTCCACAGACTCTTGACTGCTCTTGGCCTTTCTTATCTAGCTCAAAACTGTGGCAGAGCCACCGCTTGGCCTGAGGAACATGTTTTGCAATGTGAACACCTCCAGTCTAGAGTTTCCCTAGCCTCTGGGTTCCTCATAAGCAGAAGAGCAAAACCACAAAATCTTAGTTTTAAACTCTGATCTTGTAGCAGTTGATGTCTGTTTCATGGCAGAAATGCAGTAGTGTTTAGCAGAATACATGAATATAAATTTCATACCACTTCTTAAGAATTCCCTTCCCTGCAGCTGTAGATACACATCACTAAGCGCAGTGCTGCAGCAGTAACGCTGCAATGGGTTACTGTTGAAAAAGATTTAAAGCCTTTGACCCATTCCTCTGTATATTCTCATCTGTATTTAACGTGCATTGTATACTAACCCCAAACTACTTAGAACTTACTTGTAATTACATGCAGTCTCAGTTAAAAAGTGGCCTCAGAAGAGATCTGGGTTCATTGTTGACTTGGCCACACGGGTATGAAAATGTAGAAGTAGCATTTCATTTGTAAAAGAAGGACAAGCTTGGTGCTAGTCCTGGTGCAGAGAAGAGCATTATCACTTAAATCTTAGCTAGTTGCCCTCTTTTGTTTATATCAACTATATATTGTATATTAAAATTATAATTCCTTCACATACTGGAATTAAAAAATCTGTTATCAGCACTACCTTTCATTAGTGTAAACCCAGAGTTAAAACCTAATCTGTATCCCACGAAGGTCAGGAATCTTTCATTTGCCTTCCATGGGGAGCCAGCCAGGCTTATTGCTTATCTTTATCACATCTACTATAGCAGCTCCTTTCTCTCCTCCTCTGCACTTGTTACAAACCTCCCAGGACAGGTCTGCTCTTCCTTCCTCTGTCAGGCAGTATCCAGGAATCCAGACTTTTGATGCAGGTTGTATATAATATCTTAATGAAAAACCCTTTTTACACAGATGTCTCAGAATGCCACCCTGCGGAGAGGCTTGCTGGTGATGCGCCATGGGGAAAGAGTTGATCAGGTCTTTGGCAAATCTTGGCTTCAACAGTGCTTGACTGCAGATGGTGAGTAAGATGATAGGAGGATCTTAGCAAATCAGAACCAAAACCAATTAACGCTGGTGATGGATGCAAAAGACTCCATCTCCTACATGTAAATGAGTGAGACACTGAGCAAATGAGTGAGTAACACTGAAAATCAGACACAGTAGCTTTGACCTGCATGGAACCAGTTCATAAGGTCCTAAAGTCCTTCATGTTTATGTTGCATAAACTCTGCAGAGCAAGCAAAGCTCCTGTGATACTGACAGATGTGTGTCCACCACAGGATCTCTACTGCTCATTACACAAGGTGGTGGCTGTCAGACCCCTCCCAGTCAGAACCATGGCCTGTTGACCAGAGTCACCGTACATCACTAGTCAAACCCGGGGAAAAAAAGCAAGAGCAAACCATGGTGGAAATGTCAGCACTGATCTAAATTAAAAAATGGATTTCTAGACCCTCTCTCTCTCAGAAAAAAAAGAAAAAAGTTTTAAGAGGAAGAAAGCTGACCCAGAATAGGGAAGACGGGAACAAGAAGGTGGGAGTTCAGAAGGGAGAGTTTTGTGTTGAAAGACTCCTTCATTATGCTGGAGATCTCTTTACGTTAAGTTTCTGGATATTAAGGTAGTATCTTCTGGCTGCATATCCAGTTCATTGGTTTCATGTTTCTTTGGTGGGAATGTTGCTTTTTGTCATATTGGCAATAGTAAAAAATATCAGTGTGGAGTGGATTTTTGTTTCATTTGAACCCCACAAAGCTGAATTATCACAAATTCCTGTCCCATCTGTTCTCCCCCGCATTTGCTCTTTCAGAGCTTGCCAAAGAGGTGCTGTTTTGTTAGGACAGGTGATTTCCAAAGCCAGTGTTGTGACTTTAAAATATGATGTCGTTAAGGTAATAGCAGTGACTGGGTTTTTTTTCAAACGTGAGACACACTATCTGTAGTACTGAAATAATCCTGTAGGCGTCTGAGTTCAGGCACTGCCCCATGATCCCGCAAAACTGAGTGAGTGCAGGCCACAGTCTGGCCCCAGTGGACAGACATCATGGGTCCTTGAGGCGGAGGGAAGAGAGATTAGTTCCTTGGGCAGATGCTTGGCTTCATCACTTGCCCTCTTGGCCAGGGAATGGGCTTTGACCTGCTCTATTTACCAGTCAAGACATCACTCTGGGCTGAGTTTGCAGAACCAGCCATCCAACCATTCAGAAGAAACAAAACCATTATAACAAAATGACACTTGAGGCTGCTGCCTCCCTTGCACCACAGTAAAATGTCCCACTTCATTTCAGGAAAATACTACAGAGCAGATCTGAACTTCCCTTCCACCCTGCCAAAGCGGAAAGACAGCATGAAGCATTTTGAATATGATCCTCCTTTGTCTTGCTGTGGTATTTTCCAGTCAAGGCTTATAGGTAAGCTGGATAATACCCTACTGCAAATGTACAGGATTTGGAAGCAGACTTTCATTATCTGCAAAAGCTCATAGTGGCTTTGTAGTAGAAAAAGCTCCTAGAAACATTGATTGCTTGTCTTTGAGACCCATTCTATCAGTTCCTGGTAAAGAAAGTTAGTCTGACCGAATTCACTCACCAGATGAAGCTGTTTCTGCTCCCTGAGCAATTGTGCCGACCGTAACAATGCAAATCTGATGCAGATGCTTGTCTCTGATTCAGATACATGTGGACAGACAAATGCCTAACTAACTGCTGCATGGAGATTTGGAGTGAATCTTCCGCAATTATCTCCAATGCCCATTTTAAACTTGCTGCTGCCACCAGAATGAGCTTTTTAGTGGGCTCAGTCAGCCAATAGTGTGAAAAAATGACTGTCAATATATCGCATGTCAATGAAACTGGAAAGATCCAGGCTGTTTTCTGCAGAAAGCATTTTGTGGTAGTTTCTCATCTGTCATGATCTGTAAAAGAGCAACTCGCCTTGCTGTTCCCAACCAGGGGAAGCTCTGCTGGACCAGGAGGTGACAGTCAGCTACGTGTACTCATCACCTGCGCTCCGCTGCATACAGACAGCTCAACACATACTGCAGGGTAAGGCAGTGAAAGCAGCCGGGTGCTTTTGCCACAGTGAAAATGTCTTTGTCAAACTTCTGTGAAGTCTCTGAGATGAGCAATTAAGAAGCTGTACTGCTTTGTGGTTATTTGTTGTTATATTAAAGCAAGGAGGACAAGGTGGTTTTGTCTCGCTGGTAATACAGGCAGTAATAAACCTGCAGAGTATTAACTCTAGTCCTCACTGTTTAAAAAGGAATCTAATATTACATTAAATAGAGGCGTTTCGCATCAGGTTGAATTCAACATTAGTACCTGCTCTCTGGATCACCACTGCCACCTCTTTCAGATAATGTTCTGAGCCAAAAAGCAGATGTTTCCAGTACTCTGAAGGGTACCTATGTGAATCAGGGAAGACAGCTTTCTTCTGAAAGCATTTGTATTTGCAAGCCAAACTATTTTCATTCCTTTGCATTGCAGAACTTCTTTTGTTCTCTTTCTTCCCCTTCCTCTCTTCTTTTTTCCTCTTCTGTCCCTTCCAACGCATCTGTCAGGTTCACAGTTCATTACTATGTTTTCATCAGAATCATGATGGGAGTGTATTTCTTCTGGGAACTAGAAGAAACGAAGTTCCTCTCAGTAACCTCTCTTGAGAATAATCAAAAAAAGTACGTGTCTTTTGACAAGAGGATACCATTTTGAGAACTGTACAACAATGTAGTGCCCCATCAAGGACAACTGAGCAAAATGCTACAATAAAAATCACAAAAACATTTCCCATCTGAAGTTTATTCAGATTGTAACATTACTGGGGCATTTTCTTCTGTTCTCTTCTGTACCTTGCAGATCATCACAAGAGAGCTCTGATAATGATGATACCAATGATGATGATGATAATGTAATAGTTTGTAGTGCCTTAACGTTAGTCAGACAATATAATGGTAGCTTCATCTAACCAACATTACGTTCCTTTTTTCGAAAGTAATTCATTTTCATTGATGAAAGTATTACAGCAAACACGGCAGAATGTATAGGCTGAGTGTAACACTTGAGTGTACCTTCCTCTTGTTAGGTCATATTTCTTGTTCTTGCAGGGCTTAAATTAGATCAAAAAGTCAAAATCAGGGTGGAACCAGGACTGTTTGAATGGACCAAGTGGGAAGCAAGCAGAGTAATTCCTAGCTTCATGACTGTGACAGAACTGGTAGAAGCATCTTACAAAATAGATGCAAGTTACAGGTAATTGCTCTGTATGTAACTCTTAAAGTCTTTTATTTTTTCCTGAGGTGTCTCCTCATCTTTTTTATAAGCAATTATGAACATTGCAAAAACTGGGTGATTCTGGTCAAATTCAAGCCTGCATGATCTGTTCCTAAAGTAAGATGCTATCAGCTGTCTTGTAACAAGAGTCAGCTTTGCTGCTCTGGCACAGCAACACGTGTGCACAGTTGCCAGTGTGTGTGTAGCCAGCAGCTGGGTGCGTCTGCACACACAAAACTTGTGTGTGAGGTCAGCCCTGCTGTGGTGTTGCCTTCAGATCTGCTGGCTCAGGCCCACTTTGTGTCATGCGCAGGCATAGCTGTGTTGCAGGCATAGCTGTGTTACAGGCATTAGTGTCAGGTACCAGGAGTCTTGTTTTTACCTTTGGCTCATGAGAAGCACACTTTAGGAATGTGAAGAATAACCTCTTGGGTAGATAACATGCTGGTGTTCAGCAACGAGGCAATGTGACTTTAGAAAATGTTAGTAAGCTCTTTGCCGAGGGTCTGCAGGGCAGCAGCAAGAGGTCTGCCCCATAGAAGAGGGTGGCACAGCCTGGGAGAAAGCTGGGGCCTGAAATGTCCCTGGTTTGTGTCACTGAAGCAATAGACACAAGAAGAAGGGAAAGCAAGGGGCCAACCCTGTGCAGATCTACGGAGGGACTGTGGAGAGGGAGGTGAGCCTAACAGAAGCTATCCATCCTTCTGGTTTTGGGGGCAGGTAGGATAACAGCTTTTTACTATAATTGACGTTTGTACCAAATTTGTTCAGGGAGGGGGCTTGGTTTGGTTTGAGTTGCTCAAAGATTAATACTGTGCTTAGCAAGGACTTTTTGGAGCTTTCACAATTTGGGGAGGGTGGTGATGCCTTTTCTGAGCTCTTGCAAACCACCACAGGGCAGGAAACGATAAACCTCCAATTCAATCTAGCTCCTCATCTTGCTCACAAACCAGGCTGCTCTGTGTTCACAGTGCACAGCCAGACCCAGGAAATTACTCAGTTAATAAGAGTGTCTTTGGGGTTTCCTACACGTACAAGAAAGAGGGAAAGGAAACATATTGTCTTACTGCATTTCTACATTGTGAAGCATAATGAAGCAAGTGTCTTCATTTGAAATTGCATGAAGGAATCAAATCCTTCATTTTCTTGGATCATAGTGTGTTCTGTTGTGTTTTATTACTGGTTTTCCTATTTTTTTCAGTACAGACTCACTTGCTCTGGGAGAAAGTGTGCAAATGTAGAGCAGTGGGAAGTTCAGAGGGGAAGCTCCAAAGCGATGCTAACCACAGGGTTTAGACCCCCTCACAACTCACTGGGATCCAGCAGGCTAGTTATGAGTACCCCAATCTAGATTTGTCCAGCCTAGCCAGGCTTAATATTAGCTATAATTAGCAACCCAGCATGAGCTTTTCACACGCTTTTACCACCTATTTTCTATTACTGCCA
Source organism: Lathamus discolor (assembly GCF_037157495.1). NCBI lineage: Eukaryota > Metazoa > Chordata > Aves > Psittaciformes > Psittacidae > Lathamus > Lathamus discolor. Next base: position 35,182,756 of record NC_088887.1, read on the forward strand.
TTTATGCTGACATAATGTACTGAGGACTCCCCTGTGAAAATACACTGCAATACCATTCCTTACTACAATATATTAATCTAATCTCACTCCTGCCTATTCACTGAATAAGCAGACAATCAAATCAGGGTGAGGGGGCAGTTGTTTGTAGAAAAAAATTAGCACCCTGTATTGTATCGCAAAGCAAGGCTAACTGCCAGCTGTAGCAATGAATGCTTCCCATTCCCAGAGAAGACAGATTAAGAGGACAATATGAAAAATACAAAGTGACTTTGGTGAAGTTTAATTCTGTTGCTAAGAAGTGCTGATTTAATCATCATCAAAGAGAGGAGCCTGTTGAGAGACAGCCAATAGCTGGTCCTGGTGCCCACTTTGCCTGTCCTGCATCTCTGAGAAGGCTGTTAGGGCCTCCAATCATTGGGAATTTGGTGTTCTCAGCTGCCTACCCTTAGCACCACTGGCCACTGAACATCACGGCTCTGCAGGCTCTTCCCTGCCAGGCTGGGGCAGGGTGGGTGGCATCCGTCAGCCCAAGCCCTACTGCTCCTGTGTGGCTGTCCCAGTTCGAAGCAGTTTGAAGGTCTGGCTCCTTCTTTTCTGGGAAAATATTTATTCTGTGCATGAAGAGCTCCAGTATGTAAAAGAAAGAAGAATGCCTGGTCTCACTAGCGTTGCTCAGATACTTAGGAGTGGTGCATTGTAGTGTCCCTAGAAACACTTTAACTCTAGGAGTGAAAATCTTTACTATCCATTTGTCCAGCTAATGCAGATACGCCTCACTTGTTGGAAGCATTCACATCATCAGTGTCTTGCCTTGGATTGAACTTGGTCAGGATTGCTAGAGGTGTGGCTCTGCAAGTCTGCAGTCTGTAGCTGGGCTATAGTTGTCCTTGCTGACAGAACCGCTCAAAGCTCACCTCTTCTTAGGCACGAATCCTACCTTAAGTAATATTCACAGTAATCTACAAGTTTCATTAAAGCATGGGTTTCCCTGCATCTGGTGCTTTATGAGCTGTGAGATTTAGCCATAAGATTTGATGGAAATTGCTGTGGGGGAAAGCTAATGCTCCATGAAAGATGAGGTAGCAGTGTATCAGCCAAGTCAGTAGACAAACCTGTATCTGTTTAACCAAGTACCTTTTCTCCAGTGTAGTCATTCAATAGTGCTAACAGTGTCCAAGTATTTATCTAGATTAACATATATTTGTGATTTTAATGTCAGGGTTAACTTCCCACTTTCTTCACTGGTGCCATCGGAAAGCTATGAAGAGTATGTAAGCAGAAGCTCTGCGGTTATAAAACAAATCATCACTGCCTGCCCCGGCAAAGGTAAAGGTTTCAGATCTTTATATATTGTATCAGGCGCTTCAGCAACAGGAACTGGCAGAGATTTGCCAACAGAAACACATTTAACATGAGTTGTTGGTACTGCATAAAGCTTAAGGTAGAGACTTTGTCCGGGGCTACACTAAATTAAAATACATGTAATTTATGGGATAGAAATTAAAAAGTAAAATTAAAAGACGGCTGAGTACTAAATTGCAAAAGTATGCCCTCTGCTTGGTCCTTCTATATCAGGATGCAGCTCTGCATAAGATAATATACTTTACTGGAAAGCTTTCTTTTTTTTCTTCTCTTTTCCTTGCAATTTCTTTCTCTCACCAGCCAGCATGACTGCAACACAGCAGACTTTTTCTGACCAGTACAATACACCCTGCCACATTATCAAAAAGATCTAAAAGTTGATGGGTAACCTGTCAGTGCTGCAGCTCTCTTACTACTTTGTTTTTTCCTGGTGTATCAGGTGTCATCCTCATTGTGGGCCATGGCTCTTCCTTGGTGTCTTTCACTCGACCTCTGATAGGGCTCCCCACCAGAGACAGCAAAGACTTTGCCCAGGTGGTACGAAAGGTAAGAAGACTTTTTTTACAGTAAGAAGCTTTCTTTTTGTTTTATTATACTTTTAATAAGGAGCCTTCTTACGCAGTGAGACATGACCGTAGATGCATGCCAGTACCAATGACATTAGCTTTCTCATTACAAACAAAATCTCATGTAGTTTTAGCAAAACACTGGAGGTCCAGAGAAGGATTTTCTCCTGGTAAACAGCATGTGACTAGTGGCAAAGATTTTTTAGATTTTCACTCAGCTCCACTAGAAAGTCAATGCCAGGTAACACCTACAGACCTCCCGTATTAAGATAGGCTAAGATAGTTGGGGCTGTTCAGCCTGGAAAAGAGAGGGCTGCGTGGAGACCTCATAGCAGCCTTCCAGTATCTGAAGGGGGCCTACAAGGGTACTGGAGAGGGACTCTTCATCAGGATAGTGACAGGACAAATGGTAATAGGTTCAAACTTAAACAGGGGAAGTTCAGGTTAGATATAAGGAGGAAGTTCTTTACTGTGAGGGTGGTGAGGCACTGGAATGGGTTGCCCAAGGAAGTTGTGACTACTCCACCCCTGTCAGTGTTCAAGGCCAGGTTGGACAGAGCCTTGAGCACCATGGTCTAGTGTGAGGTGTCTCTTCCCATGGCAGGGGGGTTGGAACTTTTCCAACCCTAACCATTCTATGATTCTATGAGGCACATTTGGAAACCTCTCCATTTGGAGCTAGCCTCTTTCCTTTAGAAATGGGGCTAAGAGCCCACTCTCTCCTCTCCAAGATGCTGTGAGTGTAACCTGCAGCTATGTTCCATGAAGCCACTCTTTAAGAAACTGTTTTTCAAGTCACTGCAATCTCATAACTTTCACACTCAGCTACAGAGCGGAGAAGGGGTTTTTGCCTGCTTCACTACTGGGGCCTATGCCTGAGACTTGGTTGCCAAGATTTTTGTTTTCTCTGTTTGTGTATTATCACCAGTGACAGAATTCTTCATCCCCGTTTTCCTTATCACATGCCCTAGTATGACCAACCAGAGAATTCAGTCTTTGGATATATTTTTACTACTGCAGTCAAAGCATGAGAAGGCATGAATATATTCTGAGTACCAAACCCAAGTATGAATGTGCGGTGATGACTCAAGTTCAGCTTTCACCTCACAGGCCTTCAGTCTGTTTTTCAGTTCTGCTCAAAAGTGACAAAATGTCCTGGTCTCTTCCTCCTAGAACAATCTCAGTGTCTGACCTCTTCTGTAGCAAAGCCCTCTTTTTCTTGTCAAGACCATGACCCTGCTAGTAATTCTGCTGGTAACTTCTTTCCTAGATCCCTTCACTGGGCATGTGTTTCTGTGAAGAGCTGACAGAGGAGAACAAATGGCAGATGGTCAACCCACCAGTGAAGACATTAACCCATGGAGCAAATGCAGCATTTAACTGGAGAAATGGTATTGTGGAAGATTAGAATGCAGGCTCTGCCTGTGCTGCTGTCAAAAAGGAGCCAGAGACAGGTTGTGGTTCAGCGCAGTACAGTCATTCCTCCTGAAGACTTACAGAGGATGAGAAATACCCTCCCTGAGCTGTCAAAGCACAGAAAAACACTTCCGAGTTTGGTGCCTGAATTCTGTTTTTATTTCAGTGGCTGAGAAGAAGGAACCTAGTAACTGACATGCAGGTGAGAAATAACTCTTCTGATGGTGAAGAGAGTACCATTTAACGCTTTCTGAGAGTACCAGCGTTTAATAAACATGGAACCGCCTGATTACAAATTCTACTGCTAAAGGCACCGAAAGTAGACAATGTTGCATTTTCCAAGACCAAAATACATCCAGTAAGAACTGGGTTTTATTAAGGCACTTGGATATTTTCAGACAAGCAGAGAAACTGGGACTGAAAAAAGTAATTTCCTACCTGAAGAGGAGACCAAGACCAGCTCTACCTGAAGCCACTGGGATTCCTATTCCCTCCATCAGTTCCGTGAGAGCAAACACCACACTATTTACCTCTGCTACAAAGAGGGCCCATTTTTTATCACAACAGCTCCTCATTCAGTGATTCTTGACTGATCGGTATTGCAGAAGGGACTAAATGATTCTTTTCTGAAGAAAACTGATTTCTTCAGTGTTTCTGGGACAGAAAAAGACTCCTTGCATTACTGTACTGGTGGCAAAACTGGTGTGGGCAACTCTAACTGCTGAACTTCCTGAGATGGCACTTGCAGGGCAACAGCTTTGATTTCTGCTGTTCTGGGCCAAATTGCATAAATGATGCAAAATAATTGCAAAATCATTGCAAAATGTCTCTGTAGCTCTTCTTTCAGTGATTTGTGTCATTAAGGGAATGTAGGCCTGAAATTTTATGCACAAACAGGAACATACCTTCCCTCAGACTCTTCTTTTCTAGTTATCTCTCGGATAATCACCTCTGGGAAAGTGCAAGTGTTTCTTTCAATGAAAGGAAAAAATTGAGGTTTCTCTTTCCCTCTTAACATGACTAAAAACGTGTTCAATTTCACTCTTCATCTCCCTGCTCCTTCTTGACATATCTCTCATGCATGCTGTTAGCCATCAGGCCATGCAACATTCAGGCTTTGGGACTGAGTGGTGTCTGACAAGCACCAGTGTCTGTGGGTGTGCAGATTTCATATCTCGATCTTGCACCTGAAATGATTCATTTTGACTTTCTAGCTCTGGTGATGTTCCTCAAGCTCTTCCTTTTCTGACAGTGCTCTCATTTTAAAGTGAAAATCAAATGACCCAGGGCAAAGACAGAAGCTCTTTACCTAGCAATGGAGGGCATAGGACTGTATCTCTGCTTGCAGCTCAAGCGCATGAGATGGATAGCTACTGATGTAGCCCTGGAAAAAGGTGAAACCCCAAGTACCGTGTCAGCCTCTTCTTTCTCCAGGGGAGCAGGAGGCCCTCGCAGTGCTGAGAAGACCCGTGGCTTGGTTACTTTTCCACACCTCACCCCAGCACACACTTGTTGTCAGCTGTGAGGGGCTGGTGTGGTGAGGGACTGTTTTGAGCTGAGCCCTCAAGGCAGTGGCAAGGCTCTTCTGTGGTCTTCAGGGAGGGCTGTGGGGCAGAAGTCTAGCTGAGAATGGGCCATACGGTACATGAAAATCAACAAAGGGGAAGAGCAACCCCTCAGTCTTACGCTTAGCCATGCTAATGACAACCAGCAAGGGTCTCCCATCACACCACTTGCTCTCTCAGGCTGGCCTCAGCCCCAACCACAAGGGAAGTCCGACCCTCTGTTGGTGAGAAGCAACCCGTCTGGGCACCCTCTTTCATCACTGAGGAGCCTGTGCAAGTGGGAAGGCAAGGGAAAGTGGGGACAGCAGGGTAATGGGGGTGGCACGGGGCAAGGACCTGGCCTAGGGCATGGCACATCTCTGCTCATTCCTGGGAGGTTAGAGCTCAATGCCTGCAGAGGGGTCAGCTCACACCTCACAGTGCTCCCATGGGGCTTTCCTCTCTATGAAGGCTGTGGCTTTTGGTACAGTTTTCCCTGATTTCATGAAGCAATTTCAAGCCACAGGACAGGTGTCACCTGGGAGGCTGAGTGAAACCCCAATGTGAGGAATGGTCCCAGCTTTGACAAGGGCTTGGGGGTGAGCACAGGTTTACTTCTAAAGAGTACTTTGTAGGATCAGAGTTGAAATTATACCTTTAACATACAAGGGTTCTTAATTGTAAAATCTAGTGCTTAGGAGAGAGAGAGAATTCCTAACGTGGTGTGTTCATAATATGGAACTATTTGCTGAACACAGGTGAAATTAAAGGACATGTCCATGGAAGCTTCAAAGTTGTTTTTGCAGTAAGCAAAAGACATATGGAATTCTTTTCCAGTTCCTTGATTTCAATTTTTTTTTAATGCAACTTCAGAAAATAGATGTTGCTTTACTACACTGCAGTTTTCTTGAATTGGATCTATTTCACTACAAATTTATGTACTTCAATAAATGCTTTTAATACCATTTAGATAATCTGAGTGTTTTGTTTATACCTTAAAACCTGAAAATATAAATTCTTCTGATAAAGACCTTCAGAGAAGTTAATCTATGGTGACACCTTGTGGGAAAACACGACCTCAGATTTAAGTGACTAAATAAGATCTGGTGCGGTTGAAAGATGGGTCAGAGAAGCAAGCTTTATGTATTATTTATTTTTCCTAACATGAATGCTCCTTCCATACATTTTGAAAGGATAGTAACATAGAAATTTATAATAATGTTTGGGACTACTTTGGGGCAGAACCGCTTGGAGAGACATTTGAGTTCAGTTCTTCTCAAAAGCAAGATAAAAAAATGCTACAAATATTTTGTTCATGATTTTTCCAAAGCTTTTTTCTTGTGCCCGTGTTGACCTGCGCAATTCAGCTCAGAACAGCAGTTAATTCTGTTCCTTTTGTGCAAGTTTAAATAGTCAAGTGGGGACTAAATCAGTTGAGTGGATTTTTGACTGTCTCCTGAGAGCTTTGTTATTGAAATGCTCCAAAACAAAAGGATTCTTTTTATTATTTATAAAAAAAAAAATGTTATTTTTATTATCTATAAGACTGCATGAGGCTGTTTACTGTGAGTTCAGAAGACTGTATGGGTCTGGTCTGGATCTTCTAGTGCTTTCTTCAATGGGTGATTAGAAATGGAAATATTCAAGACTCTTTGAACTTGAGAACAGCACAAAAGGTTTGAACAAATAAAAGACTGCTATGAGGAATAGGAAGGAGTTAGTGAATAACTGAATTTTACAGTACAGTGTTTGGTGGAGATCACAAAATGTCTGGAGGGCAATTTGGGGCTCTTGACTCATTATACCTAGTGAGAAGGCAAACTGCAAAACCTCTATATGGGATCTCCCTGAGCTTTCTGGGCTTTCTGTGATCATACTTTCTTGGTGTGAGATCTTGACAACCCCAAGTGCCTCATTTAGCTGCAATGAACTCTTGTGACCAGCTTTTACATCAACTGTGGAAAAGGCCTCATCTCTGGGGAAGAAGTAGCTCTGGAAGTCACATACAATTGGGTTTCCTAATGTTTTCCTAAGACATGTGGAGCATAGATACTCTCAGCATCATTTTTTTTTTCATACACGGCTTCATACATGAGAGGTGATTACCAATTCTTAACCACAGACTCATAATGTCTTACGTGTCATTGATGTACCAAGGTCAGGTTGGACCTTGGGGGCTTTGAGCAACCTGGTCTAGTGGAAGATGGCAGGCGGGTTGGATGAGATGATCTTTAAAGGTCCCATCCAACCCAAATAATTCTATGATTCTATGATTTAAAGGTGAAAAGCTGGACACCTAAATCAATATTAGATTTTCGTGGTTTAAGCTCAGTCGTAAATCATGCAGTCGCTCTCTCACTCCCCTCCTTTCCTTGCCCTGCTCCTGGAGGGATGGGGAGGAGAATCGAAAGAATGTAACTCCCACGGGTTGAGATAAGAAGAGCCCAGTAACTAAGGTATAACACAAACCACTGCTGCTACCGCCAATGGTAATAATGATAAGGGAAATAACAAGAGAAGAGAATACAACCGCTCACCACCCGCCAACTGATACCCAGCCCAACCCAAGCAGTGATCTTGCCCTTCCGGGTAACTGCCCCCAGTTCTACATGACGTGCTGTGGTATGGAATACCTCTTTGGTCAGTTTGGGTCAGGTGTCCTGTCTCTGCTTCCTCCCGGCTTCCCCTCCTCCCTGGCAGAGCATGAGGCTTACAAAGTCCTTGGTCAGACCAAACATTTGAGCAGTAACTAAAAACATCGGTGTTATCAGCACTGTTCCCAGGCCGAAAGTCAAAAACACAGCAGTGCACCAGCTACTAAGAAGGAGAAAAAATGACTGCTCCTGCTGACCCCAGGACATGGATGCATAGGTTAAAATAGCTTAATATTTTTAAAGAATGCTTCACCAACTCTGGAGTAAGTAATTTGTCCATAAGAGTGATAATCTAAGGTTGAAAACCTGGAAGGAAAGCTTCAACGCCTTGAGTTCAACATCATATCCTCACATTCAGCACAACATACATTTTTTAGTCTATTTAGGAAGAGGTCTGAAAAAATGACTGCTCCAGTACTATCTAAACAGGTCTTTGTTCATTACTGAAAAATTAAGAGGCAGAAGGACGACAGAGGCTAGCACACCTTTGATTTGGAGAAAACTCCAGGAACAAACTTGCCAACAAAGTTTTCAAGCTGACAAGCCAGTGTTCTTTATTGTGGCACCTGGAGACACGGGGGATAGCTCCTCCTAACGTGTGTCCCCGTATTGCTACACAAGCCGTCCTTCTATAGCCACTGGGCACACATACATATTCATGAGGCTACGTATGGATTACATCATTTTCCAGGAAGATCCCCGCATGCATACAGAATTGCGGTGGTGGTCTCTGAGGGTCGTTTACTTCTTACAGCAATCTGCATCACTTCTGGCAGCCTTCAAAGCTCGCGCAGTAGATGCTTATGCCAGCTTAATTAGCTCATTAACATCGCATCATCCTGTCCTTCTACTTATCAATTAGTTTAACTGCAGCCCAGCCTGGTCACCTGCCATTCCCAGATACTCCTTATCCTTACATCTTGTTCTTTTAGCCTATTTTTCTTACACTTATTTTGTACTAAGGTCATAAGGGCCTAAAACTATGTCAACTACAATGGTTTATCTTGTACAAGAATTCTCGGTATGCTCTCTGGCTGCACTCTATTCTTTTTCTGAGTATCATGCACCTCAGTAATTTTCCATTGCTACTGTTACAAAGCCATCAAACTTAACATCAATTAAAACTAATTCTAAAGGTTTATATATTCCATTTTGTGATTTTGTGTCCCCCTTGTCTCACCTTCATGCAACAAGTTTGGGCAGGGGTCCCTCCCTCTTCAAGATACAAATGAAGGAACTACTATTAACTAGTTTCCAAATGATCCTCAAGGATTTCTGGAAAAGATAGTGAAATTAAATGTCTCTTCCAACAAAAGGACTGGTAGTCTCCAAAAGGAGCACTTTGTAACATGTTAGAGACTTCCAGATGTTCGTTTTCTGTGATTGTATTCCAGACAGGATGCTGCTTTTTTGTTTTTGCAGATATACCACTGGAGGTCACTCATGCACTAATAAACAGTACAGTGCTGCATGGAAAAGGTAATATAAATTATCCAAGCATGAATTCAGCTTGACCCAAAGATTATGTTTAAATGTGAGCTGGGAAATATGTTGTGTGGATATTTCTCAGTACAGTAAAATATATCAAAACTAGCAAACAAACGGTTTTTAGTTTTTAGAAAAAGACAAAACCTACCAACATGAACAAGCCAAGTTCGCTTTGATTTAGCTACAGTAATAATGGAAATGCAGCATTTAAGAGGAAGAGATAAGCACCTCTCAAAATCCTCACTGAAGTCACATCAGTGTGATAAGAAGTTGCAGACAAAATGGTATGTAAGATAGGAGGGGAAAGATTGCGTGGTGATTTTCTTACTACGAAATTTCTGATAGGAGGAAAAATACAAGGAAGAAGTAATAAACTATTTCATATGACTCGTTTCCTTATCTCCACTTTCTGTTACTCCATTTTTATCACTAACTTCAAACCTTCTAGGCCTAACTTTGCTGAAATTGTGAGTTGTAAAGAAAAGGAACTTTTTTAAATGTTTTCCCTCTTTCCTCTAAAATAAAATTTTAGTATAGCTTTCCTGTTCTGAGGTGAATAAGGAAAAGCAAATCCTGTCTCAGCAATACCAGTACAACATCTCTTACCCCAGCTGGGCCAAAACTGGTTATTTTACTTCAAAAAGAAACCCCCTACTGGCTGGCAGCTCTTTACCTCAGGCTCCAGGCCCATCAACATTCATACCTACAGTACCAGAGACTCAAATTCAGACAGATACGTATATTAATAATTAGGGTATCGTTTACATATTATCAGGAAAAAGTGTTTCAGAGCAGAATTATTCACCTGCGGAAGAGGAGAAAAGATTTGTCTGTGGCATTTAGTGCTTGTGTAATACTTTTTGCAGCTCTGCCTTGCTCTGTACTTTTAGCTTACTATTTATATAATGCTATTTGATTCTGGTAGCTTCTAGGGGACTTCTGCAGCTGCTCTCTCCTGCTGGCTGCCTTCTGATTGACAGGTTCTTAATTTAAAAGGGCTTCATGTTCAGTAGTTGACTGCCTACTGATTAGGAGGTGCTGGACTGTTTTTGTCTGCTGTGTAGGCATGCTTACTCAGCTAGGAGATAAGAATGCAGCAAGCAAAGCTTTTGGCAGTTTGCAAGGGTGCTGGGGAAAGGCAGAAACTCTCCTCCAAGCAGCGTGGGACTGTGCAACACCTATGTTGATGGGCTACTGGGCCTGATCTTCAGCACCAGTGAAGAATGTACCCTTGGCACATCAGCGGTGACAGCATAGGCAGGGATTGGGCCCGGGATGTTGTGTCTGACTTTTTCACAGGGCTGTGGGGAATGGATTCCTCTCTTGTGGGAGGTGTGTGGTGGCCCAGATGCTGTCTGTCCAAGGACTTGCAGAAGGAGGTGTGCAGACTGTTCATTGTTAAGGAGAGTAAATGGTGTATCAGCAGGGTCTCTACAGAGGTGAGAGCTTGAGCCTGAGGTAGAGGGATGTCTAGGGGCTGTGCAGGTTGGAGCAGTGCATGGGGACTCCCCTGAGGGAAGCTGTTGAAGTTCATGACTTCTGGCAGCAGGAGAAATGTTGCTCCTTGCACAGACTGAATACAGAGAGTTGGTATTGAGCCCTAATAGCCATAGGAGGGGAACAGGTGCTGCTAAGGAAAGCTTCAGAGCCACTCGTGCTTGTCTTGAGCATTTGCAGGAAGTGGTAGCAGTTGGAGATCCTCTTCTGATACCTTGTACTATGGCTATTACTGCCATCCACTAAGAAACAATGTTCAGAAGTAGTAAGTAAATAGGGCAAGATGGTGGGACCAAGATACCCCTTGGGAAGGATAAAACAAGTCTAAAGGGAGCTTACCTTTAGTATATATACATACAAATGTTTCCCAGACTGGGAAACTTAAAGAATGAACTACGAACTGCTCTGTGTGCAGATGCAGAACTGTGACATCTTTGGAAAAACATGGTGGGACAGCTCACACACCTGGGCTATCCAATGCATGAGGGGATTATTAGTAAAAATAGAAAGGGAAAACAAGGAGGCGAGTTTTCCTCCATGTGAAGAAGCAGCTTGAATGCATGGAGGTACTATGGACAGCATGCTGGTTGAGAGGTTGTGAATATTAAGTGTGGCATAGTGTTGGGAATTTGTTGAAGATCTACTTTTTTACCCCAATCCACTTACAGTCTCCTTTAAACAGCTTAGGAAAAGCTCCATGGAAGCAAGAAACTCGGGACTGAGCTGCAACATACAACAGTAAATGTAGTAGTATGTGGAAAGTGGAAGGAAAACATACTGTGAAGGAAAAGATTTAAAAACACTGTACCAGTGTGTTAGGAACGCAAAATTCAGTTTTCAGCAAAATTCAATTATCAAGAAGAGCTTCTACAGCTACATGAACAATAAAAAAAAAAACAAACTAGGAAAATGTAGGCCTGTAATTGGTATAGTAACAGGGGATACAGATAGTGCTGGGAAACCCAGCGTTACCTTCGTTTTCACAAGCAAGACCCCCAGTTCTCTGTTCCCAGAGGCAGCGTCCAAGGAAGAGAAGAACTGCCAGTTGTGGGAGAAGATTGATTTTGCTTCTGCAAGCATGTGAGGGCACAACTTCATGAATCCAGAATAATCTAGTAGTGAATCCAACAACTGACTACTTGCTATGTAGAATAAAGAAAGTTGTTGTGAGACTGCACACTGAGATCATAAAAGTTTCAGAGATACATATTCCAGACAGAACAGTGACAGAAATGTTTATTCAAAGTATCTTAACACAGCTTTTCTTTTTTTTCATTAGTAAAAATATTGCAGGTCTACCATAATAAATTATTTACTCCAAAATTCCCTTTCATTTGACTCTTCATCTCTAGTTATATCCAATTACTCTGCTCCCTGTGATTCTTCCTCCTTATCTTCTAAAACACTAGCTCCTGTGGAGAGAAAGGGAAGACAGGACATATAGATGCATTTAATTACAAAATACTGGGAAGTAATTGTACTAACCTAAACCATAATTCTACGATGAAATTCCATCCTCCTCCCCAATGTCTTTCACTGCCAATACTTGAATTTAACTGCTATACATTGTCAGCTGCCAGACAGACTCGGTACACGCATATTGACTGACAGCCAGCCCATATGTAACTCGGGAATAACCAAAGAATGTCTCCTATTTAGATGGTATCATAAGAAATGTGGAGTAAGAAAGATGGAATTCCTGTGTGGAAAAAAATGACAGTAATGGGACAGAGAATATAAGAAGGCTTCAAGAAAACAGATTTTGTTACATCTGCTCTTCACAGTATGTGCATTTTCTTCCAATCATTTCCTCTTACTATAACTTAATCTTGTTAAGGGCAAAAGGAAAATATGTTGCCTAATTAATTATGGGTGTACACCTATGGCAAAAAAATTACAAAATCATCCAACTCTGATTCTAGGAATAAAGAGCTAAAAGAAACTTTGAGAACATCAATCACATTGTTACATTTTCATGCATGCGTATCTGCATCTATGCTGTCTCTGACAGATACTTGGGTCCATTTTTCTTTAAAAATAAACAAAACCAATGGGGATACCAGAACCACTTCATTATGGTAGGCCGGAAATTTTATTACAATCAAGGTCAGTCAAAATGGTCATTTGAATCTAAGATACTATGAAACAAACCAGGCTCAATGAACTTCTGCCAGACCCAAAGCACAGCTATGCAGGAAACCTGCTAAGATTTCTGCTTAATCTGATCCAAGCCCAGGACTTGGATGTCAGTCCAAGATCAGCTAGCTGGTCAGTCTTCCCTGAAGGAGAAGAGCACCTTCAGAGGTGATGGATAAAAATGAGAGCAAATGAACTACAAAAATTCCAAGAGCTGACCTAGACATCCAGGCATTTTCACATGGTTTAATAGTCCTTCTGATCCCTGTGGATACTGTTTAACTTTGATTTATCATAAAATGGACTGATTATAAAAAGGACAAATTCATCTTATGTTTTCATATATCAGATATGTAACCTTGTAAATGCTAGCACTTAATAAAAGGACTGGCTGGAGGCCTACAGGCTAAACATGAGTAATCATATTTGCATCCTTTTCTTGCTTCTTAGTAATTTTCTATTTAAAACAGGCTTCTGAATTCTGAATCTCTTTGTTTTGTAGGAAAAACAAACTGACTTGAGGCTGTTCAAAATAATACATAACAATACCTAAAAACTGTTTCTTCATATTAGTTTTGCCTGCTTTTTTACTTCAGGTAAGAGAATAAGCATGCATAGTTCCATCCATGAGAGAAAAGTGGAGTGCTCAAACCTCCCTGAATTTCCCAGGGTCTGAAATCTTTGCTCTTTTGTAACAAAAAATAGTTTGCAAATGCAATCACTAACAAACTCAGCTCAGGACATCCTGTCAACTATACAGGCAAGATAATGCTGCACAGAAGTGTCATTTCTAATTTGTGCTGTTACAGCATATGAACTTGACTACTCAAACTCAGTTGACATCTATAGAGGACTGTCCCCCCTTATGAAAGACAGAGCTTCCCATGGTCTCTTCAGCTTCATAATAGAACTCTTAGCAGCAGCATGACTTCAACAGATTGACACACATCATTTCAAACCCTGACTGAAGAATGAGCATGCATGCCCCATTCCTCACCTGAATCCTCCTGGTCTTTGTTTTCTTCTTCCTCTCTGTTTTCCTCCTCTTCTTCTCCTGTGTCCCTCACTGGGCTAAGAACTTCACTGGGTGCTTCAAAAGCAGAAGGCTCATCATACCTACCCTCATCAGACTCATCAGTGACTGAAGTAGGAGACATTAGAAATATCAAAGAAAACAAATTTTACAAATTTGCACCCAGCCATTGTTTTTATGCAGTAGCTAATAACTTCTGCTGAAGTCTGCAGTCTTTACTCACAGGAGAAATCCCACAACATCTTTTGTAACTGTTTATTATCAAGTTTGTATAACAAGCCATGATATAGACTAAAACAATATAGAGGCTTCCCAAGTTGTAACTCATGGTGCTGTAAGAGATAAACCAGACATATACACATTGTGCAGTTTAGGAATAGACTTGGAAGTTCCTAACATTCAATACGTGGTAAAATATAGGAGAAAAACAAAACAACAACAACAAAAAAAAAAAACCCAACAACAACAACAACAAAAAAAAACAACCCACACCCCCCAAAAAAACCTCTCACACCACTTGATATTAAACCTGAAAAACATGGTTTCAGGGGAAAGTCAAAGCATGGAGTGTCCAGTAGAACAAACCTGCAATGGATGGAACTGTCTCCTCTTCAGTTACTGCTGCTGCTGGTCTTTCTTCCATTTCATCTCCTCCTGCTCCTGCTTCTGGTTCTGCTGCTGCTGGTGTCTCTAGAGAGGCTTCCTTGGGAGGAGGTGGGCTTTCACCATGGGGAGTCCAGAGTGTTAATTTGGTAATTTTTAATGCTTTCCATTTTGGCTCAGCAAGCAATGAGGGCTCCTCCTCTTCTTCCTCTCCTTTATCCTAGAAAGCAGCTCATGAAATCCAGCGTCTCATAGGTATTATGGCAGTAACTAAGACGTTACTCTCTTAGATTTTGTGCACTAAAACCTCTTTATCTGGGCTCAAAATGGTGATGATATGGCCTTTTATAGTATTTACAGGTGGAGAAATTTCAGCAGCTGATATTCTTCGAAGACAACTACACTTTGAACCTTGATGAAATCAGTTGACTATTACTAATGCCAAGTGCTTAACCTTGGGCTCTTAAATTCATGTTTAATATTCCAAAATCAGCACATCCAACAATTCCCAACTGTACTGAGGATACTAGATACACATCATTTTGGATGCTTTTAGCCAAAAAAGCAAAACAGTCTCCATGTTTTGCAAATCTCTATCATTAATGATAGGAGGTTTTATTATTATTATTATTACTATTATTATTATTATTATTATTTTGTCCTTATCTTAAGAAACAGCTGCTGCATTGAAGAATTTTCAAAGAGTATGTAATGACAACTAACTTGTCAGACAACAGAAGCAGCAAACTGAAAGCTAAAATGCGACACATTTTCATTAAATCAAACCAGTAATATTAACATACATTTATTTCTACAGCTATTTTGCAGCATACTAATCAGAAACATTTCAAAACATTCATGCACAAAGGAAGAAAAGGGCCTGATCCTAATTGCTTTCTACAGTTATTAGGAATGTACATACTAAGCTCCTAACAGGACGAGGACAACAATCATAGAATCACAGAATGGTTCAGATTGGAAGAGACATTAAATATCACCTAGTTCCAACCCCCTGTCGTGGGCAGGGACACCTTCTGCTAGACTAGGTTGCTCAAAGCCCTGTCCAGCCTGGACTTGAACACTTCCAGGAATGGGAAGAGATCCACAGCTTCTTGGGCAACAATGGGACATACTTCCAAAACATTAATCTGCTGGAAATTACCATGTGTACACATAGATAGCATCAAGCAGTTCAGAAATACAAGAATATTTGACTTTGTTTTCTGGTGTTTCAAACAACACAGAATACAGGCTAAATATACAGACAAATACATCTACATTCTTCTGTGGTTTGAAACTTCAAACATTTTGGAAAGATCATGATTCTTCTAAACTTTAAGCATAAAAGACTCCTGTCTGCAGGTACAGGAAAATCACACCTTGTACTTGTCTAAGATTACACAGTAGAGAAGCTAAAGAAAAAGCAAAATGAAACCTCATTTTGTTCTGAAGAATGTATGAGTTTGTACCCTTTTTTGACTGATTACATCTACTTTAACATCAGTCTCTAAGTCATTTTATAGATTACTCAATAATAGATTTGATTTAGGGAGTTCTCCAATGTTCAGTATAATTTGCACTATTTATTTTTACCTGCTCGTGTGTGTATTCACCATGCTGCTCACATCCAATATCAAAGACATATTTGCCACGACCTACAGGCTGCACGAAGATACAAAAGTCAGCAGAACTATGAAGTTAACACATCCTAAGCATATAAATGTAAAATATGCTTTCCTACAAAATACATAAAATAGCCAATAACAATATAGTTAGAAAGGAAAGATTCGGGGAAACTTGTTATTCTGTCCTAACAGGTTAATTCAGCTTCATACATTACACTTCAGGTGCAAGAAATATTATAAAAGATCAGGAGCCTAGCTTCTTATTTTAAGTGGAAACAGATCATATCAATGCGAGTCCATGCTAACTGTTCAGATGAATAAAGAGTTTTCCAGCACACTTACCTTTCCATTTGAAAACCTGCCCTTAAATCTGTGGTTTAGGTAGATAAGTTCAGCTTCTCCTTCCTGGTTTCCATGTGCCCAACCACCAACATATTTAGATCCTGTGTCTTTATAGACATATGTACCTTGCCCGTGCCTAAGGAGAAAATAATAATTTTGCTTTATATTACTGAAAATTAAGAATTTAGGATGTTACTATACTTTAGGTATTAAAACTGTATTGTTTAAGTAGCTGAAATGACTCAAGCTGGACTAAATTGTCAAGGTCATCCAGTAGCACTTGATTTGCTGCAGTCAGCCATGCTTTAAAAATAACCTTCGCATTTTAATGCCATTGGGTGACTTGAAAAATCAGTGTAAGAATGAAACAAACCTATAGTGGTTAAACCACTCGCCAGTATAGGTGTCTCCATTTGCATAGGTATACTGTCCATGGCCATGCCTCTGGTCATCCACCCAGTCTCCTTTAATGAGAATACGACAAAAACAGTGTGAGACGTGATTTATTTCATTGTGTGATACAGTGATCAGTTTGCAGAGTTATCATACCTGAATTATTAGAGAAGGAAAAGAAAGCTATGACACCACTGTGATTCCTTACCATTCCTTACACCATTCCTTACTCTAAGCCCTTGCTCTTTTTAATTCCACCATCTCTCTCCACACATATTCATGCAGCTGCCTGACCTCACTTTCACTTTCATCACCATCTGTCTCCATTATCACTCTCCATTATCATTATGAACATAAGAAGCTGTGTAATGTCCTGCTCCTATCTTTAAATTTGGTAATGATGTATTAACAGTTGCTTTAGATAATGTGACATTTCCATTCAAATAAAAAGAGGGACTACTTCAGTTTGACTCATTTGCTAAAATTGTCCTTTCATTTGGGCGGGTAGGGGAGGTATGTTTATATACTGAAAAGGATGCTAGACTTTGTGTCTTAATTATCCTCTATTAAAACTGAAGAGAAATTAAAAACAAAACAAAACATAATGAAACAAATGTAAGTGCATATGTAAGGCAAGACTAGGCTGCTCTTTTTGCTCTCTGCTCCTAGCCCACACAATGTGAATGGTTTTTCTTTCCTGGCTTAGAAAGAAGGGTGGGAAATATTGTTCTTTGAAGCCTAATTGAAATTCAGAGTGTTTTGGATACTCTCCTGGAAGAAGGGAAACAAGGCAAGTTTGAACCTCGTCAAATTTAAGAGGCATCCCAATCCCCGAGTGAGTGCTCTAATCAGTAAACTGATTTTTAAGGATGGACCTAATAAAGTCCTAAAATACTTTATACTGAATACATGTGTCATTCTAAACATCATTCAGAAGTATATTTTCTTCTACTGAGATTGCATTGATTTGTAAAAGATACTTAATATTTCTCAGAACTTGAAGGACATGACAAGAATAAACCGCTACTAAATACCTCACTCCTCATAATTGATGTAAATCCCCATGAGTAAACCCCACACGTCTCAGAGCTTGTAGTAAAAAAAAGTCATAAAAGGAAAATATTTTTTAGCAAATTTATATTCTTAAAATAATGCTTCCTCCAATTCACTATCTTCTTGCATGGGGGAGATGGGAGGGGTGGGTGATTGGTGGGAGTGTGTCCCTTCAGTTACAGATATCCTTGCAACTGTGTTCAGTGTTTTACCTTCATATTTTGATCCATCTGGGTAAAAAAAAGTCCCCTGGCCATGCTTCTTGTTTTGAAGATATGTTCCAATGTAGCGAGCACCATTCTTAAACCTGTAAGTCCCCTGAAACATATTTGGTATAGATAAAATACTTGTAAGTCCTCAACCTTGTTTCAATGCAGCATCTAAATGAACAGAACTGCTGCAACTTCAGCACAGCCGCTGACTTATGTGTCTCTTACCTGCCCATTTCTGAGACCATGCTCATATTCCCCATCGTATGTATCACCATTGGGTAGACGTGCTTTTCCACGTCCGTGTCGCTCACCTTCTGCATTGCGCTCACCTTCATACTCCTGATCGAATGGGAAAAAAATCCTTTGAGTGGGCTAGACCTGACTGAATCTAACCTCACTAGGCAGAGGGGAACAGGAGTTTGCTCAAAGCTGCTCCGGTTTGGCTCGAATCACAGACTGCAGGAGCACCTGGTCAACAGAGGCACTGCTTATCAGATACTTTCATCGGCAACCAGAGGCTTTCCTCCCTTCCTGACACACTGCTGCAAAGTACGAAAGACTCGTGGAGAAAGTGAGGCAGCTCCCAGCTGAGCCGGTGCAGCCCCACTGCCGAACCTCCCGGGTCCGCGCGAGGAGAAGAGCCTCGGAAGCTCTCTCAGGCCCGGTATTACAGTATTTAAGACGCCGTGATCGGTCACATCCACTCTTCCCCTTCCCCGCCGGGGCTCCCCTGCACCCTGCCCCACCAGCAGCGCCCCGACGGACCCCCAGGGTGTCCTCGGCCTCTCCTTCCTCGCTCCCCTCCTCACTCTCGTCCGACATGGCTGCGGCGTCCCCGTCACCGTGGCAACCAGGGCGGGAGGGCGGGGCAGCAGGCTGCCGTTGCTGCCATGGCAACGCTCCCCCCTCGCGCTGCTGTCCCGGGTGCTGAGCGCAATGGCCGGCTCCGCCCGTCACAGCGGCGGCGGGGGAAACGGTGAGGGCAGGCGAGGGCCGCTGAGGAGAAGCGCCGGCGGCGGCCTGCGCCGCCACCGAGAGCGGAGAGCCCCGCCTCCCCCGGAGGCCTCCCTGGCTGCCCCGTTGGCTCTCGGCGCGGAAGTGCGGGGGCAGCCAGCGCGGCGACCGTCAGAGGAGTGTCGATGTTAGTAACGCTCGGGGGCGCGGGGCGCCGCCTTTCCCCTTGCACCGGTCTCACTTCTGCTTCTTGTACTTTGCTTTTCTCGACCTGTTCCTTTAGTGTCGTGGAACAGGCTGGTGACACCGGAGGTGCGACCAGAGACCACTCGAGTCACCAGAGAGCTCCCAGTGGTTTGGCTGGTTTGGCCTGTTTAAAAGTATTCCTGCATATAGATATTTATTTTATTTTTCTTTTCTGTCAGGTTTAGTGATGTTCAGAAATTCCAGTCCCTGGATCTTTTTTGGTTTGTATCTTATGGTTTCAGCCTGAGGATGAGTCTCATCCATGGGCTTAACAGATCAGACTTACTCCTCCTGCACAGCCTGGTGAATCCCCCTGGAGATGCAGCACATGCCTTAAATTGGAGCCAGAACACCAACGGCATTCAGCTCCAGCCACTGAAATCCCACAGGATTTCCACAGTTGGCATGACGGCATGGTTGGAGACAGAGGACCCACGCGTACTTCTCGGGAGGCATGACAGAAACGCTCTTGGGCTGTCACTGGCACACCAGGGAACTGCTGTACTGTTAGCAGTCAGGCTTCGCATTTTGGGGCACCCTGAAGAGATTCCTCTCCTTCTTACACAAAGCACAGCAGAACAGGCTGTGTGGGTAACTCAGGGTTCAGGACAGAGGCAGGGCAATGCTCTGGTACTGGTCACTTCTGGAGCTTAGGCACTGGAAGTCACCAAACAGCCGTGTGATCTGGTCTGGAAAATCCTGTGTTTCTGCAGAAATGAGTGGAGTGCAAGTTAACCTCTCCTGAACGCCCTAAGGTGCACTGAACTGCTGTGGTGACAGGGGCACTGTGAAGTCCTAACAGAATTACTAGTGAGGCAGAAGGATGAGTCAGTGAGGGTTTTACATCACTTCAACATCTGCTGCTTTCACACTAGTTTTACTTCCACTACATGGTTGTTGGGTTGTTTTTGTTTTTTTTCTCCCTTTAGTAGCTATAATTCTCAATGATCTTAATATGTAGTAAGTTATCTATATTCTAGCTTTTCTTCAAACCCTTCCATCAGCTCAGCAGTGATCTATGTTAACTCGGATGACAAGTTCGGTCACCTCAGGCAGTCAAGAGCCTTCCATACTAATATGACTACAGCTAAATCAATGGAGGGAAGCAAGAGAAGGGCTCTCCTTTCTCAAGAGGCCACGAAGAGTAGAAGGGAGTAGCTTACAAGGAGGAGGCAAGGGGATATTACATTATAGCCACTCTCAGGCCATATTAATCAATAACAATACCCCAAGCAGAAAATACCTGCTTTGTGTTTTGTCATCCTTTTTTATTTCATATGTGAGCTTCAGTATTCAAAAACAATCACTCCTAAAAAAGATTGTATTTGGCTCAATGCAAGGTAGTGCTTTCTTATTCTTTACATGGGAAAATGCCTTAAAAGTCTACCTGTGCTAAGGGAGTTGATGACAACTGCATTACAGCTCATGCCCATGTCCTGAGGAGGCTGAAAACAGTTGTCTCACTGAATGCAAGTGGTACTTCCCTCCTCCACAAAGAAGCAGCTTCGCAGGGCTTGCAGGATCTTGGCAGCACTCAGGGCCTGCCAGCGGTACAGGAGTCTGGTAAATCACCTCACTACCACTTTGCACTGTGATCTAACAACCGATGTTTCAGAGGAGGAGCCATGCGAGGGTATGTGTGGTGAAAAGCAGTTTGCTAACTAAGCATTGGGTAAAGGAGGCAGTCCTTCTGAGGAAGGCAGCAAAAGGAGTGACAAGTAGTTAGAAAAAGTAGTGAAAGGCACCTTATTCTCCAGGTCAAAGCTTTACCACCCAAGCCCAAAGAAAACGAGGGTCATCTCTATACAAAGATATGCCATATATTCAAGTAAATTTCTTAGTGTTCAAGGTAGGAACCTAATTACCCAGCATTCAGATAATAAATAAATAATATTTATTTAGTAAGATGTGTCACTTATGTGGCATGTGTGTTGCTTTGTTTTCTCTGGGGCAAAGATAAAAAAGGAAGAGAGCTATTACTCCATACCATCATGTTCTCAGCTCATAGGAACCATTCTGGTTTCCAAGTTAACACCCAGTTACTAATTTGAGAGTGCTTTCCAACTGAAATGTTTAAGAACACTGAAGTTAAATTTGTTACCTGGCAGAGCATTTATTAATGCAAAATTGTGGTGTTATTTTTCCTTCCTGCACATCCCCAGCATTTGACTAGAAGCCTAATTTGCAGAATGGCTGTACTGTTAATAAGGAACTGCAGAGTATACAAGCTACTGCTCTGATTGCTTACCTCCTGCAGAACTGTGTATGAGTGCATGCTATCTGAAGCATAGCCTGTGCATTTCTTCCTTTCTCACTCTTGATGAGTGAGTTTCAACTTTCACCTAAGGATGGCTGAATTCTTTTATCTACAGTAAGGTAATGTCTCTAATTATGAAACTGGTTACTTAGTCTGTGAGCAGCATATTAATCCTAAGCAGACACTGTGGCTCAGCGCTGTAAGGGAAAATATGTTTGGGATGTACATAGAGGTGCTGCCTCGATGACAAAAATAACCGATTATGCCTTTTAGCTTCAAAGTTGATGTAGCCCAGGGAACAGCTGTGACACAAACAGGAAGCAGTGACAAGCTGTCAGAGACACCCCGACTAATGATCACTCACTGCTCCTGCTCTATGTATTACTTCAGAGTCCTGAAGGAGGAAAGGGTCTAAAAGCAGAACAGTGTACTCTCCTTGGGAAACAGCCAAAAACTGTTTATTCATAAAATCTAAACTGCTCTGAACCTAAGAGTGGCAGACAGCACAAACATCTATCTATACATCAGGGTCACATCGTTTGACCTAAATGAGGGAGGCATCATTTAAAATTTTCTGTACCTAGAAAATATCTTGTTTATACGGAGGCATGTAATTAGTGACAAAGAGTATATATTTTGTAGTTTCTGCTCTTCCAGTTGCATTTGGGTGTGTTTCAATCTCAAAGTTAAGCTTTAAGTATGTTAATACTGAAAGGGCTGCTATTATCCTTATTTTCTTGTTCTTCCTCCTTTTGCATCAAAGGACCAACATAATATCATAAATATTCTTAAGATCCCACTGAATTTGTATATAAATTTCATGTAGCAAAAGACCTGAGAGTGTAAGTGAATGTGCTCATTGTCTGCTCTGCTCTTACTGCTGGCAATGACTGCCAGTCACCCTGGCAGGAGAGGGCAGGAGCTGCCAGGAAACCTGGTTTGTAGTTTGATCAGAAGTCCCACATGGAGAGAGAGAGCTCCAGAGAAATCCAAAGCTGTTGCTGCCAGAGGTGCTTACAAACAGGAAAATATAGTGACATGGCAAATCAAAAGGCTACCAGGCACAGGGCCTAGTAAGGTTCCTCCTACTGGAGAGGACATCCCTGGGCATCATTTTATCCTGCTTTGCAGGTCCTCGCTTTGAATTTAGTCACATTATTCCTCTGAAGGGGTGAATGGCTAAAAGGCATTTTTAAGCCCTGTTATGCTCTTGGCTGTCTTTGGACTTTGTCCTGTGTTAAAGATGGGGGCGGCTTCTGGCAGTGCAGATGCTTTGCAGGGAAAATGCTGCTGTGCCAGTCCTGGACACTGGGGCTCCTTCTGGCAGGTTGCACAATAAATGTTAGAAACAACATCTGTTATTTGTTCATCTCTACATTGTAATCAGTGTCTTTGCTTCCAAGGGGTGATAACAATACAGCAGGGTACAGACGTTACATCCGATGTAGTAAAGGCGGCATGCTTCTTACTTCACACTAGGTGTACTTTGGCATTCCTGCCCTCTAGGAGTTCTCTGCTCAATGCCCCTGTCCCACCACACATCCTTCTTCCAGGGACAATGCCTCTGTGAACCAGCTTTTCTCCTCCTGACCAGTGATTTGGCTTTAGGGAGCTGCCTTTCAAATTCTGCCACTAAAATTACTAGGAAGAGTGGTGGTAATTTGCCTGGTTCACAGGTTGGTTTCCTCATTTCACATGCTCTTCAATCACTATGGACAGAGCTGGTTACTTTGTGAGGGCCAGTTGTTGGACACTCAAGTCAATCTGAGTTTTCCTCTGGGGTAAACTAGAGATGCAGATGACCATTTATTGCTTTTGGTAAGGGCAGGCCTGGTCAAGATTGTGTCTTTTGACAGGGATTTAAAAAACAGATATCTCTGGAGAAATACCTTGTTATCTTTTAGAAGACAATCATTTACATTTTTCTCCTTATAAAAGCTAAAACCACAGTCAAGTGGTCAGTATCAGATCCTAGCAAAGTATAAACTGGAGCTGTCAAGAAAAATTTAATGAAGCCAGAAAAACAAGTAAATGACCTTTCAAGCCACTCAGTTTACAACCGCCTCCTCCAGGTACAATTAACATTGGGATATCCTGAAGGTGGGATGATTAGAAAAGCGTGGTTTGTATGAAGCCATTCTTGGAATACCGGTAATACTTTTGCATCTTGGCCAAATATAACCTTTCAGTTCACTTCTGCAAGGTATCCAAGGGAAAGCATTATGCTGTATTTATACCCTTCCTCCCATTTCTCTGACCTTACTGCTCTTTTTGAAGTACAGAGTGCATTCTGTTCTTCAGACATATAGGAAATATGTCAGCTTTATCTTTTACCTACGGGTTCTCCCTTTCCACTAAAGTGCAGTAGGAACATACACAGGTCACTTCTATTCCATTTAGGAAATTGTGGCTAATATATTTTCTCAAGACTTTTATGACAGTGTTACTACTGCTACCAAGAAAGCAGTTGGCATTTGTGACATAAAAAACTATCATATGGTCAGCATAAGAATAAAGCAGTGTTAATACTACATTTTCTTTACTTTTCTCTGGAAGTGGGTTTTGCTTCATTAAACAAACAAAACCCCAACCCTAAGCTTCTTTAGTCAGGCATAGCTTGTAATGACATAAAACTAAAGCACCCCAATTCTTTTGTCCATAATATCTGAAGTCCTAATTCAGAAAGAATTCAATAGAGAAGAATGAAACGATTGAGGTAGATGGGACTAATTTGCGGTCTCCTTGTTCCTGTAAGCTTGAATATCTCCATACTTCATCTTCTTATACATGACTCGCAAGACAATTACTTTAGTGTAAGCTCTCTGTTCTGGCCTGCTTTCTATTTTGCCATGGTATTTGTAACTGTTCTGGTATTTGATACCTATTAAAATATGCCTCAGTCCTTTCTTCTCATATAATTACCTCTGCTGATCACATTTGCAAACATGGAGAAATGAAAAATACCAGTAGACTCTCTGCCTCTTTCAATCTGTTTACTCCTCAGCAATTGTTTACATAGCCATTTTTGCACTTCCACTCAGATCTCCAGAAATTTATGAAGAGTAGAAATAAGGACAAAATAACAAGAGAAACTCTTCCATTTCCTACTGGAAGCAGAAATAAATTCTTCAAGATAAGCTCCTCAAAATAGATGTTCTCTTGTAATGACAGATGGTCTATATATTGTTTTACAGACTCCATTTATAATAATACAGCTTGGTTGTGTTTGGGTTTTTTTAAGATTCTGCGTTCTCAGTATGTTCTTGTTCATTTTCCTGCAAGCATATGGCTAACAGTATGAAAGATTACTTAGTTCTCTAACCAGGGAACCTTCAGCCTAGCTGCAGGGGCCACTGATTCCTGATCTCTCCCCCTAGTAGATCCTACCCAACAGACACCACTGTTGCTACAACTGCTTTTCTTACAGATCTTAGATGGCACGAGGTGACTTCCCATTCCCATTCTCCCTCTGGAAAGCCTTGGGGACAGTCAGAGTAGCATACTGCCAGCACCAGTGATTCCATTTTTCTGAATGGAACTGGGGACTGATAGGTGACCCACGGAGTTGAAATAAACAATGTTATTCCTCAAGGTCTCCTGCAGTCATAGCGATATCTATCTTGATGTAGGAGGCCTGGAGGCAGTTTTACTGCCCTTTCCTCTCCACTTTCCACATGCTGTAGGTTTTTTCATTCCTAAGTAGCCTTTAGTACTTGTGTACCATCCTGCCCTGGCTAGGGACAAGGCTGTGCTGGCTCAGTGGCCTTGTCTGAAGCTACTGACTGGTGATTTTCCCTTGCTTTCTGGCAAGCTAGATGTGATGAAAATACCAGTTTGGAAATCACGTAGTCATATTAGTGTGGTGCTGTGCCAGCACTAAAATTTCTCATCAACAAACAGGACATACTGGCTAACTCAACTAGATAACTTCCAGATCACAGCTGGCTTGCCTCCAGCCCTTTCTTACTATGGCCACAGCAGGGCTCTACCTGACTACCCCCATATATGCAAGCAGAGCCTTTACAGCCTCCTTGTTTTTTGGCTCTTCTGGACAATTTTTTGTCTGCCAAGGCTCGATGGCAGGTTATATTTGGATTGCACCCAGTTTTGATATTAATTGCTGCTCTCTGTTGGGAAAACAAAGCATGTAAAACTAACAAAGACAACTGAAAGTGAAAGCTGTGATTATATCCGCCCTGAGAATTCTACTACCTGTGTGGAATAAAGTCTAAGTGAATATAAATTTTTATATAGTAAAATATTATTTAACAACTCATTATTACATAAAGAAGTTATGAACTTTTCTCATCCCCTAAGACAAAAAGAATACTCAGTGGCCAAACATTAGCCTGTGCAATTATGAATCTTAAAATAGACTTGTACAATTTACTGGAAACAAAATAAATACATAGACAGCTAAAGGGTGCAGTGGTCTGCATTCAAACCTCTGTTCAGCCATCATCACCTATTCAGCAAAGGAAAGCCTATGCTGACATCCACTGACTTTGAAGTGGTTTGCTACATCAGGAGTTGAGGAGTTAAGAACACCACTCCTGTTCAGTGGAAGTAGAATTTAACTGTCAACCAGGAAATTAGATTATCTTTTCTGAGAGAAGCGTCAGCAGAAGCACACGTAAGCATCTGTCAGCTCATACATCTTTATTGCCGTCTGGTTTTGCAGACAAGAACATGCCCCTTTCTATTTCTTCTAGCATGAACATTGCCAGAGGCTCAGAAAACCAAGCTGCTGCCACACTTGCTACCCAACACAACCATTTGCTGGACTGTATCCTTCATTTGTATTTCCTTCTAGACAGGAACTGGCAAAATGTCTTTTCTACAATTTTTTTGTGAGGCTTATATGGGTTTTTTGTTTGGCTGGTTGTTTTGGTTTTGGGTTTTGTGCTCTGTTTTTATAAAGCATTTACTCTTGGCTGCAGACGTCCTTTTACTTCTGATGATTGAACAAAGGATGGACACCTGGCCCTCCTTTAACACTCTACATTAGCAGGCTGTTCTGCAGCCAGCATCACAAGATCCGGCTGCTCCTGCTCTCTGTATTCTTGACGGCTTCTGGCAACTGTTGCTGCTGGTGATCAGCACTGGCGTAGCAGAGAGCAGCTGTGCCAAGCATGGCAGCCAGCAGGTTTCAGTGATGTTACAGGAATGGATTATGCAGGACCTTTTTTTTAATGAGAGATAGTTTCTACTTTAAAATACCAGGGGGTTCTGTGGCTGTGTGGCTTGTACTTTTTGCAAGTTGCTTGTAACTGAAGATAGATACTCAAGCAAGGCTAAATTCTTAAGGAACTTAAGAAGGGCCAGCCAACCCCAGTTTAAAAATACAAGTATCCCAGATAATGGTGATAGTAGTTACGATAATTCAGGATGGCTAATCACATATACAAACAAATACTCTGTGATGAGTCTGACTTTTTCTGTTGTAAAGAGACAAATCTTCATTTTTCGGGGTGTGTGTACCTGTCAGAAGGCCTGGGTGCCTTCCCATGCTGGTACGAAAGGGCAGCCACCTGATTAATGAAATCACTGTAGGTGGAGGAATGTTCGCTGACTGGGTTTGGTTTTGCTAAATGGTTGTTGCAGCAGAAACAACAAACATCAGCCTATACAGCTGCTCTGCTCTGGCTGTAACTACCCCACCTATGTCTGATGTTAGTGGGTGCTTTCACTACTTACAAACCTCAGCGAGAAGGAGTGAGCCTGGGCAGGAATTGACATCTGCGAGTGAAGCGCTCAAAAGCAGCAGACAGTGTAACAGGTACCAGCATTCGCAATGGTCTGAGTGTAACTCCCAGACCCTGGTTCTGCCAATGTCATTGTAAGGGAGAAGGGCATATTTATTGACTGGGAGAGGGGGAAGGAAAGATGCCATGAGGATCCTGGAGCAAAAATCAGTATGTGTCTAAGTGTTTGAAATGCAGGGCCTAAGAAAGACCACACTGGAAGCCAAAGAGTTTGTTTTATTGGTATTACCAGCACAGGCAGGGCGAGAGGGAAGGGACGAAATGAAACAGAACATTTTCACAAGTGCCCTAACTCGGTTGCTTGTGCTGGGCAGGCGATATTCCATAAGGGACAAATAGTTGTACAGAGATATTAAAACCGGCCCAAGGTAACTGTTAGCAGCTATTCCATTTTGGATAATGTAGACAGTGTAAGGGTTATCCATGCTGGTGAGGTGGTCATGATAAAGAAACACACCTGCAGCTGGAAATCGATATTCATATAAGTAACTAAGCTTTGAAATACTTGCTGAAAATGAAAACACACTGTATGGTTAGGAAACCAGAAGGCAAACATTTAAAGAAGTACCACTGCTTGGTTGTTTTCCCCACCAGCTTTAAGATGACCCTGCAGTGTGATTTCTTAACGTTTACGGTTAGGCTCCAGAAATACCTTCCCGTATTTCAGGTAGGCAACTAACACGCGCTGTAGCGAAGCATCTGTACACAGAGCCTGACCCGGGACCGGGTCCCGCCTGGGGCTCTCCCTAGCGATGCCGGGTAAGGCGGCGAGGGTCGGGCTGCCTGCGGGGAATGGGAGAGGCTGCAGGGGTGAGAGGTGGCTCTGAGAGGGCAGCGGCTTTTCGCTTCCCTCAGTGGCGAGGCCCCGCCGGGGCTACAGTTCCCGTCGCACGCTTCACCGAAGCGGGGCCGGCACGGACGACACCTCGGCGCGGCAATTAGCGCCGCCACGGCCCGGCCCGGCCCGGCCCTGCGAGGGTACCCGGCTGCCCCGAGCCAGGTCCCGCAGAGTCCAGCCACGGCCCGGCCTGGCTCCGCAGGGCGCCCTCCTCCCCTTGGGCGTCGCGGCGGGGAGGGGCCCGGGCGGACCGGTCCCGCCGCGCAGCTCCCGCGGCCGGGCGCGGCTGCGGATCGCCGCCCAGCCGCTCGGCTTGGCGCGGCACAGGCCGGCCAGGAAGGAGGCAGCTTCCGGCGGCAGCAGGGCAGAGGGAGCGGCGGCACCGGGTAGGCTCGGCTCGGGGGGGCGGGTGGCCGTGCACCTGCCGTGCCCGCCGCGGAGGCGGAGCGGGGGCGTCGCCGGCGCTTCCCGCCTGTGCGGCGGCAGCGGCCCCTTCTTCCGCGGGGCTGCTCGGCAGAGGCGGCCGGGCGGCGGGTGGTCCGTGTGTCCGCCGGCAGCAGTGGGGCAGGCGCTGCCGGCGCTCGGGCGTTCGCCTTCCCGGCCGCCGCCGCTGCTGCTGCTGCAGCCGCCTCTCCGTTCGCTTTCCTTCGCCTTTTGTCTTGCTTTCCCTACGGGCTTCCCAGCCGGCGGGGTCAGGCGCCGGACAGGGAGGGTTGTTTTGCGGGCGCCCCAGGGTTTCGTTGGTAGCGGCGGGAGCCGCCGCTGGCTTGTGACCCGCAGGGAGACTACAAGGCAGTTGTGACCCAAGGGCAGAGCCCAGCCCTCGGCAGGCGCTGAGCTGCTTGGAGCCTCCCGTGGGCTGCGAGCGGAGGCTCCTAGGGTCACAGCACCTCGTACGCGGAAGGAGAGGTGTGTGTGTGCCGCGTTCCCCTGGGCTGGCCCCGCGGTGTGGCCTTGGCCTGTGCCCCGCTTCTGGGGAGGCTGGGTGACTGCCCTGGCTTCCACTGGGTCATCTCGTGTTGCCGTGGCTGCCGCTGCGGTTGGTAATGCGGGCTGCTGGGGCGCAGGTGTGGGTTCACTGTGTATTCACAGGGTTCCTGTCCCCTGTTAAGTTAGGATTAACTGTTTTCCACTTTAATGGAAATGGAAAGAATACGGCCATTTAAGGTCCGAAGGTGACGGATTTGGCAGTTCATGGCTCAGGTGCAGAGCTGCTGGGAATTAATTACAATATGCATTTGCTCTGCACGTGTTTAAAGGCCTTTTGAGTCCTTAAGGGCACCCTGATGAGGATGTGCATTACCCACTGTCCCTTCGTACACAGAATTAATGTCTGTTTTCCAGGCGAATTGTGTGTGTGTGTATGGCGGGGGGGGGGGGGGGGGGGGGGGGAGAGGGAGCAAGCAGGCAGGAGCTTCATTCTGGCACCCCAGCGTGCAGCACAGCTGAGCCAAGGTTTGCAGTGGCAAAGGCCAGTCAGGAATGGCGGTGTTTTCCTGAAACAGGGAGGGAGCTATGTTTCAGCCAGTGCAGCGGGGAGCCTGAAGGAGCAATACAAAGTTTAGAAGGTAAATATGGATTCAAAGTAAGTACCAGAGTATTGCTTTATGCATTGCAGTACGAGGAGAAAGTGCAGTATTTGTTTTCATTGTCAGGGAAAATAGTTGCTGAAAAGGAAAGAACATAAAACCGGTTTGAGTGATGGAATTGGAGTTTGTCATCGGACTTCATTAGTAAAATGGAAGCATAAAGGGCGTACTGGTGAGCTACCAGTTATGTGTCGTAGCCTGTTAATGTCATTCTAAAGAGTAGCTTGGTTTAAAAATCTGGTTTTATCTACAGCAGGATGTGATCTTTATAGTTGTTATCAAGAATTTTATTGCCACTAGTTTCTTTACATTTATGGAGAAAGTTCTGTTTGGTAACAACACATGAATGTCAGAGGAACTTATGGGTGTATGGAGACAGAGACTGTTGATGAGTAAAGGAGAACTTGTGTGTCTCTGCCTGCAGAAGGTAAAACGAAATCGGGCCCTGTCAAATGGTTAGAGTGCAGTTCTCTAAACACTGCTGAAGTCCAGTCACCTTTGCTAGGGCTGTGTGACTCCAGTCTTACAGCAGGGATATACTGTTAGGAGGTAGCTGTGAGTGTGATCTGTCTGGCAGGTCCACAGATGAGCAACCTTGTGTGACTACTTAGCATTGAAACTTTTTGTACCAGGCGTGAAGTCTTTTTCTGCTTACACTAAAGCAGTTAAATAATAACCTGTTAAACAATTACTTTTCTATGTTTACAATTGCCTTGTGCCATTATATTTTAAGAGAACCATTTAAAGAAGTTTATGACCTCAGAGTTTTGTTCTTTGTTGGCCTCTCATTTTTTTCCTAGTAGATATTTCTGCCAGCGTACTTAGCATGATAAGTAAAATAGTAGTTGTAGTGTTTGGGATATCTGTGACATGGGAGAAGTGGGTTTGGGATCACCCTGAAATAGGCCTCCTACTGCTGGAAGAAAGATTCACTCCTACTGTAAGCTGCTTGTGCCCGCCTCTTTTTCTTCTTGCCTTTCTTCTCCCAAATGGAGCTATCAACAGCTCATTTCAGCCAAACATGGAATTAGTGACAAGCAGTTGTTTTGAAATCGGAGTTCAGCTGACATAACTAATGAGCCCTGGCTGTAAGAGGGGGTTCCACCTTTAGTCCCTGCCTTTATACTTTTACTGCTTCTGATTCATCCTAGTAACAGTTTTGTGGCCACAAGGTGAGTTAATATACTCTGTTGGACCAGCTGTTTTTCAGAGCAGGTTTTCTGAGGGATCAGCCACCTGAACCATCTCTCTATGACTACAAGGTCTGATGTAGAGAGAGGCAGGGACCTGCAGCTTTGGATGGGAGACTGGAAGAGGGTGTAGGGTTGCACTTTCCCTAACCTCTGCAGCCTCAGAGAGGAGATAGGAAATGCCTTTTGGAATGATTCTGGGGTCTGCTGATTAATTGCACAACCAGTTATGTGATGCAGGGCCAGCGGGAGGTGGTGGAACATGTCAAACGAGATTAACAAGTTAGTTCACTCTTAGGGGACGGAGGTGACAAGCTGACCCAGGACACTGGAAAAAACAAAGGCGTGGAAAAACTACAGGTATGGCGAAAATGTTTCATCAGAAAGGAGAAGACTCTTGATCTCCTGGTGGGGTATTCTGTTATGTGAAGAGGTGGTAGTTTTCTGCTGTTGCTGGGGAAAACAAGCCTTTGTGGATAGTGAGGCTGTCAGGTTGCTGTCTTTGACCCAGCAGATAGTGTTTGATATTGCAATTCAGCTGGCTGTGGAGTAGTTTTGATTTCTGTAGTAAAATGGGGCAATAAAGATGAGAGGAGAGAGGCTTACACCTTTGCCTGCCCTGTGGCAGCCTCTAAAATTTCCGGGTTAAGATAAACCTTTGGTCTCGGCAGGTGTGTTTTCTTCTGCTTTAGCTTGTCTCCCGTTTATTGCCTGGAGAGCTAGTCCTGTACCCCAACAGCTTCCCGTCAGGAGCATGACAGCGGCTGTTGCTGGTGTTAAGCCACTAGCTGGGCTACTGGGAGGGTATGGGTTCTGTTGCAGCCTGCAGCGCGTTAGTTGTCATCCTGCTGGGGTGGTTCTGCTGTTAGCACACAGTGAGGCCTTGTTTGCATGCATTAGTTGTGGCCACACCTTTTGCCCACAGTGCCTTTTATCATCTTACTCAACAGCTGGCTCGCATTTGCTGTGAAATAACAGTGCAGCTAATTCCTGTTGCAGTATCTGTACTACCCCTCTGTTAAGGGGCTTTGGCCCAAGTTTGAACAAACAGGAGGAAAGCCCTGAAATTTTAAACCAAACTAAACTGTTGCTGCCATGGTCTCTCTCTTCCCTGCATGTCGCTTACGCACCTCTCTCTGGTTCTGGGCAAGCTGGTGCAGAGAGCTCAAGTGCTGAAAAAAAAACCACTTTTTATTTGTTTGTTTGTTCGGTTTCTTTTTTTTTTTCTTTTCCAAGTTTTCTGACAATGTGGTGCTTTGTGCAGTGCTGATAACTGAGACAGGGAAATTGGGCTGGAAGAGGGAGTGTGGGTTGAGTCTTGCTGGCAGCATTGTTCAGCAGCACCCACTCTCAGGCTGGAGGAGTCTATTCTGGGCTGAAAACACTACAGTCATTTTCGAACAAATTTCAGCCTCCTGAATGTTTCTGATGTAGTAAAATAGATCTTAGTAAGGTGGAGAATTGCCTATATGTAGTCTTTCTGGGACAAAAATTCTGCATTTGGATGTCAGCTGGCTTTAGATTATGTTCTAAGTGCATCTTTCCCTTGTGTCCTCACTGCTTTATGTTATGCTGACTTCTCAAAATAGACTATGCATGATAAAATTCAGAAGAGGCTGCTATTTATATTTGCTTAAAATTCTCCATTACATTTTTTGATGTCTGGAAGGTTAGTTATGGTAATTACTTCTTTCTGAAAGAGAAAGCTGCTGATTCAAATATTACGATTGGAAAATACTACAATAACTTGATAAGAATATTTACTTATCAGCATCTTTTATTTGAAGATCAGCAATTAACAATGGCAGAGTAAAGAATTTGCCATGTCCTGACTGAAGGTGTAAGGAAAAAAGCCTGCAGGGAGATCAACTCAACAGTGTATCTTCCACGTTTGTTAACAGCCTATCATCGCACGGCTTTGGGAGGAGCTTTGTAATGCGTTCTGAAGAACAAATAACATTGTCAGAAGTGCATAATTGTGTTGCCTAGAATTTGATACAAGCTGTTGAGTAGATGGCTCAGCTTCCTCCTGGGATTCGCTTCATCACCTCATTTTCACGAGATCAGTGGTAAGTCTTGAAGTATGGTGGCAACCTTTGTTTTGAACAGTGTAAGTTTGCATCAGAATACTGTTGCCTTGCTCTATATTTGCTTTCTCATTTCTTAATATATACAGCAAGAAAATATAGACAATTGTATGATAAATATGGCTGACATTTAAAAAGTGGGATACTTTGTGAGGGAACCCAGACAAACCTTTAGTAGTCAAGTGCACTAGAGAATAAAGCCTTTTGTCCTTTTCTTTGCAAGTTATGGATTTGGAGGGATGAATTTCAGATATTTATGTTCAAACTCCTAGGTGGAAGGGATGCTTGAGGTTAGCTTTCTTCTCTGAACCAGAAATATATTTTCTCCCCCCAGATTTGGTGTATAATATACCTTTGTAGAATTACAGTTTTAGTTCTTAATACTGTAATATTTAAAACCAAAACAAAACAGCCCTCAAAAATCCCAACACAAACCCTCTTTGCTTTAGGAAAGCTAATCCTGGAAGTTGGATGGCGTTAGTTCTTGTGCTTTCAGAGACAGAAAACTGAGTCAATTGTGTGTGAATAACAGAAATAACAAAGCACTTTCCATTTGAGCAATTTTACCATGCTTTCTCTAGTACAGTAACAAGGACAAAGTAGTTCCAGTTTTACCACTTTCAGGATGTTTTCAGTTATGGGGGTGAATAACTTCACGACAGGATAACTCTTTTTTTATTTTATGTTATTTTTTTAACATCTCTCTGAATATGCCAGAACTATAAAATAAGACCCTTGTTATCTTAAAGTGCATAAGCAGAAAATTATTTAAAGAGGTTTGTTAAAAATTAGGGACCATAGTAGGCTGTGTGATATTAGATCTTTGTATATATATATGTCCTTTCATTTACAAATACTAGGTTTAAGATCAAGGCTAGCAGGAGCCAGTCCATACACTGTGATCTGTCTATTGTTAAAAGCACAAAGCCACAAAACACTTTCCTTCTTAAACAACTGAAATGTGCTGCAGGTGGAGAATAGAATAGATCAGATTGTTGTCTTTGTTTAATGGTTGCAGTGACAGGGATTCTGAGGTAACCTTAATTCAGATGAACTGCAGAGAAAGACCCAAGAATGCCAGGGAGGTACCAGGGAAAATTCCCAATCCCACAGCTGGTTAATTATGTTCCTGGGCTCCAGCTGGCAGTACACACAGGCAGTGTCAGTCCCCTGTCAGTCTCTAGAAATGGCTGATTTCTTTTGTTATAGAGGAAGGCAAAAGTAAAGCAAAATCCTAAAAGCAGTAAGGAATGAAAGAAGGAATAACCCACAGTAGCCAAACTGACAGTTCACAGAGCCATAATTTTATGTCCTAATCATACCCGAAAACTGGATGAGACAGTGAAATGTGAAATATGATTATAAATATGTTTAATGTTGAACTGTCTTTTAATAGCTGCCAAAGGATGGCTGTAAACAAGGTGGATTGGCTCTGTGGGTTCCAGAGCACTGCAATGTTGTCCTGTGCCTGTGTGCTACACAGCTCCCACCCAAAGCCAGGTCACAGCAGATGTTGTAAAGTAGTGTAACTTCTAGGGTGGTTCTTCAGGCTGTTGGGGAACATGGAAAAAAATTGTCTTCCGCTATTACAAGATTACCAGTGATTTTTATAATGTTTGTGTGACTTAACGCTAAAAGTAAATCTGAATAAAATAAGTTTCTAATACTTTCTTTTCTATTTTTTTTTTAATATTGTAGGTACAGAGCCTTCATTTTCTCTCTCACTTTCTTCTTGTATGCCAGCTTCCATTTATCAAGGAAACCTATTAGTATAGTTAAGGTAA
Organism: Lathamus discolor; assembly: GCF_037157495.1. Lineage (NCBI taxonomy): Eukaryota > Metazoa > Chordata > Aves > Psittaciformes > Psittacidae > Lathamus > Lathamus discolor. The sequence continues at coordinate 35,217,390 of NC_088887.1, forward strand.
GCAAGGTTGCATCCTTGTTTAAACATCCTTCTACTCCTGTCAAACACGGAAGTAGTCACCATTTTCAGTGTTTTCTTTTGTGAAAGGCAGTGTTGAACTTTAACTTGGAATGGTTTGAAAGCTGAAAAAATGATAAAGCTAGTATGCAGTGACATTTACTTGATGAAGTGTAGTGAGACCACATAGAATATTGTGTACATGTCTAATCTTTGGGTTTAAGATTTGAAACACCTATGTCTGCACTTAATTCCCATGTGTTAATCTAATTATAGACGCTTAGGAGTTTATAGGTTTACATTCATGTGTTTGGAAAAAGTCATAACTGATGAGTTGAACGTGATAAAACTCTACTAACATTCACGAGACTGTTACAAGTGCTGTTGAGCATCACAGACATATTTGTCTGGACACCTGGGATTCTCTTCCCAGTGAAGCTTGTGGCAAAATATTACCTGATTCTAGGTTTCTTAGTTTGATCTTCAACTTGTGTAACTTGCTAAACACAAATCATATCCCCAGGACAGTGTTGAATATAACTGATGAGTAATAATGGGTAACAATAATAGCTTGATGTTAATGCAGAATTTCAGAATTCTTCATTATCAGAAACACCAGTTCACTGTGGCATATTATTTCTAACCATGTAATTACTCTTTCATGTAGTGGTGTCTTCACCCAGCAAAATACCAAACAGTTAGTAATGTGTAACAATTTTACTGATTTCAGAGGGTTTGACGCAGGTTCGTACAAAGCTAGAGGTGTTAAATTTGTTGCTTTATGGGGATTAACAGTCACAAGTGAATTTTCCATTTTCACATTTTCTTTCTGCATCAGGGAGAGCTGCATAAGCATTGCGCTGCTTCACATGAAGTTGAGCTCAACTCATACAAAGAATATGCTGCCCAGATTCAGTCTGTCAAAAAGCCATCTAATGTATCTCAGTGCGGTTGGGAGCCGTTTGGTAAGGGTTATTTGTTTTCGGTTTTCTTTTTTTTCCTTCATAATATTGAGCTGATATTCATAATTGGATTATTTGCCTCTTGCTATTTCTTCTTCATGTGTGGAAGGATTCAGGAGATGTGTATGGGAGGGGTATATTGTTTTCCATGTTCTCACTGAAATTTACAAAGAAGGTTAAGTGGTGATTTATAATGTCTTTACTACTTAATGTCACCTAAGTAACTGACATTATTTTACCTGTTACAGCTATAAGATGGTTTCAGTAGATAAGTTCTCAGTCAGAAAGTGGGATTTTCTGTGAAAGCAGTGAGGCACTGGCACAGGTTGCCCAAAGAAGCTGTGGATGTCCCATCCCTGGAAGTGTTCAAGGCCAGGTTGGACAGGGCTTGGAGCAACCTGGTCTAGTGGAAGGTGTCTCTGCCCATGACAGGGAGGTGGGAACTAGATAATCTCCAAGGTCCCTTCCAACCCAAACCATTCCATGATTCTATTATTTATTTTTAGAATGGCTAGTAAGAAAAAAAAGGGTGAAGAATAAAATTAATTGTTACAATTTTCTGCTGTTTTAAGTCAAGGTCCAGCAATCATTTCAATAAAATTACTCGGTGTTTATCTAATTTGGAACTTTTCAGAGTCCTTATTTGCCAGAAGGAATATTTGTCTCCCCATTTTAATGGAGAAAAATGGTAGACTTGCAGAATAGAGCTGACAACTTACTGAATAGCTTATGAACCTGGCCTTTCACTTAGATAGAAAAATATTTGCCTACTTACAGTTGAATTTGAATTTAATTGTATTTGAATTTAATAGAGGTTTTGAATCATTCCTTGACACTTTTATCACTGCCAAGAACATCAGCCAAGTAGAATAGTCCATTCTGTTGATATGCCAGTCCACTCCATTCTATCTAGCCATCTATTCTAATTGTTCTTTAATTAGCCATTAAAAAAAAGCCCTACTCTGTTCAATAGTAATTAAAGATCTGAGTTCTGCATTTTCTGTGGGCAAAATTTTGTGTATTAACTGCCTGGTTTGAGGTAATCAGTCCATTGAAATTATTTGATCCCGCAGGTTTCCAAATGTGTTTGGATGCAGTTAAACTTGTTTGCTGTTTCTTGTCCCTGTATCAAAGGGAGTCTGTGTTAGCTTGCCTAAAACACTGATTAGTTATCTTAATGGAGACTTCTAAGCTCCAGTGTCTTCCTTTTCCCATAAACACAGATTATTGCAAAGCTGCTCCTTTGGAATGGCACTCCAGACTTGTTCTTTCAGCTCTGTTTTTCAGGCAACATAGCTGGCAAGCTGGGAGTAACACTGAAAGAAGGAATGGTTTAATAACTGTGTTTTTTATTCTCAAAGTCAGTGGGAATTGGAGCTTACAAATAGATAAACTGTCTTTCTTAGTATGAGCTCAGGTCTCTTGAGATTATACTTGGTGTTTCTATCTGGGTGGAGTCCCTCCTGCTCCCTCTGTCCCGCCTGAAAGTCCTATTTAGTTGTAATTATGGTCTTTTGCTGTACAGAGCAGAACCCTATTTGGCTTTCTATTAAACAAAATGTCTATCTCTGAGTAGCTGGAGAATGAAATGCAGAAGTCTTTAACCATTTCAAAGATACATTAAACTGATTCCTTAAAAGCATGTATGATGATACGTTTTTTTAGCCATTTTGACTGTTGGCACCTCACACAGTTGCAACACATCTTTCCACTTTTAATAGGCCTTTTACATTCTGGGGTTTTGTTTGTCTAAGGACCTATAAGAAGGTGGCACCTTGCTGATAACTTATGTTCTTCTCTTCCAAAATGCTGTTTTGAATAAGATGGAATTAAGAATGGGCCTACCAGTGTTTTACTGGTATGTTACAGACAAAAGGGTCAGTGGTAAAAGGATTTGAGGGTTTTGTTTGTTAAATAAAATATCTTTTAAAGTGCACGCTTACATCTTAAAGTGCCTTATGAAAATTAAATGTCTGCATGTAAAAATGGTTGGGAAGTTATTGGTACATTTAAACTGATAATTTGGTTTGAAAATTATTCTTAGATAAGAACAACTACAAGCAGTTACTGGGAGCACTGGATTACTCATTTCTGTGTGCATACGCAGTTGGGATGTATTTAAGGTAAGCATCCCTCTCTTGGAAACCTGCTTTATTGCTTATTGTTCATTTATGAGTTTGTACTACTACTGAGATACTGTCATTTCCCTACTGCAAAGTTTCTGGTGAAAAGAGTGAGAATTTGGTTGGTGAGGGGAAAAAATTCATGTCATCCTGAGTCCCCAGCAGTATCATACCTGTTGGCATATAGAAAGCTTCTTACCTGCACCCATCCTGCCTGCTTAGTGCAGGAATGCTTTACAACTTGCCATATAACCTGTCTTTCCTTCCTATGGAATATGAAGGAATATATGTCCTCAAACTTTATCAGTCTCCAACCTGCACACGTGGATGAAACTGATTGTCCCGGTTTTCTTTATAGTCAATGTGCAGAAGCTTAACTCATCTTAAAATGTGCAATATTGGCTGCTGTTTGGGTATGCTGCTTTTTATTGACTCTACCCAAAACCTTCAAAACTAGAATCATTAGCAAGGGAGACAAGTCTCACTTTAAATGGCTGAAGATGTGCCTTACCTTAGGGGTCATTTGGAAAATGACTCTATAAATGACTTCCAATGTGCTCCAGCTGAGCATCTCTCTGAAAGATGGCTTTGCAGATGTCAGTACTAGTAAAGATTAAACGTTTGTTGTTTTTTTTCCTGTAGAGTGCTAAAAATTGCTCATTTGCTGCTGTGCAGAGGAGCAGCAGTTACCAGTAAAGCTTCTCCTCAACCAGAATTAAGCAACATAAAATATTGTTGATTTGTGAAGGCCTGGGATATGATCTCATTTTTAATTACTGCATTTCTTTTTATTTCCTTCCACTTTCCAAGTGGACTAATAGGAGAACGGCTACCTATCCGGTACTATCTGACAGTTGGGATGCTTGCTAGTGGACTCTTCACTGCAATGTTTGGACTGGGTTATTTCTGTAATATACATAATCTGTGGTTTTACATAATGGCCCAGGTAAGCACGATATCATTTCAGTACTCCTGGGTTTCCATGGTGCTGTTTAGTGTTGTATTGGTTTTCCTTCTTTAAGTTGTAAACAGGGATTAGTGGCTGCATGGGAGGATATAAATGCTGGAATACATTGTTGTTGATGACAGGCAGAAATAATAGGGTGGATAGCCCCAGGTTTTATTTTGGAAAAGTGTTTTTTTAGTGGAAGAAATCTTTGAAAACAAATGAAAGGGTTTCAGTCTGTGTCAAGTTAGTGATCAAATCTTTGCAAGCTTATATATAGGTGAGCTTTAAAACAAAAGTATTCACTTTTGTCAGTCTGCCAAGACCTGAGTGATGCATCCTGGCTTTCTCTGCAGGAAAATTACATTTATACTGCTAATGATGAGCAGTCTCCCACATTGGTGTGGCTGAGAACAGGCAGCTTCTGTAACGAGATTTGTTGTGTGGGATTTTTCAGAGCCCTTGTAGATCTAATCAAGTGTCACAAGAATATTTACCATTGACCTAAAATGAAATGTAGGTCAGGACCAGGATATGGTTAGCACTTCTGAGTCATTTTAGACAGGCCTGCACCTTGCACTGCCCCTTTCTTTGTGTCACTGCAGTAGCACTTTGACTACTGGCATGTTTGCATGGTATTGTGCAACGCGATAGTGCAGCGATACTAACTTTGGTCCTTCAAGCTTTAATAACCATTTCACCAAGTCATCCATTTAATCATGTCACTGCCCCAGCACTCTTGACTCATGTGGTTTCCAAGACAGGAGCTGTCTCCTCTAGGGTTCAGCTAACAATCTCTACCAGTCCTGCACCATGTGATGTGCTCAGTAAATCCTCGAATACTATGGGTGGTCTTGTACTGCCAGCCTAATTGGTTTTTTTGTTGGGAAGAGTGAGGTTGCTTCATTTCATGTTCAAATGCTTATTGTACACATAGATTTAGATTCACTGTTAGGAAGAAATTCTTTATTGTGAGGGTGGTGAGGCACTGTCACAGGTTTCCCAGAGAAGCTGTGGCTGCCCCATTCCTGGCAGTGTTCAAGGCCTGGCTGGAGGGGACCTTGAGCAACCTGGTCTAGTGGAAGGTGTCTCTGCCCTTGGCAGGGGATTAGAACTGTATGTTCTTTAAGGTCCGTTCCAACCCAGACCACTCTATGATTCTATGAATTACTGCACTGCGATCTCTGTCTGAATTTATAATTCTAGATAAAACGCTTTTTAGGAGTTGAGTTGAGATGGGTTGGGATTATGATCTGTGCAACATGAAGGCTGAAATAGTTCTTGCTTCAGGCTGAATATAGTAATTTTCTCAGTTTATTTACAGGTGTCTGTTAAGCTTAATGTTCAAAGTTATCCAGTCTCCCCAAAAGTATATTTTTTTTTTCTTGCTTTGTTTGGTTGCAGATATGCTTTGCTGTATTTTCAAACTGAGATAAATACTATGTTGCTGTTTGAACGTGGGAATTCATTTCTCTGTTCAATGAAGTGTGATTTATTTTTTTTATTAATTTTTTTTTATAAAAGCATGTGATTGAATCAAAGTGTTTTGTGTTAAATCACACGTAATTGGAGAGATGTAGGTAGATGGAAGAGTCTCTCTGAAACTTTGTAATTTGGTTATTTTTGGAAAAGCATATTTTCAAAAACCCTCACTAAATTTCTAAATTTAAAGCATTTTTGTAGGCTTCCTTTTCCCAATGCAGCACTTGGCAGGAATTGTTTAGGAACCTGATTTATTATAGGCTATGCTTACTTATTATTATTTTTATATACTTTCAGATAGCTAATGGGTTGGTGCAAACTACTGGCTGGCCGAGTGTCATTACATGTATTGGCAACTGGTTTGGAAAAGGAAGGTAAATAATACATAGTCCAAAGTTTGGAAGTACAAATTGATACATTCTGAGCTGTAATATTGTAAGCAATTTAAATATCTTTCTTTTGCTTCAGTGTTTTCTGGGGATGAAACAAGTAGTTGGGTAGATCTTTGGTACATTGGTTTGAAATACTCTCCCTCATATCAAAATAGATTTTTGTGGTAGCTCTTTAGTCTGTTTAGGTTTTCAGATGAAATATTTCGGAATTCAATTAAGAATAATTCTAGCAAATATTAGCAGTCTAAAACTATTTTCAATGAAGGCTGTTATCCTGCCACTGTAGTTTGGAATTTCCCATGTATTCATTTGTGTTTCAAAGCAGTTTTGATGTGTAACTCTAAAAGTATCTTTTTGCCTAATGTCTTTTTCTTTTTTCTTTTTTCCTAACCAACTTACAGAAACTCAAAAATTGCAATTTAAAAAATACCTGCGTCAGTTGATTTGACCTTTCTTTTTGTCACTTTCTTTAAATCACCTCTTTTTTTTCCCACCTTTAATCCTGCATCGAGATCACTCGTAATGTTTATTTTGTCATGTCATACAGGAGTTTTCCTTAAATTTTGCAAGAGCTGCATGCTAAATTCAGTGTTTGATGCATGTAGCATATACTAATGCCACTGTAGTGCCATCTGTTGTAGATACATACTATAGAATGAACATTATTGTCAATTGGTTGAAGAGAAGGACATAAGGAAATTAAGTATATGCTTTCTGCATAAAATCAAAGCATAGTTAAGAAGGTGTAGGTTCAGACTAGTTTTCTAAAGTCCCTGCAGCCTTTGTGGTGAGTGTTACAAAATGCAGAGAATGATAACCATCATATAATGCTAAACCACTTTAGAGAGCTTGTGCAAAGCAATTACATTTATTCAGATTTTGCATTGTGCACAAGCAACAGCCTTTGCTTTTAGGAGGCTGCATAGTGAACTGATGGATAGGGCTCTGGTTTGAATGTCAGTGATCTGATTCTTGTTTTTATTTTGCTGTGTATTTTGTGTAACATAGGCAGGCCTCTTAAATCTTGTCATAGCCAAAGGAAAAGGCTTGGTTTAGTTAAATTAGGTTGTTCCAGGTAGACTCCTGCTGAGGGCAAGGCAGTTTTCTTTCCTTGTAAGTCACAGGAAAAACCTATTAACTGTCATGACTGCAGCAGTATTTTGATGGCTTATTTTAGCTAGGCTGGAGCTATTCTACAGCAGCTTTAATCTGTGATTTCCGGGCAGGCAGCAATTTGATGTGTCTATTATCCAGGTTTATGCAGGTGTTCTCTTCTGGTGCCTAGCAAGTCTAAAATGTGATCAGAAAATACTGAATTTGCTCTGCTTATCCTGTACAGATTGTTATCTTCTGCATGATAAATCTAACATATCCAGAAAAGATGAAGTTATTGGTGCAATGTGTTCGCAGGACTTTCATTCCCAGAAGCAATGGTCTATCACACACATGCTGCACAACATCTGCGTGCTTTTTTTTTTATCAAAGAAACTCCGTCCAGAAATAGACAAGCCCTAGCGGTGCCTTTAAATGCAGTTAAATACAGGCTGAATTGTGTCATTCACGGAGAAGTATTTATAACACTTCTATTAATATTTAGGTGTCTTTGAAATTGCCACATGAAAGACAGTAGCATAAAGAAGTGGTCATTTGAAGAACAATAAGATTGCAAATATTTCACTGGCACCCCAGATGAACAATTATTTTTGATACACTTTTCTCAAAATAGTAATGCTTCTTATTGGAATAGTAAAATTTTTTTGTGCCTTTTTTTTTTTTTAAATTCAGGAGAGGTTTGATCATGGGAATCTGGAATTCGCACACTTCAGTGGGAAATATCTTGGGATCCTTAATTGCCGCTTATTGGGTGTCTACGTGCTGGGGTCTCTCCTTCATGGTGCCTGGTATTATCATTGCTGTGATGGGAATTGTTTGTTTCCTGTTTCTTATTGAACGTAAGTGCTTTAATGGAAAAGAACTGTGGAGGGCTTATTATGGGTGAAGAACACCATCTATTTAAGCTAACTGACCCAGTGCAAAGTATATTCCTCAAGCTTTGATGATACTTAAAGAACTTCTATCTAGAATACTAGATGGAGAAGAACCCTTGTATGTCTGAAGAGTATATATGTTCAGACTCAGAGAATAAGACTTAAAAATTCAGTCATTAATTCCCTGTCTGTATATTGTTCAAGTGTATCTTAGCAGAATGTCCCACCTCTCTGCAGTATATTCTGTTCTCCATTCCACCTATGACATGCATATTGTGTGCTGTGAAATACAGAAGTCAGCTGATAGAGGAAGTTTTCTCACTTTAAAGTAGAAAATAAAAGGGAGTGCCCCATCTTGGCCCTGTGTAGACTCTTATGATTGCTCATTTTACTGTAACTGGCCTAACTTGGGAAGTAAAGAATTACGCAGATATAAGTAGAATGCTGTAATGAGCTGAACTGCCAGAATAGTACTTAATGTGGTCATAGCATAGGAAAAGTACCACAGCACCCTTTTCATTTTCTCTAAAGTTACAGTTACACATTTCTACCAGGACTGTTTCTGTGTTATCTGAACTGTTTGTTTACTATCAGTAAATCACACTACTGGTCAGTGTTTTAAGAGGTATTCATTATGCTTGTTTTCATTATTAACTATGTGTGGTATTGTATTTCAGATCCTAAAGATGTAAGTTGCTCCTGCACACTATCCAGTGTAAGTGAATGCTTTTTCTATTTTGATTTTTGCCTCCCAATACACATATTCATTATGATAGTTCTGGCAGTTAGATAATTTGTGTGGCCCTTTTGTGCTAGGCTGTTATAATTGACCCTATACTTCAGGGAATATTGGTCTTCTATGCTTCACTGGTAAATGAGTAGCTTACTTTCTACCAAAGCAGTGTGAACTCGTTCACCTCCTGATTCAATGAAAGTTTTGGAACAGATGATCTTACTGAAGTAAAACAGTTAAAAACTGTTCATCATTCTAGAGTTTTCTTACTCTCCCTCAGTCTTCCTGGGTATCTTCAGAGCATATTGACCTATCTCCTGCTGTTGCTTTCTTTGCTTAGGTATAGCATGATGAGATAGCTGCCAACCGTATTCTGTGAAGGGTCTCTTGCTGTTTGAGAACCCTGCATTAGGCATTGCAGAAAGAGCAAACAGCTCTTTTGCTGAGATAGTATCAATGAACCATGCATTGGTGGGCTGGGGAATGGAAAATGGGATTTACAGGGAAGTACAGTAGGAGCACATGGCTAGGGAGAAGAGGAAGGAAGGGGTGGTTATGAAGGGACTGGAGCAGCAGTCTGTGACAGTGAGTTTAGTCATGATATAGTATGGCCTTTAGTTAACCAAAACTGGCATTAATGAAGAGCCGTGAACAGGATAGAAATAATCAGTGCTCAGTGGTATGGGTCACATAGCCAATCAATGCTTTAGTTTTTGTGGCATCACAGAATAACTTAGGTTGGAAGGGACAGAAACCCTGGACATTGTATGGTCCTACACTGCTCATAGTAGGTCGAAATTTGACATAGGATCAAATTGCTTAAGGCTTGTTGCCTGGCAAATTCCATATCCTCAGGGATGGAGAAGCTGTTTATACATAGATTATTTTATTTTTATTTTTTTTTTAATATACGGTGAGTTTTAGAATGCATTGATCACGTTTTACTGGCATCAGGGCAGTAGATCTTGCTATTGTATGTGATCTTATACTTCAGGGGCTTAAATTTTGGCAAGGTAGTGAACTTCACTAAGCTCTAAATATACTGTCACACGCACAAACCGTGGAATGCATACTGCATGGATCAGAAGGGAGAATGCAGCTCTTGACACAAGAGTTAAAAAATCCAGCATCAGAGATTGGCTGCTTTTTGAAGCAGGATTGAAGTGTGTGTGTGTGTGCGCGTGTGTGAAAACATCTAAGCTTTTTCTGGGTTGTGGAACACTGCATGTATATTTTGTTGTGCCAGAGCAAAACTCATAACTTTTTTAATTTTTTTCGAAAAGGAAAGCTTTCTCTTTAAGTATTAGTGTAAGGTTGTTCCAACAGTATTTTAAAAGTAGGTTGGAAGTGATTCAGCTCTGGTACCAAGGTGTTTGCCCAATGCTCTTGAAATGGAAGTTCATGAGACATTTTAAGAAGCTGTGTCAATGGCGAAAGATGTGTGTTAGAAAGTTTTAGATACTGCATGAGATGATTCCTTGCTTGCCTTGCGTAGCTGTGCCCCAAGAAGAGGGGGTAATTCAGATAGAATGAGAAAAAAACGAAAATCAAGGAAAGTTAACAAAAAAGAGAGCATTAGGAAGAAGACCAGCTGAGTATAACTTCCTATAAGAGAAATTTCTAGCCTAGTTTCATATAAGAGTTTATATGTTCATCTCTGTTTCATATTCCATAATACTCTGGTATATGTTCATCTCTATTGTAACCAAAACCTAGAGCAGTATGTTGCTCCAGGCTCTCTCTCCTTTGACTCCCAGGGGCCTGTTAGCAATCAGGTCTGCCACAGATAGTAAGGGGAGCTTAGCAAAGAATGTCTTCAGATTTCCCATGTGTGAGGGCAAATCAGGGCTATTGAGGGAAGTATTGGAGGAAAGATCCTAAGGGAATCCCCCATGTTTTCCAGTGGTATGGGATTGTGTGTGGAGATTGTCTGCACATGTAGGTTTACGTGAACTAAACCTTTTAGTTGCAAGTCTTACAGGTAGATTGTACAGGGTTGATTGCTGGGTTTTTTACCACCCCCCAATAGTTTCAGGTAGATGGCTTTTCACATTTTAACTGCCCTCTTCTTGAATAGTAACTGAAGGCAATTTTTCTAGTCTATGTTCTCTTCTTTGACAGTTAATGTTTTGGGTTTTTTTCCTCATACAAAATAATTCTGATGAAGCTTCTGAATATTGCTATTGGTCTGTGGCACTCCTATTCTTAGTTTGTTACTGTGAGATAAGGTGTACTTACAATGTGTTCTGTATTTTTCATTTAATTCTCTTTCATTTCATAAAGGTAATGTCTGTCAAGTATCATAACAGAGGAGGCATTTTTTTCCTTTGGCTTTTATGTAGCTCAGAAATGTTCCTATGATCATTTCAGTTGCTGTTTATAATAGCTAGAGCATAATGTTTACAGAATTAGCTATTAAGCTTTGTGGAAGTAAATGTTTGTTACTTGTTTCAAATACATTTTTACTGGAAAGCATAGATAAAGAGTTTTGAACCATATGGTGCTCATATGATTCAAAGAGCTGTTATGGAAAAAACTTGACATTAAATATCTAGTTGCTGTGATATTTTAAACAAAAATGCAGTATTTTAGAAGCTTCCTCTCCCTTCCATTCACCACCCTTTTGACCTAACCTTCTCTAGGGCACCAGCAAGATCACTGCTTCAGGCACAGGCTCGGTCTGTAGGGATGCATTTGGCCTTCTGTTTCCCTGGAAACCTTGCTCTCCAGAGCAAAAGGCATCACTTCTTCCTATTCTGTATATTCGCATTGTAAATCTTACAAGAGGCTTATAAAAGAGCTTCCCCACCTGCCTTGAACCCTTCTCAGTTTAAGATTCACCATTGTTTTGGGAAGCTATATGCCATTTGAATTGCTCAAATACCTCTCTTCAGACCTTGTGGTCTGCAAAGTAGAATGGATTCTAAATCCTTAGTGAATAGGGCTCACAGCTTCTGTTCATCGCAGGGAAAGTGGTTTTAGAAGTTAAGGAAATTAATAGGGTAAGAAAGAAGTTCAAGATGATCTCCTACAAATACAGATGTGGTGATGACAAGGTCTGGCTGTAAAGAAAACTGACTGCTAAGTGAGGGAAGGTTCATGTAATAAAACAGTCTGTGTTATTACTGGGAGCAAAAAAATTTAGCCATGTAGTACTAGAGGTAGAATTTGCTAGCAGACATAAAATTCTAGCTTTCTCTATTTGCTCAGTCATTTCAGTGACAATCTGAACAACCTGTGTGCCTTTGCAAATAGTAAGAAATATTAGAATGTTTTTAAAGACCTTTAAAGAAACATACACACTTGTTTTGCTCATAAGGCCTAGTAGGTTAGTTTGGACAGATGGTTAGGTGCAGGCAGCTCTGCCAGCTGGTGCCAAAAGTCAGATCTCATTGTGGAAGAATGAGACCAGTTAAATTTAAGCACAACTAAAATAAATGTTTAATATATGGGAAGGACTTAGGGTAGATTTATATTAAGATTCGTAGATCAGATTCATCTCTGTATGGTATCACTATCTTGGATGAATTTAGTCTACTGTTTATTTTCATCATGATTGTGAGCCAAATATTTCTGCAGAGTTTGTAGTGGTGAATAGTCTGATTTCATTGAGTTGTACAGAAGCACAGACGGAGAAGCAGGCACAGAGCCTTGAATGTGCCGTCTTATTTTTTTATTCACTGATTTCTTGGGCTGTGCCTCATTTGCTTGTATTCACCTTGGCTCTGATTCATGAATCTGAAATTTGTTCAAAATAAATATTTGAGTACAATAAAGTGCTTTTAAATGCTAGCATTGAAGGCTTAATCTATGACCTTCATCTATAACTTTCTGAAAGGCTATACCTATGACAAATGCAAGCAAGAAATTAGTGTGCATTATTAAGCGTTGCTGATTGCTGCACTTTCATAATGAAAGTTAAAGAGTAGATTTAATGGCATTTGTGAAATGTAATGATTTAGAGCTGGTTTTACTGCTTGTCATCTTTTCTCCTTGTACCTCTTTTTTTTTATTTTCCCCTAGGTAAACATGTTAGTTGCAGCATGTTCATACAGACCTTTGTGTTCTAGGAACTTCTTTAGCCTGACTTTGCATTTCCAGGAAACTTGGCTCTCTTAAACTCCGGTAACAAAGTGCATTTAGAAGATACCGGGCTGCAATCCTTATCTTTTGAAAAGGAGAAAGAAGTCTAAGTATTAAGTGTGCAGCCTCTCAGTCTAGTCTTTTTCCCCAGACATTTCCTCCTTACCGCAGTAAATCTTATTTTTGAAGTCAAATGGAAAAGTCTTTCATTTCTTTTATTCTGCTGAGCTGCTGAATAAAGATGTAGATGACTTGTCTCTAGATACTGGATTTTCTTCCCCACAGATTACTGTGAATCACTTTTTTGACAAGAGCCTAATTTCATGTAAGATAAAATTTAAAAATCTGTTTTATCAGATCCTGGGCCTTTGAGTGTTGTTTGTTTACTTTGGGGAATGCATGCTCAAGACTGCTCATGCATCAGCTCTCACTTTCATTTATCTTCAGAAGTTTTTTGCCTCCTTAGAAGGACTTCCTTGATGAATGGCAGTTTGTCTAAAGAATTCTGCAATACATACCCTTGTATTTTTGTTGAGGAAGAATTATGTAGTGATTAATTTTGAATTAAAATGTTTCATGAGGATGGGCATTCTTTTATTTGTGGTGGCTTTTCTGGGGGATTATTTGGGTCAGGGTTTGGGGTTTTTTTGCTTTGTTGGGTTTGCTTATTTGTCTGTTTTAATGTGGCATCTAGAGTGAGATTAGGCACACAAATATCCCATCCCTGAGGAATGCACAATACTTCTTGAGGTCTTAGCAATAGGTTGCATGTACCTGACTGCAAACCTACTTTGAAGTTGTATATTTAATTCGGCAGACAAGCCTTAAATGTCCCTGAAAAATTTTTTAGACCAAAGATCTCAGGATGTTTTCCAATGAATGCCTTTTTGGTGTGAATTGATACAGTAGTGCCCTTGTAAATAAGTATAAGCAGCAGGCTCATCTGGGGCATCAGTTTCTCTGCTGAGCATGCTGGAGGTGCTCAGACTCTTCATTAACCTTCCTGCCCACAAGAACACAGTCTATTTCTGGGTTAGAAGAATACAGTGAGCATAAGCTAAAGGGTAAGCTTTAATCTCAGAAGGGTGGGGAAAAGAAGAATCAGGGTTTTCCTGAAATAAATCAACTTCTGCAGTTGCTACTAGGATCATCTGCTTATGAGAGAAAAAACTGTTTGCCATGTCAATGAAAGTTCAGTAGAGGACAGAGCAGCTGAAGAAGTTAAGAATGGCATGATTATTAAGAATGGCACGATTGTGTTCTGAATTAAGTATGCTGCTTCTATATAAAAGCAGGATGAAGTTAGCCTTCAAGTAAATTTGTGATTGCATTTTATATACATTGCTATAGGTCTGCATAAGGACTTTAAAAACCTAAATGTGCAGTCATTAGATTAAAGATGCTCCATTTGGGGTTATGTTTATGTTGCAGTGCACAAAAACTTTTGTTGCAGATAACTGATTAACCCTAATATATTCCTTAAAAAAACAAGCAACGAAAGTATGGGGTTTGGTTTGTTTTGTTTTATTTTCCCAGAGTTCTAAAGCCTTCCTGAATGGTGCATCTCGATTCAGAGTCCCAATGCCAGACTTGAATACTAAGGAAACCAGTAAACCTCAGGTAAAATATAACAAATATATTGTTATGAAATAGTATAAAAAAAGTGAGTATAAAGCTCACATGAACTATTTACAGTAGATTTACTGTTGGCAGAGATTGTTCTTCCTTTTATGATGCTGAAATCTACTTCCATCTTCATGCACAAATTTAACTTCAGACAGGGGAGCTAAGCATTATCAAATATAAATACTGCAGACCAAGCTGAATAAGATAGCGTGCTCAGTTGGTCTTGTCTTGTGATCCTCATATTCCACAAAAGAAATGTACTGCAAATTTTAAAGATAGCCCATTTGAAATCTTTAAACTACTTATATCATGTTTGTCTTGTCCTTGCAGTCTCACATTTGTCCCTTTTTAATGTAATAGATTTATGTACTTATAAGATTATGCATGGAGACAGAGTCTTAAATATAAGCAAGATTTCTGTGAATAAGTGCTCAAAACTTGTAACTGAAAGTGCCATTAATTCTCACTAGAAATGGAATTCTGGATTTGCTCATTTATGAGCAAAAAGATATTTTGTCTTGAGATGGACATTGACTGAAAATTTCCATTTGAAATTTTGTTTTTGTATTCAGTACGCTACAGGTTGGGGGTTGACCTGCTGGAAAGTAGTGAAGGGGAAAGGGACCTGGGGGTCCTGGTGGATAGGAGGATGACCATGAGCCAGCAATGTGCTCTTGTGGCCAAGAAGGCAAATGGCATCTTAGGGTGCATTAGAAAGGGAGTGGTTAGTAGGTCAAGAGAGGTTCTCCTCCCCCTCTACTCAGCCTTGGTGAGGCCGCATCTGGAATATTGCGTCCAGTTCTGGGCCCCTCTGTTCAAGAAGGACAGGGAATTGCTTGAAGGAGTCCAGCGCAGAGCCACAAAGATGATTAAGGGAGTGGAACATCTCCCTTATGAGGAGAGGCTGAGGGAGCTGGGTCTCTTTAGCTTGGAGAAGAGGAGACTGAGGGGTGACCTCATCAATGTTTACAAATATGTAAAGGGTAGGTGTCAGGATGATGGAGCTAGGCTTTTTTCAGTGATATCCAGTGATAGGACAAGGGGCAATGGGTGTAAACTGGAACATAGGAAGTTCCACGTTAACATCAGGAAGAACTTCTTTACTGTAAGAGTGACAGAGCACTGGAACAGGTTGCCCAGGGGGGTTGTGGAGTCTCCTACACTGGAGATATTCAAGGCCCGCCTGGACAAGTTCCTGTGTGATGTACTGTAGGTTACCCTGCTCTTGCAGGGGGGTTGGACTAGATGATCTTTTGAGGTCCCTTCCAACCCTTGGGATTCTGTGATTCTGTGATCCTGAGAGGATAACTTTTTTTAGCTGCTTTCAGACTTTTACAGGAAAATAGAAACTTCCTCTTCTGTTTATCCTTTGCCTGTAGAATTAATGAGTGTTCACAGGGTGTATTAATCAGTGTTGATTAAAAGGTTTTGAAATTTTAGGTAAGGAAGCATTTCACTCATAATTTTCATCAGTCCAGCTTAAGCCCCCTCTGTACTGACTTTATTCATGTTCATTTTGAGCCGCCCAAGAACAGTCTCCATCCTAGAAACCGTTTGACAATATTATTTCACAACCAACTGGAAGAAAAGGGGAGAAGATGTAAGACTATAAGTAGGTGTCTTTAGACAAGTCATGAACACAGAACTAAAATACAATCAGCAGATCAGTAGACAAAGATTTCTCTTCTGACTCTTTAATAGTAACTCTACTATAAGAGGGCTGTGCAAAGAGTCTGTATAACAAGTGGGCAAGGAAAACGTACCCCACACTGACTGGTTCTCCCTTGTGAGCAGGACAGAGACAACAATGCACAGCAAAGCGTGAGAGCACTTGCTGGCAATCCTGTCAATATTCCCCCCTGCTTCATCCTGCCAGCTGAGTTATATGTTTGTGATACAGTCTTAACAAGGCTCAAAGATAAATTAATAAAAAACATCAAAAAATCTTTGTTCCTGTTTGGGATCCCCTGATTTTCTGCCAGTGAGAGAAGATAATATTTTTCCTCTCAAAGTGGAGTTGAACATCTTTCCTTTTTACAGTGGTTGTCTTACAGTTATGCTGAGCTGATTATCACAGTCAGCTTTTGTGCCTGTACAAACAGCAGATGTTTTGCATTTATGAGCTGCTCTCCAAGCACACTGGAATGGCAGCTTTTACTGATTTTTCATTGACCTCTTCAATTACTGTAAAAAGAAAGCAAATATTCAGGATATATAGTGACTGAAAGCAGAACGGTTTTTTTGGCTGCGTGACCTGCATGCCTCTGTGTGTTCATTACTGCTTATGTCAGGTTGGCCTCTTAAAAATTATACAAAACTGAGGGATAATGAATCCTTCCCCAGAGATCAAGAGTGTGCCATATGCCTAATCACACTCTATGACAAGCTGGCAAGGCTGAATAATGTTGTCTCAGCCAAGCACAAATGCTGGGTTTATTTATCATTTAGCTACGTGCAGCATAAAAATCCCATATTGTCAATAAAACTTTACAGCATGAGTTGCTAAATAAATTATTTGGGCTTTGGTCACTTCTGCTTCAATATTTAATCCACTCTTCCTAAGCAGGTTTAGAGCTGCCTTTCTGAGAAATGAGGAGCATTATGTCAGACAATCCTGGTTAAGTTTGCTGTGCAAATTGTGCAAGAGATATTCATTTAAGACACTATCTAAAAGTGTCTTCCATTGAATCCAGCAGGGAGCTTCACTGCTTAAGGCTTTGGGTTTTCTGCTCCCCTTTTCCACCTTACTCTCTTTACCCCTTCCCCTCAGTCTTAATACCTGATGAATTGAATTGCTACTGTTAAAATAGCTGAGGTTTTGAAGTTGCTCCAGTAATACACAAATACTTTGGATGGTGATGGAGTGACTCATGTGCCATAAGTTTACAGTGCCGTGTCAGAGGTCCCTAGATGTTTTTCCTCAGTTCTAGATAATGCTTCATCAGGCTACAGGGTCTCCTGTAAATCCTGCATCCTATCTATCAATCCTACACAAAGATTTTGGATGCTGTGTGGTAGCTTCTAAAATTATGCCAAGTGTCTGGGTTCAGGTATCCAGATAGTTCCCTAGTCTTCCAGGAAACTTCTAGTTCCCTTGTCTTCTCCTAAATAAAGTTATTTAAAACCAGAATTTATTTAGAATCACTGAGTGTAAAATAGCAAAATTGAATTTGTCCAGCACTTGATTTTTTTTCTTTCTTCCTCTATCAACTTACCAAATATTAATTAGAAAGTTTTAATCTGCTGAAAATGGAACAGAAAATGGAAGTGAGATGGCCCAGTGTTTTATCCTTAGTAACCTACAACCAAATACACACTTGAGGCTTAATTCTTTCTTAAGGCTTTTCCTTCAAATGCACAAGAATTAGGAGAAAGATGACAGTATGTAGAGAACGCCTAGCTGTGTACTTTTACTAGCTATGGATAAGCTTCTCAGCAAGCAGTTGGAAGTGAGTATAGATATATCCCATCCTTTTTCTGAGTTGGATAAGACGTACTGAGGACTATTTATACCTGAAATTTCTTCTTGTGTCTACAGCTGTAAGATGGAAATTTCCAGTTCTATGCCAAGAGTTTACTTCAGTGTGATGGATGGATAAAAATAACAAGATATCCTCGTGGCTAGACCGGGATGGCTTGTTCTTGTTGAGTGATGACTTGCTCCACAAGTATTCTTAGCAGCCAGTGGAATTACTAGAGTAAAATCCTTTCTAGTACTAGAAAAGAACTCAGAATTCACAGTTTAGGTAATAATGGTAAACTCCAGGCTTTTATAATTTGTGAATTGTAATGTTCAAATGAAACAGACATGAAAAATAAGTGCATAAAGCACTCAGTATCCGTAACTTAATTGGAAAGATGGCCTATATTTAAATCAGTGAATAAGATGATGTTACAGAGTCTGAAGAATGGGCTTAATGTTTGTAACAGAAAGCAGATAATGTATGCCTTTGTACAGAAATGTGTTGTAGTACTCAGTAGATTGTCAGTCTTAATTAAACCATATTAATGCAGTGGCATAAGGGAAAGCTGGAAATTGTTTTATTCCATTGTACTCTAATTGTACTCTAATATGTGGGGTTTGCAATTTGAAATTGTTCCAGAATAGAAGAGAATTTTGATCCCACAGTGGAGTGTATGCACTCAGACATAAACAACCAGGCTTCTTTCATCCAGTAGTCTGTATATACTTTCTATTGTCTATAAACTCCAAATAAAAAGATTTTTTTTTTTAAAGCTGTAACTTTCTGTGATTAAAAAAAAAAAAAAAGAATTGATTCCCTGATACATGTTTTGATGCATTATTCCTTTCTGTTTCATATGGTGTTTCTGGGGGAAATCGCAGGATCCAGAGATGCAGCATTTACTTACTGACAATGAAAACAGTAGTACGCCACTGAACCCCAGCACTGTGGTCACTGGGGAAGGCAGACACAGGACAGCAGCTATCAGCTTCCTTGGGGCCTTGCGAATACCTGTGAGTACATTTAGTTGTACATCTTGACTGTTCCTCTAAGAAATTTATTCCTCAGAATTCATATTTCGATGAAGTTCTAAATGAAGTGCCAGATGGGTTTAACTTTGCATCACAAGCTTTGATTGGCATCTCTGGTGCATGTGTTATGGCAGGGCCCTTCTGTCCTGTTTTAACAATGCTCAGGTGCATCAAGCACAGCAGAATGAGCTGGTCAAGAGGTGATTATCCTGCTGTATTCAGCATTGGTGCTGCCTCACCTGGAACGCCTTGAATGCGTCCAGAGTAGGGCAACAAAGCTGGTGGAAAGACTAGAAGGAATGTCCTGTGAGGAGCAGCTGTAATTTTAAGATCTTTTGTATGGTTTATGTTGAGAAGTTTCAGACAGCCCAAACATTTGGACTACTGTTTTCGTGAAGTTTCCTTTAAGTCAGGGACTATCATCCTTTATTGTCCTCTGGGCTTGAAGCCTAGCAGCCTCAGTGGAATGCACAGGTAGAATTATGTGCACATTGATTCGGACCAGGTATAAAGGTAGGGGAAGAAATCTCCAGCACTCAACCACTGTATTCCTCTATCTTCTTATCAGGACCAGATTGGTCCTCAAGTAATGGGTAGAAAAAATGCTGCTGCTGCCACCTGGAATCTCTCTGACTGTGGTATTTTTTTCTGCCTCATGTTTGGAAGGGTTACGGCTGTATATGAAGGATAGCCAGCTGTGTATGTGTGCTGTCCATGCAGGTAATTGTGGTGTGCAAACTAGAGATTTAATAAATACTGTTTCAAGCAAAAATATATCAGATGGTGAGGGGAATAAAGAGAGGTTATTTTGGCAGTTTAGCTGCAGCTCTGTGCAGTACGTGTATTTTCCAGGTTCCCAGCAGAAAAGAGTGGAACAAATTAGTATTTTAAATAGGCATATGCACTGTTTGTAGTGTGCTCTTGCCACACACTGATTTGAACTGTGATGTACTGGGTGACTGTCCTTTTGCAAAGAGTTAATAAGGGAGAAATCTTAGACTCATCTGAAGGATGGGTCTAAAGAGCCCAGCTTCTCTTGAATACACTCCAAACCTGCTATAACGCTATATAAAAACTCTGTACATGAGGAAAATAAGTGATGCAGGTGTCCCAAACAGCATCAAATCCTTCCTCTTCATTTTAGTGTTCCCTCTTCAGTCAATTCAGTACAATTAAGAGAAGTAAAGTAAAATACCACGGTCTGCTTTGATTGTAAGCTTTGAGCTCTCAGGGGAAGAATGCTTCTTGGAAATTCTTGAGAGAAAATAAAAAGCCTAAGTGTTTCTTAGAAACCATTTTTATAATGGTCTTTGAAAGCAAATAGCAGCCTCTGTCACAATGCTAACTTCCTACTTTCTTTATTCTCTCAGGGAGTCATAGAGTTCTCCCTTTGTCTTCTGTTTGCAAAGTTGGTGAGCTATACTTTCCTCTTCTGGCTTCCTCTCTATATCACCAATGTAGGTAAGTATCACAGTAAAGGGATAAAGAATTATGACTACAAAGTATCTGGAAACACGAGCTTGAAATAAATAAAATGAGAGATGAGCAATCCTGGGGAGGAGGAGGACTTGGGGCACTGGTGGATGAAAAGCTGGATGTGAGCTAGCAGTATGCATTTGCAGCCCAGAGAGCCAACTGTATGTTGGGCTGCATCAAAAGAAGCACTACCAGTAGGTTGAGGGAAGTGATTTTCCCCCTCTACTGTGCTCTGGTGGAAGAGGGCCACTCTATGACTTCTGTGAAGAAAGGCTGAGAGTTGAGGTTGTTCAGCCTGGAGAGAAGTCTTTGGGGAGACCTTATAACGGCCTTTCACTACTTAAAGGGGGCTTATAAGAAAGGTGGGGTCAAACTTTTTAATAGGGTTGCAATGGGACAGGAGTAATGGTTTTAAACTACAAGAGGGTAGGTTTAGATTAGATATAAGGAAGAAATTGTTTGCAATGAGAGTGGTGAAATACTGGCACAGATTGCCCAGAGAGGTGGTAGATGCCCCATACGTGGAAACATTCAATGTCAGTTTGGGCAGGGCTCTGAGCAACCTAATCCTGTTAAAGATGTCCCATTTCATTGCAGACATGTTGGACTAGATGACCTTTGAAGGTCCTTTCCAATCCAAATCATTCTATATTTGTATGTTTGTTAGAGTGGTAAAACGTCTCTTGCTGTTACTGTGGTTGTATTCAAAAGCATGTATCCCTGAATACCTGCTTATGGTACATTCTTATTTTTCTTATACAATGATACCTTATGGTAGCTTATTCCTGTTTATAAACAGTACTGCTGTAAAATCCATTTACCCTAACATGACAAGACTGTGGTGAGGTTTCTATGTTTTATAGTCTGGAAATGAGACAAATGTTTTACTTCTCTCACTAGAGCATCTTGATGCCAAAAGAGCTGGGGACCTTTCTACACTGTTTGATGTGGGTGGAATCTTTGGTAAGTTTTAATATTATATTTCATCCTTAATCACACCAGTTTAGAAAAAGCTATGGTACTATTATTAGTCCTTGTGCCGTATATCTACTTAAGAAGAGTGGCAGTAAAGGTACTAAGCTGCGAGTTGAGTTGGACATTGAAAACCTAGCAAAACATCTTCAGACTGAACAAGTGACAGAGCCAAGAGCCAAATATTATGGAATCTTTTAGCTCCATCATCTCTGGCCCGTGAGTCCTGCTTGCTCCACATATCCAAATATCATTTTGTTTTCTTTTGTCACTCTAGTATAGCAAAATTATCCCAGCTGGTATAGTTGTGTATTTTCTGTGTGCACATAAGTGAATGGCCACAGGTGTTTCGTTTGTTTGGGGTTTTTTTTGATGCCTTATAAAACTGTGTATGATAAAATTGGAAGATTGTAGTAGTAACAGGAAGGATGAGACCATTTCTTTGCAATTTGTGAGGTGACCACTGAATGGTTAAATTTATGCCAGTGCAGGCAGCATAACTCACAATGAAGCGAGCATTATCATCTTGATGCCCAGCTGATTTATGACACACACGCACACCCCCATCCCCTCTCCAGCCCTCCCACTTTCCTTACGGAAATAAGCCCTGTTTCATTCTATTGGAAAATGATGTTCATGATACTCAGAAGTTTCACTGGATCATGACCTATGAGGCCCTGGTAGTTCAAGATGCAGGTGTCAAGGTATGTTGCAGTAACTGTTCCAATCTTGTGCTGGATGTGACTTCTGCCATTTCTCACTGCTTATTTCATCCTAGACAGCTAGAAGCCAGAGTCAGTAGGATGTCAGAGACGTGGGCGACTTCTTTCAGCAGCATCTTATATCCCTGTGAATACAAGCTTAACAATGTGCTGCTTGGATCTTTGGCACTTGCATTTAAATTCAAGTGGGATATGAGCACTATGGAGATGGACAGCTGGGAAGGGAGGGGCAGGCTTCGCAATATTTGGGAATCTGGAGAATCTAGAGAACTTCCTTTCCTTCTTCCTGTATCAGGTTCTCTTTACATCATTTTGGCAGCTCCTTCCCTCTGGCCTTCAGCCCCCTCCTGCCACATGCTCTGATTAGTACTTCTGTGTACAGTTCCTGGCAAACACAAGAAGTAGGAAAAATTTAAGAGGCTGGAGTGAGCACCTGGAGAGAAAACAAAGTATTTAATTTGCCACAAGATCTGGAATAGCTCATTTCTCCTGGTTGCACTGCAATGCGGACAGAGCACTTGAGAGCCAAGTTTACTCTTGCATGTTAGGAGTTAAAGAGACCAGTGAGTCAGCTAGGCACAGCTGGATTCCAGAATGCACTTAGCAGCTGACAAAAAGGTTTTTGCATTCAAAACCAGCAGAACAATTATTTATACATATAATTCTATGAACTTCATCTCTATTCTGCCCCCAAAACCTGTCATCTTGGATATTTGTTTGGAATAAATAGTGAGGAAGAGCAACTGTCTGCTTCTGTTATCTTCTAAGTCAAAACCAGCTGGGTTAATAAGGATATTGCTAAGTGTGGAGTATGTTTTCAGTCTAATGCTCTGTGCTGCTGTGCATTAAGTGTCGTACCATGTTGTTTTAATCTCAGTTGAGTTTCATTAAGTGTAATTGATGTCTTTTGTGTAAAACATGCATAGAGTGTTTTCCTCACACACCTGTCTTTTTCAGGTGGAATTTTGGCAGGCCTGATTTCAGACAGGCTGGAGAAGAGGGCATCAACCTGTGGAATGATGTTACTGCTTGCAGCACCCACAGTAAGAATTTGCTCCTCTCTTACAACTGTGGCTGAGACTTTGACAGCATTCCTTGGGAAGTTCTGCAGACAGCATCTTCTAATTTGGATATAGAGAGTTCAGGCCAGGTTAAAAGCCGGCATGAAAGTTGAGCATGTGAACAATTACAGACATCGGGGCTGCCCTTACTAAACAAGCAGAAAAGTCTCATGTTGTTCGTTGGAAAATTTCACTCATGTAAAATTTGATGTTCAGTTCTTAGCCAGAATTTTACCTGCTTAAAGGCAAAAATTTCTGTGCTGTAGCTGTTGGAAAACTGGCATTTTTCTTTGATTCCTTTGTGATCAGTATTCTGTGCTGTGTTGCAGCTGGCAATTTGAGAGTTTAAAATTGAGTAATCTCATAAAAGAGCCCTTTTCTTCTGAAAGGACATACTGGGGAACAGGAGCATTCCCCTTGTCTCCCTCCTGTGTCCAATCAAACAGTCCTGCTGCATATTAAGTAAAACCTAGAAATAGCTTTCACATAATAGCAACTAAGATATTTTGTAGTTAACATGGGGAAATGGGAAAACATGGGGGAAATGGGGAATTTAGGATTACTCCATATGTTGGCATTCAGCATGCTTGTTTTTTCACCTTTACAGTTGTACATGTTCTCTGCAGTCAGTAAAATGGGCCTTGAGGCTACCATAGGTGAGTATGTTAAAATTATTTTCTGCCTGGCTTTCTGTGAAATTTTCACTTATGATCCTTTGGTCTTTTTTTACTTCTTTATTTATTTTAATTTTGTCTTTTCCCTTAGAGGAGGGAGTTTGGAATCAAATTCCCTGGACTTTGTCTTGCAGGCTTTTTAACAGGGTGTGGAAGGGCAGGCTAGGAAATGAGTAAAGGGTGGCACGGGAGCAGTGATTTAGTTAATATTATTAGCCTTCCTTCTGGAGCTGCTTGTGTCAACACAGGGTTTATTATATTCCATATGCCAAATGTCAGAAGTGTTTAAAAACTACTTGAAGTACTTTTGACAGCAATGTTAACTTTACTTGTATAGGCTGAATTCACTTGTGCCTTTCTATCTGTTACCTCAAAACAGAAGTAACACAAGTGCTGACAATAGTGTGTCACCTACCAAAAGGCCTTGTGAAGTTTTAGGGCCCTCTGATGCTTGGTACTGTACAAGCAGAGAACAGATTTACAGGTGGATCCTGTGAGGATCCCCTGCTCTTAGGGTCAGTTTGGTCAGATTTTCCCCTTTCTCTGACCTACTGGAATCAATAAAGTTCCTGGGAAGTGCCTTTTAACTCATCCCTATCTCACTGTATTTGAGAATTCACATCATGGAGTGAGTATTGAAGAGAGGTAGGAATGTTATGTTGCTTTTCCTCCTTTCCCAATTCTATTATGGGATCAGGGGAGTCAAGGAAGGATTAAAGCATTTGAGAACTATAGGCTATGATGTCTCCTGTGTTATGGCTGACAGTCTTTTGGGCAACTTATGTTTTCCGTTTTTGTTAACTTGCGACAGTGATGCTGCTCATCAGTGGTGCCCTGGTGAATGGCCCTTATGCTCTGATCACCACTGCTGTTTCTGCTGATTTGGTGAGTTTGGCTTCCCCTCTGCTTCCAGTATAGTAGCTCTGGCCTCCGTAGAGAGCCCTTTGACTTCTGCAGGGTCATCAGTGAACGAGCTGCGTTGTCGCAAAGCAAAGGAGGCAGGATAGGCAGTGCTGAACTCAGCCACTGAAATTGTTCTGGAGTTCTTGTGTTGGTGTGAATGAATTGTCATGCTTGTGGGAGGCTTCTAAATTATTCTTGCTTACTAATAAGGCAGACCAAATCTTGTAGATGGCAGCCCAAAGTCCATGTGAAGGCTATATGCAAAGCCAGGTCTCTGTACAAATACCTTCTCCCCTTTTATAATTTACATCGTTAAAAGAGGGGAGGAGCTGTATCTATGTGAGATTGAGCTGGTGACTTAATTCCCATCAGTGCAAAAAGCTGTATCTGGCACATACCTTCACTTTTGTCCGTGCTGCCTTCTTCACTTTAGCGTACAGTTACCCTAGATACCAGCATTTCCAGCTGGATCCAGTCAGTAAGTTGCAAATGCCATGTGAAAACATTGACCCTGGTACCTTTCATTAGGTACACTTTGGAAGTTTGGTCTCAAAAGGTTTTGGCTCCTTAAGGCACAAAGCAAAAGGGAAAAATCCTGTAACAACAAATGCTCTAAATATAGGAGAAGGAGCAGGACAGAAATCTCCAAACTTCCTATGGAGCCCTGTCCTTGGCATGGGGGGCTTGGCAAGACAAAGGCAGCCACCATGCATTGCCCATTTTATCCTTAACCTTGTTGGAGGGGCCACTAGGTAGAAAGTGCAGCCTGACATGGCAAGATCCCTACATGGCCCTTGGGAAGAGGGTTGAAACTGCCAACCGAAATTCCTCAGATGTCAACAATCAAACATCTGACCCAAGCAAATGTAAGTCACTGATTACCTGACTGGATTCTCCTCAGTGTACTGGAGATAAAGGACTGTTTCTTATTAGCAGTTCTCCAAACAATTCAGTTTCTCTGTCTTTCTACTAAGTTACTCCCTTTATCAGTTATTTTGCTCTGAAGATCTGGCTTCTAAAATTGGAACTAAAAGCTGTCTTTTGACTCAAGAAGTCTCTGAATTAGCATTTCAGTATATATCCGTAATTCTGGTGTTCCTGCCGCAGCAGTGGGGTTTTTCTTCTGTTTGTTTGGGTTGAGGAGTGTTTTGTTTTCTTTTTCTTTTGTTCCATGGGGCTTAGTGGGAAAGAGATGGCCCTGGAAACAGCCTTGAGGCATAATGCAAAGCTGAAGTGCTGTCCTTTTTTGAATCCACAGTGTGCGGAACAGAAAGCTGCTTGGCTCCTGTGGTTTAAGTAACATTTAATAATGGAGAACACTGTAGACAGTAGGTGGTTGGGGTAGGAGGCTTGTTCAAGTAGAGATAAAAGGGTCTGATCTGGGATATTTAAGGCATCTTCACAATGTATATCTAATGTGGATGGGTGTGAGTTAGATAATGTTGAAAGGACTTCAGAGTTCAGCTCAGGGTGGCTGTAAGCAGTCTTTGTCTCTTTAGGGTACCCATAAAAGCCTGAAAGGGAATGCAAGAGCCTTGTCCACAGTTACAGCAATCATTGATGGAACAGGATCTGTAGGTAAGCCAGAGCTGTAAGGTAGCCTGCCTTAGCTGTGGAGGGTTAAAACAAAGGATCTTTGAGAATGTGGGCTCTCTCCAGGATGCAGTACAGCTTTGGAAATGGGGACTAGAGCAAACTTAGCATTAAATCTCTCTAGTTGTCCCTGAGGGAGGGAGGAAAGAAGGAAGAGACTGGTAGACTCTGGGCACAGACAGCAAAAGTAGATACCACTGGGCTCCTTCTCGCATGAGGGGTATTTTATTCTTGCCCCTCCGCACTGGTGCGTGGAAGGGAAAATTGAGTAGGATTCAGCTTAATACTGAATGGTCATTTTGTTGAGCCAAATATAGACGTTTCTCAAACTTCTAGTCTTCCAGCTTCCCCTGTGGTAGGGTTCCCATTGGCTTGCAGCTTTACTAGTAATGTTTTGAGCTTTCTGTAACCTTTTAATATGTAAGATACTGAGTTAATTAGGTGGAGAAATTGATATGCTAACTCAGAATAACTATATTTTGGCATAGTAAATCTTACATTGCATCATTCTGACAGTATTAATATTATATTTTAGGTGCAGCTTTGGGGCCTCTCTTAGCTGGTCTTATTTCCCCATCTGGTTGGAACAACGTATTTTATATGCTTATGATGGCAGATGCATGTGCCTTGCTAGTAAGTCTAAGAATACTCTTCAGTTGCCATGTATTTCCTTTGTGCTAAACTATCTTAAAATGCAAATTTTCCTTTTGCAATTTCAATACTCCGTTTAACAAGAAACTTCCAATTGTGTAGGAAATTTTCAATTAAAGGGCAAATTTGCTCATTTTGAAATTATCATCTAATTTTAATCAAAAGTGTAGATTAGTTCTGATGCACTTCAGTTGCAAGCAACTACACATCTGTTGATTGCTGGCTGTGAGCAGATTGCAGCAGGCATAATTGTAAGTAAACCTTCATACACAGACCTAGAAGATGCCTCGGATTCCACTCACAGAAGAATTACTTCCATTTTCTTTAGAGCCAGTTTAGCGAAGTAGTAACAAATGCTTTGCTACATTGCTGTATCACCAAAATTGCCACAATAATGAAGATGTTGAAAGTTAATACATCGCATTCTCCAGATGGGCCCTAAAACTGCTGTACTGGGTTTGACGGAAAACTGGCATTCTAACTTCTGACAGTCACCATGAGCAGATGTTTAGGGAAAAGGATTGCAGCACACACATGGTGGCTTGGTACAAAACACATCCATTTTCCTTTTTTCTCCTGTCAAAGATCCTATCTGATTGATAGGAAGATCTGGCAAGTTGGCTGTTTTTTTTCCCCACTTCTGGCTTGCTATATTTTGCTTGTAAAGACCACAGAAGACAACATGAGGCAAGGAAAGTCTTGCTGTAGCTTTGAAGCCAGTCTTGCTGCACCCACCTGTAGGTTAGCCTGAAGGTTACGTTTTTGTGTTTGCCACAGATTTCCCTGGCAAGTGTCTGTATAAGCTTTGTTCTGCAGTAGAGCAGAATGCTGCTATGACTACCTCAGGGATGTATGAAGCGTCACCTGCTTATCCTCTCCTTTTGAAGTCCTGGGTGGAAGTGCTCATTGAAAGAGCAAGGTGACTGTGAAAACACTTCAGAAGTACTCCTCCTCCATGCTGGCTGTGACCAGGCAAAGACCCATGCCTGCACAGTATTGCACTGAGCTTTGTTCTCCTGCAGAGGAGCTAATGCTGAGTGCCTCAGACCACTCTTTCCTGGCGCAAGAAAAGCAGGAAGTCTTGCTTTGAGTTACAAGTGAGGCTTTTTTCCTCAATTTGTGTTACACCCAAAATTTTAAAGTACATTTTTCCGCATTTAAGATGTGAAGTCTCTGGAAATGAAGTAAATAAATTAGGTAACTTAATAATAATTGAAAAGTTTAAAATGGATAAGTTAATAATTAGGTAAGTTAATAATTAGGTAATTAAATGTTGAAATATGTTGCCACTGGTAGTCAGCAGCTCTGTAAATCATTGCTTGTGCTGTTTTCTGTATTAGGTATTCCACGCTTGCTCATAGAGTGAGGTCTGGGAGATTCTTGTAGTTTTCCCAAGGCTATTTAAAGCTCTGCTCTTTTTCATGTATAATTACTTATTAAAACCACGTTTCTTTACAGCAACAGTTAAAATGCCTTTGTAAAGCGCTATTTTTGAGAGGCTTGGCTCTGTGCTGTTATAATAAATCCTGAATTTTATAACTCATGTTCAGTTTTTCCCACTCTTTGCAGTGCAGCTTATAGATGCCTGTGTTCAAACATTATTTCTTCAAAGGTATCTGGAGGGGCTTTAGCCTCTTATGTGGTATTCAGTGCTGTCATTCTTGACCACTCCTATACCTCTGAGTTGTTCTATATGCAGGAGTGAAACTCTGAAGATAAGGAAACCTGTAACAGTGAGGAGCCCTGGACGTTCTACTTCTGGCTTTAATGTATATGGGAATCGTAAAATCTTATTTCTAAAATCACTTTCCTGGGTACTGTCTTAGTACAGCGTTTAAAGTGCACATGAAAGTCCTGATCCTGCAGTTAAACACAGCTGACGTTATTCATCTTGACTAATTGTGTGATTAAAGCTTTTTATACATAAAGCTATTTTTCAAAATAGCAGCTAAAATACCTTATGCCCTAAAACATGCTATGCCCTCAAGTGTCTATCTGCCGTGTTTTCTTGAGGTCTTGGGTTCCCTCTGCTGGTTTCTTTACACATCTGCTGGTAAAGAAACTGGAAAAGCACTCTGGTTTTTATGAAAAAATCGATCTCTTAGTTGTGAAAAGGAAATTATTTTCTGCTTGGTTTTTTTATTGTAAAAACTCCTCTCCCAAACATTGAGTATTTGTAAATCCTTTAATTTTTTTCTTAACCAAGTTCAACAATTCAGGGCAATGTTTCAAATGAGGAACTCTTTGAATAACAGTGAACATCTTGTCCTGAAATTTAGTTTATTTGTGTATCTGTATAGATACTAACACAGATACCATGACTGTTTTTACAGTTCTTACTCCGTCTTATTCAGAAGGAACTTCGGTGTAATGCAGATCATACCCTGTAAGTGTTACGCATGCCTTTTGCTCTTTAATAACAGTTTAAAAGCATGTTACTAAGACTTTGCCCCATAATACCTAGATTTAGACTGAACTTGTTGAGGTTTCTGTATCTCCATTTCTGTATGTTTTAATTTTGTTTCAAAAGAGTAACCTCAGTTTGATGTTCTCAACTAATGAACATTTTATTTTTGGTACATCTTATTTTGACAAGTAGCTGGAAACGCATCTCTGTCATGGTCTCTTGGTTGTAGTTTGGTTTTGCCCAAACGTGTAATCTTGCTGGGTTTCATCATGGAGCATGCAGGTGGGGAATAAGGAGCTACTCGATTGCTTGTTCTGTGTTTAAGAACAGTTTCAAATGTAACTTTCTCCAAAAGTTCTCCTTAAAGGAAGGGGTGACTCTGAATTTACAGTGTTTTGAATTGAGGAAAACCAGAATCCACTGAATCAATGGGGTTACACTTGCATACACAAAATTGAAATTCAGTCCCTTAGTTGTAATTTTGTAGAAGTAAAATGGTCAGGGAACAAAAAAATGCACGGGAGGGGTGGATCCTGGGCTGGATACTGCATTTTTAAGTTAGTGACTGTTATGCCTCACACCTTAACTTTTCCTGCCTGGTTACTGCTCTTTCCCAGGTTTAAAGAACACTGAGCAACACAACTAGATTTGGAATAAGGACTCTTCAGTGATCAGAGCTCTTCCCTGAGAAACAAACTTCATGGAATGCATTATTCTGTATTGAAGGGATTCTGTTTGGTGAAGAACTTTGCACGTTTACTGGAAGCAGTGTGAAAAATGCAGCCGGTAAATCCCCGAAGCTCTTATTTTTGCACATGAATAAGTACCTCAAGATGGCAACTATCCATCAGATGAAGAGACAGGAACTTCAAGAAGGTTTTAGCAGTGCGCCTCAACTGAGCCAAAGACGAATACCAAGTGCCTTTTTATTTCTTTTCATAGGATGTTTTTAATTAAAATGCCGAACTCTGTGCTTTCCAAAAACGAGTCAAACTGAGAGCATAAGGAAGTTGAAATCATCGCAGTCCAGCAGTGAAAAGTCCCAGTGTCAGTGAGCAAAGTATGTATCGCTTGTGTCATCTCGTGCACATCAAGGGCTTCGCTTTATAGAGGACAATAACAGCTGGTTATTAAGATGCACTGCTATTAGTGTTTTGAAGCTGCTCGGACAATAATGTCACCATATGATTAGTTTTTAGTCCTGCTTCTAATCCCAAGGACAACGTCGAGCATTTCAGTAGGCAATGAAATGGAATTTACTCTTGTTGTCTTCTGCAGTTAGCAGTTTTCATAGACTTTCTAGATGGGTGTTAGTCCTCCATTAGGATTGTGCAAAAGAGTCTTAAGCAAGAAAAAGTAGATTATGAGTGAGAACGTCTTGGGGGGGGGGGCTCTAGTAATTTTCAGGGCATTATAAACTGGTTGTGCAAGCATCACATGATTGTTGTGCTGCTCCACTAGGCTGGGTTGAAATGAGAGGGTGTTCCCTTAGGGTGGCAGGGAACTGTGAGCTGTCATAAGTGAGCTCTACAGGATTGATCGGATAAGCTACTTTAGTGCCCCCTGCCACTGTGATCACTGTTGGGTACTCCCTGATTTCAGTGTTGGTGTGTGCATGTGAATGTCATTGTCAGATCAGGGCCTTAATAACCAGAAATCTCTTTCAAGTGGCAGATTTCAAGTGGCTCAGAATTTCAGATGTAGAGCCAAAATATCAGGAAAGAAAAATGACCTAGGGGGTAGGTTGTAAGAGAACATTTCAGTAACTAGTGTTTCCCAGCGAATAGACAGCTTAATGTCTTCAAACCATACCATTTCTTTGTATAGCTATCTCCTTTGCAAAACAGATGTTCCTGTGATTTATTTTTTTTTTAAGATGGACAAAGTAAAAAGGAGGGGGTTTTGTATGAGGCGTTTATACTCAAATCATGAAGGCTAGATAATTTAAACTGTATTATTCTTAACTGTATTTATTAAAGCTCTAGGCACATGTCTTGTTCTGAACTATGCTCTCAGATTTTGTGAAACAATGTAGTGGTCTTTACACTTGATTAACAAAACAGCACGTTCTAAAATAGTCCCGCAAAATATGGTGGAGAAATGTCTCATCAGCTGCTGGTGGTGTTCCATATGCTGGCACAACATTTAATTTCCAGGGCTGATTAGTAATTGTTCAGTCTTTGATGAGTTACTTCACTGGTTTGATTCAGCTCCTGCTTTATGCTTGACTTGAACAGTATGTGTTCATTTTTAACTGTTTTGTTGAAAACCAGGAAAAACCTCAGTCCCACAAAGACTTAAGGAAGGCACCAAGTCCTTGCAAATGAATGCTGTATGCATGCCCCAACCCTGCAGTTCCCTAAATGAATGGTTAACTTCAGATTTTCAGTAAGCCTGTTGAGACCAGTGGGGATGCTGAACATGTGAATTCATACGTCTGTGCTACGTTTGGGCTTCAGGCTGTAGTTGAACATGACAGAATTCTTCAGTAATGTTATTTGGAAGGACTTCCTATTACAGTGGCATGGAGCACTGCTCCTCACTTGGCTAGGCTGACCCTGGGGACTTATAGCCAGACTAGGGGACTGATGTTGCCCTCTCATGGGGGGAAGAGTAACACTACAATCCCAAAATAGTTGTATTGGCACAACTTCAATGGCTGTGTGAGGAGGGAAGAATGGGGGACTTAAGCTGAAGGTGCAAATCCCTTTCCCCCAAAAAAGGTATGTAGACCTTTATACTAGTTTATCAAAACAGTTTAAACTCTGCTGTGCTCAGATGTTGAGAGGCCCCTGTGGGCTGAAGTCTTCGGTTAAAAAGCTTTCAGTTGTATCTAACAGTTACAGGTTGTAAAGATATTTAACCGTGTCTTGGGTTTTACTTGGTGGGCTGCTGCTGTTATTTATTTATTTATTTGAATAGCTTTTGCACTGCAGTGACATCGGTATGGGATGATGACAGTGTTGGAGGTACTGGGATGAGCCCTTTGTAGGCAGGAGTTAGGGCTCTTAGTGAGCCGATGTCTCCTTCTGTGCTAATGTACAGCATTTCTGTCCCTCCCAGCTATGAATTTGTTGGACAAAAGATAAAGATTTGCTTTTCTTTTCCAACAACCCTAAAAGTCCCCTAAAGGTTGTGAATAAACTGTGTGTTTTGTTGGTCTCAGGCGTCAATATCTGTTAACCTGGAAATGAACAAGACTTGACAAAATTTTGTATGTAGAAATGTGAGTGACCAGTATGTAGAGCGAAATTTAAGTATGACTGTAAGGTTTGGTTTTTTTAATGGTGGTTATTGTGAATTTTATCCATTTATAGTCCTGTGTTGAATAAAACCACATTCTACTTTAAAATGGGAAATGTTGATTACTTCATTTTTCACATCTTCATGAAGAAATGCTTCATATGGAAGGATGGATATCCCTGCTGGGACAGTGCTCCCATCTCCTGTGAGGGTAATGAAAATGATTCAGTAGGAGAACAAATTGGAACCTTCTGTTTTGAAAACAATGCCCTTGTCAACTTGAATATGTAATTATTTGTTTCATTTTGTGGGTTGTACACCATGAGTATTTCCAATCAGCTGCACCAGATGGGTATACTCTGCTTACTTATTTTGGTGTCACAGGGAAGTAGGACACTCACCTGAGTCAGGGACTAAGTCCAGCTCCTACAGCATAGTTTTAAGGTGATTTTTTTTGTTGTTGTTGTTGTTGTCTGCTTTGCTTGCTCTTCAATTTATATGGAATTGAAATTGAAAAGATTCATCACTTCTCTCTAGCTCTCATAATCTTGAACGTTTATTGTCTTGATTCTGTTACATTTGATGGGATTTTTGTGCCTCTGGCACTGCTTCTAGCAGAGATACAATGTCCAAACAATAGATGTGCCAGGGAAGAACTTACTGGAAAGGAAAACAATTTCTGGTTACAAAAAGACATCTGAGGGGTTTGAACAGGATTTCTGATCAAAATGTGCCTCCCAGGGATAGGTAAATAATAGCTGGGGCATCTTCTAAAAGAAAAGAGACTTGGATCTGAGTTTCTGTTCTGCCTGATTTGGGGCAGAAGCCTCAAGCAGGGTACCGAGCACCCTCACTGTTGCTGGACACACTGCAGTGGAGGTTTATTGTGTGTAGGAATCATAGAATCATAGAATGGTTAGGGTTGGAAAGGACCTTAAGATCATCTAGGAAGGGTTTATAGGGTGGGAAAAAGATGAATAGGTAGCAGGGAAAGTTTGAGGCTTCTTTTGCCTGTAAGTGAAACTGCTAACCTATTCCATGCACTAAGATACACCTACTCCTGTATGTTTTTCCAGTTAGAAAATTCCAGACAGGATTCTGTCATCCGTTTCAGGAGGTTATTACATGTGTTTCTGGTGTAATATCCTTAGAATAACAATGGGAATCCTCCACCTTTCTTTGTGCCAGTGTCACACTGCCTCAGACTCTGGCTGACCTCATCATGTTTATGCTTGGCTATCTGTTTGGTTGCTGCTGGTTTCTCCAGTGACTGATGTGTGAAGATCTTCATATGAGAAGTGCTGCTCAGAACTGGGTAGATGTAAGTTGGTATAAATAAAAGCAGAGAATGTTTAGAGATGTTGGGAGCTACTGGTCCTGATATGGAAGTAATTTGAGGAAGGTTGTTTACAATCCCATCAAATGATGAGGCCCAGAATTTGTAATGGTGGTGTTCTCTGGTCTGAATGAAATTTTATGGCCTGTGTATTTTTATATAAGAGGTCACATTGTATTATTTCATGATTTGTCCCAACCTCAGTGTTTACCTGATACGATGTTCTGACTGCTGGCCTATGTCACTTTCACCTTGCAGCAAGTCTGTTTGGTTTTGTTTTACTCTCTGCTAAACCAGCCATGCGATGGTACAGACTTTTCCTCCTGCCCTCATCTCGCAGCCTGCTGTGCCAGCGGAGGGACTGCAGACAGTTCCCCAGGAGGTTTGCATCTGTGCGCTCTGGGGCTTTGGTAACCTTGAACTACATTTTCTGCCATTCCGAGTTAAAAATCTGACTGTCATCCTTGGAGCTGGAGAGAGGGAAAGAGAGGGTTTAACTGCCGGTGTGCTGCAGCCTCATGTCCACTGACCTTAACGCCACATTGTGTGTCTCACTGCCTCAAGAGTTTAATAAACTTTAATTGCTATAAAATGTTGGTTGTTCCCCTCTTTGTCTCCCTCCTTTTGGTTAGTTTCCAGTTTGGAATAAGGAGAGAATTACTTGACATCATCAGCTGGTGCTTGGGGTTTATTTTTACTTTTTCCTCTGGATTTCTCTTTTGAAGTATACCAGTTACGCTTCTGCAGCAGTGAGATTTTTGCATCAGCTCTGTGAACTGTGAATACAAGAACCAAACTTTCTTTAGGCTTATTTGACCTGCTCGTATCCTACATCAGGAAATCGGCCATCAGAAATGTGCTGACAGTCTCTTTTGATGGTGCAATTACCTGGAGGATTTTAAGGATGTTTTCTTCACCTTGTGATGATATTGGAGGTAGGGTTTTTCCTCTCCCCTCCTCCTCTTATAAAGCAGCAGACAAATACTTAGCCACATTTCTACAACAGTCACTTTTTTCCAGTTGGTTGCTTCAGGCAGAGGAGGACACTAAGCTGACTTCTTGTGTACTGCCATGGAAGTATAAACGTTGGAAAGCTATTATAAGGCTGATGAGACAGGTAATGTGTTTTACTTAGATGGAATTGCAAAATCATTTCCTTCCTGCTTCACTCCTGGCTTTTCCAGCCGTTCGGAAATAGGAGACGAGCTCTTTTCATGAATGTTTTATGCTACAGCTTCACATCTTAAGGGACTGTCTTTCTGGCTGCAAGTTGATATAGGTATTCTGTAGCATATAGTAAAGGTATGTTTACACACCCATAGAATATCCTTGCGCATGGCTATTAAATAACTACACAGATGTGAATAAATACAAACGGGTCTCTCTTGTTTTATCTTCCCCCACTCTGAGAGGTCTGTCTGCATGTCACTGAGGCTTAAAAGAAATAAAGTGGAAAAGGGAAGTCAAGCACCCATTAACTGAAGTCAGCAGAAGGCAGCGTTCATCTGAAAAATAGCAAGGGCCTTTGTGTGTGAAAAATTGGCTATAGATTAAAAAAGGGAAATTCAAAGACAGAGATGTTCAATTTTGGAAATGAAAAGAAAGTGGAGGACATAAAGTGATGACGCATAATCAAAATGCAGGGTGTACCTGGGTTGCTACAGAAATGTGAATGTGGGATGGGATAACGTAAAAACTGAAAGAAGATAAAGCACAAAAGACTCAGCTGACTGGAAAACTACAGAGAGAGGTGGAAACCTGGTGTTGCGATTAAAAAGAAAAGGGAGGGGAAGAGTCACCTTGCCCTGAAGGTGCTGTGTGCTGAGCAGGGTTTGCAGTGGGAACGGGGTCTGCTCTTCCCATCTGCCCCTGCTTAGCCTTGGGAGAGGAACCCTAAGGGATGTATCCCATGGGAAGAGGGCTGATGTGGCTGGACATGGAACTGGTCAGCTGCAGGATCACTTCCTACCTGCTATTTAGGTGCATGGAACCTGTCAGAAACCAGATGCTTTGGCCTGAACAGCTTTCCAGTTTTTCAGCTGCCAGCAGGTTTATTTGAGGTTCGTTTCTGTGCTCACATCCATAATTTTTACTTTTTTTCTCTCCAGGAACCAGTTGGTTGCTGTGCTTGTAAGAAATATCTTTGGGGGTTGGGGTGACATCCTGTCTCAGCGCTGCAGCAGCCCAGGGCTTCTGAAGGTCCCTGTGGAGCTGTTGTGGGACTTAAATCCATTCGCATTCCGTTGGCTGTTTGCTTTTGGGCATCGGCATGCTCCTTTGTTCGAGTGGTGGCAAGTTGGGTGCAGGGCTGAATGAGCAGCTTCTATAAACCTGAGTGGGGCTGAAACTTTGCATGCTCTTCCCAGGCAAGGTGCCTGTGTGAAGCCCACTTTGAACTACTTCCATCATCTTCAGGTTATTGCAGTTACTTGAATCTGGGCTTGGTGCTAGAGGCAGTGCTTCAAAAAGAAATGTCTTAGAACCTGAATTACTCTGATATTTGCAGTTATTTACCATTGTACCGATCAGTTCTCCTGCTCCATTCACACTTACAGTGTGTTTTAAAAAACACAGCCGAAAAAAGTACACGTGTTTCTCATTTTTCCTTGCCCCAGAGGTTACTTTCTTGCATAAACCCAGACCTGAGCATGCAAGCTTGCTCCCAGTATCACAGGATGTGGATTTTGTGTTTGCTAGAAAATTGGCTTTGTGGCCTGCCATGTGTGACAGAGTCCGTTTCTCCTGTTCATTTTGCAAGGCAAAACCTCGGCAAGGTGGTATTAGGTGAATTGTAGCAGAGCAGGGTGAGGTTAAGTTGATTAACCTTTCCCAACTGTGAGTGCTTTTGCAGTTGTGCTCACAGGCTGCAGTGAAGGTGTAATCCTTTCTAGCCTTTACCCCAGGAACTGATTCCCTTTCACTTGTGTAGCTCACACAAGTTTTTGGAGAATCTAACAACTGTATTTAATTCCTTGCTGTCTCGGCCACCGAAGTTCCTTTTAGTTTATCTGGTACGTCGGTTTTTCTTGGGTTATTCAGAAACCAGCAGCAGCTTCTTGCATTGAGGTCAGAACTCAAAACAGCAGCCTGAGTTCCCATATTAAATCAAGAGGGATACAGAACTGTCTGTATATACACATACACACACACACATTTCAGCACAAATTGGGATGAAGTTGAAAGGGTTGGATTTCACTGCCCAGCTGGTGCAGGGAGTCAATAACTTCTAAGTTCTCACCTTCCTCTATTTTGTAATAGGAGGAGTGGTTGGTACAGGCAGCCCATCATAGCCTAGTGACTACGATGTAGGCAAAACTTTACGAAGGAGTGGGTTTCTTATGGCTTCTGCCATACACAGTGATGTTATTTCTGCTGCAGAGGACAGGGTATTGTATTTGAGTGTAAGTAAGTCACCCAATTTCATCACAGACCACGTGAGACATCAAGTACAGCAGGTTCTGAATCTATTCTTAAATTGCTCTGATCATCTGGTAGGAAACAGCAGAACACTGCATCTTTCTGTGCCAGAATCTACAGGTTTGGTTTTATACCAATAATGTAACAACAGATTCCATTTATCTTCTCTGTTAGAAGTCTTTATAAAGCTTCTCCCCTTTTTTCTCTGCCTGCAGCTTTCCAGTTACATAAAAGGAAGAAAGCACATTAACAAAGAACAGAAGAAGTCGCAGAAATGTAACAAAAGCAAATGTCTTTTCCCAAATAAAAGGAGTTGAAATGGTGTGCAGGGTCATCCATGCTGGCTGACCATCACCCCACCACCCATGCTTGCATTCAGCTTAGCCCCAGCTCTTCCTTCTGAAAGTATAGAGCTGGCCATGCTAAGGGTTTGGAAGAAAGAAAGTCTGCTGGCTTGCTTGGCACTGAGGGGAATCTACCACCTCAGCTGGTCTGCATGTCTGCTTTCAAAGCAGTGTGGTTGCTGAAAGGAGAAACAGAGAGGAACCCTTCTGGTTTCCTTGCTCTGATATTTAGGATGCTGGTTCTCAATTTAAGCATCACCGGCCCAGAAAGATCTGAGCTGCCTGTCAGATCCAGGGTGCAGGCAGAGAAGCCTGAGATGGTGTGGTTTAGGGCTGGTATCTGTATTAAAGCTACACCGGACAGACTAACTTTCTATGTGTTTCTGTCAGGCAAATAGTGTGACTCTAAACTTACCCCAGATTTCAGCTAATAATTTTCTGGGGGGATGAAATTCCTCTCCAGCCAATCACCTAGAAATGGTGAACGGATGAAGTCCCCTGGACGTCTGAAGCAGAACTAACACATCGAGTTCTCAGAACAATTTTCACTGTCATTTAAAATGAGACCTCTTGGTGGGAAGGTTACAGAAGATGTAAACCATACAGTAAACAGGGAAAACAAAGCTCCTATATTTGCCTGTAAGAAAATAATGCATTTGTTGAAGCAACATCTTAATGTCATTTCTGCATGTCATCAGAAAGGAAATGTTATTCCTAAATAATATTCCTAAATTCTTAAATGGTTCCTATACACAGTTTTTTCAGCCTTCCCAGGCTGAGCAGTCAAAATGGATGATGAGCAGCTCTGGTACGTTCACCTCGTACATCCCTGTAAAAATTAGGAACTGCTTTCTGTGTCATTTTTACTGCCTCTGTTTTTCAGTCATAGTTGAAATTATCTGTGTGAATGGGTCCTGCTGAGAACAAGCGACAAGCACCAACCTGGTGATAAACTGTCTTGCTACTGTCGTTTTTGAGGCCAGAAAGTTGATCTAGTAAGCACCTGGGTGCTGTGTGACTTTCCAGCACGTTCAGTATTCTGTGGCATGAGTCTCTTTTCAAGCAAGTTTGTCCAAGGGATTTCTTTGTGAATTACAGTTTGATTCACCCGAAATCAACTCCTGGATCATTTTGGAGCATGCAGCTTTTGCTGGGCTCTGCCTGTACAGGTGTCTGGGCTCTCTGCAGCAGCTCCTTGTGGGGATGCGCTGGCTGACAATGTCTGGGCTGGGATAACAAGGGCAGGATGCTTCCCTAAAGTGACCCACAGTGGCGGATTCCGTGTCCTGGGAGGACTTAGCGAAGCTTAAACCTCCTCCCTTTAAAAATACGACACAGAGCCGGTTCCTGAAGCTGGAAGGCTCTCAAGCAATTGTGTGAAAAGAAACACAGAGAAGATGTACCCAGAGAGCAGCGCTGGCAGAGCTGGGGAGAAACTTGACTGCAAAGGTAAGAGAAGAGCGCGTGCCTCCTCTCGGGCAGTGTCAGGATGCCTTAATCATGTAGGAGGTTTGGATATCCTTCTGGAGGATTCCATGGATATTCCTACAGATATTATTCAGCAATGCAGGAAAAGCCAATAATGGCCAGTTCTGCATATTGCAGTATGATGCTATAGCACAGTAGCAATATTTAATTCACGATAGTTGTGACACTCAGGGGTCAGTGGGTGTGTTGGCGGGGGGATGTTCATAATGCATGCCATACCTTAGAGCTTTATAGAGACTCATGCAGCCACATACGTGCACACATCTGCATGCACATGAACAGGCGCTCCTCTGAACAGCAGCTCTTCAGCAACAGGCACAACTCTTCAAATGGGTCTCGGTCACCCACTTCGGGAACAGTGTGTTTGGGCTGGAGGAGAAGAGAGGGATCTGTAGAAGACAAATAGACCAAAAGCACTATT
The DNA here is from genome assembly GCF_037157495.1 of Lathamus discolor. Lineage (NCBI taxonomy): Eukaryota > Metazoa > Chordata > Aves > Psittaciformes > Psittacidae > Lathamus > Lathamus discolor. The sequence goes on from NC_088887.1 coordinate 35,256,924, forward strand.
TTATTAAGAGAAACAAACTGATGTGTTGCCTTTGGCCTTCTCCCTAGCAAGCACAGGGGTCAAGCACTCCTACATTCCAAAGCGAACATGGCTCGGTGTCTCTGCAGAAATCCTGTTTTGTTGGTGTGTGATCCTGGCTCTGTGGCTTTCCTGCTGCTTGTGGACACCGTTCCCTGGGCAGAGGGAAGGCAGAGAGCTGGTTGCACTGCTGACAGGGGAGACAGATGGCAAATGGCAGGGAGACTGCGCCTCTTGGATGAAATGGGGCAAGGGGAAGAGTGTGGAGCCCCTTCAGCCATGACGGGTGAAGACACAAGCACGTAGTGGTAGAGATAATGATGGAAGAGCAATAGGAGAAACAAACAAAGCAAAGAGAATAAAAGTGCGGGGAAAAGGTGTGGGGCTGGAGAGAAGAGCTGAGCACGCGTTGTGCCCTTTTTAGCAGGGGACTGCTGGGGTTTTATATCTGTATGTTCTTGATCTTCTCAGCTTCTTGTCTGAAAAAACTTTCCTGCCTACAGGAAGCTCTTAGTGACTAAAAGCCAACAGTGTTTTCATCAAGCACTTGGGCAGAAGGAGAGATCCATGGACTGGAAAGCCTTCATATCTAGTGTCCAGGCTGTGTGGAAGTAGCTGAAGGTGGGAGGAAAAGGATTTAAAAAAAACCAAAACTAAACACAGGTGAATCCAGTGAAATCCTTCGAAAGAAGAAGGGAAAATAAAGGAAGAAAGGAGGAAGAGGAGGACGAACGACTAGGAAGGTGGCATGGCTTCAGCTGTGTTGGAGCGTAACGGGAGAGAATCCAGCCACTAACAAAGCCCCTCTGGAAGAAGCTACTCATTAAAACCAGTGGCTGTCATGCTGGGAGCCTTCGGGGATGGCTGTGAGGGTTGTCCCTGGTTGATGGTCCCTGAGCTGCTCTCCTCAGTTTTAAGGCTTTATGCTGTATGTCTGGCCTCAGTGTGGTGACATCAGGTCTTTCCCTGTGCAGGAGCTAGGAAGGGAAGCATATCTTGGGCTTTAATGTCCCCATCTCGAAACCAGTGTCACTGGTCTCAGGGTCCTGGGGCCACCTCTAGGTAAAAAAGGGTGCAGGGGGGGAGGTATGGGCTGAGACCCAGCACTGTGGTGCACACTTGGGCTGTGCAGGGCAGAATCAAATAGAGGATGGAGGAAGGGTAGTGCAAAATATTTCCCCAAAGGAAGAAAAACAAATCGGGTTTTGTGTGAGCCACTCTCTCCCCCCACGAGCCACTTCCATTTCATTTTCTGTAACACTTTAGTGCTGCCCTTTCTCCTGATCATACTATTAACTTCTGATATTTACTGTCTCCTTGGGAAATGGAATAATCTTATTGCATGAAAATCTCAGTTCAATTTTGTTCCTTAGTGGATGTTTCTGGCTTTCAAAGTTGTAAAGGAAAGCTCATGTATGTGACCTGGATGAAGCGTCAGGTTCAGAAAACAGGAGACAAGTAAAAAGAAGAGCTGCAAATGTGTTATTTGGAAGCAGATGCTAATGATTTCTCATCCAGTCTTTGGAGTTTCTTGGGTCGTGACCTATGAGTTTTAGAAACAGTGATAATTCAGATAGAGTCCGTGCCGTGTGTCTGTGCGGGTACCGCTCCCAGAGGAAAGCATCACTCAACTCAAAGTAGTTTTGGAAACTGCAAGAACAGTTAAAAAGTCCCACATTTCAGGCAGCCGTCAGTATTCTGATGGAGCAGATCAGGGGCTTTCAGTGCTACCGGGGGCTTTTGTCATCCTTTCCTGCAGTGTTGGTGGTTCTGTTCTGGCCTCCCACCCTAAAAGTCAAGATTCTTTAATCTCTTTTACTGAGAAAATGTGCTTCTGCCTGTTAATGGAAACAGCACTGAATGATCTGTGCAAACAGAACAAATAGGAGAAACTACATGCATTATAGGAAAATGTTATATATTTGAGATATCAAGCTACTTATGAAGATCGACATTTTAAAAGGCATGTTAGGCCAATTTGGACAGAGCCTTGAGCAACCTGGTCTAGTGGAAGGTGTCCCTGCCCATTGCAGGGGCGTTGGAACCAGATAATCTTTAAAGTCCCTTCCAACTCAAACCATTCTATGATTCTATGTTAAAATAAAAGGTCTGAATTTAATATTCTGCAAAGAACTGTGCAAAGTCCTTTTATTCTCATCCCCCGAGACTTTGCAGGTCTAGCTCCCATTTTTATGGCATGCAGGTGTGATGCAGTTGAAGTACAATTTCCCACCCAGGGTACAAGATTTGCCAAAGCACCTGGCTTGCTAAAAAGCAGCCCTGAGTAGTGAACCGTTTCACAGCCATTCCTGCTGATGTGACGGTGGCTGGGTGTCCTAAGGAGAGGGTGATCGTCATCATGCAGACAAGGAGGCACCCAGGGATGAGTCACGGATGCAGCAATGATTGACTCCTGCTCTGCCCTTGTCAGGTCTTGAGCCCAGACTCAAAAGTGCACAGCCAGCCCGGTTCCCCAGGCCCCACATCTCGTGAACGTGTGAAATACATTAGACCAGGCTGGCACCGGTACTAACAACCCTTCGTTAATCTTTGGGTTGCCAAGACTTTAGGGTGTCTGAAGTCTGCTTGTCAGAAAGATGGAAATAGCTGGTTTACAGTGAGTCACTGAACAGCTCTGAGCTGCTCAGATGGCAGTCTCCCAAAACAGGCATCTGAAGTAACTTCACTTTTCTGCACCACATAAAATGCCAGGGAGTTTTCTTCAAGTTGAGCCATATATCGCTTCCCTCCCCTTGGGAGCATAGGCTACAGCCCCCGCTCAGGCTTTCTTGCCAAGAACATGAGACAGCCTTGTCCAGCAAAGGGAATTGACTTTTCCACTTCTTGGCTACCATCGCTCTGAATGATCGAGCAGGTGACTCCAGACGCAGTTAATTTCATTTATTTTTTTCTCATCAGCTCTTGAAAGTTCCAGTTGGGTCTGCTAATTTCTTCCATAACCTTATGAAAACACAGCTTTCATAGCTGGGCTTTCCCAGAAGCTCTATAGCAGGGATGCAGCATGCTGACTGCCTGGGTCGTTAGCAGCTAGTTAGGGTCTCTGTATGCAGGTATGGGTTGCATGCCTAATATCATACACAGCAATGCCTAGGGCAGGACTGTAAGGCACTCGGGTACTCCTGGCTCTATGTTGATACTTTAAATGAAGGCTTTGGAACAGACAGCTGGATTGCAGTGATGGGAGGGGAGTGAGAAGCTAAGGGAAGAGGTGGAAAATGGAAAGCAGAGAGGGAAGGGAGCCTGAGAATCAAGCAGAGAGGTTGCAACAGAAGAGAGTGCAGCCAAGGCTCCCTGTAGGCAGCTGGCAGCACACCGTGGCTTGGGGCATGGCAATGCCTGAGGTCTTGCTCATTCCTGGCAGGGAGAAGGGGTGCCCTGGGCAGGTGATGCAAAGGGCTCTTATCAAAATCAGGACATAGGGTTCTCTGTGCCAGTGCATTGCAGGGCCTGTGCCAAAACCCTGATGCGAGCGCTGCGATGAAAAGAAATGCTTGTGGAGGCTGAGCTTCCTCCATACCCAGCAGGGAAAGGCAATGGGTTAGCACCACAGGGAGACCTTCAGGGAATCAGCCTGGGGACCTGCCAGGTATTGCAAGTGCTTTAGAAAACAGATTGCTAAAAAAAATAATGCTAACATAGAGCTAGAGAGAGAAGTTTTTTTTCTCAATAGACAGAAGAAGAAAGTCAAGAAATAGCAGATGCTGTCATGGACACGTGTTTCACAAAGTGGAAGAATGGCCCATGGCTTAAGACTGCTCTCCTGTTCCAAGTGAGCACAGCACACATGGGCAGGTATTTGTGAGTTAACACAGCTTGCTATTTTTACTTTCCCAAGATCTGAGCCTATTAACTGGTGAGTGCTGAGACAGAAGCAAGAACTACATTGAACAACAATTGTAAACTGAATAAAAGCAGCATTATCACCAAGGTGGCCAGCATTGCTGGCTTAAAGAGCAAGGCTCGCTCCCAAACGAGTAATGTTGCGTCTCCAGCCCACAGGGCTCTGCTTCTGCACCCTGGTGCCCTGGACCAGCCACGTCAGGAGATGCAGCAGCTCCCTTCCAGCCCACGTTCCTGGGGGTTTGCCATGGAAACCAGGATGTGGGCAATTACGACTGCACTGCATAGATTGACGACTGGGTGAGCAACAGACCCAGAAAGGGGGCTGGAACCAAGAGCAAAGTGGAGAGCTGTGTTGCTGCATGGTGAAGGGCCAAACACAGGCTTTCAGAGTCTGTGTACACAAATCATATAAAGGTGCCAGTATTAATAATCAGTTATTCTGTAATTAGCATTAAATATGATCATTTCCAGGGCTGGTCCTCTGGAAACCTGGCAGTATATAAAAGAAACGTGCAAATGAGTGAGTTAAAATTTCCATATACTGCAAGCTCTGTGCTTTCCATAGGCCTATGGAAAGGAGCTGGACTGAAAAGGTCAGTCATACTCTTCAATGGGCACGATGGAGGAGCTTATGCTGGCATAGCCATTGGTTTACCTGTTAAGAGCATAACCACCATGAAAAATTAATTCCTCATAGACTCGACCCTGATTTATGGGTTTGTGGGGCAGGAAAGTGTAGAAGCGAGAGTGGTGAAACACCAAAGGTGGTGTAAGGAAGGAAAGAAGACTGAGCAAAGTAGGGAGGGGAAGAACGAAGGGGAAACCTTCCAGCTCCACAGTCAATGAGGTGTTTCGGCAGGTTTGAGGGAAACATGGAGAGCTAAAGCAATAAGACAAGGCCTGTGGGATCATGGAGACAGATACACACATATAAAGGAGCGGATGTGGAAGAGAAGGGGTTAGTGGGCAGAGACAAGAAACAGCGGAGAGTCTTAGATATGGAGTAGGTAAGGAAAAAAAATTGATTTTTAAAGATTGTTATTCTTTGCTTTTTCTTCCAGGCAAACTGGTCAAAATACATCACTGTTCTGAAAATACTCGGCTTGAGTTATGCTCCAGCTGCCCATCACCTCCGCAGGTCAGGCTGTACCTTCCCAGTCCCAGTGGCCCAGGAGCATCTCCATATACAACCTTAGGCCCAAATTAGCCCCCTAATGGCACTCAGGTATTTTCTGTGCTTTGCACAGCCCTGACCACAACACCTCTCTGTCCCTGCCCTTCAGGTCGGGGGGAGCCATTTGGGGTTGAGTCCAGCCCCACAAGCTCACTCTCCCTTTAAGCAGGGTTTGCAGCAAGGGGGGATCTTAACCTGTGTAAAGACAGCTTGGACATTTGTGCCTCCAAGGCAGTGAGTCCAAGTGCAAACCATGTGTGATCTGAATATCCTCCACTTACACCTTGGAAACCCTGATAAAGCTGCCTCTGAACCACATATGTGGAGCAGACGCCAGGACTAGGAGACAGAGGCACCTCTTTTACTCCTTGGGAGCACTTGCTGGAGTAAGCGACATCTGGCCGGGGCACAGCCAGGTCAGCGGGCCAAAGGCTTGAGCCCCACAGCTCTCCTAAAGGCACATCTACTTTTAAGTGCCGTGTATACAAAGTAGTGTGTGTTAGCCTCGTTAAACAGTGTAGCAGAAAAGGCAAAGCAGAGCTGTGCAACACTTGATGTGCTGCCTCCAGTCTGGGGGATAACAGCCTGGTGCTGTCCTTAGCAGGACGAAATGCTCCTTTAAGGCAAAATGATGGAGAAACATCAACTGGCGCTGTATTGCCAGGATTTAGCCCAGCTGATGGAATCATAGAGTCATACAGAAGCATAGAATTAACTACTTTAGAAAAGGCCTGTGAGATCATCAAGTCCAGCCTTTACCCCAGGACTGCCAAGTCCACCACTATACTGTGTCACTGAGGCTCTCATCTGCATGGTTTGTGAACACCCCCAGGGATGGTGATTCCACCACTTCCCTGGGCAGCCTGTTCCAATGCCTGAGCACCCTCTCTGTGAAGAAATTGCTCCTAATATCCAGCCTAAACCTCCCCTGGTATAGCCTGAGTGGGAGGTCCTATCACTTGTTACTTGGGAAAAGAGACCAGCCACCTCCTCTCTCCATTGTCCTTTTCAGGTAGTTGTAGAAAGTAGTAAGGTCCTCCCTGAGCCTTCTCTTCTCCAGACTAAACAAGCACAACTGCTGAAGGGCTTGATAAGATAAATAATTCTTCCAAGTAAGTTACGCCCGTATGTAGCACAGCATATAACGAAATAAGGAGATTCAGCTGAAGTTAACCAGCAGTTAACTTTTTTGAGGCAGTGATCACACAGAGCTGCACATCCTCTTGATGCATGCCATCTTTCAGGCATTGGCCTGAACTGTGCTTCGGATTGCACTAGGCTTTTGCCATAATTTCTGAAAGCTAATCTTCGTAGATTCACTTCAATGGGAAAAATACAAACAAACTAAATATTAATGTAATTAAGGGGGTGGGGCATGTGGTGTGTGCTGGAGCTTAAGAAACACAGTCAAAAGCATAGGGACAATAGGTATGACAAGGACGATGGAGAGGCAGCAATGGGATCATCATCTGGATGACGTTTTGGAGCCTGTCTTTGCTGGCTGGAGAAGCCAGTCAGTTTTTAAATGAGAAATCAAAAGGTGGGTGCTCACTGCCGTGAGATTCTGATTGTCAATGATGTGCATCAAATCCTGCAATGCACCAGTGACCTTGTCAGACCCCTCTTGGACCAAATGCCCCGTGTGCATCTCGCAGTGTGAGTGCTCTTGCTGCCTCTTTCTAAATGGATGCATTTTTGTTGTCATGGCCATCTTCTTCAGCTGTTTGCTGTGCTTGTCAAGGTCAATCAACTCATTCAGGATTGAACCATTGTACAACAGGGTTAAGGCAATGCTGAGCAGAGCAGGGTGCGAAATGATCGGTCACAGAAGTCCTGACCAATGTACAGAAGCAGTGGAGTTGATGTGGGAGGGCTGTTGCAGTGAAAGAGGCTCTGCCCACCTCGTGATAGTCAAAGGGATAGCATACGGAATAGCCTAGGGAATTAGTCTTCAGGATAGCCTAGGGAGTAGCCTCCAGGACAGCACACAGGATAGACTGTAGCACAGTTCAGGGGGCATCCTAGAGGATAGCTCACAAGATAGCCCATTGAACAGCCCTACTGTGGCAATGGCTCTCTCTCTCCTGGAAGACTTCAAGTGGCTGCTCCAAGCTGGCAGAGGAAGGATGTGAAGCAAAGGCTTGCACCTCCCAGTAGTCACCTTGCTGCTGGCTCTGAGGGCAGTAGGAGTACTGCTGGCTTTGGTCTGAAAGGCCAGCCTGGCTCTGGCTCCTCAACTGGCTCCAGGACCCTCTCAGCCCTGCTGGCTGTTATGAATCCCCTTCACACGGTGGACGAGCCTTGCCTGTGTGTTGCAGCGGACAGCCAAGGCTGCACATCATGCAGTAGCCTGCAGGGCCATGTTGGCCTCCTCTGGGGGTCAGTTGGGTCTCACTCAAGCTGCAGCAAAGGCTTGGGGTGAGAAGGAAAGGCAGCACCAACCCCGCTCCCACGAGCCCAACTCTCCCAGACCGCAGCACAAGAAAGGCTGGGGAATGCTCCAACAGAAGCCCCAGAAAACACCCAGGACTAAGCCTCAGGACGAGCTGTGCATGCTTGCAGCCCGTCAGACAGCCTCTCCCCTGCGAGGGTGGAGGAGCCTCTGCCTCCAAAGCTCTCTCCCCTCCGTGACAGAGTGCCGCCCGCCACCGCCACTGCCTCAGCTCCCCACAGGCGCAGGCACTGCAGCGCAGCACAGACACGCAGCAGATGGCATTTGGCATCTGCTCAGAGAATCGACCGTCGGCTGCTTTGCTCCCTCCTGGTTTTTGGCTGTGCCTTCCCATGAGAGATGCCTTTGCCAGGATACTTCATGTTCCCTTAGACTACAAATTTCTTCTCTCCGGGGGTGGTATGAATGGTGTTGGGCAAGAGCATGGGCTTTACACTTTCTTCGTGATTCTGGGGCTTACAGGGGGAAAAAAGGCTGCTGCTTTTTCTTTCCGTCCTTGTAACGATGACAGGAGGGATGTGGAAATAAAGCTGCTGAGTTTGGGCTGAGATAGTCCATGCCCTGGCTGCAGTGGGTGACTGAAAGGACACTTCCAGCTCAGGGCACAGCTGGGAGCCTGTCGCACCGCTTGCAGGGTCTGGGCAGCTCACCAGAAGGGTCAGCGCTAATTAATAATTGCAGCCCTATTTCAGCATCAAACCGAATGACATCTCTCAGCACCCTGGTGAAGGAGGTTTTCCCTCCCCCATCCCACCCAGGGGATAAGTGCCAGCTGGTTTTGTGTGTAACAGGAGCTGGTCAGCCCCAGGGTCAGAGCTACCATGGGGATGCCCAGCAGCTCTCAGCCCTGAAGCCAAGAGGGGTTGTTGCTATGGGAATCAAGAGGGTACTTGCAGACGGCAGCTGGAGCCTGTGCCTTTCCCTGTTCAAGGCAGCTGGATTTGGAGAGAAGCAAAACTAAAAGGAGGTGACAGAGAGAGACAGAGGCACAGCAAAATTCATGCATGTTAGAGGAGGGACCTTCCCAGAATGAGAGTACAGTGGGATACAGAAGAGCAGGGACACCAAACTGTCAGGCAGCGGTGGCTCGGCTTGCTAGGATAAACCTAATTTCCTCTGTTTGTCACTGGAAAAAAGTCCAGTGAAAACCCAACAGTAGCAAGATGGGATCTGCCTCCTCAACTTACCGGTCGAAGCGTATTTATTTGGATATTGATGGAAGAATTCAAAAGGTACTTTCGCTGTTTTTCACAAAGTAGCGTCTCCGGACGCAGCAGCGGCTGCGGGCTGTGTTTGCTGCACGACCTATTTCTGTTAACGCGAGTTAGATCCGTGCCTGCCTTCAGCGCCGTCCACACGGCATTCAGTGGGCTTCAAATCGCTTTTTAAGGGGAAACGGGGCGGGGGGGTGTGGGGTGGGGGTGAATCTTGAGCGGCTGCTGCTTTGTACACAGATGTTTATTTAGAGGGGAAGGGGAGGCTGGCAGCAGGGGAGGGCTGGGCGCTGCCAGCTCTCACTGGAGGTCCGTGGTTCAGCAGCCGTGCAGGAGCATTGCGACGCGTTTACAAAGTTCTTTGCCTGTGGAGGGAGAGGTTTTCACCCCAGCAGTGGGAGCGTGGAGCACGGTGTGCGCCGACTTATGTGGAGATTGCTGGGGGGGGGGGGGTTGCGCTGAGCAATGGGCATTTTGGCGTTTTCCTACCATCAAGCTGGACGCAGGCGGGTGCCCGGCTGCTGTGCGATGGGGTCGCCGCCGCCTTTGCACCTTGGTTCGGAAATGATGACAAACCTTCATTAATTAAAACTTTCACTTCCATTAGCCTGCCCTGTTTGCTTAACCACGGTTCACAGCGCAGGGAAAACTGCGGAGAGAAATGTATTCTGGCTAAGAGGGAGAGCTCGCACGCTGTCGAGCTGACAGCCCACTGCTTTTAAACAGAAACAATGCCGCTCCATTTTTGCAAGTCTCTTCTTTCTTCTTTTTGACAGCAATGCTTTGGCCACAAACCAAGTGCCTTTTTTATAATAGAAGGCCACTTGTGAGGCTCAAGAGCAAGTAAACTCTTTGCCTTGCAGAATTCAAATCTCTCTCTCTCATCTTCCTGCTCTAAATTTCTTTTCACCCAGCCTCGCCTTTTGTTTCTCCTTTAAAAAGAAACAGCAAAAATACCCTTTCCCTTCCCTTGCCTTTGCTACGAGAGTGATAGCAGAAATGAGGTAAATGGAGAGCTAATACTCACAGTCCCGTCCCACCATGCACACCTCCGTTGCCTATGGTGCCTTGGAGACCCACCGCAACCGCCAAAGTCGTGTCCTCAGGAACAAGACCTTGGAGAATCCAGATATGCACCAGTTCCCCAGAGCAGGCTGCTCCTCTTCATCCATCTTGGGGCTTAGACATGACAGTGATCCCTCTGCTGCTGCGGGCTCCTCTGTACCAGTGGGCAGGAGTGTGCTGGCTCTCTAGTGCTGGGGCTTAATGAGTTGGTTGCCTGACGGTCCCCTGAAGAAAGGCTTGCACGGAGCTCCCTGGCATCTTTACAGTTCAGTATGAAAATGTTTCAGCATTTTGAAAGGGTGGCGAGTGTTTCCATAGATGTTGGTAAGGCACATTGTCTGTCATCTATGTGGGCTTAAAAAAACCCAGAAAAGCATTTCTAAGAACCAGTCTCTGGAGAGTGCTTTTGACACTAAAAACACAGAAGAGTCACAATCGCATGAGCAAGCAAAGGCAAACTCAGGCGGTATTAAGGGTTTTTTGCTCGATGAATGTTATCTGTTTCTTTTGTCAGATGTGAAATTCCATCTGTGCAATGTTTGGAAGGATTCCTGCAGCAAAAATGCTGTGTAAATGGGGTTCACCCAGGGGTGAGCAGGGCATATCTCGGATTCTCGTGCCTCCTCAGTAACAACATCATTAGAAAGAAATAAAAACAAAAATCCAACCTTAATCTTCCGAGGAATGCAGTATTGGAGCCTTCTTAGAGGGAACTCATTAAATCAATGCTAAGCTACTCGTCAACCCAGTAATGAGGTATGAGCTTCATTATAACAGCACTTGTTGGGTTTGAAAGAGCTCAGGTCCAGCTTGCAATTGTCTTGCTGGCTGTCTCAGAGTTGTACAGTCGAACTGGGCATCCTACAGCACTGCTACCTGTGACGGCAATTATTCATAGGAAATTTTGTGTTTCCATAGCCTCATCTGCAACTTCTACTGGTGTAGCCTCAGGGCGTGCTACTGACTTCAGGAGAAGATGTTTTGCCTCGGCACAGGGGTGAATGAAGGGGCAAACCAGGCTCAGAGAGCCTCATGCTGCTCCCCTGGGAGCCTGAGCTTTGCAGATGAGCACTTGAAAGTGCTCTGCAACAGGAGTGGTGAATTAAGCTAAGTAGGTTTGTGTGCTGGCAGGCCCAGAGGGGCACAGCAGGAAGGGCAGAGGGACATGGCCGTCACTGAAGGAGAGTTTGCAGGGTTGGAACGCTTTCTCAGGAGTCGTTGAAATGAAGGAGGCACCATCAGCAGGGGTTGAACACAGGACCGTGCAAAGGGCAGCATGTCCCACAGGAAGGGCTGAGGTGCATACCTTCAAGGCCAGTGCCATGAACACTCAGGAGTCCAGGAGCCTCCTGTGTGAGGGTGGTGGGAAACTGGGAGCAGCAGGGAGCCCGCCCCGGTGGTGTTGGACATCGCTCTACTATCACGCTGCGAAAGCCTTGCCCTCACCTCCATAACTTCCTTGGCTCCCACCCTTTCCCCTCATCCCATCCTGCCTTTGCCCACAGAGGGCCCCAGTCATTTGTCAGTCTGATAAACTGACTTTTCAGAGGCATGGGCAGGCAGAAAATGGTCTTCACCAAAGCTGGCGGCAGGGACAGGCTCTCCTCCAGTGGGCAGGTGGCTGGGCATGTCCTCATGCTCAAGCACAGACAGCAAGGGCTTTGGGATAGACACGAGATGACCCAGTCCAGCAGACACCAACCGCGGTACCCCCACAGGCACCTGAGCTCAAGGTCTTGGAAGGGGTGGCTTTTGTGTCCACCAAGGGAGGGATTTGTGCTGCTGGTACCTGTGTCCCAGAGAAAGGGAAGGGAATGGGGATCTCCTGTGAGGCGGCCACCTGCGGAACAGGTGGAGGCAGAGGCAAATGCAAAGTAGGAGATGGAGGGGACAGCCTTGCTGAGGCTGCGGGAGAGGGAAGATCAAAGGTTTCGTGGTGCTACAGAAGTATGCCAAACCGGGGCTCTGCGCAAACCGGCTTCAAAGAGGTCACTTGTTTCAGAGCTGATTGAAAAATGAAATTGCAGCACAATGTGCTTCCTATCCAGTGCCTATGTAAAGAGGATGCACACCTGGGGGAAGCACGCGGCCGTGTTTCACATAGGATACAGTGAACCTGCAGTACCACTGAGGACAAGGATTCCTCCTTGTTCCTGGAATGCCACTAGATGGGGTCAAGCACCCGAACCCCCAGCCTGACAGCAAAGAAGTGAAGTTTGCTCTGGCAAACTTGAGCCGGATCTGGAGTCTTTATTTTCCTTCATGGTGTTATTAACCCTTTGGCTGTGTTTTTAAGAAAAATTCCTATTGAGTATGTTTCAAATTAAAAATCCACCAGCAAGAAAATATTCCCCAGCTCATGCCCAGCTTTTTTCCATGAGGAAACTACTGGCAAACGTTTTCCTTTGACCTTTGAGATTTAAATGGTAGCAAAGCTGAACCAGCCAGTGGCCTTATTCCCTGATGGGTGGCTTCATAGCTCTCATTTTCAAATGTCATAGGGCAGTGGCTTTGCTGACAGAGTTGTAAGGAGTTCCTCTGAGAAGAATGTTTAATTTGAGAGGATTTCTGCTTCCAGTGTCTTAATCAACATCATATTCGTAACAGGGATGGGAAGTCAGAGGGGCGCAGAGCCTGAACTAACTGGAAAAAAGAAAAGGACCACTGCCTTTGTCAAGGATTCCATGAAATCACCCAGGGTGGTATTTGCTTCCTCTTCAGAAAGCAAGTGAAGAATTTTGGAGTCATTTTGCTGGTTTACTGAGTCATTCGGGATGCCAAACAGAGAAATTACTTCTTTTTCTCTCAAGGAAATGTATTGGGTTCAACTTTTCTGAGTGTCTGCTGTACTGACCCGTGGAGCAGGACCCTGTCCCTTCTACAGCCATTGCTCCTCTTGGTCTGAGGTCCACAATGAACAGAACAGTGCCAAGACTGGGTTTTGGTGCTGTGGTTATTGCATTGAAATGTCAGCGCACAGGAATCGTTCCTGTCATGTGAGCTTTTCTTTTTAATTAGAACAGCGACTGTGGTGTAAATGCTCAGGCTGTAGCAAACCCAACAGATTTTTCCGAAGCTCACCGTGCTATTTTTAACACGCCAAACTGGATTCAGGGTAAAAACAAAACACAGCATAAAAATAATGGCGTGGCGATCAGTTCGAGGCATGAACGTATTTTTGGGTGCCGGTGATTGTCTCGGTGCAGCAGGGCAAGCATGCTCTGCAATGCCCATAGACCTCATTCCCTGTCCGTTTGGACTGGGGATTTAGAGCAACCCGTTTCCAGGTGCCGACCACCAGAGCGGTGCGCAGTCGGGACACAGACACCTCCGGGGGTCGCTCTTCCTGGCTGGTGTTCCCAGGTTCTCCCTATGCATGGACAAGCCAACGAGGCACAAGCCCAATGAAGCATGTTTTTGTGGGATCAAGGCCATTTTCTTAGTGCTGGCAGATGTCTGTGAGTGAGGGAGTGTGCAGTGTAGCGCAGCCTAAGTCTGGCCAGTGATTTTGGCTAACCTTGGCTCTCCGATTTCAGCTGGCCCCAGTGAATTCAAGGCTGCTGCTAGATGTTCCTGTTGTAAAGCAGCATGAAATGAACAGCAGGTTCCTGAAACTCCACCACATTACAGCACATAAACACTTTAAAAAAGTAAAAAAGGCTTAAAACCATGCTTTTAAAAAAGTGAAAGAAAATGTCGGACTTGAGGCTTCTCCCTCCCCTACTCCCCCTTATCTTTCCTCTCCAGCAAGGGATCCTCAGGACATTTAGGGAGCCAAACCATAATCCCAGAACATCTCCGTAATTCCAGCGTAGCTCTACAGTTATTCTGTACTCATCACCCAGAAAGGCTTGTTTATTGCCATTTATCTTTCTGAAGTCACACACAGTCTATTACAGTTATTACAGTGCATGTTCACGTTACCCAGGACAATGTGTAAGTTTAACACTGTTGTACTAGAATTACCTATGGATTCAGATGAGCCAACTGTAACAATTTATGCTACTCATATGCATCTCTTCTGATTTAGTACAGACAAGACAAAACCATTTTGTTTCTAGCACCTTTCTAGTGAACTACAGCTGCAAATCCACCTTTCTCTGGCATCTCACCATACCTGCTTTTTGTTACTCTATTAACTAACATTATGCTTCTAACAGTCCTATATTATCAATCATGTTGTGATTAATTGTGCGGGTAGTTCTGAAACAAGCAGCCTAGCTTCACTTACCTTTAGTGAGGACATGTGGTGCAAAAGAATCCTTATTATCCAGTTTACGGGATATTTCAAGGTTAATGCATTAATGCGCTATGGGTTACTTGCACTTAGTACTCCATTAACAACAATCCTGTGCCCTTTTTATATTAAGAAAAGCCCCAGAATAGACATTTGTATTGTTTGTCAGAGGCTGAGATGCTTTTATATCTGCTGCAGAAAATAAGAAACTTACAGCTCAGACTCTCTGAGTTCTTACTGCTTCCTGGTTGTATTCCGCCATTAACCATTAGTACTGAAAGACTGAATATTAGCAGTTATGTCCCTCAGTACAGTCAGTAGGTTGCACAAGGCTCTCTTTCATGTAACCTCATTTCTTCTATGAGCCCAAATGACTTTAAAAAGAAATGAGATCTTTCCTTGCTCAGTGAAAGAGCTATCCTCTGTCATGCTGTCCCTCTCAATGGATGTGCAAGTGACCCTGGGGGTCACATTTATGACTGTATCACAGACATTTTCTCTTTCCTGAAAAAAGAAAAGTCTGTTTTCACATAGCATTCTGTTCAAGTACGTTATAATGATGGGAATTGTGACTTATGCCTCAGGATCCTAATATGTCAGCTCTGTTTGGTGGCTCCTGTTTCTTATTTTACAGTAATGTACGCAGTTAGGAAACCAGCTGGATTCACCTCACTTAACCATTAACTGTAGCCATCTGAAAATTAATGATGACTCTTCCATGCTAGTCGCGCAGGCTCCCCTGTAGACACTGGGGAGGCGGGTGGTATCTCTAGAAGATGATTCATTCCATCTTTAACTGGTTTTCAGAGACACGTGGGCTGATTTGCCCTTTGGAAGTTGTCCCCTTTCTCTGCTGGCAAGAGGGAGTCTAGCAAAGCGACATGCATGAGGTGCCGAATTGCTAGATGGTTAACGTTATGTCAGGCAAATCACAGCAGTGCATTTCACTTAGGTGTCCTGTTGAAATGAATGTTATCAAGCCACGTCACTGCCCAAAGGTAAGTGTGAATCAGCAGGGCTGCAGAGCACCAGCTGTTGGAAGTAAAACATCTACCACACGCTTCATCCTATGACAGAAATGGTGTTTGAAGAACTCAGCGGAGCTTTCATTTTTGATCAGGCTTTCAGCTGAGGGATCTCATTTCTTCCCCACACATGCACATGAACACGCATGTTTACTTTCTGTTCTTCTCTTAAAGAAGTTCCTATTTCATCAAACAGATGGCACATCTGGTGTAGTATTTTTAATACCCCCTAATATTTGCAGCTTAGATAAATGGAGTGGTTTTCTGAGTATCACCTGTTTATTAGGGCAAGAAATAAAAAATAGAGAGTTTGGATATAGTTGGTCTCATGCTATGCTTGTATCTGAATTCAAAGAATGAGAAACCTGGAAGATGGTTAGGTATGGGATTTCAGGTAAGGCTTCTGCTGGATATTTGGAACTATGGTAAGTCCTTTACTGCTGTTTTCTGAGGAAGGCCCATTTGCTTACATGTTTAGAAATATTAATTCCTTCCAGTGATATCTGCAGAGCGGTATCTAAAAGTTCTGGATCCTGCTTCATTTTGATATGGACAGCAAAGACCACTGGAGAGATAGGGAAAATCACAGTGAGAAATTTCACATCAGCTTTCTGCCTTAGCAACTCAGAAATCCTCCCTGAAAGCTGCTCTTACGGAAGCAGCAACAATGTCCACAGTCCATGCAAGACACGCAACTGAGTTCTACCGGGCTCTTTTCTGACACACTCTCCTCCAACCTCACTAGTGAAAGATGATCATTTTAAATTGTTTAACCTCCACAGTTTCAGCCCTGACTTTGAACGTTGCTCGCTGTGCTGAAGGAAGGGTATCACCAAGTGCTAGAAGTCAAACACAGCAGTCTGAGACCTGAAAAAGGAGGTAGGACTGGAAACTGAGGGAATACTGGCTTTGGAAATAGTTCTGCATTATTTATGTAGGAATTTTACTGGAGTTAAAAAAACCAAAAACCAAACACAAGTTAAATTCTTGGAGGAAAACCCAATTATCAACGTCAGATCAGAACAGGGTAACATTTTGGACAGGGTTTGCAGTTTACAGAGAGGATTAGCTGTTCTGAGGATCAAATACAGAACAGAAATTGGATTTGTAAGCTGTGATTTTACCCTGAAAGCAAAATAGAATGTGATTAATTGTAAACTGGTATGTTGCAGAGTATACGCACAATGGTCCCTTAGTAATATCTCCATCACAGTTCTTAATATTGAACTGCTCCTCTGAGTGGGAAACTCAGAGAGAGTACCAGGGCTCTTAATCCTTACTCTTTCTGAGAGGGGTTTTAAAATCCTTGTCCTAGACCAGAGGTGGATACTATGGATTAAGAGACAATGGCCCCTTCTTTCAGAGGAAGATGTTTCAAAAACTGCAGAACTGTATTCAGGGAAGAAACCAGTCCCACAGAAGGGACCTTCGGGCCGGGAACCAGGCATCCCCATCGAGTCACGCTGTCCTCCTTCGCAGCCAATGCATGCATGCTTCATCAAAATATTATTTCCACTCCAAAAAGCCTCAGTTATTATTCATTCTGCTTTTCCCCTCCTTTGCTTCACATTACTGTCGAAAGCAGACAGACAGCATTCCCCGCTTAAATCAAATGTCTGTTTCTTGGTCTTGATGGAGACTCATTGAGATAATCAAGATAAGCATTCAGAGAAGATGAGTTTTCCTGCCATTTTTTTTCTCCACATGGTAGAAGTTTTGCTAAAAGCAGCAGGGCAGAAATATGAAGTAACGTTAACTCTCAAATAGAGGAAACAAATTGTTTGCAGATGCTGCCTCAGTTTTGAAGAATACATTCTTTTCCTTCTGGCACAAACCCAAGAGAAATGCAATTAACAGGGTTTATATGTGGCTGGTTTTCTTCATGGCATTTAGTCATTAATCTGCAAGCTGAAGCAGAGGCCTCTGTTTCTCTTTCCCATGCAGCGTGTCACTACTGTGACTCTGTTTACACATCATTTTGGCTCTGTCATTGCCTTCAGAAACGATGCTGGCAACTCAGTGTCTTTTGTTGACGAGTCTTGCAGGAGACTCTTGTACCAGCAGGCAATACTAGAGTCCCTTTGTCCACTCTTTCTTGCAGGAGGTGTCAGGAGCTGCATGCCTGGCTTTTTCCGGCTGTATTGACTTGCATGACTAGGTACTTTTTTGACATGTATTTTAGGCACACACACCTGTCTGCGTATGATCCTAGCCCACTACCACAGCTGTAGAAACTGCTGTGGTCTCCTGTATGTGGCCCCTGTTGTATTTGGCCTCTGTTATGCTCCATAGCAAGGGCTCAGTCCTGTCCTAAGCGGTGGCATCTTCCAGCGCCAGGCATTAATGCAGGGAGTGAGATGCTATGGGACACGTCACAGCAGCGGATTGCCACCCAGGCATAGGAACAGGGACCTAAGGAAGATGATGACTGTGGGTCAGTGACATTTGAGACAGGTTTGAAGGCAGATGAAGTCCCTCAGTGCTGACTGTGGGTCTGGATCAGAGCCACAAACAGCACCAGAAAAGTGTCATCATGGAGACCCAGGCTGAACAGCAATGGCTTCAGGACATCTGCCCAAGAAGGACATCTTCACAGGGTGGGATAAGATGGTCAGTTATGCAGCTAGTGTCTACAGGGCTCTCCACAGTCAGAGCTGCAGGTCAACCATCTTCCCTGGTCATGGGAGAAACCATGTGTCCCAGATGATGGAAGTATGGCTGCAAGCCAAATTGTCACTCTACCGCCTTCATGCTGTTAATGTCCCTGCAATGATAATGGACTTCGGCAAATAGGATTCCTATACTGTGCTGGTCCCATCAATAGTATGCAATACCACCTTCCTGTCTCTCCAAAATACATTCCAACCATATTCCATCAGCACAACTGACATCAACCGTATTGGGAACATAAACCTGCGGACAGGAACAGGAACAATTGCATAATTGGCCGCATCTGGAATATTGCGTCCAGTTCTGGGCCCCTCTGTTCAAGAAGGACAGGGAATTGCTTGAAGGAGTCCAGCGCAGAGCCACAAAGATGATTAAGGGAGTGGAACATCTCCCTTATGAGGAGAGGCTGAGGGAGCTGGGTCTCTTTAGCTTGGAGAAGAGGAGACTGAGGGGTGACCTCATCAGTGTTTACAAATATGTGAAGGGTAGGTGTCAGGATGATGGAGCTAGGCTTTTTTCAGTGATATCCAGTGATAGGACAAGGGGCAATGGGTGTAAACTGGAGCATAGGAAGTTCCACGTTAACATCAGGAAGAACTTCTTTACTGTAAGAGTGACAGAGCACTGGAACAGGTTGCCCAGGGGGGTTGTGGAGTCTCCTACACTGGAAATATTCAAGGCCCGCCTGGACAAGTTCCTGTGTGATGTACTGTAGGTTACCCTGCTCTTGCAGGGGGGTTGGACTAGATGATCCTTTGAGGTCCCTTCCAACCCTTGGGATTCTGTGATTCTGTGATTCTGTGATAGTGGGAAATGTGTGAGGCTGGCTCCTTTGTTTCAGAACAGGAGGGAGTTTGTCAGAAAAGCTCAGCAGGCTGAAATAGGAGTAAACTTTAGTAGCACTCTTTTACTATTTTAGTAGCACTCTTTGATTAAAAAAACCCAATCAACCAACCAAAAAATCTCAAAAACCTCAAGCAGCTGAGGACAACCATCCTGAGATGAGTAGTATCAAAGTGCAGTGGGTAATTCACAAGTCCTACTTTTAGCAAACTTAAGTAAAAATGCTAAGTATGGGAAACTAAAAAGCATGTACAGAGATAGCTCACAATATAGGATATACGTGTTTTGCTTCCCACACTTTCGCTAGGACATGGTGTAAAAAAAGCATTGAAATCCATCCTCAATGCACTGAAAGCTCCTGCTGCTTTCTATGAGTCAGGCCGGCTTTCTTACCTTTGATGTTTTCTGATATTTTTTTTCTTTTAATCTTTTCCTCTCTTATCTGTCCTGGTCAATAATCATTGATTTCCAGAACAAGAAACCTCAATACCTCAAATAGCACTCCTGGCACATCGGAAGCCTTTAACCTCTGTTCAGCCGCAATTAACATCATCTGCTTGGTTACTGCATGTACCAGTCGTTGTATCCTCCAATACCCTGTCAGCCAATTTTAGCAGCTATCACTCCAAAAGGATGCTGTAATCTGCTGGAAGTGGGGTTTCAGTCCTATCTGAACTCAACTTGCTATGTTTTATTGCTTTGATTGCTGTTGTATTTAATAACCAACAGTCGATCACTGGGCAAAATAGCCTTTTAAAACACACTTGGGCATTCATCCCACTCAGTTCCCTGGTAGCAGTTACTAACTATAGCAGCAATTAAGTGTCTTGATGTTGTATGAAGTAAAGATATTGCCTGGTATAATGTCATCCAGGTTGGAAAACAGGAGAGATGGGTGTGCATGCATGTACTGGTCACAGTCACCTCTTCAGGTGACCAGTACTATCCTCTTCTCTACCACAAAACCCCTGATGCTTCATGCAACAGGAAGAGTGCTCCTCACTGCCAGTGAAAATTGAGGTCTGAAGCCTTGCTTCAGCATCGTCTTGAGCATCAGTGCATCATACCCCAGGCACAATAGTTGTTGGCCAGATGTTGCGGTGTTGTCCCTACTCTCTTGAAACTTCCAGGTTTGTCATGCCCCAGGCTGTGAGCAGGCATTACCAGCTCATTGCTGGCAGAGCATCCTGCAGGTTCCCCCACTGCTTCCCCATTGCCAGCTGCAGAGGTCTGTGTTGGCTCCATGCGACACCTCCATGTGCGGGATTTCCCCCGGTGTCTGAAAGGCACCTTAGAAACGGCACATGGGAACAGTGTTACTGCAGTGCTATTACAGTTTAGGAATTAAAGCACTTGGAGGCCAAGGCTGCTGGAGCAAGGCTCCAGGCTTAATAAACTCCTGGCACCTACACCTGTCGGAAGACTCTTAATTGGATGATGACATGTTATTTTTCCAGCATAGTCCTCACCAGTCTGAACTGCTTGATCCAGGGTGGGTGACAACATCCCCCACTGCCTGCAGCCCTGGTGCCCACAGCCACTCTCTCTTCCTGGCAGCGTGAGGCAGGGCAGGGCAAACAAACCATTGGAAGGCCATCCTGGGTGGCACATTCCTCATTTGCCAGGTCAGCAGCCTCCAGGCTGATCTGTGAGCATGCACACTGCCCGTGCCGGTGATGGACAGCAGTAGAAACGTGCCTGAGAATGTGGGATGCTATGGGTGGTTGGAAGGAGGTGGAAAATAGTGTTTCCAGCAAGGCACTCACAAGGAGAGGAGACTTTTGGCCTTGATCTCCCTGTGCATCAGACCTCATCTGCGAAAAACCACTTTCTCACTCCTCCTGAGCTTTCATTAGGTGTTCACAAGTCCCTCTAAGGTGCTGCATTCTGAACCCAGAGGGTCGGTGGCTGTTTCTTCTTGGGGTATGCCCCATTAATACCAGCATCCCCCAGACAATTCAGCCCCGCCACTTGCTGTTGTCCTTGGCTTCAAGAAGGTGAGCTGGACTTGACTGTAGTGAGGCTTTTCATTTCCACAGTAGAATCAAAGCCTCCACCATAGTAAATCAAAAGCAGAGAGGCTTTCAGCCCCCCACCCTGGCTGCAGTAAAGCTTCTCAATCAGGGAGCACCATCACATGTATGTCCTGATGGATGCAGGAGTATTGCGGAAATCGTGGCAAGGGATCATGTCATTGAGGGCTGTATCACAATGGGATCATGGGGATGTTGTACTCTTAAACGTGCTGCACGAACAGTCTTCTCTGCATAGGGGCTGCCTGGCATGTGCTGGGCAGGGGGATGTTCTGGGGTAGATGGGTAGATGGTAGATTCAAGGTCCGAGTTCTGACCTAACAGCAGGAATGATACAGCCTGAGAGTCAGCAGGAAATTTGGCATGACCCGGGGGAATATGGGACAAGACTCTGTCAGTTTAAAGCTAGCTTAAGACCGTGTAGCTCAAAAAGCAGTGCCCTTTTGTACCATCCAAGGACCTCCCCAAATCTGGACTGTTTTCTTCCTAAATCTGGGCTCTTACATCCTTAAATTTGCAGTTGTTCTAATCCTGCAGCAATACTGCATTCTGAGAAACCTTTTGCTCTCAGGTCACATATATTACTGCTCTACTTCTGAACAGTGCAATTAGGTCTCCAGAGCTTGCTTGCTTTATCAAAAAAGACACAGGTATTAAACAGGCACAGAGAAATATTCCAGCTCTCAAGTCAAATCGGGTAATTGAAATAGTAGGATAAGCCTTAAAATTAGCCCAGTTCATGCCTGAATAGAGCTCATTTCTCACTGGGAACTAACTGTCCTTTTTTTTTGTCTTCATGTTTTTTTCCTCTGCTGCTGTTTGGTTTGGAAGGTGATCTTTAGTAAATACTGCAATTCCAAAGATATTATGGATCTCTTCTGCATTGCAACAGGGTTACCAAGGTAGGTCTCTCTTCATTTGTGACATTCATTTCACTCTTGTTCTTTTACTGCTGGGCACAATTTAAAGGCAGGCCCCAGATGATTCATTTACCTGCTATTCAGGCTTTCCTCTCATTCCAGTCTACTGGAGGAAGAAATTGAGACAATCCAGAGAGCACCAGCTGGAAAAGCGCATGAAGCCTGGACAAGAACTGAGCCACCTCAGTGCCATCTGCGCCTGGGGAACAGAGTGGAATAGAGTAGAACAGAAGGGATGTGAGCTAAAAAAAGTAAAAGCGAGTGCAGAATCCCCGCTGCGAGTGCACTTGGGTCATAACCTCCCAGTTATAGCTCAGCACTATATTTTTGCCCATATTGAGTGAAATACATCCATATCTTTAGAACCTGTTTTTTAGGGGAAAGGTTTGAGCCAATGAGAAGCATTGCCCCTAGATGATAAACTTTCTGTTTAGATACAGTACAATCTAATCCCAGGCATGGGATAGCCAAGCATGAAGCACCCCAGTAGAATCCTTTTATAGAACTTAAATATCCCCAAATCCGTTGCTCAGGCCAAGTACTTCCTAATTTACGCTGTCCTGCAAAGTCCACACATCACCTGTAGGGTTTGTTTCTCTTACTTTCAACCTAGAAAGCAGCATCTAAGTTAAACCTCTGTGTTGAGGGGGATCCAGGATCAGCTGTAGGTGTGTGTTGTGGTAGGAGATGCCGTTGTGGGAGGCATGGTATAGTACCAGCCGCTTCTGTACCACCTGTCCAGGGTGGTGGTGCAGGGGAAGGGAAGCCCCTTAGTCACATCTAGAAGGAGGCATCTGCTGTCTGCATACAGACCTTGAGCAACACAGGCCGGATGCACAGCAGCATGCAATAAACCATTGTCTTTACCTTTGTACACACAGGTTTACAATACAGAAAAGGCACAGAGTAAAAAAAGCCCTTTAATCATGGGTTTATTGCATGATTCCAGCTCTGGGGATTGAAAGAGAAAATTGTCTATATTGACTCAGAATTTGCATAAGCTGCTCGACAGAGTTAATGCCCTTTGCTGTTTATCCTGGCTATTTCCTCGCATTCGATATTAGAGAAGTTAATGTCTCATTTGCCTGTGATGTCAAATACTTCCACTCCATCACCCAAGAAACTTTGTTCAGCAGTTTTAGTGCTTCATGAGCAGGGTGTTCACTACATACATGGCACTTTGTTTTCATCAAAAGACTTCCAAAGAACTGTGATTTCAACCAAGCTCCTGGAGCCAAAGTAAACCTCCAAAGTTTCCATCTAAGCCTGTGAGATCACACCTAGCATAGTATAAAGAAAAAACAGTAAAAAACCCTCCCTATATTCTGCAAGACATTTGTTTTATTTGTTTTGGTAAGAGAGTAACTAAATAATTTCAAGACATTCATAGCACCGGTAGTCATTTGTATAGTGGGAGTTAATACATAGCTGCCAAGTCAATGTATCACAAAGCATAGCCTTTTAACAGGAATTAATAGTTGATGAGTCAACAGAACACATGAGTTAGCAGGGAGCAAAACCTGCTCTGAGATCAATGATGATCTCACTTAACGTTTTGCCAGAAATGTCTCTGGTAGTTGAAGTGGGTGAAGCATCAAGCCTACCCTGTCTTGTGCTTTGACCCTTTCCGCAGCGAGCTAGAAAGGGTCAGGGACAGTGCCAGGCCAGGAGTGCTGCAGGAGAGAAGATGGTTATGTGCTGTATGCGTAGAATTTCAGACAGCATTTCCAAGTCAAATAAACTTCTTTGAAACATGCTTTACAGGAATACAACAATCTCCCTTTTGACTGCAGACAACTGCATGGTATCCATTGATCCAACAATGCCTGCAAACTCGGAGAGGTAAGCCTTGATGCAGCTTGCTCTTCAAAGCTCGGGTCAACCCAAGGGAAGGGGTGGTGGTTACGCAGCAGGAGGTGAGCAGCTCCCTGGAGGAGAGAGATGACAGTAAGAGTTGAATGTTGGCTTATAACACGAATGCCTGCTGGTTTTGAAGATTTTTGCTTGCTATTAAAGTAGGAGTAACTGTCTGAGGGAAAAATACTGCTTTTAAGTATTTAATGTGGAACATCTGTTCCCATCCCACCCTCTTTGTTGTCAAAGCTTCCAGCTTCTTTGTTCACCCACTCCTTTATTGCTCTGCGAGGACACAACCACGATATTACCTGCAATGTGAATTCACTCTTTGATGAAGTTAGGTCTCCTCCATGCTGGCCTTGGCCCTTCCCACACCCAGATCCCTTTCTGCTTGGCTTCTTGTTGCTTGTTCATCCCAGTACTTTTAAGTTCACTCTTGACTGTTCACAGTTACTCCTTCTGCTGTTATTTACTTCATTGAATATTTCATCATTACTTATCACCGGCATTACTCTAACTGACACCATGTGGCAAGGCCCAAGCAGTTGGGAGGGAGCTACTGCACAGGACAGTGTGTGGACACAGAGCAAAAAGATGATCCCCACCACCAGAGCTTCCTTCTGACCTAAAGAATTTCCTGACATTCTCAGTTCACAAGCTAACAAGGCTTGCCAAAGAGGAGGCATTTTTAGCACGTTCATTGTACGACAGTACAGCACAAGAAAGACCTCTGTCTCTAGTTCAGTGGTAAAATGGAGGGTCGTGTGTTCATAAAAAGTGCCCATTTCATATTTAATCTGACAGGTTTGAAGAGATCTTAGAATATACTCAGGTTCTCAGGGAGTACAGACGTGAAATACAAACTGCTTTCTGGGTGTTGCTAATACCAGCCTCTGACTCTTCCAGGTCTCCATACAAAGTGATACCTGTTGCCACCGGGCAGCTCTCAGGTAAAATGACCCTTTTGAACTGCATATACTAAAGCTGAGTTTGTGAACATTTGCACGTGGGAATTGCATGGCTATGATGCAAGGAGGAAAGATGATGGTGTCGTGGTTGTCACTGCAGCAGAGTAAGAAGTGTTTGATCACAGTGCACTGGAGGAGAGCTAAAAAAAATGCCCCCAGATTTCAACATATCTGAGGGTGAGGTTGGATGGGGGGACTTTCCCAGTGCTTAGC
Source organism: Lathamus discolor (assembly GCF_037157495.1). Taxonomy (NCBI): domain Eukaryota; kingdom Metazoa; phylum Chordata; class Aves; order Psittaciformes; family Psittacidae; genus Lathamus; species Lathamus discolor. The sequence goes on from NC_088887.1 coordinate 35,281,477, forward strand.
TCCAATCTGGCTCAGCACCACTGATGTCCTGGGGGAAGTCTCGCCTGGAAGAGTGGGGTTTTTCAGGCAACAGACAATGCTTGAAAGCCTGTCTTGCAGTGTTTTGTTAAACTTGTTCATCTTTCAGCAAAGCTATGCTGAGAAGCTAAGCACAACATTTGAACCCCCTGGTATTCCCAAATTGCTGACGAGAGACCATAATGTCTGCTCTAGGCATGGTAGCTCTAAGTGTAATAAATATTTAAATACACTTGACAAGATTAAGGAAGGCCTGGATGAAACAACACGTCTGGAACACATTGCCCAGCTCACAGCACAGGCAAGAGTGGCACTCCTACCATTCCTCTTTGCCGATCAGTCTCATACTCAGGCCAGAAGCTCTCAGATGCTGGAATACAGCACTTGGTTGTGGCAATTTCTGTAGAGCATCTGGCTCGCCATCTCTCTCATTTGCGCATCTGCAACATCTCCCACCACCCTCTCTTGCCTGAGCAAGAGCCCTAACCTATACGTTGTAGAGCTATAGGGAGAGGCTGGCCACTGAGGTAGGGGCTGCAGGAGGCAAGGAGACACCAGCTGGGGACACAGTTTGGAGCAGTAAAACTGGAAGACAGGAGAGACAAAAGGCAAGAGGTTAAGATAGATTATCTTGGAAACGCAGAGTGCACAGAAGAAACAAGAGGGAGCCAGAAAGTCTGGGGGCTGGAAAAAGTAGTTTGCAGGAATGGATAAGGCTCTTGCGATAGCAGCAAGGCAGTTTTGCTGGTCTCACCTCCTCTTCTGGCTCAAGCTAATTGCAGGTCCCGTCTCCTCTTCTTGCTTAGGCTCTTGTGTTACTCAAGAGAAAACACAGTGTCTCACAGCACTGTTTTTTTTCAGATGGGGAGGCAGAGGGAACTGAGGCCACTCTCTGAGGCACTCACATCAGCTGCGGCAGGAATGTCTGTAGGAAAAGGGCACAGCAAAGCAGTGTAGGAGGATGAGGGGTGGGCAGAGAAGCAACAATGAGGAGCTTGTACATGCAGAGAGCAAAGGTGAATGGAGAGCAAAAACAACAAAGAAGCTTAGGAAACTGAGAAGAACTTTATCACAGTAAGATTTGTTACAAGTCATAAACAGGTCCCATGTCAGTGATTGCCACTGCTGCCAGAAGGAGGTAGTCAAAGCCAAGAGACACACGTGATTGTGAAGGGAAAAGAAGCTGTCTCCTAAACTATTTCCCGTTGTAACAAAGTCTGCTGGAACAGCATCACTCTTCTGGTCCAGGAGTACGTTATTTGCTTTACAAGATCAGAAAAGATGAGGTCTAACTGGAGCATATCACTCTATGTACTATCTGGCATGGGTAACCAATAGCCATTTGCCCCAACACAGAGAAAGACCAGTGAACAGGGCTGGCGAGGCTCTGCTGGGGAATGCCACTGCGTTATACCAGCTGGGAAGTTGACTGAAGGCCTTTCAAGAATACCTGCCTTTTTTCCCCCTGACATGAAGCTAACCGTATATTTTTGTAAGCCCGTGTATGACTTTTCTCACTCTCCCAGGGCCCTCATTTTTCACTCCAGCTGACAGCACATGGCTCTGCTTTGTGCAGAGCGCAGCTCACTGAGTCAGCAAGGTCTTTCTTTCCTCCCTGCATTTTATAAAATCAGGATTTCCAAAGGTCTAAGCTGAAAAGGGCAAGAAAAATTCTGGCAGTAGGCTGCCAAAGCATAAGACAGACGCTGCTATGGAAAGAGGCGGAAGGTTGAACTGAGTGTGATGGAACTAATGTTCCTTGGTATCTGTTTCTCTTTCACATGGGTTGTCATTAATCTTAAGCATTCCTGACGTTTTGCTGAGAGTGGGAAGAATAAACAGAGTGGGAAATTGTTCCTATTCGTTAAAAGAAAAAACCCAGCTCTGTTCCAGTCTTCCCTTCTTAAACAACTCTGCCTGCATGACTCTGCTTCCCGAAGCAACTTGCTCAAGTACGTGCCAAAAATGGGGTCACCCCAATTTTCACAGCAGTGGGAGGTAATGCACCTCTTTTCAGCAGTCTCTCAGGCAGCTGGAAAAGAATGACGCATGCTTCAGCAGAACAAAGACTGTAAAAGGTGGGACCACAAAATATGATCCTTCGGGAGGAAAATATAAGCAGTGGCTTTTATCCAGCAGAGGAGATATACACCAGAGTCCTGCTGAGAAACTGCTCTTCATTCCCTGGCCATGGTCATGGGAGAGGGTTAGAAAGAAAAAACTTATTATCCCACCGAGCATCCATTGGATGCAGCATCCATTGCCATATCACCACGGGGTCAGCTGTCTGCAAGGCAAAGGCAGGGGCTGCGCTGGCTGGCTCTGGGCCTGCGGGGCCGTTGCATCATGTGCTGTCCTTCCTACCATGGCCTCAGACCAGAAGGCTATGCGAGCAGAGCACCAAGCACCCAATGACAAACCTTTCCTTCTCTCTGGAGCATTTAAACTCCCAAGCTTATTGAACGGGCATCTTCTCCTCCCTAGAAAGGCTCTGGTCTGTGTCCTTGTGGAGGAACAGGCTCAAAACTCACAAACTGATGGCTCTGTGGGGCTGCAATTAGTAGGGTTCAGGCACTCTGAACTGGTGGTGCTGCTGGAGGTGCCAGCTAAATGAACAAATCCTACTAGGAGCACACTCCTGAGAGGTCAAAATGAAGTCTGTTACATTTCTAATAGAGCAGAGAAAGGAGCTGTTGTGAAGCTCAGGATAGCCTGATCCACTGCAGTCCTAAACATGGGGAAACATTCAGAGGGGTTTTCCTACTGCTCTGAAGTCAGGGCAGCAAGCACACAGGTGGCTGAACAAGCCCTTAAACATCTCACCAGAGGTGTGACATGAAAAAGCACACGATGTGCTGAGCTTAGCCCCAGCTCTCTCTGCATCTGTCTCCAGCTTGTTCTGTGGGTCCTTCAACACAAGCATCCTCTCACCCCAGGGGGAAATGGCCGAGGAAACCCAAAGACAACAGTGCCTGGCCGGGATGGAAGCCAGCAAGTGGAGAGAGCTCGCCACCTGCCACTGCTTGCTTGGCAGCCTCTGTGCTGGGGAACCCCGCCAGTATGTGCTGGAGACACTTGGCCATGCTGGAGCTGTAGGCACCATCTTTGCCTCCCACTTCGCTCACCATTCAGTTATTTGCTTTTTCAGCTAATAAGATATCTAGCGCTTGCACTGAGGAAACCCCAGGGTCTCTCCCAAGGGATACTGGCTTATGATGGGACACCTAGCTCCAGCAAGACACTTGCAACTGCCTGCTAGAAGGTCCATGTCTGAACCGTCTTGCCCTGCCTTTCCTACCACTGAGCCCACCAATGACCGAACCAGAGATCTGCAGGGTCCACTTTTTCTCCCAAAGGATTAAGGACACAATATCTTGTGCAAATTGCTATTGGTAAAGTGACAGAAGCTCGTCACTGTGCCTAAATCTTCTTATTCTGGGATCTCTCCTCCTTTTTTAAGCATATTCACGCTTGCAGTTTAGGCAAGAATTAAGAGGCAGAGACTGCGAGAGAAAAATACCCCTCCCACCTGCTGCTCCTAATATGCATCCCACATGGATGCGTGCATCAGGACGGGGCCAATTGCTTCAGGATTACTCACCTGAACAGGGACTTGCATGAGAGAGCACAATTTAGCTTGAGATGTCGAGCAAATTTGGTGCTTGGTATGACGTGGTTCATAGATGCTGGCTGGAGCTTGAATCATGCCCCTTCCTGAGGCTTTTGTACACCTGGATGTTCATTAATTCCCCTGACTGTCCACATCCAAACAAACCACAGAAAGTGAAATACAAACAGGGGCTTGGGCCAGAGGAACAAGCACGCATGAGAAAGAGACCATGTGTCAGGAATCCTCCAGTCTGATAAGGCACGGAAAGGCAGACACTAACGTCCTCCCAGCCTTGCTTGGCCACAGCAGAAAAGATGGGGGGAAACCAGCCCATCTTCACAACCCCACGCACTCTCTGCTGGGAAAGGTGGGAGGATGGAGGTGGTTCCCTGGCTGTGATCCCAGCAGATAAGACAGGAGAGAAAGAGTCACCACCGAGCAGGGTGCATGCCAGTCGGTAATAAGCCATCTGTGTCAGCGCACACGTAACCTGAGCTGCCCCAGTGTGTACCTGGTCCCCATCCGACAGGGAAGGTGGTGCTTGCTGCCAGCCCTCGGGTCTGGCCACAGCTGGAATCGCAGGAAAAGGCGCTGCTGACGTGTTCCCCCATCCCTGCTTTCTGCCCAAACCTGATGGCAAAGGGGCTGCAGGAGGGACAGCGAGGTGGCTCCTTCCTCTGTGATGCCTCAGCCACGCTCCCTGCTGAGCTTGGCAGGCACCAGCAGGCAAGGAGCCGAAGTCCCTGTGCCCGCTGCGAGCATGGGTATGGACTGTGGGAAGCCCTGGGCTGACCCGTGCTCTGCCCGGCATTGCTCTATTGCAGCATCTTCTGAGGGGGGGGGGGGGTTAATATTTGCACTCTGAACCACCCCAAGTATTGGGCAGAAATCTGACTCGCTGAGCACCTGCATCTGCAAACGTTGCCCATTCGTGGTGCCAGTGGCAGATGAGCTGAGAAAAGGGTTGGCGTTGGCTTTTGGGTTGCTGCAGGAAGGAGCTGGTGACCCTCAGCGAGGTGTACAGATTGTAGCTATGTGCAGCAGGGTTTCTTTTTGCAGAGGGAATCGCAGCAAAATGAATGAAGCAATTGAGGGAAAAGGTAGCTCTGCGCCTGGGGTATCAGCCCTCCCCAGAGTTATAAAAAACCCAGAAGACAGGGCGATGAAGGGAGCAAAAGGACACCTAGCCCTCCCATTTAACAAAGGACTGGAGAAGCAAGACCAAATGATGCTGGAGCAATATCTCATTTTCTTCAGAATCAGGGTTTAGCGGAGGTCTCCCCCTTGAAAAGGAATAGGGCAGAGAAATAGATCTTTGTCTCTTTAAGATGAGATGAACTGCCACTCTTAGTCATATATCTTTACTGCACCCTAGGGTTATAAAAACATACATCTTCATTTGGAAAGTCTTTTATTACATCTATAAACATCAGATTGCAGCTGCCTGTTCCCTGGATGAGAATGTCCTAGTGCTCCCAGTGAGTTTTGACAGGGGGAGGGAGTGAAAGTAAGAGAGGTTTTTTTACCGGAACGGTGTTTATAGGGAACTTGTCAGTCTCTGGCGTGCTGCAGCCACTGTCAGAGAGCGGAGCAGCATCGAAGTGAGAGGACACGGGTTTCTGTGCTCGTTTTCACTGTTGGACTCAGGTACCACCCCAGGTGCTGCATACGGTAAGCTTTCCTCCTGTCTTAAATAGGACACAGCGTTTGCTTTGTTACAGCACATGGGTTTTGTGAGAAAACTGAAAACAGGTCTCTGTGAAAAGAACTGATCCCTTAATTTGCTTTGCTGACCGCTCCGCTGGGAGCTGGATCTCAGCGAAAGGATGGAAACAAGAGAGAGAATTAGATCAGAGACTTTCAGAGCACAGAGTGCTTGCTCCAGTTTAGAGATACAGGGATAACAGACAAATTGTTTTGACCAGCAAAGTGAATGCTCTTGACGAGTATTTCTGACATCTCTGATGCCTGAGGAGCTGCGAATCCTTTCAACAGGTACCAAGAGCTATTATTTAGAAATAGGTTATAAATGCTGGGTTGCATTTCTTTCTGATGTGTTTTGCCTGGGTTTGCACTCATGAGACATTGTACCCCCTCACACAAGTGCAAAAAGAAATTCCATCAGGGTATTTCTACCTAGGATGTATAAAAGTATTGCTACGTAGGGTATATTCTGTAATCTGCAGTGTGCATATGACAGCATGCAATGTTTCTGCTCCTTAAGCATGAGAAACCAGGAGTACATCCACATTGCAGGCGTGAGAACAACTGCAGCATAGTGCAGTTTGAACTAGTTTGTGGGGGAAAGTGGGAGCAATCTTTACACAGCAGCTCACAGCTCTGCAATGGTAATCTACGCTGTCCCTTGTCCACAGGGTGAATACAGTGTGGACAGACTGAGATGGGAAACTTTGCAGTTATACTTTTTCTTTGTTCCTGAAATGTACTGTCCCTCGAAATCTAGGGTCTTTCTTTAAGGACTGGTTTGCTTTTCCCTCTATGAGCAGTTGCAGTTCCATGATGGTCTTGGGAAGGGGCTGGGGCTTCACCAGACTGACTTTCCCAAGCGCTGGAGCAAGGAGCAGGAGGCGGGGAGCTACTGGTGCGAGCACTCCCAGTGCGGCCACTGCCACAGCTGCTCAGGCAGCGAGGGGATCCGGAGAGGATCCCTGCAGCGACACTGTCCAAGTTATGTTCTCAGGGAAAAGGGGTTGGGAAACTTGTGCCCTGCTGTGTCCGTCCCACGAACCAGGAAGGGCGGACCTCGTTCTGCTAGAACAGTCACTTCGGCATCTCACGTCTGCCTGAAGCTTCTGCATAGCAGTGCGATCCTTACGAATTTGCACCAAAAATACCGTGTCCAGGATAATGGCCAAGTGTAAATCTGAAAGGCAAGCTGGCATTTATTGTGTTCACAAGTTGTTGCTTTATTCAGGGGCGCTCTGTTGCTAATGTTGTAGAGGCAGTCTTTGTGAGCCAGTCCTTTCGAAAGCAGATGGTGATTTTGGGTGTCCCAGCTAAGACATGCAAAAAGGGTCTCATTCCTGGAGAGTGCTGCCTTAAAACAAGCCACCCCTCAGAGACCCAGCACCTTCCAAAACACTTCTGATAAACCTTGACTGCAATCCGCAGGCGTAGGAAGGCATGAGATGAGGAATTGTTCCCAACTGCTGTCACTTGTTCAAAGGACCAGAACAACATTTTGGCTAAATGCCTCATTGTCAGAGCTGGAAGCCTGGGGATGCCACTTTGCAGGGGAGTTGAGGATGTCTCCTTTCCTTTGTCATTTTCTGTCATGTTTCCCTCCTATTTTTTCAGAGAAAGAAGAGTTGTTCCAGAATTTATTGGGACAGATTGCGGAGCAGTTCTCCAGGTAAGAAGCTGAACGTTGCTGATTTAAAACATTTTTTCTTTTATCAGCCTGAAGTGAAGTTTTCACAGGAGGCAGAGGGGCATTTAAGATCTCTTTCAAATTCCACTCATCCTGCCAAATTTAGGCCTGGTACACACGTTATTTCCTGCTGTCAGCAATACAGTAGCCTAAACCAAAAGCAGTTCTGGCAATGATCTTTGATCTTAAAAAGAGATCGAGTAATACATATAAATGTTATTACTGTGCTCCTGCCCTTTTAGGAAGCAAAAGAAATCCTTTGTTGAACAGTCAAATCATCTGATCTGTTCCTTTTTCCCTATCTCACTCAAATGTGTCTCTCCTCCGAGAGGATTTCTCAACATCTGTAGAGCTGCTTATTTTATTCCAGCTGGTTTCCATAAGCTGGATCAATCCCACCACAGCTCTGCAAATCCCCAGCATAACTCCGAAGGAGGAGGGCTTCAGAGTGTGCAGAGACCAAAAGGCTGCTGTTTGTTAGGCAAAGCATTATCAATTCAACTTTGGTTCCCTTGGGGGGTACAACAACAAGTCGCTGCTGAAAGCGGGGGTGATGAAGTGTTGCAGAGCCACAGTACATTCCCAGCGCCAGGGCCATGACAAAATCAGTTCTTGTTAATTTTTTTTTTTGGGGGGGGGGGTGGAAAGAAGTATTTTCAGACCAAATTTTAGCATTTCCATGGAGGATTTTCCATTCCTTACAGCAAGCGTGGCCGAAAAGGTCGATCCTCTGAAAAAATATAGGGATTTCTAGCAAAAATCCTTTGTACCTAGGGTAGGTATGGCAATGAATGTATAACATTAATACATGAGGGTTTTCTTTTCAGGGTTTTTAAAATCAATGAGCTGAAAACGGAAGTAGCTAATCACTTGGCAATGCTGGAGAAAAAGGTTGAATGTGAGTGTCCCTTTATTCGTATCACAGTGGGAACTGGTGCCTCAGAAACCCCCTGCCTTGCTGCTCTCATTGTACCCCCTCTCCGCCCCGCTCCTCGCAGCCCCTCCGCTTTCTCCAATGGCTCATAATTTGTTTGGCCTTGGCCCTCAAAGGCTGGAGGCCAGCCTGGGGTGAGATGTGGGGAAGGTGAGAGCCCATGCTGGCACCTACTACGGGATGAGGGCAGGGAGAAATGTCTGGTATTGCAGGCATCCAGAGTGCCTCCTGGCCTCCCCTGTGAGGGGCCGTTCAGCCCTCCACCAAGCTTTGGGACCAGGGATACGTCCTCCCACTACCCCACAACAGAGGGTCTCCAACACCCAATTCCCTGTCTGATACTTCCAAGTCCCCTTGACAAACCCTCACATATCCCCTCCATGCCCCGTATCCCCATCACCTCCCCTGCACCCAGCACTGACCCTCCCATGCCTCTGCATAGGAGTCCCTGCCTCCTTAACATACTTGGGACCTGGTACTCACTGCCGCATCTTGTAATTAATTACAGGGAGTAACACAGCTGCCTTCCTTCTGCTTTAAGTCAGATACTTGCACACATGTATCTGACAAGGTCAAACATGTCTTGCAGAGAGATTTCTCCTTGCAGAATCATGGAATCACAAAATGGTTTGGGTTTGAAGGGTCCTTAAAGCTCATTCAGTTCCAACCTCCTGCTAAAGGCAGGGACACCTTCTACTAGACCAGATTGCTCAAAGCCCTGTCCAACCTGGCCTTGCACACTGCCAGGGATGGGGCAGCAACAACTTCTTTGGGCAACCTGTGCAGTGCCTCACCACTCTCATAATAAGGAATTTCTTCCTAATATCTAAACCTACACTTGTCTCATGGTTCATCTCGTTGTTTTGCGAGGCAGTGATTTCTGGGCTGCAAGCATGGAGGTTTACCCTTCCCTGACAACACTGCCTGCAGAGTACTAGGCAGCATCAATTTCCTCACTTGTTCAATGTGTTACATGTAACACAACAATATGCAGTTATTGTGCACAATCAAGTTTAATTTGTTTGGTCAAAGAGCTCCTTTTCTGGGTTTTGGGACTTCCTCACCCACTCCTCCTGTCATTCAGCATCTGACTTGGTTTTCAGTATATTATTCAGAGCACATGTCACGGAAAAGCAGGGGAGAGGTATGAATAAGAGGTATGGCACTGTCACCGAGCACTGCCTTGACACCAAAGGCCGCATCCTTGCTGGTATGCAGCATTTAAGTCAGGAGCAGGCAGTTTTCCCTGTTACTACAGCTGCAGAAAGCACTTTTCTCACTAGAGATGGCTGGGAAATAAAAGGGTTCTGGTTTGTGGAAGAAGTTGTTTTCTTGAAACTTCCCCTGACCAGAAGCTACCTTGACCCTGCAGCTGCTCAGTGAGACTGATGCCTTTGTCAGCAGGGAGAGGGAAGTATGTCCTTATTCAAAGAGCAGCTGCAGGGGAACCTCTTCCTGAGGCCACCCTCACTGTAGGCTCCAGTGGGGTGGGAGCCCTACCTGCAGTATGCCTACCACAGCACAGACCTCTGCAAGATTGGGTTGTAATTCCTCCCTGTCTGCACGGCTGCTGGTTTTCCTAAAGCTCCACTGATGTATTCTTTTGTCCAAAAGAAAAAAAAATAAATACAGGAAAAAATGAGAGAAATTAGCTCAGTCACTGCATTTTCTGTGAAACTTCCGACCAACTCCTGTCCTTAGGGCTAAGTGCCATGGACTAAGGCAAATGAGGCAAGCGTTCCTGCGGGACTTCCTATCCCCCAGGCAAGCAACTATCCCAGCCGCTGTCCCCGCTGTGATCCCTGGCTGCACCCTGCACGCAGGCTGCCTTTCAGCGTCGGCAGCCAGCAGCAGTGGAGGGAGATAACAGAGATCTCTGCACGTTGCTGCCGGCGGGGAGGAGCTGTGTGCTTGCACTCCCCAGCACTTCACTGCTGTTGAGGGAACGCAGCCTACCCAGCACTGCGGTGCCATGCAAGTGAACTGAATGCTCTGGTCCCCAGACAAGGCTTCTGACTGTAAGTGGGTCTCTCCACTGATGGAAATAGCAGCTGATGGAGCAATCTGCTGCCATTCTGCCTGAGCGCTTCGCGATCCTATCTCCGGCAGCCTCAGCCTGTGGGAAGGAGCTCCCTGGGTTGCCTGCCTACAAGTGCACCCATCTGCTCGAAATTGGACTTCCAGGATCTGTGGCAGAGCCAGATCTGCAACATTTTGAAATAATTCCAGGCTTTCCTGCTTAAAAAGCAAAACTGCGAGAGAAAGGGAGTGTCCAACCTCCCTGCTTGAGCTGGGCTCCCAGAGGTTGCTCTAAGAGCCATGTTCCAGTGCTGGATTCAGCCCAAGGATTTCTTTAGACAGCACAGGGTTTTTTCGGAGGTATTTCTTGCTGCAGAATAATATAATGGGCCCTTAATCAGCGCACATGACAAGGCCATTCATCATTTGTGAGCCAAATGTGAGAAGAATTGTGCTTTTGTTTTGCCTTTTCTCCTGCCTCCTTCGGAGAACCCTTTTCTACCACTTTCACATGTGATCTCCAGGATTTCTTCCCCAGAGGGGATGTGTGTGTGGGGATAAGTGCTCCTGACAAAGCTACATCTGCACCTCACATAAAATGTTCTCGGCTTCCTTCCCATTACTGTCTAGAGACCATATCACAGAGACATGTTTTCAAGGAGCCGAATCTTTTAACTGATTTTTAAATCCCATCTAAAGCTTGTGACTTCCCCTTGGAAAACGCTTGCACACAGGGCAAGCACTAAGAATGCTTTGCACAGTGTTTGCGCAGCAGCCCACACATGAATAAGGAAGCTGGCAAAAGCCCTTGACAATTTGTAAGCATCTCACATCTACCTTAAGAAAATAGTTATGTAAATTCTCTTCTCCCCCTGGAGAGGGTTTGGAAGAAAACTGAAGAGATGCAACACGAAAAAATGCTCAGGGCTGCCGTTTTGCACCACAGCCCCTCTTCCTTCTGCAGCTGCCTGCCCCACTACCCTCAGTCTGATAACTTTGCTTTGCTCCCACTGCTTCAAATGAGCACCAGCCTGGCATATGGGCTATCCATGAACTTCTCCCAGCTTAATGCACCGGGATGGTACATAGCAGCCCAATACTGCAGGTCAGCTGCGGCCGACCATCAGCATTTGAACAGAGCACCCAAAAAAGTGCAGCCGGACACCCAGAATGAAGATACTGACTAAGCAGGACAACATCCTGCCCATATCATCACACTGTCATCGTCAAAAAAATTGCTTTTTTACAATGCTAGACAAAAAAACCCCCACAACAGTAATCTGGAAATTGGATTTTTAAATGGAGGATATCCCTGTAATCAAGCATAAATAAAACCCCTTTCCCTTTCCTTTCCTTAATAACTCGCATTTTGGACTTGTTCATACACCTCTCTGTTTTTCCTCTTTCCCATTTCCAGTAGCAATCTTTGTTGTTACTAGCATAAGGAAAATGAAGCTGAGGTCTCTGCTTATCTACAGAGTTGTGCCCTCCGAGGCAGTTTCTTATCACTTACATGGTACCCTCCAGACAAATGTGATTTTGAGTATTACTTTCCAAGAAGGTTATTGAATACTGATTGTACAATTGCACGTTCCCTGGAGTTCCCTGAACCACAGCTTGTCCAAGCAAACAATAAGTAAACAAATGAGCTGTGAAATGATTGCATATGAATGACATGTACTTAATACATGGTGCTGTATTATGTCTTTGAGCACACTGGTAGTTAAATGAGAGGGAAAGAAAAGGGAGAATAGTCTCATACTTGCACTGCGTTAGGTTTTCACAGCTATGTGAAGTACATTGCTGCATAAACAGGCAATCAAACTTTTTGCCTTGTGGCTCTCATAATTGCACACAGAAAGGAAACATAGGATTTTTTATGCTGCATGCAGAAATAACCTTTGATTACAAAATTGATTGCCAAAAAGAAGTGACAGATCTTCAATACCTGACAGAAAAAATAAATTAAATCCATCATTAGAGAAAAGCTTTTCAACATTTTTCTTTCTCTCCCACATTCTCACTTTGCTTTTTCTGCATCTAGCTGTGCCTTTCAGAGCTCCTTAATGCTCTGCGTGAACTTTTGAATTAAAACCTTTTATCTTAATGGGAATTCTAATCCCACCGGGACGTGTTTACCTAGCTGTGCTTATCATCCCATCACTGGAGGGGATTGTTTTTGCTCAGGATTTCCTTTGGTTCGTGTTCTACAGCAGAGAAGTGAAGGCACCAGGACCGCTGACTGCTGCTAACAGTGGTGGAAAAGCTGAGACGTTATAGCTACTCTGTGAATTAAAATACTGCAGCTATTATCTAAAATCGGCAGTGGATTTATGGGTTTTCAAGATACATCGCTCTGGCAGCACCTGCATATGTGAGAACCGAGGCAGGCTGTAAGAGCTTGCTGGCTCACTGGATAACCCCATGTTAAAGCTCTTTGAAATTTTGCACAACTGTGAAACGAGATCCTTCGACTTTTGCCATGGTTACACCCCTGTTGTTTTCCTTTGTTGACAGTGGAAGGCCTGAAAGTAGTGGAGATTGAGAAATGCAAGAGCGACATTAAAAAGATGAGGGAGGAAATGGCAGCCAGAAGCAGCAGGTAAGTTCTGCTTTAGACCTAACCAAAGAAATAAGTATCTGGTTTCAAACCTTTATGCTGTGTTTCCGCAGGATTGAGTTACCTTCTGGGCTTAGAAGTGCAGAGGCAAGGAACCCAATAACCATTACGGACAGTGGCTTTAATTTAGCATTTGAAGATCTATAGCCATCCATCAGTTAAAACAGCTCAGGCCATGGGAACAGACAAAAAGGTCTTGCAGCAGAGAGTTATTTTTCACTATACAGAAAGAATGGGAATTCTTTATCCAGATTTACTGGGAGACAGATAATGGGAAAAGAACTTTTGTATGGTGTGGTGCTCAGTTGGGAACCAGCTAACGCTCAAATGAGCTCCAACATATTCTGGGACAATATCAAATATATAAGTAGCAGCTCTTCTAACTTTATGATCTCATGCTACTATAAAACACCCATTTCAAATTCAACAAGAAGCTGGGAATTTACTCTCTAGTTCAAGGGCTTACTGCGATTATGAAGCTTGGTTTCGCTGTAATTAAAACAACAGCAGAAAAGATTGCATTTTGTACGGCACGCAGTCTCGGCTGGAAAGTCTGCCCCCTGTGTCACTGAAACACGCCATTAGGACAAACAAATCATCACGGAGAGATGATGAATACTTATGGAAAGGTTGCTGAAGAGGGATATATTGTGTTGCTCAAAGGGTGGGTGAAGGGGGGTTTTCTCAGCAAATGTGACTATGCTATCTTGACAGCATTTCATTTTCTTCATTCAGGGTCAAATTCTCTGACCTTTAATCAAAGCTATTTCCTACTAAGGGCAATAGGAGATGTGCTAAAAGAATCAGGCTTTATAATCACTCACTTTCATAAATTCTGCTATCCAGATATGTCAGAAGGCACAGTGTTAATACATTCCTATTAGGTCTAAGGCCAAATTCAGCTGTCATTCTAGTATAAATGCAGAGTAAAAGTATTAACCTCATATCTGCTCCAGATTTATTCCAGTGGGATGGATTGCAGTTTGCCCTGTGATTTGCATCATTTCTTGTTCAGGTGTGTGAGGAAATCTCATTAGAAAAATCAGAGTTCAATTTGGCAGCAAATAGGAAAGCATGTACACTGATTTGTGCAGGGAGTGATGTGAATAACTTGTGCTCATGCATGTGCCTTTACTTTTCCTCGACTGTTGTGGGGAGCTGGGAGAGCTGCACTTACAAGCATAGCAACGCAGATAGGGAATTAAAACCAAAATAGAAGCTATGGCAACTTCGTGTTTGCCCAGTTGCTGCCACACACATCAGGAAGTATGAAACTGTCCCAGCAACAGCCATGACTCATTCCTGTCCCAGATCTTGTCACCTTACAATCTATATTTTGTAGTATAAACAGCAATCTGCTAACAAGAACAGGAATGGGGAGTGCCATGCCTGCCCAGTGCAGCCAGCTCCAACTGAGGTGTGTAGTCTTTGCCCAGAACTGTAGTGAGATATGACAGCTGCCAACAGCCAGACACCAGCATCGACCGTGGTGCTGGAAAGCTGTGGTGAAAATGGGTGCAGTGCTCAGCAGGAGGCAGAGCCGATACCCAAGCTTGCTTGCTCTTAGCTCACACTGCATAGCTGCTTTCGCTGAAACAGGACCCTAACTTACTCCACTCAGCATCCCTTTGCGTCCTACCGATATGGCAGCTACCTGTCACAGCACTTCTTGGTTGCCTTGAGCTCGGTCTTCCTCCTCCCAGCTGCACAAAACCTCCTTCTCCTTGCACAAAATTCTGTCTATTATTATTTGTAGCTTAAGGGCTTGGGTCTCAAAGCAGCTAGATGTGGCTAGGTTCAGCCTGGCTGTGTATGTGGCTAGTATGTATGTAGCTAGGTTCAACCAGGGGTGGCTGTGAGTCACTTCTTGCTGTAAGACTGGGAAGAGAATGGTCCTTGGTAGCTGGCCATTAAAAGGGACCCCACTGGGAGCTGCTGAGGGATGAGCTGTGGTTCCTTATTCCCAAGCAACCACGGATCTGCAGGAACCATGACCACAGTGACCTCAGCCTAGGGATGCTTCACCCCAGAGCGGCTGAGCAATCTCTCTCCCATTGGCATGAGATACGTGCTGTGGGGGAAAAACAAGTCATCCCAGCGTATATGGCAATGTATTTGCACCTACTTAGGCTTGTCATCTCTTGTGCTATGCCAATTGCTAGATAATGTGTTACAGTTGCAATTAGGGATCACATCTAAATTCAGTTAATATACAAAAAAGTATGTTTGAGTGCATATATTCCTTCAATAATATCACAGCATACACAGCTGTACGCTTGTATGTTTGCATATTTTTACATTTGCTGTTACATTACCGAACAACAGAGTAGGAGTGATCATGCATAGTGAATTGTGCATCTGTCCTCTTCACAAGAGCAAAGGACACCCGCTTGCATCCCCTCAAATTGCTTTTTTGGTTGCTTGTCTGCTTTTTGTGCTCACCACTGGCAGATGCTAATAACAATATAGTATCATTTAAAATCATGATCATTTGCAGATACAGTTTTACATTTGTAAAGGTCTGATGCACCCTGGCTCTGGTGTGTGCCCCAGTGTGGTAGCATGGAGTCATACTACATACTGGGATGTCATACTGCATACTGGGATGTCATACTACAGCTGGGAATTAAAGATAATTGGCTGACCTTCAGCTAGCCTTGGCAGCCAGCTGCAATTAGGGCAAAGAATGCCCACATCTCACTATTTTCATCCAACTAATACACCTCACAGCGGAATTTTGAGGAAACGGCCTTAGAAATTATGAAGACAGCTTTTCACCACCTGAGAATCAACTCAAACAGGGCTCCCCAAATCTCCTCAAAAGCTGGTTGAAGCCAGCTGACCACCATGAAGTGTAGGATGACATAACTTTCACAGGATTCAGACAACACCATCAGGAGTGATAGAAGACATCAATGTTAAGAGCAGAAAAGAGACCCAGACCAACTCCCAACAGAGAAGAGAAGCACTAGAAAGAGATTCTTTTTTAAAGGCTCAAATAAAGTTAATGGAATGCTTTGGTTGGCTCTTTTGGGGGGTTTCTTTTAACTTCAATTGGCAGGAGGCTTGAAAAATGAGAAAGAATAATCCGGGGATAAATGCAAACTACAAGCAGATCAACCTCACATGAAAGTTCTTAAAATCCACATGACCAACTACATGGAAAACGTGTGTTGAGTTAAAGTACCATGATTGCCACAGGTGACACCACAGAGCCCTGCATTTTATTGTGCCCCCCATGGCTGTAAGGGAAAAAACTGCTCTCACACTGCAATGCAGCAACCTAGATGCTCTGCAAAGGCTGTAAGGCTGTTGTGTACCTCCCACCATCGTGGTCCTCTGCTCAGCTGGGATAGAATCATAGTTTGGGTTGGAAGGGACCTTCAAAGGTCATCTAGTCCAACCCCCTGCAATGAGCAGGGACATCTTCACCTAGATCAGCATCAGCTTGGCTCTTCCATGTGCAGAGGCAGGACAAGCAGATAACTGTCAGTGGGTGCTGGTGTTAAAAACCAGGCAAGTGTTAATTACCTGTAACTGCTGGCAACAGCTCCCTTCCTCCAGGACCTGGGAGCCAAGCAGACTGCGTCTGCTGAGCCTGCACCTCACTGCTGTTGTCCTGCCTGAAGAGCAGCAGGGAAGATGGTGAGGCCATCAAAATGGAGGCTCTTACCCAAGCTTTCATCAGGCTTGGAGCTGGGCTGAAATAAGCCTTGGGCTTGGTGTGTGCCTACACTAGTAAATAAGCATAGGTGTGCCAGTGTCCATGTTCAGTGTGGCCCCTGGCCGGGCTCTGCAGTCCTCAGACAGCTATGCTTGTCACAGACAGCAAGCTGCTTGCTGGAAGTTGCTTGGTTTAAATAGAAATTCTGGGGTATCCACATGCCTGCATAGAGAAGCTCCTCACTCAAATTCAGATAGACTGAGAAGCTGCAACAAGTTGCACGAGGGCAGAAAATCCTAAAGAGGATCACACTTTTAAAGCATTTGAGCAACACCACATTAGAAAGGGAGAGTCTGGGGAGCAGGGTAATTCTCCAAGCGATGCCTACTGAGAGACCGGAGTACTTCCAGCGTTTTCTGAGGCACTGTGGTTCTGTTTCCACAATGTTAAGAGTCGCATATTTAATTTCAGGACGAACTGTCCCTGCAAGTACAGCTTTCTGGATGAAAACAAGAGACCGACTCCCCGGCGGGATGTACCATCCTATCCAAAGGTACCACACAATGCTTTTTCTTCCCAGAATCCTACCACACTCTTGCTATCCTGACAACTGCTGGTTTACAATGCATGACTCACTAGCCATCTACATCCTAGCTATTCTAAATCCAGAGCCTGATCCAAAATCCCTGGGAGCCAATGGAAAAAAGCTGTCATTGCCTGTGGTGACTTAAAGTTGGATCCTCAGTAGTGTTTAATATTTGAAAGCTCGTTAGCGTTTGAAATGTTAATGAACATTTTGCATTCATCAGCGTTTAAAGCTCTTTGGTCTAGTTATATTTGTTTATTCTCCATGCTCAGAGCAAGCAATCAAAACCAGCCTACAATGTTGTACTCTAATTGAAAATAGTGCCGCTGCCTGTTTTCTCCTAATGGATTATTTTTTAATTTAAAAAGCAATTTATGGGGATGCTTCACCTAGGGAAACAAAGAGAAAATGTGACACTGGATTCTCTCCAGAATGATTCATTGTCCCTGTGAAAATGAGATAATGTATTTACTACAGAAAACAGCAATGCTTGAAGAAAAATGTCTACTGGGCAAGTACAAGCAGAAATCCACAGTGATGAATGAGGCTGAAACCATGAAGCACACAGCATCTTCGGTCCTAGCACCATCAGTCTTTGCCCACAGGAATTATGCAAAGCTTTCAGGCTATGTCTGCTCAGTGCCCACCTCACACCTTGACAATACACCAGCTCACGTGTGCAAATCAGAGCTGCTGAGTGGTCATTTGCTTGCGCACATCAAAGCTGGCTCAGCCACTCTGAAGTTCACATGGTCCCGTGTGATGCAGGTGTATGATATGGACATGCATCCTTGCGTATTTGCCTTCAGAGCCTTACAGAGCAATGAATTTTAAGTTCTCCTGTTTATTCAGCAACACGCATTTGTTATCAAATAACAAATCCATACTGCCAGTTCACAATTTTCTTGCGAACATCGTATTCAATGTACATTATATGTGCAAATGCAAAATCAACTGCATTCTCAAGAAGGAAATTAATCTTTGGTGTTATTCTACCTTGGATTAAGCATCAGCAGTCTGATGGCTCAGAAATTTCATTTACCTGCTCAGTACCGTAAGCCCAGACTAATTAGAGACAGCCATGGTAAATGGGCCAAGCGAAGCTGTGAGATTTTTGTGGCCCAGAAAGACTCTGATGAACGGAGTCTAGAAAAGATGAATAGGTAGAGTCCTGTTCTTGTTACTCCCCACATTCCTTTTTTCCATTTTGTACACAAATCATAACTGGATGATGAGCTTGCGTTTGTTCTAAGCCTCCGAGCATAATGATAAAAAATCACCGGAATCTTGCAGGCTGACAACCAATTGGAAAATGTGGGCGTTCTTGAAAAAATACTCAAAATGAGAGTATAAATCATCTGAAAGTAAATATATCATACCCACCAGCTAATTTAGCACTGTGAGCGTAGACACTTCACACCATCCAGACATAACTGGCTGCACTGAATGTTGCTGATGCTCTGCAGGCAACAAGCCCAGTGCAGCCAGGGACAGGTCTGAGCCGTGTGCCCTTTGTATCCCTGTGCTGGTTTTACCCATAACCCCATCCATAACACTTGCACTCTCCTCCCATTTCTCCCAGATTCTCCACCTCTCTGCTCCACAGGGATCTCTGCTGCCCAGCGAGTTGCCTGGGGTCTTGCTGCCTGCTAGGCATGGGCATCCTAGCCTGAACACAAGCAGCTGGTGGGGAGGGTGAGGAGGGTTGGGCAGGCAGAGTGAGAGCTCAGTTGCTCTCTCCTTGGGAAATATGGCTAAACCCCTCATGAATAGAACCTTGGAGTGCCAAGGACATGCCCATAGCAGGTCCCATGCCAGGCTGGGGGACCCTTATGCCAACTGTCTTTTTGTCTGCAGTACATGCTGTCCCAGGAGACCATTGAAGCACTTCGGAAGCCAACCTTTGACGTATGGCTGTGGGAGCCCAATGAGGTAAGGATGCTGAGTTAGCTGGGTTAGCGTTCTTTCTGAGAGCCAACAAAGCCAGAAGAGCCCTTTGAGATGGTCTGTGGGATTTTTCCCCTTTTCTGCCCCTTACTCTCTATCTTTTTTTGATTTTCATACTACAGCAGAATACAGCACTTTTTCCTAACAGATGCCAGATAGACTATGCTGGTTATCATAAACTGACTCCTCTCTGTATTTTCTTTAATCTTTTCCTAGTAGTGTCCCCCAACAACTGGTGCACTGTCATTACTGCCACATGAGTTGTCTCGTGCCATTTTATGTGAACAAATCAATCCCTAGCAAAGTGTATGCTCAAGCACGTCATCAACAGCTCTGCTCAAATCAATAAAGCAGCATGCTGCTGTATGAAGCCAAACAGAGGTTCATGCATTGATTCACACCCTTTTAGGTGAGGGGTTTTCCTGCGGTGTATTCTGAAGAGGTTGCAGAGTTGCATGCACAGCCTATTAGTATTTTCTTGTTGCTTAATTGTCTTATTTTTCTTCTTGCTATTGGTATCATTCATTGCTTGTCACTTGTATTGCGGAAGGTTCTGGAAGGACCATGTGTAAACCTCTGTGGAAACATGAATGAGAAGGATGTTTCTGTAATGGCCAGCTTATAATTTAATATAAAACTAGATTCAGCAAATACGAGCAAATCTCACTTAGGAAAAATACAAGGGAGGGCAGGACTAAAGTAGGGGTTTAGTGTTGTGTTTTTCCCAAGGGAAGGATTGAGCAGCTCTAGCAGCACCCCAGCAGCAATCACTTTAATTACCTTCTCAATCAGATGTTGTGCATACAAGGATCATTCTGGCTCAGCACCTGTAGGTCAACACGACAACTAAAAATACCCATACCGTACACAAGAACAAGATATTCCCTTCAGGATGTTTCATCCGGCTTTAACAGAACGCCTCTCTGGTGGCTTTAGGTCCATCTCCCATTTGCAGAGACTGGCAGAACTTCCCTTGTGCGGTCCATGCCAAGCTAAGGCTGGTCCTCTGCAGTTACTGCTCCCTCTCCGGTCCCTTTTCTCTGTACCACGGCCATACAACTGCTCAGGCAAAATGGCTTGGCCCCAACTTTTTAATGTCTGTCAGGTCTTTACAGCAAGAGAGAATTACAACCTGCCAGGTGGACCGTAACTCTGTTGGCTCATTGTTTCTCTGACTATTAAGAAAGAATAGTGAGAGACAAAAAACATTATCCATGGATTCTTGTGTGCTGAGGCATATTATTTTAGCGCAGTAACTCATTTGGAATCTTAGGAAACACTATATGGTGGCATGCACAAGGCTAACAAGAGAATGCAGAGATTAGACATGCCCTGAAAGGAGGAGAGCTGCTCAGAAACAAGATACCACACAATCTCTAGTGAGCTGAGCACCACTTGGGTTTGTCTTACCCTTTTAGCTCTGGGTTATGTTTACAGAGAATATTTCAATCCTGCCAATGCTTGTTTAGCAATGAGCATTTGCTCACATGTGCAGCGGAAGGCAGGCAGGTTATAAACCTTAGCCTTCTGTAAGCAAATTAATAATGCGCTCTGCAGCATCTCAGTAAACAGAACTACGCAGCAAGCTTGTGTTCGCTTTATCAAATGCCCACTCGTTTAAGCCTTAGAAGAGTCCAGTGTTCAAGCTTTTGCTGTTGACCAAGAAAGCTAAAAATGAAAACTGAGATTCTCACATGCTCAGGGCAGGAGCTTTGGGACTACAGTGACCTGGCCACTCAACAATAGCTCTCTTGGCAACAAATGCGGGGAGATAGGTTTTTCTGAGAGTAATTCAGCCCTTCTGGATCCAGTCTGTTGTCTCAGAAAGTCTTTTCGGAAACTATTGCCAAACATATATTCTACCTCAGGGACTAGGAACAGGACATGGTGGGCTACAGCAAAATGCTACCCATGCGATACGAGCACCATTCAGCTCGTGACTTTGTCCCTGAAGGCTTGCAGGAAAGTCCCTTTCTTCCTGTTCAGATGACTCAAAACCAGCCTCTTTTTTACTGCACGAAATACATATATTCCCTGGATAAACATAAAGTTTCATTAGATGAAATCATTTTTCTGGAGAGTTTTGAAGAGCCTAAATAATAGAAACCTAGCTAGAAATGTCTCCAAGGCCATATTTGTGACATCACACTCATCATGTTAAAACTCATCAGTCTACAGTCTAAGAACTGCATCAAGTAATTTAATGGCTACGTTTCATCCCCAGTAGATTTTGCCTTCAGAAATGGGAATGCAGATACATAAACTCCTGAACTCCTGTTCATTTCTGTCTGGTGGCAGCTGTTAAGTGCCCATACACATCAGATGATCAAAACCTTTCTTTTCCACTGTTTTCAAACTGGAAGATTAACTGGGATTGGTAGTGATTTATTACCTGCACCCTCCTTCCTACTGCAGAGCAGATGTTGCCTCAAAAGAGCAGCCTGCCTTTGCAGTTCAGCTGTCGGGATTCAGAGTTACAGTTTACAGGGGCGGATGGTCACAAACCTGCTGCAATTTTGTAGGGTTATATTGGTAGACGTTTTGTTAAACAAGAAATACGAGTTAAGATAATGGTGTTAGAAACTCACAAGAAGTCATAAAGAAAGAAGATATTGACACGTATCTAGAATAAAAGGGGTTTTCAAGAATCTTATTTTCTGCTGTCATTTTCCATACAGCCAGGGCCTTTGGAGTCAGTGAGAAAACTCCCATGTTTTCAACAAGCATTAGGACATATCCCAGCTGAATTAGAAAAATGGCAATACTTTTTTGTGAGAAGGCATTGCTATGAAATGAATGAATCGCATTTACTAAGGAGAGCTGGTGTGACTCAGAGCCCTCCATAAAACCTATGAAGTCAACAGCAATCTGTCTACTTCAAAAAGCTCTCAGAACCTCTCTATCTTCCCTCTTGCACTGTCTTTAATCACACAGTCTTTGAACATCTTTCTTTCATCTTAACAAGAGGGCTTTACAATTATTAGATGCTTGCAAGGAGAAAATTCACTTTGCAGTGTATCAGGAAGCAAAGTGATATTTACCAAGCCAATAACCTATCTATCTGTTCCTGGCTACAGATGCTGAGTTGCTTGGAACACATGTACCATGATCTTGGACTGGTAAAAGACTTCAATATCAATCCTATTACGTTAAAGAGGTGGTTGGTAAGCATTTAAAATTACTCATATTTGAAAATTTTTAAACTCAAAAATTGATGAAGAAGACCTTTGGTCATGGAATGAACGGGGCTCACCTGAGGAATCCCACTGAAAGCAGTCAATTGACACAGATTCTTAAAACTGAAGTACTTCAGTGAATGTTTGCAGTCTAGAGGTCCCAGATGATATTTTTTTAACTGGTTTGCATTTGCTGAGATTTCTATTATTGAGAGCAGTTAATTTCTGGTGAATGCTCTTGGTACCTGCTGTAAATGGAGCATTTTCAGATATGGCCAAAAAAGCCAGTATGTGCAATAAGTATTAGATGTACTACACGGTGAGTAAAGCAGCAAGTCAGGAAGGAAACGGAATTCCTGGGAAGCCAAATAACTTTCTTTGCTTTAGTCATTAGTGTTGAGACTGCTGCAGAGATGCAAGACATGCTAATGTTAAGATCATACAAAACTAACATGTCTGAAGAAGAAACACTGATCTAAAAACCAGTAAGTTTTCAGGTCCAAGGTGGGGCATGAGAAAGCATTTACTGAAAAGCTGAAGGATATATTGGCTTTCTTAGAAAAACCTGCTGCATTCCTAGGGAACTGCAGAACAGTAAATATTTTACCTGTTGTTTAAATAGGATCTAGGTACAGCCTGAAGAATTACAGTTAGTAAAAATTACATCTTTACTTGCCAAATTGATTATTACAGTAATCAAAAACTTCATGATGTGAAATTCATTATACAGATGTTTCATACAATTCCTGTGGCAAAGACTCATCTCATTTATCTCTTCTAATAACCTGAAGAATACGCATAGAATAGTGGAAACCATTTTACATGGTGGATATAGACTTCTAGAAGGGCCTGAGCAAATTCCACGAATTCAGAAGCTATTTAGCAAGCACAAAGCAAACTCCGAATTCATCGCATCATGAAGTACAGCAAAAGCAGAAAGCACCCAGGCGTGAGCTTACACAGGACAGTGACTGTCACTGCTTGGTGTGCTGCTGCACAATGAAGCTAAGAAGGCATAAGGCTGATCAGAGAATGAAAGGAGGGGTAAAATGGACCTGTGTTACCCTTTGGTAACACAGGCATAAGGCTTACCTGAAATTTATTTGTAGGCCTTTTTAGAAACTTAGTATGACCACATTAAAGGAAGTACAAAAAATGATCAAGACCTAGGAACACTCTCCCGCAGAAGGCAGATGAAAAGCTCAGTGTTGTTGACCTTAGACAGCAGCTGAACAGAAGGGGTGGGATGAAACCCAATGCAAACAAGGCTAGCACGGAGTAGATAAAACAGAAAATTTCCTCCTCCTGTTTCACAGCCTGAAAACATGGGGAGCAAGGTGATATGTCAACACACATCAACATGCCACCCACATGCCCTACTGCAGGCAGCTTCCTGTTAGCTTGTATCTCCAAGTAATTGGTTACCACTAGCATTTAAGACAGCCTTGATCTGAACAAGGGGACTTTATTATGTATTTTCTATGAAGGTAAGACAGGGTGAGATTTCTTTCCTTAAATGCTGACTTTGCAGAAGAAGAAAAAAAAGATGATTAAAAAAAGCCTTGAGGACTCTACTTCAAACTATGATACTTCCCCAGGCACAGTACGGGCACCACTTTGAACTTAAGCGGGTCAGAAAAAGCCACCTCATGCACATGCTTGCTTTCTTGCTCCCACATCCACTGGCTACAGAAATCTTCCAGAAAGGGGAGGAACAGATGACTAATGCAACACAGTCACTCCAGTCCTTCAGTGCTCTGAGTCAGGAGTCCCCTGGGATGCTCTGAGTTCCACTGCTGGCTGTGTGCATTACATCCATGCAGTGCTGCACAGTGCCCCGGCACGACCATGGTCTCTACGCAGAGGCTGTGACATACTGCCCACCCCGTGAGCCTGGCTGTCAACCGTATTGTGCCATTAGTTTTTATTTTAAAATAATATAATGTATTACTAAAGTCCTTGCTGCAGAATAATCTGAACAGCTTCGCAATGAAGCCCCCAAATACTGAATAAGTATTGAAAACCCACAGTTCTCTTGACCTGATCCGGAACTTTAAGGCTTCCTAGAAGTTGGGTCCCGGGTTGAAGGGTTTGATCCTGATGGGGCTTGAAGACTCTTTAAAGTAAATTCACTATTCAGCTGGAGAAGGGGACACAAATTCCGCCCATGTCATTAGTTCAGGCTCAGTAATTGAAGCTTGTGCATAAGAGCTCTCCAAGGGCTCTGGCATGTGCACAAGGGTCCAGGCTATGGATGATTCAGCAGAAGGGGTCCAGCAGTGCTGCTGATGCTTGGCTGTTTTGTGCAGGGCAGGACACCAAAGGCTCTCCAGCACATTGCGAGAATGACTGTGGCATGTGGCAACCCAGCTGTGTCAGCTTCACTCAGATAGCCCAGTTGACAGTAGTGAGGACACATGGAAAGACATGCATTTGTAATAAGGGCACAAAGCCAGGATCTGTAGAAAGTTAAAACCTCTCCCATGTGCCTATATGGCTTAATCTCTCCCATGCTGCTTTAGCGTAGGAAATCCACATAGGTAAGCCAGGGAATGTGCATTCGTATCTTCACTTTGCCAAGCAACACATCCCAAAGTACTACCTCTGAGCATTTGCAAATGAAATAGCAACTACATTTCAGCCTTGAAGAGTTCAAAGCTGCAATTTGCATTCAGCAAGAGAGGGGAACAGGGATATACTTTGAGTTCTTTACACACACAAAGACACCATTTAACCACTGCACAGTTTGAAACACAAATTCAGGGTGAGAGCCCAGAGTCCTGTCTCGACACTGATAGGACTGTCTCACTTGACTGTGCTGGGATGTTTACCCGTTGCTAGCTGCTATGAGAGAAGCTGCTATGAGCTTTACCTGCTGACAGATTCTTGAAAGGCAGTAATCCCTCGCCTTCCCCCAGGAAGGCAGAAAGTGTCAGAAGGCCTTTGTGCTGTCAGTCTGTCCTAGCAGAAAATAACACTGGGCTCCACAGGAGACCTGTAGGGATATAAAGTGCTTCCAGGGAAGTTGGGAAGCATCTGTTGATAAAGAAAGAGCCTTCCTCTCTCTGACTGTTTCATTCCCTCTCTCTGCAGCTGTGTATTCATGACAATTACAGAAACAACCCCTTCCATAATTTCCGGCACTGCTTCTGTGTGACCCAGATGATGTACAGCATGATCTCGCTCTGCAGCCTCCAGGTATGCCCTCCACCTCAATAGTACCTCCTCATTGCCATCATGGGGCACGTGCTCATCCGCTCAGCACTATGACACCTGTGCATTTTTCTTGCAAAACAGGCCATCAGCTTGCTAGCAAGTGATGAGCTTTGCAATGGCCGCACTGGTTAGCCCCTGGGGCAAGGAGGAAGTGTTTCATTTCCACCTGCCCGCCCACTCAGCCTTCCCATCCCAGACCTCAAGCGCCTGCACAGCTTTCTGAGGCTGCTGGGATGCTACCTTCACTTCCCGGATATCCCAAATCTGTACACTGAAGCTTTTCTGACACTCTGATAGCATGAAACATCAACGAATCGGATCCCAAAGCCTGATGAATTATGGTCTGTGGATATGGTCTTCATCTACGACACAAAATAATCCCACGAGAGGTTTTCCCAAAATGTGTGCTTGCACCTGGGTGAGCTACTTCAAATAATGCCTTGCATGTACAGTACGCAAGATTCTCGTTCAACCTGCACATTGTTCAAAACTATAGGCATAATTAATTTTCATTGGCTGGATAACTTGTGTCTATATATTCATTTCGTTTCTGTACAAACCAGATTTTGTTCAGTAAAAAAAACCCTGTCTCCTCCATAGTTAAACATCTCAGTTACTGGCTTAAGTATTTTCTTGCCAGTACGAGTGTGAAGAAGAACTTTCTTTAATGGAAGTTTGCCCTATTCAGAAACTGTGGGAATGCAACACTTAATTTTTCTCACCCTTTTTATAACTTTAGTTAACGCAGAACGCAATGGCAACTAAGCTATCTTCTAGCCCTCCCCTACCTAATCAGGATGCTCAAATGGCTTGTAAGAGACTATACTAATATCTCAGTGCTTTTATAGGATCCCTGCAGTAATAACAAGTTTCAAGCAAATTGCCTCCTCTGAGCTGCTGTTATTTAATGCAACAAAGGCAAATCTGAGTCATTTTTACTGGAAGGGAAGGCAGAATTCTTTCTTGACTGAAGCAAATTGATCTGTGGAAAAACACTTCATTTTGCTCAGATTTGCATTTCTCTAAAAAAGTAAATGTGGGTGGGTTTTTCACTTACATTCATTTATGGGGATAGGGGAAGTAGAAAGCGTAATACTACCGTATGTTCTGTATTTTACAGGAGAAATTTTCCCAAATTGACATCTTGATTCTCATGACTGCAGCAGTGTGCCATGACCTGGACCATCCAGGCTACAACAATACGTAAGTCTGTCCCTTCACATTCATTGGGAAGGCAGTATCAGCTGCAGTTTTGGTAGATCAGGTTCTCCTCACGGCTTGAGCTGGCAATGACCTTCCCCAAGGCCCTGGTGTTCACTCACACATAGGCCAAGGCAGAGCTTCACACACAAAGCTCAGGTCCGGGTTGAGGCTGCCAGTTGTCCTTGCCTCTGTAAGGGAAATGCCTTTTCATGTTTCTATTCCAACACTTTCCCCCACTGCTGAGAAAACAAGGTAAAATGTTGTACTATGAGAGAGAGGGAATACCTTATTATAGCTATATTGACTGAAATGGAATCGTTACAGGAAAATGCAAACTTCCATAGTATTTCATAATTATAAATAATGAAGCGCATGTTATTTTGTTTATTATCTTGTGATGAAATGATAGTTGTTGACCCATGGACACTTCTGTGTGCCTGTATGTGTGTGCGAACAAAAGAGAATCTAATTTATTTGTAGCCATACATTAAATAAGGGCAGAACCCAATTCTGGCTGGGATCAGTGAGAATCTCTCCGCTAACCTTAGTGGGGGTTGAATGAAGCCCAGACGGTTCTTTCTTTCTTTGTCTTATGTCATTTTAAGATACAGACACCTGGTAAAATAATAAAATAAAATAAAATAAAATAAAATAAAATAAAATAAAATAAAATAAAATAAAATAAAATAAAATAAAATAAAATAAAATAAAATAAAATAAAATAAAATAAAATAAATCAATCAACCAAACAAACAAAACCCCCAGAAAACCAAACCAAACCCCAAACCAGCTTCTACAGGGGAATAGTGCCTGAGACGATATTAAAATAAAATCTATCTTCTCAAAACATCTGATTTGGTACTAACAATCAAAAAGCAAACTGCATCTAATTGAATAAATATTGAAAAGAATGTAAATAAAAGTAAGCAGCATGGTTTAGAGCAGCTGGTGTGCATCTGCAGGAGTTCTCATTGTTTCTCTTCACATCAGCTATCAGATAAACGCACGGACTGAGCTTGCGGTACGCTACAATGACATCTCCCCGCTGGAGAACCACCACTGTGCTGTAGCTTTCCAGATCATTTCCCAGCCAGAATACAACATTTTCTCCAACGTTAACCAGGACCAATTCAAACAGATAAGACAGGTATGAATGCGGGTCCCCTCTGTGTCATACAAACTGTTCCTGAAGACAAAAGCACTCGCAGACTTCCCTGTTGTACAATGCAAGTGAATCATTCTCCCTAGAGGGTAGGACTGAAAAAGCCCCTCACACTGTAAGGATTCAAGAGGGATTCTTGGAAAATTTCCACAGCAGCACTCCCCGGAATGTCTTGCTGTGAAATAATGAGTACATCCTGACTACTAAAGCCTATGACATTTGAGGGATAGACATTTATATTATTGAAGGAGCCAATTAGCTCTGACTGGGAAAGGATTAAGCTCTCATGGCAGAAGTTTATGTTTTAAGAGAACATTGTATTAATATTAAAAGAGACTTCAAAATGGGGAAAGATTTACAGCAGCAGAGCACTTGTGCTGTTGGAAGAGGCTCTGGCGGACTGGGAGTCATCACAGTTACCTCTGAGACAGAGAACAATGCTACAGTTCTCATTAGAGCTGTAAGGGCCAAAATCCAGGCTTAGTTTCCACACAAATGAAAAAGCATTTGTGCTTTCCGTCACACACCAAATGAAAAAGCAGACCAATGTAAGGGTTCAGATACCTGTCTGGCTGGAATTACTGATTCTGCCAGTGTACAGGAAGCAGGCATGAGCCCAAAATGTACAGATCTGTATGAAAACCTTCTACTTTAAATTAATCATGTTTACCCATCCCAACTCGACCTAGCAGGAGGATACCGAGTCCTAACACACTGTCTGCATCTGGGTGTTTCAAAGCTCCTAAGCAAAATGAGCACAGAGGACACCTACAACTACTGATCTTTGTCTCTTCCTAGGGCCCTTAAGAGTCAGCAGCAAAATCTGTAGTGCTTTCCAAGGAGTCAATAGTGGATCTTGGCAAGCAGAGTGTGGCTTTTAACATCTTGTTGTACAGTTTGTTTTCCCACAATTAGTCAATCAGAAAAGAAAACCCTCAATGTCTCTGGAATATCACACAAATGTTACAGGCCAATCCAACCAGTATCTTCGTATACCATGAACTCTTCATAACCCTCTTCCAATTTGCTTGGCAGTTTCAGGTCAGAAACTTCCCCTTTACATATTAACTATGTACTGCATCTGAGGCTTTTTGTGTGTAAGAAAGACTCTGCTCTGTAATAGCAGAGTGTAACGAGTGTAAAGAGTGCCAAGCTAATATGTGAACTTGTTTTCTTTGCTAGGGGATAATTACATTAATTCTGGCTACAGACATGGCGAGACATGCAGAAATACTGGACTCCTTCAAGGAAAAAATGGAAAACTTTGATTACTCAAATGAAGAACACATGACCTGTGTAAGAGGTTTTCTGGATTATGATCTTTCTGTGCACAGTGTGAAAGCTCATAGATTGAAATTTGTTTGTTTAAAACCCAAGATTCAATATACATTATTAAAAAACATAAATCCTTCTTACATTCTCTGCCCCACCAAAAAGAATTGCAATTTGAAAATGCTCCATATAAAGTAGATTATTCCAGCTTTAGAAATCCTGGAGTCCCATCAGGAAAAAATTGGATTTACTCTGTCAGGTCATAAATTCATATTGTCCATTACGGCGGGGCAAAAATTACCCACAAGGGTACAAACTCTAGCCTCCCCTACTTCCCAATCCAGTCATCTTTGATGTCCAGGGAAGTCTTTCCCCAGCTACCTCTGAGTACTCCATGATCAACCTCATGGTCATTTGTGGCTGAATCTCTTCATGCAGCAGATAAGCACATGTCCCACTGTGACACATAGCAGTGCCACAGACAGGGAAACCAAGGCAGAGAGGGGATAAGCGATTTACAGAGTAACTGAGAGAGTGGGAAAGAATCCAGATCATTTAACGCCTCTGATTTCATCCTAAAACTGTCCTTTCTGTTTGAAAACATTGCCTCCCGGGGCGTTGTAAAGAGAAAGGCTCTGAGCAGGGAAAAAAAGGGCTGGCATTAAGACTGCAGTATAAAATTATTATCCTCTTTCAGCTGAAGATGGTACTGATAAAATGCTGTGATATCTCCAATGAAGTCCGCCCAATGGAAGTAGCAGAGCCCTGGGTAGATTGTTTACTAGAGGAATATTTTATGCAGGTAAGAATGAGGGAGGGCTGCTCTTCCTGAATGCCACCTCAGCTACAGGTGCTCCATCTCTGACAGACCAGTCTAGCTCTAGCATGGGAAGACTTCTTTTGCAGGAAGTTGGAGAAGGATGTCAGCAAGAGAAGCTGTTCAGAGAGCAAATTAATGTAATTTGCAGATGAAATACAGCAGCAACCTAGAAATCCTAATGCTAGCAGACTTAAGCTTCTTCTCTGTAAAGCAAGTTTGTTTGACATACAAATGATTTTTGAGACAAAAGGGCAAGAGCAATGGCAAGAGAAACTGGTCAAGTCAGTTATCAAATACCACATAGGAACTAATTTAGATACTTTTCGCTGCATGTGAACATCACAGTCTGCAAAGTCAGACTTTAAGCTCCACAAACCATTGCTCCTCACTGGATTCCCAGCTGAACACAGTTTGTGATTGCTTAAAAAAGGATCCCTGGAACAGAAGCCCTCAGCTGTCCCTGGCACATGGGCTCCCGAGCTGCATGTATGTGCTGCAGCAGTGGATCTTAGTCAACACATGGCTGCAGTGCTCTGAGTAGGAGATGCCAGAGCTGTCTTTTGTGTTTTGTCTGTATTTTGATAGGGTTCATGCCAAGAAGATCTCTTGGATGATGTGTCAGAAACACTTCTAGCCCGCTGCATTTCCAGCTTTTTACTCAAAATTACAGTATTCATGTGCCTTACTATTTTGGCTATCCAGCGAAGACACTATGTGCCGAAAGACCCAGTAATTGAGAGAGAAAATCTGCTACGGGATGTATTTTTTGCATACACAGTCTGTGACCTCCTTGCACATGAACCCCCACACATAGAAACAATAAATTATTGGTCAAGTATGTAGCTTGGTAAACTTTTTGCAGTCAATTGAACTGCTCTCCATTGACCTGGCTATCCAGAGCCAGTTTTAATAATTAGTGAAGAAGGAGGTGTAATTTCCAATTGAATACCTGAAAATAATCACTCTCTGGAAAATGACAAGGAAATCAAAGACCTATTCTTTCTCTTCCAGAGTGGCAAGAGCCATTACCACCCTTCCGAGTGCCTGAAATAGTTCACCTCATAAATCTCATAGATTTGGAAAGGGAATCAGGTGGCCTTGTTGACCTGGAAGCCTGGAGGTCAACTTTTTCATGCCAGTGCTGTGCAGAACTAACTGAACAGAGTTCTCTATTCAGAAACTTGCACTAAACAACGAAGGATGCATTGGCCCAAGGGAAACCTATTGCTATTCTGTGCTATCTTCAGACACCACTGAGATCCATATCTGAAGCCTACTGCTCTTTACCTAGTAGCAAGCTAATGCTTCTTACATTACTATCCTTAAAGGCTTCTAGCCATGATTAATATTTGTTCTCTCTGGATTTGTTCCAGAGTGATCGAGAAAAATCTGAGGGGCTTCCAGTGGCACCATTCATGGACCGCGATAAAGTGACCAAGCCGACAGCACAGATTGGCTTTCTGAAGTTTGTTCTCATCCCCATGTTTGAAACAGTAACAAAGGTAAGCCACCCAAGGCCAGAAGCAGAAGGGGGACATGCAGAGCTTCCGCATTTCTTGCATCAGGTGTTTAGTTAGCCAGGGAAATAGGGATGTACAATTCACACCCTGCCTTTCCCCCCATTTCCAGCATATACAAGTTAATAAATACAAAGTGAAATGTTGATATTCTTTCCTTATTTTCACCTAGCTATTCCCAGAAGTGGAGGAGGTAATGCTTCAGCCCCTTTGGGAATCCAGGGACCACTATGAGGAATTAAAACAAATAGATGATGCTATGAAAGAGGTAAGCTCTAAATATCTCTTTGATAAAGCAAACATTAGGATTGAATAAGTCAAACATTGTAAGTTAAAAGCAGCTTAATTCTGCAACATTAGGAATACTTATGGCATAACTGTTACCATGAGAAACACAGCGGCTGTTCCTGGCTGGGTGCGTACCACAAGCAGTAAGTGTGCACACAAACATGCCCTTGCCAAGTCCACCAGACACCACACAAGTACAGCCACGGGAAGGGAGCTGCTCGCGAGAGAGGGACCTCAGACCAAAATCCAGAAGTTACTGCCTGAGCGGAGCACGTTATCAAACACCTCTTCCTGCAGGGAGCTGCCTTCCCCTGGGAAGCAGTTAGCCTGGGCTACATTGCTGCAACATGTCCTGGGGCTGGGCAGCTGAAGGCACCACACCACCAAGCCATAAGTCTGTTTTCTAGGAAGAAACTTCCACTCACATGTCTGTGCTTGAACTTTTATGAGGAATTGCTCTTTTATACACAGCAACCGGTAGGATTAAACACACAACCAATAAAGCTGTTTTATGGCCCGTGCTGAGTGGCAACCTCCATTTACAGTGTCTCTCATTTTGATTATTTAAGGCTCGGGGGAGGTAGGATATGTATTTAACCATGTTTGCTGCCTCTGACCATGTCTGCATGGCCTCAGGAGCCTGGCAGGGCAGACACCAAAGCCAGACCCTGCGAGCTGCCTACAGTACAGCAGCTGGCATGCTGGCCTGGCTTCCACAGCATCCTGCAGCCTGTGGCACCGAGCCTGCCCAATTCCCTTGCACACTGAGGCAGACGACAAAACCTGCCCAAATGGCATCACAGCATAGATGTCTTCTGACATGAAAAATCTGATCATGTAGACAGGATACTATCAGTCACTCTGTCATTAAAATAGATTGCGAAGTGCCCTGGCATAGTAGTTGTGCTGACATTGTTTGATATGTGGGAAATGAAGATTCGTTCACTTGATCATCCTTGGTGTAGCTGCCACGTCCTCCCAAGTGCTTAGGAGAAAAAGCCCTTCAGCAGCACAAGTTAATCAAAGAGAGCGTGCTTTGAGGACACTAAGTTACGAAGGAGAAGAAAGTCTTTTAGGCATTCTGTAATTTAGACAGGAGCATTTCTCCAAGGAGGGAAGAACTCAGATATGACTGCCAAACTTCCCGAGTCCTGCTCATGTTTCAAGTTCAGCTGAGATTTGACTTCTGGTTTACAGAAGCTGTCAAACAGAAATTCTATACAAACTGACGGAGCTGTAATTATGGTGCATTGGCACAAGGGTCTTAGAAAAACAGGAGCTGCCTGAATGCAGAAATATCCTGAAGCAAGAAGAGTTAGTTAATAATCTAAAAGCCTAGTATGGCAGATGATGAGAAAGACTGGGTTCTGTTTACTCAGGACATACATCCAGAGGAGTTTAGGTGAAACGGTACCTGTGATACACCAAGATGCTGCCTATTATTTCCCAAGCAGTGCTGCACATACCTTGTGAAGAGATGAGCTTTTGACTGACAGCAGCAGTGCAAAGCAGCACTGTGTGAGCCAGGGTATTAATGCTCCTTTGCTCTTCTTTTCAGTTGCAGAAAAAGAAAAGTGACAGTTTGACCACTGGAAGTACTGAAAAGTGAGATGAAAAAGTCTGAACAAGACACAAGCCCTGAGGTTATTCTGGTTTTGAGAAGTGCTGTGTTTGCCAAACGGACGTGGTGGCTACATCAAAATCCAACCGGGACCATGTACACAGAGTGGTGGCTGACACAGACGCCTCACAGACCTGTCTGCCTGCCTGGGAGCCTTGTCTACAGCCTGCAGCCTGCTCACACTGGCACTGCCAGGGTCAGCACCAAGGATTCCGCACGCTCCGGCATGTCCTCTGCTGCGCACGTCGCACGTGTTTCAGCACAGCTCAAATCTTCAGCAGATCTGCCTTTCTGGTGACCACACTGACTGCAGTGCGTAGAGACAAAGCAGTTTAGCTAATGAGCCTTTTCTGGAAAACAACCGCTGCACCCAAAACCAAACGAAACAGTTGGTTTAGTCAAGATATAACATACATGTGTACAGCAGTATGCTAATTACAGCATAGCTTAACAGATGCTTATATTCTGACAAGGGCCCTGGCATATATTTTTGTTTGCCTGCTAGGCCCTAATGACACATTTCTCTGTATTACTCTCTGAATTTTATAGTGTTCACTGTACATTCAGAAGCCCAGCATAGTGGATGCATATTTTTTTTCTACACTAGAAGAAGTCAGAAGAAACCTCAGTGAGTTTGCAGGTTCTTTCTGTGGCCTGGTACGACTAGACATCATGGGACCCTTCAGAATGAGCAAAGGGAGTTTGAAGCTGAAACCACTGTGCAAGCAAATTTTTATCCTCCTGGATGCAAAAAGCACCAACATGAAAAACCTTCAAAGATGTACAGATTTTTTTTTTTTTTTTTTACTTTTAAACTGATCTGCTAAATAATATATTCTTCTACAGAAATGGCTGTTGTGCTTGTTTTCTGTTGTGTGTGTTTGGGTGAAAACTGCATCTGCTCCTAAAGACAAACGCTTTCATAATGAATACAAGGGGCTGTAAAGGAGAGGTGAGTCTTGGTGGAGAACCTCTAGAAACACTCTTTGTGGTATCCTTGCATCGTAAGTGCAGCACCAAGAGATCTTCACTTCTACTGATGACTTACTTAGTCATCAATGAGCCATCGCTGGCTCCGGGGAGGCAAGCTCTGCCCGGAGCTGCGCTTGTGCAGACAGCCAGCAGTACTGTGATCAACTCCTGTGCACCACCTTGCCAAAGGGGAGGCCAGAAGGAACCCCCTTCCTCATGGCTACAAGAGGAGAGCCCCCACCACGCTGCTCACCTAATCCTGGCTTTTCCCACTGGGGAAAGTTCACCCTGCCTTGGGGTTTCAGCAGTGAATATCAGTTCCTGTCATAGTGTGGCTGATGACACCGGTGATTCACATGCATTTGCTGGCATCCCCTCACTGGCAGCCACAGGCATGCAGCCAACGATGCCGATGATGCAAATTGCTCTTGTCCTCCTTGGCTCAGTTCTTGAGGCTGTCCCATCAACTTTGCAAGGTGTGATAGCAATAAGGGTGACACTAGCGCTTTGCCTTTGCAAAGTCCAAAGCCACATGCATTGTCTTACCTTGTTCTTCAAAAGAGATGAACGGGTGGGGGCCAGTCTTTCCTCCCATGACCCAGGAAGCACCTTAGGAAGGTCAGCCTCTCTGCAATGTGTCTACTACGAAGCTCAGCCCTGAACAAAAACTATGCCTCCTGCTCTGGAAATTCAGGTTTGTTCTCCTGCTGTTTCTGCAAATTAATTCTGAACTTAACTCTCGTTTCTCCCCCACTGCCATTGTCTGGTCTCTTTCTTGTGCATAAAACGGTACTACTCCGAGTACTCTCCAGTCTCTCAGGGAGAACAATATTACCTTAAAACATCCACTCTGTACCCTATTTCTACTTGCACACTTCTAGAGACCCAGGACTAGTTCAGAGCTAGTTCTCTTCGCTGCTTCCTCTTTCTGCCTAGGCTGCTTTCTCCTTTAAACAGCTTTGTGTGTGTGTGGTTTGGGGCTTTCTGCTCCAAACTAGAAAAGGGTCTGATCTCTGGATTTGAACAGTCCTGGGGGACTCCAAAGGAGATGGGAAGATCCAAGTACAGGGTCAGCTCCAAGCTACACAGACATCTTCATGAATGGATGAACTAAGCCCTAGTTTTGATTAACCTCAAACTTTTGATGCTTGAACGTTGGATCTTAATTAAGTGGTTTGGGCCTTATTTCTGTACTAAATCTTATAATCCAAAGTACATTGTGACCCAGATTGTTCTGCTGTGGAATTCTTCACTTTGCTTTCACAAGTAAATCAAATTTACCATCTCCATTCAAGCAGATTTCCGTCACAAATCAGCTCCCAGAGCAGATGAGCCGTGCAGGAGCTAGAAACAATTGCTTAGGATATGCCAAGTCCTGCAATGAGCTAGTCAGTTACTCTAGATGAGAAAACCTGCTGTAGGAACTCGACTGCACTCTCCTCCTCCTACAACTGTCCAAGAGTTAGATCCTGAGAGGAAGTTTTGTTTCAGCTGGTAGGATTTTGTCTGACCCTAAACCCTAATCCAACAAGTATTTACGCATGTGCTTAACTCCCACAAGCCTAGTCACGGACCCTGGCATGCAGTAGCTAATTGAATACTGCGGGCTCCTTGGCTTTCTCTGATTGAAGTGCATGGGAATTTCAGAATTGGTGCTTGTTTTGGCTCCATCATTTTTAAGAACAAGCTGAAAACAGTTTATTGGAGGGAGATGCTCAGAAGATGTCAGTGAAATCCCACTGTCTTCACTGGAACTGCATCAGAAACATGGACTAGGGAATGCAACCTGTCCTAAGGGCTGCATTAGTGACAGTCATAATGCTGTAACACGCTATGCAGCTTACTGAAAGAACAGGCCATGTCCAGGCTGTTTTTCAAAGACAGCTCTAAAAGAGACCACATGCAGTCACAACCAGCTATCAGTATAAATGGAATACCACAGCATTTTTTTTAATCTCATTTGCCTTTGTAATATTAGATTTGTAAGAGACAATCCTCCCAACATATTTTTAACCAAGGGGAATGCAAGGCATTCTCTTATAATTCTAGTTTCTTGTACCTTTTCCATTACATTTGATACTATGATTTGCATGCAGATTAATGGATTTGAGAATCTTGGCAATCAGCCCATTAAAATGTCACACATTTTCAGGGTGACATTTTGAAACTACACTTAGCATGAAAATGAAGGTTTTTTGAGGCAGCCAGCCAGACGTCTCCAGTGTGATTTAATCTTTTCTCTCCCTAATCTGATGAATAAGCATGAATATTATACCTCAGTGTTGTTTCAGCTCACGGTAGGTGCCTTTAAAGAACTTTCTATGATCCGCTGCACGCATCTTTTTAGCCTTATGACAGCGCCACATGAACCCCAGCCTCACCTTGCCGCTCCTATGCTTGCGATCAAAGATGAGCAGGTAACAGGTTACAACTGTTCCATGCCATCTGACTTGGAAAACTAACGATGAGCCCTGGGATTTTTCTTAGTATTTTGTTTTTAACTGATAGCTCCCCCAGCCCCATACACACTCCATTTTTTAGTATGGTTCTCATCATCGGATCAAACTGAGGCTATAGCATAACTGCGTGCCTTGGGAAGGAAACAGATTTTTTAAAATGTGAATACCCCCACAGCAGCCCATTTGCAATGAAAATTTAGTGTGTGTTAAATACACAGCTTATGTAATGCCAAAGAAGTATCTGTACATGGAAACTGTTAATCTCTGCTGCCTCTGAGCAGCAATAACAACAGCATCTGTTCCATATGGGAGTGAGGCACAGTGCTGGTGCAGAGCACGAGTCCATCAGGAGAAGCACTGTCATTTTCCTGTTTGAACAGTGGGCTTTCACTGCAAACTGCCCCTCCTCTCTGGAAACACCTGAAGACGAGCTCTACCCTGGTGCCTGGTTTGTGGCACTAAAAGCATGCACACCTGTTTTTATTCTCCTCGTATACTGTTCTGTTTTGTTGCGAAGGTGAGAGAGCAGACACAGTGGGGCAAATCACCGACCCTGAGGATGAAAAATCTCACCTCCTTCCTGCACTGTCATCTCCCTGTGGCAGGCAGGATATAGAAAACAGCAACATGCCTGTTAGTGACAAGGAGCACTCAAGCCCCAGGCTGCAGAAAGGATGCATGTGCAAGGACAGCCTGATGTCAGGCCATGCGGTGCTGCTCTGACTCTCGGCGTAAAAAACATTACTGTCCAAGAGGTTGCTCTGGAGTAAGGCGCATCCCAGCTCCAGGCTGTAGTCCAGAAGACCACCAGGCAGGCCCTGCACTCCTGAGCCACCCTTCTGTTTGCACAATCTCTACCATGCAGCACCCTAGCAATTAAGGTTGTTCAGTGCCAGCAAAGTGAAGGAAAGACTTTCTGAAGTGTGTTTAAGACAGCCTAGATGCTGCTTTTCAAGGCACTGTGACAGTGCAGCAGGTGATCTCTCCTTTCTCTCCGCTCTCCAGGGGAGTGACTAGGCAGAGGTAAAGCTTGTACTCTGAAAAACTGGCACATTGGACTCCTGGTCTGTGTGTGTGTGCTATGATAGCACAAGAAACCAGTAAGTTTTAATAGCAAACGTACATCTGCCACTGGCTTCCAACACCCTGCAGAGCCAGTTACCAAGCCAGAACTCCCATCTTTTTTCAAACAGAGACCCACCTCTGTAAAGCAGCTTGTGGTATTTGGATGTAAAATGCTCCCAACTGCAAGAACCAACAGTTATCATCTTCAGAAAATATGACTTGATAGAAATTTCTGTCAAAAAAAAAACCCTTACTAAGCATCTTCATAAACAAAGAAGCTGTACCCAGCAAGTCAACCATCTCTTTCTTGGCAACCATGCTGCAGTAGACCTGTCTCTTTGCTATTTAGAAGTAATAGTTCTCACTCCCCCCCCACACACAGAGAAAAGCTTTCTGACTATTGTGGCATGTAATCAGGAGTTACAGGTGTACTCGGGCACATGCTTATACACAAAATGGCTATCTATCTGCAGACATTTTTGTAATACGGCTTTTGGCTCTGTTGCAAGACAAACTTAGAA
Source organism: Lathamus discolor (assembly GCF_037157495.1). Classification (NCBI taxonomy): domain Eukaryota; kingdom Metazoa; phylum Chordata; class Aves; order Psittaciformes; family Psittacidae; genus Lathamus; species Lathamus discolor. The sequence goes on from NC_088887.1 coordinate 35,319,558, forward strand.
CCAGGGAGGTTTGGAAAGTGTAAACCGGTCTCATCACAGCCAACATTTGCTATAATGTCTCAGAGGAAAAATCTCTGTTTTCCAAACTTTGTGGAAGCACAGCTACTGCCTGGCTGACAGACCCTCTGCCCTAAAGGAAGCTCCAAGGTGACAGGGACTTGCAGCAGCTCTATATCTTTCTAAGCAAAGAGAGCTTGCTCTAAGTCCACTGATGGTGTTCTGGGCTCAGGACATACGGGATGTGCTCCAGGCTATAAAACACAACAAGAAAATTGACAGGGAAAGCAAGGAAGAGCCTGGGGCGGGCACTGGTGTGCCCAAAGCTTGCTCACACAGGCAGTCTGGTGCCTCCTTCCCCATTGGCAGCTGTCCCTGCACTGCTTGCCAGTGCCACCCAGTGCATCTGGACTTTCACGGTGCCTCCAGGGCTAGGTAGCAGGGTCTGCCTGCAGGGAGATAGGTGCTTATCTTGGGGAAGAGCTGAAGAAATGAGTTCCTAAAGGTTATGGGATAATAAATCTAAACCAGCCTGTACTTCAGAAAGTTCACTGGGGTGATGTGTGTGTCATAAACGACAATTCCATTTCTTGCACACTGTATTTTTTCCCCTCACTCGAGACTTTGATCCTCCTCGTCATGCTGGCTACTGTGTGTACTGCCAAGGGCAGGTCTCCAGCTTCACCCACTCATCCCAGCTCCTTTGCTTGCAGAAGACTCACCACTCGTTTTAGGGAAGGTGAGCCAGGCTGCATCATCCAGAGCTAGTGGAAGCTGGCCGTGCTTTGCCAGAGAATGGCAGCAAGTTTCTTCTCCATCTGGAAGACAGCTTGCGTCCAAACAAATCCTGGTTTGTAGGACTTCAGTGATAAAAAGTAAAGGAATCTCCCCTTTATTTATAGTGCTTCATTTTACCCTACCAGCCATTTCATTTATGCATTCCATATGGTGATTTATTCATTGACCTGTGCTTCACGTTGCCATTTTCACCCGTGCAGAAAGCACCAGCTGCTCCCTGAGTGCTGTACAGTGCTAAGCACCTTCATGAGAGACTGGGCTATGACAGGTCATGCAGCTTCATCCACTGGCAAGTACATTTAAAATCAGCAAAAATGCATTCCTGTGAACCTGAACATGCGCAAGTCCGTGGGACCTGATGAAATCCATCGGCGGGCCCTGAAGGAGCTGGCAAATGAAGTTGCTAAGCCACTGGCCATCGTATTTGAAAAATCATGGCAGTCAGGTGAAGTTCCCAACGACTGGAAAAAGGGAAATATAACCCCCATTTTCAAGAAGGGGAAAATGGAAGACCCAGGGAATTACAGACCAGTCAGTCTCACCTCTGTGCCTGGCAAAATCTTGGAGCACATTCTCCTGGACAGCATGCTAAGGCACATGAAAAACAACAAGGTGCTTGGTGACAGCCAGCATGGCTTCACTAAGGGGAAATCCTGCCTGACCAATTTGGTGGCCTTCTATGATGGGGCTACGGAACTGATGGACAGGGTAGAGCAGTTGGTGCCATCTACCTGGACTTGTGCAAAGCGTTTGACACTGTCCCACACGACATCCTTCTCTCTAAAGTGGAGAGATATCAATTTGATGGATGGCCCACTCGGTGGATAAAGAACTGGCTGGATGGCCACACACAAAGAGTTGTGGTCAATGGCTCAGTGTCTGGCTGGAGACCAGTAACGAGTGGTGTCCCTCAGGGATCGGTGTTGGGACCGGTCTTGTTCAACATCTTCACTGCTGACATGGACAGTGGGATTGAGTGCACCCTCAACAAGTTTGCCGATGACACCAAGCTGTGTGCTTCGGTTGATAACGCTGGAGGGAAGGGATGCCATCCAGAGGGACCTCGACACGCTTGTAAGGTGGGCTGATGCCAACCTTATGAAGTTCAACCATGCCAAGTGCAAGGTCCTACACCTGGGTGGGAGCAATCCCAGGCACAGCTACAGGTTGGGCAGAGAAGAGATTCAGAGCGGCCCTGCAGAGAAGGACTTGGGGGTGTTGGTTGATGAGAAACTGAACATGAGCCGGCTGCAGTGTGTGCTCGCAGCCCAGAAAGCCAACCGTATCCTGGGCTGCATCAAAAGGAGTGTGACCAGCAGGTCGAAGGTGATCCTGCCCCTCTACTCTGCTCTCGTGAGACCTCACTTGCAGTATTGTGTGCAGTTCTGGTGTCCTCAACATAAAAAGGACATGGAACCATTGGAACAAGTCCAGAGGAGGGCCACGAGGATGATCAGGGGACTGGAGCACCTCCCGTGTGAAGACAGGCTGAGAAAGTTGGGGCTGTTCAGCCTGGAGAAGAGAAGGCTGCGTGGAGACCTCATAGCAGCCTTCCAGTATCTGAAGGGGGCCTATAGGGATGCTGGGGAGGGACTTTTTGTCAGGGACTGTAGTGACAGGACAAGGGGTAATGGGTTAAAACTTAAACAGAGGAAGTTTAGATTAGATATAAGGAAGAAGTTCTTTACTGTGAGGGTTGTGAGGCACTAGAACAGGTTGTCCAAGAAGTTGTGAATGCTCCATCCCTGGCGGTGTTCAAGGCCAGGTTGGACAAAGCCTTGGATGACATGGTTTAGTGAGAGGTGTGCCTGCCCATGGCAGGGGGTTGGAATTAGATCTTAAGGCCCTTTCCAACCCTAACCATTCTATGAGTCTATGATTTATGTTTTTATTTAACTATTTTGGCTAAGGAGAAAATTGTGAACACTCAGATAGTGGCACCCGGTTTTGAACTGCATTGAAGCATGGACATTCATGTAGCTTCATTTAGGTGTTCTACAGAATCAGAGCTCAACATGTATCTTTTGCATGAAAATACATAAAATTAAAATCAAAAAGGTTACAAGCTGATTAATATTCAAAGTCTGTACCAGTTAGTACTGTATAGTCTTTCTTTCAAATCTGAACTACGCAGGCTAACTCGGGATGCCTGATGAATTTAAATCCATTATTTCCAATGTAATAATCTTATAACACCTCTGAATTTATCTCTAGCACAAAGGTCCTTTCTCATGTCAGTTGTTAAAATTTAACTAGAGAGACAATAATAATCTTAAAAGACACATTGCACAGGGAGGGGGATTCAGTGGCGTGACTTACAAGAGGAACTCAAAGTTTGCAGAGTAAGAATGGTGTTTGCAGACTGTAAAAGAGAATAACAACCCCTGGGGCATTCTTTGAAAAAAGAGGTGAATTGTGCTCTGTGCTGCATGGGGGATTTGCTCTCCACAGAGTGGGATCAGAATCAAAGCCTGTTTGCCAGATAGGGATTTCCTGATCTTTTCTAAATTTCTTTTTTAAGCCCCATTTTTGTGAGCTCAGTAAAAAGTTGGTTTCACCACCATAGGTTATATCAGAATTCACCCTTTTAATGTTCATTTACACAGTGCAGTCTTCCTGAAGCTGCGGGGGGGGGATGCCTCCAACTAGTTGCCTGGAAAAATCGGCTTCTCTGTAATCAACCCAGATAACCAAGAGCAGGTGAAAGTGCCTGGATTAGCCCTGGGTATGTGCCCATGGGCACATGCTGCCCTTATTCTACTATCATCTCAACTGTTGCTGTATTTTTACTACCAGGTGACTGGCAGCATAACCACAGATGCTCTGTGATGTGGGGCTCCCTGTTCCTTCCTTGTCCGGAGGAAGAGAAGGAGGAGGAATCCCAGTAGGCATTTGAGGGCAGTAGACATTGCAATGACCAAGGCATGATACCACTGGGGATGGCAGCATGGCTGTGACCTTTTTGTCAACACTGACACACAGAGGAGCTGGTAGCTGCCAGGGCAGCGTTAGCCCCAGCAGCAGAGATGCAGCTACAGCAAAAGGAAGAGCAAACCTGGCACCCCCAGACCTCACTAGACACAATTCCAGTTAAGCATTCATGCATGCAAGAATGGCAGTGCACAGGCTTAACACGTGTACTAGTTTATGCTACGTGATGGCTGTAGTGTTTACATCAGACATGATTATACCCCCTTCATTAGCTTGCATCAGCTCCATCTATTTCCCACATTGTCCAAATCTGAAACCTTTTATCTTCTCCAGTTTCTCATTTTTTTCAGAATTACATTATTATCTACTCTACTCCATCAAGAACCCCTTTCTAGCCCATCTAAATGTATCCTCATGTACATGAAAGCAGCATAATAACAAGGAACTATATAGGAGCCTGACATTTCTTTTCATGCTAGTACTTACTGTTCAAAATGTGCTAGAAGAATATTGATGATGTCGGTCTTTTCACAGGTGAAGGGGACTAAGCATTAGCAAGGACTCTCCATCTTTGGCAGCGTGCTGCACCAGGCAGGCTGTTTCATTACCTTTTTGCAAAATACATTGAAATCCTATGGATGACACCCACATCAGTCTCCTCACTCCCAACTGCACCACCATTGTGTTAAAGAACTGACAAGGGAGGATCAGAGAAGAAAACTGCAAAACTGTTACATTTTCTGATCCTAAAGGAGTTAGTAGGTTGGGGAGGATAACAGTCACTCTTTTCAATGATTATATGATGCTGGCAATAAACAACGGTAGCTATCATATGTCTGTAAAGGCCCCTGATCACTTCAAACGTCTCTGCTAGGAACATGATTCCATAAGCAACGTGCATCAGCCACTTGTAGTCTCCAGCTCTGAGTGGTCCCACAGGCACAGCTGCCAGAAAGACAAGCAAGCTGCATGGCCACTAAAACCACAACAGTTAAAGGTAGAGCCAATGCTTACCCTCTCAACACTGAGGCTACCGTGTATTTTTTCCAGCATTTTCCTCCTCTAGATCAAGCTGAGATTAACCAGTTGGCAATTTTACAGTAACCACAGATCCTAGTGAGGGTCTTTGATGCAAATCACATCCCAAATGGGTTTGGCTCAGCTGCAACCCTGACCTCAAATCTTAGACTGTATCTGTCAAATCTAAACTGCTTCTTCTGTCTAGCTCTAATAAGGGTGTTTCTACAGTGGTTACCCACATAGGTACGTAGGATAGTAACATATCACTGGAAGCCTCTTAGTTTAAAATTCATTCAGGGACAACCACAAGGAAACAGGAATCTGCAAGAATAAAATAGAAACATGTCGCTCCCCTTCCTAGAAGAAGTTAGAGTAAATGTCATTAATTTTCTTTTCACTTTTAATTACACATATTACTTTGTGCTGGAAGAAGACTTGACACCGTGGTAGCGCTGAATTGGTGGGAAGTCTGCAAATGTTAAGAGAAGCATGGTTTCTACCTCAATGAGTTGACTACATAATCCAAAATGGGACATAAATGAATTGAAGTGGTGCGATACATGCCCCAGGATGAGTGAGCAGATGACAGCAGCACTCTGACAATGATGAATGTTCTGGAGGGAAAGCAGTCTCCTCCTCTCACCCTCATTCCTCATGTAGATCCTACCCATTAACCTCCGTGTGAACCTTTGGTCACCAAGAGATCTGAGAGAGAAGCTGGAAAGATCATACGTATGCAGAACCCATTTCATTTCTCCAAAATGAAGTTGCCAATGCAAGCTCATTTACACCTTTTTTGCAGCTGAAGTTTCTTGATTGGCTTGTGGCAGTGATGGTTACAGCATGTTTCTTCTGCTGTAGTTCAGATCTGCTGATCGCACCATTCCAACCCATGGCAGTGCATGCACAGGTTGGTGCAGCTCCTTTATTCCTGGACAGAATATAGGTAGAATAGAATACAGATGGAATATATCCTGCTAGTTAACTCTGTACAGAGGTGATCTATTTGCTTCTCAGAGGAGGCTGGCTGAAAGCTCAGATCCAAAAAGACTTCCCCTTCCTCTCGTAGCTCTTGTTTGGCCTTGCGTTACTCTTCCATTTTCAGCTTATCTGTTTATTTTAAATCAGGATAATTTAGATAGGGTTTCTTCCTGAATTACATAATTTTATAGTAAGTTGATGAGCTGAGTTGGGAACACTGTGCTCAGCTCAGCTAAGTGCAGGGAACCCATTAAACTCACAGGGACAAAGCAAAGCACACAGGGGGAAAACACTGGCTGTCTTTACCCTCACCAGGAAAGGCTTTTCCTGTAAATGGGGGTGTACTCAACTAACTAGTACATGCGAGCTGGAAGTCAATGACTACCACTGCCTTCTGAGCAGAGCAGGAATGTCATTGCAGGGTCATGCTTACACACTGTACCACCTCCTGGGTGAGTAAGGGCTCATTAAACTACACACACACAAACCCCACTGCAGGGGTGGTGCAGCAATGTCTCTTCCAATGGCAGTTGACTTTCCTCCTGCAAGGGCTATAAAGAAGAGGTCAGTGGTCCCTGGGACTGAACTCCCTTTGGTTTGAGGGACCTCATTCATCCAGAGGAGACTGGACTGAGTCTACGTCATACGCTGCAGGCAGATAGGAGCTTGCTCTGCCCTGACAGGGAGCCTGCCCCATGTAAACTCTGTGTGTGTGTGTGTGTGTGTGTGCGCAGCACTAGATTGCACGGGGCTGTGAACTGGGTGGACCATAGAACTGCCAGTAAAGCCTGAGAGCAGGCTGGTTTTCCGGCATCTGCTTCTGCAGAAGTCCTCCATGGCTTAGAGGTGGCCAGGGTGGGATCAGCTCCCAGCCTCAGTGGCACTACCTGCCCTCCTGCAGGCCCTGCCCACAGCTCGGGAACAGGAAAAGATGGCAACAGCAAGCTACACAGTCACAACTCTTCCTTCTCTGTGTCCTCATGATGGCCAGCCGCAGCCACCTCCCTTAGCTTGTTGGCTTGTCTCTGTGTTTGCCTTTGCCAGGCTCATTCCTGCAGGCCTGCTGTTATCATAGAATAGTTTGGGTTGGAAGGGACCTTAAAGATCATCTAGTTCCAACCCCCATCATGAAGGGGAGCTGATCAGAAAGAGCAGCGGGTAGCCCTCTCACCACCGCTTCACTCCCCAGGGCAGCAGAAAGGAACAAACATCCATGTGGTGAAATAACTTCAGCCCTAACACCTCCCATTAAGGAATAAAGCAGCAGCCACACTTGCAGTTTTGGTCATTGCTTACCAGGCAGCACAACTTCCTGACCCTTTCTTCATCTCTTGCAACTTTGATGTGATCTATATATACAAAAATAGATTATTTTATTAAAAAAACCCATTATTTCTTAAATAGCCTAACAGCAATAAGTGTTGCACATGTTAACTGTCCTCAGGCAAATAAGATCAGCTGGGTTCCTAGTGACAAGTTACAGAAAGCTGAGGTGCACACAAGGTATGCAGGCCTGGCTCTGCCTGCGGAATAAAGAGGTGGCATCTCTCAGTGAAGTGACAAAGGATGAGCACGGGAATGGCGAGGTGACTGCACGCCCTGGAGAGCCCTCACAGAAGAGTGATTCCCCTGTTTCTCATTACTGAACTGTTTGGTGCAGTCACACACCTCACTCAGTGAGACACATTATGCTAGTGATATTTCCAGGAGAGCCTGACTTCTGTCAGCTTGACGCGAGATGTCAGAACCCAAACCAGAGCAGGAACACCAGGCACTGTGCCAAAGCACAAGCAGCATACACAAAGGGGAATCGGGCAGAGAAGACACATCAAGCCAGAGGGACAGATGGAAACAGGGCTCTGATGGCTCACAGAGTCCTGCATCCCTCGGCAGGCACATGAGCCCCTTTCCCATGCCCAGCAGGTGAGGAGAGCAACTCTCGTTGTCCTGTGCATACCCAGATGGGGACATAGCAAGAAGCCCAGCCACAGACTGGGCCTGGGTTCCTCAACCTTGCCACCTCTGTAACCAGCATGGGGAAAGAGAGAACTACTGGGCAGGGTGGTACAAGGCAGCCAAGGAGTGAGAAAGGGCATTGCCTATGCGGTGCCAGTAAAGCCCCATGTGGGGCCAGAGGGCAAGAAGTGAACTAGGAACCTCCTAATAATTATGGCAGTTGTTATTACTTCATGCATGGATTTCCCCTATGCTATTTAGATAATGCTGCTGGGCTTCCCAGTAACCAGAAAATAAAGCACCTAGGGTGAAAAAAACTCTTGCTTTTTGATTTATTCAATTTTCAGTGCTGTTCTAAATATACCCATTACTTATTAACAGGAAGCAAAGATACGGCAGCAGCTTTTCCATGCTTTTAACTGGCACATCCAAATGGAGCTGCTATACCCAACTACTGCCCAAGATGCTGCATCCATCCAATGAGTACTTTCAGTTTCAAGCCCTTAACCTTTTGTGTAGAGGACCCTCTATAGCTACAAAGGAGAAACAGGAGGATTTTTTCTGGCTTTATTTCTTTTTACTGTAGATCATACCTGTGCTGGGTTACAAAACCCATGGAAACTTCCTCCTGGCTGTACCACGAAGAGCAGAGAAGGGACAGAGCCTGGTTTGATGTGGCCATTTTTGAGAAGAAATCTGAAATCCTATACAGCTGGTTTTACACTGAGCAGAGTAATCACTGGGGCCTTTTGTCCTAATTTGGCTGTGGGGGTTCTGTTTGTTGGCTTTGGAGAACTTTTTTGGTTTTTAATGAAGGCAGTGGCAAGCGAGGGAAAAGGCTGAAAATCAGACTTAGACCATAATGACCAAAGATTCTACATCTCTGTATTAAAACAAGCAGGTAGAAACTACTTCCTAAAGAAACTCTCTTCAGAAGGTTCAGGCCAACTGTAAAGTACTGGTCGATTGTCGTTGCTCTTACTAGAAGTTGCCTGACAAAAACCAGTTCTGCCTTGTTTACAAAACAGAATTTCTTGATAAAGTATTCCAGAAATGCAGTACATGCAAATCTTACCACGGTGACTAATTATTATTTCCTTGAAGATAAGAAGCCTTCACTTTCTAATGGCCAGTTTATTTGTTGAATACTGCCAGCCTTAGATATGATGAGTTATTATTTGAGGTAAATCTAAATGTATATAGATAATAATATGAATTCTTCCACGAAACGGGAAGTAGGAGAAAAATCAAATCAATGTTGTGTTTAATTTAAGTAGCTGGAGTGTCTCCTCCTACCTTCCCTGAGCTTTGGAATATTAGAAGTAAAGGAAGCACTGCAATGCGAAATACAGCAATTATAAAGGGGAAAAGGCAATGGAGAAATCCAAAACACCCAGCATTGCAGAATACTAACTAGAATTTATATGGGATGCTGCCATCTTGACAACATGCTGATGAGAAAATACAGTAACATAGTTCTTATTTAAAAACACAAAACCCTGGTGGGTTGCAACACAGCAGTCAAGGCCATTCATCAAGCTACATGCCTAAAAACCTGCACAGATGGAATGCTGAAATGGATGTTTTAATTGGTGTTTTTCACATTGACTACTGTGTTTCCTAACCACCTTCCCCCGGCAGTCACTTCAGAAAGGATTAACAGCAGCAGCTACTTGCTTGTGCTGTACTCTTTTGTTTAACACAAGACACAGAAAACACAGAAGTGCCAGCATGCACTGCTGATGTGGGGTATCAAGCGATGACCGTGGAAAAGAGCCTTTGTTTCTAGTTCTTGCAGGACTTTCCAGAACTCTGGTGTTCAGAGGTGCACAGTCACTTGTGTAAGCACACTGGAATTCAAGATCCATCTGCCTGTACAGTCATTCACTTCTCTACTCCTTTCTCTTTCCAGCCCCTGCATCTGCAGCCATTGACAAATCATGTCCTGGTTTTTCTCATTTGAGAGCTACCACACTTGGCTGCCTCATCCTGGCCTCATTCCCACCACATCCCCAGGACTGATGGCTGCAGGGACAATCAGTAAGAGTTAAGCCTGGAGGGCTTTTCCTTTTCAGATCAAAGCACTTCACACAAACTGTTTCAGCAAAGAGGGAAGAGCAGACTTCGGAGTGTATGGAAATTGGCAGCAACTTTTTATTAGCCTGAAGGTAAAGCAACTGCATTGTATTGGGATTATTTTTCTTTTAAGAAAGGAACATTTTAGTTTATATAGCAAATTCGATGTCAAAGTTTTCTTAAATATGTAAGGACTGTTCTAAAGCATGCTGATGGGCTGCATTTATTAGGATTCTTCCTGCTATGACAGATAAAAAGTCACTGTCCAACAACATCTTGCTGAAAGGCTTTCAGCAAAGTCCCAGCAACAGGAGTAGGCAGTATACGTTTTGGTTTAAAACACTAAGGAAAAGAAACCCTTTACCTGCTTTTTTAAAGGCTCCTTGGATGGTCAGTGCTCAGGAGAGGAGGGGAGTCAATTACCACAAAAATGCCTAGCACAGTGTGGGGTGAACTAACACCCCTTGCAATCATTTGAGAATTCCCAGTTCTGCGATAAAATTACTCCCTAGTTGACCCATCCCCATTTTGCTGGGCACACATACACGCTTCAGTCCAAGTTCAGCAAATAAACACAAGCAAGCAATATCGGGTTGGACCCCTAGAGATGAATAGCTCAAATACCAGGGAAAGGAGCGTTGTCTTGATCTGTAGCAGCAGTATTCACTTGTTTTTAATGATTTGCATGTGTCTGACTGTTTTCCAGTCAAGGTGTAGGAACTCTGCAATGGATTTAGACCTTCCAGCAAGTTTCCTTTCTCTGATCACTTTTCACAGACCACTTCAAAGCAGTCTGCAGACACGCAGGGGCTCACAGCGTTAGCTCAGGAACTGAGTGCACAGAAAAGGAAACATGAAATGGAATCGGAAAGGAAAGCTTGCAGGAAAAAAGAACAAACAGGCCTGAATTATCTGCCAGATACCACATCCCATGTCTCTCCCTGACACCATTATCGGTCATGAGCTCAAGCGCTGGAAGAAAGACTGGGTTTCTTCCAGGACAGCAGGCAGGATGGGGATCACAGGAGCACCCCACAGACAGTAAAGATCACTGCTGAGATACATCTTGCACTGCAAAGGTGGCTGGGGAAAAATACCCCTTGGGGATAGGAAATGACATGGCAGACTGTTATCCTTTGGAAGTGTAACAATACCAGCGCTCATGCTAAAACCCCATATAGGATCTGTGATCAAGCCAGTGACAGCAGTTACCTGTCCTGTCCTCAGAGGATTTTCCTCCTCTGTGACTAAATGATTTTTTTTGTGCACATGGACTCATAACACACAACATCAAAGCTAACGAAGAGAAGGCAGGGCAGGGCAGAAACCTCTGCGGTGAGCAGGAGTGTCACAGGTAACAGGCCCTGCATGACAGGCGTGCTACAGCCTCCAGCATCCCTCCCATGCTCAGCCAAGAGCAACAGAGCAATTCTTGGGACCAGCCCTCAAGATCTCAGAGGACATGGCTAAAATAATGATTTGATGACACAAGAGACCTACCTTTAGCTCATACTGCCATCTCAAAAACAGGGTCACCTCGTGACGTGCAGAAATGATCCAGCACAAACTCGGGCTGCAGATTCCAACTTGTGCACAAATGTTGCAAGCTTCGCACTGGGTAAAGAATCATTTTTTCACCAACAGCTAGCAAAGAAACCCACTAGTCGGAGTGTTTTCCTCTGTCCTGTCTAGTTCACAAGCAGTGCAAGCACCGTCCTATTTCTGGCAAGATAGTACTACTGAACTTGTACACAGCCAAATTCCTCACCTGGACAACCACAAAGCTACACGCTGGGGCTGGGGTTTCCTTAACTGCTTCCCCAGCTGCTTTCCCTAGAGCCACCTCTATTAGATGAATACAAGAACCATGAAGTTTTAACAGCCACCATCATACAGCAGGTACCTCAATCTCCCAAGTCACCACTCCCACCCATATCATCAAGTATTTCAGATGGCAATTTCTCACCCTTTCTTGAGGACCAAGAAAAATAGCATCACCAGTGTCATACCAATGTACTGTACCAGTCAAAAGGTTTTCACCTTACACATGCAACTGTCCTTCACAAGACTGAAATTACAGGGTTCCTTAATCCTAGATTCTCATCAGCATGGGATGTAGGTTAACTACCAGGAAATCTGTTGAGCTCCATTACTGACATTCAACATCTTCTGTTGGAGGAGAGGCTACAAACTGTCAGCAGACCAAGCTCCTGGCCTCACATCTGCATTTCAGCTCCAAGTTTAACCCTTTTACCACATTCCCAGCCTAAATATAGAAAAGCATTTGCTCCATTTATTGACATCCCATATGTATGCATATCCAATGATGCTCTGCAGAAATAATTGCTTCTAATTCAGCATAGCTAAGGACAGACACCACCTTCTTAGAGTAAGCGGGACACCATCTGTATGAGAACATGCTCACTAACAGTACAAATCAGGACTATCCAAGCCAACTTCTGGGAAACAGCAAGGACTCTATATAGCACAAGAGCCTTCAGGCACTCAGATGGACCTCAAACTAGGCTAGATCTTTGTCATGAGAGCCAGTAAGCCACTCCACCAGGCCAGCCTGGTGGTTCAGGCAGTCTCTTGAAAGACAGAAAGTCAGCTCAAAAGCATCTGCTCCAATTATGTAAAGTCAGGTCTGTTTATCTCAGCACTCTCTAATAGAAGGTTATTGCACCTGAGGGGGTAGAACTGCTCACCCACACATACCCCCTTCTTCTTTGTCCAAGACCTAGCGTAATCCAAGAGCACTCAACTGATTCAGTGATATCAGAACAAGATGCTTCAGATCCCCGATAGGTGGATATTGAACAGAGGGGGCTGAATTGCTACATGAGATCACAATCTTTGTGGCTATGACATTGCATTCTTACATTATGTAACTATACACACAGTAGAAACTACTTCACATTTTATTCTTGTCAAGGCAGCTCCTGCCAGAATTAGGACTTTAAGGCCCAGAACTGACAATACCACTCCTGACACTTCACAGTTTTTGTCCAAAGAGAGCTTTGCAGAGGCAGGCTCTTTACCTAGAATAAAATCACCAAAATCAGACCCTGGAGCTGAAGCACTGGCTCTGTAGTAACGCACTCAACACTCTAATCTTAAGGGGGTGCTTCCAAACAGAAGGAAGACGAAAATACATGCGACATCCTACAGCATGAGAAAGACTCGTGGCGTCTGAGGCACACAATAAGGACAAGACTGCAATTCTGAGTGGACATAAACAGCAAGTTCCGCTTCACTGCTGAACACCTGATGTTCTCAAAACGAGTTACATCTCAACAATGCCTTCTAGAGTACCTAAAATTGGAGTACAGAATGTTTAAGTGTCCAGATACTCCATAGAGGATAGCTGTAAAGAGACCTAGAGAGCTATTCATGGTTCATAGGTTAATTCTGAGTATTTTTAATGGATCGTACAGATTCCTAGACCTGGTTTTATGAAGCACATTATATTCCATATAAACATGATGCCACCTGGCAGATGAATGCATATCTTCTGCCCTGTGATGAAGCAACAAGTGATCCGATAAGGCTCCTACTGATAAAAAGATGTATTTCTTGGGTAATTGCAGCATTAAAAAAAGCAGAATGCAGTCCAAGTTTTGCTCACAGGTCTCTCAAATAATGTTCACAGACACACTAGGATCATATTGCAATAGAAGGACGTACCAGTAACACAAAGTTGACAGACACATTTTACTTTCTGGGATATAAAAATCTATTTTCACAGTTCCTCCTATAGAAATATGCCGCAAGTGAAAAGCAATTAATTACAAGCTAGAGAGAAGCCCTACCATATAAAAGGAAGGTAAAGGGTAAAAACAGAGATGATGATGTCTCAGCTAAAACCTTTCTTATACAGCAAGAATTTTCCCTACATTCCCTTTCCCATAGCCAAGAACACCAAGTTAGTTACATTAACTAATAGGCCTTTTAAACAGCTTAAAAGAAAAAGCAAACAAAAAAAAAAAAAAGTCACATCAACTTTAATCAGCATAATGCCACCTGAAGAAGAAAGCCTGAACACAGTAGGCAAAAAGAAAATCCTGTTTCAAGGAAAATACTATCTCAAGGATTTATATATCATGCATTAGAGATTCTTAGAACTGAAGCGCTAACACCTGCATGCTGCTAGAAGCTTAGGCATATTGTAAATGCATTATCTGCTGCAAGCAGGATATTGGCCTATCACGCTAACTGAAAACCCAAATCTGAATAAAAGGTTAAACCAGTCTTCCATAATTCATCTTACATTTAAAAACAGTCCGCAGTCGGATCAGTTCCTTTCAGCATGGCAAAAGTTGTTAGCCAACAAAGAGTATCATAGTGATGATTCTTCAGTCTTCATCTTTTTTGTTTGTCCATTTGCACCATGTTGCAGATCCTGCCTTTTCTTTTTCTTCTGCTGTAGCTTTTCCTCTTTCTTCTGCTGTAGCTTTTCCTCTTTCTTCTGTAGGTAGGTGTCCATGTCCTCAAATGAAGCCTTGTAGAGATTGCTGTAGTAGCTCTCTGCACCAACAAACCCTACAATCCGGCAAAGCAAGAACACAAGACAAGTGCTGATTCCCTTAATGGTCTCATCAGCTACTTCCTGTACTGCAGTTCTGGATAGTGGCATTTCAACTCATTTACTGTGGTCCTATCCACTTCATTAAATACCAGCATTTACACTGTGTAAGCCTGGTTTGTGTTGGTAAGCTTCTGTTTGGCATCCACACAGTGAAGCATAACCTTCACTTTTTGGCTAAAAAATTCATACACAGGCAAGCACCTGACACTGATTAATGGGTGCACACAGCTCTCCTTACACATAGGACATCTGCAGACTTCAAGACTTCTGTTTTTAAAACAACTGCTGTTGCATCTTATTGTTAGACATCCCACCGAGCTGTTCCCCAAGATATAAGCACTGCGAAGGTGCACGCTACCTAACTGTGCTTCTCTCATAGACTTCTCTCCATGAATATTAACTTGGAAGAAACTTAAAGAAGTAGAATTCAAATAGTGATGCCCTACAGCACATATGCATTTTCTAAGCATTCACTCCCAGTTTTGTTACACCTTCTGTGAATTCAGCGTAATATTCATCATACCATCTCCAACACTGTAAGTTTAGACAAGTTTAAGAGGGAGCTAACCACTATTTAAATACCCCAATCAGATTGTTTCTGCAGAGAACAAAGAACTGGACTAGCTGGCTACATCCAAATTTCTAAATGGTATCTGACAAAGTCAATGACCTCTAGGTCTCTCTGTATTCCTACACTTTCCCACTTCCCAAAGTCCTTGATCTTAAAGGATAAATGGAAGGAAATCCAGTATTTGCCAGGGTTAGGTCCTGAAACTGATGTGCTGCTCCACAGTAATGTACATGCAGCATCCCCTGTTTCTTGGTAGACAAACAAAACAACTTTCCCTTGCTGGAGCACAGCAAAGGTCATGCTTTTGCTTTTGAGGGTCTTATGTAACCAATTCAGTTGTTGGCTTTTGGCCCTGGAATAAACTGTGTGCTGTCAGTTTGAACATCCATGCCACTCTCTCTTTGACCAGTCTGCACTAAATCTTGCTCTGTCTTTTTCTGACATCAGTTATTAGAGAATGTCAAACTGTTCAACGGGTACTTCAAGACTGACCTATGTGTCATAAATCCTACAGAATCAGCAATCAGGTGAAACAAGTTTATAAAAGGACTATATGAAGGCATTAAGACTGGGTTAAACAATATAATGATCACCTTTTTTAAAATGAGTAGCTACCTTTTCAAGCACTAATTATGCAGTGGAATAAGTGCTCATCAAATGAGCCTCCCCTTACCAATTAACGATAATAGACACTGTCATCTGAGTAGTAGTCTCCCTTTCCCAGCTGTAGATATAGCCAGGTACCACATTTCACAGCAATTTGCTACACTGTCTCATTACACTGAGAACCTTTTCCCCCCTGCCCGCTCTTTGTACTTCTCTGTTGTAAATATGAGGTCTCATTTTCACTCAAGACCTTATACTTCTAATTATCTGCCTGGCTGTAACTACCACGACTGCAACATCTACGTGCAAACAGTCTCCCTTCCAAAGCAATACCTGACTTCCTCTTAAATTTCAAAGACTGTACCAACTTAACAACAACTTAATGACAGCTACCCCCCAAACCATCCAATACTAAAGATTAAGGAGACTTTTACATTCGACTGCAAATTCCTGCAACTCTTCTATCTTTACATATGACCAGAAAGAAAAGACCACAGGACCAATGGGGACTGTAACACCTTTTTTAAGGAACGTTCCTAGTCTCCTAGCAAAGTACAGGAAAGAAATTTCAATTAAGCAACTCTCAATATACAATGAAACATCCACTAGCACACACTGCAACCTTTCTCTACTCTGCAGCCATCACTGCCATAATTTCAGCTTCTAAATAAAGTTAGGTGTTGTTTTGGGTTGTGGCTTTTTTTTAAACACAAAAACCCCTAGAACCACAGGGTGCTTCTGAGCTAGTATTTTTCTGCCAGAGACCGGGGGTGGGGCAGAAATCAAGAACAAAATGAATGAACCCTGACACTAAGCAATTTCATCTGTGATACCATCCAGGGTCACACCCTCCAGCTGCAGCAAGTTCCACATAATCTACCTTGCCAAGTTGGACCCAAATGGCCCATCTTTACAGGAAAGCTGCTCCTCCCATGGCTGTTCTAGTCTTACTATCTCCCCTGTACTTCTGATAAGGCGTCTTGCCAGGTAAGGACAAGACGACAAACAACAATGTTCGATATTACAGCAGTAAGACAGACTCTAGCTGCTCTGTCACAGGGTGTTTACATACATCCCTGTGATAAGCTCTCTTTGCAAAACAGTTATAATGCTACAATTCAGATCTAGATACCTACATTGTCTTTGATAACAGTAACCTGAACACACTTCATGATCTGCACTAACCTCCATACCAGACAGAGCTTGAAGCTGAGAAAACTGACTTCAACAGCCACCTGAACTGACCTGAACTCTCATCTTGCTCCTAAATTTTATGCTTTAGCTGTAAAAACTGCATTTCCTGGGCCTTTAGGCCAAATTTCTCACCTTCAAACACTGCCCAGTTGTCTCTAAGGTATTTTGTCATCTTCTGTAATCCCTTGTCATCAGTTACAGCCTGGGAAAAGAAGGGACACTGATTATTATTCCCAAAATATCATGCAATCTCATGTTTCACAACACACTGAAAATGCAGCTCTCAGAGGAGTACAGTGAAAAGGAAAGCAAGCGTAAACCCTCCAAGATCTCTTTTGGACTCCTTTTTTCCAGGACTGCAATAGAAAGTCACAGTCTGAGAACATGTGTTCTGCTGAGGAAGCTTTGCAGCTTGAAGCAAAAGAAAATGGATTCCCACTTACTACTCTGTAAGGAAAATGAATACCACAAGGAACACATAATGGTCAAAAAACATACTTAGAAGGTTCACTTGAAACCACTTCACGACTATACCATAATTAGCTAGGGACTTACAAAGCTAAAAAATGAGTTTCCAGTTGTTGAATAGGCTATTACAGAGAACTTGACAGCACATCCCTCAATTCTGACTCCCTGTTTTCAGTGAAAAAAGAATCCCCTTAATGGTCCCAGAATGCCTTGTCCCCAAAGGCAGGCATAGGGAACGCTGTGTGGAAAGCATTCCTAAGCAAACCACAAAGGGATTTTGGGTTTTGTGGGGTTTTCTTTAAATACTCAGGTGTAGCACACAGAAAGCATAAGTAATGGTTGAAAGTGCAGAGTACAGCGGCTGACAACCGCTCTACTTGATCCTGCTACACCAGATGTCAGCTTTACCATAGAACATACTAGTATTTGTAACAAGCCCTCAGCAGCTTTGCATTATATGCAGAAGAGAGGTAGAATGAGATGTGTATCTATGACTTTTACTCCATCTCAAGACATAGAGAAGTGTGCCTCTTAGCTTTCACAGAACACAGTTTATTCCATTTTTGTTATGGCCTCAAGACAACACAAAACATTCACGATGTTAGCATAAAAAAAGTATCCACCTTCCACTGTCCATCACATGGTCTGTACAATTGAAGAGGAGCTTCACTGTCTTCCTGCAACATCCATAGTTCTCCTGTTTCCTCAAATGCAATGTCCCAACCTTTATGCTTCAAAGAGATTTGCTGCTTGTAAACTAGCTGCTTGGCAACGGCATCAAGCTGAAAGATGTAGACTGTGGGAATACTTTTGAAAGGAAAAACTTAATTACCATTATTACCGAACCCACCTACAGCCATTACTTGTACAGCAAACTACAAACACCCACTCTAACTCCAAACAGAGCTGAAGCAAGGCCATTAGGAATGGCAAAAAATACCCAAGCACTTCAAGTGTGCAGTTTGCTTACATATTTTAAGCAGAAGCAGTAAATACCTAACACATCAAATGTATTTTCAAGTGTTAGATGAATGAAAAAGCATTCAACACCGTCTTTTCTTGAAAAAAAAAAAAAAGTAGTAATTTCATATGGTTTACTAAGGATTTATATACGGACTGCTGCATCATGGGCACAGCGGCCTACAGAGGAGGCTTACTTGAAGGAATATGTAGCTGAGCACTAGCCATAACAAAGGAAAAGTAAAGGAACTGATGCCCGGGAAGGTAGGAGAGAATGAGAGGGACAGGAAACCTTGACATGGCTGAAGAACAGCCATGCACTCATCTCTGCCTCTCCCCTCAGCACTCATTCCTCTAGCAGACACAGCCCCTATGTACAGAGTTTCCTGTCTCCCTCAGACAGGTCCCCAGTGTGCCAAGGCAGAACAGCTCAGCTCTATCCCATGTGTTTTACCAGGTCCACATGACAGCACTGTTTAGAAATCCTGGGCCATGAAACTGGAAATAAAAGCCTGACACAGAGCATGGGGAGGCCCCTGGGCTAAGTGACATTGGCACAGACCTCAGCTGATATGGCTTTCCCTTCCAGGGCCAGTTTGTATGCCAGTGCAGAAGGGAAGCAACTTAAGCTCCTTGCTCTAGCAAAGAGCAAATCCACTGAGGGGACAGCTTGCCAATTTCATTGTACAGGCAGCTCTGGCAATTGCTCCCTTTCCTGTTGGCAAGGTTTGTCAGGAAGAACAGCTTCCTTGGCAGGCTTAAGATGCTGTGGAGAGGGGAAAAGGGCTTGTCCATCCCTGCAAGACATTTCCCTGCCAGCTTAAACCTTCAGCTCCTGAGCACTCTCTCCTTACATAATGCATATATTTGAACCCAAAAGTCAGTGAAACCCCCCCAATTTTAAACTGAAGCAATGTTGAGGTTTTAAACAGAATGGCCAAACCCATTTACGGGAGCAGAATATAGTAGCAGAATTTTGGTCACTGCATCACCACAGCACCCTGAACAAAACAGGACACAAAACACATGGGTCAAGCACCGCAATTTAGGGAGACATCCTGAGCACAAACCAGGGCTCACATGCATCCTAGCCTTGCATTTCCTCTTGTGAATGAAAGGCATCACGAAGTCTGCAAAATTCAACTAAGCTGGGTAACCCTTACACACACCTCTGAACCCAGACCAAGTACAATGAGGACTCCGAGACCCACCTGAGATGCCTGAAGATCCACAGTACATAGTACTGCAGGCTAGGGGAGAGTTAGAGCACCCAACAGGGAAAGCTGCTCTTGCCTTTGCAAGAAGCTGCAACAATTTGACCCACTATTTCATTTATTCTTACCAGTCAAATAGAATGGCAACAAAACCACCCTGACAGCAGTAGGTTATTCTTGACACAGTGTATTTCTATTAAGAAAAGAAAAAGAAACATCCTTGTAAGTTAAGACCATTTATGGGCAGAAAATTCACATTTCATTTCACGTCTTGGCCCTTAAAATTTAGCAGATGTATTAATTTACAGCAAGTAAAGCAACATAATTACCTTTAAACTACAGTCAAGTATATTTCTGTACCAGTCTTTTCTGTTTTACTAAGTTTTCCATACTTCTCCCTTCACAGCCATCCAAACAGAGGTCAAATGCAAAGGTTTTACTGAAGTACTCTTGATAGATAAGCTAACAGTTGAACGAAAAGTATGCCACCCTCAAACATCCTCTCCTGCAATGCTAATGGCAAACCATCAACTTTAAGCTTGCTCAGCCAGGATATCACACTAGCAATTTAGAGATTATAAACATAAGCCATTAGCTGCTTCAAAAAAAAGGAGATAGCGATGCATAGCTAATATCCTTGCTGCACTGTCTCCTTTTTCAACATGTGTCTGGGTGAAGCCACACCACTTAACAGAAAACATGCTCTGAAGAACAAGACAAGACTGCCAGAGGCCATTTTCCTCATAAAAAATAAATAAAATGAAATAATCCCCCCCCCAACAACAATAAAAAAATACTGGCACCACACTCCCAATTTAGAAGATACCTTGTTTTATCTGTCTGGGAGAGAATTAGAGAAAAATCTTTGCTGCACGAACCATACTACTTGAAATATTCTGTAACTGATTCGAGGCTCCTTGAGTGGGAAGAACTTGGGAGGGGCAGGGAAACTGCAAGAAGATGCCCTAGGGTGCTTTTACGAAAGCATCTGTTATATAACGTGAAAGACAAAACTGTAAAGGCAAAAGGCTGGTTCTCAAGTATATTTTAGAAGCAGTGATAACCAGCGCTTCTGATTAGTATAATTCTCCCACTAGAGTCGTAGCTAGTTAGTCCCTATAGCGCAGGGAAAATACATCATCTTGACGCTCTGCTGGCAGAATTCAGATGCATCCTCAAGTCCCTCTTGAGCCCTCACCTCTTTCCCTAATGCAACACTGATCACTACACAGAACAGAACTTCTGTTTCATCAGCTTAAGTTGAGTTTGGTAGTAAACATGGGATTTTACCCTTTGAGCTGCCAGCTGACATAGGGGTATTGTCAGGGTGCTTGTTTTGGAATGTTGCAATCAATGTAGGAAAGCAAAACAAGCTGTACAGCTTCCAACATTCAAGTCCACAAGTTTAATACCAGAAGCTATTTTGTCAACAGTACATGACTACTAGAAGATAAAACAACTGCAGAAAAGTTAGTTAATTAATGGTATAAATATAGCTGTATAACTATAAATATGCACTATGGAACCCTATTTTTCATCTATATTATACCACGAGAAAAAAGAATAAAATCCATTGTGTCATACTATCTCAAGCAAGAATAGCAGCATGCACACACTTTTCACTCATGTACGTGACTGCCTGTTTGGACAGAAGAGGAGCACTTTATGAAAAACCTTATTAAAAGGGTGATGTTTCAGAGCTCTTGGGAAACACATGGGTCTAGTCTCTTGCTACTCTGCAGAAATAGTAAGTTGTTAATCTATATTTAGCATATGGACCCCTGTTTCACATGGACATAAAAAAAAATGCTTACAGTTCCAAATGCCAGGTAGGATAAGTGGGCTGAATCAGAAAAGCTTTCTGTAGATAATACATTTAAATGTAGTTACTGCATTACGGAGCCATTTACACCACAGCTTTATGAGCAGAAGTGACAGCTCTTACTGTAAACCACCAGTGGGTTCTCTAGGCATTTAAGGGAACAAGCCAAGATAAATATATATAAACTTAAAACCTGAGGCAATTATTTCTCATCACAAAGCTCTGCCTCTCTGGCTGTGTCATGACAAACACGCAGGGTAAATGTACTGATGGGAAGAGCGCACCTACACAGCTGAGTGCTTTGTCAGAGAAACAAAGGGTTCTGTGAACTTGAAGTACACAGCAGTTCTCCTCCACCCTCACTGGGGGAGGGAGGAGGAAGCTTTTTTGATTTGAACCAAGTGCTATTCACAGCTGGACAGACAAGAAAGGGCATCTTCTTTGCAAGCTCTTTCCTTTCCATGTGTGGGTAAGTCAACTATAAGCACAGTGAATGCAAGCCCCAGAGCAGTATCTTGTTCAAGGACAAGCCTATAGAATCAGTTTACTTCAAGACAAGCTATAAGAGCTGTCTGTGATAAACAGATAAACAGTTCTCTTGATACTCTCTGAACTTATTCAGCATTTATATGACACTTATAAGCCTGCCAACACATTAAAATTAACTTCTGGTATCAACTGTGAGAAGGGGTGACCCTATGAAAAATTAATGTACTGGACTACTGGGGTAGGGTTGTGCAATTCATGTTCTGGACTTTAAACAAAATTCTGCTGTCAAGGGGACTGCATGAGGTGAAAGCTCTGAAGTGGGAAAAATGTATCACTACAAATTCAAAGAATTACTCCCATTCTAGTGGGAAAATGAACCGAGGATCTGCAATCCATCAACTGAAACCACTGCTACACTGCTCAAAAATACTCCTATGCTCCCCAAACAGACATATATTCATCATCTGCCAAGCAAAATAACCCACATTTATGTGCTCACATGACACACCATTACTGGTGATTCCATTATCATTGTGCTTCAAGTTGTGTTTCAAGCTTCACTGCATTCACAGCAGTTATCAATGGTAAAAATGAAATGCAAAGCAAAAGAAAAGAAAAAAACACTTAAATCCCCATCTCATCTCTGGCTGCCAGTCATTCGCAGACAGCATGCTAATTACAACCTAAAAAACGCTGACTCAAGAGACTGTTCACTTAAATTCAGTCTACAAATGTCACTCTAGGCTGTGAAGATGATCTTTGATACACCTGGATGTGTAGCACAACCGAATACTACCACCAGACATCATCTCTGGCATTTCTAGAACTATGACGCCAGCAAAACACAAGTCTTTCCCCTTTGGTCCTGTTGATTATAGGGAAAGTACATGTTCACAGCTGTGTAGTGATACAACACAAAGGTGGCAATGCACCACATTAAGGTTTAAATCTGTCATTTATCTATCTGTAATTGCTGGGACATGATGCCTGATCACTGTTCCAAGCACGTATGAATTCTAGAGGCCAACTGAGTCTCCTGCACCGCTCAAGCATCATGCAAATTTAGTGTCATGAGAGACGGATTTTTGAATGTTTGTAAGAGTAGGCAATTAGCAGAATTGTGTGGATTAAAGCAACAGGCAAGCCTGAGGCTTCCAAGACCACTGTTAGGAGAGGCATATGGCAGTGGATAGAAGAACTGCAAAACACTGCAGGAATACAGTTTATTAACTGCTGTGTTATACTTATTAACCCACAGCTGTGGCTTTTCCCCTTCTGTCATTGCTTACTCACACCAAGGTAAAGACGCTAAACAGCAACTCCTCAAACAGTCAAAAAGCACTCCAAATTTCCATGAAAGACTCCATCATAGAGAGTATCCTATGGAAGGCACCTTATCAAGTGTGTTAAGAGACAAGGCAAGTATTACTACACTACATTCAGAAGTCTTCAAGAACATTCTTAGAGAGGTGGAGATTATTTTTAAATCAACTCCTGCTTGCATCAACAAGGTGGTTTTTTTTTTCCCTCTAACCTTTGTTAATTTATCCAATGCTACATTCAAGCTTTATTATATAGTTTAATATTATTTTTTACAAACTTGTAAACAATGGAGTTAGGATTCAGTGTGAGATCAAGCACTTAACGTACGTGCAAGCTATCTTACTAAATGCTAAGCGAGTCTAAGCAACAAGTAGCATTTTTAAAATTAGTATTAGGATTCCCCATTTCACAGTTAGATCCTTACTAGTCCTTGATGATCCAATAAAGCTAGAAGTCTATGTATTTTAACATAAAACTATTTTTTCCTCCAACAGAAATGCCTTGCAACATTACTTCAGACATGGATTTAGTGGCTATCAAACCACGTTGTTTCAACAAAGCAGTCTCATTAGTTACTTTTGAACACAAAGATAAAACACTTTGGCTTTGAAACTCCCCAAGCTGTTTATTTCCAGAAGTAATTTTGTAGGTTTGCCTCAACCTTCATACTCCCCTCCCCACTCAAATCCTGCTGCACCCAGAATGTAAGAAGATACCAGCTATATGGGCTTGTCTCCTAATTTGATACACCCCATTTTTCGCTTGTGAAAAACATGAGCAGTACCTACTTCAAAGATTTAAAGCACCAGACTCAAGCTGATATGCTTTAAAGCACATCTGAGACAGAGATCTCTCATAAAAGAGGTGTGCTTTAAAATATACTTTCAAGTTCAGGAAGAGGTTAAATTGTCCATATAGATACTAACTTGAGCTCCTGCTAACAGGAACTCTAGGTCTCAACTAAGATTCCCATTTTGAATGCTGTGACCTAAGTAGCAGCTGCCTTTCTGGGCTTATGTAAAGAAACTTTATGTAAAGTTGCACATTATTATTCCCACACAAAGAGCAACTTGCTCATGTCTTCTGCACAGAAAAAAAATGCTGTAATTGTCAGGTCTGTCCCTAGGGGCTTGGTCCTAGGGACAAGAATGAATGCTGTTTCACTGTTAATAGGGCTGTATGCCAGTTCACGTGACAAGAAAGAACAAAACCAAAGATCGAGTACTACCAGAACCACTGCTCACATTAGACTAACAGCCCAAATCACAGTAGCACCCCAAAGGCTGCATGATACCACTCATGTATAGGCTGCAAGCTAAAAAGAACTAAGAAGAGAGGGTGCTCAGTTTTCACATAAAGCTCATATTAACTTTGGACACTACCCAGCTTCAGAACAACTCAAAGGAACAAGCCCAGTGCCTTGTCTCCACAGGGCAGTCCCACTGCAGGTGACTGGTTACAAATGTTACAAAACTTCTTTTTGCCCAGATAAATTGCAACTTTAACACTTGAAATTCTAAACTGGGGTTTTGCTGGTTTTGGCTTTTTTTTTTATTGTGTGAATCTTCAGATCTTTCCAGTGTTACAAGGTATTTTCTAGCTAAGAGACTGAAGTACCAGTGGTTTTGGAAAATTTTTCAAGTGAAGCTTTGTCCAGTGTGCAGAGTATTTCGGAAGAATTACAAACAACTGCTTTTGGTCACCACTTGGCACTTCTTAGAAATGCACGCAAGTCACAGGAATGGATTTCAGGGACCTTCTTCCTCTCCTGAAATCCCAGGTTACTGGGTGGCTAGGTCTCACGTAACTTCCAAACCCCCCACCAGAAAAGAGGCACTCCTAACAAAATGCAACAAACACATGTAGGAGTCACATGAATCAGGAGGACAGCAGGGCATACCTGGTCAGTGTTGGCTGCCTCAGTCCCACAGATGCTACTTAGATGACAGCAATGCACTTCTTCACCACTTTTGTATTCCCAGAGTCTCAGAGTTGAATCCTGGACAGATGGAAGGGGACACAAGCATATTACTAACATCACCTCAAGGAAAGAGAGGACGCTTGTGGCCTTCAGCTACATCCTATTTCCCTGAGGAGCTTCCCACATTAAGACCTCAAATTGCAGATAAAGCATTTTAATTAACATAATTATCCCCCTCTATTCTAAATTATTCAATCATGCTAACTTTAATTCTCCTTTTGAAGTGGAAATTGTGTAGCTGGAGGAGTGCATTTTAAGTCTGTCTCAAATAGCAAAGCAATACATGTGCTCAGCATTTTAATGGCAATCCTTCCAGGTTGCCCTTCTCTTCCCTTACTCTTGTTATCACCCAAATTCTCATTTGATTTAGTAATCTTCTGGAAAGAAGCTAAACACCTCTCTGGAAAAACAGTCCTCAAAGAGCATTTGCTAAGAAGAAATACAGCCGTACACAGCACTAATGCTAGAGTTGTTTAAAGAATTATCACAGAATTAGAAGAACAAGAGACAAGAGCCATAGGGTAGCAAGAGCAGCAGCTGAAGTCAAATGCTAAGAATTACTACAATCTTCACATCTTCACAGAAACATTGTTTCCTATGCAGTTTTGGCAGTCTGGGAAAACAAAGCACATTGTTTCCCTTCTTTTAGACCAACTCCATCTACTCACTCTGTACAGGCCCGTCATGACAGCAAGAATGCCATCAATTTAAGAAAAGAGCTGGGGAGAGGGAGGAAGGGCAGGAAACACTTCTTCAATCCTCATCCAAGCATTGTGTAGCACTGCACTGCAATCTCTACACAACATGGATGCACTATGAGGACATACAGGCAAGAACATAATTCGGAGTAAGTCCCACAAACGAAAACAAGTGGGAGGGTTTAAAGGGAGCAACTTTATCATCTTAAAAGCTCCAAAAACACCTAAGACCATTCATTCTCAAGACACTCATCATGGCAGGCTGGTGTAATACCTATTCACTTCAAAGTTCTTTAATAGTCCAATGACTAAAGTTTGTGCTTCAAAGCAAGAATTAATGATAAAGAAACACTGAGGACTTTGTGATTTCTCCATTCCAAAGATCTTATGAAGCTAGCCTTGCTATAAGCACAGTAAAGGGCTCTTATATTATCTACCAATAGAATGGTTAACACTGAACAGAAAGCTGAGAAAGGGGGAGGAGAGAGGTCACACTGTAAATCACGGAAATTATTCCAAGTATCCCAAGGAACTAGGGGAAACGCAAGCAAACAATGGTTTTAAAGTCTAAACTTTCAAGAAAAATACTTTTTTTAAG
Source organism: Lathamus discolor (assembly GCF_037157495.1). Lineage (NCBI taxonomy): Eukaryota > Metazoa > Chordata > Aves > Psittaciformes > Psittacidae > Lathamus > Lathamus discolor. The sequence goes on from NC_088887.1 coordinate 35,345,829, forward strand.
AAATTGCCATACATACCCCAGAAGCTGACAACAGCAGATCAGGATAGTTGGGTATTACAAATATTTTGCTTACAAACCTAAAGGGAAAGCAGTCAAAAGCTGAAATCTCTTGCATGACACTCTGGTCTTTAAACACACACAGTAAATGAAAACATCAATTTCAAAGAGAACCTTATAATAAACAGATTCTCCACATCAAGTTAATGAGGAGGAAGAAAAAATATGTCTACAGTACTTAATACAATGTATATATACTACACATTCTACTGACTTACTACTTAATAGAAAAAAGTATCTCCCCACCTGCCCTCAAGGAATTCTCCTGACTTCCTCCTGCCTGAGAACACTGCCATTTAGACCAAAAAACACCACTGGAGACAGATTTACTCAGGTAGCATGTTCCCCTTTCTCTTTTCTATGTGAATACTTGTGAAAAAGGACTCTCCATCTTCTTTGCTGCCACCCTTTAAGTACTGGAACATGGTGGTAAGGTCTCCCCTGCGCCTTCTTTTCGCAAGGCTGAACAAACCCAGTTCTCTCAGCCTTTCCTCATATGCAGGCCTCCCAGTCTTTTAATCATCTTTGTATCCCTTCTCTGGACCCTCTCCAGCCTGTCCAAAGCAGGGTCCAGGTGAGGACCAAAACTGGACACAGTATTCCAAATGCAGCCTGACAAATGCTGAGTGGGATAATGACATCTTTATCTCTGATGATGATGTAACCCAGCATCACGTTGGCTTTTAAAACACAACAGATGCTTTTAAAACACAACAATGATGACCCGTACAAAACTGACCTGATCAAAGACTATTTAGGTCTTTAACATTAGTCTCTTCCTTTTATACTATGCCAGTTCTGCAGGTTAGACTACAAAATGATTTTATTAAAATCAGACTGACACTCCAAATTAATCTAAATGCTTTATTAAAACACCTTGGTGGGCAAGTTTAGATAGGTTGCTACCAATATCTCAAGTTCCCCAGTCACACTGGCTTTCTTTCACTCCTGTTTCTGATACAGTGAGTGGACTGCACCATGTTGCATCATCTTACGGAAAAATGTGCCTAGAAGAGTGTTTTTATCCCCAAGTAACTCAGCAGCCCCACAAGCAGAATTAGGTACATTCTCCACCCTGTGCAGGGGCATGCCTAATGGAAGGACCTTCACTTGAAGATGGAGAAGAGAGAAAAGATCATCCTTCCCACTTTATCCAGAGTGAACTATACATTTTATTAGACTTGACAACACAGCAGCACATCATATTTCTACAGGGATGTCCCTATGATCCACCTTCCACAAATCCTTCTACTTGCCTTTCAATTCTTGCCCATAGCAATAGAACCAATCTCAAGAAAAACACCACATTAAAAAGCATGACTCCTTGAATCTACTTCATGGGACCATTCTGCAGCCCCTAGCTCCCTGCAGTCTCACATGCAGGCAGAAAGAGTGCTCTATCTTTCCTATCAATACTGATGTGGTTTTATTGTATCACCACAGAATCTCCAAGCCTGACCTCAGCATTGAGATGCTATTAGTGTCTGTTCAAACCACAAATACTTCCTAAGATTTCCCTTCCTAAGACTGAAGGTAGGCTTTATCCTGAACTAACAATCTCCAGGCTCTGGAGTCTCTTATGGCCAGCAGGTCAAGGGAGGTAATCTGCATACCTGCTCTGCTCAGCAGAGATTACTGGATACAGTAATCCCCAGTACAGTAGATTACTGGATACAGTAATCTCCACCTGGATTACTGTATCCAGCTCTAGAGTCCTTAATACAAGACATGGACCTGTTTGAGCAGATTCAGACTAGATACAAGGAAGACATTTTTTATAATGAAGGTGGTGAAACACTGGAAGATTGCCCAGAAAGGTGGCACATGCCCCATTCCTGGAAACATTCAAGGCAAGGCTGGATGCGATTCTGAGCAACCTGATCTAGCTGAAGATGTTCCTGCTCATTGCAGGGGGGTTGGCTGATGACCATTAAATGTCCCTTCCAACCCAAACCATTCCATGAATCTAACTTAGATCTAGCTATTGTTTAATATGATCTGAGGAGACAATAATTTCATTCACTGATGCACAGTGAAGAGCTGCATGCAGTAACCTTTGCCCACAACGAACTTACTCTCTGTGCCCCAGACAGAACGATACAATATAATAAGGAGCCTTTGCCAAGCTGATTCTGATCTTCTCATCTCTGTCTGCAGTTAAGATATATCGGTCATCAGGACTCAGTGCCTGTTGGTGAAGGGAAGGAGAGATTTGGTGCCCAGTAGTTCAATGCTTGTTTTAATATAGTTCTTCCTAACCAGCAGAAAAAAAGATAAGCAATAAACTGTCTGTTTCTTCTGACTCTGAATGGCAGGTGCAAACATTAAGCCACACTTTGGTACCAACAACGGAAGTACAAATATTATGATAGTGACTTTCTCATTTACTAAGACAAGTGACACTGACTACAATGTCCAGTGAAAGACACTAAGCTGCAACAGTACAGGTGGAAGTCCCACTGCATCTTAAAAAAGAAACAAATTTACCACATTGAAGAGCTCAACCAATGTGACAGACTGCGTGAATATATATTATACCCATATATTCCCATCACCAAGTCTTCCCTGACTGCACCATGAAGACTTTTTGAACACTCACACTCCAAGAATACATAACCCTTTGGTAAGCCTGTTTCCTTTCCAAACTCTGCAGACACAAACTCGGTACGAAGAAATCCAAACCATATACTCCACTTACATAAAAAAGAGCTCCCAAATCTGGGACAAGAGCAACAATAAAAGATCCAAACACAAGCAAGAATGAAGAATTGTACACTAACTACATAGACACACATACTTACAACATCCAGTAGCAGAGACAAGTGACCCAGCTCAAGTTTTCCATCTGCTTGGGGATCTGTTATTGAGTAAGAATAGACGTCACCAGACTTGTCTGCAACCAGAATCTTATCCTCTGCAGCTGTAATAACCAGGGAAGTGCATCTCCTGGTCACGCACCTGAAAGAAAACAGCACAGTCTGAACAGCTCTGGATGGCACCTACACCAAGTCTGGATTCAGACCCAGTTAAACAGACCAAGAGATAAAAAACTCTCAAATGCAACATTCTTGAAATGGCAGCAATGAGAATAATGTTAAGGGAGGGTATGGGCCAAAACAGCCCTCTTGAGACCTATTAAATGGCTAAGCTATGTACTAGCAAACAGCAGGGGGGTGGGAGAAAAAAGAGAGAGACCATTAAAACAGCATGCCTGCACTTTTGCTTAGGTACTTTCTCAACTGAGCATTTTGCCTAGGCAGCCTGACAGTACTCTACAGAAAACTGGTAGACTTTCTTGCACTCTCCACAATAAAAATAAAAGTTAAACACACAGAAAATAGAAGACAATGTAGCAGTTCTCCTAGTAAGTCCCTTGCAGCAAGACATCTAGAAACTGTGCTGAAACTATTTCTCCAGTTGACAATTTTTACCATAAAAGGAAGCTCTCCTTTATAAGCCTCATAGGCTCTTCCTCCTTGCATCCAGAGTCAGTGAGCCACAGTCTCAGGATACCTTGTCCAGGCAAAGCCCTGAACTTGAACACTGACTTCCCCTCATCACCTGCCGGTATTTTACAGTTCCAGTTGCCAGTGTAGCAGGTAACAGTTTTCTTACAACTTTTCAGATAAATGTAAGAACCATGTATGTTAGAAAACAAGTTTTAAAAAAGGTTTAATCACTTAGTCTGAAGAATGCTTCTGCAACTTAACAGCTCCTGTTAGTACTGTTATTTTTTGCTTTCCATAACACCTCTTTCCCAAACCCCTCTATGTCTTATGTGTTAACACAGGACTGCAGGCACCAGGAATCATAGAGAATGAACATTTCTATTCACCTACTGTGAAATCTGGTGACTGCCTGGAGGCAACAGAACAACACACTGTACTTCAGGTAGGAAGACAGAATTGTAATAGTTTTTAGTGACTGTTTATAAAGGACCAAAGAGAAAACATATAGGACAAGAATACCTACTGACACATTCCAGGCTCAGGCAGCACAGTTTTAAAACAGGTTACCCTGCCAGCAAGAAAAAGTCTTGCACCGAGTTCCTTGTACTGCCTTTAATATTAAGCACAAAGATTCAAAAGTTCCTCGTCTGAAACAAGCTGACTACAAAAGCACCATATGAAAATGTTTATACAGCTTGCTACAAAACACCAATGCAAGTTACATAGCTCAACTTTGGAATTCTTTTTTTCATGCAGAGACTTTTTTTGCCTGTATTCCCAGTTTCCTAACAGGAGTTAATGACATTCCCAAAAAAACGCAGCGGTCGTCCTGATTGATCTTTCACCAGAAAACTGAAATATCAAACAATTATCCAATGGTGTATTACGAGCAGGACATACAAGGCAGAGCAGCAGTGAAAACAGAAAGCAGAATGAACAGAAATTTGCCCTCTCTGGTTTTGTCAGTGATTATTTACTCACTACAACATTGGTTAACCCACCAAAGGTCCATCATATACCCCACACACAGCCAAGCTGACAGCGGCTCCATTTTCTTTTGCAACCAGGGCCTCACATTTGTTAGAGATCACCAGAAACAGAGACATCACATGCTGAGACACCTTCTCAGGAAGTCCTTCATGGTCCTCTTACTTTACAATTGTCACAAGCAGCAGCAGAAAACTTGAAAGTGGAGGACCTCTAGTGGACAGCTGCAGACTGTCTTCAAAGAAGACAAGGACAATTGCCAGCATCTCTAAAGATGTGCTTTTAAGAGATTTCTCAAACTCCACGAAACACCTCTTCCTCCAAATCAACAGAAATGGACAGTGCACTCATCAAACTTGTCAGTATTACTCTTACAGGCCCACCCTAATATTCACAAGGCTTATGTAAAGTTTCAGGTCTTAAAACGCAAACAGTGTCTTTTGGAAGGAAAAAAGAGACTATACTTTCTTTGGCCAACAACATAAACATACGCAATTCCATTCTTGGTGTGGGGCATAGCATGCATCACTTTCTGACAGATATCTCTGAATTCCCAAGAACATTAAATTTGTTTGAGCAAGTGCAAGTTAAAGAAAAAAAAGTAAGCTTACTGATAACAAATGGCAACATCGCAAGTACTACTATTTTGTAACTCTAAATTAACCAGCCATAACTCTGTAACAAAGTGACATGCAACATCCTGCTTTCTTACCTGATGCTAACACATTTCCAAGAAGGCTTCGTACAGAACAGAATCAGACGTTTGTTGTCATCTGTTAAGGCAAAATAATCTCCTGATGGAGAGAAGGCAAAAGCTAGGATGTCATCACTTCCTTTATCTGTCTGTTTTCCATCCTGCCTAATAGAGAGAAGACGAACCACAGTTCACAACATGAGTTACTGAAATCCTTAACAGAAGGTTACTGTCACACCATCAAGAAGGAGCATGAAGAAAAAAGTACAGCTATAAAAGTTTAATTTGTGGTTAAAATGTTGGACCAACTTGAACAGTAATGCAAAGAAAAAAAAACAAGAAAAAGGAAACTGATACAAAAACTAAGTCTGTATTGTTAGCTGCTAAAAAACTAACAACATTCCCTAAAAATACAAACAATAAAACAAAACCAACACTAGGGTTTCTGCTAGCAGATCCTTACACAAATTTCACAGAAAATAGTGAAATTGGATACAGGTAAAACAATGTCCAGTAGTTGAACTTAAACCAAGAAAAACACTTTTTCCAGGGTTTGAAATCTCATGACTTACAGAACAGACCTGAAGGATGAGTTATGTAATTGGTTTATGGGTTTTTTTCTAACTTAGACGGTCTAATAAAAAATGCAGCATTTTTCCATAGCTATCTTGATTGAGAAGAGCCATACAGAATCATTGATTAAACTAACAGTGTTTCTCTAAACAAGAAAAAGGTGTAGCCACTCCTCTGGGATGGAAAGGAAACAAAAAAATAATGTATATATCCACCAGGGTTAGCAAAAACACCATCACCTGATAGAGGAGTCATTCCATTAATTTCTTTTCTCAACTTATAATTTCATCATCTTATTACTTTTACCATTACTTTCATCATCTTATTGTTTTTATCATCTCCCTTATGTTATTATTTCATCATGACCACATAATCTCAGAAGATGCACCCTCTAAGAAAACAGCAGATTACCTAAGCAGATTTTCTCACCCTTGATTTCCTAAGGTGGGCTTCTCCGCGTTGACGCAATCGAACACAAAAAGACCATCATCACTGCAAACAAAAAAGCAAGACTAAAAACACTGGGACTAGAACAACCATGAGCTTAACTATGAATAGCACCAACTCTTTTGTAACAGACTAACATTATTTTCCTATTTCTGCAACATGCAGAAGTACCACCTCTACCGAACGGGCTCCCAACGAGCTACAGAAACAGAAGTTTAAAACCTTGGCTCGCACACACATACCAAAAAGAAATTCTGAACTGTTGGCAAAGTAACCATGTATTCTGCATATTGGAGAGGTTTAGACTGGATATTAGGAAAAATTGTTCAGAGAGGGTGCTCCGGCATTGTAACAGGCTTTCCAGGAACGCGGTGGAATCACCGTCCCTGGAAGTGTTTAAAAACTGCAGATGAGGCCCTTAGGGACACGGTTTAGTGGTGGTCTTGGCAGTCCTGGGGTAACGGTTGGACTTAACGACCTCAAAGGTGCCTTCCAACCTAGCTGATTCTATGTAACTTTCGTCATACTCGACGCATTTGTCACTAGCATTTACCCATCTGTGGGTGCACAATCGTGCCAGAAAACCATCAAAACTATAAAGCTCAGAAATGGCGTTTCAGTAACAGCAAAGTCTGCCGAGGAGCGCCCCAAGGCCTGCGCCTGGCCGTGCAGGGCTCTCCCGAGCGGCAGCACCGCAACCCCCTGCACTCTCCTACCACCTCCCCCGGGGAAGGCGCCGCCACTCCCTGCAGGGGGGAATGCAGCGGGCCGGCCTCTGCTGCTCAGGTCTGCGTCCCCCCAAGCCCCGGCACTGACCCGGGCTCCCTGTACGGCGCCGCCAGGAGCCTCCCGCCGCCGCTGGCGGCCATCAGCGCCCCACGGAGCGCCAGCGACGGGCCGGGGCTGCGCCGCCGACCCCCGCCGCCGCCGCCATCACCCTCCATGCGTCAACACCGCCACGTGCGGGGCGCAGAGTACCGGCGTCACTGCACGGAGCGATGACGTTTCCGGCTGTGCCGCTCCTGCGCGGTAGCGGAAGGCTGTGTGAGGGAGCGTCTGTCACCATTCCGGTAGGGGCTTCCGGGGCTAGCACCAAGATGGCCGCTCCTCCCCTGCTGGGCTGCGGGCGGGCCTTAAGCCGCAAGGTAACGGGTAGGGAGGGAGCTGGATGGGGTACGGGGAGCCGGGCACGGAGGAGCTGGGGCTGCTCGGCAGCGCAAGCCCCAGGCGCACCCTCCTCTGCCACAGAACCGGGGGGGTGCGCATGCGTGGGGCAGAACCACAGCGCCACCTGCCGAGCCCTTTGGCTGTGGTGGCTGGTGGCGCTTCCATGCCCAGCGCGGTGGGGCTGGCGGGTGGGCACGGCGCCCTCCGGGGCGCCCTGTGTCCTGGAAACCGCCTTTATCCCGTTTTCTTCATCTCCAGGTGTTGCGGCTGGAGGGCCGCGGGCTGCGAGGGCCCGTCCCCTCCGCGGAGCTCTGCACCAAGCCGGCGGGCTCCGGGAAGCCTCCAAAGAGTAAGATGTTGGCTTCGCACTTCAGCGGTGGCGGGGGGGGGGGGGGTACATAAAAGGCAACGGATGTACGGCTGGTCGTAGGAGAGTCTCTAGTTAACAACCTGAAGTTCAGGGTTCCCCTGGGTGTCATTAAATGGGCAGGAAGAGCTGTCTTGGAACTGCTGGTACATAAGCCAAGGGAGTAGAAAGGTCATCACTGTGTAAACAAGGATTTCTTTTCAAACTTACTGCATAGTAAACTGAAAGTAAAGGTCTAGTGGAAATGGGGTCTGTGTAGGATAAGAATGCATCTGGTCGTTGTTTAGACCCAGCCAGTAACTCAGCGCCATGCAGCCATTCGCTCACCCCCCTCCCACCCTCCCCAGGCAGGATAGGGAGAATTGAAAGAATGTAAACCCCATGGGTTGAGATAAGAGCAGTCCAATAACTAAAGCATAATATAAAACTGCTACTACTAATAATAATAATGATAAAGGAAATAACAAGGGGAGAGAATATAAAACTTACAGGAGAAAAGAAAGACAATAAACGCAAGTGATGCACAATACAATTGCTCACTACCTACTGGCCGATACCCATCCCTACCTGAGCAGCGATCTGGGCCTTCCAGGTAACACCCCCCAGTTTCTATACTGGGCGTGATGTGCTATGGTATGGGATACCCCTTTGCCTAGTTTGGTTCAGGTGTCCTGTCTTTGCTCCCTCTGGGCTTCTCATGCCCTGCCTCACTGGCAGAGCATGGGACTGAAAAGTCCTTGACCAGGGTAAGCGCTACTGAGCAACAACTAAAACATCGGTGTGTTATCAGCATTGTTCTCAGGCTAAAGCCAAAACACAGCACTGCACCAGCTACTAGGAAGAAAATTAATTCTCTCTTACCTGAAACTAGGACAGCTATATTTATATTCATAATCCATGCTATGAGCTTAACATTTACTTCCTGTTTACTTTCACCTTAATTCTTTAGCTACTGTGATGCTTGACCAGACTTAAGGACAGCTATCATTAATTTGTCTTAATATAAAGCAGCTTTGCAAGTTTCCTGAAATTTGATGGAAATGTGTAGCAAGTTACTTTCAATGATGTGCAAAATCTGAAGTTTGAACTTCAGATGTTTGCCCCTCTGAAATGTTAGGATAATCAGGATCAAAAAGCATTCTGTTTTACAGAAAAAAAATTTCAAGATCCAAATACCTGCTCTAGGCAACAGAGTCAAGAAGCTGCAGAAAACTGTCATAGCCCTGTTGTGTTAAATTTAGTTACAATGCTTCTTGCCCCATAGGTTTCCAAGCGAGGCAGTACATGGACCTAGGTTTGCATGCTGTACTGCATTCGACATTCCCAAATATTTGAACCCCTTCTGTCCCTGACTGAAGTCAAAACATGAATACAAATTTCAAAGAGGGATAATTTGTGCAAAATGTTGTTTGTAAATAGAGGCTCACTGTGAGTAGGAGTGAATGAGATTCCATCCCAAATTATAGATCCACATGCTTAAACAGCAAAGCTCCATGGGACAGTAGGAGTAATCAGACTCATTGACAGCTGTTGAAAAGATCACTGGTGGAGTAGTTGGATGCACATTTCTGGCTTCTAATATTAGCTTCTCAAATGTCAAGGCAAATAAAGCCTTGGTTGTTTCATTAAGAAAGCCTAGATTGATATAAGCTTGATTGAACAAAAATTGCTTTTTATTTTATATTTTTTGCATTATCTTAAGTGTATATTAGATGTACTTTAGCAGCAGTTTCTAGATTCTTTGTCCTGCAGCTCTGATTTCAGAATGTGTCAGGAGGCCTCTTAGGCCATCTCTTCCAGCCAGCTGTTTCCCCTGCAAATGGCTAAGGTTCGTTAAGCTGTATAGGATGCAGCTGTCTTTTTCAGATTCTGGCTGGAACAGGGTGTGCAAATTTTCTTTGTTTTGATAAAATGGTCATGGTTACACACAAACTCAGGATCACATCTGTAATTTCTGCATGCCATCTTTCTTAGTGTGAACATGTTCTGATAATTATGCTGGTGTTACAAGCATCAGTAAGAATGCATCTGGGCATAATAGTCTTGTTACTAATTCGGATGTATTGTTCTTTTGTCAAAGTGATGCAAAGACAGATCAGGTGGTAGAAAGTCTGAAGTACCCCAATTAAAATGTCTGTACCAGTTGTGTTAGACTTCATGATTAAAAGCTGAAACATATCTTTTTCACTTATTCAAATATTACTGTTTTTCCAGTAACAGCTACTGTTAATGGTCAAGCTGAATGTTACTTGCCTTCTTTGTTTCTTAGGATACTGAACATTAATACTTTGTCAGCTTTTGCTCAGCTTTCACTTCTCTGTCATCCTTCAGGCATTCTCATTTTAGTTTGACCTTCCTGTACACTTCTTTGAAGAACTCTTAAATCCTGAATGATGTTTACTCACACAGTAGTTTCTACAGGCTGCTATTTGGCTGTGTCAGTCTGTGCAGGGAATCAGGCTTCTTTCAAAGGTGACTGCCCATCTTCCTACTTCCCCCTGCCCTCCATCCTCACCCTGCACCTCCCATCTGGCAGAGAGAAGTGTCTGAAATTGTTCAAAAGTATTACCTGTATAGCAAACTGGCTTCTTTTTAATTTGTGCTTATGTTAAGAACTCTGTATTTCTTTCTCAAATACTTTGCTTTTCGTTTCATGTGTCTGTCTGTCTCTTCTGTAATGTTTTCATTTGGGCATTGCTAAAGACTTGCTTCTATTCCAAACTGTGATGGTTTAAGCCCAGCTGATAACTCAGAACCACGTAGCCACTCTCTCACCCACCCCTTCTTCCTTCCCCCCCACTCCTGGAGGGATGGGGAAGGGAATCGAAAGAATGTGACTCCCACAGGTTGAGATAAGAACAGTCGGGTAACTAAGGTATAACACAAACCACTACTGCTACCACCAATAATAATAATGGTAAGGGAAATAACAAGGGGAGACAATACAGCTGCTCAACACCTGCTGACTGATACCTAGCTGGACCTGAGCAGTGATATGGGCCTTCTGGGTAAATCCCCCGAGTTTATATACTGTGCATGACGTGCTGTGGTATGGAATACCCCTTTGGCTAGTTTGGGTTAGGTGTTCTGTCTCTGCTTCCTCTCAGCTTCCCTTCCTCCCTGGCAAAGCATGAGACTGAGAAAGTCCTTGGTCAGATTAAACATTACTGAACAGCAACTGAAAACATCGGTGTTATCAGTGTTGTTCCCAGGCTGAAAGTCAAAAACACAGCACTGCACCAGCTACTAAGAAAGAGAAAAATGACTGCTATAGCTGAACCTAGGACATGAACTAATTGTATTACCTCCTTAGATCATATAAGGTATTACTGTGAAATACTAGTGAGGAGGAAAGCTGAGTTACGGTCTTGTAAAGTAGATCTGGGTTTAAATCTGCACAATAATCTGGAAATCTGTTGAATTACACTGCTGGCTGCAAGTGGTGCGACTCACAACAGTTTTATGGCTTTGCTGTAGCAAATTTCAGCAGTGGTATATCTTCTCAATGTGCTCCCAGCCCTTTGTCCTCCCATTTTTTATAACCACAACAGTATTTACTGTTGATCAGCCTCCTGAGGATATCATTGGCATAAGCATCCAAGGGATACTTGGTACTCTAAAAGGGCCTGAAAGTTGCTGATTTCTCTTCAACTGTTGGTTCCTTATCTGGAGAACTCAGTTAAATGAAAGTATCCATGAGGGAGAAGAAATGAAGGCAGGCTAACATGAAGCATTAGGAGGTCTTCCAAGACCTTTTTTACAAAGAGGTCTCAAATAAAAAATAGGAGTGAAACAGTGAAGACAGGAGGAGATAAGGTCTTGGAAATAAACTGTGTTAGAAATGATTCAGTTGGTAGATCACATAGACACATGAAGAAGTAACACTTTAATGTATGGCCTCACATCTCTCTTACTCTGTTTCTTGGGAGTCATTCCTCCCTACTGCTTTAAAGATAAGTATTGCGAAAGGCTGGCTATTGCTCTGTTTACCGAGTCTTGCTTTGCTGGCTTGTTCATAGACAAATATTATCTCTGTAGCAGCCTCAGCTAAAGCTGAATAGCTCAGCTAACAAGCTATCTTAACCTTCATCTGAGATAGGTAGGTGTCTGTAAACCATTTTCAATGATGCAGAATAAAAGCACAGAAGAACAGCTCTTGCAAGGAGTCTGGCAAAGCAAGGAGAAAAGAGCAGCAGCATAAACTTAAGTGCTGACTAGAACTGTGGGGTTTTTAAACTTCAAGTGTCTTAAAACTTTCAGCTTTATAATGCGTGTATTTAGCATAATAACTTCTTTCAGTTTGCTTTTTGTACCAGATTATCTCAGAAAGTTAAAATTGTATGACTAAGATCACTAAGTAACATCAGTGTCGGATATAATGATGATAATCCTCTTTATGCCATTTCCTAGATCTAGTGGCACCACAGGGAAGCACCAAGCTGCTACCCGTCAAGGCACCAATTGAATTTCCTAAAATGTTGTCTTCTAGCTCTCTCCTAGCATCTGCAGACAAAGGTGAGAGCATATCTAGTACTAACCTTGAGGAAGCTTCAAAACCTTCTGCTGAAGATATAAGGAAGTTCATGTCAAGAAAAACTGTGGTTGAATTTCCTCAGCGAATAGTTGTTTCTTCCCTTGAGGAGGAAAACGTCACTAAACCTGCAACAGAAGGAGGATTGAGGAAAGAGATAGTTGAGGAAGAAACTTCGTCTTCATCCAGCTCAGATTCAGATTCTAGCTCAGATTCTGAGGAAGAAAATGATGGTGATGATTCAAAAGCTGCCATCAGAACCAAAGTTGAGTTTCCTAGACGAGATTCTGTCTTTTCTGAGAACAAAGCGGTAAAGGCATCAATGCTAGCAAAAGATAACTTGTCCCAGAAATCCCACAAGGAATATGTGGCTAAGAAGCAGCCACAAAAACCAGAAACTGATGTGTCTTCTATCAAGCAGGACACATTTTCTAAAACATCAGTCAGCAATGAAACATCAAAATCCAAAGCAGGAGTCCCCAAAGTAAAATCAGCTCCAAAAGAAGCAGATCAGCAGAAGCTGGTCTTAAAACCATGCCTGGTTGAAAGGCAAGACCTGACCAGTGTCACTCCTAAATCTGACTATTTGGAGGACAAGTCCATTGGAACACAAAAAGCAGCTATTCAGCTGAAAGCTTCATCAGTGACTCAGGAAGATGTAAAGCAAAAACCGGTATCCAGAGGAGAAGAAGAAATGGTGAAGGAGGCACAAGAGTCAGAAGCAAAAGTAACTGCTCCCAAACTAGAAGAAGAGACTTCTGAAAGCACAGTGTTGGTGATGGGCACTGCAGCAAAGGAGGAGACCATACAGGAAGCAGGAGTCGAGGCTGGAGCAAGCAGCACAATAGAGGGTACAGCTTTAAATTGTTTGAACTGTATTGATTCATCTGGGCTAGGGTTTAACGTCTTTTTTTTTTAAATGGTTTCCAGATCTTCTCCGTTCATGATTCTCTGATCTTTATACTGAAGCTAACTGTGTAGCAGTGACTTTCTGGAAGATAAATTCTTGTTCACTGCTGATTGGTATAAGTGCTTGGTAATACTCAGTTTCCAGTTATGCTGTGAAAGGAAGCGGTCTTCATTTCACTGTATTTATAGTTTCATAAAGGAGTTACTTATAAAATGTAGACAAGATGGTTTCCACTGTGAGCAAAATCATAGGTTTTATATGACAAAACTTGTTTCCCCTCTTCACTTTGCTCGGAAGGATTTGGTAGCTGCCTTTCTCCTGTGCCAAATTCAATGTCATTTAATTTTTGCTTAAATCATGCTTTTATTTATTGCATTTTATTTTTTCTCCTTAAATCTTGGCAGTGTTTCAGGTAGTGCCAGAAGCAGGTATTAATTCTGGGATCAGTAGGTTGTAAACGACTCATGTTGAAGTAGCACAATGTTGACATTATAACCCAGTTTTTGTAGTGAGCTGGGGAGGAGTCAGTGATATGTTTTTAGGAAACAGCATCGTGTATCTTGCAGTCATCCCCCTAGCTATACTTTCCTATCTAACTTTCCCTTTTTATTTACTATCAATCGTGTTAACTTACCTACTGATCTTATTCTGTGTATTTCAACAGCAGATGCCCCTCTGTCCTGACCTGTGGTGCTTTACCATTCTTGCCTTTCAACTTAGGTAGCATACCATTGAGACCCCTCTTGTGTTGCTGCTTTGAATTAAAGAATTTGCCTGCATGGAAGTAAAAGTGGCATAACTGTGAAGTTGCTTGGATATCATCCTTCGAGTGATACTCTTGCTGAAAAGGCTCTGGGAGCCCAGGTGGGCAGCAAATTGAAGATGAGCCAGTGTGCCCTTGCAGCGAAGACCACCAGTGATAACCCGGGCTGCATTAGGAGGAGTGTTGTGAGCAGGTTGGGAGAGGTGATACTTCCCTGGTGAGATGCACCTAGAGTGCTGTGTTCAGTTCTGGGCTCCCCAGTATAAGAGATATGTGGAGCTACTGGAGATGGTCCAGCAAAGTGCCACTAAGATGATGAAGGGACTGGAGTCTCTCTCCTTTGAGGAAAGGCTGAGAGAGCTGGGACTGTTCAGCCTGGAGAAGAGACGGCTTGGGCACGATATCGGGTACTTACATAAATTTACGGAGAGTGCAAAGTTAGAGGTAAGACTCTCTTCAGTGGTGTATGGTGAAAGGACAGGAGGCAATAGGTACAAGCTGAATCACAGGGTTTTGCCTGAACATCAAGAAGCACTTTACTGTGAGAGTCGTGGCACCTCAGGTTGCCAAGAGAGGTGATGAAGTCTACATCCTTGAAGCTGTCTGGACATGGTTCTGGGCAGCCTGCTCTAGCTGACCCTGCTTGAGCATTTGGGGTTGGACCAGATGACCTCCAGAGGTGTCTTCTAACCTCACCATTCTGTGACTCTGTGAAGTGTCTAACCAGGTTAAGTGACAAATAATGGGGTTTATACATCCATTTCCAGGATGCAGGGCTGACTAAAAGACCTGTCTCCTGTTTTAAGTGGTTAGTGAGCTCATAATTTGATCTGGTTTAAGAGCTGGAAACTAAGCTTATCATCTTTCTTCACTGCAACTCAAATACTCAGCTGCTGGTAAAATGCAGCACTGTTTGCAAATGACATTTTCATTTACTTGCTCCTCCTAGCAGTCAGCAGCAGCAGCTTGCTTTAAAAAAAAATGTGTTGGAGAAAGGCTGTATTTCTCTCTCTAGATGCTATTCCCCTTGTTCATCCACAGTGGAATGATAGATGCTCAAGCATTATTTCCACATTGAATATAAAGGCCCCAAATTAGTTAACTTCAAATATGAGAGGGAAGACTCAATCTTGAAATGTGCTAATGATTCAAGGTGAAGATTATAAGACATCAAAGATCTATGAAACAGCTTCCTCTGCTCTGTAAATAATCTAAATCCAGATTAAGGTTAAGACCATGTGACATACTTTTCCTGCAGATCTGTATCTATGGGGCAATAGTCAGACACATAATCATAACTGCACCAGCAAAACCCTTCTGATTTTGGACGTGGCTTTGCTGAGAGCAGCACTTTTGCTGTTGAGTTCCTCTGCGGAGGTGATAAGGCTGTGACAGCAGGAAAGTTTCTGCTGGGTACGTGCTGGGGGGGAGGGGGGGGTTAGTACAGACAAGTTCACATCCCTTTCCTGCTGGTGTAAGGTCTTTGGGTGCCAGAACATAGCCAAGTCAAACCCAGCTATGTTTAACACATCCCTGGTATCTGCTGGCATATCTTGCTCTCCTTCCTTTTGAAGCCTTCTTTGAGAACAGCTACTGTGTTTCCATGTTCAATGTTCACAGTTAATGATGCCTTCTGTAATCTGTACTTCTGTCCTGTTCTGTGTTCTTCTGTTTGTTTGCAAGCTCTGCAGCAGGCACACTGAAAATGCAAAAGCAATTTTTTGCATTACAAACCTGGATGTTAATGTGATGCCATCCGCGCTGTAGAGCAGGCATGCTAAACAGTTAGCAAAAATTGCTGACTTCAACTGCTAAGTAGTGAAATAGTGGCATGGTAAGTCAGAAATACACTTTGATGCATTTCGGAAGAACATCTGTGAAATGCATGCTCTTTAAGAGAGAAAGCATAGCTGAAATTTTAAGTATGGGGAAGATGAACTCTGGGATAAATTTTTCTTTCAAGAAGCCAAGCACGGTGTATTTGGGCAGGAAAAATGAGGCTCCATCTGCTTTTCTTCCTGAGCATCTGTCTCTTCATTTGGAACAACTGTCTTTTGCAGGTTGAATGTACACTTGCCTTTGTTTGCCTGTTCTGAGGGCTGTTTGCATCAAAGATATCATGGGGTTGGAACTAGATGATCTTGAGGTCCTTTCCAACCCTAACTATTGTATGATTCTATGTAGCTTTTACCTCTGTAACGTTGTCTCCTATGATCTGTCTCAGAAGGAGCTGAGCAATAGGCACAGGGATATTTCCTTTCATAGGCTGTGTGTGGTGTTCTGCTGAAACCATGGCTTACTGTGGTACGTTTTATTAGCAAGTCTTGGTGAATGTTACAGATACATGCTCTTAAACTGATAGCCTTACATCACAATAGTTATGTCAGAATTAAAGGG
This sequence comes from Lathamus discolor, assembly GCF_037157495.1. NCBI lineage: Eukaryota > Metazoa > Chordata > Aves > Psittaciformes > Psittacidae > Lathamus > Lathamus discolor. Next base: position 35,362,171 of record NC_088887.1, read on the forward strand.
AAATTCTCATGTTCAGTTGCTTGAGTTCTTGTATTTTTATTGTAGATTGTATTACAAAAGACACTTAATATGATCTAACCTAAACCACTACATACAAATTTATATGATGAGACTTTTCACTAGATTATGCTTATGTCTTTCCTATTGTTAAAACTCTGGGTATATGAGAATAAATTAATACTGGGAGTAAAGTTTTATTTCTTGCAATTTCCTTGGTTGTAAAACCAGCCTGTAACAGGAACCTTTTATGTAAATGTACTGCCTAAATTTGCATAATATTTGAAAATAGTAAGAATTAATGTTGGCTTTAACATGAAATAAGGACTTCTGAATAACTTTATTGAGTTATTCGCTTAGGTAGAAGAGCTGCTACAAAGTTGAGAAGATTATATTTAGAAGAAAGGAAATTTACATCAAAGGCTTTTGGTATATTACTGCTCAGTATAACTACATCTGAAATTAAACTGTGGAGAGCTCAATAATTCCATCATTTCTCCCCGTGGAAAAAAAATCAATCTGTAAAGTAGTTCTAATATGAATAGCTGTGTCTGGTGGTCTGACGTGATGATAGATCATTTGTACTGCTACTTTGCCTCTCCTGGCTTGCTAAGAATGTCACCTACTGTTCTGGCTGGAGGGAAAACCAAGGCAACTATGAAAAAGCCAGGAAATGCAGACATCTGTCTTCAAGATATAAATGTTCTCCCCTATCCACCCCCAGCACTAGATGGTATTTGATATTTTTAAACCTGTGCTGTTTTAGATGACTTGTACTGATTCCTGTTCCCCTACTGCATATTAATGTGCTGGTTTAGGACCAGACAAGGTACCAGTAGGGTGTAGTGTACTTATCCTTTTGTTACAGTTGCTCACTGTTTGGGGAAGGGGGAAAGGGTTAATAATACTGACTGGATAAGGGGTCTGACAGTAATTAAGAATATTGACCTCTGCTGTGGTGTCCTTATCATTACCAATTACTGTTTGTTTTCACAGAGACCACAGCAGTTGGTGAGCCTGCTCCAGAAGAGTTCGATAATTCTACCTACAAGAACCTTCAGCATCATGAATACAACATTTATACTTTTTTTGATTCTATTGAGGTTCTCTCCAAATTCAGGCAGCCTCAGCCATCTTCTGGAAGACCTTCACCAAGGCACTGAGAGAACAACTTTAAAACAAATGCCTAGGCAGAATGATAAATTGTCCTATTTAGCATTGTTGCTTCATCTGTATTATAAATCAGATAATGAATAATAAATGAATGCAGAATAACTTGTGCTTTTGAACATTTCTTCTTGGTTCTGAGAGTCCCTCTCTTCTTGCCTTTTATGAATGAGCTGTCAATAAATCATCACTGGATAAAAATAGCTTTGCTACCTCTCAGTATATATTATTTGGTGATAGTGTAAAAGGCCTGACATTTCAGTGTCCCCAAGTGTTTGAAATTGACCATTCTTTCAGTACAATGTCAAAGAACTTAATGGCCCTTGTGCATGTGCCTGTTCAGTATGTGCCATGGTTTTAATAGGTGTTATTATCACTGTAACACAGCCGGCTGTTCTCCTTGCACACAAATGTGTTCCCAGCTTTGAAGAGGTTATGTTTACTCTGGATTTGAATTTAAAATCGTTGGCTAGAAACAGTGTAAGGAGTATTTGTCTCCAGTGGCAAGAGTGTATGTTTTGTGTTAGTGAAGGAATGTAACTTTGTGTAATGTTATTGAAACATCTCAAACACTCTGCTGTTGTAAAGGGAGAGCATACAACTGTATTTAATCTTCTGTTGGGGGTTCTAGCATCCAGGTTCTGCAGTAATTGAAATAACTTAAAATGTAGGAGAATCTCAGTGAGCAATTCCTAATGAACTGTACTATATTGATTAAACTCTGAGAAATAATGACTTTTTAGGGGTAGAATCACTTGAATGTTGTTTTTAAATGTGACGAAAATAGCATTAGGTTAAAATCAGCTCCTGGTACTAATTGTTCAGTGGAACTATGTTTCAGTTCCCACTGGTGGGGTTTTTTCCTCACAATAAAAGTTAAGATTGCTGTCCAGCTTCATTCTTGCTCTGCAGAAAATGTGAGAAATGAGGCACTTCTCAATATGTGTTATCAGCAGTTACAGTTGGTCTCACTAAATTTTGTATTCCCATCCTATTAGTAACAGTCTTCTGCCCTCTGGGAAAACTGCCTTGATGACCTCCAGCTGTTGAGGGTTTAGTTCCATTTTGGCTTCTTGTTCATTTTGGGGTTTTTTGGAGTTAATTGGTCTTTGAGCAGTTGTACTTGCAATAGCTCCAGTGTTTTCCATCACCTGTCTGTATTCTTTCAAGCAACAGAATACACAAGATCAAAGGGAAAACTTAGTCAGCCTTAGGAGTCTATCTGGATATTGGATGCAAATCCCTGGGTGCAATTAGTAGAACAGATATTTTATACTCTAACTTGGCAAAAATGTGGTAAGAAGGATCAAGAGGCCTACATCAATCTGCTGTGTACGATTTTTAGTCAGAAACCCCTGGCAAGCAGTTTTATTGTCCTGTAAAAACTAAAAAGCGTATTACTGACTCAAACTATGAAATTTAAAAATCAGCAAATGTATAAATCCATGTGCTTAGCAATAAAGAGCAGAAAGTCACTTTGAGACACCAGTGGTACCACGTACGCTGTACTTATAAAAGGGAAAGAAATTTGCTGTTAACATTAAACACATGAAAGAGTAAGGAAAAGGGTCTTCCTTTATTAAGGGCCCACCGGAGGGCCCCAGTAAAGCTGCTGTGTTTTGTTGTTATTAACTGAGACTGTGTAGTAACCTGAACTCTGTAGCTTAGATCTGTGTTGGTGCTGAACCACGTTCCTAACTATTTGTTTTCTGATTACAGAAGGAGTCTGCAAATTGTCAGAATCTAAACAGTGAAAGTTAAATGCAGTCCATTAATATGCTTATGTGTTTATTAAATCTGCCCACAGTAGCTGTGGCTGTGAGTTGTTTTGAGTCAGACTTATTCACCTAGCACCCTTTCTCTTTCTAAGAAGAGTTGGTGTTAGAAACACTGATTTGCTCAGCTAAGCAGGAGTGGGTTGAAACAGGAGTGTGTCTTGCTTTTACTCAACCCCTACACTTTTTTTAGCTAAGTTTCCAGCTAAGGAGATGCTAATCTGTATTCAGGCTAGGCATTTTGCTATCCTTGTTTCACCATTACAGCAAAAATTAATGGTGAATGCTCTTCCTATCTGTGCAATCCTGCCTCAGTGTCTTCTGGTGTTCTTTTCTGCACCTCTAAAGTCAAGCTGGAAATCAAAAAACTTCATGACTCTTGTACATACAGTACGTATCTTCTGTTTGTTCTGTTCAGTGAACCAGTCTGCTCTGGGAAGGGCAGATAAGGTGAGGAAGGGCACCAAGACTTTTTCCCACTGTTGTGTTTTCCTGGACTTCAATGAAAAAGGCTTCTTTTTTTCTTTGCACTTGGCTATTATCAGATGTTATTGTGTTTGAGTCACATGCTAGTATTTAAGTTTCAAGCAGGATGTGATAGAAGGTGCTCGAATTCTCTAACATTAGTAACTTTGTCTTGCTGCAGTCGGCACTTGTCCCATATAGACAGGGACCACCTTGTTTTAAAGAATGTATAATCCAAGATATTCACATAATTCCTGGAAAACCTCAAATGTGAAAGAAATTAAGTCTCAGCTTAGTTTCTGTGAAAACCAGAACCAGCATGAAATTCAGAAGTGAGGTTTTCAATGTAAATAGTGTAAATAGTGTGTTACTGGGGGAGTAGATAAGAATCTGGAAGGTGGAATTAGTAACTCCTCATTAAAAAATATGAAGCAACTACTTTTCTTGTCTTAGGGAGTGGTTTTCAAATTTCAGGTCCTTTGATTTATTTTGTTTTAGTGTAGCCAATTTCTTATGAAATCACTTTTCATAGTTTATTTCCACTTAGATCTTTCAGAAGTAATTTAGGAGCCCAGAAGGTTCTGGACAGCAATTGAAAACCCATTAATCCAGATTGCAAAGGACTAATGCAAGCAAAGTTTGGTGGTCACTTGAGTCATTACAAGGTCAAAATGTGTTTTGGTCCTCCTTGCTGCTTCCTTTCATGCATCCAGTCATGATAAGCACTGCAATCTATAAGGCTATCTTCAAATTAATTTTAAATTTGGGAAAATAAGACTTTTAACTGAGTGCACTTACATATTTTGCACAGTATGTCCTCAGCTTTCAACAATAAAAACACATTCAGTGCATCTCTGGTTTCCTGGTTGCTATATGCACATAAGCTATAAATGAACATAAGCTACAAAAACCTCCCCGTAGCCTTTTCTCCCACCACAATAGATGCCATTATCTAAGCTACTTGTACAACTATGTTGAGCCTGCTACTAACATGTAATGAAAAGCGTGGTAAACAGTTTTAAGGCTATCTCCGTATGACATGCAGCTCTTCTTTCATCTACTCATGTTAATGAGAACGTGAGCTGAGAACAGTCATCAGACTGCCCAAGATCTGTCAAAGAGGAGGGCTTCTCAGCCTTATGCCAATCAGAATCCCAGTGCTCATAAGGTGTTTTGGTGAGATTTTGTGATCTTGCAGAACTTGGGAGGAAGGGTAGTAAAAGCTAGTAGGAGCAGCCATTGTCTGTTCCAAACACTTTGAATTCCTGAGGGGTCCAACCAATGACTTGTGCAGTGTGAGTGAGTAGAAAACGTGCTTACAGTAGCCTGTAGCATCATAACATTAGAATCATGCCAACTGAGTTTGGAAGGGAAGTCTTGAGATGATCAGCCCTCTGCTCTGTAGCACATGCAATTAGATTGTATTGTCCTGTACCTTGTCCAGTTGAGTTTTGATATCTTCAAGAATGGAGATCCTGCAGTCTCTCTGGTGACCTTCTCAAGCACTTGAGCACCCTCATGATTTTAAAAAGACACACACACACAAAAAAAAAAAAAAAACAAACCAGCAAGCAAAACCTTTCTGTTATCTAATCAGAATTTTTGGTTTTCTGACACTGATCCTTACTATGCACCTCTGGCAAGCCTGGCTTTGTCTTCTCTACACTCTCCAAGGAGGCAGTCGAAGGTAGTAGTAAGGTCCCTCTTATTCTGTTCTTCAGACCAGATAACCTCTGTTCTTTCATGCTCATCTTGTGCAACATACTCCAGGCCCATTTTCATCTTTGTGTGTCACAGTGCACCCTTGGTACATCCTACTGTGCTCTGTAGTGACACAGGTTGCTGAAGTGCCTCTGAGTGTCTTCCTCATGTAGCTTATGCTTTAAGGTATAACATGCTAGAAAAGCGCTTATGTTAATTTTATTGTGGAATCTTCCATAGTGTTTGGGGTGGGACTTGGAAGATTCCTGTTCCTCAAGATGCTATGCAGCAACAGTAGTGTGAGGCAGGTTCAGGTCCCCACTGTCCTGCTGTAAAAACAAACAGAAAAATCTTGGAATTGTTCTTGACCAAAGTATTTGCTATCTGCCTGTGATCTACAGCCCTCCTATGCTATTCTGTATTGTATGCTGTTGTTTGCATACAGAGTTAGACAAAAGGAGCTAACACAATAAGGGTAATACAGGCACTTCACTACCGGTCCTTCAAATATTTGAGTGATTGACTTTGCAACCATGGTGTTCTTGTATTGTGGCTTTGTTCGTTTCTTTGTTCTGATTCTATCCCTTTACAGAAACTCCTCTAAACTCTGGATAATTTTAAGTGAACTGTTAAGACTCTTAACAAAATAATCTGTCAAGTTTCCAGATCATCCTTCTCCTCTGATGTGGTTCTATTTCAGGGAATTATAAACACCAGTTTTTATTTTCCATGATTCCATGGTTTCAGTGCTCACATATTATTCTTAGTGTTCATCTCAGGATGGTACCACTCCCAATACAATCTGCAAATATTTATGAGCTCCCTTTTTGGTTTATTTTTTGGCCTAATCACATTCAGTTGCAGTCAGAAATTCATACCCACCTCAGAAAGTCTTAGGATACCTGTTTCCTAAACTCCCCTGCAGTATCCCTAACATTGAGCTATATTCCATTGTTTGAGGACTGGGACAAACATGATGGGAGCTGGAAAGAAACTCAGAATATAGAAACCAGAAGGAAAATGTAGGAACTGAGAGCAAGGATGGTCCTTATGACTCAGGTATTGGACTGGCTCTGGATCATTTGTGAGACCCCTGGCTGCCTGTGTAACCGTTGGCAAGTCACATAATTTCTCAGGTTCTCATCCAAACTTTCTACATGAGGAGTTACAGGTCCCACTGACTTTGTACGTAGCATCTATTTAGTGAGCAACTCCAACTAAAAACTAGTAAAAAGTGGGAGAGATTTTTTCCTTACATCTCCTGTGTCGAGTGTGCACATTGTTTAGAAACTCTGAGCTAGCTGAGGTTCTCCCATGGGATGCAACGCTTATTAACAGCATGACAAAAATACACTTCAGATAGTCTGCACAGAAATGCCAGCAATTCTGAAACTGCATTCAGGCAACGGCAAGGCCATTTAGATACAAAAAAAGCTTTACAACTGTTCCAAATACTTACTAGGGGAAGACTGTTAACAGACGGGAAAAAATGGGGAAGTGTCCAAAACCAGCAATCCACCCTGGTGAGAAATCCAGCTGCTGGGAAGTGGAATGGTGCTGGAATTCATACCAGGTTGTTGTCTCTGGACACCAGTCAATGGACTCCATCTTTTATATCACCCTCCCATTAGCCATAAGGATTCGGTGTTTTTCAACTCCTTCTCTCTTGGCGGCTGGATATGGAGAAGGAGCTTTTTCTTTCAAGTCCTTGCTGAAGAACCACTTCAAAGCTGTTGTCCAGGAGGGGAACACCATTACTCTACCCGACTCCTTCCTCCTGAAAGTTGCTGTTCGGCAGAGAAAAACTGACAGGTCTACCCTTCTTCCAGCTGCTTAGCTCCTGCTGAAGGGTTTCTTACTGCTGGGCCCTGAGCTGCTTATCTCCATAGTCTTCCTTCTGCTGAATAACTTCAGGATTTACCTCTAGAATCAGTGACCGCTTTCTTCTGCACAAAATCAGGGAAATGTTTGAAAATCTCAAGAAAGACACCCCATTCCCCCCTTCCACCCTGCAAATTTGAGATGATGATAAAAGAAAGAACTAAAGAAATAATTGGGAGTTCTTTTCCTTGATGTTGGTCGTGCTTTTATGATTGTGTGTTTTGAGATTTTCCACATAGCCTCGAGGAATGGGGAAGCTATTTTTTTGGACGTTAAGATTTCAGGTAACAACTACAAGATTCCAGCTGCTCAGGCCTCAGGCTTCATGATATACTCACCGATTTATGTGTGCTAATGTTAAGAGATTTGGCAGCACTTCAAGCAAGCAAGTGAAAACAACGTGTTTATTCTAAGCTTTGCTCTTGCCCTTTGACTTGATAGCGGCTGTGCAACTGGCCTGGCTGCTCAGCCTCACTCTGCCGGAGCATGGGAAAAGTAGGAGCAGCAGCAAAGAGACAGCTGGCTGGCTGCTGACTTAGAAAGACATCACTGCATCACGTCACGCTTGGTAAGTTATCTCTGCAATCAGAAGGGCCGGGATTTTCCCTTTTTATTTAAGGGGGGAGGTAGGTGCTCCACAAATTGACCGCGGGGATTTGGCCATGCTGAGTAAAGCGTTCCGTTTGTCAGTGGTGAGGTGGTTTTTCAGCCCTGAAGTGTAATGCTTTTCTGACCCTTAAAAATAAAGAGCTTTGCTGGACACCTTTTGAATCCCCTTTAAATGAACTGTTTGTAACCTTATTAGGATTTTCTTCTTCATTTCTAATATGTGGATTGTTTGAATGGAAATATTAAAGGCAGCACAAGCAATAAAGATGTATTGCCAGTAAAATAAAGCTTGGCATCTGACCGCAGAGGAAGCAGATCAAGTCAAGAAAACATTTCCTAAAAGTCACTTTCCTAACAGTAGTACTATTCCAATAGCTGCTTCTTAAAACTTACACTATTTTGCAATTTACTAATCCACACATTTAACTCAGTGTGGAAGTGCTAGTTAATTGACATTCTGGTTCCAAAGAAGTACTGATATTCTGAAGGGCTCTAAACCAATGCATGAATTACAGAGTGGGAAGCAATAGGGATATATTTATGAGAATCCAAGAAGAGTTTGTAAATGCTATATAATGAACATGAAATAGTATTTACGTGCATATGGGCTGCTAGTAAAATCCTGGCTCTGGGTGAATCTCACAGGAAAATTATGATTGATTTCTGTCATGCCAGACTTTCGCCTTGTCTCTTTAAAACTCTTATGGTGAAACTCATAGGGAGGTATGTCTTGCCCAGTTCACATTTACTGTTGTAAAAGTATACATATGTAGAAGACTCACTGGTAGGGAATCACATATGGGACTCTAGCCTTGAAGTCACTAAGCCGGTGAGTGTATTTTACACCTATTTATGTTGAGCGGGCTCAGCAGCTTGCATGAGGAATGTAATATCCTGAAGGGCTGACTTCGTAATTTGCGGCTGTGTATATATTTCCTTCATGAAACCACATTTATGTTTCTTTATTATCATTATTATTTTAAAGGGGTTTTTAACTACTCACAGCTTCCATTTCTTTTTCCATAAGCCCTGCTACTACCCCATCTTCAGCATTCTGACTTTTTAGATTTCAGATCTTGGGTATGATGTTAAGGATCAGGTTGCCGTCTGGGGACATCTGGATGGGTTTAAGATCTGTGCATATCATAATGAAATCTCTTAACTATATATTTTGAGTCCATGTTTTCATTCTTCCCCCATGTTTCCCATTGTTTTGTATCCTCTCTATTTGCATGAGTGTATGCAGTCTCATGCAATTATATAAAAATGGTTTCCTTATGCATGGTATGAATTTTTATAGCTTTACATTCACTTTCTTTCTTTCGTTCCATCATCCCACTTCATGTTTAAATAGCTAGAATAAGTTAGGTAATATGTACACAGGGACTGCTCCACCATGGACCGGAGCTTTAAGTATCTCTGTTAACACATACTATAGCCAAAGAAGTTTGCGGCATGCAGAGGGAAAAGGTTATTGTTAGTGTAACTGAATAAGTATTAGGGTTAATATATAATGTATAGGTCTATGTAATGGATAGTTTTTATTCATCATAAAATGTTCAAATGACTTGCAGATGTATGACTGCTGCAGCTGTTGCAGACCTTGTAATGGCATTAGGCTCTGACTCAGAAAGCAGCTAGTTTGCCAAGAGATTCTGGCAATGGCTATGGCTGTGATATCCCCATTGAAAAAAGTATTGTCAGCAGTGACGGTGGTGATACAAAACTGGAGTACGAGAAAGGGGCAAGGCTGGGTCTAGGTACAACAGGAAGGAAAATGGGGGTTCTGAAAGTGTTCTTTTTTTTTTTTTCCATGTTTAACTGTGTAAGTAGTGTTCTACCACTGCGTGGTCTACTAGGGAATCAGCTGTGATTTATGGTCACCAAAGATTCTGGCTGCATACAGCTTATGTTATACTAATTGGGGGAAAAAAAACACAGAACACCAAAGCTTTGATAATGTAAAAGCTTGCTCCTGAGTTTTTAACAGGAAAAAAAAAAGCTCTAGTCCCTACAAGCAGATAGAATTGAATCTCACTTGTGCAAACGCAGTCTGTCACACAAACTGTGCAGCATGGGAGCTTGGCTGCTTGCTGCCCGTGGAGACTGTGCAGTCATGGAATATGCTTACTTAGCAGTCAAAGGAGTGCCACCATCCTACAGATGCACACAGTACTCTGAAACAGTACTGAGGAAGAAAACTTAAAAGTCCCCTGCATGTTTTGTAATTGTTTTCTTAGTTCTAATTGAAGTAAAGCGAATAATGAAGATTGACATCCTAAATGGGCATGCATTTTATATCTGGGATGTCATACTAAGGTGAACATGCTGGGTTTGATGAGGCATTTTGATTCTTGTGTGACTGCAAACGCAGAAGCATGATCGTTTTTAGAGGAGAATTGGGGAAGGCAGTGCAAAACAAAAGCGCAATTTTGACAGGGTTCAGCACTAATACTCAGAAAGTGGGTGTGTGGGAAGCAAAGCCTTGCGGCAGCTGAAGTCTAAATCTCTGAAATGGTGAGGGAGCATAACGAGAGCTGCCTCTCAATGAAGAGTGGAGAGTGGATTTTGTTGCTGCCTTTTCTGAGGCTTTAAACTACTTACAGACCGCAATGCTGACTCGTGCTTTCTCTGAACAGTTAAGCCATAAGCAGTATTGTTACAGGCTCTTTTAAAAAGGCCCCTGCCGATTCCAGTGTGTTCTTTATGACCCTGGTCAATGCCATATTTTTGAAAGTAAAGCTATCAAAATATACAGATTATTAGAAAAGAGGTACAATCTACACGAACTTCACTTACTAGATTTAAACCCCCAAAATTCCAACTCTTACTGATGTGACTTATGCCTTACATGAGTAAAAGCGAATGAGCTGCTAATAGCTCCCTTCTCTGGGGCTCAAAATTCCTTGGACAAGGGAAAAGAAGCCAGCCAGCATGACTGTGTTGTAAGCTGTTAGCTGGGGCTTAGGTCTCCCCTCTCCCTCGTAAGTGTGCTGCTCACTAGACCAGGGTTACTTGTTTAGTCTGGACAAGTCCTGGTCAGCAGATCAAGGTCTGCTGGTGAGCTCTACCAAGGTCCCATCAGTGGGAAGCAGTATGTGACAGCAGTGGGCTGTTGAGCACACCAAGCAATTCACCCTGCTCAGGGACTGTGCTTCAGCTGCTTCCTAAGAGCACAATCTAAAATACAGGGCTTTCTGACAGATGCAGGATGTGACTCAGCTTGGACATGGGGCATGAGAGCAATCAGGGCACGGTAAAAGGCAAATTTTATTTCTGGTCTGGTTCTTGATCAGATGTGTTTAAATCATCCTACAGAGCATCATTCCATCATCATCTGTGCTGGCCAATAAATACTGTATGCAATGAGGAAGAATCTCCGTAATGGGTGGGTGGAGCTCCTGTCCCAGGAGGCCCTACAGCAATGGTATGGGACTATAGTCTGCGGATCTGTGGGATTTCATGTGCCTTTTCTATGGGAGGAGGCCTAAGTCTACCCCTGGGAATCTGCACCTGCTCTGGGAAATAAACATGATGTTGCAAACTTAGAAGAGCTAAAAAGTCACTGCCCTGCATCTTCCCGGTTAGATGGTTGATGTGGGAGGTGGACCTGTATCCTCAGGCATTGCAAAGTTTCAGAAGCATGCCTCTCAGGATGTGCCAGCATGGCACAGTACTTATCTGTGCTGCAGATCCCCAGCCCAGGTCTTTCTCAAAGGAGCAGACCTTGGCAGAGATATAATCTTGGATCCCAGAAGCAGTATTGCCTTGGTAGCACAGTGTTCAGTCTCCAGCTAATGTGCCTTGCCTCTTAGCCCACCAGCTAACCTGAGCACAGCAGGAGGTTGGTATTTCTTACTCTCCTGCTTCCCGATCCAAAGCTATTTCATACAGAGCCAGAGCAGGGTTCTCTGTACCTTATTGCTCTGCAAAATGTCGACACATCCTTTCTTTTGTATGTTTTCTTTTAGAAAAAATGTCCAGAAAGTCTCCCGTATCTCCTCTTGCTTGCGAGGAAAAGGCTGACTTAGGTAGTCTGTTTCCAGGAAAGACTCACTGGTAGGCAAAAGGACATTAAAGAATTGCAATCTATAAATGGATTAAAAAAATGGAATAGAGGAATGATGGAGAAGTCTGCCAGTGGCCACTGAATATGACGGTCTGATTCAGAAAGGTGCTAAATCATCCACCCCAGAAGCTCCTATAATACATCAGAGAAAGGATGACCCAGTTGTTTTCATGTTTCTTACACTCTTTCACTAAGCACCTACTTCTGGCCACTGTTGGACTCAAGGTAGTTTGACCCACATGTACATATGGAAGAAAGGATTGCCCTGCATTTAAGAAGTGGGTGCCAGCTAGGTCCATCCAGGCTATGTGTGCATTCAACATGTGTGCACAAGTTAGTCTTGTACTCAGCTGTCAACAGCCCTTCATGTTGAGGGAGAGCCTGAAAGCGCTAATGGGAATGCTGCCCCAAACATCAACCATCAGATATCCAGAGCCTTGTCCAGATGCCTAACAGCTCCAAAGAGGAATGGCTTCAGCTAGATGGGGTAATAGGAATGTGTGTTACATCTGAATGACAGTGTGGATGTAGGCCTGGAGGATGTGGTGTAAGTACTGCAGCGTGGACCATCAGAAACAGGCTTGTCTACTTTCAGCCCAGAGGTGGGTGTGCATGGGTGTTTCCACAAATCCTAGCTTGTCGAAGGTGAGAAGAGGAATGCTTGTGGAACGCTTCTGCCCTTGGCATTTCCTATTTGCTTTTTGCTCAGTGCAGACGTCTGTGTGGAGCTCAGCTTTTCTTTTGCATTGTGCTAGCAGCTCAGGTGCCTGGCTAGACAGTTTCACTAGGCAGCAAAGAACCTAATCCTTGCTGAAGGCCACCTAATCCTCTCAGCTTAATGGCCTTCTACTCCTTCAGATTGTCTATTCTTTATTTTTTCTCTATTTGCTCAGCAACTGAATTCTTTCCTCTTCCATCTGAAAAACAGTGTTGTGAGCAGGCTGCCTGGCCGGCCATTCTCATTCATTGTTACCAATGCCCCTCGGTTCTTCTAGGCTCCAAAATGCAGAAACCCATAAAAGCAATTGGAAGTAAATGAGTAATGGAGGGAAAAGGCATGTCTCTATGGGCTGAAGAAAGTGCTCTGTAGATCAGTGTTTGAGAACCTCTCATTAATGCTTCCTGGTTATTTTTTCTGCATTTCACTTTGCCGAATCCAAATCCCTCTGAAGCCAGTGGGAATTGTTCCACTGACTTCCGTGAGAGCTGGATCTAGCCCCTGGTCTGAAAGGTAAAACTAGTCTCACTGGTTTTCTTTTATTTCAATTGGTTTCATTTTCTACTTCTCAACTCCCTGAGTAACATGAATGCATTAATAGTGCTCCATGGTGAGATTCATACAAAATACTCTTTTTAGGCTTTTTGTAAAATAAAAATCAAGATGTGCATTAGCAATTCTACCTCTGTCCTCCTTTTATGCCTTTTATGCTTTTATGCCCCTCTGCACTGTTTTTTGCCCCCCCGCCCCAAGGTAAACGAGAACATATTTTTAAGTGTAACACATTTCTGAAGAAATTTTGCAATCACACAACAAATTACTCTCAACTTTTGCATTGTTAAGAGGAGACGGTTTGCCCTCAGAAGGTAATCTGTTTATACCATCTCAAGTGGAACAAGTATCAAGTGGGTACGCTGGATTGTGAAAGATGTTTGTTCCATCACCATGGGACTCCTCACACAGTTCCCAGGGCAAGGCATTGCATGTAGGGAGGTGACAGTGGATTTCTACATCACAGCTCAATTTTCAGCTTTTAAGTAGAAGCTGTACTTTTATGATAAACTCTTTTTCCTAAAATAGCAATTTATTCAAATTAACATCTCTGATAGCAGAAAGGGAGCAATGTAGAATACAGTACTGCAGGACATAGAAGGGAACATTATCTTATAGAGCTTTGGGGTTTTATTCTCCAGATCACCCAAAATTCTTTCCAAGTAATGTGTTAAGATACTGGTAATGCAATGACTCAAGCATATAAACAGATGGAGTGAGTAGTATGCAGCCAGTGATTCAGCTAATGTACAGCTCTGGAAATTCAAATTTGATTTAACAAGAGGAGAAATGTTGAATAAGACATTTATAATTTTTCCATTTTTGAAGGAAGCTCTAAGTATGTTGTTTTTTCTACAGTAAGGGTAGAAAAGCATAGGACAATAACAGCTCATCAAAAGGATAGCATCTTGATCCCCACACAGAAACTCCTTGCAGTAGTACTGCACTGCAGTGCCAGCTCTTGGTCTCAGCCCAAGTCCTGCTGTGGGACACGGGCTCTTAATTTCTCCAGAGGGAGTGTTCCCAGCTGAGTTACACAGATCTCCATAATCCAGTTCAAGCAAAGCCTGACATTTATTTAGACTGAGTTAACTCATTAATTTCAGCTTTAAAATCTTAAAAGCCATATCCATTATAAAATAAGTCACACATTTTTCCCAGGCTCCTCCTATACCACATAAATTTGTGGCTGCAGATGTGAATGTGCTGTGCCTACAAACAGGGCACAGAGAGGTTGCTTTCTGGAATGCTCTCCAAACAGCCAGAGGACATCCAAGTTGTTGACATGTCTTGTTACATACTTTTTTCACTGTGAGTGATGAAAGAAGTAACTGGTTTGCTGCAGAGGCCTCCCATTGTTAAGAGATCAGCACTTAAAAACTTACCTGATTTTTATTGGAATTTGGGGAAAACCCTGCTCTGTTTAAATTATTCCAGTCTTATCACTGCAATTACAGTCTTATTCAATAAGTTATGAGTGCGGATTACTGCCACCCGCATGGAAGCCCATCCTTTCACCACTATGTAAATGTTTCCTTTGAGAGCTTAATTATGAAAGAGTTGCAAAGTACACAATCAAGAGCCTTTTTGTGAATAGGTTAAATGCATGTCAATGTTATATTATGCACACAGTTGTACTATTTAGAACTTGGAAAATACTAAAGGATGTCAGGGTAAACCTAATTTGTCTAGCAACTGTATGTAGATACAGTTTTTCCCTCCAATAAATTTACACAATCCTATTAGCACTGAACTGAAAGTGTGTTTCAGAGAATAGATTTGGGAGTGCTTTTCTCATTTGGTGAGAGGGGACCTTCATAGTTTAGTGCTTGCAAATATTTGGTCCAGCTGTGGGGAATGCTCTTATACATCTGAGACTGTTCTCAGTAACCAAGTAAGGTCCTGACCCTACAAACATATCTGTGCATACTTTGAGTAACGAGCTATATTTAATAAGCCTATTTAATGCATACAATGTTAAGAAAGTAACAGAGGTTTGAGAATTTGAGTATTCCATTATTTGCAGTTACAAGCCTAAATATTACAGAACCTCAGGTTTACGTACTTGTAATTTGCTATTACAAAAGACAAAAATGGCATTTCATTCACCCTGGCATGTAGCTTTTGGTTTTTTAGGGTAAAAAAAAGAGGCAGCTCTCTCCCCATTGCATTTCAGTGAATACACCCATACCAATGGGAGTTCATAACATAAACCTACATCACTTGTGTAATAATCCTTATAAAATGTGTAGCATGGAGAATTTCTTCATGATTGCTGTCTTCTGTCCTACGTTTTGGACCCTTGTCCTTTTGCAGAACTGATGAGGGACAGCACAGTTTGCTTAGACAGTTAGAAACAAAGAAAGAAAAGGGTACCTATCCTTTCCCTTTTTGTTTTTGTTTGTTTGCCTTTGAATTTCTTATTCAAAGAATATTATTTCTTTGAATAAGAAATTATTCTTCATTCTTTTCCCTTGCTGCTCCTCTCCTCCCAGCTCTTTTCCAAACGTTACAGGCTGCTCTCAGAAGCCTTGTAATTTTTAGTGCTTTATCTTAAAACTTCATCTCCTGGAGTCATTTTAGCTATGATATTTTAAAAAATTAAGCTTAGCTTTCAAGCCTGCAGCAGCTGCATCAGACAAAACTGAAGATCAAATGAAAAGCACGGACCTCTCAACAGTGGCTGGGAGCAGTGCACTCAGTGAGTTTAGAGATGGGCAGCTGGAAGACACAAGTCAGATCAAGCTTGATTTTCAGGTTACTGTCTTATGGGAACAAGGTTTATATGGTCATGTCATGTAGGTACAGGTATATTGGGGGGTGTATCCATGTCATTTAATAACATTTCAACATACTACATTCAGGATTAAAGCTGTCAGAATAACTTAGTTCCTGTAGCTTTCATGAAAATAAGTTGTCAAACAGGGAGGATGTATCATGTACTCCCTGAACAATGATAAGTCTGCAACACCAGCTTTTAGGCAACAGCATCTACTAACTAAAGAAAGACCTTATGTACACCACAACTTTGGAAGATATTTCAGTTAAAACTTGCACCTTAGACCCTAAGGTTAACAAACTGTGAGCCACAAATGTGTCGGGAACCAGGCTTTCTTAATTCTGCTGCTTGGCGGTCACATGCTTTAAGATTGAGGGGTTCAGAACATCTACTGTTATCACAAAAAGCATAAGGGGCTGGGGAGAGTAAAGGATGGAGTAACCTTACTTACAAAGGAGACCAAGAGATGCGATTACTGGGGTGAGGGGGAGACAGCAGATGAGGAATTTCTGCTGCTGTAATGCGTGAGAAAGGGAGCTAGGGAAGAGAAAGTGGCAGGCAGGAAGGAAAGGAAAACCAAAGGGAAGCAGGAGGAAAAAGGAAAATGCAAGTTGGGAAACGCATCAAGAAAGGCTTTGAACATCACTGGGAGAAGAGATTAAACAGAAACTGAATTAGTCTTAATTTAATCTGTACTTTCTCAGAAGAAATCAGTTAACTCCTGTCCAAAGAAGTACAAGCAAGGCAGAAGGAGACCAAAGGGTTTGCAGAGAGAATCAAATTTGAAGAAGAGGCAGGTCTGGACATGGGAACTAGTTAATTTTAAGCACTGTTTAGTGAATATGTCACTAATGAATGTGTCAGGGATAATGAGAGATGAAACTTGTGGTAAAAGAAGCCAGCCATAGGCCACAGGAGTTCCTCTCTATTAAAGGTGTTAACACGGTGCAAGAACAGAGAGACTCTTGTGAGTAAGACAAACTAAGAGTTGTATTTATTTTTTTTTAATCTTGTTTATATAAGCCATTCACATGAACTTTTAAGACTGGATTCACACATCTGAGCACTCTGGATTAGCATAGTTCATTTTCTCTCTCACTCTCTGCTAGGTGTGCAAGTTATTTCTCTGTTCACAAGCCTGACGTCCATGTGGTTCTGTCTGTATGGGGGGAAAATGGCTCAAAAGCAAACTCCCATAAAGGCTCCCAGCAGTCTAGCAGGAGGATGAAGTGACTGTTTTGTTAGTGGACAAATGGTGGCAGTGTGCACAGTGTCCAGATCCCTGAAGACGGAGAGCAACTGGGTTGGCAGAGCAGGGTCTTGACACAGCAGTTATGCTCAGAGGACTGGAGGCAGACTTGGCTTGTGGGAGGAGCTGTTTCTATTGCCAGACTATCAGCCAGCTCTTCTTTAAGCGTCCTGGCCCAGGAAAGTACTATGTAAAACCAACTAGGCAGCTTGCTACTGCTGTTAAAGCAACAGGAAGAGTAGCATGGACCTTGAAAAAAAAGTAGGGCATTCCCTGTTTACCAGGGTACAGGATAAGCAAGTATATTCCCAGCTGCTGTTCTGCAGAGGGACTACAAAACCTGAAACTAAACCGGCTTAGGTTTTAAGCTGAGCTACCTACAATGAGATTTGCTCTGTACATATCAGCTTCTTCCCCCACCCTTGATAACATCTGCCCTCAAAGAGAGAGGGAGAGGGGTTTCTAAGGTGATCTTAGATGCCTTAAGAATGAGGAGCAAGGTAGAGATGACAAGTCACCCCAGTGATGGGACCCAAACATGCACATTCAAGCTCTTTCGAACTGCAGAGAATCCACAAGTGAGAAACTTGTAATATCCCACCAAAATGGCTAGCCACAATGGCTAAGACCCGTCTGTCTGATACCACATTTCCCTGATAGTCCTGCTTTTGGGGAACGGTTTAGGCAAACAGGGTGGTAAAACATGAGGGAAGAGTGCTGGTTTCTTCCAAGTGTGGAAATCGGAGTTTGAATGAAAGACATCTGTTTTAATTCAGATCATGGCAGGACCTCGGGGCAGGATCCTGGAGCACTGCAAGACGTGGGTTCAGAGGAAGGTGAGAGCAGCTCTGGGAGTCACAGCATGGCAAGTGCTTACCATGTTTCACCAGCCAGTTTCACTCCACACAGGATGAAGATGTTCCCCCACATAGTTTCAGGCTTTTACAGCCTTCGGGGACGCCTCGAGTGAGACCCCTGCCTTACCTTCTCCGAGGCTCCAGGGCTCGGCAGGGTCCCCCTGAGGTGATCAGAGGGACAGCTGCACGCCTCTCGGCCGAGCCCTCTACCCGCCACTTGGTATCTCCCTCCTCCCCCCCTGAAGAGCTGGTTTCAGCGTCCCCCCCATCTAAGAGCCGGAGAGGGGCGTGGTCAAGCTGTTTGCCCGCCCCCTTAATCCATAATCATGAGCGCGAGGCGGGAGGCGTAGGGATGTGGTGCGCGGAAGCTCCGCCTCGCGGCGGGTGGGGCTACCGCGCACCACCTCCCTCCACCTCCCGCGCGCCCCGCCCCTCGCGGTGAATATTGATGAGGCGTGATGCGCGGCGTGGTGTCGTGTCGGGCGGCGCGCCCAGCGATTGGCCGTGTTCGTGTGTGCGCGGTGACGCGTGTCGCGGCGGTGCGGGTCCCGATTGCTGCAGCCGCTTGTCAGTGTGACGAAGATTGGCACCCAAGGTAAGCGCTGTCACTCAAACCCGCTCCCAGCCAGCCAGCCAGCCATCCATCACGGCGCGCCCGCCGCCGCCGCCACCACCGCCGCACGGGCCCAGCCGTACCACCACACCGGCGGGGAGGGGAGGAGAGGGGGGGGAAGGTTGAGGAAGGGAACGCGGAACAGCGGGGAGGGGGGTACCCGCACTCCGCAACTCGCCCCAGAGGGGGGTTAGGGGCGGTGGCGGGGAAGGGGGGGGGGGTGGGTGGGGAGGAGGGGAAAGTGAGAGCGGGGGGAGGGAGGGAGCGAGGAAGATTCTGGAACGGCCGCCGTGTAACCGTTGTCTCCGGCGGGGGCGCGCGCGGGTGCGCGCGGAGGGGCGGGGAGGGCATGAAGGGGAGAGGCGGCGGGCGTGAGGGAGCGCGAGTCGGTGCTCGAGGACGCGGCGGCAGCCGCTGCTGTGGAGAGGGGGAAGGAAAAGAAGAAGGAAGAGGAGGAGGGAGAGGGGGCGACGGGAGGGGGGGGCGGCGACGTGACGCTTAAAGGGGCAGCGCCGTGCTGGCAGGCGTGCCTTGGGGTGAGGGGGGGTGGGGGTGTTCTCCGGGGTCCTCCTCACCCCTGCCTCTTGTCCCCCCCCCCGTGTCAGGCCCCTGTCGACTCGACCCAAGACGGGGAGCCCTCTGCTGTGGCCGCGATCAAACCGTCGCGGCAGCTGCCTCCTCTCCGCACCTGCCCTCGGGGGGAGGATGGGGGCTGCCGGCGGCAGTTGGCCCCGAGCTGGCGGGGGTAGGGCGGCCAGCACCCGCCCCGCAGACCCTGCCCCCGGCCTTGCTGCCGTTTCGGCGGCGGGGCGGTCCGGCGGAGCGCGGCGTAGCCCCCTGGAGAGCGGGTGCTGGCGCGACTTCGGCCGTAACCCCCCCAGCCTCCGCCTCCCCTCTTGTTCGTAGGAAGCGTGCTCTGTCAGCGGCTGGCACTTGGGGCAGTGTGCGCGGTTCTGGCGTGAGCTGGTGGTGTCTTCCTCCTTTTAGTAGTACTTTTATCATTTCTGATGTGACCTCATTGTCTCTTGGCTCGGTTATAAGTGGAAGTGCTTGACACCTCAGACCGAGGCTTCGAGTGTTTACACAGCCGCAATTAGGAGCTGAAACTTGACATTGCCCAGAGGCCCTGCTTATGATGTGTGTAAACAATAATGAATCAAGTGCTGGTTTTATCCTGAAATATTGCCTCAATTAGCCGCATGTCCTGGGTCTCCGTGGGATAGTTGATAGCTTTCCCTCATTCCCACAGCACCAGCTGCCGTGGCCCCGACTTCATCAGTTAGCAGTATGAGTAGTTAACGCATCTGGGTGATAGGGCTCTGTTTAGCTTATCGCTATCTTTTTAAAAATATTATTTCTTAAACACTTTGTGTTTTCCTAAATGGGAACATACCATGTATTTGTCGAGACACAGACATTTATTTATTAATCTGCTGCTCTGGTTCTTGACCTCTCTTTGTCAGTTACATCTAAGTAAATGACGAGTGTGGGGTTTTTTGCAGGGGGCAGAATGGCCCGATCTGGAATGATACCCTTATAAGTGAATTTTTATATCATGCAATGATTTTTTTTATTTTCTTTTGGTCTCATGAAGCTAAGAGCTGTCCTGGCAAGATTCGTTTTTGTCCTTGCCCCTATTTGGAGTGTAATGTGTGCATTCCATTAAACAGATGACAGGAATAGGGAGCATGGACACTATGTTCTGATCTGTGGATGCTGGGGAACACTTGAGCCTATGGAGGATAGTGGGAGGGTGTAGATCATTTTCAGTGTATTCTAAATGTCTCCTCTAATTGCTTTTCTTTTAAAAAGCTAAATAATTCTTACTCTTTACAAAAAGCATTCACATATAGTTAGTTCATAATACTGTTCCTAATTTTATTCTAGAGCATGCTCTGTGCAAAGTTTCACCAGTACAGGTTGTTTGATTAGGGGAATGTAACACAGCTCAATAAATTTATGCACCTTGCTATTTTCTGTACTGTGAATACACTTGCAGATTACTCCCTTTCTTCTATGGGATATAAACTGTTTATGGTCTGCCGGTGCTGTGGCAATATCCCTTTAGTTATATATGTGCAGCTAAAGCAACACAGCATCTGCAGCTGGGCAAGCACCGAAGTCTTGATTAAGAATGAGACCTGGTTAGTCCCTGTTAGCTGTGTGTACAAGTTTTATTGCTTATCCTGGACCAGGAAACAAATTGTTGTGGTTGTATCAGGAATTCTTGTATGTATTTCCAGAATGTGTCATTGCTAGAGTATCAAGGAACAGCAGATGCATTTTGAGTGCATTTTCTAAACAGCTTTGTAAAATAAAATTGACAGATTTATTCTTTCTTGAGTTTATGTATAGCCATATATAATTGTTATGCTTAAGTTTTCAAAAACTTGGGAGGAAAAAACCCCAAAGTGTTTCACACTTGATCAGTCTGAAGAAACAGTTCAACACTTCTTAGTATGTCATTACTTTTAATCTATCCAAAATAAATAATTCTGCTTCTATTTTTAATGTGTGTCATATTTTCAATTTATTTTATGACGTGTATAGTGCATTTTTACTGTTGACTGTTAAAGCTTTATATATTTTCTTGTCGTGTTATGATTAAAGTATCCACAGGAAAACCTAGTGTAGGTTTCACTGTGTGTTCTTAAGCTTCGGTTAAGCAGTGGAAGGCGTAGCTCCATTCAGTTCGTTCACAGGGTAAAGAGGGGTAGTGTAGAGGCTATTGCATTGCACTGAGACTTTGAAGCCTTGATCTCAGTGATTTTGGAGCATGCATTTTTTGATTTATGTCTGTGTATCCTTCTCTATGTAAACTGAATTCTAGTAACTGTCTTGTATCAGAAGTGGGTCTTATTATCAATTAAGTGTTTGGTTAGATTGGAATTGATCTTGTTACCATTTCCTATGTTCTAATAGGAAAACTGAGGATTCTTCTGATTTTGTGTCTGTTGCTGTTACGGTTGGTTTAGGTTATATTTTGTATTTGGAAATTTCTCTTTGGCGTGTAAAAACTTAGTCTAATCTTAACTTCCTTCTGGCCTTGATTTGTGCTCTTAATCTAGGTACAGTTTTGAAGATTTGGATTATCCTTTGAGTATGAAATAACATTTTTCAAGCTAAGTCCTTGCAGTCTTCTGTTAGTGCAACTGAAAGTTTAGAATGGATGAAAGATACATGATTATTTTAAATGTTTCAGTCTTATAAAATGGATATGGGTTCTAGAAGCTGTATGTTCTTTTTCAGAATTTTACTTTCTGTACTCTCAATGCAGTGCTGTAATGAAGTAATGATAATTCTGATTGCTACCACAGCAAGTTTAGAGATGTTTAGAAGCAATCCAATTTCCTGGAAAAGATTTAACACTTGCTGTTATTAAGCCCTGTACTAACAGCCAGGGGTGAATGATCCACAGAAGCACTACTGTGATAGTGGAACTGCTTGTTCTAATGGCCCTGTTAATGTCTTGAAGGGAGAGAGATGTAGACCAAAATGTATTTCAGTATATTATGTAGTGGTCTGAGAGCCAAATGTTACCTCTGCTAAACTGGCACATACGTGAAAGCTAACAGTAAATCAGATTAATATTTTTATTTCGGTGTAAGTAAGACAATAATTTTTTGTGTGTGTGAAACTTAAAATTCCACAAATGTTACTTCTGGTTGCTTCAGTGTCACTTGTTGAAAGAGTTTGTAGGCTTACAAGTGAGAAGTCTGGGGAGGGCTTATTTTACCACAGCTCAGTGCTGTACAAAATGTAAAATAATTCACTGCTCTTCTAAGCAAGAGGATTCCAAGAGCAAGGAAAAAAGCTGCTGATAAGAGTTCTTTCCTCCACTTAATTAGTGCCAGATGTTACCAGAGTATTTTACCCAGGCTATTATAGTTCTCCCCAAGATAGCAGAATGCTGAAGTGTTCACATTTGTTAGCAGGTTCTTCACATTGCTCAGTAAGATTGTTTCATGTCATAACTGTGGGACACTGGTATCTTCAGATGGAGCTGGGGGTGGGGTGGAAAGTGGAATAAGAACAACATGAATCTGGAGATACCAGTCTTTGTTGTTACGGTGTGCTGGCGCGTTTTTATGGGATTGGTGAAAAGCAGTAACTTGGTTCCCCCACCAGCAGCTTGGAGATACTAAACCATGTACGTTACTGAAGGACAAAAAGGATGTTGATGTTGGAAGTGGAAATAAAATTTGGGTTTGCTCATTGTTACGTACTTGCTTATCATCCTTCATATGAACTTGTTTGTTTTCAATGCAGCAGCTACTCCAGGCCATGATGTTCTCATTTTTTTCTATACATACATGCATAAGCGGTATTTGCTGTTAAACAGGAAGGCCATCCAAGTACTTAGGCAGTCAAAAGGTGACTTGTGAAAATGGGAGTTAATGGACTGTGATAGCCTTGTATTGTCCTCTGAACATACCCATGAGTCTGTAACTGTCATCTTCTGCAGGTGACAGTAAATTCAGGCAAAAGAAGTAGAATAGTTTACTGCTGGTGTACTAAAGGAGGAATCCATTTTTTCAAACCACCAAATTCCAATTTATATTTTATTTGTGAGCTTTAGGAGTTGCCTGTGTTTTTTCTTGAGGACAGAGGAAGTTAGGAAATGGTTATACTTCATATCCTGCTTAGCTTTTTTCAATTTACATAGCAAACAAAGCAAAGGGAAAAGGATATTGTAATATAAAAATAAAAATATAAAAATAAAGCCCAAGACTTTTATGCTCAAGGGAAACGAGGTGACTACAAAACAAATTGGAGCTTTATACATGTTCAACATGCCTGGAGAGTAGGGGAATGAAAATGTGCTATGTTGTATGTTTTTATAACTAAAGGGCATGAACTTCCAGGTCAGTCTGTGATCACTTCATTCGTTTGTGTTCTAGCCCATTTTTCTGTGTCACAGGTCATGATAGTAGTGATGTCAGGAGTAAGGTTACCTGGTTGGGTTTTTTTATTATCATTTTGAGGTGGTGGTTTCAAGCAGCTTATTTCTCAGTCTTACTGAAATTTGCTGTGATGAATATGTTTGGAAACTTTAAGATAAAATGACTCAGCATTTTGAAAATTAGTTTTAAGAGAAAGTAAATAGGTTCGTTTAAGAGAAGGAAAATGCTTGTTTGCCTTATTTAAGAGCATATCAGCACTTCAGTCCTGGAAATCAGCATTGCAGAAGAGAGAAGGGGAAGAGAGCATAAGCATTCACACGAAGCATATGGCTGTTCCTCGAGAAACTTCAATTAATCACAAGCTCTTGAAAAGCTGGTTCATGTATGTTACTTGGCAAGTACTTATTAACTGTATTATCTGAATATTCCATGTAACACAAGTATCTTACTGTTTGTTGGTCCTTGCATGTCACCTGACTGTGCAGTCATCATCTGGACCCAAGCAGTTAAGCATGGTGCATCCCTCAGCAGTAGGTGATGGGTAAGTTTAATCCTAAATAGTCTTTATATGTACTTGTCCCCAACCTGCTTCAGGCTTAGTCAGCAGTCATATTCCTTGAGGGATGAAAGCTGGTGTTCAGGGAGTGGTGGGGAACAGGGACTAGAGACTGATGAAAGCACAGTAGGCCTAGGAACCTGAAAAGGATGATGCTAGCAAAATTACAAGTGGTCAGAGTGGGGGGAAGGAACAAGAGAGGGCAAGAGGTGAGAAAGAGGTCAAGCTGTATGTTGATGCCGCAAGAACAGTGGGGAAGGGCAGTGCAAGGCTGAAGAGCAGAAAGAACATGGGCAGAGAAGTAAGAGAAGATAAAGAGTGTTGGCAGCAGGAGCAGAAGAGGCTAGAACATGGTATGTCTTCCTTGCAAAAACAGACTGAACTGATTGCTTCTGGGTCACCTGCTACTAAAGAGTTGTGGACAATGTGGAGTGGGAAAGGAAGAATTTTTATTAGCGTTTTGGAGAGAAAGTTCATTTTAGGGCCTAAACTTAGTAGCAGAGCAGAGCTGTTCATGTTTGTCCAGGTATTAAGGTCAAAAGAAGGAAGATTTTGGAAAACTTACTGACCAATTGGAACTGGATTTGACAGAGGGTTGCAGGGCCAGGATTTTGTTCAGCTAATCCAAGTTAATGCTTGGCTCATTGACAGGCCTATTATTTCTGAAATCATGAAAGACCTAAAAATGAAATAACTGGCAATGAAACATCTTAAATCTTGAAGTTTTTAAGTGCAAAAATGTGTAGAGGGGATTTTCTTGTGCATTCAACGTCTTAAGTACATTTTAAATGAAGTTACTAGTTAAATAAAACTACTTCATGTTTTAGTTGTGCTTCAGCAGCATTAAGAATTGAGTCTTGAATAGAAAGAATCATTAGAGAATTATGGTTTAATAATAAAAATGTTAGAAAACATATATGCTTACATAAACTGCTTACTAACATTGGAATATATTCAATAGCAATAAAGGCATAGTGAGATAGGTGGTTATTTTGTGTCTATGAAACTGCAAAATATAAACACAAGACAAGATTAATTTCAGTCATAGTTTATTGGGTGCTGATACAAATCATGATTAAAATAGGATTTCCCATTGCTTTGGTTTAGTTTGCCTGGAAGGATATGATTAAAGGAGTGTCTCCTGAAGTAGGAGATTCACTGCACGCTTGCACGGATATTCCAGCGGCTTTGATGGCAAAAGAACGGAATTGCGTCTAGTACATATGCAAACGTGATGTTTCCATGTGGGGAGTGCTGGGGAAACGTGAGGGTGGAGTTCTCTTTGTTGTTGTTTTTAATGAAATTGTGTTTGAAAAAGTAATTAAATACCATTAAGTAGGAAGGTTGTACTAGAATCTGTTCCAGCTGTAGAATTGCTGATACACGTCCTCTGGTATGCGAGGGGGTTTTGGCAGTCTTTCTAATGCAGTCCT
This sequence comes from Lathamus discolor, assembly GCF_037157495.1. NCBI lineage: Eukaryota > Metazoa > Chordata > Aves > Psittaciformes > Psittacidae > Lathamus > Lathamus discolor. The sequence continues at coordinate 35,387,496 of NC_088887.1, forward strand.
CTTACTATGATAGTCGCAAGGCAGGTACTGTGCATCTTCTTCATTTTGGGTCTAAAATGTCACAATGCTAGCACATTGGGTAATACTAAGGGGAAAAGAAATGCTGCTGTGTCTTGTGGCAAGTAGGTATTCATGGTGGGGATGCACAATACCTATGCTAGAATTCACAAGCCATAATTGTAAAAAGTTCTGCAATTTGCAGTGTTAAGAATACAAAGGAAAAAAACAAAACAAAACAAAAACTAAACCCACCAAAACTAAGGGAATCTTCATTCACTCTCTGAATGCTGGGAGGTGGATGAGGGAGTGATGGGAAATATTTTTGCTCCCTTGTACCTTAATCCCTCAGGAGTCTTGGAGCAATTAAAGAAGGAAGGTTTCCTTTCCCCCAGGTTTTGTTTTCCTTTTACCAAAATTTCTGTTTAGTCCCCTTAATTCTGTACTCTTGCTTTATGGAGCTAATGAAGCAGGATCAAATAACAGTGTGAAATGGGAAGGAGAAACTGAGATGCTGCAGGAGGTTTCTTGAATTTGAGAATTTTTTAGTAGTTGGAAGATTGAGGTTTTCATTTTGCAGAGGGTAGGAGAGCAACCTGAGAATTTCTGCAATGCCAAGAGCTACCTGGAGGCAGGATACCTAGCATACTGAGGTGACATTATTTTATGACTAGATTGAATAGGATTTTTCATCTTTCTCTCCCTTGTTAGGAAGAGCTATGGTAAATTGGTGGTTACATGAACATGAACCATGATCACACATGCTTCCCAAGAAATATGCTGATGTAAGCATAGGGATGCATACAGAATTAGGGTGCGAAAGTTCTTCAAAAGACCCAGATGCCCTTAATTCTGCTTTTGTTGTTGTGCTCTGCTTGTGTTGTTGTGTTGTTTGTTATTCATCCTTGATATCCACTTAACCAGTTACTGCATGTGCAGTTTTAGCTTGTAAAGTGACACTTTTTTTATACTTTTTTTCATATTTGGTACCTGCAAATAGGAGAATTCCCAAAATTCCTTTAAAATACCAAAAGTAGAGTTTGCACAAAGATTGAATTGCTAAAGGAATGCAAATCTTATGAGTGGTTGGCTGGTTGCCATGCGATATGATGTTGAGTGTTGATGCTTGGAAGATAGTCTATGATATAAATACTTTGTATGGCTTGTTAAGTTCTGAAATGGGGTGATGCTAGGAAAGATTAATGGGACAACTGTGGTAAATACAGTGTTGGAGAGGTCTTGCTGAATAAAGTCAGTGTAACAGTATAGATATTCAAAATCCTACAGGCAAAGAAAGTTTAATGATAAGTTGTATTTCTAAAGAAATTTTAGTGGTGGATTTTAATTTTTAATTTTCAGTTTCTTAAAGTATGTGTTCAGGTTTTTTAATGTAATCTCATAGTCATCAGAAATAATATATAAATAACTCTATTGCGCCACCAGACAACAAAGGGGAAAAATTGACACAAAGTAAATCTCATTTTAGTGCAGCCAAAAAATGTTTTTGTGGCTTTTTAGGGCTTGTCTCCTAGGGAACTTGACAGTGTAGCTATTGTGTAATAACTGTTTAGTGGGTAGTGCAGCTCCCTGAGGCTGGCGTTATATTCCTGAGCAGGAACATCATCTTTCTGAAAGTGTAATATTCTAAATAATGACTGTACTTTGTAAGTACATAAGATAGAGGAAATGGAAGCCACCTTACTGCTGAAGGAGGAGTATATTCTCATTGAGCACAGTTTTAATAAACTTGTATGCATCAACTTCATACTGATTTTTTTGTCTTAATTTTACTGAATGTCTCTTTGTAGACAGGTTGATGGAGATAAATAACCATTCTACCTTTGCAGCAGGGGTAGAATGAATCCCTGATGGCGTGTTGTCGTATATTGTCTACATGTTGCTTTGTTATTACTTGAATCTATAAAAATATAAATGTCTTGATCTTAATGTCTGCTAATATTTATTATACATATATGCACAGGTCTTTGTTTCTTACTAGCTGATATGCAAAATGAGAGAACAAAAAGAGGGTTCTTGAGTGATTGAATGAACAAGGTCATATTTTACTTCATAGTAAAAACTTTAATGGTGATACTTCTTTTAAGTGACAAAGCAAATTGCCTTTGGTTTTTGTTTCATAGTTAAATATCTTCTTTATTGTGGTAACATGACTTTAAATCTTGTTTGCAAGAAGAATAAAAGGAAGAACCAACTTGGAAATAGCATTTCTAAGCTTAGGCTCAATAGTGAATTGATGTTGTCTCCATCCTTTATTTAGCAGGTGTATCTGTTCCCTGTCTTGCCCCACTGAGACTTGCAAGCTTAGATCTCTTTGTTTTCTTGTCTGACGTGTTTTAGGGTAGATTCTCATTTTAATTGCTGCCAGATATCTCTTGGAAGAAGGCAGTATGACTGCAATGTCCAATGGCTCCTTCCCAGCCAAACCTTTTACTTTGCAGCATCTCTCACTTGTGCCTGCATTTCTTCAGTACCTCTTTAATTCTGACTTCTCATGCACTGCCCAGAAACTTGCCTATTTCCAGAGTTTCAGCTGAAGGCTTTCTTCATGGCCTACTTTTCATACATTTAATATATGAAGAGCTACTTCTTCATACATTAAATATTTCGGACTGACCAGATCTGGCAGCAGTGGCACAGTCAGTTCTTTCCTGCAGTTGTTTCTGAATGGAGGGAACTGGTTTTTCAGATTTGCTGTGTTGAAGGAGTCCTTCCCTATGTCTCAGCAGGCAAGGAAGAGATAATCAAAATTTACCTGGCAGTGACCTGCATTCAGAAGATGCTATGAATAATGAGAATTCATCTATTTGAAAATAGCCTAATAAGTTGGGCTGTGTGAAAATGATTATCAAAATTATAGACGACAAATGGCTTGTGAAGAAGGGAGGAAGAGGGTACACTGCCTCCGAACAGAATTAAGAAGCTGCAAAAAATGAGAAAAGCCCATTCTTTGGGGACATAGGTCTTTAACAGTTTAAGAGAGTGGTAAGAACTTCTAAGATGTCATCTGCCCCTTGAAGCTTCAAGACTGTGTCTGTCAGTTTGGACTGAAATTCGTAGCTCAATATTGAATCTCTAACCAATGGCTGAAGCTTGTAACTCATCAGAGTATCTTCCCTGTTCTCTTAGAACTAGGTTTCATGAACCGGAGGTGGCAAGTGGCCCTTAGCATTTTGCTTTTCTGTGAACTTGTCTGAAAAACATTACTTCCATACTACACATGGATAAATTTTGGTTCTCAAATCCAAATACCAACTTCATCTCATTTTCAAAAATGTTGGGGTTCCTTTCATTCCAGTTGACAGAACTGAGAGTGCAGGAACTTGTCTATGTGAGGAAAAAGAGAGAATCTGTTTCAAGATCTCAGCTGTGTGTTTATCCATCATATAATTTCAGATGGCCTTTGTGCAGCGTTAGTGTCTGGAACTTCCCCTTACATAGCTTTGCAGGTTTTTTTCTAATACTTTTCAGCAGTTGCAGTTTTTTTAAATGAATTTTCACAGTCTCTGCTGCTTCGCTTCCACAATCATTACTACTTTTTAAAAGTAGCTTTCATACATCAAATGGGTGCTATTAAATGTGATTAAAATAATTTTAAAGTTTAAAAAAAAATTGCTGAATAATCCTGTTGCAGAACCTGTCTTCACAGAACATGTGACCCTAACAGTGGCTCATGCCCTTTCCTATAGTCTATTAGTTTTATATCAAGTAATTGGTTATTTGGTCATAGCCCTTGTTAGAAAACATTCTATGGTAAAATCAAAGTATGATTATGAAGGAGATTAAAATTTAAATAAATAAAAAAGACTTTAACCTTTCTTGGTTTCATGCTTTATTCTTACAACACTGAGGAGTTACAACTATTTGCATTTCATAGTTTTATTTCTGGGATGTGTCTTGTCTAGTCTAAGCAGACAGACACTGAGCCAGAGACTAAAATATGAAGGTTGAACTACAAGCAAGTTAGCAGTCCAAATGCAGCCTTGTGCTAGAGGTGTCAGCAAAGACAAAGGTAAATATGGCAAATGAATGAAATAAGTTGAGGGAAAGCTCGAATAATAACATGAGATAATAGGGGTGATTAGAAATTATTAAAATTTAACACCCCTCCCCAGAAAAAAACAAAATCGCACACACAGAAAAAAAAAAAACCAAAAAAACAACCAACCAAAAAACAAATGGGATTTGCAAAACATGCAAGCAAGCAAACAAACAACGCCTGTCAGTTTCAACTTGGGGGTAATAAGCCATGATATTTTCTTTGGTCATACTCAGTCTCAGAAAGTATGTGCTATGTTGTTGTCTCCTGAATATTTCTCTATTGGTTTTTAGGTTTCTGTTGTCTACTTTGTACATTAGTGGGATCACTCTACTGGAACAAGATAATGTCATCTTCAACCCACTGAAGAAAAGGGGTGAGCTTTCTTACATCCAGTATTTTATCTCCTTTAAAAAAGCAGTGTGCCCTAGAAGCAAATATTATTACGTATTTTGGTGAAAAGTGAAGACGGTTCTAGGTACTTTTAATCTGTCAAACAGGCTTGCTGTTTTGATTTTTGTTTCTTTTTAACTTTGTATGTGAATGTAAGGGTGCATGTTATAGAGCAATGAATGAACAATTAGCTGAATCTGCCAGTCCTTCATTTCTTTCTGAAGGACTTCAAAGGAGCATGTATAGGGGAAAATTAGAAGGAAGGATTACTTGTTAACAAGTCTGGTAGGTAGTTTCTTCACAACCCTAAGACAGTTAGTGGTTAGTTTATACCCTGAGGCATAACTATTTATATCTCTTACAAACATCTGTTGTAGCTTGTATATGTTAAAAATTATATTAGTGAACTCCAACAGCTTGGTTTTACCTGATGTTAATGTTACTGGGTGGTCCCTTCGCTCTTAATTATGAAGGAGTAAGTAGAGCAAGTGAAGAGTGATGTATGTTGAAGTTATCACTTTGTGTACATGTTTCATCTCACCTTTAATCTCCTCTCTCTGGTACTCCTTAACTTTCACAGAGTCTCCACATTTCTAATTATGATTATTCCTCTTAATTTAGCTTCCTTTCTACCCTGCATTTTGCCTTCATACTTATTAAAGGCTTGATTATTTTTTTTCATTTTGCTTTGTTTTCCAGAACACAATGCTTTATGAGTTCCCTTTTGCCACAGATCTCAGTGGAGTTTCTGATTGCAGTTTGTGCATCAGCTTCCAGTTTACATGACCTTAAACATTTCCTTGGGTTTTCCTCGCACTTTGTTTTCAAAATAAACAGAATCAGAGTTAATTCTGTTCTGCATGAAGCAGGCTGGCTCACTTTCTCACCCTTGAGTTATTTTTGTTATTTGTAACTCTTTGACTGTAACACAAATGCACAGTTTTCTTTCTACTCCTGTTTACTCTTGATTTCTTTAACAAAAAATAATTGGCATTTTTAAAGCTAAATTGTTCAGAAGTCATGTGTTGTTAGGCTCACTTCAGATACCGTGGGCTATATAGTTTTGGGTATAGCTGTGCTGGTTAAAGATGGTCCTGCTGTGAGTTGATAATCGCCACACATGAGCAGAAATTACCACACTAATAGGTCAGCCAAGAGCAGGGGTTGTATGAGTCCACGGCAATGTGCTTCAGACAAAGTCAGCTGGTTTACATCACAGCCACCTTTAACAGTGGGTTGAACTAGCCTAGCTGACTTTGTGTAAAACGGATCAGAAATGGTTCATGTGTTCTGTGCGCGCAGTGGTAGAGCTGTGGAAGTAATCAGCTCTGGCAGGGTGGCACTGATAAACATCTGGGTGTGATACCAGCTTCATCTAGCATCGTTGCTAGCAGAATGAACATCTGCTTAGGCTGTGTATCTGTTAACTAGAACTGGGTGCTGTAGCCTAAATTAGGTTATAAAAGCCGAATGTGTAAATACCTTTTCAGTTATTTTTCTTACAGTTTAATGTAGTTTGTTTCTTACCAGTACTGGGTAATGAGATGTTTCTCTTTAGTGAACCAAAGTAATTCCTCAGTTAATTGCCTCCATTTAAGTATGTGATGAGCTCAATTTGTTCTTCTTGATTTGCAGTAGTTGTCTTCACTAAATCTCATCAGTTGTTATCTTGCCTAATAACTTAATCTTCTACTGTAATTATAAGTCAGAGGTTAAGCTTTTGCAGGAAATGAAGGATATACCCATGTAGCATTCTTTTCAGCTGTTCTCCTGGATGACAGAAGGGCAAAAGTCCTTCTTGATGAAATAATCTATAGATCTAGCTTTTTCTTTCTCTGTGTGGCCTGAGGGACATCCAGATGTGGAATGTCTTTTCCTTATGGAAATCTGGAAGGAAGGGTTGTATGGAAATCTGGAAGGAAGGGTTGATCCAGCTTGTCAGATTCTCCAGCAATTCTTGCAATGTCCTATTGTCTTCACCAGTTTGCATGTGTTATCTTTGTTGCTTCCCTCTTTGTTGCTTTTTGTGTCACTAATGTGATTTCAGATTCTTGCTAACTCTTAAGACATTCTTTCTCTTCCAGGACTGTTTTACCTCTTATTTCTTCACTTGTGACTAAGAACTTAATCTTTCTCCCACAGTCAAACAGTTTCTTTACCCACATTTTGTGAGGAACTTCTTCAGCTTCTAAAAGAATTATTAAGTAGTGTTTACTCTTCTTTTGCTGATTTGTTCTACTTTTAATTTGGGGGTAGTCTGGTCTGTTCTTTGGATATCACAGTCAGAAATTAAATGTATGCCTTTTGAGAAGGAAAAAAGCAGCATTTTGTATGTGCCCATTCATTCTGTTCGTATAGAAAGACGCTAATGCCCCAGTTGCAAGCTATCATTTTTTAAAGAAAATAAATGTTTAAATGTAAAACAAATGCTTACAGGACTGATGTTTCAGCATGTACCCCTCTTAAAATATTTTGAAAGATAAATCATCATTTGCCACAGGAAAATGAGGTAACTTTAACATTAATGATTCATAACTATATAAAAAAAAAGCTGAAGTACTTCTATCAGTGAGTGGATGTATGTCATTCATTTTTTGTGAAGAAATCATGAAGTTTCAAAGAAAGAACTACTGATGTTCTGTAAAGACAAACTAGAAAATACTTTCATTAAAGCTATTAGGAGAACTCTGAACAGAGTCTTTACTCTTTTACTCTGTAAATCATATTCCTAAGAAAAATATACTTTAGCATAGGAGTCCCCAAACTGTAGTGTACCTTTTAGCTAGTATTCCACAAGCTACTTAAGGTGGTATGTGCATGTTGTCTACAGATAGGAACATGTTCAGCTCTGCAAGCGCATGACCCAGTACCAGAACCAAGATCTGCTGTCTGCTCATACTTGTGGTTCCAAAGATGCCTCTGCATGTGTAAAAGGGCATAGTCTCCCAAAGAGTGTCAGCTCCATGTAAGCATGAGTGAGTGAAAGTCAATAACCTAGTTTTTAGCGGAGGTCATGCTTACTTCATCCTCGTGAATTTCTCTGGTCTTCAAAGCTAATTAAAATATTAAAAAATCTATGAATGAACAAATAAATAATGATTAGGTTTTGCACTAAGGGGTAGGACTTGATGTACAGTAAGGCTTGAGGCTTGTCCCGAGAAGTTAGGTTTGTCTCTGTGCTTGAAACTGTTAAACAAAGAAGAGGATCCTGAAATTTTTTCTTTTTCCTAAATGAAACATTTACTTGAGACTATTATCTGTGGGGGAAGATATCCAGAAATGTAAACATTGCTATTCAAAATGGCCACATACTTTAGTAGTATGCAGTAGTGAATGTAGTTTAAAAATTGTTTAAAAAAAATTTACTATTTGAGCATATTACAAAGAAAAAAGGTTTTGTTTCAGATCTGAAACTGCTGAGAATGCTGAAACTTAGTTCTGCAATACTGATATAAGTGGAAGAGAGCAGAAAACCTGGAATTAATACTGGGATATAATCTTTTTCAAGATATGAGCTGTCTTCCTTTTTAATACAAGTATTTTTTATAGTTGCTAAACATTAGGGCTCCTACATGTCAAGGTAAATTGAGTTCTGTGGTAATAATGGTAATAGCTTAATGAATGATACGATTTCAGTTGTAATGGCTGTTAATCTGACAAGAAAATGAAATGTAAATTAGTAATATGATGAATAAACTCTATCGATGTGCTATGCTAATTTTTTTTATTATTACTTAATGTCTAACTTGGAAAAGTGTTTAACTCATTTGAGCACCAAACTCTAGCTAATGCTTAGAGGGGTAATATGCATAAATTTACTTGTGCTATAAATCCTATTAAAAGTAATATTTCCCGAAGTATCAAGTGGCTATGAAAATGAGACTTCTGAATTCCTGGGTCACTTTTGAAACTGTATAATCACATAGGCCCAAGTGTTCAAAAGTTGTTAGATATCTTTCTATTCTTTGTTTAGCCTTAAATGGCTGGTGTTAGAGGCAATTTGAGACTTTGGTTTCTAAAAGTAATTTCAGGCCTTAATTTTAGAATAGGATTCCCGTAAGTAAATAGGGTATTCCTAAATACTTTTTACATTTGATTCATTGTTTGTAGTCTATTACTATTTCAGTTACAGTAATGGCTCAATGTTTTGTTAGCCTTCTTGAAACACAGAAATGTAAATCTTTGCTCTGTCCTAGATTTTTATGTATTACTATAGAATAACTTAGATAAATAGTGCAGAAAGAAATGCTAAAGTTTATTTGAAGTTTGTAAAAGAACCGCAGCCACTCATGAAAAATCTTACGTTAAAACATAAAATTATACAAGGATCTTTTTGCTGATGAAATGTTGACACATTTTCCAACTTGATCATTGTCCTCCCTCCCCAACACTGAAAAATACGCACCTAACTATCATTGTCAGACTCGCAGATTTTTGGGGGAAGATGTGCAGCATAAACCATTATAGTTTCATCTTTTATACCTGGATTCTAAGTTGTCACTTTTGTAACTGACTTTTTTCTTTTTTTTTAAGAATATTTGCTCATACTTATGATGATTTGACATAATTAACGTATTATTAACCATGATGGCAACACAGACATTAAGTATAGACAATTATCAAGATGGACAACAGGTAGGTGTGGTTTTCTTTCTCTATGAACTAAATACAGTTCGCAAGAAAAAATAAGGTTGTGACTTTTTCCTTAATGCCTGCTTTGGCGTTCTTATAAGTATCTCTTCTTGTTTGCATAACGAGGTCTTTAAAGTGATAAGCAGCTATTTAGTATGGATACTTACTAACGGCTTTCCTAATCTTTGCATGACTTCAATTAACTCGTGAAAGAATGGTTAGATAAGAGGTTTTCTTCTGAATCTGCTCTAGATCACTTGTGTGGCCTGAGGGACATCCAATGTTCCTATTTTTAGGAAAGTCAAATGGGCATCTATAATACTCTGTAGATGATATTTCAGTGTTATTATGTGTCTGCAGTTACAATAGATGGATGACACTGGTGCAGTCATAGACTTGTTGGCCTTGAGCAAGTGAAAGATAAGTTTAGTTACCTAGAATTGTATGGTACTTAGCCTACACTTAACTTGACGCAATTATGCTTCAGGCTGAAAACTGGAAAAATACTTAATATTAATGAAGTCATTGCTAAAATAGCTAATTAGGAAGCTGGTCAGTGAGCTTCCAGTTTCTTACTTACAGTAACAAACAGCTAGAATAATGAAACATACTCTGATATGTCTGGCTGTGTTGTTTCTTCATTGTACAACAGGCTGTATATTGGAACTATTTGAATTGCTACATTAAAATACTGTTAACTGAAGACAAGTAATGCAGTGGCCTGTACTCTGAAGACCCTTTTTTACATTACTTTATGTCAGCCCTAAGCAGTAAATACGAGTATTTCTGTCAGCAGATGGAAACAATGGTGAACAATCAGAAGAATTAAAAAAAAAAAGCAGCTTCTCCCATGTCTTATGAAAATGTGTTTACCTGAATGCAATCTGGGATTATTGATTTTTGTTGTTGTTTGCTTCTTTTATTGCAGTTCGAATTTCTCTCTCTTCTCTCACCTACTTTACATCTTTTACTTTATTTCCCCTTGCCATCCTGTGACAACACATCAGTGAAAGTAATACATCTTTTTATAAGGAATGGATTAGTAGAGAGAATTTTATTTCTGTTTGTTTTGTATTTTAAGTTCTGAGTGACCTGGGCAGGTAATTTGGGTGCCTGCTGCTTTTGTATTTCGGAAATGGCCCACAGAAAATAGATTTGAAGTTTTAAGTGAACTATTTCCCCCTAGTGAGATGGAGCCCTAGCTGAACATGCTCTCTTCCTTCGAACTCTGTAGGTGTATGGCTCAACATTTACAATCACTTGTACGAGTCATCCCCTTTATTTTGCTCCTCCTTTGTGTCATTAACCAAGAAATTACTCCATTATTTGCATCTTTTTTGCAAGCATTCTGGTTTAAAAATTACCTGTGATTGATGAGGACCAGCTTTGCAAGGCAGGCTGCTCTGTTGGGTAGGATATGCTGGCATTTTCTCACTTTCTGATTGTGCTAGGAGGTGGCTTGACATCACCTTTTGGTCCTCAGTTCTGTCAGAGTCAGGTTCTCTAGTATTTTCTGGAGGCCAGCCCTCCTCTTGGAGGGTTTCTGTGGGTGATGTGTACATTTCATGGGAAAAGAAGGCAGAGGATTGCATTTTGTGCATTTCCTTTCTGCAGGTGTCAATTCTGTCTCTCTGGTGGTATCTGTAACACTGCCTGTCCTCTACTTGAGACAGAACTCGCTAGGATTAAAGTAATAAAAAAAGACTGCAGGAAGTTCTTTGTACAGATGTTCCCAGTGCTTCAATAGGAGCCTATGTTGGGGGCAGAAACAATGATTTTCACAGGTCGGGTTCCTTTAAGACCTTTTAGTCCAAAAGATACTTATGGCAATTTAAAAACCATACATTCAAAGCACCTCAAAGGCATTACCAGCCATTTACTGCAATTTTGGAGCTACTCTGTAGAAGCTGTGGTTCTATGTTGTTTTTCCAGTGGTGGGAAATTGTGTAACTTGTTAAATGGATTTACAGAAGCAGTTACTGCTGTCTTCTCCAGTAGCTTGATATTCCTAAAATAATTGGTAATTACAATATGTAAATTTGAGTGGTAAAGGTCAGGGGAGGTTATGCTTCTGAAGATTGGAGAGACACAGAATACACAGACTATTTCAGTTCTTTATGAGAAAATACACGTTTTAATGGAGAAGAGACACTTCAAAATCTCTTTTCTTCAGTATACTGATACAATGTACAGTAAGAAGTAAGAAGGAAAGCCAAAAAGTAGAAACTTACCTTTCTGTTGATTGCATCCTAAAGGATTTTTATGCAGACATCCCCATGATTTTTTTGGAGCAATGTACTGTAACCTGTATTCCAACTGTAGCCACTTTGGAGACAGCATGCTTTAACAGTTTACTGATATCTGTCATTCCCATTTTAAAGCTGAGTGCTGAAACTTGAAGTGACCTTTACCCATCAAAAAGTGTCAAGGATTAAAAGAGGGGTTTTGTTACTGCTGCAGCTTTTTGTGCAGCTGCCAAGTCATGCCAACCTTCTGGCAATTTAGTAGCCCTTTGCATTGCTATTTTGCTAGAAAACAGTACACTTATTTTATGTCAAGCATGCAGGCTTCCTTATAAGTTACTCTTTTTCTACAGATGCAAGTAGTAACAGAATTAAAAACCGAGCAAGATACCGATGCAGAAGGGGTGAGTCCTGCCCCTGTAGAATCTCAAACTCCAATGGATGCGGACAAGCAGGCCATTTACAGGTAGTAATGGACTTGTGTTCTGTCTTTTGAAGGGTAATAGAGGATATTTTTACTTTTTTAATAAATAGCTTAAAATTAGGTGCCTAGCTGTCTCAGTAGTTTGCAGGGAAAGAATGAGATCAAATTAGCTACATTGTGAGTCTTCAGCCAAGAAAAAACCTTCCATCTATTGTGGGATTGTTCAATTTCAGCATAGTTTTAAAGGATATTCTAAGGGTGGCCGCCTTTAAAGCACAAGTGAAATTTATCAGGCTACTCAGACTTTTGAACTATGGTCACTATTTGTTATGCTGCAGTTTTTAATGTTTAATGTGAGAGTTTATTGTAATTAGGTCAATCTTTACCCTCTTTTCTTTAGGGATAGCAATCTGTTGCCCGGTAATTAGCTCAAACTGGATTAAATGTTGATGTATAAATACACTGATTTGAGATTTTCCCATGTTAAGTGCTGTGCTAAGCAGTATGCCTAGTTTTGATGAGGTTAAGTGTTCTCTCACTTTAAGTGCTTTAGTATTACCAGTTTGCATGTAAAAAAAAAAAAAAATCCTAGCCAAAAACCTGAAGCAGAAGGATGTATCCACTCATTTTCAGACTTGTGCTAACAAAATCATCTTCTGCTCTGAGCATGATTTCATAAGAGGCCTCCGAGTACAGTACTAAGAACAGTATCTGTTCTGTAAAGTTATTTGTGATGTTTAAGTATGGGCCACATTTAAGAATAAATGATTTTTATCAGCGTTTTAAATCTACATTCATTCTAGTTTTAATCCTAATTTCTAATCTACTGTATTAATATATTTCTTGCCACTCAGTTACAGTGAATTAAATATTATGTCATATCTTCTTGGCTTGCGATTGTTCTCTTTATTTAAGTATGCCTGTTTCACTGCTTTATTTGCCTCTAGACTGTGTGGTTAAATAAAAATGAAAAAAAAAAAAACCCAAAAAAAAAAATCCAAACTTTCATCATGTTTTTCTATAGCTAGTGATGTTCTTTGCACTCTCTTCCAAGGCTTGTCTTTCTGTTGCATGCATGAGTGACTGTCCATTACATGAGGTAGATCTTTCTTCTCAGTGGTGTACACGTAAGTGAAAGTACTTATTCATGTGTTTTAATTTTCATTCTAGGCACCCACTATTTCCCCTGCTAGCACTATTATTTGAAAAATGTGAACAATCTACACAAGGCTCAGAAGGCACAACTTCTGCTAGTTTTGATGTAGACATTGAAAATTTTGTAAGGAAGCAGGAGAAAGAAGGAAAACCTTTTTTTTGTGAAGATCCGGAAACTGATAATTTGGTATGTATAAACTGTTTCTTTCTGAAACAATCATTGCATTCGAATCTTCTTCCTAACTTCTGATCTCAGCTGGTACTTACTGTTTCTCCTCAAATTTTTCTTCCTACAGAAGATTCTTCTTTCTGTTAATGCTAAGAAACATTTATTTTATTTTATTTATTTTTTTTTATGTTGTTCTGACCTCTTTTTTTCCCCCTTTTATTTATAAACTTACACTGGGCCCTTCACAGTAGCTTCCCATTCTGAACTGGTTGAGGTCAGTGTATTAGAGACAAAAAGAAAACACATGCTTGCTGTAGCCAGGTTGACTCTGCAAATCAATTTTAGAGTGTCAAGTGTTTAGACAAACTGATAAAACATGGACTAGATAAATGAGCAGTGAGAGGGACTGAAAACTGGGTGAACTGCTGGGCTCAAAGGATTGTGGTTAGCAGCATGAAGAGCAGTTTGAAGGCCTAGTTGTAAGCAGTGTACTTCAGGGGCTGATAAGGACCTAATACTGTTTAACATCATTAATGACTTGGATGATAGGACAGAGTGTACCTTTGGCAACTTTGCAGATGTTGCGAAACTTGGCAGAGTGTCTGGTGACTGTGCCATCATTCAGAGGTACTGTCATGGTTTAAGCCCAGCCGGCAACCCAGAACCGTGCAGCCACTCTCTCACTCACCCACTTCTTTGCCCAGCTCCCGGAGGGATGGGGAGGAGAATGGAAAGAATGTAACTCCCTTGGGTTGAGATAAGAGCAGTCCAGTAACTAAGGTATAACACAAACCACTGCTGCTACCACCAGTAATACTAATGATAGGGGAAGTAACAAGGGAAGAGAATACAACTGCTCACCACCTGCTGACCAATACCCAGCCCAACCTGAGCAGTGATCTAGCCCTTTCGGGGAACTGCTCCCAGTTTATATAGTGGGCATGACGTGCTCTGGTATGGAATACCTCTTTGGCTAGTTTGGGTCAGGTGTCCTGTCTCTGTTTCCTCTCAACTTCCCCTCCTCCCTGGCAGAGCATGAGGCTGAGAAAGTCCTTGGTCAGAGTAAATATTACTTAGCAACAACTAAAAACATCGGTGTTATCAGTGTTGTTCCCAGGCTGAAAGTCAAAAACACAGCACTGCACCAGCTACTAAGAAAAACAACTGCTGCTCCTGAACCCAGGACAGGTACTTAGTTTCTTTTGGAGAAATGGACAAACAGGAATCTTACGGAGTTCAACAAAGAGAAATATCAAGTCCTGTACTAGGCAGGAGTAACCCCATGCACTGGTACACTTTGAGGACCATCTTGCTGGAAAGCAGTTTCACAGAAAGGGACCTCACAGTCTTGGTGGACACCAAGGCAAATATGGGACAGCAGTACATCCTTCTGGCAAAGAAATTAAACATACTTGGGCTGTGTTAGAAAGAGTTGTAAGCAGGTCGAGGACCATGATCCTTTCTGTCTGCTTTGCACTAGTGAGACACATGCGGAGTGCTGGGCTCCCCACTACTGGATATAAAGATACACATACTGGAATGAGTCCAGCACAGGACCAAAAAGACAATTAGGGGACTAGAGCATCTTTCATGAAGAAAGACAGGCTCATCAAGCTAAGACTGTTCAGCCTGCAGCCATAAAGGTTTGGGGAGATAGCAATGTATCTGTCTATAGCCACTGAGAAGAGTCACACAGTGAAAGGGCAAGAGGAAATGGGCATAAATCGAAATACAGGAAGCTTCATTAAAACATAAAAAGCACTTTTACTGTAAGGGTGATTGAATACTGTAGCAGATTGTCCAGAGAGTTTGTGGAATCTCCATCCTTGGAGACAGTCAAAGCGCAACTGGATGTGGCCCTGAGCCACCTGCCCTAGTTGACCGTGCTTTAGGTAATGTGGGTGGATTAGAATCATAAAATATAATAGTTAGGGCTGGAAAGGACCTCAAGATCATCTAGTTCCAACACTCCTGCCATGGGCAGGGACACCTCACACTAAACCATCCCACCCAAGGCTCCATCCAATAGTCTCAGAGCTATTTTGTGGTTTCTGTGAGCCTTCAGAAATTGGTTTCCCAATGCTTTTGGTTGTACACAAAAATTGCCTCAGATCAAGTTTGCTTTGGTTGTAGATGGGTTTGCTTTGGTTGTAGATGGGTCTGCTGTGTTCAAATAGTCGTTCCTGCCAGTTGATCTGTTTGTGACTTTAGCAGTGACAAAGTCTCTTGGTTTATGCAGTATTCACCTTTGGGCTGCATGGACCTGACTGATTTTACTCAGGATGGATGAGGCAGTATTTGTTTATGTCTTGTATTCCATGGCTGCTGGGGTCACTACTATCTTAAACTGGAAACACATTGCAAAATCAAAAATCTCTGGCATTGAACTCCTGTCCTGTAGTCATATTGTTAGCTATGACTTTCTATTACTAGATACCAAATGAAACTTGAGTGCGACTTCTCCTCTGCCTTGTCCTGAAGGCTCAGGACTCTGAACAGCTGACGCTCAGACAGGCTGTTCATTTTGTCAGGGGCAATAAGAAGAAGATCAGAAGAGTTTCTGTCAAGTTGTGGAATAACTGGTATGGTTTTCAGCTTGAAATACTGGTGCTTGCGCAGAGAAGGCTGTAGCTGGGCAGTTTTTTTGGCCATGTGTCACACAAATGTATATATATTTTTATATACATTTTATATACATTTTATATACATTTCAAATCTCTTTATAGTAGAGAGGGATTGTAATATTGTGCACTTTTGTTACGTCTTCTGTTCTTGCTGTTCCTCCTTTTTTAACTCCAGTATAAGTCAACTATCCCTTTGAAAGGAGAAGGTAGTGCAGACTGCTAATTGGAATGAGCCAGAAAGGTGGAGCAGGTAGGCCTGACAACCAGTTGCTTTCCACTTGTGCTCTAATCTGACCCCAGCAGAGTCAAATAAATAAGGTGTGAATGCTTGTTTCATAGCAGTCATTCAGCTTGGAGCTAAACTAAGGTGAATTGAACATTAATAGTACTATAAAGAGCCAAATTCAAGTCCTGTCTAAAATGAGTCGCAGGCCTGCATACAGTAAGGCAATTGGCCACTAATTCAGTTGTTTTGGGTTTTTTTCCTTTTACTTATTTTGGAAATGGCATATAGAATTGAACTACACTGTTTTTGTGGTTGATCTTAAACTAATGGCTCAAAAATAACAGAATATCATTTCAGGCTCCATACTGCCTATAGACTAATTGACTAGACAACACCTTTCGCTAGAAATCATGAAGGGTCACAGTTACTGTCCGTAGGCCATCCTGGCAATGTTTGACATTGCACCCTCACTTGAAATGCATTGCATATTCCAAAGGAATAGTTTAATTTTCATCCAGAGAATGACCTAATGTTAATCTGGATGGCACAGGCATTAGATCAGTTTGACTAGAAAGGACATTTATTAAGAGCAGTGTATGGGATTTTTCTAACTTGAGTAGCTCTTAGTAAGCTACAGTCTATATTGCCTTGTTACTTTGGTATTACGGTTTCCATTCTAGATTAATTGGTGGCTTCCTGCATTTGTAGTATAAAGGAGTTTGGCGTGGGGAAATAGAAGTAGCATTCACCTGAAACTTAATTTTAAGGGTATCCATGTATTGCTGAGTTTGGCCTGTAGATGAAGTTTCTATCCTTTTTTGTTATCTAGGTGGAGGAGTTCCATTCTTTCTAGGTAACCACTCCAACAGTGTCGGTTGGTCATCTTGAAGCAGCATGGCAAGGGGTAATGGTCAACACAGAAATAGCATTACTAGGCCTTTTACTTTTGCACTGTCTTTCCCAAGTCTGACTTTGTCAAGCACATTGTCAAAATAGGTGTTTGAAGTGAAATGAAAGAAATCATTTCTATAAATAATGATGGCTTCTGGGTTGGGATAGAACTTTGATACTAGGTTGCAGCATATTTAGAAGACTTAAGAATTTCTCAGAAGAGATTTGAAGAATTTGGAAAAACATTGAAAAAAAATGGCACTTTCTTATGGAAGGTTTTTTCACCTTAGACAAATTTTTAAGGTACTCTGTGAAACAACCTGGATTAAGCATATTTTTATTTATTGCTGTGTTCCTGTTGTTTATGTACATTCATATAAAGGGATTGGCAATGTTTATGTTCAAAACCTGCAGCAGTGAAAACCCCAGAAAATTGTGTTATGACATCCCTGAAGTGTGACGCTTCAGTTACTGTCTCTTCCTTTGTCTGAGAGGTGTATAATGCCTCTTTTCCTTCCTAGGAAGAGCATATTGCAGGAAAATGCAAAGTTCAGTTCTAGATCTGTTGAAAGAAAACTGAGAAGCTTCAGTTCTAGCTCCTGGACAGATTTTATCAGCTTGCTCTGAGATGCACGCAGTCTTGACATTCTAGGTATGTCTTTACTTTTAATGCAGATTCATTTTGCAGTCAGAAGAGGTAGTTGTCTTTGGTCGGAAACTCTCCCAGCAGTTTCAGTCCATCCCTAGTAAAAACACAAAGAAAGTGACGTTTCTGTGGTAGTTACATGTTCGCACTTCAAGAATTGATGGTTAAAAACAGAACTTTGAAACTTTTCCCTTGCAGCTTCACTGACTTCTAGCTACAATGGTTAGACTGTGCAGGGGGGTGAAAGAGAGAGGTACAAGTTACGATTTTGTGCAGTAAATATTTAGTTCTTATAGATATGCATGGCACAGCATGTAATTGGAGCCAGAATTTTCCTCTATTTTGGAATGCCTTCTGTAGGTTTCTTCTGGCTTTCATCAGTTCAGTTCTCTTTTCTGATTCTTGGTCGTTCATGCTGTTTGTGTCTCCATTGATCTTCTCTGAACTTGATAGTGCTGATTAGCTGCAAGAAGTGCTGCAGATCTCCCCTTTTCAAATTCTAGTCCCTGTGGGAAGGGAAGTGAAAGCTGAAGGTTTCTGCAAAAACCTTCATGTTGTAGATTAAGGTTTTATTTACTAGACTGGAAATACACTTTCTTTCACTGAGCTTTTACTACTTCCGTATCTTTTTGGATTGTTATTTTGCATCCAGCTTAGTCCTTATATCAAGCAGCAGTACCAGAAGAGATACGTTTGCTGTTAAGAACCAGATCTTGGTTCTTAATATGCTTCTTTCTGGAAGCATGCTCAGCTGTAGCCTGGATAACATGGAGTATCATCTGTTGAAGCTCCTTACCCTTTGACATCTTTATCTCATTTTCACAGGTAAAACAGATCTTGGAATGAACCAATGAACCAACTTCTTTTTGCTCTCCATTAGTATCCTTTTGTGCTTAGGACTTAACACAGACAGGTTCCTTCATGTTCATGAAGTTGTTCAGCATGAGTGTGTGCAGATAACTTCTAGAGCTTTCACAAATTACGTCTTCGGGCATTCAGTACTTAACACTTCTTTATTGCTTACTGTTAACCTAGCCACTGCAGAAACAGCACAGTGCCTCAGGATGGTTCCCGTCTCTTGTAGAGCTTCTGTTCAGAAATTCTTTCCATACATGGGTGGCTTTTTAAATTTCCCCACATTCACAGGACCACAGGATGATTTCAGGTTGGATTATGAGCTCAAGAGCTGTGGTCTAGCCTCCTACACAAGGTAGGGCCAGCTGTGAAGTCAGATCAGATATCTTACGGCTTTATCAAGTCAAGAAGCAATACAAAACAAGGGGCATTAAATATACTCTCACTTTCCTATTTGAACAGGACACTACTTTTTTTTTTTAAGACACCTGAGTTTTCTGGTTCAGTACCTTCTTTTCAAAGACTATCCTGTTGAATTTTCAGTTTTGTCAGGAAAAGTGTTAGTAGTGGTGAAGGCAGCTGATGTCGTATGGATATTCTTCACTGAACAAGCTATGCTTTTACCTTTCTGAAAAGCGTTCTTACTATTGTAATGTGCACAACTGTCTCATAAACCTCTAATCATACCTTTCCTAGCAATGTCTGAGTCCTAGTTGGGGTCTCAAAACATAGGAGAGAGGTTATCAACTCAAAACAAATGAAAACAAAATACCCTCCTCCCAGAATTCCTGTTCTTCCCTTGAAGACCTAAATTGCCCCAGAAGGGTTTGCTCAGGAATGTAGGGGAGTTGTGAATGTACATATTTTAACTGGGTTTTTTGGTGGTTTTTTGTTGTTGTTGTTTTGTTGTTTTTTTGCAAATAAGAAGAGTCATTTGAGTGAGAAGATTAGTTGTCAGTATATGAAGATTCTTCCATATATGTTGTCCCCATCTGTATTTGCAATATGCTTGTGTCGTGTGCCCTGAAATTTGTAAAAAGTGGTGGGTATATGTTTTAGATAAATGAAGGTGATCTGGGGATTATGACCGAGTGCATAGTGTGTTCTATGCCCTTTGCATCATGTGCTTGAGGCACTGAAAGGACAGGATGCAGGCACAATCTAAAGCATTTTTAGGGCTAAAGATGTCTCCAAAATTAATACATGATAAATTTATATGAGAATATGCTCTAGATAGCAGGTTTAGCAATAACTGGAAGG
This sequence comes from Lathamus discolor, assembly GCF_037157495.1. Taxonomy (NCBI): domain Eukaryota; kingdom Metazoa; phylum Chordata; class Aves; order Psittaciformes; family Psittacidae; genus Lathamus; species Lathamus discolor. The sequence goes on from NC_088887.1 coordinate 35,407,068, forward strand.
TTTTCTGTAATCTTTTTTCCCTGCTAAGGAGTTTACCTTTATTTAAATAGAACAGTTCCAGCGATTTCCATATATCTTATGGTTACTTCTGTCTTTGTGCATTTCTGTGGAAATCATGCTCCAGGTTTATTTCTGCAGCTGGCAAGGCTGAATCAGTTGTGTTATAAAAATTCATTGTTCTGTTGTAGATTTGTTCATGGTTGTTGTAGATTTTTAAGGTGTGAAATTTGAGAACATAGGAATGAAATATTACTGCTGCTGTGATCTGTCTGGAAACATTTATTTGTGTTACATTCGTTCAACAAGGATGATTTTATCAGGAGTTCCTGGGGTTTGGGGTTTGGGTTTTTATTTCAAGGAAAAACTGAACTTTGCCAACAAACTTCAGGTTTGGTCCACCCGTGCTGCAAGAGAGCAGGAGCCATATGGCCACAATTAGCATAGCTGTAAATGAGTAAGTAAGTCCTGGTGACAGGCATGGCATATTTACAAAGTTTTGTTTGCCTTCCTAACCACAGTAGCGCAGCTTCCTGTAAGAGTAGTGTGACTGTGTGTGGCTCTGCAGAAACCTGGGTAGTGTTACTAATTCTTGGCTTATGGTTAGTTTTGACTTTCATTCAATTTTCACTTCAAGTACCAACCATCAATTGGAAACTAAGCTGAGGAAAGGACTTTTATTTTTCCTCTGAACAAATGCTGATAAATAAATAGTATAAATGTGGGTTCTGGTTTAAGAGGGGAGAAAAAAAAAACTCCTGACTGAGCAAAACTAATCACTGATACGGTCAAATATTATATGCCCAAAGGCATCTATTTTTGTTACCTCAGTTGAAGCTGAATGATTAAGGCATTCACTAATGTATGTGCTCTTTGTTGGTCTGCCACACATGAAGAATTTTATAATTTAAGCTTTTTTGTCTTTGAAACACAGGTAATGTATCTTTAAAGATAGATGTCCTTTTTGTTTTGTTTTAAAACCTAGTTAAATTTGCGGAGTTTAACTTGGTTATGTTTAAGGTACTTAAACACAGTTTAAACAGTCATCACTGCTGAGGCCTGTTCTAGAAGGCATACCTCAGTGCTAGGCCATTGCACTTAATATTTAGAAGACTTCTGGTGTCATAGTTTGTATGAGTTACCAGATACTAATATGGATCAACTGCCTCAAGTCTGCAGCTCAGATTTTTCTGCAGCTGTGCTTATAAAGATACATGGAGGTTTATTCTTTCTTTTTACTCCTGAGAAAGAAGAGGAGGGTAAGAATTCTTTCCCTTTTTTTATCACTTTTTTTTTTTTCCCTCTTGATCAGCCCCAAAGACGCTATGCTAGCCCCTCAGCTTTTGGTTACCATGGTAGTGTTAGTGGCCATACAGTAACTGCAGCTGCTTAATACAGGGGGCTCCAGAAATCAAGCCCTTTTGTGCCAAAAGCTGCCACAGAATATGGGGAGCCGTGACTGCCAAGGCAGGTGAGCGGCCTGACGCTTTGGGGGTGGGATGGCTAGGAAGGGGGAATGTCTTTGCCTCCATCCTCCAGGCAGTGCAGTGCCTTCTTCCCTCCTTCCCTGTTTATTCAGAGTAGCCCTGTGGAGAAGGACTTGGGGGTGTTGGTTGATGAGAAACTGAACATGAGCCAGCTTCAGTGTGTGCTCGCAGCCCAGAAAGCCAGCTGTATCCTGGGCTGCATCAAAAGGAGTGTGACCAGCAGGTCGAAGGAGGTGATCCTGCCCCTCTACTCTGCTCTTGTGAGACCTCACCTGGAGTATTGTGTGCAGTTCTGTGTCCTCAACATAAAAAGGACATGGAACTGCTGGAACAAGTCCAGAGGAGGGCCACGAGGATGATCAGGGGACTGGAGCACCTCCCGTATGAAGATAGGCTGAGAAAGTTGGGGCTGTTCAGCCTGGAGAAGAGAAGGCTGCGTGGAGACTTCACAGCAGCCTTCCAGTATCTGAAGGGGGGCTATAGGAATGCTGGGGAGGGACTCTTCATTAGGGACTGTAGTGACAGGACAAGGGGTAACGGGTTGAAACTTAAAGAGGGGAAGTTTAGATTGGATATAAGGAGGAAGTTCTTTACTGTAAGGGTGGTGAGGCACTGGAATGGGTTGCCCAGGGAGGTTGTAAATGCTCCATCCCTGGCAGTGTTCAAGGCCGGGTTGGACAGAGCCTTGGGTGACATGGTTTAGTGTGAGGTGTCCTTGCCCATGGCAGGGGGTTTGGAACTTGATGATCTTAAAGTCCTTTCCAGTCCTAACTGTTCTATGATTCTATGATTTTTAACATACAGTTGTCTACACTGGGTGACTGCAGTGCTACTGGTGTACCTTCTATTGGAAAAAATGGCAAAAAGATCTGTCACAATTAAAGCTAAAGTCATCATGGTGGAGAAGGCAGCACACCAAGATGTTTGTTTGCCTTGATCTCCTTCAGGTGCATTGAACAAAGGCACCTTCAGCTCCCAGTTGCCTTCTTTAGTAGGAAGTGTGCTGAACGGATTGCTTAGTAAGCTGGTCATTGGATTTAGAGCTCTGGTCAGTAAACGACCCTTCACATATGACAAATTTTTCCAAATAATGCTAAAAGCAAGCTCTACACTGTGTTTCAAAATTAAAATCTGCTCAGTTTCATAAAACTGAAGAATATTTTTCTTTGAGATCTAACATAGCAAGTAAATGTTGGGGATAGCATGCTGTATAAAAAGTAATTACTTTGCCAATGTGTTATGTACATACTTGAATGTCCTCAATTTCCTACTGCTTCATGAAAATTTAGACCATCTGGATTTGATTTTAGCGGCTGATCTTCTGCCATGACCCTTACAATCACCTAAGCTATTTTTATGCAGTATGTAATACCATTAGCTATCCAAGCTTACGAGTATTTTTCTCACAGAAGCATCATAAGTATTCTCATCACGTGCATATCTCCTGTACTTCGATTTTTGTTTAAACATGGATTTGTTACTGAGTTTAGTGCTTTGTATTTAGTGGTTTGTATTTCAGAAAGAGTCTCCCTTCTTACAAGATTTTACCCCAGAGTTGCTAATCTTTGACGTACAATTGCAGGAGAACTTCAGAGCTCTAGGACTGAAGAACTGTTTGATTACTTCAAGCTTTTTGGGCAATGTGACACGCTTTGGGACCTCTTTATTCTAATTTTATAGAAAAAGAAAAGCTATTGTGTTTTTATTATAGGTCAGATGGTAGGCCTTTTACCCTCTATAACAATCTGTGTGACAAATTCATGCTAAGTTACAGAAGGGATCTTTGCAGTGTATCTCAAATTATTCTGTACACTTTTGGTTTTCTTGGGTCAGGGTGTAATGTGGAACTGAACCTGATACTTTTGATACGAGGCTCAAGACGATTGTTGCTTATCAAGCCTGTTTCAGCCATGCTTTCCAAATAGTATGTGTGGGGGTTTACTTGCCTTCACTTTCAGTCTTGTGTGGTGTATGACTCAGAGCTGTAGGATGAGAATAAAGACCACAAAGGATCCATATACACCTTAACTGTGCTCTGTTTGCCTAATGAGTCACATGCGACAAAGGTTACACTGTTTTTGTGTTTTGTTTCCTCTTTGTGGTGGTTTACTTATACAGTGGAAATATACAGGTTTTGTGTGTAAATATGATCCTTTCACATTTCAGGAGCATAAGGGTCAGAGCTAGAGAACTCTAGTCAACACTTAGCGATTAGTAATACTGCTTTCATTGGATAGTCTTTGTTAGTGGAAAGTAGTATTTGCTTAAATCCACATTAAATACTTTTTTAAATAACAGTTCAGGTTTTTTTCTATTTTTTTTTCTCCAATTCCCTCCCTAGATGGTAAAAGCAATCCAGGTTCTACGTATCCATCTGCTGGAGCTAGAAAAGGTTAATGAACTCTGCAAGGATTTCTGTAGTCGTTACATTGCCTGCCTGAAGACAAAAATGAACAGTGAAACTCTATTAAGTGGGGAGCCTGGAAGTCCTTATTCACCTGTGCAATCTCAGGTATGCTTCAAATAGTTATGTGTATTTTTGCTCAGATTTCCTTAGGAAGTTGTAACTACACTTTTGATGGATTAGTTTGCAAACAGAGTTTCTGCTGTTTCTTTTGCTTTCTTAAAATTGGTTATTAGGAGTAGAAAGAGCTGTAATTTTTTTTTTGTGCACCCTTGTGTGCCATTGCCTGGTGGACAAATTTCTTGACATGTGCCAAAGCACGGAGTCACTTTTTTTTAGTCTGTTTTCCTTTTATGATTCCTTTTATGTCAGTTCAGCAAATGGAAATACTCGGAATAGCTTGGATTTTCTAATTTGCTCGAAAAAGGCTAGGAAACAGGATAAACAAAGGAGAAGAAAAAAGATTCATTGTTAAGAAGGTCTCCTTAAGTCTAGTCTGCTTCATTAAAATGTTGAGGTGACTGGTACTTTCTATACACCATCTGTATTCTGGAACAAATAGACAATGTCTGATGGGTTGTAGTTGCAATATTTGAGATACATCATTGCATATCACCTGGCGTAATTGTGCAGTTATGAACAGAACCCATTTTTATACATGTGAAGCCCGCTTTATGTATTATTTACATTACCTAAATGCAATAACCAATTGCATCTTTTGTAGTAAATTGGCAACAGTTAATTAACAACAGTTACTACATTATGGTTGATACTTCTGCTGTTAGAGTCCTGTCATCAGAGTGCCTGCTATGTATCTAGTCTTAAGGGATGGCCCTTCTCTGACTTGCTAATGTGTCGATGCTATGTATTCTGAAAAGCCTCAGGGACGTAGTCTTCACTGTCTGGACTCTTTACTGAAGTTTTGGTGTCTGGAAGTGTGGAAAGGAGAGTCTAAAATCGGACAAAAGCAACTTATTTTAAAAGTTGATTTTTGTGTATCTGTTACAGTCTTCCGTAGAGACAGGAGAAACTGAATTTACCATTTGGTAAAAATAGAGATTATTCCATATTAAGGAATAATAAAGAAAGTCCTTGGTCAGAGTAAACATTACTGAGCAAGAACTGAAAACATCGGTGTTATCAGCGTTGTTCCCAGGCTGAAAGTCAAAAACACAGCACTGCACCAGCTACTAAGAAGGAGAAAAATGACTGCTACTGCTGAATCCAGGACAATGTAACAGTTTGCATAGTCATGGTTGAGTAAGAACTATGCTGAGCAGAATAAAATATATTTGGCAACTTGAATACTTAATACATTATTTTGGAATTGAAGGAATTAAGGTAATAACTAAAATTCTAAAGCTTTGATGCTTGTAATAAAACCACCAAGGGTTCATCTCATCTGTCTCCTTTCCGTTGTACCTTTAGAAAATGTTTCTCTTAGTATCTGTATACCTAAAATAATTTCTCTCCTAAAATTTCCCCAAGCTAGTTTTATGTCTTTTCTAACAGTTGCTTTCTTGAGGGTTTGCAAAGGTAGTGGTTGGTGATAATGAAAAACTTAATGTAGGTAATGATGAACCTCTAATAGAAGTCTTTTTTTCTTTGAAATTAATCCTGTGATTAAATTCCAAATGTAATTTTTAGATCCAAAATTACACAAGCATGCTTTATCTCCCTTTAAAAAAAAAAAAAAAGTGCAAGCAACTAATTGTTTTATTTTTTCTAGCAAATTCCAAGTGCCATTGCAGGCACACTCAGTCCCCAAGGGATTATGGTGCCAGCATCAGCATTGCAGCAGGGAAATGTAACTATGGCAACAGTAGCAGGTATGACACAGTAAGGAAAAACTGGCACCTTGCTCTTAATTTTGTTTCTTTTATAGTTGTTGTAAAAAGCACATAAATACTTCAAAAATGTGTTTTAACTTCAGTACCTGAAAAGCTGTTACAATACAGTTAAATGCCTTAATGTTTCTGAATGCTTGTTTAATTTATATGTGTACTAAGTATGCGTATGTGGGTGGAGTTTACATATATGTATAATATTAAGAGATCTTTCTATGCAACACTAGTTTTGTTAAAAGGCATTTCAGAAACTGGAGTGGTTTACTCTTTTCTTTTTTTCTTTCTTTTTTTTTTTTTTCCTTCTTCAAAAAAAAAAAAAAAAGGAATTCTGTTTGTCAAAAACACAAAAACATGCATTACCTAAAATACTGCACTTGTTAGCTGTCTCATGTCCTGTGGAATTTGGAACCACACCTACAAGTCTGTCAAATCCTGGATGTCCAAGTTGTTTTGCTGTTGTGTGGAGATGACATTTGAACCGAAATGTTTTATCTAAGCTTAGAAGCAAGATGAAAAACAGAGAAAAACCTTGACTACAAAGACAACAAAGCAGTGCAGTCTGCTCCTGCAGCATATACTTGGAGAGAGGTTATCCTGAGACACCATATGTGCCTTGTGGCTTTGGTGTCCAGGACCCTCTATGCATTCACCAAGCTTCAGTCACCTTGGTTGATCTGAATATCAAGGTGTCACCAAGCTGACTGCTCTAACCACTTGACACATGTAGGTGTGGTACTGCAGTTGAGGCTTATGTTGGCTGAAGAGTTAGCTAAAACAAAACTATGAACTATTTTATAGCCATAGTCATGGCATTGTCCTCTGAAAATGGATCCAGAATGCCTAAAATGCAGGGAAATAAAATGAAATTTTATTTTATTTTTTTTGTGCATGGAAAAAAATGTAGTGTAGCAAAGAGTGTATCTTACTTGCTTATTAGAAGATAATAGTTGATACGTTATCAAAACTGCTGTATTGTCCACAGTGCTGGTGTGTCTGTGTGTTTAAAAAGAGTAACATTTGAAGGGCTTTTCCTTACCTGTAATCTTTGTTGCTGTTTTATATTAAGGAGGGACAGTGTATCAGCCAGTCACTGTGGTCACTCCACAAGGTCAAGTGGTGACACAAGCACTGTCACCTGGGACTATTCGGATCCAGAACTCTCAGGTTTGTTTCATGTGCTTTCGCAGAATACTATTCTGGGTTCAAATAAATCTCACTGGGTTTAAGAGGTTTGGTTTAAATTTAACACACTGTCAGAATGAGCTCTGTGTACACACATATAGTAACTAATGTAGAATTAATGCAATCACTCCTGTAGGAATTACAAGTTGTATAAGGTAGCATAAATTCCCAGACAGATCTCCCTCACTATGGCAGGTCATCACAGCTCCTACCTGTTGTTGATGGCAGTAAAGTGTATGTGGATTTAAAAAAAGAAAAAAAAAAAAAAAGGAATTAATAAAACCCCCCAAACCTAACAAACATCCCCCCAGACTGAACAAAAAAAAAAAAACCCTCTGAATTAAATAGACACTTTTTTCAATGATTAGAACTTCTCTAATTGTTAAGTTAGGTTTATGGCTGGATAGATTTACTGTGCCACATAACGATGCGGTGCTGCTGTTGTCTGAAATTTGGCTGTTTATCATGATGACAACCACCAGTATTGTGAAACTGTATGTATTTTGGAATTTATTTATGCTGAGAAGCATTTTGCCATAAAACCTTCAAAAATCTCAGACGAGACTATGGGAGATCCTTACGTTGGGCTTGTTACATCATATCCTAAAAGATAAGGGCCAGCACTTTTTTGGGGAGGCTCTTAAGGGCTGGATCTGGAGTGCTCAAAGAAACAACTAAGGAAAAGGAAACATAAAAACTAAACCATCTTCAGTTACAGAAAACCTTGATAGCTTTCTCTTGGAGCAGGAACTGGTAAATAAGTCTTCCAGGAATCTGGAGTCAATTAAAAGTGTGAATGAGAAGCTACCATTTCCACAGTATAAAATCTGGTGGTGATCCCTGATGCAGTGTCTTCTCATCCTCCTTATTCTGACCTTCCAAACAAAAAAGTATGCTTAGAATATCCTTACTTTCTTTACATTGGCAGTAGCATATATGTACTTGCCTATATTTTTCCCTTGAATGCATGCAGTTCTGTCCTCAGATGCCTTTAAGAAAGAAATGTGTAAAATTACTGTCCTAGACTGAAGTGGTTTTGAAGAAAAATGTCTTTTATTCCTCTGATGGAAAAAAAAACAAATAGTGACTGGAAAATAATTCCTATAGCGTATAAATAAAAATGGTCTTGACCTTATGTGTATATATATATAATATACATGTATATATTTTTTTATATATGTGTGTATCTCTGTCTACTTTTGATGTGAGAAGGAATCTTGAAACCCACCTATGGGTTAGAACCTATTTTCCTTGTCACCCATAGGAAACCCTTCTTGAAATTCTTCTTTCTCAGTGTTTCAGAATGCTGTGGAGGTAAGGGAAGAGCTATCCTGAGTTCATTGTAAAACCTCCATACACCAGCAGGTTATTTAAAATGTAAAGCATTATTCTGGAAAAAAAAAAAAGTATGCTCCAAATATACATTTGTTGTAATTTGATAGCTTAAGCCTTGTTTAAAACTCGTTTCATACAACAGATAGACATAATGACTGGCTTGAAAAGATTGCTCTGTATTGTCTGAAGAAACTGGTTTAGATTTATTTCCAATGTTTACTCTTCGTGTTATCTCTGCATAAGCATTTAAGAATGCATCTGTCATATTCCGGTAGCTGATACGTAAATGATGTACCCATAGGAAGTGGAAAAGAAAGTAAAAGTAAGAAAGAAATAGGACCCTTTAGGAAAATAGTGTGTTGTAAAATGCATTGAGGGTTCTACCATATGTATCCTCTTGCTCTTTGAGGATTTAGATGTATTTCTTTAGAAGAACCTTCAGCATCTTAGTTTGTAACGCTAGCATAATAATTAATTCTACTTTAAGTCTTTAATCAGTACTGTTTTACAGCTTGCTTTGTTGTTAGTATTTGCACACAGTGTATTCAGCGTTGTGTTTTTTAATTGCTCTTCACATATGCAAATGACTTCATAGGCTGACAAAGCAGTTGGATCCCTAGGGTAGTGTAGATAAGTACAGAGGATCATTAACCTGACATGTGCTACCTAGGTAGATTTTATTCTAACTTCTAGTAAACTAGCATCTGCATTATCATAAGATCACTGACGTAGCCTGGTAACAGCTATACTTCTTAAAACAGAAGTTACATGACTATGTGAAAATTATAGGAATCTGATATGGCATTCTTCTTGGATAAAGATATCTTAGAATGCTACTATAGGAGAGCTACTATTGTAAGTCTTCCCTAGCAAATAAAATAGCTTTTTATAATCAGCATGCATCAAGCCTAATTTCATTCCTTCTATAAACGAGTTATTCATACATTGATACAGAATGCTATTACTGTGTTAACAGCTTTATTTCTTCTAAAATTGTATGTGCAGCTTCAGTTGCAATTAAACCAAGATCTAGGCATCTTGCATCAAGATGATGGCTCATCGAAAAATAAAAGAGGAGTTCTTCCCAAGCACGCCACAAATGTGATGAGATCTTGGCTTTTTCAGCACATAGGGGTAAGGACTGAACATGATCAGGAGTCACAGGTTTTTATGTAACTCTTTTATGTGGTCTCTTAGGATTTTGCATCGTAAAGAAGGTGGATTTATTCTGGTGTCATTTGCGTAATCGCAGTTCAGTTTTCCCTGAAGTCATTTGGAGTAGTTCCACAGTCTAATGTCTGTTGATTTTATTATTGTTCTAATAAGTATGTTATATTTGTACCTCATGATCTTAATAAACATTGTTAAAAAGGATCTTTCTTCATCTCATTATGTTGAGAACTTAATGATCTCTTTGCCCTGGCTCATGGCACAAGAAAAAATGATTCCATCTGTGGTTTGTGGTTTGTTTTATTTTTTTGAGGAGAATGTCAAAATTTTTTGCTTTATCTCCTTTCCAACAATCCTTCTAATTTAGACTTAAGTGTGCACTTTAGAGTGTGTCTTTCCTTTGCATATCCCTGAAAGGATAAATAGGTCTCAAGTTATATCACAATGTTTAGTTGAGTGATATTTTGTCTTTTACAAATATTTTACAACAGACAAATGATACAGGGGAAATGTGTGTGCACTTCTTTAGTATTACATATGCTTTTCATCTGTTCAGAGTAGCTTTATTTAACTAGAAAGTGCTTGTCAGTACTCTCATACGACGGTGCCTTTAGACAGCATAACTAATCAGATCTTATCACATGCTGTGTTGCCTGTGGATCATGCTGTTTAATAAAGACTGTCAGCCATGAGATGCTTTTTATTCTGCATTACACATCAGCAATTTAATGGTAGTATCACTTACAAGGATAAAATCAGCTTTGTGTAGTAAAGTGCTGTTTGTTAAATTATCTTCATATATGAAAGTTTGACAGGTTTCTAAAGTTTTGTTTTTAATGAGTCAGGTGGTCTTAATCTAGCAGCTTTAATCAGTTGTAATAAAGGAGTCCTTATTTTTGATGAGGAGATGAAACAAGCTTATGCCTTTTTTTGTTTTTGGTTTTTTCTTCCTTTTTTTTTTTTGTTTTGTTTTGTCCAGCATCCATATCCAACAGAGGATGAGAAGAAACAGATTGCAGCACAAACAAATCTGACACTACTCCAGGTTAACAACTGGTAAGTGCAGAATCTCTTACTTAGCATCTGTCATTGTCCCCACATGCTTGCAACATAGAGAAGTAGTTAAGAGTATAACTTGGACCTGTGGACTTGAACTTACTGTTCTACATGTGTTACAAAATACATAAAAATACAAGAATTACGCACTGATACACAAAGATATTATCTTATGTATAACATTAACTTCTGCCATTTAGATTATATAAGGACTCCAAAAAACTTTGCAACATTAAGGATTTACATTCTTTTCTATTGCTGAAAGAGACAGAAGTACTCTCATATCTCTCCTGCAAGTAAATTGAAATTTAAAGGCATCTAGTGACCTGAAGCTCTGAAAAGTGTTCTCTGAAAATCATGGTTGCAAATGTTCAAAAAGTTACTGTCCACAGATATTCATTCTGCTCTTCAATGGAAGGATATTATTCTCTGAGCAGTGATGTCCAAATGGAGAGTGTCAGTACTCCAGCTACTCTAGTTCATGGTTCACCATGTTTTAGCATGTCTCACTAGAGGTTTGAGGTAATATACTTGCCCTGCAGAAAAGAGGATCAAGGGTGCCAGTGGGCATCCTATTCTGCTTGTGGTATTAGTTCCTAAAATTGCTGCAGCTAAGTCCAGCAGGGATCTTCCTCAGATTTCAAAGACGATACTGGCTGTGTGGCTGCAGAGAAATACTCAAGATAGTAGCAATACACTGATTCCAGAAGTGGAACAGTGTAACTATGCCTCTGTGACACTGCAGTAACTGAGCTTTATGGTACTGGGATCCAACTAGTATCTCTACAAAGTATTGCATTACATCATGTGGACCTACCAGCTGCACCATAATTCCTTCCACTGCAGGTACAAATGAGTCCTGGATGTGTTTTGTCAGATTTAGCAAGCGATGCTGTCCTCAGTCACAGCAGCTTGCCACAGCTAGCTACATTGAAATTGGTTCACCTCACTGCTGGTAGCTACACAAGACGTGGTTTAAGTATGTCCTTATTTACTAGCACAAAGTGGAAGGACAGCAATTAGCATGCTAAAGTAAACAAGTGAAAATCAGGGAATGAAAAGGAAATGGGAAAGATCTGAAAAACGTGTTTGCTGTTGTCTCCTGGATCAAGAACCAGACCTTGGAAAGCCAGGGAGCCTATAAAATAAGTAATGCAGGAGCTTAAGGAGGTAAATGAAACCAGACCAAACAAATTAGGTTAGGCAAGGGGGTATGTTTTAGGTGAACTCTAATGAGAGGAGTATCAGCTTTCTGAGCTGTGCTGTCAGCAAGTTTTCTGGTGCTTAGTTTTCAATAACATCTTGAAATGTACATCTGTCATGCTGTCTAGAGAATTTCCCCTTCTGAGGTAGGGGAAAAATTGCTGCTAGCAGCAAAACTATAGAAGTACTTTTTTAGCTAGTTCACCAAAAAGCAAAGGATGTCAGTGTTCTAGGGGCAGTTTTACATGTTAGAAAGAACTTTTTATATTGCTTCCCCACCCCCACTGCACACTTTGTGAATCTGAGAGAGATTTTACAGTCAACTGCTCATAAGTACTGCTTATGTTTGGTTGTGTTTAGGTTTATCAATGCTAGAAGGCGAATTCTTCAGCCAATGCTGGATTCCAGTTGTTCCGAAACTCCAAAAACAAAGAAGAAAACAGCTCAGAACCGACCGGTTCAGAGGTTCTGGCCTGACTCCATTGCATCCGGGGTTGCTCAGCAGCAGTCTAATGAGCTTACAATGTCAGATGGTAAGGAGAACTGGCTAAACCACAGATGCTGAAGTTGATTCCTCTGTAACAGGGAAATGAAGGGTTTGATGCCCTTGAGGAGAAGGAAAGTTCTTGATATTTTGGTATAGATGTGTTTTTTAATCTAGAAAAACAACAGAATGTGTCAAGTTATACCTCTTTTAAAAGTTTCTGCGTTTTAGAGGAGTATTTTATTGGAATTTATGTGAAAATTGCTTTTGTTTCAGAAGTTATGTAACAAAGGTTAGATGAACAACTAAGTCCTTTCAGTATGTGTAATGCACATCAGTAGCATTCTGTTCGATTAGCAGTATGGGACTGCAATTTCAGTTTCATGACTCCCCATCCTGTTCACATTCCTTTCACTGTTCCTAGAGGGACTAAGTATCTGCAATTCTATATCTGCTTCATGTTTCAAGTTGAACATTGAGAAGCAGATAAATGTAAGAAAGCTTCCAAAGACTTTGGCTGAAGTAACTTCCTTAGCATCAGATCAAATAGACTCAATTTAAAAAAGAAAAATAACTGCTTTAGGTTCAAGATCATCCTTTCTGTCCTGCTGTCTCCTGCTTTATTCTTTCCCAGTTTGTAGTTACTTTTCCCTCAGCATCTCCTGGGTCTAACAACAGCTTTATCCATTTAAGTCACCCTGAATCTCCATGAACCCTTGCATTTTTCTGCAATGAATTAAGCCGGAATACTTTGCAGAAGTGGTCTTGTGATGACTTGATTGGAAAATTGTTGTAATATGTGTCCATAACACAGCTGTTCTGGCCAACTTAATTCTGGGATTTCCTGATATTTAAGTGTTTGACAATCTATATGGCTTTTATTTTCATTTCATTCCTTAAATTTTCTCCCTGTTGATTAGAAACAAACGCTATTATATATAAATATGTATTACTTAAAATTAGAAACAAAAAAGATACTAAAGTACTGCAATTGTGCTTCTCCAGGTGCTGTCGTAACAATTACAGCTCCAGTCAACATGAATGTAGACAGTCTCCAGTCTTTGTCATCCGATGGTGCTACTTTGGCTGTTCAGCAGGTTATGATGGCAGGGCAAAGTGAGGATGAGTCTGTAGACAGCGGTGAAGATGATGGAGGAGATCTCTCAACAACAAACATCAGTGGGCTGGTCTTGGATAACAGCGATTCTCTGCAGTAGGAAGCAAGAGAGTGTGACAAGATGTTTAGGAAAAAGAATAAACTGACTGACTGACTTTTTATAGTTTGCACAGCAAACATTTTACACAAGTTTTATTTCTAATATGTTTTATATGTAGATATAGAAGGGTGCACTTTTTTGTATTTCATAGTAAGCTTAAAGAGTGTTTTTGCAGGTGCAGCAACTTCTTTCAAATGTTTTTTTTTCTCTTCATTTCTTTTTCTTATTTCATAAAATTATATCTAGTAATATAAAGAACCACATAAGCACCCCTTTGTTCTATGAATTGAAAGTGCTGCCATTTCTAAAGAATTATGCAGTTTCAATTAGTGCTGTTTTTTAACACAGCTTTTGATGGGCAGATAATGTAAATTTAAAGCATGTGACACTAGTGTGTGGAACTTGATCATTAAGTTAGATGCATATATTTGAAAGATGCTTCTGCACCTTAAAAACTGCTAGTCTGAGGTGGACAGCAACACACATAAAAAGAAAATGCTGATGTGTGATTCGGTAGCGAATGTATGGCAATTTAAATAAGTTTAGTTTCTCTCATAGTCTGTGAGCCTGTTTATCATTTGCTATGAAAACTCCTATTTTTACCTTGCCGGGGTTATTGGATAAAAAAATATTTTTATAAATTCACTAGGAATTGGGATGACGACTGTATTAAGCAGGAGGTAAAAAAACAAATTTCCAGAGGGGAAAAATAAATGTTTAGTATTCCTATTTGGAAGGTCTGAAAAACTGACCCAATTTAATAAATGAGCCTATGCTAGCATTCTATGATTGTCAGCTATCCCACAGTGATATACTATATTTGATAATAGCATAAGAAGGCCCCAGTGTTTGGTGGGATTTTGATATTGTCAAACATTGATTTATATTATGTGTAAACTAATACTCGGATTGCATTAACTCTGTATCTAGACTTGTATCTGCAGATACTTGCTAAATGAGTATTCAGGTAAGTAAATTCAAATACCCGCAACTTTTCCAGTTTTAGAGCAATTCAACAGTTTACTGTTTGTACATCTGAATCTGAAAAATGAAAAGGTGCCTACTATACAGTCATGAATTCTGCAATCACTCTGCTATTTTATTGCATTTGAAATATTTTCCCCTAATGCAAAAAGAAATATAACTTAAGGATTTATATAAAATTTCTTCAAATATGAAGGTTGCTACCAGAATATACAGCAGGCTTTATTAGAGTAGAAAATCCTCGTGTGTCATTTAAAAACTAAGAGCTAGTGATAATTTTACTTTTTTTTTGTGGTAACAGTTCATTTCTTCTTTCCCGAAGTTTGGAATCTGTCTATCCATGAACACTTTAACACTTTCGAAGCTTTGTATTTCCTGTTGTTAAGTACAAATGTCAGACTCCAAGAGTCTCATGGTATGATCAATGTCCTCTTTTTCCCCCTGTCCATTCATCACAGTGTTGGATTAGATCAAAGCCAGAACTTCCTTCTGATTTAGACCAAATCTAGTTGCGTTTCTCACATGACAGGGAAAAAGATGATAGCTTTTGGACTCTTTAGACATTGTATTTGAACAAAGTCCTTTGTCAGATATAAATATTTAATTGAATACTTAATTTCTGCTTCACAAAACACTCAGGCATGTGCTTAGGTCCCATTGATTTCAGTAGGATTAATGCATGTACTTTTTAACATGCTTAAATGGTTGGAAGCTGGTCTTTAAAGATTGTCTTCCAAGACAAGTGTAAGTTGGTATGAAGAAAAATTTAAGAAAGGTCAGTAGCATTGGCATACCTACATGGAGAACAGTAATAGTTTTCAGTGGCTAGTAGCTATTTTGAACAATTTGTGTTGGGTATTAATCAACACAAGTGATGTTTCTGGTATGGTTTTCACTGATTCCTGGCTGAGAATCTTGCTGCTTAATTCAAATGCTGTATGATCTCCTCCAGCTGGAGTGGTAATTTCGAAAGAATTCGTTTACTTCAGACTCTTCTGCTTTGCTACTAATGTGACATGTTTGTTAAAGAATATAGTAAATGAATGGTGAAAACTGTAATTAGGAAGGCTTTGACATAGCATAACTGTCTCAAAGGCTATCACCAAATCCAGTTTGACATCAAAACGTTGAAAAAGGCAGATACTATGTACAAATCATGCTCCTTTGGAAACATTCAACCTACTGCTCCTACAAAGGATACCTGAAATGGCTAGAATTGAGAGGCAAATTCTGTATTTTTAGTTGTTTTTGATTCAACTCTGAGTGCTTCATCACCCCCACAGTTTCCATTACAAGGTAGGGTATATTTGTTGGTTTGTTTGGGGTTTTTACTCAGCTACCCTTCTTGATGTTTAATATTGCATTAATCCTTGTGCCCCCAGCACACAGGCAGATGTACAGTCCACTTCTCAGTGTGTACAGGCCTATGGACAAAAATGTGCTTTTCTAAACCAACCTTTGCTAGAAGAACAGGCTATTTCTCACTGTCCCCTTTCCTCCCTGACCAGTGCTGCTGCCTCAGATCTACCAGCAGAGCTTTGAGGAAGTCTGGGAAGCAGCTCATCTGGCAGATTTATTGTGGTAGCAAGTGGCCAGCAGAGAAGGGAAGGGTAAACCAAAATGGACAAAACTTCTGTGGTTTGGAGATAATGTGGCAATGGGCATTTGCCCGCATTTCGAAACTATGAGAACTGAGATTTGAAAAAGAGAGGGTATTAGAACAATTTAATACCTGTACAGCTGCCGGATTAGGGTTCAGGAGTACTTAGTTTATGTGTCACGTGGAATTCAATTGGAAACAACCAGGTATCGGGGTTTGCAGACTTCTGAAAGTTTATCTTTCAGAAAGAAACTGTTACTAGCTTTTTTTTTATTCCCCCCACCTTACACGCAGCAGACATTTTATGCTTCTGGAACATTTGCAAACTTGTCTTCAGTTAATTTCTCAATACCTGGAAAGTGAAGTTGAGAGAATTTACTGTGAAAGGGGGAATATGGAATAGTTTTATTGTCAAATTAGAAACATAAAAACATATGGATGTCAATTCCTAAAACTGAAAAGGCTTTACCAATGTAATCACAGGTATTGCTTAAACATATGGAACTCTAACCTTGACTTTTAGTTCAGTCAGAATTCGGTGGTGGGTGTGAACCCAACACAAGTACTTGCTCTTTTCACAATTAAAAAAAAATACCATATCCTTCATTTCTTGATGTGCAAAAAATATTGGTGGTTTAAGCAAAGCGTCACTATTCAGGAAAGGTACATGTTTACATTAGTTAAAAAGTCTTTATAGGGGGCCTAACTTTAAAACCCGTGTATAATTCCTCCTCGCCTCCAATTAAAGTCATATTCATATGCAATAGAACTGATCTGTTTTTAAAATAAATTTAATTCTTCCGCAGTTATGGTTTTTTTTGAAGCTTTTAATTCTTTTTCAGTGTGATCTAGGTCATTAAAACAAGGTTCTCAGACCGGTTTTTCCAAGATTTCTGTAACAGGCAAGGCAATTTCCTCTTGTTTTTTAACTTCAGTAATACTGCATTTTAGTAAATCCAAATCAGTCAGGATATATTTTTAAGTTATTGTTCCAAAGAAATAACCATGTTGGGAAGCATTTAGAAGAGACGGGCGTGACTCTGGCTCTGCAGAGATTTTCCTTGATCTGGATATTGGGTCAAGGTGGAGTCCTGCCAACCACAGGGAAACTCTATGGAGTTTCATATGGAGCTGCAAATCAGGCTGCATTTACCCGCGAGAGAATTGGTTCTTTGTTCTGGTCCCTGATCACTATTAGGAACCTTTTGTAGAGCCCTCCAGTTTTATCTTGCCTGTATACCTGCGGTTTCTTCCAGTGAAGATCAGGGTATAGACAAAGGGCTTTGGAGGGCAGGAATTCATATTGACCTGTGGCCACCACGTATCATTTTGACGTTCAAACTCTGGCCAGTTCCTGTGCCAATATCCAGTTCATGGATATTCTAGTGGAGTAGGGCCACTAAGCTTTAATCCATGAACGATGTATCTGTTTCTGGAAGAATGAGAAGGCAGTCCACCTTCCTGTCTTTATGAACCTGACAGCCCAAAAGATGAAACAAAGCCTTTCCAAGGGGTGATAGTTTCATAAAACCATTAGTCTTGTGGCATTTAAACAGAAAACCAGAAGACCGTGGTATTTTGAAAAATTGGAACATGTGCATTTAATTGTAAAGTTGATTCATTTTCTGAAGCCGAGTTGTCTTGGGAGAAAAAAAATAATTATTTGTCTATGCAAGACACAAATATCAAAAATATGCGAATTACCCATTTTTACGTGCTGTACTGTTACTTGTTTTCTGACTTTGATTGGTCTCTTAATCCTTTCAGACATATATTCAGCTTAGTTTTTAGAGTTGAATAGGCAAAATGTAGTTCTGAAACCCTGTTGGAAACGTAACCGACCTCTTCCTTCACGAAAATGTCACGTTAAACAAGTAAAATGGTTTGGTTTCCTAATAATAAATTCAAGCTCTCACCACCTGCTAAAACCAGAGCATATCCATGAAAATGCACATTTGATTGCAGCGTGCAAATGATCAGATCTTAGCCTAATGCTGAATACACTTTGCTCTTTACTGTTCAGTGTAGCTGAATAGTAGAGCAGGTTCGTTTTGGCCAACTCAGACTCAGTGTGGATTTCTTTCTCCCTGCCCTTGGTTTGCTAAGTTCCTTCAAATAGGTTTTGACTTGTTTAATTTTCAAATCCTAAAGTAACTTGATCATCCCATGTAAAGTGTATCGAAATTGGCACTAACATGCTTTTAAGCGATTGCCCAGGTCATGTTATTTGTTCATTCTTGTCACCTGGCAATATAAAATCTGTTCCTTTTCTGTGACTTAGCTCTTTAGGACCTGCTGAGTGATCACAGCTGTCTTTGTCAGAGAAAAGCAAGGTGTGAGAAAGCAGTGAAATGCCTTACAAACCTTGTAGATTACTATAAAGATACTTGTTTAACACTACTAGAATCCAGTGTTTCCAGATCATGACAGAAACGGCCCATAAATCTTCCCATGGGTTAGCAGCATTTGGCCTATACAATTGACAGTCTTTAAAATGTGAACCCTGTAACTTTTTTTTCCCCTAGGTTGTTAAGGGATTTTTGAAACAACTGATCTGTCAAAGGATAAAATTCAAAGTGAGAATCTGCTTCATGGATGATTTGTTTTTTACACTACTGTTCTCTGAACAGAACACAAGCATGTTTTTTAAGGAAAGCATTTGTTTTACTTTAAAGTTAACAGTATTATTTGGCTGAAAGACATATGTTTTCAAGAAATCTTGAGCATGGTTTCAAACTAGTTAACCAGTTCTTGGCCAGAAGCAATCCTGGGCCTTTTTGTTTGGTTAGTTTTTCTTATTTATGCAAATGAAGGAAAATGTTTACTAGTTCTTAGCAGTACGGCGGGTTTTATTGTGCTTTCCTAACTCAGAAGCAGCTTCGATGAAAGCAAGAATTAGCAGCTAAATAGACCATAATGGATGTGACTTGGGGTTGGTTTTGTTTAGAGGGTTTTTTTGTTGTTCCAAAATGGTTCATTAAAATGGCATGGACGTGAAACTTTCAGTAATGGTTCCAAGCATGTATGATAGCGATGTACTTATAAAGACGTCCTCTGTGTAAGTCCCATGTGTTAACTTGTTCAGCCAGACAGATTGAAATGCATTTCTAAAATTGTCATGTTCCACTAGATCAGAAATCTTCAGGAAATTAGCAGCCTTTTTATTACAGGATAGATTCCTCTGTAGCAAGAAACACACTCACTTCATCCAGTGTGTGTGACTCTTACTGAGCAAAGGTGAAGACAGACATGGGTGCTCTACAGTTAAAATATACTTCTGCTTAGCACTGGAATGTTATTTATTCCTACTCTTGCTTCCCTGGTATCTGGCATGATGACATCCAAGTTCAGTCCACAAAGAGTACAACCCAGAGCCCCATACACTGGGTTGCAGGAGTTGTGTGTGTGACTGTACTGGTTACAGCAGGTACAGCCTTGTGATACCTCACCTGGCAGCACATCCCCCTGAGTAACAGGTGGACCTGGTGGTGACAAGGGTATGGGCACCTTCCCTTGGGTTTCATGGGCCACGTTCAGGTTATCAGAGGCTCTGTCAGCTTTCTCACTGACTGCATGGCAGAGTTCCTGTATGGGATTTTCCTGGAGAACGTGCAGTTCTAAGCATAATTGATGGTCTTAGAAAATGGTCTTATTATAGCTGTTAACTTACTCCAGAACATGTCCCCAAGGATTTGGATCGTATTTTTAAGGGGTTAATCTGTGATTAGCCAAGTAGTACATATTCTAGACACAGGAGTAATTGATCTTTGTCTGATGTTAAGAGTGCCTGAGACTAGTGCGTGTTAACTCCTGGTGGCATCACTGGGAATAGTTCTAACTCCACTACTGACAGGGCACAATTTTTTCCCTCAGTACTTGCTTTAGTGTGCAGTTTAGGGCTGTTTCTAAATACCCCTCTTTGCAGAAAACCAGAGCAATATTCTCAACACTAAAATGAGGAAAAATACATTCCACAAGTAGTGTAAAATGAGGATTCTGCAAAAAGTAACAGATCAGGCCAGGACACATATTAGGTATTGTATTATTTATTTAAAATCCATGTTTAAAATCCTGCAAATTCAGCATCTGCAAGGTATTCAGGATTAAGCCTGTGGTGTATTTAAAAATCACTGTGTGAAACCACCTTTTAGATACCCTACCTGAAAGCAATGGGACCTTCATAGGTTGGGGGTTGGTTGATCTTCCCAATGCAGCTGAGATGTGGTCTAGAGCTTATGAAGTAATTAGGGAGACTCTGCGGGTATTTATCTTCTCTGTTGGTCTTTGGACTTTTGTGTCACTAGTAGCACAAGTCAGAAGATTAGGCCCTTGCACCTGCTCTTGACCTTTATTCCTAGCACACTTTGCTAAGTTGATCACTGAATCCTAAATATAAACTGATGCATATACTAAATGTGAATGTGGAAATAAAATTTAACTTAGAGACATTCTTGTCAAGATCCAAGCATTTTTAAACTTAGATTTTTAATAGTCATGAAAAATACGCAGATCATACCTAAAAGCTAATGATTGACTGAAAAGCCAGTTTTGCTGTTCCCCCCTCCCACTGCAGCCTTTCTCTATGAGCTGTGGAGTGCAGAGACCTGATGTCTTATGGTTCATAATTATCTTAATGTCTTAAGGTTCATCAAATTACGTTTACTACACAATTCTGCATGTAAATAGTAAATAAACCAAATAGCTTGGTTTATTTGGTCTTGAAGATTTAGACCACTTTTAGCAGGGCTAGCACACAGAAAAGGGGACTTATTTATAAGGATATAAGCAAACTCAGTTAACTGCCCAGGTACTGATTTTTCTAAGATAAGAGCATATATGGCTCCATGGGTGAGATCTGAATTAAGGCCAGGAAAGAGGGAGAAGGTATTTCTGTTACTGGTGTCTGTCTTTTGATACTGGAACAAGAGGGTGGTTGGTTTTGCTTTAACACACAGAAGGGCTGTTTTGCACAGCTGATTCTGATTAACTCAGTACTAGAGCTGGATTGACACCTGAAAGGGCTTGAGAATTTTGAGAAGCATCATCAAATGGAACTCAGAATTGTAAAACCAGGGATTTTGAGGAGCTGGGTAGCAATTGTTAGATACTACCTGTGCTGCCTTTTCAGATACTGGGGGAAACAATGCTGCCTGTAAATGCTGTGACACTTTATGCACTTACAGAAATCATTTCCTCGAGATCCTCCAGTCTGCTTCCAAACAACTGGTTTTGTATTCCTACTCTGGTTTTCCTCGCCTTTCGTTTCTTTGAAAACTGGCAACAATTAATCCTTGATTACCCACCCTAGGCTTTTTCTGTGTCTCTTGAACTGTGAATAGCATTGAATAATGACTCCATGAATCGCTCCAAGACTCAAAGCCAGCTTTGCTGGAAAAAGCCCAACAACCTTCCTGAACTGAGTTGTGGATGTGCTATGAATGCAGTATAGGAATGACAACTGAAAATAAGCTATATCTGGCAAAGATACACAACATTAAGCTAAATAATTTGAAGCCTAAAGCAATTTGTATGTTATTTTCCCAAATCAATGTGTGTCAGTTTTGTCTCCATGGTTGGTGGTGTTTGGGGTTTTTTTGTTCTATGGGGTTTGTTTTTGTTGGTAATTTTATTTTTAATAATACGTGTTTGCTCCAGTGAAAGGTCTTGGCCATAGAAAGGCACACTGTAATACTCTGTGTCACAAAATATGCACATCTTAGGGAAACATGCAAAACCCCTCCCGATTAAATCATGTAAATTCTTAACTTAAAGAAATCACACTTAGTGGTCAGAAAAATCCATTTCTGTTTTCAATTTGTGAAGGAAAACATCTACTGTATCAAGTGTGCATATATTGAGTTTGCCCTGAAACTCCTGAGCACTAAATCCATATTCTTATGCAGCCCCTTGCTTGCTGTTCCCTAATTTTGACTGAGAAAACCCCAGTGCTGGCTCCTCTGCTCTTCCCAGAGGACATCTGTTTTAAGTGCTGAATCTACACTTCTGGTCCCCCCTGCCCACCTACAGGAAGGAAGGGAAGGCTGTTACTTGTGTAACACAGGTAACACAGAGAACATCTAAGACTTGGGGATTCTCTTAATTCCATGTGATACTGCTCGCAATTTATTCTAAAATACCTCCATGATTTTTCACTGTGATACTGAACCAAGGGGATAGGGAAAGAAGTTGCATTAAAAAAAGTGTGTTTCAGCTCAGCATCCTGTCGTAGGTCAACTTTCACTTCATAATATCTTTATGTTGATCTGTTTGTGCATGTGGGTTTAGTTCTCAGCCTTGTGCTACTTGCTGGTTAATATGTTGGTACGCCTGGAGGCATCCAGGGCAACAACATATGCTTAAAATTTCTGATGAGGAACATGTTCAAAAGATGGTGTTGAGTATTACCTCCCTTCCTGCCCCTGAAATGTTAAAAGTATTTCTAGGGTGATGTACTCAATGCATTACTAACATCGAGTGGGTACGGTTTAGTTTAATTAGGGCATCCTCTAGGAAACCTCTGTCACCTTGTTCTCACCCTGATCAGAAATCACAGGTGCAGAACCTGCCACAGGATCAGGATTTATGATAAAAGCATAGTGATAGAAACATAGAATGGTTTGGGTTGGAAGGGACCTTAAATATCATCTAGTTCCAGCTCCCTTGCCATGGGCAGGGACGCAGTAATAATTCCCAGACAAAATGACAGGCACCCGCCTACCTACACCCCGGCTTTGCAGATGCAGGCTGGGGGAATGGAGCAGCAGGGATGCTAAAGCTGTTTGGTGAACCACCCAGAAGGAATTCACTAATGCAGGCAGATGGTCAGTAAAGGTAGAAGGACTGGGGGAAACACTGAAACTTCCTGGCACTGGGTATAGTTGTGCTGAAACAACATCTCCTAACAGGCTTTCACTAATGAATGCTTTAGCTTACTATTTTACAGCCTCATGAGGCAGGAACAAACAGGGCATGTCAAAAGGACTGAATCATTAGCGCAATGAAGAAAGGCCCTGTCTGTTCCATAGATAAAGCAATGATGACAATCTTTTACAAGTTCTGGGACACGAAGAACACAAACACCCCCCCCCCCCCCAAACTTGACTGCACTATGTGTAAAATGAGTTACTTTTAGGAGTTACAAATTTCAGCTTTTGACTCAGTTTTCAGGGCTGGTTCAGGGATGAACAAGGGTGAATGCCGCTTTGCGCCTCAACCAAGTACAGCTCCTAACCTGCGAACATGTGCCTGGCTGTGATGCAAAGCAACAGTGACCATGCAAATAAGGAGCCACAAAACTACACTGTTGTCCAGTCCGTGGGGAAAATCTGAGCTGGAAAAATACAACTGATGATACCAGCAATGCTCTGTCCAAAATGTAGACAAGCACATGGGGGATTAATATTGGAGAATCCAGGGCAACACCCATTCAAATAAAGCATGCCAAAACCCAAGACATTAAACTTGAGTGAATAAATTCTGATGACTGAACAGTGTGTTGTGTTCGAACAGGCTTATTTCTTTTCTCCCCTCTGCTGGTGCTGTTCATGGAAGAAGTAACACAATGCAGCTACTTCAGGGTGATGAAACGTAGACAGAGATCCTGTGAGACTTCCAGGCAGAGCCTGCACATGCAAGCTGTCCTCAAATCAGAGACGGTGGCAACCCAGGCGCTGCTGTCTGTTGGCCATTTTCTCCCTCTAAGGTTATCAGTCACACAAGGCAGGGGGTGGGGAGGAGGAGGGGGGTGTAGTGCAACAGATAAGATGTGTGACAAAGGATAAGCAGCCCCAGCAGACCACCACCCTGCCCAGGCAAGTCACTCGTGACTCCCTCTGAACAAACACTCCTCTTGCAAGCCCATTCTTCTTTCCTTAACTGCTTGTCAGACACAAAAGAGCCAACCCCAAGGACTAAAATGCTCACACCTTGCAAGCATAAAGCAAACAAACAAGGGGGATTGAGGTTAGATATAAGGAAGAAATTCTTCCTTGTGAGGGTGGTGAGGCCCTAGCACAGGCTGCCCAGGGGAGCTGTGGCTGCCCCATTCCTGGTGGTGTTCAAGGTTAGGCTGGATGGTGACTTGAGCAGCCTGGTCTAGTGGAAGGTGTCCCTGCCTATGGCAGGCGGTTGGAACTGGATGATCTTAAGGTCATATCCAACCCAAACCATTCTATGATTCTATATGCAGGGTGTGAACTAATTCAGCTGCCTGTAAATACCTGGACAGCATGTAATTACTGCCCTGTAATGGGCAGAATTGGTCACGCTGCTGGCTCCAGCAGCAGCACAGGATGTCTGCTGTCTGGTCTGGGGGTGACAAGTGGGCTTTGGCCGTAGTGAAAAGTAAGATGTTTTCAACCAAATGGAGAAGGGCAGAGGGGGCCGGGGCTCCCTTTGCTGGGGCAGAGAGGAGCAAGCAACCTCGCTGCCTGGGGAGGGTGGTTTGTGACCCCTCCCCATCGCTCAGTAAAGTCACCGGTGGAAGAGGTGTGCATTTGCTGTTGCACGCTCAGTATTAGTCACCGTCTACCTTCCTTTACAGCACGTACCTCAGAAAACCAGGTTGTTTCCTAGGTGTTGTTTCCTGACCTCGCCCGGTGTTGCAAGTGACAAGTTTCTCAGCTGACTGCCCAAAGCCAACTTGAGCCGGTGCCTCCTGTGCTTGCGGTCTCTTTTGCGAGGCCGCCTCACGTCTCGGTTTGCAGTGAGGGCTCTTCCTCACCCAGACCAGCCCCAGCTTCTCTGTGGTTTTCTATGAATCACGCAGGCTGGAGGCAAAACCGCCGAGCGCTCCGGCTCTGTGGGGTGGGTGATGGCCGCAAGGGTTGTCCCAGCCCCTCTGGGGAGCTTGCCAGGCACACGGCAGGGGATGTTTTCCCTGTTGAATGTGTCTTTCTCCTCTCCTGCTCCCTTGCCTCTGTGTCCCCACAGCAGCTGGTGCAGGACCAGTGCATGGAAGTATCCCAGCGGCCAGCTCCACACAGAACATGTCCCCAGCATGTGCTCTCAAACTGTCCTCTGCAAGGCCCCAAACCCTTTTCCCTTTTAATGCCTGAGAGCCCTCCAGCCACGGGGAGAGTCCAGGCTGGGGGTCCCCGCCCGCAGCGACCAGCCAAGCGCCATCAGTGGGGTGGCTGGGCTGAGGGGGACAGCGCAGTCACTCGGATGCTCTTATGCCACAGCTTTGAGGCGCAGTGGTCTGGGGGCACGCTGAGCTGCTACACCCCTGGCTGAGGCTCACGAGAGCCCTGCGCAGGGTCAGCCTCTGACAGCCCTGATCGAGAGACGCGTGTTTCATCCTGAAAGGCAAATTCCCCCCCTTCCTCCAACCTCCCTCTAACCCTCCCCCTGAATCTCATCCGCTCGCTGTTTTTATCGCGGTCAGACAGAGCAGTGGAGAGGCATATGAAAAAATCCAGGGGGCACGTATAATGTTTTCAGGCATACCTGGGGCAAGGCGGCCGAAGAAAGGCTCGCCTGGCCCGAGTGACACCAGCTGACACATAGGAAATTGCATGCGTGCTTATCAGTAGGTTTCAGAAGTTTATTGGTAAACCTGATTTTATTAAAGCCCTTGAAGGAACACAATTAACACTGGTTAACGTCTCAGCCCGAGGAAGCTGCGGTTTTTATTGAAGTATCTCTGCATATATATATGTGTGTGTGTGTAATATACCTATATACATCAAAGAATTCAGAAGACGCAGTTCTGCTGTACCCTGTGTCTGTCTCCAGTGGTAACGGGAGAGCGCAAGTGAGGACACAGTCACTGACATGCAGTCTAAGGTATTGGGACATGGCAAGGACTGACAACGGGATCGGCCCTGCGTGACTAGTCCATTGAGGTGGCTGTGAAGGACTGACCCTAGACTGCCAACATCCTTACGTGAGTCTTCAAGGCTTTGCTCTGGAGGATGCAGGCACAAGAGGAATTTGCTTCCTTCTAAGAACACAGCCCTGTGCTAACCCACCTACTCCTCCCACCTCAAAAAAAGCCTGGAGAGCGGGATGTCAGCCAGCCTTCTGAGTTTAGTCCCATCACCTTGAACGTGGTGGAATGACAGGAAGCAAAACCCTGGCTCCCGGGAGGAAGTTTATCCAGCGAGTTATATAGACAGACTGCATAAACACATACAAAAGCACAACCATCTTACAAATAAATAAACAACTGCCTTTGCTCCAGGTACATGCTAGCAGCAACCAGTCTAAGCTCTCATAGCCCACCGCCATGGAACAAGCCTTACAACGAAGCAAGCTCACCCGCTACAGACGCTTTGCCCTGGTGTATATGTGACATACAATGAGGCACCTCTCTAGCGCTCTTTGGCACGGCCAGAACCATCGCCAAGTCCTCTAGACCGGTTTGAAGCACTTAATACCTCTCAGTGAGGATGCCCTCCTGCTGCTGGAGGGGCTCCCCTGTCCCTCTGCCCTTGGGGAGCAGCGAGGGCACAGCGCAGTTCACTCCTTGCTCTCGCACTGCAGCCGGCCGCCCTGGGCTGGGCAGCTACAGACCTGGTCCCCCCGGGCGGTGGTGGTGCCGGCGGGCACTGCCATCTCCTCCTCGTCGTAGCACACGCACTGCGGGCAGCCATCAGCCACGGGGCTGCCCACGGCCTGGCAGGTGGGGGGCAGGCTGGGGCACAGCGGGGTGCAGGCGATGTCCCCGCCGGGGTGGCAGGTACACAGCTTGCGGGCGAAGTCGATGTAGAAGGAGCGGCCGACGGGGACATGGCGGCTGGCGAAGCCTTGCATCTCACAGTCGCTCTCCAGGTAAGGGGGGCAGGCGCAGGGTGCGGGGCACGGCGGGCAGCAGCCCTCGGCGGTGGTTGGCTCCTCCATGTCCCTGTCAGGGCACGGGGTGCAGGCGCTGGGGTCACACGTGGGTTTTGGGGCCACACCGCAGAGCAGGAGGCAGGCGAGCAACAGGCGAAGGGCGCTGGTGAGAGCCATGCTTCTGGGGAGAGAAAGGGGAGACCAGCGCAGGCGTCAGGCTGGGCAGGGGCACACCAAACCCACAAGGCCTGCATCCCCATGGCATTCCCATAACCCATTCCCGCAGTTTTGGTCATCCGCAGTGTGCTGGGAGCAGCATTGTTTGCCTTAAAACATGAAGTCTTGCGCCCAAAAGCCCATCCTGGCTATACCGAGATGACCTCCAGCCACCAGCTGTGGCTGTCCAGTTCAGACAGCACAAGATGGGCATTGTGGCAGCGAAGTCCACACCGCAGCACACGCTGAGCTTTGCTGTGGTTGCCCTGGCTGGCAAACAGCACGTGTTCACCCCTATATTGATACTGATACTTCATGTTTCAATGACTAATTGTCCCTGGGAGGCATTCAGGCATGGGCACTTACAGGACTTGAAGAAGCACTCTCTGCTTTGCTGGCACATCCCTGTGGCTGCTGCCGCAGTTGGGACCCTACTTCTCTAAGTAAGGAGTTTCCAGCGTCAGGCACTCCTGTGGGATGCTGCTCTTTGCCTTCTCAAACGTCCTCAAGCAGAGAACCTCTCACAGGATGAAATCCCCTCCCTCCGTGCCAACTCGCTCCTTCCCACCTGCAGCTCCTAGGATGCACAGCAGTGCCTGGCAGCTCATGCTCACTCCCCTCTCTGTTTAAAGGACTCTTTCCAAACTCCAGCTTTTCAAGACCCAACATTTCCTGAAGTACAGCCACAGTTCTGGATCCCTCCCCTCTTCCGATTGACCTTATATGCTGCTGTATTAAATACGCTTGGTCCCCTCCTGCACCGGGTCCTTCCAGGTTGGGTCTCTTCTCCAGTTGCCCCAGTGCCACCTTTGATTACAATTACATCATTACCTTTGTGCTGTGCATTTGATAGCCCGAATTTCCTACTCTTGCAGACGTGCAACTACTTGTAATTGCTTCTTAACATTTCTTTAAGCAATAATATTTCAAAATTGCATAACTCTGAAGAAAAAGCTTGAAAGCACAAACTCCATTCATCTTCAGTTTGGAAAAAGAAAGCCTTTGAAGTTTTCCTGGGTTTAAAGTAAACTCTTGCTTGTTTAAATTACTGGCAACTGTCATTATCAAAGGCTTTGCACACCCAAATCTCTGTCCAGCCCCTACAGACCCATTCACTGCTGAAACCTCCAACCCCACCGAGCAATGGAATTGGGCTTCTCCAACAGAGCCTATTTCCCACAAAACCACTACATGGAGTTTGTCCCCCAGCAGCTGCAGCGGGAGCTGCCTCCTGCCCATTCCCGGCCACTTTTCCTAGCTCATCCCCCCTCAGCTCTGGAGAGCCGGGATGCAGGCTGCCCAGGGCGCTCCCCTCCTGTCCCAGGCCAAGTCCCCGGGGTCTCGGCTTCCCAAGGCGCTGGTTACCTGCTGCAGGGTGGCTGGGCAGGCGGGACGGGTGCTAGGGTGCGGCGCAGGACCCCAAGTGGTGTCTCCGGTCTTCGCCCCACAGCCTGCCCTGGATCCTCTATTTATGTGCTGCTGGTGGTGGCTCCACGATGAAGCACTGGTGGGGGGAGACGGAGGAGGCGGGGAAGGCTCCGTAGCACAAAAGGTGGGTGGGCAGGGCCGGGCCAGGGAGATGCTTATCTTGCTGGTGGTGTTGGCTTAGTCTGTCTGGCTGCAGACTAATCCAGCATCTCCCAGCTGTCTGCAGGTCTGGGCTATCTCCCCACGCCCCTCTTGGCAGGCTTCAGACAGGGTTTCTGAAGCGTCAGCATCTCCCTGCACTTCGCAGGCTGCCAGGAACATGGATAACAGTGTCCAGAGGGAAATAAACTGAAGTCTAGTGAGGCGGCACGGGTGGAGGGCAGCCAGCTCTGGGGTGACGCACCCCACAGTGCTCCCGCTCAGGAGCTGGACACGGGCATGGACCTTCTCAGGGCACATGTTTTATCCTTGTCTCCACGCAGCTTTCTGGGGCATGCTTGACACACACCATTTAAAGCGCTTTGGGCTCTGCGTGGCTGTTTCCCTCTGGATTAAGACACCTGGAGCCAAGGCCACATATCTCAGTGGAGGAGGTAGGCATGAGTTCCACATGCAGGCATAATCCAGGTGCCCTGACCAGCACAGGCAGCCCAAGGTTCCCTGGGTCCCATCTGCTCTCTGGTGTGAAATCATCTTAGCCTGATGTACCAATAAGCTCATTGGAAGTGTGCCCCCCAACCTTGCAGAGGAATGGGATGATGAAAAACAGGAATACCTTGCAGCAGGTGGGACTGTGGAGAGCAGCTCCCTCATGTACATGTGTGTGCCCCTCAGAGCAGGAGGTGCTGCAGAAGAGCATGGGCCGGTGCTCCAGGATCAGAGTCTGTCTCCTGCACTGGAGCTATGCTGTGCTCAGGGCAGTGAGCATAGCATAGTGAGGTGGGATGCTGCTCAGCCCTCACCCTCTTCCTGCCACCCTCTCACAGCTCCTTAAGATGAAAATCCCCATTTCTCTGGGAGATGTGTGGGACCCCCATGTCCCACAAAGCCCGAGATCACTCAGATACACTGAGCTGGGTGGCTGTGTCTCACTGCACATGTAAAATACTGGTATGGCCTCGGTGGCAAGGGGAGGGAAATGAACTTGAAAGACCAGTTATCTTGAAGGGGTTGTTGCTGTCAAGGGCAGCCCTGAGGACTTGGGTAGAAGGGACAGCGGGTGACAGGTGATACACTGGGCTCTTGGCCCTGCTCTACCACGGGTGCTCTGTACAGGCACGTCTTTACAGGTCCTGCAGACAAAGCAAGTGAAACCCCATCCCCTGCTTCCCGAGGCTTTTTCCTCCCCAGAGACGTGTGGGCAGAACAGCACCAGCCACTCCCTCTCACCCCCTCCTGCATCCAACCCAGCACCCTGCGGTGCCACTGCTCTGCCCTGGTGCCTGCTGTGGAGTGTGTTTGCATCCTCAGGATCGCAGTCTGTGTCAAAACACCGCAGATGCAACACTGACATCGCCAGCCAGGGAAACGCCACTGCTGGATGTGCCTGCAATGTGGATGTGGAGCAATCCCGGAATGTCCAGGGCTCACACCCAACTTTATTGGTTCCCACACTCAGTTAACACACAAAAGCCATTGTGTTTGTGACTAATACTCAGCAGTTACTTCACCTCTGCTGAGTGCAGCTGCCTGTCCTGTAGTGCTGCTGCTGCTGGGGACACAGGGGCTAATCCATAGGGGCTGTGCAGGCTGCAGAGAGGTTCAGGGCAGCTGGTACCTGGGCTGCTGTTACGTGCTGTGAGCCCGTCATCTGGGCTTTCAGGTGGTTGGGTTTGAGAGCTGACACATTCTGCACGCCCATGCTCAGCGTGCCGGGCAGGAGCCTGCTCTGCAAGCAAGCATCAGCTCAAATGCATTAAATAGTGTATTTGTTTCTGTTCAGACTCACAGTAATGGCACACCTTTTACATAAATAGTAAAGCATAAAACAGTTCCTTAGAGGACAGCCCATTAGCAAGGCTTGTCCCCCACAGCCTTGGGCTTTAAGGTAGTCCAGATTCATGCTCAGGTCTGGACTCCATGGAGTTACGAGGCACTTTTACTCATGTGAGTTTGGAATACATACCCAGACTAAGATCCTTCGGTTTGCAACAGAGCTGCTAAAATAAATACAACACAATGAGGTTCAGCTAATCAGTTTTTACTTCTTTTCTGGACAAATATGGTTATTACTCAAGCAAAAACTTGCAGAAGATTTGATACAGCCTGTGTTCAGGAAGCAAAATACAACAGAGACATCCTTCCTAAATATAAATACGTCAGCATTCTATAATTTAATAAAAGTCTCGTATAAACTAGATTAGGCTGAAAGTATGGATGAAACACTTGGCAGCAAACCAGAATTGGAATTGGTTGTTGACACCTTGGAGCAGCTCATAAGACTTATGGAAAGACTTATGGCACAGCTCAGTGTGTCTTTGAGAGCAACTCCCCCAAACCAGGTTTCAATGGTGCTTAGGTTTGGTCCACAGCCCACCCTCCTTTCACTTTTGCTTTCATTTATGTTTAGTGCAGACATGGCAAATGGCTTTTATGACCTTCATTATCAGTTCATGGAACACAGTACCCTGACAGCAAAACTACGATCAACCTCACCTTCCCCTCAATAACGAGCTCCCAGGATGCACATCCATGAGATGACTGTTACAGGACACAGGGATGAAGCCATATTCCCTCTCCCAGTCACTGTATGGTGTGAATGAGTCTTTACTTCTTGAACAGGTTTGGTTCACTGCCCCATCCTGTGGGACTGTGCTAGAGACACCCAGTATTGCCAGCTCCCTCAGAGGTAAGGAAAATGTTTTCCAAAGGCCAGTTGCGACTATGGGAGCCATCCTTCCCCAGCCCATCGCAGCCCTTGGCTCTCCCTTCACATCTCTCCTGCCCAGGTCCCCACCTTCCACATACCGGGGTGCAACGTCCCACCCATTCCTCACTCTTCATCACCCCTCTGGGGCCCTGCCTCTCCTGCTGCCTCCTTGGTCCACAGACAGAGCTGGGGATAAGCAGGAGGGTCTCCCAGGGGTGCCTGCAGCTGTCCTGTGAGGGGTGGAGAGGGGCAGAAGGGAGCAGCCATGATGTGGGTTGCCCCAGCCCTGCATCTCTCACAGCAGAGATGGGCTCCGGTACTGGTGTGGCCAGGGTGGCTCGTGGCAGCACCAGCAATGCATTGGTAGCTACGGGTAGCAAATACATCACAGAATCACAGAATCGTTGGGGTTGTACGGGACCTCTGGAGATCATCTGGCCCAACGCCTGCCAAGGCAGGGGCACCCAGAGCAGGTGACACAGGAACGTGTCCAGGCGGGCCCTGCATGTCTCCAAAGAGGGAGACTCCAGCACCTGACCCAGTGCTCTGCCACCCTCAACATAGAGAAGTTCTTCCTCGTGCTGAGGTGAAACTTCTTGTGTTTCAGTTTATGGCCATTGCTCCTTGTCCTGTCACTGGGCACCACTGAAACGAGTCTGGCACCATCCTCTTGGCACCAAACCCCCACCTGCTAAAATCTGTGCAATAGCACCCTTTCCCTTCCCATCCCCACCCCTCCCTGTGTCACCCCTTCATCCCTGGGAAGCTCCGTGTAACCACACGTGGTTATTAAACACAATTTCATTAGTTATCCTGTTGTTAGTGGCATTCTGGGATGGCGTTTAGTGGGCAAATGGTCATTACAGTACGATTTTCACCTAGTCATTCTGAGAAACGATCAGCCGGATCAGACCAGAAAGCACCTCGCCAGGAGGTGGAGGCTCGGGGGGCAGCTGGCCCTGCCGGAGGAGCAGAGGAGGGTACAGCCAAGCCACTCTGCTACTTCTTCTCGTTTCTGCTGACGAAGGTGAGGAGGTCCATGGCTGTGACCACACCGAACACCATCTGCTTCATGAAGGAGCTGCCGTTCCCATTGACTGCAAGCACAGAAAACACCAGTTTGGTGGAAATACAACCAGAAGAACCCTCCACCCAGCTGTGCAGGGGCTGCTGTTTGTTTATGAAACAAAAACCTCAACAGAACAGCAGCTGTCTCTGCTCTGTCTCAACAGGAAAGGCTGATGCAGCCTCGGTCAGGTCACTGGGATCACATCACGGAGGTTTTAGCTGCAAATAATGCACCTTTTACCAGAGCAGGAAGCTTAATTCCCCAGCTGTTTTTATCCAACCTCTGTTCCAGTCTTGCTTCTATCACCTCAAAGCTTTTCAGGCCAAACTAATGAGACTCTGAAAGCAGCACTGAGGCACTTTCTACTCTGCTCTCATAACGTCCTACACCGCCATTAATAAAACAGGATTGCAAGAATTGCTTTAACTATCTGATAAATGTTTTCTTAAATAAAATAGAACTAGCCACCAGAGCCCAAACACGAGATAAAATGCAGGCTCTGAAGGTGTGGGACTAAGGTAATAAACACGGGGGTAACTGTGCCGGCATTAAAACAGCAGCTCTGGAAAAGCAAATGGGTGTTGTCTGAAAAGCAGAACAAGAAGCACTGCATGCAACTGGCAGATGTTTTTCAGTGGGTACCATTCAATTTGTGGGTACCATTTAATTCATACTGAAATGTGATACAAAACGGATCTTCACTATTTTGTGACAACAAAGCTGGGAAAGGAGATTCTACCCAGCGTTATTCTCAGTGAGTGAACTGCAAATGTGCATCAAAGGCAGCTTTGAATGCCAGACTTTTGCTTGCAACATTTTGCGGGAACACGTCTAGACTTGTAAGCCAGCTTTAGAGCCAGCTTTGGGGCAGCAGGCTACAGAGAAGGAAGCAAAGGGGTTGGGATGTTTGCACATGGTTGGTTCCAGAGACCCTGGGTTCAACAGGCAGCCCTTTGCTGGCAGTCAACACAGCACAATACTGTAGGAATGCTCTGCATGTAGCATGTGTAATCCCATAAAATTGGTACAGATACACCCTTCAGCTCTAATTTAGAAGACCTAAGCATGAGTCTTCTGACCGCTTTTTCATGCTGTTAGCATTTTAAACAAAGCAACTCCCCTGAGATAAGGCCAGATTTGTACTTCTAGAGGTTTTACAGTATAATTGCCCTGGAAGGGTGTGTTAGGTCAGATTTGCAGAACAGCACCTGCCACCGTATCTATTGTGGTCAGGGGAGCAGCAAGGTGTGATCCCTCTGGTATGGATGTGTCAGCAACCCTCATGTGGTCCCACTGCATGTGACTACTGAGTGGTTTGCTTCACTGAGGAGCGGGTGGCTGTACAGTGGTTCGAGAATAAACCAAGGCTGATGGTACAGCTGCTTTACTGGACTGGTCTAGTGTGCTCCTGAATTGGCAGAGCATCTCCACAGCCAGCTGTGGTCCAGGTAAGGCTCACACACAGATGCCCCAGGCTGTACCCATCAGTGTATATTGTGCCTCTTGAGTCATGTGCCTATGATGCAGGGCTTGCTCATGGTCCAACACATTTGTTTTCATCTTTCTCAACTTACCCTGGACCTCCAGGGTAGGTGTCTGATAGCACCAGCATCAGATAGCACCCTAAGGTCCCTCAGGATATCAATTGACCTAGGCTCCTTGGGGCACACAGACATAAGGATGTCTCTTGGCTGCATCTCTAGGGGCGGCAAGTGGGAACAGGGGTGTTCAGAAAATGGTACAGCCTCTGGGCATGCACAGTGGAAGGTCTTTAAGCAATGGGATGCAGACTGTATCGCTTGTTTCCTTGCACTTAGATGCCTGAATTCCACCTAAATTTTATCGAATGTGCATAAATGCTCCTTTCATAGAATCATGGAATCACAGAATGGTTTGGGTTGGAAGGGACCTTAAGGATCATCCAGTTCCAACCTTTCTGCCATGGGCAGGGACACCTTCCACTAGACCAGGTTGCTCAAAGCTCCGTCCAGCCTGGCCTTGAACACTGCCAGGGATGGGGCAGCCACAGCTTCTCTGGGCAACCAGTGCCAGGGCCTCACCACCCTCCCAGTAAAGAATTTCTTCCTTATGTCCAGTCTAAATCTATCTTCAATTTAAAACCATTCTCCCCTTGTCCTACCACTATATGCCTTTGTAAAAAGGCCTTCTCCAGATTTCTTGTAGGCCTCCTTTCAACCTTGCCGTTGAGTACTAAGCCTGCAGAGATCTCTCATTTCCCTCATTTCCTCTGTTGCTCACAACCAGCAAGGCAGTGATTTGAATTCAAGGCCAAAAGGCTAAACAAGAACTAGAGGCCTGAGCCTACAGCTGTGCAGCAAATGCACTGCACCCAAAGGTGCTACTTACAGTCCACCTTGGCTGTCAGAGGGAGCCAAATGGAATCAATCCCTTAATGAGTACTTCTCATCCCCAGAGGTGGATATCTATTGGAAACCATGAGATGAAGGGAGGGGATTGAGAGGATGGGTGCTTCAGCATCACCCCTGCATGAAGAGGACAACACAGCTCCTATAGTCAGGATCTGGGAAGGGCTCCTGCAGGATGCACATCCTGGTGCTAGTCCTGGACTCCTTTGATTAAGGCTTCCCTTCTCTCCCCTCATCTCTGTGGTGTCAGGAAAGGAAGTGGGTGAACAGTAGGCAGTTGCAGGGCTTTGCAGAGCCAAAGGGCAGAAATCTTTCCTGTAGGGGCTGATACCTACCAAGCTCAGTTTGAGAATTTGCCTTTCCCCTCTCAGACATTCATGCAAAGCCCACACAGTGCTGCTGAAGATACTTACACTGCATTTGCTCATGTACAACAATAGCAAAGTGGTCATTCTCCAGGATGCAGGAAAGCTTGCCAAGGCTGTCCTCCAGGCCAATCTGAACAGGACAGAAAGAGACATTTTAAGTTTCACTTCACATTTAAAGGACAGTGGTAGCAGAGCCTGGTTCCTGCCTCTAAGCCATGAGCTGCCAAGGTGCCACACAGCTGGCCCAAGATCAGGTGCACCTCACCCACTCTCACTGTTCTGCAGAGATGGGAGGGGATGCCGGCCACCTCCAAACCAGGCTTTTCTGTAGAATCAACTAGGTTGGAAAAGACCTTTAAGATCATCAAGTCCAACCTTTAAGCCTCCCCCCAGCCCAAAGGGCCTCCATGGGCTAGGAGATGGCTCCAGCTCCCCTAAAACACCATCCATTTACCTCACTCCCTTCTCTGGACCATTGATGGACATCCAACCCAGGCATCCCTTTCCTGCAC
Organism: Lathamus discolor; assembly: GCF_037157495.1. NCBI lineage: Eukaryota > Metazoa > Chordata > Aves > Psittaciformes > Psittacidae > Lathamus > Lathamus discolor. Next base: position 35,442,659 of record NC_088887.1, read on the forward strand.
ACCCACCAGAGCCCGTGCCTGTTGCCCCAGCCCTGCTGAGCCCTGGGAATGCCTGGGCTCTGATTTCGGAGGGTGCTGAATCCCCAGCTGGACAAAATCCTCTGACAATGTAAGACTGGGGATGGACATTCACACACTTTGCTACTGGCATGAAAACTCCCATGTCTGAACCCTACAGGCTCAGCAGCATTTTTGCTGGTGCCTGTCCTTACTCTCATCTCCACGATGTTCCCAACACCCTCCCACCTCTCTTCTTTCACCTCTCTGTTTTTTCATTGACCTCTTCTCCCAGCTCCTGTCACACCTCAGGGTGGTCGTGCTTCTCTCCCCGTGTCCCCATCCCTGTGCAGCGGATGCCACCAGGCACAGCGGTACCTTTGAGAACTGGTCGTAGATGACCTTCGTAACCGAGTCTGAGAACTGCGCGTTTCCAGCCAGCACTGAGGTAAGGGTGTTGCTGAGGGTCACCATTCCCAAAATAAGCCTGTAAGGGAACAGGGAGTTTTCCAAAAGGTCAGGCCTGAGACAGAGCACATGATTTATGTAGGGGCTGAACGGCTCCCCTCAAAGTCAGTGACTAAATCACTGCTGCTGTCAACTTTTTCCTCATCTTAGTGGGACAGGAAGATTCTTGTCCTCCCCAAGCTGTTGGTGTAAGAGTGGTTAAAGTAAGCTATTGCAGAGCAGGACTTAGCAGCTGGGAGAAGGAAAGCCTGCAGTCTCTCCAGTTGCTTCTTTGGGTTTTCCACCCAGCCCTCGCCTCTCCTCTGGCCTCCCTTTGCACTGATCCAACTTCTGCTGAGTCTGGCGGGCCCTGGATTCAGTTTTGACTTTAACTGGCTCATTTACAGAGACAACACTTATGCATCACAGAGTCCAGTGCAAGAGCCCCATCACGGTATCAGTAAAGGCACTTTCTCTTTAGCTTCCTTGTGGCTGCTTTTTTCCTATGTGAATGGCCATCTTTGTAAAGAGTGAAAATAGTTACCCTGATTCAGCAACAACAGGAGCTTGGTCGTATCCCTTCTCCTGGAGGATCTCAATTGCCTTTTGACAGCTGACTTCAGGGAGGAGAATGAGAGGGGCCGAGAGATTCAGTTTCTGCACCTTGATGTTCCACCACCTGTTGAAAGACAAATGGCAGCACCAAGGCTGTTACCCTCTGCTGCATGGCTGTGGGCCTTGCTCAGGGGGGCAAGGCCAGCAGAGATGAGACCAGCCACACAGAGACATTCTTCCTGCCTGCAAAGATCACCCTGCTTCTATCCCCAGAGCAGTGATGCTACAAGTTCATCATGGCCAGGTCTTGTTGAAGCCAAGCCCAGTGTTCATACAACTCCAGCGGCAGGGCTGAGGCCAGCAGCTGGCAAAGTGTGGAGCTGTCCTGAATCCAAGGAGGTTACTGAGGGCTTTGCTCCAAGCTCACGAGTGGTGAGGACTATCAGTTTTACTTCTTTGGTCTGCAACTTTGATCCTCAAAATGCAGCACTGCAGATCCTCCAGGAGACAGCCTGGCAGAGATGCTCGTGCGATTCATACCGGACAAGTTACATTTGTTTGCTCGGGACCACAGGCAACTCCCAACTTCGTCCTTGCTAGAGGCTGGAAGAGAAATTCTAAACAGGCACAAGAGCCTTTGGAAATGTATTGAGGTTTTAGGAAATATTTTGCAATAACCCTTGGTTATAGTAACCTACAGGAGCAGGTGACATCAGTAGTACCTGCTGTCTCCAAAGTGAGACTAGGTGCTTTCTAAACAACTGGCATCAGCCCAAATGCATGTCAATTGGCATCAGCAGTGTGATTCCCTCCCTTGAGGGGGCTCTTTCTCCATGGCATCCAAGAGACAGCTCAGGTGCTCATCTCTGCTGGCCTGCAGCTCTGGAAAGTGAAAATTTACTGTTCCCTGCCTGAAAAGACCTTCAGAGCTGTTTGAAAGGGTGCTCGCTATGGGAGAGACCCGTCTCCCCACCAGCCCCATGTTCCTCTGAACACAGCTGTGGAGTAGGACGGGAGGTTGTGAGTGGAGCTAGATGTGCCCCTCAACTGTTCTGCTCAGCAGGGCTTAGGTGGTCTGGACAGTGACTGTCATGTGGGAGCAGATCAGCAACTTCAGGATGTAAACATCTCCTTCATAGACTTTGATTGCAGAATGGGGATTTCTGATCACTCAAAAGAGAGCAGCTGACATTACGCGCCCCCCCTACCCGAGGGATCCAGCCTTAACTGCAGTTTTTCTAAATACTGACAGATAGTGCTTTCCTTTGAAGTTGTTCATTTCCAGGCTCAGAAAGCTGGCTCCCTTAGCACAGTCTGTACCGGCGGAAGCTGTCTTACCAAGGCTTGTGCTCCTGGGCGTCATTTAGGAAACCATTTTTTATCATCCACTTGTCATTCAGAAATTTGGACCTAGAAATGACCGACAAAGAGCGAGTCTGTGAGCCCTCCAGAAGAAGTCGTGCTTTGTTTCATGCACTAGACCTCAGCACTGCCCCGGGGCTCCTATGATTTTTGCAGCTGGCTGCTCTTAGCCCCTTTTAAGGTCAGCAGGAGCTGCGGGTGCTCGGTAACTCTTGGAAGCATGTCAGCTATTTGCCTTCCTCACTTTAGGCATGCAAGTTCAAAAACCGTAGCTTGACTGATTCCTGCTCCGTGCAGTCAGTCAGTGACAAGAGGAAATAAAACCCAAGCATCCCAAGACCCAGCCCGTGGTGCTTGCCACAGCAGTATGCTAGTTATCCCTGTTGTTTGCTTTGTTTTTGCTATGAGTTGCTCCAGGGGGAATCCCAGCTCTGGGCTCACACTGGGTGCCACGCAATGAGAGGTGATGGGGTGTTCTCCAGCAACGCATGCCACCAGGGCTCAGCAGTGCTAAGCTCATGTCCCTGAAGGGCCCCATGGCCCCAAGCCATGGCATATGCAGAGTTGGGGAGAAGGCTGTGGAAGCTCCCACCCAACACCAGAAAGCAAGAAACTCACATGTAGTTCCTGACAGAGTCAGGCAGGATGACAACACAGCGCTGACCTTCCTTCAGGTCCTTGGCTGCCTGCACGGCAACAGACATGGCACTGCCTGAGCTGCCTCCTGGGTGGGTACCAAGAAGAGAGAGACAAACATCAGGGCTGCCCAGGGTGTAGGACCACAGTCCCAGTGCGTGGGGCACAGCACTGCCATGGCTAATGGAACAGAGGCACCCAGGAAAAGCAGTAGCAGAGGTGGCACCTCCTACACCAGGCTCAAGACACTGGGAATAGGAGAACAATCAGCCCCACAGCCCCATAGGCTTTATGATCAGGAAGAGGTAGGGGTTGAAGGGATATGTTCATATGATGGCTCTTGGCAATCGGCATTTGTGGCAGCATAAAAGTCATCTTATGAACTTCATGAACCATTTCTTGTGGTGAGTCTGTGGGCAGGCCAAGGTCTGAAAGGTTCAACACAGGGACATTCTGCTGCCCACACCGTACCATTCCTTTGGATGATGAGAAGACCACGCCAAACCTAGACCTTCTAACTGACATATCTGGCAATCAAAGATTGGCTTTAAATGCATTGTAAAGACTGAAAAAATCCATAAACATTACATTCGTGCTTAGAATACCAAGCCAACGTGATGGAAGACTTGAATGCTTCCTGCGCCTGTGTGCACACATGTGGTTTGCTGCACGTAAGGAAAGCAGATCCCTGCTTTACAGAGGCAATTCTTCCACCAGTAGTTCAAGTACTGGAAGTCAAGCACATTCCACTATCTGTGTGCCAATTACGCACTGCATTCAAGGCAGCACGTATTTTACAGCAGGTTAATTAGCACATTTTTCAAGCAAATGGCGAAAGGCCCTGAAAAATGCAGTTCGGGGAACACGGAGCTATTCACAAATTATAGTTGGGGTCAGTAAGTGGTTTCTGGTGAAACACAGTGACTGTGCCTGCTGGGTTAAATCAACATTTAAGTGTTTCATTACAAATGGCCTGATCTTTTCCAAAACTCCCTGGATGTGAGCACTCAGGGCTTTTATCAGCTGTAACTATAAGCCTACGTGTTGCCTGAACCTATGGCTATATGGGAACCTATGGGAACCTATGGCTAGCTGCTCGGTGGCAGGGAAAGCTGACTAAAATGATGATGCCCTGTAGAGGCTCTTCAGGCATAGGCAGGGTTTGTTTGAGGGCATCCTTTCATTTTGGAAAGCTGGGGGGATCACTTACAGCTTGTTGGCACAGGGAGAAATGCTCGGTAAGAACATCTTACACTTTCTTTACTTCCAGGCTTTCCTTGGTCCAAACCTGGCACCTCTTGTGTGTGTGGCAATGGTTCAACAAGTGTACTGCCTCACAGAGCTGTCAGTGGAGCAACAGTTCTAGCCCACCTGTCCTGCCCCGAGCCCCATTAATCCTCTCTTCAGCCCCTGTAACACTACACCACACGGGGTTAGGCCTGAAGATCCAGTTCCATGTGCAGAAGCGCCCCGGTAAGAGGAGAATTATTGCTTCTATAATTACTGTGGCCGATGACTCAGATCCCAGACCCAAGGCGCACTGCCATACCTCTGCAGTCGACACATCCCTACACACCAGCTCAGGGTTCAGCCATCCAGCAGGCACTAAATGCAGAGAGCACCCACACCAAAGAGTTTTGGTCCGAAAAGGATGAGCTTCAGAAAATGTGTTAAGAGAAGCAGCTGCTGTTGGTGCTTACCGCACAATAGTCCCTCCTCCCTGATCAGCCTGCGTGACATGAGGAACGAGTCTCTGTCGTTGCATTTATACCACTGATCGACCACCTGAAGACAAAAGCAAGAAGGTTGGGTCTTGGTAGTGTTATTTAAGGCTGTCCCTACCCTCTGGCGCATTCCATGGTGCTGATGCCTACAACGTCTGGCAGCTTTGAGCTGCTTTCCATACTTGTTGAAAGCAAATACATTTGTCAGGACATCCTTGGTCTGCAGGGCATGCCTTTGCTTTGCAGGCACCCACTCTAGGCTGTCCAGCCAGCACCCTTTCCTTGGAGAGTTAGGGATGTCTGAAAGGTCCAGAACCAGGGTGCTGTAGAAGGAATGATGTCCATGATGCCCTAGGCTATACTACACTAATGGTCAATATTTGCAAGGCAAAACCAGACCCAACTACAAAAAGTTTGAGGTTATTACAGGTCCCAGTTCTAAGGCCATGTGCCAACAACAGAGATGTAGTTAGCACAGCATCTGAAAGCAGAAAGAATCTGAGGTCTGAGGCTGTGGGGGACCTTTCTAAGAATGAGGACGGGGGAACACAGGCAGCTTGAGTTAGGGCTTTAAAGCTCTGTACCTGGTGCCACAGATACACCAAGAAGAAACGTGACAAGAAGCAGAATGACATTCATAGTCTGTTGTGTTATATGGCTTGGTCTTGTCTTCCAGCCCGTAAATGGTGCGAGGTTTCTGCTGTGTGCATGTGGTGCCTGTGACAGTGATGGCTCAGGAAATGCTAGGGTGATGAAGAGCAGCCTTAGCACTGACTTCTTCTGTGTGATTACAGTGAAAGAGGCTGCTGAGGAGGCTGGTACTGTGACATATTCCTCATTTGCCCCTGTGTTTACCTTCTCATTGTAGGTCAGTTACAATCAGATTTACTCAGATGCTTTAGTGTTGGGGTCCCAGTCCCCCCACATCAGCTTGTTCTGCACTGGGAAGGCACACAGGTAGCCTTAGATACAACTGGGTGCCAGAGCTGACTACCTCTGACCTTTGGGGTAGGCTGGATGCAAAGCCAAGGATGGGATAGAGGCCTCTCATCACATGGCTACTTACTGATCTGTCAAGGACAGTAGGGATAAAGTCATGCCCAATGCCCTCCACTTCGATGTTTGTGGTGTTTGTCGTGTTCATCTCACTGGGCAGAGCGACGATGGAGCCTTCAGGATCCACACCAATGACCTTTGAGGGAAGGGAGTTTTGTTAAACCCCTCACAGGAAGAACTACCCACAGCCTTATCAGCAATGTTTCCCTTTCCATAACATTCATTAATATTCCACCCACTGGCAGCAAGGAGAGCTTACAGGAGAAAAGGACACCGTTTCGCACTGACCCTTTAAATAGATCCTAGGTAGTGTTCAGCTGCTGAAGTGACTGGTGGCTTAAAATGTTATCACTCTTAAGGTGTTTGTCCTCACCTCTTTGGCAGTGACTGCTACTTCCAAAGCCCAACCCTTAGGATAGGGTGAGTGTTCCTTAATCTGCTGCAGTGCCAGATAGCTCAAACCTCTGGAAACCCATGGCTACAAACATCCTTTCTGGATCTAGTTGTGCTGGCTGCCAGTGACACCTCCCTGGCTGCATATAGCTTTACGTCTGTGCTGAGGTCTCCTCCCTCAGCACACGGCATAACAAGGGCTGGCGAAAGCCGTCAGTGAGGTAACCTCATCCCCAGCTCCTGCAGCAGCTGGGTGCACACCATCTCAACTTGCCTCTGGTGAATCAGGTATCTCTCACACACTGGCTACACAGAGGGGCAGTAACTGTCAACCCTCCAGCCTGAAACACAAACTGCAGAATGAGCGTCTATGACTGCTGTCAAGCATAGAGCAGGGAGGCTTTTGCAATGGCAAATTGCTTCCAACAAAAGGCGAGCTCGCTGTGGAAAAACACATAGGTGAAGACCACAGCTGCTAGCTCAGGGGGGCCGTGGGGTTAGGTTCGATCCAATCGCAGTCAGGAAAACCCAGGGAGACGCAGCTCCCAGCAGGCAGCCCTGCCGCTCAGCTTACCTTGCATTCTGGGCATTTCTCCTTCAGCTTCCTGGCGATGCCAGTGACAGTGCCTCCTGTGCCAGACCCAACCACCACCATGTGGACCTTGCCTGCGGGTCAGGGAAGAGAGAAGCTTGCAGGGACTCAGCATGGCCTCCAGCATGGTCTTCCCTCTATTCAGGACCCTGCACAGAGGCAGAGCCTGTGCCCCTTAGCTGCTAGAACCCCGCGTGTTCTAGGATAGGCAACAGTCATGCTAGTGGCCAAAGCATGGTCCTGTGCAGAAGCTCAGATGAGCTTGCAGGGCAGGAGGCTGAAGGTGACCTCCAGATCTCCCACTGGTCTTCATGATTTCTGTGTCTTTGTTGTCCACGGGCTTAAGGGGGATGGAGTATCTCAGTACTTCCAGCCCTTTCAAACCACACCACATTGAAGGAAAGCATCTGCATTAATAACAGCACGTATCAATAACAGGCACGACTTCTCTGCTAGTTTTAGCATCCACAGTGGAGAGATGGCAGAGCTCTGCCCTGGCACGTGTGTTGGTTGGATGTAGCCCCAGTGGCGTCAGTGAAATTGTACTGATTTAAGACTGGTAGGAGCAGAATCAGACAGAGACTTGTGCTTCATCTGCACTGGGAAAAGGACTTGTAGTTCACTATGCTGGCAGCCAGCGGGAGCAAATTGAAATGTGCAGAAGGGGAGGCTGGGACTCCTTTGTTCCTGTTGCTACCCAACTGCTTTAGTGTTATGATAACTGTTCTCCAGTTAAAACCCTTGAGTCCTGTTTACATTCTGCAGTGCTCCCAGTACTGGCAATAAATTTCACTCCTATCTGCACAGACATGGGCTCCTTCATCCTCCACCAGCTATCACATCAAACATCATTAGTCTGTGAAGTTCCAGTCTGTTTTGGTTTGCAGATGAGTGTGCTGGATCAGATGCAGCCCGCCATGCCCTGATGGATTTATGTTCCCCTGTGAGGCCTCTTGGGCCATCTTGTGTTTGCAGCTGACAGGTCGCAGAGACTTTGTAGCCACAAAGAGACTGGTTCTTCCTCCTTGGGAGCAGCCTGAATTCGCCTGGGCTGCTCCCTCAGGGCTGTGAAATGGGAGGCCATAGCAGGGAAGCCCTGCAGGCTCACGTGTATCTGGAGTGGGCTTTGAGAAGTTACCTGTCAGTATTGCTGAGGGTGCTTTCACCTACAGAGGCCCTTTTGGCTGTTTCTAGACGTTTGGGTCGATAAATGACATAAAATAAGCCTCTCCAGGGGGCTGTAGCCTTCTGCACATCCTCAGCACGTACAATGTACAAACAACAGCACAGACAGTACCTTCACACTGCTCCAGTATCTCCTCAGCCGTGGTGTCGTAATGAGCCAGGGGGTTGCTTGGATTTCGGTACTGTTTGTTTCAACAGAGAACAGCATGAGTTACTGTGGTGTGAAGCGCAGGTCAAATACCAAACTAGCAATAGCTCCTGACGAGCATTACCCAAAGCATGCGACTGCCCCCTCCTCTCCCTGGCAGGGGTGAACTGCAGCCTGGCCAGGCCACCTCACAGGTCTTGCTCCTGGTTGTCACTCTGGGGCAGATCTCCAAGGGCACTTGGGATTTGTCCGCATTGGAAGATTAAATGTGCCCACAGACACTCACTCTGGGACCTGCGGTGCCTATTCAGTGTGGCTCTCCCAGGTTTTGTGGGCTCTGGTGGTTTTGTCATGGCCCTAGCTGCCAGAGGGAAGACAGCTCCTCGGTATTTTAGCTATTGCTCTAAGCATAGAAGCATTTTAACCTTTTCTGTTGCCTTGAAAAAGTTGAAAACACAGCCCCACAACACCGCTAAAAAACCTGGGGGCAAAAAATATCCCTGCTCAAAAGCTGTATTGAAAAACTTTCTTTCGAGTATCATACATGCAGATGCGATGTTGAGAACTGCTTTGTCCTTTAGAGGCATTTGTGGTTGGCAGCGCAGCCAGTTAGGTGGCTGGGAGCTGTGGGGCAGTGTAGCTGTCCTGCCTGTACAGAGGGATCTACCACAGGGGTACACAGGCAGCCCCATGTTCACACCCATAGAGCAGGCTGCTTCTGAAAAGTGTATTCAGACACTGAGCTCCCTTTTTCTTAAAAGGAAGGAGCTTCCCTGACTCTTTTGCACTATAGGAGATCCCTGCTTGCTCCGGGAGTGCCTTCCCACAGCGGGGTCAGACCGAAAGCAGAAGTGCCGTCTTGTGCAAGACCCAGCACTGCAGGAACTGACTTTTTTCGGGTCGAAGTTAAATCTGAAGCAAAGTAAATCTGAAGGAGTCTCTGAAGTGTGCAGGAAAACCCAGCCTTACCCACATCCAAGCACTGGTAGAAGTACTACAGGTTTGGAAGGGTCCCTTATTTTGTTTCTGCCACCCCATGCTTTACAATTATGTTTCAAACACCATAAAACACTGTGAAAATCTTCTCTGTTGCCAGTTTGAATGAAGTCCCCAAACAGAGGCACACTTGTAGGAGCACACGCTGTAAGCCGTGTTTGGAAAGAGAGTCAGCGGAGGAATGGCATTTACCTGGTCCAGGATGTGAGAGTTTGGGATTTCACTTTTCAGCTTCCAGGCCACACGAATGTTAGACTCTGGAGCATCAAAGCTGGTGCATGGGGTCCTCACAATTTCAACACCCAGTGCCTTCAGAATATCAACCTTTGGGAGGGAAGAAAGCAGATGTAACACAACTGATCCCACATAGAGGCAGTAATCTGAACCTGCGGGCTCATGGCAGCGCTGGATGCCAGAGGAGCTTTGCATGCAGGAGGTGTTTAGTATTTGCAGATACGATGTCCTGTTCTCAGTTATACTATCTCTGACATCCTCATGGCCGCCAGGGACTTCTGCTTAAAGCTGGCACAGATATCAAGCCTGGCTTTGTGCCCTGTCCTACTCAGAGGGCAGGCTGGAAATGGCAGAGGTAGGTTACCACCGTGCTGCTCCTTGGTAGAAGGAACCAGGGCAGGGAACAGTGTCTCCTATGTGCTGTGGTCTGAGCCCTTGCATGCAAGGAGGAGGTCTTAAGGTTGTCTTTGCCCCAGATCCCTCTGTCTGCTCACCAAGAACAGGGAAGGAGCAACTACAAATCACCCCCAGGGTATTAATCCACTGGGAGATGCAGCTGCTGGGGAGAGGTGGTCAAAAGAGAAGGGTGGGTAAGTGCTGGGGCACCTGGAGATGAAGCCCACAGCAGCTGGAGGCGGCATCTGATCCAGACTGAGCTTAAGTGAGATTTAGGTTGAAACGAGGGTGGTGCTTTGGAGAAAGGATCAGTTTTGAGCTAAGGCAGGGTCTGGCTTCACTGGCAGGAGTTCAGCTGAGCAGCTTGTGAGGGTTCTGGCTCCCCATGGCGGGTGTTCCTGCCATCTCCAGGACAGCAGTTTCACCTGATCAGCAGCTCTCATGCAAGTGACTTCCCTTCCACCATCTCGAGAACGCAGCTCAGACAACCGTCGGTGTCTCCAGGTTTCAGAAAACCACAGAAACACAGAGAGACCAAGGGACACATCAGATGTCAGAGAGGGGGTCAGCAGGACCTGCCTGCCTCTCCTGCTCTCCACCCAACCCTTGCCCTCACAGACAGCAGATACTGCTTCATGTCTCTGCAGCCAGACATGGTGTTTGGCTAAGACATGACTACATACACCGGATAATCAGCCAGGCCATCACGGAGGAAATCTTCTGAATAACTACAGAGCTATGTCAGTGTGTGCAGTAAGGCTCGTTACCCTTTAAAGGAGAGAGTACTCCAGCCCTAGAGAGGGAGAGGCAGAGAGAGACAGGGCAAAAGATGTTCCCTGGATGCGGGGTAATACCATACAGTGCTCTGACCTTCTCCGTGCTCATCTTCTCCGGCAGGACAATGATGCAGCGGTAACCTTTCACTGCAGCCACCATTGCCAGCCCGATTCCTAGGTGGTGGGGAGGAAAGGGAAATGGTTGATAACAGCATTTGGCAAGGCTAACTGACATGCATTGCCACTTATGTTCATCTCTGCTGCCAGTGAATATAACCTAGGTATGTTCACTGATGAGCTACAAGCAAGGGCATCCTTCATGAGCCTCTCAGCATGTGCCAGCAATGCCAGGAAGCATGGGCAAATGTGGAACAAGCGGGCTGAGCTGCAGCATCACTCCTGCCCACAGAGGTCTATTAGCATGGCACAGAAAGAATGGCAAAGCTGGGGAGAGCTTTCTTGTGCCCCCACCCTTCCCCCCCACCCAAGGCTCAGGCCTCTTCCTTTGTTCTCCGAAACACAGGAATGCCTTTCCCCCTCCCCCAGATGCCCTCAGCTGGGACACACACACACAAAGCTGCACATTTCACCCCATGGCGAGCAGGCGAAGGGGACCTCTGCTTCAGTTTCTCTGTGGTGATGGATGGAGCCAGCTGCTCCCCACATAGAGCAGGAAGGTGAGGCTGGAGGAGCGTGTCCCTGCGGGGGGCTGTAGGGGACATGGTGCAACCCCGCCTGCCCTGGCTGGGCATGAAGCCACTGGGGAACAGCTCTAGGACACACAGGCTGGGGGTGGCCAGAGCAAGAGGGTCCAGTCAGGAGCAAAATGGCTATAGATGAACCCTGTTCTGCATGGCTAGTGAGCAGGAGGTGGGGAGTGCAGAGAGGGACATGGTCTCCACTCTGTCCAGAGCACCTTGACAGCCTCCACTGGGCATTTTTGCAGGAAAGCATGCTGTGCACATACGTGTCCCTGCCATGGTGAGGATGCTGGTGCAGCAGAGACATGGAAACTTGCACCAATGGTTCTGCACAGGCTACAGAATAGAGTGCAGGCTCCTCTGTTGTCCCCCCTCATTTCGCACCCCACTGTAATCTGGTGCCTGAATAGGATGGCAGTGAAACAATACAGATGATTTATCTTCTAGTGCATCAGGGAAACTCTCCCTGGGAACCTCTGGGTATTCAAGAACTTCCCAGCCTGAAAACATCCAGGGTTGCCTGAGTTCCTCCAGCTCCTGAGGCTCTTTTCCTTGCCACAGGTAGTCCAACAAGCACACACGTGCAAGTGTACATGCTAATCTCAGCAGCAAGGCACCTCAGTACCCCAAGATGCCCATGGCCACTGGGAATGGAGCCAGCGCTGTGGGGTCCCAGGCTGACCACGTAACTCGAAGTGCAAGACCTCCTTGAATTCCTGCCCCTCTGACATGCCACCCTGCTGGGTACCCAGCTGTTGGGATCATCCCTGCTGTTCCCACCTGTGTTTCCTGAAGTGGGTTCAATGAGCGTGTCTCCTGGTTTTATAATCCCGGCTCGCTCTGCATCTTCCACCATCCTCAGGCCGATGCGGTCCTTTACGCTGCCTCCCGGATTGAAGTACTCACATTTTGCCACTGGAAATGAAAGAGCGGGCTCCATCAGCGACAAGCTGAAGCCGGGAGCACCAGCTACTTGCTCCCCCAGCCCTTGCTGCAGTCATTTGAAGACACCCATTCCCCCCCTTCAGGATGGGCCTTTGTGCAGGTGAGCACATCCATCTGCTTACAGGGTGCCACAGCTTGTCGTAGCATTACCCACCATTAAATCACCCACTATGGGATGCTCAAAGTCCATCTTTCCCCTACATTTCATATACCTGCAGCACCCTGAAGGCAGCAGTCAGTGCTGGTAAGTCTAGGATGGGTTTAAAATCAGTTGGACATAAGTGGTTACTCTGAGCACAGTATTATCAGGGTTAACAGTAAGGTTTCAGGATCTTTCTTGGGGCATGGCTAAAAAGGTCCCCTTTAGGGGAGCCATAAAGAAAAACAAACAACAGAAAGAGCACCTTTAAGTGTCAGCCAAAACTATAACTTCTTCACTAAGCTACCAACAAGAAAGGGAGACTTTCCAAGGCACGCTCAAACCACAAGGCACACCGCAGTTCCTATTCAGGCCCCCCACACAGCTGATGCTTGTGGCAGGGCTTTTCTTACCAATGTTTTGATGAGCATCTACATCTGAACAGGTGATACTGAGCTCTGTTTTACAGACAACAGGGAGAAATGGGTACTTTTGGGCATCATTCACTTCATCCTAGCAGAGACAGCTGCGTGAGGCTGAGAAATCAGCCCAGTACCTGAGCAGACAGAATGGGGATAAAACCCCTTGTGCTCATCGTTACATGTTGTAATGCAAAGTGCCAGAACTCCAGCTACACACAGGGATCCCTGGAGGCACAGGGATTACCAGGTAATTACCTCCAACCGTCACTGCTCCCTCGATGTGGCAGTGCTGCATTCGTGCATTTGCTTGGTAAGAGGCTCTGTGCTGACCTGCAGCTCAGGGAGGACCATGCAGCTGCTCTGCCTGCCCTGCTCTCCTTCCCCTCCTGCGCCAGGGGAGGGAGACACCGTCCCAGCAAACGGGGTCCCCCCTGGCTGCCCGGCTGCTGTTGGCACCAAAGCTTCCCGTGTCCCTGAGGCGACATCCTCCAAGGGACAGACCTCTCCAGAGGGGGACCAGACACTGCAGACCTGTCCTCCTGCCTCTAGCACCTCTGTTCCACTGTCCCCTAACATGCCCTGAGGTCTCATTCTGGGAAGTGAGAGGTGGTGCAAAGGGGAAGTTGCAGGGTTATGGGCCCGAAGATCTCAGACCCTGAGAGAGGATCTGGTCAAAGAGCACAACACGCTTCACACAGCCATGTGCCCGGTGGCAGCGGGTTTGTGTGTGGATTCCCAGCTGCCAGACAGGACTGCAAAGTCCCACTGTGCAATTTTATTGCAAGCACTCATCAAGTCACTCCTTCACACCCAGCTATGTAATACTCATGAATCCGACTGCCTCCAAAACATCTGTCTTTGTGCCTAATTTGTCTGAAATTATTTAATAGCATTAAAAGCTGTCGGAAAGGAGACTGGGAGGTCTGTATTCACAAAGAGAGCCTAATCTTACTCTCCTGATGTCTGAAGGCAACCAGGTTAAAACCAACTGTTACATGAGATAGCAGCAGCGTTGTGCTAACATCCCAACAGAGGGAAGACTTGGGTCCTGCTGGAAAACCTGGCCTGGCAACCAGCCCCTTGGCTGCACGGTGGGAAGGCCCCCAAGGGAAGCTGTCACTGCTCCGCAGACAGAGATGCAGCAGACAGCAGCGCCTGGCCCGGCTCCAGCTGACCTGGTGGAGATGATGCCGCAGCAGAGCAGAGTCCCTGCTGCATGGGAGCTCAGTCTGGCAGCCAGGGGCTATGCTGGTGTGTGTCCCTGCAACCTGAGATGCTCCCTCTGCCCGGCTAGGCTGTGGGAAGGATCCCACCGTGCCCTTCACCCCGTCCCTGCCACCACGTTTCATGAAGGCTTGGCCAGTCTTCTGTGCACACAGCACACTACTGCAGGTGCTGCAGCATCCCTGCCTGTTGCCAGGATGTCATCCACCCACCCACAAGTTCAGCCCAGATCTGCTCTGAGCTTATGCTTCAGTTATGTGGGAAGAGAAATGCCTCTGCTACCATTAGCCCCATTCATTGCAGCTTGAAACCATCCTATCTGGTCTGACAGATGACTGTGGTGTAACCTAATTAGTGGGAGAACCCAACATGTGCCACCTCTGGCCCTCCCCATCTGTGTCTGCTCTCCACAGAGCCTCTTCTGAAGCCCTCTTCCAACACCACCCCTTACCCTCACCTTATGGCATGGAAAAACCTGGTGGAAAGGGGACACTCACAGAGCTCACACTTGAGCCCATAGGACTTCCCAATCTTGTTGACTCGGACCATTGGGGTGCAGCCAATTCTCTTCAGGATGTTGGGCAAGATCTTTTTTTCTTCTGGTCTGAAATGGAGAAAAAAGAAATACATCAAATCAAAGCAACTATTATGTGACATGAGCCAACATAAAATCTGAGTGAGTTTCTGCAACTTTAGCAAGGCCACTGACAGACAGCCTGACTCCAAGAGAAAACGTCTCCATTGACAATTAATGGCAACAGGAGCCAGTGATAGTTTTCCATCACTCCTACAGTGAGTTATTAATTCTTCTTCATAAAAAATAAGGTAATTAGTTTTCAGGGCTGTTCTGAAATGCCTTGTTCTGCAAGGTCCTGGCCCAGGCCTGTAGTTAAGAGCAGTGAGAAGAGCTGACAAGCCCTGGGATTCGATGCAGTGGGTGAGATGGCCAGAAGGCCATGCACAGTACAAGGCTCCTCCTCTTTCCTCCACCGGCCCCGTCGCCACCTCTGCTCTTCACATTTTCAGCTACCTCAGGGCCATCTGCTGCTGCCTGGCCACATGCATGGATGGCTCCCAGCCATCTGAGAGGCCCAAGCCACAGAACACTCCGGAGGGTACTTTCTGCAAATAATTAAACCAACCCCTTGGATCAGTGGAGTCCAGCCTTCCAGTTCTGCCAGTCTCAGGCTCCAGCAGAAGCCAAGAACCACGTCAAAGCAATTGAAACCAGAATGAAGGACTTGTTTGCCCAAAGCCAGTGCATCTTGCCATGCAATGAGAGGACTCGTGTCCTTGAGCTTTTGAAAAGACAAAGGGGAAAGACTGATGAAGGCTGCTTTTATTGAGGCCATGAATGTATTGCCCCTGGTTGGGAGCCAGCATGTCTCTCTCTCAGTGGGGTGCAAAGCCCCACTCCCTCACTGCTCAGCTCTCCTTTGCACAGCTCTTGCCTACTATCATCCTTTGAACCTTGAACCCAAGTTATCCTTGTCAGCTATCACAGCCAGGCAGATGGCTGTCTGCTGAGAAAGTCCATGTGGTGCAGGGATGACGTGCAGATTTACTTAAAGACACACACACCTCCCTCTGGGTTTTGCAACAGTGAATGAAACAAACACTTCTTGCTTTGCAAGAGTACAGGGGTAGTGGCTTAGTGCAGGTCTTTACCACCAAAAGGAGCCAGCCCTCTTACATCTCAAGCCCAGAAAAGATGGAGTATTACTCGTGTGCTGTTACCTCTCCCTCTGTGAAAAGTATTACTGCACACATTGCAACCTCTACCGAGTGCTGATAAATGTGAGGCAATAAAGTAAATGAGCTTCCCCCACTGCTGCAGCCATTTCCCATCTGCTCTAAAAGCCACCAAATGCTCAGCGATTTCAGTGGGGCTGAGCCACAGTAAGGGGAGACTCCAGCTCCTTCAGGCTATGTTTAACTAGAGAGTTAAACACGGCCTTTCAAGAGAGTGATGTGTATTACGCTACACATCTATATTGCAGGAAGACAGCTTGAGAGAAGAAAGCAAGGCCATTTATTTGCCTTCACCTAATAACTGTGGTGAATAAGACGTGAACCCCAGCAAGACGTGATACAGCACGGTGAGACGCTTGTGCAGCTGCGGGGTCTGCAGTGGCGGACCCTAGCAAGGGGATGGAGAAGGGGATGCATGCCGGGGTAAGCCTTGCTGGGAGGCTGGAGGTGGGAAGCAGACACTGGCCTGCTCTTTTGCATTGCCACCAGCAGATTTTCTACGGCTCCCATCAAATACCTTTCCTAATCACTACCATATTTTACTAGATGATAAATAATCATAGCATGGTCAGCTTCCTTCCCCAGCTGCATGTGCCTGTAGGCAGCAGGTCTATGGGAATACAAGTGACTGTGGCAAACGCCTTTGGTGCTCCTGAAGGATGCAGTGCAGACACTCTAGTCCTGCAGCTGCTGATATCCTTTCAGGATTGCAGAGGACAAGGATGTTATTTTCCCAGGATTCCTGCTTTTACTTGTGGCATGTTATTCCATAAGATGTCCAGGGAAAAAAAAACAATCCCAGCAAACAAAGTGATCATTGTTGAGATTATGGTGGGTCAGAATTGACTTGAGGGATTTCAGAGCCAGTCTAGCTCTGTATATTTGGAAAAGAAAAAAATAATTAATAGTCTTAGTTAAAATAACATCTTGTCTTCTTAATTGAAATAACATGTCCCTCTGCCCCCATCCTCTGCTTTCACCCCCAAAAATCAACCAAATTTCACACAGGAATCTCAGAAAATCCAGAGATTTTTGCTACTTCAGTGCTAGAGGAGAAACCAAACCACCCCTTCCGTTCATTGCTGCAACGTAAACCAAATGGTGAGATGTGTCCTGGTGTATTTTCTTCACTGCTGTACACTGCGTTATGTTTCAGTCCCTGCCCCAGCGATGCTGCACGGGCCCCTCATCCAGACCCCAGGGCCTGATTCCTGAACCTGGGGCTGCCGCAGTGCCCCCCTCCTCCAGCTGCCCGTCTCCTGTCACCCTAATGCTTAACTGTTAAAAGCCAGAAATGCTGTCCTAGCTGGTTGAGAGAAAAACCCCAGTTTGACTAAACAGAGCTGGTCCTATCCTTGGGCAGCAGCTACAGGGATCGCACCGAGTGCATGCCTGGATGCATGTTTACCATATCAGCAATAAGGCTGCGGATTCCACTCTTCTGCAGTTCCTGAGCCAGAGCCAGAGGTGGTTCTGGGTTCCACACACACCAGTGGCTGTGCTCTGGCCATGTCCTGCCGGGCACGTGGTGTGACGCTCCTCCAGCTGCCTCCTGGCTGGCAGGCGTCCATGCAGAGCAGAGCCGCACCTCCCATGGACTCCGGTTCCTCACATGCTTGAGCTAAGTCATGTTTTACATCTTTGGCACCGCAGGGACGTGTCTGCTGCTCCCCGGACATTTATAAGACAGCCTTATCTTTAATAGCTTGTCTGTGTCTGCTCTGCCAGGCTACTAAAGCGCCTCTCATTGAGTCTAGTCTGAGCACTTTGGCAGGCTTATCTCACCCTGGGAAGAAACACGCTGCTGTGAGGACAAGAACCGCTCAGAGCAATGACTTTGCTTTTGCACTGCACTCTTGTGCTGCTTACACATAGTGGGCATCCTCCGTGTGGACCATTTTCAGCGTATTTTAAAGCCCAGGCCCTGGTTTTCATGAAAGTCTCTTAGCCATCAGTAAAGACATTGCTGGCGATCTGAAATGTTCTGACACACAGCTTCAGACTGCTTGAATGAAGAAGGGTAGCTAAACCGCAACCCTTCAGCTGATGACTGCGTGATTGCTACTGACTGTGCTCTACAGCAGGATGGGTGCACAGCTTCGCGGCTTAAGCATGCATTATACTGCAGGCAGGAGAGCCATTACTGCACCTCCTCCAGCGTGTTGGAAGTGCCTTCAGTTATGCTGTGCAGCACCAGACTTCGTGGAGTCCACTTTGCAGATGTGTACAAGACCCTGGTTGAAATCTACCTCTGAAACATGTTCATCTGAATTCTTCTAAAATAAGATGCTCCAAACTGCTTCATACGGACAAGTAACTACCGACTTCAGGTCATGACCATCCTGGTGTAACAATAATACTTCATCTTCAGAAAAAGATACTGTCTGCACTCTGAAATAACCAGCATGTAAGAATTACTTACAAGGGCACGCAGGAGTGTGGAGACTTGGAGGCAGGCGTTGTAGGTGTCCACGTGCACTTACTGGGCAAGTTGGGAAGGATCCAGGAGCTGTCAGCTTTGTTTTCATGATTTCCCACACAATTGCCATTCATGAGCGGACACAGCTTGGTCAGCTCCTGTGTTGTGGAAATAGAGACCCACCATCACCTGGGAGGACAAGCAGGCAGGAAAAGCAGGCAGGCACCTTGGCAATCATTGTGGAAGGCAAGAAGTGACATTTGGGTGTGAAGGCAGCCTGCATGGGGCGTCGCTACTGGCATTTCAAACACCTGATTCTAACAGTAGAATTGCTCTTTCGGAGTGGTATACTAGGCCATGTACATGGTAAATAATCATCTGGCCACCATCTCCAGTCAGTCTTCCGCTGCTCTAATGTACATGGAAGCATTCCTCCCACTAGAAAATTTAATGCTTTGTAATTAATTATTCTGTCAAGAGCAGCATTTTTCACTCTAACACTGAAAAAACTGCAGGTAAGTCTACCCAGCAATCATTTGAGAATACTTGTGTGGAGGTAGTGAATGGCCTCAGAGCAGCAGAGGACACCCATACTGTGGCATCTTAGTGTGTTAAAAGAGAAAAGAGAGAACTGATAGAAACAAAACACCAGGGAAGGGCAGCAAAGGTGCTCAGGGGTACAGAGCAAGTTCCACAGTAAAACAGCTTAGAGAATGATTCTGGTGGTGAGAGCAGGCTGTAGATCCTGGGGGAATTTTTGGGTGACTGAGAAGCACTTTTTTGGTTCTCAGCATCGAATAATAAGGCAAAAGAAAATTATCAGGAACAACTATAGGAGCAGAGCGGGTAAAACTGGAAAAATAAAAGGATTAAACAAGTTCTAAATGCAGAGGGCTGCCTGCAGAAGGACCAGGTCTGCAGCCACTTGAAGTGGAGTGGGTGTGGGAAAGCCACTCTGGCTACTGCCCTGCAGGAGGGAATTCAGGCCACTGACAGGAGGATGCTGGAGCCAACACATGCAGCTCAGATAGTGGAGGCCAACAGCTCCACGGAGCATCATCTTCACCCCAGGCCATAAAGGCACGGCTCTGCCGCCCCTGGCTACGCGGGCTGCCTGCTGTGCCTGCAGAGCCCAGCTAAGTCACAGCGGCCAGACCAGAAGCCAGCGCGCTGTTGTGGCTGGGTCCTCATGACCTAATTTATCTGTGGCTCCACACGTGAGCCCGAGGGCAGCCTGAATTACCGTTTCTGCCATCCTCCTCCTGCTCGCTTGCCCGTTTCACCCACTTGGCTGGAGCTCCTTGGAAGTGGCACGTCAGGACTACCTGAGGTCAACGTCGTGCTTTCCCGGTGGCTTCCACACTGGCCGGGAGGATGTGGCTGTGGTTTGCTCCTGGGTGTTGGGCTGTCCCTGAAACACAAAGTACACCACACTGGTGTTCGAGCAGCACCATGGCTGTGGTCGGGCTTGTTTCTCAACCGGAAGCCCTAGGGAATCCCTGAGGGTGGACGTCAACAACCTCATGTTGCCGCCTGGCCCCACGACTGCAGCTTGAAGCAGGGCAGCAGGCAGCAGACCCTGGATTGCCTTCACATCAGGCACTGAGCTGCCTTTTCTCCTCCAGACACACCACCCCAGTCTCACAAAGCAGAGAGAGACCACAAAGGTGCAAGGATGCTCATGCCAAAATGGCTTGGGCCCTGCAGCCAACAACAACTCTTCCAGCAAACTTTATCTCCCAGTGCTCTTGCTCCCAGAATCTGCTCCTTCTTGGGAAGATCAAAGGAAAAACAATAAAAATGTTATTCCCTTGCAAGCCAGGATTTGTGCTGGCCTTGAGTGTGCCTCCCCCGGCAAATCCGTGTTTACCTAATGAATTAACTGGGAAGGAGCAAAAGTCATCTGTGGGTAAAGAAAGGATAAGCCGCAGTGTGTCAGAGGCACTTGCACACTTTCACAACTGGGGTCACTGGTTACCAACCAAACTGGAGGCAAGCTGGTTTACAAGTATCTTTCTTTCTCTTGTTTTCTTTTTCCTGGTGATGCCCATCTTGACCATTTCACGGTGGGGCGGGAAGAGAGGAAAGGCAGGGGGCTGACATTATTAGAGCTGCTTTTGTGGGGTTTTTCCCTCTTTGCCAGCATGTTGCTGACATCATCAGCCCAAGGGAGGCTGACATTGTCTGTGGGGCCCCACATAAGCCCCCTTTTCCCTTCAGCCCCAACTATGTGGGCATGCTGCCTGTGCCCCATCTTCCCCAGGGGCTCCCCTGAGGGCTCAGGAGCACACTGAAGCCCTTCACACACCCACCTGAAGACAGCAGCATCCAAGCTCCTACCTTGCTGCCACCCAGAATGCCACAGGCTGCAGCATTGCCCCTGCCTGGAGCATCCATCCTGGCCCACAAGCCAAGAGATGGAGGCAGCATGCCACCATGCCACGCTGAGGTGGCTGGTCCTGGCGGACTGCATGGAAGGAAGAGCATTACCGGCTTTCTGCCTTCTAAAATAACAATTGTATTCTGCTCATTGTGTTCAGTTCCCTTAACATCTGATATTAAAAAAATGGCGAGAATGGGCTTCTCATTTGTTTGCTCACCCAAAGCAGATACAGATGTGCTTTCTTAGATGCCTGGAGAGCAAAGAAACAAGACCTGGCTCTTGTCAACACCTACATTCCTCTCCGCTGGAGGATTTCTCATGTATCTCCTCGAGGGTTGGTCAGTTCCTGGTGTGGTGCTGCAGCACTGCACGGATCTCCTCCTAGTTATGAACCACTTCACAAATCTCTGCATCACTGTGCCCAGGGTCTGGATTTGAATTAAGATGTGTCTGAAACCACTGTGGTTCTGAAGGTAACCTTAGAAATCACCTGAACTCTAGGAACCCCAATACTGTCTGTATGAGATGGCAGATGACCTGGTACAGTACCAACGGGAAGAATCTGACTTTCCCCTATCTTTTGGAGGCCTTGACATGACACCAGTGAGCTGCTCACTTGCTGATGGTCTCAGCAGTCACTTCCATAAACATGCAGGCTGGGTAGCAAATGTGGGCAGAAAGGGGCATGGACAATCTGACTGCAGCCAGGAATGGCTGAAAGGAGCAATATCCAGTGCAAACGTCTCCCCACACTGCCTCCAGTGCAGTTTTAAGTCACTTTATGCCATAAATCAACGATACGTCGTCTCTTGATTACCAAAACTTTCACCTACCATGGGATCATAGAATAGTTAGGGTTGGAAAGGACCTTAAGATCATCTAGTTCCAACCGCCCTGTCCCAGTACTACTCCTAACCCCTGCCTGAAACTTCATCTGATGAAACTGATCATCTGATCAGGCTGTCAAATACATCTGACCTGTGGTAGGTGGCCTTGCTGCTTCTCAGATAGAGAAGCTTGATGTGGCACTGGACAAAGGATAAATGGCAATATCTATTGGAGCTGGGAGGCAAGCCAAGATACCAGGCATGTAACAGTCCTGTAGCTGTTGCTGCTCACTGAAAATATATGACAAAGAGCATAGGCTAATGTTTATAGAGTACTTTGCAGATAGCAGATTGTAATTATTAGGTTATCAGACTGCACTGATAACATCAAAAGGAAGAAAATCAAGGCACTCATTAATTCAAATGCAGGGAAAGTAAGATGAACTCAGCAGGGCACAGAGAGTTACAGGCGAACCTGCGCCGTCCAAAGCGAAATGACATTTTCTTGCTCTGTTTAAAGAAAACCCCAGCACTGCTGTCACTGGGCAAGACAAACGCAACATCAGTTCAACAGAATCATGGAGTGACCCAGGCTGGAAGGGATCTTGTGAGGTGCCAGTCCAGCCTCCTGCTCAGAGTGCTACCTTCAGCCCAGGTTGATCAGGGCTTTTTTCCCTTGAAAACCTCCATGGATGGAGGCTGCACAAGCTCCCCAGACAACCGCCTCCACCACCCGGCTGGCCTTGTAGCACAAAGCCAGAACCTCCCCACATTTCAGCTTCATGCAGACCTCTCTGAAAGCACAGACACTCCCTGGATCAGCGTCAACCTTTGAACAGGCTGAGAAGCGAAGGCTACCAGATTCCTCCTGTTAGCATGCTTTTCCACAGCAAGGTTACCTGGTTAGTAGGCATGGCTCCCATGCACTCTGCCATTGGAAAAGCAGTGTTCTGTAATAGCTAAGCCATACTTACCACCTCCAGTGTATCAGCTGCGTGCCTTCGCTGCACTCCAGTGCTGAGCTTATATGCACCCGGTGGCAGGGGACACCAATGGGCTGCGGTAAGCACCCTGCACAAGGACGCTGATTGGGTCCTGCCCCACGCCTAAGAATACCCAGCACCTGATTGCTCTCCAAGCGTGAATAATAGGGGTATAAAAAAAGATGAGCAATTTATGGTTAGTTTTAATTCACACTTATCTTCAGAAGTGCTGTCAACCCATCTCTCAGTGATCCTGTTGTGGTTTTATACTTTAGTCTCTGATCTGATTCCGTGTCTTGTGCTTAAACCCTGCTCGTCTGTGTCAGCATGTGCCTTGCTGAATCAGGTATAAGCAATGACAGCTATGGCATATTACATTAGACACTGTCTGATACAGATTGTCTGTGTCCTCTGGAAACCTGTGGTTAGTCTCCACACCAACTCCAGCTCTAAAAACCTCTTTGTCTTACTAGCTCCAGCTCCTCATGCAGCTGCTTTACCATTAAAAGAGCCAAGAGCAGTGAACAGCTTCTGCTCCATGGTGATTCCTGAATGCTGGCTGGGTGTTTAGGACACTGTGTGAGTGCAGATTTACTGAAAGAGGAAAAGCCCATAGGAATTTCAATCCCTCCTTTACCTGCTCCTTCCCAAAGCCAGGGCAGTGCACAGAGCCACATGGCCCAGGCTGGGGCTGTGCAGCCCCAGAACACAGTCATGAAGGAAACTTCACATCTATTCAGACATTCAGGCGAGAATAAGGCTTTTTGGAATGCTTATTTTGGAACTAAACCTTTCAAAGACACAACTGGTGTCGGTATTAGCACAGGAATGACATTACCTTTGGTCTTTTTGCAATACATGAACTCTCTGGAAAACATTGCCAGAGGTAATCCATTGCAGAAGACTCTTGCGGGCTATCTGATGTGACGCAGAGCATGGAGGTCTCTTGTAAAGAGGCTGCAAATAACCCTAACCCCTGCAAGAATTGTGTTTTCTGGACACTGCAGTTACAGAATAACCCAGACACCCTTCCTGGCTACCTCCTGAAGCAGCGTGTGCTCCAAGTGAGGCCCCGTTGAAAACTAAGGTTCTTCCCTTCAGTGACCAAACAGCAAGAAATGGTGATCTTTTCAACCTAAAATTAAACCCAGATTTAGATGGGTATTGGAGGGACAGAAGATCTTTTTTAGATAAAATACTTTGTTTAGAGAAGTAGTTTTTTTAAATGAAAGTTCTTTCAGAAAAGGTGTAAATAGCAAGTTTGGAGACTGGGGCAAATAGAAAATCCCCCCACTTCCCCTTATCTGGGGCAAGGTAAAAGCTGTAGCTACATCCAATGAGGATGCTCAAGTCATTTGCCACCTGCTGCTGTTGGAGCTGCTATTTGGTCTGTGTTCAGCATCATCAGCTGCTCTGGCACAAGTGACTGGTTTTTGCCCCGGGCAGGTGAGGACAGCGGGCATTTTGACATGGGTTCTCCTGCTTTGCCTGTGCCTGGGTTGAGCGCAGAGGAGGAGCTGGCCCATGGGGGACTGGCTGGTCTGCACTGGCATCCATGGTCATGCCTCCACTCCACACAGGCACACCAGGGGCATCACAGCCTGTGCACATAGTAAAAACATGTCCTGTGGGTACTTAAACCTACCTTGCCATCCTGTGGTGCTTGTGTAAGCGCTACGAATGAAAAAGCACACAAGAGCACATCACACAGCCTTCCATTCCAGCTTGCACCATACTGCCCTTTATCTGAACAGTTACCTTGCGGCTTTTTCCCTGCGGGATCCCGCTGACTAAACAGCAGCATCCTCAGGTTGGGAAGCAGCAACCAGAGAGAACTGGCCAGGGCCATAAAAAGAGAGGGAGGGAGGCATAGGGAGTGACAGGGGTGGCGGGGAACACTGGGATGGCCCCTTGCTCTCCCAGGAAGGTGTGGCAGAGAGTTCGTGCCCGTGCGCTGGGAGAGAACCTCTGCTTTTAAAGTGTCATCAAAAAGACTCTGCAGAGGTGGTTTCATGGAACTCACCTTGGCAGGGTCAGGAAGGGACACAGCACTCAGGTTTTACTTCTGGGTGCTTGGGACATCTTTTGTGACCACAGAGGCACCCCTTCGGTGAATTTTTATCTGGGGACACTCAGGTTTTAAATCACGTTCCTGGATCTGATGTACCTACCAAGTGGGAAGAAATCCGTGTTTTCCCCTTCCATGTAATTTGAAAATCAAAATGGCTTTGCACAGTCCAAGACTGAAATGGGTTAAAAAAGTTACATTTTCGTTACTGCGCTGAGGAAGCCATTCAGGCCCTCTTGCTTTGCAAGAGGTCAGCATTTGCTTGTGCAACCCACAAACACTTTGAGTACATCTGCTGCTGGTGGCTGTAAGAGAGCTATCAGAGACAGACATGCTTTTCTTCAGGGGGAGAGCAGGCATGCTTAGGAGGACAGTAGAAGGAGCCCAAGGCACAAGCAGCTCCAAACTCACCAGATTTCACACCTTTCACAGGTCAGACCTATTCTGCTTGCCCTGGTCAGCACATTCCTGTATCCTGATGAGTCCAAAAAGCAGAGTGGTGTGACTGTGAATCAGCACGTGGCCTTCACTCCCCTTTTCCCATGGATATGAAGTGTCTGTTACAAACCACATAATGCAGGGAATATAAGGGTGGTTGGTGCATGCAGGCCACTTGCTTGTTTGTCTGGCCATACAAATCCAGCTGGTTACCACTGGAAGAGGCAGCATTTTTCCGAAGCCTGAGAGTTGGCAGGTGTGAAAGAAGATGTATTTGTCTGAAGCAGCTACGGTGTCTTTTTAGCTGGGGAAAGAGTAGTGTAACCTGTAGTGCAAACAGCACTTGGCTTTTCCCCTGAATAGGGGTAGGTTTTTTCCTATGACTATGGCAGGGGAGCACAAGTGATGGCAGGGGAGTTGGCTGTGCTTTACTGCCACATCATGGGTCAGGTCCTGCAGGCTCTCCCCTCACTCACCTTCCTCTAGCACTACATCCACCAGGTGACTCAGAGTTTGGCACCAACCAAAGCAGTGGTTGGACACAGCCATGACACGTGGGTCTCCCTCATCATTCCCCCCAACCTTGAGGAAGGCACAGGGATGGCCCAGATTTGCAGGAGCTGCTGCTTGATGTAGTGGCTATACCCAGCTGAGCAGGAAGCTGCAGTCCTCCCTCCTATCCCCCTTCCAGCCACCCCTGTCATACATTGCTTCCTCCATAACAAATGCCTAGAAAAACAAACCACAAACCTGACTTCACTGATGAAGCGGTGTGTGGGGAAAACCGTGTTTCAGCTGGGTGTAGTCTGCAGTGCAGCTCACTGTGCGGAGTCAGGGCAGCTTTGAGGCCAAGCTGGGGCCCCAGCAGGCAAGACGGGGTGACTGCGTTCCCAGCTGGGCATGGGCATGGCTATAGCACAGCTTTGGCAGCAACTGAGGGGGAGGGCCTGGGCTCTGTGGGACCCCCACACAAACAGAACATCCCCAGTGTATGTATTTAACCCCACAGCAAGCAGGACAAGCGCCCTGGTGCAGGCTGGGCTCCTTGAGCCATGGCACACAGCCACTTTCCCTACAAAGCTCCATTTCCAATAAGCCCATATAGATAAAGAATGCCTTCAGGCACATTTAATGAGCAAAGCTCAGACAGATCTACCTTTACTTTGCAGTGGCAAAAGCTAGTGCATTTCCATCAGCAATACAAGTGTGGTTGTTGTTTGTTTTTTAGTTCCCAATGAGAATTTATTGCTTCTGTAAGGTACCTTTCTGGACTGAAGTCCTCCGTTTATCTCCCGAGCCAGAACAGCAGATTGTACCCAGTAATTTTCCTGTGCTGGTGACCCACAAGGAGGGGCAGCTCCACAGCTGGGGCCAGTTCAGTCTCCCAGAGGTGCCATTAGCTGCCAGGCACTGCCTCAGCTCCCAGGCAAAGCCAAGCCTCCTCCTGCAAAAATGGGGTGTCCCCAAAAATGATGACTCCCTGCAGGCAATGCTCAAACCCTGGGGCTGCTGCTAAGTGGATGACACCGAGGAGCCCTGGATGTCTCTCTCAGTAGCTGCACTGGCTAAAACCTCTCCTGATCTGCCTCGCTAGGGTAGGTTTTAACCAGTGCATGTCCCTGTTCGGGATGGCAGCCCGCAGCACAGAGCAGGGTTCGTGGCTGGGGCAGGCATGTGCCTTTAGCCTGTTGGTAGGTGGAACTTGATCCCCTGTGCTGCCTGCTGCTCTCTGTGCTTGGTTGGTTAGCCTTTGGCCTTTCTGCTAGAATGCTCTTTCCTTGCACGGGTGAGCCAGGGAGCGACATCAGCCTTCTACATATCAGACTGCAATATCAGGATCCTTTCTGCCAAAAGGTGAAGATAAAGTGATGATCTGCAGTTCCTGCTGGCAACAACAGCATTTCAACTGTCACATAGAAAGGATGTGCAAGGCAAAAAAAGTTTAGTGTACCATTTGCCTGCTGTGTCAGTCACCCCTTCCTGCTGAAGAGTGAACTGGATCAGGAGCAAGAAGATAAAGCTGAGAACAGAACGCTGTCTGAGGAGGTAGATGAACGCTTGGCATGCAGGCGAGTGAGCCAGCAAGGAGTTCATGCCACGCACATGCGGGGCTGGCCTGGCACCCGAGGCTGGCAGAGGAAGCCCCCCTGCACCTCTCTGCCCACTGGCCTATCACTGCGTCTCGGAGATGGAACAACACCCTGGTCAACATGGTCCTCTGCTGTGTGGATGAGGCTGACCACATGAAGAAAACCAAGGGATAAGGTGTTTATTCACTCGCCTAGCAGACATGAACAGCCTTCACTGCAGTCTGACTTAAGCAATTGACCAAGAAGCTAAGTGACAGCACAAATACATTGCTCTGAAATAACACAGCCAGCCCATATGGTTTCTCCCAGCTGTTCCTTATCCACAGAACAACACCCATACACCTCACTTGAATTTGTACACCTTTTAACATTACAGCTTCACCATTTATCTCAAAAGACATTGCCTTAACCCAGGCTGGCCTGTAGCCCTTGCATTTATTCAGAAACATTATCCAATTGACCCCATGGACACCTGGTGCTTATAGGAACTTCAGCAGTGGCATCTGAGCCTTAGCTCTACATCCTTCCTTTCCTGCCCTATACAGATGCCAGCCATGGGAAGCAAATGCTGGGCCAGCCCCCCATCAGTCCTGCCATACTGGCAGCTCTCTGAAGACAGAAGAAGTGCAGTCTTGCAGTCAACACATTGAACGTGAGAGGTCTTCTGCATCCAACAAATATTTTTCACAGCCTGTGGACTAACACTGTCAAATTGAACTGGCATTAAAAAGCCAGAGTCCCTGTGCGATCAAACATCTTTTACTGAACTCTTCGCATTGCACTTTTGTGAATATCTATGCAATAACAGCACATAGTACTGATTTTTCCCAGCTTCTTAACACATAAGTCTTACCTTTGTCATGGTCATGCGTTGACACCACAAAGAAAGCCTTTGGGATGGCAGTGGCCATGCTGGGCAACTCCTGACAGCGAGCAGCTTGCGTGAAATCCATAACGACAGGCCACGTTTTCACAAACCATTCAGTGACGATCTCGGAGGGCAGTAGATGGAACTGGTCTGGCTGCTTAGAGGAACCTCAGGTGGACAGAGCTCTAGAGTCAGCCACAGCTTGTGCAAGAAGTGGGAAGTAACATTGGGTGCAACAGCTTCAAAATGATACCGAAGTCATTGCCTGATAACTGCTTGCAAAATATTATACAGAATTTACTGGATAATTGCCTCCAGGTGAGAAAATAAAAGTATTTTTGCAGAGCCAACATTAGACCAAAAGTACTGATATTGTCTTCCAGTGACAAACAAATACAGCAAAACTGTTGATATGAATATCCATGTGCAAAATAGTTTTCAGGCTTAGTCAGCACTTCCGTAATCAGCTGTGCTGATTTTGGCTGCGATAGAGTTAATTTTCTCCAAAGCAGCTGGTACAGGCTATGTTTCAGATTTGTGCTGGAAACGGTGTTGATAACACTGGGATGTTTTAGTTGCTGCAGAGCAGTTGCTTACACAGAGCCAAGGCCTTTTCTGCTCCTCACACCACCCCACCAGCAAGGGCTGGGGGTGCACAAGGAGCTGGGAGGGGACACAGCCAGTACAGCTCACCCCAACTGACCCAAGGGATATCCCAGACCATATGGGGTCATGCTCAGCATGTAAAGCTGGGGGAAGAAGAAGGAAGGGGAGGAATGTCCAGAGTGATGTGTTCGTCTTTCCAAGTACCTGTCACACGTGATGGAGCCCTACTCTCTTGGAGATGGCTGAACACCTGTCTGACAATGGGACGTGTGAATGAATTCCTTGTTTTGCTTTGCCTGCATGCACAGCTTTTGCTTTACCTATTAAAAACTGTCTTTATCTCAACCCAAGAGTGTCCCCCCTTTTACCCTTCAGATTCTCTCCCCCATCTTAACAGGTGGGAGGTGAGCAACTGGGTGAGACTTAGTTGCCATTCGGGGTTGAACCATGGCAGTCCTTTTTGGTGCCCAACATGACTGGAATATGCTAAATCAAATTTGTAGGCGTTATTGCAGTTTAGCCATTAATCGGCAGGTTTCTGTGCTTGCCACAGGGCTTGCTTGGCTTACTGTAAAGGAGTCCCATGCTTGTTAGTGGCTGCTTTTTTGCTTTTGCTGCTCTTCTTATCTTCCTCTGCTGTGCCTGGGAACATTCTGATAACAGCCGTGGCGATGCACCTGGGCTGGCAGATGGCCAGGGCATCACTACTGTTTCTGTGCTGCTGTACTCAACAGGTTAGAGCCCAAGTTGAAGGGACTGTGACCTGTGGATGAGTCCACACTCTCGCTCTTCTGATTCTCTCTCTCATCCTGGCAGAGGGGAGTGAGCGAGAAGCTGTGTGGTGCTTAGTTGCTGGCTGTGGTTAAACCATACCACCAGCACAGGTAAATAGAAGATACAGGCACCTAATTCAGAAAAAAAGTACAGTTCTACTCAAGCTCTAGGCTTGAACTTCAGGTCAAAGACCAACCACCCACCCTGCAATGTCTTTCTTAGTCCTCAAAGTGTTTCAAACAAGGAGAGGAGTCCAGCGTTAATAAAACACTACTACTACTAGCCAAGACTAGGCTAGTAACAACATTCTCACACATGCAGAAAAATCATCACTCTCATAAGCTTTTGTATGAGAAGAAATTCAACCCTGCATAATTCTTGTCCCCTTCTCTTTGCTGCCTTCTTCTCAACTATGGGAAAGATCTCTGGAAAGATTTTCAGCCATTCAGCAACTGCATTTATTTACCCAGTTTCTCTGGTCAAACAGGGCTGCTGCTGTGAACAAGTGTGGCTGGTGGCCATTGTTACCTCTCTGTGCCAGAGCAGAACAGGAGACAGCTCCTGCTCTTGACAAACCACACAGGCAGAGCAGTGCAAGTACATTTCTTTTGACAGTGTGGTAATCAAAGGATGCAGCGAAAATAGAAGTAATCATAGAAATAACTCTCTCCTGGCCTTCCCTGTAGATTAAAAATAGATATGAAAATATATTTGTCTACAGTATTTGAAATGATTGGGAAAGTGATTTAGGAACTTGTCTGAAATACTGATGTCTCAAGGAAGACCATTCACTGACTCCTTCTGCACTAAGAAACATCACGGATGTTAAAAGTGCTAAGATCAAAGACCATGCCCTTAACTCTGCTAAATTATTTATGACCTCTTGGGAAGCAGCTCGGAAGTACAGTTTGAAAGATGAGTTATTAGGCTCTGCCAAGCAGCAACAGAGGTAAGACAAAGCTGTTCAGCCTAGAAAAGCCAAACCAGATTTGAAAACAGCCTCTTTAATACACAGGTACACACATCTGATTCTCCCACTAGTTCAGCCTTCCACAAGTTACGGCACTCAAGCTGGGGCTGCTACTACAGTGAGGGGGAGCAGTGAGGAAGAAATCACTACACAGCATAAGGGTAAGCGAACAAGAAACCAACCGAACAAAAAAAATCATCCGTCCTTTAGAAACATTATTAAAGTCACACATTTTAGACTTAGTGATTTATTCCAGAGCCTTGGGAAAAGTTGTCTTAAATCTTAAGGAAGTATACGAATTTAATGCTTAAACCACAGATTAAGGTAAGTATGAGTCACATTACTTCACTAATAGCCCTAATCTGAAGGGACAGTCAATGCCAAAGGAAATAAACTGAACAAGAGCAGAATAAACTTTGCATTCAGCAGCATGGCATTAAAGAGTTAGCAGAAATCAGTCTGAGGCTTTTTATTATTACAACAAAGTTCTTAACTTTCACAAATTTAAGGTGAGATAGAAACAGCTAGAAAACAAACAAGGCTGTCACACTGCTGGCAGGCAGGCACTGTCACTGGTGTTGCTTCTTTGGCTTTGAGCTCTTGCCTCCCTCCTCCAGGCCAGCAAAACTGCAAAGGCTCTGCTTGATGCTCTTTGCTCTGCACCGACATGGGACAGGATGGCTTCCGCCACCTCTCTCCTCTGAGCACACACTTCCAAAATGTACAGCAAATTTCACTGCCACAGGGAGGCCAGCAAGGTAGAAAGAAATCTATATATAAATGAGGTAGTAACTGTGATTTTTAAATAACCATTTTGTTTTCTCTTAGCTGACTTACAACTGCCTTTAGCTTTAACAAAACCAAAAAACCACAAGAATACCCAACACACACAGAAAGAACCCAAACCCAACAACTTTGATATCCTAACAGCAACAACCCCAGACTAAATAGTATTTTTTTGTTACTTCAGTGAAGGGACAAGCTGAAAAAAATGTCACCCTTGCTGGTTAAAACATTCATACTTGGCAAGAGGCCAGTCAGAAAATGACCAGAGTAGTCTTTAATGAAGATGAGGAACCACTACTTTTCTCCTGTAACCATGGAGTGATTCCATTCATCAGCAGTAAGTAGCCTGAGCACAGCAGTGCAGGGATGTGGCTGCTAGTGCCAAACTGTGCCAAGGCTATGCATGTCAAACATTACTGAAGGATCCAGAGTTACAGAAGTTGGCCAAAAATTGTAGCTGCACACACCTACTGTGCATTACTCTTGTGTACTTCTGACACTATCAGTTCAAAGGATGTTTTCCAGTTTTTGCCAAGCTTGCCTCCAGTGAATCCAAATACTAACAGGGTTTTGTCCTGGAATAAGGCACTACAGCATAGGAGCACTTGAACAAGACTTGAAAGATTTTACAGCTCTTGACAGGTTACCTTTGGCTCTTCTAATGCAGGCATAAAAAGAAGCACTTTAAGATAAATAAGAAGGTGGGGAGCTAGGGGGAGGGTACTAGATGAAACAGTGTGATTTTCAAAAACCTTCAGGCAAGAAGGTTGATCTTACCTTTTAATCTTTTCACTTGTGCTTACTAGTCAGGATACAGTTGGAAAAAAAGAAAGGTCTGTTTTTGCAGTGAAAGCTGGTGCACCGTGTAAAACAAAGTCACTAGTTTGTGTTTGTCACTTCAGCGCCAGGCTTCCACTCAGGTCAGTTTTACCCCAGAGCAGCTGGTTGAAACAACCCTCAGCCCCAGCCCTCAAGATTTCCTCTTTACTCTGCTGTCACCACCAAAGGGGAAACCCCTCTTTCTTCTCAGCACACCCCAGGCCCATTTTTGTCTCCATACAGCTATTATCTAACTTAAGACCCTTGCACCAAAAAAAAAAAAGAACAAAAGAAAAGTTTAGCTTTCTTGGGCCTTTGCTTCTTTGCTTCTGTAACTCTTTATTTGAACACATTTTGAGAATCTGAAACAAGTATTGAAAAACCAGACTTCAGACGTAGCAAGTAAGGAACATACCAGTTAATTTAGGTGTTATTTTTACATATATATATATAAGTAAAAAAAATAAATTGTCTTGGTGAGAAATATTGTGTAACCTACCTAAGAAACAAGCCTCCAGAAGCTGTGTAATACAGCAAAATGCACTGGCTGTGTAGCTGACACCAGAACAGCTGACTGCTTATTTTCAGAATTTAAGAAAAAATAAACACCATAAGGACAGACGATTCTACCTCGGAAATAAACCTGATTCTTTGCTGGAGATTGCAAAATGTTCTTGAAGAGGCTCCATGTTGCTGCTTGTCTTTAGGTGGACTTTCTTTCCCGTTCTCGTGCAGTCACAAAGTTAAGCAGGTCGATGGCTGTAACGATGCCAAACACCATTTGCCGCTTGCTAGAGGAACCGTCAGTGTGATCTACACAGAAACAAAGAGGGGATTCTGGCTTTAGGAGCCACAAAACCACAAACATCCCGCTTGACTTTAATGGCACTGTTTGTAAAGGCACGTGCCAAGCCATCCCAGCTCCACGTGTCAGGGCTTGTTGGTCGCGATTGTCATCACTGATGACCCTTGTACATCGAGGGGGAATGGGCACCTTGACCAACAGTCACAGAGAAGTGGCAAGGATTTTCATTTCAGAAAGGCTCCTCAGCAAAAAAGCTACAGAAACTGAAACTGGTGATGGGAGGAAGGATAAGGGTTAATCAGATTTATTTTTCTTGACATGAAAATTCAAACCAAATCCTCTGTTATTAAAGATATTTTCCTCATCCATTAGTTTCTGTGGCTCTACTCGAAACAGCTGCAAACTGATATTATCCTATTAGAACCACAGGCCACTAGCTGAGGACATGTAACATTACCATCTATCTTCCTACACTACTACCAAGTACAGAATTAGTGTAAAAATCACAATATAACATTTTTCCATTTATATCCAAATGACTTATTAACCATCTAATCATTGCTGCATTGAGAGTGCAGGTTCAAGTGATATTTCATTGTGAGCATAAGCCTTTGACCTGGGAGCCAGGTGGCCAAGTGACCTTTATCTGTGGTTTAAGTTGCCGGTTCCTAAAGTCTAGCTGTCTTGAGATGTTTAGCCTACTTGCATCCTCCGTTGTTCAGCCAGCTGGATTGTCCTGAACTTTTCAGTTATTCAATCTTTGTTCCATAGCAAGCTTCCAGGGAGATTCTAGGTTTATGAATAGTTAGCACAGAGTCAAGAGCACATCTTTATGGAGATTATCAGGAACAAGCCCAGATTTGATGTCTGTTCTTCATTCACAGTTATAACTGAGACAGGTGTCAGATAAATTTATCTGGTGAGTCTTAATACTGTTTTTAGTCTAGTTTCTCAGTGCTTGCTAATTTGCAAGTTGCCCACTATAAAGATAAACCAGGAAAAAATATTGTTCACATATACTCTAGCTTTGAATATTTATTTAGTCATCAAGAAGGCAGTGTAAAGAGTTTCGAGAAGGCTGACGAAAAGTAGAGTTTGGAGGAAAAACATAAAGTAAAGGGGAACAAGTTAGTTTAAACAAAATAAGCAGGAATAAGAAATACCAAGCTGTCTTGTAATGGTGATGTCAGTGTTGACATCCAGATCTTACCAAACTTCATGAAGTTGTAATAAAGGTTTTGCTTTAGAAAGGCAAAACAAATGTAGTTAACCTGGGGCACTCAGTGTGGTGGAACTGCTGGAAGTTGTATGACAGGAGTAGGAAGAAGCACAGCTCAATTGTACTGCAGGAGCTCCTTCACTGGCTTACTGCTACTAACAAACCTGTGGTACAACAGACTAGACTCAGGCATTCAGTTTTGAGCAGTAACTTGCTCCAAAAGCAATTACAGGATGTGAGGTTACTCATGGATTTAACATTTACTCTGCAAGAACTAAAGTGCTACTGTCGTACTAAGTGTTTGTAGCACATAGCTCCATACACGGAAAGAGAATTTGGCTTCTTCAGAACCTGTTTACACCTTCACAGTTGTACTTGCTTTTTGTTACTACTCAAAGATTATCTCTTACAAGCCGCAGAACATCATACTCACATTGAATTTGTTCATGAACCACTAGAGCAAAGTGGTCAATTTCCAGGATATGAGAGAGTTTCCCCAAGCTGTCTTTCAGGTTAATCTGAGGAGAGAGTTACAAAACTTAAAACAGTCCTTTATACATAAAGTATACCCCCATATACTTTATGTAGTATTAAAACAATACATCAGCATTATATACTGCTCCCATCTCGAGTATTGCAAAGCAATTGCAAAATAACAAATCAAGGCCAACTTACAAGATCAGTTTTCTTTGGTTTTGATTTCAAGAATATAGAACAAAAACTGAAGCACTACATGAAGTTTTTCATTCTGGTTCTGTAAACATAATGAATATGCCGAACACCCTGAACATCTGAGAAATGTTAATGATGGAAGAAGGCCAAGTGTTCCACGTGTCTCACAAAAGAAGTTACCCTAAAACTCATTATACTTGGTGATTCTACTCTAGCAAGACTGGGAAAAAGTGAATGAATCTGTCAGTCAATCATTGTGGAAGCGAATACAATCTACAAAGGAGGCAGGGGAAGAGAAAAGCGCAAACGAGCTGAAACCAAGAGTAAAGATTGCTCAGCTAACACTGTATTCAGGTGCAAAGCAAGGAACTGGGAATTAAAAATTCATTTTTAGTGAGGTCCGACATTGCTAAGGCTAGACAAGAAAGCACCTGTGTTGACTCTACAGAAAGAATACAGATCCTTCTAAAATACTTAGCTAATCCCCTGCTGGAATCATTTGGAAGAATGTACAAAACTCTTCTTCCTACATTCTTTAATGTATGAAGCAGCAGTAACAGGTTCATTATCCAGGTGACTCTCCCAGGTAACAGCAGCACCCACCATCTGACATACTTTCATTAAAGGGGATTAAAAGAATTTACAGCAAAGTATTGCACCACAGATTAAAATGCCTTTATCCTGCCATGAGCTCAGCTTGTAACTGAGGAATAAGTGCCGCAGCATAAACAGTTGGGCTGCACTGGAACACAGAGCTCTCATTAACATACTGTAAGAGATGTTGAAGAGATCAAAAGGACCCCCAGTAGCCTGTTTAAGGGACGAGCAGGCTACAGTGCATGCCGAAACACCAGTCCTTAAAGCTGTGGACCAGGTGAGGGTGGAGGGAAATCTGGACCTACTGCCACATCAAGTCAACTGTCAGTCACCACCACTGACAGACAAGCAGTTTTGTGTGCAATCATGCATGCAAAGCCTAGCTTTTGAACTCAAGTTCAAAGGTCACTGAAGGGGTAGAGCCCCTTGCCATCTGATTGTGTATAATCAATAAACCTGTCTTCAGGGACAGGGTAGGCTAAAGATAACCAAGACAAGGAGCCCACAGGCAGCACTGGGACAACTACGAAGACATAAACTGGAACTAACACCTGACAACACAAGAACAGCCCTCCTCTCCTTTAACATACAGCACTTGTTTGGATTGGCAAATTATCCTGTGGCTAATGTTTCAAAGCCCTAGTGTTCTATTCTACTGGAGACTTTAAAAAAAAGTTATAACCATTACTCTTCCATTCTAAAAGACCTCCACAAAATAATTGTGGTGGTCACATCAAAGAATAGCTTTGCCTTGGTAGTCACAGGTTAAGCCAGCCTCTTACTGGTGCAGGCTGTGGTACAGATCCTAACTGTAGCACATCAAAAGTCATTTCATGACATGATCTGTTTTCCCAATTTCACCAATAAACAAGTCAAATAAGCCTGACTGCAGTGGTAAGAAAAGCAAAATCCACAATACTTCTGATGTTATGCGCATTTAACTGTGTTGCTTCATTATATCATCAGTTCAAATGGAAAATAAGCACAGAATGACACTTCTAGTTAGCATGTTAGCAATAACACCACTTTTGTGTCACTCCCCTTGCATCCTCCACCAAGGAAAAGTCAAAACTAAAGGCAAATGAAAAGGTTAAGCTGTTCTTTACAGAAGAAGCATAAGAAACTTCAAGCTGCCCATGGAAAAAAGCCACAACCTCAGAAGTGCAGAGAATTGGCTACTGCAGCTAACACCAGTGTAGCTACAAAACTGCACACCACCAGCCCCAGAAACCCTTAAGGTGTCCAGGTTGAGGGAGAATATGAACTAAGCAGTTTTGTTACGCACCACATTTCCACCTGATGCTTGATTATCTGTCTGGGAAGGAAAAAAATATATTTACATTTGTCCATAAAGAACTAGCATCCTTTCTCAACCTCAGGGACTTGGTAGTTTGTGGACTGAATGGAAACATTACATATACTTCTGGAATACAGCACCTCATCTAGTGTGGGACAGTGTTGAAACTAAAGCCTGGTGAAAACTAGGTCAAGCATTCTGTGTTAAAAACAAAATCCTTTCCCTGCAAGAGAAGCAAAGCAACAGTAACAACAAATGTATTTTAGAAGAGCACCCATAGAGCTGGGAAGTTGTGGTATCTTGGCATACCACATTGGATGAACAGGTGAAAGTGACTAACATCAAAATTCACATAGCTTGACATTAGGTCTCAGCAGCCACCTTGTGTTTCAGGAAGGCATCTGATGCAAAAGGCAAACAGTTGTTTGTTTTCTGGCCGATACAGAAATTATTTAGAAGAGTTGTTTCAACAACTCCCTCTCACTTCTCCTGGTTACATTGCCAGATCTGTGCCAGGGTTTTGGGGTGTCCTGGGTTGAGCAGCAGCAGTCATTTTTCTCCTTCTTAGGAGCTAGTGCAGTGCTGTGTTTTGATCTTTTGGCCTGGGAACAGTGGTGATAACGCCGATGTTTTCAGTTGCTGCTCAAATGTTTGGTCTGGCCAAGGACTTTCTGAGCCTCCTGCTCTGCCAGGGAGGAGGGGAGGCCGGGAGGAAGCAGAGACAGGACACCTGACCCAAACTAGCCAAAGAGGTGTTCCATACCACAGCACGTCATGCCCAGGATGTAACGGGGAGTTACCCGGGAAGGGAAGGGACTGCAGGGTTGGAGGAGGTATCGGTCGGTGCTCGGCTGGGGGGAGTGGGGCAAGTTATCAGTTAGCTGGTGCTGAGGTGTTGTATTCTTTCCTCTTGTTATTTCCTTTAGCATTATTATTATTGGTGGTAGCAGTAGTGATCTGTGTTATACCTTAGTTACTAAACTGTTCTTATCTCAACCCGTGGGAGTTGCATTCTTTTCGATTCTCCCCTCTGTCCCTCCAGGAGCAGGGGGAGGGCAAGAAGGGGGGGGAGTGAGTGAACGAGGTTTGTGGTTGGGTTTAAATCACGACATGGGGGAAAGAGGAAAGGACAAGCATGCTAGAAGAAGCCCTGTTGAAGTAATGGAATAGAATTATGTAGAGACACAACACAAACCTGGGAGCTATTAAGTAACCTAGTACATCTGTGCTCAGTAACCTTACCCAACCCGATGCCACTGTAGTGTTAGGACATGTACAATAGTAGTACTTTGAACCATAGAACCAGGAGTTGTAGAATATACCTGCTTACCTGTTTAAATTGGTTGTAGATTACTTTGCTGACTTCATCAGAAGGCTGAACTTTTCCAGCAAGCAGTGAAGAAAGCATGTTACCCAGGGTAACCATGCCCAAAATCACCCTGGGGAAAGAGAGAGAGAAGATAAGGATAATCAACATTATAAGGATAATCAACATAAAAGCCTCAGGTATTCCTGTAGATAAAAGCATCAGCTCGCAGCCAGCCTGGAGAAGTCAGTTCAACTGCTTCATGATATAAAGCAACATTAGTGATGGTATACTTGGATTCTTTGCCTCTGCAGGAGGCAAAGTCCAGTTCTCAGAAGCTCTGAAGTGTCACATAGAAGTCAGCAGGGTGCCTGGCCCTTCTGAACATCAGGCCCTTTGTATCTCTAGTCCTTGCGATTGGAGTTTCTTGCAATCCAAGACAGCTTTTGAAAAGCACAACTTCACTCTTTTAACCCCTCATCTCTTTATAGGGGTCACTACAACATTGTACTGAGACAAGGGGGGCACAAAATCACAAAATGGAATATATAAACCTTTAGAATCAGTTTTAAGTAATGTTAAGTTTGATGGCTTTGTAACAGTAGCAATGGAAAATTACTGAGGTGCATGATACACAGAAAAAAAATAGAGTACAGCTAGAGAACATACCGAGAATTCTTGTGCAAGATAAACCATTGTAGTTGACATAGTTTTAAGAAAAACAGTCTAGAAGAATAGGACACAGTGATATGGAGTATCTGGGAACGGCAGGTGTCCAGGATGGGCTACAGTTTAACTGATAAGTAGGAGGATAGGAGGATTATTACGTCTCTGGTGCTAACGAACCAATTAAGGTGGTACGAGCATCTACTGCGCATGCTTCGAAGGCTGCCAGAAGTGATGCAGATTGCTGTAAGAAGTAAACGACCCTCAGAGACCACCACCACAATTCTGTACGCATGCGGGGAACTTCCTGGAAAATGATGTAATCCATACATAGCCTCATGAATATGTATGTGTGCCCAGTGGCTATAGAAGGACGGCTTGTGTAGCAATACGGGGACACACGTTAGGAGGAGCTATCCCCCGTGTCTCCTGGCGCTGCAATAAAGAATACTTGTTTGTCAGCTTGAAAACTTTGTTGGCAAGTTTGTTCCTGGAGTTTTCTCTGAATCAGCACTATAATGCAGTTCTGAAGAAACTAGTTGAAAGCTGTTGTGGAGATGGGTAGGTTTGGGGTTGTTTGTTTTAAATATGGAGTTTTGCTTTGTTAAGTTAAACAGCTGTTATAAGAAACAATGAAAATATCCTGCAGAAACGCAGTCAGTAAGTATATCATAATAATCATTAGAAGCTTATTACGTGAAGGGGAGGACAGTCCAGGCATGGCAACATATTAAGTCCAGCTTTGGTGTGTTTAAGGTAGCATTTCTGAACTGTGTTACTGTAACTGAAGAAAGATGAGTGACAGGATATTATACTTCTTGTAACCACTTAAAAGGCATCCCTTGGGACCTGGTGAGGGAAGTGATACATATAGATGAATAATGATATATGTGGACATACCCAGATTCATCAACAACTGGTACCTGGTCGAATCCCTTCTCCCGCAGAATTTCGATAGTCTTTGCACAGGTAACAGTTGGAAGCACAGTAAGGGGAGCAGAGAGGCTTAGTTCCTGAACACTGATGTTCCACCACCTGGGGATGAAATAAAAACCAAACCCACACAAATCTTACAGAGAGAACAAAACCAGTTATCCACGTACAGTGGCCTTCAACACTACAGAGATGACAAGAGGCTGCAGGGAAGAGTCAGGATTCAAGCTTCAAGGCTCTCAAGTTTGCTCCCCAGTATCAGAAAGTCACTGCAGTGTGAGAAGGCTGTAAGACCAAAAGTCTTTTCCTCATTTCATCTACTTCCTAAGATTACAGATAGTTGGTGGAGAGTACTGATCTCTCTTGTTTCATTATTTATACCTTAAACAGAAAATTTTGTGCTCCTACTCCAAGAGCCAGCCATATTTACAGTCATTATAGGTACCAATTTAGGTCAGATCCTCTTCCACTTACGTAGACTCACAGTGCTTTGCACTCAAGAATGCTGATCTCAGAAGGGCTCTCTGTGAACTACTTTTTCATTTCAGATACAACCCTTTCCGTGGAAAAAAAATCATCAAGTACCAAGTTTTCCTTTGCTGCCATGCAACTCAAGGAAGGATATCAAATAATTTAAGCAGACCCGATTAATAGCTGCAATTATGCATCAACACAATAGCATGAAATATTAGCTAAATCAAAGGTAGTGTAAATTGAAATAGCTTTAAATTAGCAACTGCCATGAAGTCAACTGAATAGACTCATGAAAATCCAAATGGATCTGACATGCTTACCAAGGTTTTTTGCCAAGGTCCTCTTCTTTCATGAACCCTTTCTGAATCATCCATTTGTCACTCAAGAATTTGGACCTGGAAAGTATCAGGAAGTGAAAAGCTCATTAGCAGGCTGAACATCTGACAGCAAACTTCATATTAGAACAGAGGCAACTGTTTTCAGCTCACTACCACTAACAACTAGAGTGTAATGGAAAACATATTGCCATTTGCCATCCAACCTTATGGGACACTGACCCACTCAGCCAGGGACATTAAGAAAAAGGAATCCCATAGGAAACAGTTTCAAGTACATGAGCCTCTTGCAATATGATAGACTTATAGCCTGGAACGGTGAAGTGCCAACCTGTACTCAGGCAAGGTCTATCTTAGTTTTTAGTTGTCTAGTGTTGTGTTGGATGCAACGGAAGTCAGGAAAAACAACTAAAACCACTGTGGTTTGGGATATGTTTCACTGTGGTAGGACAGAAACTTCTTAGCACAGCTCAAAGTCCTCACACTTCTGCCTGTAAACTGACTCCAACACTGGCTGCTGCTACAATAGTGCTGTGTTCTGCTGTGGACACAGGCAGAGAGAGCAGACAGCCTTACAGGGACCCTTCCAGTAATGGGACAATACCCATGGTAAACAGTGAAAGCAAGCTTTTTGCTGTGATAGATCCTATCCAGTGATGGTTATATACTGAAGTCAGTCACAAGGAGTGGCTCAGATTTCAGAGGCCTAAGCTCATTTGTGCTTCATGTCAGATCCTTTCCAGATACCTCAGAAGTTGCGTCCCAGACACATTCCTTGCTTGGGTAACTGGGTACTGTAAAAAATATGTATTCAACTTGCCACTGCTATAAGGAGGTCTGAAGGACTGCCTCACCCTTTTCCCAGACAGAAAGCAAGCAGGTTCTTACATATAGTTCCTGATAGAGTCAGGGAGGATAACAACACATTTCTGACCTTCCTTCAGCTCTTTGGCCGCCTTCACAGCTACAGACATGGCACTGCCTGAGCTGCCACCTGTCAAAATGCAGATCAAAAACAAAACTGTCAAACTGTAAGTGAAATGAGAAAGCATGAGAAGAGAGACCACAGAGGAGCCTAGGGTGAGGAAGACAGCTTCTGAAGTGGCAGGAGGTCTCCCGGGCCTGCACAAGGCTTCAGCCTCCCACGCTGTTCAGAGAAACTCAAAGGATTCTCATCTGCTCTTACCACACAGCAGTCCTTCCTCTCGGATCAGCATGCGTGCTAAAGCGAACGACTCCTCATCGTTGCTCTTGTACCACTGGTCCACTGTCTGGGAAGCAGCAGGATGACAGAAACAAGGATGTATTTAAATGAGGAAGACTAGGGGAGCTACACAACTAGTGTGAATTCAACTCATGTTCTTTGAGGTAACAGCTGCTCAACTGAGCCCTAGCCATGTGCCTGGGTTTCCATCCTTCAAATGCCAAGTGGCTTTTTTTCGCCAAGGTAAGATGATCACATTAACACAACAGACTCCTTATTGAAACCTCGCTGTGAGAACAGGCTGTGGCGAGACAGACACAAAGAGCATCAGTTTCCTCCCATCTTGGAGGGCTTCCCGGGAACACAAGAGCTGTTCACAACAGTCATACCACTTTTGGCCAGGAGGGGTTGGGGTGCTCTGTTGGTTGGTTCTGGCTTGGGGTTCTGGGTTTATTTTAATTGATTGACTGGGCTGGGTTTAAAGAAAAAAAGAAAGGTTCTGTGTTCTAGGAAAATGTTATCTGCTCGCAGTATCTGTGAACTAGTGTGGCCATTGCAGAAACTTTCCACAGACTCCTTTTGCTGATGGAAAGAACGGGAATAGCTCTGGCTGCTAGCCCTCACCTTTCAGCTCAAAGAAATATTTCTCCAAGTTTTACTTCCACCTTTCACATCACTTCTGCATCCCAACAGAGGACAAAAGTCAGTAAACCAAGAAATGTGACTTACAGATCTATCCAACACCGTGGGGACAAAATCATATCCAATTCCTTCCACTTCATACATTGTCTTGTCAGTCTTGTTCAGTTCTTCTGGTGTAGCAAGGATGGAGCCTTCAGGATCAACACCTATAATCTGAAGAAGCAGTTTTCACTTTGGCTACTATGATACACTGCTTTTGAGAGCACAGCTATTTACTCATGAGCACTGGCCTCTTTACAGCTGTTTGTGTCACATTGGCTACACACACAGCCAAGCTAACAGCAAGCTAGTCTCCTATTCATTTCTTCCTGGCAACATTCACCTCCTCTGTGAGCAAAATGCTTT
Organism: Lathamus discolor; assembly: GCF_037157495.1. Classification (NCBI taxonomy): domain Eukaryota; kingdom Metazoa; phylum Chordata; class Aves; order Psittaciformes; family Psittacidae; genus Lathamus; species Lathamus discolor. The sequence continues at coordinate 35,484,925 of NC_088887.1, forward strand.
GCTGCTTCTGGCCCCTTGGCAACCCATCCCGTTTCCTCAGGCTGTGGACACTAAGTGAAGGGCACCATCCTGTTTTACATGGGCTCTGCTTGGTTTAAACAGAAGACGGGGTTTCTGTGAAACAAGACTATCCTTCTTCACATGTCAGGCACCACTGCAGCCGATATATCTGTGACAAGTGTAAGCAGGTAACTATTATTTTGTTTACCACTCCCTGTCTGTAGGCAAATATTCACAATTGAAACACAATACCAACTTCTGTGAGGAAATCTAACACAGCACACAGGTAGACACATAGGTTGATGCGTGCAGAGAAAATTTCACTGGGTAGAACCTGGGCAGCTCCAGATAAGTTAGTGAAGGCACAGTCTGAAAGGGGACACAAAACTGCAATACACACCAGTGAAGGAAGATTCTCAGACACCCCATGAAGGGATCCGAGGGCAAGTTTTCATCTGCTGAGACAAACCTGAACTCTGGTCACCAGCGAGACCGACCTGTCGTTATTTCAGACAGCTTGACAACTTTTCTTTGCTGCTTAGAACTACCTTTTAACTGAGAACATCCATGACCTTCCCACAGAGACCCAGGGGAGGCTTGCAAGGAATGGCATGGGCCAAGTGGAACAGTTTGGAGTTCACCCCACTACAGAAAAATAGGTTTGCCACTTACTTTGCAACCTGGACACTTCTCCTTTAGCTTTCTGGAGATGCCAGTAATAGTGCCTCCTGTGCCAGCTGTAGCCACCAGCATGTCTATTTTTCCTGTTCAAGGACAGAAAGCAGTTGTAAAATCTCCCCCAGAATCACAGAACCATAGAACGGCTTGGGCTGGAAAGTACCTTAAAGACCATCTAGTTCCAATCCCCCTGCCATGGGCCAGGTTGCGCAAAGCCCCATCCAACCTTAAACACTTCCAGGGAAGAATGGGGAATTAAAAACCCACTTACTCCAAGTATGGATTTTCTTCAACAAAATGCAATAAGGGTCAGAAAAGGCTCTTTGTTTCCCAAGAGCTGTTATGAGACCTACCTTGAGACCACCTTTCTCAACCTCAGCAGTGGTTTTGAAACATCCATTGGGCTGGCAAGGCACCAATCTGTGGTACTCTGGACACAGATGGAGGTGGCTCATAGAGCAGACACCTGTAGTTTTACTGTTACTGTATTTCCTGACACAGATAATTAATTTTCTAACTTAAAATGGACAGCCCATTATATTAGTTAATTTACTGAATGAGTGCCAAGTGCATGGGATAGACACCATTTTAGAGAACTGTTAACACAACTACTCTTTCATTTTCACGTGATAAATACTGTTTTGGTCATTGTCATGAGCACTATTTTATAAGGCAGCTCACTAGCCTCTTATATTACTTCATTCTACCGGCTATGGCAAATGCTTACATAGCAGGCTGCAGCCCATTCATCATACTGAATGCCTCCAACAGCTGTCAAGCCAATTCCTCAGCAGGGTGTCAGCCCAGCTAAAGCTCTCTGCTGCCACACTTCAACCATTTCTGGTACTCCAACTCAGCTGCCTAGAGCTAACATTGAAGTCATCCGTGCAGACTAAAAAGGTCTTACTGGTGACATCTGCAACACAGAGAAGTTTCTACTCCTGAGGACTCCGAAATGAAGAAGCTTCCAGAGTGCTTGAGTATTTGGTCTGAGGCTGTACCTATATTTGTATTTCTGAGCTGAGAAAAATGACCCTATTCATTCATGCCAGTCTATCTGTGGCTTTCTTTTTTTTTTTTTTATAGGATAACTTAAGCATCACTGTTTTCTCCACCTGATCACAAGCAAAGGAGTCTAAAAATTAAAGCATCCTTCTTTAATGGGGAAAAAAAAATCATTACTACAACTACCCAAATAAGGTAATTCTCTAATGACACCCAGCATATGTATGGGATTTGCTATATCAAAATCCATGCATTTCTCATCCACCTCAGCACTCATTCTCCAAGAACCTAACAATAAGAGACTACTAGGGACCCACTGAAAAGCAAGCATACCTTCACACTGCTGCAGGATCTCTTCAGCTGTGGTGTCATAGTGTGCCAGGGGGTTGCTGGCATTACGGTACTATATTGAAAGACAAAATAGCCAATTAAGTAGACCAGAAAGACAAAATTCACATTGTGAGGTATTTCAGAAACATGGTTAAAATTCCCAAAGCCCCACGACAGCTGCATATACCCTTTCTAGACTGCTTCCTTATCTATTATCTGGACCTAGGCAGAGTGCCTGAGGGGAGATACAACCTTCCTAAGTGACCTAATTTAAGAGTTCTAACGTGCCAGCACCCACTAATGCCATGATCAGTCCTGTCTGTGGGACAGTTTCTCTTAGGAACGGCATGACCGTTGTGCCCATGCTTCTGCAGAGGAGTCCCTACTCAGCAGCAAAACCCCTGTTTTGCAGTTTTTGCAAACATGGGCTCGTTGCTGCCCTCTAATGACTATAAAAACTTGCTACCCCTCAGCATGGCGATTGCTCAACTTCAGACCTCAGACATCTTTTCCTCCAGATACACACTTCACGCGTTCAACAGTCAGCCAAGGGCACTAAAGAACAAGGATGCAATACCTCTTCCCATGCCATGCCCGACGCCTTGGCTCTTACCTGGTCTAGTATGTGCGCATTGGGGATTTCGTTTTTCAGTCTCCATGCTACACCCACATGAGATTCAGGAGAATCAAATCTAGCAGTAGTCGGGGTCCTCACAATCTCAGCACCCAAAGCTCTCAAGACGTCCACCTGTAGCAAATAAAGGTGGTCACAACTCCAGAAAACACTCTCCCCGCACAGAGACTTCACTAGGATACAGGGGAAAGAAAACATCTTTCCTTTCGCCTTGCCTGCAACAGCCTCCTTAAGAGTTCTCCTAAATCCCATCACTCACATCACATGGATCCAAATCCTTAATGTCACTTGATCTTAAAAAAAGGTTTACTGGGAATATAGATGTCAAATTCCTGCCTCTATCCTAGGCCTTCAGGCCTGTAGGGACTATTATTACATGTTAAGAAGACTTACTGAGGCAAAACACCATCTCCTCTCATGCTGGTCACGTATTTTCTGCACTCCAACAGTGCTGTTAGCCCAGTATTTTAAGTGCAAATTATGCATATCTACCTCATCCTTTGGACACAGGCAGCAAACTAAATCCTCCAAGACCCTATGCACCACTCAACTGCAACCACTCACAAGGGCAAGTTGATGACACTGAGATAAGGCAAAGCCTGTCTTCAGAAAGGAGGGAGGCCTTTGGTGCTGCATACCACCAATGGCTATGCAGTACCTCTCCCTCCGCAGCACATAAGAGCAAACAATAGGTATAGGCCTTCAGGGGATATTGTTCTTATTTGCGACACTGCCCTTCAGCTGGAACACTGGAAGTGTTTGAATGGAGATAAGCAGTTTTACTGACAATTTGCTGCCTCAACTATGAGTCACGCGGGATCTCTACTCTCTACTATTCTTCTGGCTGCAGCTGTAGCACCACAGGACAGTGCTTGGTCTAGAGCTAGATGTTTTGTGATTTCCACAGTGAAGGTAAGTCGGCATTACTCAGGCACCTTTTCCTTCCCCTTTGTTGTTGTGGTGACACAACTCAGATGCTTGCCATTACCGCTCAGCGTAACCTGAGGATTTCAACAGGCTTTCTCACAGCCTTGCTCAGCCCAGTGCAGAACAGAACATTCCAAGCTTCAGCATTGCTTTCCTTCATCCTCCTTTGCTCAGAGAGCTAATCCAGGGACATGTAGTCACTTCAGTGGGCTAGGTAAATCTCAAGTTCCCTTGATATTTGTATTTAAACCAGCTATGTCCGTTTTCAAAGTGACAGTGCTGTGGGGATGGGTCTTAAAGATATTTTCTGTCCATGGATTTCTCTGGGCTCTGGCAACAGCTCCTCAGCAGAGTTGGGAGACCAAATGCCTAAACCTTGGTTGCTAAAGGCACAGCACTCATCTGCACCAGGAACTCTGCAAGTGCAAACCTGCTTATTTGTAAATTCTTGAAAATAAAAACAGATGTGACCTTCTCCATGCTCATTTTCTCTGGCATCACAATGATACAGCGGTAACCCTTCACTGCTGCAGCCAAGGCCAGCCCGATTCCTGCAAGCAGAGACATGTAGAGTATTCAGTGAGGAGCAACAAAGAGCAAAACCCACAATGCTAGCTTTGGCATGCCCTGGCTTTAATCAGATTTTTCACCAGAGGCTTGAGTACAGTGTCTCTAGAGGTGTGGCAAAAGGAACGTTGCTGGCTATTGAGGAGAAATGGATTTACAGATGCTGCTAGTTCTTTGAGGCTCACAACCAACATAAAGTTTAGCCAAGGCTGTGAAAACTTGACTTGTACAAACTGCTAGCTTTAACACATGCCTATCACCTTTCTCCTGTCTCAGCCACTTCATCTGGTAAAGGAATGAGCTTTAAGCTAAAGAAGACTAGAGCAACCATTTTGATACTGTCAGACAAGCATTAGAGACCCACTTCTGCATTAAATCCCTAGTCTGCAATGGGCTGAAACTAAGTCCTTCAGAAAAGATGTGATTTAGATGCTGTTTGTGATTGAGGCTCTAATGCACTGCCTCAACTTGCTACCACAGTGAAGTACCTTGACAGTTAGAGACAGACACCTCATTTCTACTTTAAAAATCTGCACCTCCAGCCTGATTTCTGCCCTCTAGCTTGTCATTGTCTGCCTACCTGAAAAGCTAAGCTCAGAACTGCCTCCCCTGTAGAAGAGGAGCTTACACTTGTCATCAGATAACCTTTCTGCTGGATAAGCTAAACAGATCGAGTTAGTTGATATGGGTACCAGGCACAATACCAACACATGCCCATGACAATGCCTCACAGGCACTTCACCCCACACAGAGACTGGCTTGTTCAAAGCTGGCTCTGTTTCTAGATTGGGCTGGATTGATTAGGGGTGGGGGAAAAAAAAATTAGTCTTTAACTGTTCCTGTAAGAGAAGAATAACTTACACCTCAAGTAAATCAAGTAGTGGTCAAATACTAGGGGGGTGAGCCCAAAGAAACTTTTCCCAGCATATTACAGATAAATAAGGATGCCAAAAGAAAAAAAAAGACAGCAAAGGCTTCACTAAGGCTGAGGATTGCAGAGAAGCCATCCAACACTTTCCCTCTTTCCATTATGGTCTGTGATGAAGAAAATATTTTGAGACCTGAACTCTACCACTTTGTAGGTTCTGCTACTCACCTGCAAATGCAACAAACATCAAAACAGGACTTTGGCTGAGGGAGAAGTGGGATGCAGAGAGGACAAAAATATAATACATTAGGTCTCACATTTAACATACTCAGTAACTCTGAGCAGCTGTCTAGAGCAAAAGCCAGTTCTCTCAGGTTACTGTCTGCCCTGGTCTTTGCTTTTACATGAAAAGACAGCTTTCTGAAGTAATCGTTTTGTATCTGCTTCAGTTCTGCCTTCTTTCTATCTTTTAGGTTCTGTGGCAAGGAGAATCATGTAAAACCTATAGACCAGAAAGCAGGATATCATAGTATGACCTCAGAAGGGGAAGATCCAGATTCACACCAGTCTTTAGGTGCTTTTTTCCCCAATAATTTCAGACTTTAATTTCTGAATATCCTAGTGAATCTGTGCTAACACTTCTTTTATTTTAAAGCAAAGAGCCCCTGCAAATTGAGCAGGCCTGTTTCCCACCTGCATAGTCTGGTCAGCACGGGACATTGCAGAACTGTTCCTTGTGTGAGATGGAAGAGGCACTGCTCCCTACACCATGCAAGCAGGAAGAGATCCTCTTTCTTCCCTGCACAGACAGGCTCCATGCTCCAATCTCAAGCCTTGCCTTTTCCAGGAAAACCATCCCAGCATTTTCCCCCACACTTTGCTAAGATCTCTCCATTCCCTACCTGTGTTTCCCGAGGTTGGCTCTATGATCGTGTCCCCAGGCTTCAAGATCCCAGCCTTCTCAGCATCCTCTACCATCCTCAGGCTGACACGGTCCTTCACACTGCCCCCAGCATTGAAGAACTCACATTTTGCCACTGGAAACAAAGAAACCAAGCAGAGTTCTTAAAGAGCAGTAATTTGCTAAATAGACTGCTTATGCCTAAAATATCTGCAAGAGCAACAACGTTAACATGTCTGTCCAATTCACCTCCCTGCTTCACACCACCAGAGATGGGGATTCAGTTCACAGCATCTCCACTGTTATGGGTCACAACAACATGGCAAGTTTGGTACTTGATGCTGGCCACAGAAGCCAAGCCACTCATATTCTGTCAATCTCCTCAAAATATGACCTCTCCTTTAATCTTTACTCTTTATTACAGTCCAGTCATTTAGATAAAAAGCCCCTTGGCTCTTCTAGTGCAATAGCATGGGGGAAGAGAATTCCACCAACACACCTCACCTCTTCCCCTGTACATTCTTCAGCCAAAGAGTTTCTGATCAAACTGGAAATTTCTCCCCTTGTTCAGCCTACACTTTCATTTCAGTACTCCCAGCATTAATCCTTTCAGTGGTGCTAAACACCACCTTTCAGGATTCTGATCAGAGCCTCCAGGTATCTCCAGCATAGTTGGGGTTTAAACAAACAGCAAACCATTCACTGACAGTTTCATTACTTTAATTGTTTCTGTGATCTTCAGTGATAACTACAGATCTGTATTTTGCACACACTGGTGAATACTCTGAATATGAGAAGCAGTCATAAACTTCATACGTTTGAATTTGAGCCTGCAGCAGTACTCACAGAGTTCACACTTGAGCCCATACTGCTTCCCAATCTTGTTGATTTTCACCAAAGGTGTATTGCCAACTTTATCCAGGATGCTTGGCAGGATTTTCAGAGGCTCTGGCCTGGTACACATACAAACCAAGTCAGTTTATTCACAGAAGGAGCCACAGGCAGGTCACACAAAAGTAACACTGTATTTCCAATGCTTTTTCAATCACCCTTCTCCCTCCCTTTCATGAGGGGTAATTTTTGTAGATATTTTAGTTTAAAAAAATGTCCATTGGATACAAATTCACAAAACATCCAGTCCTTGATCCAAAACAAGGATTAACCAGACAGCAAGCCAAGTGCTGAGGCAAGAATTAAGTGCTCTGTACTTCCTCATGGCATGAAGTAGCTTAACACTGCTCAGAGGCAGCTATTTTACAAGCAAAAGGCATTAACAGTGCAATCTTTCATCAAGTCAGGGAACTGCTTGCCAGGTTACTTAAAATAAGGCAGTTTAGTCCATGTAGGTTTACATTTTTGGTGCAAGGCCCCTTGTATGCTTAATCTGAATTCTTAGCTTTGCTTATACGTGGAAATTAAAAGCACTAGCATACAGGCTAAACAGCATCAATTTAAATCAGTCACCTTTTGTTAAATCCGCATAGCTCTGAGGGGTCCTGGATTAGTGATGCACTGAAAATTATCAACTATATGTAATACTTACAGAGTAGTGTGACGATGGGGTGAGGCAGAGAGGGGTTTCCCCAGCTTCCATGTACATTTGCTAGGTGTATCAGGGCGGATCCACTCCCTTTCCTTCTCATTAGCTTTGCAGTTCCCATTGTTCCTCTCACCAGAGACACAGTTTTTGCCAGGTGCATGAGGGCATGAATTTGTATCTGGCTTCTCCTGGGAAGGAACCATAGGCATTTCATCCTTGGGGACGGAGGAAAAAAATAAATAAAAACAGGGAGAGAGTAATTCATATGCCTTGCTGTAACAAGGTCAAAGCATCCTTTGAGTTTATCAAAGTTCTGCACCACGGGAGAACCCCCATTCACGTCACTGCCCCCCCTAAAATGATTTTTAATCATTTTACTAATAAGGAGTCCTTATTCCTGTCTCTGCCCCTTCACCACCATATCTACTGTCAGCCTAGTGTTTCAGCATGCAGTATTTCTGAGGGAAGCCTGAACAGCAACTACCCTGGTGGCAGTTTTCAGGAGAACAGTATTGCCTATAAGCTAAAATGGACACAAGCAGCTTTTAACACCCAAGAATAAGTACTGAAACACCCTAACTAACTAACTACTGCTAACACCCAAGAACAGGTACAAGAGATCCTGCCACTTGTACCCAAGACCCAGGCAGTAGGGGAAAAAGCATAGTATGTCTCAGTTACAGTTATCAAGTGTCCCAGTCTTGGTTTCCCTTTATATGAAAAAGGTCACAACAAATGAGTATTTTCACAGTCAGTTGGTGTTTCCATCGTACTGTGAAGATGGGAAAGCATTTCAGAATAGTTTTGCTTTGCTAAATCCTTATTGCCAAAACAAGAATCTTACCCTGCAACACTGAGTGCAAAAGTACCCTGCGTGAAGATAAACACACTGAAGCATATGCTTACTGTAACTATGCTCCACAAATATCAAGAAAAACAGGACCAGTCTCATGGGAGACGCCCCTCCCACACTGAAAAAAGCAGCTCTCTGAAATAAAACCTCCCCACTCCAAGCAGAAAGGAACACAGGAAGGCTACTGGGTGACTAATTAGAAAATGGTGCCAGAAGATCCTGCATTGTTCCTTGTGGTCATGAAGAACTTTTCCAGAAAGGCCTCTGGTTTCAATAGCACCTACCTCCAGAAAAAAGAAGAAAAAAACCCAAACAAACAAACAAAAAAGGGCAAAAACCAAACGCAAAACCCACACCAAACAAACACACATTGAAATCCCTCTGGCGATTTCACTTTCCCAAATTCTGGAGACAGAAAGAATATTCCCCAGAAAACAATATTCCCCAGAAGCCACTGAGTACCTTAGGCAGAACAAAGGGCCTTTTGAACGTCAGCTTCTCCATGTTCTTTGGTGAAGGTGACAGCACAGTAGACTGGACTTTCTTCAGAAGACTGAGTACTGTGGGTCACGAGACTGGAACCCTCTTCAAAGCTGCAGATCATGCAAGTTAGGGGAAAAACAGAACAAAATCAATCAGGAAAGAGTCTCTTCTAGGGGCAAAACACACCTTTTGCTTTCTTAGGGAAAAAAAGCAGCTGAAAACAAAGTAAAAGTGACCTGTATAAATACGATTAAAAAAGATAACAATCATGCAGCAGAGGTATTGCACAAGAACAATGGAGGGTATCCTGACTCTGCTCTTCCCACGTTACCTTATCTTCCCTCTGCCTTGCCCTCTATAGTTCAGGTCCAGGGAAGTGAGCAAAAACAAAATTTCTATTGGACTGACTGCAATTCCATAAACTTGAAAGCTACATAAAGCAATAGCAAATACTCCAGTTCACATGATATGTACTTCTAAGAGACACCAAGGTGAAAGGGCTTTATGGTGCTACCACCAAAAGACCCTGTACACATCTTAGGAAACTCCTTCATCCAGAAACAATTTCAAAGGCCTCTCTACCCTTGAGAAGACCAAAATCTCACAAGTTCCTATCCAAACTGAGTTGTTGTTGCACACACAAACATAGTGATGTTGGATATAACACAAACACTCCAACCAAAAAAAAAGCAAAGAAATCTTCTATCAGGCTTCTTGTTTCAGAAATTAGCAAATATAAAATGCAAGCAGAGATTTCATTTCTCCTACCCTAGCCAGTGCATACAGCCTGCCTGCTTCCTTTCCATTGAAGACAAAGACCTGGCTGAAGACTTGGAAAGTGTAGTGTTTCCCCCCAATATTTGTTTTTCTAATCACCCTTTTGCAGCAAGCTTCAGCTCTTTCCATTGCTGAATTGCACTAAGCCTGGAAACAGTCCCTCCTTCTTCCTTCTTCTGACAAGTGCACACAAACCAGGCACAGCTTAGATCAGACAGAGTTGATGGTCTGGTGATATACTTAAAAAAGAAAATAGAATCTGAATCACAGGATCAGTGAACTTCAGCATTTGATTCTGCAAGTTAGTATGCACCAGTAACCACTACTACCTTATGCGCACCAATTCCTTTCTTCCGTGCTGATTTGAAGAAAATGACTAAGGCATTTAAATTGCCCTCCTTTAGGAACAAAAAGCCTTTAGAAGTGCCAGCTTTCTCAGCTAAGACTTAAAATAATTCTCCTTCTAGATACAAAGACTTCCATGCCACCAGAATGATACAATTCTACTTTACTTAGGTTAATACATGCCTAAAAGCCAAGATGGACTACATCCTGACCTAGACTACTGACCAGGACTAGACTGAGAGACATCAGTCGGAGAAAACTAACATTCCATAAATGCTTGTTCTGGAATCCAGCTTTCCAAAAGCTGCCTTGTGAAGAATTCCCTCTGAACTGGGCAAGACAATACCACCTCATTCTCACTTCGTCTATTGTAAGGCAAAACCCCCACAATCCACTAACAACACCCTCCACCTCTTGAACTAGTAACAGCAGAAACAGGAAAATCTGTATTTATTGCCTTCAACTGAGCTGTGAGATTCTCTCATGTTTAGAATGGCAATAAGAAGCTTCAGCAATGGGGCTAGAATTCTGAACAGAAGTAAGGAGAGAGGAAAAAAGCTACCACAGGCATTGACAACAAAAATCCTGTCCCCAGATGCTAACATTAAGCAACATCATTCATTGGAAGGAACACAAGCTTCTGTTCAATAAATCCTTTTAAATAATTTTATTAGACATTACTTTAAATAACCCCACGCCCATCCAGCATAAAGTAAACAGGTAAACATGTACATTTATTAAGCCAAATTCTAATCATGCTAGTCTATAGTCAGTCCCAGCTATGATAAAGTTGACCAGCTATGGTCAACCTAATATCTTATGGTTTTGAAGGGCAAAATCTTAGGACAGACTTCATTGTTCTACAAGGGGAATTCTCACTACAGCAGTCAACAGAGACAGAATAGCACCTGCAATGGCTTACAGTTATACCTAAGAAACAGGTCAAGAGCTCAAGAGTGACCTGTCGTGTTCAGGACCAACAGGAAGACTTCAGGTCTTCCACCTCCTTCAGTGCTACTCATGAGATTCCTGGCACGCCACCCAGAACATCCAAATATTGCTTACAGCCCTAAATGGTGTAACTTCAGCAAATCGGGAGGCAGAGGTAGCCAGCCTATGACACCCGTATTAGAATCATAGAATAGAATAGGGTTGGAAAGGACCTTAAGATCATCTAGTTCCAACCTCCCTGCCATGGGCAGGGACACCTCACACTAAACCATGTTGCCCAAGGCTCTGTCCAACCTGGCCTTGAACACTGCCAGGGATGGAGCATTCACAGCTTCCCTGGGCAACCCATTCCACTGCCTCACCACCCTAACAGGAAAGAACTTCTTCCTTATATCCAATTTAAACTTCCCCTCTTTAAGTTTGAACTCATTACCCTTTGTCCTGTCACTACAGTCCCTAATGAAGAGTCCGTCCCCAGCATCCTTGTAGGCCCCCTTCAGATACTGGAAGGCTGCTCCACGCAGCCTTCTCTTCTCCAGGCTGAACAGCCCCAACTTTCTCAGCCTGTCTTCATATGGGAGGTGCTCCAGTCCCCTGATCATCCTCATGGCCCTCCTCTGGACTTGTTCCAGCAGTTTCATGTCCTTTTGATGTTGAGGACACCAGAACTGCACACAATGCTCCAGGTGAGGTCTCACAAGAGCAGAGTAGAGGGGCAGGATCACCCCCTTCGACCTGCTGGTCACGCTCCTTTTGATGCAGCCCACGATACGGTTGGCTTTCTGGGCTGCGAGCGCACACTGAAGCCGGCTCGTGTTCATTTTCTCATTGACCAACACCCCCAAATCCTTCTCTGCAGGGCCGCTCTGAATCTCTTCTCTGCCCAACCTGTAGCTGTGCCTGGGATTGCTCCGACCCAGGTGTAACAGGACCTTGCACTTAGCATGGTTAAACTTCATAAAGTTGGCACCAGCCCACCTCACAAGCATGTCAAGGTCCCTCTGGATGGCATTTCTTCCCTCCAGCGTATCAACCGGACCACACAGCTTGGTGTCATCGGCAAACTTGCTGAGGGCGCACTCAATCCCACTGTCCATGTCACTGACAAAGATGTTGAACAAGACAGGTCCCAACACCAATCCTTGAGGGACACCACTCATTATTCCCCCCATGATCCTGCCCACAGGCCCAAATCAGGCCATAGGAAGCTGGTGCATCTTTCTACTGGGGAGACTTTTGGGGAACAAAGGAAAAGGGGTGATCAGAAATCACTGAAACAGAAGCTGACAGCAACTTCTTTGCTAGCCTGACCCTCTCCTCAGTCTTTCTTCTGGAGATACAGACTGGGGAGACAGGACAGAAGAATGGCAATTCTGCTTTTCTAACTGCAGTGAGTGCCACTCCAAAGAGTTTGAGGGAGATAAGCTGCAGGAAGAGTTGCCCATTTTCAGGAAATAAATTCCACCAGCCTGAATTTAAGTTTGCTGTAAAAAGGAACACTCCCATGTCTAGCTGGGGGTGTGGGCAGAGTCTAACTAGAAAAGCCTGACTAACTTCTGTCATTAAATCTGATTTTTCTGCCTCATGCTCTGCAGAGAGAATTCACAGATCCATTTAAAACTAAGTCACAAACGGGATTGAGACATAGACAGAAATATGACATCCAGGAAGCCTCATGGGCAAGGCTCACATCTCTGGATCCATCTCCACAACCCAAGACATAAACTATTTCTCAGCTCCTATAGAGCACGACTGAAGGCCAGTGAGTGAAATTAATCCTCAAACAGCCTCAGTTGAACTCACACTATAGATATGTCAGGAGCTATGGTTTCTAAGGCTGTTTACAGTGTATGTCAGCACTAATGTAGATATTTAAAGAGTATCATGCATGTAAGAAGCTAGTTAACTTGAGTCTTGTCTGAAGCAGACATGAAGCTATCCAAAAGGCACATGTAAAAGATGAATCAGAGAGATGCCCCAAGGGCTGACAGCTCAGCAAGAGAGGAGATTATTTTGCATTTTGCTGTGGCCTGAGAATGGGAAACTTTGATGTTAAGCAGGTACTTTACTGTGTGAACAAGTAAACCACTACAAACCAGTTATTCTGCTTACTCTGAGTATCACAGAATCTTAGAGAGCTTTAGGATCTTTACAGGTTACCAGATGAAGCAGTACCCATCCAGCCTTTGAAAGCTGTTCAGAAACACCATAGTTATAAGTGATTCAGGAGACGGCAGACATTTGGGGTTTTTTTTGTTTGGTTTGTTGGTTGGGTTTTTGTGAGAGTGTGTGTGTGTCCATTCCCTTGCTAATTCCTCAGTGGCAGGCAGCTCCTGTGTCAGAAGGCATCAAGTGACCCAAAGTAACCAGGTTATTAATTAACACTGTGGCTCTAGGAAAAGATCCTTCAAGAACGGAAAGTCTTATTTCCATTTTCTTCTACAGAGCTGATGAGGGAAGCTGTGCATGCAGCCCTAGCAAAGGTGTCTTCTGACATCCCCATTTTCTAGGCTTATTTCAAGCCTGTCTGGACTCACCTGGTAGGTATTCTAAGGGAAGACTGACGTCTCCAAGGAGCAAAACGGTATTAAAGACCAGAGAATACCTTATCTGCATTTTTACCTGCTGCAGTCAGAAGCTTTCTTTATTTCTTTCCCTGCTTCCAATTCCCTCTCTTTAGCCAGCACAAAGAGGGACCAACACTATAGCCTGCCCAGTGCGCCTGATCTGCCAAGCTCACCAAGTACAGGGAGAGAAGCATTACAGGTAGGGTAAGAGAGGCTCAGAGACTGAACAAGTTGCCCATCATGACAAAAGAGTGAGAGGGAGCTCTGCTCTCAATTTCTAACCAGGACTATGAAATAGACGGAAGCACAGCTCCCCTTCCCCAGCATTACATTGCCCCACTGCGAGGCATAAGACCTTTTGTTAGCCTGGGGACCTCTGATCAAGTCAGGGACTTCTCATAAAGGCTGGCAGGAAACCAGTAGTCACCACTGCCTGGGCAGGAAGCCAGCTTTTTGGCCCATGCATGTTTCATGGGAAGGACCAACTGACACCCACTCTGGCTACATCTGCGGAGGTTTTGGCAGGCATCCACGGTGCAACCAAGAGCACGGTACAGCCTGCTGTCTGCCCAGTTCCTGTGGGTCTCACATGCAGACAGCAGGTACCTGCCAATAGCCAGAGGCCAGCCTATCCTGACAGCTGCCAGTGCCAGAGTGACACACCTGAGCCAGCATGTATGCTCCAGGAAGCTGGCTCCCCATGACCCTGGCTACCAACCACAACTTTGAGAAGTACTGCTCCAGCTCCCGGAAAGCAGGCCGATTAACTCGCACTCAGAGAGGCCACGATAGGGTACTAAAGAGCTATCAACTAATATCAAAAAGGATGATCTGTCCAAACACCATAAGTACCGGACCTAACCTAGCACCCTAAACGGTACTTCATGAGTAGTGACCTCACTACAGCCATTCTCCTGCCAAGAAATGCCAGGCTCTGGGCCAGCCTCAGTTTCCCAGTAAATACCTTTCCTCCCTCACATAAAATCCCAGATTTTGCCTATTCCCATACTCTGAGATTTCCCTCCCTTCTGCAGCACATGTTTTGCAGAATGCGGAGCTCTCATGCCTCACATCAGCAAACAGACTCGTTAAAAGTGTAAACAGTCTGAGCAACTTTGCTGGTATCTGAAGGGGGCCTACAAGGATGCTGGGGAGGTACTCTTCATCAGGGACTGTAGTGACAGGACAAGGGGTAATGGGTTAAAACTTAAACAGGGGAAGTTTAGATAGGATATAAGGAGGAAGTTCTTTCCTGTTAGGGTGGTGAGGCAGTGGAATGGGTTGCCCAGGGAAGTTGTGAATGCTCCATCCCTGGTGGTGTTCAAGGCCAGGTTGGACAGAGCCTTGGGTGACATGGTTTAGTGTGAGGTATCCTTGCCCATGGCAGTGGGATTGGAACTAGATGATCTTGAGGTCCTTTCCAACCCTAACTGTTCTATGATTCTATGATTAGGGCCCAGCACTCCAAACCTCTATGGCCAAAGGCTTCAGGATTAGGGAGATACACAGAAGACTAGTTATTCAAACAGGAACAAGAGAAGAACCACTTGCTTTTCAAGTAGTGGCTCGTTCAATAGTATGCCAGCAGCATTACTAATGCTTTTATTGGAGTTGCTCTCTCAGGTTTTAGTCAAGTTCAGACCCTTCCCAACAGGAGAAGGGCAATATATGAAATAAAACATGAAGAAAAGAAGCTTCTTGCTCCACTGCATTAGCCAGACTTGACAAGAAAACATTGCCAAGAGACGCTCAAATAAACAATGGATGACAGGCCAAGAACAGCTGAATCATTGAATGGTTTGGGTTGGAAGGGACCTTCAAAGGCCAGCTAGTTCAACCCCCCTGCAAAAAGCAGGCACACCTCTAACTAGAACACGTTGCCCACAGCCACATCCAGCCTTGAATGTCTGCAGGGATGGCACATCTCCCACCTCTCTGGGCAGCCTGTGCCAGTAGAAGAGCTGGGGCCAAACCCGGAGAAGACAAACAAAAGGCACACCGTCACCTCGCAAGCCCGTCTGCGAAGCCGAAAGCCGATCTTCCCTCCTCCCGCTCCCTGCCGGGCGGAGGCACTCCGCAGCCACCCTCCGGCCTGCCCAGGGCATCCCCTGGGCTGCTGCCCTCGCGGTTCCCGCGGCGGACACACCGGCACCAGCGCTGGCTCCAGGTCTCCGCTTGCCCAGCACGGCTCCGAGCTGCCCATCCCTACCTCCCTCACCAAGTACAAAGAGAAACCGCGCAGCAGGACCGCATCCACCCCGCAAGCCGCTGCCCGCCGTCCTTCCCTGCGCCTGAAGTAGCGCCCCCTCAGAGCTATGGCTTCAAGGCGGCCGCCGCTGAGGCGCAGCCCACTCCAAGCGCAAGGATGATGCCCAGGGCGGCGCGGAGGGGACCCACCCGCCTCCCTCCCTGTCCCCACACGGGGCCACCACCTCACCCACGGGCGCTCCGCAGGACGGCAGCGACAACCCGCGCTGCGGCAGGGCGGCGAGAGGGAGAGAGCAGGAGGAGGAGGAGGAGGAGGAAGAGCCCGCGTGTCCCGGCCCGGCCCCGCCCACCGAGGGGAGAGAGCGGGAGCGCACACGGCGATTGGCACCCACGGAGGCGTCGGCGAGCCAGAGACAGCCAATAGGGAGGCGGCGCGGGGCCACGGGGCGCTGCCTCCTGGCAGAGGCGTGGCGGCCAGGCCGGGGATGGCCGGGTTGCGGGTTCGCGGCCGTGCGCCGGCTGGAGCGCTGCGGGGAAACGTGGGGCAGAAGGGATGGGTTTGCCCGAACGGGCTTCGCCGGGACAGCGTTGAGGTCCCTGCTGGCGCCACGGGGTGCGGGCCCGAGGGGGCGTGCCCAGGCCCATGGGCACCGGCCGTCGGGAGTGCAGGGATGTAAGCTGCTGGTCGCTCCCGAGCGCTGCTTGTATAATCTGTGGATAAAAAACCAAACCCCATACGGGTTAAAAAAAATAAACAGGTATTTGTTCCTAGAATTATGGCTTTCCAATAGCTGCCCTGTGAAGGATTCACTCGACTACACAAGACAACACCACCTCACTCTCACTTCCTCTATCAGAAGGCAAAACCCCCACAACCCACTAATAACACCCTCCACCTCTTGACCTAGGAACAGCAGAAGCAGGAAAAGCTGTATTTATTGCCTTCAACTGAGCTGTGAGATTCTCTCGTGTTTAGAATGGCGATAAGAAGCTTCAGTAATGGCACTACAACTCTGAACAAAAGTGAGGAGAGAGACAAAAAAGCCACCACAAGTATTGCCGACAAAAATGCTGTCCTCATGCGCTAACCTTAAGCAACACCATTATACTTGTATAATTTGGCAGAAAACCACCAAAACCATACCCACTGCAGAGGAGCAGCTGTGAGGGGAGTTCCACAGCTGGGTCCGCATCTCTATCCCCTGAACCCCCTGTGGAGGCCTCTGGGTTGGGCCTTGTGCTGCCAGCACTGCAGGCTGCCCCAGCCTGCCCGGGTTGGCATCGAGGGGTAAAAAGGGCCCAAGCATCTCTCAGGCTCAGGTCAAAGCCTGTAAATATACAGCCGGAGGCATGGAGGAGCTGGTGAATCCCACAGCTGGCAGCTGCAGGCTTGAAATGGTGCTGTGGAAAGTAAGTGCAAGTGTCCCACTGAAACAAACCCACACTGGTCATTTGGACCTGCTTGAGCAAGCCCACAGGAGGCCACAAAGATGATCAGAGGGCTGCATCACCTCTGCTACAGGGACAGGCTGTGGGAAGAGAAGGCTCTGGGGAGGCCCTAGAGCAGCTTCCAGTCCCTAAAGGGGGGAGAAATCTGGAGAGGGACTTTTTACAGGCATGTAGTGGTAGGACAAGAGTCAATGGCTTTAAACTGAGAGAGGGTAGATTCAGATTAGACATTAGGAAGAAATTCTTTCCTGTGAGGGTGGTGAGGCCCTGGAACAAGTTGCCCAGAGAAGACGTGGCTGCCCCACACAGGAAGGTGTCCCTGACCATGGCAGGGGGGTTGGAACTAGGTGGTCTTAAAGGTCCCTTCCAACCAATTCCATGGTTCCGTGATTTCATTATCAGTAGCTGGGACACAAATCAGGAGATGGGTTTATCCTAAAAGGTGCCAAGCCTGAAGCATGGCTCTGGAAAACACCTAAAACTTCCTCTGCTAGAAGCTCCTTTGCTGCCTACAATTTAGCACTTGTCTGCTGATGCACTTGCTGGCACAGGCATAGCCTGTGCACTGCTTGTGATTACTGCTTGTGAAGAAGTAGCAGCCATCTTGAGCCTCATGGTGGGGCTGCGTCCTAGCCGAATTGGCTTCATCTTTCCGTTGGCTTCAACTATCCATTACATGATCGTTACAGCACCAGTGCAATGAATAGTTATTATACTCTGATATTATTACACTTCTGATGGTGTCTGAGAATATGATAATGAGGTATCTGCCTGGAAAGTCACTCAGTGTCACAACTGTTGCACCTGCACTGCTGTGAACAGAGCTTTATGATGTGTAACAGGGGGTGTGGGTCTGTTTAATAACACTCAGTGCAAATTGTCTCAGAGCAATTCTTGGCAACTACAACACACTCCAGATTATACAGGAAGTTATAAAACAAAACAGAAATCCTTGCATGAAAGCAAGAGAAACCGAAAAGGCTTACAGGAGAGAAATGTCTCCAGAATGTAGCTTGCTGCTCTAAAAAGTCCAAGCAGCAGTATCTTCTGTATCTGTAAAAAATACCAATAAAGAGAAAAGCAATTCAAGGTAGGTTTAGTTTAGAACATAAATCACCCTGAAGTATTCCATATGTTTTAGGTAATCGAAGGAGTAGGGACAACTGTGTGTCTCCATCTGTACATACGGATACCACACAGCATAGCTATTTGGAGAGTATTGCATGCAGTATAAAAATAAAAGGAACAGGATGCTTTAATCAAATGGTAAAAATGACAGATAAGATTTTTATAATTGGAAGTGACTGGTCTAAAGCTGAATGACCAGTCTTAGAATCAGCAAAGTCTCTGTGGTAAGAAAAGGGACCATGATTAGACTGTACTGTGAAATTTATGAAAGAAGATAGGAAAAACACTGAGCAATTCAAAATAAATCAAGAGAAGAGCCAGGTATTTTATACTGGCCTTAAATAAACAGCAACACTGAGGCAGCTGCTTCATTACACATGATAAAAATCCACATACGTTAGAAAAATCCATGTTGTTGACAAATGACATTGATTTTTCCCTGCCTCTTTTGGATCAAAGTCGATGTAAACCTACTTTGAATTCCATGTTGTTATTTTCCTAAAATTTTACTAGACATAGTATGATACCATAGACAAGGTGTGATTGACTAGACAATACTGCTGTTGAACAGGATAATTCTTTACTTTAAATCACAGTTTACCCACGTAATTATGCTGGAAATATACACGTAAAGTGAGGTTTGCGCAAGTAACCATTAGCCCCACTGGAAAAACATTGATTGGAAAAGTGCGTAGAATGAGATTCTAGCTTGCATTTGGCACAGCTAAATTACAGAATGGCACAAGAGGAATACAGAGCTTGAAAAGGGTGCAGTTAAGAATGCCTGACCCTTGAAATGGATACCAGAAACACCATGAGACACGAGGACACACATGAGACCTGGCCACAAAGCGCAGCAAATTAAAAATCATGAATATTTGGAACAGAATGAGTGCAAATGTTTGAAACTGCAGTAGTAACCACAGTTGGTAGCCAAAGAGGGTTAACCATACCTGTATGCCTTGAAGGGAGGACTGAGGGAAGAGGCATTGAGTCAGATGTTCTGCATAGAAGTGCCAGCCTTGCATCAACCGCTGCAACTTCAGGCAGATGGGTGTCGAGACGTGAAATTGGCAGCACAGATGGGTTTGCTAGATCCTGTAAAATGTAAAATAGATACCTCAGAGGAGACTTGTAAGACCAAGTGACAGTGCTAGGCATGTTGGAAACTATCTGAACAGAATGTGTGAGGCTAATGGGAAGGATTTGTAACTGCACCACAACTCTGTACTCAAAATTCAATCTCCTTCACCATGGCAGCAGCCAGGTGAAGGTGAACAAGCAACACTTATGGGAGAAATGAGATTTGATTAAAAAAAAGTACTTAAAAGATACCCATATCAACACTGACCCAACACTGTGCCACTGGCGTTAGTGGCATTAAAAATAGCCGTGGTGGCCGGGTAGGAACACACAAAGCTTTTCCCTGCCTCACTGCCCACTAATTAGACCCATTATGGCTGAGCCCAATGAATGGAATACTTGAACTGCTCTTCAGCCCAACCTTTCGAATAACTCCCATAAAGCAGCAGGTCACCACCAATTTCCTACGTGGAGCCACTTAAGCCATTTCGTGAGATCTGACACCACTTACAATTATTTTTTTCCTAAGGAACAAGAGCAGATGTGGTGAGGGTTGGTATACACCAACAGTGTAGTGCCTGATCAATGTGACAGTGACTGGAATATTAACATAGAAATAAAGAGCTTGTTTAGGAATGGCAAGCAGAGGATGTTTTTCTTGTGTCAATGATGAGGACTGAAAGGTTGGACAAGTGCAATCAATGATCAAAGGGAGAGGGAAAAAAGGCAAATGCTGTTGTGGTAGGAAGAAGGAGGCTTTTGGGGAGTAACTAATGAAGTTACCCAAAGAAGCAATGGTGACTTGGTGATATCCAGAGCCCTTATTGGAACGGAGAACACAGGGTTATCATACAAGCTCAGGGAAGTGTTTTTGTACAAAGGGAGGAAAAAGCAGCCCAAGAAGAGCTGCTCCACATTTTAACTGCATGGGAATGCCACGAACAATTCAGAAGACAGAATCATAGTTCAAAATGCTCTTTGATGGACTGGAGAAATGAGATGAGAAAGTCAAATAGGAAGTTGTTGGAAGGATAAATGCAAAATTTTACAGCTAGGCAGGAGCAATCAATGCTGGAGTAGCCGCTGTCTGAACACCAGCTGTGTAGAGAGCAGGTTATGAGTGCAGTGCCAGGCAAACTCGATGTGAGTCAACAAGGCCCTGCTGTTGAGAAAAGAGCAAACATTTTGCAGGGTTATGCAAACAGGAATATAGCCTGCAGGACACATGGCATTCTCAGCACTGGTGTGCTCTGGGGAGGGACCGTGTCCCATCTGGAGTGCTGCATTTAACAAATAAGATACAGCCCATGTGGGACATGGCCCGAGAAGCACAAGAAGAAGGGGCAGATACGTGGCCCTGGAGTAACAGCTGGAAGAAGTGCAGTTGTTCAGAAAAGGGAAGTCTGAAAAAAGGCAGAACTGCCTTCATTGAGCTAAAGGGAAATGAGGAGGGGGATGAACCATTTTTCATGTTCCTTCAGAGCAGGAGAAAGTGGAAAAGGTCAGAGTTACCGCAGTAACGATTTAGGCTGAACATCTGAACACCACCATTGCTCAGGCTGGAAGGGACCTCGGGCCATCTGCAGCCCAGCCTCCTGTTCAAGGCAGGGTCCATCTAGATAGCAAGACAGGTTGCTCAGGCGTTGTCCAGTCCAGTCTTGAAGGCGTCCCAGGACAGAGGCTGCACAGTCAGTACAGTGCCTTACTGTCCTCACAGGGAAAGTGCTCTTCCTAGACCCATCTGGTATGTCCCCTCTGTCAATTTAAGACTTCAAGTGAAGATCCTGACTTTTCCTGTTGCTGACCTCCCTGAAGGTACAGGGACGGCTGTTGGATTCCCCCACAGTCATTCTTCCCCTATGCTAAGCAAGCCCTGCTCACCCGGCCTGTTCTCACAGGGCCACCACTCCAACCCCTGGCTGTCTTGGAAGTCCTCTCCAGCACCCCAAACTCACTCCAATTTACTGATGTCTTTTCCATACCAGGGGCTCAAAACAATAGACAGTATTAAGTGTGGTCTAATGGGTGCTGACTAGAGGGGGATAAGTGATTCCCTTCTCTCAGCCTGTTGGTTGTCCCTGTTCATCCCACCAAGGATGCAGTTGGCCCTCTTTGCTCCCAGGACACACTGTGGCCCCACATCCAGCTTGCTGCCTACTATGACCCCAGGGCCTTACCTGCAGAGCTGCTCCCCTGCCAAGCCTGTGCCCTGCCAGGGGCCGGTCCACCCAAGGGGTGGGACTTTGACTTTGTCCTTGCCGAATTTCACAAGGTTCCAGCCTGTCCTTGTGGATGATTGCCTGGCCATTGTGTGTATCAGGTGAGCCACCCCAGTTTGGTGTCATCCACTGACCTGATGAGGACACACTCATTTTCTCCTCTAAGTCACTGATGGAAATATTAAAACAGAACAGATACCAGCACAGACCCCATACGGTAGTTATAACTGCTCTCTAGGCAAGGTATGAACTATTTATCACTGCCCTCTGAGCCAAATGACCCAGCCAGTTTTTCTCTCATCTGGCAAGCCACCTATGCAGAGTATAATAACCGAGCTTGGATGGAGTGAGAGACCCTGTCAGACACCTTGCTCGGATGATCTACAAGTACTATATGGAGAACATAATCTGCTGCTCCCTCTTTATTATGCATCTATTTCCTTTGCTGAAGATGTTTTCTTTTCTGGCAGGTCCAAAAGCACAAGGCTTGCGTCCTTGTAGGCTGAGCAAGAAGGGTAGTTAAAGGTCTCTTTGTTGTGGTCAACACGGTCACATTAAAAGGTAAAAAAACAAAAACAACAAAAAAGAAAGAATGAGCCAAACCCCAGACATTACTGAGACTATTACTAGGCCAGATTTTGGGCTGTCTTAGACCTTGGAATTTCCCTCGCCCATCCCCAGTCCGGCAATGTAAGAGTTAACATTGCATGCAATCCCAAAGTCAGTAGGGCTATCTGCTCACTTTCCACTTGTGCTTTGTCCAGAAACCAGTTCTTCATGTCCTGCCTCAGATTCCCCTTACCAAGCTTTTTCCTTCTGCAGCTCCAGGAGTTTCTTCACCAACGCAAGAGAAAAACAGAGCGGAAGCATCCTCCATATTCACTAGAAGTGAGGGAGGAAGGAAGAGGATATGATGGAAGATTCAGGGCTGTCTTGATCTGTGTTCTCATCTCTCTCCTAGGCACAAGCAGAACGAGCTCTCAAGGGAAATGGATGGGTAGGAAAGGGAGGAGCAGTTTCTCTGTGTGGCTCTTCCCGCAGGTCCCCGGCCCAGGAGGCAGGCTGGTACACAGGCTGCAGCAGCAGCAGCTCCATCTCTCCCTCAGCTTGGCTGCAATCCCAGACAGCTCTAGGAAGAAAGTGAGAGCTATCTGAAACACATCCAACACTCAGCCACATAGGTAGCAGACTTGAAACCAAGCCATGTGCTGGCAAGAGCACAGCAGGCCTAAGCCTGGCAGACTAAAAGGCTTTTCTGTGGAAAGCGAGGAGGCAGGGAGACTGGCTTGACTACCGTCTGCTGCCTTTCTGCCCACGTTGCCACTGAAAGCAGAGCAGAGACGATTTTTCTTCCTCTAGACCTCACTAAACACACAGTTTGTGATTGGGAGCTGGAAGTGGCCCTCAGCACACTGGTTTCACAGTGCCCAGGAAGACAGCGCTCTGCATACCTCTCAAAGATGCATGGGTTTGAAAGGAGTACCTGAGTCATATTAGTTTTCTCGTCCTAGTGGGAACAGCTTGCAGAGCTCTGAATATCACAAAGGTACGTGGATCAAAGAGGCAACCACACTCACCGAAGCTGCCCAGGGCTCCAGCTCCCCATCAGCCTCATTGGCATCCCACTGCTCCCTCAGAAGCTATCACCTTTCTGCTCTCAGGATGTACCAATGTAACTTGCCTTTGGTCCTATCAAAGCGATGTTTATAGAAAGCAGACACCAAAACTGAAATTAGGAAGTTGTGCTGAGTCCAATGATTATCAGAGCATGGCTAAGGAGGCATTTGCATCTTAACAAAGATAAGCACACCCTCGTCCCTCCCACTTTTCGGATGTGGACATGAAGCCACCGGCTACCAGAGCTTGTTTGTTGGCAGCAGATCTGGTCTGTTATCATCCACCATTCAAATGGATTCCACAAATCCAGTCTACAGCTGAAACTGTAGATCAGTTTTGTGGCAGTAACCTACAGCATGAAAATGGGGACCTTCTAAAGTGGCCCTTACTGAAGTGCTACAGGCCTGTGGTACAGGATAGCAGCGGCCTTTCCCTTGTGGTTCCTCCTGCTGAAGGTTACGATTGTAAGAAATAAAGCATGGAATGCACTAATAGGGGATTAGATGTTTATGACCAAGGAGCACATTGCAGGTAAGGAAAGATTATTGACGTAGTCTAGGAGACATGCTCAATTTTCCATATATGTGGATTTAACAAAATGAGTACTGCACAAAGAAAAATAATTTGGAGAAATTTGTAAAAATAACCCAAAAAGTAACACTGGCTAATTGGATGAGTTCAGAAATACTTGTGCAGTTTAAGCATGTATCAATTCAGCATCAATTTAGAAGATAGCGATTCGACATGAAGAGATTGATTTATTCGAGACATTTAGCTGCAATTTTTATATTTTCAAAACCGAAATTCATGCACTCCAAGGCAAAATTGTGCTCTAGAGTAACAGCTCAGTGTCATCCTTGCAATAAACGTCAAATACAGGTACAATTATTCTCTCCTATGACAGCCTTTCAATTAGCAGTTCTTTACCAGCTGGAATGGCCACACACCACCTTGGTTCTCTTTTTTAGCTCTGACTTTTCCTGAACAGGACTGTCTTGTGGGGCAGGCATCAGTGCTGCAGCATCTGCAGCTACAAGCGTCTGGAGAACGGAGTGATTGACATCCCTCCTCTGCCCAACTGCTCTGAAAGCAGCTTCGTTTCTAATGTATTAAAGACAGTCGGTGCAGTTTAATGTGGTGTTGTACAACTGTAGCAATAGATGTGGTTATTAACACCCAAAGTTTTGCAGTTTGAACAACACAACCTTAAGAATCATCTTTCAAAACCATGACTCCTTTCAATCAAACGCGCTCCTTCTGTCAAAATGGAGCCTTCTTATCCTCTACAGACCACAACAGAAACTTACAGGATCTCTCAACCAGAATTCTTATTCATTCAAAAAAAAAAAAAAAAAAAAAAAAAAAATCCCAAACCAAACCCCCAACTCCTAACCCCAAGTTGCACTCTTGATACTTCATCAAGTAAATATGGAGATGACAGGCGTTTTGTTGTTTTGGTTTTTTTTAGATGAAGACACACTTCATCAGCTCTAAGAAACAGAAGGCAAAGGATAATCAACTCAAAATTAGCTCAAGACAGACAAGAGCTAAAAATTTGAAACTTGAAGTCCATGTCCTCATTAGTCATTTAAGAGCAGCATCCCATCTAAAGGAACGGGATAAATTTTGTCAGGTTCTTATAAAAACAAGGCTTTATTTTGAGCAAGTTTTCTCCATTTGGTTTTACAGTCTCAACATACATCATATTCATGGACAAGCAGTATTTTCACAGAATAAGAGCCAAATACAAAGAAGAGGAAGCCACTTGGGATTAACAGTTTCAACCTAATTGACTCAGACTTCAGAAAATACCTTATGCTGTCACTTACTTGAGGTAAAGGAATTCCATAAATTAGGATCTACTGACTAACAGAAGACTTAACAATGAAATATTTGTGAGAAGCAGGTATCTCAAGGAGGAAGGGGTGGGGAGAAGTAATCTTACTCTAAGACATTATGAGCAACTACAGAAGGGGAAAGTAGGATTTCCGCTTGGTCTGTATTGGTAAAGCCAATACAGTTTGGACTATGATGGGTATTTAACCAAATTTGTGCAGTTTTAAATTTCAAATGTGATGAATTTTACTGGTAGTACAGTCTTCAAAGGTGAACCTAACTGAAGCTTAGTCATGAGCTTAGTTTATATGTTGAATGCTGTCACTAGGTAATCATCACACAATCAGGTAATGGTTGATGCACAAATGTTTTTTCCTTCAAGTATCCAGCAAAATCCATTGCTTTCAGTGCCCATTATGACATATCCCAATTACATGGTTAACTTTTGGACAGCTGTGCAATCAGACCATAAAATGATGCATTTGGTGGAATTCAAGAGGGCTTTTTTAAAGAAATACTAAGCTAGAAGGAGAAATCAATCTTCTGCTATCTGTTCATACACAAATGTACCTGCAGATTAACGGGGTTTAAATAAACAGATGAAAGCCATTCTAGGGTCACATTTATTGTTAAAAACTAACTTGTTTATAGGGCAAATCAGCTTGTGTCATTACTCTATGGGAAAATAAACAATCTTAAACCTTTTTAAGTAGTTCCCCCATTACACTAGATACTGGCTTGAAAACAAGAAAGACTATCCTCACCTTTTTGAGCCCAAGATTTAAGTTAGCTCATTAATAATCTTACATTTCACTGAAGAGGAAAGGGAACTAGATTCATATTCTATAAACTACAAGAACTGAATTATCAATGTTAGATTACTAACACCTAGCAGAAATACCACAGGTGTCAGCTCAGCTATTTTTTGCCAGGCACTGCTCAATTTCTCCAGTGAAAAGAAAGCATAATTTGATTCATGTACTTGCAACAAAACATAAGCAGTGAAGCCAACTTCAGAGTGATATGCTTCTTTTAAAAGGTTACTGGCAAAGCAGATTAACTTAGAACAGCTCTTTTTTCAATATTATTTTGTTTGCCAACTCCAAGTTCCAGTGAGCAAAAATGTTACACTTACTTTGGAGGCAGAGAGAAGCTGGTTTGTTAATCTATGCTTTTTTTGTTTTAACAGTAACAATAACAATAATAAAGGAGCAGATTTATCATTTAACAAGTTATCTGACTCAGAACTAAAACAGGACTAGTAAATTCTCTCCTCCTCTGGAAAGCTCTCTTACACAGCTTCATCAAGTTGTATCTTGCTGAAATATGACCACTGACTGAAATATACTATGTTCCACTTTGAATAAAAGCAGACATGAAGTTAAACTGCAAGACAGCCATTGTACAAATTCTCTCTCAAGATGTT
Organism: Lathamus discolor; assembly: GCF_037157495.1. Lineage (NCBI taxonomy): Eukaryota > Metazoa > Chordata > Aves > Psittaciformes > Psittacidae > Lathamus > Lathamus discolor. The sequence continues at coordinate 35,511,317 of NC_088887.1, forward strand.
CCAGCAACATTTAGAGCTTAAACTCCTTAGGAGAGCCAAGACCTAAGATATACAGCTACTGTGTAATTCAATTAAAAGTCAGAAAAAGATGTCAGTTTCTTCACAAACAAGACATCTATCCATTAGCTTTTATCACACTTCAGGCTATCAGGAAGTGAATAAATGTGGAAAGACATTTATTTTGAACTAGCTTCCTATTAGTTTCCTATGACCTTGAACACTTAACAATGCTTTTCATTAAATGACAGCTAAGAGAACATGGAGTGGAAAAAAAAAATCCCTTCAGCCCTAGAGAAATTTGGTCCTTGTATTTAGGACTTTGCATTTCCTTCAATAGATGCTATGTATTGTGCTGTATGGAACATAAACTTCCTTACAAAACCTCACCTGCCTATTATGAATTATTGCAATAAAAAATATTACTATTTTCCCCCACTAGGGAAAGTTGCACTTGGCAACTTTCTTTCCAGCCAAAGACAAGGAATTTAGTCAAGAATCATTAAAAAAAAAATTAAGCTATGAACTCTGGCATGGTAGCAATTCAGCTACTCCAGAGTGCTTATAAAATAGGCTTTAGATTTTACATCAAGAAATTGGATTTATTGTAAATGCCACAGTCACATTGATAGACAGAGCACAAACTTCTGGTAACAAACAAACATACATTTTTGTAACTAAGCGCTTCTACTTGGTAAATAAACGCATTTTGCACAGCCTTCCTTTTAAATGTGCCTAAACTAACCTAAATAAGCAAACAGCATAGCAGAAGAGGGAAACTTATGTAACTGTTTCTTAAGCAGTATATTATTTTTACTATGTATATAATATTTTATATTATATACACACACATTTTCATCAACAGTTCAAATTATACCCAAATAAAGAAGAAAAAAAAAAAAAACCAACCCAAACCAAAAATCAAACCCCAAACTGGCGCTCCTCCAATACATTTACCACCTTTCCCTCAGGCATAGTTAATCCAGGTAATTTGTCAAGATAGAGGAATGACAGTTAGAAAGACTCCCCCCACAAGAAACAAGTTACACAAAGAATACTGTATCACTACAAATTTTTTATTCAGAAGCCCATCTTTTAAAAAAAATCTTATTATGAACTTGTTTGGTCAAACTACAACACTTTCTAGCAGACATACAGTAAAAATAGCATGGCTCAGAATCGACCAGATCTTTCACGATCTCTTGACCGCCTCCTATCACGTTCGCGTCCTCCTCCTCCACCACCACCACCTCCACGACCACGATCTCTGGATCTAGACCGACGTTCACGGGACCTCGACCTGGATCTATGCCTTCAAAGAAAGTTGGAACATTTTATTGTTTCATCACAATTGGCAGTTTACTTGTTGTACCACACAGTGGATCACTTAAGAACGTATGTAACAAGGAAAAGAGACACTGTGATTAGGAGGGCTGGTGAATTGGCACTCAGGCTGTGAAACCACACAGAATCAATGAGGTTGGAAAAGATGTTTAAGATATTTACAAACTGAGCAAACTTAATACCAGGGAGTCAACACGCACTGTTAAAAGATTCAACTGATTCCAATGGATGTGCAAGCCTTGGGAAAAGGCAAGGAGAGGAACTAAATACACTTCATGCAGCTGTTAATTAAAGAGGCAAGAGAAAGGGTCACGTGCTTTGGCAGTTACAAATAGCTCTTAATAACACATATCAAAACCCTACAGGCTCTAAGTCCACTCCTATTAAATCAACTGCGTTAATCAGCAATTACAACTCAGTTATCTTTTTTTTTGGGGGGGTAGGGTTATTTTTTTCCTTTCTTTTTTTTTTTCTTCCAGAAGCCATCAGTATTTGCAAATAATCCTCCCTGCCTCTGAGGTCAATGACTTATATTCAGGAAGCAAGCTAAGACCACCCAGCATGTAATGTTAATACAGCTACTATGGATCTATCACTTTATGTGGACCTTTTCAAGGAAAGGAGTGGTTTGAATGCTTTTAAGCATTTTAGAAAATGCCAATTTTATAAAAATAAGTAAACAGTACATTTTAAAACAGGTGTAGAAATCAGCAGAGCTAAAAAGCTCAGGAAATTAATGCTACAAGTCTTAAGTATGCAGAATATTGTTACATGACGACATTTTTTGGGGTGGGAGTGTGGGTGGTGACAAATTTTACTATGACAGAGACATACAGAACTCTTGCATACCACTGAGCTGTTCAGAATTACTAAATTAATCTATCACTCAAAAGTTCTGGGTTACTCTATTTTCTCCTCCCTCCCCCAAAAACTTTGATGTATTTCATCGTGCAGAACTACTTTCAGGTTAGTCTCATTTATACAATCTAGCTGTGAAACCCCACTGACACTTTTTCTAATATCTAGCCTTACTGCTAACCTGTGATAGCTTTAGCTGCACAAAGGATTTAAATAGGGCAAACTGAAACTGGGCAATGGGTAAAACCATCATATTCCAAAGCCAAACACAAAAGTCTGATCTTGCTTGCAATAAAAGGTGAGACCTTTTAACTGGTGGTATTAAATTCAAGAGACCCAGACTCATAAAAATGACCAAAAGGCTAATATAAGAGCATACTTCAAATTTTCAAACTTCTTAAATGCTTAAAGTTTAAATTAATATTAATTGGGGAAGTCGTTAGGCACAAACACATATGCTTAAGCAACACAATCTACATGTTCCAAAGTTGAATTCATCCTCACAAGTTCTAACACACTGCCAGTCAAAGACACTTATAGGAAAAGAACACGTTCATCATCCCAGGCTCCTTCTGTGATTGGAAGAAAATTACAAAATTGTGCTTGCTATAAAAGGAAGCTCAACAGCTTTATGCACCTTTCCTAAAGAGCAAGGTCCTAAAAGCAAGCAGACTGAATCCAGCTCAAAGTAAGCCATACACAAACAGCTGTTATCATAACAGTAGTGATGTAAGTGTTTCTACAAGGTATCTTGATAAATGAATGTAAATATAACACGTATGTACCACAACTTGTTGCCATTAAGCAGAATTACTACTCCTTTCCCCTACTGAGACTTTTTATCAAGAAGGGTCACATTGTGAGGCTAGTGCTATTAAAAAGTAAGCTCAGTACAGCAACTGCCTCTTACTGACACTAAGGAATGAATACAGGCTAGAAAAATTGGCCATTAATTGTTAAAAACAAATAAGGTTAGGTCCTGAATATAATCTATGGTTATACTTGATTGTGCATGATGTTGAAAGTGGCCAGTCTGTTCCTGCCAAAATGACCATTAGCCAAATAGCCTACTTCTGACAAGAGGCCGTGAGCAAATACATTTAGAAGAGAATAAAAGAGAGAAGGGGCAAAGAAATACTTCTCCAAGTAATGTTCACCTGCAACAGTACACAGTTTGGAGACTTGAACCACAGGTAGGTCCCATGTAATCAGTAACTCAGTGAATGTTATTGCTCTTGAACCCTGCCTTCTCTTACATCCACATCAACCTTCAAGCTTTCACAGCACTCACAGCAAGAACCATCATAACTTTTTTTTGTTTTTAAACAGAGACCTATTCCTTTCTTCTAACTTGCCACTTGCTAGTTTCACTTGATGCCCTTTACCTGATGCCTTTTGCTGGCATGTGCCAGAACTGCCTCAGAAAGAACACGCAGGACTTAAGTTTATCTGCCTTCAGAATTTTCAGCAACTGACTCTGAATTTACCTGCTTTAGTCATATTTAAAAACAAACTTACTTTTTACGCCGCCGCCCATACAACTCGCGCCTTAACTCTCGAGAAATGGGCTTCAAATGCATAAAGTTGCAGAAGCCTCCTCGTGTACACTCGCTGAAACAGAATTCAAGAGACACAGTTACAATTCCCAGCTCTAGGCTTTATCTGTTTGCCCTAAACCCTAGTGGGCCTCTAGCCATCTAAAAGTTAATATCTCCTCTAACACTAAACCCAGTAAACTGCAAGCATCACTTACTGACTCTGACTCACTCCTAGATCAAAATCTTACAAAAGATGGCAAAAGTCAAGAGGTTCAGTGCACGTACTCCATATTAATGTTACCTGAAGTGATTTTTTTTGGTACCCTAAGCTACATGTAAATGCCTCACTCAAGCAACCACCCTGTTTGTCCAAGCATTTCAGAGATTCTGCCAGAGGAAGTCACTTTTTACCCCATTTCATATTGACGGCAACAGGCCTCTCTGAAGTCAGTCACAGGTGAAAGCTCAGCATGAATGGGCTGTCCATTAAACCAACGATTGTTCAGGTCAATCACAGCCTTTTCTGCATCTTCTTCACGGCGAAACTAAAAGCAAAATCAGCATTTTCTCATATTACAGAGAAGCAAGAGAAGTAGCTTGAAGATTCCCATCAGATCAGCTGTGTGATCTGATCTGAGGCTTAGAACTAGTAATCAAACTAGAAGCTACTTCAGAGATCCTGGGACAGTCCATCAAATCAAGGGTAAAGATGACAGCTTCTCATTAATCAGGAATCAGCTAATCAGAACATCAGTGGCTCCTCTTATGTTCTATTTAGTCTTTCAAGTTAGAAAGTTAGTCAACAGAAGAAGATATGTATTCTTAGTGCAACTTTAAACAAACAGAATGCTTAAGAGTACCTTCTAGAACATTAATGCTCCAAATCAAATGGGCCTTTTCCCCCAGCATTTAAGAGAAATCTGCACAAGAACTGAACCCCTCAATCAAGTCAGAATTTACAAAAATCTGATCCAGTTTTATGATGAATGTAGAACTTAAATTTGAAATTCCTTTTCACAGCTGAACACTCCTAAATTTTTTAAACCAATTTTTTTCCTTCTGATGATAAATCTACACAATCGAGAAATTTAGGCTTTACTTTCCAGTGAAAGGAATGCACAGTAAAAATTGTCAAACTAACAGTCTCAAAACTCCCCAACTCTAGGTACACACCATGAAATTTCTTCAGTTGACAACTTTTTGCTCATTATTCAAGAGATACCAATGACTTTTAAGAGCTAAGCTCAAGTGTTCCAATTTGCATCTTAAACCACCCAGCTATTGCCAAATTAGCAATACATTGTTACAAGACATGTTACAAGACATTTTGTTTAACTGAGAAGCTAGAAAATAAAAGCAAATGTTGTGAATAATTCTCTCCTCATAACTAAGTGCTTAACAGGCAGTGTGATAGACAGACCCCAAATTAATCCAGCAAACTGAACAGGCCATCAGCGGTGACTGTATTTGTAAGAATGTATAAAGAAGTGTTAACCTTTATGAAAGCAGCAGATTTGGAGTATCGAGATCTTCAACATAATCTCTTAAAATTTCAGATTCCATTCACATTTTCACTTTCTACTTTATATTATGAAGTTGGAGAGGAACTTATGTCCTGAAGAGCTACTCTCACAAGTTACAAGCATACAGTAGCTTTCAGAATTATAAAATAAATAAATACCACCCCTATTGATCATATAAAAACGTTTCTCTATCCTACCTTTACATATACGTTTCCTACTAGATGATCTCCAAGGTTATCACAAACGTTCATCTCTTCAACCTCACCGTATTTTTCTTCCATTTCTGTGAAGACCTCCTAAGCACAAAACAACCAATTAAAAGGTTGCGGCTTATTAGTTCTAGCTACAGAAGTATTGCATTTAGATATCAGTACGTACAAAGGAAGGCCTTTCTTAAAAAAAAAAAAAAAAAAGGCAAAATAAACCCACCCCTTTTTTTTTTTTATATTTCTGATTTTAAAATTAGTACTTGCTTGGCTTGTACTGTGTCCATCTGTAATTAGGGCACTAACAGGATACAGTAAAAAGCTATGGAAAACATTATGCATACAGTATTTACAGAACACGTAAGATGCACTGAAAACACTATATATAAGCCCTGATGCTAACAGTTTTACTCAACTTGCTTCTATAGTTAAGTATATTTTAAGTTTACAGCAAAGAGAAGTATTATGGAATCAAAATGCTACACTGCTTAACTGCTGTTGATTTTTAAACAAAGTCTATTATGAACAGCAAAGTTAATGCCAAATTAACCAAGGTTATACCAAGAAATATGAAGCACTCAAGGCTGTAATTTTTAGAACACCACCTGCGGAAACAAGTGCTTTTCTGTGAATCCATCTAACTCATTGTGTTGACAAATCCACAAACGCTTTAATACATTTTTACATCTGTTACATACCTCAAAGAATTCATCATAATGTTCCTGCATCTCAACATCGCTCACAGCACCTGTAAAAAAATCAAGAGTCATATCAATTAGAGCCTATCAATAATAAAGAAGAGATTTTGATCATACTACAAAATCTAGAGAGGCCGTCTGGAGCATAAAAGACACCATATAGCATGGAGCTAACTAACAGGAATATTAAAAATAACTACGTTTCAAGAACTTTGAGTTCCCAAAGTGTATGTCAAGACATTACATTGACATGATCAAATCAAAACAAGCTTTAATCAGAGCCAAACTTTTATGCCACAAATTTAAAAGGGGAAAGGAATTACTCTTAAACATCACTTAAATTTAATATACAGTCCTACCCTCTTTCTACCAAGTTTTACCTAAACAGAAGGCAAGTGCTTTGTTATGTTTGCATATTTTAATATATATTTTATTGCATGATTAAAATTTAGTGTTCCTCTTCCTAAAGGCAGAATTTCATTTTAACACGTCCACCTCTCCAGCATATTACACTAGAATTTGCGAGTTCACAATGTAACACAGCCTAGAATTCTTATTTTCACATTTGCTTAAAATAGTTATTGAAATGACACACTTTCCTCAGTGCCCTCAAAGAAGGGACCATCATGCTCTGCAACAGAGAGCAATTTTCTAGTTTAATTTTGAACATCATTTTCCTGAAGTCCTGCAGAACACCTTTAAGTGCAAGACAAGCCAGCCATATACTCAGGTTAGATTATTTTCATGCTTTAAGCTGGACTTCACAAATGAGCGCTGCTTGCCTGCTGCTATAAAAAACAATGCACGTTTGGCTGATTTTTCAAAGCATTAAGAATATAGAAACAAATTTCATTTCTTTCTTCCAGACTACAGCATTTTAAACTACATTAAGGTGTGCACATTAAAGCTTAATGTATTAGCTCTTCAGCAGCTAAGTGGTTTATCAAGATCAAGCAGACCAGCTTTAAAATGAACCCTGCATTTTATTCTAGAAAAAGTGTTCTAGCCTTTAAATTACAAACACTGCTGGTTTAGTTCACAGAATGTGAGAGAGAGACTGAGCCAACAAAGTTGTGCTTATTTATTTCAAACTGTTATGGAAAGAAAGAAGTGCCTTGGGCTCAGTCATTTTTGGCTAATGTTACCATTTGGATGAACTTTACATTTTCCTTCAAAGGCTCTAATATTAACCAGCCACAGTCTTTGGAACTGTCATTATTTTCCTTCCACCCATCTCACCTCCTGAAGAAGGATAGGGGGCACTTGCTATACAGTTTGGGCTAGGAACGTTTCTGCATTTGAAACATGCCTGCTTTTAAGAGCTTTTTTCTTCCCTATGGTTATATAGCAAATTAAGGAATATCAAACATTAAACCAAACCTTCTATACAGTTTAATACTTAACTATATTCCCAGGGTTCTGCCAACACCACTGATAAGAGCTTACTAATACCTAATGATTGGGTTTGGGGGTTTTTTGTTTGTTTTGTGGTTGTTGGTTGGTTTTTCTTAAAGAATACCATACAGAGGCTCTGTGAGCCACACTGGGAATAAATAATATAATACTACTTGTTACCAGACGGACAAGCACTAAAAACTTGTATGGAGATTTCATTGTCGTATTAGGAGATCATAAACAACAGTTAGTTAATGACTACTTGAACGTCCTTCTAAAGTGGGAAGCATACATATGCACAGGCTTTACAAACATTGATTTGCCAGGGCCACTGGTATCTGAACCTTGAGAAGCCCAAATACTAATTGAAATACTCAGGAAAACTACTGCTGTTCAAAACTAAGGTTAATCCTCTATGATGGCAATAGAAAGGAAGACAGTTAAGCAACAATAACAAAAGCATTAAATAGCTACCCAATTTATCCATTAAAAATACATGCAGTACTTAGGTAGGGACAAGTTTTGAGAAAACAAGAAGCCAGGAGTTTCAGCAAACTTACTGGTAACAACAGAGCTTCAGCTCTACCACAGAAGGTATAGTCAAGCTCTGTTAAATAGCTACCTGCTCATCAAGACAAACTAAAGACGGATACCAGCATTCAGAAAACACTAGAGAATCTGTTCAAGGCTCTTGCAACTTTACAATCTAAACAGCTCCACAGACCAAACTGCTGTTAACTGTGCAAATTAGTTACCAGCTCGTTGAGAATTCAGGGACAGATTTACCCAACAGTAGATTTTTTGGTTTACTGAAACAGCATTAACTGCTAAGCATCTGCAACAAGAAAGCCTACAAACTGACAGAACTGTGTAAGCATCTAGACAAACTTACAAAGCTTGATACATATCTAGCTCAATTGTGTGACAAAATGCTCAAATTACATCATTGGGCCATTATTAACTTTTAGAAGCAGAAGAGACAGGGCTGACTTTGAAGTTAATGGCTGATTTCACGAAGCACGTCTGATCAAATGCTGGTAACTAATCTGAACTAGTCTATAATCCAACAGTCAAAAAAAGGAATAGCCAAACAAAGCTTTATTACCACACAGTCAATAATCACTTCAACAAGAAATATTAGTTAGAAAATAACACCAATCCTTTTTGGTCCTGAAACTTTTCTTCCCCCCCCCCTTTTTTTTTTTAATCTTACTCTAATATTGAGGATTCAAATCACAGTATCAGTAATCACCGCCCAACAATCCTCATCATTTAACTTCTGCCAGTCTCACAGCAGGTGTGTTTTCTTATGCCATTCCTACCTCTTGAGGAGTTATTAAATTAGTTCATGACCATACCCAAACGCCTTCCCCTCCTCAAAAGTACTTTTAAGGATGCATCTGCCTAGGTAAATAAGCAACTTGGTTTTGGAATTCGAATTTTCAAAGCATGGAAGGAATTTTAAGCATGCACCTATCCAAAAAGGACAGCTGCCAGAAGGGAAGTGATGTCAGTCAAAGTGTGTTCTTCCAAAGTACACTCTAAGTGGAAGCTGCATTAACCTAGGACAAATTTCTGCATGCAGTCTGAAAAGTTTAAAATCCAAGTTCTCTTAACATTTACAGAGCAGGAAATTTGTTCTGGATGAAGTCAATGTGTCACTGTACCGCTCTTTTAGGCAGTGGAACCTAATGAACAGCACAAAATGTTCCTAGGATGCTCCTAGGATGCCAGATTCTCCAGCAGGGAGAAAGGCAGAGGGGAAGAAACCAGTGTAACCAAACTGCTTTACAGGGGAAGTACAATTGCAACCCTTTTTGATTAGATGGTATACAGATTCCCCTCACAGTTCTGGGAGCAGGGAGGAGGGTGAGCGGGACAAAAAAAATGTTGCGGGGATTTTTTTGTGCATGTGCGTTGGTTTTGGACACATTTAATGAAATGTGGTCAGTTTGATCTGTTAAACTAAAATGGCAGACCAGCTTAAGTCGACACTGAGCTCTGACAATCAAGCCCAGGGAACCAGTGAAGGAACTTGTATGAACTTACAGCGCAAACCGTCAGCAGACTGGGAAGAGTTTTGAGGGTTACGGTAAATGTTCAAGAGGGCAATGGTCTGAAATACAAAACGCAACAACTTTATATTATGGAAAATAATTTTAACAAGAAACCGGTTTCCTCCTCTAGGGTCGCTTTTGCCGAGTCTGTGCTGAAAGAGAGGTGGTTATTCTCTCCCAAGAAGGAGAACTTGCACTTAGCTGGTGACCTTTCTGAATCAACCTAACACTGTAAAGTAATAGAGATCTCATGATACTCCATTATTGTATTTTTTGTTTTAATTCAACGTTACTCTAGTGTGGTTTTGCATTTCAGCCAGATACATAATAGATGGCATCCAAACGCAGTACTCAAATTATAGCTGTAATAATTTGTTTGAATTTGGTTGCACCAAATGGTTTCTTAGTAGCAAAAATCACAGGAAAATAATACAATAATTACAGCATAACATGAAATCTCCATTTTCCTAAAAAAAGTTGAGATGAAAAAAAAACCCCAGTTTTGGGAAACTTACCGTACGTCATGTATGTACCTATTTTTATCCCTTTTTGGTTTTAATTTTTTTTGTTACATCAAGAATTTGAAAAATGTCTGCAGTTTAACCCTTTAAAAAGGAAGTGTTACTAAGCAATTAAGTTTCACTTTGCAGTGCAAAAGAGCATCTGCATGAAGTCCAATTTATGCAGTCACTTCTGCATTCTGAACTGCACACATTTGACAAGTTCTTGATCTATGCGCAAGAAGAGTTCCGTCACTTGTCCTGTTTGCAACAGCTTTATGTCAGCAGCTCAGAAGCCAACATTATTTTCTCATAATTAGGAGTGGGCTCTTTAACACCATTCTTTAAAAAAATTTCTCCAACTGTGGGACTTACAGTGTGAGCCGTCAGCCGTCTGTGCACTGTTTTGGGGGTTACGATAGATGTTTTGAATCAAGATGGTCTGCGGGGAAAAAAAATAAAAAGGGGAATTCTACTGGCTGCTGTGCATATAATAGACAATTGCAAAGAGACAACTTGTTTGCAAACAGCTAAAAGTAAGATTCTATTCTCAAGACTTCCTTTTGTATTTGCAGAATATCTTCCAAAATTGCATCCAGACCATCATATTATGAAAACAGTTTTAATTAACCACCAAGAAAGAGCTGCATTTGTCTCAAGAGCTATCCTCAAAACGGGAGTTGTGAGGCAGTCACCTGAAACGTCAAACTACGTGATCTTATGGAGGTGCCTAGCTTTCAGGACCAGATTCATCACTGCAAGGCTGGGAGTGGGGGTAGAAACAGTGTTATGTGCACAGCGTATAATACAGAATGCCAGAGAGTCTAAACTGCTACACCAGACAGTAAGGTTTTTAGGCAAGTCTCATTTTGTGTGTCAGGAATTTCTTGGTGGAATTTCTGTTTAAATAATATAATAGCATCATAGGTATCACGTTCCGATCCTTCAAATAAGGACAATATCCTTTTAGCCCTTCTGCTTTTTACTTGAAGAATTAGCCCAGGCAGACTTGAAACCTTACATTTGTATCGTTCTTCTTAAAATCAAGTTGTCTGAAAAAACAAACCATGTTTAAGTTAGTAAACTAATATGACAAAAAAATTCCAAACGTCCATATCACTGTAAGCAGCTCAAAAATTGAAATTTGATTACTTAAAATACAAGCTCACCGTTAGTTAGTATGAATTGCAATCCCCAAGTAATTTTAGCTTACACATTATTATTAGTCACAGTAAGAATTCAGAACTTAAGTCACAGGACCAGCAATGTCAGACCTACATATGCTGCCCACTTCACATGTAAAGAAAACACCAAAAACTGTAACATCACATTTAAAAATCACGCACTTGTTTTATAATGGGTACAGTCATACCAACCAAAGCTTTGTGCTTCCATGGCCCAGGTTTAAAATAACTATGTTTTGCCTACAATTGGAGAGAGCCAGAAACATGCAGTTGCAATGTTTCTGCTGATCAGTGGTAATTCAATCACCCTGGATCGCAGGACCTTTCCTAATGCAGCTCTCCTATATAAAGGAGCTGTACCAGCAATAGCAACACAAGATAAAAATACTGCGCTGGTAACTTCCCATTAGTGAGTATCCTTCTATCACAGCTGATTATCAATCTGCATACAAGTTTCTGTAGTGAATCCTACACACCTACCGGGTACATTAGAGGTGTTACAACACAGCATACCTGTCAGGAGCAGTGCTAAAGCAGTCCCAGACATCACTGGAATCATAGAATCATAGAATAGTTAGGGTTGGAAAGGACCTCAAGATCATCTAGTTCCAACCCCCCTGCCATGGGCAGGGACACCTCACACTAAACCATCCCACCCAAGGCTTCATCCAACCTGGCCTTGAACACCGCCAGGGATGGAGCACTCACAATCTCCCTGGGCAACCAATTCCAGTGTCTCACCACCCTAACAGGAAAGAATTTCCTCCTTATATCCAATCTAAACTTCCCCTGTTTAAGTTTTAACCCGTTACCCCTTGTCCCTCACGAAGAGTCCCTCCCCAGCATCCCTATAGGCCCCTTCAGATACTGGAAGGCTGCTATGAGGTCTCCACACAGCCTTCTCTTCTCCAGGCTGAACAGCCCCAATCTCCTCAGCCTGTTTCATACAGGAGCTTCTCCAGTCCCCTGATCATCCTCATGGAAGAGTCGCACATTCCCTGCTGACCCACATCAGCTGGCACCGCTAACCACGGTTTCTAAAACAAAGTTAAAGGCTGTCTGCAAGAACTTCCTGACACAGGAAAAAGTTACTGCACGCAAAGGGTTGGTAGGTTGTTTTCTTCTGTTTTAAAAAAAAAAAAAACCACACACACACAAAAAAACAAGATGTATTTTGTAGTGTTACATTTTGGGTTGTGGTGGGTTTTTTTTTTTGGGGGGGGGAGGACTTGCTTAAAACCAAACCTAAAGACACACTACTGTGGAAGCGTCTAATTCAGGAATATTTCTAGTAGCCAATGACCTAAATTCAAGTCTCTAAATAATCAATCACACTCCAGCATGCCCTTCATGTAGGTCAGCAACATGGAGTCATTTTGAAAATGGGCAATATTCCTTCTGAGATACAACAGTTACATTAAAAATTATTAAAAAAAAAAAACCAAAAAACCTAAAATACCAGAAGCGGGAAACTGTTTTTTGTACATGAAGTATCAGCAGTGGTCCCTCTTGACCGGTATCCTACAGTTATTGTCCCTTGGAACTCCCCCTGCCCACTCATGCACTCAAGAGTTCAACCTCATGAGCATCATTGCTCTGAACTCAGACACATGGATGGTACCTGCCTCCACAGTTCTTCCCACACTGACACGAGCCCACCATTCCCATAAATTCTGCTCCAAGTCAGCTCAAATGAACTTGCACAGAACTCCACTGCTATACAAGTTTTACCTTTGTAGGTAAAATCACTGATAACGCAACAACTTTCGTAAGCACTACCCACCACCTACAATATTCCTGAAGAAATCTATTTACCTGTATGCCTTGACAATCAGCAGTGATAGAAAGATAAACAATACACTTCTCCAGGAATGTAATTTCTGAGAACTACAGAGGTCATAATAACAAAACCCCTATCATCCACTGCACCTTTTATTTTCTTTTTTTTTTCCCCTTTCTGGCAGACATGCAGTAACACATCATGTCTCCAACAATATTCACATTGTCAGATTAAATAATATGTCAGGTCAATGGACACAGACACCCTCAGCAACCAGGCAAGCTGTTTCCAAGAAACAACTCTTTCACATTGAGAGGAACAGTGCAAGTTACTCTCAAAACTTATCAGCCTGGGTCAGAGAGCAAATGTAATGACAGACAAGTCACTTATTTACTAATTAGTTTCTTCCATTATATGTATAAAAGATTTAAGTTCACACCTTTGACATAGGTGGAACATGCTGCCATTGTGATTAAAAAGATCTGGGATGGTTTAAGTGCCTAAACACCACTGAGAAGGCACACTCACCTGAAAGTTAGCACTGGTTGGTCTCTACTACAGGCAAGCTTACAACAGCATCGCTTCCTGCAGCCATTAAGGGTGACAGGAGATAATTAGAAATGCTGGGAGAAGTAAATGGAATACCCCCAAAAAAAAGCAAAACCCCATATAAACTGGGGCCAAAAGTGAACTACTTAATCTGGAGCTTGGTAATTATTCACTTGTATCTGAGAATCTATGTTTTAAAGAAGCAAAACTATACTTCCACAAGAAAGAGGAAACAAAAAGAAAACAAACCTGGCTAAATGTTGGTTTGTTGTGCAACCGAGAACATCTGTCTCCATGACGACAAGCTCCAATTTTGAAATAAAATGAACAGTTGACTCTGCAAATAAGAACAAAGTAGTTACATATTGGAACAGGAAACATTAATATGCAATTACTATAAAACATAGGCCCTACATGCCTTTATCGTGTTGTGCAGAAGTAACACAGAAAAAAAGAAATCAGTCTAGGAAAGTATTTACGACAAACCTGTTCACGTCCATTCCTCTTTACCCCTAATGTACAGCAAGTAATCTCAACAATTTCACCTGCTACTCAAACCAAAAGTGCATTCACAACACCACCACAGACAGAAGCAATGATCACCATTTTACCCTTTGGGTTCTCCGTTCTCGTCTTTTTACCAGTTTCACTGTGTGATAGGGTGGGAAATAATGTGAAAAACAGTCCAAGAAGCTTTACTGTGAGCTATACAGTTATGTCTTGGTTCATGCAACTAGGGTCTACTTGAAAGCCAATACAGTTGCACCTACCTAACATTTTATAAGCCGCCTGTTTAAAGTTACACTCTAAGGGTAACTCAGACTACTGTCAACACAGTACCTTCAATAATTCAGGTAAGAGAAAAACCACATTACAGAGAGAATACAAACAAGCAAAACATTTAGTTAAGCCATTTTGATGAGTGTAGTTAATGATTTGAAAAGGAAGCATTTCATATTTTTTTAAACCACAAGCTTTTCTTGAATTAACCATCATCTCATGACACCTTCAGAACTATGCTGGTTTAGAAGTGCCAGCAACACTCACATATAAAGTGTAACTCACTTGGAATAATGAAAGAAAACCATAAGGAGTTCAGTTACCTTGACTGAGAAAACTGAATGCAAAATTCTGCAGGGCAAGAAAACTATTATGGGCTATATATGGGTGAGTGAAACATAAGAATTCTCCTGGAAGAAAGATTATTATTTCCATGCTCAGAGTTAACACCAATTCTTTCCACAATCCTGTGTAGCCAACATCACCTCATGGAAGGGAGAAATAAAGTACTAAAGCACATCTGATCTCTAGGAAAACATTCTACTGTAAAATGGTAACATGTTTATTCTTATGTTTTTGAAAATATATACTTAGCATTACAATATACTTACTGTCTTTTCTGAACTCTAACCTGAAACAAAAAAAGTACCTAACTATAAGATGTCCAATATGCCTCCAACTTCAAGACTTTCTGAAGAGTTCTGCTTGCTTTTTGAATAGAAAACAAGACCTGTAACAGGAATTTCATGCCTGCCATGTTGGCACATACTAATACTGTTAAACTGCAATGCATAATATCAGAAAGGATGCTACAGTAGCAGAGCTCAAGAGTGGCTGCCGGCACTGCTTTTTTCTGACAGACGAGTGGATTGGAACTGGCATGTAGCACTATAAAGCAGAAGGAAATCAGAAGCCTCATGGCCAGGGGCTGGCAAGAGTAATTTAGTCCAGCAGCACATCGATGCCCCCTTTCATTTTTACGAGTGGAAAAACGCGTTGCTTTGGTCAGGCCGACGGTGGTGACCAAATTTTCGTTAGGAGTGTTTTCTAAGTACGCTTCCAACAACCAGAGAAACTAGAGGCGTTCCCGACGGGTGGAAGGCTGCAGGCAGAAGCCTGAGGATCAGGATGCAGCAGTCGGGGAAATCCTCCGCACCCTGGGGAGGGGGGAGAAATAACCAGTCGCTGTCCTCGCAGCACAGCGGGAGCCCTCGGGCCGCTGCGAGGCGCAGAGACACGAACAAAAGGAGGGAGAAGAGGCCCTCCCTGGCAGGGGGATCGGGGGTGGGGTGTGGGGAGAGGCGGCGGGAAGCTCCCGCCACCGCCAGAAAAGCGCCGCCGCCGGAGGCAGGGAGGGAGGCAGGGAGGGGAGAGGGGCCGCCGGAGCGCCACGAGGCACGGGCACACACGCATGGCGGCCGGGGAGCGGGGAGAGGAAGAGGAGGAGGAGGAAGTCCCCGAAGAGCGCGGACCCGGCCCGGCAAAGGGGGAAGAGGGAAGCGCATGGGCGGGGCCCGCCCGCGCGGGCACGCGCAAGGCCCCACGCGGCGGAAGGCGCGCGCGCGCGCGCCCCCTTCCTTCCCTCCCCGTCCCTTGCGGCGCGCGCACGCGCGCTCCAGCGAAAGGAAAGGGAAGGGGAAGGGGGGGGGTGGGGAGGAGGAGGAGGGCCGCGGGCCAGGGGGAGGCGGATGGGGGGGAGGGGGGGGGGGTGTGCAAGGGGGGTGAGCGCGCCCGCCTCGCTTCCTTTTTCCCCCGCGGCCGCGCGCCGCCACGTTCCAGCGCGCGGCTATGGCGAGGAGGGGGATGGATGGAGGGGGAGGGGGAAGGGGGAAGGATCCCGCGGGCGCGCGCCCCGGCGGGGGGGTAACCGCAGGGCCCCGAGGAGGGAGAAAATGGGAATAGGGAAGGGCTGACCGCCACGATGCGTACAGGCCGCCCAGGCTGGCGCTGCGCGTCCCCGCGGAACCCACTACCAGCCTCCGGCCTCCCTCGAGCTCCCCCCTCGGGGCTCCCGGAGCGGCGGGAGCGGCGCCGGTACCAGGGATGGGCCACTCACTTGTCCTTCTCGGTGCCGAAGATGGAGGCCAGATACTCCGCCATCTCCCACCGCCCGCCCGCCGGACAGCCCGGCGCCGATCGCGGACGTCACAGACGCCGCGCCGGAAACACTTCTACGGCGCGGGGCGGGTGGGCATGCGCGGGGCGCCGCCGGGCCCTCATTGGGGGAGCGGCGCAGGCCGCGGAGTTCTGCCTCTCCCCTCCCTCCCACCCTGAGAGCCCTGTTCGCGCCACGCGCCGCCTTTGCTGCGCATGCGCAGGGGCGCGGAGCGCCATGGAGGTGACCCGCTCAGGGCCGGTCTGTGTCTTGGTCGTGGTGGGAGCGTCTCGCCCGGCCGGCCCCGGAGCAGGGCGAGGAAGCGGTGGTTCCACCGCGGAAGCACGGGAGGTAGTGCTCCGAGGAGTGGGCAGCTGGAGGCTTCTCCTGCGCCTCGGAGGGGTGTTGGTGTCAGTTGTAACGCACGTTCTGGTCGCCCTGTGGGTGAGCTAGGGGGTGTTACTGAGGGGTACTGTGCGGTGCGGTGTCCAGGTGTGTGCCTGGGTTTACTCGTTACACACGTTCTGCTGTGTTTTGTGTCTGTCAGGGTGGTGTACCCAAGCTTCTGAAGTGATCTGTGTGTTGCCCAGGTAAGCGCCGAGCAGAAGAAAGATAGCTTAGACAATGGGTCAAGGAAATGGAGAACCTTAGAATGGTCTGGCTTGGAAGGGACCTTAAAACTCATCCAGTTCCAGCCTTTCTACCATGGGCAGGGACACCTTCCGCTAGACCAGGTTGCTCCAAAGCCCCATCCAGCCTGGCCATGAGCACTGCCAGGGATGGGGCACCTACAATATCTCTGGCAACCCGTTCCAGTGCCTCACCACCCTCACAGGGAATAACTTCCTAAAGTCTAATATAAGCCTACCCTCTTCAGTTCAAAAACACTCCCCCTTGTCCTATCACTGCATGCCCTTGTAAAAGGAAGCCTCTGGTGAGTACTGAAGCACAGGGTTAAAGGGCATAACAGCTCAAAAAATGGCAGTCTGAAAAAAAATTACCAAAATGAGACATGACAGAAGGACTGCGGCAGGGACTGGGAGGGACTGGAGCACCTGCAGTAGGTAGTGGGAGCACTGGGAAGGACTGGGAGTTGAGCATGGCTGCAAGTGGGAAGACCTGCGGCAAGGACTGGGAGCACTGGGATGTTGAAACCCCAGCAGTACCTGGGGCCCTAGTGGCCTATACTGCTCTGTACTGGCACAAACTGCTCCATACTGCTCCATACCGGGATGTGTCAATTTGCAGATGACACCAAGTTGGCTGGGAGTGTTGATCTGCTGGAGGGTAGGAGGCTCTGCAGAGGGATCTGGACAGGCTGGATCCATGGGCTGTGGCCAGTGGGTTGAGGTTCAACAAGGCAAAGTGCCAGGTCCTGCACTTGGGCCACAACAACCCCCTGCAAGTCTCCAGGCTTGGGGAAGAGCATCTGGAAACTGCCCATGGGAAAGGAGCTGGGGGTGCTGACTGATGATGCTGAACAGGAGCAGCTTGTTTCCAGGCAGCCAGGAAGCCACCAGCATCCTGGCTTGTATCAGCATCAGTCTGACAGCAGGGCCAGGGCAGTGATTGTCCCCCTGCACTGGGCACTGGAGAGGCTGCACCTTGAATCCTGTGCTCAGTTCTGGGCCCCTCACTGCAAGAGAGACATTGATGTGCTGGAGCAGGGCCAGGGAAGGGCAATGGAGCTGGTGCAGGGCCTGGAGTACAAGTGTGATGGGGAACAGCTGAGGGACCTGGGGGGGGGTTAGGTCTGGAGAAGAGAAGGCTTAGGGGGACCTTATCGCTCCCTACAACTGCCTGACAGGAGGGTGGAGCCAGGAGGGGGCTGGGCTCTGCTCCCAAGGAACAAGGGACAGGACAACAGGAAACAGCCTCAAGCTGCACCAGGGGAGGTTTAGATGGAGATGAGGAACAATTCCTTCCCCAGAGGGAACAGGCTGCACAGGGCAGCGCTGGAGTCACCATCCCTGGAAGTGTTCACAGACTGTGTAGACGAGGCCCTCAGTGCCATGGGTTAGTGGTGGCTTTGGCAGTGCTGGGATAAGTGTTGGACTGGATGATCTTAAAGGCCTTTTCCAACCTGGCTGATTCTGTGATTCCATGACTTGCTGGGGAGCAGCATTAAAAGAGCTTTATATGACTGTAGAGAAGATAAGGATCCTGCTTAGAAGATAAATTGTCTTCCTGCAATTAGCCATTGGTACAAAGGACACTGACAAGAAATCCGAATTAGACCGTTGTTATCATGACTCCAAATGCTGGAATAAAGTAATTGCTCAAAGGCAGGAAGGTGCAGGTTCTGAAGGAGTTTACATAAAAGCCAGGTAACCTGCAAAGAAGCCCATGCGTTGTAATTAAGAGCAGAGTAGAGGTAGGACCAAATTTTTTATGATTGTTTAGGGAAGCTACATGGAATTATGGACCAAAAGCCGCAAATTTGATCCAAGCAAATTGAAATTTTTGAAATTGAACAATAAGGCATTTGGAAGACTGATACCATACACAGCCTGATCAGCTTTTGCAACGAAAGTGTTGTGCCCATCTGAGAATCATGGCAGCAATGTGGACTTACTCACTTTGTTGAAAGAAAACAAGGCTGAGCACTCAGTGTATTGCAAGCAAAATTTGTCTCTTTAATATTTTGGAATTCCCTGAAACATTTACAAATATGCTTTACTTCACATAATGTTCACAGCCCCAGTTGGAGTCCATAGGACTATGTACAATCACAAGTGCTCGCTGTGTTGTGCCCTAACACAATAAAGTTGAAACTTAACACCACGTCCAGTTCTGAGGAAGCAAGCTGAATGTTTATTTTCCTGTCTGACTCCAAATGATTTTTTAAATACATCTGCTGTAAGACTGGAACAGCAATCTTAGTAATGTTTCACTACTTTGACAATAGTTGCACCCAAAGAAGTCAGTCTAATTGCTTTCTATGGCACCCCCTCTTGTTCCTCAGTTGGGTTGAGCTGATTCAGAGGCGATGAGATCCATCACAGGATGAGAACAGCCCTGGAACCACTGTATGTAGTTGCTACATTCTTTCTGTACGTAGTCTTCTGGGATGTAAAGCTCACCAGCTCTCCACTGCTCCTTACTGAGATGTCAGTAAGTTTCTGCTAGGACTTCTGCCACATGCAGACAGGTTAACTTCACTTCTTCCTCCTACAGTCCCTCACTCCTTCCAAATTCACAATTGTGATCCAAGTGTTAGAAGCAGAAATTTCTGTCAGATACAGAAGATCTTGTTACCAAAGAACAGGTACTGCTGTTTAGCTTTGCCTTGCAGTATACGTGCCCTGTAAGGTTTGTCTGTTAAGAGGATATGCTTTTTTGCCTCTGTTGCTCACTGTTGGTGTGCCTCCTACCTCAGCTTACCACTGCAGTTTAAACTCACTAAACCAGCAGAAGCCAAACCCTGCAAATGAAAGGGTGGTTTCCTACTCATGTAGTGAGCTGAACTAGCTCACTGAGCAGTTCAGTGTCAGAGCTAGCATGAGGAAAGATCAGGCCTCCTGCAGCTGTAGCTTGGAGCAAGGGTGGTGAAGGAGCAGTGCAGCCCCTTTGAACAGCAGCCTGCTGCTAGATCAGCTCAGTCATCTGGTGGGAACCTGCTGTGAGTCTTAAGCTTGCCCCAGTCATCCAGGGAACTACAACTGCAAAAGCCTGCAGTGAGCTCTGGCAAAGTACAAGTTCCTGGTGATTTTCATTCATCAGCCTGTAGTGTGTGTTTGCAGAGCATATGCTTTACATAACAAGCAGAACAAACTTGCACTGATTTTCACTTTGTTGGTTTTTTTAAAGCCTTCAGCTACAATAAGCTGAAATAAGTCTATCCTGAGGAATTAAAAATGGTTTTCGCCGTTTGAAATGTGTTGGTTTCTCCCTATCTTTTAAAGACCCTGATTGCTTTAGATTTACCTTGGCTCTAGCTTGTGTGATGGACTGCTGAGAGCAAGAAACATTTTCCAGGCTGTGTCTTTAACTTAAGCACTGTAAGTCAATTGTACTGAAGTCTGCTGACTCTGGGAGCCATGTTTCCCAGGGAAGTAACTTGACCTGGAGGTGCTATTGGAAAACAAACCAAAACAGCTGCTCTCATGTTAGAAATATGCCTTTGTACGTGACAAGCAGAAATCTCATGATGCCTCCAGTGAAAGTAGGTTCCTAAAATAACTTGTTAGGAGTACAAGCTCAAAGAGAAAATTGCATGGCATTCTGCTTTGTGGCTGGTCGAACTGGCACAGTGCTGGTAATGATTTGCTGTGTAGAGAGAGCTTGACTAATAATATCTTACCTCAGTTTTGTGAGACAGTAGTTATAGGACCAGGTCTAGACCTTAGAGGCAATGAACAATTGATAATAAGCCCACTTATATTTTGCTCTGCATTTTCTCAGCAGTTCTCTGTACCAGGGGTTGCCCCTTACACTGGGGACAGCAGGGTTCATCTCCACAAGAACTTTATAACCCTCTGCCTCTTTCTGCATCCCCTCTCCCTCCTGTGCTCAGCCTCGCTGTGCACATGTCAACAACAAGATCATCACCGTGACATACCAAAAGTGTCAGAGGTGTTAGCAGTAATGTGACTGATTATCTGAGAAGTGGGATATCTTCCCCTTGTGCCAATGTAGCTGAACAGTGTTTGAAAGAAAGAGATGCTGCAGTGCATCTGCCTAATGGAAGGGCAGTGGTGTACACAGAGCCTATGGGCACTGGAGGCAGCGTCATGTGGACATGTCACACTGAGGATAAAAGGCTCTTCCTCAGCTTCCTTGAGTGACTTCACCTTGCATACAGGGCCAAGCTTAGAAGAAAGAAGGGGACCTGGGGCAGAAACTAGGGAGTGTGAGAACAGGGAGACGAAAGAAGATCGTTTGGAGTTAATGTTGACAGCAGAGCTAGAAAGATGGAAGGGAAGACAGGAGCCAGGGAAGTGAAGGAAACATGAAGGAAAAGGTCTCCAGAGAAAAACAGGAATCCAACACAGAGTTCCATGTAACTACTCATTACTGCATATTTTATTTGCCCAAATCTAGATGAGGACATTTGCAGGACTCAGGAGAGAGAAACATAGTCTGTATGTTTTCCTGGGCTTCACCCGTACTCTGCTGCTATGGTCTTGTTCAGGTTAGTGACTTATTGCAGGTTATCCCTCTGCCCCAACGTGCTTAGATCTATCAGTTTAAATGCTACCACAAACCCTCCAGTGCTTTGGTCTGCTTTTTTAAGCACAGTGTCTTCACTGGGTATCAGTTAAAACGTGGGGAGGAGAAAATGGTGCCACCCAGATTCGGTTTGGAGATAAGGCACTGACAGAAAAAATAAGGGGGTAGGGAAGCAGCCAGTTTCAAGACAGGCAGAGCAAGAAGGGGAAGAAATGGTGATGAAACAAAAGGCACCAGAGCTTGGATATAGGGGGGAAAAGAAACAAAAAAGAGATTAAACCAAACACAGAAAGACATCCTGGGGGTCAGTGCATAAGGTACTTAATGCGTTCACTGGAAAATGCCACTTTATTGTTGCTGGTGTCCAGAACTTTGTTAATGAAAGAAGTACCTGGAGTTCCAGGCCAGTGCACAGGACTTGGTCTCTCAGGTTAAAGGGATTTTGCTAACAGTGTGAGTAGGGGTAATTAGTAACCTACAGCCAGCAAGCCCTTTGAACAATTTTACCAGCTCTCTGCCTGACACCAGTTGGGACAAGGCACAACCGTGAGGAAAGAGAACCAATTTAAGATGTAATGTCAGAAAAATAGTCAGAGAAAGCGACTCCTGTACCTTAGAGCAGAGTAATAGCATCAAATCCACTTCCATGCCTATACTTCACTAATCACCCTGGTTATATGAGCAGATCTTATCAAAGATCCTTAATTATAGCAATCCCAGTACATGTTACACAGCAGAGAGAAGGGTGAGGTCTTCATAGCTGTGTTCCCCATATGGGTCTGGGGGAGGAGCCTGTCTGATGCAAAGTGGCTGTGGCTTTGTTTCATTAGGGTGTCATGCACAGGCTTGAAGGACCCTGCCAGCACACCCATGGGGAAAGGCTCTCCCTGAGGCCTCCAGGTCACTCACAGTTGGGTGTTAATCACCGTCAGTGGTGGGAGGGCACTGCTTTGGTGCTGTGGGTGAAGGTAAATTTAACTAGTCTGGTATGAGGGGCAGTCAGTGGGGTAGAACAAACAGCAAGGAAGAGGAGAGGAACTGCCAAGTCAAAGAACCGTAGTACGGAAGTAATGAAGAATGTGGAGCATGGTTGAAAGATTTGGGTATGCTATGGAAACTTTTCTTTGGAGAGTTTTCAAGACTCAACCCCTGATTGGGAGCACTACTGATTTATTAACTATTGCTATTAGAGAGTGCCTTACAATTGAAAAAATAGGAACATTTATAAAGCTGCAGGACTTCTGAGTTCAACATGTTATTTGATGTTGTGTTTAGCACATAGATCCAGCAAGCTGCTATGGAGTCTGAGGTCAGGACCTTCATTATGCTGTCTCCTTTCTATAAAGGACCCTCTCTCCCTGCCCAGAAGAGCTTACAAGCTGGACAAAAATGATGTTCTGCTCCATTTTCAGAGGAGGCACAGAAATCAGATGATTTTCCCAAGAGCAAGAGGGACAGGAGGTGTTCGGAGTCAGGATAAGAATTCAGGAACAGCTTTGAAGATTCAGACAGTTCACCAAGCCCAGGGTCACAGGGAGGGGGGTCTTACACCCAGCCCCTCCACCTCCAAACAGCATTGTGAAGGCACCTCTCCACATTCATGCTGCCCTTGCTGGAAGCAGCCGGACCTCTTAGCTAGCAGTCAGGGTGGAGCAGCCCAGAAAGGGGCGCAGACCTGGCCCCACAGGCCAGGGGGCAGAAGGAGACCATTCTGCACACAGCAGTGAGCACTGGTATGTTTGTGGCCTCTCCTCGTTCATGCAAAGAGGGAGACCTCAATGGACAAGTACATCTTGTGCCCAAGGCTGCAGCCTCACTTCTGACTCCTCCAGAGCCACTTTTTGAGGCTTTATTTTTTGCACCCCATTGTTTACACATGCCTTATCCAGGTGTGAATCACTTGGTTTCTCCCTGTTGTCTTTCCCCAGAGCCCTCTAGCCCCACCTTGCTAGGCAAGGAGTTGAGATCCTTTAAGCACATGCTAGCCTGACCCTGAAGACAAGTCAATATTGAGACAGTAGTGATACCAGCTGGGCAGGACAGCTCCAACACCAGGAATGTGTTCTTTCCAGGGCAAGCCTCATCTCTTGCCCTCTGGCTGTGCCAACCCTTGCACTTTCCCCAAATGCGGACAACTGTGACCATGAGGGTGGAAGGCATCCCTGTTGTTCCCCAGAAAAAGGAGAACCCCCCTTTTTCTTCCACTCTCAATGTCTGCCCCTGTGAGTATAATTCTATCTCTCCTGTTTCAGACCTCCTGTCTCAGCCTTGAAGTGCTGCCCCAGGGGATGTTCCTGATCCACCTTCCTCCTATCGCTTGTCCAAGGGGCAGAAGGATTGACTAGAAAGTAATCAAAGTCTGCCTGACAAGCAAATCCAGCTGCTCCTTTGAGGGAAATTCCTCTCTGTGTTGACCTGGGCAGTTTGGATGGAGCGTTTTTTAGAAGCTGATCTCTTTGACCCTTCTGAGTACTTTTGGGAAACTTACCCAGGTATTGCTTGCTTGCTGCCCCCAGGTACTTGGCAGCAGTCAGAGGATGGAGAAAACAGCAAGGCAACAAAAGCAGAGTTTGGTGGAAACCTTGGCAAGTTTGCCGATGACACCAAGCTGTGTGGTTCGGTTGATACGCTGGAGGGAAGGGATGCCATCCAGAGGGACCTTGACACGCTTGTGAGGTGGGCTGATGCCAACGTTATGAAGTTCAGCCATGACAAGTGCAAGGTCCTACACCTGGGTCGGAGCAATCCCAGGCACAGCTACAGGTTGGGCAAAGAAGAGATTCAGAGCGGCCCTGCAGAGAAGGACTTGGGGGTGTTGGTCAATGAGAAAATGAACACGAGCTGGCTTCAGTGTGCACTTGCAGCCCAGAAAGCCAACCGTATCCTGGGCTGCATCAAAAGGAGCGTGACCAGCAGGTCGAAGGAGGTGATCCTGCCCCTCTACTCTGCTCTTGTGAGACCTCACCTGGAGTATTGTGTGCAGTTCTGGTGTCCTCAACCTAAAAAGGACATGAAACTGCTGGAACAAGTCCAGAGGAGGCCACAACGATCATCAGGGACTGGAGCACCTCCTATATGAAGACAGGCTGAGAAAGTTGTGTCTGTTCAGCCTGGAGAAGGCTGCATGGAGACCTTCCAGTATCTGAAGGGGGCCTACAAGGATGCTGGGGATGGACTCTTCATTAGGGACTGTAGTGACAGGACAAGGGGTAATGGGTTAAAACTTAAACAGGGGAAGTTTAGATTGGATATAAGGAGGTAATTCTTTCCTGTTAGGGTGGTGAGGCAGTGGAATGGGTTGCCTAGGGAAGCTGTGAATGCTCCATCCCTGGCAGTGTTCAAGGCCAGGTTGGACAGAGCCTTGGGTGACGTGGTTTAGTGTGAGGTGTCCTTGCCCATGGCAGTAGGATTGGAACTAGATGATCTTGAGGTCCTTTCCAACCCTAACTATTCTATGATTCTATGAAATTTGGAGGAAGCCCCTCCAGCCACACTGCTGTGTCCTGTGGCGGGGAGCCCATCATAGCAGTTGTCTATCTGGCCTTGACCAGAACACTGAAGCCCTCCCAGCTGCTTCGCTATTGGAAGCAATCCCTTGAGGTGAGGCACTGGGTGTGCAGCAGGAGCTTGCTGATAAGGCCACAGGGACTGATTCATACATGGTCAGAGGCTGCTTGCAGC
This sequence comes from Lathamus discolor, assembly GCF_037157495.1. NCBI lineage: Eukaryota > Metazoa > Chordata > Aves > Psittaciformes > Psittacidae > Lathamus > Lathamus discolor. Next base: position 35,536,674 of record NC_088887.1, read on the forward strand.
TCAGTGTGGGTGAGTGCGGCACAAAGGTGCCAGCAGTGAAACATCTGCAGGTCCTCCTGCCAGCAGCTGCTGCAGTGCTGTGGTGGAGCCCAGGCTGGTGGCTGCATGCTTATCAGGAGGGATGGGTCAGTGTGCAGAGAATCCCCTCCCTGTCTGAGGAGGACGTGCTGCCTTCTGGCAGGAGACAGCAGATCGCTAGTGAGTGTGTGTGCTTGGTGAAAGAGAAGGCTTATCTCCAAGACAGAGGAAGAGCAGGGCATGTGTACATGAGCTACCTAGTCCTCCCAGGTTTGCTCCCAGCCTCCCAACATTTTACAGCTCAAGGGACCTCCTGAGCCTAGTAGCCTGTATTATAATAAATACAGGAGTTGTCTAGTGCCCTGTGCACCCGTGCAGGTTCTTTGCATATGCTGTCCTCCTCTTGCAGATCTGCTCTCCCCATTGCATCATTCTGTTTGTTTTCAGCATGGCTCCAGCTGGCTTCATTTGGTTATGATTTTCTGAAACAACAGGAGCTTAGCTAGCATTAGCTCAGCCGCAGTGTAAGGGGCAGAGTTCCTTCCACCCCTCCCAGTGCTTACTTTGTTCCATCTCTCATACTCGCCTGACTGCATGGTAAACAGATTGAACTTGCTCTAATGGCTGGGTTAATAAGCTGAATCATTTTATCTTGCAATTGGAATTTGCAAGGGGAAATAAGGCTTTGCTGCACAGATGGAGCACAAAGTGGGAGGGGGAAGGGAAAGCAGAAAGGATGGGGTAAAAAGAGGAGGACAAAGTGTAATGCTCTCCCTTTCTGTAGCAGCAAAGTTGTTCAGCTCAAGCCTATCATAGGACTGTACCCTTACAGTTGGGCTTTTTTATCAGCAAATATTAAACCTAAATATAGCATGTATTTTTGCCAGTGAACTAGAGCAGAGTACCAGAGCAAGCTGTTGTGGGGGGGTGGGGGGGACACGACATTCCCTTTTCTGTCTGCAGTTAACTCTGCTCACAATTCCATGTTCAAAAAGAAAGGAACATGCCAGATTTATCCTAAAACACGTTTACAAAAGACATTTAGTTTAGGAAAGGAGCCCAGTCATAGCAGCCTGCAGAAAGGCAAGGCATAACACACCTACAACAAGCTTCCTGCTGCTTCACTGTGTCACACAAACCTCCCACCAAATCCCAAGGGAGTTCTTCTAGGCCAGAGTGGGTAAGAAGTGCAGCTGAACAGGCTGTTCCCATTATCCTGTGGCACATGCACTCAGTGGGTGCTCTGCAGCTTTCAGCATCACTTTGCCCTGTGGTCTAGTAAAGAAGCACGCTGGCATGCAGTGATGGACACCCCCTGACAGCCGACGGGCTGGTTTTGGTGTGCTCCCCATGAGCCCCTCCCCCGGAGATGATCCCCTGACTCCGAAGAGGGATGACCAGGTGAAAGCCACAACTCCCGATGACGGATGCAGCAGCTCCCCTGAGCCTTGATTTGCTTTGCTGGAGCTCCCTCCGGTGGCCCTCAGCTGGCAGGACTCACCCAAGGCAGAGCTACAACCGCTTGGCACAAATTGAGCCGAACACGATCCAGGGCAGTGTTTCCCACGAGGACCCCACCGACCACATGGTGCTCGGGATAGGCACCAAGGGTTCGGCAGAGCTCGTCGCATGGCCCAGCACAAGGTGGCGAGGGACATCTATGCTCCAAGAAGCAGGAGAGTCGCTTCAATGAGGTGGTGGGCTCAGGCTCCCTTCCTGTGAGCCCCAGCAGCCTGGGCAGCACACACAGGCTGCCCCAGCATTCACACATTAAACATGCAGCTTGCTGCTTTGGAGTCTGCCTTTCCCTGTTGTGCAGAGTGACCTCTCCTGATGTGGCCGCAATGTGGATGCTGCTGCCCTATCCCCACTTGGGACCATCTCTGAGCATCTGGGAGCTCCCAGGAATCCTGGCTCTCTGCTGGCATATGAAACAAGGCACCAAGGGTTGTGCTGCCTGCATTCACCTGAACACATAGATGCCGGGTGATGATAGAGGAGCTTGATGTATTATTTGGGAGGGGACAGAAGATGCCTGTGAGGGGACTTAAATATAGCATCAACTTTGAGGGAGGGAAGGATAACTTGGAAAAGGCTGCCTGACCCAACAGTGGCATGGGAGCACTTAGGAGAGAGTTACTGGACCAGCTTGAGTTGTGGGGTGCCATCTCTGGGGAAAATCCTGGTGCAGAGAGAGGAGCAGGATGGTTGCTGGGAGGCCCTGAGAGGGAATGGCAATGTGAGACCTCAGGAACTCGTGCAGAAAACAGGAGCCTTGTGCAGTGTGCCTGTGGTATGTGAACTCTGCTTTCCCTGCTCCATGCTGAGTCCTGCAGCAGCAGGCAGCCCCTTGGCAGGCCAGTGAGCTGGGATGGACCCTGCTTGTGCCCCCTTTCACTGGGACCAGAGCTGGGCAAAGGAGGCTGCGGTTTTGCCACGGGATTTTGCTCATCTCCCAGGGGTTTGCACTACTCAGGTGCACTGTCCAGGTACCCATGCTGTGGTGTGCTCCTCCTGCCTTCACACAAATCCTTCCCTGACGTGAGCCAGACAGCCAGTGCTGGTCAGGCTGTCCCCATCTGATGTGAATCCACAGATACATACGGTGGATGTGAATCCACAGGTACATACTGTGGCCTTCAGACAAGCATGCACATGGGGCTGTGTTTGTGGCCTTTGCCAGACACCCTCACTTTACCATAGGTAAAGAGACAGAGGAGGAGATACACCCTGCAAAAGCCATTGTGGCAGAAATCTTCCAGCAAACAGGTTCAGAGGGGCAGCATGAGGTAAACCCAAGCTATGTTTTCTCCACTGCCACCATCACCCTTCAGAGGCCAGGTAAGCTGCCATGGGTCTGATGATCCATGCTGATATGGGGCTCTGCTCTCTGCACCGGTTATATGCCTCGGAAAATTTTACCCAAAGCCAAGCTGCTTATTTTCAAAGCACGAAGCAATAATCCTGTGAAAATATTATTTTCCAATTATGACTTGCAAAATGGCTGGTGCAGATCTAATCGATCTGTTTAGTCAGTCCTGTGAAAGCACAAGCATCAAAGCTGCTGGCTTTGATGCAGCTCAAGAGCCACGTTGCCTCGTGTGAATTCTCCTCGTTGTTGTTTTAGCCCTTAATTTCAGGGCAGTAACTGCAACAACAGAATTCTCTGCTATCACCTGACTAAGGAACTGCCAAGGCTTAGAAAAAAAGGTCAGTATTGCTAGTACTAAGCTATATGTTCTTAAAGCATTTCCCTGGAGTGTAGCAAGAAATAAATGTTCACAACATTCAGCAGAACTGTTTGGTTTGGGTTGGTTTTTTTTCAGAGCAGGGGCCAAGATCAATAGTATTTACAGTGCTAGTTTTAGCACTGTAAAGTAGCTTTAGCTGAAATAACACTATCTCAGTAAGTAACACTAGCGATGTAAATCTGCTGTGAGAAACCTATGCAACACTGAATAGCTCTTGAAATGTCCTTTGGGTGTAGCACAACCAATCTGCCTTCCTCTCTGCCTTCCTTGTCTGATTAGCAAAAGACAAAGGGAGTTTCCCAGGAGCCCAATTTTAGAGTTAGTTTCCAGAGCTGAGCAATACTGAATGCTGGAATGATACTAGACAGCTATTTTCCCACAAGATTAAAATCTATTTAAGACAACCACAGCAAGAGAATTAGTTTCTGCTAACTTTGTTGGTACAAGGTAGTGAGGTAGCTGGAAGGTGACGGTGTCATGAAGAGGGAACTGAGTTCTTCTAGTACATGGCAGCTGAAAGCTGCAGCATAGCTCAGTAGCTCAGCTGCTGGCATGAGGCTACTCGGGCTTTTAGCTGATCCTAAATTAAAGAGGCTCTTCTGTCCCTTCACTGATGCTGCTGGAAGCTTTTTTACTGTTACACCTCCTGTCACTTGGAACAGCTTCCCTGTAGCTGCTGGCACTCATTAGGCTCAGGTGGATGCTGCTGATTTCAGTTCCCTAGCCCATATTGCCTCTTGTACTGAGCAGCTAAAAGTTTCCATGTGCGACCCAGTGGAGGAGTTCGGGCAGCTGCTGGTGGTGGACTGGCTGCTGCAAAGGGACATGGGGGTCCTTGTCTCCCCTTCTCTCCCCATAGGCTGCAGGCTCCCTTCAGCCTGTTATCAGAGACTGCAAAAATGGGCCAGGAATACACTGACTGGTCAGGAGACTTTACAGCCAAGGTATTGCAGTTTCAATGTGCCGGTCTCGTAGGTCACAGTGATATTCTAGGTCTCATCTGCCACGTAAAAACCCCTGAATTGTATTCTTTTACTCTACTTAACAAAACAAGAGATAAAACTACTGCTCATACCTACCTGAAGATGCCTTGGATTGGAGGGGGAGCCTGCAGCCAGGACCTCCCAAGCTTGCTCTCACTCTTGGCTCCCCCTCCATGGGCCCAGCATACTTCTAGGGAAGAGGCTATTACCCAGAGATTGAAAGTGGCTGGCTATAACCTGACCTGACAAGGGACATTTGAAGTTGTTGAAAATGGCTGAATTATTGTCCTGAGAAGTGCACACGCTTGCCACAGTTTTTGGAATAATTATGTGAAAAAGGTTGTTTTGCAGCAAGCAGCATTTGTGATGTGTAACGTGGGTGTTCACCACCTTGAGGTGGATGTTGAGGCGGGCATCTCCATGAGATGAAGAGAGATTGCTGAGGTATCTTTGTAACAATCATTAGAAAGGACCACTTCCATCCAAGCCTGTTTCTGTGCACTTTTCCATGCATGCTCTCTCTGCCCTTTGTCTCTCCCAACAAATGGGCAGCTACAATGAGCACCCTAAGGCAAGATACATGGCACTTCAATCAGTATGCCAATGCCTACAAAAGAGCCTGCTTGTTTTCTCCCCCCATATAAACTGCTTTCCTAAGCAGTTCTCTTCACTGGAATGTCATGGGAATTTTGCTGTACTGTTTCTAGACCAGAAGTGGTTTTAAAGTCACAGCTGCAAAAAATGTCCTGTTAGCAGTGCTCGGTTATTGAGCAGGTATATTGATGCAGGCTCATGCGCTTTACTACATAGCTGGATTAACAAGGTCAAATCATATAGCTGTCATTCTTCGCTCTGTTTTGATATGGTAGATACCATGTGTCTGTCCTGAGCATTCCTACAGTCCAGCTAAAGGTTGGGAAAGAAAAATAAATTGCTGCGAAGTTCATCTTTCCTGGTGATTCCCCATCCTCAGTCTATCTCTAGCTGTGACCAGTCGAGCACGTTTCAGCTCTGGACTTTGTACAGTGTAGAGTCTTCAGACTGAGGGTCACATAACATGACTTTGCTCTTGAGTCAAGCTTCCCTTCACAGCTGGAAGGTTTTAGCTTCCCCTATTAGAGCCAGCTTGAGAAGTAAGCATGCAGGGGCAAGTTAAAACCAGTGCCTACCTCCAAAGACTGCTGTTGTTTGGAAGATAGTCAGCTAAAGTGGTGTAAAACTAGGGAGCAGTACGTGTGAAACATCAGCTCTTTCCTTTGCACCTTCTTTTGTTTGGCTACTAATGAGGCTTCCCTCCTCTTACCTGTCTGTGCCCTAGGGGAGGTATTAGAAGAATGTGGCACCTTGCCTAGGGGCTCTTTGGGAAATCTAATTGTGGCCCAGAATGAGCTGAAAGGTAAACACTTTGAAAATCAGATCCCGGTTTAAGGGTGGGTAAGTTAATGTTCCCCGTAGGGAACAATGTCGATAGAGCAAGCTGATGGGGTGGATGGGATTCCTGACCAACTCAGGTCATCCTGCAGACAGTTTGGGTGTTGATGCTTTTCAGAGGTTCAGAAAAGTCTTTTGCAGGCAACTGGGAATGGTAACTGGTAATGACCCTGCTCGACCCCTTCCAGAGCTGCGCAAATTTCAGACCCTGGAGCAGAGTTTTGCCTGAATGCTTTGTAGAGGAAAAGCCAACTCTGCATTGTGGCAACCTATGGGAATAGATGCTGAATGGATGTAGAGTGTATTGTGATCTCAACTGAAGATGGCACATTGCTTCTGATATGCCGTGAACACACTGGAAAAATTGCCTGCACTACAGTTTATGGAGATTAAAAGCACTTGCCAACTGCAGTAAGCCATGGAGCGGCTATGTCAAAACCCTTGCAATAATATTCACTGAAGAAGGGCAGGGATTTTTCAGGGCAGTGTCTCTTCTACTTTGTGTGAAGACACGTGTTACATGGCGTTATGTTACGAAGGTGCACTTTTACTTATCTGGCCTGAAATTCTCAGGGTCTGGGAATCCCAAAGCAGGGGGATCAGTTTTCATGTAGGCTGTCCTCATTTTTTCAAAGATACATGTGAATCTTTTCTCATGCTTTTATGGATTACAGCAGGTATTCTGTTTGCTGGTTGTTTGGTTCTACAACCAAGCTGGATCCTTGCAGGTCAAGGTAACCCAGCCCCCAGGGTCAGGGCAGGGAGGTAAATGAAGTGGCACAGCCAGAGCAGTGCACAGTGGCTGAAGGACTGTCCCATTCACAGCTACAGCCACTTGAGTCTTGTATTCAAAAGAAAGCAAGCCCCAAATTCCAGAAGAAGCTATTGCAAGAGAGGAGGAGCAGAGTGCACAGGTGCTGATGTGATGGCTGATGTTAGTGGTGTGGTTTGAAGAGCAGGGGCAAGAGTGCTGCCTGCCGGGCTGAGTTCTGAGGCGCTTGGAAATACTTCAGTCTGTCCTCTGTCTTTTATCTCCCTTACCCTCAGGTCATCCCTGGGGGCAGAAGCCAGCTTCCAGCACAGGCTGGGACACTGAAAAAGGATGGCCACCACTGGGCTGTAAAAGCAGTCAAATCTTCATGCCCTTCAGAGGATGTTGGCCTGCTTTTTGCTGAGGTGGTGTGAAGGGCAAGCAGCTCTATGGAAGTAACAACTTTTTTAGGTACCCTGGAACAGGATTGCAAAGCAACACAGGCCCAGAAGAAGACCGAACAGCACTTGCAGAAGGTTTTAACCACTCAGCAGCACAGAAATTCACAGAGGTATCCTGGTGCATAAAATTGGGGAGTCAATGGGGAGAGCCGGACAAGACTTCAGAGCGAGAAAGGAAGGTTGTACGCACTCAGTCAGTGGCAAATCTGTGTAGCAGAGTCAGTTCTGAGGTAGCTTAGTGAGGCTGTAGAGCATTCCTCTTGTCATGCAGTAGGTGGAGAAAGAACACCAAGTGTCGGGCAGCATTACTTAGTGCAAATTTTTATACCCTCATCCGCCCGAATGCCATCAGAAGCACCCAGAACCACTCTCCTACATCCACAGCTGCTCATAAAGTCCATTACTTAAACCTTTATAGCTGAGAGCATCCTCACTGGGTCACTGTGAAGCTCCTGTGTGATCTACAGGGCATTATGTCAATCTCATAAGTGAGAAATGTTACACAAGGACTTTTGTGTTTGCATGCTGTGAGTGCAGATTTGGGGCCCTGCATTTAAAAATGATTGCTCTAAGCTTCCCTCCTATTGTTGCACCCACAGCTGTGACTCACCTTCTCTGCACTGCTCAGCCCAGCCGTAACATACAACTTTCCTTCATTTCTCTTACTCAACAGCTGCAGTGGGGATTTTTCTGTTTGCTTGTTTTCCCTCAATGTATTTAGTTCCCCAGCAATGGCCTTTGGATAAAATGCATAAAGTGTCTGGGGAGGGAAAAGAAAAAAGAGAGAGTTGTTTTTGACTGGAGATGCTGTGACAATCTTTATCATTTAACCTTAATTATACACAGCAGAGCCATGACTGTTAGTACTGCATCAACTGTCTGAAGTTTTATCCCATCTGCTGTGCCTGAGCATAATGCTCTCCTATGGGTTAAAGTCTGGGAAATGTGATGCTCTTCAGCTTCATTATCCCTTAGCTTATGGTCTTCTCCCCAGGAGCGTGCTCCAGTTCCTCTCCCATGTGCTCTGTTTACCTTGCAAGACCATAGAGACATCAAAGGGACTGCTGGCCCGTATGGAGCCCTTCCCCTCCTCTGGTGATGCAAAGCTGCCATAAACCTGCGGTGTGTAACAGCTGAGGAGCACTGCTGAGAGCAGGCCCTGGCATTGTCAGTGCGCACACACACACTGACGCACACAGAGCCGGTCTCAGCATTTTGTCCTCCGGCCTGTCGTGCTAATCTTTTCACTGCTAGCGTCCATCACCCTAATACTAATGCTCATCCGCACATGAGGGCACGTAAACCCAGCAAGAGGATTTGGGAGCAGCTTAGACAAGCGGTTCGTTAGGGTCTTTCTCTGCCAACTAATGTTTTTTTCTACGGTTCCCATCACGGAGCTACTGCAAAAATAAATTCTCCAAGTCACCAGACAGCTGCCACCCTAACAGACTGCTATCCAGGCGTAAGGGATGGGGATCGTGATCCCATCAAGAGCTAGCTTTTTTTGCTCTGGTTAGGCTGCTGGATGAGCAGAGTGGATTCCTTTGAGCCAGATGAAAGCTGTGATTGTTTTGTGCTTGTCTTCAGCACAGGGAGATTTACAGATCCTATGGCACTGCACAGGTGCTTCTGAACAAATGGAGATTCAGAGACATTCTCCCCCGTGGTTGCCTGTTGAAGGACATGTTCCCTGCAGTAGTATCTGGATGCTGTTTGTGTTGTGCAGTCAGGGTAGGTTATCTAGGTTAACTTTAAATAACCTGATTATGCCAGTAGCCTGTGTACACGTAGAACCTGGTGGAGAATTGTGTTGGGTTCAGCCACTGTGGTACCAACAGGTTTCTCAGTGTCTCTTACTCTCTAACCTGAATCAATAGCGTGGCTTCCCTGCTCAACCCCCTTTTACCAGTCCCTTTCAAAGCTGATCCTGCCTTCTTGCTCTGTCAACCTCCTGTCTTCTCGGTGAGCCAATGTCCACGGTCCCTTTAGCACCAATAAACAGGTCAGTTCCCAGTGCCAGGTTATGCCTGAGCACTAAACAACTACTGCAGCATCACCTGCTATTAGGCTAAGTTTTGGAGCTCTCTTGGGTGGTTTAGCAATTCATGCAATGACATCTCCCTTTGGTGACTAGCATTTTCTCTTCCAGCCCTTCTCAGACAGTGAGAGGCAGACTCAAACCAGGACCATGTCATTCACTGCAGGATTACCAAGTGGCTGCAGGATATGCAGAATGCCCTTTAGGGAGCTGCTTGTCCTGATCAGACCACCCTCCTTCCGTGATACTGTCTCTTCTCTTCCAGTCTTCTTCCAGTGCTCCTGCAGACTTCCTCCTTCTGCCTCTCCTTCCCCACTACATCAGCACCACTTGTTCAATTTCCCTCTTTCTCTGGGCTAGACGATAGTCTTCCTGGCTAACTCCTCCTGCAATCTCCTTCCCCCTTCTTCAGACACTGTCCCTGTTCTCATCTGCTTCCTGAGCTTTCCACATTGCCTATTTGACAAATGAGTATCTATGGTAGAGCATTCCCCGTGATACCTCTGCTTCTCTCTCTATGCCAAACCTTCCAAGTGCGGAACCTGGGTATTGATCCTTTGGAGAAAAAAAAGTCTATATGATTCTATGTAGCTCTGCTATAGGCTTTGCAGGATGATCTGCTCAGTGGAGAACTGCTCATGTTGGCCATGCAGAAATAACTTACATCTAAACTGGCAAGAGCGCTGGAGAAAAGTGAAAATAAAAATATATAAACTCAAAGACCCATACAGGAAGTTTTGATTTTTATTTTTTTTAAGATATCTTAAAATGTGCCATATTTCTCTATTTATTTATTTATTTGGTAGAGATTCATACCAACAGCCCCAACAAACATAATTTCCCCTATCCTCTGAAAAATACTCAGGGTTTTAATTCCTCGAACTCTTACATCACTTAGCGTAATCGTTTCCTTTAGATGAGTAAACATCATGTCACGGAACAACCCTACACTCTCAAATTCTCAGGTCTGAAAAAAAAAGGGTGTAATTTCCTGAGGAAAAGGTATATTTTATACTGCAGGAAGAGGGGCCATGGAAAGCTCACGGAGATGAGATCTGGGGCAAGGCAGAAAGACTCTCAGCTGCAAGCTCTGTGGAGTTGCAAGAGAGGTGATTTTATTCACAGAAAAGACCAGGGGAGTGACAAAGGGTCAGGCCGTACCTCTGCTTTTTTGGGTGAGAAGTCATTTTACTTGTTCCCAGTCACCATGATGATACTTACCCCTTCTGGAAAGCGCTCTGAGATGTACAGATGGGGAGAAGCATCATTGCTTAGCAGCTGTAAATTTCCAAACCTGCTCCTCTTACAGTTCTCCTGCTTTCTGGACGTGTTGGATGCTCCCTTCACATCTCCCACTCTCTGGGCATGCTGCTGCAGACTGGGAAGCAAAGAGCATCTCTCATTCCCTATGCAAATCCATTGATGAAAACATAAAATGCATTGTGCCGCTAAAACTTGCTGAGCTTGTCTGGATAAATGCCAAGGATTAGCGGCATGTAACTTCACCATTGATTTGACAACAATGATGTTATGTGCCCTAAACACTGATGAGATTTGTTCAGTGTTTAGGATGTGCGCTCTGAGGTGGAAAAAAGGGATTGCTAGTAATTTTTTAAGCCTCTTTGGCTTCACCAAGGCAGACTGTTGGTATTATATAAATTCTTTAGATAAAATAAATATCAGTATTTGTATGAGGAGAGTGGATATTTAACTTTTCCAGCATACAGCTGAATAATAAATCTGAATGTGGATCGCTATAAGCCAGGAAATAAAAATCGCTCCATCCATCTAAAATATGAAGGAGAGATTGGAGTGGAAAAAGAACTGTGAAGGCCAGCAATAAAATCAGGATTGTGCCTTAAAAAGCACTGGGACAAAGATTTCTCTTTACGTAGAAAACTAGAAACACAACCTGTCCCTGCTGTGATTGCTGTCTCCCTGGCTCCGGTGTTCTGAGCTTTTCGACCACAGTCCCTGTGGGACAAAACCCATTGTGAGCAAGAGTGGAAACCACCTGGGACAAAGCTTGTGATGTAGGGGTTGGTCATTCATTAAGCAACAGCTGCAGAGGCGAGGGAAGAGAGAGCTACCATGACTTACGGCAGTTCAGGCTTAGCCCCTCACTCTTTGAGCCAAGCTGCAGCTCCCAGCTGTGCCACTGATGGCTGCTAGGGAGGCATGGAAATTTGCAGAGTTATCTGGGGACACAGTGATCTGCCTTTAAATGAAAAGTCTTTTTTAATAATACACTTGCTGAAAGGTAGGCTCCTAGATCTATATTTAAACTCCTTAATGCATGTCCTGATTTTCAAAGGTGCTCAGCATGTAGCAACCCTCCCACTAACTGGCTTCTTTTTTGCTATGAACTATCCTCACACAGGGGTTTTCAAGTGTTCTCTTTGCTTTTAACAAAAACCACTTTTTCGTCTAATAGCAAAAGAATATAACATCTGCCTTCTCTCACGTCGGCCCTCCCACTGTGTTAGCCCTGCAGCCCCCACCACAGTTAAGCATGGTGTGCAAATTGCACTGATAACATGCCCTCACTTCCTCCCAGCCCTTATAAACTTCAGCAAGACACAAGCAGCATTCAAAACTCGGCAGAAATCAGTACTTTAGTGCTTTCCATGGTGTCTGGTGGGGGTTGAGTGCGAGGAAAATGAATCTAGCTGCAGTTATGTTCAGTTGCTCCTTCCTCCATCGGCATCCCACTCAGACCTGGTCGAAAGGTTTGGAGCTCCTGACCATGGTATTACCTTGGGTGGTATGCTTGTGTTTGAGGAAGGAGAAGTAAGTCTTCAAAAGAAAGGACTGCTCCCTTACAAAGATAGGAATAAATGTCCTGTGCTCACTTCTAGGGAGAGCTTTCACTAAGTGCCTAGCAGCTCGAAGAGCTGAAACTGATAATGCTGGCTCCATAGCGATAACGCTGTCTGTCTTTTAGCTTGCTTGCTTGCATGCTGTCTCCTATTGACTTCTTGGTCCTTTCCAAAGGTAGATCTATGCAAGATTAAGAAAAGCATGGTCATTTTTCCCCACTCACTAGCTCCCTCACACACATTATGTAGCATTTTGCGCCACAGCAAGACTGGTATGAAGAAAACTTGCAACAGTATCACATTATTACCTGCCCTAGCTCTGTGTAGCTGTTACGAACTTGTTTTTTGTACCTCATAGAAATACTCTTCCACAGGGAAAACTTAGTTTGATTAGAATGCTTACAACGATTTTATCAGCGAATTATTCACTCCTTTATCACTAAACAGCTTACATCTAAATCTGGGGGACCATCTAAATGAGTACAGTTGTACCTTTTGGGGTTGGCAGGTCTATTTGCAAGACAAAGCAGTGGCACTCACTCCTGAGTTCTCTAAGAGCTATCTGAAGAGTTGCACCCTCTGCAGGTTAGTAGAGACCGGCTGACTGGAGAGGACATGCACTTCAGAAAGGTTGCCTTTCTTGCCTCTCCTGTGGCTGCAACACGCTAGTTACAAGCAGTAATCCCAGCTATATTAGCACTTCAGAACCGTGTGTGAACTCTCCATGGTTACGCCTGACCAGTCACAGCTCCACTTAAACACTTTTCTCTTCATATTGGGCTTGTACAGAGCTTGGCATGGGGGTTGGAAACCGCACTGGACTCACCTAGAAATTGTTAGGTCAGAGTTGGTCATGCGGACAAACTAATAGCGTGTAAATACAAGCAAGAGCGATGCTGAATTGCTGATGCTTGCTTTACTCAGAAACATGATCTAGCATTTCTGCAACTTGCCCTGGGCAACATCCTTTACTAAATGTCTCATGTGCTGGCGATTACACATGATAGTTTAGGAAGGGATTCTTTCAGAGGTAAGCTAGACAGCAGATCCTAATGGAAAACATTTTGAGTTGGACTTGCATCCTAATTTTGCAATGAGTACACTCATGAGCATATGCACTAGTTTTTCTTCCTTTTATAGGAACACCAACAAATCTCACTGCTTATGCTCAGCAGATGATAATGAAGCACAAACATTGTGCATCTTGTAGGATGTCTCATCCCCTGAACGGGTGCAAACTGATTGCTTTCTCCTCTCATACTGAACTCCCACTGGATGGGATTCCCCTCACCAGCTCCGCTCGACCAGGAAGGAGTTAGAAATAGAATTGCCTCCCCTAAGACAGCTGTCCAGGCTTCCTTCTTAGTTGGTCAAGACGTAGGCACTGCTGAAAGGTCTCATTTCGCATTTCCTGCCCACCTGCGTGATAGTGTGAGCTCTCTGGAGGGATCTCTCTTTCCACACTAACTGGACAGGGAGCCTGGGCAACTCATTTGGACCAGAAACCTAAGTTTTAGACCATTGGAAATTAGATGTGATGAGTCTCAGAAGATCACTTGTTGCTCCAACGCTGTAGGCAGTGCAAAGTCTATACCAGAAAAAACTTTTGTAAATGAAATTTACATTTCATTGAAGTATTTTGCCCATAAGAGACAAAAATGCATGTCAAAGACAAAATGAAAATGATTAATTCTAGGGAATAAAGTTGGCTGTCACTTATTGAGTATTTAAATGTGTGGCAATATACCTAATTTTAGATGAAATTTAAGTGAAGATATATTTGTAATTTTTCTCTCAAAAGCCCATTCCCATCATCCTGCTGAACATGCAGAGTGCTCTGATCACACATATGCTCCAGTCCCGGAGCAAGCTTCAGGCCGTTGGGTAGACGATGGATTTTGCTGGGTTTCCCTGTGTGATAAGTGGTGATGTGTAGGCAAGTGGCTTCTTTCCTGGTGCCTAACTAAGAGCACTGATGTGCTGCTAGTTGGTGTAGCTGAGAGAGGTACAGCCAGCTTGGGGTCCCTTCTCTCTCCCTGGTCCAACAATCTGGGCCTCTTCCTGCGAGGGGAGAGTGCTGAAGGTCAGAACTCAAAGACTGGGCAGCTTATTGAGGACTGAAAGATGCCATTTTGCTCCCTATGCTCCTGGTATAACCTCTGGTTTGAGAAACACAAAAGGGGATGTTTCCAACACATTGCAGGAATTGCATCCACACATGGCTGGGGCTCCAAGATCTGTCTCACTTTCTGCATCAGGCACAGTTTCCACCTCTTCCTCTACCTGCCAAATAAATTATTTGCTTTGTGTGCTCCAGTGAATGGCTTGGGATTTGAACCTGTTCCTGTATTTCTCCTTTCATTCTGCATATATCAGGTCACTGCTGCCATTTGGTCAAATACAAGTTTGCAGGTCTCTGGTACTGGGTGTCTGAGACGAGATTTTCTTCTTTCCTGGATGCAAAGACCCAACTCTCATAGAGCTCCTGAAGGAAAACCTTGGCAGTGCTTTATGAATCTTGTTTGCTTTCCCTTCATTTTCTCAAGCAAAATGACAGATTTGGGCCAATGGAACTCAATGGGAGGTTAGGCCTGTCTGTTGTGGTTTTTCCCTCCATATCTTAAGGAGGGATTGATCTCATTTTGGCATTTGATTTTAGAAAAGCCTTCATGCCCAAGAGCTGTGGCCAGACCTCAAGACCTTTTCTTGCTGGAACTAGGTAGGGTTGAACCTAAACTCTTGTCTGTGTGCTCAGTGGTCTATGCTGCCTTTTTGGGTGTCTTTCTGCTCAACTTCTGCTTTCTGTGAAGGGAAGCCTCTATAATGTGATTTTCTGATTCCCATTTTTCCTTGCTTGCCTCCATGCACTGTGTGGGGAGGGGTCATGAGTGGAAGTGAGGGCCAAGGACATCCCAAGACCATGTGGCACCTAGATCCTTAGGGCAGCAAGGAGGGTGCACAGTGAGCTTATGTCCATGGACTTCAGGAGAGCAGGCTTTGGCCTCTTCAGGTCTGCTTGGTAGAGTAACATGGGAAAAAGCCCTGGAGGGAAGAAGAGCCCAAGAAAGCTGGTCAATATTAAAGCATCACCTCCTCCAAGCTGAGAGATGGTGTATCCTGAACAAAGAGGAAATCAGGCAAAAATGCCAGGAGACCCATGTGGATGAACAAGGAGCTTCTGGACAAACTCAAACACAAAAAGGAAGCCTACAGAGATTGGCAGAAAAGACAGGTAGCCTGGGGGAATAAAAGAAATTGTCTGAGCAGCCAGGGATCAGGTTAGGAAAGGTAAAGCTCTGACATAAGTAAATCCGGCTAGGAATGTCAGGGGCAACAAGAAAAGCTTCTATTGGTGATAAAAGAAAGACTAGGGAAAATGTGGGCCCTCTCTGGAAGGAAACGAGAGACGTGGTTACCTGGGACACGGAGAAGGCTGAGGTACTCAAAGACTTTATTGCCTCTGTCTTCACTGGCAAGAGCTCCAGCCACACTGCCCAAGTCACGGAAGGCAAAGACAGGGACTGGGAGAATGAGGAACCACCCAATGTAGAATATCAGGTTTGAGAACGTATAAGGAACTTGAAGGTGTGCAAGTCCATGGAACCTGGTGAGATGCACCTGCAGGTCCTGGGGAAACTGATGGATCAAGGCTGAGAAAGCTGGGCTTCTTCATCCTGTAGAAGAGAAGGCTCCAGGAAGACCTTAGAGCAGCTTCCAGTGCTTAAAGGGGCTGACAAGAAATCTGGAGAAGGGCTTTTTACAAGGGCATGTAGGAACAGGACAAGGGGAATGGCTTTAAACTGAAAGATTTACGTTAGACATTAGGAAGGAATTTCTCCCTGTGAGGGTGCTGAGGCACTGGCACAGGGTGCCCAGAGAAGCTGTGGCTGCCCCATCCCTGGCAGTGTTCAAGGCCAGGTTGGAGGGAGCTTTGAGCAACTTGGTCTAGTGGAAGGTGTTCCAGCCCGTGGCAGGTTGGTTGGAACTGAGTGAGCTTTAAGGTCCCTTCCAGCCCAAGCCATTCTATGATTCTGTGAAATCAAAACAGGGAAATTCTCAAGGGCAGCTTTGGGACTGCTGTTACTGTCAGTGACCAAACTTGGTTTTTCTTCTTTCTTTTGGCAAAGTATTTGTTTGCAAAAAGTTTCTGTTTTGTCAAACCCCTGTTCATGCTCTGCATCGTGCATCAATCCCACTTCCTGCCAGCCTTGCCAGGATCCCTGCGCCAGGCGTGTCAGACCCCTCTCAAGTGGTGGAGACACTTCATAACTTGTCACAAAAAGAGTTTCCCTTTCTTCAGCTTGAATCAACCCTTTTTTCTCAGTTGGAATAAAGCTGTGTCATTTATTTGGAAGAGACTTTGTGTCTCTTATTCAATGAGGGGCAGAACCAAAAGCAAGCTAACAAAAAGCCAAGGGTGGGTTACAAAGACCCACAGAGCAGACCTCCTTCACAAGCATCCTTGAGATGCCCACCGGGGTGTCCTGTTTAGCTGTTTGATCCCATAGAGGACCTGCCAGTACCCCTGGGCACCCTGTGTCTCACAGCCTGCTGCCTGGCATCATCCCTTCGGGAGATCTGGCACAGATTCTAACCAGACTGTCATTTCCAGGTCAGTCTCCGCATTTCTGCTGACCATGTTGCCTCCATCATGAGATCATGTCTTTCCAGAGAAATCCCGCTAATGCCTTCATTCTGCGAGACCGGTATATATAGGGGGAGCTTCCCTAGGGATGCACTGTGCAGTCCAGCCAAGGCATCGCTATCTCCTCAGCGTCTGCACAGCCCCCACTGCTCTCCCCTTGCAGCAGCAGCAAGCATGGACATTACCATCCAGCACCCCTGGTTCAAGCGTGCTCTGGGACCCCTCATTCCAAGCCGTTTGTTCGACCAGTTTTTCGGAGAGGGTCTCCTCGAGTATGACCTCCTGCCTTTGTTCTCTTCCACTATCAGCCCCTACTACAGGCAGTCCCTCTTCCGCAGTGTGCTGGAGTCGGGCATTTCAGAGGTAAGGGCCCTTTGACTTCCTCTCCTCCTTCCTCAACCTACTCATGCCTCCATCTGCTCCTCCCCACCCGTGGCTTGCTGGCAGAAGCTGGTGGCTATAGCCTTGCTTTGCGATGCAAAGGGGCAAGGAGAACCTCCAGCCCCGCACCAAGCACCAAGACCGCTCTTGGGCACAGAGGGAAACCCTTGCCAGGGAGGAGGCTTCCCTTTAAGAAACAGAAACCATTTTGGCTCCTGATGATTGTTTCTGCCACAGAAAAGGCTACCTTTGCTGCCCACCGGCTGGCTGTATGGCAAGGCAGTAGCTAGGCTGCTCCTGGAGTAAGTGCCCTCGAAGGCAGCTTGGCATGGGAGAGGACCCCAATGAGCCAGAGCTTCCTGCAGATCCTTCCTCTGCCTCAGGAGCTGGTTTTGCAAGCCCAGGCTGGAGCAGTTCTCTGAAGGCAGCGTGTAGGAGTAGCGTGTAGCCATGAGGGCTGTGATCCGAACCTCAGGGACTGGTGCATTCTCTCACTGGTTTCCTTCTAGAGCTAAAATCACAAAGAAACTATAAATTGCAGAAAGGACAAAACGCGTGCTGTCAGCAAATATCACCGGTTTTAATTCCCCCTCTCTGCTGAGTATAAATGCCTGGTGCATCTGGCAGGTTGCTGTGTGCAAAGGAGCCCCTGGTGCAAGAATAGTGGTGAGAAGTGATGCCTCTCCCCAGAGCAGTAGCAGTGGTGCAGATGCCCAGTGTCTCTGAGTCCCTGCGATGTGAAGGAGACCCCTGCTGAGGCCTGTAGTAACAGAAGGAGAAACCTTGCCGCTGCCAGACCATCTCCATCTTTTAAGCTCCCTCTATGCTTATAGCTTGGATCTTTCTGTCTAACAATGTTCTTTCAGGTGAGGTCTGACCGGGACAAGTTTACAATCATGCTAGATGTAAAACACTTCTCCCCTGAAGACCTGAGTGTGAAGATTATCGATGACTTTGTGGAAATCCATGGCAAACACAGCGAAAGACAGGTAAGTGGAAGTGATGATAATGGTGGAGCAACTGGGGAGCTGAACTCCATTTTCTTTCTTCCCAACAGTCCTCAGCTGAAGGAAAAAAAAAGGAGTTATTTATCAATTGTCATTATTGGCATGGCCTGTTTCCATAGAGCCCCAACCTGAGAACTGACAATACCGAGCTAATCCGCTCCTCTTTTGTTTATTTTCAATCATCATCTTCCATAACCATCAGATGACGAGGTCCATTGTTCACTAATAACACTGGACCAGACAAAGAGCATCATCTGGCGCTGCTCAAGCACGGCTGAGTTTTTATAAGCCAGAATTGTTAGTGAAAACAGAGTTTTCATATGCTGATCTGCGAGAGAAAGCAAGACCAAACAAAACCAAAGAAAAACAACCAAGTGCCTCAGGCTTGGAAACTTTTGACACGTATGTCATGGAAATATCTGTGGGGGTCGAAAAGTGAATTATACCAGCAGGGATTTAATTATTCTCATGCATTTTTTTGGCCAGACAAAGCTCTAGCCTGGAAAAAGTATGTATTTTTTAATATAGTTATTTTTTTTCCAGGGAAAGAGAGCAGCCACTTTTACAGCTGACTTAAAAAAAAACCCAAACATTTCTCATTCTTTTGGCCAAAATAAAAGGGGGCCAGGACTGTGTACTTTGGCTGATACACCTCTTCTGGCTAGTAAGGCAATACATGGGCCCAGGGGTGTGCATTGCTTTTACCTCTGCAGAACCCCAGACTTTCTCTCCAAGCATCCTTTGAAATTGGAGGCTGCGTTAGGGGCCCCATCAAAAACAGACCCCAATCTATAACATGGCCAAAATCAGATCCTGCTGTTCTGCTCAGCTCTTGCAGCTTCAGGGGCATTGCAGGAGACACCTCCCCTGCAAACCTGTGAAACAGAGTAAGAGCAGAAATGTACCTGGTGATGCCTGTGGTTCAGTGTCTTGGTGCCAGGGTGAATGTGGACCCCTGTCCAGTGGAGCTGCAGGACCAGGCAGTGAAGCACAGCGTGGTGCTGCGGGGTTTCTGACAAGCTTTCTCCCGTTTCCCCACTGCCTCTCAGGATGACCATGGCTACATCTCCCGTGAATTTCACCGCCGGTACCGCCTGCCCGCCAACGTGGACCAGGCTGCCATCACCTGCTCCCTGTCCAACGACGGCATGCTGACCTTCTCTGGCCCCAAGGTCCCTTCCAACATGGATGCCAGCCACAGCGAGAGGCCCATCCCTGTGTCCCGGGAGGAGAAGCCCACCTCCGCGCCTTCCTCCTAAGCCCGCCTGCCGCTGTGGTATGCAGGCTGCCACTGTCTGCAGGTCTCATTCCCAGAGCCATTGCATAGATACCAGTGAATATCAGAGGGGTTTATTTTGTTGGTTACCCCTTATCCTTTGTTTCTTTTATTTTCGCCCCCCCCCCCCTTTCCCTTGGATGGGACGAGGGGCTGGGTGAGCAGCTGGTGGACTTTGAAGCTTAACCTGCGAGCTGTGCTGTGGGGGATGGCATGGATGGCGCGTGCTGCCACGCTGTTATACTTGCTGAGAGGGTCTTTGTCCGGTGCTGTAGTCCATAACCATCACCAGGTAGGAGGGAGTGCACAAGTAACACAGGCTCATGGTGCACCAGGTCTTGAAGCGAGGCTTGGGGCAGGGGAAAAGCCCTGCGAGCTTGCTCTACCCCGCGCAGAGTTAAACTGCTTGCTCTTAAAAGAAAGCAAAGGAGCCAAGCCCCGCACCTGGGATCCTGTGTACATGTGATGAATGTGCCACGAGTTCCTTGCAACTGCAGGAGAAATAATACCTTATTTTCAGGGGTTGCAGTGTACATTTTTCCCCAGCAAAGTGTTTAAGTGTATCTCTTCACACCACTACCCTGTCATTTCCCTTGGGGGAACTGACAGAAGGACAAGCACGTCTTTCCACCGTCTTAGTAGGCTCCTGGGGGAGAGAGGGGGGCTCACCGCTGTGCAGAGGCTTCACATCCCCAGCAAGCTCTCCCCAGCCTGTGCGTAACACACCGTGTCCCTCGCTCCTGCTGTAATCCTAGGGTAGGTCCACCTCTTCCACTGGTATCTGGCACTCAACCTGCCCCAGTGGCGGTCAATAAAGAGATATAGGAAACATGCAATTGGCTCTGGGGGTTTCATTTGTTCCTTTCTAAGGCTTTTGAAGGTGGTGCCTATCACTGTTTGGAGGATACGCTTTGCACCACTGGAAGTACATTTTGTGATGATGACTTGCTCTTTCTTTCGTGTTCCTGTTATCCTTCATGCAGGCAAAACAAAAGGATCAAAAAAGGAACAAAGTTCAACAGCCCAACAGCCACACCATTTCTTCAGTTCATTGTGTCAGTAAAGATGGCAATGCAAAACTCGCTTGCGTGACACAGTGTGAAGGATTTAATCTGAAATGAATGATTATAACTGTTTAATGGCAGGACGGGTAGGGCATAGGTAGTAGCTCACCTGCAATTGCCACACATGAAATCCATGGCTTCCAAGCTTGCACAGGTGTGAGCATTCAAGACTGAAGGTTTCAGCACTCATGCTTGACTCAAACAACTTTCTATGCAGATGGAAATCCAGGGTGTTTAGGAAAAACATAGCATCAGTAATAACCCCAAATCCACATAATTAACCCCATCGATAGAATCAGCTTGGTCAGTGAGTGCTTGTCCTCTCAGTAAAGACCTTCACATCCAAGTGCCACAATGTAAGGTGCAGCTATTGAGGTCCGCCTTGGCGCGTAAGTACAGAAGGTCACTGTTTCCCCAGGAACAGACACAAGTTTGTCTCAATGAACACGTCTCTGGGTACTCCTGGATCAAAACAAGGCAGGGCAACAACAAAACAAGCACTTCCTTCCCAGGAAAAAGCACACATCCATGCTGGAGAGGAGAGCTGGAGAAAGAGTATTTGCTCTGCCATAGGGAAAAATACATCAACCTCCTTCTGTTTGCTGCTGATCAGCTGTGGAAAAGAGAGAAAACAGATGCAGGGTGTGGGTTTAAATATTAATATGAGCCATAAACACAGAAGCTTTGGGCCTATTTAAAATTAAAGAGCACTTCCTTCCACCACATCTAGGCCAAAACCCAGGAAGGAGTGGGAGTCAGGAGCAAGGATGTTATCCATTGTCCAGAGAAAGTGAATGTGCCCCAGGGCTCCTGTCCCTGCCTAAACCCCTTGAGGCCAGGGGTGCTGAGAGCCTTACTGGGACCAACATCACAGCATCTGTGGCAGAGCCTGCAGGGAGCAGGGTGGCTGGCGGAGAGCCATGGAGAGGCGCAAGGATGCAGGAGGGGGGGAATGCTGCAGAAGCAGGGGCGAGAGGGAAAGGAGGGACTTTACTGACCGGTAATTAGAAAGCAAGGAATCCCCTCAACGTCTGACACTTTTAAAACCTATTTTTTATAGAGATTAATTTTTGGCAATCCCAAAGCTTTCTACCAAAAAATTGCAGGCTGTTGCATTTTCATCTCCAGGGGACAGGTCTGAATGTGTGTGTTTTGGGAAAGGGCAATTTCGTACCGGGAGGGAGCTTTCTTGACTCCCCACCGTGCGCTGAGGAAAAAAACCCAAACCCAGCCCCAAACATTTAGCCCCTACTGAAACCTCTCAGAGACGTAAAAATAGGGAAATACATTTCTAGTGTGATGTGTGCAGACCTATAGGTGTCTGAGCAGTGTGTGTGTGTCTGTCCCATTAAATCACATTGGAACCATTTTGGGGCCCCTTTTTCCTTCTGGGTGGCAGAAAGTGAAAGTTTTGATGGCAGGAAATCAGGGCAGGTTTGGGGCAAGCCAGGAGCTGTGCAGAGGGGGCAGCAGCTCTTGCAATGCAGTGGGTGCTGAAGGACCCATGAGCCCCTTTCTTCTGGGGTGAATCCTGGGGATACCAGCCCTTGACTGTCTCACTGCTCTGAGCAGGGCTGATTTTAAAGCCCTTTGCAATGCATCAGCTAATTGAAAACATGAGTGGCTGCTGAAAGCCTCCTTGCAAGGACACACAGGATGGCTGGTGGTGGTTTGTGTCACCAAATGTGCCACTAAAGGCTCCCCTGCTCCCGGGCCCAGAGCCCCCCCAACCCGAAGGGATTCGTTTGCGACAGAAGAGCTTGAGCATGGGCATAATAGCAGCTCCCTGCTTACTATCACCTATGTGTCACTCAAAGTATTTCACATTTCTCACCCTGAAGTATTCCCTGTCTGGAACTGGTGCACTCCTCAATCTCTTCCATGCACTTGGCTCTGCAAAAATTATTGTCTCTCTTTAATTTTAATTTAAAGGAAGTCTTGTCATTCATAGCCTATGATCACGGCTTCAAGGAGTTCTTCACCACAGCTTTCTACACAAATTCGCCTGTTTGTTAATAAGGTGTTGGTAACACTCTTCAGTGAGTAACATTTCTTAGAAGTTCTTTGGTTAGGAGCTCAGTTGATTACTTTATTGTGGAGAGGAAGAGAGTGGAGGGCCCTGCTCACAGGGCACTGACGGCACCTTCCAGCATCAGGGCAGATTGGTGTAGGCTGGTCTGCAACCGGAGGTTTTTGCTGAGGACTTATTGCACTGTGGTTTGTGCGCCCTGCTGTCCATTTCCACTCAGAGCGCTAACCCTGCTTGTCTACAGCAGAGCAGGAATGGCTTTACCTTCCCCTCCTTGAGAAATTAAGGGCTTCTGAGGGGGATGCATCAGACAGTCGTCCAGGGCCATGCATCCTCCTCCTACGAACTCCCCGTCCTCACACAGCCCCCAGTGACCCCATGGTGGTGGCAGTGATGTGGGGAACAGCAGCAGCTCCTAGTGCTGTACCTGCCCCCTTCCCTCCATGGCATTGCGCTGCTTGGGCAGGGTGCATCACCTCTGCTAGATCCCCTTTCCTCCAAGAAAAAGCTGGGAGCAGCGGCTGGCATGTTGCGACCTGCAGGCTGCCAGCCAGGAAGCTGTCCCTGGCTTCTGCCCATGGGAAAGGAAGGGAGTTCCTGTCAAAGCCGTGTCCCCGCAGGGTGACAGCCTTTCCCAAGGGCTCCTTTTGCCCATCGCTGCTTTCGGCATCTCCTCGGGGCACAAGGCAAGCAGGCACACAGACCCAACGAGGGCTGCACAGCTCTGGTATTTCTGGTTTCTGGCTGACACGCAAGTCAGCCAGAGCCACACAAAGATCAGGAGCAGTGTGAAAGCTTTCCAGGGTTTCCCCCCTTTTTTTTTCCTTTAAAGCAAATTCTGTTACATGCAGCCACTGTCACCCCTCATCTCCTTGTCGCTGTCATCAAGATTTGGCCTCTGCCGTACAGGTCTCTACAATATGAGGTCAGAAAAGCAGTAACTGCCTCTGTTGGCAACAAAAAGGGCTCCAAACACATCCAAAGCACCCCAGCATTCTCTCAAAAGCATGCAACACATGCTGGGCACACCGCAGCGGTTTATTGCTTTAGTGTTGGGCACGTGGATTTGGGAGATGCCACAGCCAGGTGACTGCGGTGGCATGGGCTCTGCCCCCACTAACCCGGACTTTGTCCCTCCGGTGTGACCTCTTGTCAGGATTGGCTTGGAAAGCCACCAGCCCACGTGAGGAGAGCAGGTGACTGCCGAGTCCCGCGTTTCCCAGCTCCTGATTCAGCTGCGGGGCTTTTCCCAGGGGAATTGCAGCCGGGTCCGTACACAGCCCACGCAGCAGTGCAGGAGCCAGGGTACGTGGCTGCGCTTAACTTGCAATTAACTGGCACTTTTAAGGAAAAATGTGAGGTTGAGACATGACACCGATGTTTGTGGCGTATCTTAGAGTACAGCTCATGCAGGATAAAAATGAAATCCCAGGGGCTGGGGCAAGATGACGGAGTGATGCAAGCCAACCAAAACCCAGAGGACTTGTCCGTGCCCCCAAGGCCATACTCCAGCTGTCGTGTAGAGATCTACCATGCACGGTGAGGGCCCTGAACTCTTCAGGGAATGTTCCTTCTGCTTGGGAGGGGTAGGCTCAGCCCAGCCTGGAGAAGCTGCCCTGCCTCTGCAGGGATGCTGGCAGCTGGGCTCAGCAAAGCCTGGTACTACTGAGGAAATCCCTGTCAGCTGCCCCACATCACCCCGTGGCTCTGCCCGACGTCCTGCTTGGCTTGCCCTTTCCCAGCCCATGTCTGCCCAGAGATCTGTGGGGGAAGGATGCCATTGGGCACTGCTCTAAATCGGGGTCAGGGTGTGGGACACACGTCATTGCCCACTGCCTACAGATGGTGAGGCCGCATCTGGAATATTGCGTCCAGTTCTGGGCCCCTCTGTTCAAGAAGGACAGGGAATTGCTTGAAGGAGTCCAGCGCAGAGCCACAAAGATGATTAAGGGAGTGGAACATCTCCCTTATGAGGAGAGGCTGAGGGAGCTGGGTCTCTTTAGCTTGCAAAAGAGGAGACTGAGGGGTGACCTCATCAATGTTTACAAATATGTGAAGGGTAGGTGTCAGGATGATGGAGCTAGGCTTTTTTCAGTGATATCCAGTGATAGGACAAGGGGCAATGGGTGTAAACTGGAGCATAGGAAGTTCCACGTTAACATCAGGAAGAACTTCTTTACTGTAAGAGTGACAGAGCACTGGAACAGGCTGCCCAGGGGGGTTGTGGAGTCTCCTACACTGGAGATATTCAAGGCCCGCCTGGACAAGTTCCTGTGTGATGTACTGTAGGTTACCCTGCTCTTGCAGGGGGGTTGGACTAGATGATCTTTTTAGGTCCCTTCCAGCCCTTGGGATTCTGTGATTCTGTGATTCTGTCTGGCAGGGTGGCTGCCACCTCCAGTGTGCTGTGGAGCACAGAGCTGTAGGAAATGTATCTCCTTGGCTGGGAAGGCACAGAAGATGATGGGGGCTTGAGCACAGGAGCAGTGCTCCCTGCTGTGACTGTGCCCTGCTCTCAAAGCACAGCACTACCTAAACTGCAGTGACTGTGATGAGGAGCTTCAAGGGGCATGTCAATTGGCTGCTTTGAGGTCATGGGAGAGATACAAATACCCCTGGGGTGTAGGCAGAGGCTGGTCTGCAAGGCCCTGGGGAACAGCACAGGGACTCTCCTCCTTAATGCACTCATTGTTTCCAGAATGCACTGTCATATTTCACTGGAGCTATTTTGGAATGGTTACTTGGGCTATGTAAGAGTTCAGAGGTAGGGAGGCTCTGTGTGGGATAGGTTGAACATGTGGACCTCTCGAGAAGCTGGTAGACAGGGGTTTCTGCTGGGGGTGACAACTCAGCCTTATTGCACCGTGGTTTGCATGCCCTGCTGTCCATCTCCACTCAGAATGCTAACCCTGCTTGTCCACAGCATGCCACTGCATGGGGTGGATTGGCATGTCCCAGGGGAGCCAGTGACCTAGCTGGCAGTCAGGTCCTTGTTGGGGGAAAGGGAATTTCCGTGCTTTGCTTGCAGCGCTTTCTCTGTGAAGCGTTCACAGTTGGTTGATCATTTCATTAGCCTCCGATCAGGGGAAAAGGCACGCAGCTTAATCTAGACCCTCTGCTCTGCCTTTAAGGTCACCAGTGTAGTGAAGATCTGAACACATATGTATTTCAGCATATACAAAATTGCATATCCAATGCAACATTTGCACACATAGTTTTATTTCTTTGATTTCCTTTGACAAGAGGAAATGGCCTCAAGCTGTGCCAGGGGAGGTTTAGATTGGATATTAGGAGCAATTTCTTCACAGAGAGGGTGCTCAGGCATTGGAACAGGCTGCCCAGGGAAGTGGTGGAATCACCATCCCTGGGGGTGTTCAAAATGCTTGTAGATGAGTCCCTCAGTGACATGGTTTAGTGGTGGACTTGGCAGTCCTGGGGTAACAGTTGGACTTGATGAGCTTAAAGGTCTTTTCCAACCTAAATGACTCTATGATTCTGTGCCTCAAATGCTGTGCTCAGACAAGCCGTACCAAAGCATTTTTACATACTCACGCAACCATCCCTGCTTTCTTGCGAAGAACCGGCTCTGGCCTTGCACCTCCTTTCGGCTGGTGCTTCTCTTCCCCGGCCCCGGCCCCGCTCCCCTCCGATGCCGTAGCCTTGATCCGGAGCGCCGGGAGGTGGCAGCAGCTCCTCGTCTTTGGGACCGAGTGTCCTCCCCTGAGTGGAAGAAACCACCCGATCGAAAGGTCACGCTCGCTGTTTTGCTGAGCATCTCCTGTGTGTTCCTCCGGAGAAATTTCCCCCCGTCCCCTGATTTGTTTTTCTTTTCAAGTTAATTTTATTTTTCTTCCCCCCCCCTCCCCCAGCAGCAATTATTCCCGTTTTCTTTTCCCCCTTCCCTCCAACAACGTGCCCAGGAGGAAGCAGAGCAGCACCATTCATTGTCCGTGCTCTCAGTTTTCCACCCACTCCGGCTGATGTCAGCCCCTCCCCGCAGGACTCAATGCACCGCTGCCTGCCCAGCTTGCTAATTGCAATGGGCTTTTGGCTCCTTTTCACTGGGGAAGCTGCTTGGAGCTGAAGCCTCACTCCCACCTTTGGCAGCCCTTTTCCTCCCTGTTGAGCCATCCCCATGCTGAGCTGTGGATGGATGATGCCTAGATGATGGGACATACAGGGCCACCCTCCCACCGACTGACCTGGGGTGGAAACAAGGTGGAGCTGAGGGGGGAAATGCCCCCCAAAGTGTTTTCTCTCCCAACATGCAAGCCATTAGGAATCTCTGGTCAAATGGGTCCCATTTAGTCCACCCTGATCCCTTGCATGAGACTGAGATGCCTGGATGAGGTCTCACAATGGAGCAGTATTTGGCTCCAGGAGTATTTTTATTGAGATAAGTCACCAGGTGCCTGTCGCCAGTGCTCAGAGGTGAGCTAGGGAGATGTTCGAAAGGAGCCTGCTTCATGGCTTTCAGTGCCCACTAAGGAAGGTCTGGGATTTAATTTCCTGCTTTTTTTGTTGTTGTTTGTTTTTACTTAGGAGAAATATTTGGGATGTCTAGCCTTGTCTACGCCGGCTTCGCTGGAAGGCTCCTTGGGCATTTCAGAGGATTTGTACTCTCACACACTGTAAACAAAGCGTGTCAAATCCTTCCCAAAGATGCTGATTTTCCAAAGCATTATTTAAGAGCCTGACCTTTCTTCTCCAATAATTTATGAACTACTTCCAAACAGTCCACAAAACAGTAATGCAAAAAGCCTGATTTATTTATGTGCTTCAGTGGGCCATAGGGGTAAGAAACGCTATACATATCTTTGTTTCAACCCCTTGGTATGTCATTATTTCCCTGTGAGGTTCACGACTCCAGAATATATGACCGTGTCCATGGGACTGAATCCAGGAAGGCCAACAGGCTCGTTCAGCCTCTAGCATTTTGGCTTCCCCTGATGATTTCTGCTGCTTATTGATTTTCGACATGTCACCTCAAAGTCTCACCTGAATTTAATGCAAAACAAATACCCTGTCACATCAACACAGGGAAAATGGAATACAATGAACTCAATTAGCAATGGCAGAGTGATTCAGTGGAGTCTGGGAAGGGATTTTGTAAAGAAAAGCGATGGTTCACCGTCTGATAGGCAGTAGTTTCTCCAGCAGTACACACAGTAGTGAGTGAGTTATAAGCCTGCCAGGCTGGCTTTTCTCCTCCAGGCACTACCAATGCCTATCATTTTAACTTGTTAAGAAAGGGAGCATGAAGTAAGAGAGATGTAGACTCCGGTGCATGGAAGACCCAAACAAGAAAGGGTACCGATGGGTGAACTGGTGAAGTTGGCTATAACAAAGATTTTCGTCTTCCTCAGAAAAAGTAGCTCAGCCGTACTCCACCTTCTTCCCTGGGGAGCAGACAGATAACTTGGAGACAAATTCTCCGGCTACAGTAGTAAGTATAGATCAACTGGTTTATGGCTCAGTAACACAAACTTAAAGAACCCCAACGAGCACAACAGAGGCTATATGTGCATCTTTCATCTGGTTCCTCCCTTGAGAAGATGCAATACAGAAGCCACTCCAGCATCTGAATTACTTGCAAATGCTCTCCAGCAGAGCATAGCAGAGATCAGCGTGTGATCATTGTGCAGCTGGGCTGTACTGCTCTCCCTCCCTGCAGCTGATGCTCTGAGTCTGCTGCGATGAGGGTTTCACTGTCCTTTAAGCTTCTCATTCAAATCTGTGCCTGGCAAACTGCAGAAGGTAGCCTCACTGTGTGATTTGCATATTTAGGTCATTAACCAAGCAGCTGAAAATGCATTCATTTAACTGAAAGATTAAAAAAAGCCCAACAATCCAGCCCACAAGCAAAAACCCAAGGCAGCAGAATCTGACAGCATTTTACCTGTACATTTCAGAGTAAGACAGCACGAATGGAAGGGAAAACGCATATCCATAGCATTTGTGGTTTTGTTTGCACAGGCCTTTCATTGCCAGCCGTTGCAGGAAGGGTTTGTATGCAGGGATGCTTTGGTGAAAGGGAGTCAGTCTGAGGCGAACAGTTACTGTGGCAGAAACCGCTTTCTTTCCCCATGGCCCTCCAGTGCTCAGAACACAGAGGGGTTACTCACTGCTTGTTTGCACCACAGAAAAAGTCCTCCCATAAATCAGATGTGAACTCACGTTTTTCAGGCATCTGAGGTGAAATGCTCTTGGAAGAGAACCAGACACCGAGGTCTCCAGCATATTTTGCTGTAGCTGCAATGTCTCAGGACACAGCCAGGTCAATGGGTTGTAGACGGAGGGAATATTTCTCATTGTATCCGCTGGCAGAGCTGGAAAACTCAGAGGAGGTTTGGAGCACCAAAGCCAATCTACAAGTCAGTGAGGGCTTTGAGAGATGAGCTTTGACCATGGCTGTTATGGTGGGTTAGACATTACCACCTTCCACTGCTGTGCCCTCTGGTCTGCAGTGCTTACAGGGTAGTGCATGGGGGACCAGCAGGGACAGAGAGATTTGCCAAAATTTCCCTTTACAATGCCCACTCTGCAGCCCTTCCATGGGTCCACAGGCGCTGTCAGCACTCGGGTAACACAAGGTGTCTGCCAGTGAGTGGGACTGCGCAACAGCAGGAAAAATCTGGCTAATCCCTTCTGTGATAAGGTCAGTTCTCTGATAAATCTGAAGGAAAGAGAAGGTGGAAGTCTGGAAAATGCAGACTGGTATGATACAGTTCAACTGCATTACTTCTTGCTGTAAGATAAGAATGAAAATTAAGCATCATTTTTTATACTGAAAAGTGCTCTGTAGATGTACAATAAACAGGTGCTGGAGAGAAAGCTCTTCTTGTACATGGGGCTGCTTTAAACCTGGATGCTCGGAGTACAGAAACTGCATGAAGTGCTTGGGTGGGTCTGTGCAGGGAGATTACAGGAGCTCAAGCAGCTGCATGAGCCCTGCACTGGCAGAGTTGAGCTGGGAGAGGGAATCGTTGATCCCCTTGACAGTAGGAACCAAAGCTTAAGCGTGACAAGATTGGAGAAGCCAGTGGAGGGGCAGAAAAGGCGCTGCACGAACAAGTGCATAGGCAGGAAGGGGGCTCCTAGCAGCTGTGTTTTCTTTTCAAGGGTGAGCCTGCGAGTTAGCGCTTCCCAAGGGCACCCAGGAAGATACCAGAGATGGGGACAGCTCTTTGGTTACCAGCACCCTGGAGGATACTAATTAAAATGACTAACTGAGCTGAAGTCCTTCCATTAGAACCAATGGGGCACTGGCACCGATGCCTGCCAGTGATTCTTATGGGGGTTTGCCAGGCCCATGTGAACATCTGTGCCTGTAGGATGGCTTTCATGGTATTTTGGACCTGATGGTGGGTGCCCTTGGGAAAGCGTGTGTGTTGTTACTCTTGTTATAGGCAGCTTTTCGTCAGCACCTGCTCATGTGGAGTGGGCAAAATTCAGACACATCCCAGTGGGCAGAAAAAGCTCCTGGGGAAAGTCCCTGTATCTAGGAATTCAAGAGACTCCCTGGGAAAGCCCCCGGCTATCCCCAGCACCAGGTGGTGAAGAGGCCTCAAGCGAGGAGACAAAGTTGTGCATAGGTGGAAACTCCCCTACCCACCCCAGAGGAAGGGTCCAGAGCCTGTCTTTGGGCTGGGCTTGTAGGTGAGGATACAGTAATGCTGCCTGGGGTATTAGCTGGGCTCCTGCAGAGAGCACAAAGAGAAGTAGCAACAACTGCCTTTGATTTATTTGTTATTCCATGCTATGTGCTCTACAGCAAAGCACCAACTTTCCCTGCTCCACAGAAGCGGAGGGCTTTTTCTATTGGGTTCCCTTTGAATCTTTTTTCTGGCCACTGTCTTCCCCCGAAGGCCACTGCCTTTTGATCCACACATCAGCCCCTGGAACTGCCCCTCGTCCAAACTGCAGAGCCTTTCTGGCTTCAGCTCTCACTCTGCCTCTGCATCGCCTCCCTTCTGCCCTCCAGCAGCTTGCTCCTGCTCATCTCTGGTATTGATTCCCAAAGCTGCACCCCTGGAGCAACAGCTCTGCAGGATGAATTTGGCAGCAGCGTTTGCCAAAGACTAGAGCCTTTCTTTGAGCTGGGGAGGAAAGATGGCAAGCAATGAACGGACACATCTGGTATGCATAATGGAAAGTATGGATCTGTATGTTGTATACATGCAGTGGGAATGCCAAAGAAGTAATTGAGATAGCATGTATGTACCTAGATGCATATGCAATGTGTTTTCACTCTGTTGGCGGCAACCAGCATTGCAGGGTTGTGTCTCCATGGTCTTGCCCCCTTCTTGCCCACAAAGGACTCAAATTCTCCCCAGCCATGACTGCTTTGTGCCTGTGCAGCAGATCATTCACAAAACGCTGCCAAGTCCAGGAGGCAAGGCTAGCTCTGGTCATCTACCTGCCCTTGTGCAGAGCCCACCATGCATTCCTTGCAATGAGCACTCTGTCAGACCAAAGCTCACACGAAAGCCTGCTGCAAGTGCAGCCTAGGCTCCAGTTGTCTGTGCATGGGGTTAATGCTATACCCGTGGTGGTATACCTGCCAGGGCAGAGGCACGGCAATGCAGACCATCTGGAAAGCAGAAAGCCTTCCCTCCAGGAATGTATGGAGTGAAGTTTTATGGAAGCCATGGAAAATGTGAGGATGGTGAATAACCCTGCAGACAGTGTTTATTGGTTTATTAAAGCCTCTTGGTTTATTAAAGCCTCTAATACAGAAGAAATAGGTCCAGGTTGCAACTGGAAACCAAGAACCGTATCACCTCTAGGAAGAAGAGGGCCATTTTGATATGCCTGGCAGATTTAAATTGTACTTGCTGTTGACCGTTAAACATACAAGGCACCTGGCTCTTCATTTTTCCTGCACCTTAGAGACGCCATTTCTCTGTCAAAAGAATAAGGAATTTCCCCCGTTTCTTTCCCCTCACCAAGCCGCTGGACCCAGCCAGTTCTCAGGATGTGTCCCTGCTGAAGAGTGACAAAGCCGTGTTGTTTTTCAGCTGAGGAAAGAGCAAAGGCTGCACCTTCCCCAGGTGCCAGGCTTCTGGCCTCAGTCAAGGTACCACTTTGCCTCTGTTTGTGTGGACACAGTGACACCACCACGCCAAGAGGACTGTGGGAGCCAGCAGGCACGAGTAATGAGGCCAAGCCTTGCAAAATGCCAGAGCCTCTATTCAGAGCTTCTGCTTTTCAGCTAAAATCCACTGCTGAAAATAAAATCCAAAGGATGGCCCTGTTTGAGTACTTGGTGTGCCCATGGTGCATGACAAAGGGGTTATTTATTGCCAGCATGCTGAGAATAGGATATTACAGGGAGAGGGAGGGTGGTAAAGCCTATTCCCGAGCAAGCTGGGACTTTTCAGCACATGTTACTGAGGTAACCACTGCAAGCGCACACACCAGAGATGTCAGGAGTCATCAAGGTCTTTCTTCTGTAACACTTCCAAGGAGCGTCCTTCCCGAGCCCACAAACTTACTGGCTGCCACCGTCACGCTGGCTGGAGTTCAGCTCTCCCCTCGGACCCTGGCTGTACATTTACTGTGCTTGCAGGCGGCTCTTGCTTGGCAACAGAGCTCTCCTGTGCTTAGATGAGGCCAGCAGTAATGTGAGATTTCCCTCGCTCGTCCTGTAAGGGTCAGAGCCACGGGCAAAAATCAGAAGGTGGCTGCACATCGGTAGGGCAGGTAAACTGGAGCCTGCCCAGGCCTGTCCTACCAGTGCACTTAGGAACGCTGGTGGGGAAGTGACTGCCTGGGTCACCCCATCCCGTTCCCTGCTGTTATGAGCACCACATAAAAGCCTGTCCTGCCCAGCACAATTCACAGAACATTTTCTTCCCATGCCTTAATGCACCCTAGACCACAAAGCACTTCCTGACCATCCTTGAGCCAATTTAGATCAATAGGGCAAAAGATCAAAAGCCACAAACTCTGCTGTGCCAGAGGGGGATGGCAGGAGATCTCAAGGACCTTGCCAGCTTGGCAGGAGAAGGATGCTCACAAGATTAAAATGCAGGGAGAAGTCTGCAGAGGACGAATCCTAGGAATCCTGCTCTCAGGTTGCTCACACTTGTAAGAAGCTTATAGGAAGAGTGGGGAAGCTCAAACTGCATGTATGATGTGCAGCTGAGAAAAGACTTGGGATCAGGTTGTGAATGGCAAGCCCCACCAACCGTGCATTTTGCACTCCTATTGCTTGCTCTTTTCTGGGCTGCAGAGATAGGATTCAGGTCACGTAACTTCAGAGGTCTATGGAGTAGACATCTTAGCGTGAGCTCACTGTCCTCTTCTTCCTGGGTAGATAATGGATAGAAATAGCCGCTCCATGGGCACACTCCATCTAACCCATGTTAGCCATCTCCATCATAAAGTCAGGTATTGCTCTCAGAATGGGCTATATCCATTGACTAGGGAGCAAGCTCCAAAGAAGATATTTAATTGTAAGTCACCTGAGAAGAAGGATCTTGTCCAAAACACCCACCTTGTGCTCAGGAAGAACTGAGTTTAGAGGACCTGCTGGAGGACTGGGCTGGAGCATACTTTGTTTCTCCTATTCTCCCTTGAATCTTTTCCATGGACTGGGTGAGAGCTGGGGTCTCCCTCTTCATAGCATCCTGGAGCTCAGTTGACAGTTGTGCCCAAGCACAGCCTCATGTGGGGCCTATGTGGCAGCAGAGAATGGGACAGAAATGTGAAGATTGGTATGAAAGGTGAATGAACAGGAATATTGATATGCAAGGCTCCCAAAGCAGTAATGGGCAGGAGGGGGACAGGAGGGATGGCAGTTTTAGCTGGCACCTGGGCTGGCAGGTCTTTGAGAAGTACATCTATAGGGGCAGGTTCTCTGAACACCCAGATGAGGAGACAAAGGACTCAAGAGGCAAAGAGCTCAGGAGGCAAAAATCCTGATGACTCATGGAGAGGTGTGGTAGGATGGAGAGACCCATCTTTGTCAGCTCCTGATGAGTGAAAAATAGCGTATCTGAACCTGGACAGTGTCATTCAGGAGACCTGGAGAGGACTGGGTAGCCAATGTTCCTGGTCCTCTGTGCCAGCACGAGGAATCCCGGCCAGATCAGGAGGATGCACACTTCCCAGTGCTTAGAGTTACGTGAGTAACAGTGTAAGGGAGTGACATTCATTTTGTTTTTAAAAAAATCCCTCTTCTCCTCTTATCAGGTCTGGCACTGAGTTTTGTTGAGTTTTTATTCATACTGCAGCATTATTTCCTACAGCAGAGAAACAAGTCTGGACTTCGAGACGGGGCTGGACTCATTCTTCTGATCATGAAAGGTCTCAAAGCAACCTGGTGGATTTGGAATTATAACCCCCACTGTGTTACCTCTGTCAGAGTCTGAGGTTACCCTGTGCTTTCCAAGTGGAAGATTGGATCAGGTTTGCTTGAGACTTGGCCTTGTCTACTGAAAGATCTGTGAACCTTCACAAACCTTCGGTTTTGTCTCACTTGTTTCATAGGCTTATGGTGAAGTACAAGAAATTCACTGCTGCATTGGTGCACATAGTCATGCACAGTGCAACGTTTTCAAGCATGAATCTTGAATGATTGTGTCATTGTGGAACTGCTGTACGGCCTCTTTGTGTTTCTTATCCATACGGAGAGCCTGTCTGTGGGTTTCCAGTTTTTGCTTGAATCTCTTTTTCCTTTAAAGTTTAAAGCACAGATTTCCATAGGAAAGGCACCTTCCTCTTTGGGCAGAGGCTGGCTCACCATTTTCTAAGGGATGACCTGAACACAAACCCACAGTTTCCCATGGTAGAAAAGAGCAGGGATCTGTGGGAAACTGGATTAGACCGCAGTCCTCTGTAAGGAATCAAACAGCAGATTGGAAGCTGAGGGCGATGCAGCTGAACACACGACTGGGACCCCATGTGCATGGAGAGTTTTGTCCAGGGGAGCACATGAAATGCTTGTGCTCTGGATCCTGCCACTTCCAACATATAGGACGACTCCAAGTATCTCCTAGGTATGCAGTCAATGCCAGAGCACAGGAATTAATTGCTCCCTGGCAGTATACTTAACCAGCATGTCCTTGGCCAGGATCGGTCATTTTCAAAGTCCTACTGAAAGGCATCTGCAAAGGTTTCAGATGCTCTTAGCTTCTGATGGGGCATTTGCACGCTGGTAAAAACAAAGCCAGCATAATGTATGCTCAACACATATTCCCTGGACAAAGTTTCTGTTTCAGTGGTCTATTAAAATCCTTCCCTATTCAGCTGCACACCTTTAACATTACAGTGATGCCGTATTTTAAACAGCATTCCCCATATGGGGTTATATTGGACCTCCAAGTTTCTGAGTATCCCCCAAGCATTTCTTAAGTTTTTAACACACACACACGCACACACACACTTTAGAACTGGAGAAAAGTGGCCCGGAGTGATCAGTAGCAGACCAGCTGAACCAATTAGGCCTTCGGTTCAACACAGCCTTTTTGTGCGAAGGCCAGGCGCAAAGATGGTTTTGCAAAATCTCACTAAACACGAACACAAAGCAGTGGGATTAGTCTGCAGCACGTTCACCTCAGCCGCCACATGGTGCAAGGATCAAAGACTTTACACACATCTCAGTCACACCTGGAAACAAGCTTAGAAGGAGATGAGTCTTGGTTCTGTAGAGCCTGAAAAACCAGAGGGCTGTTTGACTGGGGCTGTGTTTACCCAGCTGATGCTAAGACCTGGAAGGAGGCAGGTGGACTCTTTGGGCCACCTGTAGATGTGGTGAAAAACATTGTGGCTTTGTGCCTCCCCCAGAAGCCAGAGATGCTTCTTGAGATGTTGCTTTAATTCCCTCAAATGACTTTGGCAGACATTGGTCAAATGACTTAAAATGAGGTAGGATACCCTCCCTAAGGGGCTGTGTTTAAATGGTGGGCAGCCTGAATGTGGTGGCAAAGAATCAACAGATAAGCAGGGAAGAGAAAGGTGGGTTAGACTGTTTAGTTTAGAGGAGACCAGAGGCACAGTCTGGGTTTAGATGTGTTTGTACACACATGGGAAGAATCTATATTGCTGTTAAAATAGGAATTGCTGCTCTGTCAGGACATTATCACATTGGCTCTGGAGAAGTGAAGCTGCGTACTGCAATAGGCTTGGGAGGTTTATTCCATGGCTTGCAGATGGGGGACTATTGACACAAACCTCGAATTGGTAACTCTTTCAGAAAATTGCCATTATGAGAAGACTCATTAGAGAGAATATTCTCATTTCCCTTCTGGCAGCAAGACTGTCAACTGAAATAAACAGTAGGATGCTTTTACTGATAGGAAAAGATATATTCCTGTGTTGTAATCTAAAGGGATAAAATACATTTGTTTTTCAAAGCAGCGCAGGTCATTTATCAGCAATGTGACTTTAGCATAGCAAGATTTCATTCAGTGTGTTTCCATAGCACAGCCTTAGGTCTTGATGGGAGTCTTACAGTGGACAGGCTGAAGCTTTCATTTCAATTTTGAGCCATGCTCTGGAAGAGTCCCAAACTTCAGGTCTAGTTGCTAACCCCAGAGTCCCTTAGTTCCTTAGCCTTACCAAAGGGTTGGCACATGAAGGTTAAGTACTCCTGAGGTGATAATCATGTGAGTCTGGCCCAGATTTAAGAAAACTCTCTAGTTCTTAGGAAAGGAATATTACCTTGGGTCAAGCCAGGCAAAAGGGCCATAACTGTTTCCGGCTGAGACAACGTGAAATGCAAGGGGCACGTGCCAAGTCACCATGCCCGTTGCCTGTGTTTTGTACAGTTTTGGTTGCTGCAGTCTTAAAATGAGGGTGTTTACTTCTCAGTGGCATAAGTCATCTTTGCCAATGGGATTTTGGAGAGACTTTAGAGGACTAAAGCTTCTCCCTTGGCCAGCAATCCCTTCTGGCTGGCTTTGGTCCAGGACAACTCTTTTCTTGTCCCAGTTAGAAAATTACGTTGCCCTAAGGGGAGAGATGTTTTCACTGCCTTCCTCACGCTGTGGTGCCCTGGGAGCACACGTGGTGAGATAACACTGTGTTCACAGTAAAAGTATGCCCCTAATTCCCGGTACTGCAAATCTGTGACAACTCACCAGTGAGTGCGTGATCTCTGGGAAGGAAAAGCTGCACTGACCCCAGCCTGGGAGCACGAGCCCAGCTCCTGTCACCAGCCATTGAAAGCTGGGAGCAGCTATTGCTTCTTAAGCCACCCATGCAGGGAGGACCTGGGTCCCTGGGGACCCACTGCTGGCTGTTTCCACTCCTGGTCCTCCAGGCTTGGTACTGCTGGGGTCTGCCAGCACAGCCACGGGTGGTTGCCTGTTGACTACCTCCTTCTTGCTCGGGAAGGGCTGCAGTACATGGCCACGGGTGAGTGCTGAGCAAACCGTGCTGCTGTCGCTTTGTGTTTGACATGGGTCACTTAATCCAGGTGTTTATGGGCACAAATATCACGTGGGAAAGCCCGGAGATTCCTCTGGCTCAAGGTCACAGGCAAGATCAGCTCAGTTAAGGTCAGTGAGTTTAAGCACACTAAGAGCAGGGCTTGTCTTTTCTCTGAAGAAGGGCTGTCGTGGTTTAACCCCAGCTGGCAACTAAGTCCCACACAGCCGCTTGCTCACGTTTCCCCAGTGGGATGGGGGAGACAATTGCAAGGGTAAAAGTGAGAACACTCGTGGGTTGAGATAAAGACAGTTTGTAATAGCTAAAGCAAAAGGTGCGCATGCAGGCAAAGCAAACTAAGGAATTCATTCACCATGTCCCATGGGCAGGCAGATGTTCAATCATATCCAGGAGATATGTGACAGGTACTTGGGAAGACAAACGCCGTCACTCTGGACTTCTCCCTTTCCTACTTCCCCCAGCTTTACATGCTGCGCATGACCCCATATGATATGGGATACCCCTTGGGTCAGCTGTCCTGACTGTGTTCCCTCCCAGCTCTTTGAGCATCCCCAGCCCTCACTGGTGGGATGCTGTGAGGAGCAGGAAAGGCCTTGGCTCTGTGTAAGCAACTGCTCTGCAGCGACTAAAACATCCCAGTGTTATCAACACCGTTTCCTTCACAAATCTAAAACAGCCTGTACCAGCTGCTATTGGGAGAATTAACCCTACCGCAGCCGAAAACAGCACAAGGGTGAAAGTTACAATAAGACAATTAAAACCACTTGTGCTCAGAAAGATTCAGGCTCCTTATTCCTCACCAAAATCAAAGTAGGCAGAACAGATGTGTTTGGGATTCCCAAGTCACCCCACATGAAGCACACTTTGGCATGATTGCAAGTGGAGGCTGGTAGCCCCAATCAAAACCCAGCTCCCAGTATGAAGCCAAGGACAGGCCACCTTCTGCTGCAGGCGTCTGCCACGTGGCTCTGCAGTCACGGTGCAGACTGGGTGCACGCATGCTGCTGGAGCGGGGCCAGACCCCCAAGCCCCAGGGCTCTGCCATGGCCTCTGCCTACCCTTTGCTAAGGCAAACCTTTGAGGTAACATGGGGAAGCAGCTTTGCTTGGATAGATGTAAAGGTCCTTGGGATTTGGCTTCCTTGAGAGACAGACAGATATTCCTTTTAATATTGTTTCTACCCAGGACCCTTTTACTTGTTTAAAGAAGGTATTGGAAACAAATGAGGGTTCCTGCTTTGCTTCAACTAGCTGACACATCTCATCCTCTCTCATCCTCCCCAGGGAACTGTGCTGGCCCTCCTGCAGTGAGCTGGGCTGTGGCCTCTTTCCCAGCTGTGCTTTTAACTGAGGCCACAACTCACTGGAAGACTTTATAAGGAGTCCCATAAAGAATAGATCAAAACAACAGAACTGGACTGAAAATTAACTACTTTTCCACCTGTTGAAAGTTAAAACTCCCACAAGCACCCCCTTTAATTAATCAGTCTGTTTTCTGTCTGCTTTTGACCCTCACCTGGTTTGTTTAAAATTAAAATACAGGCAAGTGTTTTGATTATCTATTGTTGAGAAACCATTAATTTGAGGAAATGTTTGCAGTGGAAGGAAGTTTAAGTCAAGTAAGATTTAATCTTTGGAATAGCACTGGGAGCAGTGAGGGCACCTGCAGGGCCGGGGGTGTGGGACGTGGTGGCCATGACACCCTCCCCTGCCTCTGGGGTGAGCTTCGCCCTGATCCAAGGAGGCAGCAGGAGGGGAAGGGAATACCCAGTTATCCGTGCTTGCCAACGAGCCTGAAACCCCATGGAGAAAGATCCCTTTCTAGCTTATTTGGGGTCATTGTTCTGGTCAAAGAGAGAACAGGGAGACAAGAATGAAAGTGGCCCCTGCTCCACACCTTTATACAGGGTAGAGGCATTTTCTGATTTGCAAAAGGTTTTGACACGAGCTGTGTTTCCCCAGCGGGTTTCTGAAAGCAACTGATTCCTCACATTTTCTCTGCTAGTGTCTGACACGTGGTGATACTACATCCAGATGGCAAACACTGCAGTGAGAGGTATGATCGGAACCAGGGGTTTTGGTCCACCTCATCAGTATAATGATGGCAGAGGTCATTTGGGTAGCTCGAGCCTGAGTCAGATGCTGCCACCATCCTCAGTGGTTAGGGATATTCAGATCCACACAACAGCACCATCTTCAAAACTCATCTCCTTGTCTTGAGACAGACTCATCCTTCCCAAAACCCAGATTTCTAGCTCTGTAGTACCTGGGGTGACAAAAAGCAGGCAGGAATTACCCTCTAATTCTTTCTCAACTTGTAGCCCAGCATAGATGAAATAAAATAATAGTAATGGTAATAGTATAAAAAATGTTATAAACAACAATAATAGAGATGAGGGGGAAAATCAATCTCTCTAACCTGAGAAATGCAGTTCCTGCCTAAACCAATCTGAAGTCTTGTTTATGGAAAACTTTGTCAACATACCTGTTAGTTTAAGTGCTCCAGTGCTAACAGGAATGGAGTGGGAAAAACAAGCAAGGGAGCAGGGCAGAGCAGGAGCTGAAGTGACAGCAAAGACTGAAGTATTTTAATGTACCTCAACAGCCCTGACACCCCTGCCTGCCCGAAGGACACCGTTACTAATGGGTTGGGTGGCATGCTGCAGCAGGTCCTGGACTCGGGCTCTCAGCCCAGGGGAGCAGCAAGAATCCATCTCCTGGGAGAAACCCCATGTCCACCCGAAAGTGGGAGTGACACAAGTGCAGGGCTGAGCAGCTCAGCCAGGTGAACAGGAGGGGTCAACTGGGGGGCAGGAGGGACAACAAGGAGGGAATGGGTGCTCCCAAGCCAGAGGAAGCTGAGGAACAGCTCTGTGACAAGGTGATATATGAGGGCTGAGCCTGGCTCAGCCCATCGCACTGACCGCTGGAGCTGAGCAGGACTGGTTGCTGGTATCTGGCCTTCATATGCTAGAAGCTCCTGAAAGACATAGGTGGGGCCCAGAAGAAACACACATCTGCAGCACTGCAGTTGCCATCACTCCCAGGTGTAGCTTTTCCCACTCTTGTGTCACTGGCCCTATTTATCTGTGTGCTCTGCTCAGTGCTAATGGCAGGAGGGGAAAAGGACCCCCCCCGCGCTCCATTCCTCCTGGAAAAATCTCCTTTCCTGACCGTGGCCTTGGTAGAAATGTTCAGGCTGAGTTGAGGAGCAGGAACCCTCTTTTCGAAGTCTCCCAGAAAAAGCAAATGTCACAGCCTTCCTAATACCCATTTTACACAGGTTCCCTCCTTTCCTCCCTCTCCCAGCTATAATTAGTGCTCAGTGCAGACACAGAAAGACTCTCCAGAGAAATTCTTGTGCAATCCACAGATTTCTACCTGGGCTGATTGCTCAAGTTGGCTATTAGCATCACACCTGCTTGAAGCGCCGACGCTGCCAAATTAGATGGAAAAACATGCAAATGCCACATAGCTTTCTGGCAAATTAGCGTGCTTCCTGCACAAAGGTGAAGATTGCTTGGAGGGGGAGAAGTACTAATGTTTGGTTAATTATCGGAGTAAGCAAATTAGGAGAGAGGATGACTAAAAAAAGTGTGCAAGTATCAATCCTATCGCACAGACTAACTGCATAAAGATGGCACAAAGAGCAGCTCTTCTGTACGGCCATCGGTACCCGTGAGGAGGCTGCTTACATCCCAGCTGGCTAAAGAGACTGTTTTCATTTTCTGCTTTAATAAACAAAAGGGGAGCTTTGGCTGTTCCTGGTGGAAAGAGAGGAGTGAGACTCCAGTGATAACGCACTGAAGTGATGCTAATAGAAAGATGGCAACATCTATGCTTGCTTGAGTAACCGCAAACTTCAGCCCTTTGAGTGTGTATCTTAAACATTTGAAGACGGGGGGAAAAATTGTAGGTACTTATAGAAAGAAGTCTGTTTCATAGTGTACATAGGAGGAGGCTGTGCAGGGAGCCTTCACCATACCCTTCCTTCACAGTGTTTTTGGCTTTGAAATCTAAACAACAGTTTTTTCACTGTTATTTGATTGAAAATTCCCAAGGTTTTCTTTGCTTGTTTTTTCTTAACTTAAAGTTACAGTTCCTTATGAAGAGGACATGGGGGAGAAAACAAACAGCTACTTCTGAGCAGTTGCCATCTCAGTAAAACCCAATGATGCCACAGCCACATGTTGTAGCTCCTGGGATCTCCCTCCCCTCTCTCCCAGATCAATGGCACACCCAGACCCATTGGTTTCCGGGGTGCCCCATCCCTCTGGGACCAGCAGCCTTCAGCTCTCCTGTCTCTGGGGGATGCCCAGTGGCATCATGTGCCCCTTAAATGCATAGGGCCATCTTCTCCCCCCATGCCATATCTTCAAAGGAGTCTCTCGTCTGAAAGCTTTGACATCCTTCTCAGATGCCACAGACAGTTATCTTCAAAACAGCTGATTCCCTTAAGTAAACACAGACATTTAGTTCTGATAGAAGCAGAGCATTGGAAAGCGCTAGCAGTTTCTTCTGTTATCTTTCAGGACTGTCCCAGCAGGGTCCTGCCTTGCCCTGTGCCCTCCCCATAGCTCCTGCTGCACGCCTCCTGCCAAGACCACCAGAAACAGGACAGCGCATGTGCAAGGATCAACTGGTGTGGTTCCTCATGGCATATGGGCCATGAGAAATACATGTGCCTAACGTCAGGGACCAAACATACGGAGTCCTTCTCCCCTCAGGAAGAATTTCGTCCTGTTTGGAAGTGGAAATTCCGGGCCAAAACAGCTGCCTGATATTTAGAAATGACGA
The DNA here is from genome assembly GCF_037157495.1 of Lathamus discolor. Classification (NCBI taxonomy): domain Eukaryota; kingdom Metazoa; phylum Chordata; class Aves; order Psittaciformes; family Psittacidae; genus Lathamus; species Lathamus discolor. Next base: position 35,578,021 of record NC_088887.1, read on the forward strand.
CCTGTCTGCTCCCTTTGTTGGGAATGAAATGGTCTGACTTTTATCACTGAGTAATACTGCAGTCAGCTGTCTGAAAAGGCTCCCCCTTCTTTGGGATGGCCTCAATTTTCATGCCTGCTTGCTGGAGCCTTAAAAGCTTCTTTTCAGTTGGTTGCAATTAGCACTTTGCGCACATTTGATCAGGTGCTAATTTAACTCCGGGGACAATTTACCTTCCTAAATATGTGCTAATAGTGCTCTTCAGGGGAAAAAAAAAAAAGAAACAAAAAAGGAGAGGGGGGAGCAGAATAGAGAGAAAACACCAGACAAATTATTTTTAACTGGATCAAAATGATGACATTCGTTTTCCTACTCATCCCTGGCTGAGTCATGCAAATCATCCCGAATAGGAGGATATGCAGCAAAGACAGCAACAAGCAGTTTGGAGAAGGCAGGGTTGGAGGAGCACTCAGGGATCTGCACCGTCCTGTGGCTTCCATGCTCCATGGGCAGAGACCTGCACCTCCCAAACCCTTACTTCCCCACCGCTGAACACCCGGTGGCTCATGGGGCAGGAGTCACACAGCATCGCTTAACCCAAAATAGAAAACTATCCAAGAGACATTTATATATGTTCCTTCTACTTGAGGGCATTCAATGCAAACTGTTGCACTGGGGCAACTGAGGGGCCAAAAATATGTCCTTAGTCTGAACAAGTGGGGACATGATGCTATTTCTTACAACAGCCTTACTAAGGAGGTGGTGTAACCAGCACTGCAGCCACATCCTTTTCTCAAATGGCTTTATTTATATATTTAACAGATGTTCTGGTCAATGCTCAGCAATTGGTTGTTGAACCTTTGGTATCCAACATCTAGCACACGGAGGGGTTTGTTTCTCACAGGTCTGATGTGAGTCAGGTTTCTAAAAGGAAGGAAGCTCCCCAAAATCTGAGCAGTGTGAACATCACCGCTCACTTTCAAAAGCTTTTGCCTCTATTTTAACTTACTTTGCCTGAAACAGCAGAGCCCCTGCTGAGCTCTGGATTTGTAGAAACTCTGTAATAGAGTCAAAGTCTTTTTTTCCACCCTCGTTTTGTATGACTTACTTAGGCTGTAGCAGTTCCATCACTGCCTCAGACAGTTATTCAACAACTGAAAAATTTCCTTGCCAGAGAGATTCCTCAATCCAATAACATATTCACAACTCATTTTTTTAACACAGGAGTTTCCTTTTTCTTTTAGACAAAGCTTTATGAGCGTGGGACCAAACCTAGTGGATCTTCTGCCATTTTTCCCTCTGTGATGCCACCTTCCAGAAACTCTCATTTACACTGGGAGTAACCAAGTTACTCTTAAGAGTGGGGATAAACACTTCCAGATTATCACTGTAACACCGGGCAAAAGGGCAGCAGGATCTACATAACTCTCATCAGAACAGCAAAACCACTTTCATTCCTGCGGTCCGGAGGCCATCTGGGATGCCAGCAATTAAGTGCTCCTGCATTTACTGCAAAGCAGAAAGCAAAGAGAGAGTCGAGGCACTGTTCTGGTGCTGTGATGCTCTCTCTTTGGTTCGCTACCATTAAAGTCACTTTAGCCATGTTTGCCAGGGTCTGAATTTCTACTGGGCTGTGGCCTGGGAAGACAGGCTCAGGACTAGCAGTTTTCATGCTTTTTTCCCTTCCTCTAATTTTAGTTTGGCAAACCTTCAGCATTGCTGGCTTCATAATTTCCTTGAAAACCCAGAATCTCCTGGCCAAGGCAGGGTTTCCTGGGGGTACGTGGCAGGGACCACGTGCACAGCCATAGAGAATCCAAAATGCAGTGATGCATTCATGATGCCGCCAGCATGGAGATGCCTGTGGCAGTGCAGGGAGCACCCTGGGATCCGTAGGGAGCCATGAGTCCTGCCAGAAAGCAGGAAGTATGGTGGGGCCAGGTCACCTCTCGCTGGGTGATGGCACCCTTCAGAGGCTGAGGGACTTTGCTCAAGTTGGAGCATCTCTGGAGCTGCCATTTCACAGGGCAACAGTGGAAAAAGGAGAGTAATTTCATTTTGCATAACTTCTCTCCATCCCACAGATGTATTCATTTACGTACCTTATCTAGCTTTCCTGCCCCAAACTATTTCCACATATTTTCCTTACTCTGTTCAAATTGCTTTTACACCGTGTCTAATACCCCACAGGTCCCTGCAATTCACAACTGCTGTTATTTAGTGAAATGTTTTCCTTAGGTCAACAGACTTTCATTTCAGGGTAGCTAATCCTCAGTATATCCCCTGCGGGACGTAGGGCTCTGCTCTGCAACTGAGAGACTCTTTGTCAGGGTAATAAACTGAAAGAAGGATTTAGAAGAAATTACCTAGAAATGGAGTCCTTTGCTATGGCTTTTTATTCCTCCTCCAAGTCATGTTTTCCTAAGGGCTCTTCAAAAATAGGGATCAAGAGTATGTATTAGCTTTGCAGAATGAAACAAAGGCAGCAGACAGATTAGTCTGCCAGGCATAAAGGAGGTTTGGTAGAGAGGAGCATACATGCAAAGGCCACAACAAAGACAAATAAGGCTCTACCTTTAAGTAAAGGTGAAAGAGTTATGTTTGGAGTTTGTTGTCTTTCATATCAAAATGTTCACTTGAAAACAGTTTGTCTAGTTTTAAATTCCTACATGGCTTTCCTAGAAAACTAAAGTTCTCTAATATAGAGTCTTTCTAGCAAAATATGGTTCGTTACCTTGCTTAGCTTGTGACAGCAAAGGATTTGAGTTTGCATGTCTTTCCTAAGAGGCCATTCTTGGCTTGGTAGTACTGATCTCTAGTTTTCATAGAATCATAGAATAGTTAGGGTTGGAAAGGACCTTAAGATCATCTAGTTCCATCTGTTTCCAACTAGATCTAGTTTCTTGTTGCTCTCATTTCAAAGGCAGGCATTTTAAGCAATGACAAGGTGTCTGATTTCCATCTTTCCCATTTACATGCTCTCTTTAAAAAGTAATGTGGTTTTCCTAGTCTCTCTCCATCTCTACACCTTTATGGCACTTGCTAGTGTCTGGTTATCTCTTACAAAGAGAGATAAACCCAGTTCTGAGACAAAACATGACCACTCAGCAGCGTTGCTGCAGTTTGCAAAAGTATCTGTGGCTTAAGGAAGCTCTTCCCTGGCAGTCAATCCAGAAATGCTGAGGCCCTGCAAGGCCCTGCAAAAATGGATGACCTTTGACTCTTACAGGTACCACTGCCTTCTGTTGACTGAGCCCAGAACACAACATCCTTCTGGAAACCTCAGCAGTGCAGAGCTCTCAAGACCCTGCACTCTGGGCACTAAGAAGACTTCATTAATGGATTAACAGAAGTATTCTTACAAGCTCCGAGGGCCATCATAATTTCTCATGTCAGAGGGCACATACAAAGCACAGAGGTGAAAGGAGCTCCTGGGTCACTGAATTAATGTCCCTGCTGCAGCAGACAGCTAAGGGGCATAAGTCTGTACATAAATTTACCAGGTTGCAGCCTGCGGATGCTGGAGGGCATGTATGTGTGCATTGCGGCCTCTCTTGCACTTCAGAGAATCTCCTAGGACCTCTCCAGGTCTAAAAAAACCCAACCTAACTTCTAGCCCACATGTTTTTCTGATTATCCTAACTCATTCATGTTAGAAAACAAGGCCAGTGCAGGGAGATCTCTTATTTCCTTGTATTCAGTGTGAAGATACAGAAAAGGCATAAGCTCAGGTCTTTCCATCTCCTGAGAGGAGGTCACTGTAAAAGTCTGCTGTGTGCTGGTGCCAGAGTCAAGTCACTTTACTAGAAGACCGGTAGTACGCCAGGTGTATTCCTGTTGAACTCTCAGAAGTGACTGGTACAGCACTGACTGCCTCACCTTCCTCTAATGGAGATGTCATTTTAGGATAGGCCTAAAAACATTTCAAGATCAGGCAATTCTGTGAAAGGCAGAAGTTAGCCTGATCCTGTGGATGACTTTCAGCGGACCCATGTATCTTCCTCCTTTATTATCAAACTTGTAATTATTTTTTTCCTGAAACAGTTAACCTGAGCCTGTGTGCGACTGAGATCAGTTTAACACACCTGTAACTTCCCTGCTCTTGTCCCAGTCTTTACTACACACGTTCTTCTCCAGCCATATGATGCTTGTCTTTGATGAAGACCACCCCTTGCCTGGTAGGTTTCAGCTCGTCTTTGCTGGGGTGCCTATGTGCTACTTTGATATAGAGAGGTAAATGCAACACTGCGCTCTTGGCATGCCACTGTTAACACACACACTCATCTGCAGCTGTGCTTTTTTAATGCTATATATAATTTCCCCGAAGTCAGGCAACACAAGCTGAAATGAGTGTTTAACAATGTTTATGGTTCATGCCCGCCATCTGATTTGTCTTCCTGTCAGCCTGGCCTCTGCCAATATTGTCTGAAGATAATTTTCCATTTTGGTGAGAAGCTAATCTGTGAAAAGGGGGGGAGGAGGAGACCAGGAGAAGTGGGGTCTATTGACAGAAGTGCTGTCTCAGAGAAAATGCAGGCAGTGATTTCTTGCCTGTTATCATAATGAGAAAACGAAAGTCAATACAAAGCTGGGGAAAGTCAAATGTTGCGAGATTGCCTGTGTGTTTCTCAGTCAATAGCCAAACCTTTCACCTTTGATATTTCACCCGAGACTGTAGCTGTTTGGATGCTGCCTGGCTGCCCACTCTGAGCCTGGAGGGGGTGAGTCAGAGCTGAAGGTGCCAAGACTTGGGTTTGGCAAGGAGCAGGAGGGGAGCAAGGAGGCAGAGGGGGGAGCCACTTTGCACTCCTCACTCCCATTAATTATTTTATAAAAGGAATCTACAAAATAAAGAGATTATGTAAGAAAGAGACTGCTATTGGAATAAGATTAATCAAACTGCAAGGAAATTCATGGGATGGTCAAGAGAACTGTGGCTAAGTACCCTGAGCACAGACATCTTGGTGCCATTGGCTAGTTAAAGTGGGGAGAGGAGCAGCAAAAGGGCTAGAGCTCCCTTAAACTTTGTGCTACATGGAACAGCCCTCTCCACCCTTGTGCCACTGGTCCATGAGTCCCAGAAGCAGTAATTGTAGCTGGGTTCAGCTTTTGTGGGGGTGATGAGGTGAGCATCTCCCTTTTTGAAGAGGTGTTGCCAAGGACCACTCCATGGCCTCCTCCCTATTTCTTATGAGAGCCCAGAAGGACCTTGGTCTCATCTGGATCAACCCTTCAGGAGTTTCCCAGCTCTATTTGGGAAGCTGGGTTGGCAGTGAGGGTAGCGGCAGCTTTCACTGCCAGGCCTGGGGTACATTTAAGTGCTGGTTGTTCCCACTGATCACCTTCTTCTGCATGGTTCCCGTGTTCCACTGGCCAGATTTGTTTATCAAAACATGGGTGTTTCCATCCACCTTTTTGCACAAACAAGTCTAAAACAGGAGACCTGTTTTTTACAGACTCGGTGATCTTCCCGTCTGGCAAGGGAACAAGAGGAACAAACAAGAATGTGGTAATGTGACTGGCAAGTGGGGACAGCCCATGTGGCATGTCATGTCAGAGGTGTAAAAGGGATAGGCATAAACCCTGAGAGGCCTCAGCTGTACCTAATCCAGTAAACTTCTTACTCTGGTGGTACTGATGTTCATTTGTTCTCCAGGAGCTTCCTTAGCTCTTGAGTTCTCTTGCTTCAGGTTGCCATCAAAGTACCAACTTCTAGAGGAAGTTTTCTGTACTTAAGACCTCCGCTGGCTGGAGTCCCTACAAATAAAACAGATGTAGTTCAAAGTATGGTATTTGGCCATCCTGACAGTAACAAACAAAATGTAAGGGAGCAGAGAAAGAAGCACAGTCCCACTAGGTTCCCTGACAGCAACCTTCCAGTGGCAGGACGCTGCTCTGGAGCCCATCAGGTGGGGAGATATGGATTTCATGCACAGATTGGATTTCCTCAGTATGGCATTTTATTCTTCCTGCCATGCTGCCACAAAGGCCCTCAACATTAGACTTTGGGGTCCATCCCTGCCAGGCTACTGCAAAACTGTATGCTGGGCACGCTGAGGATGCTGGCGCCCCCCACCCTTCTCACCCAGGTCACCCAAGTCTCATCTGACATTGTGCAGATCCTCTCTGCCCTGCTTATGAGAAGTGTGAGAGCTCCTTGCTCCTGGCTTTGAGAGAGCAGCTGCCCGTGCTCCCCTGGAGGCTGCCTGCAGTGCAGTGAGAGCTATCTGCAGGCAAGTTTTACTGTTTTAATTTTTCCTTAATGGAACCATTTTTCCGATCCCACCTCCTGCAAAGCCAGCTGACTTACTCGTCCTGGGCTCCAAACATGCAGGGCTCACTGGAAGACAGCAGCCGTTGAGCAAGTGCTATAAAATGAATTACACTCTACAGCAGACTCTGACATATTTGGTCCTCCTGAGGCCAGATGTGAGTGCCAGGTCCTTATGCTGAGATTTTTCCCTTTTAGCAGTACAAGGTTCCCAGGTCACAACTGCTGTTACAATACAGGGTAAAGCCATGTTGAAGTCAGTGATGAAATTACCACAGATCATGATGCAGACCTAGGTTATATCCAGGAGTTTTATTTATCCCTGCTGTTCATCTTATGGGTCTCATCCTTTAGCATACGCATATGCACACATCCAGATATGGACACTCAGAGCATAAAATAGAGTTATTTTAATGCCTGTTTAGTTATAAGGAAACAGGCCAACTCCAGATGAAGAATCCTTTATTTTCAAGTTCCCAGCTAGTTTTGCTGTGGTGCGGTGTTCCTTACCTTTAACCAGAAATGATGACACATGAGTTACCACTAATATTTCTGATAACAGATTACATGTGGGAACATTTCCTTTCCTTTCAGTCTGATAAATCAAGGGGGAGAAACTGTGTGCCTGTGACCAGAAAATGAATATCTGGGCATTTTTGCTTCACTGGGGCATGCAGAAAGCTCGTGTTTTCCCTTCGTTCACCTTGGATGCGGCTCTCAAATAAACGGAGGCATGCACATGGTGAGCAGGGTGCCAGTGGCCACGGGTCACCCATGTTTCTGGGCTGCTGCCCGAGACCCCAGCACTGCAGATGGGCACGAGATGCCCAGTCCCTTGCCTGAATACCTGCAATGGAAATTTGGCCATGAAACTCCTGCTGACCCTCACCCTCAGCCACTGTGTACAAAGCACACTGAGAGCACACAAACAGCTCTCAAACAGCTGCTTGAACCCAGTGGTAATGATCTACTGATACCAACAGCGAGACATCAATCATGTGCAGCTGTCCTTGCAGTGACACAGGACTGGGGGTATTAATGCTGCAGCCAAGGCATTTCAACAGATGGTTTTACATGGGCTTCATACCACCCCTTTGGCTTATCATCAAAGCAGCAGCGCCTGTTTTGTGCTGACTGCTGCAAGCCCCCAGAGAATAATGCTGTTCCAGTCAGAAAACAGCCTTGCCACGTGCCCAGATCTTGGAGGAAAGCCTGGGCAGGCAGCAAGTGCATGGGGATCAAGTGAGACCCCCACTAACCCTTTCCCTTCAAGCCCAGATGCTGCAGTAAGCATCTGTTGCTCCTCTGGCTGGCTGGCTGAGGACCCGGCAAGGAGAGACTGCTAGCTCAAGTGGAAGAGGTGCAACACGAGGCTTGGAAATACTCATTATAAGTGGGTTTTCTTCTGCATAATGATATCATGAAATAAATCAGGAGGGAGCATCTCATCCTTGAATCACTGTGGAGCCCACCTGTGACATGACTCATGGCCTTGACGACTTGCTTAGGATGACTGAACCTCAAGAGGCCCCTGTGATTAAGCAGCCACCAGCGCTCGTGAAGTGCCCTGACTTGTCAGGACCCCAAATATAGAAGGGTTTGGTCAGACCTGGGGAAAGTTTTGATGAATAAAGATTTCCATGGGAGCCCACGTTTGCCAGCAGCAGGAAGAACAGTGATGCTCCCAGCCCAGATTGGTCCCTAATTTAGCTAAGAAGGAAGATAATCTAAGCACTTCCAGCATGAGTGCTAATGTAAACACCCTCGCCATCTGCTTTGTTTGCACACGCGCACACTCAGTTTATAAAATGCCACTTCTCCCCTGTTGCATTTGCAAGCCACACATGCCGCTGCAATAGGAGAAGCTGAGCAGCAGGAGCAGGGGCTGTCCCCAGCACAGGTCCCAGTCTAGATCCGAGCGGAGGTGGGCTGTGTCCATGCTGTTTTGGGTGCCAGCTGTCGCCCGCTCTCTGCTCTTGCTAGGGAAACCACAGTTTCATCAGATGGAGTGTTCAGTGCATGACCCCATCTTTGTCCCATTTCTGAGGGGGTTTGCAGCCTTGCTCTACTCCAGCCATTGAGATTGAGCTCAGAGGAACCAGTGCAGTCAGGCAATGTTCCTGGATGGTTCTGGGCATTCCTGCAGTGCCGGATCCTGGCATGGCCTAGAGTCACATTGGGATACCCCAGCCCAAAGCTCTGTTCTGGCAAAGGGAAGGGCTGGGGTTGCCTCCGCCAGTCCACATACTGGAGGGATTAAGATGCTCTTCACAGACATTTTGGCGTGACTGCAGAAAGCTGTGTCCTTTAGCAAATGGTAAATAATTGACACTTGCTCTGCTGGCAGGCAGCACCCCCACGGGCAGCTGGGTTTGTCATTTCACATCCCCTCGGTGGCTCTAATTTCAAATTTACAGCAACATGTGCCCAGAGAGCTGCCAGCCACCTCCCAGCATCACAAATGCTTATTCCCCACTGCCCTGCACTGTGACGGGTGAGGAGTGAGTGACATCTCTGCCTCTGTCACAGGTCTTCTCTTGACCTCCTGTGTGGGAGAACAGAACCTTTTTGTTCCTTTCCCTCTGGTTTGTGTTTTTCCCATTTATTATTATTTAGACGGGATAGCTGGGGACAAGGGCATTTCCAGTGCACACATTGAGCTGCAAGACTCCCATTAATGTAAATGACAGTTGCACAGATGAATCTGTGCAGATCCTGTCGAAGATTTACCCCTGGGGTTGTCATTTTGCCAAGACTTCTCCCTCCCCCTCAAAGCCTTTGCTGCAATCATTGCATGAAGAGAAAATTGGAAGTCTCTGTACAAGAGGAATGAGTGGCTCCCTTAGGAAATGGGAATTTGTGAAGGGCAAGTGTTACAGAGGGACAGGCAGCCTGGGGAAGGAAGCGCCTGACTTTCCCCTTCCAGTCTCGCTGTGCCATCCCAAGGCACAGGGTTTTTGTGGAGACACCGCAGATCCTTGTGCTGTGGAAGTGTTAAACCAGGATTGGCAGCAGACATATATGTATATCTTTAAAAAACCTCATTTGCAAAACAAAATCTGCCCAGAACATTCCTCATCCCGTTCCTTCTGACAGCTCACGCTCCCAGTTTCAGCAAGGGCTTTGGGTCACGTAGGACTCTCCCTCTCTGTGGTAAGCCCAGAGGAGGATGGGGGCCGTATCCCCACGCTGCTACATGGTGCCTCTGCAACGCACCCACACAGGATGGATGGGGCCACTGGGCAGCGTTTCTGCCACGCTCTCCTTGAAGATGGTCTTGTCCCGGGAGTGCTCTCTCCTCCAGCAGGCGCTGCTGGAGGAGTTATTTGTCCCTCTGACACCAGCCATTAATTTCGAGGCCAGAAGGAGGCATTACAGTTGGCTAGCATGACCTCTGATACAACACAGACCATGATTTGTGCGTCAAGCCCAGGACTTCCTTTGTAGATCTAATAAATCTGTGTCAAAGCCAGTCAGTCCTGATTTAAAGGCTGCAAACCGTTGCACCGTGTCCCTGGGTAAGCTGTTGAGGTGGTTAATTATCCTCGGGGTGTAAATGCATGTCTTTATTCCTGATGCAGGCTGGCCTGTCTGGGCGCTCAGGCACACGTGCGACAGCAGCATCGTGTCTTGTCTCTTCTTGCTGGAGTAGCAGGTCCACTGGGCACACGGCTCTGCCCACTGTGGTCGAGTCACCTCCTGACCTTCCTTCTGGCAAGCCAAACAAATTGCATGTCTTTAGGCTGATTGATCAGCTCACTTCTGAGAGACACAGCTCCAGGGGTTTGTTTCTGTGCAGTTTCTATCCCTTTTGCAGAACGGTATCACGCGGGCCTGAGTCAAATGTAAAGTGGAAGAGGGACAGGGAGCTTTGCCACACATCTTCTTACAGCCACCCAGCTTCTCCCCAGCTTGCCAGCCAGAGCTCAGGATGAACAATGGCGTAGGCCAGGTTAGGAAAAGACAGACTGCAGGTCATCCCCTACCCCTTGGCAGCTTTGCTTTGCTCAGGAAGTGGGGAAACAAAGTTTATGACCCTGCTCAGATGCAGGCCCAGATCTTGCTGTCACAGATGCCAGGCAGAGGCTCAGCATTTCTGGACTAAAAAGCCTATCTGGACCAAAAAATCCAGTGTAGCCAAAATCAGTAAATGCCTCCACCAGAAAGCTGCACATGTGGCTAGCTGGCATTTGCTGCACGCCATTTTACAGTTTCCAGGTTCCCCTGGTGTGAGCAACAGGCCAGCTCCGAGATCTGCATCCAGCTGCCCCTGGAAAAGCAGAGCACATTGCTTACACCTCTCCAGCTCAGCCAGGGGTGACCCGCACCCATTCCCCAAAGCAGCCCACCCCGTGCTGTGGCCAGCAGGTCGAGGGAAGTGATCGTCCTCTACTCGACCTGGTGAGGCCACATCTGGAGTGCTGTGTCCTGCCCTGGGCTCCTCAGTACTACTGCTGCAGCTACTGGAGAGGGTCCAGCGGAGGCCACAAGGATGATCAGGGGTCTGGAGCATCTCCCTTAGGAGGAGGGACTGCAGGAGCTGGGCCTGTTTAGTCCAGCAGGCTGAGATTTAATTCATGTAAATACCTCAAAGATGAGTGCCAAGAGGATGGTGCCAGACTTGTTTCAGTGGTGCCCAGTGACAGGACAAGGAGCAATGGCCATAAACTAAAACACAAGAAGTTTCACCTCAACACGAGGAAGAACTTCTCTATGTTGAGGGTGGCAGAGCACTGGGTCAGGTGCCCAGGGGGGTCGTGGAGTCTCCCTCTTTGGAGACATGCAGGGCCCGCCTGGCCACGTCCCTGTGTCACCTGCTCTGGGTGCCCCTGCCTTGGCAGGGGTTGGACCGGATGATCTCCAGAGGTCCCGTACAACCCCAGCGATTCTGTGATTCTGTGAAGTCCTTCTGCCATGGGAAGAGAAAGCTGGTTACCGAGGAAGTGATTGCTTCCACTAGCTGGGTTCAGTGGAGCCGGAGCCTGTTAACACACAGGGTTTATTCAGAACTGCTCTCATTTCCTGAGTGAGGATCAAGGGGTTTGATTTTCTTTTGTTTGGCAGAAGACAGATAAACTACTAAAGGGAGTGTTACTTCAGGCTGCCAGGTTGATCTGCGGGGAGCTGGAGAAGCCTGCCTTGCACTGGGGAGGGCAGGAGGTCAGCTTAAGTGGAGGATTCTCACAGGACCAGTGCTTTAAAAGCAAACAAGAGGCAATAGTGAACTGGCTATTAGATCTTGAATAAACCTTCTACTCTTGAGGGAAAAACCAAATTCCTCTAAAAGGGTCAAAGATAGTGGAATTAGTCCGCATCTTTTCACTGGAGGTCATTGCATCTTCCCAGCTGCCGCACGATGGAGTGCTCTGGGGTACTTTGGTGTTCAGCAGCTGATCCTTCATCACCCCCATTTCAAGTTTAACACTAGACTGTGGGTCTAAGAAGTTCTTCTGCTTCTTGTTCCTGTACTCTAGTCTGACCCACCCCCTGCAGTGGGTCAAGGAGGTAAAGTGATTCCCAGGGTAGGTACATCGTATAGTGGTGGGCTGTCATGTCAGCAAGAACCCCTCAAAACATAAGATGTGGTAGGAAAGATTTTAGATTGGATATAAGGAGGAAATTCTTTCCTGTTAGGGTGGTGAGGCACTCGAATGGGTTGGCCAGGGAGGTTGTGAATGCTCCATCCCTGGCAGCGTTCAAGGCCAGGTTGGATGAAGCCTTGTGTGGGATGGTTTAGTGTGAGGTGTCCCTGTCCATGGTAGGGGGGTTGGAACTAGATGATCTTGAGGTCCTTTCCAACCCTAACAATTCTATGATTCTATGAAAAGGAAATGATCAGAGAGGAATTTAACCAGACACCTGGTCTTTCTTCCCTGGAAAGGAAAGCCTTGGGAGAGCTGCAGATTTGCTCAGAAAAGTCCCCCAGTGTCACTTGTCCCCAAAGAGGAGTTGGTGACTTTGTCAGCCTGCACAATGAGGATGTGCAGGGGCTGCCAGGTGACCACAGAGGAGGCATCAGTGCAGCCCGGGTCTCCAGTGCAGGGATGGTAGAGAGTTTGCACACACATCTTTGCTGTCGGGTCATCATGAGACAAGGTACAGAGAGTAGCTACAGCAGGGCTGGATGATCTGGGATGTGGTGGCATGGAGGATGGGAACCAGGTGGGGGGATTATTTGGCAGTACTTTCAGTTTTGTGCCAAACTCAGCCCTCTACAGCTGATCTCAGAGCAAAGCTGGTGCATGCATACAGAGGGGCTTGGAGGGGAGCTCAAACACTCCTTTTGTCCAGGCCTGGTTTCCACACCTCTGCAAACAAAAAGAAGTGTGGCTGGAAGGTCAGCTCTGTAGGGCCTTGGTGTCCTAGAGTATTGAGACCCAAGGTACCCATGAACCTATGATGTGCTGTCACGCCACAAGCTCTGCTGTTAACTTCAGAGTACCTAAGAGACAGGAGAAAAGTACAGTCCCCGGGCAAAAGGTGATCATCTCTTGCCTGTTATTTCCTGCAATTACTTTCCATTTACTCTTCCTTTTGATGCCTCTGTTGTCACTGTCAGAATAAAAAACTAAGCCACGTATGTGTAAAAGGACAAAGCTTTCTGAAAGCCAAACTGCAGCATGGGGAGAAGCCAGCGGCTATTTTCAGTGCAATCACAGGTTCCAGAATTTCTCCTCTGCAGGTCCCAACATCCACCCATAGCTGTCCTATTCTACTGTATAGGTCATTTTGACCACCAGGACACCTTTGGGGAATGTGAGGTGCAGGAGGAAACTAGGGAAGATCCCCTCTCAAACTGCACTTGGACAGCAGATATGTTAATGAAAACCTCTCACAAGAGACAGCAGTGCCATGGATGAAGTAGACAACAGGGCAGGAGGAGCCTTTGTAAATTAAACAAAATAAGCAGAAAAGGTAGCTTGTGGGACAGCTGGCACAGGTAAGAGCTGTGTCTGTCCTGATAACACCATTTTAGGAGCACAGCAGAGATCTGCACTGCCCTTCCAAGGAGGCATTTTGATGCAGAAGCTCTGTCATTCTCAGCTTCCTTTTCTTGCCTTGCCCTGGAGATTCTAAATTCTCAGGTCGTGAGTGGGGCTTTCCAAAGACAAGTCTGAAATTAACCATACCTTGTTTATTTGCCCCAAAGTACAGGCCAGGATTCATTTGCAGATTTAATACTAGTGCTTAGCTGGATGACCCTGTTCTATCAATTTCTATAGTTCTGCTTACAGATCATGAGTTTAAAATCATGGGACTGGACAGGATTTCCTGGGTTATTGTGTCGCATCTTCTTCTGTCACACGTAGCTGTGTTATGCAATCCCCTTCACAGACTTGCAGAGCTCCAGCTTAAAACTAGGCAGCACTTTGCTCCTAGGATTCCTTCAGGAAAGCCTTTGCAGAATTTCATTCCTCCAGCAATTATTAATTCTGTCATTTCTTGTCTAAACATAGTCAGGAATAGCTTAGAGGCATTTGCTCAATTTTCAGCATTATCCTCAAGCTTAAATAACTCATCTTCCTTCTTAGTGGACATGTTGGAAAAAGCGGTTTTGAAGAGTGGCCACATCCCCATGCAGCCCCCCCAGCTGCAGGGAGCTGCCAGGGTCCATCAGGACACAGGGCTGAGGACTGAGCTGGCACTCGGAGATGTCCCCAGCAGCTTGGGCATAGTCCTGAGTGCTGTGGTGGTCTCAGCGTGTCCCCATCCCCTGACACTGCTCTCTCCAGACCCTTCTGGAAGTATTCTAGCTGATGCTGCCTCCATTTGCATTTGCCTCTTCTTAGCCGTGAGATGCTTGTGGCTCAGAGCCATCTCATGCTTGAGTGATCTCTCTCTGCTGCTTTGTGGATGAGCTGCCAGCATATAGCAGAAATTCTTGTTTCTTGTGTCCAAGTACATGGCGGTGCATTTTTTACTGCTAAATTACATCCCATTTGTCTCAGTCTCATCCTTAAGGGCACCCAGATCCTCCTACATAATATTCCAACCCTTATCAGCACTAGCAGTGCCTCCCAACTTCACGTCATTACTGCTCTCTCTGCTAGGGTCATTTAAAGAAAATACAGATTAAGGTAGCATTCAAGACATCTCCTTTATGAACTCCACCAGGAGCTCACTGCCAAATTTTAATTCTTCTTCCAGCACAGCCAGTTTTCTACCCATTGGCTGGTTCTTGACCCAAACTAAATCTCTTCCAGGACACCTCAACTCTATGAGCACATTCCTGCTCGGCAACAAGGAATCAGGCAAACCTGGTCTCCCCTCATGTCCTGACTGACTCAAGCGAGTCACGCACAGATTACAGCTGGGAAACCTATCCCCTTCTTTGTTCCACTCTTCATGCACTGTCTTCTGTTTCTCCATCCTTCCTGCAGTCTGTCCCAGCACCTTTCTCCTGCAGAGGCCAGATAAACTGGTGCATGGCTACCCATGTAGTGTCCCCCAGTCCCTTCTCCTTCCCTGTTCCCAGCTATAATGTCGGCTCTCCTCCTGTCCTCTTCCACAGTTGCTTGGTGGCTTCATGAAAAGCCGCAGCTATCAGCCTTACTATTGCAAATGGTGGTCCTTTTCCATGCACCAGGTTGGAGATATCCTTGTCCCCTTGACCTGATGTATTCATTCTTTATGTGTCTCTATCAGCTGACAAATCCCAGATATTTGAATCCATTTCCCTTTACCTCATGCTGTCCCAAACAGCTGCTGCTGACAAAAAGTTCATGTTGGAGTGATGAAGTATTTAGTTCACGTTGGGCCGATGCTTAGACTACCATAGCTAAGCCCCATGATCTTAAGGCCCTTTCCAACCCTAACTCTTCTATGATTCTATGTATTTCCTCCGGTCAGGTTCTTCTTTACTGCTCTCCCTTTTTTTCCTTGTTGGTCCCCCTTGCATTTTTAATACTACCACTGTTAAAGTTTCATAAGCTCGGGCTGACATTTTTATGGGTGTAATATTCTTACAGTTCAGAATGTTTTTTCAATATTATGTTTATTTTTTCCCACATTCAAAACTCCTTCAGATGGCATAATGGAGGTGGCTTTAAACTTTAAAGCAAGGGAAAAAAATCTGCCTTCCTTCTCCTCTCCATTTTGGAGCTCTGAAACTTTAATGACAGATGCAAAGAAGGCAGGAAAACAGAGGAAAAGCAATAGGTGACTAATATTGCTGGGAAATGAACTCCGTGCCATCCATTCTGCCTGATCTGGCCCTCCTGAACTTGTTTGGGAGTTACTTAGAGCCAGTTGCCCTCTCTTACTGCACTGTGGGAAGCTGAAAGACCTCAGCTTTTTCAAGACCCAAGGTGGATACCTCCTGCAGTCCCTAAAGTGATTTCCACTTGCAGCTTGGGAAATATCAGCTATGCCATGCATGGTGCGTAAACTGTACAGCAAAAGAGGTGGGTGCTGGCAGGGGTGGATGAATGGGAGTCATAAAGGTTGTGCTTCAAGCTCTGTCGGCCTCCTTGAAACATCCCCTAGAGATGCACCTGGGTAGAGAAACAGATCTGCTGTGGTACGACAGGTACCCAGGCCACTTACTTGAGAGAAGGATGGAATATGATCTCTTTAAAATCCCCATCTTTTTGGCTTTCATCACATTGCCCAAGGATGAGTCTGATTTCTTTAAAACAGAAACAGAGTGGTGACATTTTTTACTGCTATGGATTATATCTCCTAATACATATTCCCTTTACAGAGTAGATTGTACATCACTCATCTGGATGCATAAGGCCCTGAGAAGTGATGGGAATTTGTGGGCTGCATGGGAACACCCCTGAGGTACACAAGGAAAGGCATTAGATAAAGTGAATATATGGCAATCTCTTTCTACCTGTTTTATAGGAAGCAATTACGGAGCTTTCTCAGTGCAGGGGGAAGTAAACCTGTGCTCACTCACCAAATAAAACCTTCCTTCACGGTAGAGCCAGCTCAAATCCCATGCCCTAAAGGGCCCCACATCATGAAAGTCCATTTTTCTTGTCCTGAACCATTTCCAGCCAGCCTGAGGTGCTCAGCTTTGAAATCATTTCAATAGTGGTTTCCTTCCAGAATGCCAGCGCAGCTTCTTAAACCACCTTACCAGTAATTACCAAGTCAGCTTGCAGCAGATCTGGGTCATGGGCGGTGCTGTTCCAGAAAATGAGACTCAGTGAGTTACATGATCAGCAAAAGGTCATGCAGAAGAGCTGTAGCAGAGCAGCACTTCCCCACACACTAAACCCAAGTCTTTGCCTAGTCAACATAAGAAAATGCAATCAGTCACTGCCTACAAATTTGCTTCTGGGCAGACTTTGGTACCCTTAGCGTTGGCTGACACTCCTGCAAAACACCAGTTTTCCACCTCTTTACGGTTCTGTGCAATTGTGGCTAAAACTAAGTAGAGGAGATCATTCAGCTATAAAGAGGGGAAAGACAGCTTCTTTGACTTCCATTTTTCAGTCATGTCTCCTTCAATTTCCCCTGAGGGAGTTATCTCAGCATTTAAAGCTTAACTCGGACATCACATAGCACCGCCATGCATACATAGTTCCCATGCTGCCTTCATGTGAACGCACCTTTCAGAGCCTCTTACAAAGCACAGCACAGGCTGGTGGTGTTTGCTACCATGAGACACCAGCAAAGCTCCTTTTTAATCACCGTTTTTCTGTGATATGATATGCATCTAACTTAGAGATGTTTGCTGCATGTATCTTAACAGGAGCAAGTTACTCCTGTGTATGTTGTAGACAGCAGAAGGCTGTGTGTGGGCCTTAAAAGGGATGCTAACCAGCCTGGTGGTTTGGGACATGTCTGTGTGCTCTCTGAACAGGCAAAGCATCTCTCTGGACTGGCACAGATGTGGTGGGATCAAGAGCAGGGTGATGACCCTATGACCACATGTGTCCCCACAGCTTTACCTGGTTGTGGATGAAGGACGGTGATGCATTCAGGTGATGGTCCCAGTTCCTCTGCAGAGATATTTACATGAATGCAAGGCAGAGATGCATGGAATGAGTCTGTGTTTCTCTACAGTCACAGATCTGGTGAGGACAACTTGCTGTTCATCTGGCTGACCTGGAGAGCTCCATGTCTCTCTTCTTGGTGCTTTGACAGCCAGTACCTCTCAGGACATGGAGAAGCCAGGGCTTCCTGGGGGCTTTTCAGCCCTCAGGCTTGTGACAGACACCTCCAGGCTCCCCAGGGCTCCCCACAGATTGACAGCTACAGCTTGAGTTATCTTCACTTCCCAGGGCCTTTCTTTCCCTCCCAAGGCACCCCTTGATCTGCCTGAGGGAAAAAAACCCACATTTTATTTATGGGAGAAATAATGGGAGCTTGGTGAGTAGCTTCATTCATTTTCAGTCAATTAGCAATGGTTAAACCAATCATCAGAAAACCAGGCATGGATTTAAAGCCTATGTGGGTACATTTACCAGAACCAATGCTCTATAAATACAGCTACAGCTTCCATACACACGGTGGTAGTAATGTAATTTGTGCACAGGATTTGGTAGGGTGGTTGTTTGTTACACTGGCTTGTACTGCAGAAAATGTTCGTGTCAAAGCTTTGTGCCTCTGAAGTAGCTGGAGAAAGATCATGAAGCCTTGGAAATGTTTCCAGGCTCCCCTGGACTCGCTGTCTAAACTCAGATCTCATCCTGTCCGTTTTGCTGGAGATACCCCCTGACCGAATCCCACTTGCTTGTTCAGTTCACACCTGATGGAGGTGATGCTCTGGCTACACATCACCTTTAGTGAAAGGATGTCTCACCTCAGATGTCCCCATGCCACTTGGTTCTGACATCTAAAGATTGGTTGGACAGAGGCAGCCAGTCTGTCCCCACCAGTGGCAGCAAGAGTGGTCAGTGCTACCTCTCACAGCCAGGACAAGCTGGCATCCTTCTCCTGTGACCAGCTGCAGAGGCAAGGATTTTCTCCTTTCCTTATGTCCACCCCATTATGCCTTTCCAGAGAAAACCAGAGTGGGAGGCTTCTGCTCTGTATCTGCATCTTCCTCCTTGGCAGATGATGAGACATGGTCTGATTTTCTATTTATCTGAGCCCAGATGGGGTTTTTCACTTGCACAGTGTTGAACAGGAAAGTGTCTTTGCACATCTGTAGCCCATAAGTCACACAGTGAAAGGGTGAAGTGTGGAGCAGGGATCCGGACCTTGCCTGCATAGTCTCTTGTGAGGGCCAGGACACAAGGAGTGCCTCACCCCGGCTATGGGGTTGGCACAGAGTGGGGACACTTCTGCTTTGGAGCTTGGAGCTGGAGGAGCTCATGGGCAAGGATTATCCCTCTCCTGGGCTCCTCCTGTCTGCCCCATAGGAAATATAGGAGGGCTTTCCTGGCCCATCGCCAAGCACAAAAGCAGTGAAAGGCTGGAAAGGCTGGAAAACTAACTTCTCCTTTCTCCATCCCTGAGCAGGTGCAGCTCACCCCATGTAATGTGAGTGGGATTGCTCCCGAGTTATATCAAGGCTCAAACCCTGAACCCCTGGTCTTCCATAGACTCCCAGGGCTCTCACTGGGGCTTTTCTACAGCTCTTCTTGCTCTTGAGAGCCTGTGACTTCCAGCTGGTCCTGCAGCAGAGTGTCAGGAGGCACTCAGCATCCCTGGGAGCATGCAGCCAGCTGGAGGAGAGCAACCTGCGGCTGACGGCTCTGGCTCCTCTGACTCCTTACACAAGCTCTCGGCTGCAATACTTCTCTCCTTTAAAGAGCAGGGTGATGCTCTGGAGGACAGCTTAGCTTATCTAAGGCAGGACTGGAGCAGGGCAGCCTGCAGTCTGGCCGGGCCTCAGCTGCCCTCGGGAACCTTATGGGGATCCTGACAGGGCTGATAAATGCCAATAAAAGGAGGTCAAGCGCAAGCAGTTACTTGCAGATTTGTTTATCCCTCTGATTTCTAGAGGTGCACAGAGAGTTCACACGCAATCTGCACAGAGTGCTCTTTATAACAACAAATAGGAAGACCCTGGCTGTTCAAAATCAGCTTCCCCCCAGGTCTATTTTAGCCCATTGCCTTAGCAGCAGCTCCTCTGAAGCCGGGACTCTGCTGATGCGAGTTAGTCACTTCTGTCCCTCAGCAGGCGTCTCGGTAATTTTCCCCAGCCGGTTGCGTCAGCAAAGCCCTGCACCAGCAGCGCTCCCTGATTATGCAAGCTACGTTCACAGATATGCTCAGGGTTGGTCTTTTTAACCTTTATTCACCAGCTCATCACAGAGAAAGCTGCAATAAAGGTTGTGCTGATAGAGCCCGGTAATACATTGACAGAAGGAAAACAGCATTGGTAATAGATTGTATTTGTGGAAAATCAAACGAAGAAACAAAGAAGCCAATTGCAGCCTGCATAGGGACAGCTGAAGCTGTAGCGATCTGTCTCTTGAAAGGAAAGACACACTTTCCTCGTTCATCCAGGCAAAAGCAAGGGCAGGGATTTTATTCGGGGTTTATTTATCAGCCAAATGCTTTTCAGTCATGAGTTCTGCAAGACTGAGCTACCTTGCTGGTGCTAGTAAGATACCCTAGAGCTTGCTCACAGATGGTGCAGGAACTCCAGAATTGCAGGATAGAAGCCTTTGACCTACTCTTTTGTTACACAGTCCCCTTTTTTTCTTATTTTTATGGCTATGTTCATTTTATCTTTGTGAAAGGGCACTGGAAGGGGGAAGAGGTGAGCAGTTTTCTTCACCTGGAGCTTCTGGAAGTGTTTTTATTCACTTATCTCCAACATCTCCTCAGTTGTCCAATCCTGATCTTCATCCTGCAGAGCCACAAAACCATCTGGGTTGGAAAAGACCTTCAAAGATCACCTAGTCCAACCCCACCATCATGGACAGGAACATCTTTCATCAGATGATGGGGCACCCACAACTGGACAACCTGTACCCATGTGGTAGAATAACAGGGGACTGGGATAAAGTCACTTGCCTAGGTCTCCAGTTGAAAAATTCCGCTTTTGACCTTCCCTCCTTGCTGACTGCCAAGTCATCTCTCCTGGTCCTTAGCATGGATTGTCCTACAAGCAGACTCCTGCTTGTGCTGGGACCTAAATCCCACCCTATCCCATTGCTGAGGTATGAGATCCCTCCTGTCTTTAGCACTGAAGTGCAGGGGGTGTCATGATGGCCTCTCCTCTTTCCTCCTTGCCCCAACAAGCCAAAGGGTGGGCACGAATAACCTATGAAGGGAATGAATATATTAAAATCCTGTGCAGTGGGTGTTTTGCCATGTAGCCCCAATGCCAACTCCAGTTCAAAATGAATCAGCTCATACTGTGTGATTCTGATGACTGCTCAGTTCCGGATCAGGCGCTAAATCTGACTGTAAAGAGAAATAATTGACTGACTGATTGGCTTTTCTTAGGGCGGTAAGTAACTATAGAAACTCCTCGCCTGTCACACTAAGGTGTAGCAGAGCTCTATTCGGCTGATTGGAGCCAGATTATGTCAGCCAATAAAGCAAAGTTTGCAATAGGTGCTCAGTCCAAAATACCATGTGCTCGTGTTTCTCTGTGGATACCAGGATTGCTAAGGTAATGCTGGAAAAAGGAGATAAAATCACTTAATGTCTCCAGCTGTGAGCTCACAGCAGACGGAGGAGAGGGGGGCCAGGGCCAGGGCCCCGCTTTGCAGGAGGGATTGGGCCAGGACTACCATGCCCCAGGCTGTGCATCATGCTTAGCCTTCCCTAGCTGGTTACTACTGCACCAGGTCCATCAAATGTCAATCCATATGTTAATACCCTTATGACCGAACTTGAGAGGTTCATGTTAGCCATGGTGTTGGAGGGATGTGGAGCTGAGCCCAATAGTTACAGGTCCACGTTTTTCAAATTGTTTATAGGTCCCAAACCCTTGTGGTCCTGGGCTGAAAGAAGCTGGCAGTAGATTCGTGCTCCGCTGGGCAAATATTTCAGCCCAAGGAAAAATCCAAGCACTTTCTTTTTGACATTTTAAAGGAAGCTGTTTGCTGTGGAGACGTTTCAAGGCTTCCACAGCATCACTAAAGAGAATAAAGAGGAGAAAACAAAAGACAGAAACAAAGCATTGCAAGGTATTTATTGTAGATCGAATTAAATATTTTAAGTAACTCAAAGTCATCAGGGTTCCTCTTTTTGCCAGACAAGAAAGGCAGTCCTTTGCATCCATACACAATGACACTGTCTTTCCCTTCTTTGGCTCCGCCAGCAGAGTCCAGCAGTGACACAGCCTGGGACTGTTTGCCCTGGGGGGAGAACTTGTAAATAGCAGCACTCTGACGGTGTATGCAGGGAAATCTGGAAACTGCAAGATTTTGGAAATGTTATCTCAACCAGCGCTCAGCACATGGGGAAACCAACAGACAAACCAACCAACAAGTGCGGGGAAAGGGTAAGGTGTGCTGCAAAGCCTGAGAATTACTCGTGTGTGGTCAAACCTAGGTAAATGCTGGCTGCTGGTGAGAAGGGCAGGTGCTGCCTTATGCCCCTGAGAAGCCGTGTAGGTCAAATCTTTCTCCTCCTCCTTCCCATGTGCACATGCCTGCGGTCCCATCCCTGTCCCCCACAGCAGCCTGCAGCCTCCCTCCCAAACAGCAGGGCAGTAGGTAAAGCTGGAGGCTTAAACTGTTCATGCCAAGCCAGTGATTAGCAAGCAGCATGCCGATGTTTACAAGGGGGATCAGGACAGCTTACCTTGCAAGCCAACAAGAAGACACCGAGCCTTGCAGGAGGGGTTGGGCCAGGGCTACCATGCCCCAGGCTGTGCATCATGCTTAGCCTTCCCCAGCTGGTTAGTACTGCACCAGCTCCATCAAATGTCAATCCACCCCATAAGGGTATCAGTGGGAGAGGAGGCTTCAGAAGAGCTTGGTCCCACCTGAGATCCTGCTAGCACTACATCAAGACCCAAACACAGGAGTAGTGAGACCAGGAGAGTGTGTCTGGGGCTTGAGTCTGCATCTGAGATGCTCCCTTCATGGAAACCATGCCTGTCCCAGGAAGCAGCACCCTGAGGAAGGCTGGCCTTGACCAGGTCCCACGCTGACCCCAAGCAGTTTTCTGCCACATGGGCTCTTCCAGCTATTCAGTGTTAAAAACATCAAGCACTATATTGCTTTTGAGGTAGCATGTTCCCACACAGCACTGTGAAATAGTTAATATTAGCATGCTGCATTTGGGACAGGCAGCTTTTTTAACAAATGGAATGTGGTGAAACAGCCCTCTCTTGGCTCTCCAAGCAAAAAGGTACAAAGCAATGAAAGAGACCTCAATGTCCTCTGAACGAGGAAGAAACTCCTTGAACTAATAACTAGCACTTACATCTAGAAGCAGACCCAGTGTTATTGAGAAGATTAATAGCTCCTGTGGCATGGGCCACAGGAGAACGTGTCAATCCATCTGGGGCTGAAGGCAACAGAAATAAAACCCTACAGTATAAGGAAAGCCCACCCAGCTCTTGCATGGGACTTCCTTATCTTTGGTACCTGACACCTACAATATGCATCATGGCTTGGCTGAAGACAAAAAAATGGACTTTTGGGGACTTCCTACATCATGCTGATGCTTCCCATGATGACTGCGTCAGTCCTGCTCATCCCACGGTCAGCAATGTACCACAGCAGGAGCATATCAAATATATTAAATATAAGCACTGATGTAAATTTTCTCCAAATACAGGTTTGACACTACTCTGTTACTCCTATTCGGTCTCCTTTCTAATGAGGATTTTGCTCACACTTAGTAATGCAATTAGCGCACATGCTCAGTTGTTAATAAACCTGCTTACACAGCCATGAGCAACTGCTGTCAAGTGGAGGAGGCGGGGGACACGCACACACAGAGCCACCACCTCTGTGACGCCAAGGTCCCCCCTGCTCAGTCTATTTCAGCTCACTAATGCCATTACCTCCCCTGCTTCTTCTGCATGGAGGGTTTCCAATGCAGATGCCACCTCCTTGGCCCTGACGTGTGTCCTTCGCAGAGCAGGAGGAACAGGAGGGCTGGACCTTGCTCTCACACCGTGGCTGGGTTCAGGCAGCTCCGTGGGGGACATAGGGACACTTCCCAGCAGTCCCATGTGTGGCACAGCCGCTCGTGTGCGATGTGGCAGACCCAGGGCTTCACACGTGGCCTCTCTGCAGCACTGCCAGCTGCCCTTCTAATGAGCGCTAATTCCATTTTCGGCTTTGCTCCGTGATCCCTTCATGCCGCCCCCTGAGCCACTTTGCACAGACGTCCGCTGATGTCAGCAACTGCGGGATGAGGAGAGGAGAGGGTCTGGATGCTGAGGGGGACAACCTCCATCGGGTGGCACTTGGCAGGGGTGCAGATGGTCCCCGGGAGCCTCCCGAATGACGAGAGGGGTGTTATGGATGGGATCCAGGCATGGGATTAAAGTCTTGTGTCAGTGGTATGAGGAGTCGTCTGCCGTGCTCCGAGGCGGGGATTAGTGAGCTCAAACTCAGCATGAAATTCAGGAAGAAAATCTTATCACACGCCAAAACATTTTTTGCCACGTGTTCTAATCCTCCTGGAGGGGACTGAATAACAAGCAGCACAGCCAGAGGGGACCCCACTAGGCTATCTCAGCCCAGGTCTTGGGTAGCAAACATCCACAGACCCAGCTAATCATACCCTTTCCAGCCGTCAGCGCTGAACTGGCTAGAGGCCTGATCCAGCCCTTGCTGATGTCAGTGAGAAGCTGGTCCCCGTGGCTGCGGCGCTGGTCACGTGCAGTGGTGGGCATCCTTTCCCCTCACTCCCTGCTCTCCTCCTGCCTTGTCTGAGCTCCCACAGGGAGCAGCAGGCAGAGGCAAAGCCAGACAGGCGTGGAGGGGAACTATAAACCATTGGCAGCCTGGTTTTGAGTGCTCTCAAGAGCAAAGCAAGCACCGGGAGCCCTCAGGACACAGCCCAGTACTGCTGAACCTTGGCATTCAAGTTGCGCCAGATAACACCACTGCCAGGGCTCAGCATGCAGCTGGCAATGCCCATGGCTGGCTGAGCACTGCTCCAGCTCTGGGACTAGCTGTCCTCACGGTCCATCTCTCACCCTGCCCAAGGGGATTCCAAGGACCCACAAGTCCTAGATTAGGACAGGAGCATTGGAGTAGCCATATTAGTTAATTAATTATTTTTTTCCTAATTATACCCAAAATGCTTAAGGTGTGTACCTGGAAATGTGCAACCTTTCTGTTTTTACATGTGGCGTGTGAATCCAGAGCTAATGTCGTACATTTTCAGTCCCCAGAATTTGGGAGTTTCACACTGCAGTAGGCAGAGTGGTTTTCAGTGGAAAAAGGTCGTAGAATCATAGAATCACAGAATGGTTTGTGTTAGAAGGGACCTTAAAAACCATCTAGTTACAACCCCCTGCCATGGGCAGGGGCACCTTCCTGAATCCAGTGCTCTTGGACTTGTAGTCCCAGCTTTGGTGCCAAAGCCCAAATATAATGCCCCCTCTCCTCTCCCCAACCCCCCACATCTCCTCTTTTTCTCTCTTACAGTTCACACTACTTGCAGCTGAAACCAGCCGTGCCACTGGCTCATCTCTGCATGCAAAGCCATCATCATCCCTGTCAAGACTTGTCTTCCACAAACTGCTTTTTCTGTCACCAGTCAGAAGTGGCCAAGTGACAGGGCAATGCAATATGACAGGAGCCAGGAGTCTTTCGCCACGTACCATGTGCATACACAAATACAGACTCTCAAGCATCCCTTGCTGGACTGTGCTGCAGGACAGCAGCAGGCTATGGGCCAGCCAGGGGAGCAGATGAGTCATGGACACGCTAAGATCTTCATGAAGATTCGCGGTCCTTGTGACAGACAGAGCAAAGGCAACTGGCACTCTAGGTAATTTAAAGATTTTAGAGAACATAAGAAACCAGTTGGGCTTTGGCAATTCACAGTGAGGTTGTGGGTAGCCTCCTCACAGCTGGGAAAAGGGGACACATTCTGCCCTCACCCGTAAGCTCACCCTTCAGCCCTACCCCAGTGCCGCCCCCAGGGGCAGATGTGACATCCTGTTGCAGAAAGGGAATGTGGTCCAGAGGTAGCCTGGCCTTTTTGTGTGGATCCTGAGGTTTGTCAGGGGTCTAAAGATGCCTTTCTCATCTCCAGTGCCCACCTGCACGAAGGAGACGATCAGACCACAGCTTTTGCACATCATACCTGAGAAGTGACTTTGCTTCTGCATGCAATGTAAAAACATTTTGAATCAAGAGGGGAGAGGTAACACAAAGAAAAATCTCTGTGAAAGAACCATCACGGGCAAGACAGAAAGAGAGCTTACCAAAAAGCCATGGAGCTCTAACAGGATCCTTTTGAGCTCGCCATGCACCCAGAGGAGATACTTAGCATTTACATCAGCACTGCCCTAATTATGCAAATTGCTCATCGGTTTGTGCACCAGGACGCCAGCGTTTTGTTTGCTCTGGTCCCAGCCCCCAGCCAGCGTTCTGTGTGCAGTGTCAGCGGGGACGGCAGGGAGGTTCGCAGGGGCAGGGCTTGAATTTCGGAGCTCCCACTCCTGCTGAATGCATTCCTGCTTTAAAAGCTGGGCTTGTTTCTAAGGCGAAAGGGATAGGGCATGTCAGGAAGGTGGTTGTGGATAATAATGCATGTTGTAATGATCCCAGCTGTCTTCTATGTGCTGGGTACCAATGTGAGTGTCCCCTAGTGCAGCCATCCTGGTTGGGGTCATGGAGCACTAGGTGTGCTCACCCCCTAGCATCGTGTCTGTTCTCCTTCAGGCTGCAAGCAGTGGAAGGTGGTCCAGAAAAACAGACTCCATCACTCATCCTGTGCCACCGATGCCCTGGGAGTTGCCTCACTGCTTAGTGAGAGCCATCTTTGCACAGCTACGTGTTCTGGTAAATCTCTTGGGAAAGCAGTTTCAGAGAGCTGCTTAAGGAGATGAACTTTCCATATCCATGGGCAATACAACATAAGGAAAAAATCCTCATTTGTTTTAAAGATTCATTTGGGATGTTAGGAAATCCTACAGATAAAGTTCAGAGCCAAGAGAGAAAAGAACCTAACAGCTTCCTTCCTGCAAATATGTCAAAGAGAGCAGTAACCGACCAAATGCTAGATATACACAGCACCTTAACTGAAAAGATTGGCTTTTCAGTAACATGCTTTCAGCTTTTTGCCCCAACCCTGCTCCTGGAGACATGCAGGGAAACTTTTAAACCTCCGAGATTCTTGGAGTCTGCCAAAACTGCTTGTAAAACCCCGGTTTATGCTGCAATTCAGTGACAAATTATGCCAGTTTCAACAATTTTTCACAGAAGCCTAATCTCAGTAGTCTTCTTGGACTGGACCCTGCCTTCATAAATTCAACAGCAATGCTCCAGTTGCATTCAGAGCCTGGGGGCTAAGCCTCAGCAACTGATGTTCACTGATTTATTCATGTACATACTCACCACAAGGATACAGAACCCTCCGCAGACACAATGCAAATAATGTATAGTAATAAATTCAAATGCCCCACTTGAATTTACAGCATCAATATTCATACTTTGAAAATTAAGACCTTCTTTAGTCTATTAGTGTGCAGTTACTAATGGCCAGTGAAAAGAGCTGCAGCTGTACACAAACAAGCATTTCCCTTTGTAGGAAACCAGCAGCAACAGTCCCACAAAAAGTGCTGTTTCCAGAGAGAAAACTGAGCTTTGAAAAGCCGGGGGTGGGGGGGGGCATATTTTTGTGTGCGCATACAGAACTTCTGATCTGCAAATATGTAATTATCTGGGGAAAACACCTTATTATTATAACTTCTTGGTTTTGCATGTCTGAACTCTTTATTTTTAGCCGAACCCTTTTTTTCACGGAAAATTTGGCTTGAAAGCCAATAGGGCTGTATCTCCTGTGAAATCCCAGCTCTCAGGCTTTCTAGAATGTCCAAGAGCTGCTGTCTCATGTGTCTACAACCAAGTGAGCACTCGTCCCCAGCAAGGTGAGATGCTGCCCTAGATTTTCTGGTGGAGCTGTTTCATCTTGTTGAGAAGCTCACTGCCTGCTAAGCCTCCTGGCCAAATCAGACAGTGTCACTGCTCCCTAGGTGCTGTGCAACTCAAACCCTTGGAAATGTACCTTTATGGGGCTGAGGTATGGACAGCTCTCATAAAATGACCCACTGACAGGCCACATCATCTGCCACCAGCACCACCAAGGGGGAACGAAGGGAGACTCATTCTTGGTGCCTCTTGCAAGCATCAGCTTTGTCTTTCCTAGCACCTGGCAGTGTTTCTAAATGCCTTATTTGTAGCCCACCTTTGCTTGCACCTCCTGTTACTGTCTTTTTGCATTGGAGTCCAGTTGGAGTTCCCAGTTCGTCTATTATCTATAGCTGTTGCACCACTGCACACAGAGTGGACCCAATGGCAGCTGCTTTCTAATGGAAGAGAGGGAGAGATGCATAACTCATATGAATTAGCCTCTAAATTAAATTGTAGCCTCATAAAGTACCACTGCATCACACAGCTAACTCTTACAGCCTGGTGAAACCCAGCCAGCGAGCAAGTCAAGTACTCCTTAGAACGGCCTGTGAAAAGGGCACTGAAGGAGATGCAAGATTTGGCCCATTTCTCATTGCTCTGTGCTGCTCCTCTGCCCACTGGCTGGAGTCAGAGATGTCTGATAGGGAGCACTGTAAGTTGAGATGCAAAGGTGAGCTTGCAGCTGATTTACAGTAACGGGAAAAAAGCACATTACATCCGATTCAAAATGCTGACTCTGCCTGCCCTGCAGAGCCTCTTTGGCTATATAATTACAGATCAAATATCATGTTCATTCAGATCTTACTGGATCGATAGCTTACAGCCTCCCTCTGCAAATTCAGTCCTACACCTGAGCCTAAAAGAAGCTGATCAGACCTTCTCCAGTGACCTGAAGCATTGCAGGGTCCTGAAGGAGGATCAAAAAAAGGGCATAACAGCTAGGAGGCAAGAAGACGACCAGCATCCAGGGACAAAAACCCATTTGTTAAAATGCCCCACTAAAAAACCCAACAACCCTGAACCCAAAACACCAAGGAAAAATCAAGCAAATGACCATTTCCCCTCACCCCTGAACAATGAACTTTCAGATCCTCCAGTCTCTTCTCTGGCAGGCAGCTTCTCTGGCAAGGTGCAGTGCACATACAGCAACAAAAAATCTCCCAGGTGATTTTGTAATGTAGAGGAGTCTGATCTTAGGACCTTTTTCTGTTGCCCTCTATTCTGCAAGAAGATTACTCATGGGAATAAAGTTGGCTGAGTGAAGAAGGAGGACTACCTGCAAGAGCAACCTTGTGTAAATGGTGTTCCTGTCCCCTCTGCTTGCAGAGAAGGGACAAGAGCTGCAGCATGGGGCTGGAGCAGTGAGTGTGATCCTGGCACATATCGCCACTGACATTTTGCCTTGCTAATCCACAGCCAGAGAGTCTAATTTGGCCAGCTGCTCCTCCATTATAGGTGATAATGCAGGGGATGGAATGATCCCAGATTGCCTGCTGGAGCTCAGGGCAGGTTTGCCAAGCTGGCAGTGAGAGCCAAGCCTCACTTACTGCACGCTTCCTTCTTCTTGGTGCAAACTGAGCAGGTCTTGGAGCCAGGGAAACACCATGGCTTTGGGGGTCCTCTCGTGCCATGGTTCCCTTACCAGCAGCATCATTTTTGCTGCAGAAAACTGCATGTTCACTAATCAGCTTTTACAGCAATCCAGCTCTTTAGAATTATTTTTCTTTTCACACACAACTTGAAGAGCAGCATTCTAGCTTGGAGGATGATGGACTGCATTAACAGGGCCCCAGCACCCCTTCCGTACCTGGTTCTTCATTTCCCTCCAACAGTGTCACCCAGTCCTGCTTGAAACATGGCTTGGGAGAGATTATGTGACAATGGACGTCATCATTGCTCACAATTGCGCATCCTGCTTTGTGCTTTTTCTCTTCCTTTTTTTTCCCCTGCCAAGTTATCCTAAGAGAGGCAGTTTCTGACTGGAGATGAGAAATGTTACCTTTATCGCTTCTCCACAGCACCAGCAGTATTATAGGTTGTCAGTCTAAAAAAAGCAGCATTGTTTGCACAGAGCAGGCGTTGCAACAGCAGTGAAGGCTCGCCACATCAGGATGCAGAGGTGGAAAGGGCCCCGTTAGGTGTTGACATGGTTTGCTCTAGACAACTTTTGTAAGTCTGAGCCCATTCAGGTGTTAAATGTATAAATATAGATCCATGCAAAGGCAGTGCCATTCAGCCAAGACCCACATGCACGCCCCCCCCCCCCCCCCCCCCCCCAAAACCTCTTAGGATATGAGCAGAAAGTGGAGGGAGATTGCTCAGTGCTGAAACATCACCAGTGACGCAGATCTCTAAGTGGGTCAGATGGAAAAGTGATGTTAATGAGTTTACATGAGAAGTTTGGAAAAAAAAACCCATCCTATGGTGAAGGTGAAGACAAAGCCAGGGGTTGTTAGTATGCTGGGTTAGCGAGTGAGCCACAGGGTACGAGCCTCCTTCCGACGTGGGCTTTTTGTTTCTTTGCTACAGATACGAAACAGATGGAGAGAAAGGGAGGACAGGCCCAGTCGGGGATCATTTAAAAGCAGCAGCAACGAAAAAGTTTCCATAATGAAATCTGATTCTTGCAGAGAGCATGTGTGCACTGGCTCTTGACTATCTCTGAGGGCAATCAGCTGAGAGCACAGCACACTTATTATCTTCACGCAAGCCTTCCCTTTGCTGAGATGCCATTGCAGAGAAGTGCACAATTCAAGGAGCACCACAGAAGGCAGTATCTGGATTTATGAGTGCCATATTTCAGGGCTGTGTGAGAGATGCTAACAGTTTCAAATGGCTTCTCTGCAGAATGAAGAAAACTGAAGGCACTGAGGTTAGTATCCCCATCTGTCATCTTAAAAAGACAGAGCTACAGCCCACCCATCTAATTTTTCAGCAATAGGCCAAGCTGAATATTGTCAAAAGCAATCTTTCCCTCTGCTCAATCTTTCCTTTGGGCTACAACATTTCTGTCTGTGAAGAATACAGGAGAGGGTAAAATAAACTCTGTAACAATAGAGAGTCACAGAATGGGAGCCATGGAGATAGATCATCTAGTCCACCCCAACCCTGCCTTAAAAGCAGGGTTAATAGCCAACATGAGGGCAGCTCAGCTGTGGTTACTGGAGTCTTTAAAGCTTCAAGGAGACTCTACCGCTTCTGGGCAACTTGTTTGACTAAGTCATGAGATACAAAAATAGGCCAACCTATTTGGTGGACCAGAAGAGTGTTTTTCTTTCTGGGTCAAGCCACAGATGATGCCATGGTCAGTGAAGTGCAGTGAAGCGTTGGGCTCATCGGGTTTTGTTAGAGCTGTGTCACTTGGTTTTCCCCAACGTACTATGAGACCTGATGCCTTCAGGGTCTGGTCAAAGTGCAGCAGCCCTGCAAGATCCTGGTCTCAACTGGAATTCAGCACTCTGGCTCTTCCCCAGCTCCACACCCTGAGCAGCTGAGCTTACTTGTGCAGAGGTATTAAGGGTAATGTCTGGGATCAGAAAGTGCAGGAGAGGCCATCTGTGGAGCTGCAAATAAAGCAGCCCTGGCTTTCACTGAGCAAGAGACAGGGCAGATGTACAGGTCTTGAGTTTACTGAGTGCGAATTCACAGCTCTGCAGAGGAAAGAATGGGCAACATCATTTGCAATGGACAGCCTTGACATTAATGGGAAAGGGATGAAGAGGAAGGCTGGAGGCAACACTAACTGCAGGCTGACATCAACCCAAAGACCAAGTCCTGCTCTCAGGGTGGAAGCATGTCCCCTCAAGAAGAGAATTGTGTCAAAGGAAGCCTGTATCAGAAGCTGCCTCACCATGCCTCCTGTCCTCCCTAACCTGGACACAGCACGCAAAACGCTGCCAAGTCACAGCTATGTCTTCACAGATAGCAGCGTGTAATTGCAGAGTTCCCCTCAGCTGTCCCAGGAAACTCAAAAGGCTTCAAACCTAGACATCCCTGAGCAATTTAACTGCTCCTGCATACCCACAAATCACTGGGTCAATATAGATGTAAGCCACCTGTAACAATGCTACCTAGTGATTTTTGCTATGCTGTGAATTTATGTGAGCACTTTCTGGAGCTGGGGAAGAGCTGCTAAGGGAGCTTGTAGTTGCCTGCAGTTTTGTGTGAGCCCTGAAATGCCATCTGAAAAGCTGATGAAATGTCATTCTTCTGAAGGGAAGAGTGCTGACTCACCCTGTGTTTGCTTCCCTGCACTCTTTCCCTGCAGAGTACCTAACAGCAGTTTCTTTCTGCCTTTTACAAGTGCTCTGGGTCTCCTTCACCTCCTTTGCCTGTCTCCAGCTGTGCAGGCACATCATTCCCCTTTTCACAGCACTCACACACAAGCCCTGTGTGCTCATCAGCAGTGGCATAGCCCATACCCTGGGGCTGGAGCTCGTCCACTTAACTGGTTTCTCTGCATCCCCTTTGATGACGCGTAGCAGGGCCTCTGATGCCTGCTGCCAGTGCCATCATTGCAGGGGAGCTAAGGACAACAAGCACCCTTTATGCTAAGCCTGGACCATTTGAGTCTCATAGACACACAAAGGTCACTGCCTAGCATGGACCAAAACACCATGCTGGGCCGTGAGAGAGAGGCATTTCCAGTGGTGCCTCTGAAGGATAAAGCCATCAGTTAACTGGGGTGACAGTGTGATCACAGCTAAATTTAAAGAGATATTTGGGAGCAGGCACTCTAAGTAGCACTGGTGACAGGTGCCCCAGTAAGAATCTCACTATAAGTTGCTCCCTGAAAAGCTTCCAGAGCCCTTATTATCTCTGGAGTGATACGCAGAAGTGGTCTGAACTCTTGTAGAGCTTAGTGAGGGATTCAGCTCTTTGTTTCAGACTAATTACCTTTCTGAAAAGAGCATTTGTGTCAGAAGCAGGACAAAAATAGGAGGTAAATACTCGAAGTGGTGTAAAATA
Source organism: Lathamus discolor (assembly GCF_037157495.1). Classification (NCBI taxonomy): domain Eukaryota; kingdom Metazoa; phylum Chordata; class Aves; order Psittaciformes; family Psittacidae; genus Lathamus; species Lathamus discolor. The sequence continues at coordinate 35,610,217 of NC_088887.1, forward strand.
TGGATAAAATCCTGTAAGATCACTGCAGTAGAGGACTCTAGCCTTACGCTGGCTAAAATCAGGGGAAAATTCTCTATCTTACCTTGCAGGGGAAGACCCCCCTCCAGCAGACACCTCAGCTGGATTAAAATTTTAACTAAGAACATTTTCTGAGGAAGGAGAAGAATAGCTTCATAAATGTCTGTACCTTACATCTGAAATCTCATCGGCTTTGAATTAGCCATGCATTTGCAAGCCCTTTCAGTCTGACACTCTTTTGTGTGAGATTATTTATTTTATTTCTATTTCTAAGAAGCTTTGTGTAATAAGGTGTTAAGCTCGAGATAGTTTAAACTCATATTTGATTGTGGGAAAGGGTAATATCACTGAATAAGGTTAAAAGTGGGTGCTTATAAAATTAAAAGTTGTTCCTGCTCTGCTATGGCAGATTAGACCTAGGAGACTATAATAGGATTTCTCTCTCTCTCTTCTTGTCTGGGGCTTTAACTTTTCCCTCAGATGAACAGAGACAGGCGACAGACAGCATACTCGGCCTAATGTCCAAATACTGGAGAAGTCCATGTGAGATTCTGGTTCAAAAATCCCTCACGATGAGTTACTTCTTTGGTTGTAAAGAGCAAACAAGCAGGAGATCCAGTTAAGTCCACCGGCAGGCTTGCAAATAGAAGCACTAAGGCCTGAGTGTTAACGTAAAGAGCAAGCAGCTGTTTTGGGTGCTGCAGACTGCCCAAATGTGCCTAGTGAAGTCAATAACCATTTCCAAATGCTCTGGTTGAGCATGAGCTGTGATGCAAGTGAAAACTTGGATGGGCTATTCAGGGACTGCATTTTTGAGAGCCAAAGCCCCAGCTGGGAAGAGAGGAGTGATTTGCTCCTCCTGAACATGATGACCTGCTCACCTCTCCTCTCCTCCTCGTGACTAGAAGCTGCCCAGCAAGCGCCTCTGCAGAAGAGAGCTGCTCCTCCTGATTTCTCCTGCTACTGCTGTGGCACGGAAGCAGATCCTGATGCCTTGCTGAGCAGAGGTTGGTCCCCTGTGCCATGCACAGCTGGCTGCAGACACCCAGCATCCCATCCTTGCCCATGGCAAAGGAGTGGGGAGCACCAGGGGAGCCTGAAAGCTTGAACCCCACAAAGCCAGCACAGGAGGTTGGAGAAGCGTTATTCCCACGTGTGACCATCTCAGGACTGTATTTTAAGTCAGCTCTGCCTGTTAGATTTATTTCATAATGAGAAAATTAAGAGTCGTTATAAACCAAAATCAGTGCGGAAGTGGGAGCGATGGCTCTGGGTGAAAGCAGAGCCACCCTATCACTCACCCCTTCAGCAGCACCAATCTGCACCAACATTTTTTCCTGCAAATGAAACCGTGTTTGCCTTTTTGGGAACCTGAATGCCTCAAACCTCTGCCTATCGCAGCCATCCCATAGAGCACTAGAGCCATTCCGTTTTGCACTAGAGGGTGAAGTCAAACATCAGTGAGACCTGGCATGATGGAAAGGACACCAGCGGCCTGTCTTCACTGCTCACCTCTTGCCATCTGAAGCTCCCCCAGAAAGTGACTCCTCTCTCTATTACTCACTGATGCTGTGAGGACTGCTTTCAACATGCAGATGTGTGTGTGAGGAGCAGCTTTGTGAAACTCATCTTTTCTTACCAGAAGATGGGATGAGCTCAGTACTCCGAGGCATAAGGGCAGAAAAAAGGGGGCATCTTGTGGCATGCCACAAAAAGGTAAAAAGGAGCTTCCTTCCTCCACAGAGGGAGAGGTGTGGGGCAGCCCAGGGGGTCTGAGCTCTGCCCTCGTTGGCTGGAGCAGAGAGGCAAGAAGAAGCAATGCCTTTACCCAGGGGCAGGGCTGGTGATGGTGGCACTGTGTTTGGGCAGCAAGAGGGATGACCACAGCCTGAGCAGACCATCACCCTCCCTTAGCTTCTTAGTGGCAGTTTGCATTTTACAGCACAGGGTAGCAATAACTTATGCCGTTCATAGAGGTGAGTGGCTGAGGATGACTATTCCTGGTTTGTAGGCAGTGAAGAAAGGGAAGAACAAACGGACTTGCTGATAAGTTAGCCCACGAGAGAGATGGGTTAGCGTGAGGGTCCCTGTTGGTGTGCTGAGCACTCGGAACATGCCTCCTGGCCTCATGGCCTTTTGGAGCAGAAAGCTGAGGTGGTGAAGGGGGGAGTGGCAAGGAAAGGATTGGAGAAACTCAGTCCTGCAACCTCAGCCGTGAAGTACGGTATGAAGACACACACTGATGAGATGCTTGTTGCTCTGCTAGGCCATCGCAAAACACTGTCAACAGAAGGATCCAGATTCATCCCAAAAAGCAGACTCCCCATGCTTCCAGTGATCCCCTCTGTAAGAGAAGGACAACAGGGTAAGAGAAACAGGGGAAGTGACAAGATAATATTATCCCTGCTTCACCGTATCAAAGCAAAGCAAGCCCTTTTCAGATAAATGATCTCAGGTGCTTATTTTGTGAGATGACAGCATTTAGAATTCAAACTGAACGGTGCAGAGTGTTGATAGTGTCTTTCTACAGAGCTATTTGCCTGCCCAGTGCTACTCAGTGGAAATGATCTAAGATTTTTAGTACTGCCCTGAACATGTTTTTTCCGAATAGAGGTGGTACAGCAAATGTGACTTTCCATTTCAAAAGCACCTTCCTGAAACACCTTTCTTTCTAAAATGCTTCCCAGTGCCTTGCAACGTCACTGTGTCCCCAGTGACAGATAGGGATGGCAGGACAAGGGCAGCATGACATGGACACTGGAGTGAGGTCCATGTGTCCATGGCTGACCTCCCTGCTTTCAGTGCATGGAGCAGGGAGCTCTCCCAGTGCTGGGGGTTCAGAGACAGCGTCAGGGACTAGTGCAGGAAAACAGTTTTGCAGTGCAAGTCCTGAGTAGTGAATGCAGCTTGCTTGTACAGCAGATTTTATCATTATGCAATGCCTTTGAAGTTGTAGCTTAATGGTACAGGTGATGCAATCTCTTCTATCAGCAAAGTCCAGGGGGAATGACCAGTGTTAAAGTCTCCGGGTAACAATCTAGTTTTTGTTTCCTCCCCGGCTTTCTGATTATTGAGATTCAGTAGAAAGACCTGGAAAGCATTAAAGGGACTGCTGCTCCTGGCTCTTTAGCTGTTTAGAGTACCAGACCCTGTGCCAAGGAAAGAAAGGGATTGGGTATTTCTGCTGGATGACAACAGGTAGGCAGTCTACCTGATGCACTCTGGGCACTGCCAAGACTCAGCTCAGCTTTTGGTATGTGCCACCCATGATAACCAAGACCTCCTGAAGCCCTGGGAGGGTTAAAAGGAAGTCTGACCCCAAAACCTCTTACTTCGGAATGAAGTGACCTACAGTGTCTGAAAGGGGTGACCTGCAGTGAATAATGATAATGGGAAGACATGCAGGCAATGTGAAGAGAAATGATACAAAAATTATAATGGATGAGAAGGGTCCAGAACTGGCAAGTGCTGAAGATACTGAGGCAAACAAAAACATTTCAGGTATACAGGAAGCATGAAGCTTGCCAGAGGGCTACTGATCTACAGGTCTCTTAATGAGCCAACAGGGCAATTTAAAAGGCTAATGACACTCTAGAGAAAAGGATTTCCTTGGGTTGTTGGAGAGGTATTTGCATGCCAGATATATAATTTTCAGGTTTAAAGAGGCTGAGGATTCATCAGGAATTGAGGTATCAAAAGAAGGAAACTGGCCCAAACCAATATATTGGAAAAACAAGTCACAAGGACCCAGACTTTTCAAAAGTGTCCCCCAGGGCACTTTGTAATTGTGTTAAGTCTATAAATTGGACCTATTAAAAAAATAATACCTGGTTAAGTTTTGCAAAGGAATAAAGAAATGTAATAGCTAAACTGATAGCGAAACATGCAATCTCTCCTTAAAGTGTGTTATTTTATCGGAGACCCAAAAAGGGAAAAAGAATCTTGCATTCATCTGTAGAGAGGACGCCAGTGTGACTGCGCAGCCTAGCGAATTTTGCTGCAAGCTCAGGAAAACTGGATGACAGGGTAATTAATATATGGCTATTGACAGCATTTACACTAGTTCAACACAAATGAACAGGCGGAGCTTCAGTATGTCTGAATTCCTTCACCAGATAAACCAGGAGCAGCTAAAGTACATGACAGTGCCAAAGTGAACTTAGAAGGCCTCTGACTGAGGTCTTGAGGAGAAGACTTTGGAGCACAAAGACATCGGAGAGGTGAAAGGTGTGGCAGTAACAAAGACCAGATCCACAGTGATGAGATGGGACGTGTGGCGAAGTCATGAAGTTTAATGGGGTCATCAGTATGGAGGGGAACTGACATCTGAGGAACTGGCAGAGGAAATCCATGGATTCAGCCAGCCAGTAAAGTCCATCCCAAACTATTAGGAAAGCAGGCACTTGATGTTACCTGCCTGGCAGCCAGGCTTTTGGATGAGTCTGTGCAAGCAAACAAGGGCCACGAGGCTGGAGAATAGCTGAGGCTGCACATTACAAAGACAGTGGACGGGAAGTTGATCCGGGCAGTAGGCAATCTGTTAGTTTAACCTCGGGAGTATGACAGGCATCTGACTAATTTTGAAGGGAAGAATAAGGAAAGATGTAGAGTTTAACAGAAAATGATATAAAGAGTAACAAGGGGGTTACCAAAAATAGATCTGACCTGACTAACCCAATGTAGTTTCTGATAAAAATAGCTGAGGTTCCAGACAAGAAAATGCCATGGATTTTATCTATCTTCCGCCTCTCCAGTAATTAGTGGAGGAGGGGGTTAGCAATAATAAAGAGGGTAAGGAGCAGCTCAGGGATGAGATGCCTACAGATTGCTCTGAAAGCCCTCTCCATAAACAGCTGTAACTTTTATACTCCAAATGAAGCCCCAGATACCTCCATGTGGATGCATACCTTGGGGGCAATGAGATGCACTGCTTTGTATGTGGCTGTGTGGCAGCCCATCTCTTGCCTACTCTTTGGCCCACAGGAGGTGCCGCTTCGCAGATGGCATGCATCGCTGGGGAAGGAAATATCCAATGGCTAATTAAAATTTCCCAGTGATGACTAAATCCACAACAACCCCGCTTAAGCTGTTCCAATGGTTATTAATTAATCTTGCCATTACCATGGCAGGGCTTCAATCACTGCCTTTCCTCCAGATGGCTGCAAAACACGGCCTTTGCTCTGCCACGGAGGGGAAAGGTGAGCTTTCATGTACCCGGCATGACTGTGCCATGGTGCCAGCACTGGGGCTCTCGCCTGCTGCTGTGGGGGGATGAGCTTGGTGGGGGCTGGCAGCTGGCTGGGCTTGGCAGGAGGACACCACTGGAGTGAGCATTGCCAGCATGCGGGCTGATAAATTGGGTTGGCACCAAATGGGTCAGCATCCCTCCATACTTGGCCAGGCGCTCCCTCTGATGTCCTCTCCTCTTCCCCTCTGCAGGCTTCCCTGTGCACACGAGCTGCAGCCATCACTCCACTCTGCCTTGGGATTGATTATTTCACTCTGGCCTCATCCATTAATGACGCACTTGGATTCAAATGCTGTTGCTTTTCACTTCTCTTCCTCTCTCTCTCTCCCTTTTTTTCCTTATTCCTCCTGGTTTTATGACGCAAGAAGTCAAGGTTGTCATTATTCTATACTTGCATGGATTAAGCTGCCTTCATCATCTATTAGCCTCCAAGTGATAAGAGCTCACATGCAGGCTCCCTCATTACGTATGCTGCCTCTGACCGCCTTTCCTGATTACTTCTGGCCCATATTCCAGCTCTAGGAGCCAAATGGCTGTCTCATACAGAAATGCCTCAAAAATGATTGTTTTTTAACATGTTATTTTCAAAAATGGAGGTGTGTTTCCTTCCACGCTTGTCTGTCTGTCTTGGCTGCCTCTTCCTGCGCTGCCAAACTGCTCAAGCTTCCTTTCAAATATTCACGTTTTCCTTTTTGTCCCAGTAATATAGTTACATGTGAAGTGAAAGAACCTGATCTACCTTTTGATCTCTTCCTTTTATTTGCACACCTAACACCTCAGGTACGTTGGAGGGTGGTGGTTCTTGAGTCTTTCACAGTAATTAATGTCCCATCTTCCCACTTAAAAATGCTTCCTGTTATTTATGTGAATGTCCTATCAGTGTTCAAGCCCAGGCTGGACAAGGCCTTAAGCAACCTGGTTTAGTGGAAGGCGTCCCTACTCATGGCAGGGGATTGGAACCGGATGATCTTTAAGTTCTCTTCCAACCCAGACCATTATCTATGAATTGCACAGGTGAAACTCTTAGCAACACTCCGAGCCATTTGCAGCGCTTGAGTATGACAATAGATGTAATTGCTGCATCACAGCAGACACGGAGATCGAGTCCTGCAGTGCTCGCTCCATGCAGAACAGAGTTCTATTAGCTGCTCCTCAGGTGGCATTAGAAGTGACAGCCGCTGATTTTCCCCTGCCTGCCTGCAGGGAGGGATAGGGCTGCACAGGGTCTGGGGTGGAGGGGAGGGGGAGCTGCAAGGGACTCCTTCCACAAGAAGCTGCTTCAAAGGACAAGTGTTTCACAGAGAGCACGATGAAAAATATCCTGCACAGCGTGGTGCTTTCTGCAGCCGAACCTTGGATACTTTCCCTCCACCCTGATTTTCTCACCATCCATCAATCCTGGTGCCCTTTCAGGCTTTCAGTTTTGCAAAGTCAGCAGCACAGGGAGCCCAAAATGCTCCAAACTAATTTCCATCTTGCTGTCCCTGACAGAGACCTTGTCATCCCAGAGTGCCTGGGTCCATCCGCCCTTTTCTAGGGGATGTTATTCCCGCGGGGTACAGATATTTTTACGAATGACAGAGGCAGTGCTGTGGGAACTGGGGGAAGATGCACGCTCTTCCTGCCTCAGCAGGGATGTCTGTACAGATGGAATATGCATGAGCCAGCCCCAGTCGGAAAGCTGCAAGAAAAACTCCTCTCCAGCTTTCTTGCAGACCCCCTTTAGGTAATGGAAGGCTGCTCTAAGGTTTCCCCTTTGAGCCTTTGCTTGTCCAGACATGATGTGAAGTAGCCATGTCCCTATTTTCCCAAGGGAAGGCAGCCGTGCAGGGTAGAGAGAACTGCTCAGGCACCAGAGAAGCACTGTGTAACTCTCCCAGATCCTTCTGAGAGCAGGACTCACAGCACAGAGAAATACGAGAAACTCAAGTCTCCAAAATAGCAGTGGGTAACACCAATCACCCTCCCAGTTCCCATGTTTTCCATGTGGGAATGCATGACAGCAGCAGATTAGCCCCTGTCTGCACATGGAAAGGGGCCAGCAGCAAACAAGCCCCTTGGTTTGTGCTTTGCTACCTGCTCTGGACAAAGGATTTAGAAATAGCTTACAGATGCATTGCAAAGAGTCTGGATCACCAGGGATGCAGCAAGGCAATGGAGGAAAGGGTGCTACCAGTACAGGCCGCAGACTGGGAAGGTGCTGCTCTCCCAGAAGGGTGAAGCAGTGACCTGCTTCCATGTGTGAATTACCACACCATGGCAAGCAGCAATCCTTCCCACAGGTGATTGTGCAGGGACAGGAGGCAGCCTAGTGCGGCTTTAGGGCACCCAGCAGGTAGGATACAGGAGAGGCCCAGGGCTAGGACCTGCCCTAGTTGGGACTAGTACAAGGGCCAGCAAAAGACCTCTTGTAGCTTGTATGTTTCAACCAGGGCACAAGCCCCATCGCTCCCCTGCTCCTTGCAAGGTTGTCAAGGTGATGGTTAAGCTGTGCCTGGCAGCGCCGCACTTGCTCATATGCAACCTTCTGCATCCACATCGGGCTGCTTCCTGCACACAGAAGCTATTTCTGTGTCCTTTCTTTGCTGCTGACTATGGAGCCCTCTTTGACAAGGTCTCTTCCCACCTCTCCTTCCTAAAATGTGGAGACCAAGTATTTCTGTAGTTGTCCCATTCTGCATCCTTTCACTTCTCTGTCCCCACCAGTGCTACAGAAGGACACAAACCTGTCTCATTTTGAGCTGCATTTTTATTGCATCTCCCTGCAAAGCCTCCCTCTCATTTGTTTCTCCACAAGAGGGAGGTGAAAGGGAAGATATCTGTGACTGATAACACAGCTTCAAACCAAAATGGTTTGTCAGATCTCAGTGTAACAGCAGAGAGCTGGCTGGACAGCCAAAAACTGTCCGGACCTAATGACAGATAAAACATACACCTGACTTCAGCATAAAAACTCTTTTAGAAACTCTAGAAAAACAGACAAAATGCATTTAGCTTTTTTTTTTTTTTTTAAACCCCTCCCTTGCTTAATGCAAATAATTTACATTCTGGGGTCTGAGAGTTTCCTAGAAGCTAAAAAACCCAGAGAGCAAATAAACCCAGACTATAACTGCGAGGCTCACATCGGTTTCTATTATGTTGGGCTCAGTGGGACAAAGACTTCTACCTTTTACTATAAAACTGTCTTCTGCTTTTAGGCATAGAAACAGGAGCCCCACATGGGCAGGAAGGTAAAACACCGGCAGCCTGTGATGCTGCCTCAGCTCCTGCCAGCTGAACGTGTTCCAAGTCATGATGCCTGGTGGGAAGGAGGGAAGAAGGGAGGGAGGAGAGGGGCTGTGAGGACCTCCTGGCCATCTCTGCTGCAACCAGAGCCGTGTTTTAATGCTGAGGATTAACGTGGGACTGTGACGAGTGGGAGTGCTTTTCATGTTGAGTAACCGTCTGGGTGAAGCAGTGCATCGATGCTGCACTTCTGCCAAGGACAGTGGGCAATTAGATCATGGCTTATCAGAAGTAAAAGTCAGTTTCCAGATAAGCACAGTGTAACGTGTGGATTAAAGTTGTCAGTTAATTAAAGAGTCCAGAGTTTAAGCCGTGGATAGAGCTGCGTTTAGTGAAGTAAAGCTAAGAGATAGTGCTATTCTGATGAGCCATGAGGAGGACAGTGTAGTGCAGGGGGTAGAGAGGCTGGGTTAATTACCAGAAGTAATTACAAGCACAGTGCCTGAGGACTCCAGGCTGGGCTCTATGCCTGTGTATTGTGAAGCAGACACTGAGGGGCAGACCTCAGGGGCAGATCTTCCCATTCAGGTGCTGATCAGGCTTGCTGCAAGGAGTGATGGAGCAAGTAGCCTAGTGGGAGGTGTCCCTGCCCATGGCAGAAGGGTTGGAGCTAGATGATCTTCCCTTCGAACCCAAAGCATTCTGTGATTCTATGATTCTAACTAACATGGACCAGAGAGCTTGGCACAACATCTCTAACCCTAGAGAAAGTGATGGCCTGGTGGATGTGTCTTTTGTCTCTTTTTAATGAGCAGGAAATTTCTGCCTCGACAGGCAGCTCTGGGGCAGAGCTGGCAGCATGCCTGTCTGGCAGAAGCAGCAGACCTCCGGGTGAGCAGCCACTTGCGCATCCCCATAGACAACAGGAAAGAGGGGCAGCAATATTTTATCCACCTGGGGCAGAAAGAAACCCATAGGGAGCCCTGCTTTTGCAGTGAATCACAGCCTCAGTTCACACATCAGAGCCATGCAGCTTTTCATTATAGCTTTGCATGTTTTAAATGAAAGCTCTGTGCGACGTGCACCGAAAAGGCAGACACCACTTCGAAGAGCTCACATTTGAAGTCAGGACCTCCTGACTCATCCACGCACATTGTACTTAGATGCACTTTGAATCTCATGGCCTTTCTTGCACAAAAGCAGCACCTTCCTCAGCTGCACCCTTCGCTTCCATGGGCAGGCGCTTCAATTCACCTCAAAGTGAATAAATAGAAATGGATTCCTAATTCTCACTGCTCCTCGATGGCAGTGAACATTCCAGAATGAGGTTAAGTTTGTTTCCAGTTTTCTTTTATGGCAGATTTCTCTCAGCAGAGCAATAGCTTGGGTGACCAACCAACCGTGCACAGCAGTACCCTCCAGGATGAGTCATGCCAGCTCTGGCTCTGAAGGAGGTAGAACTCTGCACTGAGAGTAAAAGAAGAGGTTGTAAACTTCAGAATGTGAGAGTGGGGGATTTAAATAAAGGTCAAGTCAGATAAAATTCATCTTCCTCTCAATAAGATCATGAAAGCCTCAAGCACCCTGCTAAGTTTCCCACAGCTTACTCCCCCTATTCGTCTCCAGAAGTGAGAGCTCTTCCAAGCCACCCTACAGCCTGTGGAACAACAGGTCACTTCTGAGACTAGCGGACAGTGAAAAGCCACGGTAGGTTCAGTAATATTGAAAAATGTTTATTTTGAGCTAAGTATCAAAGAATGATTTAAGCTGGAAAGGACCCCTGGAAGTCATCCGGCCCCACGCCCCACTCGGAGCAGGGCCAGCTTCTCAGTTAGACCAGGTTACTCAGTGCCTTGTGCCCTTCACTGGTGACTGTCCCCAATGATGGTGATCTCCCAGCCCCGTACCTGTTGAGGTGCCTCCTGCCCTGCTTGCCTAGACAATGCGGGCAAGGACCAGCACTGGGTGCATACTGACCTCAGCCTCTAGCTTATTGCCAGGAAGATGTGAGACTTGGGGGACATTAAGGCCCTTCTGGCACTGGCTGTGACATTACAGTCCTTCCTACATTTGCATTGGGGTCTGCAGAGCATCTCTCCTCCTGGGTAGCTTTGCAGATGGGAAAACCATGCCATTAGCAGGATTCAGCTTGCATTTCTCATGCACTTGCACTGCAAAGGTCTCAGTGCCCATTATGAGCATTACAGCAAAACCAGTCTGAAGGTGAAAGCTTCAAAAGATTTCCTGCCTAGTCCTCAAGGCTAAAAGACTCCCAAAGACAGAAAATTAACTCTGCACCTCCAGAGAGATTTTAAGCCTTCTGCCAAGGCTGAAGACTAAACCCAGAAACTCCAGCCTTACATCAAATGTATGACAGATATGTGGTGTATAGCTTGATCTATCTGGGAAAAAAAAGAGAAAGGAAGCTTGTTGCTGGAGTAGGAAATGGATACTAACCTTTTCCGGCTCCACATCCCTGTCATTTAATGCTCTTTTTGTGTTTCCTTTACTGTACATTTCAATATATCTCTATTGCAGACTGAGACTTGTAACTGCCTGCAAGGGGATCCAAAGGCTAACCAGGGGAACAGAGCAGCAACAGTGAATGGTACTGCTGTAGAGAGACTGTAGATTTATGAGACACTTCCTGAAATATTAATCAATCAGGACAATCTCTCCTCCTCTCTCAGGCAGACATTGCAATTCTCACCTTGGATAAAGAGGAAACTAGATGTTGTGTTTTCAGCCCAGCCTGTAACTCAGAACCACTCAGGCGTTTGCTCACTCACCTCTTCTTCCTCCCGCTGCTCCTGGAGGGATGGAGAGGAGAATGGAAAGAATGTAACTCCCACAGGTTGAGATAAGAACAGCCCAGTAACTCAGGTATAACACAAACCACTGCTGCTACCGCCAATGATAATAATGATAAGGGAAATAACAAAGGAAGAGAATACAACCGCTCACCACCTGCCGACCGATACCCAGCCCGACCTGAGCAGCAATCTAGCCCTTCTGGGTAACTGCCCCCAGTTTATATACTGGGCATGATGTGCTGTGGTATGGAATACCCCTTTGATTAGTCTGGGTCAGGTGTCTTGTCTCTGCTTCCTCCCTGCTTCCCCTCCTCCCTGGCAGAGCAGGAGACTCAGAAAGTCCTTGATCAGACTAAACATTACTGAGCAGTAACTAAAACCATCGGTATATCAGCACTGTTCCCAGGCTGAAAGTCAAAAACAACGCTGCACCAGCTACTTAAGAAGAAGAAAAGTGACTGCTGCTGCTGAACCCAGGACACTAGGAAACACAGAACTTCTTTAAAACTATTCACCAAGACAGAATTCCTTGCAAAGCCAAGGATTGGTTGGGATTACCCTCCTCCTCACAGGACAGAAAAGCAGCAGTGTAAGTCAGCATTAACAAGGAGTAAACTCTCCCATGGTGGTTAGCAGAGATTTTTCTCCTTTATTATTTGCTGCATATGCTCATTCTTTAAATTGACTGCGTTCATTAATATTGTGCAATGGCAGAGCTAGAAAACCTGTGAGAGAAAGTGGGAGGAGGAACAAGTATTTACAGGGATTTCAACCCACCAAGGAGACCATTAAACAACATAAAGAAGAAACAGTCCATGTAAAAAAATTTGAAAGGTTACCATGGATGGCTATGGGAGGAGTAGGAAGTGAATAATTACTTTTTAAGTCTGGTTACTCCAATGAAAAGGAGGGAAAGCAAAAAAAAAAAAGAGATTAAACTGGATTTGCTTTTCCAGTCACGTACGAAGAATGAAAAATTGCATTTGGAGTTGCTGGAAAATGCTTCACTGCATCCAAAATAAGACATTTCATTTGTTGAATGATGTCACCCTTTTTAACCCTTTAAAAGGTTTTTGAGCAGAAATAAATACACAGAAAATTCTTCAAACTGTATTTTACATGTTTATACGTGTATATTGAATTCTTCCCAAAGAGCAACTCTCAGACATACTCAACAAAGGCCTGGGAAGGAGGGTGAAGACTTCATTTTATGGATATTTAACACAAAGGGGGTTTAACACCCTGTATGAAGTGGCCAAAGCCCAAGCTGCTGAAGGAAAAGAGAGCGTTGTGGGTCATGCTTCAGACCCATGAAGTCACGGGGCTCATTTCCAAGCATGCACTGTGCTCTAGTGGGTCCCAGGAGCATGCAGGGAGAAAATTCATATGAACTCATTAATACCGAAGTGACATAGTCAGAGTAAGGAGCGGAAATGCCTGTGTCACTGTCCACTTTTGGTACAGATGAACATGCCAGAGACTCCTTCCAGTCCAAGTTTTATCTTGACAGATGTCTAAAATATGTAAGAGCTAAACTTAGCCTGCCCCATGTGGCACGGTAATTTATGGGAGTTCAGGTTTATTGGATTAACATTGCAGTAACAAATAATGCAGCGAAACAGCAAGTACCATGGGGCTGGGGGCCTCAGGGACAGAGGTGGTTAAAATAAGTAAGGCATGAGAAAATAAACTACTTTTGTTCTTGTTTTCTCTTGTAAAGGGGAAAAATATTAGGTAGAAATAGTGAATATTATTGATATCTTGATGGCAGTAACAAAAAGGAACCAGCCATGCACTGGCGCTTGGGCAATCAAGCTGTCCCTGGGGAAAAGTAGGTGGAAGAACAGTAGAAGAGGGAGAACAGCAGTTGTGTGTGCTTGCCATCAGGCCCACCTCCTGTGCCAGTGCCTCTGGAGATGCTGGTACAAGACAGTCCCCTGTCATCACTTGGCAGTGAGTCTGGAAGGGATGTCTTTAGTTTTGTTCTAGCCCTTCCCCTCCTCCCCAGAGGCTACAGGCTCTGTGCTACTCTGAGTATCGCTTTCTCAGAATTGCATTTATTGTTCTTCTAGTTGGATAAACCATTGCAGTCTCTAAATACAGTCAATAACGGGGGGGGGGGGGGATAAAACAGGAGAGAAGCTATGAGGGAATGTTGTCAGAAAATGACAGACAGAAAGCACAAATGTGTCCCCAACCTGCCACAGTGCAGGAGAGACCTCCTGGCACCAGACCTGCCTCCAGCATCCTCATCTTCCCTGTGTACCTCTCTGCTTGGTGGCCAGCTGTGGCCCCCCTGATCTTCCTCTAGTGAAAGACCAAGCTTTAAAGCTGGGCTGTCTCCATGGGGTGACATGATTACCCATGAGGGGTCAAGGCATGTGAGTGCAAGGCATGTGACAGGATTATGTCATCAGCCTCTGAAGAGGAAAGGCACCAGCAGCTGTTTTACTGTGGTTCTGGGGTAGGAGGAATGAAGCATACACATTTCCATCTTGGCTGTGGGTACTGTCCAATATAACGTATTGGTCTCCTTTGTTTTAGTTTTCAAATCATAACGGACCTCAGTCTAATAAATGAAGAAAAATGAAAACACATTAGCAAAAATGGATGCAGAATAAAAATCCTGAAAAATAGCTTTAATGGGATAAATTGACTCCAGGAGTCCCTTAATGTCTTTAACACCACCCTGAAGCATGATGGGGAAGAAGTGATTTAGCAGTGCCTGCAGGCGTGTTTGCTTCAAACGCCTCTATGCATTGGTAGGTGCTCTTTGTGAGAAGGGCATGTAAACCAAAGTGCAACTGAAACACCAGCACTCACTGCTCTTTCCTGCGAAGACTGGAAAAGTGACTGGATGCCTGGAGCCAGGCACAGCTATTGCCTAGTTTCACTAGGCTCCCTCTTTTTTCCCAGCTGTTTGGCTTGTTGAACTTGGATTAGGTCACCTAATGTCTCTCGTGTTTTCCTGGTGTGCTTCAGCAAGACCGTCAGACTCAGCTGGCACTGGACATGGGATGGAAATCAAAAGGGTGCAGGGAACCTGCCCCAAGAAGCCAGGCTTTCTGGATATTACGTCTACTCTCACTAGCTATAGTGACAAGAGAAGGATCCATGAAGTAAAATGAATGTTTAGGTCAGACACTCCAGTTTTACCCCAAAGCATGCCCTGGCTGGGTGAGGGCTGCCAGGTGGCACACGTAGCCAGCCAGCTCCAGGGTTTGCACCCTGCCCGGTCGGAGAAGGAACGTTCCCAGCACCAGGGACCTGGTTTCCCTTTGCACATGTCTCACTGTGCAGCCCCATCCCCAGCCACACAAGGGCTGAGTTTCACCTGGGACTTTCCTCCTCCAGCCCTCCCAAGCACACAGGGAGAGCCTGGATCATCCCTTGTTCCACCCAGGGTCACCGGCTGCTTCTGACCTTGCTGTCTTGTAAACACTTACTTCCGTAGCTGCTTTCCCATTGCTCTTTAAACCAGTGTAACCATGTCAGAAAAGAAGATGCTGATAGTTCATCTATCCAGAAATATTCCAGCACTCCACACTTGCTGGTATGGTTAAAGCAGTGGCTGCTGCTCCTTCACAGTTATACCCGTGCAAAAGTGCTTCCAGCAAACACCACTCATTTCTGCTTGGGAAAGAATAACCTACCAGCAGGTACCAGGTTTCTTTTGCCTGTGGTGTTTGGGCTTTTGCTGAGACAGTGGCCCCTGCAGAAAGCCCACCTGAACCTGTGGGTAGTGCAGGGCAGCTCCTAACACCAGCAGGAGATGAACACAGAGGCTCCACTGACCGTCCCCACTGAAAACATTTTAGCTTTAGGCTTCAAAGGCTAATGATAACTCTGGTGAGCCACACAGTGAGCTTGTTGAGGAAAATCTGCTGGTGATTCATAGGCCTTTGCTCACCCCTGGCACCCTCTGGACTCATTTGTCCTTTTGTGGTGATGGTGGCACCGTGCACCCCCTCTCACAGAGCTGGGGGGTGCGAGGATTGTGGCAGCCTCTGAGCATCACCATGGCTGAGCAAAGTGATGAAGCCTTTGATAAAACTCAGGTTGTGTGTAGGTGCAGGCAAGCAGTGGGTTTGAGAAAGGTGGGGAAAGGGAGGGTGGTCCTGCTGCAGAGGACAGATAATTATCAGAACAGTGAGGTACCAGCTCATGCAAACCTGTGCCACCATCTCCCCTAACTCGGGCACTTCTGAGGGAATATCTCAGAGCCCACCTTTGCTGTTTATCACTAAGAACCAAGAAAATACATTCGTCCCACACTGGACAGTTCATAAAATGCACTAGTGGAAGATGTCCCTGCCCATGTCAGGCGTGTTGGAATCAGATGATCTTTAAGGTCCCTTCTAACCCAAACCATTCTGTGATTCCATGGTTCTGTGAAATGTGATGGCTCCTGCAGAACTGACACCTGTCTGTCAAGGGAGGCTGCTCTCTTGCCTGCCTGGCTCAGGGCAGCCACCTCGCCTCCCCGCCGGCCCCAGGATAGCACACTGAGGGATGCACTCACTCTCTGCCCTGCTGCCTGTGGAGTTTCCCCTGCAGAATTAACCAGGATGTATGAAGTTCCCAATAGAGAAATTACTTTAGGAAGCCGGGCGCAGTAATTGGTTGTCGGTGAGTAACCACTGCCTGATTACAGAGTAGTGGTTGCACAGGTATGAATCAGAACCCACAACTGTCAGCCCGTCGCTTGAAACCTTCCTCAAAACAGGGGCTTCTTTTCCGGTTTGATAAAGTGGAGCCATTGTGAACCAGTGACAGTTCGCTCCTTCTGTTCATTGGAAGGAAACATAATCATGGTGCATTCAGGGGAAGTAGAGAAGGATCAATATACAGAAAAAGAAACAATTATATACAAATGCACAACCCCTGTGAAGAGAGGCGCTGGGGAAATTTCAGGGAGGAGGGGAAGAACAGGCCTTTTCAGTTTCTTAAATCTGTCTGATATCAGCATCTACAAACAAGTTTCTGTTTCCAGATGAAGCCTCTTGAAACAGAATGCCTTTGACCCTGATCTGGGGGTCCACAAGGGAGTATGGAGCCACCATGGACTTCAGAGCACCATCCTCTCCTCCTCTGCAGGGAAGTTTCGCTGCCCCTTTCTGATTCTTAGCACTGTGCTGGGAGGGCTGAGGGCCTCAACCCAACATTTACTTGAAAGCATTTCCCATTTTCCAAAGCTTAGCTTCCAAACTGTGGGCTCTTGCTTCCCACTGGTGCTGCTGGGCAGGGGGAGAGCAGCCCCCATCAGTGACACACAGAGCAGTTTGGTGACTGACTGGAAACCAAATGCACCCCTGGCTATGGCAGATGCTGATGGGCAAAGCTCGGTGTCTGCCTGCCCAGGGAGGTGACGCGCGGGGTAGGAAGCAGCCCCTCAAAGAGCAAGAGCCATCCCCGACTCAGCCAGCTCCTGTCTCCGCTTTGGAAGCTGGGGAAGCTGGCAGTGGGAGGCAAATGGGAAAGTTCATGGCTTGGCCTCTTAGGGGATGTTTCCGCCCAGAAAGGTGGGGAGGAGTGGCCTTGGTTGTCTAATTCCTCATAGAGGTACAGAGAAAGTGATGTTTCAGAGAGACCTAAAATGCACCTCACGGGTAGGTAGAGCTGGATATTTGAGTGCTAAACTGGGCTGCTTTCAGGACTTCTGCAAGTGCACAGAGAAGAGATAGTGGAGACATGTACTATAAAATGCATTTTAGGAACACTTCTCCATGCAAACATTAACTACAAATGCTAAAGCGAGCATGTTAGCTCCCTGCTTTAATTTTTAAAACCACACAAACTTCTCCACTTGTTAAAAATAAAGCCCTTTGTGAAACCTCATTTCCAGATCTTTGTGTTTGCCATCCTGGAATTACCATCCAGGAGCTCTGTAACAGCAAATACAATTTTAATTCTCCAGTACTTGGCGTATATGTACTTAGTGGATGTTTGCACATACATGTGACTCTGTCACCTGAAAGCAGAAATACTCACCTCCTGTACACACACATATGTGTTAGTCAGTGCTATGACTTACTGCTTTGGGCCATTAATAGAGTGTCTGTACTCCAGATCTGAGCCGTATGACTTGTTAATTGACAGATGTGGGGATCAGTCAGTCGGTGCTTCATCATGCAGCCTCATGTGCCGTCAGTAACTGGTGTTTCGTGATGCAGCGCTAATATTCCCACCTGTCCTGGGTTCAGCAGTAGCAGTCATTTTTCTGCTTCTTAGTAGCTGGTGCAGTGCTGTGTTTTTGACTTTCAGTCTGCGAACAGCGCTGATAACACCAATGTTTTTAGTTGCTGCTCAGTAATGTTTACTCTGACCAAGGACTTTCTGAGTCTCCTGCTCTGCCAGGGAGGAGGGGAAGCCGGGAGGAAGCAGAGACAGGACACCTGACCCAAACTAGCCAAAGAGGTATTCCATACCACAGCACGTCATACCCAGTATATAAACTGGGGCAGTTACCCGGAAGGCCCATATCACTGCTCGGTTGGGCTGGGTATCAGTTGGCAGGTGGTGAGTGGTTGTATTCTCTTCCCTTGTTATTTTCCCTTATCATTATTATTATTGGTGGTAGCAGCAGTGGTTTGTGTTATAACTTAGGGACTGGACTCTTCTTATCTCAACCCGTGGGGGTTACAGTCTTTCGATTCTCCTCCCCATCCCTCCAGGAGCGCGGGAAGGAAGGTTGGGGAGGTGCATGAGTGAACAGCTGCTTGGTACTGAGCTACTGGCTGAGCTTAAACCACGATACCACCAAAATCGGTATTCAGTTCCTCTCTCTTTTGAAGGTACCAGCCCCATAGCTGGTATTTCAATACTTCTCCTGCAGACAAGCAAGAGGAGAATTTTATAGCTAAGTTTTAACCAGTAATTTTTTCTTCATGGAAGTTCTTGTTTTGCACAAGTTGGTTGGTTTTTCCTATACTTAGGGCCTTGATAACATTTCTTTCATGTGTGAATACCAAAAACTTGGGCTTTAAAACTAATTTAGTATCCAAAAATAAGTAACTTGTTTTTCATAATGCCTTAGTCTTGCGGAATTTCTGTTGAAGCAGGTGGCTATACCTCCAAAATTCAGGTAATTTATTAGGCAATGCAGCTAATGAAGACTGTCTTCCTATGAATTTTGTTATGCAGTCTCACACCTCCTGTCAAAATAATCACAGTTCGTCCTTATTCCTATCCCCTATCTAAATCTGTCTTTACCACAGTGTACCTAGCAAAAGGCAAGTGTGCTTTTACTAGGCGACATATGCATGGACTCGTCAGTGAGGCTTGGTTTCCAAATGACACATACACCAGCATTGCTACCTTTGCTTCACATTGCCAGTGACCCCACTTTGAGGACCTGTCTTGATCACACAGCCACAGACCTTCCTAAAGCATGTAGGAGCTTCATTCCTTTGAGAGAAGGATTTCCGCACTTCCACCAAGTTTGATTAAGCCTGGTTGATGAATTAAAGCAGGAATAGAGACAGCATGGTTGGTATAGCCTTCTTTTTCTTTGGAAACTAGTCAAAAAACTTGTCACTGGTTGGCGCAAGCTGGGCTTAGCTGCTGCCATGCAAGAGCACAAAGAGGCACCGGAGCCAGCTGTCACCCATCAGTTGGAGTATGACAGCAGATGTCACCTCGTCCCCTTGGGAGCCTAAGAAGGTTAGAGGCCTGGTTTTTAAAGTTAAATTCCACAAAGGCACATCTGAGCACACTGTTAGTGATAGCAGCAGTTCTTTGAGCAAACTCCCTGCCGAAACAAGGCGAGCAATAAGCACAAGCAAACTGCAGAAACCTCTGATTCTTCAACAACACAGAGTTTATTCTCTCTTGAAGGTCTTATGCCATTCAGTCCAGTGTGTGTTTCTCCTGGTCCTTCCCCTTTTCTTTACAGGGCAGCTAATGGGGTGATCAGAAATCAGAGATTAATTGTTTTCACCCCATTTCATGGCTTCATGGAACTGTTCCCTTCCCTTATCATTCTACAAGAGCTTCGAAATATGGGACAGTGATCACAGTCACACAGGCATCAGAAGTGGGAAACTTAGGCCTCCCTTTTTCAGAAGATGAAGAAATGAAGCCTGAAAAGAGGTGTGCAACTCTGAAAATGTCTTTAAAACAATAACTTCCAAATCAGGCAGCTATAATATGTTTTCCCACTCTGGGGCCTCTGAGGAGTTACTAAATACAATTTTCCAGACTCCTTCAAATGTCAGCTCATTACAGCCTGTGCAAATAGGAAGGCAGACCATGGGATCTGCGTTTTTGTTATAACTATTTTTATATTAAATCTATAAAATGTATAAAGGAGCATTAGGCCCTGTTATTCTCTTTCCTTTTTTTTCCTTTCCCCACAGCTGCCCAACCTCTTTTTGAAAAGGATCATTCAAAAGCAGCCAAATAATAAAGGCTGGATGAGGACATTCCAATCCCTCCTTATCCACTTAAAAAATACAATATTTCAAAGGCGATTCTGGAGCGTTTCTTTTGGCAGCTACAGCTAGAGCCACAGTAGAGACCTTTCAGTGGGTCTGCCTGATGGATGGTCCCTTACATCAGTGAAACATCTGTCCCCATTAGAAATGGGAATCATCTGAGCAGCCCAAGGAGACTTTAAAGGAATATTTATCATGTAAAGGAAAAAAGGTGTCTTGCTTGTATGGCTTTTGCAGCAGCAGATCTCAAAAGGTCTGCAGAAAGGAGTTTGGCTTTTATTATTAGGCTTGGAGAAGAGGAGACTCCCCTAGCCCAGAAGGGCTTGTTGAAAGTCTCCCTGTGCTCTGAGGAGCAGAGCTGGGACTAAGGCACTCAAATTCCAGTTTTCTGCTAGCCCTGTTTCATCATCCTCCTCTGCCTTCTTGAGCCTCCTCACCCTCCTCCTGCCCATTCCCTATGGAGTCACAATACCCGACTAAAGGCATGAACACACTTGTGTTTATTTCTCCCTCTTCTACAGCCACTTTTTTCCAAGCATTTTTGAGTGGTGATTCTGCAGGCTGGCAGTACATGCCCTTTTGATGAGTTTGTTGGACTGCCAGGGCTGTGAACACATCTCCAACATATCCAATGGATAGGGAGCTTTCCTTCCCTATCCATTCTGTTCATGTTCTGATCCCCACTGAGATGTCCAAATGTGCACCTCCTCCATCACAGGAGCTGTGCAGACTTTGCTCTGCCTTTGCTCTCTAGGGCTACCTCCACTTCTACACACACCAGACCATGGCAAGTGCTCAGGCAGTCTCATTGCCTTAAAGCCCAACATGAGTCTATTTTAGAGGGCAGGAGGGAGTTTTATTTGATTTCTAAGGTTTTGCTGGTCTTTGTCTCCTTGATATCAGATGAGCAGATTTCATATAGAATTATGAAAACAGAGTTTGCCACTGAAGGAAACCAAGAAATTGGTCTTATTTCATCTGGAAAGTAAACCACAGGTGAAGTCCTAAATGACCCAAAATGACCTTGACTTGAAACAAATGTCTTGTCTAAGATCTTGCAGGTCCAAAGGATTTGCATGAGTCCCTGGGGCTTTGAATTCCTCTATTTCTCAGAAGTCCTGGGTTTTTAGAAGAAGTACAGTAGCAGATAAACAGGATTAGAGACTTTGAGAGCAGATTTATAAACCTTTCCAGGGCTACCTAGTCTGCGCCCACTAGATAGTTCCTAGAAAATTAGCCTCCCTTAAGATTTCCTGGCTGGGTACAGACTTAAAATTGAATTTTATTTAATAACAGTCCCACAGAGTAATTGTTTGCACATGCATGGACATGCTAAGATGGATGTGGTTATTTGGCTCATTTAATTGTCTTTGCGCCAGGGATCTGGCAATAGGACCTGCTGTGTCAAGCGGCGTCTAATCTCCCATAAAACCTAACACTTCTGGCTCACTCAAGCTCTCAAGTTTTAAACACCCTTCCTTGCCAGTTGTACAAGAGGTGTGTGATCTTCCACGTGCTTGCAAAGAAAGGCCATGAGCTGTCTGACCAGCTCTGTTGTACTAACACTTGCCCTGCCATCCCGCACTTTGACAACTGGAGCAATGTTGACAACTCAGCAGTGCAAGCACAGGGCTCCTCACATCTGGTGGC
This sequence comes from Lathamus discolor, assembly GCF_037157495.1. NCBI lineage: Eukaryota > Metazoa > Chordata > Aves > Psittaciformes > Psittacidae > Lathamus > Lathamus discolor. Next base: position 35,631,606 of record NC_088887.1, read on the forward strand.
TTCCTCCAGAAACCGCTTGCTGGGTTTTTTAAGTCTGGGTCTCAACTTTCACTGTTTAGAAAAATAAAAGAGGGTTGGAAGAGAAAGTCTTTCTGATGGCAGAGAAAAGCTTGAAAATACTGATGTTGTTACAACCAAAGGCAAATAAAATCAACCCAGAAATACGTTCTTTCAAAAGTTCATACATTGTAAGTGACTGTCATGATTCTGGGGTTCAGATCTGAGCTTACAAGCCCTTTGAAAGTGTTGAGGACTATGTGGCCAAATAATGCACCACTTGACCATGCTGCTGTCACCTTGGGTTGTGGTTGACCACGTGGATACAGCCTAGTGCCTTTTTGCTATCACGCGTTCCCTTCCAGGCCTTAACAAGAGCTCCGTGAAAATGGGGAGTTTTACCATCTCTAAAGTATGCAGGAAAAGAGCTAGAAGACATGGTTTCAAGGCCAGTTTGAACTGATTTAAGTCTGAAATGCTGCAGAAAAATGTGGCTTTGCCTTCAGGCACCTGATCTCATTGAAAACCAATGTTTTCTCAGCAGATGAGGACTGGTTTTCCGAAACAGATTGCTGGGCTGGTTTTCTGCTTAGGCTCGCCAAAGGCTCAGTGAATACTGTTGCTGGCACAAGGGAGAGGAAAGGAGCACGTGGCTGGGAAGGTGGACAGAGCTGCTCCTTTTTCCAGCAGCGGGGACTGTGATGCTGCAGGGACTGCCAACCAGTCCCAATGGCTGGTTCTAATCACAGCCAGAGAAGCTGGCTTTGGTCACCAGAACCCAAGAATGGCCTGTGAACAATAGACCCTCACTCCGGTTTCCCCAGGAGACAAGCACAGGGCAGAGGAGAAAGCGGCCTTCGTGGCTTTTCTCCTGATTTCTCCAAGTTCTCAGCTAAGTCATTAGAAATAAATGAATGAATGAGCGAATGAATATCTGGAGGCTCTTCTGTTCTCACTACATAATCAACAAAATGCTACATGCTTGCCCACTGATGAGCATTTAAATGTCCTGTCTCTTAGCTGCAGCCTGCTAATCGAGATCATGAGGCCCAGATGTGCTGCCAAGAAGAAAACTCCAGCACTGCTTTTTTTTTCCAAATCTCCATAGGTGCCTGATCTGTGTGAAAATACTTTCGGGATTGTTTTTTAATGTTCTGTTTTGTTAGGTTTTTGCTCTTCCAGATAATAATCCTATGGACTGGATGGCCACATGTTGGCCTTCAAAGGCTGGAGAGTCATCAGCAGGCGATCCGGATGCTCTTCCACTGCCCCCTATCAAATTGGGTTGGAAGGAAGCTAAACAGCTTTCATGATCAAGCTTTGTGAGTTAGTTTCTTTCTGGTTGTCATTTGTAAGCCGGAATGAATTACCGTATTTCACTCCCTTTACGTGGCTGATGCTAATTATTTTATTAGTTGGAAGAACAAACCAAATTTGTGATTATTCGTGCTGCTAGAAATCCCAGTGTGCTCACAGACATACTTTGCACTATTTTTAAGATAAGAAACAAGTGACTACAGCAGTGATTACAAGTATTATTTTAATCTTTCACACAGCTGGAGAGTTCAGTGTCCATGGCTGTGGTCTCATTCTCTTTTCCTTCTGAAAGTTCTTCCAGTGCAGTACATTCCAGTGGGAATCAGGACAACGAGCTCGTGTCCCTCCTAAAGTTAAGATGTCCAGTGTTTCTTTTACATATGCAGTATTGTTACTCTGATTTGACAATCAATCAGACCCAAAAATGTTAGGTAGCTTGCCAGGGGAAGAAAGGGATTTGAAAGGAGGACAAGAAACACAGAAAATTAAAAAAACAACAACAAAGCAAAACAAAACCAAAACCCAGGAAATAGGGGGAATGAAGGAAAATACATCATTAAGTGTATTCAAAAAAATCAGGGAACGGCCAGTTAATAAATGTTACTTGCAGTTCTCATATATGAGTCATATCTAAGCTCTGTCCTCATCTGTAAATGGAAGCAAAAGACAAAATCTTACATTTGTATAAATCCTTTTTACATAGCCAGGACCTGAATCACCCTGACAAAGTTTAGCCAGGAGGCAGAGATGCCCAGTTTACAAGTCTGAAGGGTGAAGGTTCCTGGTACGGCTGAAGCCACGGCAGTGACTCACTGAAGCAGGAAGGATGGGCCAACTCCTGCCTGTGTCCCATCCTGCTGCTCTCTCCCATCTCATCTCAACTCACATGAATGGCTTCAAATGAACCCAGAGGAGAAAACAAGACCCATTTGCTGCTGGTTTTGTGAGCTGAGCTGGTTCTCCAAGGGGTCAAGCCAGTGCCAGAGATGATGCAAGAGGAGGAGTCTGGAGAAAGCAGCTGTGGCATGGGTTGATCAAAGTGCTGCCCCTCCGCAGCTGCAACTGCATGGAGATGATGCATCAGCTGGGCTGCCCTAGTGTCAGCAATGGCGGAGGACACAGACACCCCCAGAGGGCAGTTCAGGCCGCCTTTGCTCCCTCGTGTGAGCCCTTTTCTCCACTGGCGATAAGGCAGACCAAGTCACCTCCAGCACTAGCTCGGGCACTTCAGTGGAGGGCCTGAAAGGCTGGCTGAAGTCAGACCTCAGCCTGTTCACAGCAAGAGTGCCCTGTTGCAGTACAACTTCAACTGACACCAGGCGTGCTCTAGCAACCTGAAAATCAACCACTTCTTCCACAATGAGAGATTTGCAGTGTAGTTAAGACACAAACAAGCCCTCAGAAGTGGATGAGGGCAATTCCGTCCAACTGCCCTGGTAAGTACTCTTGAATTAGTTACCTTGTAGCTGCATCAAAGGCAGTGAAATATTGGTTCTCAAGTGTAAAAAGGTTTCCACTTGACAACTTTGTGTCCTAAACAGATACACAGCCTGAGGGCCAGCATGAGACTGAAGGACTCCCAGGACATGCTTGCACTGAGAGGGAGAATGTGCTTCATGCAGGTTTGTCTTTGGCACAGTGAGATGCCAAACATGGCAATATAACCACTCTGCTTGGTGGCTGGCCCCGGTAATACTAAATCTTGGTTCACAATATCCATGAAGTTGTTTCTAGTCCTTCTAACTGAAGCCTGGCGCAGGCATCAGTGCTGCACATGTATTATGGATGCCTGTGTGAACATGTCTGGGTAACACAGAAACAACTCACGCCAAGAGCCACCCAGTTTCAGAATCCCAGACTTTCCTACCCATAACTTCAGAGAAAAACAGAGGAAAGGGGAAGAAAAGCAGAGAAAGAGAAGTGGGACTTTCATTAGCAGCATGAACTTTCACAATGATTTTATCATACGACAGAAACCACAGCGCAGTCATTGGGTGGCTGTGAGTTAAGACAATATTGGGCTCAACCGACAGCTAATTAAGTTCTTTTAGAAAACCACAACTGCAGGAAGCCAGACACTTATTAAATAGATCACATTTTTCTTTGCTCATGTATTTTTGATACCTGTTCCACCAGACACACACACACCTTTTCTTTTCCATTTCTCAGCACGTGGACTGTCCAGATACACAACACATTTCTCACCAGCAAAAACCTCACACCACATGGGGTCAATGGCCATTAGGCCCTTTGTAAATAATTTCATGTTTTTCCTCAGGAATACTACCCTGTTGCCTGTATGTGGAAGGTATTTTTCCAAGACAATGAAGCTCTGCTGCTGCTGAGCACTCCCGCTGTGCTGAGGAAGGTACACAGCACCTCACACACAAACACCCAGCTGCCACGAAGGAAAGCTGGGCTCGGTGAAGAGCAGCCTCTGGACTGGCCAGCACAGGTATTTCCTCACCAGGAGCCTGCCATGTACCCAGCCTCCATGTGCTGCCTCCCAGGACACTCAGGACACGGGGATTCTTGCTGTTGGGGGTACATCAACCTCCGCTGCTTGTGAAGTGAAGCTGCTGCAAGGCAGCACCCTGTGCACACAGATCCTAAAGCAGAACTAAATATATCCACCACATGAACATTCAAGTGAGCAAGCTCTTGCTATCTGAGCTGGGGATCTGGTCTAGTGCTTGGGCATAAAGCCATGTGCCTGTAATACTGCGACTCTTGTGGGGTGTCTTTAGAGGTTTTTGTTCATCATGTACAAGTCAAGGAGCATTGTGTTGCAGCAGCAGCAGCAGCCCAGATCTCCAGGGGCTGTTTTCTCACAAGATCTGTTAACATACTGCAAAGCCCTTTTGCACAGCTGGTGTGGTTGAGATGTGTCTAACATCTGACGCCAGTAGCCGTTCAGTGGAGTTTCAGAAGATGTGTTCCCTCCTTCTAACAGGAAAAGGAAAAGAGTTTCTGTTAGACGTGCCGAGAAAAGCCTTCCCTGGCCAGCTGCACACTGCAGGACTCTGTTTGGTATACATAGTTATCTGCTTTATAATGCATATTTACTGCAAATGGAACGGTGTGCTCTGTTTATAAAATACCTGCAGAAGGCTGCACCCAAGCACAGCTGCCTGCAGCCATGCTGGGTGCCTGCTAGGAGATGCCTGTTGTGTGCAGGCTGCCTTATGGCTTCCCCGAGCCTCTGACCTATTTGGCAGTGATAAGCAGCCCCTCCATTATCACTGCTGTTTCACAGGCACCAAAGGATAACAGCGGATGCTCCTGCGCTGACAAGGAGCTGCAGAAGAGCAGCTTTGTATAATGATGGCAGAAGGTGAACATATGGAAAAGATAATCAGTGATGGTGAGTGGAGTCAACACAACCAAAGCGCAGGACACCCCCAAAGCTTGCTGTGAATGTGGCAGGAACAGACGTGATGGATATCTGGCTCCACAGTGCCTTAAATTTCTCAGGGTACTGCTTGCATCCAGCACCAGGTGTAACGCATATTCATCCATATGCAAAACTGAGGCTGAGTTTAGGAGAAACAGAGGAGACAGCTGTGGAGTGCAGAAGTCTATGGAAGTGTAAAACCCCACACGGTGAGGGGAGAGGGGTCTTATGCATGTACTGGGTACCAGCAGGCAGTGCTGGCAGGGAGGGAGAGGCAGGTGGATTTTGCTCACCCCTTGAAGAAGCAGAAGGTTTCTGGTACAGCATGGGGGCAGGACAGTGAGGACATGCATGGGGTATTTTTTTAACCTGGTTTTGAACTGACAGTAAGCAAAAGATGTTGATATCATGGCTTCAGCAACAGCAGCTTGCCAAGCAGAGCCCCTGTAATTTGGTTAACCTGTGTCCTTATCCTGCATAGCTGGCTGAGGCAGAGAGAGGGTGAAATTACCAGGAGACCTGGGGTATGGAAAACATGTGCATATCTGCAAGTCATAGAATCACAGAATGGTTAGGGTTGGAAAGGACCTTGAGATCACCTAGTTCCATCCCCCTGCATTGGGCAGGGTAATGGAGCAAGAGGAGTTTTTTTCCAGGGTGACAAATCTGTGAGGGGCCCTGAGGAACAGGACCCTGGTTTTAGCAAGAGATTAGAGCACAAGCTGTGGAGTGCCCAGGCCCATGCTCCACAGCTGACCCTCCCACTCGCATTCAGACCTAGTTTGGGGTTGTTTAGAATAGAATTTGGTTTCAGTCTCAAATTCAGTGTTCCAATGCACAGACATGGCAGTAATCTGAAGTTCTGGAGTATGCGTTGCTCTGGGAGCATACCACCTTCTTTTCCTGGGACAGGGGTCAGTCATGTGGGCTTTTGTTGACATGGGGTCCAGTGTCTGGCAGTAAGACGAACGATGCTGTGTGCTTTACCAAGCCCAATGAACAAAGCAGATGGATTTAAGTGTTTCCAAAGTAAAAGCTGGATAAACATCAGCCTCTAGAAAATGCCCTCTGATGCATAACTACCTTGATGCTTGGCTCTTTGCAATGTGGGAGCAGTTCTTAAGCACGCTTCATGACTCTGGATGCTCTCCAGTCTAGCAGAGGCAGTGATGGCTCAAACTATTTGCCAAGCCTCTGCGACATGCTCTACTTTATCTGCTCTGAACGGTACTTTCTTTATGAAAAGGTACATGAGGCCAAGATGTTTTTCATGCTCCATGAGGCAGATAGCAATAACTGGGCCAGATGAGTGAAACTATTTGCATGCAATTGAAGTACACTAGATAAGGCTTGTGCAAATAAAGGGTCACCAGGCTCAGCTGGATGGGGATAAAGCTGCCAGCCTCTTCTCAAGGCTCTGTCAGCACAGTCCGGTTCAAACCCGATGCGGTAGATGCTGCGGATTCATGGTATATTCAGAGAGTGTTGTATGAGCCTGATAGGTGTGATTTGTATCTTTACGAGTTTGTTAGCAATTGTGTTCCTGCCGAGATGGGTGAGATGAAAGTTGCGCTTCGTGCCGAAACTCTGGGCGGTGCTGAAACACCACCTGCAGCAGTCGTTGGGAAACTGTGGGCCCTAGTCCCGGGAAATGGGCAGAGTTCCATCTATGTCCCTATCAGACAAGAGACCTGAAGCTGTATAACACAATAGCAAGACCTGTCACCCTGAGAGAGATGGGCATCAGGCTATGGCCAGCAGAGGGGCTCCAAGAGGGGTTGCACAAGAGCCCTGAGCTAACCTGGTTCCTGGGGATGTGACAGCCTGGAGATGGGCTTCGAGAGGAAGGCTGTCCTTTTAAATGTAAGCAGGAGAGGTACAGCCCAGCCCTTGAGGGGACATGATGCCAGGCTTCCCAGCGCCCAGTACTTCATAAGAATATAGACCCAAAGAGAGGAAGCACATGCAGAATATTTGGAAAACATTTGTACCGCGTTGAAGGTTACAATACAATAACTCAGTATTTAACTTGTCACTTCAAAATCGGATTTCATTTTAGGTCATTTAAAAATTGTATTTATTCTGTAATGAGTAAACAGGCATGACATACCAGGACAAGCGAGTCCAAACTCCTGTCATTAATAGCTTACAGAAACGGTCAAAGTTTAAAACAAACAACTGAAGTCAAACGTGTGCATTCATTCCTAGGAACTCCCCTAAAATAGTATGCATTTTTCTTAAAGGAGAATCACTTGTTTAGTCAACTCAGCTCTCTTTTTCTTTTGAATGTTTTCTCTTTCCAGCTGTAACCCGTCTTGTTTGGTGGCTTATTAGTATTTTTTCTGAGTGAAAATAATTTCCTAGGTTTCCTTGTATACATTACAGAGGAGGTGTATATAAGGTGGTGTAAAACGGCAGAAAACCACACTTTTTAAAGCAGGTTCTTTACATGAATATTTTAATAGGGGATATTATTTTTAAAGGGTTGAAGACTGTCCATAGGCCTTTGCTTATGCCCAAAGCTTTAGTCGGAATTCTTAGAAAGAAATCACCAACCACTACCTTGTTTGATATTTTCCCTCACTTTTTAAAATAATCTGTTTTAAAATATTTTACAATAGCTAATTCTAGAGGAAATAATGAACACATTTAGCATGATAAACTGCATGCAGTCACAGCTGTAAGCAAGAAACAGCTATTTACAGATCTTTGCACACATCTGTACTCCATTCCACTACATTTCACGTACACAAAAGCCAAGTTAAACAGCAAAAACATCAGAAAAATCCCAAACCCAAAAAACCCACCCATTCATCCATAGTAGGACTGAAAACTTTTTAACTAGATCAGACTGATGGTTTATCCAGTTGAGCTGTTCAAGCCACAACTGCAACTGCCTTTTCCAAGCTTCAGGGTTCAGGAAAAAAGGTCTAGACTGAGGAGAGAAAACCAGGTCAATACAGCCAGGGTTTTCTCAGATTTGACACATTCCCTCTATCTTAGTTGTCCCATAGCGTGAATTACAAGTGCTAAGAGGAGCCAGGGCTGCCAAAGGGACAACAGTGCTTAGGGCATCCCAGCCCCGTTTCACCCTGCTGGATCATGCTGCTTCTCTAATGAGGTGGGAGCTGTAATCTTCACTTCAGCAGGACACTGACCCCCAGAAAGGACCGGTGTATGTCTGGCTGTGTAGATACCACACTAACCTAGCTCTTGGCAGCTGATCTAGGGATGAACAGTCATCAGCCAGGACATCCCAGCACCTCTTCTGGTAGACACTGCAGTGCCAGGAGTGTGAACTGTGGGAAAACCAAGCCATCCTTGCCACACCAGAGATGACGAACAAGACAAGCATGGTCTTTACAGGTATCTGCGGAGGTAGATGCTGTGCTCCCAGGGATGATAAAGAAGGTATGAGACAAGGCAAGAGCAGAAGGAGATGCAGACTGTCAGCAAGTGGAAGGCTATAAGATGCAGACCTCTGGCAGTAGATGGTTTCTTCTTTGTGGATGCCAAGAGTGACTGTGGTGACCAGGTTGATCCCAGGAGATATGAGCATTCAGAACTGCTAACCAAAGCACAACCCTGCTGTGCAAGTCTGAAAGCACCAGTGCTCATGCAAAGCACAGCAGGCACTTCATACACCAAGACACGGTGTTTGGCTGCAGTCTGGGGGAACTTCACAGTGCTAAATAAGCTGCATCAGAGCACTCCCTCTGTAGTCTCTGCTCCCTGCCAAATGGAATAAAACACCTCAAGCAGAGAATATAAAGACACCCAGGACTCTGGACTGCTCTTTCTGCCTGCGTCAGCCCTCACAGGCACCATTTACTTGTTAAGCAGCTCAGATCCTGACCTGAAGTGGTAGGTTTCGAAATCTTTATCCTGCTGCTGCTTCCCTTTAGGAGGCATGCAGAGCACAACTCATTAAGCTAACATCAGTTTCTGCGGACAAGCCATCTGCTGGGGAGTCATCATGCCTGTGTCCCATTCCTCCTGCTCTGGGGGAGACAGGCTTCCCTCTGTCTTCATTGTTTCACTCAGCTTCAGTCAATGGGAGTATCTGCTTCAGACTGGGGTTGATGAGAACAGCCGTGATGGCTGGGTCATGCCAACCAGATGGAAACACCTCCTAACTCAGTTTCTATTTCCAACTGACTTTCAACTATTCTCCGAAATGCAGCAGAAAAGAACAAGCCCCACTGTGGAGCTGTGTGGCGGTCTCCTTTCCGCTCCCTCTCATTTGGGTAGAAAAGGCATTTCAAACCGATATTTTTTAGATGCCGTCAAAAAAAGTTGTTCTTAGATTGAGAAATTAATCTTGAGTGTCCTTGTTTCTTCAGTTTCCTGGGAAGGGGGAAGTTGTGTCTTCTTCCTGAGCGAGGCATAGGACGGCTGTGATTTATCTCTGACCTGTGAATACCTACAGTTCACATACCCACAGCTATGCTGGTCATGCCTTGCAAGAAAGTGGAGTGATGTGCATTTTTAAAGCTCCATTCACCCAGTCTACTATTTTGCTTGAGGGTGAACTGCATCAACATTTCGGGTTGATTCTCCCATTGGCTCTCCAAATGTTCTGAATTCTTGATGCTGCCATCAATGGCTTTACGTGAATGCCTGCTCCCCAAGAAAATAGTTGACCAAGGGCTATTGCTCTAACTGAGAAACGGAAAGTATGCAGGGGTATCTGAGCTGGACAAGGCTGCTGTGGGTATCTTGGGAAGACTTGCTCCCAGTCTGAGCAGTGCTGACCTTGGGATGAGCAGCTGTGCACGGCTTTTCCTGTCCGGGATCCTTCAAGTGGCACAAGGAGGCTGCAAACACTGTTTACCAGTGGCAGAAAAATCCTGCAGTGAGTTTTGTTACACAGAAATCCATGTGTCTGGTGCCTGGCAGCTCTAAAGCAAACATGGCCACCTTCATCAAGGCTGGGACCTGCGCAGTATCCTGGGGAAGCAGGGAGCCCAGGTACGTGCATAGTTCCCAAAGGGCTGAGCGAATAATCCTGATTTCCCACATTGGAGCCTTCACCTTCTGAGCAAAATGGAAGACAGGAGCAGGGTGCGCTCTCAGTCTCTGTATTCCTACCAGGGAAGTCAACCTTCCTTCTTCTTCCTCTCCCACTCTGGTCCATATCACCCCTCCACCATGTGGGAGAAAAGGGTCACTACTTACAAACTCTCCGTTACGTAAAGCACCTGGTCCAAGGAAATTTCTTGCCACTTCCATCAGCTTAATGTAGTCAGCACTGGGGAGCTCAGAGGCAGCGCTCTGCTTCCCCAGCATGGCTCTTCCTGCGCTGAGCAAGGCTGCCAAGGTACTTGCAGGATGAGGGAGGCCCCGCACACAGTGCTGACTATTTCTGGTCTCTCCACCTTGTCCCAGCACTCCAGGCTATGAAAAAGCCAAGCTGCCAGATGCAGTTTCCTCACATTCACTAGAGAAATGATGCTTTCAAGCCTCCCCTCCTTCGGGAGTGAATGCAGCACTTGACCTTAATTCAAAAATAAAGTCTTACAAAGAAGGCCTAAAAGGAGAGGAAGGAATGATACAGAAGCCTTCAGTAACTACAAGCTGAGAATTATGGTAGTTTGGATATTTCCAAACTTGAAAACCTCTAACTCATATCACTGTGGTATGTTTCCCATCATGCCTCCATATAAAGGCTGAACTCCAATGTCAGATTAATTGTCTCACTATGCTTGTAACCTGAACTTAATCACAGACACAATCCTGGAAGGAACACACAGCTTTAAATGAAATTTTTCTTTAAAACAAAACCCAAACCCAAACCCAGAACTTCATTGGTGTGGACAGAGTCAGGGTCTTTAATTTAAGACAGAGGATTAAGGAGTTTTCCAATTTGTTAGGGGAGTTCTTGTGTGACGAGGCACAAGACACTTACCTTGAAGCCTCATACCCTGTGACACAAGACACAGCTTACCATGGGACATATAAACAGGGGGTATTCGTGTCTAGAAGGGGTGTTGTAAACAGCAGCAATACCTTGAATAAGACCAGAGCCCTACCGCTGATGGCTGCTGGGGAAGTGCAAAGTTTCTCACTCATGGCTCTTGGTTTGTGTGGTCAGATCTTTGCAAAAGGGCCATGCTGCAACTGCAAGGTACAGATTCTTTATCTTGGTGACCTGTAGCAGTGGAGATTCACAGAGGGACCCTGCAGCCTGAATCCACCTGAAGGACATGGCCAAGCTTACCTGGCGTGTGCTGAGGCTTGTGACCCCAGGCACAGCTACCTGCATTAAAACTAGGCAGGTTTGTCTTTAGCTTTGTGTCCCAGATTGGCACAGACACAACCCAAAGGTCCTATACAAAGTGAGAAGTACTCATACAGGATACACCGCATAAAGCATGGGGAATTAGCCCAGTGTGAGGAGAGAGAGAAATTAGTACCAAACTCTCAATGTACACGTGTACGTGTATGTGCATAATAAAGTGACAATGTAACAAGAAGAGGTCACCATAATTTTCTCTCACGCTCTTTGGGAAATAAGCGACCTTTCAGCAGGGAGCTTTATATTAGCTGATTTCTTAGGTATGCATGTTATCTAAAACCAGTTGCTCCCTAATCTGCTCTTATCAGCTCCAGGTTATGGGAGTTCATAAATACATGTACGTTTGACGCTAATGGAAAATCTGCATCGTGACTCCCTGAGGTGACCCAAGTGTGTGACAGTAACAAGTGAGCTATGCATTGCTTGGTTTGACTACAGAAGTACAAACTAGGAGGAATAAAAGAGAGACAAAGGAAGGAGGTAGGTAAGATGGCAGCATTACTGTTTGTTCTGCCCGAAGCAGCCTTCGCTTCCCAGAAGCACACTTTCAAAGTCCCTGCCGACACCAACTGCAGTTACTATGGGACTCTCCTCATTTGTCGCAATGCTCTGGCTGGGCAAGAAAGTGTGATTTCAGACAGCCGGAATTACAAAGACCTGAGGGGATGTGAAGTATTTGCTTTAATACATCTAATTTATCATCTACTCCCTCCCCGCTGCAGGAGAGGGAGAGAGATACTGATCAGTCCAGAACTGTAATGAAACACGGCAGATGAAGGAGGACACAGCACAGTTCGCTGTTCCTACAGACTGAGACATATGTGGAAACAAGCTGTTTCCAAGAACTCCAGTTTGGAAACTGTCTTCAGTTTTTCCCTAAACTCTTTCTCCAAATGGTTTGAGAGACATGGAAGGAAAACAGGGGCAGTGGGGAAAGGAGAGCGCTTTTGTTGTTCTTTGAATTTGCAACTTCCTTTGCAGCTTTATGTTGGAAAGCACAAGAACAGGGCATCCTTGTGACACCCAAATTACCTGAAAACATGATCAACAGCAAGTTTTGTCAAGCAAGCGAGGTCTCCTGAGAGAACCTGTGTGCTTCTTGGCTGTGCTGGTGCAGAAAACCTGTTGTGTCTGGGGAGGAGGAGGAGAAAGCCAGCACGAAGTCCAAAAGTTGGCGGTGCCAGGCTGGTTTATAATGGGTGAGACAGGACAGAAGCCAGCGAACAAGCAGGCCAAGGGGGAAAAAAAACCCAGCACAAACAAAATCTTTTTATAAAGTGTTCATTCTTTGCACAACTTTAGACCTGTTTGGAAAAGCACCTCTAACAACTTCACAAACCTAAGTATCTTTCTGATGGGAATACCTTGTAGGTTACTGGATGGCAAGCTGTGGGGAGGAGGTCAATGGTCACTGGGTACAGAGGTACCCATGTCACCTGTTTCTGTGTCTGAAGTAGCTGCTTCCACCCCATACAGCAGTAAAGCCCCACCTTTTAGCCTGGCTCAGATGCTGCAATGCAGAAAAGGTGGCTGGACAGTGTCAGACCCTGGGCGGGTTACTCAAGCAGTGTGAGCCCTTCCCAGGGCAGGGTGCCATCAGCTTAGGGACCTTTGCAGCACAGCAAGCAGTCACTGTAGACCTGTTGTGTTGGTAGTCCTGGCCATCTGTGCGGACTGGGCACAAAGTGATGCCAAATCAAACTGGTGCTGCTTTCAGTGACTATTTCTTTGCGAAGGCTTTTCAAGCCCCCAAAGATGCTGGTGTCTACAGTCTGGCTCAAATCCCCAGCCATCCTGTGCAGGGCTGTTGAGGAGCCATTTTATAATGCATAATGGACACAGATGTTTCCCATCTGCCAACTAAGGCATAAGGAACAAGGTCTCTCAGCTGAGGCCATCTGAAATGCTTCTTGCATGCCCAGCTGCACAGCAGCAACAGGCAGCTCAGACGGAGCAAGAGGGTGCGATGGAAATTGTCAACAGGTACTGAGTGTCCCCGACACAAAACAGCAGGCTGAAAGGAAGACACAAAGGGCACAGAAAAACAGAAGTGGTGATGAAGAGGTAACAAAACCAGCACCTGGGTCACTCAGACTTACTTAGCAGGGTTTGGGGTTAATTTTTTCCTTTTCTTCTGCATAGTGCAAACATTTAAAGCTAAAGTCTTGAACAAGTAAGAGCTACTTCACACACACATGTGCGTGCACACACACAGACATACATCCAGTGCAGAAATCACTCCTCTTAACACCCCAGTGTGTGCTTGGACTAGTACTTTGTTAGAAAGGCGGAAATGGAGAGACAGGGAGGGAAGCTAACAGCACCCTGGATGGAAGAGGTCCCATTAAGACCCCCTGCTGTATAGTGTTGAAACTGTGCTGGGATGAGGGCTTCCTGAGCTGCTTCTATTAATACAACTGTGCTTGAGAGAAAAATAAATAGGTTTTTGGTCTCGAAGGGCTTGATGGTCTCAAAGCAGAGTGTTTCAAGCCTGTGTTAACAATAAGGACAGTATATAATAGCAGACTTTTTTATTATTCAGGCATCTATGGTATAAATTTAAATAAATATATTATAAATATAAGAGGCACAACCTCTTCACCCCAGTGCTGGGGTAGAGGAAAAGTTACTTCAGTTATTACTGTGGACTGGGGTTGTGGAGTTGCACTTCCCTTTGCTGTATTTCCGCTGTTATATCTACATCTCTTTCTAGTATCTTACTGCCTTTTCCTCTGCTTCCAACTTCCCTCCATTTTCTCCTTTATTGCCTCCCCATACCTCCTTCCCCTCCAGTACATTTTACCTTAATATTGACACCGTTGTCACTGAATACCCAAACTAACCCAGCAATCATCTAAACAAACAAAGTAAAATAAATCTGGGGTAGTTTGCTGGCTCTCAGCAAAATGCTAAAGGTACCAGGCAGTCTCTGGGAGACCAGAAACCAGAAGAAAGATGGGGCATTTGCTTTGCAACATTTGGGAATTTGCAATAGTTCTGCTGAATTGAATGCCAATTTTCTCCTACTGGTTTGCGACCCAAGCATTGTAATGAAAACAATGGATGTTACTGGTGCCAGTGCGTGTGTTCCTGGTCCATAACCTGAATGTCAAAGCAGCAGAGTTACTGGATTAACGGCAAAATGGCACAGTTGACTGAAATTTCCCAAAGGGCAATAGACAGAAAGTATCAGAATGCAAGGCGGCTTTCTTCCCTATTTCACAGAAACTCTATCACAGATTAAAGGCTCTTACAATGGCACAACAGTTTATTTTTACCCTTCCTTCCTTCCTTCCTTCCTTCCTTCCTTCCTCCCTCCCTCCCTCCCTCCCTTCCTTCCTTCCTTCCTTCCTCTCTTCCTTCCTTCTTGCCTTCCTCCCTTCCTTTTTTCCTTCTTGCCTGCCTCCCTTCCTTCCTCTCTTCCTTCCTTCTTGCCTCCCTCCCTCCCTCCCTTCCTTCCTTCCTTCCTTCCTTCCTTCCTTCCTTCCTTCCTTCCTTCCTTCCTTCCTTCCTTCCTTCCTTCTTGCCTGCCTGCCTGCCTGCCTGCCTGCCTGCCTTCTTTTCCCTTCAGGTATCTTTGGTAATTATTTTTCATTTCACAAACATTGCAGCCAGCCGTCTGCTCCCTTTGTGCCCCCTTCCCCTGCTCCTGCAGACCCTGATACACAGCAGGAGTTCTTCCCAAAGGTGAAATTTCCTACCCAGTAACCATGGTGCTACCAGTACAAGCAAAAGAAGAAATTGCAGATTCCTGGGTGACACCAAGAAGTTTTCCTGTCTCATATCATTTCTCTAAGCACACAGTACTTGTTGACAAGAGACTAAAAGGAACCACTGGTCTCCCAGCCTGGTTGCTCTCCTCTTTTGAGCTGATTCTTTCCATTTGGGCTGCAGAAGTAGAATCAACCCCAGGAAAAGCGGTGAAGCTGAGATGGGTAAAAGATGCAGAGGAAACTTTGGGGCACAACACATTTGAGGGTGCCATTATTTTACATGGGATATTCATCTTTGTTTTACTGATCAGTTCTGAAACACAACCAAAATTAACTTAGCTTCTTGACCTCGGCATTGCCTGGCCAACTCAGTATCCCAAGAACATGAGATGAACAAGTTGAACAAACCCTGTGTTTAAAAAGGTCTCTTTTGTTCTTTAACTCCCAGCCACAAAAAGCAGTGTATACAAAACCCAGAGATATGCGAGACAAAAGGAAAATGGTCTCTTCTGAGCCTGTGCCCTGTTAGCCCACAAAGCCTGGGCATGCGTCTCCTCCATGAAAGGGCATCATTCCCACATAGGGTCAGGAGCAACTGCTGGGTCAAGCTTAATCACACACCAACTTGCCAGCTTCTGTCTTTGCTGTTCCGTCCAATGTGACAACTGGTTTTAAGCAAGTTTCCTTTCTTCTCCTTCCCACTTGTCCCTCAGAGATGCCCATCATCTTCATAGCCTCATGGCAAAATGGAGGGAGACATTTTCTGTGTCTCTGCTGTTCAGGGAAAGCCCTTCCGACATTAAACTGTAAGCTGAGTCCAGACACCATGTCATAAGGCTGGTCCATGCTCAGCTGCCTCACAGTCCTCTCCTCACTGCTCACAGGGACCTAGTGGCTCATCTCAGGGAACAAGCAATGTGAGATGCCTGCCTGTGTGTAATGCAGAAAGGTTTGGTAGCGATGGGGGGATATGTGGTCAAAAGAAACATGTTGGTGCTCCTTCAGCGAGGCCTGGAAATTAATGCAGCCATCATTTTACTTTGTTACAGCTCCTAGAAGAGTGCACAAAAGTGTGATCTCCTGAGTGAGGATGGGCTTAGGGCAGAAGAGGGATGAGAGGGCTGGTGTGAGGAGAGGGTCTTTCTTGGCTAAGATTCTCCTAAAGATATTAAAGATAATTCCTTATCCCGCAAAATCTTTCCACAGACATTGTAAACCAGAGCCCTGTTGCTTTAGTAAGGAAGGCAAGACTGCGTCATGGATGACAACTCAACTCCTTGCCACAGATATTTCATAAATCACAAATGTTTAGCTTTTTCTACATCCAGTATTCATAGAAAACGTTTTTCCAGGTCTGTGTTGTACTGTAAACCAACAGAAGTTGTACTATGGGTATGCTTTAGGATCTGTGGCTCATTTGAGTGCTTTCATAGATTTCTTTAATCTGTCTGAAATTGCAGGTTTCAAGTAACCTTTAGTATTTGAGTCAAAGGGCTCCAATTAACTCTGCAACTTTAGCTGAACGTACCAGGGAGGCCCAAGGCATTAAAATGAGTTGCATGAAGAAACCTACCCAGAATAAGTATAATTACAACCTAAGCTTATTGTTCACAAAGGCCTGACCTCCAGATGCAAACTCACACAATTAAAATGCTTTTATTTTTTTTTTTCAAGAAAACAGGGGAAAAAAATACCAGGGGAAGATAAAGAAAAGCCACACACATAGTGCCTCCCTCCGTCTTCCTCCTGCCTCCAGCAACACAGCACTGCTGCTTACTGCCCATCACTCCTGGATTCAGTAGCTTGTGTCCCTGGGAGACATCCAGGCATCAGAGACATGAGGTGGCATCACCCCAACAGTCAGCGTGGCTGCTGGCTGGGGGCTGAAGCCCCTCCGCTGTGTGCAGGGGAGCCCTCGTGCTGCTCCTGTGGGACCTGTATTTGAGATAGCAGTCCTCTGCTTGGCTGCAGGCAGCCTTGCATGCCAGGGTCAAGGACACTCTGTTCTCGCCCGCTGCCGCCGCTGCTGGGGAGATAAACACCGTGCTGGCCAACAGCTTATCTCTTTCTGCAGCTGGGTGCTCCCTGCCCACACGGCAAGGACGGCTGGCTGCCCGGGCATGGGACATTCCCTGCCAGGTTGAGCTCCAGGGTCTGGAAGACAAAGGGTTTCTGTGGGCACACAGAGAGGGGTGATATTGGACATGGCAAGGAGGCAGAGCCATAGAAATTGCAGAGGTTTAGCACAAATGTGTTTCAAAGCTAAGCTGGGTTCATCTGGCTGTTGTTCATGTGTGCATACAACAGCTTACGGACACTGGGCTGAGCCAGCTCTCCGGCTCCAAGGTAAAACTTCAAAGGAGAGAGTTGGGGGAAAATAGCCTACACCAAAAGAAACAGGCAAGAGGAGCTGTAGGGGTGAAATGCTTAAGTAAAAGCTGCACGTTTGGTCATTTTGTCTGTTTTGTGCTGTTGTGTCCTGTCTTTCAGTTAATTTGGGAACTGCTTATCATAGCAATACCCAATACTGGCATCACAGCCTGAGATGGAAGTACAGCTTTTTCATTAGGTTTGTAAGTCAGCTGGTGGAAATGGCAAGAATAAAAAAAATAGTATAGATACAATTTCCCTTTTCATCTTTCTCTCCGATTTTGGACACCGTGGGTCAGTTGGATGACACTTACAGAATGAGCCCCTTTTCCTTCAAGCTCTATAGGGAAAAATATCCCAACGATGCACACTGCAGGCTTCTGCCACTATCTAAAGCAAGAACAGTGACCCTTTTTCTAACTGTAAGCAGAAACGTAACCTCCAATGAAAGATGCTGAAATTACAGTCCTGCAGATGATGGTCTTCTTATACCCACAGAACAGTTATGTCATGAGGAAAGCTGCACCCACCAGAGAAGTATTTGCTCTTGCTCTGGACTGACCTGATTTGCAGGCTCTGCCCCCAGCAATGAGGGCCATTTTTCTGTGCTCGTTTATTTGCTGTGACAACTTTCAAGGGTACCACATGCATCATAATAGTTAGCTTCTCCCTCTCATTGCAGGCAGATGTCCTGTGGGATTCTTGCCAGCAATACAGATCTAGCAGAAGGAGGAGAAGCCTGGAGGAGACACTTTTTCTGGCAGTGCATGAACCATACCTATTCTTTACCCCTCAGAAGGGCAATTACATACTTGCTAGTGCCTTCACTGGTCAAAGCCCTGAGGTCAGCATTGTATGAATGTGAATCTAGGCTGGAAAGGGCCCAGGGAGGAGAAAACACCTCAAGGTCTGTACCTGGAAGCCTCATCTAATTAGCTATAGCTGTGTGCCACCAAGGGTTAATAATAGGAGCCACATGCCAACCTCCCATTGTGTCTAGGGGTGGCTGCACCACACACAGCTGTAAAGAAAAGTGGGAACAGGCCATAATGCTGGCTGTCGGGTGGCTCAGTATCTTCTCTCCTGCCCCAGCTCTATGCAACACGGATGACTTTTCCCCCTGGGCTATGTCTGTTCAGGGAGGGTGGGCTGGGGCTGAAGCTTCTCTGCCTTCTGCACCACCTCTTCCCACTTTTCCATACTCTGGGAGGAACCGAAACATGCTGAAAGACCATAGTGCCCATACCCACTTCCCTGCCTCTTGCAACCCTCTCCCCTCCATGCCTAGTTCCCTTCTCCAGCCTCTCAGTTTCTCAGCCTTTCTCTTCCCAGCACAGTTGATTGTTTCCAGTGGAAACACTAGAAATGTTTTCACTGAAATAATGACAGGAAATCTGGTGTGGGCAATTTCAGTTCAAACCATTCACCTCTGGTGAAGCTCTGAGATGTATCTAAAATGAGATCTATGATGGAAAGAGCCAAGGAAGCAGCCAGAGGCTAAACACTGCCCATTACAGGGGGAGCTGAACTCTGCTGGCTGCGACTGATGGGTACAGACCACATACAGCATGCCCCAGCTCCAGCACGGCAGACCAGAGTACAGACAGCAAGCATCAGAGTGGGAGAGAGGGGAGGGCAAGGATGTCACCTTCTGAGGTGCTTACAGAGCTATTCATGGTCTTTACAAATTTACAGGCATGAGCCATTAACTTTGAGAAAGCAAAGGAGAGACCCCAGTGCTTGTGGCAGCTCTTCCAGGAAAGAAGAAAGATTCAGACTGCGTGGTGGGGTTGCCTCCCTCTTTCTTCCCTGCTTGCAGAGGAGATGGCAAGCTCACAGCTACAGCAGTGCTGATGGGAGTAGTACTGTGCATCCTCCTGGGGAGGTACTCTGCTCCCCAGCTTCCAAATGTAGTCACCTGCAAGAGTTTTGAGCACAGCCCTAACTCATAAGCTTATTAAGTAACAGAAGCCCTGCTTCTGCTGGTGTCAGTAGATGCATTTCTCCTCTGACACAGCCTCAAGGCTCAAGCTCTAGTAGCATACTGGTGCTAAGCAGTGTCACTTACCCTAGAAGACAAAAGATACCAATAGCCCAATAACTGCCCTTTTGTGCATGAAACCACCCAAAACTGCATTTAAAAGTGAAAAGCACATGCTTGAATTCAACAAAATTAAGATATCACTTGTTTCTGGTCATCTTGTGTCCTTAAAAAAGAAATGGGGATCACAGAGGCAACTGTTTCAAAACTGCAGGACAGACTTTCACCCATCTGAGCATTTCTGAAATGTCAGAGGGAAAAGGGAGACAGATGAAATCCAAAGCCACTAAGGGAAAGTTAAAACGCTTGGTAGGAAGCTGCGGTTGTTGGCTCAGAGGTCCTGCAATGCCACATTATCTTCCCTGCGCCCACTCCTGTTTCAGGCGGGGAGCCTAGCACGGGAGCCTGTGTGCAGATGCTGACTCCAGGAGCAGCAGTTTGCTGCCAAGCAGCAACTTTCTGCTTTCCAAACCCAAAGCTGTCAGTTTGCTTGCGGCAAGAAAGTAATACCCCAGCTCACCAAGGAGCCCAACCATGCACAGGAGGTGAGAACAGCTGGGCTTTGGGCTTCACCTAACACCAAGGGAGGCAGCAACTTGGTCCTTGCAAGCATCTGTCGCTGCATGGAGCTGGGTGAAAAGCCAGAGGAAGTGACAAAAAGGGAGAGCTGTGTGAGGGAATTAGCTCAGAAAAAGCTGACTAAACTCACGCAGCCAAGGCTTACTGCTCGCTGGAGAGAATTTGGCAAGCCCACCTTTGTTTTTAACATTTCCTAGCGATCGTAAAAATAATCCTGTCATGCTCTTCAGAGGCGGTCTCTGGAAGAGTAGCAGATGTAGAACTTAAGTTCTTGACTCAGAATTTGACAAGGGATATGCTGAGCCATACTTTCTGGCTGAGGCAGCACTGATTCATAAAGTTGGGAGAAGAAAAAGAAAAGCACAGCTCTGTAGCTAAAGCAACGGGTGCTGAGATGGAGTTGGTGTAGCAGACTGCCCTGGGTGACAGCCACATGTTGCACAGGGCAGTACTGTCCTCTCACACCAGTGCAGACTAAAACCTGGGCCTGTCCCTCACGGTGGTTGTCCTCAAGCCCTGGTATTACAAAGTCTTGGTGTTGCTTTGGTCCTGTGAGCATTACCATATTGCAAGCACATAGCTACCCTCTGATGTCCCGAAATGCTGAGCACCCTCTGCCCTCTCTGGCTCTTCATGCCCTGATGGTCTGCTAATAATAGCTGGCGGGTTTGTACCTGTCAGATACATACATACATACGTAGAGAGGGAGGGTGATAGGTGCGCATATGCGCGCAGATGTGCATGTGTCTATGAATGACATCATTTTATCCAGCCTCCTCAAAGTGTATGGCTCTCCCCGGGCAGGACAGCAGCAGCTGGCTCCCTGCAGGGTCCCTCTCCGCAGGACAGTCCCGACCCAACACCCCGCTCCCCCAGGGATGGGGCTGGTTATTTACGAGGGGCTTTCCAGTGTATAACCATGGTGGAGTGCCATCTGCTGGGCGTGTGCATGGCTCTTCCGGCATAGGAGAGGGAGAAAGGGAAGAAAAACCCCAGAGAAACGGGCTGTGGCTGCACTAGGACATCACACTTACCTGAGACCCTTTCCCCAGCCAGCTGTCAGGGAGCAGCCCCCAGCCAGGCTGGTTCACGCTGTAGCTCTGCATGGCCTCTGCAAAATGCCTGATGGAAATGACCACTGGCTCCCACCAACTCCCAAACCACCCAGGAGAATTTCTGGGCAGAATCCCAGTGGATCCAGGCCAAAAGCATGCCAGGGACCATCCTGATGATGTGGATGTACTGGCGGTAGGGATGTACCAGCAGCAGCCAGTGCCTATGGTTATCCCCTATTACTAATCAATTTGTTAGCATAGATACTGTCTTTGTGCAATATGCATTAGATAGACCAGGCCAGCACCAGGGAGGAGGAAGATGAGCAGATTTCATGCCCTTAACCATCTTGCACAGCAGCTTTGCACCACATCTGGAGGTATCTGCTTCTGTCCATCAGCTACGTGGGGAGCTTTCCCCCTCTAAATATACAGGCACCCCAGCTGACTGCCTGAAGTAGGCTGTGTGAATCCCTCATGCTTAAAATCTCTAAGGGGAAAATCACCTCCTTTTGAGCCATTCTTCCCTGCTGCATCTTCTCTGATTCATCCCAGATGGTGGCAGTTATTGAAACCTGAATCACAGTCACATTATGTTAACCCACCTCTGATTACAGCGTGAATGAGGAATACAAAAGGAGGAGGGGAAGAAGGGGAGAGCGGGAGGCAGACTGCAAATTAAAGGCAAATCACAAGGTTGGTTTAGGCTATTGTGTGAATGGGGGTGGCTCAATTTCCCACCAAGCTAGGAAACTGAGACACATACCACAGTGCCAAAGACCACAGATCTTCAGGATAATAGCTATTAAGATCCCTGCCTTGGTCCTATTACAGATCCAACAGCCTCACACATTTCTGGTTATAAAAAGACTGAATCTAAATCCATAAATGTTTTGCCAGCATGCAGTAACCACTGATTTTAGTTTTCTCCATGAAAAATGTCAAAAGTAAGCTTTTTTTCCATCAATCAATCAATCACCTTCCAAAAGCAGGAAAGAGACCTTGACAAGAAGGAATGGTTAAACCAAACAAGCGAAAAGTAACATGTCCTTCAAAACAAGCACACACTTGCCTGACTGTAGGGTTTTATTCACGTCCTTCCAGCCCACTCCAAACACAAACTTATCACCCTTCATTTTTTGTGCCAAATCAATAACAGCTTGTGCGGGGATTGTGGAATGCTGCATCTGAAAGCCTCTCACACACTTTGCTGAAGTAAAGGACTGATAATAATTAATAGCTGCCAAGGACATTTAGCCTTGTTGAGTGGTTGTTAGCATGGTTTTCCCCTGGACACAGTTGAGACTGAGCCTTTCCAATTTTCCTGGACAGTATCTGGCAACCAGGAGATTTCTCTGCATTTTTGTGTGCAATCCCTTGCAGAAGGTGAAGAGAATGTCCCATGGGGCCCTAGGACTGAAAACTTTGCTGACGGACTGGGTCTGCACCTCTTCTGAAGTGTATTTCCATGCAGCAGGGCTGTTCAGCTGCACTAGGAAGGCACAGCTTTCCCACCCTTCAGGACATCCAGACTTTGGGTAGGTGAAGTCGCTCTGGACAGGCTTTCAGGTCACAGAGGAATATCAAAACACTGTGTGCAGGAGGCTGAAGGATTTGTTCCAGGCAGTTTCTAAGGTTAGAAACCTTAGGAATTATGCCTGGATCATAAGCTGCCTTTATTTCACAGTCATTCTGGAGCTGATCCTAAAAGTGATACTTTTGGGAGCAACAAGCGCAGTATCATCACTCCACACAGTAGCTAAAGGAAGCAAGAGAGCTGAAGGGAAGTGTCCAGCTCCTGGTTCTGTGGCTGACTCCTGTCAGCTCCTCTCAGACCAGGGGATAGAGGCAAGTCCCCATTTCTTTCTCTTTGCCTTGGGCCAGCTGGAGCCAGGAGAGCTGCAGAGCCAGCAGGCACCCAGCACCTCAAAGGCAGCAGTCTTGCAGAAGAAGGACAACCTGGTGGGCAGCCAGGCAAATGAATGGCTCTGGCTCTGAATGCACTGCAGGTAAATCTGGGTACTTTAACATCCCTCTGCAGGCAGGTGCTTCCACTTCATCACTTCAGCTTCAGTTGCTGCTTCCATTTGTCATCAGAAATGCTTGTGACAGCATGGGACACACTTTGGAAGGATGCAGTGCAGAGCAGTGCTCCAGCATCTGACATGTTTCTTTCCGGTTTTCGCTCTTTACTAAGACACAGGAGCTCTTTAGAAGGTGCCAGTTCTTATGCTTGGGCAGCTGAAGCAGAAACCCTCAAAGAGGCCCCGCATTTTCCCAGAGTTGTGTGGTCATCCCCAGGCTGTAGGATCAAGACACAGGATCAAACCAAGTTCTGGTTAATTGTGACCCATAAGGAAACTGTAATGGGAAATACATGCCCAGCAGCCAGAGCATGCTGGCAGGCTGCAACAACTCTAGTCCCTGAATGGGAGAGAGAGCTGCTCATAGGAGGGCCAAATCTAGTTCTTAGTTCTAGTTCCCAGCAGTCAGGGAGGCCACAAATCCAGTGTAAACACAAGCAGTTTAGTCCATTAGCAGATACCAGAGAAGGTACCTGCCTCAACAAACCCCAGCTATGTTTCTAATTAAACAGGCATGGCTCAGAGTCTCTGTTCTACCGCTGTGGCTACAGTCCCAAATTCCCACAACAAATTACCTACACTTCTCACTGTTAACAGAATTACTGATTTATCTAACACCATCAGCCGAATGCTGGAGCACATCCTTGCACAGAAGTGTTATTGTAGCCATCACCTGAGATTTGTTTGAGCAGGGCTTGTGGGTTTTGGTCCTTTAACAGAAGAGTCTGCTTACAGCTTGAAGGGCAGGAGTTGCTTTTAAAGGGTAAACAAAGAGAGGATGCTGGGGTCTTAGGCTTCCCCCTCTATGTATCTCTTTGCTGTTCATGGTGCCAGCGCCTAAAGAGACTATTTTGCTTCTAATCAACTGGCAGAAGTGAAGAAAGGCCATACTCTCTCATGCAGCCCCTCTTGCAAATTGGCTAAGACAGGTATTTTACCCAGGGCCACAAACGAAAGTCACTTTACCTTAGCTGGATCAGCCTGATTGTGCTATAACTGAAGCACTAATACGTAATACCCAGGCTGGCATTAAACCAGCTAGCATGGCTACAAGCTGCAGCAGAGCTCATTGCCAAGCCTGCTGGTGAGCCAGGTAGTGCACCAGTGGTCGCTGCTGATGGGCTTCCTGCTGCCCAGGTCCCACCACTGTGCTGTGGACCTGCCCTTGGTTTTCCTCGCAAGTGATGAGGATGGAAAGAATAGCCCATTTCAGTCCCGGCTGCTCGTTGAAATCCTTCTGGTTCCTGTCCAGCAGCTGCAGCCAGGGGTGATGGCTCTGGGAAAGTGGCACCCAGCCAGCCTGACCTTCCCTCTGCCACAGGCAGTGGTGGAGGGCAATTGGTCTGTAAGGGGGAGCGGAGGAGTAAAAGGTGAGTAAATCCTGATCTGCTCAGTCTCACATGGATAATACTTGTTCAACGATAAATTGACATTCCCAGGGTCCCAAAACACAGCTCAGGCCTGGGAAGCACCTCATCTGCAAGAGATGCAGGAGCAGTACTTTTCCTTTCTGCTTGGTTTTAAAAATAGGCATGCTTGGCCACTGCAGTGGTGGCCACTGGTCAGGGTTCACTTGATTCCAGGCTGTCCAGTTTCACCCTTGCTGTCAGGCAGAGGGATAATCCTGCTGTCATCTGTGCCGCTGTCACTTCACCCTGTGGCACCATGGAGCTCCCTGCCCAACCCGGTGTGCCCTGCTGCACCACAGAGAGGAGGATCCTTGAGGACATTATACTGCTTCTGCCAGTGCCCAGAGGGAAGAATGGGACAAGTGCTTTTCCAGGACCCCTGCCTGATGCAGGATCCCCGGGCTCAATGAGGAAAGTGGTCTGTGAAATCAGAGGCGGCTATCTCTGCTTTCGGCTGCAGGGATGGCTGGATCAGAGCTGCTTCCACATAAGAATCAGCCCTGCACCCCTGCTCCATGGCTCACTGCAGAGGCCAAGGGGGAAGAGACTGGCTGCTGAAGACAGACACACAGGCAGCATGAATTCACATTTCCAGAATAGACTTAGCATGAGTCTGAGCCTCTGCTGAGGCTTGATATGGATGCCTCCAAGGAACAGCCACGTGCTGCTACAGCAGGCATGTGGCCTGTGTGGATGATGTGGCAGTGTGGATGATGTGGCAGTGTGGATGATGGCCGTTTTCCTCCAGGTCAGTCATACTGGCAGGTGTCAAATCACTGCAGTGACAGGTAGACCTGAGAGACCAAGGTAAACTCCCAGCTAGAACTCTGTGTACCAGCAGACCTGGACTTTGGCAGCTCTGTTCACCAGGGAAAACATTCACCCTTATTCACAGCAGCCTCAGCTTGGAAACCCAGAGGCACAAGGGATTTGGAGGGCCTGCAGAAGCTGGAGTGGGGCTGAGGAGGAAAGGACAGAGCCACAGGAGCATGGACCAGCTCTTGGAAAAGGAGGCTGAGCAGGGAAGGGAAGCTCCTGGGGTGGGTGGAGGGGGCTGGGGGCACATGA
The DNA here is from genome assembly GCF_037157495.1 of Lathamus discolor. Classification (NCBI taxonomy): domain Eukaryota; kingdom Metazoa; phylum Chordata; class Aves; order Psittaciformes; family Psittacidae; genus Lathamus; species Lathamus discolor. The sequence continues at coordinate 35,656,928 of NC_088887.1, forward strand.
AGGAAGCATGCACAAGGATGGAGGGGACACTGGGTGAGGAGACAGAATGGAAATGATAAGCAGGGCACAGTGGAGGACTTCAGGCAAGGCCTGGGGCCTGCAGGAGGAGAGGGCTAGGTGCAGGGAAGGAAGATGTGCAACAGGGACAAGGGAAAGCACTGGGAAAAATAAGCCTTACCCTTATGAAGAATGTAACCTTTGTGTTTTTTTTCCTTTTTTTTCTGTTAAAGCTTTTATTTTATTATTATTTTTTATTTAAATTGCATCTATTCTCTTTTTCTCCTAGCTTTATTTGCCCATTCTTTCCCTCCTGGTATTTGATCCTGTGCTGGAAACTCCCTTTCAGTGTTTGCTGACTTTCTGCCTCTTGCTCTGCAGGACAACTGTTGTTGCGTGCACTGTGCTATGTGCTCTATGAAAGAATGTACAAATAGCAGTCTGTATATGCAATGCAAAGGCTGCTCTTACCTCTGCTGTAGCAAACAGCTAAGTCTCCCTGACAACAATTATCCTTTTGATCCTTCTCTTTGTCCTCTTCTGTTCCTTGGGTCTTGGTTTTCCCTTGTGTTTCCTGCAATCTGGCCCCTTGCCAGCTTTCTTCCCCACCTGGAGCTGAATCTACCCCTATTCCTGCCATCCGCATCAGTTGCAATGCTTCTCTTCCTTGCTCAGGCCAGCTTTCCTGAGACAGCTGGGAGGGAGCGGTGTAACAGAGAGGACGTGAAGAGCATCTACTGCAGATCTCTGTGATCATGGCTAAGGTCAAAGAGCCAAACGTTTATGGCTTGTGCGTGGGTGATATGTAAACAACAGCAATTATTCATTGTCAAATCTTCATAGCTCAGCCAAAACTCAACCATTTTCTGCTGGACTGTTCACAGAGGCTGCTGCTTCTAAAGACTCGCAGCCAGACTTCAGCCTTGCTCTCCCAGCCGTACAGCGATGTTGCTAGTATAAAAGAAGTCACTGTCACAGTTTCAGTGAACTCCCCATCTCACCCTCTCCTGCTACAAGCGATGTGATTCTGCTGAATGTGGCATCAAAATCCATATTCTCTTATTTTTGTGAATTTGTGAATTTTCTAGCTTGTTACAGAGCAGCAACAGTGGCCTGTGTGAAAGTATGTGAGCACAAAAGGGCATTGCTTCTGGTCTGTTCAGTGCATGTGAAGGACTCCCACTGAAATGAATAGAAGCATCTTCCCATTAACTCAGCAGGTTTAAAAGTCTCTTGCACTGATATGTCAGCCTCTATGTACTGCTCACGCTTTTGTTTATGAAATCCAGCGTGGATGGGAAGTTGCATTTTGACTAAGGAGGAAATAACCAAACTGTTTAGCTTGTTCCAACAGACACTAAGCTTACACAAAAATGGCCTCATTCTCTGCTTTTCAACTAGAGATTTGGAACTGGCATTGGCTTTCCAAATGTCAGTGAAACCTGGCAGTAGTTAGGTCAAGTGGGTGAGCAGCAAGTACTTCCAAGGGTGACAGAAAGCCATCAGGACTTTAACATGTATGAGACAGCTTCTGATGACCCTTCACTTGCCTTTTCAGAGGTCCCAGGTGCAAGGTAGAGAGGGTGGAGTTTCTTCATTGTACCTAGATCCCCAAGAAAATCCCATAGTAATCCCCATCCTTACACCCCTTGAAGAATGCTCCTCCATCCTCCTTCTGCCATCACATGCAGAGTAATCCTCCTTTTCCTGCGTCACTCGTTCAGTGATCCTTCTTATTCTGCAAGACCACGTGTTGCATATAGCAACCTCCCTCTCACACTCACAGGGTGAGCACTGAGCTGGGGAGGAAAACCCTCCCCTTCTCCTATATGCTGCAAAGAAAGCCTCCCTTTTTCCCCATTCCCCTCGCAAGACCCAGGACATTTAGGTCCCCTTTCTTTCACTTTGATGCCACAAGACCACTCTTCTCTGAGTGGCACCAACTGCAAAGGTGGTGTTATTGGCTTTTTCAGCTAACTTTTGTCATCCATTTCTCTTTGCTGCAATAACCTTTCCCACGCATCCTCCTGCCCCTGCAAGGCTGTGAGCAAGGCAACACTGCTGACATTTTCTCTTCAATCATAACAGTGGGACAGGCTGAAAGAACAGAGCAGGACCATATTATGGTGCCAGCTCCCCGAGTACTTGTGCCCTTGTAGCACACAGAAAGCATTGTATTGCAAACCAGGGCTGCTTGCGCACAGGGGAAGCCTGTGCTAGCTTGTAGCCTCAGGTAAAGAGCTGCATTTCTGCAGTGTGAGAACCAGTGGGTGAAATGATGAAAAAATACCCTGTGAAATGGCCTGCCCTGCAAAATATCAGGGTTTGCAGCCCCTCTTGCTCCAGTGTTGCAAACCCCACTGCAGCCAGCACGACTCCTGAGAGCCCAAGGAAGTAATTCTATACATTAACCATACAGCTGACCAGAGGAGAGTAAGTGGGCTCAAAAGCTGCTGTTCTCTAGATTATTGCCATCTTGTGACTCCAACGGAGCAGCAAAATCAGGATGGAGCGGATAAGATCCAAAAGTGATGGTTGGCTTGGCTGACACATGTACAAAAGCTTGGCTGTGCCTCTCCCAAGGCAGCCCTTCTCCTATTCAGTGGAGATGACTTAATCCAGAAAGGATGATGAGAAGGAGAAAGATTTAAATCAAACCCAATTACTGGGGCTTGATAGGCTTCCCTGGCAAGCTGTTCTGGGACTGACCCAAAAGTTGTCAGCTCACTGCCTGCTCCCTTGACAACGCTGTTTGGAGGGCTCTAGAGGCTTATGAAATACAGCCATCCTCTCAGAGATCTTCTCAGCTCTGAAAGTCAGCCTCTTCCTCCTCCTTGAAAAGGGCAGGCGTGTGCCGAGGGTCATCAGGATGTTGAGCAGTGCGTGGCTTTAAACTAGGCCTTTGGCTATCAGTGGGCAAACAGATGGAGAAGCAGCCCCATGAGCACTTTGTCCGAGACCCTTGAAATGGCACACTCTTGCTGTGGCTTTAGGAACAATCCACCTAAGAAGTTATGCCAACGTGGCTGCGAGATAATCCTGTCAAGCCACTGCATGTGCTCAGCCACCACCTCCCTGGCCACATGAATGGCTTGTGATGGCCAAAGGGACCTCAGGATGGGCACCAGGCAGGATCCAACCTGCAGCTGCTCCTCATCCCAGAGAATGGAGAGGTGCATGCCGGCCTGAGGCTGGGAACACGGAGAAGGTGCTATCACATCAACAGCTGTGGCCATCACAGGCACCACCTCCCAAGGCAGGCAGGTGCCTCCTGGCAAGGGTGGAAAGCAAATCCCTAACTTTGGGGCTCACAAAGTTTATGGAAAGCAAGGCAGGAGTTTGTCAGGACCATGGCAGAGACTTGAGCTCAGTGGCTGTGGAGATCCCATCCATCTTGTGCAGAAAAGGAGGGAAATAAATGACTGCAGGCATGATAGAAGTGGAAGAGGGACAAGCACAGGGGAGTTGCAGCTTGCTGCAGTGGGAAAGCTTGCTGTCCCTCACCAAGCTATAGAAGGGTCAGCTAACACTGCCCAACACCTGAACCTCCCAAGGGGGTGTAGGACATTAAAAGTGACAAAGAAACATTTCAGAAATGACTCTGAAATTAGTCAGATATATTCATTTCTTCCCCCTCAATTCAGTCATAAATGCAGCTATTAAAACAGATTGGGTTATAAATAAAAGATATATCTGGGCCAAAGCAGCATGAGTGTTTCATTTTTATTAAAAAATGGAGAGTAATAAAGCAAAGCTGTAATAATAATATAAAAACGTTGACTAATATCTGTGAAAAACTTGGAGAGACAGAAAGGGTATGAGCTATTGTGCTTTGTGGCGGGTGGGGTGCTGGTGAAGTGTTTGTGGTTAGGACAAAGACACTGAATTTTGCAAGCAGAGCTGATGAGTTCTAGGGTTTGCTTTCCGGAGACTCCCCGCACCAGTGAGCAGTTTGCTCGTGCTCAAGGAAGGCAGAATAGCCAGGCTTTTATTGAACTAACCAGAGCCTCTTTTGAGGGTCTTTTTCTCTCCTCTTTCTTTCTCCGCGTTCCACTGCCCACTGCCATTGATAAAATACATTTCAATATAGCAAAGAAAAGCAGTGACAGACAAAGAGCTCCTTGTTTTTGAGCTCTATTACTGCAAACCCAACAGCACCTGCCATTTTACCTTGCTGAGCTGACTTTGTGGATGGGAGCTGGTAGGACCTGGCCGAGGAAAGGCTGCGTCTAGTGAAAATCTCAGTGAAGTACAAGTTCAAAGGAGGAAAAGGGAATGGAAGATAAGAGAGCTTCAAGTTTTCATTTAAAAAGGAAAGAAAATCTGATTAAGATGTGCTGGCTAACTCGAAACATATAAGCCTGAACATCAAAAGGTTTGTAATTCATACACGTGCTGCAGATAATTATCAGTTTAACTCGATACTTCCTACAGCGACAGAGCTGACGTCAGACTGCTTCAGCGACCGACTTTCAAACCAGCCTCTGACATTGAGCAAGGGCCCCTCTGCTGAGGCACCATCCCTCCCCTGCCCCTTACACCGCTGCTACGTGTGCATGCTAAAAAGACAGCTCAGACCCTCTCTTGGCTGCCAGAGCCTGAGACCCGGCAGAGACTGAGACTGGGGGACAGCGGCTCCCAGGCAGCTCTGGACATCTCCTGCTGCAGAGGGCCTATTGTAGGTCCTCTGTCTTGCAGCAGGCACTGCACAGGACAATGACAGAAAACCTAATTTAAACAGGGCTCCTGAGACACTGTCAGAACACGGCCCAGAAAATAAATGTCAGACTCTGCTTCCTCCAGTCCACTGCAATGTGTGGATGGCTGTGAGCCGGCTCCTCCACTGCTGCAGAAAGTGCCCCTGTGCTGTAAACCAGCGAGGTATGCAAGGCAACCTGTGGTCCATTCCTGCCTCAGCTCTCCTCACCCTGCTTGGCCAAGAGCTGCTGCGCCGGGGCAATGCAGGCAGGGGCAGGGAAAGGGCACTGGGAGCCGTGCACACAACCTGGTTGCCTCTCAGCCAGCTGCACTTTCATGTCACAGTTTGGCCGCGGGAGCTAATCTTGAAACTCTCTGCATATTTCCAAAGCCAGAAGGTTGGAGCAGAAGGCAGGTAATGAATCCCAGACTTTCCCAGAGAACTACGTGTAGGATGAACATAAGAATAATGTGACTTCAGGGAATGGCAAAGCATTTTCTTTCTGTGTCCAGAGCACCAACTTCTCCCCCAAACTTGAAATGACCTTCTGTCTGCCTGGCCACAGGAGAGTGACAGGACGTAGGCAGAGGAGAGGTCATGTTTTTGTTACAGGGAAAAAAATAATTGAAACCCTGCTGAAGAAATGCTCCTAAACCCTATGGCTGTTTGTATGGTGGAGCTCAGAATTTTCTCTCTCCCTCTCTACCCATGGGTAACCCCATGTCAATTTTCCTTCGTGAAGAGGTCCACAGCCCAAAGACCACCTTCTCTACATTCCCTTTTATTTAAGGATTTTATTGCTTGGAGGGAAGAGGGGGAAACACTAACAATTACAGCTAAGTCCCTGCTGAGCACTGTGTCATTACCCCATCCTTGAGGAATATGCCTTTTTTTTTCTTCCAAGTACTTAATCCTTTATTTAATGGATAGCCAACTGCATGTGAAGCTTCAAGGTCTATAAAGAATGAAACCTAACCTGCAAGACGCTTTGTTAAGTCAAATGTTTACAGTAAGCATAGCAATCCATCAAACGTCATTCTGAAGGCTCCTGAAGAACAGCTTGAGGCCAATAAAACAGTCCAGATTTCTTTTGGGGGTTGGGAAATACACCTATAAACACCCCTTCCTGTCCGTGCCAAGTCTGAAATGCGGCATCTAACACTATGAAGAGTAACCCAGCTCACTTTATAGCTAAGTGGATTCACACTCTGTTGAATATTAGGCACACACTGACTGACCTCCCTCCCCTGGAATTTCAGTTCTGTCCCACTCAGTAATCAATTGCACCACTTTAAACAGCATAAAGCATTGTGTGTTTACTTTAGCAAAAGGAATCCCACATACAGAACTTAACCTTATTCCTACGGTGGTGCTTTAATTAACCAAAAAGGCTGATGATAAATTTACATTTTATTTAAGAGTAATGAATTATGCATGATTGTGTAGCACTTTCTGTATAGCTAGCAGGTGAGCACAGAGAAAAGTATGGTATGGATTGTAGGAATCCATGCTGACAGTATAGTGAAAAGGATATTTTCCTTGCAATTGCAGGCCATTTAGGAAAAATAACACCCCAGCTAGGTAGCAATGTGTGAAAATGGTCCTGCTCCACTACTGCAGTTCTGCTACAGGCTCCATGTTGTATTATGATGTATGAGAGCTGAGTCCAACTTCTCCCTGTCATGACAACACAACACTTGAAAATCGCATCTCTAGAAGTTTGCCCATTCTGAGTGCATTAGGACTGCATACGTAGGAAGAGTGATGGCAAAACATCTCCCACCCTCAGCAGGGACATGGAAACACCAGCGTGACTGTTGGTGTTGCAAACTCCCATGTTTTTGCCATGTTTTGTCAGCTCATCTGTCACAAGTGTTACTCATCCCCACATAAAACCATAGCATTCATCTGGGGAGGAAGAAAAGGGAGGAAGTTAGCTCTTCTGGATGCATAAAACAATATGCAAATATGAGTACATCCAGACAGGAATCCTGAAAAACAAACCAGGGGACAAACTGGATCTTCAGTGGATGATTCAACTGTGACTTTGGGGATTTTTTACATCAAGAGTTCTTAGCATCAAGAGCATCTCAATTATTTGAGATTTTACTACCAGTTCTGTCTCTTAGAGCTCTGACTTACAAAACAGCTTGTTTCCAATCAAAATGATGCAAAAAAACAGGAAAAAAAATTAGAACCAGTAAGAAAAAAGAAAAAATAATTCTTTCCGATTGGCACCATTCTGTTCCTATGTCAAAATCTAATTTGATCGAGTTCCCTGACTTTCATATTTTAGTTGCTTTCTTTGGCATCGTAATAGTAATTGCCCTCTTCAGCTGCAGTGTGATTAGTGCTCCAGCCCTTCTCTGTGTGTTGCTGGCGACACCACCCTTTCATACTGTCCTGATTTCAACTGTGTATATATATTGCCCGATGCTATGGACCAAATGAACTCAAGGAGCTTTATAACGATGGTCCATGGACTAAGGAATAGCATAATAATGCGTGTGTATGTGTATATATATATGTATCTAGAGACAAAAAGTAATGGTATATAGAAAAATGTGGGACCTGAGCATGATGTAAATGGTACGGAATAAGGGGTGGATACTGTCCTGGGTTCAGCTGTCAGATATATAACAGTTATACTAATCTGAGATTTAATAATACTAAAGCAATTCTACAAGCCTCTCACTGGTACCCAGGAGGTACCTTTATTACCAGATATTACCGCTTTAGTTAACGATGGATTTTAAGTACCTTGTTGATGAATATTTATGATCACAAACAAAACAAAGGACAATATTTTTAGTCTCTTCTTGCACCCTGCTTTACAGAAATAGAACATATGATAGGTCTGGTTTTGGTCTGTCTTTGCATTGTTGCTGATGTTAATGTTGTGTAACTTCCGTTATGCAAAGCCAGCTAAAACCACACAAAATAAAGGTTTATGGCAGTATAGAAGTTTGGGAAGTATTTCAAAATGCATAAAAATATTGGTGAAAGACCAAACTGAATGCTACCGACACTTTCACCTTTCATATGGTGAACTCAGCAAAACCAAGAGTCCTCTCATGTGTCTGATCTGAGTTCTGACAGAGTCCTGCAGCAGCAGCTCTGGCTTCTCCCCACCTAAAGTTATAGAACATAAAGCTGTCACATCTTTCCAGACAAAGTGTCCTCAGCAAATTATAGTATGGAAGAAGGCCAGTATTTGAATACTGCTGCTACCCTGTGGCACGTTCAAAGTTAGAGTCAAACGCAATGGTAGTCATGGCCTATCGGAAAAAACACATCTTTTATTTTGATATGTTGCAAATGTATAAAAGATCCTTTGCCAACATCTCTGCCTTAAAGCTCTGCGATCCAACTCCAACAAACAGGAGACAAGTTCAAGAGTGAAGAGGTCTGAATACACCATAATTTAATAAATTAGTACAAAAGACCTGAGTGAACTTTGTTGCTCATTTCCACACACACCAGCTCATCAACAAGTTAAATAGTTTGGGGGATACATTTTGCTAAGCATACTGCAGCTACCTAATTAAATTAAATGGCTACAAGAGACTACCATTAACTTCGCATAGGCCACTGAACAGCTACCAATTAAGACTTGTAGCTGTTGCTAACCTTATCTGAAAAAAGTCAAACTTGTGACCTTGAAGCACAGCAGTATAGTCCCATTACCAGTCTCTGTAAACTAGCTTGTTCCCTAGGTGGGACTCTAGCGTTTGTTTCTCTCTTCCTCCTTGAATTTTCCTGGGTTTTTTGTGTGCACTCCTGGTGACATTGAAGGGTAATTTCAATTGGTTCAGCCAACAGAAGGTACACCTAATGTCCCGTTTGAACAGTTGCCCTCACTGAGGCCAGCTACGAAAAAACACACGGAAAGAAACCCACTGAAGTCTTTGATGATGGAAGTGGTGGGAGGTTTAAACATCTCTTTGCTTCTTCATGGACCTCCAGGTGATATGTTACTTTTTGATCTCAGTCGGAGTCTGCTGGGCTTTTGCCATGAAAAAACAAAGCAAAAAAACATCCACTTTCAGCTGCTGATGTATTTGCCTTCGGTTTGCTCTTTAGCTGAGCTCTCCAGCACCAGAGGGGGATGTTTTACTCAAGCTGGTGTGACCTTGCTTTTCACACAGCACGGTCCATTTGGTTGCTGTAGCTTTGCTTGAAGCAGGTCATGGGAAAGAATAAAGGTCCTTCTTTCAGAGACATGCTAAAGTCCTCCAGCTCAGGCAGGCTTAGCCAAGGCAAAGGAGACTGTGAGTCTGTGCAGCTCTAACTGTGGAGGCAGCCTGCAAGAGTCTCAATAGCAGGACACTGCTCTAATGACCCATGACCCTCACAAACCCCTCAACCCTGAAATGACTAAGAAGATGCCCAGATGAACTGGGCTTTCAACCAAAAAAGATAGCATTTCCCCTACCCTCCACAAACACACACTCACACACATTCGGTCCTGGCAAATCACTGGTTCAGTGAGGGCCCAATTGCACCAAGTACAGAGAACTGATAAAGGAGGTCAAGATACAGGTTTTGTACAGGACTCACAGCTTGGTTCTATCCACTGTCAGATGGGTACTGAGTTAAATAGCAGGTTTATATCCCAAGCTGGACAGGACATGCTGGTTAGGGCACAGTGCTACAGAGTCACACTGCTTCTAGGCTGGACATGCCTTGCACCTGTATGACACAGTGTGAGTGAAACAAGTTTGTGTGTGCTCTTACCTGCTATGAAGCCCTGTCCTAAGAATCCCAAAGACTCCAAAGGATGGTGTGGATGTCCTGTCCCTGGGAATGTTTCAAGGCCAGGCTGGATGAGGTTTTGAGCAACGTGGTCTACTGGAAGATGTCTCTGGCCATGGCAAGGGGTTGGAACCAGATGACCTTCAGGGTCCCTCCTTACCCAAACCATTCTATGAGTCTATAAATGAGTCATACTTCCAGCACTGGAGAAGTACAAGAATTAGGCAAACAGACAATAAGAGAATCTGGAAGAATGCTCCCCATTATCCCTCCACATTCTCCCAAGTGCCTCCATATCCCTAGGTTGCTACACCCTGGAAAAAAGAGGGAGCATCGAATCAACTGTTGTGCTGGGACAGGTTCAAAATGTGCTTCTTTCACCTTTTTGTTTCTGTGAGGAGGATCGGGGCGAGATGCCAGGAACAGGCAGTGCCTCCCAAATGCAGGATGACCCCCTGGCCCCTGGAGGCAGAGTGCACACCTTCCTGCCATGTTTCCTGAGCTCAGCTGCATTGGCTCCCTGGCAGGATCATTCCTTGCAGATCCTGGCACTGAGACATGTTCCCGTTCTGGGTGTCTAAGTACTAATAATGGTGTGCACATGTATGTGCACCACGGTAATGACAAGGAGCTGGAAGGTGGAGTGCAGAGCATGCCGATGTGAAGTGATAGCAGTCCAGGAAAAACAGCACAGGAGATCACAGGCTTAACCTACAGTGTGTTGGCTCGCAGGAGGGAGCTCAGTCTGTCAAAACCAGATGTAAAATAACTGATTCGGAAAGAGATAACCAAGCAGACAAGTGTGCAGTGAGCACACACTGACGAGGCAGCACTGCTTCACTGCAATGTCCAAAATCTGAGGAGAGAAATCAGACCACACAAGAGTTGCACTGCACTGTGTTGTCCCATGTGGAGTGAATTAGGTAGTCATCCTAATAGTTGTCAGCCTCTCCCTGACTGTCCTTCTAAAGCAATGGACAAATTGAAAGCAAACCATAAAGGGATGCAAAAAATCAGTGGACAAGGAAAAGGGGTGTAGGGGTGGTCACAGAGAGAGCGGAGCCTCCAGGCTGCAAACAAAGCTCTCAGAAAATACTTGCTCACAGAGGAAGGTCCTGCTATTCCTTGTCAATAGCTGGTAAAGCTAGTCATGGCAGGGACAGGGGGATCAAGTGTGCGAGGGAAAGGAAAGGTGCTACATTACTTAACAGGATTATCCTCCACAGGGAAGGAGTCCCACAGCTAAAGTCCACCATGAGGCACACATGGGGGCTTCTGCTTCTTTTTCCCTACCACTGCTTCAGTTCCTGCCTTATGCAATTTGCCTGCCCTGCACAGTGGCACAGCGGGTCTAGGAACCAGAGCAGACATGAGGCAATACGAAGAATAGGTGGAGAGACTGAAAGCAGCCGCAACGTTTCAAAAATCCTGAGTGATTCCCTCGAGGCCTCTTAGGGGTGGGATGTTTTTCTGGTGTAAACTGAAGATGCTGTTTGTCAGTGGAAAGATGATGCAGGCTGGGGACCAGGCTCAGCCAATATCCTTCCTCCCTGCTGGTACACAAGGTAGAAACGCAGCTCTGACTCTTTAAGTAGTGTTGAGGGCACAGCTGGCTTCACTGTCACCCACCCTACTCACAGAGGGTGTAAGAGCTCTTGGCTAGGCTGATACTACACTGTGAAACAAGGAGCTGTTAGCTACCAAAAACTGAATAGGTGCCGTACCATACCTCTCTTCTCCTTCCCACCACGTACCCAGTTTCTCTCCATTTTTGTACTAGCACTTTACAGGGAAGAAATTGCATTGTGAAACTGGATTTGCACCCTTCATAACAAGTGGAACATGTCAAGGAAACACAGAGAGGGAGGAACAGAGCAGAGAGAATTCCTGAGATGCTCAGGAATTGGAAAATCAGAAGTGCATGGTTTCTGGGAGCACCGCAGCATGAATAGGACTACTTGGAGAGCTCAGCAGCCACCCGCTGTCTCTAATTGCTGCCTGCACTCTGTAAGCCCCTGTAAGGGACTGATAACCCTGTGGCTCTGCTACTTTCCAGAGAGGGGCTGGGGAAATCCTTTCAGTCCGGTTGTGAATCCACAGAAATGCCAAACCTAGCTCTGATTTCAGACAGGGAGAAGTGCTGCCCCTCTCCTGGTCTTCTCAGCCTACATATCTTCAAAACCAGACCCAAGCCCTGAAGAAGAGACAAGCATCATCGGTGCAAGGGGTCTGGGCTCAGTGGAGGCCGCCCCAGGCTCCTTCCTAGGGATGTTTCACTGCTCAGCTGAGGCTGCTCAAGTGGCTCCTGCGGTTGAGGGCTTCTTCCTGCACCATTAAAACCCTCCCTGTGCCCAGTGCATTCAATTGCAGACTACTGCAAGGCTTGAGAAGTTACTATCTCTACACAGCTTAAGTGCTGCAACAGAGAAGATGGATGCTCCTATGCCAGCTAGCCCAGGACCCCAGGCACACAGCTGGGCAGCAGACCTGGCTCTCTGCCTGAAAGCTTGTAGCATCCTCACCCTTTGCCGTGTTGGTGCATGCAGTATCCAGATCATCCTGACTGAAACGTAGACATCCTTTTAATCATGTTGGTAATTCTTTCACCTCCACATCACCATTTTCTGCTGAGATGTTTAAGCTCTCTGCCTAATCCCCAGGGAAGTACAGAATGAAAGGGGGCAGAAGACAGAGATGTGAGGGAAACCTAAAATGCCCCTCATGTAAAAATGGAGGGATAGATAAAGCATCCTGATATAGAAAAGGAAGATAATGAAAGGCTGAGAAAGAGGAAGAAGATGAGCAGATAGAGCTGCCAGATGAGAAGAAACAAAGAGGCACTGGGGATGGGATGGGAGAAGCAGGGAGCAAAAGTGGCTTGGTGAGGGGAGCTGGCAGGAGCCACAAGAGCAAGGAGAAGCAGGCAGGTGGTGCCCAGGAAGCTTGTGTGGGGAAGGCATCCCTGGTGTAGGCAGCCAGCTAAGTCTGCAAGGAAGTATCATACACACAGGCTTGTCCAAGACACACACAAAGCGAATAGTGGCCACTGGAGAGAAGCCTCGCTGTAAGGAAGTCCCTCAGAGCTTTGCAGTTGAGCTCAGAGGGCACCGGAGCTGGATCTTCCTTGTATCCCTGCAGGAGTTTTAGCCTTCCTTTAGGCTAGAGCCCCCCATGTAAAGTAGTGGGGAGGCTGTTCCTTGATTCCTTGAGCAGTTCCAACAGTGCCGAGCCTGGTGCAGACAGTAGAAATGTAATGTCTACACTAAGGCAAGGAATTCATTAGGACAAATGGAGGCACTTAAAGCTCTACAGATGGTAACTGGTGCATGCTGTTGGGCTGAGAAGGGGAAATAAGACAGGCTTTGGTGCTGTGCTGAGTCCTGCAGCGAATATACGAAGGCTCTAGAAATGGTTTCTTCTGATAATGTGGCAACTCCTAATCTGAGCCTTTCAGACAGGGTCACACCGGCTGCAGGCTACCCTTGCTTTTCTACACCCATATTGGAAGCAGCATTGCACAACTTTCCCCCCAGGCCTCACTCCCCACCCTGGCCTCCCTAATGCTCCAGTGTGGCATGCTGCTGGGGAGGCAGGTAGCCCAGCCCGTGAGCCAGGTACCGCACAGCACAGTGCTTTCCAGTCAGACAAGCCCCAACCTGATAGTAAGCTGCTTTCGCTTCACAGATTACTCATGGCATTTCCTGTAAACACCATCAACATCACCTATGGGCTGTGAGCAGGGAAACACAGTGCCATTATCAGATGTCTTCTCAAAGGGCAGGCTGCCTCATTTTTTCCATTATTTCCCAGTTTTCCTGATTGGGAAAGCTAGAAATTGGGGCAGGGAGTGAAGTGTGAGGAAATCAAGTGTTGCTTGAAAGGAAGGCTACCTTAGCAGAACCTCAGCGTGGTACTTTCCAAAGCTGTCCGAAACCTTGGTGTGGAGCGGTTCTTTCCCTAGAAAACTATGAGTGAGAAAAGATAAAGAGTGCTTTGACTGCTTACCAGTTTTACATCCAGCTTCTGTGCCTGAGGAAAGAACACTTGTGGTCTAATGTCAGATAAGACAGCAAGCCTGAAGAGGACATAGAGGCAATCAGAGCTGCTATCTAAATAACATATAACTAATCTCACATGCTTAAAAGTTCTTGATTCAGGCTTCCCCAAACTGAGACATTAGATTAAAGAACAACTTAAACATTGTGCTTTGAAAAGGACAAGAAAACAGGCAAACAAAAAACAAAACCCAAACCTCATCCTACCTGGGGGCTTACTTGTCTTCTGATATCTTTGTCTTCAGGTTCACTGGAGAGGGGCTTACTTGTCTCCCTCTGACCATGAGACCTAGAAAAAGCATAAAACTGATGGCTCAGATTCTCGTGCGACCACAAACATCCAGGTGTTTAGAAAGCAACAAATATCACAAGATTCAGGATTCAGCACAAGATCAAGGAGTCACCACTAAATTTGCCACTAACACATAGCGAAGCACACCGGCAGTGTTGCCTTACACTGGCATATACTAATGAATTGCTGTTAGATCAAGCTTCAAGAACATTTTGAAGTCAAGCTTATTTTCCCCTTGTTTGTCTTATGCTGGCATTTGCCTACACCTCAGTCAGGACAAGAAGGGTCACCTTGCCAGGAGCTTTATAAAGACCCATTTTTTTTCTCCTCAGAGGCAGTGTATGATGGGGTCCAGTAAAGGGGCTGGCAGCACTAAAGCAATGAGCTGAGACAATCTGTAAGGACTGGAGCAGATAAAGACAAAATAATAATCTGCATGATGCACTATCACAAAAACATGAAAGAAAGATGAATAGACACAGGCAGCTAATGCAACCTGGCAAGTTGCATGGCTTCACTGGTGCTATGCCAGAAGGACTGGTGCCATCTGGCCCATAGCTGTGCCAGAGGCTTCCATTAGCTGCGGAGCAGTGATTGATAAATGAGAGTGCACAGATGCAGGGCAGGTGGAAGGGGCAAGAAGAGGAGAGATAGTGCAAGACTGAACCAGTCAGGTGGCAGCACATTTAGAATTATCTTGGGATGAAATCCCCAAGGCTTAATTGTATTGCAGTTCTCTGAGCCCACTTCTGCTGAGTTCTCTCCTTTTCCAAGAACGGTAAAACCTTCTTTCTGCTCTCCACAAGGCCTTCATGTCACAAGGGAGTGTGGTCTCCTATGAGAGGCCGAAGACTCTGTTCCAGATCAGAGCAATTTGGGACTATCACAGGGCAAATTTCTCATACTTTCTCTGCTCCTGCAGATTAACCTGGAAAAGGGGAAGAGACCTGTAGAAAGAAAAACTAATTAGTCTGCATTGCTAAACCTCTGAGAACCTGGATCTATTTCGACTCAGCGGGATCAAAATGACTGCAACTGGGCAGGTCGAATTTTCAGCACAAACCTCACTCTTCCACTCCAAAACCTGCTCCCACACACAGAGTTTTGTGCAGGATCTTTCTTTGCTGCTCTCGGTGTCATCTGAAACCATTACCCCAAGTTACATATTGACCCACAGTGTTATGCCCATTGAGCAGGAAAACTGGCGAACAGGCAGACATTGTACAGGCCTGCCTGATTCACCTCATCTGTGTGGTTAACAGCGCTCTCAGACTCTCACGGAGAGCTTTGCAAAGCCTTCTGCCTCCTAGCAACAAAGGAGGGGGCTGGATCATAGCAAAAGCATAGCATTATCCAGCTCATGAGGGTCTGTAGTGATAGAGAAGAGTTCCTCTGTCTTCTGACAAGGGCGAGGATGTCCCAGCTACCCCAACCTGCATGAGAAAGTTTGCTCAGGGGGTATCAGGACAAGCAGAGCTCTGTTTGAGGACAGAGTTTCATAATAAAACTCCTCTGAGTTTTTTATCACCTCCCATTGCAAGGGAGGATGTCAGGGTGGGCTGGCTGCTCCCTAGCAAAGGTGACCCCAGCACTGGGCATACCCTTGATGACAGGCACCATGCTGCAGAATCCAAACATGGCAGACAGACCTGATGGGATATGGAGGCCCATCAACAGCCCCCCAAAAAGCGAGTGAGTGGATGAGCCAGGACCAGGGTCCGTCCAGGGGATCCAGTCATGAGCTGAAGGACAGGGCTGGAGGCAAGTTACTGAGAGCACAGACCCTAGGGCTATCCAAGAGATGGGGCTGGAGTCGGCTACACTAAATCATAAGTCAGAAGGGGACTGGAACCCAGGCTGAGCTGAGTGAGGTGCGACAGGTCAGGGCCATTAAGGATTGTTAGGGCCCTCAGGGCTCTGACAGATGAAAACACGATGGGAAGAAGAGTCCTTTCCCTCTTCTTAACTTACATCCTCAAGGGCACATGGTGTTAAGTTTTCCTATGGAAGTATCAGGTCCTTAAATGGTGCCTGCAGACTTGTTTGCATTAGGCATGTCTGCAGAGTGGTCCTTCATGCAAAGTCTGCCCTCATACTAGAGAAATCTTGCTCATACAGCTAATGTGTGTTCCCCAGAGTCAGTTCCTTACAGCACATAATATGTCCTTTAAAAATAATGTTAATGGAGGTGCAGAGTCCAAAGTTAGGACTTTGCTATGGTTAAGGCCACCTGTGCAGCTTTACTTCATTGTCCTTCTGTGTCTGCACTGGGAAATAATCTCTAATTGCCTGCTCTTCAACACCTTACCTAACTTGGAGCACAAGACTGGACTGGAGCACAAGCGTGCTGCTGTTTAGTCTCTATACTATTCTGTACCCACTGACATACGGCTGCAGGCTTTGTGTGCTGCACAGCCCTGCTCAGAAAATGATCATTTCATAGCTTTTCCCAAACTCGCCATCATTAATGTATCAGCGCATTTGCTGTGGGGGTTCATCCAGCTTCAGAAAACCCATTTACAGGTGGAAAATTGAGGCAAGAGAGGAAAACAAGCATATATATCATTTTTGGTAATGAAACTGGAAGCATGAAACTGAGAGCCCGAGTCTTCCCAGTGCTTAGTATTATACAGTGCTCAGCATC
This sequence comes from Lathamus discolor, assembly GCF_037157495.1. Taxonomy (NCBI): domain Eukaryota; kingdom Metazoa; phylum Chordata; class Aves; order Psittaciformes; family Psittacidae; genus Lathamus; species Lathamus discolor. Next base: position 35,673,370 of record NC_088887.1, read on the forward strand.
TTTAAGGACAGAAACCACCAAATTCAGCTGAATCAAAAAATCCACAGCATGTCTGCTAGTCAAATCCCAGTGCTTCCACTTGTAGCCAAACTAAAGGAATAGCTGGTTACTGCTTGGTTTCAGCCACTTTTTCTGCTGTCATAACAAGAGCTTTGAGAATCGTGACTGCAGCAGATTGCAGTCACTAAAACACCATCTTAGGCAAAAGATGTTTGAGATTCAGACCAGTTCCTTCAAGGGAAATAATGCACTTATATTTACTTTAAGATATGCCCTAAAATACACTGCACAATAGACTTATACGTATTTTATGCATCCTTGGTACCAATTTACACACAACCAGAAACCTGAAATTAGCCAGCACTTTTCAGGAGGGTGTGTTAGCTGTGTTCAAGAGTGGTGTTTTCACAAGGCAATATGTGTTTTTCTGTATGCTTTCTGCAGGCTTGACATCCTAGAGTTGAGAAGAACAGTAAGAGGTCAGCAAGCTTCTTTGTTTCAGTCCCATCTTCTTCTTCTTGTTAGGTCCCGGGCTATCCTCTCCTGTGACAAGCTGAAGTCCTCATCATTCCAGCCTGCCTTTCTCCAGCCAGAGCCACCAGCCTTGTAGTTGGCTGCACCCAGTCTTATCTAGCATCTAAGGTCTTACAGCTGAGTTCTAGCTATTCAACTCACCAGGCACAACATAATCCACACCAAATGCCCTTAGCTACTCAGCCAGGCACCAGCCTGATGCCCCATGCCCAAGCTCTACCTCCATCCAGCTGGCGACGAGTCTTTGATTATGGTCTCCCTTTGACCCTTCTATTTCTGTTTAGCCTTATCTCCTCCAGGAGACAAGCCAACCTTTCTGTTACCACTGGGCCCTGCTGCCCATGTGCCTTTGAAGATCCTACAACACTAGAGTCTGAATCACTGCTTCCTTGAATAACCTATATCTGTACATTGTATAGACTCAGTCCTCACCTCTCCTCAGTCTTTTCTCTCAGTCTTGGGGAAAACCTCAGCTATCTCCCAGCCATCCCATCTCCACCTCCCTGCATGGACATCACCCTCCTCTAATCTTTCTGAGTCAGATGAGCCTTTCTGCCTTCCCTCCGCAAACTCTGCTTCCTAACCCCCATACCCTTTCCTCCCCTGCTTGTGCTCTCCCACCTAATTTCCCCTGCTTTTTTCTGGACCTCAGTCTGCCCTTTTTACAGTTCTCACCATCTTCTTGTCCAGTTTCCCCTCCTCAGCTGTCTGGCCTCTTCTTTACATGCAATTCATGAGAAGCTTCATAATGTGAGTGGGTTTTCACACGAGGGAGGGGAAAACACATCCCATAGCCCAGATGTATGCTCATTTGTGATGATAGATACCACGGAGGCAGTGACGTGATGTGCTGACAGTGTCTTGGAAATCATTCCCACACATTTCTGAAAAACTGGACGTACATACAGGATAAGGCAGCAAAACTCACCCAAACTGTTTACCGCAAACTGAGTGCTGTTCTCTTTACTCAGATATCCTTTTATCTCAGGAAGGAAATACCACATCTGTATGTGCATAGGATAGGCTACAGGCAGGCTTTTGTGGCTTTTGTTGTTCACAAGAACGGGTAGATTTGCATTAAAGGCAGACACAAAGGTAAACTGAGCAGACAGATTAGGTAGAACCACATCAGGTGACGTAGAAATGCCTCTCTTTTTCCCCCAGTTCATTAGCACTGACCCATTTAAATGGACATTTGACTAAAACTTTATAAAAATATCAGCATTTCTCTCTTGTCTTGGTGGCATGAAGACAGAGCGTGCAGCCAGCTCCCACCCTCCCCTAAACTGAGGGTGACCAGAGGTGAATGACTGAATAGCTGAAGAAGTTTCTTCACTGATTGTTATCAACCAGGCCAGAATCATTCAGCACAGCTAATTCCACCCACCACAGGTTTGTTTTGAAAGCAAGATGATGCCATTCCTTGTTGTGGATGCACTGTTTAGGCATGTTACAGTATTGCCTAAACTCATCAGGAGAGAGAATAACATTGCTAAGGGGAGGTGATATCATTTCTGACTGAGAGCAAGCACATATCTATCCCAGCACCTGTGGGGGGCAGGAACACTGACAATAAATAAGCAGTAAAGAGGGATCGCATGGTGGTCCTGATTCAGCAGTTTCCCAAGCACATGACCAATCTTAAGCTTATGAGTAGCTCCTGATCAAGAGTTAGTTCATGAGTAGCCCCCCTTTGTTCGGGCCGGGCATATGAACACCACACTGAATCATTATTATCGTAATCATCATAGAATGGTTTGGGTTGTAAGAGACCTTAAAGATCATCTAGTTCCAACCCCCTTGCCATGGTCAGGGATGCCTCACACTAGACCAGGTTGCTCAAGGCTCTGTCCAACCCGGCCTTGAACACTGCCAGGGATGGAGCATTCACAACTTCCTTGGACAGCCTGTTCCAGTGCCCCACCACCCACAGAGTAAAGAATTTCTTCCTTATATCTAACCTATATCTCCCGCTTCAGTTTGAGCCCATTACCTCTTGACCTATCACTACAGCCCCTGATGAAGAGAAATGGTAATAATAATGGGTAAATACAAGATGGAAATCCTTTCTAAAGCTCTCCAACCTCTCAAACAAGGATCTAGCTGTATGCTACAGAGATGGGGATAGAAAGTAGCAGACCAACTGGCAAACAGTGATATCCACGATTTATCTTCATACAGAGCCCCAATCTGTAACAGAATATAAATAAATACTCAATGTGCCAAAGAGACAAAATTCTTTCAGGGAAGCAATGTTTTTTTCCCAGCTGAAACATATCTAATGCATTGAGACTCAATCACCCACTTCTTCAAAGAATGCCATGCAACTAAATGGCAACCTGTCACCCAGATTTGGGGGTTTTATAGCACACAAGGGAGGAGAGGAAGGCAGAGTTAGTCTCATAAGTATCACACAGTGGTATTCATTTGGCAACCCAAAGATTTTCCAAAACAAGAGTAGATGAGAAGTCATTTTTAAAGAGGGAGAGGGGAGAGAGAGAAGGAGGAAATTCTTATTTTCTTTAGAAAGCATCTGTGTTCGGGAACAAATAGGGAGCAAACACCTAAAGCAGACATTTACACCTGAGTTAGCTGCTATAGAAAATGAAGGGAAGTGGGCATTTCTGCGACAGTTTGTCTCATCCTCGTGTAGACTTCTAAAAGAGATCTGGTAGATGAGTCACATCATGGGAACTCCTGCTTCTCCTCACTGACAATACAGAGAGCAGAGTGTGACTGGCACAAACTGAGCTGCCTGCTTGCAGGCGCTTGCAGCTCGATGAGATACAGCCTATTTGCAGTGTCCCCAAATGCCCGGTAAAGACCTTTTGTAGGAGCCTGAGTCACATTTGCTTAATGAAAAAGACTGAGGGAAGTTTCTTCAGGGTCACCTTTTGCTGCATCCAGTCTTTCCTTGAAGAAATCTGGTGATGCGGTTGCAGACCTGTGTCTCCTTGCTTCGGGAGGCTGGGCAGAGTCACATGCTGGGAAAGGACAGAGGCTCAATGGCGACACTGACACAAATCCCTCCTTCAGAAAGAAATGGGAAAAAACCCCTTTGTGCTTCAGAATTTGCTGAGACTTCAGGCAGTCATTTAAGGGAATTCCTCCATGTTGCTGAATAACCTGTAAGGTGGAAAGCAATGACTGGCTGAGCTTTCTGTATGTCACCGAGAGAAAGCAGCATGGTTCACGAGCACAGTGAAACCCCAGCACTTCGGGGAAAGCCTTTTGCTGCATCCTCTCTTGGAGCTGGGGGAGGGCAGAACAAAGCCATTGCGAGGCAGCTGCAGCAAACAGCAGCAGGAAACTTTAATTTCTTAGTGCTTTTGGATGTGGCCATGTGGGTTTTGCCTGGCTGCAGAGCTTACCTTTCTGCCCACAGGCACAATACCCTGAGAATATGGCCCTTGTCTAGAAACCTAAGTATGCTTGAGCTCTCTATGGCTGAGGTGTCTTCATCTGTGCTTAGGAGAATTCTCACCATTTTCCAACTGAAAATACATTTATCATTGAGGCACACGTTTATGGACAAGTAGCTATTGATTTGACCTACTGCTCAGGGATAACGCTGTCTCCAAATGACATCAGCACAGGGCTTACTTAAAGGCATGCAAAGGCAGCAGGTACATAGCAAACGGACATGGCTATTCATGGGCACACAGCAGTAAGATTGCCTGCCTTTGGGAAGCATACAAACTGCTTACAAGCCGTGATCTATGGCAAGGATGGCTTCTAAAAGAAAGATAACCTTTCTAGCTTATTTGGGGCTTGTGTTTGTGCGTTGCTGTTCTTGTTGCCATAACAGAAAACAGCTCTTCTGATTGTGCTGTCCTTGATGAAGCTTTTGCCAGAAAAATCCTGGGAAGTGGGAGCCCCACAAACCTCAAACCTTAGTTTAAATAGCAAGGAGTTTACCACAATTAGTTGTCCACCTTTCTGTGTCCTTCATGGTGCTGCTGTGTGCTTTAACAGGAACAACTATCGCAGATTCTTCTTTTGAATTGAAGAATCCATATCAAGCACATTGGAAGCAGCACAATGTATTGCCTCTGGGTAGACTCAAACTGTATCACCTGGCAGATTTGTTTTCTTATAGGCCTATGTAACACAGTGTAACCTTGAGGAGCACCTCTGCTACTGACGCCAGTCTGGATCACAGACTTCAATTATCAGGTGTTTGGCACCAAGTATTCAAAGGGTATCCTTGAAAAACAAATTGTAAGTTTGCAGAACTTGACTGACACAAAGGGTTTGTAGGCAGAGAAAGGCAGGCAAAGGGTGTCTAAAGAAAGCTCAAAGTTTCGCTTATTCTTTGATCATTTTCAGTATTTCTGTGGGATTATTTATTCAGTACTTGGAGCATGACTTCCTGTTTGCCTTTTAAATGTATAAATAAGCATTTTTCCCTAGTCTGATGACAAAGAAAAAAAAAATAGAGGAAAGAGATCACATTGTGTTTTCAATTTTCCTGCAATGTTGTAAGCCAGAGTAATCGCTGGATGCTGAACATCAATATTCCGTTTGTCCCAGATAAGACATTTTTCTTCTGGGGCAGTGGTAAAACAAGCTAAGGAAGTGAAGAACTGGTTCCCTGGGATGCCTGAGGAGCAGGCATGCTCCCTTATCTAATAGCTCAGCAGTCAGATCATGTCACCTGGGATGCAAGAGATCAATATTTTCCCTTTCTCTATGCAAAAGAGTCTGACACCACCCCCCCCCCCCACACCCCCCCCACCTTGTGTCCTTTACAAGACTGTCCTGAATGTGTGAGACGACACTTGGGAGCAAAGGGAGCAAGAAGGTCAGAGCTCAGTTTCTCCTGCTGACAATGTTTCACTTTGCATTACCACTTAAAACCTCCATTTAATCAGAGGTGAGCACTCCCATCCCATCTACCACATGCATATCTCCATCACAAGGCTAGAATTTCATCCCTGCTGCTCTCAACAGGGAAGTATGCTGTGCAAAGAGGGAACCCCAGTTCAAGTCTGCTCTTCACTCATCTCAGCCTCAACAGCAGAAGCTGCAAAGGAATCTATGCGGGTTTTTACTCAAACTGCGTGAGCTCATCTCAGACATGAGCCATACTGTTAGGCCTGACTTTGGGGGTGTAAATGCGTGGTTTAGTACAGAGGTTTTGCTCTAATACCATGTTGTGTTGTGGTACACCTCTTTCGAACCTGGAGTTCCCTCAGAAGCTTCCCACACAGCATTGCAATACACTGTGCACACATACCCTCAGCTGCTGCAAAGTTGGCTCCTACAGATGTAAATGAGAGCTGTGAGGCATCCACATTTCTTAACAGCTATGACTAAAAGGAAAGGCAATTTTCACGCCTTGTTTCCAACCCTAGCCCATCTATGGGTAAATCACTTCAGAAGAATGAAGAACAAAACCAAACATAGCCAATTTTAAGAAATTGACAAGAATGGTCAACTAACTTGAAAAAGGGGAGAAGTGACTGTACAGCATCCTTGTGCTTCCAGGTCCTGGTACAGAAGGACATACCTGTTCTTGGTACTTTCATTATTCTTCCAGCTTAGCCAGTAAGATCAAGGCATATTTTCCTCTCTTACCAAGCTGCCCAGCCAACACGCTAGACTGAAATAGTGCAAGTAAATCATAGGTGTGCATCTAAGTTTGGGATGCTCAGCAGAATAAATCGAGAACCTGAACTTTTGAGGCTTCCCCTGCACATCCAATGAAACCCAGCCCCGTAGCCTGCGCTGTTGGATGATGTATCAGTTGTTCTTGGCTTTCCACCAAATTCCAGTTAATGTTTGTATTTTTACAGTAAGTTTGTAAATATCCATGTAGCTGGTAACAATGTGCACTTAGAAAAGCAGCAGAAAGTTATCTGGGCTTGTTGGAAAAGCTTTCTAAGCATTGCTAGTATTTGTAGAGTCAGAAGAGGCAGAAACTCTGTGTTTCAAAGCCAAATTAGTCTGCTGGTTGCTAACAAGCTATCAAATTATCCAGAGTAGGCTTCGTGCAAAACTGTACCATAATTGCCGTCTCGCATGAACTGTGATTTACAACAGATCCTAAGAAACAAGATAAAAGCCACTGGTGAGTCAAAGCCAAGTGTGTTGCTGCACCATCTGCTCTGTGAGCAGAAATCTTTACCTGGCTTGAGAAAACCCACAAACTGAGAACATGATGGAAAAGATTGCCAGCAGCGCAATCAGAAGAAAATCTGAAGATAAAGAACCCAAACCCTGCAAACTCTCAATGAAAATGCAGTGGGAGCTGCTACGATCCCTTTGCTCCTTCTGTAGGGCTTCGTTAGAGCCTGACAGCTTTATCTGAGCATCTGAGCTGTGGCTGGGAGAACATGGCCCTCTGTGGTGCTGACTAAGGCTTAGGTTCAGTAAAAAGGGATGACGTGACCCTTTCTGTGCCAAAGCTACAGCGAACACATGGGCAGAAGCTGGTGGAGAAGCCAGCAGGGTGACGCTGGACCAGTTCAAGTGGTCTGCTGATACACACCGTGAGGACATCACATAGCTGAGGATTTTTGCCCACTTAAGAATTTCAAGTGACCACACCCGGGAATGTCTCAATGCTGTTGTAATTAGGGGTGGGACGACCGGTTCAGATAAAATAAAGAACAACCTGAAACTACACCCAAAACTTACATGATCTTCTCTCATCCTGTTCAGAGTTGTTTCACCTTTAATCTTTGTTTTGGTTGGGGTTTTTCCCCCGCTCCGTGTACCTCTCCAGTTTAGAACAAAGAGGAAGCAGAAATACTGACTCTGTAAGAGCAGGCTCAACTCTTTGCAGTGACTAAACCCAGCATATATTGCAAGGCTCATAAGGAGTCAAGACCCTAAATCTCCAGCACGTTTTACACAAGTGACCTGTGCTTTGTAAAAGCCCTCTTAGCCTACCTCCACATCTCCACCAAAGAAACTTAATTACCGTTCACTGATTGTGAGCACCTTACATTTGCAGTTTAAATGAGCCCCTGTTTCCTATGACTGGCTACAGCAACCTGTAAAACACCTCTCTCCCCAGGCCCCCTCTATGCCTCACCTTCTCACACTGCTGCAGATACAGCTCGAGACAAGACATGGGGCAGGAAGACCTGCATCTTTGCATGGTTTTGAAAGTCTTTCAGAGTCCTGAAAGGCTGCTGTCTCCTGCTTCTGCGCTCAAGGTTGAACTGATTATTAGAGTCCCCTTGTCACCATCTAGACTATGGATAGAACAAGGCTCTTGTCTTTCTTTTTTCTGTTGCACGGAGCATTACCCACCTCTGAGGATTCCCCAGGGACTGAAGACTTGATCACATTCTTCCGCACATTTCTGGAAACCAAGAGCATTTTTGGCTCCTGCACTGAGGTGCTTTCATCTGGTGGAGCACGGGTTTGTGGAGGAGAGATGCTAGGAGGGAAGGGCTCTTTAGTGACCATTTAGTGGTCCCATGGCCAATAACTTCTCATGTGTTTGTGTACAAATCACATCTGATCTTTCTAGATGAGTCCTTGGTGCCTGCCAGAAAAAGGAAAAGAAATTATGGCAGAGAAATTAATGTGTGGCGGCATGACTAACAGAGTCATACTTTTATGATTTATAGAGCAGTCCTGAAAGGTGTTTTTTTGTCTATTAAACCATTTGTTTGTTTTACCTTAACATTACCAGGAATGCCCCAGCTTCCTCCTTATATCTTGTTAGTGGTCAGCCTGGGAAAAACCTCAAGGGACTTGGCTTGATGCAGCTCCTAAAAGCTCCAGCATCAGCAGCAAAGGAGCTGAATCCTTACTACATAGGCTGAGGTTGTCATTTTGCCCCAGCTGTCTCTGGTACTTAAGTTACATTGGGCTACATTAAAGTATAGCAAACTCTAGTCTTTACTGTAAGAGTGACAGAGCACTGGAACAGGTTGCCCAGGGGGGTTGTGGAGTCTCCTACACTGGAGATATTCAAGGCCCGCCTGGACAAGTTCCTGTGTGATGTACTGTAGGTTACCCTGCTCTTGCAGGGGGGTTGGACTAGATGATCTTTTTAGGTCCCTTCCAACCCTTGGGATTCTGTGATTCTAGTCTGACTGAAAATTACTTCCTTTCCAGTTAGGTAGCATTACTATAATGGTGAGTGTCCTCAGCTTCCTGTTTCTTTCACAGTCTGTACTCTTTAAATAAACACATAAAGTCACAACAGCAAAACCCATGCAGGAAGCAAGCCATTCACTAAGCTGTTAAAAATCCCACATTCAATTTTACAGGTTTCAGACACTAAGGGTGTGGGATTCCTGCTTCCTAGAGAGTCAAATGAGGAAGCAATAGCATGAGCGTTGTCCCAGTTCATGGGGACATGTCCCAGCTCATGTCCCCCTCCCTGGGTTAGCTCTAGTGAGCTTCACTTGGCAACACCGACTTTGGATGCAAAGAGCAGCTCATAGCAATAGCGCACCTACATTCCTAGCTCTTCCCCACACTGCCCTGAAAACCTCCATCCTCCAAGGTCTGAAAGAGCCTGGCTTTCAGCAGGGGTAGCCAGGGAGAGCAGGCAGTTAGCCAGGAAACCACTCACACATGGTGAACTGACCCAGACCATAAGCCTATGCAGCCTCCACGTGCCCCAGCAGTTTGCTGTAGGGTCATGGGGGTCTGCAGGAGCAGTGAGGAGGGCTCCCTGGCTCCACAGGCACTGAATCAGCTCCTCCGACAAGTACTGTGCTGCATGCAGTCACCAGGACTTTGCAATTTCCATCTCTTATTGCGCATTCTTTTCCCCTTTAATTCCTCTCCCCCAGTCCTCCCACACACACTATGACCTTGGTGCAAAATGAACATGCTTCATCAAAAGGGAAAGAAAAACAAGTGCAGCCTTGTGCCACCACCTGTAAGCTGTCCTGAATATATTACCTGTATGGTGCCAGACAGTGACGTTCCCAGCCACCGTGAGTGAAGTACAAACGCTACCTCACACCAATGGCATGTGCGTAGGAACAAAAAAACAACAACAGAATTCCTGTACACATTACCTCAGTCTTGCAGAGTTTCTTTTTTCGATGTTATTTTGCCTCAACATGGGCATTAGAGGCACGCTCTTGCTTTATTTATTTATTTCTTCAGCTACGCATGCAGTTTGTTGGCTGGTTAAGCTGCTTTCTGAAGCTCTGCACGCACTTCAGAACAGCTGAACCATACCGCAGAATTACAGACAAAGCTTCTTGTTGGTTTAAACCCTAAGAAATATTAGAAGAATGCAAACGCCGGATCATCTCCTCGCCTTCCAGTTTCCGAGCTCCCGAGGTGTGCGCTATCAAATTGCTAAGCTTCCCCACCACAGGCACAAGGGCTGGAAACTTGTTTGGGTTGTTTTAATACTGCGGTTCCCCCCTACTCACCTCAGTAGCTGGGTAGCAGAGCCGCAGGTGGCTCTTGTTCTGTGAAGGAATTGCACAGGGGTTTAAAACACAGGTAGTTTTTAAAGGCCCATCCCAAGTAGTAGTAACAACACATTTAGCAGGGATACCAGGTCTCAGAACATCATTTTCTCAGCTTATCTAGCCAAAAATGTGCCTCACTCATGAAGGCAGCTACTGGTTTTCCAGAAATAGGGGCCTTTAGCAGTAAGATGGCACCAAGAAACAGGAGCTTCCCAGCACTTCTGTCCTTATTTGCCTGCAGAACAGGGATCCCTCTGCAGAAAGCTTTAGCTGTTATTCAAAAAGCTCAAGCAGGAGCGAGTAAGTTTCCTGGACTGCATTCAACCGGTTGATACTGCAGTAGCTGGTGCCAGCCCCAGGGGTGAAACAGGCCACCACCACCAATTGCAGAAAGACTTTGAGCCACGCTGAAGTTTGGGCAGTCCTTTGTGCAGACAGGCTATGGCAGAGTGGTCCATGCGATGCTACTGCTCCATCCTCAGCATCCACAAGGCTTGCCTGGGACATGGCCAGCATCTCACTGGCACCTAGCGGGTGGCTCCCATCTATGAAGGGGTCATGATTTACGAGCCTGGACCACATCAGCCAAGGGCGAAGTATTTGGTATCACATTTCCATTCCTGGGGCACACAGGCACCATCCTTGCTACTGTTTAGTCTTGCCTCTTGAGGATGTCTGGTAGTTTCAGGTCCAGAGCAGTAATAAATTTAAAGGAAAAAAGGCACACATTAATTATAAAACCACCCAGTTTTTGCTCCACAGTTCTAGCTTTTTGTTTTTCAACATCAGTCCTTCAGGGATCATATTTTACCATGTCTCTGCTACTTCCTAAGCTGAGGTTTCGTCAATGAAACATTAGATCATAATGAAACTGCAGCAGTTATGCACTCAGAAACACAAGAAGCCTTTTTTACTGTAGGTTTGCTCTTATCCAATTTCAAAGATGCACTAGAAGACTTGTGAAACTAACCCACTCAAAGTGTGAATCAAAAGCTTGGTCTGAGCTCATAAGCTGTGCTTGAGAAGGGAATCTGTCTTTCCTCCATGCTGAGTCAAGCTATTAACCCACCCGAACCATATGTAAAGGGAATTTACAAAGCACCCCACTTACTCCTTACCACATCTCGCCTTGCCCCCACAAGTCTAACACAGGTACTGGCTTCTGCCCCCTTTCATCTCCACCTCCCATTTGTTTTTCTCCAAGCTCCTCTTGCTCTCTTGCAGAGGGGGAAGTTCAGCTGCAAAACTGGCTTGGCCCAATGGCATCGTTTTAAAGTTTAAGCTCTGGACTTTGTCAGTGAGCCCTTTTCCCCCAGCCTCAGAGGCCTCCTGATCTCTTGACTTAACCCCCTAAATTCAAGTCAATCAAGTCAAGTCAACCAATCCAATTGCAATCAACACACTTCTTCCCAGTGCCTGGTGAGGGCAAGACCACCATTTGGTTGCTTTCTCAGCCTGGGACCCTCTATCCTGCCTGTAACAGGGTCAGCCCCTTCATCTCGGTTGACTTCCACTTTTCAGCTGTTGCCCAAAGCCAGAGGTTTGGAGCAATGATGAACTCAGCCACTTGCGAAGCATCCATCTGGTTTCTACTGATCAGCAAACCTCCACATATTTTACGATTAGGTAGAAAAATTCACTTTTTTTGCTTAAATTACGATAATTTGAAAAAAAAAAAACCGCACCAAAAAAGCAAACAAACGACCCCCCCCCCCTCCCCCAGTGCTTCCCAAAAGGTTAACATCCAGAGGATGCTTTTCTGTGTTTGATTTAAACCCCCCAAAGCATAAAAAAATATTTTCTTTAAAACGTTTTTCATAGAAAGAAGAAAACAACCTTTTTCTTCATTTATTTGCTTTGCATCAGATGAGTTCTACATAGTGTCACATCGCAATAATAAAGTCCGGTATCAGGGTGGAATTATTTGCTGTAGGTAAGGTGAGGCCAGGCCTCCTGTTTTGTCTCCTACCAAGGGGCACAGCACTCTGAGCATGTTCAGTTCGGCCCTGGGAGCAGACCACCACAGCTGCTGTCCTAACTACTTATGAGGGCTTGAGCAACAAGCAATCAGAGCTGGGCAAAGTATGTTTTGAACATGATAAATAAAGTGGAAACAGGAGAGATAAGTATTATTTATATATATGTAAATACTTATATACCTGGGTCTATTTAGCAAAATAGTTTAAAAAAGACAATTGAGGGAAAAAATATCAGGAAAGGTACTTTAAAAATTCAGCAATGTGTGAATTTTAAAATAGAGCTTTTCTTTAAACTTTTGTTTCAAAAATGGGAAAGATGCAGGGGGAAAAACCTTTCCCTGAAGATGAAACACAGTCTTTGGTCTGAGCTTGACTTTCGCTGCCTCACTACTACAGAAAGCAGTGTGTGTGAAGGGGTCATATTGGAGGAAAATAAAACCAGCCCCCGAAATATTTCACACCAGGGTTCTTGGTTTCTTTTCTTTATTGCAGTTCAATTACCAGATCAAGGATGTATTACATGTTATTTATGCCTTTGTAATTAATGGGTATGAGCATTATTAGTGACCTGTTGCATCACAAGCAGCACATGCTTTCATATTTAAAGTGTATCTTAGGACCTGAGTAAATAGGCAAAACGAACAAGTTGTTTGCTGTAGCAACAGCTCTTTCATTTGTGCCGGGAACAATCCTCATGGCCTCCAGACGCTATATAAACTAGAGAAACCACTTTGGAGAAGTGGAAGATGCTGATTCAGTCCCCCCTCCAGCCTCCCTAGACAACGAAAGGATGAAAATATCCCCTAGTTATGTGGGGAAAACACTAAGTTAAACATCTTTAGTGTCCATTCAATTAGGCTTGAAGGAAGGTAGCTTAGTATTTGAGAGTAATGAGGCTTATTTATAAGGAATTGTCAGTTGTATAAATATTCCCAAGCTGTTACGCAGACTATTCTCTATTAATCACTCAGTACAGATTCAGCTAACTGTTGCAACTATCCCACACTATGGTTGTAGCCATAAGCACATAGGTTCAGCTACCAGTCGGTTAATCCCACAAGTGCACGCTAGCCTCAGTGTTTCCTTACTGCTTTTTCCTGCTGCTCCCATCGCCTCACTGCTCGACACACCCTCAGACAGATTTGGTGACGACTGTCTGTTCCTGCTGCTGTATTTTGCCTGTGCTTGCCCTTATGGAGAGAATCCAGCCTCAACCGAAACACACAAAAGCCTCCGACAATGATTATAATTTGTTTATAGCCCTTCATTACTTAACGTTAAGCATAAAATAGTTCATCTGCTGCTAAGAGGTTCCAGCTCGCTTTCTTTGCCCTGCACCGTGCCACACGTGAGCTTGGCTTTCCTCAGACAAGATGCTCAAGATCAGTGTGAGAGCTTGTGGGTTTGCCCGAAAAAGGAGAAGGGCAGAGTGTGAAAACCGTCCTTCCTCACCCCATTATGTATTCTTTTAAGGAAAGAGCAGGCCTGGGAATGCGAGGGGGCTGGCATGCAACAGTTATCCAATTGTCAGACCAGTGGGAAAATGCAGCCAAACTCCTCACCCAGCCGTGACCCATTTACCTTCAGGCAGAGAGGGAGATCTCACTAGATACCATGGTGCATCCCAAGACCTCCCCAGTCCGAAAAGTGATCACAGCCTTAGTCAACTCGTCTGGGTGCTCAGAAGAGTCTGTTGTGAAAGTGATATTCTCACCTGCTCCTTGTGCTGCTCTGGGTTTGCACATCACAGGGCTTCTTTCTACCAGAAACATCAGTAATTGTGAGGAAATTTGCCACACCAGATTGGGCTGATAAGCCATTCGGAAGCTCGACGATGCCTGCTGAAGCTTTAAGAAAATAAACCTATTCCCAACAAATCTATTAAAAAAAAATGAAATTAAAAAGCCTTAGGCAGCAAGTTCACTGTGCTGGCAAGCAAGCAGACTTTTTGTAAGGTCTTTTACGTAAATATAATTTACCTTCATTTCATTTTCTCTCTTCCTTCAGCCTTTTGTTACCTTGACAAAGGATTTCTCCTGCTAACAGAGCACTTACTTTTAGGTGAGCAAATATGCCGCCAGAGTTGTGGCGGAGGGGGGATGGACTGAAATGCCAGCAAAGGTCTGCTTGGGGAAAAAAGGAGGGAGCACAAGGGGAAAACAAGGTAACACACCCACATTTGGGAGAGGAATCATGGAAAAAAGGAAGAATTAACCCTTGAGGTTCATTTTAGTGACAGACTCAAATTTTCCATGGGAGAGAAGCAATGATTCAGGCTGCAGGCTGCAGGCTGCAGGATGAGCAAGGCGGGTAGCTGAAGAAGAGGGCTGGTGCACAGCCTGGCTGTCCCCAGGGATCAGGCAGCAGCTCCACCATCCTGCCTGCAAGCTGCTCTATGCAGCCCCAGCTCCAAAGGCTGCTTTCCAAAGCATCCCCTACTCCCTTGACAGCACACCTGGATTCACTAAGCATCAACCTGAAACTTACTAGGAGAAAAGAGCACATGGCAGGACCCATTTAACCAGTTCGCATCTTCAATTACAGGAACACATTGTTTTTCTAGCGTTAGCATGCTTGTAGTTAGTTTTTAGTTCCTATTTCTTTATAGCCTTAAAAATGAAGGATCTCTTTCATGGAAGATTGTTGCAGCCAACTCATACCAAGGATATCTAGCATCCACCCAACTCCAATAGAGTTCATGAGCTGAGAAATGTTGTTATTCAGCTATATAACAATTCAACTGATACCAATGAAGTGCTGCTGTGTAGCTTGCAATTTAGCAACCAGGAATTCCATATGCAAGTGTGTGTGTAAGGGGAGACATTTGTCATTGTTTCTTTACAAATGAAACCCATGAGAAGCATAAGTTAATTTGTGAGACAGTTTATGCCAAACAGTTTTGATGCAGATTCAGAGGAGAAGCCACTGAGAAGTTTGAGACATTGAAAGTTTCAGGATTTTCAATGGAAATGCAAAAGTTACATGAAAAAAAGAAAAATCCAACTGCCTGTACTTGGAAACTTTATCCACCTACCCCAACTATTCAGATTATAAGCAAACTTCACATAGGAGCTTACCTTGGCAGAGCAGTTGTTAATCTGAATTCTGATAAAGCTCCTCTGTCCCAGACACTCAAATCTGTAGATTCTTGCTGATCTCCTCCACATGGGAATTAATGCTATCAGGTACCTGCAATCCTAAAATTGAAATGAAGAACTAAGCCTTGAGCATGTCTCTTCATTCACCATGCAAAGTACCCCAGAGGCAACAGGCCAAAATATCTCCTTCAACCTGCATCATAGCAGAACTGCCTAAAATCCTCTATAACAGCCCCACCATAGCTTTTTCAGAGCTTGTGTTGATGATAAGGCTTCTTCAGACATCAACAGGAGCCTAATTTAACTAGCAGCACCTTGGTTCTTAATGCTGGCTAGGTGGTCTAAGGAAGAAAGGGTTCTTGTGTTACTCTGAGCCAGAAAAAGTAGCTATATAAATACACCTCTGTTTTCACTTGTTGCCTAAATGGTCTCTATAGAACCATAATTTTCATACCAAAAGCCCCTTTTTCAGAAGAGAGCTGCACTATGGAGAACCACATCATGTTTTTAAGTCACTTTCCCAGCTGGAAGACACTCACTTGGGAGTATGTTCATTAAGCATTCAGCTGCTTTGTTACAGGTTTGAACCCAACTCTGAGATTTTTCGGAAACACTTCTCCATAGCTTCTTCTTTTGCTTTTCCTCAGCATCCTATTCCTAAAGTGCAGCAGATTCCACCATTGGGCAGCTACTGATATGCTCGAATTCAAGCAGTTCCCTTGTATCTGAGCAGTGTTACAGCTCAGACCTGAAAAGGTTCATGGAGTAAGTGTTCTAGATCTGATCTGGCAGGTGTTCTACCGGGCCAAGCAATGTGGTTCCACACTGACCACAGCAGGGAACAGCTTGAGACCCAGGGTCACGTCCATCCTTTGACCTCAGACCAGTGTCATAGCAGAGGGAGAGCATGGATCTGAGGGTAATGATGAAGGTTTCTCCCCAGCACTTTCCATAAGCCAGGTTATTTTCAGAAACATACAGGCGTTCATCCTCTATGGGCATGCTAGCTTCATCACAGGTCACTGCAAAGCCCTCTCCCATGGGCTCTCCCAGAGGATCTTCTCTCCTGTGGGGTCTGAGGATGATGCCGGAGATCACCTTCCAAGAAGTTCCAGATGTCCCCATTGTAGGACAGCTGCACCAGAGCATTGGTTCTTTTCCACAGGGTCGCCTGCCACACCTAAGTAAGGTCAAACACATTGGCGCAAACACGAATTTGCTTCTTTTGAACTGCATTTGGTTTCACAGCCCTGCTCCAAACTTGTAGCGTCAAAACACTTTTCTCCCCTTTTGTAATTTCGTTGCCGTGTTTGTTCTGCAGCAAAGAGGACCAAGAAAAAAAAACGCTGGATTTTAATCTGGGCCTTTTATTCAGAGTAAGTTTTTAAACACAAACCAAGCAAACAGGAAAAGTCCATTTGAGTCTTTCTCTATGTATGATGTACAGCTCCCACTCCTTTTCCTGCTGGACAGTAAGCTCTTTGAGACAAAGGCTGGTATTTTATCTGTTTGGGCAGCACATGGCATATCTGAAGCTCACCATTTTTAAAATACAAAGAAATCCCAGGCCCCTGAGGCAAGCAGCTACCGTACATGCCTGCATGAGTGCGGGCAACTGGCAGCTCCGTAGTAAAACCAGTCAGGTTGATTGGAAACTAGCCAGATGGCAGCTCCTGCTAGCTAAAAGGATTAATTATTTGGGGATCATGCCTGGAGAGCAGGCGTGATGAATGCAATATATAATTCCTTGTCACGACTGTGTCAGCGCTGGAAAATTGGGAACAGCCAGTACCCTGGGATTCAATCACAGCCATCTTTGCTCTCTCTGGGGAGAAAACAGGGATTTTTACAATGCCCAGAAGATGAAACAGGTCTGCCTTTTAGCCTAAGACTTGATGTATGAACAGTTACCGGCTAGCAGCCTTTGCTTTCCTGCAATTACATTGATGTCAAACATTCTTTTTTAGTTTATTATATATTTCACAACTGTGGTGTTAATGAACCATTTTATTGGGTCTGTGCAATTAACCATGTTGTGACTCGAATATCTACAATGCTGCTTTGGATCGTTGTTTTTTTTCCCTTTTGAATGATCACATAGGAACCTGTAGCTGCTTTTTCTGCCCGGGTATTTCACTAGATAGCCCTACTGCTCCTGGCCAAAGAAAACTGCCAGCCAGCCTCCGAGAGTTCCTAAAATTGTCCAGTTTAATTAAGAGCAGTTTGTCTAAGTGGAAAAATCCACTCAGGAGTTTGCTGCCAAATGTCCCCCCGGGGCTCATCTGCGGTTATATCTTCTGCTCTAGTTCAAGGAGGTGGGGGTTTGGTGTCCTTCTCCAGCCTCGGTCCCTCACACGGCCGAGGCTGGAGCTGGTGGGGATATGATCCTCCTGACACACCACGTGGGGAAATTCCCCTGTGCAGGGCGAAAACACCTCCCTGGCCTTTGATCTACATAAACTCAGCCTAGAGACAAAAGCGAACGTCCGACATGGCCCATTCCTCCCGACGGGCAGCAAGGTTCTGGCTGCACTCCCATTCAAGCGGCACCAGCAACAGCCTGTTTTTGACAGCTATGCATAAGCACAGTTATTTCTAGCACAGTTTCCCAGAGCTGTGCCAGCAAAGAGGCTTCTTTTTTTTTTTTTCTTTAATATATTTTCAGACCCTATCTAGCCAAAGCATGCTCTATTCTGCACCTAGACACAAGTATACTGTTACCGACCCTGGCCAAAGCTGTAGGGAGGAGGAAGGATGACGTGAGTTCTTGTAAGGCACTTTTACCATAATCTCTGGCGCTTTAACCCCCAGACCTGGGCTTAGCTGCACATGGCGAGAGCACAGACAGGGCTTCATCCACCTTGGCCCTGCCACCCACTCTCCTCCTTGAGCAAAGTGCCGCTTTGATTTTCAGGTACTGGAGCAATGGGAGCAAAAGCTGTGGTGGAGGGAGATGTTTGCTGGGTAGGACTATGCATAAATGCTTGTCAAGCCTGCCCTCCCTCCATCAAACTACCCTAACTCACAGCAGTATCCTTGTGGGGCTTGAGGAGGGTAAGCTAAAAGGGAAGAAATGGAGGTCTGTATTTGGCCATGCTTGCCTTTATTGCCTGCTGTTTCTGTCCACAACGCCCCAGCTGCCACAGCCCTGGGCTCTGGGGTTGCTGCTTTGCTTTTGGCTTCGGTAAGGACATCCCCCTGCTTTTCCATAAACACCCTTTGCAGATCTTTCTTCCCATACATCTCTTGGTGGCGTAAAATGTCCTGTTTCAATACAGCCACCTCCATTTGGCTTATCTCATTATTTTTTAGATCCTTCTTTTGGTGACAAAAGGACATGTCACTGGATGCCTGTCATTGCATCATTGCAGGAGCTCTGCAGAACAACCCAGATCCAGCTTTGGCCCCAGATTGAAGGACTTTCTGAGTGACCCCATTCTGGGGAGATCTGAGTGCAGAAGAAAGGAGCCCAGATTTCCAGGGGCTTTTGCATTTCTGAGGGCAGCCCCACAGAGCCCTCTCCTCAGCCCTTCTAGCCCTCTCCCCATTTGTTTATGTGTGACTTCTTTAGCTCTAACATGCCATTTTGCTGTTGTGGATCTGAAGCCAACACGTAAATAAGGCAAATAAAACAGGGAGAGTCTTCTAATGCCTCTCTGCAGTGTTGCTCCTCAGAGCAGAACTGGATTTTGGGAGCTTGTCTGTGCCCATCACTGTTTTCTCACCTGAAACCATAATCCTCTCTTTGTGCTTACAGTCACTCCCATAGCAACCAGTTGTGATGGCTCCAAGGATTATCGCTTCAGGAAGGAAATAAGCAGTGATGGAAGAAAAAAAAAATAGACTTGTTTTTTGCTCTGATCCTGCTTTTATGACGGTGGAATGAAGAAGTGCCGATAAAATAAAGAGTATTCTTGCCTTCAGCTTATCTCCAGACAGTCCCCAAGCTGAGAGGTAGTCAGTTGCAAAGTTGGGTTTGTTTCCTCCTTTTCTGTGAGTCATTGTATTCAGGACTTTGAGCTGAACCAAAGCAACATGAGAAACACATTGACCAAGAGCCTGTTCACCTTGCTTGGCTGACCCGTCCAGTTAAATCTGTTCATACAATCGAAACGACTTTCCTCAGAAAGGACCACTAGTCTGGCACTAATGCACCACAAAATACTTGTGCAAATTCCTCAGTAATAAAAACATCCCGAGGAGGGAGAGGAGATGGATAATACATGCTCAGTGGTCCCACCGTGAAGCCTGGGAAAATAAACAGAAAAACCTCCTGAGCGTTTGGCTGCACCAAACCAACAGAAAAGTCCTTAAGTAACTGCATTGATTTGGGAGAGATCCTTTAGAGATCCTTTAGATAACACGAGATCCTTTAGAGATCCCAAGCAACAAGGTAATGCTACCGAGATCTGGAGTCAAGCAGGGAAGAAGCCTCCTGCTCCTTGACTGCAGTCACTCTGCTGCAGATGTGGCCTTGCAGGGCTCAGCCTTGCTGCCTATGGGTCTCTGCAGTCACTTGTGCCCCCCTTTGCAATGTCAGACACCAACAGCACAGATGGGTCTTTGTGCTGCCCTTGTTGTCCTGAAAGGCCTCTGTAATTTTTGCCATTGTTTTCCCAGAGATGACGGCATGTTCTGGAGAATCGTGTGTTATTTGAGGTGCTCAGTACACTGATTTTTGTCACCGCGGGTGCAGCGACAAATGAAATGGAAAATAAGTTCATTCCTTCAACAGAGTGTTGTTACTGCTAAGCCAGACTAACCACCCCCTGACCGCAGCGGGCAGCCTGCCCGAGGAAGGAGCTCCGGGGCAGGAATGGCAGAGCACGTACCCTCTCCTGCCCACTGCCTGCAAGCAGGCAGCCCCCAGGGAGCAGCGCTCTGCCCGCTCCAGGGCACAGCGATGGGTCTGGGCCTTCCGAGCCTGATGCCAACTGCAAAGAAGCCAGCTTCTGCATGAGCCTATGTATTTCATCCCCACAAAACATCTCCCAGAGAGGATCCTCCACCAGATCCGCTGTTCTGGTTTGGGGTTATGGAGGAGGATGTCTTTGTCTTTCCTTGCATGGAGGCAGTTTATTGCTAGGACTTTCCCCCAGTGCTGTCCCCGCTGGTCACAGCCAGCCTGACTTCGTGCTGTGGCATGTGTAGGGATGGCAACCAAGCCAGCTCCCTCTTCCCCAGCAGTCAGCTTTCCCTCTCCTTGTTGCAGGCACCTGCACTCTCTGCTGCCTTCCCTGCAAGCCCTGAGGAGCAGGGGGACACGCTGCTGGCTGGCTCTGGGCAGCCCCATCCCACCATCTTTCTGTGTCCAGCATGAGCTGAGTCAGTGGGCAGGGGCCACACGGGCACTGCTCCATCTCAGCCACGTGCCAATAGCCTCAGTGCAAGCTTGCTGGAAGCAAGAGGCTATTTTGGTGCGGGTGAGAGGAGGAGGGAATGACGGGTTGATGCCTGATGGGTTGGTGGGTGATGGGTGATGGTGGGTTGATGCCTGCAGCACTGCTCACCATTTCACTGTGACAGTCGGTTTTGGCCAGTGAAGGGTGGCAGTGTCGGTGTGCTCAGCAGGATACATGAGGTGCCACCACCCTGGGTGTTTGAGGGCTCTGGGCAGAGCTGCTAAGCTGGGTCTGGCCGCTGCACCTACGTACCCGTGGCTCCAGCCAGCTGGTGTCACACCTCCCTACAGACCAAAGGGCTGCCACACAAAGCTGACAGCAATGGGTTAGGGAAGGTGATGTGAAGGTGCTGGAGACCTTGAAAAGCTGGGAGAAAAAGCTATTTACATGTGTACTTCAGTAAATATCTCCATGAGCCTAACGAAAACTCCAGTTGTGAGCCACCTTCAAGTATGCCGTAATGACAAAGGGAAGCTCAAAACCATGAACAGGGTAATGCGCTGAACTAATACACATTCACCACTGCTCATGTGGAGGTTGCATCAATCAGATCCACTTCATTCCTTGTAGCCTGATCCAAGACAGGTCATGCATAATCTTTTTCTTCTCGTTCAAGTCTGTGCTGGAGACCAGTGGTTACGAGTTCTGTTTATCAGGCTGTGCCACTGAAGCGAGTTAGCTGATGACTTTGGCGTGGTGTGTTGGGAAGGATTAGTTTCTTTGTGAGCATGTACACATGTACGTATCAGTTTTTCTTGTTGAAACCTTCAGGGACAAATCTGTGCTAGGATATATTTAGCAGAAAACCCCAAAGGAACATTTTTTAGACTTTGTTCTTTTTTACCTTTTTGCTAAACTTTTCTTTTCCCCCTTACATGAAAGGAAAAAGGAAGAAAGACAAGGTGTGAGAATAAGATAAAAAAGAGACCACAAAAATTTGCTAGGATACGTAAGGAGGAAAGCATGCAAATGCAGGACTGCACGGCCACGTAAAAATGAGGCTGGAAGAGAAGTAATTAGGTTGCACAGTCCCATAAAGCAGGACCAGCTGCACAAAAACCTGCCGTATTGCAGGTCTGAGATGGTGCAAATCTGTGGTGAAAACTCCCTCTGCTCCCGCTAGCCCCCCTCCCCACAATAGCTTGCTTTTTCTATTCACCTTTCTCAGGCCCTTTAGTTATGAGGTGGCAGAGACCTATGGAGCACAGGAACACAGAAAGCTTGCAGTGCATGCAGAGAAAAGCAACAAAAGAAAACGCAGAAAAAGGCCAGTGGTGTATGAAGCCAACAACCAAAGCTTTTCACACAGCCTTCTTCCTTAATTACTGTATTTAGCACCACTGGCGTTATCAAGAACGTAACACTGATTGTTCACTCAGTCATGACAGATCCAGCACGGTATAACCTCATCCCCACTCCTCACCAAGTTCCCTGAAGCCTTCGCAATAGCATCCTTCATTCTCCAACCCTGAAGCCTGGAAAATAAGTCAAGGATGGAAACTGAACTCTATCAGCATGCTCTATATGCCAAAATGACTAACACTAGTATGCCCAGTTATAGCAAATACCTACAATCCACACAAATCCCTGGAGCTAAAACCGACCTGGCAAGCTTACCTCTGGATATATTTCCATATTACAATTCCTTGGGAAGCAGACTTACCTCAAAATATGCCCTCTTGCTCTCCTCTATGCTTCCGTCTGTGCAGGTCCCTCCACCCAGATGTGACCATCTCAGTGTTTGTCTAGCTCTGTTCTAAACTAACTTTGCAAAATTACCTGATTTATATATTTATTTTTTAAATTCTTGCACTTTGGGGTTGTTTTTTGCAAGCTCAGACAATTTAGGGCTCTTGCTTCAAGCATGCTCACCAAAAGCATTGGGCTGGCACCCTAAGGAGCTGTGGAAGCTACCTTGGGGAGCAGGAGTGGTGGTGAGCTGCTGGGAAGGAGAGGACATGGACAACATAAGACAGATGTACCAGCAGTCTACCAGAGTAAATTCCTATTCATCTGTCACGGAGTAGATTTAAACCTCTACACATCTGGGATGTGATTGTCCTCTACTTGGAGGCCTTTTCCACCGCTTTGACAATGTAAAATGTCCTCCAGGGGATAAGTGACATTCTTGTTCCCTTTAAACTGAATGCCTTGGTTTCAGAGGGATCTAGCTCTGCACAAACAAGGATCAGATAGTTCTCGTTATAACATGAAGTACTTAGGCTGTGGAGCAACGCCAAGTTCATGTTGTTTGGGAAACCCCATTATTATTACACTGTTTTTAATTTCCTGACTTCCTGGTGGCTCATCTTCCAACCTGAACTTTGCATTCTGTTCTCTCTTTCCCATCACTTAGTTATAACTAATGAAATGGGGAGGGGGTAAGTGTTAAAGAAAATTTAAATGGACCATCGAAATTCCTTCCCAATGGCTGCTATTTTCCAGTTTCCTCACAAATTTGCCAAATTAACAAATTAACACCCTGTCAAATTAACACCCTCAAATATACTTGCAGATGCACCACACTCATGCCAAAGCTTAAGGGATTTGTTCGGAATGAAAATCAGGTGGAAAAAATATATCTGTGCAGCTAATGCCTCCACTATGCCCCCTCCAAAGTCTATAAGCATCTACCAACCTATCCCAGCTGAAGCTGGACCACCCTCCAGAGAGAGGAGTGTGAGGTGATAAACACCAGTGAGAACAAGACTGGACAGGGCCATAAAAAAAAATGGGATAACAGGAATTAGCTGAGTAAGTATGAAATAAATGTCCTATTTCTACAGTCCTGTTCCTCATCACTGTTCTGCAGAAAGAGTAAGTAACTAAATTAAGCAGAAGAACCTTTAGGAGGAATATGACGGGAAATGAAATCCTGACAGCAAGGTCTGTTAGGCTCCAAAATGGTCCCTCCAGGGAAGCAGCGGACGCTTGAGTCATCTGAACAATAGACTGGACCAAGTGCTGGAAAATATACGGGAGGGAATAAATCTGCATTAGCAGAGGGATGTCTCGGATGACCTAATAGGTTGTTTCCATCCATAAATCTGGGATTCTGTGACAAGACCTAGGCAGAAGGCAGCCCCGACAGCATCACAAATGTATACACCTATATGATGTACATTGGAGCTCAGAGTGACCATGGTGACTTGCATGTTACATGAGTGACAGCTCATATTTTTGGAACATTTTGGTATGTAAACTGCTTTCCATCACCCATAGATTCTGGATCTGACTTGTGTGCACCTCACCTCCCAGTCCCTGTCCTATTTACAGGGTGAGGAAAGAGAGCAGGACATCTACGCATGTTAGTTATTCTTCATAGTTAAAACCCCTGGTCCAGACCCAGCTCACTGGCTTCTGAGGCCTTCCAGCTTCCCTGCTGTTTTCTTCTAGTGATTGACTTCTGGGGGACTCCATCTGGGAATTTCTGTGGGAAAGAAATGCCCACAGGTCTATTGATCTTAATCCAGGAACAGCAGAATGTATGCATTTCTCCCTGCACCGCAAACAAAAAAATCATGGTACAGAAGTACGAAAGCAAACAACAAAGATTAAATTATTAAAAAAACAGTGACCGCCTTGGTTTATAATAATACACACAAACCACCTGCTAGATTTTAATACCTTTAGTACCAACATCATCCCCTCAAGGAGTTTAATTCTCAGAGAAACCATCCTCTTCTCACATGAATACAGTATTAACATAAGGAAGCAGGGACCTGTTTTCCAGTGTATGAAAGAGTTAGTACTAGGCATTCCCTTCCTTATCTCCTGAAAAATAAATCTCTCTTTCATACCCATGCGTGTACATGCCTGCACATCAGTTCTGACGGCTCAGCCAAAACTCAGTCCTCTAGACAAAAATGAGGGTTCAAATCCACTGATAGCTTTCCTGAGCTCCCATTCTTGCTCTCCTTTGTCTATCCCAGAAAAAGGATGGAGTGCTCCACTTCAAGCCCTTCTCTGTTCTGTGTCACCAAAACTCAGCACCCTACCCTCCATCAATCCAAAAGCACCCCCTGGGTGCCAGCTGCTGCCCATCATGCTACAGCAAAGGGCAGTCAGTTTATTCCGCTCCCCCCTCCCATTGCTCATGGAGTCCACCAGGAAAAGTTGCTGTTAGTAAGCCCTGATAAGCCTTATTAGCCCCTCATTACGAACCAGGACTGATAATAGTTAACAATTGTCAAGCCACTGAGGCAAAGAAAGAGCTCCTGAGAATGACATTATCAATTCAAGGAATATAATTTTGTGTGGTACCGAGAAATTACACTGATTCAGGCTCTGAATGCAACACAGCGAGTTCAAAGCACACCATGTGCGTGTGTATTCACGAATACAGGAGCAGGAGTGCATGTGCATTCCCTCTCCTGATGCCTATCAGGCAGGAGAAAGGAGGTGAGTACCGCTCCGGTTTGACTGGGCACGTCTACAGCTATAATCACATCTGATCCCTTGTCTTGCCCTGCCAGATGCCAGCGTTGATCAGCATACTGCAGTGGCAGCTCTGGTTTCCCCATGCAGCAGCCGCCTCTCGCCATCAGAACACAAACATCACTTTGCCCAGGCATCTCAAAACTCAGCCCTTCCCTTTGGGCCTGAGAAAATAGCCAAGTTCTCTGCAAGTGTTTAAAAAATAGAAGTGGACATTTAGCAAGGTCTGGAGTCCTTTGGAGTTGCACCCCTCACCTGCCTGGGTTAACCTGCTCCGCACATCCCACCTGACTTCAGTCTTCAGAGCTCCAGTCCTTTCAAAGGGTGGCCCCTTCTAGACCAGCCGCCAGCTTGGCCTCAGGGGCAAGATTCAGGAAGACAAGGATGGGGAGCTCTCCCTGGCTCCTGTTCCAGCACAGCCTCCAGTGCTGGCGCATGAGGACAGTAGAAAGAACACGGCTCATCTCTGCAAAGAGAGGGAAAGCTTCTCTTTAGCACTCCAGCCAAATCCTGTTTCAGTGATGTAACTGGGTTTGAGCAGGCAGGGAAGTGACTAGGACGGTCTCAACACGCAAGGTCTTCTGCAGAGTGCAGTTAGGAGCTGCTGTGATTTCCTCATCGACTTTGGTAATGGCTCGCATGGCAGGGGAAAAAATTAGTAACACTGGAAGCCTTTATTCTTTTAGTGAGATTTCATTCCTCTGACAAACAATATGCACCTGAAAGTATGATCTCAGAGATCACAAAGCCAGCTCAGCTCACAGGCAAGGCTTGGCAGTGGTGTTAGAAGCCGTGCGCGGGCACACCAACCTCTCTGCAGTGATCTCCAAAGCAGCCTGTGTCCAGGCCACATGTGATGGAAAGCAGGAAAAAAGACAAATACCAACACAACATCCCTGTCCTGCCCATGTGTCTGTGGAACGCAGAGCAGGCATCCATGGCACCTCAAATTCAGCAGCTAGCAAAACCAGTGGGAGAGGTGCTGCTGGGGTGCCTGGCTCTTGCTCACTCTGCTGCACAGGGAATCGATGTTTAAGGGTACATCCTGCCCTGGGGAACTGATTAATCCTGATCGCTGGAGGGATGAATGCATCCAGTGACTTGATTGCATTTACAATGTTAAGCCAGTTGTTGAATCCAATTAGTGACTGTCGGCTCATGCAGGGTCCTGCATGCAGAGAAGTGGATCCACCCTGTGACCAGAATGATGCTTATGGGCTTGTAAAACAGAATCTATGCTGAAGAGTGACTGAGCATTGCAACACCCCACAACCCCTGTGTCTGCTACCTAGCAGTGGGCTGGAGCTGGGAGAAAGTGGATTTCACAGCTTGTGACTAACCACAAAATGTGCTGAGGAGAGCCTCTGAGCAGAAAAATTGTTCACTCCCCTTTGAGGACAAATAGTAAGGCTATGACAAAAGCCCAGTAGTCCCAGGCAATTTCCCCTTGCTTCCAGAGGTTTAGCAGCAAGTACCACTTCATAGCTCACTTGCACTAACACCTCAGTCACAGGACCCATGGTTCTTCCTCCCTCCTGCTGCCTGAGACCACCTCAGCATCTCCCACCACTTGTGCCATTCATGACAGGTGGTAGAAGAGACACCAGCATTAAATTCACCAGAGCTGTCCAGAGAGCTGCTTACATCAATAAGTGGCACGAGAGGGAGACTGGGATTTCCATTTCTCCCTGCAGCTGATGTTCATCTTCCCAGGCTGAAATGCAGCTTCTCCTCTCTTCCCTGTGTGGGAGCACACATCCCACCACACATCAGACCTCCTTCCAGTGGGCAGAGTGGGCTGGGTGTCCTGAAGTCACTTAGTCCTGTCTGCTTCTAGCTGCTCTCATGGGAACACAACCCACTGGTCCACATCATTTGGATGCCTGGGACTCATCAGGTCTCTTGTTTGGTGATTTACAATAGAGATCTGAGTAACTAAGAATTAAAGCTACACTTCTGTGCCAAAGCCATTATGAAGACATCGCTGTAGCGTTTTATAACCATCTTACTTCAACTAGGCTACCAAAGAGCCTTTCTTCCCACCAGGGCAGAGAGCTACCCTTTTGCTTGCCTATTTAATTGAATTTAAAGTGTACAGACCTCCTTTTGCAGAGAGGTATTAACTCCCCCCCACCCCCCCCAAATTAAGATCAGTACCCCAGTTTTTCTCAGACATACCACTAAAGGGAAAGCAGCATGGGTCTCATAAATAACTGCCTGATCTGTCCAGCTTTGCAGTTAATTTGGTGGCTCTTTGTTCCTGTTCCTGTTGTGCTCGCTTTCCATGAACAGAAAGCAAAAATGTTCATGGAAAATGGATTTCAAAGGCATGTGCATAAGTATTCCTGGAAATCTAATTTTATGTTTTCAGTAAAAGCATCTGCTACCATACAAGGGTTGAGAAGGAAAAAACAATAGGACATTTAGCTGACCTCTGCACAGCTACCTTCACTTCTCTCCCAAAGAAGAGAAAAGTGGGACCATATCCCAGCAAATACAAGAGTGATATTGTTAAGCAAGCAGGACAAGGCAGCTAAAATGCAGCTATTTTGTTCCTGTGGCATGAACAGAGGGGTTGCATTTAAAGCTCATTTTTTTGCAAGATGATGCTTGCAGAAGGAGATCTGTTTGGATATCCAGCAGGCAGCTGAGGATAATGGGTATGAGAGGCCCTAAATACCCATCTACCCATTGAGTGTGTAGATGAGCTCACCAAATGATAATAATGTTACTTTACCAGGAAATGGGAGAGAAATTATCAGCAAGAATAGGCAAAAAACCACTTAGCTGTAATTTCTGAAATCCTTTCCAGCTCTTGACTAGGATATTTTTGTTGTCACAGAATAAACCAAGGAACGGTAAAAAAACAGTTGCTCAGGGTAGCAGAAAGGGACGTAAGACAGAAGAGAACTAAAAAAGCACCCCGGCATGGTACAGGAAAAGCTCCATCAAAAATAATGAACCTAAATTCCCTGCCTCGGTGGCTGAAGAAACAAAGGATGAGATTGTCAGGCTCTGGAGGTCATAGCCTTAATGTGCTGTTAATAGTGTTTATATCATAAAGCTGCGTTGCTGCATTAGCTTTGATTTAGCAATGCCAGTTTACTTCAGCTGAGGAAGTGATCCATAAATTCAACTCTGCATCTCTGTAAGCACAGTGAAGGGAGAAAGGCTTGCTCATCCCTGGAGAAGATGAGGGGCCTGCTGGGCTGATTAGGCACTCCATGGTGCCCACCCTTGCTGTCACCGCTCTGTTACCTGCCTGTGAGGTGCAAAAGGGACAGCATGTAGAGTGTGTGGCTCAGACACCGGTTATGCAGCCCCATCCATCCACTCGTGGTAGTTCTACTTAATTTCATGTCCCACTCCAGCCGCACTCCAGCGGCTGGCTGCACAGGGAGTGAGCCTCAGAGTCTCTCTGAAATTCAAGTGTCAGGAGAAGAGATTTTAGGGTAAAACAATAAAAGTAATACTAGCAGATTGCTGGGACCAGGCAATTTCACTCAAGAGCTCTGAGGGAGCTCAGACTCGAAACTGCTGACCTATTCAGTACAATGCCACAGCAGCTGTTGAAATGGCGAGGCACCACAGGAATGGAAGGTGGCAAATGTTACATTCATTTTTAAAAAGGGCTTTTAGAGGCCATCCAGAGACCTGCGGGCTGGAAAGCTGGGCAAGGCAAATTGACAGAAAGTACAACATGAGCAGAATAACCAGCAAGGCGATAGAACGGGAAAGGAAAGTCTGTGGCGTGAAAGCTGCAGCAGTGCAAATCCGTTTGTGTCAAGACCTGGGCAACTCGGTATATTCATAAAAGATTGAACTGCAACCAAGTGGAGAGTGATCTCAGAGAACTGAATGACAGGTTGGTGAAATGACATATGAAACTCTCCAGCAGCAAATACAAAGCAAGAAGCATGAGGAGCACCAGCCCTAGCCACACAAAGATCATCAGGCGCTCTGCATTAACATCAGTCAGGAAGGACACCTCAAAGTCACTGAAAATTCCAGCTTACTGCTCAACAGTTGTCAACAAGGCAGAAAAAAAAAAAAAAGAGCTTTAGGAATGACTACAGAATTAAGAGAGAATGAAAAAGTGAGCACTTCTAGGGTACCCCTGCCTCAAACGCAGACCAAGGAGGAAGTAGAAGAATGGGTGAAGATACAGAGAGGTGGCACAGAAACATGCAATGGTTTCCATAGGCAGTCGGGCTAACTACAGTAGCGTTCTTCTGCTTGGTCACCTCAACAGAGAAGGGATGTGAAAGAGGTCCCAAAAACTCATGACCAGCGGGAGGTGTGAACACGGAAGCACTACTCATCGTGTCTGCTATCACAAGAGGAAGGCAGCACAACCCAATCTATTGGGCTGGAGGTCTAACACCAAGGAAAGGAAGCAATGCTTTCACATGGTGCAAAACTGCATTATGGCAGTCGTTGTCATGGGATGCTGGGAAGGCCACAGTTATAAAAGAATTCCAGAAGGGGTTAGCCAAATTCTTAGAGACTCGACCCATCTGCAGCTGCCAAACACAATGACCCAGATGCCAGTCAAAAATTCTCTTAACTGTAGTCTGCTTTTTGCTGAGCTGGTAATACCACAGAGGGATTGTGCTATGCTTGCCCTGTCCTTACACCCTGTCCCGAAGAGCCTGTTTCTGAAATGAGCTACCTGATTAGCTGGACCTTTGGTCTGAGCTGCTATCACTGCATAAGGCATTACAGGTGGTATAAGATGTATACTAAGAAGCTGGAGTTTATTGCAGGTGATGGTCAAATTTGTTCACCTCACATGAATGTCTTGCCTTTGGCAGGCTGCTAATATCTGATGCCTGATATCTGAAAAAGCATTTCTATGCTAAAAATCTATCTATCATGCCCCTGGCAGTCTGTACCTAAGACCAGCTCTTTCCTGATCTCCCACAGATGCTCTGCGAAATCCATAAACCATGACAGTGGATTACCTTTATCATTGATTTAACTGTCACCACTAAAAGTAGTTAACAGTCATGAAATAAGCCAGCAACTGTATTTGAAGCAACGTCCTCCCGAGGCACATATTTCCTTTTATCAGTTCCTAAATTAATTCTCCTTCATTGCGTGACGCGTGCCTTATTCTCACTTTGCAGGATGAATAAAACGGAAGCACTGATCACTTTCTTTCTCATGCACCATAATTTTGTACGCTCAACTGCTCTCCCTTCTGCCGCTTCTCCTTTCCAGCTGACACAGGCCAAGATTACACAACGATGCCTCTCGCCATGAGGAAGCCCTTTCATCTCTGAGGTGTGACTTATGCTCTGGACACAGTGAAGGAGAAGGTCATGGGTCTGGGGATGAGTTATGCATCATCAGCTGGAGGGCAGGAGGAGAGGGATGGGTGAGAGTCCCTCACG
Source organism: Lathamus discolor (assembly GCF_037157495.1). Lineage (NCBI taxonomy): Eukaryota > Metazoa > Chordata > Aves > Psittaciformes > Psittacidae > Lathamus > Lathamus discolor. Next base: position 35,703,620 of record NC_088887.1, read on the forward strand.
ACCACGGCTGGACCACACTGGCACCAGAGTGCTCGGCTTGGTGTCTGCACTCGGCTTGCTCCGTACAAAAACAGCCTGTGTTTTTCATTTCTACTAGTCTAGCATCTCCTGCCAGCTCAAGGCATTTCCTTTCTTTAAAAAAACAGGGTTTGATCATTCACTTTTGGGGCTATCTAAACTTGCCAGCATCTGTTCCATCTGGACGGGAGGGGGGAAAACACTGACCCAGGACTGGTAAAGAAAGGAAAAGGAACTAGGTACCAAGTTGTAACATGGGAAACGAAGCCAAGAAAAACAGCATCTTCAGAGATATTAAAGACAAAAACAAACGTGGTAAATAGGAGCAGAGACGGATTTCAGAGGAAAGGCAGGAAGACAGTGACTAAAGCATCAGGAGTGCACCAGTGTACACATGGAAACTGAGTCCGGAGTCCCAGGGTTTCTTTGTTCTTGTTTTTCCTCCCATTTCACAGAAATCATGATGCTGTCAAGATCCCTCTATACCCAAGGGTCAATGATGTCAATGAAAGTTGGTGGAGCTGCACTGATTTATGTCCATTAAGGAGCAACTTTCTGAGATTTCCCAGAATTGCTGGGGTTTAAAATAATGCCCTGAGAACCCAGCTGAAAACAGCAGTTGGGATTATTCTTAAACCAGGTCGTATAAAGTCTAGATTGAAAATAATTAAAAATACCTCCATTATTTTTTTACCAGTTGCAAAATTCCTAACTTTGGATGGTCACAGTCAAAACAAAACCCTAGGAAAACATGTGCATGACACATTTGTACCAGTTTGAGAGCCATTGCAAATGCATACAGAGCTCTACAAATTCCAGCTCAGCAAACAGCGCCTTTAGAAAGCAAAGTAAATATTATCTCTGTTGCCCCCAGGCTTTTGTTTAACTTTTTGATTTACCTTCCCACCACTCTCCCCTGCCTTCAAAATGGGATAGACGGATTTGAAAGTAACTTCAGAATAAGGATCTAATTTTTTTCACCGTTGCTTGTTGGGAAACAAGAATGGGGTGGTTTTTTGTTTTGCTTTGCTTTTTCTTCTGTTTGCCAGGATAAACTAGAAGTTGCAAATATTTAGGGGCCCTCCTGCATGTGAAACCTCTCATCACCCTCATTCTAAGTGCATGTGCAGAATACAAAGCTCTCAGCCTCTCATGTCCCGTGTTCTTTCTGCAGACGACAGTCCAAGGCTGTGCATGTCTCTCAAAGGTGCAAAGGAAACACAAATGTAGTGAAGTAGAACTGGGGAGGAAGCCGAGGATTGGTTCTACAGTCTCAGTCCAGTACTGTCCCCATGGCATGGCCTACAGGCCCCTTCCCCTTCCAGCCTCATGCCACCCCAATCCCTTCCCCTCCTCTTGGCCATTCCCTCCCCAGCCCACACTCACTAACATCTTCTCCAGGTTCAGTGCCACCACCTCATCTCACAGGCAGCCACATTGGGTGCTCTTGAACAGAGGTGCACCCCTGCCATAGTCGCAGCAAAACCCAAGCATGTTTAAAGCCAGGCAAGGCACTGTGCACACATCGCTGCCTTAATCTGGCTGGGGCCTCTTTCAGATGAAGGTGATGCGGTTGAAGTGCTCAGCTGGTACAGACTAACTCACCCTTGACCATTTTCACTCCACAGACCTCTCTTACTGTCAGATTTTATAACCCGATTACTACTGACTTGGGTTAGATTCAGACAGATTGCCTACCAGAGAAAGGCTCAATATCCCATTATCAGATTTGTGAGCCTGCCATTCCTCTTCATTTAGTGCATAATAGAAAGTGTCAGTAGTGTCCTATGGAATTTGGCTTTACAACAAGTCCTAACTATGCAGGTAATATACACATGTATCAGGTAAAAATACTCCATGGAATCATATGCAGGACAACAATTTTAAAACCTTTTTTATTTAAATATTAAATAAAACACATCGACTAATCATTTTGGTGTACACCTCTCATTTTAACATAAGAAAGAAAATGATTGTTCAGTCATGATAAAAAATAAACTATACATCTCAATTAAACCAATCACGTAGTGTCTTTAAATACCCTATTGCATTGCAGTCTGCAGAACAGCACTGTCAAGGTATCTACAAAAAAAACCCCAGACTTTTTAAAATGACCTCTTTCTGCTCCAACAATAATTCCAAAGAGGTTCTACAGCAATTGGAAAAGAAAAACCAAAAAAATACTATGAAAGTAAAGTGCTTGTCATTGCTCAGGACAGGAAACAAAAGAATCTGTGGCCTTTTGATCCATGGCGTTAAGCAAAACAGATAGTGAAGAGGAAATTCTGCGTCTGAAGTATGTGTGCTACCCCTTACAAAACTGAAGGCAAAGTGGCTGCTTTGTGATGAGCTGGCTTCTCCTTGCCCTCCTCTCCAGCCATCTCCATGCAATCCAGTTTTTGGGCTTGGTTATATTTTTGGTTTTTTAAACCACACTAAAAATGAGCATGAGACTTTGGTGTTTTCTGTGCTGCAAGGCACCACTCATTAACAGAAATCCAACTCAAGCTATTTTCTCTCACTTTGAAGCTTCCAGACCATGCAGCAGCAGCGGCAAGCTGGAGATGCACCAGTAAAGACACACAGATACAACACACAGATAAAGAGGTCGTTTATGGAGAGCCACAGACAGAGCCACATGACATCTTCAAGCCTTCCTACTCCCACCAATTAACCTGGTCGATCTTTGGCTTTTTAATTCTTAAAAAAAAAAAAAACAAAAACCAAAAAACAGAACAAACCAAACAAAAAACAGGTATTGTATGACTTGCAAATGCGTAATACTGCAGGTTGCATGAAGCCAAGGTAACTTGAAGGCACCCCGTGTCACACTTGCGAAGATGGGTCCTTTAAGTGTTCAGACAGAATGCACCTATCTCCTGACATTCAGCTGGCAGCTTCCAGCCAAGCTGGGTGGCTGTTTGCTCACCTGCTTCCCAAGTTTGCATGCCCTCCCCACCTCATTTCTGTAGGAGCACAGGCTCTTCTCCCCATTATACCGAAGCACCCTGCCTTGGAAGGGGAGTGGGGTTTATACCAGAAACACAATGTAAGCATATTACAAAATATAAAAAATAACTAGTGTTATATAGTTTTCTGCTTCCTATTTATATACATATACAGCATTAAAAACCATAGGAAAAAAAAAACCAAACACCTATCTAATCCAAAACCTCAGTTTGCTAATATGCCAAAAACAAAACAACCAAAACCAAATACCCAAAGATTGTGCTGTGTTATTCACTTTTAATACAGTTTTGTTCAGAAATAGCTGTACTCCGTTAGAGTGGAATTCTGTTCTAGCCTATTCCTTTTGTCTTTGTCAGTATATAATTATAACCTCAATATTGCACATTTCCCCAAGAGTCAGTTCTGTTTGGACCCTGATAATGAAATGCATAAAAACACAATTAGCAGCGGAAATAACCATGTGCAGCACTAAGAAATACCCCTCAGGCAACTTGGTAGGCAACCTCCAGGAGGGCTTATCAAAAAGAAAGCCCTGCCCATCACCCCACTGGTACTAAGGCTTCCTCCTCAGTGCTCTGCAAGAATATGAATAAACTTAGCATTTATAGAAAGATTCCTAGAGATCATTCAGACTGACAAAATATATGCATGTGTGTGTATGTATATACACACACAACCCCCAAACAAATATTCCTGCAAGAGACCAGACATTATGCAATTTGGATCCTGGTATCAAGGGATACATTTTCAGCAGATTACTTGCCTCTGTACTAATTAGAAGGGCTTTTTAAGCTTTTCCAGCTGATGCATCAAGCAAGAACTTCACAGTTTTCATTTTCAGTATGTGTATCTGGGAGGTGTGGAATGGGGATGTTGGTTCCTTTAACTAAAAAGAGTGCTAACAGGAGGGGAAAAAAACACCCAACAAATGGCAATGCTTCCATTTTTGTCTTCTATGAATGCATAATGCTGCATGCCACTGGTTTTCTGTTTATTTTCTTTAAAAGAGGTAATCATCTTCACAAACCCATAAATGAATATTGTGAAAAAGGGAGGCTCTGGTCCCTTCTTTGAAAAGCCTCTCCCTGCTGTGTCACCACCGACAGCTGCTAATCTTGCATAACAGCAGAGCTGTATTGGTCTGACTTGAGTACAGTACCGAAGAGTTCTTCCCAAACCACATCCCTCCCTGTCCCCACAAATGCCCCACCCAACCTCCCCACCATTATTCTTCCTTTAAAAAAAATCAGTTTCTATTCATATTTGTTCAGTGCAAGAGTAGAAGAAGCAAAAAGACATACATATTGCTTGTTTCAGTTCTATAAAGTTGCCAGCTTTCTGAGCCAGACAGCCTCTTCCCATACTTCAAAATTTATTGCTTCTGAGAGTCACTCGTCCACACGACATCAGCCAGCCACGGAGCCACACGCACCATGGAACGGTGGTGGAAGCTCTTCACAACAAGAGCAGCAGGAGCTGCAGCAGCCAGGTCTCTCACTTCACCAGGACGAACTTCCCTAGCTGGTTGGAAGTCAGGTCCTCCATCTCACAATCCCCGTGCTGCAGAGTGACAGCGTCATAGCTTGGAGACTGTGCAGAGAAACTCTGCTGCTGAGAGAAGGTGGTGCCAACTGGAGAAACATTGCTGCTGATGTACAGGTGTGTGTCTAAAAGGTGAGCTGCTGAGGACACCGGTGACACGCTGACACCGAAGAAATGAGGTTGGAGCAGCTGGCTGTTGCCAAAGGCCAGCTCAAATGAGTTCTCTCTTTGTAGCTCTGACAACAGAAGAGAATTGGATGCTTTGCAGGTACCTAGGCTATCAGAGGAGGGGATGCCATTTGTTGCAGCTGTCTGAGAAGTCTGGGGACAAGCTGTCTGGAGTAGCTGGTGATGCTGGAGCTGGAGCATTCTGAACAAAATCCAAGGGTGGAAAAGGTTAATTTGCACTGCTAGCATGGTTTAATGTTTTTCTTCCTACTTCCTCTCCCCTAACCCTGACCACAACTTTCCCCTTTGTTTCCTTCTATCAAGCCTCTCCTTAAAAAGCCAGCACAATTAAAGCAAGCTGACCATGCCAGGGCAATGTGTTTTCACTTGGCTTTTCCCCACACTGGAGAGGGCAACTATCACCAGAAAGTTATCTAGTCACCACATGGCCTGCTAATAATAGATGTTCTAGAGACAACGTGTGCAGATAAACCGGAAACTCCATTTTCCATCTTGCTTCTATGGGAATGAAGAGGTGCTACCACACATGACATTTGAGGCCACTGGAATTGTGTCTCCTTTGTGGGCTGTAACTTTTCCAAATTACAAGGTCTCACTTCCTTGCCATGGGAAAATTACAGGAGGAGGCAGAGAAGGAAAGAAATCATTCCCAAAACTAACAAAGAAAAACACAGCTTGCAATGGGGAGAAGTCATGTTTTCCCCCACAGTACCAAACTGCTTCTCAATTCAGCGACCTCCAAATACTTGGACGTTGAGATTTTTAAGTGGAGCTGCATGTCCTGTGTTACGTATGCCAGTGCAGGAAGCCACAAAGGAAGCCAAGCAGTTTATCTGCTGCCACACAGCAAAGATGGAGGATAGGAATCCCCAGTGACCAAACTCCCCAACCTCTTTTGCTGTGTTTACTCCTCCTTGCTTGCCCCTAACCAAAGTAAACCCAATGAAAACAGCTAAACTTCTCCTGGCCAGCTTCTCACCTCTGCTGCTGTAGCACCTCCTCCAGGAGGCTTCTTCCCTCTCTGCTGCTCCCGCTGCTGCCGTACATGCAGGTGTTCGGCTGTGCGTGTTGAAAAGGGCTCATGGCACTCCTTGCTGCCCGAGATGAGGAGGACTGACACACCTGCCGAGCAAAGCCTTTGATTTTATTCAAGCCGAGAAACCCCTTGGCTCGAGCGTTCTTCCGCAGCTGCTGCCTAAAAGCCTTCAAGCCTGTGGGACATGAGGAAAAGAAATGCACTTTAATCCTCCTTAGCATTTGCCTAGGAGCCTACTTTACAGATCAGCCTTTCTGGGCAGCTGCCTTCATTTGCGTGCGAACCGCACTACAAGAGACTGTAACTCTTCAGATCACATTCACCCCTCTGCCTGATAGTCAAAGAAAGAATTATGTAATGGAACAGGGTTTGGGACAGCTGCACCCTTGTGTAGATGGGCACATGTACAGCAAAGGAGAAAACTGACAGAAATCATGATGTTGTGCACCCTGTGTTTTAGAAGGAAGGCAGAGCCTACCATCCCACTCATGGCAGCAGAAATACTTCATTGGGCATTCTGAATCGGTTGTCTAAGAACCTCTCATCTAGGCACCTTCCTCAGCGCATCCAGTTCTCCCTTGGGGACCCTGAATACATGAGGCAGAATATCCAGGTGACTGTCCTCGGTGTAACACTAACACAGGCAAGCAAGCATCCCTGCATGCTACCCTCTTCTAGGGGCTGTTGGAAGGGTGAAATTCCCCAGCAATAAAACAAGGAAGACATTACCTTGAGTTAATGAGGTATCAGATGCTCGCCTTCCTTCTTGGAAGCTGATAGGCAGGAGAGAAGCACCTCCCATGCAGCCCTGCGCTTGTAACACCGGAGCATCAGACTGGGAAGCTAGGAAGGGCGACGTCATCCTAGCTGTGGCTGGACTCCCCGTCACTGCTTGACCTGCCAAACAGCTGCTCAGGGCCACTGAGCTGTCATTTGAAGATGAAGTAAGGCAGCTGTCTGAACTAGTTCCCTCTGTGGGGCTTGCAGAAGAGGAAATGACTATACCTACAGAGGAGAAGGAAGGAGAGAAAGAGCATTCCCAAGATGAGTATGGAAAGGAACAAACATAACATCAGAGACTTCTGCCCACCTACACTGGCACTAATAAGCAACTGCAAGCTGGAAAGGTGTCCAGCAGCTCGTGTTGTCACAGGGCTTGACTCCAGCAAGGGGTCATCAGTGAATAACCTCAGTTTGGGCTCCCATCCAGTTGGCAGGACTCTGCCAGTAATCACCAGGCTATGCCACATCAGGCCTAGAATTTTTCCTTAGTACAGCAGCTCTGACAAAGGATTACTGTTTTGTAATGTTTTGCTTGTTTATTTAGTTCACGGGGTCTGGATGTACCAAATACAGACATTGATGGCTTTTTTTGTTAATTCAGCTGCCCCCACTTTTCCCTGGTACAACAGCAGAAGCAGGCAGAGAAGGGTTATGTCCTGCTTGTGAGAATGCTTCCCTCTCAAGTGATCTACTTGAAATACAACAGTGCAACTTCTCTTCCTTCACAGCCATGCTTACTTATAAGAAGTCAGAACTGGGGAGGACAGAGCATAGACCTCTTTTCTGGGCTTTCCTATCCCAGTCAAGGTAAAATCAGCACATACTCCCCAGGCATTTGCCCACTGAGGCAATCCTTCTCTGTCCTTCTCCTCTAAATACAGACACCCTCCATCTCTCCCAGACTTACTTACATGGAGTGGCATGCTGATAGAAATGAGTGGTCACTTCAGCCAGCGTGTGCCTTCTGCTGGTGTTGCTGGGGATGTGGATGGGGTGCTCATATGCCTTAATTTCATCTTCCAGCTCCTTCTCTTGCCTTACTTCTTCACTAATGGTGGTCTCCAGCAGGCTACTGGGCGAGATGGAGCGGTTCCGGAAGAGCCCATTGAAGTTGGGATCCACAGGGAAGAACACAGGCTGCAAAACATGTCACATCACAGTCTGAAGGGCATTTCACTTATTTCTGCACTACCTTTTAATACTCTTCATAGCCCTGTGGCGCGCCTTCAGTAGGTGTATTGTTTGAAAGGCTACCACGACACCATGGCCAAATGTCAAACAAAGATTGGCGGGAGAGAGCAACAGAGTCACAACCCCTGTTGTTTCAGATTGGCAGAACAATGGAAAAAAAACTAACATACAGTTTAGCTGAGAACACAAACCTGTAATGGATTGCTCATGTCGCAGTCCATTTCTGCCTGCAAGGATGGCTGAATTAGGCTCTGAGGCTGCTGGTAAAGCAGAGATGATCGTAGGGTTTCACTAGTGAGACTCTCCTGAGCCATCTGGAGAGAGAGCGATGCACAAAAGCCATTAGATACTCTGCAGTTCCAAATGACTTTTCAGATACTGGAGGCTCAAGGAATTCCAGAGCCATGCTCCATGCAAGATTTCTCCATATGCTTTCTATGAAAATGAACAATGCTAGTCTTTCCACGCCAAAATAGACACAAAACTTCTCCTAGGTTGGACAATTTAACTGGAATTCAAATTTAATTTGAAAAGGCACCGAGAGCACACTTTAAAGGGGGTGGGAATGTCAGAAAAAAATACACAAATTGACTCATGAAGTACTTCTGAGGATCCTATGGGGCATGTAACGAAGTGTAACTGACCCATGCCGAAGCGGGCAAATTTCCATGAGAAGCCTAATCTTCTGGCTCACACTGACCTGCACTAAAGGCAGACTACTCCTTGGACCATAACCAACAGTCACTTTTTAGGAAACAGGCTTAGTATTCCACCAACGTCCTGCTGAAGAACAGCAGGACGTGTCCTGTGAGAGGGCACCAATATCAGAATTGGGTTTCAGAAGCTTGAGAGTTACCATTTTGTGTTTTCCCATAGTGAGGGGCCGGAAAAGAAAAAGAGCCAACAGACAGAGCTTCCCAGTAGGTAATATCCTTCCTTACCTCAGCATTGCTGATTTCAGAGCTCCTTGGCCTTTGCTGACGGCCAGTTGCTGGACGACTTGATAGCTGGCTGCTTCGATACTCCTTCAGGCGCTCCAAGAGCAGGTAATAAATTGCAGCAAAATGATTGTAGCTGCTATTTTGCAGAGACTAGAATGACATTGAAAGGACCCTTGAGTTACAGGTAACTCAGGATATAAGCAGCCAAAATTCATCACTAAAGTCTCATAATAGCGTACTCCAAAAGTAAGTAAAAAGCCAGAAGGGCAGTGAAGATTCTACTGCATTGTGACACTGGATCCAGGCTAGCCACTGAATGACGTACATATATACAACTGCACCGCCGGCATTCTCATAGTCAATGAAGAAGTATCTAAAGGGCAAGCACTTCTCACCTCAACAGTCCTCTGTCTGTCAATGCCAAGCGTTTGCATGATCCCAAGCACCTGCTCGTTGTAGTCACCCAGGTTAGAGTTGTAGTTTTGCATGGAGAAGGACAAAGACTGCTGCTGTTGAAGAGATGGGTCAGCTTGCATCCACTTGTGCTGCTTTATTTGGGAAATGGTTATTCGCTTGGTTGGGTCCACAACCAACATCCGTCGGATTAGTGTTTCACAGTCTGGGTGACAAAGAGAAACTCCTGAGCAAGGAGTGAAAAAACCAGCCCAGCCCAAGGTCACTGCTAAGTAACCTTCCCAACAACAGTGTATGATGTCTACGAAAATGAGAATTAAAGGATTCTGAGCAGCCGATTCCTGACCTGACTGCCAGATATTCAAAACAGCATTAGAGACGTCCACGTACATTTCACAAAAGCAACACGTCACTACAGAAGTGAAGCTGTACTAGATACCAGCAGGTTTCAGGTGACCTTGTACCTTGTAGGAGAGGTAGTTTTGAGTGGATGCAGGTTTTACAATGTTACATCCACTTAAAATATGTCAGAATTTAGCGCAGAACACCATCACATACAACTTTCTGGACCCTATATACAGCTTACTGGTTTATAACCAGGAAATTAAAGCCATTCGTGACTACAACTGATAAAGATCAGACTTCAAGAAACACCTTTCACTTGAAGACAGAGGCACATTCACTTGTTTTCAAATCCAAATCAGAGAGGTGATAATACACTTCAATTCTTTTTTCTCACCAGACTATTGGAGTGCTCAAGAAACAGTACTAAGCCCCACTGTTTCTGCTCTCATTGACAGCATAGCCACACTGAAATACGCCCTTTCTGCATAGCTAAAATACCTTAGGAGAACTACACCCATCTCAGCACTGCACACTAGTCACATTAAGCTCCTGTTTTCTCTGATTTGTGAGTGATTATTTCTCCAGCTAAAGTGCCAAGTATTTTTATAATCATAGAGACAATATAAGAAAGGAAACTACAGCATCTTAGATGCACCATAAAGCAGATCCCAGCAAAAGTGTGCAACCAGCCCCCTGACTATACAGGCTGCCCTACAGAAATTACCAGTCACATACAGACAAAGTGATTGCCAGCTGCAAAACCAGTCCCACCTGTCACTGCGTCAGGAAGGAACAGGACAGCTATTTCTTTATTTGTAGCCCCTTTTCTAACATGAAGGATCTGAAAAAAGCACCTTCAGACATGAAGTAAGGGATGCGGAACCGCCCCTCCAGCACTCTTTGCCTCAGCGTTGGTAAATTGGGTCCATCAAAAGGCAGAGAACCACAGACAAGGACATAGAGCACCACTCCAAGGCTCTGTCAACAGGAAACAGCACAGCATGTAAGTGACTCCAGCAGATGCAGTGATTTTGAAAGCCTACAGACCTCACAAACTGTAAAGTATGATTTCTAAGGAATAGCAAGCTTACCCATATATCAAGGTGAGGTCCTTCATATTCTTTGCCTTCAAAAACTTCTGGAGCTGCATAAGGTGGGCTTCCACACCACGTGGAGAGGGGCTCTCCTGACTTGTAGAAGTTTCCAAAGCCAAAGTCTGAAATGCAGGTAAGACATCATTCAAACACATGCTAACTATTTCAGAAGTACCAGAAAATGGAGAGATGGGAGAAGCTGTATTGTTTTCTTTTCCGCCTGTTCTTTTAAGCTGTTCTCTTTTGTCCAGAGGCTACATTCAGAGAAATACTAGTAACTTTTGTTTTATTTTCAGTTACCATAAACACATTTAAAGGATCATCCTAGGGAGACCGAATTTGACTACATGCCTAATATTTATAGAGTAACCGTGTATTTTTTATTACCTGCTAACTTGATATTCATGTTAGCATCTAGCAGAAGGTTTTCTGTTTTGAGATCCCTGTGAACTATGTGGTGGCTGTGACAATATTCCACTGCTGAAAGAATCTGCCAGAACTTCTTCCGTGCTTCACTTTCACTTAAGTGCCCATTGGAGGTCAGATGATCTGCAAGACAAAATATAAGAGGCACAGGATTTAGAAACACCTGGAGGAAACTTTTCACAATGCCACAGGTGCTGCCCTTGCTGTTTGACAGCTGACAACACCAACCCTGGATTTTTAACCAGAATACATGTATTACTCAGGAATGACCACAAGAAAGCCACGGTTTCTAAATCTAAAGAGCTCTTAGCTCTGGCAGTGAGGACTTACCAAACATTTCTCCATTCTTTGCAAACTCAGTAACGATATAAAGCATATCCTTTGTCTCCATAACCTGTGAAGACACAAGAAGACATGCTTTAAAAAAACACAGACCTCTGTAGTTTCATTCTTTTTTTCCAAGTGTATTCTCAAACCTGACTTCAATTATTTATATACCACAGCAGCTGGCAATAAAGGCATCTGATTTTGCACCACAGTGTTCTTTCCAAGCAATGGTAATGAAAAAGATAACAAATCAATGTTTATGTGCCTACAATACACAATGGCTTCCCATGCCATTGTTCTTCTCACCATTATCCTGCCACCTAATTTCCATAAGGTAACTGATGAGCATTTCAATAATTTCATACACTTCCTTGAATGCCTTTTATTTTTGTTAAAATATGCATATACAGTTTTACAATTCCTTTGATATATTTTGAACATGCAAGACCACTTAAAATTTATATAAAGTCATCCTTGTTTCAAGGCTTGCAGCTACTCAGATCAGGGGAGACTGCTGCAACTTGGACAGATCAAGAAGCAGTATCAAATACCCTGCTCCCATTTGGTGTTGGCAGGGACATGGCAAGCCTCCCATGCAAGTGACAATAGGTTGCTGTTTGTGTAGCAGCAGTCCCTGATGCACATCAACAACTGTCAATATCTAGCTCAGCCTACACCTATCAATCTAGCAGCGATTTCCTTTGATATTTTTTTCTTTTGGAGGAAAAAAAAAAAAGTAAAGAACTAAAATCAAACCATGAATGAGAAATGCTGAGCGTTTCCAAATTCATCTTCAGTTACTATGGCACATCTTTCAAATGCTGCATTTCAGATTTTAAAATAACAACACTTCTCTAGAACTGGACTCTCAAGGAACAGATACTTTGCTTTGGAAGAAAAAGGCTCACAACAGGTTAACAATCGAAAAAGCATCAATGCCACTTCAAAGGCTGTAATTTCCAGGCTCCTAACACAACCTTTTTCTAAGACTCTTGTCCTCCCCTCACTACAAGTACACACAGACACAAAATGAAAATAAACAAAGAGGGAGCAAAGGAAAAGAGGTTCCCAGTTTAAAAAAATGAAGGAAAGTGTTCTGGGAAAGTTGCCAGCTGGATGAAATTAAGACGCGGTGCTGAAACTAAAACAATGATGAAATAATACAAGAACACACACCCTGCATTGGTATGTCATCTAATTCCAACCCTGCTTCTCAGTCTCCACCAAACAGGTAAAGCATCAGTTACAACAACAAAGAAAAGAAAACTTCACTGAAAAGAAGTTGTGGTCCACTACCAACGTCATTTGCTCCATCAAGTGAAGTGGTTCAACTAGTCGGAATTTAACCTGCTTTTCTAAAAGCTTCGAAATAGTATTTTCACCCACATCATTCCACTGACATGAAATCAACCAAACTGTTAGAATGCTTCTGTATATCCTGTGCTGCCCTATGGGCAACAATGACGTCAGGTGCCAACACAGAATAATTTTTGTTATGATGGTTAATACTATAAATATCAAGCACTTCATGTGTGTCAAAGTCTTTAAAAATAATGCCTTCCTAAGCACCTGCGTTACTGGCTCTTCAGCCTTACACCGTAATTACATTTTTTTTCTTTCTTTCCTTTTTTTTTAAAGCTAACAAACTCAACGGTAAGATTGCAGCTGATAATAGTGTTTGCTACCGCACATGGACTTTCAGAACTGCTGCTTCACCCATCTACTCCTCTCTGCCCCCTGACCTTCTAGAGAGGTCCAGACTAGCTGTGATACCTCTTCCCTGCTCATTGCAGGGAGGGTGGATTAGATGACCTTTAAAGGTCCCTTCCAACCCAAACCATATTATGATTCTATGATCTTCTTAAATCCACATGGCACTGTTTATTTAAGGGGATTAAGAGGAACTTACAACAAATGCTAATTAGATTGAATATTCTGAATTTGCAAAGCAGTCCTCACTCACAGGACAATGTGGGCACCACACATGAATTTCTTCTTACTGTTACATGTGCCCATCAGAACAAAAACTGAACAAATCGAATCCAGAATTCCTACTGTGACACTCTACAAGAGGAAAGGTATTTAAAATTAATTTTCAAAGCTACACAGACTGGAAGAGAATAACCGAACAGGTCATTTTTTGATGTCTTCTAAGATACCAACATTCACTGACTTTTCTACTTAGATCAGAATTCTAATTCTTAGCGTAGCTTTCTACTTAGATTGATTTGGTTTCATTGTTGCTGATTTTAAAACCCTTCCACTTATGCAAACTCAACTTTTGTGCTTTCTTTTCTGCTGTCCTACAGGAGTTTAAGTCTTCCTCTTATCAAAAGCACTTAAGAAGTTCCAGCCCTCTAAACTGGAAAAGCAGAGGAGTTTTGAAAAGCAAGTTATAATCACAGGAGTTCAATCAGCTCCTTAACCTGAAACACTCTTCAGCCTAGTTTTAATTATAAATTTTACACAGCATTTTGTCAAAAGGCTGCCTAAATGCACCAGAATCTTGTTCAAAGAATGATGAATGACTTAAAAAAAAATCAATTCAAGTGTTTTTCAAAAAGTATTTCGATAGGCATTCTCTCTGCAAACATTAAATGTCAAATTACATGCAGTAGAAGAGCAGAGGCATATCTCATCTGCATGTCGAACTTCAAAGCTGCCCTCTTACCTGATAAAGCTTGATAATGTGGGGATGATTCAAAAGCTTCATTATCTGAACTTCTCTATAAATCTTCTCCAGATTGCTTGGGTCTAACCTTGTTTTGTCTATTATTTTTATTGCAACCTGCAGATTAAAGAAAATAATAAAATAAAACAACCCCAGCTATTACAAAATAGGTACTCTTAAAGTTAAGATCTCTTAAAATAGAAACAAAACCCCAAACCAAAACCCTACACACACACACAACTCACAAAATCCAAGCAAAGTAGCTTTTAAAGTACAGACTTGACAAAGCTGATTCTGTTTTTCAGAACTGCCCAGAATTCACGACGCAGAGCGTTTTCATTTTTCTTTTCTACGTCAAAAGATTATACATAAGGTAGTGAACAGAACTGCTGAAATTAGCACTGGACAGGATTCCGTAAATCTTTTAATCCACCCCATGCCAGTGAAAAGCAGATTCCCACAACCGACTGTTTTCTACAGGAGTGACTGATAGGATTTTGACATACACCAGAAATATATACATGGTTGCATGTGCGCTAATAGATTATTTCTGCAAGTTCTTTGTTCTTGAAGCATGCACATTGAGTGAAAAAAAAACACAACCCGTCTAAAGTCTTCAGAAGGTCTTAAATTTGTCGGACTTTTTAGCAAACTAGGACGGAGTAACTCAACAAAACTATCCAAACACTCACAAATTCAAGGCCAGGTTGAACGCGGATTTCAGCAACCTGGTGTAGTGGAAGGTGCCCCTGCCCATGGCAGCGGGGCTGGAGCTGGATGATCTTTAAGGTCCCTTCCGACCTAAACCATTCTGTGATCCCATGGAACTCTGGATTTCACATATCCTTGCTCAGTTTCAGTTTGAGGTGGGCTGCACTGCACACACCGGGAAGCTCTTTCGAGGAGCCCCATCCCACGGGCGCGCGGTCCTGAGGCACGCTGAGCCCGCGGGACTTCGCAGAGCTCAACGCCGCTCTCCTCACCCCCAGCTCCGGCTTCCCTTTGGCGGTGCTGCCGGAGGCAGCTCCGCCGAGCGAGCCGCAACCCCCCGCAGCCGCACACACACGCAGACATCCCTCCGTGTGCTCCGCACCCACCTGCGTTTTGGTCACTCTGTGCCTAGCCAGTTTGACCACGGCGAAGTTGCCTTTCCCCAAGGTCCTCTCGATGTCGTAGAAGCCGACTCGCAGAGGCCGCTGCTGGCCCTGCCCGGCGGCGGGCACCGAGGTGTACTCTGACATGATCACCATGGCTCGGGGTGGCGGGCAGCGCGCGCGCCGCGCCTAGCGGGGCACCATCCGCGCTGCCCGCGGGCGCTCGCACCTGCACGGGGACACGGGCACAGCGCGCACCCCCGTCAGACCCGGCCGGCTCCGGGCGACGAACGCCCCCCCCGCCGGCCCTCACCGTCCCCTCCCCTCGCAGCCCGCCGGGCTCCTCCCCGCGTGCCCCGCGTCCGAGCTTCGCTGGCCCCGCGCGCTCCCTCACCCGCTCCCGCTCGGCCGTCGGGGCGGCCGTTGAGCCGCCGTACCTGCCGGGCGGGCGGGCGGGCGCTGTCCGCGGCTGGTGTCGCCAGTCTGTGCCGGTGCCGCCGCTGCCGCGCAGGAGCGTGTGCGTGACTCCGACCGACTGACGGACTGACTGACTGTGTGTGCGTGTGTGTGTGTATGTGTGTGTGTGTGTCTGCGTGCGTGTGTGTGTGTGCGTGCGTGCGCCGGGGGGCAGGCGGGAGCACGCGGGATGCCCCGGCCGCCCCCCTCCGCGCACACCCCGCCCTCCCTGCCTCCCTCCCGCCTCTTTTCCCCCCGCCCACCGCCCGAAAGCCGAGACGGAGCCCATTGACGTCACTTTGACGCCAGAGAGACGCGCGCCCGGGCGCGAGGCTGAAGGGGAGCGAGGCAGCGGGCCGTTGCCAGGGAACGGCGCGGGCTGACGCGCGCGCTGATGGAGCCGTCGCTCGGGAGACGGAGGGGCGGTGACGTCAGGGCCGAGAAGAAAGGGGGGGGGGGGGGGGGGGGGGGCGAGCGCGCCCCTGCGCTGTCACGTGACGCGCCCCGTCTCCCGGCGGGGTCGCCCCCTGCCGGCGCGCCGCAGCCGCCGGCCGCCGTTAAGCGGGGGGTGGGCGCTCGGTGCCTGCGCGCCGCCGGGGTGCACGGCGTGAGGGCCCGCCGGGGGGGGGGGGGGGGCCCGGGGGCCCCGCGCTGAGCCCGCAGGACGGGGCGCACCGCCCATGGTGACCCCTCTTCTCCCCAGCCCTGCCGGCGGGCGTGCCGGGTCCCCGCCAGCCCCATCCCAGCTACCCTGCGGCGGAGCCCGCCGGGTGCGGGGCCACTCACAGCGGCTGTCCCGCTGGCAGTAGGGAAAGCGTGGCTGCAGCCCGGCGGGGAACGTGTGTTCCTAATCCCAAAGGGCAGGCAGTGCCCCGCCTCCCCCCCAGCTTTGCGCCGGTGTCCGCGGCGGGTACTGACCCCCGTTCCCCTGCACAGGACCAACTACCGTTCCCGGGGTTGCCCGGGCATGATGGAAGGATACTTCCCTAGAACGGCCCCTCTGGCACCCCAGATGGGGCTGAGCCAGCCTGCCGACAGCAAACCTTTGGGTCCACCAGTTGGTCACAGGCTGGAAGGGATACATAGCATGTATGAATATCCAGTCCCGTGATACTTGTGCAACTTACTCCCGTGTTCTGAACACACCTGCAGTGCTATTACCTCTGGTCAGCCTGGAAGTGAGGTTTGAGAAGTCACCTTGGCAAGGTGACTCCTGACAGAGGAGGCTGTTTGGGATTGAACCTCAGCACCTTGAAAGTGCCCATGAGGTTCCTCTCAAGGACAAATGTGGAGTGGCAAATGCACTGAGTTCTAACACACAGGTCTTTAGCCTTCGCACAGCAAGTGACCAGAATGTGTGTACGTTTGGTCTCAAATCCCAGTTTAGCCTCGAAAATAAGCCTTGAATGATGCCTGCCACATCTGTTACTCAACTTTATGAGAGCCAGCCTAGGCTTTTTTTCAGACAAGTAATTCTCCAGCCAGTGGTTGGGCTTCCGGCTGGAAGACCATGCGTCTGACTCTGAACCCCTCACCTGGCCATCATAGCCAATGGCACACCAGGCAGTGACCCTCCTCTTCCGTCTACAGGCACCATGTGGATGGGGTTTTCCAGACTGCTTGGAATAAGGCAATGCCTTGGGTGGAAGAGGCAGAGCTCTGATTCACACTGAAGACTTCAGAGCAATTGGTATCCTTGTTTTCACCTGCAGTTGGTGGTCTCCTTGGTGGTCATTCAGTGGTGCCTGAATGGCTTCTGAAGGGCTCAGGAGGGACCCGCAGTGGGAGAAGGGGGAGATTTTTGTCAGTTTTTAAGGATTTATTCTAAGGAAGGGATGAGGAAAGCTCTCTATAAATCAAATTACATGGTACATGAGCTGTGTGTCATCAGCATGCCTCAGATCTGTCGGGACGTTCCAGTGAAGCAAGCAGGACTTCCTCTGCGTCTCTTACCTAACAAACTATATCGCTTGTGTTACCCACCACAATGTGGGTGCCAGCCCTTCAGGAGGCCACTTACTCTGCAGGCTCTTTGTCATAGAAACATGCGGAAATAACTCCTAAAACTAACCCCCAAACTTTGTTTATCTTGACCATCGCACAAAAAACCTGCTTATGTACTGCTGGAAGCGGGGTAACAGCACGCAGGCAGCCCAGGCTATTGTAACATTCAATTAGTGCTCGCTTACACAGTGCCTTGAATAATTCACATGAAAAGTTGACATTATTATTATTATTGTTGTTATTATTAAGCTAACAGTATATTCTCTGTGGAGCCCATGAAGAGGAGCTGACGCACAAACAGCACATACAGTAGCAACTGCATGTGAACAGTGCCCCAGGAGTTATAAAGGAAAAAATTACCTTAATAATGGTTCCTCTGCTGTGGTGGGATTTTCCTCTCTTTAATTATAGTTGCTGTTTTCATTTGAAATTGATTAAGTGTTTTAGAATGTCAAACAGAACGGGTCCTTTTCAAAAGAACACTCAAGAGAGCCAGCCCCAACTAGGAGCGTAACATTTTTATTTCTTTTAAAGGGACTTGGAGTTTCTTTCTTGCCAAATGGGAGGAAAAGGATTGGATTTGGTGCTCTCCCTATCACCTCATGACTTTTTAAATCATAAGGAGAGGTGGATGCCTGTGCCATGGCACTGTCTGAAGAGAGTAAGACCTCACGAGAGGGCTACACTAAGGGGAATCCACCATGCTGATTTCAATTATGTGCATTAGATGGAAGAGGCAAGAAGAGCTGGCAAGTGTAGCTATGTGTGGAAGTTACTTGCATACTTACCTGCAATCGCTAGTCCAGAGGGTGGGGTATGTACAGCTTCCGTAGTGGAGGAGGGCGCTCATCCACTGCATAGTTTTGAAGAGGTTTTAAGAGTTATAACGCCATTATATGATTTATGAGAGTTAAATTAAAGAATTCATGTGTCTATTACTCTCAGCAACATTTTGGTATTTCTCTTCCACTTTCGTACATGTGGGTCATAACAGCTTCCAGCAGTGCTGCTCAGAAGTAGCTATTGCAGTTTTGGTAGTGTCATATCATTTTTCTACCAGTTTCACTATGAATTGATACTGTCAGGGCATTACAAACCTCTTACACAATCACGGTTTATCACCGAAAGAGGTGCTTCTGTTGGGGAAGTTGATGCTTTTGCAATTTCTGCTTTAACACTTCTGCTGCCCTCTGGTGTCTTGGACATCCTGAACAAGGAATCTCCTCAGAGAAACACCCATGGTTAGGAGAAGAACAATTACAGAGCAGGCTTGTACCTGACGAGAGCAGAAAAGTGAGGAAAGCAGAGAAGTACTTTCCACAGCACCTTCACAAGGACGTTCCTTGATTTCTCTAGGAAGAGGGAGAAACTGGGAGGACACAACAGCTAAGTTTTCCCATTGCGGCAGTCCTGTGCTCCCTCCCTGAGGGTGGCATGGTCAATGGACAGGAATATGCATGAAGACTGATGCCTTACAGAATTCCTCTTGCAGGTATTTCCAGCAATTCAATCTTTAGTCATTTCACTCAGCATTTTCAATCAGTTTCAAAACAAACTAATAACAATAGCAACTTTCTTCACTTGGCAAAAAGAACACAAACCGGAGAAACAGCAGCATTCCTTTCTACCCATTTCACCCTCTACAGCTGTAGTCAGCCTGGTTTGCTATGATAGGTTTCCTGTGGTATTACTTGCAGCATAGCTGTAGTTTGGGTTTATTTTCCCCAGGAAACACCAGTGTAATTATTTTGAAAATTAGATTTGTTGGAGTATTTTCAGTGTCCCATCATTGACACAGTTTAGTTGAGTAAAACCTTGCTGAAGCCAATAGAGATGTTCCTGGTCCAAGTCAGACTCTGGCCTAGAAAAAAGTAAAACGGAAGATGTCATGTTCCAAAAAGTAGAGTGACATTTAAAGAAGATGAGATAATCAACTAAAATACTTGTAGGCTTATTTTAAAGACAAAAGCATTATCTTGGAAAAAAAAAAAAAACAAAAGGTGCATGACTATTTCTAATATGACTTCAAAGTGTCTTTGAATTTGAAAAAATCCAGGCTGCCACTGCAGTTTTGGCAAGAATACTTAAAGGTTAGCATATCCTTACTGAGGCACCACAATGGTATCCAGAAATACATTTCAGACCACTGGAATGTCTTTGGTCATAACATTGCATCAGAGTTACATAATTATGATCGCAACAATGATCTTTTGTTGTTAACATTTATGACATTTCATAATTGATGTGGCGATGACATTTCACTGACATAATACATTGAGCTTGTCTTGCAGAGTAAAGGTACAAAGACCTCTCCAGCATTCATTTAGGGCTATAAAGTAGCTTTATGAAGGGTCACAACCAGGCAAGTTAGGGTTCTTTACTTTCCTAAATACAATGTGCTACAAAAGCTACCATTAATACCAGGCCTCTGACTGGTTTTGTTTGTATTAAGGGAAGTACAAACACAGAAAAAACAAGGTGGTCTATGCCCTTGAGAGTGTCTTTCTTTTATTGTAATCATTTCCCTTCCGTGTTTGTCACTCTGATAGTGCTCCACTGTGCTGGGGCATGTGAACCTGACTGACAACTGGCAACAAACACATGAAAAGATTATGTAAAAAGATAAGTGGACCAGGTTATTTCCATTGCCCAGGATAGATAAAAGGCAGAAGCTAAACAACTAACACTGGATAATGGCTTTTGAGGTAGGGTTTTTTTTTTCAGTTGCTTAAGTTTAATGACCAAAGGTAGTGATAGTAGTAAAAGCAAACACACACCTGTAATCTAACCGTGCCCATTTAAATTTAGCTAAAAGTAATTTCATAGTATGTGGGCTGATTGTCAGAGAGTAAGCATTCACAGTTTCTGCTGAGTTTACTTGGAGGCTGCAATTGCTCAACATCTCTTAAAGCATCCATCTGCAAGGTGTCCTGCAAGGTAAAGCACGTATTCTACTGAAAGGCTTTGACTAAAGAGGACTCCAAGAGTCTCTGGGTTTCAGTATATCCGTGTTAAGCTACTGTTACTACTGGCATCAGGATCAGCCAGGTAGGCACATGCCTGGGGCAGAGCCACGTGGAGTTCAGATGCTTATAGACCAACACTTTGAAATGGTACTTTCCCACTGAGAATGTGTGATCTTCACAAGCAAAATGGATAGCAGATAAGGAAAAGATGTAATTTCCCTCACTTGCTATAGCTACTTTACTACTGGAAGGGCAAAAGACTGCAAGATGAAGTGTTTTGCCCATGGTGGTGATGTGGCAAGTCTGTGGCAGAGCAGTGAAATACATTTCTGTGTCCTGAACCCAGGCAAAGTGCTTTAACTGCAAGACCAACCTTCACACTGCAATTAAGTGATTAATGTTAATCTTGTAGCTGGTATAAATAGAGCTACATACATACTGGGTTTAGTACAATTTAGGCAGCTCATGTATATGATTTTTCACATCAGGCTGGACTATCTGTAAGATTAATACTTGTACTTTAATGTTAGCCCCCCGCTTCCAGCTGGAGTGTGGACAGAGATGCAGGTCAAACAGCAGGAGCTAGCTTTCTGGTGCTCCAAGGCTTTGCAACTCCTTGCCAGCAGCTGCTGCCGAAACCATGTTTGACTCCTCACTGCTCCCTGAAACATCCTACACACAGTAGCAGCTCATGTGTGGTTTTGTTGTTTGGGGTTTTTAGGCCACACCTGACAGGGAAGTGTTAAGTGTAAGCTCAGTCAAGCTGCCAACTCCAAAGCAAAAAATAAACGCTAAGTAGACTTCAGATATGAGAGCAGAGGTGGAAGGAGGATGTATCCACAGTCCATGTGACAGGGGGTTGGTTCCTATGAAATGATCCTTCCCCTTGTCTGGCTCAGCATCCTCCCTGCTCACTGCTGTATGCATAGCTGTAATTTGAGGCTCTGGGTCCTCCCAGGGCCCCAGACAGAGCTGGAAGCTGAGAAGGATGCAAAGGGTCCAAGACGGAAGAAGCTACGGACAGGGTAAGATGGAAACAACAAGCAGCAGGCAGCAGCAGGGAAGCAGTGCTGGAAACCCCTTGCAGTGATGAAAGAAGGAAACCCTCTGACACTGCTGCTGGAAGGCTGGCTGTGTGGAAGAGCTGTGCTGGGGCAGGGAGGAGCTGCGGAGGCTGGGTCCTGCATGGCTGCTGAGCTGTCAAACAAGAGCTGGGACACTCAGTCGACCCACTGTCCGTGTCCAGTGGCTTCACAGCCCCAGGGCACCCCCAGCCTGAGTCAGGGCTCTGGGTGGGAGCTCCACATTCAAGCCCTAAATAAGCTAAAACTCAAGGTTAAACTGCTGCGCTCCTTTTCCCTTGCCTTCCATGGGATCTTTTCTCTTTGCGATCCCATCTTCCAGCCTGATGGGAGTAGTGGGAAACCAGACCCCATTCCACAGGTTCAGGAACCTTCCCGTGGGCAGGCCAGAAGACAGAAGTCTGTTGCCCTTGGCTTTATGTCTGCTGGGGTAGCCATGAGGTGTTCCCACCTAGGCATGATCCGTCAGTTATTCTCCAGCCAGTGCAGATGCCCTCACTGGCGACTGGGTGTCTGCCCCCATGCCTGACCAGGGGGACAAGCTGTGAGGGTGGGAAGGTAATTCAGCCTTGTTCCTTTTGGCCTGACCTTCACCAGCGTCCTATTGCTTTTTACAGAGGTGCCAAAGGAAGCAGAGGTGCCCCAGCGGTGCAGCTGTGGGCGACGTGGACACGTGCCCAACAGGAAGTAGCCTGAGACAATGGAATTCATTGCACACGTATGTTCTTTGTTGATGGCCGTGCTGGAAACAGTGACCCACATGTGGCAGTTTTGATGTCCCCTCACCCCAGCCTCTGCTCCCCTCCTCTCAATTGTGAGTGACTCATGCAGAAAGCTACACATTCTTCCCCAGGGACAAGATGAATAACAGCCCCACTCACCTTTCTTCTGTATCAGTGCATTAGTGCCTGAGATCCACTGTGCTCTCACTGCAGCTTAAAATGGAAAGGCTATTGCTTTCCCAGTGTCCCAAGTAATTGCTTCATCTGCTTTTACCTACCTGTACCTCTGCTAGGCAAGGCAGTATGCACAGGCTCCTCTGAAGAGGGTATTAATGGCATTTATCTACTGCATGCTGAAAAATCAGGAGCTTCTCCCCTCCCCCTTTTGCTCACTCTGAAGGAAAACAGAAACAAAATAAAAGTCGCGTTTGCAGCACAGTGCCGCTGGTACAGTTATTCTATGGGGAAAACCTGATATATCCACCTATTGTCTGAGCCACTACTAAGAGACCTTAGTGAATGAGCAAGTTACGAAAACAGGTATCCTTCCTTAGAGATTAATGTGATTATTTGCGTCTGATATTTCCTGCAATACAGCACAGATTGTTTGTGCCGATGGACAACTGAGAAATACGGCTTTCCACAAGGGGGGAAGGACTGTTGCAACACACCTTTATTGTCCTCCTCTGGAACATCATACTAAATTTGTTTTCCATCCATTCCTGTAAATATATTTCCTATAATTGCTGTTATGTCAGATGCACTGTAACCCGTCCCTTCCTACGTCAGCTGCATTGTTGTAACCCCCTCTCCAATGTCAGGAAAACTGTAATCCTCCTCTTGCGTTACAGACGAGCTGTATCTCTGACATTCAATTGCATTCACCCCAAGTCAAACGGAGCAGGGGCAGAGAACAAAACACTAGTTTCAGGACCATGAATTTAATGAGTTCTGTGGCTTTTTGGGCATGCACGTGGGTGTTTGAAAGTAAGATCAAATGCACTTTACACGCTCAGGAGCTGGCTTTCTCCAGTCACAGACCAGACAAAGGTTACCATCGGTGCCAAACACAAGCTCAACAGAATTTCTGCATGGCACTGAATCATGCATCATGCATTCTTACACACTGGTTCTGCATGTAAGCTGTGGTGAAGGGGAAAACAATAAATAATATTTCAGAGCTCCAAGGGTTAGCAAAATTCTTGCTTCGTAAGCCCCAGCTGATGAAATTACTCCAATGAAGAAGGAATCGGGGAGGTGGGCTGGCTCACAGTTTGTGAGTGGGACACCAAGTCAATCTATTTTCAAATGTGTGCATGCATGTTATGCTTCAGTCCCAGAGGCTGAGCAAGAGCCTATGAGCAATAATACATGCAAGGCAAATTTCTTACCTGCAATTCTTGGCACAAACCAAACCTGAGTTTCCAGAGAAGCAAGTACAGGGCATATGGCATCTAAATATATGTGATCACGGATGACAAGAAACACGGAATAATTTTTTGGATGGAGTTGTTAGTTAACATCCTGGAAATATCTTTCAGAAGACAGATACAAGACAACTCAAAACCAGATGGTTTTTCAGTGATTATTTCAGAAGAGCTTTAAGTTTGAGGTGGAGTAAGCAGTTTGTGCTACTGGAGAAGATTGATTGTGATGCCTCAAACAGGAAACCAGATGTTCGTAATTCAGCTAGAACTACTCCTCTTGTTACACAGCTGATATAACCAGAGAGCCCAAAGCTTTGTCCTAGCATTCAGCAGGATGTGTTATCTTCAAAGTCTTGATGTTGCATGTTCTAGATCAGTTTCTGGGTTGGCTCAAACTATTTATTTTCTGTCAATAGCGATCACCTCTCAGAAGTTCAGTGATACAGCTTTTCTCTCTCTGCTCAATTTATACTTTTCTGCTCGGCAAATGTTTCCCTGGTCTTGTAGTACATACTGGGAGAAAAACTTTACAATTAGATCTGCAACTACTAATCTTGCTGGTTAAGATAGACAGTGTCTTTGTTTAAAGATATGCCTTTGTAGAAGGTTTGATCATTATGTGAATATAGCAAGATCATATTCCATAGGTATTTATTTGAAAGAACAACACTGCTAGATGCATAAAACATAGAGATCAGATTGGGAGGAAATCTAGTTAGACAGCAATTCTTACTGCAAGAGAAAGTTGGGAACTGAACTCAACTAAAGCTTCTGGTCACCTAGATGCCTGAATAGGAGCTGAGCTTTGTGGTATGGATTCTTCCAGTCAGCGTGATCCTACTTTGGTAAGTCACTTATGTCAGCATGGGTTTTAGAGCTGAAAGCCTCTAAATTCTGTAATTCATAATAGAAAGAGGAAGAGCATGAAGAAGGAGAACAAAATGGGTATTGATTTGCACTGGGTTCCAAACCCCTTCTGGCTGGTCTGTGTGTGGATGTGCCTATGCACTGCCCTGTAGCTGCAAATGGCACATCCCGCCAGGGGTAATGGCCTGGGACTGTGGTAATTGCATGTACAGTCTGGAAGGCCTCTGGAGGTATTTTCTTGCTTCACTGTGTGTCAATAAAAGCCAATGTGATGGCCAAAACTTTCCACAGACTCATTTGTTATTGACAATAAGAGATACTAGATAAGAAAGTCAATATATTTTCATCTTCATCGCTTTGACAGCATGAAATTATTCTGGTGGTTTGTGATATCAAATGCAATCTGACCTGGGATTTGAGGCTTTAACCTATTAGCGATATTGATAAATACTTTCCTCAATCAAAAAGTAAATTTCTTACCTTTGAAATCAAAGTGATGAGCCCTAAAGGAATATGTGCCTTCTCTGGTAGTCCTAGAAGGTGCTTCTGATGCTTTTGGGAAGTGAAATAAGTTGTCTTACAGAACACACATTGAAATGAATGAACACAAGCTTGCAGTGTAGTATGGACAACGAACGGGAGAGAGCAACACTCATCACAAGTAGGATGGGGCTGTGGTGAGAACATCTATTACCACATCTTCACAAGACAGAAAGGTATTATGAAGGAACCTACAACAGACTCCTCTGTTTTCAGAATCTCTCTTTTTTTTTCTTTCTCTCTTTTTCATAAACAAGAGGCTTGTTAAATAACACAGCAGCCACATGAGCATTTAGAGAGAGTGTACTAATGCAGCAGCCTTTATGAAAAGGAAATATTGGTTTGGGAATCAAGGGTTAGAAAAAAATGCCAAGATCAAACCCACAGAATGCGCAATGAGTATTAAAGGCATGAACGGCAGTACAGTTCACCAGGAGATCCAATGCTGGTCACTGGAACAATTCTCCGGGGAATTTCCAGTGATAACGAACTCCCAAGACTCTTATTTACAGCCTCAAAAACAGACAGAAAGACAGTTTCTGTTGAACACATTGCTAACGGCAAACTGTTTGCCCAGCGTTATTGGATAGCAGAGTGGGGATATGTGGCTCATCACCTGTGAAGAACCTGGGACTTGGGGTCTGACTGCTCACTACATCATGAGGAAAATGTGGGAATGCCTGAAGGTGAATTGAAGGAGGTTATCACTGGAGCTTGGATGGTGGAAACATAGTGATAGGAAATAGCAATACTGAACTGGTACTGCAGACTGGGGGGTGTAACAGGCTCCTGAGCAGAAAGAAACCTGCAAAAAATCGATGCCAGCCATCAGAGAGACAATTAGCAAGGAGAGGGACTATTTCTGGTGATGGAAGTGCGCCTTTTCCTGACAAATGAGTCAGGGACCCACAAAAATTCTGTAGGACAGGCTGCTCCACCTGGAAGCTGCGTCTGGAATCACCAGCAGCTCTCTTCAACCAGGGCTTCACTCGGAGGCCTGCCATTGTGTGCATAATGTGTGTGTGCATCTGGAGGAGGAATCTCCTCTAAATCACCTTGAGCTGCATGCATGGAGGCAACGCGCCCAACGCTTGGCATTGCCTACCCCTAGCAGACTGCGGTGGCCCAGGACAGAGGGTGAACCATGAGGAGACAGGTGCAGATGCCCTTTGTATGGAGGATGTCCACATTTTGACGGTTCACATTTCCATTTGGAATGAGCTCTCAGAGGATATGTCCTTGCCAACTGCATGGTCACATCATCACATCCTGACACAGAGGGACCAGCAGTTTTGCGCTGCACTGGCAAATGTCACTGGAAAGGACAGGGAAACTTTGCAGAAATACCACTTGCGTAGGCTGCTGGCCTTTACGGTCTCATTGGTGAATCGTTTTTACATAAAAGCCATTAGTGGACACAGCAGAAACGCAGCGAGTCATAAAACAGTCGTCCTTATAAACCCAAGGCGAAAAAGGCCTGGAGTAATGACAGCAACTTTTTGTCACTGGAGTAGTATGAAAAAG
Source organism: Lathamus discolor (assembly GCF_037157495.1). Lineage (NCBI taxonomy): Eukaryota > Metazoa > Chordata > Aves > Psittaciformes > Psittacidae > Lathamus > Lathamus discolor. The sequence continues at coordinate 35,730,249 of NC_088887.1, forward strand.
CTGGGGACTCCTGCTGAATACACAGCAAAGAACATGCCAGAGCAGGGAGCAGCCAAGCACTCCTGGGGAAAAAAGGATGGTGGAAACATAGTGATAGGAAACAGCAATACTGAACAGGCACTTCAGACCCACTGCTTTTCGAACTGTGGGTACCAACCATCCCCCTGCCAGATGGGAAAGTCTGAGGAGGGACAGAATCAGGCACGCAAGCCTTGACCCTTCCCTTGCTGCATGCTGCCTCTGCAGGCTCCATTTACTTGCTGCCAAGGTCAGGTGAGGGAAGGTTTATATACCTTGCCAGCTCCTTCTCCCAGGAAAAGCCCTGGTCTCTTGCCTTCCGCTACTGGATCTCTTGACACTAGAGGTCTTTGGGTAGCATACAAAGTGCATGCCTGAGGCAGGAGGGACTCCACGCTCTCCTTCACAGCTTTTAAAGCTAGCTCCAGATGTCCAGGTGGGAGCAAGCCAGGCTTGCTTTGTGTCCTGTCCTCCATCCTTCCTGGCCCTGGGGGCAGCCCAAGGGGAAGGGTTACTCCCAGGGTTCCCAAATGGCTCGGTTTCATCTCCCAGTGGCTCCCAGTGGCAGTTGATTATCCTTGAAAGCCCTCACAGCTGTCGAGTCTTTCATTTGCTCTGGAGCCAGAATAACTGGTGTGCTCCAGGTCCAAAATAGTTTAAGACAACTGCATCCTGTCCATCTAAAAGTCACCCTGCAGGTTCTTGCAGATGCCCCCCAGCAGCTGCTTAGTGTTTACGCACGCTGTTTAACAGCTGTATTTTGGAAAGGGAGAAGGGATTCCTGTAACATATACAGTTGTCTCAACTGCCTTGGAAAGAAACAGCACACTGTCTGTCCCGGCTTGACTGAAAATGCCCTCAGCCAGTGCTAACTGTGCCAAAACCATAATTACCTCGTCTTCCTTGTTCTTCTGGGCTGAGAGCTGTTTTTTATAGGTGATAATAGCAGTGCTGCTTCTTTCCCTAACAACCTCCTGTGAGATGCTTCTGACGTCTCTGTCTTGAATTCGCAAGTGCAAGAAAAAGAAATCCCCTACCTGCTCTGTAACCACCTGGCACAGAGGCAGGATATTCTGCCTGCTTTGAGGCAGATCAGCTTTTGGCTGCAGCATCACCTGATGTTGAGAGGTAATGGAAGAAGGTGCACGCTGCCAATAGAAAACAGATTGTGGTGGTGTGGTCTTCCGCTTCCAAAGCTGCAGTGCTTTTCTGCGTAAGCAACCCCACGCAGTCAGTAGATCGGTGCATCCTCATTATTCACCCTGCAAAAAATACGAAGCCTCTGCAAAAATTTGGCTGAGTGTGTACAAAGGATTTGGACAAGCTCTGGTAGCGCTCCAGGTACCCCACAGAGTGGACATGGTGAGTCTGGCAGGGTTGACTGCCCACCCACTAGGTTAGATTTTCTGCTCAGTGACCAGCATTATGGTTTGACTTTAATTAACAAGAAAAGGGGGGAAAAAAACCCGAACGCCTTTGCATCATAGGCATTTTCTTCTCTCTAATGGCTGTGATCCAGCATTCACCTTCCTCCTCTACTCGCTCCTGGGGAAAGACCCTTTATATCAAACAGTTGTGTCAGCACAAAGATGCATTTGCCAGATCAGTAAACAGCAGTGAGATACGAAGCTGCAATCAGGCTGAACTTCTGTTTCAATGACTAAAGAGTTTGAGCAAATGCAAGTAAAGGAAGGTATTTGACCCTCCGCTTCAACCATCATCCCCAAGATCAAGGGTCCTGTTGACTCAGGAGACCAACCTATCAAGAGGTCAACAAGAGATCTGTGAGTAGGAACATCCTTTTTCCTCCACACCATGAGGGAGTAAGTCATGAAGGAGACTGGTTCATGATGAAGATTTCTCTGACATGCAGTCTTTGCAGAAGGAACAAGCCCCTCAGTCCTAGGTTGCATGGAGGAGCCCAGTGCAGTAAATGAGCCACAGGTAGTTACTTATGGTAACCTGCATAAGTAAGTGAAGGAGGGCACATAGACCTGCTTGTCCATGTTGCCTAACTGCTAGCTTATTCTGTGGGTCTGTTTTGGCCTGCTCCAACCAGCTCTCTCCAGCACAAGTTTGCTCAGAAGGGGCCTTACCCTATGCAGTGGAAAAGTGAGTGAACAAGTGCTGCACAGGGTTGGTCTGTAGGCTGCGGGTATTTTGACTAGCAGGATGTGAGTTTTCAGGATCTGGCCCCTGGGATCTGATGCACAGCCCAATGAGCATCCACACTAATTCAACAGGCCCAGGACGAACAATGCCGACTTCCCCCCTCCTGCATATGAGGCATTTTTAATGTCTTCATTGTGTTGAACAGTGAAAATGAATGCTTTCCTAATAATTGCTCTCAGGGAGAAGTAGCATTATAGTCAAGGCGTCCTTCAGAAAAACTATGAGTCAGAGGAGAGGTAATTCCAAGACAATCTTGCTGTTAGCGGGGGTCCAAGCTATGAAGATTTTGCGCAGCTCTGAGCAAACAGAGCAGAGATCCCAGTAGGACTGTAATTTTGAGTCTGTCATCCTTTATTTTCCCTTTTTCTATGAAGATGTGTCTGTTCTGAACTCCACGCCAGGCTTATTGCATTGCCTGTGTTTGCAGGGGTAGAAGTACCCTTTGGATATGTGGCTTGCATCATTAGTCACAGACTTTGATCCTTCTGCTCCCATTTCCTCTGTGGCAAAAGCCCAATATCCTTCTTTTTGACACCACTCTGCAGGGCTCAGTCCTTTCACCGCTGCACTGAACAGCACTGCAATGTTTTCAATAGCTCCTCAGGAACCCAGTGACCCAGCTGCAGCCCAAAATATTCTCGTACATATGTGTTAATAACATCCAAACATTGCTGAGCAGTAAAATGCAGCAGGGCTAGTGCAATGCTTCTAGAGGACTGCGTAGCCCTGTCTGGGGGGTTGGCACATGAAATGGCCAGCTGTCTATAGCATGTAAGCTTTGCTAATGGGTCGGACACGTCAGACAGGTGGGCTGGGCATTTAATCCCTCATGCATTTAATCTGCCTTTCAGACCAGAAACTTCCTGTGCCATGGGTTGTGTCTCCTAGGCAAAGAGTTCAGCACACGCTTGGCTCTTTGCAAATGCCACATTAACAGACGGCATTTTCAGTGGCCAGAACTTAAAAAGCACAATCCAAGGAACTGGAGTTCTCTGGGCATGAGCTGGGGGTGTGCTGGGGGATGCACAGGGAGGGACAGCACAAGAGGCAACAGAAATGGGTTGCAAGAGGGAAATTTGGGTTGGGTACTAGAAAAATGTCTTTCCCTGTGAGGGTGGTCAAGCACTGTACCAGGCTGACCAGAGACGCTGTGTAATCTGCAGCCTTGGAGATACTTAGAGCTCAGCTGGATGAGCCCCTGCGTCACTTGCTCTATGTTGGCTGTGCTTTGAGCAGGGGCTGGAACTGTATGTCATCCAAGCTCCTGCCTGACCTGCACAAGTCAGTGGTTTAATGACTCTGTGGTCAGTGCTGGCCAAGTCACAGTGATTCAAGAAGGCACCCCAAGGATGGAGATTAAGCTAAATTCTCCTCTGCTTTATAACTGTTAAATGAGAAGATGCAAGAATCCTCTTGCTCACCCGGGGACTGTGGGGAGCTACTTTGCATCAGGGACCTACAAGACTGTATCTGCTATTGCCTGTCTCTAAGCTACAACTTTATTAAAGCAGGACTTCTCATCTGGCTGATAGCTTATTTGCAAGAAGCGTGGTTCCAATCAGCTGTGGAGCACACTGTTCCTGCTCAGCAGATGACATTTAAGCAGGGATCTCAGAGCCATTGGGACCCTGCAGCAGCATTCTGTGGTCAGGGCATGAAGCTGAGCTGTGGGAAACCCATCTGCCTCTTTCAGACCAAATGGTGGGAGTGGGATGTCCCACCAGACAAGGAAGTCTCTTAACTCCCAGGTCATCCTCTCTTTGTCTCCAAGCTATGTAAAGAGCCTGTGGAAAGCGGGAGCCTGTGGAAAGCGAAACAACTCCAGCACAAGGGACTGCGAGCAACCCACCCCCAGAGAGCACAGAGACGCGGTCAGGATGCTGTGGAGGAGGCTGCAGACGTGGGTTTCCCTCAAGGGGTGAAAAAGCTGGCTTTGCATTGCCCACATCCTCTGCGACAGCCCTCAGCCCTGGGCATGGAGGCACCAGCATCCCCATGCATCCTGCCACTTCTTTGAGAGCAACCACAGCAGGAGGGGAACAGGCCTCTGGGGGTGTTTGCTGTGGGTCAGACAAGGGGCTCCATACCTTACAAAACCTATAGCTCTATATTGCTGCCAGAAAGACAAACCAAACAGTACCCCCAGCAGGAAGCGAGTGAGGGCATGGCAATGCTCAACACACCTTAGCTAGAGAGCAAACAAGAGAGAAGGAGGTGAGCAGGATTTGTGACTGTGACCCTTGAAGCTTTCCGCACATCTTACTCTATATAGGGGTAGTTTTCTGTGACTGTATTGCAACACCATAACCACCTTCTGCACTCAGAGGGGAGGGTGTGCTGTGCCTGTGCATTTCAAAGTAAAAATCAAGCACTAAACTGGTGAGAATAATAGACAAAAAGAGATGTCATAGAAAAGCAATAATATAAGAACTGAGCAGAGAAAGCATTTTCACAGGAACTGTCTGCTCTTTCCCTTTGGGTCAGTGTATTTGCCCAGCACATAAACAACATTGCTCACACAGCTCACAAGGAAATCTGACTGGCAGTGCAGGCTGCCCGGGTGGGGAGATATTTTTGTCTTAAGGCCCAAAAGAGGAACAAGCAATATTGAGCAGAGAGCATAGGTGAAATGGAGCTCCAAAGGGAGCCAGCTCCGGGGCAGCATGGTGAAGATGGGCAGGTTGCGCTGCGGGTGAGCAGCCTGGAGAGGTGGGAAAGTGGGAGGTGGAACAAGAGCCAGAGGTGGGAGAATGGAAGAAGAGGTGAGCCTGTGTTGATCCCATGAGGAGGGGAAGAGAAGGAGGAAGGCTGAGCTGAGTTGTGGGCAGAGGCTGCTCAGCCCAGAGTTCTAAATGTCAGGATAAGGAGCTTGATAAAATGTAGAAGGGAAAGGGAATGGGATGGCAGTGGAGGGAAGGGGCAGCCCCGCAGCTGGGGAGGGCACTGACACTGCTGGGTGTTGAGGGGACCTGCTGTGCCCAGCACAATGTGAGTGCCGAACAAGAGGGGAGGAGAGGCAGCAGTGCCAGAGTCCCAGGGTGGCGGGAGGTGACCTAACATCCTTGAGAGGCACTGGGTGCTGTGACAGTGGGCACAAACAGCCCTTTCAGGGACTTCAGCAGCAAACAGGAAGGAGGAGACAAAGCTGCAGCCAGAGAAGCCGCTTGGTTTCAAGGGAGATTTCCTCTGTCTTAGAAAGACCAAGGCAGCTAAATGGCTAGACCTGAGGGAAATGCAGCCTATGGATGGATAGGAGAGACCCACTGGCCCCTTGCAGGTAGGCCCACACTGGGAAGCAACACAGTAGAGTGATCTGGGTACAGCTCCCCCCTCTAATGACAGCTTCATTCCGTCTGTCATGCTGGCATCTTCTCAATGCTCAGGTCCTACTGCCACAAGCTTCCCTGATCTTTTTCCCCCAGGAAGAGGACGCCCCTCAGCATTTTGAGTTCAGCTTCACACACCCCAGCACCAGAGGAGAAGGTTTCCCTGTGATGGGCTCCCCTGGGGAGCTACCATCCAGATGTGGTCACTCAGCCTTACAAGAGAGCAGTGCCACTCACACCTTGGGCTGTCTCCCTCAGCATGGTCAACTCCTGTCCCACCCCATCCCATCCCACTTCCTCTTATCCCATCCTCAGGAATGAAGCAGCAGCCGTGGGAAGAGCTGGCTGTTCTGAGGAGGCAGCAATGCAAATGAGTTGCAGGAAAACGCAGGCTGAAGATCAACCATGAACACATCAACAGATGGGGGTGCAAATACCTGGTCCCAGGGAGCACATCTCCATCGGGTCACATCTCTGACCCTCTCTGCTACTGCCTCTACATCAGTGCTATGCAAGGTGTGGTAAAAGGTGCTACATGACCCAGGGAAGCCACCCGTTAATGGTTTTGAAGAAGAACTGTCACACATGGGCTTTCTTTGAGCTCTTGTCCAGATTTTTTCTCTGACACTAACAGCGATGGCTGCTGTCAGCATGTCTGCGCTGGGCAGCACTGGCAGGGGAGAAGGGGCTGTGGGTACCTTCCTTACTCTGAAAAGTATCCTGACCTGCTGGGCTAGGAGAAGTCCCCATGCAGCCTTGTCTGCCATACTGCTCTCACCCCCACTGTCAGCCAGCAAAGATAATGGGGGGGAAGTGTTGGTTTTCCAGCATGGATTATTTTCCTAAGGATTCCTAGCCTTTGTGAGTCAGTGGAGGTTTTTCTGCTGACTGTAAGGAATGAAATCCTAGCACTGAGACATTTAAACAATGTGTGCAGTGGTAAGGAATGCTGCTTTATCAGCTTTTAGGATACCATTTGGTTATAAGATAACTTTGATTAGAGTGGAAATACAGCTCAATACAATTTAAAGGCTACATCTTCACATGAAACAAGTGGGAACAGTTCTCTCTGTCCGAAAGGTTTGTAGTTCTGCAAAACAAAGTGCTAACCTGGCGTATGTTTAGCCCACTATGGGCTTAATTGAATCCTTTTGTCCATGAAAAGCATTTAAAGTTGGGCTTCGTGCTAGATGGCCATGATCCCACCATGAGGTTTTGTACACGGTGGTGCTTTGCCTTTCCTGGAGCTGACCACATGGGGTAATGTCAGTCACTGCACAGATTTCATAGTGCAGGGTCCCTGCCTCCCAGCTTTCCCACATGTCAAGCACTTCCATCCCACACCGTCAGAATAGCAGGTCAAGATATTCTCTAACAAATAGACAGCAAGTAAAAGCAAAGTTCAGGGTTTTATAAACCAACACTTTGTGTGCAGCTGAAGGAATTCTCTGGGTGGTTACAGCATAACTTAAAAATAGCCAGTCTGGGGGAAAGGGCTGCATTTACCTAGAAACATCCATTTTCCTGCAAAGAGAGTGCTTTTTCTGCGCTTTCTTGGAAAGAGCCTTCCAAATGGGACCATTCCAGCCGTCAAATGGGAAGGATTTTTCAAACCACACTAATGGATGGTGAGATAGAGACACTAAGTGCTGGTTTAGACCTTCTGGAGAAAGTCAGGACCCTGTTTAAATTCCATTAATGTCACTCCAGTCACTTGTGATTGTACTGAACAGCAAAGGGAAGAAAGATAAAGACAAAACAATTTTAAGCTTTTAAAACCCGCCACATTCTTCAAGAAAGTGGCATTTGCTTTAGAGTGGCTTTAAAGGGAAAGAAAGTGTGAAAGAACAAAACTTTCTTCACTGTTCCCAAATTATGGGCTGGACACAGGGACAACTGAGATGTGATTCGGTACTTGTTAGACACTGAGACTGACTGAGAGTTGCCCTGAGTGCTGCTGATGTGGGAAGAAAAGATGGTCAGATACCAGTGGGGAGCGTGGGGTGGGAAATGCCCCAGGTCCTCCTGCACCTCGGGAGAGCAGAGTAAACGGGATGAAAGTCATAGCAAAGCAAAGGGCTGGTGAGGAAGGCCATAAGAAATGGTTCCTGTCCAGAAGGAAAAGAAACAGTGGTCACAAGCTCAGAGACACCACAATGGCTTTCTGCAATGCATAAATGTCAGACTGAGTTTAAAATATTTGATCAGCCTCGTTCAGTCAGCCCGGCTCTGGCAATAAATGCACTGCACTACTTTTAATGTGTTTCCCTCGAATGATCACCCAGTAACAAGCACAAAAAGCTCCACAGTTGCAGTTCGAGATTTATTTTAACTTTGCAGGAAAGCAAAATCTCAGAATCGGAACAAAAAGCATGAAGGGACTGTGCGAAACCTGTTCCTAGATAAACGGGAAGTCAGATTATTTTGCTTTTTCCATCCTGGCAGGGCTGTTGGGATGCCACCCGAAGAGGACAGAGGATGTGTGGTCTAATGACTAACAAGGCCAGAGGAGTCTGAGTCCAGACACCGCCAGCATACAGAGACACCTCAGGCAAATCGCTAATTGCCTGTGACTTATTCCCATTTATCCGAGGGGCAGTGGCTCAGTCCCGGGAATGCAGTGAGCATTTAATCAATTAGGGCTCAACTGCTGCTTTGAAATCCTGCCTTCTGAAACATGTGGGGTAATTGTAGAAAGTCCTTTATTATTCTCATCAGCAGGGTCCGTGCCACAGTCTCACACATGAATAAGACCTTTCCCAAGCCTGGCTGGTCCTGCTCCCCATCTGGGTGACCTGCTGATGTGATGGTTCATAGCTAGAAGACGTGGCTGTGCTGCCCATCCCGAGCTGGAGCTTTCTTTGAGACCTGCCAGACAGAGCTGTGAGAGAGGGACCACAGGCAAGCTGAGAACAGACAACCACAAGACTGTGGTTGTTTTGCACTGATGAGAGAGGACATTCAGTTTGCAACCGCATGCCCCAGGGATGGCACTGAAAGGAAGCAAGGAGGCGTGGCTGTGTTCCTTGGAGGAAGGGACTTGCCATGGAGATGGAGATGGAGACAGAGATGGAGCAGACTGTGGTGGCTATGATCAATGGAAATATCAGTGGCCTTTAAAGCCCCGCTGTGCTCCAGCTGGATGGTGAGCTGGCAGCAGCAGTGATCTCTGTGCTGTCCTGTGCCTCTGGCAGCACCCATGTCCTGTGCTGCCCAGCGGGGAAGCAGCATCACCTGCAGGGACCCCAGCTGCTGTCCCAGGGTGCTGAGGAGTGAGCCCGTGCCCCCCAGGCAGTGCCCATGACAGCAGACAGCCACAGGGCTGGAAGGGGGCTATCAGCTGCGCGAAAGGAAGCCAAGTGAAATTGCTTAGGCGTCTCAGGTGAGAAGAAGGTGAACTATTATTACTGATAAGGCATTTTCCATCCAAGTAGGACATTTTAAAATGCGCTATTCCCAAACAAGCATTTCTCAGAAGCCTGAGCAAAACCAGAACCCACTGGTTCGAGCTCCTCCTGCCTCTTCCCCCAGCCTCGCTTCCCCCTCTGCCTTCTTTCAAGGAAGAAAGAAAAAATGTTGAAATGGGAAGCCTGCCATCAGGACTGAGATTTCATGTCCCAACAGCCTCAGTGGCCACACCAAACCCTGTGGGACCCTAGTGCCGAGGGTGTTACCCATAGGGGTGGTCATGCTGCGCCACAGGGCTGGTGGCTGCAGCCACTGCTGGGCTCTCCTGGGACCCAGAGGCTCCTGGAGGTGGCACCAAGTGGGATAGCGTCTCTACCTACCCACAAAGTGGTGGGAGTTGTGGGGATTGGGAGTGCTACGAAGGGCACCCTCCTCTTCCTCTAGGGGCTGTTCACCCTCAAGTGTGTTAGAAGGGAGCAGATGGCTTGAACCTTTTTCCCTGCTGTATTTGTGCTGTTTGCTGCTGAAATCAATGCCTTTGGCTATGGTTTTCCTTCTGTGGGACCGTTGCTCACCTTCAAAACTAGCACCCAAGTGCTCATTCTGCCTGGGGCAGCCTCAGTTTGGTAAGTGCCCAAGGAGGACGACCCTTCTACCTACTATGAAATGTCCTATGTGACATTTTGCCATGGCTCGCTGTGTCCAGATCACATGGCTGGGTTCAGAGCTAGTGACTCAGCCTTGATGCAAAATCACTGTGGCCAAAGCTCTTGCTGTGCTCTGCATCAAAGTGAGGGGCCAAAATAGTGACAGAGTTCTCCAGACCTGATAGCATCCACACTCCACGGTGCATGGCCAGGGTCAGCATAAATGGACCTTTCCCGGGAAACTGCTGATCCAGGAGAAAATTGTGCCTCCCAAGAGCAGAATAAAGCCTTGCTCTTCCCAGGCGAGGTGAGGGGATGTGCCAGAGCTCAGGTGAAGCAAACACCCTGCTGCTGTCGGTGGTTTTATGGCAGTGACGACTCTTAGGCTGTGAGGCAGCACCAAAACTGCATGTGCCTTTGAAACACCATACGTGGCCGGGGCCACCTTCTTCACCTTTGCTGGGCAAGATGCACGAACACAATGACTTCCCGTATTGCAGAGCTGCCTTCGTGCCAGGCCTTGCTCCTGCTGACGTCCGACGACAGGCTTGTCAGATAACCTCAGGGGTCAGCCTGCGGCCAGGGGAGAAAACACCGGCAGAGCGAGCGTTTGGTCGCTCCATTGCCTCAGCCCTTGGTGTATGTGGGAGCGGGGAGAGGCCAGTTGAGAAATACGAGGTCTCACAGAGAACTGCACTGACTCCCTGGGGAGCGTGCAGCAGGGAAACGCCATCAATCCACGTTTTCTAATGAATGGCACTGCCACATGGCTGCAAAAAGGAGAGTGGAACAGCGTAGAGGCTGTCTGATTACCTTCTCCCCGTCTCTCCTCTCCCCCCACTCTCTCCAGTTCATCCCAGGGATGCTGGGATTCACTTATTTCTCCCTCTGACCAGGCTGTGAGTGCCACTGTTTCTCATGGTGGAAGAGGCACATTTTAAGATGCCATTTACTCCCTGTTAGCTTTAGCAATTATTCCCCAAGGTACAGAGGAACTTTCCCTGGTAACACCCTTTTTTCCAGGGGCTGAGCCAGGACCCCTTTACAGCCATGATTAGTGCCAGGACCCATCAGAGGGCATCCCCTTGCTGTGACCCGTTTGTGTCATTCCCGCAGCAGACATGTGCCTCAGTGGCCTGGGGTACCCGGGGGTGGCTTTGCTGCGCTGCCCTGGGGAGAGGCACAGCTCCTGCATGAGGGTGGAGGTAGCTGGATTGCCTGGAAAACAGCGGGGGGAGGATTGAACTTTGTCAAAGGGCTGACTTCTGAGAGCTCCAGGCAATCCCTGCATGCTCCAAAGTGTTTCCGATGCTGTCTGTCAAGGGGGATGATGCAGCCCAAGCATATTTAATATGATCCAGAGAGCAAAGGGGAAAATAGTTTAGTGACAGGCAGCAGTTACTGCTATAAGTACCTCTGACAAAAATGTCCCTGTGTGACTGCAGGTCTTCATTTCTCAACCCCTCTTACAGCTCTGGGCAGGAAAACCATCCCACCTTTTCTGTTTCCTCCTGAAGGATTGCTGGCTGCCTCAGTGGAGAGAGGATTTGGGGGATTCTTCTTCTGGAAGAATCCTTCCGCTTTTGGGGACATACCACAAGCACAAACATACACATGCCATGCATATGTGAATAAGATAGTCGTGATTGCAGCTACCCTTTTCTTTTGGCTGTAAGCTCACTTCTCCCACAGCGTGCTTTCTCCTGCAGTTCACCCCACATCCTTCATCCCTCATCCTGTCTCCGCACAGGGCTTCCCTCACTCCTCTCTTAGCCTCAGACATGTAGGAGCTCCCCCACACCTCCTGTCCCCTCCATAGTCTGCACTGTGTACAGCATCCCACAGCTTGCCTCCTCACTTATGCGCCCTGAGATGTTCACCAGGCCCCAGTGAGACTGAACTGAAATGCCTTTATAAGCCTTTAAGGGGTACCACTCTACAGCCTGCAGCAGAAACAGTCTCTTGGGCTAAGGAGACCAAGTCTTGACTTGTCACCCCCAGCCCCAATGTTGTCTGTTACCTACCCCCATATAGATAGCAGACAACAGAGGGCTGAAAAACTGGTTATGAAAAGGCCACTCACAAACCCAAAGGCAACTAACTATGTTATTCTGCTTTGGGAAAGGTGCTGCCAGCCCACTAACCAGGGCAGAGGACAGTTACCACCCATTGTAAAAGCATGGCTGCCACCCCATGCTGGAGGCATCCTCTCCCAGCCAGCACTGAATGGTGTGTCGTGCCCCCTCAGATAACCCACCTGGGACAGGCTGAGCTCTGCTGTGATCCTACCAGGAGATACTGCTGGGAGGAGCTCACTGGGAAGAGGTCGTGTTTCCACAGTGCCCAAGTCAGCACTATAAAGCCACTCCTCAGGGAAGATTAATAATTTAGGGAAAAAGATAAAGTCTCTATTGTGTTCTGAGTAGAGTCTCATATTTACTTATCACGATAATGTCTGAGCCCCTTCTGGTAATGCACTCAGCTATCTGATGCACGTTTGGCATGTTTGTTCTCTTGCCCTCTCCCCAAAAAGAAAAGCATCAGCCTGCCCAATTGCTTGGACAATGGGAGGCACTTGCTGGTCACCATTTATCAGATACAAGATAGTCCTATTATAGGTATTCAGAGTAGGGTCTAACACCCCAAGGTAATCATGAACAGGAGCCACTCATGGCCCTTTGAAAGCTCAGAAACACAAACCCTTGGAGAAGGACTGTCAATCAGGTTGGTAGCTCTCCCTGCAATCTGGGGTATTTGCTGAACCCACATAGCTCACCGGGACTGATTTAGGCTCTTCAGCTTTCCACAGTGATTCCTGGAACTGTTCTAGGGTAGCTTTTCCTGGACAAGCCTGTGTGCAGCACCCCTGTCCCAGAGAACATATGACTCAGTTCATTCATCTCGGTTGAAGTGCCCAGGAGTAGAATATTGTGCTTTAAATTCATAGCTGGCACTAATACCAGATGGATTTTCTGTGTGGACAGGCGAAAACCAAGAGCACCCTGGAAACGTTCATAGTCAGCTCATAGTGTCGCAAAGGGGTAATAAGACATACACCTCAGCTCAGGAACAAGACCTAAGGTATGAACGTAAGTACAGACAGAAGTTAAAAGTGGGACGTGCTTTCCTTCCCGTTGGCTAAACCAAGGGGCTGCAACTCCTATGGGAAGTGCTTAATGAGAAAGGAAAGTGCGATTGATATCTAACTGAGTCTGTATTGAGCATATTTCATGAAACCAGCACACTGAGAGATCCCTTCTGAGAAGTCATGAAGTAGGGTGACCCGAAGCCAGCTGGTCTGCAGGAGTGCACAGTGCATAGCACAGTCGCTCACTCTCCGTTAGCTGGATGGAGGGAACAGCTTAGTCACAGTTAAGGGAACCATTCACAGGGAGCTGAAACCTTTACCTCCTGTTGCAACAGAGGAGCTGTTGTTTTTTTCTTGCCCACCACTTATGTCACCGCTTGTGCGTTTCAGACAACTCTTCCCCCACTTCCCAGCAAGCTTTCTGTGTCATTGAATCACGCCACTGATGTCCCTGCGGGGAGGTGCCCAAAAACTGGTATCTCACAGGGAACATTGCAAGTACCTTGGCTGAACAGCCACTGCAGAGCGAGTGAGTACATATTCATGAGGAGCTGATATCTGGGTAACGTGGTTTTCTCTTACTGAAACTGCAGCTCTTTATGAGAATCAGTAAGGGTCCTCCAGGGGCTTGACTCACTGGCCATGAGGTAAATGCCTTTCATCAGAGGCCAGAGGAAAAGTTCTCTAAGATCAAAGGAGACTCACACCGATCCCAGTGGGTTTTTATTTGGGGGTTAAGGGTCTGGGGTTAAAATGTCAGTTCTGTTCACAAGCTAAGGGTGGGTCAGTTCTGTCAAAGTCTTCCTGGCAGCAGAGCTCTTGTATCCAAGGGTTTGAAAACTAAAGACCTCTGAATAAAAGGATTGAAACCCACATTCCCCACCGCATGTGATACTGCATAGCGTGCCAGGGTCAGAAGAGATGATCTCATTCCCTCCTGCTGAAGCTGTTCTGCTTGACATAGATAAATTAAGTATTGATGCAAGTATTGATTACTGTTGTGTTACATATTGGAAAACTTATCCTCATCCTTCAGTGGACATTTTTCCACCTCACTATAATTAGATGCCCAGGCGGATACTCTTCCCACTGAGGAGGCAAGGCTGTCTTGACTCAGGCTGCTGGGGTCAAGACTCAGGCTGCTGGGCAAGGCAGTAGCAGCAGGCACAATTGCGTTAGTAAGCAGAGGGAGAACACTGCCCAGGACAAGGAGCACTGGCAGCGAGGTGCTGGGTTGTGTTTAGAGGCTGTGCTTGAAGAGCACAGTGAGTGCAAGGGGGAGGATAACCTCTGAGAGGGTTACTGTGCATGGGAAATCACTGGTTGGGACTGGGAAGATCCCAAGTAGGATGTTTCTAAGGAAAAGGCTCCTCTGGCATTGTGACTCTGGGTGTGACTTTTCAACAGTGTTTATGAAGCCATTATATGAGGCCATATCTACAAGGGGAGTATTTTACCAGCCTGGATTCAACAATACTGGCAAGGCACATGGTTTGTTCTGCACTTTGGGGCAACACAGTACAGCCACACACATCTCTCTGAGCAAAGCGGAGTAAACTGTTCCAGTGAGTTGGTCACTGTGCTTTTGCTTAGGGAGTTTGTAGCTGTCTTGGTGAAGATCGCACCTCTTTATACCCTAGCTTTACCCAGAAGGTCTGTAGGATAGACATGGTCTTCATTAATCACATCCTCTACCTGCGTGCCTTTTGAAAACACCTTAATGCTTCTACATTTTGGAAGCCCTTCATGCGGAGAATGCATACAAAGTGGAGTCAGAGTCCTAGAAATACTAAAGCTCCCAAAACAGAGGAGGGCAAAACAGTTTCTCCCGCTGTGTGGGTTGATCTATGTCCTTTTCAGATTTTGCTCTGAATCACAATGTTAATACAGGTCTTATAGCACAGAGACATTTTCGGTAGAAACTGAGTAGTTTCAGTGAAAGTGATGTACAAATGCAGAAGCTTCATATCTATGAGGCAAAATTAACAGGAAATGTGGTTTTGGTCAAAATACCTGATTTTGATCAAAAATAGATTTTTCAATGAGACTGCAATTAAGGTACACCTACATTGGAGGTGAATCTGCCTGGACCACTATCAAAGCCTAGCAGCCATCTGCCCTGTGGTTCTGACCTGGTGTCATTGACAGTCTCTCTGGGCTGTTTGATATGGGTCATGGGGCTGTGTGCCAACGCCGTTCACTGGCATGGGGTGCATTCACTTCAGAAATAGGAAGTAACCAACAGGTCAGATAAGAATGGTCACATGTTATTCACAAGCAGAGAAAACAAAACTTAAATAAGCCTTTTTTTTGTAACATAATGTAAACTAAATCTCTGCTTTCTGCCACTAAAGCATCCTTGAGTGTTTACTGGCAGTGAGGGAGACAGATGAAACATTCTGCAGTTTCCCAGCCTGTCTGTAGGGTTAATATTTGCACATGGTGAGCTTTTTTCTTCTTTTTTTCTCTCTTTCCCAAAATCAACTGAGAGGTGCATGACTTCTCATTGCAAACATCACCGTTTTCTGCAATCCTGCCAGAATCAATAGATTCCAGCAATGCTGCTGATGGGGAGATGTGTTAGTGAAACAAACTCGCTGCAGTCTGTTTTCAACGCTTTTGGCGTGTATGCTCTCATTGGAGAAGAGCGCAGGGAGGGATATGAAACAAAACCACAAAACTCATTTTACGTGACACCTTATCCCACCCAGAAGCAAAGAAGCACTTAAATCCTCACAGTCGCTCTCTGAATGGTGCTTCTGTCAACAGTTGAAAGCAACATTGCCTAAAGTGGCATTTATCTTTGGGGCTATCTATCAGATTCCTTTCTAATTTTGTTACACGCATACTTCTTGCTGTTTACGCCGTACATGGTTAAAGGGAATCTTTGTTAGTTCTCCGCAGGTTATGACAAGGTCAGGACTGAGCACCGTACATCCTTTCGCTTGCTAAATATCAGGCCTTTAATCCCAAAGGCACCATCGTGGAGGTGGAAATGCACTACAAGGATACCTTCTCTCCAGCCTGCCCGTAAGGTTACCTCTGCAGACAAAGCCTGGCAGACACATGGGAAGCCTTCTCTGGAAGACTGCCCTGAGATCTGCAGCATAAGGACGAGTTTATGTGGGATTTCAGGCAGAAATAAGCCACTTTCTTCCTGCTTTAGGTTTATGTTTAAAGAGCATCAAGAAGGGATTTATCCTTGTGCTGACCTATCCTGGACTTCTGAGACAGGCAAAGCACTGGAGTGACCTGGATGGTTGTCCCACCTCTGGCCAGGGCTGCACAAGGTGTCCTTGTCAACTCACAGCCCTGCTCCATTTCCCCAAGATGTCCAGGGTTGTCTCTTTCGCTGGCCATTTTGAGAATGACCACACAATACTTACACATAATTAATTTGCAGCCCATTAAAACTTGAAGGCAAATCCTGCTGCTATTGGCTTGTCAGTGGACAAATTTTGGCTTAGCTGTGGTGGCAGAGAGATGTGTTATGATTTAGGTGTTCAATAGCTTCTTGTCTCTGGCCCAACAGACAAAAATTAGGACCTTGATGAACAACATCAACCATTCCTAGTGCATTACATGAATGTGTGTGCCGAGGAGGCTGCACCTCCCTTCCCTCCACTGCCCCTAGGAGGAAGGCCCAAGTGCTATGCAGTGTCACAGCAGTAGCAGTAAGTTGCCTTAGAAGACAAGCCATCGTCTGCCACTGCTGTTTGAGACAGACAGTCTCAGTATGCAGACCCACAGCCAGCCTGGGAAAGCACTTGGCAAAGATGGAGCAAGCCCACCCTTTAAGCCAGCACACAGGAAGCTGAGTCTCTGTGGTCAGTTCATCCTCAGGAGCTCCCTGTCCTCTGCCACTGAGAGGCAGAAAACGGAAGAACTGAGCAGGGAATCAGTTGCACAGAGAAAAGCCATTCGATGTTGAATGCTGTCCCAGGCTTCTTAACCATCTGATACACAGATGCACGGAGAACCCCTTCTATAAAGATACCTCCATGCATGTCCCACTCACCATGCAAAACGTCAGGCTACAATGAACTGTCAGAATGGGGGAACTGAGTCTAGATTTTGGGGCAAAAGTTTACTTACGATCCCCCACTTGAGGAGACAGACGAATAACCCACATTGACAAAAGATCTGCAGGAACAAGAGAAAACACCATGGATGGTTGAAAGCCTGCATGTTCCTCAGCTATCCAAACTTCTCCGTCTCCTTGAAGGACCATGAGAGCTTGATTGATTCCTCTGGCTGCAGGAGAGGAGGTGAGGGGGGAACAGCTTTAACACCTCTGACTGCAATCGGTGAGCAGGCATGGTTTGCATCTCATGAATTTCAGTAGGAGTCTGATAGAAACAGAAAGCTCCCTAGCTGTTTATGGTGCACAAACAGCTGCTCGAGAGGAGAAACATCTCTGCAACAGATGAGTCTGTCATAAAAGTCATCCCTAGATTTTCAGGAATTTCTGGTGGTATCCCTATAGAAATCCCTTCTATACCACAGCTGTCTGAGCCAGGCTGAGAGCAAACATACACCCTCTATCTCAGATGCCTGTAAATCTGATAGAGAAGGCAAAATTAACACCAGGCTGGCTGAATTAACTTCAGTGAAGTTACTTCTTTTGATTTATGCCTGTGTGCCCAGGAGAAGAAACAAGATCTCTAAGCTCTATCTAATTCACCATGTCTCGGTTTTGTAGCACTAAAGAAGATTAATGAATATGCACTAAACGAGGAACAAATGTATGTGAACAGCTTCATGGATAAATGGTTAAATTCTGGTCTGTTTCACAGTGCTGCAAGTCTTATAGACAGCATTACCACTGGTGGCACCTCTCCAGGAGAGATTTGCTGGTCTGACAAACTTCATACTTACACCAAGGTAAGCTGGAGCAAAATATGGACAGCACAATTGGGCAAACAGCAAATGAGCTGAGACATCCCTGTTCCGTAGCCACTTGCAGAGGATAACACTGCCAGCAATCCCATTTATTCACTCCTGTGCAGTAGGCACCAAAATCTTGTAGGAGCCATTAAAATCTGGCAAGGGGCATTTAATGGGCACCAACAAAATGAGATGACTGCATTTAACAATTAGGAGAACTATTAATCCACATATGTCATGGGGAGGAACAGCAGCCTTTCTCCTACGTGAGCAGTCTCACAGAGTTTTTCTCAGCCCTTTGAAATGTTTATGTGCACACTGATGTGCCTATGTGGGTGTGTAACCATGCCTCTGTGCAGAGTGGGACATACAGTGAGACACGTCTTCATTGAAGACAGGGTCACTTATAAAGGGGTTGAGTCTTCTTTCTAATCTTTCCCTGACCACAGCAAACATTTCAGGGCTGTGAGAACTTCCTTTGCTACTCGTGTGCCTGGTAAGGACACACTTCTGAATAGCAACCACAGGCGAGAATTGCCCTCACCAGCAGCCTTGCCCCACCAGTGCTCCGTTCTCCTGCATAGTCTCTGCTATAGCACTTTATGGTAACTGGCTTTTGCTACTTCACCCCCCAGGAAAGCCAAGGCAACATTCTACTGCTAAGCCCTGTGTGTGCCCGTGGGCAGCTGACGGGGACTTCTTTCTGACAGGAACTGGGAGTAGGATGGGTGGAAAAGCTGCACAGCCACGTGCTCCGGGCTTGTAGGAACGACAGCGGTGGGAATCAATAAACAGAACAGGAGGATGAATGCACATGTCCACGCTCCCTGGAAATCCCTAGGCTGCCAGTACAGCCTGCCTCGGGAAGAGTTAAAAGCGGAGCTCTGGAAAGTTTGGCCAGATGACTTCCTGATGGAGTTTATACAAGTATAGTGTGCACAAGGCCGTATGTGCCTACGTGCCACTTCTCCCGGCGCAGCCTGAGCCGAGCAGAGGGAGGAAAAAAAAATAAATAAAAACATCACAGATGGGTGCAGGCTGGAAACAAGCATCTGATGAATGTGCGGGGTCATCGCACCCCTGTCACTGCAAACCCGACGGACAAATCCGTGCGATGCCTCCTCTGCTATGTAGCCCCCTTGCCGCACAGCAAGAGTGCAGAGGGCAGAGGCAGGGGTGAGACAGGGCAAAAGGGAGGCAGAAGAGAACATGAGCACGAGGAATTTGCAGTATCCCAAACCAGCTGGCAATTGCTCAGCTCTCGAGACATCATCAGCATTCAGGGAGATAATGCATTTACTGGGATGGCCGGGCAATACAGGGGTGATGCAGAGGTGATGCCAGGGAGACTGCAGAGAGATTCCAGGTTGACGCTGGGGTGATGTCTGCAGGCGCAGTCAGGAAGTATGATGGTATGCAGGTACATACACACGAGCTGGTGTCATAAGACCTAGCCTGGATAAAAATGTCAGTCAAACACTAGCAAAAGGTTGTTAGCACGGATTGTGCAAACCTGTGCAGGACTTTGGTACCTAAACTATCCCCTCTTCCCCACTAGCTGTGCATGTGCTGTCTAGATGGCAAGCCCTCAGGGTTACCTTAATGCACTCATTCGCACGTCTGACTATGGAGTTGTGATAGCCAGAGCTGCTAACCACAAGGAAAATGAAATTGCAGAGGCACAGGAAACTAGTTCTAACTACCACGGTTTCTTCCAGGGAAGGACTTGCAAAGATGGCTAATGATGTCTTTAGCTTTCCTGTAGCTGGTTATCCTGTACCCCTTTCAGCCTGGGCTGTTCCCTGGGAATTAGTTGTTGCACCCAAGTGGACAGTAGTTCATGCAGTGATTTACAACAAACTTATCTTCTAACGCCTTACTCCAGCTTTGGTTTATAGTTAAGACTTCAGTATTGTAGCTCTATGGAAGTGGAGGCATCTCCTAAGAATTCTTTCACGTGTGTAAGAGTAGAGGAATGTAGAACTGGCATGGGACCCAAAGCAACACTTGAAATTATCAGCCTCAACTGCCTTGAGACTGCGAGCCTTTACTACTATGTGCTGATCAGGGGCCCTTGCTGGCCTCTTAAAAGAGAGGAGCAGGGCCTGACTGATAGACTGGCCTGCTCTAGACCGGTCAGTAAGGAGGCAAACTTCGTATTACTCACATTTAGCAGTAGATCAACCTTACTCTCAATTACGCCATTTCTCCAGAGTGCATTTGCCTCCTCCTCCTCCTCCTTCAGAGCAGGGTTAGAGGGCACCATCTATGAAAGGATTAAGCATCCGTCCTGTTAGGGATGCTTAGTCAGTGAACCCGTGCTTCTCATTGCATGCTTTCAACCTGCCGTCATTTGATAATCTTGTGGAAGGGTTTACAAGTTTGTGCTGTCTCAGAAATTTCTGCCTGTTCATTGCAGCTGTACTCAGAGGGGATGCTCTGTGCGCAGTAAGTCTCTTAGTGAAGCCATGACTAATTGCACCAAGAGGTCAAAAGAAGAGCTACTGTTGCAAACCCTGCCTGCCTTCCCAGAGTCAAGCCAGGTTGCTTACAGATCCATCACCAAGAACTAAGAAGCTGCAGACAGAATTCACACGATGTGAAGCAAAAGTAAAAATTAAATAAAATTCTTTTCCCAATAGTTGTGCTGACTTTGGAAAGTAAAAGATGTAAATAGTAGAAACTTGCCATCTAAATAAAGTGAGCATATTCACTGGTTTCTTTTAGATCAAAATGCTAACACTGAATGCTGTCATTTGAGCAACCAGATTCCAAAAGTAATGTTACTTTATTCAGCTGGATCCTATTTTATTTTATTTAGTTTAAATTGAGCCCACAGCCTTATCTTTGACTGGAGCAACCACAAGTCTTAAATTCTGAAGCGTGATTCCCTGGAAAGCAGCTTTGACTTCTGACTTACTCCAACCCCTTCCTGGGTATTCCCATCTTTACACTTCTGCCAAAGACCTCTGCCATTTCCATCTTGTTTCTCTAATGCCCAAAGCAAAAGAAACCTGTTGTGTTACAGTCTGCAGTGCTGGTAAGAGAATCAGAAGGAAGATGTGTTACATTTTGCACAGGTAGCAAGACGCCTGCTACAGATGAGAAGTCATGGAGCTGATTTTTGCATCATATTGCAGCAGATTCAGAGCTGATTTTCTACCTTTTATCACCCTCCCCACAGATTAGCACAGGATCAAGCCAAGATAATTATGGTTATGATGAAATGAGATAGCAGAAAAGAAGTGATTTCATCTCAATGCAAGCACTTCACACACTGGGCTGTCTCCCAATTGAGCTAACGTGTTAAAGAACAGAGCTTGTTTACCTGTGTGTAACTTAATCTACTCTGGGTACACAGCCCACATTGCACTGCAACCAGCAGTGTCCCTGCTCCCCAGCTGCAGCCTGAAACACAAGTGGGGAGCAGAGAGCATGTTTCAGACTCCCTACCAGAATGACAGACACCTAATGCCAGTCACGACAGTAGTCTCCCTGTTTGGGTGGGAAGGACAGGCAGCATCAAACAACGAGCAGATTCATACCAGATTTATTCAAAACCCTAAGAATCAGATCCATCTTTCCTAAGAGACAAGCTCCTTTTCCAAAAAGAAGAGTGAATTAAGGTCAAATACTTTCAATCCTAAGCAACATAAAATGAAGAATAACAAAGTTTGGTTGGCATCCCATGTGGTTTACCAGTGGTGCCTGGGTTAGCAGGAGGAATGCAGCGTTCGCCTGCACAATGCAAAGGCCAGTAAGTCCTGTCGCAACACCGCGTGGCAGTGGAATGACACCAGGTCACATTACATGGGAGTGTGCCACGCAGAAAAGGTCATACCCTGGGCTCCAACCCAGCCTGCCCCACTTGGAAAGTGCATTTCTACACCCAGGGCTGGATGCCTTACTCTGGAAAATGCCTGCTTAAGCTTAGCTCAGGCTCTGGGCCGCAGGCAAATGCCACCTGAGCCCCCGGCAGCAGCTGATCTCCAGCAGGAAATCTCTGAGTAAGCACAGGCAGAAGGGAAAAATAAAGGAATTGAGAGGGAGGGCTCGTTTCTTAGAAAGAAAAGAGGAACAGGTCACTGTGGGTCTGGCCAGCTGATACAGGGTGTTTCACAAACACCAGACCCATATGAACTGAAGTGGGTGCCAAGACCTGTCCAGAAATGAGCGTAACTCTCCTAGGAAAACCACAGCTAACAGCCTCCCTTGCAGCACAACTTCTCCCTCTCTTTCTTCCTTTTGGGGTATTTCCTGAGCTGCTGCAAGCTAAAGGTAGATGCACAAGGGATGGCAGATACCAGTAGTGCCTGGCAGTGCCGCCATGGATATAACCAGTCCTGTCTGTGTCCTCCCCACCTGCTATACATTGGTGTGTTATAAACCAGCAAAGCTGTGCCCTTGCAGGCACCAGCTCTCTGTGACATGGCTCTGTGTCCCTTGCCCATCCATTAACCCCTTGCAATAGCAGTGAGGCTGGTTTCTGCCCAGTTCCATAACCCCTGGGAAATGGTGAGCGATGTGGTCCCCAAAGCTCTTTTGTTCACTCAACCATTGGTACCCAAAGGAGTGCACTCCCTCTGCCCTGCCTAATTTGTTAGTTTTGTACCACCAGAGTCTTACTAAGGGATAAGCTTTGGCTTATCCCCATTTATTAAAATGATTACCAGTTTGAATACTTGCAGACCTGCTGGTCTTGCTGCTGCAGCAGGTTGGAAAGGGAAGCACATCCTGAATTCCTCTAGTTTTTGGGATGTACAACAGGGCTTGTATGGCTAGCAATGAGGTCTAGTACATCTAAGGAGTGGTGTGGTTCAGTGCTCAAGCTGTAACACATAAAACCTGGCTTAAGGCAGGTAAAAGGGAATGTAGTCACTAAACCCCTCACACTGCCCATCTCTAAAACTGCAGCATGGCTTGTCTTTCAGACAAGGTGCAACACAGTCATTTGCATCTGTTAGTGAGGCAGAGGGAGGACACTTGAGCTTCTCACAAGGGCATGCTTCTCACCCATTTGGCACCTGTGCAAAGGGTGATGCCCTGGCAGAATAACTGAGCCATCAAGGAGACACATTGTCATGTGGTCTGACCCTAAAATGAGATATCGGCTCTCTACAGGCCACACAATCTCTGCTTTCACACGCTAGCACCTTCCACATCCCCTTTTGTCTTTCCTCATACAACTGCTGCAGCAAGCACAGCACCTGCACCCCAGTATCCCAAATGCATCTGCCTTCCCTGTACTGAGCATTTAGACTAGGACACTTGGCTCAAAGCCTAGGCTGCTTGAACTGGGCTGCAGATGAGGTCCTGCCTCTGCTGAAGCCAATGGCCATTTAACTTTGGTTTCAACAGGGAGCTCATTTTTCCCTATAGAGTGATGACTCGCTGCTTGCCAGCAACCCTGCAGGACATCAGGTAGAGCATACATCCACTCTCATCCCCATCCTGCTCTGAGAAGCAACTTTTTCAATCCTCAGTTTCCCCCACAATATCTCAAAGAAGCCCAAGTTGAAAATGTACCTTCCCCTTCTTTACGAAGTTCTTTGATACAGATATCTAAAATACAACATAAGAGCTAACACTGACCTTCACTTTCCTTTACTGTGTCCAGACATATTTAATGCCTATTTATGGCAACCTGGTCATTAGCACTACAAGAACAAATTCAGCACAAAGAAAGCTTTAAACCACTGAAGTGGGGTGTGCCGGGCTGCCAGGACAGCTATTGTACAATACTTTCCTCCTTGCCCTATCAAAAGACAAAAGCTGCATTTGATGATTAAAGACACAGAGACCAGAAAAGCAACAAAAAAGGAATTCCTCTTGCAAGAAAGGAATTCCATATTTCCTAAACCCCACGTTTCTCCTTTCTTTCGTGCTGCTACCACCACAAGGGGATCAGAGCAGGGCTCTTCCCCCAGCTTCCAGTTCACCTCTTGCAGCCCCTCAAGTCAGTCCTGGGCTAAGCTATCCCAGTAGTGTTAAGAAAGCTTGCGATGTGTGCATTTTTTTTTTTTGCTGTTCTGTTTTCAGATAAACAACGGAGCAGGCAGCTGATGTGGGATGTGGGCAGTCTCTGTGTCAGGCAGGGAGCTGCTGCCACTTGCTGGCATCCTGTCATGTAGAGGTGAAAAGGTTTTTCCCTCTGCATGTCTTCCCATGGAAGGTTTCAAGGATGAAAATGCATTGAAAGGAGGTGATGCACCTTCTGCTGAGCTTGGCGTAATTGTTCGTTTATGTTTCAGGTTCTCTCATGGCTCACTTTGCATCCATAGGCCTTACTATTGCACATTTCCTTTTATTTTCTCTTCATCCCTCTTCCTGGAGCAGGGCTGCTTAGTTCTAGTGCTAGAGCCAGGGGAAGACCAGATGCTTTTGCCTCAGTGAAACTCAGAGACAATGAGAAGATCTGAGTTAACCAGATCTTTCATAACTCTCCCTCTGAACTAAAATCAGGCTGGAATATGATATTTATGTTCAGACGTGCATCTGAACAACAGTGAGACTGCTTCAAAGAGAAAAAGTACCCTAAGAATCCTATTATGAAAACATAATGTCCTGGTGGGTTTAGTGGTAGCAGTTTGATGTCCCTTGAAAACACATGCACAGGCTCCCACTGTATGTACGCTATATATTTATTTTGTCACTACATCATTTCTTGCCTTTCATTCAATTCCATTTCAAAATGTCCATCTGCATACACTGCTGGCAACACAACGAAGCAGCTCCAGTCTCGGTCTTAGTCATCAGTCCTAGGGATGTACTCACAACTCTGTATGAACAATGCTGGGGAACACACAGGGTTAATAGTATTTTCCAGCTGGGATATTACAGAAATGAAAATCCATACCCTTCTCAAAAAGGCACTAGGTTGGGCAAGTGGATGCAGTAAGGAAAATAAAAATGCAAAATAAGACTAGATCTTACAAAAGAAGTACTTTACTTGGGGTAAATATCTTGCCCTGCAGATATGTGGAGGATGCTGTGCTACCCCAACAGACATCTTATGGCACCCACATTTCCTGGGAGAAGAGGCTTAGAGTTGCACTCAATCATCTTAAAGGCCTTTTTCAACTTAAATGATTCCATGATTTTATGGTTGACACAAATAAGCTGTAAAGAGGGGATTCATTCCTTCCAGAAAGAGCATCACAAAATGACTGGGGGACACCTTTCTACTGAGGAGGTGAAACTATCCTGTGGATCATGTAAGCCCAAGGCATACCAGTCCCGAGAAAACTGATTGTTTTCTGACTGTTGGTTTAGCTAGAGATTAGATAAAGCTAAAATAATGCAGTTCAGTCATACTATCTAGCTTAGATTCTCAACACAAAGATAAGAATTCTGACAGAAAGTTACAGACTCACTCCAGCAGAAGTCAAGGGAAGGGAGAGCATTTGAACCACTAACTCAAAGGGTCCTTTTTTACAAAGCAAACCTGAATTGCAAGCTGATATCTGGTCCATGCTCACAACAGCCTTTGCTTGGCAGACCACGAGTATCACCCTGCGAAAAGCCCCAGAAACAGTTTCTCAAGCATGTCCTTTTATGGTCCCAAACATCTATTTTCTGTATTCATTTGCAAATATTCTGCAGTGTGTTGGGGCTGGCCTTTTATCACTGGGGGAAAATATCAATCCACTTACATATATGTTCACAGATTCATGATGATTTTGCAAATGACTTACCAGAAACCTTCAGGGTCACAGTGACCCATACCTATGACCCATAGGTATTAATGGTAGCCCCATTCACAAAAATCTTATCAAACCCAGCTTACTTTCCAAGCAGATTCTGAGCAAATGAATTAATGCATCATGAGCCCTTTTTGACTTTCACCCAATTTACAAACACAATGCCATCTTCTGTGTCAGAGCAAATAATTCCTGTTTCTATTACACTGATCAACCAAGTTCCCAATGAGCCCAGAGTCTAATTCTTCCTGAAGCCTTCTTAGAAGTCAAAGTCCTGCCTGGTTATACCACTATAGCCACCCAAAACATTTGCATGGTCAAGCGGCAGCCAAATGGAAAAGAAATGGACTCAAACCAGGATGGTGATTGAGGGAGAGAAAAATACTAAGCAGCAGGGACAACTGCCTCAAGCTCCCCAAAACACCTCTGGAAATAGGATTAAATAATAAAAAAGTACCTCGAAGTTTGAAGCACTTCAAGACTGTGAATGAAAGTGGGCAACATGAGGGAGAGGAAGGGAGCTAGGTGAAGGCAGAAGCAGTTTATTGAGCCCTTCCCCAGAGAAAACAAAGCCCATAACCCAGGGTTGAGGATAGCGAGGCAAAATGCAGCAGAGAGAAGATGAGCAAAAGGAGAGGCTGGGGCCACCTGATGTCCAGAGCTACAGCCACAGTGTCAGTGGGAGTGAGGCCAAAATGACATTAAAACGGCAGAAGTGCTGTCAAAATAGCATTCCCCTGGCTGAAATGCCATGAGTCTGAGGGTCAGCTATAGGCCAGATACTGCAACCGAGTCAGGCAGCTCCCAGGGACACACGTTCCATGTTCCAGCACACCCAGCAGATCTAACTTTGGCTACGCCTCCTGTTATCGCACCCAGCGCTTTTGTCAAACCACCCAATGGGTCCACAGCGCCTTTCTGCGGGACAGCAGTGTCACTGGAAGAGCATGGCTTGTGCAGCAAGAGCCAGGGGACATGAGTTAGTACTTGGCAAAACTACCCCTGCTCTAACTCTGTTGCATTTGTAGCCAAGGAGCCGAGCACATCCCTCCCAGCACAGCAAAGACAGGGCTCTCAAGGAAAAGGAGCAGCTGAGAAGAGGAAGGCATTCAAAATGACCAGACAAGGCTGTCCATGCTGCCAGTGGAGTTGGCTAGGGGAGCAGAAAGGGTAAATGGGAAGAAATAATGATCAGTTAAAGTATTTGTAATACATGTGGAATAGAAGAAAATAGAAAAGGGGATAAATTACAGCATGCTAAGATTGAAAATAGTAATTTCCACTTTCCCTTTATAACACACTTCCTCACACACACAACTTTCTGCCCGTTTTCCTACAGAAACAAAGCACTGATCCCCTTTCCTCCAACTTCGATAACGTTTGAACTTATTGGACAATTTTTATTAAATTTACTGAGAGGCAATGATATCAAAGACATTTCATTCCCGTAAGAGTTCATTCCTAGGCAGAGAAAAGGATTTGTCTTACTTGAGAGACCAGTATAAACTCACTGTTTGCCAAGCAACAGAGACCTCAGGTGTGTACGTGTCTCTGCAGGGGTGAGGAAAAAAGGGGATGAGAGTGGTGTCCAAACAACACGAACAGCTCTGGCCAAGCTCATACGGTCTTAGACATTGAGGCCAGCCAAACACTAGACATGCTGTCTTGCTGGTATTGTGTTTGGGAGACATGCTACTTGCAATGGCGCAAGACAAGCTCTCCTTTTGCTTGCATGTGCATCACAGGTTTCAATTATGCCCTCAGGTAGGGTCAGTGCTTGTGCTGAGGTTGGGGGAGCTCTGTCCTAACTCCTAACACCCACCTGCAGGCACCCGCCTGCCCTTTCTCCCTGGGGGCAGAGCACTTTCCTGCTGCTGAAGCACAAGTATGAAGCTCCCACCTTCAGGCCATTTGACATGGGTGCTCTCCTCCTGCTTTTTAGCTGTATATAGGCAGTGCTAACAAACAGCCTGCATAAAGCACCGGAACAGGAATGGAAAATGTAACTGAATGATCATATGCCTGGTAGGAGGCCAAATGCTGACAGCGAAAAAGCCTATATGGGCTTGTTAACCTACTGAAATATCATAACTCTTTCCCCACCAGCACATTCATACATGACTTCTGCTACAACAGGTCAGCACAGATTTATTTACCAGGTCTGTGGCACAAAGGGTAGGCAATGCTAGTTGGATTCTGCTGGGAGGTTGGAGAAAAACAGTAAACAGCAGCAAACTGTTGTGCTGGTGGTGAGCATAAGTGCTTTCATACTTCTCCTCTTGCTGATTTATAGCCTCCAATGGTGGCTATAAATCTTTTGCTGCCACTTGCAGTGGGTATTTACTAATTACAGCATCAGCACGCCTTGTACCAGTATGTGTGTCCTCGGGATAGCCTACCAAAGGAGCAGAAATAGTTCTGCAATGAAGGGGTTCAGGGAATGAATGTCTCAGCACTAATCTCTCCACTGCTCTGGCAGAAGCGCTCGGAAACTAAGGATCACAATACAGAGAACAAGGATGTTAATTCTGCCTAAATAACAGACTGCGTTTCCTCTACCCGGCTGTTCTGGGGAGCTAATTACACAGATTCCCAAATCAAAGAAACACAAAACAGTCTGCAAACGATTGCAATGTTGGTGTGCTGGCAGTCCAAACCATGACATATGGTTCTCCAGTATGCCATCCGAGGGAACAGGCTCACGAGCAACGCTCATTACGCAAAATAATGTCGTAAATAACAGAAAGCAGCTGATTTTAGAAATGTACTTGAGGTGTCCTCCCCGCGTAGCCCCACAAGAAGACAGTCAGTGTTTCACAGAGCTGCTGCCGGCCTGGTGATAGGCTCCCAAATGTACCTCCCTTGAGGGGGAAGGAAGGTGAATCATATCCAGGCAAGATCCCCACTCAGTCAATACCCACACACAAACTGCGAAAACAGCACTAAGGCGTTGCAAAGTCAAGATTTCGGCACTAACATTCAATGAGTGCAGTGTGTGTGTGCGTGTGTCCCCATCAGCCCTGTCTCAGAAGCATCCCACAGTGGTGTGCCAGCCTTCGTGTCACTCATCACTGGGATTTGGACCTCGAAGTTCACCACCCAAACCCCTGTCATGGACCTCGTGGAGTAAGGGATGCCTGCACAGCTGGTCTGTAGGCCAGGATTGGAGAGACATGAGACACAAATGCCCCAAGGACTTTCACTTGCTTTTGTCCACATGGAGGTTCAGTGGTCAGCAGTCCCAGCTGAGGTGAGTATCACTTCTGGTGGCACAGGGCTTGGGCCATTCCCCAAAAGTGAGAGCCTTTCTCTCTCCATCTCCTTCACACTGCCCTTGCCTCAGCTATTCCTCTTCCTCACCCTCGTAGCACCCCACTTCATGCCTTTGAACCTGACCCATTGCCACCACCCCAGCTCTGGTCAGCTCCCCAGTTCATCTTCGATCCCCTATGGGCACCTCGGCCCTAGCCCAGCCAGCACACCTAGCCTCGAGTGAAAACCCTGAGGACCACATCATTCCTCCCTGGCAAGTGCAGAAGTGAATTTCCCTGTGCAAAGGTTAAGGCTAGAGCTGATTTATTTTCTCCTTACCCTTGGGGCTACAAAGTTCAGCTGCACAAAGCAGCATCCCCGCACTGAGCAGCTCAGCACTGAGATTTTGGCCCAGAAGACAGGTAACCCAAGCTCCCCTGCCTGCATCCTCACCCCATCCTTCTCCTGCCCCATCAGGACCACAGTTTATTATTCCAGGAAAGGCTAAAGGAGCACAGTGCCATTGCACTTGTCTGCCCTGCTGCACACTGAAATCCCAAATTCTGGAGTGCTGATGATTTCAGGTTGCCTTCCTCTCACCCTGCCTGTGTCTGGCCTTCAAAAAGGCAAATAGAACACCAATATCAGCACAGAGGAAAGCTCAGAGAAGCCACAGAAGCCTTGTGCCTCTTGGGAAGGAGACAGCAGATAAACAGGATTAGGGAATTTTGCATAGCTTAACCTGCCAATTTTTGTAGAAACGAAATGTAGGCAGTGACTGCATCCCTAATTCAGAGGAAAAGCTTTTGAAATGCCTGCCAGGTGAAACATGTTAAGATACAGGCTACTTTTCCTCTGTAAGAGGATGCAGTGCAGGGAACAGCCCTCCTCTGCAGAGCCCACCCTGCGCCAAGCACAGTTTGTGGTGCGTAGCTGGACAGTGAGAGCCCTGGAGCCAGGTAAAGCAGGCCTGATCCTGCACTACAGGCTCCAGCTACTGCTGGGATTCAAACAGGGAGATCAGCTGCAAGATATCCTGTTACAGACCACACCAAAAGATGTCATCAAGAATTGGTTTCCCAGCAAAATCTGGTTTTTTTTTTCCTCACCTCTTCTTTTTTTCTTTTTTTTCTTTATTGTTGAAAAGAGCAGACCTGAAAGCTAAAATATTTGAAATGGGGTAGAAAAGGGTTGTATGTGGGATTTTCTCTGGAGAAAGCATTTAGCTTTTCAGATGAAAATGGTTAGTTTTCAGCTTTCCAACAGAAAGGCAGCTATTCCATGGGGAATACCAGCATCTATCTGCCAGCTCTGACACCTAGTCTCACAGCAGCAGGCATGTTCCGCAGTGGTGAGGGCTTTGTCCTGCAGGAACGTGATATTAGAGGGGCCACCCAACATCACATAACTGTGCTCTTGGGAGTCTCGCACCCCTAGGAGAAGAAGACATGCCTGTCACTGTCTTCTGCTCTGGGACTGTCCTTCTGCCAGCACCTCTCCCCTAAAGCAGAGTCCCCAGCATCCTCTCCCTGCTCCTGGTCATGGCACCAGAGGACGAATGCTGATTTTTGACTGAGCTCTGTGTGAGCAAGCGCACAGTGAATCTCGCGAGAGCTCTGCTCATTAAACCCATGGGAAGCATACCGGGAGAAAGGGCAAAAGCACTGTAACACTAAGTTGCTGCTGTGTGATCAGCTCCATGCTGGTCCAGCCCAACTTGTATGGTGTCACCAGACTGCAGTGTTGGTAAATACATGGTATTATCACTGCCAGCTGTTAGCTAACACTAACCTCAGGTTTGGCTGGGGATGGTGCCTTGAAAGCACAGAGCCAGGTGTGGGCAGTTTAGTGGAGCTGGGGAGAGGGGGGAGAAGAAAATGAGAGCAGAAACCACCACAGTCTAAGCGCACCTTGTGGCACACCTGTAGTGTGCTTTGACAGGGACAAGGAGTCCCACTGAAACAACAGTAGCATCCATCATCCCGGCCAGAGAACAAGCCCTGAGGTAGGACCGGTGCATCTCTTGGAAACGCAGAGGAAGGGGTGCACACACAGCAGGTCTGCAGCAGTGTGCAGGTTCCCCGGGTAGGAATAAGGCCACCAGTGCAGTGGGTGGTGGTGTAAGGTGGTGATTTCCTGAGTGCCCAAGGTACTCATATAGGTTTTGACCATGTCTCTTAAAAGAGGAGAGCAGAGCAGCCCTCAGGCAGCTGTGGGGGCAGAGTGACGCTGGTGTTTCTCAGCAGGGAGATCCAGTTCAGGGCAGCTGGTCCCATCTTTGCAAGAGGGCTGAGTCTGCAGGTCTTGCATCTGCAGAGCCAAATCAAACTCCAGCACACACAAACACACAAGAAGCTGGGTTCCTGGAATAGGTAGTACTAACCATGTCCAGATAAAAAAAAAGAAAACTCAAAGTTTTCAGTTAGTTTGTTATTTCTTTGCAGGTAGTGATTCAGAAAAGCCTTTTTTCAAAGTTGGTCTGGACAGCCTTTTGTTAAAACTTACTTTTCCCCTGCACAAGCGGCACCCATCACTAGTGAGTTATATGAGCGAAGAATTAAGTGAGGAATCATGTCCATTTCCCTGCATCTAATTTGAATTTTTCTCTCTTTTGCATTGTATGATATTTGTGCTATCCCTCGGGGTACTCTTGTCCTTGGGTGAGAATTTAGTGTTGCTCTTAAATCCTGCTTGGATGGGCTTCCAGCAAGCACCAGAGAGATGAAAGCTTGGTTGCACAGCATGCGAGATGGGATCATCTGTTTCGTGGCTCATGGAGTAGGCATGGGGACAAGTTGCTTCTTGTCAGATATGTGGTGGGCAGGTTTCTGAAGCAGCCACCCTTTCCCTTCCCTCCTGGTCCTGGGGTTCTGCAGGTAACCTGCTTTGTTGGCCCACTCCACAGGGCCCCGTGCCCAGCCACATCAGCCATCTGCATGGCCCAGCCACCGCAGTGTGTGCAGGCAGGCCCTGCTGAGCCAGCAGAACAATGCTGAATCAGCAGAGGTTGGCAGCACTCAGAGGCAATGCCCATGGCTGGGAGGAAGGTGGAAGACCTGGGGTTGAGGAAGGGATGGTAGTCCTGACAATGCAGTTAGATGACATTCCTATGGAGATCTTGGCAGCAGCCATGCTCGCTAGCAGGACAGAGGATGGCCATGCTGGTCGGCAAGATGGGCTTTGTCCTGTGCTGTCCTGAGCACCAATGCAGTTGGATGCTAAATGTTCATAAATGTTGGACCTGAAGCTTTACCCTAGATCGTGCCCTAAGACTAAGCTGAACTCCCTCTCTGAGACTTTCTATCTCATGTATACTGCATATCAAGTTATATCTATGAAGAGATATTTAGGCCATTACAGCCAAGCAAGAGAAGCTGTAAGTAAAGAAAATTTGTCAGAGAAAAGTTAAATATCACCTAACCCCCAGCAGTCTGAAGTACTAGCTGAGCTGCTATAAAAGGTGAAATTAAACAAGTCAATCTCTAAAGCTGTGCCATTTTATGCCAGATAAAAGAGCTAGCTTCTCATCTGCTGGACTGTTTCATCATTTGCTTTTCCAAGAATCTATCTCTCTGCTAGTAATGATGTCAAATAAATCTTCACTAAAATGTAAAAATGTTTATGATTATACTTACTGACCCGTTCCTTTATTAAATGAGGACAATAGGATGATGCCCTGATATTTGCTAATGGGCTACTCCCATCTAACCTTTTCTTGTTCATCCAGATCATCTGTTTTCATTTCATCATACAATAGCTGCCAACAAAATTAAGTCGATTAAATTAAAGGTCTATTATGTTCTTCGAAATCAGGCTGAGACCTTTTTTTTCCCTCAGTCAATGCACTGGGAAGATTTTTGATAGGGCAGCTGGGAAATCTGGAGCAGATTCGCATCTGCTCTAAATTGGTTTAGCTTTCCAGAAATCAATAGAGTGGCATCATCTTACCCCAGCTGAGGGCCTCAACCCTGATGTGCACAGATAAGCTTCAAGCCTGTTTTGGGGCCCAGATTTTGATCTGGAATTACTCCCTCACACCATCTCAAAGACCTCGTCTACTTATCAAAGTGTTGTAGCAGTGACCTATAACATAAGCGGTGCAGTTACACCATGATATCTTCCCTATGTAAATACCCCTATTCCAGTATAAGTATGACCTTTCAGACTTAACTTTAAATGTGAGCTGTTCCCAAGAGGCATAAGTGAAATCAGTAAGTGTCTAATGCCACACAGTAGTGTCAGTATGAAGCTGTCTGCTTTGGTTTTCTGATATAAAACAGCTTTCTGCATTTTTTTTTTCCAGTAGAGAAGACCTTAATATCTCATTCAGTGATTATTTAAATAAAAAGGCAAAGAGAGGAGGAATGTTCTACATCCTCACGAAATCCTATGCCCTAGCTTTGAAATGCCATTTGAGTACCCTAAGAACTAGTAGTCGATATTACAACTATGAATGGTTTTCATTTGTGGACAACTCTTTCACTTTGCCACATCTTTGAAACTGACTCTCATTTCTGGGCCAGGCTTCCAGCAATGGTTTTCCCAAATCAGCTGCGGCTTACAAAATGACATTTAGCTATTCCATCCTTACTGAAAAGGCTAAGCCTGATAAGGCAGAGTGCCCATAGATTATTCCCCTGCCTGACTGTGGGACAAACGCTTTGTAAAGAGCTGAGTGTGCTCCCCACACAGTTGAAGGGAGCTCAAATATCCCCGGCATGACTCTCGGCTGGTGTGGACCCCAGTTCTGTCTCACCACCTATTCACCCGCAGTGCCTCTGGCACATCTGATAAAAACACAATGGGGAACAGCCTCTCATATGGTGGGGAAGGACAGATGCTTCCAGTTAGTCAGTGGGAGATGCTAGGCTGCAGCCAGGGGCTCCAGCCCACTCAAGGGAGTGCCCTGGGGCAAGACATCTCATAGGAGACATACAGATTCACTTGCACGTCCTAAGCTGTTGCAACTAGTAGGTAAGCCATTAGCAGCACTGGGGATATGGCTTGGGAAGGTTTGGGGGCTGCAGGAGGAGGCTGGCCTCTCAACCACCAGGAAACCTTGGACAGCAGCCTCCAGCAGCTGGAAGCGTGCCCTGCCCGGTGGAAACTCTACACTCTGGCAATCCCCGCAGGGTGTTGGGACTGGGGAGCACCTTCTCCAGGCACAGAGGAGCGGCAGCCACTTGTGTACAACACATGCTGCCACATGGTCAGGGGAGAAAGGGGCATCTGCCAGAGCAGCTGCGGGCTACCTCGGGGAGGCTTCCCAAACGGTATTGGGCTGCAGGCCCATAGATTCCTGGAACTTGCCAAGTGTTTTCCTTCAGTCTCATAGGGTGGGGATGAGACCTGGCTTTCTACAGCCTGAAATGGCAGGCCTTGGGAAGACAAAGGGTATCGTGTGTGCCTAAGATATTCTGATTAACCCTTTGGATGGCATAAAGAAGTGGGCTTGCTCAGATCATCCCATTTTCCTTTTCACGTTTTAGTGTCTTCCCCCCAGTAATAAAGACCGCAGTTTTTTTCTGTAAAGTTCTTATAGGGCTAGTGAGAATGTCAAGAATAAACTTAACCAAAACACCATCATCTAGCTTGGGTGACAGTCTTGGATGCTTTATTCAACTTGAAAGCAGTGAACCTCCCTTAATACTCTCTCTGAATGTTCTGTCAGAAATCGTCTATAAACCCTTAACTCGTCATATCGGTACTGCTATTGTATTTGAATCTCCAGCTCTTTGTTAGCAATTATCCTGAAGAGTTGGTGCACGAGTAGAAAGTGTTTTAATTGTCTTCCTGAAGACTTGATGGCAAAGTCAGCACAATCCCCACCAAGCCTAGACAAACTCTGCTGTGAAGGGAAGGCAAATAAAGATCTGCAAGACATCCTTCACAGAGGCTGAGAGGACAGAAAATGTTTACCCGAAAACCTGAAGGCAAACTTGGGAATTAACACTGAACAGCTTTGTGTGGCTTTCCAAGTGAGAGACTTTGTAAGCAAAGCTTTATTTAACTCTCTGCTGTCACCATCTCTAACACTGAAACAGCTCCTACCCCTAATTAACTCAAAACGTTTGGCATCTTAGAAAAGCCTTCTATCAGCCAAGCCTCCAGTGCAGGTCAGAAGTTCCCCTTTTCTTACTTCCAAGTTTTCCAGTTTACATCAGGCATTGTATGAACTACATGCAACTTCACACAAGATCCAGCAACGTGTTTTGTTCTGAGAGTGCATTTCTCTAGGATAAAATCTAGAATTAAAAAAAATACCTACAAATTTCTAGCTGTAAGCAGAAAATCCCAACTTCTTTCAGACTCGAGGGATATGAAAATGAATACCCAAGATATGGTCACACCGTCAAAAGGCAAGGCAAAATTGTCCCTTGCATGGTGTTGCAAGGGTGTGTAGGATGAGAGGTCAGGGTCAGACCTTCCTCTGGGCTGATCTCCTCTCTGCTACTGAGCAAAGACGGACTGGAGAAGGTTTCTTGCCATGGCAGTCCCTACTCAGGCTAGAGAGTGGCAAAGGACAGAAAGTTTAACACTCTTTTTCCTCAAAGGATCTTATCATTCATATTTGGGTTTCCAACTCTAAACAGTATCTGAAACGATGCAAAGAGGACTTGGTTGGTTGTTGCCTGTTAATGATCCTGGTGCATGCAGTTTCATCAGCTCCGTGTAGAACTTGTTTTTGCTGAGCAATCACAGCTGAGGTGATGGAAAACCACACGTCACCAATTTCAAGAACCATAAAGGCGAGCTTCCTCGGAGGAGATCCACACCCCTCCTGTCACTGTCAAATTCATGGAGTTGCATTTGGGTAAAAGTGATGTAAATGAAGAGAACACTTGCTTGGCAATTTATGTGCTGTATCATGAAAACATTACCACTTGTGACATAGAATAGAATCATAGAACGGTTTGGGCTGGAAAGGACCTTCATCTAGTTTTAACCCCCTGCCACAGGCAGGGACACCTTCCACTAGATCAGGCTGATCAAAGGCCTGTCCAACCTAACCTTGAACACTGCCGGGGATGGAGAAATCACAACTCTTGGCAGCCTGTGTTTTTGCTTGTACAACTGACACCTTTGTAACACAACAGTGATTTTGATGAAATCCTTAGGTAATGATGACATGAGGAGAGTTACACCACTGAAAAAAACGACAGCATTTTCTGTCTGCAGTGCACATTAAATACCAGTGGTGATGACTTCCATGGGGTTATCCCTGTGTAGAGGTGAAGCAGTAGAGCTCAGAATCCTGCATTTTTGTCACAGCAACGCATAGCTTTACAGTTATTTCCACTCACTCACACAGAAACAGCATCTTGAGGTGCTTTACGACATTACAGCTTACAAAGCAAACAGTGGTAATCACAGAGTGCCACAGGTAACTACTGCTTCTCATCATGTAAAGCCTCAGAGCCGCAGCCAGGACACTTTGGTGTCAGTGAGAAAGGGAAGGCGATGCTTATACCCATACCTGACCAAGAGACATAGCAGCAGAATGACTTCTTCATCTCCAGATACGCATCATGCCTACAATTCACTTGATTTGCTTTAACAGGAAGTAGAAGAATAAAAATACAGACTTGCTGAACAAGATAATCTGAATTACAACCTTTGCAATCCAGCTATCCTTTCTTTAAAGAAAGCTCTTTCTTTAGATCTTTAGATCAAGGTGCCCCAAGGAGATTTAATGATCCCTTTGATCAGAACTGAACTGTTGCTGTGATAACAATTAGCCTGGGGGCTGTGGAAGTAAGTGCACCATGCTCAGGGTAGTCCAGGGTGGCATACTCAGCCATAGGGCTGCCAGAAGGGTTTGTGAACAAGGGATATCTGGACTGCTAAATCACATGTGTGGATAGAGCCTCCACTGCAAGCAATGGCCAGATGGCAAAAGCATACAAGAAAAGCTATGTTGCATGTGCTTCTCATACAGTATAACATAGGAGAGCTGTGTTGGAAGGGGTAGCTGAGAGGCTTAGCCCTGACTGCTGGGCAAGGGGTGTCCCTTGCTAAAAACAGCAGAGGTGTGCAGTTCTGCGCAGGATGGGCCATGCAGCAGCAGCTCCCACCCGCAGCACCCTGGAGAACCTGTCCACCACCCAGGCAGCACCCCGCATTTGCTGGGGAAAGATGCTGCAGGGTATCCCTGGGATTTCTTCAGGCCAGACCTGCCAAGGAGGTCAGCGACCTGTTTTAAGAGGTCTGCCTTGGCTGGTCTCCTCCCCTGGCTGTGGAAGCTCAGTCTTGGCCCTGTTGCATCTGGCTCCAGGGAAGGGAGTACTGTCCCTGAAGGCTTTCACCTGGGAAAGTGGAAAACCATCAGCAGCTCTTGGCAGGAAAGCACAATTGTTGTGGGAGAAAAGAACTATGATCTCATTATTTAATGCATGGACAGGGGTGGGTGGCAGTGACAGAGGACAGCAGTCATTTGATAGTCTGATTTACTGAGCAGAGGTTATTTACAACAACATCCACAACACAGTGATGGAGCTGCTGCTTTCATGGGAGTGACGTGTTTGAGCCCAGTTCTAATAGCCAGGGGGTTCCTGTGTCACAGGACCTGGTTTTCCTTTCCTGCCAGACAGACCGGACAGAGTGCTTTCCCCACCCCCCCCCCCCTTGCTTGCTGATGGGGAGAGGAATTCCATTGCATTAATCTGGGAGCAAAAGCCAAGAGAACAAAAAGCAAGTATTTCACGACTTACAAAATCGCAAGAGCTGGCAGCACTGCATAGATTGGTCTGTATGTTACTCATTCTACAATAACTGGGAGAAACTTAACCAGCCCACTGGCAGAGACAGGGACACATGATGCCTTGTAAAACTCAGAGCAGAGAACAAAGTGAAAAGGTAGTGTTGCCCAACTCTCTGCAGACACAGAATTGCAGCGTAAGAGTCTTGTGGATGTAGCCTCTGCATGAATGCCCTTGCTCCCTGCTGCATTCCCAAATCCCTGCAAGTTCCAGCACAAGCAGGTACTCCTTAAGCCTTTAACCAAACTGCAGGGAAAGCAAAGTCCATATGACAAGAACATGAATTAAGAAAAAGAGCTTATTAACTCCAGGCAGTTGCCAAGTCGATGTGTCCAGGCTGCGTCCAATAAACGCTCCCTGTGACCTGTGGGCAGACCAGCTTTGATTAGCACCACCGCTGGCATTTCAGTGGCAAGCAGCTTTTTTGCAGTGTAAACATGTCCTTAGCTCACTCACAGTCCTCTGTGGTTCCCTTGGGACTTGCTTGATATAACATGATCTTCTCAACGCCACCTCAGTAAGGACCTGTGAGCCACATCCTGTGTTCCTCATGCATTTGATTCTTTCAGAGCTACAAAAATACCACTCTAAGGCTAACATATCAAAGAAAAAGTTAAAGATGCCCTTTCAGAAAAACATCGTGGTTGGATGCTTGGAGTCTTCTCTCAGGTCTGGAACTTCAAACACAGTTCCCTGTATGGAGTCATGGTGTAAAGGAAAGCAACAGTTTGCATCTTGTTTCTAGACAGCCATTTGTTAAAAATGCCAAGACAAGCAGTTTTCCAGGGAAGCACACTAGCCCCATTTCTGCCTGCTGAAGGACAGCTGTCTAAACCAATCACCAGTCAGGCTTTTCCCCATGGAAGCACACCAAGCCTAACATCCTGCAGCATCTCCTCACTCCAGTTTGATTTAGAAAGCAATGAAAGAGGTTTTACTGATATAAAACTGTAGGAAACAAGGTATTCTTAGACAGAGTGGTTATGGAAATGCAGTACCTTTGCAGGACAGAAATAAGACAGTTTCTCTTGACAAGAACCACCAGCAGCAGAACCACTGACACTGGCAAAACCAGATATGGTGAAGGAGTAAGAGACACCTGGCAAAGCTAAGTAAATACACTACAATAACCAAGATAATCCCAGCAATGTGGCAGGTAAACAGAACAGGTTTTTCTCTGTCTATTCCTCCACACATGAGCATCTATATATACACATGCACACATGCAAGCATATATATTCAGGTAGAAGCATTATTCAGCCAGGCATCTAATTTTAAGCTGATGATACCCATTAGAGCAAGGAGTAACCAGCAATTTGGAAGCACTTGGAAGCACTTCCTTTTGTGGGTGTAGAGCTGCTAAACTGCATTATAGAGGCAGCAACGTCTTTCTCTTAGGCTGCTGCACAGCCCCAGAAGGCAGGCTGATGCCTCCACTTCCCCATCTGCCTTTCATTGTAAGTCAGAGCTAGTTCACAAGTAGGATTTGCTGCCTTATCAACTCTTCTTGCCCCTTTCACTGGAGTCAATATCAGCCTGAATCTGGCCTGTTCGTTTAAATAAAGCCACCAAACAAAGTATCGCTGTGTTTTCCTAAGCACAGATGGATTTAGAGAGCCTAGCATAGAAAATAGCAATGTAAAACTCACTTGTTTTACAAATACAATCTTGCTGATGTAAACCTAAAGACATATGCCAGGGGAAAGTTTAATAGTCACCTGGAAAAAACATTAACCGGAGTTACATGCACTTTCTAATGGCATATTGTGCATGTAACAAAACACCCACAAACAATTTTGGGACCAGGGATGTTCCCCCTTCTAATTGTTTTCATCATGGGGACCGCCAGGGCTCTTACGTGCGCTTTCGACTGCCGCTGTGAAATATGTGTTCCCTGTTTGTTCTTGTTCTGCCTCTGCAGGAAATCAGAGACTCTGGCTTCCTGTAGGCTGCAGATGCTTTATTCTTTGTATTCCCCAAATAGGAAGTCCTGGGGTCATTCTGCCAAATATATGGAAACTTAATTTCATTTCAACACAGGATTAATCACTAGGAAGTGTCAGGACATTGATGGTCTGATAACAAGACAGTTACAGCAGAAACCTTTTATGGGCACCAGGGCCAAAGCATTTGGCAACAGGCATGAAGCTGTAAGTCTCTGCATCGAATGGGGAAGGAAGACTACCTGATGAGAATTCATGCCGGCAATTGTAATAGCAGTGTTTTTTTAATGCCCTGTAAACCTTACCAAACTTTTAAGACTTACTATATTTTAAGAGGAAGGTAGATTGTTTTTGATGACTAACCCCTCTTTTCGATGACTAAGCTCTATGTTTTTTCTCTACAAATCATAACAGTCTGCGGTGAATGTCCTCTCGCTTATCACAGCCCAGCAATGGCATACCTCCGCTCAGCTGAAGGAAAGGCTCCTCACTTGGAAGTCACAAATCAGTCCCCTGCTGCCACTGCATGTCATAGGGCGTGCAGATTTCTCAGGCTAATGGATACAATGAGAACACTGGAAAAAAACAATTGCTAAATTTTAGTTCATAAGCAATTAAACGGAGTTTCACCAACTGTGCTCAGACTTTATGGTTAGAGCACTGCTCAAACACAGCCAGTGCCACACGGCTGGGAGGCTACTAACTGTTATTACTGGCATTGCGAAGGCTGAGAAAATGAGGTGCAAAGATAGAGAGCTTGTTCTGTACCCACTGAGGTGGGCTCTTCATCAGCACTCAGGGATTGACAGCATCAGTCTTCACGCAGTGTCCAGCTTTTGCTCAGGGTTCAAGATAGTTCACAGAAGAGTTGCTTTACCTTGGTTCCAGTTTGAACTGATCAGATCCAAACAGCATGACCTTCATGACACATACTCCTTTATTCCCTTCTGTGTGGGCTAGCTGTCACAGGCCCCATCTCTCCATACTGCACCCTGCTCAGCTCAGGTACAACACACTTTTATCATGACACTGGGCTCTGTTCACCTTAGCTGCAAGTGGGACAGAAAGGCATCTCTGTAAGGGATTAGAATAGTTTATGGCAAGCAATGAAGGACAAGGGTTTTTAAGGGTTGTGAAAACATTTCATGAGTATAATGTCATCTCCTGCCTTAGAGGAAGAGATCTGTGTAAATCATAGGACTTTGTGAAGACAGTATGCTTCTAAACACATATTCAGTTTAGCATTTTCTACAAGGAATAAACAGGGAGGGAGGAATCTCCTTTACAGAAAGCAAGAATCCCTTCATAGAGACCACCAGGTGTGTAGTGCCATGCATAAATGGCTCTCGTGCAGTATACGAATAGAACTGTTACCTCCTCTCTTCTAAAAACACACTGCAGCAACTGAATACTTCAATTTCTACCGTTTTGAGCTGTGTGAAACCTGCTATGGAAAAGCAGTCAGATCAGCCTGCTGTGCTTCATGTGCCTCCTCCATCTCCACCACCTGAAGTGGTCATGAGAAGAACTGGGTGTGTAGAGGGATGTCCCCTGCACACTGTATGGGATTATCCAGCTGCCACCAACTTCCCACGCAGCAAAGCTGAGATGCTCACCAAGGCCTTGAGCAATCCCAATTTGGCAAAACCTGCCAAATCTGACACTACAGTACTGCCCCTTGATGAGCAACACAAAAACATCAACACTGTGTCCTGGGAGTAAACTGCTGGAACTTGGGAGCTGTGCAGACCTTGTCCCATCCTGTGGGTGGGATGAAGCTGGGTCAAGGTGGCAGTGGCTCTCTGGGGCTGCCTGCTCCCCAAAATGGTACTTGTGGTGCTGAGTGGGCTTGTACTGATGGGAGAAGGCATGAAAATCTTGCACACCAGTGAAGTGCACAAGAGGGTGGATGCTGACAGCCATAGGGAACCTGCCTGACTCACACAGCCGCTCTGTGCCTCAGTTTCCCTGTCTCTACCTTAAGACCCCTAATGTTGCCCTTTCTCAAGGGAAAGTGACGTCTACATGCATTTGGAAAGCACTTGGGCAGTGAAAGTATGGTCCCAACAGCATCCCCCTCCCCATGTTAGTGTCTAACCACTGCTGCCACCCACTGAGTACAGACCCTGGGCTCAGTGCTCAGCTGTGAGAGCATCCTGGCCCTGGGACCATGCCGATCCTGCGGGGTGGAGTAGCCCCAGCAAGAGGAGCTGGGGGAAGCTGACCCACAAGCAGGGTTTCGGTGGGGCAAGGGGAGTGGGGTAGAGCAGGCTGCCAGTGCCAGTCTGTGTTTGCCCCCATGGAGCCGCAGCACAGCAGGTATGATTCATTACTTCTGCAGTACAGTTTA
Organism: Lathamus discolor; assembly: GCF_037157495.1. Lineage (NCBI taxonomy): Eukaryota > Metazoa > Chordata > Aves > Psittaciformes > Psittacidae > Lathamus > Lathamus discolor. The sequence continues at coordinate 35,771,799 of NC_088887.1, forward strand.
TGTAAAGCTGCACTGTATAAATAGCCAGATGATACATGAACGTCCTCCTGGCTCTCTAATTAGTGATGCTTCTGCTGGAGCTTTTGGGTCCAGCGGAGGTGAGAGGAGGCTGGTTCATTGCGGAGCACTGGATGAGTGGCTGACAGCTCTCAAGGGGAGGTAGTGGCCCGTCAGAGCTGTCTCCATTAACCTGGCTGTGAGCAGTGGGAGGGGGTGGGTGACAGGTAGGCTGAAGGGTTGATCTGGGGGTGAAAGCAACATTGGTCAACTTCTGTATCACTTACCCACCCTGGGTTGGACAGGTCTGCGCAGCACCTGCCCTGAGCTGGGGAGCATCCCCTAGAGTACCCCTTTTCTCCCTGCATCTTCCCCTGCAATACCATGCACCATGTCCCCGAGCACCCAAGTGGCTTCTCCAGCCCCATCAGTGCACCCTGTCCCCAGAAACTAATGCTCCTTCATTCCAAGCAATGTCGAACATCACCCTGTTTTCCCCCTGACAGCTCTTCTTGGTGGATTCTGTTGGCTCTATGAGCAAGTCTGCTTGGGGCATGTGGATGCATTGAGTAAACCTCCTAGTTGTGTAATTCACAGAATTATAGAATCACAGAATCTCAGACTGGTTTGGGCTGGAGGGACTTTAAAGCTCCTCCAGTTCCAAGCCCCTGCCATGGGCAAGGACACCTTCCACTGGACCAGGCTGCTCCAAGCCCCGTCCAACCTGGCCTTGGACACTGCCAGGGATGGGGCAGCCACAGTTCCTCTGGACAACCTGTGCCAGTGCCTCACCACTCTCACAGGGAAGAACTTCTTAATTGTTCTGGTGCTGTTGGTCCCGAGAGGCATGTAACCAGCATGACAGAGGCACTTGTTTCTCACTGGGGGTGTCTGCCTTTTTGCAACTGTGCAGATGGTTTGGGCTGGGGACCACTTGGGGAGGGATGGCTATAATGGTGCAGGGAGTGTGGAAGGGATGTAGCGAGCATAGCAAACAGGACAGCATTCTCACGCAGTCCCCGTATCTTTGGAGATCAACATCCCCTGTGTGCTAGCAGCTTGGGATGGAGCCCTCACCACAGGAGCCTCTCCTGGGGTGGTGTAAAGCTGAGCAGAGTTAGAACTATCACTCAAATGCAACTAAGGAGGTGTTATAAGAAGCCAGCAGCACCCGTCCCCTGGGGTAATAGCTGGGCTTGATCATCTTAAGGGTCTTTTCTGACCTAGTTGATTCTATGATTCTATACACAGCTGGTGGAGGGGGAAACCTTGGGGCAGCAAAGCTCCCCCCTCCTTGTAATTAATCCCCTTCTCATTCAGTGATGTAGTGTGCACATTCACCAAAATTCAATAATAAACCATGGGATTTGAGCATGTGTTTAATACTAAACTCATGGTTAAACACTGCTGCATAGAAATGGAGCCAAAAACTGGAGTACATGCTTTGCTGAATAGGAACAGCTTGCTGCAGTTCAGGATTGGTGGAGAAGGGAGATTACTCTGCGAGGATGATTCACTTCACTCAAGCCCAGACAACCCCAAGCTCCACAAGGCAGATCCCACCCTGCTTGTAAAGGAGACCTGAGAGCACAAGAGGCTGGAATGGAGCAGTGAGGCATACAAGGACTGCCAGACACCCAGGATGTGAAAATAACAAATGTAAAAACGTTCGCTGCAGTGTCCCTCCCTCGGGGTCTAACATGAATCTGCAGAAACGCTGCATGAATAAAGCGGTGACCTTACCTAAGTGTTGCATGACAACTGAGTCGAACCACTGGCACTTCAGACAGCTTCACTTAGAAGCACTTGTCTACACTACAAAGCCTTTACCAGCAGCTAAACTGGCTGATTTATGTCAGCAGTATCTCCTAAAGCAGACTAAGCTTATATTTGGAAAAGGGTGACTTGAAAGATTTATCTTACTAGCATCCCTGAATAAAATAATCTGTGCTCTGCTGCTTACTTGACAGGTTTTCCTAATCTACCTAACCTGGTTTGGGAAATAATCTCTTTTCGCCATAAAAACTTCAGAACACCAGCTTGACTGAGGAGACTGACGCAGCAGCAAACACACATAAAGAGGGCTGTGTAGGAGAAATGAAATGTAAAGACGACAAGAAGCAGGAAGTTTGGGATAAAAAACAGGCAAGGAAAGCTTTCCCAATGGTAAACCATTTTTTTGTTACAGACGAAAACCAAAGGAAAAATAGCTAAACAGCATATCACAGAAAGAGTAATGCTGAAAGCCTGTCACAAAGAGAGTTTTCATTAGCTGACAAACAAAACACATCAAGAAAGGCTTAAAATGTTGCCCTGAAGGACACTTCTTTGTAAGAAATGGCCAGGCTCTGGAGGGCAGAGCAATTGGAGAGAAGGAAGCTGAGAGACCTAGATCATAGAATCATAGAATTGTTAAGGCTGGACTCGAGATCATCGAGTCCAACCTTTAATCTAGCACTGTCAAGTCCACAACTAAACCACATCCCTAAGTGGCTCTCTCTATGTCTTTTTAAATGCCTCTACGGATGGTGACTCCACCACTTCCCTGGGCAGCCTGTTCCAATGCTTGACAACACTTCAACTGAAGAAATTCTTCCAAATATCCAATCTAAACCTTCCCTGGCACAACTTGAGGCCATTTCCTGTCATCCTATTGCTTGTTACATGGGAGAAGAAACCAATACCCGTATCGCTAGAGCTTCCTTTTAGGTAGCTGTAGAGAGTGATAAGGTCTTCCTGGACCTCCTTTTCTTCAACAACCCCAGTCCTTTCAGCCGCTTCTCATAAGACTTGTGCTCTAGACCCTGCACCAGCTTCGTTGCCCTTCTCTGGACCCACTTCAGCAAGTCAATGTCTTTCTTGTAGTGAGGCGCTTCAACAAAGCCTCACCAGTGCTGAGTACAGGGGGATGATCACTTCCCTTGTCCTGCTGGCCACACTATTTCTGTTACAAGCCAGGATGCTTTTGGCCACTGCTGGCTCATGTTCAGATCACTGCTGACGCACACCCCCAGGTCCTTTTCTGCCAGGCAGCTTTCCAGCTGCTATTCCCCAAGCCCGTAAGGTTGCATGGTGTTTTTGTGATCCAAGTGCAGAACCTGGCACAGAGCCTTGGTGAACCTCATACAATTGGTCGCAGCCCATCAATCCAGCCTGTCCAGATCGCCCTGTAGAACCTGGGTCTTCTTCCCCACCAGCTCAGCTCATTTTTCAGCACATGAGGACAGCCTGCTCCTGTGCCTTTAAGGTTTTCTACTCGAAGCATGTCCAGCCTTCCGGGACTCCTTTCAGTACTGGCTCCCAAGGGACTCCATCAACCAGGCTCCTAAACAGGCCAAAGTCTGCCCTCCAAAAATCCAAGGCAGCAGTTCGGCTGACCCCCTCCTTACTTCTCCAAGAATCAAAACCTCAGCCATTTTGTGATTTTGATTAGAGGATCCTGCTAAAAATTGTTGAGGTATCTGCTTCAGTATTTCAAGTCTGAACTGGAACAGCCCCCCAAAAAGCGAGTAACAGCAATTCTTCAATTGAAAGGTTTTACCAGAAGCCCTGTGAAGATTTATGATGGGCACACGTGTACCCTAGGGCATGAGCTGGCTACAGCCCCCAATGGCAGGCATGAGTGGGCTCTAGCCCGCCTCTGTGCCAGCCACTTTGAGTTGTGGCAAGCAGAGATCTCCTGAGCAAAGGAGCTGGCACCAGTGAGGTGCCTCCAGGGCCAGCCCGAGCCCCTGGGGGAGGCAGGTTTTGCAGTATCACTGACATTCTTGTGCATCTGTGCAGAGCTGGGGTCGGGAAAAGGGGCAAGGGGTCCAGCAGGGGATATACTGAGAATAAGGTATCAGTGAGCAAGAACTGCTTTTCACAGAAAAAGGGAAAAACCAAAACCAAACCAAAAAAAAACCCGATTTCAACACTTGTTCCCCGCTCCATGCCAGAGAAGGAACTCGATTTTGGATGGTCCCAACACAGAGAGAGGAGGGAGAAGAAGGGACCGGGATAAAGGGTGAGGGGAAACTGTGGAGAAAGCCTGGCGGGAGTGCCTCAGCAGCAGGCAGCTGGGGCTGGGGTAATGCCAGCGTGGCTGAGGTCAGACATGAGGAGCACTTAATCCTCAGCATGGCCATTCATTTCCTCACTGTCTTAAAAAATACATATGTTTACAGGGCCTCTCGGGGAAGGGAAGTTCTGTGAATCAGTGTCTGACTATTACTTGCTGACCCAGATGAAGGCATTAGCAACCTGGAGCGCACTTTTCATGTCGGCTCCCCAGGCATCCTATTAGCTGTGTGCCATTAGAGCTAACCTCACCTGACCTTGTATCACTGTCGTGTTGACATAGCACTAGCTATGTCTCTTGTGGACCTAAGCTCACCTCCGGGGGCCTTTTCTCCCTGCCTCGAAACTCTTCTTTCAAGGTCCTTGGCTTGTTGAAGTGTAAAATCTTTCCACTTCAGAATAGGAAGTTCTTCAAAAGGAGGTACTTTCTCTTCATGCTGCACTATCCTTGGAGATTCTTGTGGCAACCAGGTTCCTACTCTGAGGTGCTTTTGATCATACCATTGCTCTGCAGAGCACCCCAAAATACATACTGTCAGTTTCCAAGAACTATGGATTGCCAAAGGAAACCTTTAAGCTGCCATGTCCTGCTAGGTATTAAAGAGGCACTCCTTTACCCTTGTCAGCAGCCATCAGGCTCTGAAGTGCTTCTCCGGGGCTGAAGGGTCACATCTGATTTCAGCCTCTGTCAATGAGGCCTTTCCTGTACATCACAGCCCTGGCCCCAGGCCAGAGAGGTTGGTGTTCAGGCAGCGTGGCTGCTGCAGCCTCCCTGGGTTCCTCATCTCTTCCACAAGGAAAACCCTCAGAAGCGAAGGGTCACTGGGAGCCCTTGTGAATTAGACAAGTCATAATTTTTCTTGATGGCATCTTCCAAACTGCTAGCCAAAGGCATCCCTGGGAGGTGAGGACCAGCAGGTCAGACCAGCCCAGGGCAGCATGGCCACAGGGCAGGGTGACGTTCGAGCCTATGGAAGTGATGGAGAACCTTAACAATGTGAATGGTTTCTGGTTGGAATTAGGCACCTGGAGGCACCCCCAGCACGGTTTTCAAAAGATCCCCATCTCCCAGTGAATTTACCTCAATGGAAGCTGGGAACCAAGGGACTTCCCAAAGCCCCATTGCTCCCTGTGCCACATGGAGATCATTGCATGTCTGGCTTTCAAGAGCCATTGGTATCATTCACCCAGCAGGCTTTCGGTCCTGAAGGCTGCGGCTCTGCCACCATGGAGAGCATCAGCTTTCCATACGAGCTGGTCCCTTGGCAGGACAAAGCAGAGCCTGAGCAGTCACGCTCACACGGTTGCATATCCATTGAATTAGCCACAACACATGGCCCAACATCTGTGCAGCCTTACTCCGTCACCTTTGCATCGTGCCAGCTGCAGGAGGACATGTAGCACCTGACCTAGCGCAAAAGCTGCTGTAATAACATTAACCCTTCCAAAACCACATTTTCTGGCGAATAAGAAGCATCAACGAGATTCAAAATAGCAGCTCACTGTTTTGTGGTATACGGTTGTGGTAGATTTGGGTCAGCACTAAGTGTCCTAAAAGTTATTTACTGCCTCATTGAGCTACAGCCTTTACTAGATGGGAAATATGAGTATCATTTCCAGAAGTACCCAAGTACTCCTGATAAATTTTACTGCCAAATATTAATTTCCTACATTTCCTCTTTTTCCTCCCACTTTCTCCCCTTATTCCCATTATTGTTTCAGGAGCAAAGAATTGATGTCAGTGCCATGAATAGCTCTGAATTCATTTGGTTACAGCTTTGTGTAGGGAGATTATTTATTGTTTTCATCGGAAGGTCTTACTGCACTTATTCTCTCCTCCTCCTTTCTTGCACTGGCCTCTTCTTCCCTGCACTATCATCTGAAGACTCCCCCTCAAGCTGCTCTTGTAATGGAGGCATCACTACTGAGTCATCCCTTCACACTCAGCTCCTTGCTAACCCACCTCTCGCTGTTTCCTTCGCAAGGGTTATTCACTTCTTCATCCTCACATCCATCCCCAGTGGTTTGGGCATTTCCACCTTCAGTCACTCCTGTTTCCTCCCCCCTGAAATTTCTCTTCTTTCTCTGGAGTCTGCGTCATTGAAGGTGGTGCCTGCGCCTTTTGCCTACCTGCTGTTTATTTGAATGCCTTTCTCAGATAGCCTCCCAAGCTTCTGGTGGTTTTCTCCTCCCCCCTGCTATAACAGTATCTACCTCATCCTCATCTTTACACTCATTGTGGAGGCAGCAGGGATGGGCTTGGCAACCTTTGGTTTTGATAATCTTCCATGGCAAATAGGTTCCCCTGCTTGCTTTTGCTTTTGTTTCTCTGCTCTAGCCACTGCAGTCCTGAGACCTCCTCCTAGTTCTTGCCCTCCTCCTTCAGAGGCAGCTCTGAGGAAGGAGGCCTGGCCACTCTTGAAGGCTGGTGATGCGAAGTCAAAGCCTCTCCAAACACCTCTCTGCTCCTTTTGCTGTTGAGCCTGATTCAGGAGGAAGCTGTAAGCACGGCTCCTGTTTGAGGTGCAGGAAGGGCGAAAGGAGGAGACCATTCCCTCCCTGGTGCTCCCAGACACGCTGCTCGGGTCTGTGTGTAGCTGCCTCCCTTCTCTCCAACAAGGCAGCTGGGGTAGGACAAAACTGCTGCTCCCCACACCAGAGCGTAACCAAAAGAATCATTATTTGTAACATTACACACACTATTTAGCCACAAGTCCATGGGCAGGTTGCTTGTACTGCATCAAAAACCTTGGTTTTCCCACCCCTCTAGGAAAGGAAAGGACATCACAGTCCTTCAGTTCTCCAGGTCCTTCCCCCCCTGCTCCTCTTTCTCTTCTTGTGAGCTCATCTGTAGACCTGGGGACCCAGAGGGTTTCTTCCTCAGGCTACCCCTCTCGGGTGTCTGGGAGCTCAGAAATACCTGGTGAGCATCACAGGAGGAGGGAGTCATACCAAGTGTCTTTCAGAAAGGAGCTGAGGCTCCTTTGAAGAGTTTGAGTCCCCAGATCAGAAGCAGGTCATTATTATCACAGACGAAACGCACTTCAGAGGAGTGGGATGCAGCCAGGGACACTGACTGACAGCTGACAGCTACAACACCGCAGGCTGCATGCTTTTTTACATCAGGGTCAGGAGCTTCCATACGAAGACCTCAGCGAAGGACTGAGATTATCTAGATCATACCCTTTCTTGTCCAAGCAGCAGCTCTGCCCTCCAGTACAGGCAAAGCCTCTGGAGTGGAAGACTCCCTGTGCATTAGCACATCAAAACAGGCTGTCACACCACAAAGTATGCCATACCAGCATCCTTGTGGTTGTCACTTAAGAAGTCCAATGTCCAGGATGGAGGCAGAAGAGAGACAGGGAGCTCCCCTTCCAGGTCATCCAGAGACCTTTCTTTATGAATACAGTCTGTGTAGCCAGCACATCGGCTGGCAAAGCTCAGTCACCCAAGTAAAAGGGAAAGCTACAGGAGGTTTTGCCAACAAGAAAAATAAAAAGGAGGAAAAAATAGGTTCAAGTGGCAACAAATAATTCGCCCAATAACAGCAACAACCTTTCAGCAACTTGCTGGCTATTCAGTAGCTTTTGGTGCACTTTTTATTAGCCATATGGGACAGAGATTATATGATCCTATCCAGGTAACATCATGAAACCAGAAAAAGATACTACAGCAAAACAGCCTTTTCTGTGGCTTAATTATATGGCCTTGATCCAAACTCCACTGAAGTCAATCAGAATCCTTGCCACTGACTTAAAAGACTTTCTACGACTGAATACTCCCAGCAGGGCTTTAATAGGAAAAAAGACCGAGGTTTAAACCACAAAATACAGAACATAATCCGTACAGCAGGAAAGCTGCTGACATAATTCCACGGCACGGGCAACTGCCATTGATGGGAAAAAGGAGATTCTGACCTAACAGGAGAGCTTTCGGGTTTGCATCTTTGTTTTTCTCTTTATGGACTTGAGGAATGCTTTGGGATTTACATCAATAAACTGGTGCCTAACTATAAAGGGTACACTGTCAGAGGGCCAAAATACACGTCTGGTCTGTGCATCCGGGAGAGGTAGAGTACGTTGACACCCAGAGTTTGTTTTCTTACTGTGCCAAATCTTGATTAGGTTGAAGTGAATGGAAACACTTCAGCAGGACGGTGATTTAGCTCATTCTCTGGAAAGGGCTGGCACTGTTGCACACTCTGGACTGGCTATCACTTTGCAGAGTCCTTTTTATAGATGCTTTTTGTTTATAAGCAAAAGTACTTACATTAACATTGCAAAAACAAATAGTTTAATGTTACATTTTAAGGGCACATTAACTTGAAAGCGCAGCCAAGTTTGTTGACTAAAATGATTTACACAACTCTAAGGGCACTAAGAAAGTATTTCTCAATGTCTCAGCAGCAGCTCAAAGGAGCAGAAGCTAAAAATGTTACAGCTCAACAAACAGTTCTGTGTTCCTGCTCTTGATAAGTACAGCATGTTTCTTTGCAACGGGAAGACTCAGGGATTGCTTCAAGGAAAAAAGAAAGATCCGAACAACAAATCAACAAACCAACCATAAATAAATAAGTAACACAAATAATTTCGAAGTACACACTGTCCTCTTACCCTCCGTCCACTTCCTCATATAACTGCATTACAACAGCCCCAACAAATCACCTGCAATATGCCCAGGATTCCCTAATTACCTTCAAGCAGGCTGCTGGCTGACCAAGAGGCAACCCCTGGTGCGGCTGTTCCAACAGCCCTTTGCTTGGCAGGGACAGGGAAGTCCAGGTGTCGGCAAACTCCATTTACACAAGGTGATCGTCCAAGGTACCCCGGCTGCCTGAGAGCTGCCAAATATCCTCCACCAGCAAATAGTTTGATGTGAGGTGAGTGTGTTCAGCATCACACAGACATGGTAAGCACCTTGCAGGGGCAAGCACAAGCCTTACACATGGCCATGGGGCCTTATGTGTAATTCCACTTTGCAGATGCACCCCTTGATCACGGATAGGTCCCTGTCAAAGGTTATCATCAACTGAGAGCTCGGTTGGGATCTGTATGCAGTTCACCAAAGGGAAGTGCCTAGGTACCTTGCCAAGGAAGCAGTATAAAATGGAGATGGTTCCTTACAAAAGCAGGCAAGGGAGAGGTAAAATGAGCAGCTGGAAACTGAATTCAGGAAAACATTATGCTAGCAGACATCTAATACTGAGAGCACTCATTCAAAGGACTCATTTCCAAGGCACACTGCAAAATCCCTGTTACTTGATGCCTGGAGAAAGTTTCATTAAAGACATTGTTCAACCAAAAGCTGTTGTGCTTGATTTTAGGAACTGAAGGATAGAATTCAAAGAGGTCCCCCATCATACAAAGGTCAAGCAGGGTGATCACAAAGGATTTAAAAACACTGAAGTCTATGAATGCAACCATATGAAAGGTCTGAAAAGCTTTTGTCTCTGACAAAAATGGCAGAGAAGCAGAATGGGAGAGTATGCTCTGCAGCTGGACTGCAGGCAGGGAAAATACCAAGAAGCACTCCACTGCTCTGTTCGGTGATTTCTATGGCTATGGTTGCCAAACAACAAAGATCTTCACTGATGTGTTGACCACAGCAGGCCTAGAGAAGCATGAATGTGGCCAGCTTTCACAGCTACAGAAAGAGATGAGAACCAATGTTTTATGTCATCCAGTCACACAGCACATAAACATGTCCTAATAGAGGCATGCAAAGTACTTGCCTTACTTCCTCTGCTAAGTCAGCTGAGAATATGTTTTGTTGTTGCAGTTAAAACGGTCCAACTGCTGAATGTGACATTTGGGGCATACATCTTCCATGACATATTGTCTGTCTTTTCTGCTGGTTTTCCTTCTTTTCTCTGTGAGGTAGCAAGAAAGCTTCATTCTGAATCGGCAGGCATCTTGCAGACTTGATACTCACTCAGGTCCTCTTACCATGCACATTTATTAGACCTGCTTTGCCACAAGAAGATGGCTGGTCTTTTGCCTGTGATATGATCATTTGCCAGGGATGATTTTAAATAGAGCAGACAATGATCCTATTATGTAGAAATGTTTTCTGCTAAGTATGCTCTGTCACCCTGAGCTAAAATGGTTTAACATCTGCAGGCAAACAGTTCCTACACTGATGCAGCCTGAGACCTGTTTTCTCTCTGAACTTTTGGTGAACAATGCAAGACAGAGCAGGTAAATACTGCTTTGAGTAACACTGGCAGTATCTCGATGATACAAAGGAGAAGCCCATGAGCTGAACTCTCTTTGTATAAACACCAATAGGGGATAAGTCAGTACTCTTGAAATCAGTATGTCACCTTATTTCGACATCAAACTAAAGCTTGATGTGAAAGTTCAGTCAGGGCTGAATCTGGCCCCATGATTTATAGTGTTTATTAACTTAGGAGCCAGCACAATAGTAAAATATCTCAGACATCTCTTTAATCTAGCTAGTTTATATCCAGAACTACATTTAACTATTGGAGGATGGGAGGGAGGGAGAGTCACAGTTTGGACCAGGTTTTTATTGGGTGCATTGGGAAATGCCTCTTGGACGCCTGCTCTGAGGAACAAGACCTGGAAAGCAGCTCCAGACTGGGGGTGAACTCTGGCCTTAGAGGGCAGAGGAGAAGCAGAAGAGGAGTGGGGAAGGAAAAACATGTCCATACAGAAGGGCAAAGGCACTTCATGTTTCCCCCCCCCAAATGTATGCTACAGGGCAGGAGGCTGAAATGAGAAAGGCACAAACTGAGCTTGGCACAGGAGACAGTGTGACTGCTGTGGCTGCCCCAGAACCGGATGGGAATGGCTTCTTCACAGGCTGCACTGCACTGCTCAGCTTCCTCTCCTGTTCCCTCACTCTGTACCGAAGGACACTGCACATCTCCTGTGCAAAGGATACAGCCCAAAACCTGGGGCCAAGCTTTGAAACTGAGAACATGTCCCTTTCTGCAGGCTGTGAAACAGGGTCATGCCACTGCAGCTGGCAGGACTGACCCCTGCTTCCACAGAGGCTGCTGAGGGACCGGCTGGGCATGGAGGGCACTGGACACCCCTAAGGGTCCAGCATCTGGCTATTGAGCCACACACAGACCCTAATGTAAAAGTTGCTGTTATATTGGGTTCACTAATGACTGGACTGAAATCTGCTTCGGTAAGGAATCACCTTCAAATCACCTTCTGTCTGGGGGGTCATCAAACAAAATCTTAACAATCTGCAAACTTCCACTCTGGCACACATAGGGGAATGCACTTGGATTTTCATATGCATATGCATTTAGATTTTTAAATAGGAATTTTCATGTTATCTATAATATATATATATTTATATACATGTATGTATATAAAACTCAAGAGACTTTTAAACAGACATTTAAATGCAGTAGAAAATTGTCCCCCTTCCCTTCAGGCAGGCCCCGAAATGCCTCTCATGGCCAGATGGTATTCCCTGCCTTTCTCCACAGACGTCTCAAGGTGGTGGTGGAGGTTTGTGCTCGCTGGAGAGCCAGAGCCCCTCTGGAACTGCTGAGGGACCTGTGCTGCCCACCCCACACAGGCTCAGCAGGGAATGGACCTGCCATCGGTGAAACTGGGTGAGGCCAGACCAGCCATTCTGCACAGAAGAAGGGAGGCTGTTATCCATAGGGTGCTGCAGCTGAAGGGCTTGGGTGCAATATCAGGGTTGGCACACCGCAGACCTGCCACAGGACCCAACACAGGTCTGCTGTGGGTGGCACAGGCACAGCAGTATGCTTGGACCAAAACCACATCCATCTACAACTGCCATGTTGAATGGTTTGGTTTGTTGGGATGGTGACAAAGACTTAATGAGGCTTTGCTTTATCCGTCTGCTTGGTCTTGGTTAGCCACTGCCAAGATCTCTTCCAGGACACCATGATAAATACTTGTCTAATGGCTCCTCCTGAAAAGCCAGGATTTTCTGCATCCTGGAAACAGTCATCACTGAATGGTCTAGGAGGCAGACCTGAGTAATTCAAACAGCAAGAAAATGCCAGAAAGAGGATGATTTCACTGCATTTTTTAATACGTATTTGACAGATAAGCCTAGCAACAGGGACCCTTGTCTGCAGGCTGACTCCCAACAATCAGATACTGCTGTAGCTCCCTGTCATTCAACTGCACTGCTGCAAACGCATGAATAAATAATCTCCTATAGTGTTTGTGCAATAAGCAGAATATTAGCATGTGCCTCTCAAGACAACCTTTATCGAAAGAAGCGGCATTTATACTGAGAGACTTATCTAAAAATAAATGCCTATCACTCATGTATACATAGAAATACCAAGGGCAAGATATGACTTTCTATAATGTGAAATGACTCATTTTCCCCCTGAAGTTTTAGTGAGTGTCAAAGATATGTACTTCTAAGAGTGATTCACTCCAAATGGCCACTGGGTGACTGGCTGAGTTTGAACTAATCCTGGGGAGGAGAGCTGACGTAAGGGCCAAGGGCCGTGGGACTTGGAATGCATTGGCTATTTGCAGGGCAAGGATGGCAGACGTTAGCACTCAGTTGTCACTAGTAAATCTTAAATTGCTTTGACAGGAGGCAGATTGCGAGATGTGAATGGCTACGGCTTCCAGGGGAACACTCCTCTTCGTGGAAAGTGGGATAAGGCCAAGGGAACAGACCATATTTCTTCTTTTATATATATGTGCACATGCATGCACAGGCACACATACATATACAGCTGTAAAAAATAAAGCAGCTCTTCTATAGATCTGTAAACTAACTTGAACCCTCAGTCACACTTGGTAGCTCAACCCCAAAGCAAGAGCTCAAGCTTTCTGGACAGCCAGCCTCCAGAACAAGCCCCAGAAAGTTCTGGTGAGTTATCTACAAACTTCGTAAGCAGAAGAGAATTCAAGGGCTCTGCAGATATACTTGGGGGAGTATAGAGCCTCCTCCCACTGGGTTCAAACCACCCCTGGGACAATCAGTGACCACAGCATAATGCCTGAAGTGGCTGGGGTTTATTTCGGTTATCCCAGCGAGGTTTGTCCTCTGTCATTCCCAGCTGTCCACGTCAGCACAGGCAGCGACCGGCACCCCAGGAGATGGCACGAGCCCTGGGGAGCGGTGGCATCCCCCGTCTTCTTGGATGCAGCCAATCTGGCCAGCGTATTAGTTGTGACAGCACCAGGGGAAAAGCTTTCTTCTCTCTTCCCCGTGGCACAGATGGAAATCGAGGGTGACAGGGCTGAGCAGGCATGGCTGCAGTGTGCTAATTGGGTGCAAAACAAATTCCTGGCTCACTTAGGAGTGCCTCCCCCAGGGCACAGGCATTACATATACATAAATATCAGCTTCTTACTAGAGACATGTCCCAAGGAGGGAAGTGAAAGAGAAGCAAGCCATGAGTTTAGAGATCATCTCACAGCTTTTTACAGTCTCCCTTTAAACAGTGATTAGAGCAGTTAGGGAAGGAAAGATCTCCAGAAAGCTCAGAGGAACTTAGCAGCCTCCATAAGCAATGTGTGTATAACTGTATGTATAACTGTTTGTGATGACACGTGCCAGCCATGCAACACGTCACACAGTCAAAGTGGGCTGAAACAGCAACGTACCAATGCCTCAGAAATGGCAGCACATGCAAACTCATACTCTACAATCTGCCACCTATAGCTCCAGGCATTGATAGAGCCCCACATCTGATGTGTGTGTGTTCGTTACACTCAGTGAACTCAGTTGTCACTAGTAAATCTTACAAGGCTTTACACCCTTCTATGGGACTGACTGTCCTTCATTTCCCACTCCCAGAGGGAGCAGTCAACACAGCTTGCCCCGCATTTTATAGGGAAGTTTGTGGAAACTAGTTACACAGGGGTACAAGTTTTGCTGTGGGCTGTAAGAAAAAATGTAAATCAAGCCAAATCACTTAAAGGCAAACTTGTTATGAAGAAATGCTTCCTCAGAGGACACAGCTGTCAAGCAAAAGGTCTGTCAGAGAACAGGAGAAACCTCTTTTGCCAGAAAAGATCAAATCCTTGAGGAATTTTGAAAATGAGAGGGAAATGTGGGTGTTTCCAGTACTGCCGCAGAGGTTTTGTGTGACCTTGGAACAGTGGTTTAACCCCTCCTTTGAACCATAACTTCTCCCTTCCTCCAAAGGCAGAGAGATGAAAGAACACCTGCGGTGCCTCCCAGTCTGTGGGGGCATCAGAAAGTCTAGCACACCGGGCAGGTAGGGATTTTAAGCAGATGAATTATTTGCTATAAAAATACTTTTCCACTTTGCTAATTACCCACATACCTACTTGGACAGCTATAAATTTGGTCGTGATTATTAAACAAGAGAGGGATGCATCTGTACTTCATCCTGTATTCTTGTATGCAAACTCTTCTCACAAGAAGGATGGAACCAGCCCTTGTCCTGCTGCAAGAGCTCTGCAGCTGCACAGCCACAGCCAGCTGCTGCTTGGGGAGGAAAAAGGGTCAAGATCTCTTAGCCAGACTTACACAGGAGTAAAGCAGGAGTGCAAACCACAGATTCCTTTGCTGCCATGGAGTTATTCAGTTGAACTTCCAAGCCACAAAAAATTGCCAAATTGACCCCACGAATCCTTCCAAATATTGATATATTTGCATGCTTCATTCTTGAGAACAGTCTCAAAAAAACCATACAAACTCCTTACGTAAGCGGAGTCCCCAGTAGCTAGTAACTAATGTGGATTCTAATGAAGTTTTAAGGTTTCTGGGTCCTTTTGGGAAGAATTTAAACTGCTCTGCTCTTACAGTGATGCAGCTTATCTAAAGGAAAAGACACCGAATACAAACACAGATACGGTGGTTTCAAATCCCACTGCACCCACACCCACCATTTCAGAGAAACTGGGTAAGCATTAACTACAGCTTCCATTTTCCACCATAGGACATTCAAAGGACTGTTATGCCAATGACTGAGACGAGCTCATGAACTACACAGAAGAGATCTATAACCGTACGCACAGGTGAGGCAGAAGACTTCAACATAACATGTTTATTTAACAGCCAGCCAGGTTTCCACTCCTGTCACAGGCAATAGCTGATACCTGAAGCACAGATTCTGGCATGAAGAACTTCGCTAAGTATATCCCATTTTCAGTGGCTGAGATTCTCCTTCAGAGAATAATTAAGTATGCAATATATGGTCTAAAACAGCCAGGAAAGGGACTGGAAATACAGAAAATTGAAAGGAAATTATTTCAAACTGGAGTGCTCTGACTCTGGAAACTAAGTTATAAATGCCTTTGAGAACCTGCATTTATTACTTGCAATAAATAACTTTTCTTCCAAACACGCCTTTGTGTGAGAGATTAGCAGTGCAAGTGGAGCACATTTCTGCTGTGCAGAAGTTACTTATTTTAGAATAATGGACGTCACAAATTGGCCCTGCATAGCAACACTCATTGGAAAAAGATCACAGCTCCACTTAACACAAAAGTGCAATCTTGAAGCCCATTGAAACTGAAGTCTCTTCACAGGGCAAACACTGAAGTAGCTCCTCATTTGCGTAAAGCCGGACAATTGCTCCACTTCTATACACAAAAAAATTGCTTAGATATCTGCTATGCATGGGGAAAGGCTCATTAATCACATTACAGCCAGCGAACATCCCAAGGTTAAATCCTGCTGCTCCGGAGTACTTCAGTGTTTTATGAAGGCATCTAAATGGGATTCGTATCTGCAAATCTGCACAGTGCAGTGAAGATTCAGAGCTTACCTTTACACTCCAGGCACCTCTTTTTCCCTGCAAGAACAGCACAGTTCTGAAAAACAAATTTAGATACATAATGTCTGATTCTCCGCTACATTAAGCCTGTTCTATCCCTGTGTCAATGCAGTGAAAAGCAATGGGGTGGCACCCGTGAAAAAAAACCACAGTGTAATGACGACAAAAGCTAGCTCAGGCTCTTTAAAAGGGCTGTTTGTGCAGCCATTCCCTCAGGTTTTCTTCAAGTCCATTTTGCTAGCTGCCGTGGGGCAGGAGGGTGTAGGAAAAATGGCCATGAGATGGCAAACCTTCCCGCCCTTGTTTGCTTGGTTTATGGCATTCCCATCCTTCTGCCTTTGCGACTTCACAACTCTGCTTTACTTCAAGGAAAAGAAAACAATGAGACCTAGATTTACCCTCACTATGCGAGCTGCCTTTCCTTGCAATTACACCTGCATTTGTTGCAGTGCCTCTTGCCACCTGGGAGCAGGGCTGGGAGCATGGGCTGTAAACCAGCACAGCTCTAAACGGGACCAAGGGAGCGGTGCTGATTTACACACACAGGGTATCTGCCTCGTGAGGTTTGCTATCAGGCATGTTATTTCACTTGTGGAGTCCACTGTCAGACATGGAGTTTCCCCTCCAAAGCTGGCCAAAACTGCCCAGAACCTTGCAGACCACTTCAAAGTCACCTTGAAATTGCCTGTGGGCAAAAAGGGGGCAGCTCCTCTGCTTGTCCCCGGTCACATGCATCCCTCCCACTGCTCACTGCCTCCCACCCACCCCATACCAGCCCCAACCACACTCTCTGGGACACCATGTGCGGGACCGGATCCGGCCTCACCACCCAGCCTCAGACAGACAGCTGATAAGGCACATGGGCTGGGGTTTTCTCCTCATTCAGCATACCAAAAGGTGCTCTTATGTGGCTGGGGCCCAGACACAGGAAGTCTTAAGTCGATGTTTGAATTTGCTACAGACTCCCTGCATGGGATTAGGGAAGGCAGTTGAGTCCTGTGTTTCTCAGCTGGCGTGCCTCTGATGCTGACACCACAGCTTGTCCTCCCATCAGAAAGGGATGGCAGAGGGACAGACACCACTCTGTCTTGTGCATCAGCTTTTGGGGACAGAGGATTTTTATGTGCCCCTCTCGGTACATCCTCCCACATCCCACTTCACTATATGAAACTCCATTCAGAGCTTAAGAAGTAAAGGTGGGTTGCATATCTGCGCCTGCATTCACTTCCTCAGACCAAGACGCTATTCCAGAGTTTGGGTACAATGAGGCCAAGTGGCAGGAGAGCAGGCTGGGTGCTGGGTCTCTGCTCCATGCTGACAAATCGAGTTGCTGGAGGTTGGCACAAGACAGCTGGCAGCAAGGAATTATCCAAGTTGGGAGCATGTGAGTGAAGGAAGCTGTGGATGAGCACAAAATATCTTAAAGGAGGGGGGCCACCCCTGGGGCTACGGCTCTGGAGAACTGCTAAGGGAAAGGGGATAGAACAACCAGGCAAAATCCTGGGGAAGAGTCAAGAGCCATGTAGGCACAGAGCAGCGCAGCACACCGGCTTGAAGTTTTCACACCTCTGATGTAGCTAAGAAACATTCCTCATAAGCACTTTGTGTCACATGGCTGCAACTGCTCTTTTGCCCAGGACAAAGCACTCCGAACCCAGATTTGCCACCTCCAGGATGCATGGCCCTGCAGCTGAAGCTGTGCCTATGCTGGAGTCAGCCCTGGAGAAGGGATCCCTGCGCAGCAGGGTGGCTCTCTGGGCACAGCTCCCATAGGTGCTGCTGCAGCTGCGATGTATACATGTGACTGGCAGAGCTAAGTCACCCCTCGTTAGATTAACAACCGATTCAAAGGCCACGCAGCTGTCATATCACCCATCCCATTCCTGGGGTCACACTGCTTTAATTTTAGCAGCCCCACATACCTCTGGAGCTACTTACAAGGTTAGAAATGGGGGTTTCCAAGGGAAAGCCATGGGTAGGCAGACCCACCCAGAGCTGCGCCGTTCTGAGCTGACGCACCCAACTGGCCATCAGAAGACAGACAGCTCCACGAGGTGGCTGCAAGTTGCTGCCTGGGGACTTCTGGTTTGTTTTCCCTTTGTCTGGAGGTAGAAGTGAAGTGCTGTGACTCCCATTAAATGACAAAGCACAAGCACAATGACAAGATGAACTGCAGGGATTCAGCCAGTGACAAAGTAATGAATGAGGTGGGGAGGAAATTGCCTGGAGGACTCTTCTGTTAACCCACAGCTGGATAAATCACTCCTCCTGATAACAGGCACACATTGCTCACTGACAACAGGGTGGGCTTGAGATTTTCTGCAATGTCCAAGAAAGTAAAAGATTCAGCACTAGTTGGTGGGGACATGGGACCAAGTAAAGGAATGACGTAAGTGACAGCTTTAAAAGGTTAGCTTTGTCAGTGGTGTAGCCAGAAGGAAACACAGGTAAACACAGTTTAACCATTTCTAATTCAGACACTTCCTTCCTTCATGTATGAGGAAGCAGCCAGACAAGTGAGTTTACCCACCTCCTTCCTTACCAGCTCCCACCAAGCTACACTGTATTATATTTAGTTGAAAATCCAGCTCCAGCACTGACCTTTAAAGCACTATACAATTCTTTCTAACCCTCCCTGTAAATAAAAGAGCCTTCTATCCTAAGGATAGGCAGCTGGAGACACCCAGGCTATGTCCGTAATGGGTATGTATCACACATACTCAGGCCTGTCCTCTGGCACTAGGGCAGGCCAGCATGAGATACTCCACTTCCAGACTACTGAACTTTCTTATCTGCCAAAACAAGGCAATTTCATCTCAAATGTCGCCTGAGAATGGTCTCCAGGCCCTGCTGGCTTCCAAGCCATGCCTGGGAAACATCTGAAGTACCACAGACGTGCTCAGACGTCCTATCAATTTAACAGCACAGATGACCTGGACTAAATGTGTGGGAATGTACGCTGGCACCATTTAATTAGGTAGCAGAGAAGTAGCTTGAGGTGCTGAAGTACTGCAACTCCAGCCAAAACAAGGGGACAGTTTCAGACAGCCGGTGGCAGCCAGTCCTTCAGTAGTCTGCACTCAGCACCAGCTTCCAAGGCTTTCTAAAGCCTAAAGAACAAAGCAGCTTTCTAAAGCCTCTTTGTTGTGATTGCCTCACTCAAGTAACAGATGTGTCAACATCACTGCCCCAGAGCATGTCTTGGATGCCTCTTATCTCCTACTGGAGAATGATGTGGGAGTGAGACATCCTTTCTCTCAGCCCCATTGTGCTCTAGTTCCCACACAAAGGAAACTTGAGTGCACCAGCTGAGCTAGACCCATGCCACAGCTTTGTATAAAGTGTAGATGCAGCTGCAGTGATCTAGAAGAACTGGGAAATACCTCCCCAAGAGCTCTACCTCTCCGCTGCCTCTTGTCCCAACTTTCTGGACAGTCTTCTGCGGCTAGGTAATGGAATCAACCCTGAGCTTAACTGCACAAATGACAGCATGCAACTCCCTAATTAATGACAGACAGGTCAGTCTGCTTGCATGGAGCTGCACACATACCATGCATTTTTAACATCACTTAATAAATACTGGTGATGAAATGTGACAAAGAATGCCAAATGTTTAGCACTGATACGATGCCCAGACAGGTTTGAGTGCCTTTGGCAGACAAGGGAGAGGGTGAGCTCCTTTTCTTTGCCATCACAATAACCCAGCAGTCTCACTAGAATCCTATCTGAGAGATCTCGGAACTAGGCAGGATGTCCTGTTCATAAATCAAATCCCAGCAGACCTCTCCCTCAACAGGCTTTTCCCTTCCTGGACTGGACTTTCTGGAAACTTAACATTTAAGATTCTAATCCTGCAAACATTTGTACACGTTTTCCTACCTAGAGGCCCCGTTACTGAAGTCAGATCTATGCACGAATGCTGACAGGATGGGCCCATGCTTAGGAAGAGGTTTTGTAGTACTTCTTTTCAGCAGGTTACCTATTTCTAAACAAGTATCTATATTTTTCCACATGACCTCATAACTCTGGAGCAAAAAAAGAACTGTATACACCCACCAAGTGACATTGTAATCAGTTGTCTTAGCAGCCTTGCCCTACACCAGATTTGGGATGTGCCCTATGAAGTACCTCAGAAATTGCTCAAGACTGTTGCACTTCCCTCCCTATTATTTAGGCAATAATAGCTGATGGGGAGGGTATTTCCTGAGAGTCATCTGCAGAAAATGAGGTCCCTGCCATAGGCCCGTAATTCAGCGAGGAATGCACGGCCAGGAAGCAAGTCCCACCCTGTCCCCCAGTGCTGGGCCCATCCATGTTACAGCAAGCCAGCAAGTGGCAGCTTGGTTTGGGGTCTTCAGGTGTAAAAAATACGTCAGACCTACATTTGTATCTTCTTCAGTGCAATACTTGTCAGGTGCCAGAGTGACCGGTGATTCTGGAGACATGGAAGGGGCTGCTCCACTTCCAAAGGGAAATTTTGCCCCCTAGGATCAATGAACTGTGGGATGTCAGGCTGCAAAAGGGGAGATCTACAATACACAATATACGCAATATACAATAGACGAGGTAGATAGATAGATACACAATCAATGTATGATTGCAGCCATGTGTCAGGTATTGATTGCTGTGCCCTCACAGGACAGAGGGGAAGGCTTCACAAGCAGCAAGGGCTGCACTCTGCATTTGAAAAATCTCTGCTTTATACAGGGGCAAATTTACTGATCCAGCTACAGACTCAGAGCCCCTGCTCTGGGCCACGAGGTGCCATCTGTAAGCTGGGCTTGCGGCTGTACTGAATTCTACCCAGCAATCAGAGCACAGAGGAATCTGTGCCATTATTTTATACCAGTGCATCTTTGACAGATGTGGTCTTCACTTTCCACGGAACCTTTCTTTGCTTAAAATTGTTACGATAGCGGGACTTACTATTCTCAGTAGTTATACATACACACACATATGCTTAGATGCATATACACACATAGGTATGTATTTTCCTTTTTTCCTAACAGAGTAATATAAAAAAATCACAACCCTACAGGGATTTTAAAAACCCTGGCTTCAAACCTGGACGAATTCCAGCAGTGGGATACACTGGGGAGAATCTTGTTAACTTTATTAATGCAAACTGTGAGAAAATATTTTCTCAGATCTGTACCTGTAAGACTACAAAGACTGCAGCACAGCTCCGGCAGCCTGCAGAATTCATTGCCACAGGACAGCAACACGCTCACAGGCTGGGTAGGATTGATGTGGAGTATTTGGAGCCACGGGATATTCCCTAAAATTACTAGCTGCTGCAAATTAGCACACTTCGCCTTACTTCAACAGAAAGCTATTGCCATCAGCTGAGGTTTCAGCTGCAAAGATTCCTGTGGACACAGGAACACCAGCTCTAACGGGCTATGGTTTCACAATACAAAGCCATCAGCAGCAACAGGGCTCAGGCAATTAACATTGTCCTCCCTTCTTGTCCCCCGTGTCATTCCCCCACACTACCTAGCACTGCTGTCTGTGGGCTGTATTTTGAACTGGCTTAGGGAAAGGATCCAGCAGAAAAGCAATTTTAAAAACCCAACAAAACCCAGAACAAGGAATCCTGGAATCTTTGGGTTTTCACCCAGCTCAGGTGTCCCACCTACTTGGCAGCAAGGGCCAAAAGCAGGTGGGCAGCATAACGGAAGGCAGGCGTTGTAAGGCAAGGTGAAGAGCTGAGGGCACCCACCACTGAAGACAGTAGTGCTGTCAAAGACGTAGCAGTGCAAAAGCAGAGCCTGTTTGAGTCTCCTGACTTTCCATGAACATGGCAACTGTACATGGTGCCTTTCCTGAATGCCTTTCCAGCCTATGACCGCTGGGATTTCCTGAGCCAGCTGCAGTACCTATAACCCTTCTGGTGATGCTCAGTGGATTTTCCTCCACAAACTTCTCAAACTTCCTCCTGGATCCACACAAGCTTCCTTAGCGTCTGTAATACTCCCATAAGGAAAAAAAACTGCCCCACCACCAAATCATGAGATGGGACCAGCCTGCCATGTGATGGAGGAGGGTCCAGGCAAGGAGTGTGTGACTCCTGGCAGGCCTCAGCAAAGCCCTGCTGAGGACAATGCAGCACAGACCATGGGTCAGGCTGACCCCTTGCACCGGGAACAGTGGTATGGGCTGCTATGGGGCAGGAGAGATACCGCAGTGCCTTCTCCTGCCAGAGCATGAGATAGTTGCCAAGCAATGTTCGGTGAAGGCCAGGGCGCCAGCTCATGCTTCAGAGTACAGATCAGAGCAAACAATGGGGCTCAGGACGGGGTCCTGTCCCCATCCTCCTCTTAAGAAATGCAGCTATCCCCAGACCTCAAGCATTTTTTTTGAGAGCACCTGGTGGTGCTCCCTGCTGGAGACAGGATACTGGCTTAGGGTTGTGATTTTGCCTGGTACAGTTGCTGCTGTGTTTGCACATTCCCCACCACAGTGGAAACAACCTGCCTGCGGAAGACACAGTTCTTGCTGTTTCTTTAGTGCTGATCAACTGCACGTTTTGGGTGGGAATGTCTGGATTACTGCTGATGTGACTTATGGCACAGTGTCAGGTCGTTAAGCATCCAGAAGGTTTCAACATCTTGCACCTGCCACTTGGACAGCAAATCCTGGCATTTCACAGTTCCACCAGGCACGACTTTAAGCCCTTTACAGGAGCTGACTTTTCAAAGACACCAAATCCTCCAGCTTGACAACACTGACAGCATTTCTATATTCACTGTAGTTTGTCTCTATTTGAAATGGCATCTACACCCTCGCGTGCCCGAAACTCTGGATGTACAAATCAATTGAAACTGAGTCACTAGGCTTGACAAAAGCAAACAGACGTCATCGTAATGGGAGTGAAGCCCCACTTCAAGCCTCTACTGCCCTGCTGAGTTACAAGATTAATTATAGGAATGTAGAAAACTGTAATGAATGAAGCAACTATTAAACATGCTGCTAATATTTAAAGAATCCTGGCCAAAAATAAAAGCTAGCTAGTGGACTGGTATTTATATTGTAAAATGTAAATTTGCCATGAACCAATAAATATTATAAGCAAACAAAAACCACACATACTTTCAGCAAATATTGACATCTTCTTACACTGGGGAAATTCTTGTCATGCTTATCCCAAGTGTGGCACAACGCCTTGCAGTAATTATCCATTACTGAAGCTTATCTGGGCTTGCTGATAGCCTGGTGTTCCTGCAGCACATAAAAAAATGTGTATTTCACCTCATTTATCTTGGACACCAAGCGTATTTAATCCACCCACTGCCTTAGAAGGCCATACTGTCTAAATGCTCAGCGTAAACCAAGAAGCACTTGGGTGCTTGGAATGAGTCACTTGGGGCTACAGTCAGTCTTTGGAGATCTGACAAATATATCAACTCAGATGCATAAAGTAGGGCAGGCTGAGTATTTACTAAATATCCACCTGAGGAGCTGAGGGCTTCATCCCTCATTTACAGTTTCACCAATGGGAAAGCCACCCTCAGTGACTTTCCGCTAATCTTCCCAAAATTACACAGAAAGAAGTCAGGTTTTCTTCTAAATCTGTGAATCTGTGCTGCCCCACAGGCAGATGTTCCAGTACTGCTGGAAAGTGCATTCTGAGCTGAGGATGTGGGAGCAAAAGGGTAGATGATGACAGAGAGGACAAAGCCTCTTATTTGGGGAATTGCAACACAATACCATGCCCTGCTTTCATGCACCCAGGGAAAAGCAGAAGAGGTCTTGTCTTAAGACCACCTCCATGGACCATTAAAAGTGTGCCAGTGCCCCCAGCTGCTTTCATGGTAGGGACACCCCACCTTGTTGGAATGGACTAATGCAGACACAGCCATAGAATGTTCTACTTGCAAAATCATGCTGTGCACTGAAGCTGTGGTGACACAACTACTCTGACCTTCAGAGATCCTCTCTAGGGCAGCTGGACAGCCACCTAAAGGGAAACCTTTTCCTAGACCAAATTAAAATGTACCAGTGATCACAAAATACCCAGGGCAAAGAGCCAGCCGGATGCTGATGTTCCAGCTGCACTTGGGCTGTGTGGACTCTCCCCATCATACTGCATGGCAAATGCATCTCAAGAGGCAAAGCTGCTGTGGCGACACAGGAAGGCGGGAGCCTTACAGTCCCCTCGCCCACACTCCTCTTGTTCCCCCAGTCTAATCCCTAGCAAAGTGAGTATCTAAGTGCCTTTTAATTGATTTTCCCATCTTTATGCCCCGTTTGTGGCCATGGGTCCAGGCTTGCCCCCACGAACAAAACACTGTCAAACTTGGAAGTCAGTTCTCAGTGTAATTACTGACGGAACAGACTTGATTCAAGTGATAAAGGTTTCACCTTTTTCTGCCTTTCTTTTTTTGAGAAAGCATTTACATCAGGTTACATTAGTGGGCCTGTGTCTTTTCTACTGATGTGGAGAAGGGATAACACTTCCCACTCACCCCAATTCCTTTTATTTGGAATAGGAGCTAAAAAGTATTACTTATCCTTAGAGCAAACCCCACCTTTATCAGATCTCAGTTCTTTAATTATGCCTTGAGTCCTAGTCTGTAATCCAAGAATTTAAGGATATTGGTGAGTCAAATAACAGATGCATGGGGAACAACGGGGAAACAGGGAACAGGGGAGAGAAGACAAACAACCATATCATACTCTTCTCACTTCCAACAGATCCACATTTTCAAGCCACAGAATGTAATTTTCATGCTGTCTCTAGACACAAGGATAACTGTTCTTCAGGAACTATTTTGTATGTTAAACAAATATGACATTTACAGATTGTTTTCTCTCACTATTTATTTGTTATGTCCTGAGCTAATGACCTTAAAAATTGCTGTCTCTGATGGCATTAGTGTGAGACGATTCCCAAATAGCATGAAATTGCAATAAACTGTCAAGCTTGCACAGGTGCATTAAAGATTAAGAGATCAGCCGCAGAGCCATTAAGATCCATGGCAAAATGCCCAATGGGACCAAGATCAAACCTTCGCAGTGTTTTTAAAAATGTCATCATTAGTAGAGAGATGCTTTGCCTGGCAGTCCCAAGGGTTCACTGTAATGCTGGATTTTAACCATACCCTTCTGCAGTACTCCTTCGAGATAGCAGCTGCTGGAATTCCCTATTCATCTCAAAATAGATGAAGCAAACATTAATTCTACTGGAGCAAAGATCAGTGGAACAACCCTACTGAGATGTTGGTATATACTATGGAAGCCTTCAAATTCTTCCTTACCTGCAGGAAGAGGGCATCTGACACGTGCAAGAAGCCCATTTGCACTCACTGGGAAGGAACCTATTTTTACCTACTATGAAAAACTCGAAGTAGCCAGCTTTTGTGAAATATTACACTGGCCATCAGCAGGTAGTTTTATGACAGGTAACTGTCTTCTATGCAGGCACAAAAGTTTCATTCTTACCCCACTACCTTTCTACATGGAAGGACTCTGGCCCAGGCAATTTCTGCTAGCTGATGTGGCCTAGGGCAAAGGGTATGTCCTGGGCTGCCTGTCTGCACAGCGAAGGTGCAGAAAGAAATCAGTGCGTAAAATCGCCCACTGTTTTCCCTGATCTTTTCCTAGAAGGACAGACAAGTTTCCTTCTGACTGCCTGGGAAGCAGCTCTAGAGCATCTCAGCCCAAAGAGCCATGAGATATGCTCAAGGCACAGAGAGGCAAATGCAGAAACATTGGTACTGCAAGAATGGAGGCAGAGTGCTCACACATGGGGTTGACACTGCAGACATGGTAGGTAAAGAGCAGAGCATTTGTAATGGCTTGGGAATGCCTTTCAGTGCTTCTCATCTGAAAAAACAACATCATCAATGCTGAGGTTACATTTTGCTTCAGTTCTCTATTGGCAAACTCATTTCCGTCCCTCTGCACTGTTGCTTTTGCTCTGTACAGTAAGTCTTACCCCACACAGGAAAATAAAGACAGAAAGAATAAAAACTAATCCACGTTTGGTTTTTTTCGTTTAACTGTCCATACTGCTTTTCCCAAGAGGAAGCCCAGGATGCTCATGGAAGCCCATGCCCTGTATCATGCTGTTGAGCACATACTTTCAGTTAGCTCTTCAAATATTTTTGTAAGACAGAAAAGTCAAGCGGGAGGCGGGAAATGACTAGATGTGAGTGTGAGGGAACACATGCTTGGCAAGCTGAGTCACCCTGAACCCAGCCAGCTGCCTGCAGACAGCTCCTCTGCTGCTCAACTGCAAATTAGTTCTGGCCTTGTGCAGAAAATGTGTTAAACAACACATAATAAGTGCTGCTCGTGTAACGCTCTGTTGTCGCTGATGTTGTCCTTGTCCCCTGCCGCCGTGGTGCAGGCACCTGAAGCCCTGCGGTTGATAGCATTATCTGCGTGCTACTGAAGAGGTTTCCTGCACGCCTGTTCACACAAGTCCAAATCAGACAAGCATGAGGTCTAGTACTGCTGACAAGAAACAGCTACACCCCACCTGGTACAGCAGTTTTCAGCCTTTTTCAATACACAGGCCCACGTGCATTTCCTAGTGCTAAATGCCCAGGAGAAGAAAGAGGACAGAACAGAAGATGCCTGTCTTTGTGGAAAGGAGCGAAAGGGCCAGAAATGGGAAAAAGATTCCCATCATCAACCACAGACACCTAGGAGACCTTCTGCCCTGCCCCTGTTGTTGCCCCCTTGGCCTTGGCTGCTATTTTGAATTCAGGGACAGTGAGATTCAAAGTGAAAAAAAAACAAAGCATCCCCTGCGGGGCAGAGGAAGGAAGGGAACCACAGCAAGCCCTTGGGAGAGGGTCAGGATAAACAGAAAGTCACAGCACCCACCTGTCTGCCTCCCTTCCTCTCTCTGCAGGCTGTGGCCATGGAGCAGACAGAAGAAGGCATCTGCTGCAGCAGGGCTGCTCCTGGTGCCCTGGCTTTGCTGCTGAAGACAGGCCAGTTAACTTTACACAGCACTCTGGTCACTGCTGCTGCTGTTTTCCCTTTTCAGTTCCACTCTATCCCCTGCAGCAATCCCATGCTCATCACTGATGCAGAGAAGCTGAAATATCAGCCTGCTTGGTTAAGACAGGATCTGCAGCCCCTCAGGGACAGCATCACTGCAGCTATCCTGCTGTCAGCTTATTAGATACACCATCCAAAGCTACCAGAGGCTCAGCGGTAAGGGCAGGTTGTGAAATGAAGGAAGGAACTTTTTGAGACCTGACAGGGAGATGAGGGCTGCAGGGGCAGCACAGACACATGCTGCGCTTGGCTGAAAGTCTGGGAAATGGGCTGATCCACAGTCAGAATGATGCCATAGATCCAAACAGCTTGTCTAGACTGCTGCAAGCAGCAGAAACAAAGCACACAGGACACACGCTTAAAGTCTTAGGTTGCCCACTCTGACCATATCTTTTATTTTCAAAGGAAGTTGAATTCTTCAGGAATGAAAGATTCGGTATTCAAAATCCTGCCCTGATACCATCAGGGGAGGGAAGGGAGCCAAGTATGGCTGTGCTGCTGCACGAATGAGTGCTCACATGGGCCTCCTCAGAGCCTGGCCCTTGAACAGCAATGCACCGGTGCCACAGGCAATGCAGCCACAGACAGTGGTTTCTGCTTCTGAGAGACAAGCTCCCCAAGGAACAGACCTACCTCTCCACTCTTTCCCAAAGGACAAGCTTTCGTTGGTCAGCTGCTTCTTCCCCTGTCCCCTAACTTCCTTTCTCACTTCCTCTGTAAACAGAATCTCCTTCTTTCTACCTCACTGTGCTTAAGTATTGAATCCTTGGAAGCAAGTTTCTTTGTTCTCTTCCTTTTGGTGCCAGAATGCCCTTTGTCCTTTTGTCTTCCCTCGAAGCACAAGAAAGGATTACTTCATTCTCACTTAAATTCTTAGCATCTCATTTAAGATCTCAAGATCCTTATTTAGGATCTTAGCAATCTCCCATCTGGAGGGGCAGAGGAGCACAGGACTGGAGTACTTCTTCCTTCCATAACCTATGTGAAAGCTGGTTGTTCCAGCTTTAGTCCTCTCTTCAATATAGGAGCTGCTCCTCCTGGCACTCGTGTCCTGCTTTCACAGCATGAGCCCAAGAGAGCTCACACCACACAAATTCAGACTGTTGTGTGCCAGCTGTGCTGCAGATAGTCAGGAAAGCATGACCAGGGCCTTCTTTTCCACTGAGTTCATAGAACTCATCATCACAGAACGGTTTGGGTTGGAAGAGACCTTAAAGCTCATCCAGTTCCAACCCCCTGCCATGGGCAGGGACACCTTCCACTAGACTAGGCTGCCCAAATCCCTGTCCAACCTGGTCTTGAACACTGCCAGGGATGGGGCAGCCATAGCTTCTCTGGGCAACCTGTGCCAGTGCCTGAACACTTCCTTATATCTGTTCTGTAACCTGGCAGTAGCCACATCCGCTGGGATGAAAAGGACTTGGCAGGACTTTGCAAAGATGGGTCCTCTTAGCAGCTTGCATGGGTCTCACTTATTACCCATGAGTGGATTATCAGATCAGCAGAGAGGCCACTTCACAGCTACACAACCAACTTAGCCAGGAGCCAGCCAGAGGTGGAAGCAGTAGCCTGGGTATCCTCCACACCTCAGGCTTCCCCTTCTCCTTCCCTCTGCCACCCATTACTTGGGCTGCAATACTAGCCAAGCAAGATGACAGCCCCCTTCTGTCTGCCAGACAGTTTAGTTACTTATCCCAAAGACTTTTGCAACCCAAATAAAAGTGGTCAGACTAAGGCAGAAAGGAGGGGAGCTATATGAAAAGAGAACCAATGCAGAAATCTAATTTGGAGGACTGAAACCTCCAGCATACTCCCTCTGAAATCAGGAATGCTCCAGTAGGAGCTCAGGCCCTTAGCAAATTTCATCCACATGGCTTACTTGGGCATACAGGAGGTCTATGACTGCTCAGGGAACCAAATCCACATCCCCCAGGTCCCAGATAATCCCTGCAGCTACACCCTACCTCATCCTGAAGCAGGAACCATGGAGAAAGTATCTCCTGGGCAGCAGGAGCACAAGCTGTACAATCTTCTCGTGCCCAGAGAAACTCAAATGCAGGTCTAAGAAACCATAATTTAGTAGCAGCAAAGCACTTCAGTGGAAATGCTCAGTTTGTGTAGTTATGTTTCATTTTTTGCGGCATTATAGCAGTGCTTAGAAACATTTCCTCTATGCTCCTCTTGTTAACAGCCTTATCAGGGAGAAGGTTGCCAGTGGGCCACCCCCTGCTGTAGATAGCCTGTATAGCAGAAACTACCTATCACTGCAGAATACTCCATTATCATTAAAAATTAATGGCAAATGCACTTTCTCCCTTTTTCCGTCCTGAAAACTGCGTACCAACCCCGGGACAAAAGGCTTATGGGATACCAAGTGCTTTCTGTCACAGGTTCAGTACATTGCTCAAAAGCTGCTGCCTCTGTAGCAGGTTCCGCATCAGTTTCATAGTGCTCTCATACTTTAATGTGCCCTTGAAGCCACCCCTCTCACTAGGCCACTTACAGCAGCACTATTGTTTTTAGCAGCTCAGCATTCCAGCTGACTTTCAGATCCCCAGAGGCAGTCCCTTTCTTTCTGACTGTGTTCCAGGCTGCCATCTATGCTCATGAAACAACTCCAGCACCTTTTGGTCCCTTGCCACTTACAGCCAAGACGGTACCTCCTTTCCCTTGGCTTCCTTACCCAAGATCTGTCTGCTGCTAGATTGGCTGCCTGGGCGCTGGAGATGCTGGCTGTGTCTGACAAGCAATCTCTGAAGGTTTCCGGGGCAGTATTACACACTGTCAGCATTGTTAAAGCTGAACAGCTCTGCGGCGGATCCGGGCTGCGCAGGACATCATTGCTAGAGAGGCTTCCTGAAGGGGCTTCCTTACTGGAATGAGGGTGACTCACTCCTACTTAGCTACTCTTGTTCAAAGAGATTAAGCTTCTGCTGCAACATGGTAGTAATGATGTACACGAAAATCACTCTAAAGGAATAAACAGTTACTGCAATAAAAAGAAGAAAAAGGGTATGTTTGGGAAGAACAGCAATCACCATCATTAGCTTCTTGCTGCTGAACAATTTCTGAGTGCACGAAGAGCTCTACATCTCTTTGTGTCAGTCACAGGATGAAGCATCCACTGCATTTTCTGAAATGCAACTGCACCCAGCCAAGCTGTGAAATCAAGAAAGCAGTCACAAGAACACACACATTTCTGTACGTGCATGCTGGGGATCTTGCGAGCACTATGGCAAGCCTACACGTGCAAAGCAGAGATAACCACCTGCCCGTCTGCTGCACCAGTTGTGACTATGGGCCCATTATGCATCACAGACACCCCAGAAGTCCCGTTTCCCCTGCAAGCAGCTCTGCCTGCACACCTCCAGTGCCAGCAAGCTCTGCCAGGGCAGGCAAGGATATCCCTTTGCTCACCAGTGCTCAGGCCTACAGTGTCTGCCTGCCCTTCAGGCTGGCCACCCTGTCCTTTGCCCCAGGTTTGTTACTAGGAAAAGGCACCCCACATAAAGCTAGTGCCACTTTCTGGCACAGACAAGGCCCTGGTGCTTTCAGCTGTCTTCCCAAAGTAAGGCAGCTCAGGAAATTCATTCAGCATCACCGCTGACCCCCACCTGGGCAGACATATCAGCCCCACCAATGGGCAAGAGCCCGGAGAACTGCTCAAATCCCAGAAAAGTCTGCCCCACACCACTTTGCCACTCTGCCTTGCTGGTTGTCTCCTCAGAGACTTCACTCCCTCCTACCATAGCATCACAAAATCATAGACTGGTTTGGGTTGGAAGGGACCATAAAGACCATTCAGTTCCAAAACCCTTGCTACAGGCAGGGACACCTTCCACCAGATCAAATTGCTCAAAGCCCTGTCCAGCCTGGCCTTGAACTCTTCCAGGGATGGGAAATGACCCACAACTTCTCTGGGAAACCTGTGCCAGTGTCTCACCACTCTCACAGTAAAGAATTTCTTCCTAATATCTAATCTAAATCTACCTTCTTTCCATTTAAAGCCATTACCCCTCATCCTACCAGTCAATGCCCTTGTAAAAACTCTCTCCAGATTTCCTGTAGGCCCCCTTTAGGCACTGGAAGCTGCTCTAAGGTCTCCCTGGAGCCTTCTCTTCTCCAGGCTGAACAACCCCAGCTCGCTCAGACTGGAGAGAGAGGTCCTGAAGACCTATCCTTGTGTTGCACCAAAGGACCCAACGAGCACTACAACAGCTGTAAAAATGCCAGGAACTGTAGCTCTAAGTCCTCTGGTAAAACTGTATGTATGCTGGGAATAGCAAGGGGTGGGTTGCACCGATCAGCTTTCACACATGCCATGGCTAAGCCAAGGTGCCCTTGAATCTGATTCTGGACACCACAGATCCTGCTCAGGAGGCAGGGACACAGACCTAAGAACCGGGCTTTATTTTCCTGCATTCACCATTTTCTGCTTTATGCTAAAACTGTGTGACTGCTGGACTTAAGTTTGACCCCAGCGGTGATACAGCTACAGGAGGAGGCATTTATCTCTCTACGGAGAGCTTCTAACAACTCACTTGCCCAACCCATTTCTTACTCCAGTGCAAAGCAAGACCCCGGTGGCATGAAAGCCACTTATGTAACTCAGTCAGACCTATCCTTCCCCGTCTACCTGGCAGAACCACCCTGGTCACACAACATTCTGCTTCCCAGCCCTTTCTGAGGCCCACACCACACCAGCCTTGCCCTCAGTGACTGCTGCCTTTCCCAGCAGCAGCCCAACAGCACAGAAAATGCATATGCATTCAAGAAGACTGAGCACCTGGCATCAGAAATGTTTTAACTGCCGTCGCACCCACAGTAAAAATTATAGTCCTATAAATTACATGCAGAACTGTAATTCGGTCAAAGTCTTTTAGAGGTGTCTGACGGAGCAAGTTACAGGTTGTAAAGGTCATCATAAAGCACTGGGGAAGTTAAAATCTGTATGAGCTCGAGCTTTCTGATGACTTTTTATCAGCTGTAACTTGCAAGTCACATATACAAGGAGCAACTAGCAGTTGCAAAGGCTCCTGCATACGAATCAGGAAAATCACCTACAGAACAACACAGACATGGCCACATGCAGCTGCAAATTAGATGCTAAGAAAGGGAGAAGCAGCCATGCTTTGCTTATCCCTTAACATCGTTGGGCATGCACTGGCAGGGATAACAGAGGAAGCAGAGGCTCCTTATTCCCCAATAAAACCCCTTTTCCTCATCTCCAGCATCCTTGCAGGACTGGAAGCAGCAGAGGAGGTGAATCATGCAACATTTGCAAGACTCGTAAAGTCTTATCAATTCTGAAGTCCAATTTGTGCTAATCAGCGCATATCACAAGTGCAAATGTTATCCCAAAGGAGCAGCTAAATGACTGGTGCAACCAGCTGAAATGGAATCATCTGGAAGTTCACCTGTGGCCGTATGACCAAATCATCACCCTTTCCCATTCTTACTCACTTCCCTCTCTTAAATAACCACAATGGGATGATGTGTCCTGACCTTTAAGTTCACCACCTTTGTCATGAGCTCCTGGGAGTGAACCAGCATCAGCATGCGACCAACACCAGCTTCCCTCAGGAACCAGGCACCTGGTTGCTCCTCTCATCCAAGATCTCACAGTCCACTCCAGAGACACCAGACCACTCATGCTGCCATGCCTGCCACTCAGCCTGTGGTACAAACACATCATTCAGACTGGGTCTTACTTTCTTCTATTCAGGTTTTCCAGTTTCTTTTTGGCTAGGTCACAGTCCAGGCCAAAGACCAGCCTAAGGTAACCACACGGAAAACTGGTGGGGGAGTCCACTACAAAGCTAAACTTAAGTTACAGGAAATACATTGGGGGGGATCCTCCTTAATTTTCCCTTTGCCTCTAATTAATCATCAGCATCAAATATGAAAAGCTGGTTATTTCCCAGAAGCATCAGCAAACTGACGTCATTTCAGTGGCTCTGTACACAGTACGTAAAGCTGAAAGGAGTAAAGTTTGATCTTAATTGTGCCCCTGATACTGGGAAGTAAACAGATACTTTCTTCAGAGGATCTTTAAAAGAGACTTCTAATCTTTTGAGACAGCTTGTCATAAGAACCAAATCTTGCTTTGAGTTGTATGGGTATAAGTCTGCAGTAACTCTGATAATCTCAAAGCCAACACCAAACTCACATCTTCGTTGAAACTCTGAGATTGTGCAACAGAGGAAATGGCAACAGTGGACTAACTCCATACGTTGAACGCAGCTAGTGGAACTAGTGCTTTGGCTGTGTGAACTGCCTCTTCTCCTGCAAGCTAGTAATGCAGTTAATCAACTACTACACAGAAGAATCCCACACTTTTCAACAGGATCGAGAAAAAGCAACATTCTAAAGCTGGTGTTTCCCAAAGCACAGTCTGCACACTTGATCTTTAACCAGTAGAACTTCCTAATGGCCCACAGTTTCAGTCTGAAGCAAAACTTCACAGCAAAGTAAACCCAGAGATTTATAACGTGTACGTTAACCAGTTTTCAACTGCCGGAGCACCTTAGAGTGTCACATTGTGTTCTGTATACCACCCATTGCCCAACTTTGTAAGCGCAGCTTTGACAGGCTCTAAGTTTTTGGAGCACCACTTGCTATTTAAAGACTTTCTTCCATTCATAAACTGTCAAAACCCACATGTGTTTCAGAGAAGAGGGAGACCCAAAGGGGATCCACAGTTACTTAGCCTCATTTCTGGCACTAGCCACATTAAGACAAATTAAGAGTTTAAATGCTCTTCTCCCCCAAACAGGGATTTCTCAAGCTCATCAACAAACAAGATTCCAAACCCCTGTCTGTGAACAGTAGGGCAACCTGAAAACTAGCTCTTTATCTATTACTGCAAAATAGACACCAAAAGGAAGGATGCATCTCACCCAGTTTTAGCCATCTAAACTAAAGAGTTGGCACCTTCTCTCAGCAAATAGCTGGACCTTTCTCTACAGCCAATGGCACAACAGAGAAGGCACTGATACCACTGATTGGAGAGTACACACCATTAGTTTATGACAGATGCCAAGGTCTGGAAGAATTCCACCATGACATATCCAACTGTATTCATGGGATATAGCAGATCACAGAATCACAGAATGGTTTGGGTTGGAAAGGACCTTAAAGACCACCCAGTTCCAACTCCCTGACATGGGCAGGGACACCTTCCACTAGACCATATCACCCAAGGCCCCATCCAGCCTGGCCTTGAACACTGCCAGGGACGGAGCAGCCACAGCTTCCTTGGGGCTGCCTGTATGGAAAGCTGCAGGCTTCATTCCCACAGCAAAAAGGTTCAGCCAGTCGCAACATAGCCCTAGACCTGCAGAGGAGCAGGAGGGAGCTGGTCCCCGGCTCCATCAAACGGATGACTGGGGAATAAAGGAACCTGAAAAACAGCAAAAGGAAATAACAGCTCATATACAATCTGCAACTAGGAATGTCGAATATATTTTACTATTTAAGTATGAGGAACCTTTATGAAATTTCAAACACTTGGTAATGTAAGGGATCAGGCTTATCACTGGCTTTTACCCATTTGCCTTCAGCACAGCTTGACTCAACTGACCCTTTTTTTCTTTCCCCAACCCAAGAAGTATTATGAATTTGCTTCCCCTGACAACAAATTCTCCTCATATGTTGCCTTTTTCTTTTCCATAACTCAAATAAAGAATTAAAGCTTTAGCATTAATTTCAGACACCTAGCCAAAGTAAATTTAGGGAAAACATACAGACTTTGCTAGAGACCTGTTTGTCACAGGTTCTTTCTGATGCTTCTGATATTTTTGAAGGTACCCTGTGTTTCATAGATGAGGTGACTTCTTCTAATTTATCAGTCTCGCATAATGAAACGCTTGGTACATAAAAAAAAGACTTTCTCAAGGTCAGTGGAACATTGATGGCTTGACTCTGAATATGATTCTGAAGAAAAAAGTCCTGCTGAACTACACCTGAAACTAAAGTCATCTGGAAGACATTCAAAGGCTTATCAGATATAAGCAGCTTGCTCTGGAAAAACTGTAGCATCTCAAATCACCTATTTAGCATGGCTTTTAAGTGCTAACCATGCCAGTGGACACACAATTAACATGAACAGTCCTGAGCATTTGTTTCCCAATTTCATATGGAAAGGAGGTGCAATTGCATTGCCAGTCTCTCTCATAACATTGAATCTATCAGTCAGCTCGCAGCAAAGTTGACAGAGGAAGAAGACTCAAATCCACAGGACACGAGGCTTTATCAGCTCTTCTGCACACAGAATTACTTTCTTTTTCTGTTATTTACTGGCTTCCAAAAGTTTGATGGAAGACCTTCATGGGCAGATACCAAACAAATGGAAAGTGAATGCCCTTTAGTCTTTCTCAAAATTGAATGCTTTCACAAGTTGATATTCCAGGAAATTACTGATTATCATTTTGATCACTTTAGGATTAAACTCTAGGAGGTTTAACTAGGAGAGTAAGATAAGAAAACAAACCCAAAAAAAGCGTGCTTTAAAGAAGACTTAAATGCTTCCAAAAATCTGCACTTGGTAAATTCGATGTATTCAACCAAACAAAGCGGAATGCCGTGCAACCCTTTCATGTATGTGAGATCTGTATCTTAGTCTTCATTTCAGACAGCCCCAAATCAGACTGCTACCATCTGTAGCATTTGAGGCAGTTATTGTAAGTGATTTATTACACTTCGAACTCTGAACATTCATCATCCTGCAAACAGCGTAATGGGAGATGACCTATACCTTAACTTACATATTTTACAATGATCTTGTCTGAAACTGTCTGCCAATCATAATATTTAAATCCTACAATGTTTACTTCATATTTTAGAAAAACAGAATGGTTTGGGTTGGAAGGAACCTTAAATATCATCCAGTTCCAACCCCCATACCATGGGCAGGGACACCTTCCACTAGACCAGGCTGCTCAAAGCCCCATCCAACCTGGTCTTGAACACTGCCAGGGATCAGGCAACCACAACTTCTCTGGGCAACCTGTGCCAGTGCCTCATTAGCCACATAGTAAAAAATGTCTTCCTAATATCACATCTAAATCTATAGAAAAATGTTTTCTATACATTTGGATTAGAAATCCACATTGTATTTTGTTAATACAAAATTCATAGCTGAGGGTTCACAGCTAAAGTACAGGAACTTTAGTATGGAAAAAGCTGCTACCACAGCATTGCATTTCTCATATGCCATTCCATTGAACAGCATTACCCAGACAGCTGGGTTTCTGTCATCACAGGAATGGATGCTATTTTTTTTTCCAAAAAATATGTGTAAATTCTACCAATACTAAACACACAAATGTTTGCATTTCCCACCGAGGTAAACAAGCTGTACTGCAGAAGTTCTAACAAACACAACAGTTATGAGGGAATGCGGTGCTCCTCTTGACAAAGCAGCAGTTCATTTTAGCCTCTTCAGCACACAACCAGGTACCATAGACCAGTAATTCATTTCCTTTTTTCAGGGCTTTTGGAAAAACAATGGCTCAATTTCTGTTATGCCTGGCAGCCACAGACTGGGTCAACTTACAGTTAGAGTGAATCTGAATGTGAATTTTGAAAGCAGAATCTATTTCATGCTACAGAATTTTTCTTTTATTAAATAGAGAAGGTGAGAAATAACAACAATAAAACTGGAACTTGGGATGCATTCTGACACAGATGAGTTGTGAAAAAGCAACAAAGTTGGACCAAAAGGATTACTTACCACTACAATAAACTATATAGTACCAATAAAAGAAATTAGTACTTTACTCCCTACATATAGCAAGTAGATAACATAACCTGGATCATTTCAGAAACCTGTTACCAGCAAAATCCTACTCAAAGAAATTAAGTCTGTCCCATCTCTAAGAGATTGTATTTGGGCAGGTAAACCCCACTTTTTCCCAAATATTGTTTTAGTTGGGCTACCTAATTTCTGAACAGGATTTTGTCAGAAGAACTTACACAGAGGCTTTTTTTCAGTCAAGCCCACCTCCAACAACTCTTGCAGCATAAAAATAAAGACGTAAGCAGTTGATGTCATAGAGCTCTTCTATGCTTCATACTCAAGTATTTTAAGATCTTCAAGTAGTTCTTTTGCAAGTGCTTGCAGATCTGCATTGCGGCTCTTCGACAGTGCAATGATACGCTGAAATGGCAAAGTATCACGCATCTCAGAAGCTGACTTGGCCAACACTTCTGGCTCCAGAATCACAGACTGGAGGAGCCGCAGCACATGAAGACAAACTTCTGTATCTGGGTCTAAAAGTGGGGGAAGAAAAAATCCAGTGCTTACTAGAAGTGAGTCCAGAAAACTAGCATTAAAGCTCTACAATGCCATTCATCATGACCCACCAGACAGGGAATAACTGAGGTTTCATAATTCACGGCTGCCATGCGGTGCTGGCTGGCTCTAGAAGGAAACTGAAAACAACGTCTTCGCCCTTCTCAGCAGCTTGTGCTCAGCAGTGCTTGGGAGGGAGAGATAACCAGGAACCTTTCTCTTGTTTCTCAAATGCTGGAAATGCTACTAATCAGGTAATTTATCAACTTGGATTTATCCAGCCAGTAGCCAAGAGGTACTGTTGGATGCAATCTGATTTAAGAGCAGAACAAGCTATGTTCCATGACTATTCAGAGTTAAAAAACAGACCAACTGATCAAATCTGCAGCCTATCACCAGGCTTTTCTTTAATTTCTTTTTCTACAAGCCTTCAGGTTTCTTCAGAGCTCAATAAAATATTAATCTTTTTAAAACTTTCTGGTAGCCATGTATAACCTTCCAAGTGTTTAACTCCATCTACACAAAATTCAAAGGGGTACTGAAGCTAAGCACTGCTGCTTAGGAATGCATCAGAGAAATGTAGTGAAGACCTTTGACTGACTTAAGCTAGGAAGACATAACTCTACTGTTAAGAACACAGGATGCATTTTTAATTACTGAAACATTACGAGCACTATATTTTAATTGCTCACAACAGTCCATTTGCATTTAGTTGTTTATAGCTTAATCAAAAGCATCTGGTAGAAAGTCCCAGTTTTGAACTTCTCTATTCTGCATATTCCAAATGAAAATGTGTAATATATTTTTATGGCTGAAGTAGTAATTTGCCCCATGTGCCATGCATTTTTAATGTGTTTGTTATAAGCATACCTAGTCTCCAGTAAGCTTTTGATAAAGCCTTGTGCAGAAATGTTGCGAAAAATTAATTTGGGTCACTTTGTGCACAAAATCACCACAGAGACCAAAGTCCCACAGAAGGAACATAAATGCAGTGCCGCCATAAACCACACTGCACTGAGTTTGAAGGAAGCCTTTGGTGGGATGAGGCAAATTCTTTCCTTTCCTATCTTATTAAATACCTAACACTGGTGACCTGAGAAAAGACCGAGCAGAATTATTCATTAAAGCATAAGGAGAAACGCTGAAAGCACCGAGGAGAGAAAGCAGAATATCATGGACAGTGAAGAAAACTATGGCTTTAGGCATGAAACTAACTGTTGAGATGGGAATTTTTAAGCAATTCCCAGTAGCACATGGCTGAAGTACAATATTAAAGATTGTGACATCTGAGCTGTGACATCTGAGCTACACCCACAAGTCAGACATTCACTCTCTCTTCCTCCATTTTCCATGACAAGTGACAGATGTAGGTCTTTTCTATCATACCTTCTTCCCTCTTTGAAGCACAAACCTCTGAAGAAAGGAATTCTGCTTCCTCTTGGGAAACTAGCAGAGTGGGATATAGTCTTAGGACACAGGAATTGTCCAAAACCAAACAATAACATGCATTTTCTGTGCAATGAGAATTATAGCTATTTGGAATACTAGACAAGTTTAGACATTCAAATCAGTATTTTAAAACCCGAATGATTAGTGCTGCACACGCTGCAGAAGCAGCTATACCCATAGTACAGCGACTGTTGCCACTTGGGCTAAAGGCTCTAAGGGGTCTCTTTCCGTCATCATCTCCAGCAGTACCTGCAAGTGCCATTTTCTGAGAAGTCATAATTCACGGAGAAATGCTGCAACTCAGCCTCACAGACGGCAAGGCTTTATGTCCAATGTCTTGGACAGCAACCCTTCAGTGAATCCTTCTGAAAAAACACCTGGGTGCACGTTTTGGATTTCAGATTTGTTCTGACCTAATCAAAATATGACTAAAAGCCTTGAATTCATCCTCGCATTGCTTTCATTTTTGTCTTCATGCCTGCCAAAGGTTGCCCACTTTCTCTGAACTTAGCATTATTTTACATTTATTGACCTGAAATAGCAGCAACAAACCATAGCCCAAATAGGTAAGAAGCAGCAAGATTCTGGGAGTGAAATCTATGTAGTTCATTGCCACCTTTCTCTGTGTGAGATTATTCCTCCATGAAATAAAGCCATTAATACTTTTAATGACTTGCACTACTGCTGGGAAGCTTTATATGCACAATGTTTTAAATCCCTGGATAAAAAGTGCTTTGTTATTAATACAGTTATAGGCATTTTTGTTACTATTATCAGCAAGTGTTTAAAGGCTGTTGAAAGTAAAGAATTGATCAGGGAAGAAGTGTTAGCAGGGGAGCTAACAAAATTAGGATCGGTAGGAGACCAAGAAACGATTTTCAGCTTGACAAGCAAGAACATTTTCCAGTAAGAGCAAAGAGGTTCTAGGAAGAATCTCCAGCAGTAGCCAGGGCAGCTCAAAGGCTTGAGTCACTCAAATGAAGAACAGATTAGGCACTCAGGCATATAGCAAAGGAAGGAAATGACCCAGCAGCAGAAGATGACTTAATATGCATTTAACCTCTGGTTGCCATTGTTCTGCATGTATTCTGAGATGCTTCAAGTTAAATAAATACATATTCCTTAAAATATACTCCCTTAGGATTACATGTGGTTTTGAGAATACTACTTATTATGGATAATCATGTTTCCTAAGAGGATTAAAAAAACCAACCCAACAACCTAGAAGTCTTTCTCTTGTCTCTCCAATCTCATTAGGGATTTTTGCTAAAACCCCTGTCTTAGGAACACTCAGAAGACACGTGAGGAATCTTCATTATTCAGCATTATATTTATTTCAGTAGCTTCCAGATTTAGTCATTTCTACACTAGCTGAGTAACATTTTGTTTGAGCAAGATCAAAAAAAATCCTTTAGCTGTAATCAAATCACTGCATCATATCCTCCCAACAACTAGCACACACATCTCTTCAACTAAAATTTCAAAACCCTAATCATTATTTCTGGAGAACAGGGGAAGAAATCGAGCTGCTTGCCTCAGTCAGTGATCGCAAGCATCGCATAAGCCTACCACCACCATAAAACGCTGATGCAATTTTAACAAGGTGTTGAAACTGCTGGAGTTTGCTGACGTACTGCTAGCTGCCAGCACTACGGTTTGATGTCACTGACTTTCAGTCACTGACAAAAGCAAGTGATAGCATGGACAGATTTTAGTCACATCTGTCATTACCACCATGCTCTCAGATGAACTGTTCCCTACAGCAGGGTTTAAGTAATTGCCTTACATCAATGCTAAACAGCTTATCTACAATTGGCTCTGAGTTGTGTGAACTCAATTTACACGTGGCCATATCATTCCCTGGCCACCTGAATGCAAGATTTATTACCACTAACCTGTTTACAGCTATTTTATGTACAGAAGCAGTATTCCAAAAGCTTCCCACCAATGTCATAAAGGTCATTCAATTCAATTACTGTCAGACTCTAGCATGAAGGGGCAACCTTCCACTCTCCTTTTCCTTTTTATGGGCTTGTCAGACTACCTATGTTCACAGCATGTTCAGCACAGATAGGGCCATGGCTTACCCCATGTAAGATCTCTCTGCATTGCCAAAGCTGGCAGAGCTGAGCCAGTATCTGCAGCAGCAGAGAGTTTTCCAGACATTTTTGTAATGCTAACAGGTCTGAGGAGACAAGAAGTGTTGCATTAAAGATGCTATATGGGGAAGGAGCAGGGAGAACAACAAGGCAAAAGGAAAACAGAGCTTTGCCGCTGCAATTCCTATGGACACAAATACCCTTTCTCTTTGCATCACATTTGCCCCAGCTCCTGTGTAACAGCTGGGTTTGCTTCAGACTCCTCTCACCTGGCCAGGTGGCTGCTCTCACAAGTGGTTCAGCTAACAAGAATTCCTCACTCTCCTATAGATCTATGCTTGTTACACTTTCATTTGGGAAACCCTTGAGAGAGACTGCCAGGGTCTGGACTAAAGCAGCAGTTTGGTCCCAATTTGCCCAACTGCTACTTAGGGGTTGTGAGTGAAAAGGAGCTTGCACAGACATTGCTTTGCAGCAGGCGGGCTTGTGGGTGAGCTATTAGATACATCATCCAGCTCCTATCAGTCCTAGCTTGGGCTTTTGAGGATTCCCACAGTAGCTACTGA
Organism: Lathamus discolor; assembly: GCF_037157495.1. Lineage (NCBI taxonomy): Eukaryota > Metazoa > Chordata > Aves > Psittaciformes > Psittacidae > Lathamus > Lathamus discolor. Next base: position 35,813,016 of record NC_088887.1, read on the forward strand.
ATGGGTAAGAATGTAAGAAAAAAAATCTAATGTTTTACAGCAACAGATGCATTTACCAGAGTTCAGGTTTTCTTACACTCATTCACAAAAGGAGAAACACTCTACTTCACAGAAGAGCACCAGTTTACACGAGTCTTGCTAAGTACGGCAAGGACCTAGTCAAGAAGCTCCGGCTCAGATGGCAAGAACAGTCACACTGTACACAGCCAGAGATCCATGTGGGCAAGTACAAGCAGCTGCTTAGAAAGGAGTATGGAAAAGGGCAAGCATCCAGCGAGACTTCCCCCAGCCACTCTTCCAGCCTCTCAGCTAACTCTGCTTCAGGGATTTTGTGCGTCAGAGCTGACATCTTTGCATTTAAGAAAATGGATGTGGCCTTAAAGGGCAAGAAGGGCAATCCTCTTTTTAAGATTAGTTTCATAGTCTCCAGAGCATGAAGCTGCTGAGCACTTGAAAGACTGGTTGAGGTTTTTTATTTACGAACCAAAATTTGTCTTAATACAGACATCAGTTTATAAATAGGGAGGTTCTGTTTGTACAGACATCGTTTAAATAACACACTGCCATGCAAATAACCTGAGTTTAAAAACCTCTCACTGCCATAAGCAAGTCAGAAAGAAAAGCAAGGCATTAGAAACCTTCAGGGTTAGTCACGAAAAGCAAATATTGAAGGTTGCAGGCAGCATTAGCAAAATGAGAATGTGCTTCATACAGGCATTTATAATAGAGACCGTCATTTGCAAAGAATTTGGATAAACAAAGTTAGATTTCCGTATGGAACTGTGGTGGAGGAAACTGAAGGGCAAGATCTAAAATTAGTCATACTTCTCTTGTTGTCTTTTGGTTAATGAAGTACCTGGAGCAGTTTCCCAGCTATAGATGTGAAATGTCACTGGCATAGTCTCTCTGAATTCTACACTTTCTCATGTATCCATGGAAAGCAGTCTTTTTTAACATCACAGACCTTACTCATAGAAAAGTGGGGGAAAACCAAAATAAAGATACAGAATAGTAAAAACCAGAAACCAAAACCAACACAAAAAGCAGACAAGAGCCTAGACCCTTTTTCTCCAAAACCCATTTGTTAGTAGATGTTCTGTATGAGAAAAATTAAAAACATAAAGCTAGTCTTTGTTATTACTACCTGAGCTGACTGTCTTATTCTTTAAAAGGTCCTTGGCAGAAAAAAGTCCCCGTCTACTTCTCTGGGAATTACAGAATGGAAGTCTTATTACATCTGGAGATGTAAGGCATCAAAAAAAAAAAAAAAAAAACTGAGAAAACTCAGGTGAATTTCTAACCAAAATTTACAACTCTTTTCTATTGCTGAGAACAGGATTTTTTAAATCTGAAAGTTATGTAAAACCCTTAGCCAAGACATCAACACAGGGACAGCAGCTGATGGAAAAAACTAAAGCTGCCTATTTTCTGCAAGATGGGAACAGCTGCTCTGCAAACAAATGGTGCTCCACAAGAAGAGAACTCTACTGATCCCACAAGCTGCTCCATGGACAGAAGTCTGAGTCATCATTCACGTGTTTTCTGCGGGGACCAGCCTGGCAAGATACAGGTAGGCATAGCTGATACCTATGCAAAAATACAATAGCTACCTAAGTCAGTTGAGAATATTAGTGTTGCTTATTAAGGTGCCCATCTTGTAGACAGTGTTTAAAAAAGGAGGGGGGGGAAAAAAAAAAAAAAAAGAAAATAGCCCACCTCATAAAGTGCTAAAACTACAGAGATCTGCATTACCTTCAAAAAATATGTCAAACATTTGTTTTTCTCCTATTATCAATATAGCCTACAGCAGAAAGAGCTATTAAGAATTCTTGTGAGCAAGTATGAAGTCATACCAGCTCATCCAAATTTTCCAAAGACAGTAGGACAGATGAACCCAGTTTACTGTTAACATTCTTACTCCACTAGAAATCTTCATTAGATTTTTTTCCTCCTTTCTCTTCCAATCCATGTATTCAATGTCAAGGCATATTCCTGTCTCTTCAAAAAGCCTGCTAGACAACCTGAATCAAACACCTCTTTGCTTCAGATACTACAAAGGAGAAGAAAGAAAATAAAGGTAATTGTTTGCTCTCTTCACTTAATGGGAAGGACATTCTTTTTCAGAGGGCAAGACCGAGCAGAGACTGGAATCCAGAGAAGGAATCTGAAGGATTTATCAGCTGCATACAAGCCAGTGGGAGGAAAATGGCCTTGATGTATAGACTGAGGTCACAGACGCTTGTAGACTGACGATGGAAAAGCAAACAGGATGATTCTCTGAAAATAAAAGTCAGAGGATGATTTCTGGGGCCTTTCTTAGTGGGAATGCTGATAAAAGCTTACAGGACTGTGGAAAGCTGAATCATCTCATAAGCCTTAATCAAAACACTCTTTGAAGAAGCTTCCTGCAGGAAGGCAGCGTATACAGGATACCCTGCCAGCAGAGTGTAGTGCTCTATTCTCTTGCATGGATAGAACTGTTAAGACCTTATGCTGTAGCAGCTCCAGGTGTTTATAAGCTGAATCGCGGCTATCAGAAGCTGAAGATGGTGGCTACAGAAATAGAAGAGGAGCAGGAGTGGAAGGAAGCTGATAAGTTTTACAAGTTAAAACATTTAGAAATAGATAATATGTAGAGAAAACTACAGAGATCTCATACAAAATTATTGGAACAAGGTTGAGTCTTGGATCTGAGCTCTCACCTGATACACAAGCTAGTCAGCCCTCTCCCTTGACAGTAAGCAGACTTCCTCCAAAGTCAGAAATCTGAACCAACAGATGCAGTTTATCTGAGAATCTTCCTCCTTTGCTGTAACTGGAGAACTTTATTATCAAAAAGTGAAGGAATTAGCCATGCCTGTCCTTCCTTCTACAACCCAGCTATGCACAATTAACACTTTCAAAAGTACACAGTAGCCTTCCCATTTCTTACTTTTATTATCAGCTGCAAATTAATTATAACTGTGCCCCATCTGATCCTCTCATGTAATCCAGGAGCCTTCTTGAAAGACCAGACTGCATCAAATAATTAGCTTCTTTGTTTTATTGCAATATTTAGAAAGGCGCACTTGGGACTTACGGTTAGGGGGTTTTAGAGTGCTTGGGGTTTTGTTTGGTTTATTTTAGGGTTTGGTGGATTTTTGCTTTATTTGTCTTTTTATATATACTAGCCAAACAAAGGAGAATCTGGACTAACATGTTAAACTTCTGAGCACAGCATAACAAAGGACCGTTATTCAATGTTCTCTCAGAATGCAACTTTTCTCAAACTATACCAGAAGAACAAAACTGGTGTTTTCCAGCAGTCTTACAAGGGTTACTTAATCCTCTGAGATCTCAGAAAAGAGAGCCTTTGGCACTGCAAAGCAAGAAATTATTTCATGAAAAGCACAAGTACCTATATTTTCTGTAAAATAGTTGAGGGAACTGTGAGCAATGTCAGTAGCTTCCAGTTTACCAGCCCAAACCAAAGCTTTTCCAAAACTTCAATATCAAATTAATTCCTTGAAAAAGCAGACACAGCCTCTCTCACTTCAGCTGCTGTTTGTATTTACCAGTTGTATTTTAGAAAAGCTTTGCATAGCAGCAAAGGGTGCGGGGATGACCAAGCTGCCCCAGTCCTATGAACTGCACACTAAAATCTTCTCTCAGACAAGCCACAAAACCTTAAGAAAGCCAAGACAGACCAGCTCTAGGAGCCATTCATAGGCAGGACAATGTCATGGCTCTGTCCTTGCTGCAGTCCTCACTGTCCCTTACGAGCTGTGCACACAGCTGCCAGCCAAGTCCAGCGTACATGGGGAATGTCAGTCTCTGCTGGCTCCTACACAGGGATTCGAAGCCTCCAAAAGAGCAGAGCCTTGATGTCACTCATGTACCTGAGAGTGGAAACAGAAGTCCCGGACATCCCTGAAGTTCTGCACTGGCCAAAGCCGGGAATAGTACTCAAGCCCTGCAAGCCCAAATCCTATTAGAGCACAAGGACTCTCTTCAGCTGTAAAAAGAGCCACTTTTGTCATGTGGGAGCATAGTTACAAAGATCAGCTTCTTTCCCCAAAATGTGTTAGAGCAGAGTTATACTTTCTTTTGCTAAATGGCAGTGAATTGATATACAGTTTCCCCTTAGAGTTTATTTTGAAGTTGGTATGCAAAAATACAGGTGGCTTTCTTTAATCCACTTCGAGTTTCTCCATTTCATATTTCTAATTCTACTACTCATAAATTTTGTATTAATGGAATATTATATACAGTGCCAAAAATGTTGTGTGATATGCACATCATCTCCTTCTAGCTATTTGCCCTTTTTGTTTACTTTTAATCTGACAAAAGCTATACGTAATCAGGTTACAGATACAAACTTCTGTTTCATCTTCTGCAACACCTATTGCCAGTCTACAATCGCATAAGTCATAATTCACAAAGCTCTTTGAGCAACTTACCATTCAATAGCCACCAAAGCAAAGGAATAAAACCTGGACTTTCACTGATGTACTTCAAGCCTTTCAAGTTGATACTCACGTTGTAAAGTGACATTAGCATTAGCCTAGAATTGAAAGAAAAAAGATGTCATGTCCTTTAATTTCTTTATGTTTTAGCATCTTTTGCTATTTATGCCAAGCATGTACTGATGCAAAAGCCTATTCTAGTAATTTATGTTTTGATAAGAGAGACAAATCTCAAATATATATATAAGCAATGTTGTGCAAAACCTTGTTTATACTGTTAAGTAACATATTTCAAACTCATGGAAAAGTATCCAATGAGTGAGTACGAAAGTCTTGTCAAACTCTGTAAGATTCATTATGAGATGTGCAAAACCAGGAATTTGGCTTCACATGACCACACAACCTATACAATAGAGCTTTTGTGGCAATGATCCCCACTGAGCAGACATCATCTCAAATAAGCTGTTTGCCTTGACAAATGAAAGGGCAACTAGGAAACACAGAAAGCAAGACTGTATACTGAGTATGAGAAACGTCAAAGGAAGTCTCTGCTCCATTGGTTGTGCAACTCTGGCCTTTCTGTACGTTGACCCTCCAGTCAGCTGAAATGCAGACACATAGCTTATGCCATCCTCTTTCATGTATCTTCCTGCTCCTCCTGCAAATGGGAGCAGATGTACTACATAGCCAGCATACAGCAACCACAAATGTAGTCTCTCTCCACTGACAGAAGTAGTTACTATGCCTACAGAAGCACCTGGAAGAAGGGAACAGGCCCGAAGAAGAAAGAAGGTAGACCCAGCTCAGCTTAGCACACCCTCTTAAGCCCTTCTGCAATGGGCACAATGGGTCATCAAGTGAGACCCTGCTGTGAAATAAACAACTGCTGGTCTTTTAAAAGGTCATCACCAACTTTCCTATTTACTCTGCCTTCAGGAATCCAAACTGATTACGTTCAATGTACAACGGGATGGTTTTAATCTCTTTTTTTTAAGTCAGAAACACTGGAATTGAATTTGGCTGTAAACTGTTCTCTTGTCTTAGCACAGATCAACATAAGGATAACACAAGGCCAGATGGCACTCTCACCTACACCTCTTCAAAACTATTTTCCAAATAACATTTGGGCCCAATCAGAGCCGTATTTTTTTTCCCCAGAAGGTGATTTCTTTTCGTCATTTATCGTGGTCACTGATGTTGAAGGACAGAACCCATATCCTGTCTTCCCGGTAACAGAGAAGATCTGTGGCTTGGCAGCTAGGAAACATTTCCTTAATTGAACATTGAAAAAAACCTAAGCTGACATGTCTGACGAAGCAAAACCAAGACTGCCCCTTGCACGTCAGTGTGTAAATGACAAAATAAAAATACACATAGTAAGTGTATGTTCACTTAGGCCACATTTTTGAAAGCTTCTAAACGCAGGACTTCCTAATTTGTCAGCCTCCTAAAGTAAGAATTTCATCAGTCATTTTGGGGCTGCATATATCACTGATTACAAATTAAACCAAAGTCTCAACTTTTCCACAGACAGAAAACAAGGTAGGCTGGAGAAGGCTCTGCAGTATACAAGGACTGCTCTAGCCTGCCTATCCCACTGGCTTCTCCCACAGCTGCTCCTACTTCCTGTCATAGAAAGGGGGCTTGGCTACTGGTAGCCCTCAGCCTTAGCCACAACAGAGCTGAGGAAATGTTGTAAGCTACAGAAAGTTGCATACAGAAATGGCAGCTTTGCCTCTTTACGCAGATAAAGCGCCTGGCTAAAAATTTACATTTACTCATTTACCTGCTTTGACTGTCAGACAAGTACAGTAACTTGGGGCTCAAAATGAGTCTCCTTTCCAGAGCTATACAGAACAATTGCAAATACTTGATGCAAAGCATTTTGTTAAATCTTCTGCAGTTTCCACTAAACCAAATGCTGTTTTCAAACATTTCATCTTGATGTTGTTACACCATTTTCCACATGGTTTTTATTGTTTTGGTGGATAAAACCTTTTCCAGATAAGCACAGTATCAGTGGGCTTAACGCAAATTATTTCCCTCTAACTTTCAGTAGGAATAGGACCCAATACTCAAAAGCAGAAAGCATCAAGACAAAAATCCCCGCCGGCATTAATAAGACAAACTAAAGCTCAGCTTCTTTCCAAATCAGATCACTGCTATACTATGAACTTCAAGACAAGAGGCCCCTGATGTTCCCCCCCAAAAGAGCCATACTCTGGAGTCAGAAGTTGTCTTTGAAACTCTTCCACCTTTTTAGCCATGTCCTCCTGTCCTGCCTTTCACACAGATCATCTTTACAGCTCTGCAGTTTAGTTGGGGGGACAGTGCATTAATGCACTTCATGATGTGTTATGATGGACACTACGACTTTTTATCTTATCTCTTTTCAAAGATGATAACACACAAGTCAATCTTCTGGACAATGAAAAGCACAGACGAATGAGCAAGACTTCTGTAACATTGATGTAACATGTCATCATACCCACTCACAGCAGGGCACCGGGTCGCATACAAAACAATTACAGAGGAACAAGAATGGGCTAGAATGTTCTCTGTGCTGGGGCCAGCTTGGCTGTTGCTATCTCTCATGACTGTGATAAACCTGCATGTCACCATTTCCAAACAAAAGGGAAATAATGTTATTCTGAGTAGACTTCACACCTCACACCCCATTCTCAAACCTGAATCTGAACTTCTCAAGCTTAAGCTTCTATGCCACCAGCAGACTTTCAGACATTCTCCATGCACATACCTTCAGAAAGCAGGAAAGAAAGTAACTCATTGCAGGATAAGCTGAGTTGTAAGAGGCGTAACTTACACTGTGTGCTGCATCACTGTGAGTTTGATCACCTAGGCTCTTAAGCAGTAAGAGCAAAACCAGATTATTAAATCTACTGCATCAATGGCCACAGACAAGCAGTGAGGGGTGCTGTGGAACTGAAACTGCAGCTTGTAAAGCCCATACTCTGCTTTTCATACAGCCCCTGTAGCTCTACTTGACTTCCAGAAGCCAAGCCCTGACGAAGGCGCGTAGTCATAACTGCCTATAATCAGCCAGGATGAAAATGATCAGTTAAACGGTATCTCATAATGGAAAGCATTGTTTCTTGACAGTGTCTTTCATCCTTAATCTGTTTGACATTGGCAGTTAGACATAAAGTGACATAAAATGATACTGCTACATTTTTATTTCACTTCTTTTCTTTGTGTAGACAAAAGGGACGGGTGGCAGTGATCTAAGGAACTGCTGCAGTTTTGGAGTGTCAAAGGAAGACATAATCCACCCCATAAGCCAATGTAGTAGCGTATCACTGCTAATTAAGCACTCTCACCTGAGCACAACATAGAAGCATTTTCAGGCCCTTTACACCACCTTCACCTCTAGTACTTGCACATTCTGGTAAGTATTTTTTGCAAGACTTATTGCGAAAGTGCTTACTGAAGCAAGCGTGACACACATAATTATGGGATAAACAATACTTTCTGGGTTTTTTTGATGTGGAAGGCTTTTTAATTATGTACTTCATAGTCTTCTTATTTAGACAAGACAAATTTAATTAACTTCGTGTACTACTTTATCTGTCAATGCATTCTTTAAAACCTAGAACTAAAAGCACAGCTAAAGCTAAAGCCCCTTCTCCTCTACTTAATACACGGGATTAGTACACAAAATGTACTAAGATGTACTAAATTACATAATTTCACTGGCTACATTCAACTGCTACATAAGCCAAGTTGAATATTCTTAATAATTTAATTATAGCTTTGAACAACTGTGTAAATGTTTATTGACTGCCTAACAATTACAAATGCTGAACAAACCCTACATCAATGTGAAGAAAACCTAAAGTTTTTCAAATTACTGCTATTTCAGAATGTCAAAGACACCCTTGAGGTTCACCCCCAGCACTTCACGTAGATGGCTTGAATAAATTTATTACATACTCATGGACTAGAATGGACACTGCAGCAGTGCTGGAATACACGACAGCTTTTCCCTGTAAATTTATTTATATACTGGTACAAGTAAAAAACAGCATTGCTAAATTTACAAGAGGAAAGAGAACTCCTCTCTGTCAGCTTACTTTGTTTGACAGCTGCTGTGTGTAGAATTAGACTCAGTTTCCCTGGATTTGTCACACAGTAAAGAAAAATATTTTTGAAAATAAAAGCTAGAAGAGATTGGTAAACCTCAAAACTGGGCAAAGGACAAACAGATCTCTGAAAATAACAAGCCAATGTTTTTCTTTAACAGATTAAATTTTAAGTTGATGATGGCCTTCCATGTAACAGCATGGTGATGTTTTGAGAAAAACACTCCATTTCCAATACAATGCACAGGCATTTTTATCCATGAGGTATAGTTTTAGAAGTGTGTCTATGTGTGTATGTATATAAACAGTGCATGTGTAAACATCATTTATGATGACTTCAGAGTCCATCTACACATAACTTTGAAATTTCACTACAATTTATGTTACCTATCATATCCTTATCTCTTAATTGTCTTTCACTTTGTACTGCCTTACATTCCTTACAGTTGGGAGAAAAGGGAGTTCTTCTGACACACTATGCTCTGAAAGTTATATAAGATTAACAAGCAGCTAAAAAGCCTTGTATGAAGAGAATTTAAAAACAAACCAACCAATCCCAAACCCAACACCCAGAACCCTTCTTTGCTGGGCTGGGAGAGTATAAAAGCCCCAGAAAGGAGAGGAAAGAGAACTAGCATAAGTAACAGGTTTTAAGGACTGAACAGTTACAAGACACATAGGAAACTCATAAACAAAAAGGAACCTGACCACAGATACAGAAGACAAACACAGGGGAAACATTTTGCACTGAAACATCTGAGCAAATTAAGGTCTCTTGTTCCATGACAAGACCATGAAGAAATCGCTTTCTGGCATTTGTGCTAATGTCGTAATACAGCAATTTTTTTAATTAAATGGCAAGTTTAGAGCAAGCAAAAAAAAAAATAAAATGAAAACAGCTGGCTCTGTGGAACACGTGAAAACACCGATTTCAACCCATTATAACAAATGCTTAACGCTTTTCACTTATCAAATACTTTTTGCAACCTTTATTTTTTAAGTTTCATTAAATTTGTAAGCCTAAGAAGCTGGCCCCTGTTGAATCTCTAGCCACTTCATGGGATTCTTTTATGTATATTTTATCAGTATTGCCATACAGCAGCCAAGTTGATATCACTATGTGTTAACTCTTCTGCCAAACAGGCACATTTTGAACTATAATTAAAAACACACCCAAAACATCATAGAATCATAGAATATTTAGGGTTGGAAAGGACCTCAAGATCATCTAGTTCCAACACCCCTGCCATGGGCAGGGACATCTCACACTAAACCATCTCGCCCAAGGTTTCAATTCAATTCAAAAGGAAGGCCCTCAAATCCAATTGCTTTGTCCAATTGTACGTGATTGTACATTAATGTTTTACTTAATACATTAACACAAGTATACTGATTGTACATTAATACAACCTGCAATGATAAAAAAATAATTAATCTGCACCCAGACACTTATTTGCTTGAAATTCAGAATATGTCTGTGTTTAGGAACATTTTCACTTCTCTCAAAATAAATACCTCTGATTTTTTTTTTCCTGTGCAGATTTTGAAACAGTATAGGTCCTCTTTTCATGTTTTCTTTTTGTTTTCTTTGTATCCATGAAGGCACAAACTACCTTTTCTTTCTTAAGCTGAAATTCTCATACAATTCTTCAGTTGGGGCTTTACAAAAAAACAAAAAAGCCCCCACTGCTGCAAGAGTTAACTACCCTCTTCAGACTACTGACCTTCAAGGCCAGCACCTGGGAAAGAGTAAATGGCTGATATCAAAGTATCTACTCACTACCTACAGCACAGGCTATTCAGCTTCCCCCTCATTACCCAGTGTGAAAAAAAGCAAGCACCTTCAGAGGGCAACTCATTCTCCCTAACACAGGTCGAGCAAGCAATCATCTGATAGCACCATCTCCTTCTATTGACCGTGGGAAGGAGCCCAGACAGTTGGCAGATATGCGACATCTAGCTTTCTGATAGCTGAGGCTAGACAAGGTAAATTCTATCCGAAGTTAAGACCAAGCCTGATTTCATGCCCATCACAAAACCTGCCTAAATTGGTGCATGGACGCAGTCCATTTTGGCTGACAGGGCTGCTGTTTGTCAGACGAACTGTGACAGCTGGCTTGGGTATGAATTCTTAGTGTGTGTTTGTCCCATATATATAAAAAAAAACCAAAAACAACCAATCAAAAAAACAACAAAACAAAACCCCAAAATCCTCAAAACCAAAAAACCACCACGCTGGCTTAAGCCATCTTCATGAATAAACTAACCTGGTGTATGGGGCAAGTGCCCACTGCTTACAGATGAGCAAGAACTCATTTAGGCACGATAATCTGCTTGGTTCATGTATCGCCAGCTTGTAACAGCTCTGAGAAAAAGGCAAAAACAATAGTTTATTTAATCTCTCCATCAGCTGGAAAGTACAACTCTTCCAGCATCTGAACTGTGCAATGTGGCCTTTTCTTTGCAATGCTGTATCACATGGTCCCTTTATATGCATTGTTTTTTGCAAACTTGGTGCTGCCGGCTACTAAGTAGCATAAATTAATTTAATTTTTGCTCTTAGCAGATATATAAATCACTTTCTGCACTAAGCAGATGTAGCCTTTTATAACCTTCATATTGAAAGGGAATAAATTTCCAGCATCCTCTGTGTTTTATAACTTGACCCCACACCTTCCTTATCTGACCCTCAAATCATGAGCCTCCCCTAAGGTAGAACAGTACATCCCTGCTCATCTCTGCAAATGATGGTGCTCAAGAGACTTCTGAAGATACAAAAAACCTGGCTGAAGCTACATTACAGACAAGCCTGGTACAGCTGCAAGGAATGCTACTGTGAAACGTTTCCAAAAATTATGTTTCCTCCCCAGGAAAGAAAATAACGGGAAAGTGGGAAAACTACTGTCATCACTGTGCCTTACACTGCAAGACAATGCATTTCATTTGAAAGGGACAAAAAAAAGTCATCATACACTTTAAATTTGGTACAGAGTCCAGGCTTCATGTCTCCCAGGAGGTGCATCATTGTGTCCAGTAATTCACGACTTGAACTAACCAAGAACTCACGGCCACATGCCAGCGCAGCCACATCTGTGAGAGAACATAAAATATCACCATAAAAATCATGTTTCAAACAAAGGTTTATGCTAATTACAGGGCCACTAAAAAGATCTGCCAGCTGTGATAAATGAACTATGGTATCGATATAAAATTCAAACTATATCCATCTTCATAGCAAATACTGAAGCAACAAATCATGCTGGTCAAATGCCTTCACATAATTCTACTTCCATAATTAAAATATTTTTTATATAAATTAAAATATTTTTTTCAGAATGGCCAGTACCCTTGTAGTAACACTTTCCCAAATTACAGAGACAAAGAAACAAAGCTTGGTAATATCAAATTCACGGGCAAAATTTTATCATAGTGTATATATATATTTCATAGATATTAATTTATATACCATTTACATATATATAATTTTTATTGCTTCACCAAAGATTTCATTCCACCATCCTGCTTCCTCCTCAGGCAGGACCCAACACTCTCCTTTCCCTGCCCCCAGCATCTAAACATTGTATTTGTTCAGACTTTATTTCTGCTTTTTGAGGTTTGGGTTGTTTTTTTTTTCAATGAAGCAATTGGAGAAAACTGTATTCTGCCCTGGTGAAATGACATAATGCTCCACATACTGGGTTTCATTATAATCTTTAATGGCATCACAACAGCTAAAAATCACACATTCAAATAAACTGTTAATGGAAGAATCACTTATTTGTATCAATACCCATTGCTTCATCTATCTTCCATCATATCATTAGCGTCACTTTGACAGCTGCAGTTTCACAAAAATGCCATGACATATCAACCCCATTTCTCACAGCCTTTCAAGCCAGTGGCAGACATATTAAGATAGATCTATAGGTTTCTACTTATTTCCTGACCCTAAAAAGAAGCATTAAGTATGGAAGTCAAGTTTATTACCTTTTACTTCTCTTAGCACTACAGCCTCAAGACAGTGAAGGTGTAGTCCATCTGACAGCAAAAAAAATTCTTAAGCCGTTTCAGAATGCTGAGCACATACCTTAAGATGAGGTTTATCTACTCACATCATCTGCAATTCATACATCTTGAAGATTTTAGTGCTATTGAGGACTCAGAAAGTAAATTACTTGACATTTACAAAGTAAAGTGAGCATACAAGACTAGCAGAACAATCCTTGTTTTACTCCAGATTGAAAAGATGTGTTAGGGAATTTCAAAACTCAATGGCTCTTAGCCATCTAATCCTTAACTATGTCATAGACAGTACAAGGCCCCACAGAACTGTCAATGAGAAAATCTGCTAGAACTTTAAGGAAGTCACCCAAAATACCAACACGAACTAAATATCTGACTCTGAAAAGCTGTATTTACAGCAGCACATACAAGGCAATATAGTACATGCGGAATGCTATTCTGAGAGATAACATTAACTTACTTGTTACAATCCCTGCCAAAGCTAACACAAACTGATTTTCATCAGAATCCAAATCCTGCTGTTTCATGTCTTCACCTAACGACTTCACAAAGCTTTCCATGGTCTGTGCAGTGATTGTGAAAAACTTTACTGCTTTACTCTGCAAGCACGGAACAGAAAAAATGATTATACACACTACAGCAACTATGATTATAAGATGCTGCAGTAGAACTGGACAATCTTCAAACTTACATCCAGTTACTTAAAAGAACACCAACATAAAATAGCAGTATGCACTAAGCGACATGTTTGATCCCCTAATACTTGAAACCTTTAACTCAGAAGAAAATGGAAAATTACTCAAAGCTACATTTATTTATAAAACTAAACCATTGTGCATTTACCCCCTAAACCCACAATAACATATATGAACCATCAGAACTAAAGCTTATTTCAAAAATCAGGATACTATCTCTTTGCAATAGCTGCATCAGGTGTTTCACATGTACCTGGGCTACTACAGCAGCTTTTGTCAAAATCCTATCCAGCTGGAGAGCAGCCTCACATAGTGACCTGACATGAATTCCCCAAAAAACCCAGAAAGGAAAAAAAGAAAGGGGGGAGGGGGGGAGGGAGGGGAAGAAGGCAGAATTCCGTCGGATCCTAACAATACCCATTAATCGCTCTATACGGGATGGAGAACAACAGGCTAGGTAGATGTGCTTTAGAAAAGGAAATGGAAGTCTCTCCTGGGTCACAGGTTGAACTAAACTCAGCAATGTCATGTGAGAAAGATGATCATCATACCAGAGTTTACAAACAGGAATTCAGCCCACAATTATGTTGTGCTTCTTTTCCCCTCAGCTGTAATAGTGCTCTATTTTGGGGCATCTTAGTTGAGGAAGGAACCACCTGGTACAAAGTTCAGGAAAGGTCAAAAAGCCTGGTCAGAGATCCAGGCAGAGCCCACAAAGAAGCATGGAGAGAACTGTTTGTTAATAATTCTGACCTGCAAAACATCACTAGAACACTATTTAACACAGAGGATGCTGGGTTTCATAACAAAAATAGCATAGCAGAGAGCCTGTAATGGCAGGTTTCCCATTGTCTTTAATAATTTTGCCAGTTGTTTCACAAAGCAGCTGAAATTCTTAGTCATTCCCAGAAGCAACTCAGTAGGACAGCCTAAGAAATGCCTTAACCTTTATGCATTTTGCAAAATGACTGAAAAATTCCATACTTTGTCAAAACAACTGCTTTCACGGGATGCACAAAGCTACTGGTAACATTAATTATTCCTCCACCATTGCACATTCACCATCTAAAAAAAAAAAAAGTAGTTTCTGTGCAGTGACACCAGCAATGGGGCACCAAAAGTAGGGTCACCGAAGCTCAGTATCTTCACAAGTGATACTGTGGTCCCAGAATAATGGGAATGAAAGGATCATGGGGAAAGAGAATGGAAAAAAAGTGCACTTCTGCATGTGCTGATGTACTTTTTAGTTACACAGACACTGCACCTCAAAGGTGACAATCTTAACATAAGCAGCGACTATTGCTCAAGAGGGCATGACAGAAAATGGAGAGTCTACTACAGCAGACTAGCATAAGCTATTATTATGAAAACATGTATTTATGTGGGAACATAACAGAGTACTAAGGAAACCAAGCATGTTGCACGAAGAACAAGCAAAACCTTCTGTTTGCCAGTCTTTTGAGGTGTTGCTGATGTCCGTTCTGCTCAACCTTCTTTCCAAATAGCCATTAACTAGCACTCAGGTCTGAGGAGCTGCAGCAGAGACCAATCAGGTTTATAAATAGCAAACATTACATACTCTGTAGTCTCTTATGAAGAATGTCTCACCCACAGAGATAAGGACAATTCTGACAGCAGCCATTAAGGTGCCTGAATTCAGGTAGCGCCAACAGCCCTTTGCTATCCAAGTAACTGATGTATTAAAACATCAACTAATGTGCAAAATTGCTGCCATAAAATATAAAGCCATTCACCACCACAGCAGACAACTGAAGTAGCAGACCACCTTGTAGGATACAAAATTTCTCAAGTTGAAGCAAGCCTTCATGTTGTTCTGAAACCAAACCTTTCCATGCGAGTTTCCATGCGAGAACCCTGTCACATGGGTGTCTAGCTGAAGTTTTTTGAATGACACCTGAAACAATCTCATGGGAACTAATGTACTTCTTTTTGTGGCACAAGGAGATAGGCATCCTTGAAAACTCTCCCATGCTGCTTCTCTGGATATTTCTTCAAGTTCTCTCTATAAATGTTAAACACTGGCAGAAACAGTAGGCATCTGTCCCCCACTGCCTTGACAACTATTTGTGTTACATTTCAAATTTGCTACTTGAGTTTTGACTTTTCTAACCTATATGGACACCAATAGTATACTGGTCCCAAACATTATTTCAGTATAGAACTGTCTGAAAACCCTATTCTGTACTTGTGCAAAGACTGAAGAAAGCTTCAGCATTGTTCCCCAAGGCATGAAATGATTTTTAATTGATGCCACCTTCCCCACATGCTTAAAATATGAGCAATTTTTGAAGCACTTTCGATGTTCTTATACATTTCTGTAGTTCACAGCACCTTCTCAGCAGATGGGGGGGATGCTACAAGCTGTACAACTTCTCCAAAAATAACCCAAAGCAAAAAACTTTGTATGACCAATCTCCATCACCTTCTAATAACCTGACTCATTGCCAGCTGTAATGTGTGCTTGATGAAACGCCATACAACCCATTTATGTTTTTTTCTAGAAGTCTTGTTGCAAACCCTGACACATTTCTTACTGTATTATGCACGCCATCACAAGAAAATTATGGCCAAAAATGTTGCTATGACCCTCACCAGAAGTCTAGCAGTTTAATGGACTCTAATGGCTGCTGGAAATGACTATAATAGAAGCATTTTGCATTTCAAACAAACCCAGAAACAGAGGTATTCCATCTTCACAGTTGGGTTTTTACCCTCATACAAATCATGAGTTTGGTTTTACCTAATTCTGTTTAATTTACAAGTCTTGCTGAAAGCAAGTATCAACTAATTTTACTCTCATCTTTTATAAATACAGCAATTTTCATCACTGCTAGCATTTTGTTTGTAGAAAACATACAGTTTCATACTGTTTCACAGTCAGATAAGGACTAGTCAGTAAATATTGTCAACTCTTACAGTTATAAACTATTCAGAAAATACAGAATGCTATTTTACACTGGCTTTGTTGCTATGTGGGGGCTCTGTAGTAGCCACCTGCCTTCCTTCCCCCCCTTTTTAACTGCTTTATACAGCGTTTTTACAGACCATTTTTCCTTAGTTACTGCTGCTGCTTGGATCTTGACTCATCAGAAGTTACCATCAAATGCATCACTGTACAGCTTTCTGATATCCAATTATAAAGTTGTAATTTTATTTCATGACACCCAAACTGGAAAACCTTACAAAAACACCAGTTTGCCATTTACTGTAATGAACAAATCCTATTCACTCATCTGTTCATCATGCTGCTGAAAAAAAACAAGCCAGAAGAAAATATGGCATCAGTTCACTTGGATTAAATACAATTCCTTTTCATGTTGGCTGCAACACCACCGAACATCAGATTTTTATCAGGCCTGTTCCTCTGATCCCTTCTAATTCCATCAGCTGCACTTGGCAGTGAAACAGTGTTAACTGAAATATTACTGTCATTAACTGTTGTTTTGTGGTTTGGTGGTGGTTGTTGTTTGTTTGTTTTTTAATAAGCTACCTGTTGATATTTAACACTGAAGTTTTAGTAAGATTCACTATCAGCTAGGCTCTCCAAATTTCCAAGAGTCACACAAGTATTAAGGCAGCACAGAGATTTAAAGAAGTTGAAAACCAATGGATCTGCTTCCTTTCCACGGCAATTGCTCCTCCAAGCTCCCTACAAGCATGAAAATTGCTGCATGTGCCCAAGAATTATTTTCTTCTTCTGTTAGCTCGCAAAAAAATATTTATATTGTGCTAGCTGCAGACACAGTTTAGCTGTGTGTGGTGGAAAACAGATAATCCTTGTTTGGTAACATAAGAATTACTGCATTTATTTCCAGCCTGCTTCATAACACTTTATAGTTCCAACACTTCTTAAATGAGAATGGATGGCTCCCAAAGAATATATAATTCAGAAAATATTTTTGCTGCCCAATTAGTTTCTGAAATATATCCTTATATTAAAGTGTATTATAGAGCAAACTCCTTATTTTAAAGGCCTAACAGCATTACCACCAGTAAGTATTCACCTGCCATACTTACTCCTCCTAGAATGGTTTTAACAGCTTCCTCATTGCTAGATACGCCCCACAAGAGCGTGCACACCGCTGCACCCATTTCTGTGCAATACTCTGCTTGCTGCAGGAGCTGCTGCTTGGCCTCATTCAGCTGCTGGCGGAGGTCTAGTTTCTCCTGAAAATAGCATAAGGAAATTTTGGTTGCACTTCATATCAGCCAAAAGAAGTTTCTAGGCTAAGGGACAGAACAAGAAACATCATCATGGCCATATATGAAATAGAAGGAAGGGAGGGTGTGGAGTGGCAAACTCACAGCAGCTGCTGATATATGCCTTCTCTCCTGAGCTATATCTAAGTAGTAACTGCATCGTGGAGGCTGACAGTAACCAGAAGCCTGTCCACAAGGTCAGACCAAATGACCCACTGAGACTGAGTGGCACCTAGAGAAGTCTGATAGGAGAGTCTACTCCTCCTAAGAAAACAGCTACTTGTCTGAGAGAGAAGGGATTTCAGCAGAGGTCAACCTTTCCAGATACCTTACAAAAGATACTGACAACAACTTATAGGAAGGGAGAGTTGTTTCATTTTTCAAAATAGACTTCTGCTTTAGCCAACATGGCAGAGTTGATGGATATCTAACATAAATAGTACTGTCTCTTCAAACTTCCTATTATTGGGATATTCCTGATCAGCAGGGGCACAGTAAGACAGAAGCCCCGGAAAAACACAGCTATGGTTTGAAGTTTGGAGAGCATTTCATACAAAGAAAGCCCAGCACCATTATGCATCCATCACCTAAGTGAGCTGCTCAAGGTCCTTGCCAAAAGGATGAAGACAGAACAGAGCAATCCAACATGACCAGGACACAATTTCAGTTTGGCAGTACTTCCTTCCAATCACATGGGAAGTTGGCCAGAAAAGTATCATGAGATTAGGCACGATCCTAGGTCTCACTGGCTCCCTACCAATTGCCACAGGGGTAGCAAAGCTCCTGCACTTCTCAGTTTAGAGCCAGCATTTCTGTTAATCATTTTGCATGGCGTTTTTCATTAGGTTGCTGTTCTGCTATAGGCATCCTTGTGCGCAGTTTCTGAATTATTTTCTACATATTTATCTTCTGAAGGAAAAGGCAACGGATTTGCTCAGTGTGAATCAAGGCAGGGATACCACGGTCTGGTCTCTCAGGGCAGGTAAGGGCTCTCCGTTAACTCTGAATGGGGTAGTGCAAGACAGTGCTGCAGGGAAAGATAAAGGCCAGACAAGAAAAATAATGCTAACTCAAGTATTAACAGAGAGAGGGAGAGAGAGAGAGAGAATCACAGATCACACAATGTCAAAAGAACAGAAGGATCTTGCTCTGTCCATTTTGTGGGCGTGGGATTTTCAGATTCACCACAGAAAAGCACCCTCCTCAGCCCAGCCTCCCGCATGAGTTTAGCAATCAGGATGAAGGATGGGAAAACAGGAAAGAATCCTTTATATGTCAATTTTAAAGCAAGTAAACAGAACAAACATTTCAGCCATGTATTGCTATCTAGGTTTTAAAATACATATACTGTCATTTTGTGTGTTCACCTCAATGTTTTGTGTTGAGGGTGTGGAAAGAACAGAAACATAAACTCATCTGAGAATCTACACAACATGGCATCAACCAGTACAAAGCTGCTTGTACTTCGCTTGTACATCAGTTACCCACCTAGCCTTCTGTGTCACATCTGACAGCCTGATTTGCATTGCTTTATCATGCTGCTAATGGAACACACAGGCTACAATTTGTAAAGTTCAAATTAAATTTATCAAGCAGATCTCTGTGCATATTTACTCCCTGGAGTCTCTTTTACATTATAGTCTAATATATGCAAAAGACTGACACTTGCTGCTGATGCCTTAGGCATAGAAGTCCCAGGAAAAGTCTCTTATTTCTTAATACTTTCATCATTTTTAAGCAAGTTAGCCAAATTTTTATCTTTTACATAACTCACTGCCAGACCTATCAGCTTTTCTGCCATGTATATCAACAAAATGTCCAAAGGCATCTTCCTGTCTAATCTCTATATTGTCCCTGTCTTTCTTTCCTTGACTTAGGAAAATATATTTTTATCACATTTTATTTGCATTTTGCATTTAGATGCCAATACTGAACACGAAGACATAAAACTCTTAACACCAAAGCTAGGTCCCCCAACAAAAATGCAAAGCCAGTACAAGAAATGCCAGAATTTTTAATAGATCAAAAGCAACATCAGAACAAAGATATGAAGCAAGGCAAACAAAATAGTACATTCAAGAGCCAGGAAAATAAACAGTTTGCAAAAGCAAACAACCTAGCTGGAAGCAAAGCTCCTGAGAACTCATGAAGCAACATGAAGCTCATGCTCATGAAGCAACCACTGTGCTATGCAACACTACCATCTTGAGGAATGGGTCAAGGCACAATACAGCAGTGCTTGACACAGACAAAGAAGGCATTAGCCAAGAATAACATATGCACTTCAAGTTTTGCTCAGGTTCAGAAAGCACAGCAGTTCCCTAACCAGTGAGACAGTGCTGTACAGAAATTTTGGAATGCAAAATGTTGATTAATGATCCTCTAAGAAAAGGACACTTCTCAACTAGAAAATGCATTTGTTTTATGTTTGAGTGAATCGTTCCCTTTTCTTTCAGAAGATAAATATGTAGAAAATAATTCAGAAACTGCACACAAAGATGCCTATAGCAGAACAGCAACCTAATGAAAAACACCATGCAAAGTGATTAAGAGGAACAAAAATCACACATATACATACACCATCTTCTACCATCCTGAAGAGCTAAAGACTTTCACAACACACGTAAGCACAATCCACTCAGACAAATACGCCTTTGTGACACGTAACAGAAGCCATTTAGACAACCAGTGTATACTGCACAAGAGCAAATATAGGAAAAGAAGAGCTTTTATGAGGAACATGAAGATAACTACGCTTAGTAAAACATCCACGCTTTAAATGAAAATTTCACCCAAAAGAAATAACAAACCTAAACCACCTGCCATTTATTTTGTAATATTAACAAGAGTAAAGAGTAGAGCTGCTTCATTAATATCTAAAGCAGCAACATTAAATCTTACTGGATGCTTATACAACTAAAGACCTGGGTGCACAGCAAAACTAACCATGTACATACTGCCAAACTGCAACAGCTATCCCAGAAGATATTTATTTTGAACTAAGAGACATCCAGATGGATAACTATTCCATCATGCTTTACATTCATACCAAACTTTAGTCCTGAATATCTTCCCTAAGCAGATATCCCCTAAAACCGCATGCTTGAACTCCTCATTAATTTCAAAAACTGCATAGAAGAGGCTCTTAGTGATATGGTTCAGTGGTGGACTTGGCAGTCCTGGGATAATGGTTGAACTTGATGATCTTAAAGGTCTTTTCCAACATAAATGATTATATGATTCTATGACTGCCTCTCAAAAATGAAATTGTTTCTGTAGATTCATCTGTCTTTGTGCAATCCCAAGGCAGACACATGCTAACTCTAGAGCCCAAAGCGAGCTTCTGCTGACTACTGAGGATACCATCAGCTCCAAGGAAATGAACTTTTGCAGCAAATAATAAAAATTGGTTCTCACACCTCTTAGAAATTAAGCCAACAGTCTGTGTAGTCCTACGTGAACCCCAATGGTTTCACAGAAGACCCACAGTCAGATGTCAGTCTCCACTATTCCTTCATTGTCCAGAATCTCCCCTCTCATAATCACTAAATACAATATTGACAGAGGAAAAGAAGACCTGTAATTGTTCTTAAACTCACAGCTATACATGACAGTTGGATCAACAGGTGCATTGGGAAAGACTATTAAAACTAAACAAAGCTACACTGCTTATAGCAAGCCAAAAGAGAGACTGTTTTCATTCTGTATATTGCATTGCTTACATAATCTTCTACTATCTGCTTTGAAAATATGTTAAAGTTACATTTAATTCAAAACGTGTGATTCTGCAAAGGCACTTCTGATGCCAGCTACACCATGATCTCCCTGAACACCCAATGTTTTACTCCAACATGCTAACATAAGCAAACCACTAGTGGATGATTTTTAACTTTACATACACCAAAATGAACCCTGCCAAGAATGGCATAATGCAACCCCATACAACTGCACCTCACACAGTACAGAAGTTACAGCTGATCTCTGCAGTTATGCAAGAGTTATGTACCTAAGTGGGAAACAGACTGCCAGTGCATACCTCTATTTGTACACATTGACTACTTTTTGGTACTCATCATACCATTTTTTGTCTAGTTATAACATTGACCCCTCTGCTCTAGAAATATCAAGGGGAAAAAAACATCAGTTACGAACTGATAAGTAATTTACTCACCACCTGACTATTTGAATAGAAGGTCAAGATTGTTTTTCAGGCTGAGGGTGTATTTTGTTACATGAACATGAAAAAGTGATCATTAGTCCTTTTGCTATTAAAACTCAAGCATACAGATACCAAAACTCTGATAACAAATCTACCTTCTTTTCTTTCATGCAATCTGCCTGGGCTGTTTCCAGACGGGCTCTGAAGTGTTCACAATCCATTTTCAGCTCCTGTATTTCCTCCTCCTTTTTCTCCATGTCTGTGATAGGATAAATTAGATACACGAAGTAGTAAATTATGACCAATGGGCTTGCAGTAAGGAAAAAAGAATCCACAAAATGCAACTTTAACGAAGTGCTTTAACTATTTGCTTGTGTTAGATCACCTCCTCGTGGCTAAATTGGTATATCGCAATTTGCAACATTTCAGCCGTTCAGACAAGGAACTAAACGAACGTGATGTTTCTGATTTAAAGCAAGGAAAGACTGAGAGAATCACATCTAGCTGTTAAACACTGTGTGCCGATAAGAAACCATTCCGGAACTGAGCTTCAGCTCCTCTGGGATTTTTAAAAATTAATTCAATTTTCTACTTTTTTTGGGTAGGTTTTCATGCTGGACATCGTTGAAATTCAACGAGTTTCCTCACTCAGCAAGGACCTAACTAGCTGAGAATCTTTAACATTTAATACAACTGGAAACAACCCCTGATGCCTTGCATCCCAGCATAAAGGGAACACTTCCAGATCCTACACTACTTCTTTTGAGGCAAATGACATCTTGACTGGCAGCAGGAAAAGCAGTAGAGTCTTCATTTCTGTTAGGATATGATGGCATGGAAGAATCTTCCCAAAGAGCAGTCAACTGAGGCAGCTGGAACCTCTGCCTTAATTACTTGGTATCACAGAAAGGCCTTGAGGCTCTGTCTTGCTCTTTTCTTAGCTAGCAGTTGCAAATTAATTTTCAACTAACCACATTCTAGAAGAGATACACTCTTTATAATCCTCAGTTGTGTCTCAGTGCTTGTCCCATGTCTTTTCAGACAAAACCAGTTGCTAGAACAAGTCAATTGTACTGCTGCATGTAGGCTACAGGCTAAGGAGCTTGACTCAGATTTGGTCTTGATGGCATATTGGAAGCAGAGAAGTTGTTGAAAAAATAATGCACAAAGAATCATAACACTGGAATACTGGGCTCTGGTGACAGCACTAAAAAGACCTTTGTAACAGAGCATCTCCAACTTCTTTTATTATTAATATTTATAGCAATAGAAGCATACATGTAAAAAAAACCCAACCAAACAAAAAAACCCCAAACCAACAACCACACTGAACAGGCTAAATACAATATTATTTCTTCCTTTAAACTTAACTTTTTTTATCCACAACTGTTTACCACATTGTTTTGCTAATGTGCATCTAAAAAACATTAGATTTCAAAGATATTTTGAAAACAGAATGCTTTCACGTTTTCTCAAAGAGGAATCACTTTTTTCTTCATACAGCTCCTCTTAGTGCCTGAACTAAGTAATAATGCTTTTATCCACAGCTTAAAAGATTAATTTGACATTTCTAATGCGGTTTGTAGTTTTCCTCATTACAAATACTTAGCCATTGCACCTAACACTTTAATCTGGAATACTTCCTCAAACTCTACAACTATTTGTGAGGCACGACAGTTTCTTGTAAACAGTTTTAGTAGAAACTATAAGAGCTTGTAATATTGTACTACTTACTTGATTCAATAGCATCCAGTTTCTGGAATGTCCCCAGGATATCCCCGTTTATTATTTTGGGTAAGAAATCCCGCAATTGCATAACCTCAGTTGTCAGCCTTTCCAAATCCCTCCTTCTAATTTTAACAAATTCATCTTTGGTCTCAGCCTTCTGAAATAAAAACAAAACCCAGCAACAAAAAAAATACCACACACACAAACCCCACCACAACCACCAATCAAAGACACCGCTACAGCCTTGTGGTGTTTTTCTCCTTGAATCTCTTCTCTTGTGCAAAAACACTGCTATTACATCATTCCAGAAATTCGTAACCTTTTAAGAGGAGACAACTATCCAATAATAACTAAACCCAGAAGATGGACTCTTTGTAAGCTAATTTTTTTCACACTCTGGCCTAAAGCACATCATAACACCTCTCTGTATTTGTTTCTTCAGCTAAAATGCATACAATGTACCTCAGAATGCTGTAAAAATTAGCATTCACATTTTAAAATGTCAGCAGCTAATGCATATGCCAAGCTATTGTTTCGAGACTGTTGTAAAGGATACAATAACTCAGTTTTTTAATTAACTCAAATATTTGCAAGATCTCCAATCACCTTACTAAATTACAACAGTTCTTTGAGAGGAAATTGTATTTTTTCAATAGAGTCATCTTTTGTGAAGAACAAAAAATATCTGCAACTATTTGCAAGCAATTCCATGTAAAAGTAATTTAATCTGAGTTAAAACAAAAAATATTTTACTAGTTTCCTCTTCTACCAAGCTATTGCTATAAAATAACTTTTAATTCCATAGTCTAAGAGAATGCACATTAATTTTAAAATTATAAAGAAATTTCTGTACCAAAACCCTTCTAAACTCCAATTTTGGATGTATATGCACATGCACACTGCTGTATCTTAATAAGGCTATCACATACACACAGACATAAAAAACGTTTAAGATCCTTTGCCTAAAACCACATTAATCATCTGATATGCAATATATCTTAGTACTGGTTTGTTCTGCACTGAGGTGCAAATAAAATTAGACCCTTTATGTTTCCCACCTTATTCCAAATGAAAAGGGTACTACAGAACACAAAAAACTATCTCCTAGAGGTAGAAAACATGCCATCCCCACAGCCTTCTCACATCCAGCTGCACAAGACAAATAGAGGTCATTATCACTGGTAGACAAGCTACCCTTGTATTTCTGTCCTTTCCAACCATGTCCTGTGATTCTCTCTTCTTCCTTACTTCCTCAGGTTAAACATTTCCTTCTGAGTTTCGCTTTCTACTCTGTTTCTCCCTGTCTTTCAAACCCAGTTTCAGTTTTCCTGGTTCAGAGTCATCAGAGCTGCAATAAAGGTATGGACAAAAGATCTTGCTTTTAACTTGGTTTGCACTTATCTGCATTTACAAAGTGCTTATGGCAAAGTTAGTACAGCCAAGTACCACCACATTACATGATTCAAGAAAAATAAAACTGATGTAGGTCTCATGGAAGTATGTAATAAGCACATAGCCAGAGGACTCCTACAGATGAATACTATGTGCATGTCAGCAAACTGGAAGGGCAGACACAGTTCAGTATTGCTCAAACTCATGGAGCACAATTTGGTACGGGCATAAAAAAAAGTTCTGTTCACTAACAGAAGCTAAATTCAAATAAAACACATTGCTGAAATACTGGGATTGAGACATAAAATATACAGTAAGGAGAAAACTCTCATTTATGCTTCCACTATAAATGCAGATCTTTGCAATACTGCAGTTCCAGTGGCCAAGTTTCATTTTCCCTGCTTAAGCAGATACTCAACATTCCTCCCCACTGTAATAGTATGTGAAAAGCAAATATAGACCATGGAGAACAGTAGTTTTCTGTCTAGCCCCTTATAGTAACAGCACATTGTAGGATCTCCTACATGTAGGAAATCTGACTTCAGGCGTCACAGACTTCTTGCACAATGGTCAGGTTATGTACCTTAGTTCACAACCTGCACCATCTGCATCCCCCTGCCCTGCCTGGCAGGGGGCTGAACAGGGCAGAGATCCCTACTGGCAACGAAAGCAGAATGGTTTAGGTTGGAAGGGACCTTAAAGCTCGTCTAGTTTCAACACCCCTGCCATGGGGGACACCTTCTGCTACACCAGGTTCCTCAAAGCCATGTCCAGCCTGGCCTTGAACACTGCCAGTGACGGGGCATCCACAACTTCCTGAGACAACCTGTGCCAGGGTCCCACCACCTTCACAGTAATTAATTTCTTCATTATATTTAATCTAAATTTCCTTTCTTTCAACTTGAATTTCTTACCTCCTGTCCTGTCACTACATGCCCTTGTAAAAAGCCCCTCTCCAGCGCTGTCTCTTCTCCAGGCTGAACCCCAACTCCATTCAACACCCAGCAGAGAATCACAACCAGCCCAGGGTATCCCTGTCCCTCTTCTACACAGCTCCATCACACTCCCCCCGTTACCGGAACGAGGGGAAGGTATTACAAGCCAACGTCGCAGGCAGGAGCCCACCCAAGCACCCACCACGGCTCCCGACAGCGATTCCCAGAGACCGAGCTACCGCCTGCCTCGCACCACCAGCTCCACAGCGCTGGCTCTGCCGGCCAGTGCACCTTCCCCTTCAGAGCCCCACCGCTCGGGTCCCGCCACCGTCCCGCAGGGCCCACCAGGCCGGGCCGACCTCCGCGGCAGGGCCTCCCCCGGACCGGACCGGACCGGACTGGACTGGACGCGACGCCGGGGCGGCGCCAGGGAGGGGCCCGTGCGCGGGCCGCGCGCTCTACCTGCGCGTCACCACCGAAGCTTGCGTGGCGCCGCATCGCGCCAATGGCTGCCGCCAGCCTCGTGCGAAGGGAGAAGGCGCGAAGAGCGCGGCGCTGACGTTACGCCGCCCCGCCCACCCCGCGCCTCGCCTTAGCCCCGCCCTCCCTCCCCGGTGTGAGGGGGGCGGCGCCTGGGGCTAGGGTCCCTCATAGCCCGGGCACCGGGGTCGCTGGGGTGGTGGAAAGCAGCTCGCAGTACTGGTGGGTGACAAGCTGACTGTGAGCCGGCAGTGTGCCCCTGCAGCCGGGAGGGACAACAGGATCCTTGGGTGCATTGGTAGGGGTGTTGCCAGCAGGTCGAGGGAGGTGATCCTCTCCCTTCGCTCGACCCTGGTGAGGCCACATCTGGAGAACTGTGTCCAATGCTGGGCTCCTCAGTACTACTGCTGCAGCTACTGGAGAGGGTCCAGTGGAGGGAGGCCACAAGGATGATCAGGGGTCTGGAGCATCTCTCTTGTGAGGAGAGACTGTGGGAGCTGGGCCTGTTTAGAGAAGAACAGACTCAGAGGGGATCTCGTTAGTGCATATAAATAGCTCAAAGGTGGGTGCCAAGAGGATGGTGCCAGACTCGTTTCAGTGGTGCCCAGTGACAGGACAAGGAGCAATGGCCATAAACTGAAACACAAGAAGTTTCACCTCAGCACGAGGAAGAACTTCTCTGTGTTGAGGGTGGCAGAGCACTGGGTCAGGTGCTGGAGTCTCCCTCTCCGGAGACATGCAGGGCCCGCCTGGACACGTCCCTGTGTCACCTGCCCTGGGTGCCCCTGCCCTGGCAGGGGTCGGACCGGATGATCTCCGGAGGTCCCGTACAACCCCAGCGGTGCTGATTGGCCCCTGTGCGCCTGTCGCGCCTCAGCCACGCGATGAACCCACCCCCGACCTCCGCGGTGCCGCCCCCCACCCCGTGATGACGACATAAACGGGCGACGGGGCTATGGGTGACGCCATCAGACGGCGCCCTGGGCGGTTCTGTGCGGCGCGGACGGGACGGCCGGACTGGTACGGGACGGGGCCGGGGACTGGCCATGGCTCCCGCCGCCGTGCAGCCGCCCGAGATCCAGTTCGCTCAGCGGCTGGCAGCAAACGAGAAGCGCATCCGGGACCGCGCCCTGAAGAAGCTGCGGGGCTATATCAGCGTCCGGACCCAGCGCGCAGACGGTAGGGCCCGGCGGGGTCGGGCGGCGCGGTCCGGCATGGCCCGGCCTGGGGTCGGTGTGGCGGATGGGGACCGCGGTGGCAGGGCCCGGGCGGGGCTGTGCCGGTGCCGTCAGCGGCGCGGCACGCGTGGAGCGGCGGCCCCGCAGGATGGCGGGGGGTGGGGAAGCACGTGGAGCGGAGAGCCGGTTCCTGCCGCCTCTATCCCGGCCTGAGCCCTCATTGACGGGCCGCCACCTGTGGGGTCTTCAGAGGGGGTTTAGGGTTTGGTTTCGGTTGGGGGGATTTGGTTGGTAATTTTTTACGCATCTTTCATTATAGGAAGTGTTTGTCTCGGTGACCCCGCAAGCGCCGCACCCTGCCAGCAGCCCTTAGGGCAGCCAAGGGCTTTGGAGATACACGCCCATAAAGTTTCCCCTTGGTGGCCGCGGGCAGGCCAGGGCCCAACACCGGTTCAGGGGATGGAGAACTCGGGATGGGGTGGGTTTTGCCGGCAGCATTAACGTTGTCGGGATGGATGCAGTGTAGCTCATGCACTCTTTCCTTCCCAGGAACAGAACCTAAATGCACTGAACTGATACAGACTGAACCCAGCCCAGTACATGGAGCATAGAGTTTTATTTTCTGCAGTGCTGCTTGATGAGGTGGTGGCAGCCTGTTTCTGTGACTGATATTCAGGAGCATTGAGGGGAATTGAGAAAAGCCCAGGAGTGTTTCAGCATTTGTACAATTGCAGTCAATTTGCTGTTACCTATTCAGATTATCTGGGTAACCCGGTACTTCCACATTCATGGTTTGAAAAGGTTTTCTCTAACAAGGTTTATTATCCTACTTCAAGCCATGTATTGTCACCTTAGAACCAAGAGTCCAGTGCATGTGTACTTCAGTGGTGTACCTGGAGACAACTAATGTCTAGCTAG
Source organism: Lathamus discolor (assembly GCF_037157495.1). NCBI lineage: Eukaryota > Metazoa > Chordata > Aves > Psittaciformes > Psittacidae > Lathamus > Lathamus discolor. The sequence continues at coordinate 35,841,290 of NC_088887.1, forward strand.
GCCTCTCTGAAGCTGCCTGCACCAGAAGGTGCCTCCTGTGCACCCTCTCGTTATGGACACTGGTTGTAGGAGACTTATGAATCATAGCAATGTGTGAATGCATGGATCCAGTTCAGTAAACCTTCCTGTTGGAGTCATAAGGAGCACAGTACACAGATGTCCAACTGATTCTGTGATGTTTCTGGACTGCTTTTTTGAGCATGCTGTGTTGCAAGCTGGATACAACATGGGAGGAGAAACTGGTCATGAGCATTTGCAGGGTACTGTGACTGACCCTAGTAAACATTCCCGCAACATTTGAGAAATGTATGGAGGTTTATGCATACACGTTCCTTTGGGTTTGAAAAAGCCAGTTTAAACTTGGTGCCCCAAGAGCTAAACTGAAACTGGAATGCTGATCAAACCTGAGTTAATTCCTTGAAAAGATGCTGGGAAATAGATGTTGTTTCTTCCCTTTACCCTCTTCCCTTTCCAAATACTATTGGATCCATTAGCCACATTTGACAGAAGGAAGAGCACATAAGAACAGGGTCAAGCCAGAGAGCCAAATACCCCATTATCCCATTTCTGACAGTCACTATAGATCTAGGGGTTACCTGGGGACTAATAAGAGCAAGTGAGTGCATGCTGTATTCTTCCCAGAATTTTCTGAGCCTCCAGCTATTTTTAGCTCTGGAGACTTCCTAAGCTGGACATGGCTTCTGTGTGTTCAGTAGTGCTCAGTGCTTCTCTCATTGCAAAGTGCAGATTCCTTTAGGTTTGTGGAAGTAGCCTACCAGATGGACAGGAGTGCTCTGACTGAAGGAAAGGGTTGCAGGTTAAGCTGATGCCTTGAGATAATAGAAAATAACCACAGGGAATTTGTCAGTTGGGATGTGAACCTTTTGCATGTTGCAGTCAGCCCACCGTGAAGTGCAAATGAGTATGAAAAAAGGGTGACTAATTTCCAGAGCTCTTAGATTTACTTACTGTTGCGTACTATTCAAGCTAATAATATTACAACAAAGGTCACCTTCTCTGGACTTGGAGAAAGAGCTGCATGAAAATACTTTGATGGAAATGTGGGTTTGGTTTTGGGTTTTTTTTTTTCATTTTCATAGAATCATAGAATCATAGAATAGTTAGGGTTGGAAAGGACCTCAAGATCATCTAGTTCCAACCCCCCTGCCATGGACAGGGACACCTCACACTAAACCATCCCACACAAGGCTACATCCAACCTGGCCTTGAGCACTGCCAGGGATGGAGCACTCACAACCTCCCTGGGCAACCCATTCCAGTGCCTCACCACCCTAACAGGAAAGAATTTCCTCCTTATATCCAATCTAAACTTCCCCTGTTTAAGTTTTAACCCGTTACCCCTTGTCCTGTCACTACAGTCCCTGACAAAGAGTCCCTCCCCAGCATCCCTATAGGCCCCCTTCAGATACTGGAAGGCTGCTATTAGGTCCCCACGCAGCCTTCTCTTCTCCAGGCTGAACAGCCCCAACTTTCTCAGCCTGTCTCCATTCAGGAGGTGCTCCAGTCCCCTGATCATCCTCGTGGCCCTCCTCTGCACTTGTTCCAACAGTTCCATGTCCTTTTTATGTTGAGGACACCAGAACTGCACACAATACTCCAGGTGAGGTCTCACAAGAGCAGAGTAGAGGGGCAGGATCACCTCCTTCGACCTGCTGGTCACACTCCTTTTGATGCGGCCCAGGATACAGTTGGCTTTCTGGGCTGCCAGCGCACACTGCTGGCTCATGTTCATTTTCTCATTGACCAACACCCCCAAGCCCTTCTCCGCAGGGCTGCTCTGAATCTCTTCTCTGCCCAACCTGTAGCTGTGCCTGGGATTGCTCCGACCCAGGTGTAGGACCTTGCACTTGTCGTGGTTGAACTTCATAAGGTTGGCATCAGCCCACCTCACAAGCGTGTCAGGGTCCCTCTGGATGGCATCCCTTCCCTCCAGCGTATCAACCGGACCACACAGCTTGGTGTGTCATCGGCAAACTTGCTGAGGGCGCACTCAATCCCACTGTCCATGTCAGCAATGAAGATGTTGAACAAGACCAGTCCCAACACCGATCCCTGAGGGACACCACTTGTTACTGGTCTCCAGCTGGACATGGAGCCATTGACCACAACTCTTTGTGTGCGGCCATCCAGCCAGTTCTTTATTCACCGAGTGGTCCATCCATCAAATTGATATCTCTCCAATTTAGACACAAGGATGTGGTGTGGGACAGTGTCAAACGCTTTGCACAAGTCCAGGTAGATGACATCAACTGCTTTACCCTTGTCCATCAGTTCTGTAGCCCCATCATAGAAGGCCACCAAATTGGTCAGGCAGGATTTCCCCTTAGTGAAGCCATGCTGGCTGTCACCAAGCACCTTGTTGTTTTTCATGTGCCTTAGCAAATTTCATTCTGACTTCTTCACTGTAGGTGGCTTCAGTCAGGAAGAACTGCTAAAAATATGGAAAGGCCTGTTTTATTGTATGTGGATGCAGGATAAACCTCTGCTACAGGTATAGTAACTGGTTTTATATTTGCTTGAGTGGGTCTTTTCTAAAATACACATTAGGCAAATACTAATTGAGAATAGTGAAAATTACCTTAGTGAGTTTCACTCATATTTTTTTCTTACCCTGCTGCCCTTAATTGGCATGTGCAGGAGAGGTGATTGCATCTGCGTGATCCTCACCCCGTGGACAGAATGAATGGCATCATGTTTGGAGTCACTCTCTGAATGGCAGGTGTAGCTGTTTACCTTCCAAAACCAGAACTGAAATATGTACCATTGTCAAGTGCATTGATCTGGTGGAAATAAAGCAATGATGGCAGGTTGCCCTTATTTGCAACTACAGTGTATGTGCAGCCTTTGGTTAGCCTAGTTTGAAAGTGTCATACTTCCTTTTCTTTGTTAGTTTGGTAGCACTTCCTCTCCACTACTCCAGCTTTGTCTCCAAGACTGACTTTAGTCAACTACCAGTAGTTTTTCTCCCTACTTTAAAAAAATACCAGTTTTGGAGTCCCAAATCTCAGTAACCTCACTTCACCAGTTTTCAAATCACTTGTCTGTTTGCATGAACATGGTTTTTCTCACACACAGCACAAAGACCTGTACCTAGAATTACGCTATATGAAAAGAGTACCCCTGAAGTTTTACATTATTTGCTAATTTAAGCACGTGGGGTTTTTCTCCTAATTTAATTTTGTCTGCTGTCAAAAAGATGATTTATGCAGAGATCTGGCGAAATAAACAGTGTTTGGTACCCCTGAATCTTCACTTACAACTGACCTAATCCCTGTGGGAGGATAACTGCAGTACTAAAGTAGCTGTTAGGAGAGTATTTTTCATTTTGAAGGATGTTTCATGATATTTATACCTCTTGCTGGTTTCTGGTTGCATGTTTAGTGAGACCAAGCTCTGAAATGTGCTATACTAAATGTATTTATTTACTTTAGGAGGAACTTGCAAACAATATCTCACAGCTTATCCACGCAATTGAGAATACAGAGACTCGTAAGTACTATTTCATTGTCTAATGCTTTTTACAGAACTTTCATCTTGGATGATTTTGAGGCTGTTATCACAGTACCAGAGTAGAGACAGACAGATAGAGGTGCTGCTTTGGGTTTTTTTTCTTTGCTTTTTGTCCAGCTGGTGTGTGTGATTGCATTAAGAGAAGCATGAGATGCAATTTGTTTGTGGTTGTTGCAGGAGAAGAGTTATATCTCCAGGGTGATAAAGATGAGACTTTGCAGGGTGCGTAGCAAAGCAAACTTGTCCCCTTAGTTTCCCATTCTACATAGACTTACTTGTGTGTATTGCCTACTCAAACCCAACCTTGTTTTGTGAGCTATTATGCACCTAGTGCTCAAAATGCACTTGAAATAGAGCGTTCAGTCAATGCCAAAACTTGCATGGGTAGAAACAAGTGCAGAATGTATATTTTTACTTGTGCATATATAACACAAAATAGATACAAAGCTAGTCCTGTGATTACATAACTTTAAAAGTAGCTGTGTGCCTTTCCGTATGTGCTGAAGTTTAATTGACATGTCCTTGTACCTGTCTCAAGCATGTCTTTCCAAAGCAATATCCTTGTCACTAGGCAAATCCCTTGGGAAATGCATCCCTTTCTCACATTGTGAAGTAATTTCTTGAGATTCTTTTAGGTTAGCAAAATAAACCATTGTGCCAGACATGCAGCGATTTTTTCTTACTCTCTCACAGGGCGCCTGTTCATTCAGACATTTTGGCAAACTATGAACCGTGAATGGAATGGGATAGACAGTCTGCGTCTTGATAAGTACTATATGGTAATTCTCTCTTGTAGCTGTTTTCTGCAAGAAAAGGTGTAGCCATGGTGTGCTGAAAGGCTGCTTTATGCACATGCATTTATGTATATTGCAAGAGAAGAAAAGTGATCATCTTCTTTATGCATTGCAAGAGACACTTGTTTTAAGGCTTTCACTCACCACTGCAAATCTGAAGCTGATAATGGTATATGTCATGCTGCAAGTGCTTTCATAGAATAACTTGTTTGCCTTTCTTTATAATACAGTGATGTTTCTCATTTATTTCTATACAGAATATAAATACTGTCTCAGAGGATGCTGCAGCCACATCAGTTATTTAGATCAGACTTTTTTATTACTGTTTATAAATTAGTTACCACTAGAACCCAAACTTTCTACCACCAAAGTATCCACTGTTGTACATTCAGCTATCAGAATTCTGTCTATAGGAAACACTGTATTAAAAAAAAACCCAGTAAAATCAGTGAGAGAAGAATCCTAAAAACCTAATTTGTAAACTAAAAAATCACATTAATTTCTTTGAAAGAAGTTAACTGCAGGCACATTCACTGCTGGTTTTTGTTTCTCAATGAATTATTTTTGGCCCGGTGGGCCCATGACACTTCAGGCCATCAGGGCAGAAATGCAACATACAGATGGGCTCGTGATCGAGGGGTGGACTTAACAGTGGACACTATTGTCCAGGTTATTTACGACTGTGAAACATGCACTGCAGTTAAGCAAGCCAAACGGTTAAAGCCTCTTTGGTATGGAGGACGATGGCTGAAGTACAAATATGGAGAGGCCTGGCAGGTTGATTATATAACACTCCCACCAACCCGCCAAGGCAAGCGCCATGTGCTCACCATGCTGGAAGCAACCACCAGATGGCTGGAAACATACTCTGTGCTCCACGCCACTGCCCGGAACACTGTCCTTGGCCTTGAGAAACAGATTTTGTGGAGACACGGCACCCCAGAGAGAATTGACTCAGACAATGGGACTCATTTCCAGAACAACCTTATAGGCACTTGGGCCAAAGAGCATGGCATTGAGTGGGTAATCACATCTCCTACCGTGTTTGGAAATCAGGTCTTTCAGTAAGTGAAGTGTTCTGAGCCAGTTCAGTGTAGCTATTCTACATATGTCTGTCTCTTAGTACAAGTTTCAAGTAAATAAAACTATTCTTATCACCTGTCCCATATTGTTGTCTCCAGTTTAAGCTGTGGGGTTTTTTTTAGATTTGGCAGCACTTAATGAAGAAATCAGGGTGATGGTGCAGGAGAAAGCTGTATAGTACGTCATGAATTTTTCTGGACTTAGGGTATGAAAATAGTTTAATGTCTTCTGAGCTTCACAGCATCTTTCTGTTGCTTGACATGATAGACAAGTCTCTCAAAATGTTCATATCCGGAAGTTTTCCACCTCGTGCTACAAAGAGTTTTACTTAGTAGTCTATTCATGTTATAGTCAGTAACTCCTTAACTTCCATGAACATATAACATATTTTGTACTTTGCAGCTAATGCGTAAGATTTTGAGACAGTCCTTTGAAGTGCTGAAAAGAAACGAATGGGATGAAAGGTAAGCAGATGTCTGAATCTAGTTGCGTCATAAAGAAGTTGCCCAATTTGCCTTTATCAAATATATTTTCATTTAATAGATCCTTTTTCTCCATACATGGCATTGTTGTGAAGTCTTAGACTAAAGGCTTATTTGTTCTCCATATCACTTATGATAGCTAGTTTAGAAACAAAATTAGGTGTTATTCTTCATTAAGTTAAGTACACACTGCAATCGATAACTGACATTCACCTAAGCCATTTAGTGCATGTTTCACAGAAAGAGATCAGAGAAAGTAATTCATGTATGCTTATGCAAGATCTAAACACAGGAGCTTGTCGTCTGGTATTCCAAGCAGTCACGAAATCTGTGGGCTCCAGATGTTTCATGGAGGTTGTTAGGTCTGACTGATTTAGTGAGGATAGCTATCAGTGGAGTATCACCTGGGGCTTTGGCCTGCCTTTTTCCGGCTTCACTGGAAAGATGGCCTGGAGGCCCTTCACCAGCAGAGACCACAATGCGGAAAGAGAAGATCACGATTCCTTTCTTTGCAGAGTGAGGCAGGTCAGGAGCTGCCTTTCCCTCCTAGGTGAGCCTAGAAGCTGCCTAGCATGTCTTCCATTTCTCTTTTCTTTTAAAATGCTTTTGAAGAAAGGAGTTTTAAAGTAAAACTGAAATAATCTTTATGGTTTTGGAATGCTTTAAATTCTCTTTGGAACTGGAAGCGTGTCTTCTGGGCAAAATTTCAGGAGGTCCCACGGAACGGTGGGGAGAAGCATGGAACATACAAAGCTTCACTTTGCTGAAAGATAACAAGGATAGGCCTCAGGAAAAAAAAAAAAAAGAAAGAAGTCCCAACTGCTGCTTAAATGCAGCAATGACAGCACACCTCTGATCCGTGGACTCCATCAGTATTTGTTAGTACTCCGGAAGTCAGTAACTGAACAGAGCCACAGCTGTACTTGTAGGCAGCTCAGTCTCTTCTGGCTTGAGCTATGGAGATAATTATTTTATGCCTAGCTTAGCCCTTGATCTGTTCTTCAGCAAGTGTAATTGTTTTGCTGTAAGAGACAGTGGGTAACATGCATTAGAGAAGGCAAAGTCTGCACAGTTAAAATGAGTTTGAGAAGGATCAGTGTTAAATTTAATCCTTGGGTGAGCATCAAAATGAATATCCTCTTCTAAAATGGAAGGTTACAAGGTGTAGCCCATTAGGAATGGATGAACTTGACAGCTGTCTGTTCAGAACACCATGCTCAAATGGCAGAATTCCATCCTCCTACCCATCAATCATACAGCATTGACACCTCAGTCCAAATTGGGTGTGAATTTTAAAACGGTGATTTTCACCAAACTGTGTTGAGTGCATTGTCTGATGCTACAAAATCATCTAGACGGTAAAGAGCTTTATTATGGATGGATTGTTTTTAAAAGTTTGCTTTAAGATGTGGAAATTTGCCACTGGATTTCTTTTTTATGAGTGTTGGATAATCATCTTAGAACTGATAAAACTGAATGACTGAAGTTTGTTTTCAAAGCAAATAGGACATGAGCAATTGAATATGAACATCTTGTTCTTTTTATCTTTTTTTTTCTCCTTTTTTTGCTTTTTTTTTTTTCCCCTAGTCTAATTGAACTATTCCTGCAGCTACAAATGAAAGAAGTTATGGATCCTGACAGCAATGCTCCCACTGGGATAAAGTTACATTTCATTGATATCTATCTGGATGAATTGGCTAAAGTTGGTGCAAAGGAGGTTAGAAAATAATGTTGTCATTTTCTTTCTGATTAATGTTGACTGTAGCATGCAACATTTTAGAAGAAGTACTATTTTTAGATTCTGCAGGTTTTTAAGTTTTAAATGTATCAAAGCAACATTGAATAAGCGTGAAGAAGCAACTTATTACAATTTCTGCATTTACTTTTATTCATAGTGTACAGTGTGAATATAGTTGTTTCTCCAGTTCCTGAGAACTCTCCTGAGTTCCTGTTATAGTGCTCCAAATTAAGGTCGGAAATAGCAATAGAAAAGTCAGACCATTTTCATTTGTTTGTTTCAAGAGAAAGGATTTAACGTGTTTTCCCTTCTGTGAACATGTTTGGCAGTCTTTGCTTTTGCAAAAACTGACATAAGGCCTGCTCTTGGCTGATTGTGTAACACCTAATAGTGGAAGAAAGTGCGCTTTCAAAGTTGTCTAGTAATTTGCATAATGTCAGCTTCAAATCTTGTTGGCTGTGCATTGAGCAATTTGCCCTCTGCATCCAGTTGTTCATTTTGCTAATGACGACTGTCTTTCTCTGCCGTATATTGTGGTTTCAGTTGCCCTTAATTTTGGCTGATGTTACTGTGATGCAGGGTCTTGCAGCAACTGAAAGCCTGTTAACTGCAGCTGTCGCTGCTGAACTTCCTCTAGTTTCTCCTGTTACTCCACTAGGGCGAGCTACTGCTGCCCCACACTTCTTTCCAGGGCTCTGCTCATTTACCTGCTCTTGTTTCTGGCATCTGATGTGTCTCCTTGCAATGGACGAAGCTGTTTGCTATTTTCCATGTGTATCCTTTGCAGTCAGTATCGAAAGCAGTCCTGCCTGCAGCTTTTGTGGTTCTGGATTGTGGAGTGTGAGGGAGAAGATGTCTGCACAAGAGAAGTGCTTGCTCTTAGAGCCCAAATAATGTATGCAGCTCCACAGGCACAAAGTTAGGGTTGAGTCAGTCACAGAATGCATGGGGAATTAGTCCCTTGACTATTTGAAATCACAGCTGATACTCATGAATTGAATTTAGGGAAGGACTTTTGTCTTTAGTGCTGCTGTAGCTGACAGTATTTTGGCACATGCAGTCCAGTTAAGAGAAACCCAGATCTTACTCATGTCTGCTACAGGCATTCTTTGTGATAGCTCACAAAATTACTTGTTTTCTCTGCCTCATATTTCCATATCTAAAATAAGAAGCTTTGTTGTATTTCTGTGCTCAGTAGATTAAAGTCTGCAAAGCAGTCAATATTTTTATAATGGTTCCAGGGAATATCTGGAAGTTAGTGGTAGCAGTGATAACAAGAACTCTCACTGGATACTTTTGTCAGTTGGAAGTAGATAGTATGCTGAAAGACTTTAACTTAACTTCTTGAAGAAGATTCCCCTACACCAAACATTCAAGGAATTTGAGTGTACGCATACAATATTTACTATACTCTTTTCTTCTGAATCATACAGCTCACAGCAGACCAGAATCTCAAGTTCATTGAACCTTTCTGCAAAATTGCTGCCAAATCAAAGGAGTAAGTTTCATGAAAGCATAAATATTTTTCTTAAGAAATTCTGTGTGTACACATGGTAATAAGTGGATCAAAGAAGAGTCATAGTGTAACTTCAGAATGTGGAGAAAGAATGATGTTTTACTAACGATGTGCATAGTCATTTGAAGATAACTTGCATTTATCAAAGCTATAAATAATCTTCATGGATTTATAAGGACTATATCGATCTCTCTTGGTTGGTTTTGTCTGGTTTTTTTTTTAATTTAACATGCATAGATCAGCTGAGCTGGTTAGATTCTTTGTTGTTGCAGTGTAATATAGTGCAGCATATAAACACAGTGAAATTTGAGGGGGAAGCATTGGCAGGACACTGTTTGGATTAAAGGACTTATGTTTAGGAAGTGACAGGTTCACGTTACTCATCTGGAGAGCTGTATGCTCTTCCACTTTTTTTACCCATTTTCCCTGTGTCCCTCAAATTTCCATTTCTTCATGTGAGAGGGGAGGTTGTGTATGCTTTTGCCTTTCAACTCTCATCGCTGCTTTCTTGTAACGCAGTCGATGTATGCTGCATGCCGTAGCCACTGGTATCTTTGAGGTCATTGTGGATCAGTCCCCCTATGCCATCGAGGACCTCATGAAAGAACTGGATAACAACAGTGATGAGGAGGATATGTCTGAAGAAGACAAACAGGAAAATGGAGAGGTGCTTAAAACCAAAGGTGAGATGGAAGTTCTAAATTGCCTTAGTAACACTTGCTAGGGTTTAACTATCTGTTTCTTAAAAATACATTTGTGCTCTGAACCAGTCAAGCACATTCAAAGTATTGGAGGAATAATTGTGTTTTCCATTAATATGTGCTTAAACAAAGTGACTCCAAAAGAATGTGGAATCATAGTATGGTTTGGTTAGAAGGGGCCTTAAAGATCATCTAGTTCCCCCCCCCCTGCCATGGGCAGGGATATGTTCCGCTAAACCAGGTGGAACATGGCACAAAAATCAGTGCTGTCTGTATTTCTGCAGCAGTGCTAGATGATAACCTAGTCTGGCTTTTGGCTCTTGGATATACATAACATTTTTGAAGAAGACAAGATTTTGGTGTTCTGTGGAAGTTTTAAATTAAAAAAAAATAATAAAAGAAGCTGAGCAGGAAGATTTTCAATTCAGATAACACTGGTACAGAGGGAATTTTTTAAAAGGCGCTTAGATAATGCCACAGTTGTGTATTGCATAATGGTGACATAAAATAGTTGAATCAGTCCAGACTTCATAAGAGCACATGAAGAAAAATGCACGTGCTATTCTGTCTGTTAGAGTAGTGCATGCTGTCTTGGTGTGACAAAGTGATACCGAGTTCAACTGTTCTGTTAATGAAGCAGCCATGTGAAGCTATCTCAAAGAAACCACTAATACTTAGTCTTTTTTTTTTATAATAGCAGGCAGATGTTTGTCAAGAAAATCAGCACAGAGCTCTGAAAAAACAGAGGATATTAATGAAAATAAAGGTGGTGGTATTGGGACTGTTCTTCAGGTTTGTGGCTTGTTTGCTCTGTTATGGATACTCCCCCTCTGTTGTCTTTTTTCCCATCCCTTTCAAGAGGTACAGAAGTAAAGGGTGTTAATCAGATAAACATGTTACAAAATTTTAATCTTCTTCTGCTTTAATGTAAGGTGGTATTTATGTAACAGGTGTACTTTTGACTAGATTATAAGAAAAAACATCCATGTCTAAATTCTGAATTCTTCTTTTCTCTCTCCTACACCTTCTTCTTTCCAATCCTCCCTTCGTGTTTCAAGAGTTCAAAAATGTATGGTAAAATCGAAGTCACTGTGGGTGTTGAAGGAGTCTACATAAGTTTCATTGACTGTAAGAGAGGGTAACATGGTGCAGTTGAGGTTTTTTTAGACCCATTTCCAGCGCAGTGTAATGTTTTTGACAGACCCACCCATCAAACACACATGCAGGTAGATACACTTCATGCATCTGTGTCTTTCAAGCAAGAATTAGGACATGACACATTTTAATTCTGATATTTACCTAAATATTTGATGGAGCTCTGAGGCTGGTCGGCTTCTCTCATGTAAGAATGAAGGTTAGGAACATTTGAGAAAGTGATGCACTGAGTTCAGCTGTTCTGTTAATGAAGCAACCATCTGTAAAAGTCAGTATACATGTGCAAAAGGGGTGTAGATATCAACAGAGAAAAAGTATTTGGGGTTTAAAGGAAGTGGCTGTTTAAAGGATGCGTAACACTACTTGAAGTGTCGATAACGAGTTGCAGTGGGTTACCTTGCATGAGTAAGCTAAGAAAAGCTGTATTACACTTTCCTCCAACAGTTTGATTACAGAGCTGTTGCTGACAAACTCTTTGAATTGGCGAGCAAGAAAAATACACCTTCCCTTAACAGAAAGCGTCTGTACAAGCTGGTCAAAAAGTGAGTTTTGTTGAAATACACCTTGCATGTGCCACCTTGTCTTAAACAACTTTTACTTTGCTTTCTCTCCACCCTCCCTTGTCCCTGTGACAGTATCACTAGAGCAGCCTTGTCTCACAGCCCTGAATAACACGCATAAGGTGCCTGAAGCCTGTGCTACTGTTACTCCGTGGTACTGCAGCTACCTGAGGTGTATCTGCATTGGGTGGATTTGGACTGCAGGATTGTGTGTGATGGGAGAAGTATTACAGATAAGGGAGAAGTTAAATTGCTGTTTTCTCAGTACTTTCAGTGATTTGGTGTAAGTTTTTGGATTTCTGAGGCATATCTCTTCTGGGATGAGCTCTTTGTAATTTCCTGTGGAAAATATGTTGTTCCTCTTCAGACAAAACCATAATAAGTACAGTGACACTATGTTGCTTGTGTTGTTATTGGTACTAAACCAATAATGCTGATTTGTTTTTCCTTCTCTCCTTTCCTCACCGCCTCCAGGTTCCAGGACTTAGCAGAAGGTAAGGACTTGAGCAGCATACAGAGATCTGCATTTCAAGAATATTGATTTTGGAGGCTTTGTGGATTTTTGAAATCTCATTAAGACACAGTACATGTTTTTGCTGAGATGGCTAAATCCGCTTCACAATTTGAGCAATACTTTACTTTGTCTTTAAAACAAAGACTATTATTTTTACTTAAACAAATAGGAATCACTCATTATTTTCTTTTGGGTTGAGGGGCAACAAGCGGTTGATTTTCTTTCATTGGAAGTTATGCTGTATATGAACAGCATAACTGTTCATAGAAATAGAACTATTGGTTTTCAGATACCTTATCCTTCCTCCTCAACAGGAATCTTCCCTCAAGATTTTCCTGAAGATGTTTCTACAGATGAAGATGATGATGAATTCAGCAGGAGAAGGCGAAAGAAAAAAGCTGTCAAGCCTTGGAAGGAAAACAAGATGGAAAAAGTAAAAGGTAAGGCAAGATCAACCTTTAGAAGAGACACAGCCTGCATTCACTCGTGTAATTTGGCAAAGTATCAGATACAAGCTGTTCTGAAGAAGGCAAACCTGTTGTTCAGGATGTGCTGATTTGTGTCATGTTGTGATGAAGGTTAAATGTGAAATGAAGGTCTCTTTGAAAGTAGTGGGAGTTTTGTTAACAATTTTGAGGTAAGCATTATCTCTGTTTTAATCAAAAGCAGAACTGGAAGCAGTTGTTTGCATTGCTCTCTTGAGCAATTCCATTTACTGCAGGAGAACAGAAACACATCCGTCATCTTAAAATAGGATGATTGTTAGAATGTAGGAATTTGGGGCTGCTTCCGGAAAGGTGAAGAGTTGCTAAGAACCAAGTGCACATATCTCTAGCATTTTGGCTTGTATTGACGTGTCACAAGCCAAATCATACCCAAATACATCTCACCAAACTACTGAACCCCTGAGCTGTCCTTCTGATGGTCTTAAGAGATGGGAGTAAAAACTGTTTTCTAGCAATATGGCTATACAAAATAGGGTTACCTCAAGAAAAAGCTTAGATGTTAGCTGTGCTAAAGCAAGATTGGCAAAATATTAATTAGACCGGATGTCAGAGGACTGCAGTGTCCTGAACAACTGTAATAGTAAAACACCGAAACACTTGTGCTGGTTAGTAGGAGGAAATTAGTACTACCTGTTTTAGAAGGAAAGAAAAAAATTTAAAAAGGGGAAAAAATAGAATAAAATTCAGTTGTATCTTTGTGTTTCACATCTGTCTCATATGACATTCTTTTTGGGATGGATTTAGAGGATGAACAAGAGATATCAAGTGTGAAGGAGGCACCAGTTCCCCAGAAGAAGAGGAAAAAAAGGAAGAAGAAGGACAGTCTAAGTGCTGATTCTGGAACAGCTGATGGAAATTGTGAGGAGGGAACAGCTGAAACATCTGGAACTAATGTTTGTAGCCAGGGAAAAGTGCCAGAAAATAATAAGGAAAGAAAGAAAAAGAAATTGCTAGTAAATGAGGCAAATGAGACCACAAATGTAGCAACTGACACCAGAGAAAATCACAGTATCTCCCTGCAAAACAGCCTGACTGACTCGGAACAGAGTAAAAATAGTCAGTTGAAGAAAATGCATCCAAAAGAGCAAAACGTTCCTGTAAAACCAGCATGTCAGAATGGACCAGCTAATGCCAGTGAGGCAGAGGATGTCAGCCCATCTGTCACACTGTTAATTCCTAAGGTTGTGAAAAAGAAACAGAAAGGTGAGGCTGTCTTGGTGAATAGGGATACCCTTTTGCAACAAAACAGCATGAAATCCAACAAGGAGGGCTTGCTGGGGACCCTCTCTGGAGATGCAGACTCTGAATTTGTACCTGCCAGAAAGGTCAAATTGAAGACAAAGACAAAGGTAGTTGGTTTGGAAGGGATGAAAGTTTCCAGCCAGAAAGCAACAACCTTGAAAAAGAAGAGAAGAGTAAAAGAGGTCCTAAACTCTGTCGAAGCCAATGGAGTTCTGGAGACTGCATGCAAGAAAAGCAGGCAAGGGGTACGTATATCTCACTCTTTTCTCTGCTGTTCTTTTGTTCATGAACTGTCAGGCTCATTTTCAGATTTGGCTTTAGCTTTTTGAGTGTGGGGTTTCATGGGCAGGCTGCATGTTGATGTCACCATGCACTGTCACCAAAAGAACTCAATTCTCAAGAAATCCTCTTCCACTGTCTTGGTCTTATGCCCTCCAGTGCAATGACACTAAAGCGTATGCCAGCTACGCAGCTGAAATAACTTGTCTGCACTCTGATCAGCCAGGGAAATGTATTACAAATTCTTCCTTCTTTGCTTTGCAGTCACTTTCCTATTTCTGTGTAGAGCTTGCCTTAAACTTCTGTTTTCAGTCATGCTAACTGCAAAATTAATTCCTGAGAGTTAACTATGCTGATTAGCTTCTGTGAGTACCAACTAGATCTCTCTTAGTTGTGGCAATATTTACTGAAGCCACGTATGGTAAGCTCTGAGCACTGATTGCTGTACTAGGTAGAGTTAGCTACAGTACTTTTGTACTGACAGCATTTTTTCCTTTCCCTCCTTTACAGGAAAGCAGTGTTGCTCTTTCATCATTAAAGAAAAAGAAAGCAAAACCAGGAAGTGATTTTGTAAAATTTGAAAAAACAACATTGCCAAAGGCAGTATTCCTCAGGAAAGCAAGAATCGCCATCTCTTCCACCAGGGCACCCATACAGGTAATGTGATCACACAGATGGCAGCTGAGACTGGCACAGGTCTCTTCCCAAGCCACCAGTCCCAGCAAACGGCGTGACCTCCTTTTTACTGTCTTTTCCACTCTGCGTTAGTCTCCTAACATGGGCAGATAAAACTGGAAATGCTATTGCATTTCCTTGTAGACAGAGTCACACATAGCTCCAGAGTTTCAGAAAATGAGGGGAAGGCATTTTTAAATCTCTGCTTCCTTCCCCTGTTTTCAAAAATGCCTTCTTGCTGAAAGGACCCCATTCTGAACCTGCTCATTTCACAGGAAGCAAAAACTTTCAGCCTTGCTAAGGGACTTTGAGCCACAAGGGACTTTCTTCCCATTTTTGGAGGCTGGCAACAGTATAGGGCTTCAAAATACTGCCCTCTTTTCTAAACCTTTTAAACACATATTATCTTTTCTTTTCAGTCCCTCTTTGCACTTGTTCAGTGAGGCCAGTGTATTTAATACACATGTATCTTCATGTTGTTGAATCATGTAATGACATTAAGGAGAGTATGTAATTTCTCTATAAATGGAATATGTTTGCTCTTGGTTAGAAAAGCAGTGCTGTCTTAGCAGGGTCAGTGCTAGATGACTGGGAGAGTTTTAAATAAAATGAAGGAAGGGTAGGCTGCTTTGCATTGGTTTTGTTAGGGTACAGGTAATCATCTTCTTTCATGTCTGTATTTTGCTTTACAGCTGAACAAGCTGCAGTCGTCCAGCTCCAAAAGAGTCACGTTTGGCTTGAATAAGAATATGACTGCTGGTGAGTCTAACACATCTGTGTGTCTCTACAATCTCTCTTGTAGCCGATGGAGGGGGAAGCTATATGCACTCATACATAGGTATATTCCTCACCTCTCTAGAACAGGATGATTCTGATCCTTTTTTTGTCTCAGTATTTGTATACATTTTATAAATCATCCTTCAGTTCCTGTCCAGAGGAGATGGTAAAGTGAGGACATTTGGCCCAGCAACTAGACTGGGCGTGATTCCAGGGTGCTGCATTACAGACTTATAGAAAACAGGGATAGAAAACAGTGCAGCAGAGCAATAGACTTATCTACTTGAGCTGCCTGTTCTGCAGGGTTCCTCTTAGGGAAACACATGCACTTCACAGTCTTAATTGCTTACTTTTGTTTCCCAGGACAAAGGTTCTGATATGCTGATAAGCTCAGGATGTGTAATAGCAAAGTTTCAGTTTTGTCTTGGCTGCCTGTGGCTTATTAAAGGCAACAAGTAGATAAAGTCACTTCTTGTCTGGATCCCACATGTAAGCGGAAGTGTCTTCCCTGTTAAATAAATGTCTTGCTTAATAGCATGAAAGTATGCCATGTATTCATTTAGCTATTTTTCTTTTAACTTTCTAAGGTGTGCTACAGCAGTGTGTTTAGATATATGTCTTTATATTAATATAACATAGCTGCACGAATTAAAAACTGCCTGTCTGCCAGCAGAAAGGGGATAACCAAGAATCTGTAGAGCAGTGCTGTTTAGCAGTCAGAAAAGAGATACTTCTTATCCATTGTCATCTTTTAAACTCAAGTGCGGTGTTCTTCAGGATAGGTGTAACACTTGTTTCTGAAGAGTAGGCCCAGACTCTCCAGTGGTCTGAAACCATGGGGAATGGTACACAGCCTCTGTGGATTGCAACAGACCCCATTCTCAAAGGCAGTCTGCTGAGAGGTGTACTTCACCACCATCTCTCCATTTTTTTTGGCTGTCTTAGGCTTCTGATCCTTACTGATGTACTTAAGGATCTCAGGCAGACTTCCAGGGTTGGGCAGTTCCACTTTGATTGATGGGCCCAGTTATTCCAGGTGTTGTATTTCTTTTAACTTGTTGCTTGTTTTTCAACAGAATTTAAAAAGACTGACAAAAGCATATTAGTGAGCCCAGAAGGACCCTCCCGTGTGGCTTTCAATCCTGAACAGAAACCCCATCATGGGGTGCTGAAGTCACCCGCAGGCACTCCAGCAGGAGAGCCTCAAGTGAAGAAACCATTTACTGTATCAGCTAAGAAAAGAGCAACTGCTATGGACATATTTTAGATCAACAGATGTGGCCTACTTTTGTACAGGGCATTTTGCTAACCTAGAATGTTCTCTGGAAGTGTTTTGAACTTCTTTATTTTTTTAAGTTAATGCGGATTGTATATACAAAATTCTGATTGTGACCTGGGTCATTGCTATTTTGACATCACTTCAGCTGTATCTTGAAATACTTGTTTTGTCTATTTACAGAAAAGAAACAAAACCCAGTCTCTGGTCAGGTTTGGTCTACAAAAAATGTGGTCTCTGCCCATGTAATTTCCAAGAGACTTGTTCATTTAATTAAGGAATGTTCAGGGTTTTGTTGTTCCAGTGACGGGGTTTTTTTCCAGCCAGTCTAAGAAAACTTGCACTTCATGCTATTAAATTGTCTTTCATTGGATGGGGTTGAAGAGGGAAAAAGACAATGTAATTTTACACCCACTCATGTATTTTAAAATTTTGCCCCACCGTTTTCCATGTTGCCTTTGGCATCCTGTTAATTCTTCTTCTGGAAGTAATGATTACCTCAAGTCTCTGTTTAATAACAGTTGGATTTGGGAGCTTTACAGATAGTAAGCAAGCTTTCCCTTCCCTAGGATAAGAAATGTCTCGCTGCTCAAGTGGTCACTGTTGTAAATAAACCTTCACAGCTGGTTGCCTGCTGCGTAGGGAACAGTCACCACATTATTTTCAGTAACACAAGTGCCAAAGCTGGCTTACACTTGATATATTGTAAGCTGGCTCCTTTTTACTGTAACTGAAGTAAAACTCTCACACAGGAGAAATTTTTGTTATTTCCAGGTCTTCCCACACCCCCACTGCTGTCTTTCCTGAAGGTCTGACAAGACTCCTGATTTTCTACTTTAGCAGCTGTTGTTACCACGTGTTACCAGAACTCAGATCTCATTCAGTGAATGAACCTCTGATTGTACTGAAGTCAGCTAGATAGGTGTAGTGTGTCTTTTGTTCAGACACACATCTCTAAAAGCTTCGGTGTCTCTCAGTACAGGGTAAAACTTTACAGCCTGGGCAGCTTGGTTTTGGTTTTGACGTAGAACCAGAATAATTCTTTCTGCAGCATTTCCTTGTGTTAGTTTTTTATTCGGATATTTTATTACTACAGTGCATGTTTTGTTTTTTCTTTGCTTCTTTGGTAAAGGATGAGGTATGTTTCTGTGAGAGACCATTAATGTATTCTGAGGGGGAACTGTGAGGATGGAGAGAGCAAATGCAACTAAAAACATTTTTGATACCACTGGAAAATTTGAAATCTTTATTTGGAAGTTTTGCTTATGTGAATGAGGCAGAGGCTTTGCATCAGATCTTGGTGTTACAGCTCAGCTTCAAAGCACAACCTGGTGCCAGAGCAAAGCTATTCGTGAAGCTTCCCACCAGATATTTCTGTGACCCTGTAAGAGACAGGGTAGGCCTGCTTCAGTATCGTATCTTCCAATAACTGGTGAACATATAGCTACTTCAGCCAGCAAAAGTAAATTTTGTGACATAATATATTTGCGTACTTTAGCACTACTTTCTACCAGTCTTTGACGCTAACTGTCCTCTGCCAGATTACTCCTCATAAACAGCTGGATTAAAACTGCTTTTGTAGCTCATCTAGAATTTCTTAAAAACACCCATGTACTTGCAGATTGCAGGCTGTTCTCAGTTGCTCAATTGTAATCTGTGCCAGTTCTTGTGCTACTTTTGCAGTGGTCCGTGGTTTGTCGTGCCACCAGAAAGTCATTTTGCTCTTGTCTTTTCTCATTTAAAGTGAAGGACTGAATTTCATTTGGTTTTGGTTTTGTATTGGTTTGATTGAGCAGTAAAGAAGTCTGGAGAATACATCTGATAAAATTAATAATACTTGCTGTTTGAGCAATTATTGTTCATTTATGTTTTTAAAATATCTCATTGTATATTAGCATAATGGATTTCTTTGACAAGGCAATGGTAAGTAGGATTTAACAGACTGTTCAATATGTTGTAACATTTATCTTGTACTGTGGGTGAGAAGTCTCTTGTGGAATATGCGTAAAAGCATTTGTATATGCATGGTTGTTAATGCCATAGGTTGAAGATGCCACGTTGTTCCAAGGGTACAGTTGCAATCAGAAGGTGGATCTGGGTGCGCGTTAAAATCCAGGATCAGGACGCATTGGGGTTTGGTTTTAATACATATAACTTATTATGAAAATGTATGTAAATGGTTGTCTGGATCTTTTTCTATTGGTTGTGGATCCACTGAACCTGTTGCTTGTCCAGTTATTTTGTTGCCCACAGTCCTAAATGGAGACGGCAGAAACGGCAGTCAGGTTTTTATCTCAAATTTTTGTGATGTGATTGCTTCTTGGGATTCATTCATAATCCATCTGTGCAATGAAACTGGTGGGATGTTTTGTAATTATACATATGTAGTATGTATTGTCTTCAGTGGTGTCTGGAATTTCATTCAGGACAACTTTACAAACAAAACCCAAGCAGTGTCAATGCATTTTAATAGTTGTTGGGTTAATCAGTTCTTGGGTTAAACATAATATGTTAACCAAAATATTTGGTAGTGACAATTCCAATGA
This sequence comes from Lathamus discolor, assembly GCF_037157495.1. Taxonomy (NCBI): domain Eukaryota; kingdom Metazoa; phylum Chordata; class Aves; order Psittaciformes; family Psittacidae; genus Lathamus; species Lathamus discolor. The sequence goes on from NC_088887.1 coordinate 35,860,665, forward strand.
ACATTGAAGACAAAAAGCCAAGAAAAGGAGAAAGGAGTGTAACATCCAGGTTATTCACTGCACACACACAATGGTACTGTAAGGAGAGATTGTATCGATAGGAAACAAGAAAAGAAAAACTGATCTGACCTGTTTGATGTCGCTTCATAGGTTTTTTCATAGTGTAATTCCAACTCTAGAGCTGCCAGTCATGGTCTGAGTCAAAGTCAGTGTGGCATACCTTTTTAAAACCAGTATTTTGTAAGGATGTCTCTACATTTTTGTTACGAATCTGATCAACTTTGTACTTACCGATCTCTAATAGTTTATAATCCTTTATAGCTTCAAGAGACCGCAAAAGCACAAAATGAATACAGAAAGGCAAAAAGTTGACATTATATTTAAATTATTGGGTATGCAGGATCTTTATAGTCTGTCAAAGTTGTGTCACTTGGAAAGCAACAAATACCCTTTTTTGTCATTTATTTCCTGTGCTTAGACTTACAGGCAGAAAAAAAAAATTCCATGTGTCATTTTATGTACCTCTGCAACAGCATTGTTAGTACAAACACACTGTAATGCTGTGAAGCATTACACCATTTAGTCTAGTCAAATAAACCATTTTTTTTTGTGGACATTGTATTTTTGGTAAATCCATAAATTTTGGTATATTTGGGGGGTGGGAGATGGGAGGGTACCATTGTGGAGATACACCTGAAAGTACAAAGGAAGTTGTTCCTGCATGCATGCATGTGCTCTTTTTTATTTTATTTTTGTTGTATAACTAACTAAAACTGATGGAGACTCAGACACATCAGAAGTGAGTAAGGTATACCTATTCATACACCTTGAGCTTCTGACTTCTGTAATTAGGCCATAGATAGAAAGGGTGCTCAGGCGAAACAAGTAGATCACACGCTGTCATTCCTTGACAATTAAAATTGGTAATTGAAGCGATAATGTGGCAAGATGTCTACTTCAAAGGTATAATTGTACAGATGCCAAAGTAGGTAAGAGGTAGACACTCTGAAAGCTGTTTGCTCATTTGTTAGCAGCAGCACGCCATATGGAGTTACATATGTACAGGAATCCTGCATGGAGTGCTGCGTCTCCATCTCGGGTACCGATAGGCCCTGAAACTGCACATGATCAATTAAAAAAAATTAATCACTTTTTCTTGACAGGCACAGAATTTTCAGAAATACAAAAAACCCCAGCTTTCTTCAGACAAAGAAAAGTGACCTATCCACAACAGTGGCACTAGTAAAATTTAAACCTAAATCCTCAGGTAAAGTGAAAACAGATTTCCTTCAGAACAAAATTCCGTAAAAGTGACGTTCTTGTTACTTCTTTCAAATAATTCACACATCTAAGTTCCTGCCCATGGCAGGGGGGTTGAAACTAAATGGTCTTTAAGGTTCCTTCCAACCCAAACCATTCTGTGACTTTGTTTCTAGGTGGTAGTATATGTTGACAGCATTGAAGGACATAGTGAAGGCATATTAAATTAAACTAAGTGCTGCATGTGCTTTTATTATACATGGTGTCAGGTGGAAATCGCCATTTGTAGTTCAGCCAGGGGAGCAAGATACTGCTTCTTGCCATACTTTAAGCCACCTTCATGCCACCTTAGGACCTTATTTACTCTGTTGGAATGCTGCACAGCCAAACCTGTAGTGCCTGCCCTCAACTCCAGGGGATCACTAGGATTTGGTGCCCCTTGAGCTTCTTCATGGGCTTCAGGCAAGCAGGTTGGACCTGGATGGCCTTTTCAGTGATCCATACTGGCTGGTGTTTCCAAGAAAGCAGAAAATATCTGCACAACAGTCTGCAACATAACACAAGCACATTTTACATTTTATTTTCACCTTACAAATCAAGGAGAAATGTAATGCCTCTTTCACGATTAATATGATCTATTGCAGAACTGAAAGTTGAACCATAGAAACCCTTTCTGGGAAAAAAACTAAAAGTGTATGGATTCTGCTCCTTAAAAAAAATATATTTTTGACGGATAAAATTATTAACATGACCATTCTGTGATCTCTAAAGTAACTTTAGCATATTGGACCAGTCTGCTGTAATCAGGCATCTTTAATGACTGCATACAAGATTATATAAATTCCAACTCAGGTAAAAGAAGGGCTTCTGTAGTCATGCCAGCCAGAAAAGGAGCTTTAAATCCTTCCTAGAGTTAGCTGTGTATTGGCTCCTTTTCGAGAGTTAACAAAGAAGAACACCTACTAATAACATTCCTTTAGGATTTGTATGCCTTTCTTCTGAAATACCACATTGTTTTGGATTGAACAGCAGCAGATACTTGACAAGTTCAGAGCTGTTTCAAAACAACTCCAATGGCTTCAGCACAGGGCTCCACATAGAATGTGTAACCCAGCGCTGTTACACAGTTCCTAGGCTAAACTGGTCCTTATTTACATTTCTCTTTCAGTTATTTGTCTTGCATAATCGAAGTAAAGCCCTGGGAGGTTTGAATTCTGCTCACTGTGTGATTTGGACTGTGGGTACAAGTTCCGCAGTCTTGGAAACTGTCTACTGTTTGCATGCCTGCAATGTTTGTTGCTGAAAAGCTGCCATCACTGTTTCTATGGTCCACCTTCCCGAAAGACTTAACAAGAGTAACGTGATGGTGAATGTAGTACTCAGCACAAAAATATGCATACAAGGTCAGAAAGACAAAAAATTAAAACGAGGGAAAAAGACTGAAACTGGAGTTCAAGATCTTAATGGCAAAAAGGCCAGACTCTTCCCTGAAATGCAGTGAGATTTCTGGGTGTATGATTTCTTAGAATCTCCTGCTGCTGTTGAAAGCTTTAGTTTCATGAAGGCTTGGTCAGGCTTCAGCCTGGACCCTGCTCTGTGATCTTGCTCAAAGGAGGATACAATATTAAAATATCTGAGAGGAAATTTTACTCTTTACAAACCAGGGGGGAATGTGGACAGAAACCTTGATTAAATCCTACTTCTCTGAGACATATTTGTGAAATATGTGGAAGTGCCGGATCTCCAGGGAAGTGAATTCCACAGTCAGTTGAGGGAGCAGATCTTATTCCAGTTTTGACCTGTGGTTTTGTAGGCTTTGTAGTATGGTAAACATCTGGGAGACATCTGCTATAAAATGAAGGCTGAAATTGTAAACACTTGCATAATCCAATAATGTGTACTTGCCGCAGCAGAGTATTGCCACGGCATAATTTTATGTCTGAAAAGAAACCCTCAAGTCTTTCCCTGTCATTAATCCCTTTGAAAGGAAGAATAGGAATCATTCATGAGGTCTGCACTGCCTTCAGAGTGACTGCAGAAAATGCCCACTGTTTCTTCCTTAGAAATCCAGTCAGGAGCCCTTTATGGCCAGAGGGGAAAAAATTACTGTTTGATGTTCACAAGCTGCAAAATTGGCCATTGAGGGTCTGAACTCCCAACACAGTTGCTTATCAAGAGTAGGAAGTATTGTACTGCATTGCAACATCAAACACAGGAGTCTGCAGTTGACACTGTTTGGGACTTGCATATGATGCTGACATTTTTACTGATTATTTCTAACCAGCTGTGGACAATGATGTTAACTGGCTAAGGAATTTACTATTCCTGCTGATAATAACAGGCAGCTCACTTATCTGCCAGGACCAGATGGCAACTTTTAGGTTTTTCCTATTTATCTCATGCAATCTTCATATCCTTTCTGTATCAGTTTCTCTTATTTAAAGGTTGTTGGTTGTCCTGGAGAAAAATCTTTGCTGTAAAACCTACCAATATCTTGCCGGATGTTTTTCACTGTTGTGATGGTAAGTTTTATGTAAAAAGTTCTCTCTTCTCTCCTTCAATCTCAAAATAACAGTTTTAGGAATATGAAAATCATCATAAGCAATAATCTTGTATGAAGCATCTTGTTTTCACTTAGGTGAGAGACTGAAATGAGTCCAAAACAACATTCTGTTTTCTGGCTCTCACTTTTCAGAAGCCCAAATCCAGATTCTGTGGCTTGCACACAATCGCGTTACTCATGCTAACAGTCTGTAGCCGTAGGCTCTCATTTTATGCCTTTTACATTTGGTAGAGTTTTGGGGGACTGCCTATTAATTGCTTGTATTTGCTGAGAGGATCTTGAGCTGGGTTCCAGAAAAGAATTGCTCATCATTCATGTTCCAAGATTGGAAGCTAATGATTAATGTTCCACTGAATTTTTGTATCTTTGGCTATTTATGTGAATTGCAGTTCTGGAGAGGGGAGTGGGGCAGTGTTCCGGCTTCTCTTTTTTTCTCTCTTTTTTTTTTTTTATTTCTTTTTTAGGTACTTACGGGTGCGAACCAATAAAGTACTAGAAACTGCTAAATCTAGCAAACTTTGGATCACTCTGAAATTCCTGATGAAAATTTGGTATGAAATTCTGGTCCCACTAATGTCTGCTAATTTTATCCTGTATTTTTGTAATAAGAAGGAAAGACCAGAAGACCTTCAGAACCACATAGGTTAGCTGTTGCTATTAGTCCCAATGGTCAAAGCTACAAATAGTGGGAGGAATTGTCCCCTAATAACACAGACAAAAGCAAGAACAAATCAGAAAGGAATTTCCAGCCTTGAACAGAACTAACATCTTTCAGACTCCTGAAATCTGTCCTCCATTATCACTATTTGGTAACTAGTGAAATCATGCTAACTGGAAAAATTACGTAGTTTGTTCCTAACTTACTCTATTTCATGCAGATGTTTAAAGGTTAATTTAGAGTAGAAAATCTTTTTGTAACCACTGAAGGAAAAGCACAACACGAAATTACCATTACCCAGGTAACAGGACTAGAAATAGATGTGGTATTAGTCAACTTAGCATGTACACCCTGCAGCTTGAACTCAAATGCAAATCTGTTCTGTTTTGAGCACAGCAGTGGCCTGACTTCCCACTGCTTTGTGTGCACGTTTCCTCAGGGAATAAGCTGTGTAGGTTTGCCAAGCTATATCCCTCAGCAGTGGGAGCTGAAGCAAGTGACTCATGACTGCAAGATGACAGCATGTGATGCAAGACATGCACAGGACAAACTGCTGAGAGATGCAGTTCATGACTGAGAGGTTTATTCCCACTGCCAGGAAACTCCTTGTTCTTTTCCAGCTGTTACCATGTTTTATAAAACAAATACGCATCATGTGGCATTTCTGATCCAAAATCTCTTACCAAGCATTTTTCAAGGTTAAATATTAAAAACCAGGCACAGAAATGTCCACGAAGTCAGAATACTAAAAGCAACAAAGTAACACAGATTTCTTCACTCTTTCCCCCCAAGTGCCTTAAAAATGAAAATAGTTGTATGCATTTCTCTAAAGCTGTTATCATGTTCACATGCCATGTCATACTATATTGCACTGTAACTGCTTGCATCTCCTATCTCTTTGTTTGCCAGAGGTTCGGTCTGCTGCTCAAAACACATTGGTTGGTAAAGGCTTTGCTGCCTCTTTAATGCTGGTGAATGGTTATTCAAGGATAAAAAAGGGTAACTGGGATTAACCTGATAATAAAGAGGTTCTCCAATATTAGGCAGTAGCCACTAAGTGCAATAGGACTGGATGCTGAGGGTGCAAGCATTAGCATTCAGCACGAAACTGCAAGCTGATCCTAAGCACTGCAGCTCCCTTAGCCTACCAAAGGAGGCCTTCTGCTTCCTTGTCATCAACCATTTTGTTAAATGGATGTTGGAACCAAAATGGGCAGGCATCGGCACCAGCCAAAATACTTGTGTACAGTTACTGGGAATTCTACCAGTGTAAGGGGTGTTTTAGCTTAGAATTTCACAGCCGAGTGATCTCGCATTTTTTTAGAGAGGTGCGTTTTTAGGTCCCTGAAGGAGATGAGGATCAAGACTGCCATGCAGTGCAATGCTGTTCAACTGTGACAACTTGTGACAGTGATACAGCATCGTAAAAAGAACTTTGTTGTCACTGGCATGTATCTTAGCTTGACACCTGGCCCCTTGTGTAGCAGCAGTTCCATTTGCTTTAATAAAACAACTGACAGGAGGATTGCAAGACCAGCCCTGATATTTGAAGGCTGATATGCTGCATGATCTCCCTGAGGCTCTGTTTTGCAAAAATGCTCAGAATACAGCATTTCAGCAAGTTGGTGATAGAGAACAGGTTCAAATTAGAGGTGAAGAGAATGGATAATTCACTGTTACTCTTCTGATCATATCATCTCTTAATATATAAATATAATAAATATATAGGTCTTTATTCCTCAAGTTTCAAAGGCAATAACAGAAGGCAGCACCCAGCAGTTTGCATAACGGCCTGGCACAAAGAATTACATGTACCATTTTCATTATTTACTGCCCGCTATAAGGACTGTTTGTCTCCATTCTGTTTACAGAAGCTGGGGCACCTACGAGTACTGGCTCTGCATGGATAATCGCTAGTAGAGTCAGTATGGATTTAAGTCCAACAATTTCTCTGCAGGCTGTTTTTTTCACTCAAGCTGAGAGCATGTCAGCCTTGCTAGTTTGCAGTTCTGTTCTATGCTAGGTTTTGGAGAAGTGGCACTGGTGAGTGTTCTTTTTGTACTAGAGACAGCAGCCCACCTGTCTGTCAAAGGGTTTAGAATGGCCTGTCTATTTCTCCCATGTATAACAGCTTTGATGTCAAGATCAGTTTTCAATGATCTGCTTTCTTTTGCTGAGAAAATGGCCCCTTCTCTGCCATTTTTGACAATTCCTGACTGTTAATCATTTTAATATAGCCCAAGTGAAAATTTGGTGTGGAACAAGAATAACAGCCCCTCCTACATCAAATGCTGCTAATACTTTATTATTACTATTACAAACATAAATTGGTACTTTACAATCTGTCTTAGCAATCATTCAACTGACCAGTAAAAATCAGTATCTCAAATACAGATGGTCTTCTGGTTGGGGAATGCACAATTATTACTCTCGCTGGTCCAATTCTGCTGCCTCAAAGGGCTGTTGAGAAAAGAAAAGGCTATTAATATGACCTTTATGTGACCTTGACCTTTTATTTTCTGTCAATGCCTATGATGATTTAGAGAATGCATATATAATTTACAAAATCTGATTTAAGACAGTCTCTCTATGCATCTTTTATCAAGTTGAGTGTGCCATAGTCTTGGCAGCCCCATACCTTTTCTGTTGTGCTTATATAGAAAATCTGAACTTTAGGAGATGTCGGTAGTTAATGCAGTCTGTCCCCTGTTCCAAGACAAACGTAAGTATAGATATTAATATTTATAAAAATATTTCTTCCACTAGTTATGAAAAACAAAGAAACTGAAGATAACTCAGCAATCTTCCAAAGCAGTCTCTTCCTGTGTTTCCATAATCCTTTGCATAATGGAGGTAAGCCCTTCATTAGGGACATTAATTTATTCCCTTCTGCTCCTTCATAGCTCTGTGTTATATGTATTTGTTGGCTCTTCTTAGAGTAGAGCTTTCATTAAGCTAAAGAAACCGTTTCCTCTTTAGTTGTGTGTCCTGAGCTTTGAATCCTCCTTACAGCCTCTCTCACTGTTCCATTGTTTCATTTCAAATAAAATGCCATTCCAAAAACTTGGTAGTACTGCCAAAGACCCTACCAGTGCTGAATATGCTGCAAGGATTACTTCACATGCCTTGCAGACTATATTGTTGTCTATGAAGTCCAGAGGGAGATTACCTTTATTGCAGTATTGTGACATTGTTGACCCATGTTAAGCTTGCTATTTACTGTAATCTCATGACTTCTTCATGCATAGTGAGCTGAAATTCCAAAGGGTAACAACATAGACCTTGTAAGGCAGGCTGTCTAATCAACAAATGGCCCATAAAGATGTTTATCCTGTCTGCTCAGGAGCGAGAAGGTACACAAAGATGTGTATCTCCTGAATTGCTGGCTGGCTGGCTGTCATGTGTATTAATGCCTCCAGTCTGCCACGGCATGTATTGCTTTCTGGTGCGATGACATGCTGAGCAAAGAAGTGGGGGAGATGTGAGAGGGATTTAGGGAGTTGCAGAAGGAGAGCATATGAGGAACAAGTTACATTTGTGGAAGAAACATTTTTCTTTTTTCCTCATGAGCCCTCTGTCACACACTGAATGGTTATTTGCTCTTTGAATAGTTCTAGTAACCTAGTAAAGTTTTTGTTCTGTGAGGTTTTTTTTCCCAAACAGAATAGGCTTGAGAAGGATAGCATAACAGAATGCATGATGACTGGAGTTGAAGTCTAGTTTCACTTCTTTCTGAGACACAAACTCTTTTTTATGAGGCAGGGGCCTGACTTCTTAAAGAATAAATTGGGCAAAGTCTGTAAAAAACACCATTCGGAAACTGATGCTCACATTTAGATGAGCTGTTTTCTGGAAGGGAAGGAGAATTGTTTTCTGGCCTTTGTTTTCCTTGTGGCAACCTTCTAATGTATAAACATATATGTTCCCCCATATTCTGAAAAATGTTGGAGCTCAACACTGTTGAGTCACCCCCTTGTTTACATTTGGTTGTGTAGGCAGGTTCTACTCCTTAATCCATGAAAAAGACTGCAGTTTTTACAGCTTGGAGTATAAAGGGAGGTTTCAGGTGTTCCGCTTGGGTAACATGAAGATTGCTAGCAGTCCTTGCCTTTGTTGGACCTTTCAGAATATTAGGTAGAAGGTAGCAATCCTGCATAGAATGGGTTTCTCCACTTGCTTGGAGAAGGAGCATGTGTTCTGTAACAAATACTCTTTCACTCCCAGCACCTGCAGGGAAAGGCAGAGCGATGCATTTGCACCCTCCCTGCCTTCCTGCAAATGGCCTCAGCACTGTCGCTCTCACAGACCTTACCGCTCTTTACAACTACCTGAAAGGAGGTTGTACTGAGGTGGGTGCTGGTCTCTTCTCCCAAGTAACAAGCAATAGGACAAGAAGAAACAGCTTCAAGTTGTGCCAGAAGAGGTTTAAGACTGGATATTAGGAAACACATCTTCACCAGAAGGGTTGTCAAGCACTGGAAGAGGCTACCCAGGGAAGTGCTTGATACCTGGAGGTATTTAAAAGACATGTAGATCTGGTCCTTCGAGACATGGTTTAGTGGCGGACTTGGCAGTGCTAGGTAAACAGCTGGACTCAAGATCATTGAGTTCAACCTAAATGGTTCTGTGATTCTATGATTGCTACCTATGCTGTAGTTTCCTCACTCAGGCATAGGAACAGTCTGGTATCAGCTGTGCTCTGCAATGTGAAACCTCCTTGAGGCTATCCTTGCTTTGCCTATGTGGTCTACTAGGCGCAGGAGTAGTGGTTGTATTAATAAATGTATGAGGTGTGCTTTCCTTCTTGGGGGAAAAACTTGCTCCATTGAGACTGTCAGAAATGCTTGGGCAGTTTTGAGATAGAACAGCTGTAAATCATAGAATCATAGAACCAGCTAGGTTAAAAAAGACCTTTAAAATCACGAAGTCCGACTGTTACTACAGGACAGCCAAGCCCATCACTAAACCATGTCACTAAGGGCAAACTGATCTCCCCTCAAGATCTCCCCTTATACCTGACCCTCATGATCTCTACTCACAGCCACCCCTCATCTGCCCCCCATAGTGGCCCACACTGTATAGCTGCCATCTCTACCCTCCACAGCTGCCCCTCACACCCCATGGCTGCCCCTGCTCTCCCCTCATGATCTTCCCTCATGACTGTCCCCCCAGGCCTCATGGCCACCCTTCACATCCCAGGGATGCCAATGCTCTCCTGTCATAATCTCTCCTCATGACTGCCCCTCTTTCCTGTCACCATATTCCCTCATGGCCGAACATCTCCCTTCACGATCTGCCCTCATGATGGCCCCTCACCCCTAATGGCCATCCTTCCTCTCCACTTATGGTCTCCCCTCATGGCTGCCCCTGCTTTCCCAACACCATCTCCCCTCATGGCTGCCTTTCCTCTCCCCTCACGATCTCCCTTCATGGCCGTCCCTCCTCTCCCCTCAGAATATCCCCTCATGGCTGCCCCTCCTCTGCCCTCATGATTTCCCTTCATGGCTGCCTCTCCTCTCATATTCCCTCGTGGCTGCCACTCATTTCTCCTCATGATCTTCCTTCGTGGCTGCCCTTCCTCTCACCTCATGACCTCCCTCATGGCTACCTCTTTTCTCCTCTCATGATCTCTCCTCATGGCCACCCCTCCTCTCCCCTCATGACCTTTCCTCATGGCTGCCCCTCCTTTCCGCTTATGATCTTCCCTCATCGCTGCCCTTCCTCTCCCCCCATGATTTCCCCTCACAACCACCCTTCACCTCTCATGGCCACCCCTCATGTTCAATATTGTTTAAATTAATATTGTCCATTTTTTGTGCAACAGCCATATGTATGCACTGCAGAGCCTTTTCCAGGCTCTCCACCCATAACAAGGATAACCACGTGCTATCTACTTTATTGCATACACCCCCTTCCCCACTCCATGTACTCCTACAGGCTCTTCTGCTTCTTTTTGCTTCTCCAGCTACACAAACTTCACTAACTTAGCTACAAGGCCTGAGTACCAGCAGAGCAGCCTCCTTTCTACAGTTCAGCACACTGTGGACCAGGATCTGATCCTCTCCGATGCTGCATTTCTCTCTACAAAGTGGGGTAGGGAATGCTCGTTCCAAGAGACTCTGGCAGACTTTGTCTATAATTGCTTGTAAACCACCTAAGTAGTAAGTGATACAGGCTTACGCTGCCATCCAGACCTGGGTCTCCTTGAGATAAGCTCCTTGTGTGAAGGAGGTTATCCTTCATATAAGGATAACTCCAGCAGCTTTCTCAGACTGCTGGAGCTGAAGCATACCTGGTGCAGATCATGCATTGTTCTGGCCCTGTACTCCACGGAGATGCACCAGTTTCTACAGTTCAAGAAAAAAACTGAATTTATAGGTGATGAAACTCACAGTAGTAAGGCCAGCCTAGAACAAGCCTATTTCTTGCAGCTGGAGAGACGACAGAAAACAGGACAGTATACTTCCTCATTTTCCAAAAGATTACTTGTGATGAGGAAAATAATCTTTCATGTTGCTAAGAAATAATGACACTGTTCAAGAGTCAGTTTAAAGCTATCCATGAAGAAGAACAAGAGGCATCAGGCATTATTTCTTCTTGTGATCTTTGACTAGATCTGTGATGGTCAATAATGACAAATGGCCAGAGGAAGATGAAATTCCCAAACACGTTATGAAGTCCTATCTCAGCGGAGTCTTGATGTATTGTAGCACTTGCCAGATAACACATACATCTTCTTTCACTTTGGCAGCCCTCTGAAGGGGGTGTTTTGTGTCAATAACACACAATTGTGCTCACTTCAAAACCCAACTGCGAGGGTGGTGCTCTATCAGGGCACCCACTGCTTGGGTTGCTGTGCCACTGCAAGGCGTTGTGTGGGGCTGCTTGTGGCATCCGTGGCTCCACAGGGCTTTCTAAACACTCGAGAAGGGGAAGCACAGGTGGCATGTGTGTGCTGCTCTTTGCTGCTCGTGTGGGGAAGGTGTAGGTGGCTACTGCCGCAGTGGAGCGTGGACAGCAAATCACGGTTAATGCACAGGATGGGTGGCAGAGGGCTGGATGACCAATGTTATGTGCACTGACCAACACGTACCTATGGGCGCTGGAAACGTGCCCAGGGTCCCTGGTGCCGTGCTGCCGCGCAGTGAGGGCAGGAGAGAGCCCAGTATAACATGCAGGACTGGAAGAAGGGGGTCCACATGTGTGGGCCACGGGTGCCCTGCATGGTGCTTGGGTGGAGACATGGAGCCTCTACAAAGTGTCTGTGGTACCCATGGCCCCGGGGGACCCTGTGCTGGGGAGGTCTGGGTGACATTGCAGCAGTGCCTCTGTGGGGTTGGCGAGCGCCTCACTGCAGTGCTGGATGGGTGCACCGGCACCGAGGTGAGGGGCACAGCCCTACCGCTGCCGACGGTGGCCGGGGGGGCGGCGGCACCTTGCTCGCCTCAGGGGGCGGGCAGCGTGAGGCGTTAGCCATGCGTGCGGGATGGCGCCTGTCACGGCAGCGGCGCCCGCCGAGTGCGGGAGGGGCGGCCGTTGAGGTGCGTGACGAGGCGTGTGCGTGCGTGTGGCAACCGCGGCGGGACCTGCAGCGAGAGCGCCGGCGAGGCTCCGTGCCCCTCCGCCCTGCGGAACCGCGGCTGCTGCCTCCCGCTGAGCAGCGAGCGGCGGAGGCGGCCATTAGCTGTCCGCGCCCATCGCCTGACGTTCTCCGGGTGCTCTGTGTGTGTGACAGGCGGCGAGGGGAGGGCGTGCGCGTGACGCCCTCCGCGCTCCGCCTCCTGCTCCTTGCTCCCGGCGCCGCCGAGCTCGGCCCGGTGCGGGTGCAGCCATGGAGCTGGAGCGTGAGTGCCGGGTGCTCTCCATCCAAAGCCACGTCGTCCGCGGCTACGTGGGCAACAAGGCGGCCACCTTCCCCCTGCAGGTGAGCGGGCGCGGGTGGGCCCACCGCCGTGCGCCCGCTTCTTCCCGCTGCTGTTTCCCCTCCGCGGGGCGGCGAGGGGAGTCGGGCAGGTGTGACGGCAGGGCTGCCCGGCGCGGCGGGTGGGCGCCCCTTCCCAAGTGGGGTAAGGTCAGGGCACGGCCGGGAGCAGCCCGCACGGGTGCGCTTCCGAGCACCGGAGCGCGGGGCTGGGGCGGGAGGGGCTGGGGTCAAGTGACCGACGCGGTCTCCGCGCACCCGGGACAGACGGGGCCCCGGCGGCCGAGCCTCGCACCGGCTGCGTGCCGCACGGCCCCGGCCCGCGGCTCCCGCTAACGTCATGTCTTCTCCCTGCTGGCTTGAGGCGGTGGTACGACGAGCCGGTTTAAAGAGAGAGGGGGACTGGGGGCGCTGCCGATGTGCGAGCCTGTGTGTGCCGCCGGGCATGTGCTCCGGTGTCGGGCGGGCGCTGCGGCTTGAGGGCGACAGCGGGCACCCTCTGGTAACAGTTTGGGTTTGGGTGCCCTGCGCTGGGGACAGGGAGCTCGGCTTGCTGGAATGAGGTCCTTGTGATGCTGGGATGAGAGGTAAGAGGAGTCTTGGGCGGTGGAGCTGGTTAAGTCCCCACCCCTCAATTTCTGAGGATCTAGAGTAGAGTGTAAGTACCCCTTAATGGCTGTGTAAGGCTAGAGCAGAGAAACTAGCTGACATGCCCAGGGGCTTGAGTGTATAATTGGATCTTGGCCTTCAGGGCTGGCATGTGCTGAATTCAGAGTTGCTTGCTAAGCTCTAGCTGATGGTGAGAAAACATTGGTGTGCTTTGGGGTGAGCCTTTGCACATGCCACTGTTCTCTTTTCTGAAGTGTCTGTATCATAAGGGGACCTTCCCGTCAAGAAGTCTTTGTTCCTTGACCTGCAAAGCTTGCTGTCCAAGAATTTCATTGCCAGAACACAGTGTGTTGGTGCATTGGTTATCTTGGTACGTGCTTAACAAGCAATTGCGTGATCTCACTTGATTATACATGAGAGATGGTATAGTCTGATAAATCATGCACTTGAGACCAGGCCAGCGACAATATAAACTTCACATCCCCTTATTGCCATCCAATTATAATGTAACCAAGTCTCTTGAAATTAGTATGTGGTGAAGGGTAATGTACGCATGAAATCCATATATTGTAGGAAATCTGTGTATGGGAAGACCCATGCCTGAAAGGTTGTCATGATCTCTGGCCCAGCTGTCCCTCCTCTCCTACCAGAATGATCTCTAAACTGAGCTCCCCCTTTCACCCTCTTCTCCCCCCCTGCACCTATTTTTGTGATATCACAAGGGCACACAGTAGTATTCATTCCTGAAATCTCTAGTCTCTTAACTTTAATTTTGTGTCGCATGTTCTCTTTACTCTTCTGTAACTCAACCTTTCTGTGGCATATTAGGCTGTGTATGGGTGTCTTGTATGACTTGGCAAGTCAGTTCCTGTGAAGTGTCTTTAATTCCTTGACTATGACACTAAAATACTGCTGTAGTTAAAAAGGCCTATTGATGTTGTAGCTGGGTTCTGTTTAGGAGGCTATCACACTCACAGTGTGTAATGTTCCTCAGTGTATAGCATAACAAGAAGTTGCTGGGGTGAAAAAAGGTAATTGGGGAACAACTGATTTCCTTTCACTACAGACTGCACTTGAAAATCCTGTGTAGGCAACCCTCAGTGAAGTTGTCCTTTCTAGAAAGTTATTTAAACCCTGGTTTTGCTAGAACATTAGATGTAGCAAATTGCCACCAGGTGAAACCTTCCTTTTTAAACAAGGAAATGAACTGCAACCCTAAGCCTCTTCGATTTGGTTTGGTTTTATGTAGATAAAAATGAAACGTAATTCTAGGCTTGAGGATGGGTACAGATCTGGCATGCTTATGTTATTTCCCATTCCCTTTTTTACTTTGGTCTTCTGAATCAGTAATGGTTAAATGAGGCTTCCTTCTAAACTCATCAGTGTTGACTTTTGCAAGGCTCAATATGCAGACGTGTGTGTGTGTGTCTCTGTCTCTGTGAGGTCTGATGGCATGAAATCCTGACAGAACAGTTCAGGAATCTGCATTTGGACAGCAGCATCCAAATAGAAAACCAGACGTAGTTTCACCTCTTGTTTGCAGACTTCTGCAAAAACATCAGGCATGTTTGAATGACTTGTCTTTGGTGGAAGTCTGTGGCATTATTATTTATTAGCAATAGCCGGTGTACCAATGTGCACAACAGAGAACTCTTTTATATCTTTTTTATTTTATCTTTTTTAACCAATTGGTTTGTTTTGTTAGGCTTCCAGTACACTAAAAGCTAAAGTGTTTAAAAAGTAGGTTTGTGGGAAGACTTTCTCTATTAAGTATATCGTAAACACTTTCTGTATAGCAAACACAGCAAAAGATAATTAGATCATATATTAAAGCAGTTATAATAATGGAAGTAAACTAGCCGAGTGAGAAATGTTAGAACCCTTTACACTATTTCAGGTTAAAATACATTTGTTCAAGTAGTTTGGGATTTTAGATTAACTAGTAGGTAGATTAACTAGTAGGTCTCGGAGGAAACGCACTCCTGGATTTCCCAGGTAAAATGCCGGGAAGTGAACTGCTCTCAGCTGTGCTTTGAATTCTGTCTTGTCAAGAGGTGAAATAGTTTTTACTTGCATAGCTTTACTGTCTCTTTAAAAGGTGGTTCAGTATTATTTTTAAAATAGTCTTAAGTTATTTTGCAGTTGTGTAACCTGAGCAGGTTTTGGTGTCAGGAAATGTTTCAGGATTGTCCAGCATTTAAGAGAGGAAGAGCAGCCTCTCTGAGTTTTCCAGAAAGAGGTTTGAGGAGTACAAGGAAAGGAAAGGAGAAAGTTCCAGCCAGTTTCCCCTGGGCGCTTGCATGAGCATTTGGTTGCCACTGGACTACATTATACTCCTGTCTGCAAGCCAGAGGATGTTGATCTTTGCTTATGTGTAGGTAACACTGAGATCCAGAGAGTTCTGTACATTATGTTCTTACGTTGTTTGATAATGCTAATGGACATTATTATCTTTTTTGTTTTGGTTTTGTCTGCCTCAGAATTGTTGTCTGTCTCAGAATTTGAGAACATCTTGTCACTTTTGGGTATTTAAATCTTGACTTTCTTTTATATCTGTTTACCTTGAAGATGGAGCTAAAAGCATGGACAAATACCATTAATTGTTTGGGTCTGGAGAATGAAATTGTCCTGATTTGTAGGACACCACCGTAAACAGCTTCTACAGTGTACAGGATAAGATGGCCTTTTGCAATCTGTTCAATTATTATTTTTTTATTATTATCCTTCCCTGTTCACCATCTCCACCTCACCTCCCACTCCCCACTGAATGGAAATAATTGTCTTTTCAGGTATTAATAAGGGCAGATGATTCTCATTCTTAGATTACTCCTCTGTGGTTATCTTCTGCAAAAGAAACAGTCTACATTTTTTAGCTCACTCTTAATTGTAGAAAAGATGGGAAAACAACTTTGGTCAGCACAGATGGTAATTTCTTTGATATTTAAGGATAGTCTTGCACTGCACAGTTAACCAAGGGTGTAATTTGCTTTCATATGCTGAGACCAAAATCGGTATCAGCCTATATTTAATGATTATCTGCTGCTCTTAGCAAAAAAGTTTAAGGCGCTTTTTTTTTCCCTCCTTCCCTCCTTCCTCTTTCTCTCTCTTTCTCTCTCTTTCTCTCTCTTTCTCTCTCTTTCTCTCTCTTTCTCTCTCTTTCTCTCTCTTTCTCTCTCTTCTCTCTCTTCTCTCTCTTCTCTTCTCGTCTTCTTCTCTCTTTCTCA